>NC_083722.1:86445621-88945621 GCF_028564815.1 Eubalaena glacialis | reverse complement strand
GGGGTTATTCCACATCTAAAATCTGAAGTGGGCTAAATTCCAAGTCCTTTTCTCTTCTCAGCCTCAGAAACACGTGGAAACCTGGAGAGGGAAGATGGTGCTCTGCCAGGGGGAGGAATCGCAAACCACTTGGTCTTGCCCATCCTTTGGACTCCTCCAGGTGGGAGTGAGGTAGGAGGTAGGGGACCAGTGATTGGAGGCAGGTGGGGGAATTCTTGGCAAGCAATCCTAGAACATGGGCTGCAGATGTGAGGAACATACAAGGTCAAGCTTACCGGTGATTTGTAGGGGAATCTGTGATTTCAGTCTAAGGTGTTACACAAAAATGTGCATTTGGGGGGAAGGATTCACTCACCAAATACTTGAGCATTAACCAGGTACCAGGCACTGTTTTAGGAACTGGGAATGCATCAGTAAACCAAACTTCACTGCCCTCCTGGAGCTTACACTCTACAGGAAGATGTGGACCACAGATTTCTTCTCCTAAAAGGGTCTGTGATGTAAAAAATGCTCAGGAATCAAGATGCTAGACTTGTGGTCTTCATGTTGTATACCAGCACCACTTCAGGAGAACCTTAGAAGTCCAGATGATAGAACCCATCCCTAAGATTCTGACTGGCTGGATCTGTGTTTGGGTTTGGGAATGAACCTTTTGAATTTCTCACTCATCTTGATTCAGTCAAGTTGGAAACAAATGGGTATCTTCCAGGAAAAGAGGCTGAAGACAAAGTTTCCCTCACCAAGAAGAGCCATGGAAAACTGGCCACTTCCTTTTTTTTACAAATACTACAAGGCAATAGGATTTTTCAGTTCTGGATATCTCAAGAGAGAAACAGCAACATTCTTCTTTTATTTTTATTGGCTTTGAATAGCACCCTACAAACAGTGCTTTAAAATATTTAAATGTATGCCTATATATTTTAAGCTTTAGAAAGGAGAGGAGGAATTATCATCATCTAACTTGAAACCCCAAATGATTCCTAATTTTTCCAACTACTACCATTACTACTAATACTACTAAGTTTTTATTATATGCCACTTTACAAGTGTTCTCCCTGTAATACTCCCAAGAATCTTGTGAGGTATTGTTATACTTACTTAACAAGGGAGAAACGAAGGCTCTGAGGGGTCCCGGCGCTTGGTCAAGGTCGCACAGAGATTGGACCGGTGGGAACCTAAACCCCAGAGCCCGGCTCTCAACCGTGACCTCTGCAGCACCGCATTCTTTGAGTCCTTTACACTCACCTCCCTTATTTAGCACTTGAAATCTCTCCTGTGACCAAAGATGAATAAACAAGTTATAAATCACTGAGGGAAAGAAAATGCTTGGGAGACTATCGCCCAGGCCAGTTGGGGAGTATGTGGGGAGTGCAGCCTTGCCGGTGCACGGTATTCTTTCTGTCCGCAGCCCCAGAGCACGTTCCGAAACCTAGCAGGGATAGAAACTGGCTCTAACTCAGTCCCCGGGGCTGCGAATTCCGAGAGGTGGCTGCCGCGCCCACGCCCCCGCGGGCGCCAGGACTCGGGTGCAGATCCCAGACCCAGAAGTGATCCTTATCTCCTGGCCCTGGGGCGGGTCCAAAGGTTGCCCAGCTCAGCCAGGAACTTGAGCCCGAGACAGATGCATGGCTCCAGAAGTCTCTCCCGGGGAGAGTTAAAGAGCTAGACCCCTTTTCGGTTGAAGACCCGAACCCCCTCTTGCCTTTTGGCTTCTTTCCCTCACCTATAGTTTTCCCCTGTGTCCAAAAAAGTTGGCCCCAAAGTGTAAGGGTGTATGTGTGTGTGTGTGTGTGAGAGCGTGTGACTCTCCAGGGATCCCAGTTGGGAGACCCAGGGTACACTCACGGTCCCCCTCCACAGGATCGCAGACCCACGGGCAGACCCCGCTCCAGGAGCCGAACCCGAGGGCTTTGTGCAGGCGGCGGACAGAAGCTTCGGGGTCGGGTACTGCGTATTATATGGAAATGCGGCCGGGGGCGGGGGTGGGGGGCGGCAGACAGTGCGGGCTCGGTGACCGACAGCGGGGCCAGCCACTGGCCGAGGGCGGTAAGGAAGCTTAGGGCGGTGTGAGTGCGTGCGTGTGTGCGTGAGTGTGAGCGCCAGGGTGAGTGCATGAGGCTCCCCAACCCCCACCTGTTTGAAACGGTTTTAAAATGCCAAAGCCAGATTGCCCATGTTTTCAAAAGTTGCAAACGGTTGGAGGAAAACACTTGCGCATCCCGCAAACTCCCAAAGGGATTTGCCGAGGCGTGGGCACTGAAAGAAAAGGAAGAATAAGAGGGGTGTGTGAAGGGGGGGAAATTGCCTGCTTCTGATAGGGCGGCTTTAGGACCCAACGGGAAGCACATTGGAATCTCTCCCTTCGGGAAGGCGGGGTGGGGCGGGCCGGCCGGCAGGCGGCCGCTGGGCGCATGCGCGCGCGTCTCCTCTTGCCGGCCGCTGCGCTCGGCGGCGCGGAATAGAATGAACTGTAACAAAACAAGCCGAGCCTTTGTATCTGCTTAAAGGGGACGCAGGCACTTCCTCCTGTCCCTCTCCCCCGCCCCCCCGCCCCCCCCCGCCGCGCTCCGCAACCGCTTATCCAGGGCTCCCAGCAACTGGCTGGAAGGGCTTCCCTAACCCTCAGGAACAGCCCGCCAGCGAGGAAAGGCGAGCCAGGCGGGAGGCAAAGAGGAGACACCGCATTTCTAAGAGGCAAGAAAGAAAGGAAGGAAGGAAAAAAATAACCCAAGCGGCGCAGAGTGGACTCTGGTCCCGGAGAGCACGGTCAGGCGCCGGAACGTGGACCTAGAAGCACCGGAATGCAAACAAAGCTCGCGGGCGCCTGTGCAGGGCTCGCGGGGAAGCCCAGAAAGTTTGTTTTATGATGGCTTGAGTGCGCGAGTGTGTGCAGGGAGCGAGTCTGCCAAGTTTCTCTCTCCCGTTGCGTTATTTGAGGGGAGATGTCTCTCCCTTGAACCAGCGTGGGCTTGGGGGCTTGTGCTGTGGAAGGCACCTGTCTCTCATTTTATTGTTTTTTTTTTGGGGGGGGGAGGAGGGGCGTAAGTCATCATGTCGAAAGTGATCCAGAAGAAGAACCACTGGACTAGCAGGGTTCACGAATGCACCGTGAAGCGGGGACCTCAGGGCGAGCTGGGGGTGACGGTGCTGGGGGGCGCGGAGAACGGAGAGTTTCCGTATGTCGGAGCGGTGGCGGCGGCCGAGGCGGCGGGGCTTCCCGGCGGCGGCCAGAGCTCTCGGCTGGGCGAGGGGGAGCTGCTTCTGGAGGTGCAGGGGATCCGGGTGTCCGGTTTACCCCGCTATGACGTACTGGGAGTTATCGACAGCTGCAAGGAGGCCGTCACCTTCAGAGCCGTCAGACAAGGTAAGACGGGACACACCTCCGGGAGGCGCCCCCAGAAAAGGGGATCGGCCTGCGGAGGCTCCCCCCGCACCCCGACTCGATTTCCCGCTTTTCTCCTGCGACTGCGGCTTAGAGGGGAAGTTGAGGCCGTGCGCCCTGTGATAGTGAAATATACAAAGTTGTTGAGAGGTTGTGGGTTGTTTGCTCACCTGCATTGGGAAGAGGGGCTTGGGTTTGCGCGGGGAAGCGCGGAGATTTTTCCCAGTCCTGGTTTGCCAACCTGTTATCTCCGCCACCAAGTGCAGCACAGCTTGCCTGCACCTGGAGGAGAGTTGGCAGGGGCAACGTGGACGCTCTCCTGACTCCCTGGTCGAGTGTTGCAGCAGGCGCAGTTGCTGCGTTCTTTGGCCACTTGTCTGTTTCCAGACCTGGAGAATGGGTACGAAGGAGGTGAGGGTCTTTGGTTGTTGGGCCTCCTCCATCAGAAAATCAGCGTCACCCGCGACCGCCCAGGTGAGTCCGGGCATCACCGCCTGGCAGTTCCAAAGCCCGCCGCCTGAAGATCCTGCATTCACCCCACAGCAGGATGACGCATGTGTCTCGACCGTGTGGCCCGGCCCCAGGCTCGTGGGTGGCGGTGGGGGGAGAGAATGGAGAGGGTATTTCAGTGCTACTCAAGCCCAAGTTTATACTGCCACCAACATCACCACCATCACCATCACTAAGACCGTCATCATCCCTGTGATGATGGTGATAGCTGCTATTTCTTGTTAGCTTACTACGTGCCAGGCTCTATGTAAAATGCTTTCCTTGCACTATCTTGTTCTGATTGACAACAGTTCTGAGAACGAGTTGTTCTTATAAACCCCATGTTACAGATAAGGAAACTGGGACTGATGTTGGTTCAGTTACTTCTCCAAGGTCACACAGATGCCAAGAGTGAGGGTTTGAGCCCTTGTTGCAGAGCCTTAAGCACTGAGGAGGAAGCGGTGGGGGAATGACCGTGGGAGCCCCGAGGAGCGCACTTGAGAGGAGGGAGTGGAAGCAAATTCATCTCTCAGAAGCCCGGAGAGGAGTGATGACCTTTATGATGGCTGCTGGTGGGGGCGGGGAGCCCCTTACATCTTAGTTCGGTGCAGGCATGGGGCTGTCCCTGATACAGTCCAATAGAGAAGGACTGGACTCCCTTAAAGGGAGCCCTTGTACGACCATGCACCATGACGCAGGTTCTCCCCCGTGAAAGCGCCAGGTTGAGCCCTGGTGAAAAGTTCCCATATGTGCCTGCGCGGGCTTGGAAGGGCAAGCAGCAGCTGGAGGAATGTGTCAGAGGAAAGAAGGGTTGGGCTGAGCTAGTCCTCTTTTGGAAACAGGCCTGTTCCAGATGAAACGGAGGAGGGGGACAGGGAGAAGAGCTGGACCTTTTGGTAGCTTTGGGAGCTGAGGGACTGACGGTTATGGAAAGCTCCTTCCATTTATGTCCTCATTGTCCGCTTGCACACCTCCTCCAAGAAGCCCTCAGGCATCCTGCCCAGATGAACAAATCCTTCTTCCTCTGGACTCCCCTAAAGGTGTATCTTGTAGTTTTTTACTTACTCTGAAGTATGTTAGTTCCCTCCCCTCATTTCCATACAAGGTGGTAAGCTCACTGAAGGGAGAGACTGTGGCTCATTCATTGCACATCTCCCCAGCTTTGCTTGAGGTCCATCACCTTGCCTCACTTGAGAATGTGTCCTCCCTCATCTGTAAACTGGCTTTCTTGTGTCACATAAACTAATAAGCACAAAGGGTGCGGAACAGTGCCTGGCACATAGTAAGTGCTCAATAAAGATTAGCTATTATTGTTATGTTTAAAGTGAATTGGGGCAGTTATTTATTTCTAAGTCTAGCTTTTAGTGTCAGGAACCTGAATTATGAAGTTAATACCAGTACCTGGATTTATAGGACTTGATAGAACTGTGGAGAAAATACTGTAGCATTTGATGGGATCAGCTGCTGGTCGCCGTGCAGGGGCATTTTGGAGAAAGGGCTGGTGGAAGGACAGGCAGGAGTTCCTGCATATCCTGTGCGAGGGTCTACTGGTGTCTAATGGGTCCAGTGGGGGCTTGTTCTCAGTGTGCAAGCTACTGCATGTGGCTGAGCCTCCCTCCATCAGTTACCAAAGATTGGGAGGCATCGTCCCAGGGCTACCTCATCATGGCAGTCTGGAAGGGTTGGTCAGCTAACAAAGTGTGTTTGGAGTCAGGTATCTCTGGGTTCGAAGGAAACTGTAGTGTCTCCCCATCTTATTTCCTTTCACCCGGAACTATTCTGTGTGCTCCGTAGGAATGCTCGTAGAACGTGTGTGTGTGTATATGTGTAGGCTAATCTACTTGTTCTTCTTGTAATGGGATAGAATAAAGATATGGATGGGGACGCTTGAATGGCCTGGAATCCACCACAATGTAAAAGCTACTATTTCCTGTAATGATTACACAGGCACAGGTAGCTCTTCTAACATCTTCATTACAGAAAGACGGCACTAGAAAGCATTTCACCAGCCTTCTCTTTTATATTGAGAATAAGATTTAAATTATACTAGGAAATTGCTCTTCCTGTGCTTTCATTACTGTGTTTTAATCATATTAGATAGGCTTCTACTTGGTACATGGTAAAGGAAAATGTTACTTTTGTGTTGTCTGCACCTTGAACTAGCCACTACCAGGGACACGCGTCGCTCTGGGTGCTCTCTGTATGAAAATGTCACGGTCTTCTTGTGGGAGAAGATTCTGCTGTTTCTATTTCATGGCAACTCTCTGAAAAGATGCACAGACCAAAATAGTCTGTAGCAAATGGTATTATGTGAAGCAGGACTGGATTGTGAAAGAATCAAGCTAAATGGATCTACCAGGTTAGAGTTGATTCATTTTAAATGGAGAGGACAGTCTTTTGTCACAAAAGTGCCTAAAAAGAATGTACAAATACATATATATGTTATATAAAATATGTTACTTTATATATATAATAAAGCATATATATGTACTATATATACTATAGGTATATATTTACCTGTAGTAAAATGCGCAGATCTTAAGTATATAGTTTGATGGGTTTTGACAAATGTATATTCTCATGTTAGCTTCACCCAAATCAAGATACAAAACATTTCCATCACTCCAGAAATTTCCCTCCTGTCCCTTTCTAGTCAGTTCCCCCCCACCTCTTCCAGAGGCATTGACTGTTTGATTTTTCTCACCATGGATGAATCTTGTCTGTCATTGAAATTCATATAAATGAAATAATGCAGTGTGTACTCTTTTGTGTCTGGCTTTTTTCACATATTGTGTGTATCATGGTGGTTTTGTGTTGTTGAGTAGTATTCCATTGCATACATATACCAGATTGTTTATATTTTTGCTTGTCAATGGACATTTGGACTGTTTATTTTTTCATCTATTATGAATAAAGCTGCTGTAAATGTTCCAGTTCTGCCACGTCTTTGCCAATCTTTGACCTGGTCTGTCTTTTGAACTTTAGCCATTCTAGTGTAGAAAAAGAGGAAAAGTACAGTAATCCCCCCTTATCTGTGGGTGATACGTTCCAAATTAGGAACAGTAAGAGATTAAAAACAACATGAGATAGAACAAATTATAACTATGTAGTATAATAAAAGTTATGGGAATGTGGTCTCCCTCTCTCTCAAAATATCTTACTGTACAAATTTATTGCCTTTTCCATCTTAACTAAGCACTTATCATGCACTATGGCTACAACTTGTGCAGTTTTAAGTACAACAGCAAAACTAGCACATATTTTTTTTTTTTTAACATCTTTATTGGAGTATAATTGCTTTACAATGGTGTGTTAGTTTCTGCTTTATAACAAAGTGAATCAGTTATACATATACATATGTTCCCATATCTCTTCCCTCTTGCATCTCCCGCCCTCCCACCCTCCCTATCCCACCCCTCTAGGTGGTCACAAAGCACCGAGCTGATCTCCCTGTGCTATGCGAGCTGATCTCCCTGTGCTATGCGGTTGCTTCTCACTAGCTATCTATTTTACGTTTGGTAGTGTATATATGTCCATGCCACTCTCTCACTTTGTCACAGCTTACACTTCCCCCTCCCCATATCCTCAAGTCCATTCTCTAGTAGGTCTGTGTCTTTATTCCTGTCTTGCCACTAGGTTCTTCATGACATGTTTTTTTTTTTTTTCCCTTAGATTCCATATATGTGTGTTAGCATACTGTATTTGTTTTTCTCTTTCTGACTTACTTCACTCTGTATGACAGACTCTAACTCCATCCATCTCACTACAAATAACTCAATTTCGTTTCTTTTTATGGCTGAGTAATATTCCATTTTATATATGTGCCACATCTTCTTTATCCATTCATCCGATGATGGACACTTAGGTTGCTTCCATGTCCTGGCTGTTGTAAATAGAGCTGCACTGAACATTTTGGTACATGACTCTTTTTGAATTATGGTTTTCTCAGGGTATATGCCCAGTAGTGGGATTGCTGGGTCATATGGTAGTTCTATTTTTAGTTTTTTAAGGAACCTCCATACTGTCCTCCATAGTGGCTGTATCAATTTACATTCCCACCAACAGTACAGGAGGGTTCCGTTTTCTCCACACCCTCTCCAGCATTTATTGTTTCTAGATTTTTTGATGATGGCCATTCTGACCGGTGTGAGATGATATCTCATTGTAGTTTTGATTTGCATTTCTCTAATGATTAATGATGTTGAGCATTCTTTCATGTGTTTGTTGGCAATCTGTATATTTCTTTTTCCTTCTCACAATTTCACAGATAGAAAATTCATTCTTACTGTAGATCTTAGCATCCACAGAATACAATTTTATTAAGTCGAGAACATTCACCTTTTCCCTTCAAGGAAGCACTTTACGGCTTCTCTTGGGCAGATCCGAACTGCCAGCATCACTCCTCTCGTGCTTTGGGGCCATTATTGAGTAAAATAAGCGTCACTTGAACACAAGCACTGCGGTACCTGGATAGTCAATTTGATAACTGAGCTACTAAGTAACTAGTAGCAGGATACCCTGGACAAAGGGATGATTCATGTCCTGGGCAGGACAGAGGGGGAAGGCGGGAAATTTCATCCTGCTATTGGTGTACAATTACAAAACACGATTTTGTGTTTTTCTGGAATTTTCTATTTAATATTTTCAGACCGTGGTTGACTGTGGGTAACAGAAATCACAGAAAGCAAAACAGCAGATAAGGGGGAACTACTACAATTAAGGAAGCTTAGCTCTAGGATATAGCTAGTATTTTTTGAGCACTTGGTTTAGGAAGTGCCAGGCCCTTGGCTAAGCTAGTGCTTTATGGGCATTTTGTTCTTTATTCCTCCCAACTGGACTCACGTGTCAGAAACTGAGGTCCAGAGAGTGTGGGTGGCTTTTCCAAGGGTCATACAAGTGGCTGAAGTAGAGCTGGAACTCAGCCGTGTTGGATTTCAAAACCCATGCTTCTAGTTCCTGGGTCATTGAGTCTCAAAGTAGGCTCCCCAGACCAGTGGTATTAACATCACCTGGGAACTGGTTAAACATGCAGATTCCCGGGCCTCAGCCCTACTGATACCTGAACTTAGGAGGGTGGAGCCTGTGCCGTGTTTTTAACAAGGTGACTCTGATGCATGCTCAATTTTGAGCACCACTGGCCTAGGGTATGGACTGCATTGAAAATATGGCATCGAATGGGGCAGGTGATCTGTGTTCTAGAACAGGCTAGGCCACTAGTGCTGTCATCTCTGGTGAGTCACCTCTTTGGGCCTTTCTTCATACCTAAAATAAGTAGATGTATCCTTTTAGATCCTTTGAGCTCCTAAAATGCTAAGATTCCCTGAATAACCCAGACTCCAAAAGTTTAGAAGGGTGTGATTGTAGTTTCCCAAACTGGTAATATTATAGGTCACACTTACATATTTTTGTAAGTGAATTTTGTGGCTTTGCAAATTACCCAGGAACCAAACTGTCCCTTCACTTTTTTTATAGACAGAATGGAGGCAATAAATAAGACACAATTTAAAAACCACAACACCACCACCACCAGACCCTTCCCCTCACCGTAATGAGGGACTTAGGACCACATACAATTGAATATAGTTCTTTGTGCCCTTCTGGGTTTTGTTTTGACATTGTGTGTTTATTTTGACCAGTTGGAATATATTACAACAGCTCTGTAACTAAATAATTCTGTTCTCATTTTGAAACACAGCGCCATGTCTTGCTTAGTTTCCTGTGAATTCTGCTTCGGGGTCTCTGGTCTTGCTTTTTTTCTGCCTCCTCCCCACCCCTACACTCCGCCAGGATGGTCACAAGATCGACTCCTCTCCTTAGTGTCTCTTCAGAAAGACCTTCTCATCTGGTGGTGTGCTGCTAAAGGCTTAACAGCCGGCTCTGGTGGAGGGGAGACTGATTTGTAGCATCACTGGAGTTGGGAAGAGATGCATGTAATTGGTTCTCCAGAGCCAGTAGGAGCTGGCCCCACCAGTCCACTGACCCCATATAAGATAGCGCCTTGGATCACATGCCATCCCCTCATCGTGGTTTGTGTTTCAAAGCTTTGACATAGTTTCACATTATTGGGCTTCCCTGGTGGCGCAGTGGTTAAGAATCTGCCTGCCAATGCAGGGGACACGGGTTCGATCCCTGGTCTGAGAAGATCCCACATGCCACGGAGCAACGAAGCCCGTGAGCCACAACTACTGAGCCCGCCCATCATAACTACTGAAGCCCATGCGCCTAGAGCCCGTGCTCCGCAACAAGAGAAGCCACCGCAATGAGAAGCCCGTGCACCGCAATGAAGAGTAGCCCCCGCTCGCCACAACTAGAGAAAGCCTGCGTGCAGCAACGAAGACCCAAAGCAGCCATAAATAAATAAATAAATAAATAAATTTATATATTAAAAAAAAACAACCTTGTAATTTCACATTATCTTCTTCTTTTGCCTTTGTCTGTCTCTCTTCCCACTGGAATGTAAGGTCCATGAAAACAAGAAGTTTATCTCACTTGTTCACCCTTCTATTTCCAGCACCTAAAATAGTACCTGGCAAGTCATAGGTGTTCACTAAAATTTTTTGGCTGCATGAATGAATTTTCTCTTGTTGCTTCTTATTCGGATGGTAAGTGCAGACCAGGACATGCACATCTTTCCTTCTTTCCTCCCTATTCGTCTTTGATTTCTTGTCATTTAGGATCCTAATACGTTCATTTTCTCATCACCAGATTTTACAATCAGCTGATTCTCAGTGTCTAATAATTTATACTGAGCTATAAATAAATAAATGACTGACAAGGCTTAATGAATTGTATTTAAGTATTTCTGCCTGTTGACTCTAGGTGGAGTTTAAGAAGTGAAATTTCAGATGTTCATTCAGCAAGCAGGATGATGAGGAGCTTTTCTGTTTTCTGTTCATGCGGGACCTGGTCTATGTCAGCATCCAGAAGAGTGACACCTTACCTCCATTTTCTTGTAGCACTGTCCCCGTGTACAGTGTTTCCAGCCGACAGCAAACTGGATCTTTGCTGCAGAAAATAGTCTGATTTTTGTCCCCTCTTGCTCTTAAACTGTGCTTGGTGTTTACGTCTTTTTTTTTTTTTTAACTTAAACTTTCAAAAATCAATCTATTTTTGTTCTTGCTGCCAAAAGACCACTCTCTGAAGGATATTTTTAGGTTACATTGTGGAACATTCTACGGCTTTTACAAAAAATAATGCAAGGACAGGCAACCCAACATGTCCATTGTTTCTGGAGGCCTCCCTTTGCCAATGGCTGTGTTATTTAAAAATAGATTAGCTTGACCTTATGATGCAGTGGCATACAGTTGGCTCACTGCATTTGTTGGCATTCATTACCCAGCTAGTTTCGGATGGCAGAATTGATGATATCCACCAAGGGGAATTAAGTGGTTTATAAGAGAAAACATTCTGACATCTCCTTACCACAAGGGTTTACATGAAGGATGTTGCTTTATAAACGATGGTTATTTAATGCAAAACACCAGTCTCTGATGTTAGTGGTCCCTTCCTTGAGTTTGTATATATGTGTAACAGGATATACTGATTTTGTATACACTGAGAATAAAGGCTGTCAAATTCGTTAAGGGCTGACATTCATATCCTAAAAAAGTAGGTTACTGCCTTCCTGCCTGTCTTTATGCAGCTCATATGTGAGATCTATAACCTTGAAAAATCCTTGGTAAATATTGGCGCTTTGCTCTACTGCACCCCTATGGATGTCAACATCCATATAGTATGTCTGGTGAATTTGTTTTGGTGTGTTCACAGCTGAACCCCCATGGATGTCAAGGACAAGCAAGTGATGCTGACTTTTGCTTTATAGTATAGTGGCCTATGGAGGGTCCAGCGTGTTCTGGATGTCATCCCTTCTGAAGGCACGTAGCAAACGTAATTTGAACAATGTCTTTTGTTTTATTTTATTTTTAGCCGTGCCTCGAGGCTTACAGGATCTTAGTTCCCCGACCAGGGATGGAACCCAGGCCCCCGGCAGTGAAAGCGCCGAGTCCTAACCACTGGACCACCAGGAAATTCTGAACAATGTCTTTTATGATTAAATAGTAATCTTCTCTTTTTATAGCCAAGTGATTAAAGAATGGAGTAATCCATTACATACAATCATTTCTCTAGTCCCTTTCTCCGAGGGGAAACAGAAGTCCTCCCAGTGACTCACAATCTGGCCTGTGACTTGTCTTCTCTCTCCCTGGCCGTGGCCTGCTGGCCCGACCTGGACACCTGGGAGGCTTACTCTCTCATGAACTTCAAGTCTTTCCCACTTGCCTTGTCATTCTCTATTCCCCTCCTCTGCTTTATTTTACTTTATCATATGTCGATCATTTCAAAATAACTAAGTTCCTTGTTTTGTCTCTCTTTCTTTAATATAAGCTCCGAGAGGGCAGGGCTGTTGTTGATCCCAGTACTGAGAATGGTGCCTGATGCATAGTAATTGCTCCAGTATTTCTTGAACGTCCACTGTCAGATTTAGAACTAGAATAACTCTCTCCTGAGCTCGGTTGCCTCTGAAAATTCCGATATTTGAAAGTCTCTGAAAATGTAGGTACTTTGTGATGGATCACATTAAACTTGATAAGGGTTTAACATTTGCAGTCCATGACTTGGGCTAAATAGAGCTTCACTGATTGATCTAGGAATATTCTTGAAGACAGTGAGCGTTGCTGGCCGGGCTCAAATGGTCTTTATTTTAGGGATTTAAGGCAGCACCGTGCTGAGTCTGTCAGCGAACTTTGCACACTCTCTCACCCTCCAGCAGACTGTGAGATGTTCTTCTGGGCACCGTCAGCTGTGTGTACAGACTTTTCCTGTTACCATCTGCAGTGTGGTGAGAATGAGTTATGTAAGAGAATTACATCCTCCCGGCTAAGGTGTCAGCCCCATTCCTATTGCCAACAGAGCCATTAGTGTGCGCCTTTAACGGAATGCAGTTATGTTTTCCACAATAAGGCTAATCTTTCAGCCCATTGTGAGACTCGAAGCTCTCTTTATGGACAGTGGCATGATGGTGCAATTAAAAGGCCATTATGCCCTGATTATAAGCCATGTTTCACAATTATTGCCATATACAGTGTTAACAGGACTGCAGTGCCACTCGTAAAATAATCCACAGGTATCCATTTATTGATGTGTTGTAGATCGGCAGGTTTTGGACTCAGGCTGATCTGGGTTAGAAACCAGGCTTTTCAATTTACTAGCTGGGTTACTCAGGGCGAGATACTTCCCCTCTTTCTTGCAAATGGGGATAATGATACCTACTACCTGAGGCTGATGAAGGAATAAAATGAGGAGATTGAGGTAAACCACACGGCACAGGGCCGGGCACGTGTTGAGCGTCCACAAAATATTGGCTTCTGTTATTGTTTGAATGTTCCCTGTTGGAAAGCACTTGGGAGGGAAGAAAGAATCTCTTGAGAGATAGAGATTGTGGTACACAGTTCCCTGGAGAGCTTTTCAAGTCTAGAAAAAGCCCTCATTTTCCTGCCTGATTCAGATGCCACTATTTAAAAAGGCTGAGACTGGATTAGTTCAGACAAGTAAGAAGGAAACCTCTAGATTTCACCATGTGGTAGAGGTCTGAGCTGCCTGAACTTCTACGTTGTCACTGGTGATGAATTGATTCTAATGATTGTCATCGGGACCCAGGTTCAGTAATGTGTAGAGGAAGGACAGGTCCTCTCCTTACTCCCTGGAGGTCCTGGGCAGGGCAGTACCAGCAAGGGTGATCCTTGAGAACTTGACACTGAGGTCCTCTGATCTTCCTGGCACCATACCTGGGCTCCCAAATCAGGAAAGGCTGGGGAGGCAGTAGGGCTTGGCGTTATAAGGGTTTGGAGTCAGGCTGGTTAGGTCCAACTCCAGCTGAAGAACCATGGGCATGTTAACCCCCCAGAACCTCAGTTGTTCCAGTTGAAAATGAGAATAATACCTACCTCATAGGGTGGTTGTGAGGATTAAATGAGGAAACGTATGCGAAATACTTTGTCCTCTGCTTGGCGTGTAAATGGTGCTTACTGCAATACCTACCTAATAGCAGCCATGTTCATTTTCAGTTGAGAAGTGAAGACCCATCATTGATTTCCTCTAAAGCAGTGATTTTCAACTGGGGGTGATTTTGACCCCCAAGGGACATTTGGCAATGTCTGGAGACATTTTTGGTTGTTACAGCTCAGGAAGGGGGAGTGCTAGTGGCATTGAGGGAGCTGAGGCCAGGGATGCTACTAAATGTCCTACACAATACAGCCCCCATGGCAGAGAGGTGTCCAACCCCAAATGGCACTAAGGCTGAGACTGAAAAACTCTTCTCTAAGGTATAACTTCATGGTTGAGACGGAGAATCTGAAATAGGAGCAGTAAACTAATCACGGTAACTATTATATATTGATCTTCTGACATGTCCCTGAGACCCCGGTTAGGTTTTTACCTGGGAAGATGATGTCATTCTTATTTTAGCCCTGAGAAAATTAGCTGGAGAGGTCAAGTAATTTATCCTGGCCTCCAGGCAGCTGACAGAGGTGAGATTCAAGCTCAGATCCGCCTGATTCCAAAATTCTTATCCCAGGTTTCCACACTAGAAGTGTGTTGACCTTTGTTAGGCTGTAATATTGCTGCCTGAGACAGCATACCATGCCTGGTGACGCTACCAAAGAGAGTCCCAGAAATTAAAAAAAAAAAAAAAGGATTCCCAAAGTGTTTGTTGGCCAGAACACAGAGGGTGCTGCTATATAGTTTCAAGCAATTCTGCTTATTTGCCTTCTCCTTCTGTTTTCCCTGATCTCCCTCACCAACACTGTTGATTCTTTCCTCCTCTGTGCTCTGTCTTTTTTTTCCCCCAAACACAACATGATTTCAAGAGTCACAATAGTGTCTTGTAATGTAGATTTGCTCTTCTGTCTCCTGTACTGGATTATGTGTTTCTTGAATTCTTGAAAGCAGCATCCCTGTTTTATGTCTCTTTGCAATCTCTGCCCTCTCTAGGTACTCAAGCAATCACTTTTGAATTGAATTCTTTTGAGGTAATGGGTAGGCATAACTTTTAAATAAATAAGAAAAATTCTTGCCTAAGATCTTGTTGGCTCGAAGATCCGCGGCTTATTTTTAAAGCATATTAAATATACTTAGCCATATGTCTGACTTTTCTGTGATGATTTAAAATGGTTGTCTGCCAGTTGTTGTAGCATTTTGAACTGTCGGGAAAATATTGAATTAATTGTGTTGAAGGTCTTAGAGGGCCTTTATTCTGACCAGATGTGTGCAGTGATGGAGCCTAGTGCTTATGTAACGCGGCCACAGAAGGCATCACTTTGGCTTGATTTAAATAGAGTCAGTATTTTACCACCTGGATTCTTGGCCAAGCGTTGGAATTTACATCTGATAGGGAGAGCCTGTTCATTTCCTCCTCCAACTATCAGCCTGTTGAAGTCTGTGTGACTTTGTTAAGAATTCAAAACTCAAGATCAAGTTGTTAAAAAAGGACTTTCTTTGGTGTTGGAGCATGTAGCTTGTTTTTTTTTTTTTTTTTTTTTTAGAAAGCATAGGCATCATCTAGATTTTTTGGTTTCTAATCTTTTAAAAACTCAAATAGTTTTATGATCATGGATGACTGTCAATCACTCTCCATTGTTGGTCTGTGCTTCCACAGCTTATGGTTTTTTCATGGTGAAATTTAATTTTTTCTCTCATTTAAACAATGTGTATGATAGAGAAAAATGTGAATATATGAAAGGAAAATGTATCCACATGGCCCATAATCCCACCTCCAGACATTTATATATATAAACATATATAAATACACACACATGTTTTTTTGGTAGATTTTTTTTGGAGGGTCTTTTTCTTCTGAAAATTGGATAATCCCACACACGCTGTTTTGGTGAGATTTTTCTTTGTGCCTCACAATATATCACAGACTTTTTTTCTATGCTACATGTAGATCGACTGTACCATTTTGATGGCTGTGGAATCAGTTTTTGGTTGTGCTATAATATGTTAAATCATGCTTTCAGAGTGAACATTTAGGTTGTTTTCAGTTCCTATTTTACACAACACATTGATGAATATCCTTATATATACATTTTAGTGAACTTCTTCAGCTATTTTCTTTGGATAGATATCTAGAACTTCTTGGCTCACATGAATTTTATCTTTTGAAAACCTAATCCCCACCATCTTCTTGTTCTTCAGACCACTTATCAACTTAAATCCTTGCTGCCTGCATGTGAGAGTCCTGTATTTCTTTACTTATCTCAGTTAGAATAGATCCTACGTAGGCCTGGAATTGTTCCTTTATAATAGTCATCACAAACGCAAATACTGAGTGGGTATTTTAAAGGGCATTAGGGAGTGGTGGGGACTAGGGTAAAAGGGAGCAGTTGCCACTCAGCTTCAGCCTGTTGTTGACATGTGGGGACATTGCCCACCGTTGCCAGATTTTTCAAGCTTTCAAGAGAATGCAGAAGCTTGAATTGTTAAAAAAAATGAACTTTGCCAATGTAAAAGTGTTGATTCAAAGTTTTCCAAAAGCATGGATAAACCAAGCCGAACACATCTGGGAGCCATATTTGGTCCTCAGGCAACAAGCTTGCAGCCTCTGGTTGACATATTTGTCTTTCTCACTTGATGTCTCTCACACTTCATCTCTTCAAGAGCAGTCATCACATTTCTTACTCTTGTCTGTGTTCTCAGGGCCCAGGATAGCGACCAACACACAGTAAAGGTCCACAAATGTGGGTTGAAGTGAATAATAAGTTCCAGAAGTAGTCCAGTTTGTCCCTGTAGCCCACGTAAGATTATTGGAGGCTCAGCCAGTGACAGCTCTCCCAGTCGAGTTGCGAGGAGTGGGGGAGAGGATATATTTTGACAGCTGATCGTGATTCTTGGACTATTTCATTGCAGGGTCGTGGTCTGCTGAATCTTAGAACTGGGTGCAAAATAGTGTCTCGATGATGACATTTATATGAATATGTACTGGGAATAGTATACATTCTCTGCTCTAAGGTGATTTTACTGGGAAATGTGTGGTCTTACAAATAAAAGAACGAATGAGTTTTATGTATACTTCTTAGGGCGGTTTTAAATATAGCAAGAAAATCCCTAATAACATGACTCGTTTGGGCATTCTATAGGTAAATCAGCACCCTGACTTTTACTCCAAGAGTGGATGCTTTCAGAACACAGTTAACCTCTAAGACTGGCGAGCATCTGTTCTCCAGGCCAGCGTTATCTGGTAGAATTTTGTATTTTGAAAACCAGTGCAGCCCTTCTTTCTTGCCTGCAAAATAGGTTGTTCTGCGTTGCAGAGTTCGTGGCAGGCACCAGGTTTGCTGGACTAGGATGGGGAGGGAGCTTAGGTAATTCAGATTAGAAGTTTAGGCAGTGCAGTTTTTCTGTTAAAGAGCTAAGCAAGGAAGGGCGTATAAAATGAAAACTGTGTAGTTGTCAGCAAAAGCCCGACATGGAGTTCAAACTCTGCCAGGTGTGGATTGGGACTGTTTCTCTTCTCTCTTCTCTCGTCCCCTTCCCTCTCTCCATATCCGTATCGGAGTAAGAACATTCCAAGAGACTGTCTAGGAATTCAGATTCTAGATAGGACATTCTATATGTGATCCAGTACTCTGGATGTGAGACAAAACTAAGGAGCGTTTTCCAGTTGAGATGACTGTATGCCCGGATCTACCTCCTTCATTATGATCACCACTTTTGGGGCACCCAGGATTCCCCCAAGTTGACATGAAATTTGGCTTCTGTTCTACTTTAAAATGCCCAAGGGGGACTTCTCTGGTGGTCCATTGGGTAAGACTTCGCGCTCCGAATACAGGGGGCCGGGGTTCGATCCCTGGTTGGGAACTAGATCCCGCATGCCGCAACTAAAGATCCCGCGTGCCGCAACTAAAGATCCCGCGGGCTGCAATGAAGACCCAGTGCAGCCAAAAATAAATAAACAAATAAATACATATTTTAAAAAAATCATAAAATGCCCAAGGATAAAATGTAGCAGGAAAACTTATATTCTGCGGTGTTTGAGACTGGACAATCATTGGTAAATTTCCCGAGCTTTGGTCTTTGGTAAAGAGTCTAGCCATAGTGAATCATGCCATATGCAAAATCACAGTTTAGTACCTGCACAGGGTCTAGGAAGACTTTAGAAAACACAAAGTGTTGTTTCAATATTGATACATTGTACATATATCATGATTTATAAGAGAAATATCAGAGAGATAGGATGCCCAGCAAAGGAAAAATTGATGCAGCTCTTGCCTATTTCTGTCTAAGTCTGCGGGAAAAAACTGCCATAAGGAAGAAAGGACCAGGCTTTCTTAAGCAATGTGAATCTGTTTCTGAGACATTTTAGCTAAAAATGTAAGCTTAAGTTATTCTGCATGAAATAATTATCTCCAAGGAAGACAATTGTGAGAAGATGGCATTAATGGGAAGATGATAGCCGGTTGTCACTGTTGGAGTCTTTTTTGGTGGAAGGAACCCATCCATGGATTTTAATAAAACATGATGAGTCACCCTATTGCCTGAATTCCTGAGGGAAGAGAGACATCCTGAAAAGGCTGTGAGGGAAATTTGCAGCCCTGGGCACCTGTTACCAGGCACTTATATTCACCTGATGGCTGCCAACAGCTTGCAGGCAGAGCTGATTGGAGAAAATGATCAACTTCAGAACCAGTGGCCCACAGATTGGGTTTTAGGTAAATGGAAAGTGCATCAGAATTACCTGGGCGAGTTTGCAATCTCTGGGCATCTGCGGGCAAGTTTGTTAGTGACGCTGACTCATGTCTCCCTGCCCAGCGGAGTCCTGATAACCCCAACTGCAAAGAATGGTCCACAGAACGGTCACCGGTTCAGAATCATCCAGAGGGTTTATGAAATATGGGGATTACTAGGCCCCATCTCAGACCTGTGGAATCAAAAATCCTAGGGGGTGGTCCCTGTGAATTCACACATTTTAGAAAAAGTTCTGGCTGGTTGTGGAAATTTAAAGCTTGAGACTCCAGGCTCTAACATGCTGGCCACTTCAAATCCAGTTCCCTAATAAATGATGGTAACAGACCCCACTCTGTACTCGAATGAACACTGATTGGGGAAGGGAGTCAAGAATAGAAAGACTAACTGAGTTACTCGAGCCTCTGGTTCTTCTAGGGTGGCACATACTGGCTATGTGCAGGTGTGTATGTGGAAGGTCATTTTCTTGCTTCAGGATCCTAGCATTAACCTGGCAATTGAAGAGACCTCTTCCTCACCACCACATGCCTTTTTAAAATAGGAAAGGAACTCTGGAGGAAGGAAAGTGCAATCCAATAGAACTTTCTGCAGTGATGGAAATGTTCTTTACCTATGCTGTCTGATATTTTAGCCACTAGCCATATATGGAGATTGTGTGCTTGTCATGTGGCTGGTGTGGCTACCTTTCACCAGCCACACTATGAAAATGAATTTTTTCATTTTATTTACATGGAATTTATTTAAATTTAACTCTCAGTAACCACACGTGGCTAGTGTCTACCAGACTGAGCAGTACGGGAGACGCTGCCATTACAAATGGTGAGGACAGTCATCCAGCTGCTCCAAGAAAAAGAGGCTGGAGTGACCCTTTGTGTTGACGTTTGTTAAATGTGAAAGCCTGGGATAGGTAGTTTTTAAGTGTCTTTTTGACCGTTTTATCAATGTATTTACTGGTGACAGTTTTCTTAAAGAAGCTCAGTGTATGGCAATGTGCTGATTCTCCCAAATGGAGTGGTTTATATGGAACAGATATGTTCCGTGAAGCTAGGGATGATGTTTTTCCTGTGGACTGCTCTGTCTCCAGCACCTAATATAACAAATGGTTGAATAAATTATCTCAATTTGAGTATTTTATGCAGAGAGGGAGACTCTGAGTTATCTTGGAGTTGCATAAACCATTTTATCACCTTGATGCTTTTGGTTACAAGTCATAAAAATCAACTCAAATGACTTAAACAACAAAGAAGCTTAACTGATGCAAGTAACCAAGAATTTCAGAACAAGGAGGGAGCTTCAGGTAGGGTTTGATCAGGGCATGGGTCCTGTTTCTCTGATTTGCTTCAGAGCTGCCGCTAGCCCATGTGATGTCTTTGTCCAAAGTAGAAACTATATATCTCTTCTGGGCAGACACATCCGTGCATGGCCTGGAGAGCAGAGTATGGGCTGGATTTCAGCCTATACTTCTCAGCTGTAAGGACACAGCCTAGATATTGTAAGGGATAGCCTTGATTCTCTCAGTGCTGCTCTCTTCACAGTGCTGGCTTGGCCTTAGAATGGCTTCTCTTGTTTGCAGATGGGTGATCATGGCAAAAGGGGTGACATGCCTGCTTATTTACAGCTAGGGGGAGAGAGACTGAGAGGAATGCCATATGCTGTGTGCTGAGTGGCTTAGGTCTGCAATCCCTAAACCAATTCTGGAAGCTTAAGCAAATCATTGGCCACTTGTAACCTACTGCAATAGAACCAAGATTTAGAAACCCTGGTCCAGACTCAAGTGTTACCTTCTCATAGAACCTTCCTGTCCTCCAGTCACTCATCACTTCATCACTCTAGTTTTGTCTTCACCCTGATCGCTATCTGAAATTAATCCCTTTGTTTATTATCTGTCCCACCGGAGTGTAATTATCTTGAGGGCAGGAACCTGAATCATATACTTTCTTATTCTTATGGCGAAGCAGTACCTGGCACCTGACAGCTGAACAGCACAAACATTTGTTAAATGGACCAGTGAATGAATGAATCAACCCAAATGGCTGCCTTCTCATGGTGGGGAGGTGCCTTCAGATGTGGACGTGGCTCGGGGAAGAGATGAAAATTAACCAGGAGCCTTGAGCAGTGCTGGAGAGCTATGGAGACATGCTGTGGATTCCCCAAGGGCAGAGTGAGAGATGAGCAGACAAGTTCTCAGTCTGCTGGCAAAGCTTGACAAGCACTGACTTGAAGAGGAAAATGGGAGATAAGTAAGCAGGACAAGCCTGTGTTGTGCTGAGTGAGGTAAGAGCCTGAGCTCGGGTGGCTGATTAAGACCCTGAGTACCCAGAATGCAGGGGATGCAAAGAAGGTCACCAGCCCCATTAGCTGTAGCACATACCTCTGGAACCCAGGCCATAGGGAACCATGATGCCTGTGAATCAAGAGAGCTAAGTGTTTACAGTGGGCTGCCCTGATTTCAATTCCAGCCCACTCCTTACCAGCTGTGTGGCCTTGGGCATGTGACTCAGCCTCTCTGTGCCTCCATTTCCTCATTTGTAAAAAGCCGTGATAATAATAGTGCCTGGCTGGAGGCCACACAGCTTCATGCTTAAGAGTTTTGAATTGCACATTGGGTTCAAATCCTGGCTCCGAAAACCCTGGTAGGTGGGTGGAGGGGGGGATGCCATCTTTAGGGAAAGAGAATGTGGCCAAATGCTGTTACCAGGCAAACAGTCTTTGGAGGAAAATAGTCTGCTTCTACATCTTCTGAGTGGTGGTAGCAGAAAGTTACAAATGTGAGGATATGCATGGGCTGCTCGTGTGTGTGTGTGTGTGTGTGTGTGTGTGTGTGTGTGTGTGTGTGTGTGTGTGGTGGCAGGCGAGTGGTTAAAGGTATTTTGTTCCAGGTTTGTAAAATATGATAACATCAAATGTGCACATGCACACAACAAAATGTCCTCACTTTATCTTTGTCTCATGGGTGTGTGTGTGTGTGTGTGTGTGTGTGTGAAGTATAGCCAGCAATAATTAGGGACCCCATCTCTGACCAAGATAAAAGGGAGAAAAATAAAGGAATCCCAAATAATAAAGCAGTTGACAGATATTAACTCCCAAAGAAGAGTAAGGATGTTTGCTTTTCCTTTTATCATGTTGGGTCATGGCATTCTCACAGTTCAACTCTAATGCCTTTCTCCTACTTTATCATGTGAGCCTAAAAGTCTGTCTTTCTTGTCAAAGTCGGGAAGCCTTCCAGCTCTCACCTCCTCACATCGTCTGCCAGTTGGACTTCAAGTATGGGAGTGAAAGCCTAGCAGAGAAAGCTAGTAGCAATGATGCCAATGAGAGCAGAACGAGATTCAGTGCTGGGCAGGTCAGGCTTTGCTCTGAGGGCTGCCCAAGCCTGATCTTTAATCCTCAGCACGAGCCATGAAGCGTGTGTACAATTCTCCCTTTTTAGAGGTCGGAACACTGAGGCTTGAGAGTCATTACTTGTCCCAGGTTACTCCTCGGTTTTAAGTGACAGCGATGGGTTTCCTCCAGGCTTCCACCAGCATGCTGCATTAGTGCCTCATGCCATGTGGTGGGATCTACTTCAGACGGCATTGCACCACTGTGCGAATTCAGGGTATAGAAGCTTCTGGAGTGTGGTCTGGGGAAGGCCGGAAGCCAGGTACCCTTTCTTGTGCTCAGGGAGGCCACAGTCCTTGTGTCCTCCATGAGGAAGGAAACTTCGGTGCCCCGGGGCTGCTTTGGGGTGAGTCTGCTTGGCTCATCACAGCTCAGGGCTTCTGTTTGTCCATCTGCAGCCATGCCCTGTGTGGGCCCGGACACAAGTGCCTGCCTCTTCCAGTGCTGACGCACAGCTTTCTTCTGGCACGGTTCCAGGCGAGGGAACTTGCACTTTATGGCCATAGCAAGGTTCTATTTGACTTCTTGAAAAATGGTGGTGAAATACATGTAACATAAAAGTTTGATCATTTCAGCCATTTTTAAAATGTATGGTTCAGTGGCCTTAAGTACATTCACATTGTTGTGCAGCCATCACCACCACTCTCCATCTCCAGAACTCTTTCATCTTCTCAAACTCTGTATCCATTAAACACTAACTCCCCATTCTCCCCTCCCCTCGTCCCTGGCAGGTACTATTCTAGTCTCTGTCTGTATAAGTCAGACTACTCCAGGTACCTCATATGAGTGAATCATACAGTGTCTGTCCTTTTGTGTCTGGCTTCTATCACTTTAGCGTACTGTCCTCAAGCTTCATCCATGTTGTAGCATGTGTCAGAATTTCCTTCCTTTTAACAGCTGAGTAATATTCCATTGTATGGATATACCACCTTTATTTATCCATTCATCTGCCAATGGGCAGTTGGATTTCTACCTTTTTCTATGTGATTTTTGTCTTCCCACTGCCCTCAGAAGCAGGTGCAGTTAGGTTTTCTTGATGTCTTGGCCTCCTCTCCTGCTTTTTCTCCTTTCTCATAGCTTTGCCTGACCTTCCCAGGTCTGTCAGGAATGCCATTTGCCTAATGTCTCTGGCTCTGAGGATGGAGAATTTGTTGCCTGAGTAGAGCTTTGCCAGCAGTGTGTCCTTGTCATCTCTTTGGCAGTTAGAGCAGTTCGTGAAGCGTATGGGTATTGGTCACCAGGTTTTTTCTTCGTTGTTTTGTTCTGTTTTTTGCTTTTTTTTTAAATTAATGCTGGCCCTGGTCACCTGGTCTTGGAGGCTTCAATCCCACCATCAGCTTTGACTTGGCCAACATTTCACCTTTTTGGGTTAGAGACCGTATGCTCAGTAGTGATACAGGCTTTGCATTTCAGGTAGTCTGGGTTCACATCCAGTCCCACTACTCACTTGCTATGGGACCTTGTGTGCATGATTTTACTTCTGTGACGTAGTGATAATAAGAACACACACCTCGTATGGTTGCTGCAAGGATTAAATGAAACGTTGCAGGGAATCTCTCAGCATGGAACAGAGAGCAAAGGCAACATTGAATGAATGCTAGTTATTATTAGTCAGTTTCCCTCTTTGGAATCTGATCACTTTTGATTTTAGGTTTGTGGAGGTGCTGAATTTACTGCATAATTGACTCAAAACACTTCTTTTAACACTGGGTTTTTATCTTCTTTCCTGGCACTAACACCTCCTCTTAGATTTTATGGAGCTGAATTTGTTGGACCAAATTATATGGAGCAGATTAGATAGAGACACATTCTAAGTATACTATCTTTATGTCTTTATGTTATTTTTCTTAGATCTCTCTCTTGAAGTCTGAATTTAGTCACCACTCTGTGGGAAGCTACAAATGATTATAGAGCAATTAAATGACTCCTGAGTCTTTAGAATTCTAGAATGATTGATATAAAGATAGGTGTTTTCCGGTAAACTTGATACCAGGAAAGTTACCTGGTTTGTTGAGTTTTTCTTGCAATTGATTGTTCCAGCTGTGAATGGGATCACAAGGGAACTGCCAGACATTTATTGCTTATTAAAAATTTTGTATACTGTTCTCTCATTCAATCCTTATTAAAAGTACTAGTTAGGGACCTCCCTGGTGGTTCAGTTGCAGGGGACATGGGTTCGATCCCTGGTCGGGGAACTAAGATCCCACATGCCGCGGGGCAACTAAGCCCGCACACCACAACTACAGAGCCCACGTGCCATAACTACAGAGCCCATGCACTCTAGAGCCTGCACGACACAACTACTGAGCCCGCGCACTGCAACTACTGAGCCCGTTTGCTCTTGAGCCCACGCGCCACAACTAGAGAGAAGCCTGCGCACCGCAATGAAGAGCCCGCGTCACAACGAAAGATCCGGCGTGCTACAACTAAGACCCGACGCAGCCAAAAAAATAAAAAGTGCTAGTTAGATCCTTGACTGTGTGCTATGCTTGCTGTCAGTGCTCTATATTATTTCATTTTCTCCTCAAACAACTCCATGGAGTGTAGGTACTATAATCATTCCCCTTTTACAGAAGAAGAAATTGAGGCTTAGAGGAGTTAAAGTATTCTCTACCATTGCTGTTAATGGCAGAGTGCTGGGATACAAAGTAGGTTCTCAGGTCCTGGAATGATGGATGCCCTTCTGAGCATTGGGAGGTGGTTGGTGGCATCTTCACTTATTGATGAGGAAATGGACCTCTCTAGGGTCAGCAGAGCCCATCCAGGTTTTTTTTTTTTTTTAATTGAAGTGTAGTTGATTTACAGTGTTGTATTAATTACTGCTGTACAGCAGAGTGACTCAGTTATACATACTGGCTTGGCCAAAAAGTTCGTTCGGGTTTTCGTACGATGTTATGGGGAACAAGTCCAAAGTGAGCCTTGCACCAGCACCATATCAGCAACTTCCAACCCAATATATATACATTCTTACTCATATTCTTTTCCATCATGGTTTATCACAGGATATTGAATATAGTTCCGCCCATCCAGGTCTTTGATGCCGTATCCTGAGCTAATTTTGACTTATCACAGCAATCACCATTTATCAATTAGTACATGTACATTATGTCTTCCATTTTTCCAAATCCAGAAAGACCATCAATATATGACAGGGGCAGTTTGGACAAGCCCTGCAAATGATGTAACAGATCAGCATGGCTGTTGAAGGGAAAACATTGTACTTCCCAACTATTCCATTTTATTCCTACTTTGAAGTGATAAGTAGGAATACTTTATAATGCTACTTTATAATGCCGGTGCCTCAGTTTCTTTGTCTGTAGAAAGGCTACTGTGCCATATTTGTAGATGTCAAGGCAAATTTCTGGAATTCAACAAAGTTATTACTTGCATGTCTACCAAGGCCGAGCATCTATCACAAGGACGTGGTCTCTGTGTACCTTAAGTACCAGCAATGGCTTTGGCTGTGCAGTCGCCCCCCACAGGGCTAGAAGTTGCTGATATGGTGCTGGTGCAAGGCTCACTTTGGACTTGTTCCCCAAACTGCTGCAATGCCCAGTCCTGTTTCCTGTCTTGGGGCCGCAGGCTGAGGCAGAGCCGTATGAATCTGTCTTGGGCCTGCAGGCTGCAGTGTGGGAGCAGCTTCAGGACCTGCAGCACTGCAAGAAGCCTTGGCTGAGCCTGGCCTCAGAGCCCTGGCATTCTCCCTCCAGAGCACTGTTTCATCTGTCCCTGCTGTCTGGGCTCCTTTTATTTTTATTTTTTATTTTTTTAAATTTTATTTCCTGTTCAGAATATTCCGATAATGTCAGTGTTTTATTAATTTATTTATTTTTGGCTGTGTTGGGTCTTCGTTTCTGTGCGAGGGCTTTCTCTAGTTGCGGCAAGTGGGGGCCACTTTTCATCGCGGTGCGCGGGCCTCTCACTATCGTGGCCTCTCTTGTTGTGGAGCACAGGCTCCAGACGCGCAGGCTCAGTAGTTGTGGCTCACGGGCCTAGTTGCTCCGTGGCATGTGGGATCTTCCCAGACCAGGGCTCGAACCCGTGTCCCCTGCATTGGCAGGCAGATTCTCAACCACTGCGCCACCAGGGAAGCCCCTCCTTTTATTTTTAAAGTAAATATTTGGTTTCATTGGTGGAGAGAGCTGGTGAGGGGTGGGTGAGTCAAGGACAGGGACACTTGAGCGGTGATTGCACTAAGCAGCAGGTTTTCTCCCCTCTGAAAATCCAGGCCCTACGCATATGAAGGTATTTATTTTATATTCTAGGAAAGAATTCATATGTGAGTAAGACGAGGAGGTCTTGGGACTCTGTTGACTTCACTCTGTAATGTGATTTTAGCTGCAGTGTGGGGTGCAGCGTAGGGACACAGACTCAGGAATGTGTTAGGTATAGACTCTGGAGTCAGGTAATTGTGGGTCTGAATCCCCATCCACCTGTGGCACTGGGTAAGATTTATAACCTCTTCAAGTCTCAGTTTTCTTATCTGTAAAGCACCTACCTCATAGTATTGTTTGTGAGGATTAAAATACGATAGTGGATGAGAAATATTCATCAGAGTGCCTTGTACGTAGTAAGTGCTCAATTCACGTGAGATGCCTTTATCATTATTTTTATATGATCCACTGAGCAACAGGATTAAAGTCTTCATTCAACAGACGCATGTATTGTAGGATTTCTACATGCAGATGAATGTGCGAGATTCCAAAGGACTCACGAGTGAATGAAACATGTCATCAAGGGATCAATTCCACTATTAAATAGTAATAAATTGTTAGCATTTCTTTATCTCATCTTATATGCTAAGTATTTTCTATACATTTGCTCATATAGTTTTCAAAATAAAACTTAAGGTAGGTACTATATATAATCCCCATTTTACAGATGCAGAAACTGAGGCCTGGAAATTGGGGCAGGGCAGGTCTTTGTGCCTGTGCGTGCCCGTAGCCATTTGTCTCTGAGTCTGCACGATTTAGGGGTGACTGTGGACACTGATTCAGGTTATGAGGAATGGGTGCAGCAGGGGGAATTAGCAGCGCTGTGGGCTTTCCCAGGAGGAAAAGATGATGTGAAGACAGTTTGTAGTCAGGCTTAGGACAGGCCTTATGGAAGAGGTTATGTTTGTTGTTGGTAGGATATTTATAGAGATGGGTGGAACGTTATTCTAAGTGGACGGAACAGCAGAGCAAAGGCCTAGAGGTGGAAAATTCCATGTACACCCACGGCCCAGACTGTCTGGAGTTGAGGGACCACATAAGGAAATCATGGAATGAGATGACATCCTTTTTTTTTTTTTTCAAATTTGGCACAGTTTATCAGGGTATGAGGATAGAAATGTCTTTGACATCTTATCTTGGATCATTTGGTCAAGTCTTTTGGAGCGTGGTCTCTGACCCCTACACAAAAGGCCACTTTACCTGCTTATCTTTTTTTTTCTTTCTAATTTGTGTACATTTACTTAAAAAAAATAATTGAATAAAAGATTATTTAAATTCCATAGTGCTTTACAGTTTTCAAAAGTTTCACACACATGATTTTATATAATCCCATAATAACCCTTTTTATTCCCCTTACCCCTATATTGTCCCTCCCCCGCTTCCCTCTCCCCACTGGTAACCACTAGTTTGTTCTCTATATCTGTGAGTCTGCTTCTTTTTTGTTTTATTCGCTAGTTTGTTTTATTTTTTTATATTCCACATATAAGTGATATCGTACAGTATTTGTCTTTCTCTGACTTATTTCGCTAAGCATAATACCCTCCAGGTCCATCTATGTTGTTGCAAATGGCAAAATTTCATTCTTTTTTATGACTGAGTAATATTCCTTTGTGTATATACTGTATACCCCATCTTCTTTATCCATTTGTCTGTTGATGGACACCTAGGTTGCTTCCATACCCTGGCAATTGTAAATAGTGCTGCTATGAACATTAGCACTACATAGCATGCTTCGTTTATCAGCTTGGCAGAAATTCAAAACTGTTGAGTAACTGTTGGTCTTGATGTGACCTGACAAAGCCTTTGTGGAGAGCATTTGGGAAGAACCCTTCAAAAATGGTAACATTTGATTTAGCATTTCCACTGCTAGAAGCCTATTCTGTGGAAATACGCAAGCCCTTAAAAGATGTGTTTAGGGTTATGTTCTCTGTAGCCTTGCTCATAATGACAAAATTTGAAGTTGACTTATATGTGTTATAGGTGATTGAAAAATTATGGCACCTCCCTACAGTAACATATTCTGCAGTTAACTAAAAAAATGAGGTGGATCTCTGTGCGCTGACATGTAGACACATCATGATATATTAAATTAAAAGAGCAGGAGACAGAGGAGCATCTAGAGACTCAACCCATTGGTGTAGCTCTTTCACAGTTGACCTCATGGGTGTGTTTGTGTGTGCCTTAAAAGTGTAAACAACGGGGAACCATTAGCCATGGCTACCTCTGAGTAGGATGGCCGTCTGTTCCGGTTTGCTGGAGAAATATCTGGTCTACACCTGTTATCCTAGTGTAATTATTCATTGTGCTCCCTTTTGGTCTTTAGTGGCCTGGTTGGGATGATGAGTTATATGGTTACCCTACGTTCCTCTGAGGATTAGAACTGGGGCAAGAGGAATGGGAAACTGGCTGTCACACACGTGACCTGGTATAGTTTACAGCACGCAAGTATTATTTTTATAAGGTATTGAGGATTATGCCCCTAATACATTATGCAGTGGTTCTCTGCTGAGCCACCATGGGTGGTCATTACTTAGGGAGAAGTTACCTTTTTTGTTTTTGTCTGATATCTGAGCATCTACTTTGTTCTGCTTAAATAAGTCTTCAGTCAACTCATTGAAGATATTCCTTTGTCTGAGAAAAGTACTTATTAGCATTCCCACTAATATGCTTCTTCATTGACCTAGTGGGGATTTTTGCATTTCCTTCTTTCATTTGGCTCCTAAGCCATTGAATTGAAATTCTCCTTTGGAAAAACAACACACCTTTAAAAAAAATGTAAAAATTGTGGCCTTCCCCACCCCTGGGTTCCTCAAACGTAAATTTAGACACAATAGGATTCAGAATTATTAAATGAGCTAAATGCAAACTCTTGACCTAGAGTGGGCTTCAGAGTTGGCTGGGTTCCTCTTTTCTTTGCTTCCCAGTAAAATCCTAGAGGAAATGGGGCTGGGTGGGAAGTAGCTGCAGTTAAAAAATAGCAGTGATTCAGATTGCCCAGACAGCATGGGCACCTTTGATGTGCCATGCACTGTGCTAGGTCATTTGTCATCTGCCATCTCACGTGTTCTTTACCAGAACTCTTCAAGAGTATTTTTAGGCCCTTTTTATGCCGATGGAAACCAAGGCTCAGAAAAGCTAAGTTCCTGCCCCAGGTACTGGGGATTCCATTCATGCTCCTTTGATCTGGGATTTTAGTGCTCACTCCACCCCACTAGGATTTCTCCACCTCAGCACTATTGACATTTTGTGCTAGATAATTCTTTGGGTTGGGGGCCGCGGTCAGTGTTGTAAGTGTTTAGCTACATCCTTGCATCCTTGGCCTCTACTCATTAGATGCCAGTAAACCCACTCACCCACTAGTTTTAATAACCAAAAAATGTCTTTAGACGCTGCTAAAATTAGTCCCCAGGTGAGGCATGGGCTGTGCAGAATAGTCCCTGGCTGAGAATGGCTACACGACACCAAAATCGAAGACCATCATAGAATCCAGACAAATCAAGAGTTAAGAACAGGCAAGCAAAGGTAGAGACTCTTACACTTGGCTGGCTGTGTATTCTTCCAGGTCTAATTTTCTTTGCATGCCATTTTTATTACCTGGGAACTAGGAAAAAGCAGTTGAAAATCATATTAGTTAACCTTGGCTCTGGTCAAAATGTTGCAAAGGTTGAAAATATTGAACTAAGAAGTCGTTTCTTAGCTGATTAATCTCGCTCATCCTCTGGTCCATCAGGGATGTATGTATGTGCTCTAACCATGAAGGCTCATGTTACGAATTCCATATGCCTCCATTCAGAGTTATAGCAAGAGGCTTTGGTGAAATTATTTAGTGATATTTGGCTTTTATGCCATGCATTTCTCCTTAAAGACTATACAGGTCTATTGCTTAGCCAGTTAATGGCTCGTTCCTGGAAAATTCCTTCTAAGTGAGTTAACAAAGTCTCGCCATCTGCTTTTCTCTCTCATCCATTTCCACCTCTGCTTTTTGTAATTAGCTGGTTATTTCTGAGCCTTAAGATCTTTGCTTTGTGTTTCAAGGCAAGTCTGGTGACAGGGAACTTTTAATACATCTCTTTTCGTATTTCTTTTCTTTTTCTACTTTACCAGGAATTTTTATTCATTTTATTTTTTAACATCTTTATTGGAGTTTAATTGCTTTACAATGGTGTGTTAGTTTCTGCTGTATAACAAAGTGAATCAGCTATACATATACATATATCCCTATATCGCCTCTCTCTTGCACCTCCCTCCCACCCTCTCTATTCTTTCATATTTCTATGCCTAAGAAAAACTGGGAATGAATGTTTGCTAGATAAAGTATCATTCGTATTATTCAAATTTAGTGGATCAGGGTATAATTTCTTTTCTTTGTCCTCTGCTGCAAAGTAAGTTTAAGATATTACTGGATTACTTGTCCAAGAAAAGTTTTGTTTAAGCATTTAACAGATTAAAGCCTGTATGCATTTTTTTTTAAATTTATTTATTTATTTATTTATTTTTGGCTGAGTTGGGTTTTCGTTGCTGCCCGTGGGCTTTCTCTAGTTGCGGCGAGTGGGGGCTACTCTTCGTTGCCGTGCGCGGGCTTCTCATTGCGGTGGCTTCTCTTGTTGCGGAGCATGGGCTCTAGGCGCGCAGGCTTCAGTGGTTGTGGTGCACGGGCTTAGTTGCTCCGCGGCATGTGGGATCTTCCCGGACCAGGGCTCGAACCCTTGTCCCCTGCGTTGGCAGGCGGATTCTTAACCCCTGCGCCACCAGGGAAGCCCCTGTATGCATTTTAAAGTTGGCTGTTTCAGGTTAGCTGACTGTAAATAGTGTCAGTCCTGGTCATTCTTTTTAATTTAAAGGATATAACTTTCAAATATCCACTTTGCTGTTCATTCCAATGAAAACAAACACAAGCAAATCTGATGTAGACAAGTTTATGTGATATAGGGAGAACTGGAGCTAAGTAAAGAGGAAATGTTTAGTGTCTGTTGGCTACCATGTAAAAAAATTACCTCAGTTTTGTTTTTTGTTTTTTGTTTTTCAGATTTGCATTTTACTTAACGTTGGAGAAATGACAATCAAATACTATAGTACTGTGAAGTGGTCATAGTTTGCTCTCCCTCCCTCTAGTTTCTTGGTGAAGTATGTTGTTGGCTCCCTAGAAAGCAAACTCAGAGGTGGAGATTACCATATGGGATGTTTGTTCAGCAGTGCTCTAAGAATCAACCCCCGTGGAGGGCTGAGGCTGGAGGAGAAGTTAGGTTGTAGGGTCGTCTCAGCAAAGGCCCCAGCTGACCCACAGGAAGCTCTGAAGTTGAGCTGGTTCTTCATCATTGTCCTGAGTTGGGACGAGAGGGTTAGGGTGGCCATGTCAGCTAGCCATTGGAAGTGGGCTGCTTCTGGGGAGGGCATGTGACCATTGGGATGGCAGCTCCCTACCGTCAAGATCAATCCTGACAGGGGATCCGGGAGGGAGGCGTAGACAGTATTCACTTCACATGAGCGTGTAGTGCAGGTGAGTTTGTGTGTGTGTATTAATTTACTAAGTGCCACTTTCTTGAGTAACTTGACCAAGAACACACATCTGGAAAGTAGATGTGTCTGGATTTGAACTCACGTTTGACTAGTCCCCAAACCTGTTTTGGGACTTTTACTGCTTGCAGTGTTCTACTGCTTGCAGTGTTAGTTGCCACAGAAAAGAATACCCAGGGCAGCCCCTTTCGTTGTCCATGTGGCTTTACATCTGCTGCAGTGTGGGGACATCCTTGAAGTTTGCTGAATTGGCTTTCTCCAACATATCTTTTGTCACAGGGGGTGAAAGGAAAGGTAACATCATTTGTCCTAAATGAATCATCAGTCTGAAAAAAGGTCTGAACTCTAGCCCTCTATTATGTTCCTCAGCCGGGGTGACTTTGAACAAATTGGTGTCCTTCCAGTTCCCTGGGGAAGCACTTGACTCACCAGGCCCCTTACCGGTAAAATACCACAGGGAACACTTGGCTTCCTCTGAGAAAGTTCTCAAGTCCTGGTCCTTTGCTTACAGCTGGCTGGCATTCTGCACATCCCCCGACATCACTAGAACAGGACCGGCTATAAAAGATTTTCTGTATGCTTTTATCACTGCCTGGAAATCCTGAGGGCAAAGGTGTTTTGTAAATACCAAGCTGGTGGTGGCCATGGTGTGCAAAAAATTGGAAAATAAAGGTAGTTCAGTTCATGGTTGAAAGAAAACAGAGATGAAGCAATTCCTCTAAACGCCCCAAACAGGAAATTCCAAAGAGAAAGTTATATCTTACCAAAACTCAGTCCTGAGGGATTTTTGGGTCACTGGCCTGCTAAGGACACTACAGACCAGCCGAGCAAGAAAGGTATAGTGAGGTGCTCCTAGGATGTACACTTGTCTTCAGCCTTTCTTCCTCTTCACCTGACTCACAGGGTCAGATTCTTTTAGGGGCAGCTTCCTTCATCCCAGCTTTCATTCAGTGAGAATTTGGGTGCACCAGGCCTTGTTGGGCACCGGTGAATTTCATGTTGCTTGAGAGTGCCATGCTTCAAGGAGCTCAGGGGTGAGTGGGAGAGCCCTTTGTGGGAATTGCCTACCTTACCACATGGGGTGTGCCCACTGGGAGCCCTGAGGAGCCATGAGCCTGCTTAGAGCCTGGGCTCACACTTGGTGCGTGAGCAAGCTGCTTGTTCTCTTTGTGCTTCGTTGTACAGTAGGGCTAATAGCAGCATCCACTTTGTAGAGCTATTGTGGTGACTTAATGAGATAATAAACCTGAGGTGAGGGCTTAGCATTGTGTCTAAGCATTTGCTCCATGCTAATGATTATTATCTTTTAACAAAGAAACTTGTAGCTTCAAGAGTTAATAATGTGTCCCTGGAGGCTGGCTGAGAACCACAGTGATGTGTAAAGATACTACATCTTCCGTTGAACACCTACTGTGTGCTGAGTGTCTTGCTCAGGGCTTGTAGACTCTGTCTGCCTTGTTCAAACCAGTCAGACCCTTGTGATGTAGAGATTATTATGCCCTTTGAGTAAATGGAGGCTCAGAGATGTCCAGGTAGTCAGTGGTAGAACCAGGTCTGAATTCGGATATTCCGTGTTTCTAAGAGTCTTAAGTACTACTCAACATCCCTCCAACATTCCGGGAAGCCATTTAGGCTTATTCACTAGCCTAAATGTATGTTTCTCTTGCTGTAGCGTTGGGGTGCTTCTTGCCTACTCTTCAGTACGAAAGGGGCTCACTTTGTCTTGTGGGATTGGTGGCAGGCAGGATATAGCCCAGGATCAAAAGGAGGGAAGGTAAATTGTACAAACAGGGTTGTCTGGGGTCTCAGTCTCGCTTCCAGAGTAAAATCTCTGGGATCTATCCACTTCTCTTTACTCTCTTTTCTTCTCACCTTGGGTAACCTGCTTAAAACCTGTCAGGGGCTTCGCTGTGTTCTTAGGATCAAATCCTTCATGGATCTACAGGAGCCTGCATGGTCTGGCCCCCGCCTCTCTCACCAGTCTCATTTTGCATATGCTGTTCTCCTGTAGTTCCTTTAATGTGTGGTGTTCCTTCAGGCCACAGGTCCTTTGCATATGCCTTTCCTCTCTACCTGAATGCTGTTCCCTCCCCTCCTTACCTAGTTAATGTCTAGTTCCCCTGCAGATCTCAGTTCTATCATCAATTTCTCTAGGGAGCCATCCCTGACAGGGTCTGATCTCCTTGTTTTATACTCTCATAAGACCACACGTTTCCCTTTGACAGCACTCATCACACTTTTTTGTTGTACTTTTATGTGTATTTGTGGTTGTATGAGTTGTGTCTGTCCCCCCCTCCCTGGCCCCCCAAGTGCTCAACTCTACGCTGCATGAGGGCCAGTAATGTTCTGTTTTTTATATCACCACTGTATCCACAGTCCCTGCCAGGGATGGTGCCTGCATGCTGTGGGTGCTCACATTTTGGAGACTAGCTGAAGGAATAGAGGAGGAGAAAATGGAACCTTCTGGGTTCACCAAATGGTGTAGGGCCCAGGAGGGTAAATCCACACACAACTTGAACGTGGATGTGAATCTCTTGGGGATGTAGAGTCTGACTCAGTACGCCCAGGTCGGGCAGCTCTAACAAGCTCCCAGGTGATGCTGATGCTGGTCCTGGGGCCACGCTTGGAATAATAAGAGTCTGTGCAGCCAGGTAGGATCCAGAGAACACGTGTGGCTGGTGTGCGTACCCCCCACCCCCATTTTGTACCTTTCATTCTCTTCTGCTCCTGAGGAAAGTATAGCAAATACACTGACATGGTTACCTCTGTGCTGTGGCTTGTCACATTTAGTTGTTCTCTGGTTTCCTTCTTGTCCGCAGTATATTTTCTCCTTTGTGTCAGGCTCGTCTACATCATGTCCCAACACCCGTGATGAATGGTCCTGAAATGTTTCCTCCTAAACAACTTCGGCAACAGCAGGTCTTACCGACTACAGCCGCTTGGGAGGCAATTAAGGGATTTCTCCTTGGCCTTGCACCGTTGTTCTTATCCCTGTACATTTGTGCAGCTGAGTTTCTTTGTCCTCCCTGCTCCTCCCCGTTGGGGTAGGACTGCGTTGCTGACTTGCCGTGTCAGAAGGCTTGGAGGCAACTCTGGTGTCTCAGGCATCCATTAGGTTTCGAGTGTATGGCTCAGCTTTTCTGCTTCTTGTTGCCCTTATCCTCTTGTTTGCAACTTGATTCTTGCCAGTTAGTTAATAAGATGGGAAAAGAGGCAGTGACTCATTGGGAAGATGGTAATGCCACTGTGACCTGGGGCTTAGATGAGATAATTAGATAGAACTGATAAATGTTTACCAAGAAGGGACCAGGGACTCACCCTCCTCCCCTGACTCTGGGATCCGGCCTCTGCACTGTGCCCTGAGCTTTGTGGAACTCAATCCAATTTATAGGAAGTTTATGCTTTTTAAAGAGAAAACTGCTGAGCTAAAAACCAACCAAAACAAAATTTTAAAATTTATAATCCCATTCTCTGTAAATATTCATGTGTCTGTGTGTTCAGGTGTTTTTATGTCTATATGACATTATACTTTAAACAGTATAATATGTGACATCATTAGAATCTTCTGTAAGTCCTGATACCGTAGGATGGTTACCATGAAGCCAGTAAAAAAGCTTTATTCGGCATTTGCCTAGGGTTTGGCATTTGCTGAAAATAAATCATTTTAGCTTGACTTAGGTACACACACACACATACATACATACACCCAAATATATAGTTAAATGTAGCTATATATAAACTCCTATATACATATGTGTGCGTGTATATTTGTGTTGCAAGTAAAAAATTACTTGCTTCACATTATGAGAAGTTCCTAAGACTTTAAAACTCCAAATAAAATCCTTGGCCGTTTTCTCTCTTAGAAAGTGGGAATTCCTTTTGTTTTGCATCCACCACTGGCAGTAATTTTTCAGCCTCTCATGAGTTAATTCTCCTTTGCTGATGTTATTTGCATAATAACAACACAGATGCCTCCTTTCCTGGTTGCTGGTCCTGACCTGGTGAATAGCTCATTCTCAGGAGCAGTTGATGATAAGGGCTAAATGTATCTGTATGGATTTCTATTTGCCTCATAGTGTGATGCAGTGGTAAATCACTTTAGTGACAGGCAGAACTGAGTTGTCACTTTTCCAGTTACTGACCTTTCTAAGCCTCTAAGCCTCCTTCTATTTTTTTTTTTTTTTTTTTTTTTGGCTGCCCTGCACAGCTTGCAGGATCTTAGTTCCCCGACCAGGGTTCGAACCCAGGCTCCCTGCAGTGGGCGTGCTGAGACCTAACCACTGGAACCACAGGGACTTCCCTCTAAGCCTCATTTTTATCAGCTATGTGGACCCCAAGGAAATCTAGAGATCCTAAGTGGCCGACTCTTGGAGCAGTGTCTCATTCAAACAAAGAGGGTCCAAGGGCCAACAGTAGAAGTGACTCCCATCTTATGTCTCTTGAAGAACATTTAGAAGAACTCAGGCAGCACTCTCCTTCTCTGACAATTTGTCTTTAGTCCCATTCTTGTTACCTGGTAGATGCCTTGACTGTCTCCTCATTGTATGTTCCTTATTCTCTACTAAGACATCCTGCTGCCCTTCCTCTTGGTCTCTTCCACCTTCTCTTTCTCTTTGTCCTTCAGCTGCTATTTTCTTGTCTCCCTTTACTTTCCCCTCCTTCACCCACACACACTGATTGCCTCAATATGTAGAGTAAAACACAAGGAGTTTTAGGAATGGGGTTAGTAGTAAGTGGCAAATGTCAAAGATTTTCTTGGCAGGTGAGGGGAGGCAAAGAGGCAGTGAAAAATGATTATTGAACTAGTGGGGTGGGACTGTTGCAAAATAAGGATCTTAGCTTAATATCTGACAGTGACGGTGGCCCTGGTTCGTGCTGGCACTAGGAACCTGCAAGACGGGTCTGTTACATTCTAAGACAGAAGAAGAGGCTGGAGTAGGGATTTTAGGTTTAAGAAGGGGAAAAAGTGCTGAAAATCATGGGATACTCAGTGTCGATCATCTGCTCTGCCTCTCCTCCCCTGCCGTCCTGGAGAGCAGGACTGCTATGAGGTGCCGCATTATTGAACACTGAGGTCTCCCTTGCAATACATCCAAAGACCTGTAGGTCACATCAGCTCCAAATTAACCCAAACCCACATCTTTGCATATGGGGCTGCTTTACAAACAGCTGCTCTCTGTATTCAATTAAAAAAAAAAAATCTGTTTAACATGGTCAATTCATAGTTTCATAGATTTCATCTCAGTGTCATCTGAACTTTGGAATTGTAATTCAGCAGATGCTTTATTACTCTTGTACATTTAAATCGTATGTCAGTGGGATACAGAAAGAACCAAGCTGTAATAAAACAGCAAAGGTATATATTGTCTGTCGAGGACCCATCTGATTGTTACCAGAACCAGTGTTTGTAATCGTGGCTTCAAAGGCAACTCGATGGGCTTCTGTGGCTAAAATGCCATTCCTCCAGCTCTTGGCTGTGATCTTTTGCCTATCAAAGTGTTGGCTTTAAATCTGTAATATTCAAGGGTGCCTGAGACCCAGATTTTTGTACTTATCTTGTTCCTGGGATTCTTCTGTCAGGGGTCTGTCGGCATGGTAGACTGCATTTTCCAAAGATGGAGGCAAAATTAAGTCCCATTCCGTGTGCTCATCTTATAACATGACTGTGACTCTTCTTCCATAGAGTAGGGAGGGGGTGTTTATATCTTCTGCTCTCGAACCTGGGCAGACCTTTGTGACTGTCTCGACCAACAGAGTATGATAGCAGTCGTACTGTGACTTTTGAGGCAAGACCATAAAAATGCCATGTGTTTCTGCCTTACTCTTGGAAGGCACCATGCTGTGAGGAAGCCCAAACTAGCCCTTGTAGAGAGACCACATGGAGAGGCCATGTGTAGGTGTTCCAGCTGATGGCCAGTGTCAGCCTCCAGACATGTGAGTGAAGATGCCTTCAGATATTCCAGCCCCCAGCTGTCAAGTCACCCATCAACCAAAGCCCCAGACACTGTGGAGTCCAGTTGTCTCCATGTTGCTCCATCTGAATTCTTGAACTCTAAGAACCACTGAGCATAATAAAATGGTTGTTTCATACCACCAAGTTTTGGGGTGATTTGTTTCAGAGCGTTAGTAACCAGAGAGAGAGAGACTGGAAAAAGGCATTCCATTCAAGTGAATTCTGAGTTGTCCACCCCCCCCACCATATATATATTTTTTGTCGCATGAAGCATCACCTTATGAATTGTTTAGCTTGCCTCCCAAGTATAAAGGAAGTAGCACTGTCAGCTTAAAAAAGGGTACAGGTAGATGATTGTGATGTACTACACCTTTTTCTTGGTACTGTTCTATTATTATTATTATTTTTGTTTTGTTTTGTTTTTGTTTTTGTTTTTTTTGCCAAACACAACCTTTTTTATTTTAAGTTTTCAGTCATTGAACACAGTTACGTATTCATTCATTTATTTGCTTAATTATTCCCTGCTTTCTATATATTAGGGGCTAAACATTGTTCAAGGTTCTATATTAGTGAACAAAGCAGGCCACTCTCTCTGTACTTGTGAAGTGTACATTCTACAATAACAGTCAATCCATGAAATATAAATATAATAATAAGTAAATTACCTGGTGTATTACAAGGTGATAGATGGGAAAAAGTAGAGTAAGGATGATAATAGGTACCAATATTAATTTTTAATGTTATCTTATTTTTACATTCAGAAATGCATATAGATAGTTTAACTTTTTACTTGATAATGAGTTGCTTTCATAGATAGAAAAATGTATTGTAATTTTTAAAGATCTTTCCTTTATAATTCAGAGGTCATTGTTAACTGGTTTTCAAGGAGAGGTTGGCTAAATGATCTGAGATGTACTGTTCTATTATTGTACTGTTCTATTATTAAAACAAATAAGCAAGAAGGTGAGAATTTGCTCCAGTCAGTTACCAAGTTAGCCTTAAATTACCAGGTTAGCCTTAAAAGCAGTTGAAGCTTCTCCTTAACTTGGAGCGTCTGAAAGCTTTTGGTTTCCTGACATTCCCTAGGACCTGCTGTATTCTTGGTTTTGAGTTAATATCTTCCTTTATAGCTCCCTATGCATGATGATTTTTCTAAACCAGATTTGACACATATTTGGTAGAAGGCACTTTCTGGTAAAGAGTCTCGGGGCTAGAAGGGACCTTGGAAGTCACCTCATCTGTTATCTTTATCTTAACAGAAGCCCATGCCCAGAGAGAGATGACTTGGCTGGGGTCATACAGCCAGGATGTGGGAGAGCTTAGACTGGGGTTCTGGCCTCCTGGCTCTCAGGCCAGCACTTTTCCTGGGACACCACACACTGTTTAGAGGCAGAAGTTGCCTAAAGCTCGGTTTAGTGTCAATAAAAGCTCTTTGCATTCACAAGAGATGCCCTGGGGACTACTACATTCGTTTCTTTCCTGGTCCAAAAATACGCAGATACATTAAAAAAATTTTATCTGCCCATGAGTGATAGAAACAAATAATATGACAGTAGATTTTCCCCTTTTCTGTAGTGTAGTAGTTTTCTCTCATGCCTACCCCCTTTCAGCCTTAGGAGTCAACAAGCCAATATACTTTCCATTATAGTGTGGCCAGATTGCCAGTGCACAGTGCGGATGCCAGCGAGAAAGGGGAGCGGATGGGAGGGAGGGAGGGAAGGGATAGTTTGGATGAGAGTTTATGGCCCTCCCATGATGGCTGCTGTTCAAGGGAAAAGGGCTTTACGGTTTTGCACCACCTGTCCTGTTCATCGTCACTGTTTTATTAGGTATCAGAGTTACCATGTCTTCTTCTTTCATATGTTCATGGCAAACAGGTCTGAGTAGTTCAAGGGGAAGTTTTGCCTAATGTATGAATATAGATCTAATACTGCTTGGATGATGTGTGTTTGTGTGTGTATTGTTAACTCCACCCCTGCGCTGATTCTCTTGTTGGGTCAATCATTAATTTACCTGCCTGAGCAAATGGTCCTTCTCATGCCAGTTGTACCTGAAAATATTAAAGGCCAGCTCTGAAATGTAGTGAATCAGAAGCACTGCTTTTGATTTATTTATATTTTATTATTATTATTTTTGGTCTATGTTGGGACAGGCAAGTCTTAAGAAGTACCCACTCGTTTTGGTGAAGACACACATCATCTTGCGCCCTCCAAAATGTCTTAAAAATAGGCTCTAATTCTTGCCTGAGACCTATATCCTTACAAATAAAATTGGGGCTGTAGTGTTGTCTGCTGTGTATTTGCATCAAAAGGAAACAAAATGTCAAGTGATTAAAGTGGGTAGGTAGGGAATTCTTTATTATAGAGACATTTAAAATAGTGAGATCTCATTCCCTGTGCAAACATATTTTTTCTTTTCTGCAAATTTGCCCTTTGTTTCTAAAAATGCTTGATTTCTAAGCATTGATCAGAAGGTGATTGTAAGCATGATTCGAGGCATAATTATGGAAGTTAATGATTTGTCTGAGGACAACAGATGCGAGTGCCTTTACTTTATTGGCAAGAGATTTCTGTGCTGACCATTTGTTTTTGTTTATGAGACTCACTCCATGAGATTGAGGCAGCAAGCATGTCAGCTGGCTTCAGAGGGTGTGAAGGCTTGAGGCAGAAAGTGGTTAGTTAAGCCTGAGCTTTCTGTCATGAACAAGTGCAGAGGCTGGGGGAAGATTTGGACCTTGACAGTCATCGTAGAGGGTAGCTTTTGTTTTATATACATGAGAGCTTTTAACGTCCATCTTTTTCTAAGGACTTTATGGCTTGGCCTGTGGGCAAGCAATTATTTCATTAAAATTGGCACAGATGTCCAAAATTTTCCATTGTTCTTCAGACTACTTGTTTTTGATTAGGCAGACATACTGTTATGAACTGGACAGGAAGTGAAATCTGAAGGGCAGGTAGGAACAGTCTTTAAGGCAGAAATCATGTACGTTTCTGCGTTATATAGGAATGGAGTCTAATCACTTATTTGCCATGTTACTTAACCCCCACCTTGAGCCTCAGTTTTCCCCACTGTAAAATAGGGCTAGTTATAGGACCTACCTGCTTTAGCGGTTGTGAAGATTGAGAGAGATGCTGCCAGTCAAGAGTTTATGACAATGCCTGACGCACAATAATCACACTGGTTTTTAGATGTTATACATCTTTTTTTTGAATACTCAACGTTTATTTCAAGATTTTCCTTTTGAAAGCCCCATGGAGGTGATTTCTTTCATCCTGGAAGGTCTTCACTCCCTTATCTGCCCCCCTCCATCCCCGTCAAACCAACCCCTCATTGTCCTTCAAGACCGAGCTCAAAGACCAGGGCCTTGGGAACCTCTACCCCAAATACCAGCTTAGGGGTCTCTTTTGGATACCTTGTACTTGCTTCTAGTTCTTACTACATTCAGTGACCGTCTGAAAACCTTTCTGTCTCCTCTGTTTGATGGCAGGCCCCTTAAATATAGTTGCATCCTCTTCATTTCACCACTTCCAGTACCAGGACAAGGTATCTTCGTAATATGTTACTGCGTGCTGACTGCAACTCTTGGAGCATCAATTTCCTTCTTGCTCACTGGAACATCGGAGTGATTAAACAAGATCATGGGTGTGAAGCACTTTAGACAGGGCTTAGCCTGCCGTGGATTGTCACTGAGGTTGGTGGACTGAGAACATAAATAATTGCTGCCCTTTCAGAAAAGCCTGATAGAGAAGATTGAGCCCATGATACAAGGGACTGCCCTGTCGCCAACAGGGAATAAACATTCATTAAGTGCGCACCGCCGGCCCAGCCCCTTGTGCTGAGTGCTGCACTAAGTGCCCCCAAGGGAGGCATGGGAGCTAAGCCAGGTTCTCAGCCCACCTGCTTCCTTTTTTGATACTCCAGTTTGGAACACTTTTCATCTTGCCTGGTGTCTTTGGATAGTCGTCGTTTTCATTCCCTACAGACCCGTCATGTACCATTAGTCACTCTTGGTAGATAACCAGGGTTAAAGCATCAGAGTATGTGTATAGGGAGTATTTTTGCCTTAGTCATATTAAGTTTATTTTTTAAGCCTACTGTTTTTTTAAATTAAATAAATTAAATAAGAAAATTTAATTGAGATAGGAAGAAAGAGAAGGGAAATTAAAGATGAAAACTGCACATGGGCTCTCAACCTGGTTTTCTGAGTCTCTTTGGAGTCCTTAAAAAACCTTTGGGGAGGGAATCTCAAGTTTTTTTCATTATTAAACGAGAACAAAACCTAGTGGACAAAAATAGGTTTTCTAAAGATACAGTTACCTAGGTTAACTAAAATATCAAGTTTCCTTACTTTTAGTTGGAATTATCTCAACTCTGTTGGCTTCATTGGCTGTCTTGGGAGCAGATAAGTTACTGATTAGTTCATAAGTGCAGCGGGGGAGCACAGACTTTTCATGACGGGGCTGTATTTGCAAAACATGATGCAATTAGCTCTGGATGGCAAGAAGATTATGGACCACAGGTATATCCTATCATGGCTTGAAAGGGAACTTAAAAACTTGACAATAAAGAAGAGAATAAACCAACATTACTACCATGTCTCAAAAAGTGATTTGAGCTTTCCAACATAGAGAACATGATGGACTTCCCAAGGTGTTCTAGGGAGCATTTTGAAGTAATCTGTATTTTAGGTCATCAAAATTGCTGAATATTTCACCATGTATTCACCATCAGGCCCGGGTATTCTGTTAGGTGCTTCTCCCATATTTTTTCACACTTGGAAGGGGAGAAGGAATTGATAGATTATAACCATCTGCACATATGAAATTTTGGTATTTCATATGCTTGGCACATTCAAGTTAAACATATCAATACCATAGCTGGGAGACATATTGGTCTCAGATTTTTTTCTTTTTTTTTGGTCTCAGATTTTATTGGTCCTTTCCGCTTTCTGTCTGTCTATCCTCCACACCCCTGAAATTGTAATTTTATTAAAAAGGGATTTCTTCATAGCCGTTGCCTTGAGTGTTAAAGGGTCGAATGAAAAGGTACTTAGAGAATGTAATGTGGTTTTATCCCCATTTAGATGTGATTCTATTCTCTGCTAAGAAATGAAGTAATTGTAAATACAGTATGTAAGTGAACTGTAAAACTACTTCCATTAAATGTTTCAAGTAATGGAAATACATCAACAGTAACCCTGCAAAGCTAGATGCCTTGAAAGTTTACAGCCTCAATTTTATGAGCTTCAAGGCTTTTTGCACTAGATGAAAGGGATACTACCCCATAAAAATTGGTATCTTATGAGCTTGAAGCTTTCACCAGCATTTTAGGAAAGGAGCGGGTAAAAAAAACCTACCAATGGTTTCAGAGTATTATCTATAGATGGAAGAAGTAGTCATTATCTTTTGGCTCAGGTTAAATAAGGAAGACCAAACAGATCAGTGTTGGTCTCTTTGGTCCCAGTTTCTGAATATGTATTCTTTATTACACAAAGAAGTATATTCAAAAGCAAAAACCAGGCTTAAAACTTGATGTGTTGCAGAATTGTCACAATGAATGGAGTTTTGGAAGTACTAAGTACAGTGAAATTTTTTCATTAGTTAATTAAACAAATATATATTTTAAAAAATGCAAAAATATATTGAGAGCCTGCTGTATTAGTCATCTGTTGGCGCAAAAATGGTGTGTAACAAGTCACCCCAAACTCCATGGCATTCAGCAGTAAGTATTTATTCTCACACTCCCAGGTCTGCAGGTTGGCTAGGGAGCTCTGGTCTACGTGTCTCATTCTGGATGGGGAATGAGGGGCTGGTGGGGATATTGGTAGTCTGGGGCAGGTTCTCCTTATGGCAAGAACCCAGGCTCCCAAAGGGACAAGCAGGAATGGCGTAGACAAGTAAGTCTGGTCTTGGAACTGACATGACATTGTCATTTAGGCACATATCCAAAGCATGTTAATGAAGTATATTCCTCCCCCATTGGTTAGAGGAGAAGGAGGGAGAGATATTTGCCAGAAAATAATCGAAGCCACCACAGCTACTATTTGCTCTATACCTTGTGAGGTCAAAGTTACAGTGGTGAACAAGATTGATAAAGGCCTTGCTCTCAGGGGTCTTTGATTCTTGTTTTCTGTGGGGGGGGGCAGGAGTGGAGGGAAAAGATGGTAAACACAATAGCAAATACTTGAACAAGATAACTTAGACAGTGGGTGAGGTGATGAGGTAGAACATACTAGATGAAATGTCATATATGTATATTAAACTTTGTCATTTGTATTGAGTTCTTTAGGGCTGATATTCTTTTCTTGCTAGTATGATATTTCTATAGTTTTATAGGTCTTGGCAAATCTGAACTTTGGTCTGTGGACAACTTGGTGGAGGTTTTCGTGGTTTGGATCTTGTATAAAGTTTCACACGTGCCGGTCAGTGGAAGTGAGGAAGTCTGTTGCCAGACCACGTCTATCAAGGCCGAGGTGTGCACTCCTACATGTTTTTAAGTACTCCCTGGAGCAGAAACTGTTTTCTAGGGGTTGTCAAGGGCTGGAGGCAACATTACCTGCAGGATAAAATCTAAAGAACCATCTGCATCCCTATTAAATTTCTACCCCCACAAAGCACCGTAGGAGCCAGCAGCCTAGTTCCTTTTCAGGTGTGAGAAGTTGGAAGTTGAACACCCAACAAGGTGTGTCCTGGAGATGACGTCATTTGATACTGTGGATGGCCCCAAACAGTTGCTTAAGAGGCAGGCATGCTAGTTATTTGGTGATTGAACCTTTTACCCTGGCTGGCTGGGCCCTCTCACAGTTCAGGGTGCTGATATCATAGGAAAATACCCGAGAAAGAATGGTAGAAAGCTTCCTGAGTTCCCAGCCTCTCCCCCCGACTGTCCCAGCTGTCAACACAAATTGCAGTGTCTGTTGCTTTACCTGGCAGAGAGCTCCCGGGCCCAGAACAGGAAATGTGGGAGTTCTCCACCCAACCTTGACAGACGGGAGTGGAAAGGAGCAAAGCTAGCGGAAGTCTAACTTCATTTTTGGTTTTCAGACCGTCAGACTGGGAGGGTGACTTGAAGTTGGGGATATTTTTTCTTTTTCTTAGTTTTTCATTTATAGTTATCACTAAATATATTCCAATGATGGAAAATTGCGGCTTTTTACTTGCCATTTGGCAGCTGTGCCTGTAACTCTTTTTTAGTTTTTGGTGTATATTTGAAATTCATTTAGACTTGAATGGGATGGAATTAGGAGACTTAAAAAGAATGGAGTGTCTCACTGCTAATGTAGGGTTAGGTGCAGTATAAAAAGACAAGTTATAATAGTAGCTAGCAATTATTGAGAGCTTATTGGGTGCCATGTCCTGGGTGAAGCACTTGACAGACATGATATCATTTTTTTTTTTTTTAACCTCCTAACATCCTTATGAGGTGGGTGTTATAATTATTCCCTTATTATAGATGAGGAAACTGAGGCTCAGAGATGTTCAGTAGTTGCCCAAGGTTACCGAGCTCATGAGTGGCAGGTCCTAGATTGTGATCCATACCTGTTTATTTATTTATTTATTTATTTTTGGCTGTGTTGGGTCTTAGTTTTTGTGCGAGGGCTTTCTCTAGTTGCGGCGAGCAGGGGCCACTCTTCATCGCGGTGCGCGGGCCTCTCACTATCGCGGCCTCTCTTGTTGCGGAGCATAGGCTCCAGACGCGCAGGCTCAGTAGTTGTGGCTCACGGGCCCAGTTGCTCCGCGGCATGTGGGATCTTCCCAGACCAGGGCTCGAACCCGTGTCCCCTGCATTGGCAGGCGGATTCTCAACCACTGCACCACCAGGGAAGCCCATACCTGTTTATTTTTTAGAAAGCAGAAAAAGAGTCCTTTGAACTGGTGCACAAACTTTTGTTGCAAAGAACCTATTCCCAGGGTTCCCACAGCGCGGATTTGGTAGACATTGAGTACTATGGAAACGAACGCACCTGAATAATTACAAATGGGAGTAGAAGGGCCCAGCGGAGCTGTGCTCTCTCAGCTGGAAGAGATTATGGGAGGTTGTTAAGTTGGTGTATTAGGAATGTGCTTGCTGGTTCCTTCATTTCCCCTCCTCCCCTGACTATAGCTGGAGTAGGATTTGAATTCATTGTTTGGGGCCTGGAGACACACTTTGGATCTGACCCCTATCTCCAAAAAACCTTTAAGGACGCCATCATTCCCTACAGAGAAAATGGGAGAAAAGAATGTGTCCTATTGTTTCGATCAGCTATACTGTTTAAAAAATATTTTAAGTTTCTAATTAATTTGAGCTTCCAGGGGGACCAAATCTGTCTGTTATTATTTCTTGGCTTCCGCATGTTGGGACACCTCCAGCCACTTAACTCCTAATGACTCATTGGAGTTATTGGCCATCACCAAACCCTCTGGACAGGCACCATTGGGTAGCAAATCCATCCCAAGACCCAATTGCATGTATTATTTATGCTGCTGCTTATCTCAGCGCGCTTATGGAAATGTGTTTCTTGTTGTCTGCGCCAGGGAGAAGCCAAAGCTGGGTGACTCATCAGAGGGTCGTGGTGCCTTCCGTGTTTGTTTGGGGCCTGTAGTGCGTGAGCCTCCGGGGGTCAGTGAGGAACAAGACAGTGTTCTCGCCCCCTGAAGCTTGTACGTTGGTGGAGGAGCTTCCCGTCCAAGACTCCGTGCCCCTCACATTTAGCACCTGACTTCTTAACCTTTTTGTAAGCATTTCTAACCAGCCTTGCCTGTTTCAGCCATTCTTGCTGGGACCCCAGACTCGTGAGTGTACAAAGTGTCTGGGATGCCCCAGTCCCTGCAGATACCACTTGCGAAATAATGAAATGGTTGTTGTTTGTTCTAAGCCACTAAGTTTTGGGTAGTTTGGTGTAAAAAAGATAATCGAAACAGATGCATTCAGGAGATATTTAGTCAGCACTAAGTGTAGGTCCATCACTGGGCTGGTCTCTCTACCTCCGGGAGCTTAGTATATGGATGGGAAGAAAGAGATTTGATACAATTTCCCAAGTTAAAAGTATTTTGAAAAGGGCATTGGGTTGCCTGAGTTCTAGAGCATTTTGTGTTGACTTTGGCTTACCGTTTACCATTTTCTGTGTTTGTTGAACTGCCTCCCCCTGTGGGTTGTACTCTCTTTTTCATGAGATGGTAAACTTCTTGAGGGCAGGCAGGGAATTGCTTCTCTCCTCTGAGGAGGGAGCTCAGACTAGAGATTAAGAGCATGGATGTTGCAATCAGGTGGGAGTTTGTTCTTTGGTATTTATTAGCTGTGTTACTTGGGGGAAGTTTACTTAACCACCCAAGAGAGGTGTGTGTGTGTGTGTGCGTGTGTGTGTGAGATCTCTTTTTTTTTTTTTTGGCCGTGCTGCACGGCATGCGGGATCTTAGTTCCCTGACCAGGGATTGAACTCGAGCCCCCCTGCAGTGGAAGCGCAGAGTCCTAACCACTGGACCGCCAGGGAATTCCCTGTGATTCTTAACTACAGATAATGTTAACCTCATGGAGTTTGAAAACTATGTAAGATGATGTAGCAAGCGGTCTGATGAGCTAGTATTTGAACTGCCTAACGCAGAGGCTTGTTGTGATCAAATTTCATTCAATTTGATTTAAAAAAGTGTCTACCAAGGCTACAGTAGTGAACAAATTTCTGGGTTCAATCTATGGAACCTAGAACAGGTTTGGCACAGTTAGTGCCTCACCAGTGTTTGTTGAATGAATGACTAATGTGTGAAGTCTGTTTGGATGTAAGTTATTCTTGGTCAGTAGGTGTTCAGTAAGGGCTTGCTGGTTCTTCTAGTTGCCTGTGGATTCCTACAGCGACTCAGCAGCCTCTAGCTACATCGGCTCTTGTTCCACCAACGCAGGGCCACACCCTGCGGAATAATAGGCCACAGAGCTGTCAGTTTGAAGCGTCAGTGGGGAAACTGACATCAGATGGGTTGCCAGTAAAATCACGCGAAGTAGGCAGATTAGTTCTGTGTCATTATAACTAACTACATAAGGCCCGGTGCAATGGTTCTCCATTTTAAAAAATAATTTATTTATTTATTTATTTATTTTTGGCTGTGTTGGGTCTTCATTGCTGCGTGCGGGCTTTCTCTAGTTGCAGAGAGCAGGGACTCTTCTTTGTTGCGGCACACGGGCTTCTCATTGCGGTGGCTTCTCTTGCTGTGGAGCACGGGCTGTAGGCGCGCAGGCTTCAGTAGTTGTGGCGCATGAATATTAAAGTAAAAGTGCTACGTACAGGCAGACAAGATACACTATTACTACACAATTAATTTTTTAAAAAAATTAATTTATTTATTTTTGGCTGTGTTGGGTGTTCGTTGCTGCGTGCGGGCTTTCTCTAGTTGCGGCAAGCAGGGGCTACTCTTCGTTGCGGTGCGCGGGCTTCTCATTGCGGTGGCTTCTCTTTGTTGCGGAGCACGGGCTCTAGGCGCGCAGGCTCAGTAGTTGTGGCGCACAGGCTTAGTTGCTCCGCGGCATGTGGCATCTTCCCAGACCAGGGCTCGAATCCGTGTCCCTTGCATTGGCAGGCGGATTCTTAACCACTGCGGCACCAGGGAAATCCCCTACACAATTAATTTTGATCACAAGGCTGTTCACTGTTTTTGGCTCAGTACCAACTGTATTCAATCCATGTATTTTATTACGAGAATGAAGGATATCACTCGAGGACCTAGGGAAGGAAAGCAAATACTTGTCCTAAATTATCATGGACTGAATGTCAGTGTCAGGACATTGGTGAGGTACTGTTGCCTTAACCGTGTAACTGGCTGTTTTATTCAAGAAAGGGAAAGCGAGCTGACATTTATTAAGTGCCTCTTATATGTCAGTGTGCGAGCCGCCTTCTGTGTGTTATTTCATTTAATCCTCTTACAACTTCCTGGAGATTTTGGGAGATCAATTCACTTGCCCATGATCAAACTCCACATCTCTCTGGCACCTAAACCCTTCTATGCCATCATCCTGCACACTTCTTTCTCATGCCACTGGGATTTATTTTTTAAACCAATACCATCACGAGATTTAGGGAAGAATCTAAGCAAGAAAAGAGTCCAAGTCAAAACACATATTTGATCGATCAGAGCAAAGTCTTAAATATAATAGTGGTTGGTAAATATTTGAATTTCATTGCATCAGAAGCAGGCCAAGGAGACAGTCTGCTAGGACTGAGCTCATGCGAGCTATTTTTTCAGTTTCCTGGGAATGAGAAAAAGTGATGTCTAGGTCTGCATTTCCAACACCTACGTTTCATAAATACAGTGAAGCTGTAGAGAAACATTTATAATGCCATTGAAGAACACTAAAACACATATCTGAAGCAGAAGTCCTCAAATATGAGTCACTTGGAAACCACCTTCACGATTTTCCCCCTATTCACATACTATTATTGTACAATTGACCTGTTTTTCTGTAACTGATTCACTTTTAAAGAATTAGGTGTATTTTAGGAGCAAGCTTTTTTTTTTTTTTTTTAAATAAATTTATTTATTTATTTATTTTTGGCTGCATTGGGTCTTCGTAGCTGCGCGCGGGCTTTCTCTAGTTGCGGCGAGAGGGGGCTACTCTTCGTTGCAGTGCACAGGCTTCTCATTGTGGTGGCTTCTCTTGTTGCGGAGCACGGGCTCTAGGCGTGCGGGCTTCAGTAGTTGCGGCGCATGGGCTTCAGTAGTTGCTGCACACGGGCTCAGTAGTTGTGGCTCGTGGGCTCTAGAGCACAGGCTCAGTAGTTGTGGCCCATGGGCTTAGTTGCTCCGTGGTATGTGGGATCTTCCTGGACCAGGGCTTAAACCTGTGTCCCCTGCATTGGCAGGCAGATTCTTAACCACTGCACCACCAGGGAAGTCCAGGAGCAAGCTTTATATCACAGTCATAAGTGGAAACCTGCAGTATTTGCTATGAGTATAAGCTACCATAAATACAAGCTTCTGAACCTGAGTCCTGTTGTCCATTCTTTAAAGAGTGCAATTAACCAGTGTAAGGTGGGGAAAAAAAACCCTATAGTTCCAAACTGTGGCCTTCTGAGATCCAAAATCTGAAGGCTTGAAAGAGAATTAGGAAATAATTTTCTCAAAATGTGATTCACTCTTATTTCTGTGTCTGTATACCATTGGAATTCTCCTGCCCATTGGCAGATATGACTGAAGATAAGTAAGTTTTCATGGTTGGAATTCTCTTTCTAGAGTCATCCCTGAGCAAGTGGTTTAGTTTATAACACGTTGACTTTGGGAACATTATATTATACTGAGTTCAAGTTCATCATTTACCCTGTGTGAGGAGGCAGACTGCCTCAAAGGAACATAGCACCATGGCAGGAGCTGAATTTGAAGAACGAAACTTGAAGCTTGCATGTGCCTGAGAATGGCTTGTCAGCTATGCTCAGATGGTTTTAGAAGCTTCAGCTAAATAAGGAGAGTCTCCCTTACCCTGGGGGCCGTTCTCTGGCAGGCTGCCATAGTAGGTGGCATCTTCCTCAAGGGACTTGTAGATCTTTCTAGGGGAACTAGCCTGAGCAGTTGATTTAGATGTTGGTCTTCCATCAGCAGCCTCCTTAATCTTTAGCTTTTCCATTTCTGCCCGTGGTGGAATGCTTACTGAAACCCTAGCAGGTGTTTATAGTACTTGAAGCAAGATAGAGAACTGAGAACTTGACTTCATTTTCCTGCACTTTGTCATGATTCACTGTTTGTTTTTTTTTTAAAGTCTTTATTGAATTTGTTACAACATTGCTTCTGTTCTATGTTTTGGTTTTTTGGCCCTGAGGCATGTGAGATCTTAGCTCCCCAACCAGGGATTAAGCCTGCACCCCCTGCATTGGAAGGCGAAGTCTTAACCACTGGACCATTAGGGAAGTCTCATGTCATGGTTCACTCTTGTTAACTCCTTCTGCCTCTTCCCTGCCTCCTGCCGGGTCTTCCTCTCCTCCTCCTGTGTCTGCTTTTCCCTCTCTCCTTTCTCTCCAAGACCCCTCTTCCCCAGCTTTTATCATCGAAGATCTAGACTTCAGTCATACTTGAACCACCTTCATAATTTCTTCATATCTGTCTACCACCTGTACAGTTTTTTACTCATATTTTTCTTTCGGTCAGAAACTTTTTAAATGATAGTCTGTAAAAGTCTGTAAAATCATTGGTTTTATACGACTACTAATGTTTCCCAAATATTCATTAAAATGAACACACAACTGTTAACATTAAAAAATTTTTTTTTTATTTTTAATTTTTTTGCCTGGTATGACAAAATCATTTCACCTACCATCCTTGCCCATGTACTTTGGGTACCAAGCTCTGACCCATAGCAGTGGTTTTCAGCTGAAGTATTATATTAGATTCATGTGGGAAGATATTTAAAAAAAAAAAAAAAAAAACAACTGAGTGACTTCCCTGGTGGTCCAGTGGTCAAGACTCTGTGCTTCTGCTGTAGGGGGTGTGGGTTTGATCCCTGGTCGGGAACTAAGATCCCACATGCTGCGCGGCATGGCCAAACAAACAAACAAACAAACAAAAAACGATGTCCCAAGCTTCATCAGTTAAGTCAGAATTTCTGGGAATGGGATACAGGTATAGAGAGTTTTTCAAAAAAGTTTCTCGGGTGAGTCTAGTGTGCAGCTGAAATTGAAAACCACTGAGCCTAGAATAGGGTCAAATAGTCTTACTATCTTTAATCTCTACCTGTTTTAATCCATGTTTTACATTATTTTTATGTTAATCTTCTTAAAACAGTGATTTTCAAAGACTTACTGGTTATACAGAAATAATTACAGTGCTGTGAATAGTATCTGCAGAGGGAACATTTTAGGTATATAATTTTGTGATACTGGAGTGAAAGTGAGCAAACTTGGGTTCTAGGCTCAGTTCTGCCACTTTTTAACTTGGGGATTGTAAGCAAATGGCTACATCTTTTTGAGATTTGGTTAAGTCAGTGGTCACATGGAGAGACTCATCACTACCATGTGTATCTCCCAGCTCAGTAAGGGTCAAATGAGAAAATGCATTTTTAAAAAGTGCCATCAACTGTCTTAAGGGTATCATGGCGTATAACTATTATTAATTAACAAGTCTGGGGGAAGATAAAAAATAGGATAGGAAGAGTATGAGGAAAAATATTTCACATTAGTGGTGGTGATTTTAAAAAAGACTTCTTGCTAATTATAATTATAGAACCTACCCTATATTTTTGCTCTTGGACTACTCACAGTCTTCGAAATGGAACAGCTGGGCTCATCTTAATGCTTGAAATGAACAGTGGCTGCTAATTACAACTAAAATAAAATATACAGTCTGGTCTGATTTTGGTGTCTCGAAGTTAGACTCCCTTTCACTGTATCTCATTGTGTTTGTTTTTGCTGCAGTGTGTTAGCTCTGGATTTGCCCTCATTTGTGGTGGAGTCTTGGAAGTTGCATGTTTCCACATCGGTGGTAGAAATCTTGCATTGCTCTGGAAGATGGCCCAGATGGAGGGGTGTGGGTGAAGGGAAACATCTACCCTTACCATCTCCCAGTGGACTTAGGGGTGCTGTGTGGATTCCTCCTTTACTAGGGACAGTTTTTAACATTGTCAAGAACAGAATTATGCCTGGTTTAACCTTCAAGTTGAGAATAGCTGGCCTCCCTGGCTTCTGGGAACCATAGGCTGAAAAACATTGGATCTTACAGAGAAACTAGTACCTTGAATTTCAGGACAAGTGGAGATTTAAGTGACTTGGATAGGCTTCCGAATATTTCCATTACCTACTGGCATAGGTTTCTTTTTTGATTGGAATGTCGTAAGTCCCCACTAATGAGCTCCAAAAAATTGAGAGGATTTTTGTTTTTCAAATTTTAAAAAAAGTATTCAGATAATAACTTACACTTGTCTTATATTTTCAGATCCCCACTGTCATTTTAGCCTTGTAACACTGTGAGGTAATCAGGAAAGGCGTCATCCTCATTTGACAGAAGTAAACGGTGGTGGCAGTTAAAATCCAGCTTTAAATAAGCTGGAGTCAGGAGGTAAGTGTTTTGAATTCTGGCTTCTGCCACTTACTAGCTGTGTGGCACTGGGCAAATTACTTAGCCTCTCTGAGCCACATTTTCATGGACTATAAGAATAGAGTACCTGGGTGTATGAAGAATTAAAGGATAACATGTGGGGATCCTTGTAACTTAGCAAAGAATTTCTAATTAGTAGCTAAGTTTCACACTGGTTAATTGTAAGGGTGTAGGTCAGAGAACTAGTTTGTACACAGGTGTCCTGATGTGTGATACTGAGGAAAGAGGATTGGCCTGAAAGTTTGGAAGTTTACTTATTAGTGCTGACCAGGCCACGGATCATCCATGTGCTCTAGAGCTTACCCTGTCCTGTGTTTATACTATTTACATTTAAATAATTATAATGAAATGAATAGCAATTAAATAAAATCATACATTTAATGCCATAGTTACACTAGCCTCATTTCAAGAGCTCAGTATCCATTGTGGCTGGTGGTTCCTGTAATTGGATAACTCAGCTCTCGAACATTTTGGTCATCACTGTAAGTGCTATTGGACAGTGTTGCTGCAGCAGGTAATGAACCTTATGGTCCCCAGTTTGCGTTTTGCGGATTTGGTAAACTGCAGCCATCAAGAGTAGTAGATCTTTGGAGTTATACTGTCATCTGGTTCTCATCCTGGTTTCTCCTTCTTGTCAGTTATCTGACAGTGTGGACAAACTGCTTATCCTCTTTGAGCTTCAGAGTGATCGTCTGTAAAATCGGGATCGTCATAGCCCCCTTACAGACTTCTTGTAAATATTATATGAGATGTTGTATATACTAAGAGCTCAAAAGATGGCATATATGTATTTTACATGAAGCTCAGCACTTGCCCCAGGTCTTGTAAGCGGGGGCCTCTAGCTGCCTTCAGAGCTCAAGTTCTTTAAACATCACTGCAGTGCAGCACCTTCTGACCTTGTAGGAGTGGACATCTTAATTATGTAACTTAAAATAGTAGAGGGATATTTTCCTTGCAGTGCCGTTTTGGCTGCAGCTGGGTTTAGTCTGAAGACAAGTGCCTGCACCTCTTGACCCAGGCCCCTGGGCATCTGGCCCTTTCCTAGTGGCTCTGGGAAGAGCTCTTGACTTAGGGAGAGGGTTTCCATGACCACTTCAGCCTGAGATTGGCTTGAGGTTCAATTCCCACCCTTTCCTTATCTCTGGGGCTAAACTTGGGCAGGCTGTGTGCTCCTTGTCTTGTGCTAGATTTTCCTACACAAGGTGCAGCTTCCAGGATAAAGACAGATCCTTGTTCTGTTACCTTTCTCCTCACCAGCAACACACTTCATTCCAAGCCCTGGGCAGAGGTCGAGAGACACTCAGGTACTTTCCACCATGCGTTCATAAAGGGAATAAATGCCAAACACAGCTATAAAAATGATGGTGTATTTTAAATATTTATGCCTAATAAATTAGTGCCCTTACTGCATACAAAATAGCCATGTGGAGTGACTGCCATTATTAGATGATTGTGGTTTCATAAAAGATATTAATTACTGATGTCTCGGAGGATGTGTGGTCTGGTAATGGGGCTTCTGTGTAAAGTTGTAGTGACAGTGGTATAATTTCATTCCAATCAGTAGATTATAGTCACGTATATCTAAGCTCACTATGAGACAATGCTGGAAGGCTGAATTTGAAGCCCTCTGTGACTAAGAGATCCTGGGACTAAAAGCTCTCAAAAGCTCTCATGATAGCCCTGGGAGGGAACAGTCTAGCCTATAAAAATTAAAAAAAAAATTTTTTTTTTAACAGCAAGGAATGTGGATATTTTAATGCATAGGGATTCTTAGAGGAGAGGAAAGATCCAGGCTACCTCATAAAGCAGAATTTGTTTGCTTTCTGACATAAATATTTGCTTCTCTTTTCTCTATTATGTGGACTTACTATTTATTTCTCTCATCTTGCTTTCTACTTAAGTAGTTCCTGATTTATGGACCATTGCTTACTTGTGTTCCCCTTTGAAGCTGTGAAATTAAATGAAGTTCTTTTATCCAAATAATGTGAAGTACAGTGTGGTTTTCTGAGGTCTCTGTGAAGTGACTTTAAAACAACTGGCGAGCATGGCAACTCTGGGCTTTTCTGTCTTTTAAAATTTGCTCACATAATTGGGATTAAAAGAACTGGAGCTGATGGGAATTCCCTGGCAGTCCAGTGGTGAGGACTCGACACTCTCACTGCCGAGGGTGCAGGGTCAGTCCCTGGTTGGGGAACTAAGATCCCACAAGCTGAGTGGTGTGACCAAAAAAATAAATAAAAAATAGAATAAAATGAGATAACTAGAACTGACAACGAGATTTAGATAGCATGATTCCAAATTTGAGTGCTTTTCTCTAAGTACATTTTCTTTTTAGATAAATATTATGTTTTTTAAAAAACCAAATTGAAGGGTTTGGTGGCCAGCATTTTAAATAAATCATTTATCTGCCCCTCCATATCCCCCTCTTCCTCTCAATTATCCTCTCATTATTCACTCACACCCTCACTCATTCCATCCCTCAGCACTCCTAGAGTGGACGGAAACATTCATTAGTTGGGAGCAGCTACTTTCTGGTAACTTTGCCAGATTACTTAACCTCGCTGTGTCTTAGTTTTCCAGATTTGTAAAATGGGAATAGTGATGTTACTAGCCCCAGAAGGTAAGTACCATAGGTACAGTTTATAAATTGGTGGGAGGTTTGAATGAGTTAATGCATATAAAGTACCTGGCACCCAGGAAGTCCTCAGTACATTGTCATTAATATTGTTTTTTTTTTGATGTTTTTATTATTAGTCATCATCATCATCCTTTAATTCACTTGCTCCCTCGTTCATTCAGTAACTGAATGCCTTTTTCAAAGGCAGTGTGCCAGATATTAATGGAAAGATGTGGCTTTGCATTCATGGATTCTTGAACCTAATATTTATTTATTTTTAAAAAATTCTGTTTATACTGGGAAGGGAATGCTTAATGGAATTGTGATGGCCAATCTGCATGTTTGTATCTCCCTCCTCCTTTTAAATATATAAATATAATACCATTTTATTCGCAGATTAATGTTGTGCTGTGGAGAGGAGGGGAGATTTTACCTTTGTTTTGCTTTGGAGCAACTTGAAGTTCTACCTGAGTCCAGTTTTTTGTAGTAGCCCTTGCAATCCACTTTTGGTACTGATGGCAACCCCGTTTCCTCATTTATTGAACATGTATGTGAGCCTTTTGTAAGACTGTTAGCCTCTCGAGTTCTGTGATGAATTAGTAGCCATTCTTTGGCCCTGAGCATGTAACTAGAAGCATGCTGAGTATTGGATGGAGTTTGCAGTGTTTCAGGAACATGTGAGAGGTTGTTCTTAACATCATCTGAGTTGAGGGTGGCAGGTCAAGGACTTGCAGGAAATAGCATTTAAGCTGAGACCTTGTTCATGAATTCAGTCTCTTCCAAGAAGGGCCAAAGTGATCACAGTGGCCTATTTGGTAGCCTGATCATTTGGGTCATATGCAGGGATATTGTCAATGGCTAGTTGGAGCTAGTTGGTATCCAGGCTCTTCCTTGTTGGAAATGTGCGTGGTAAACAATTGGGAAAAGTTGGAAATGCCTATCTACCTGTCTTGGTCTCACTGAAAATTCTTTACATATGTCATTCTGAAAAGTTCGATGAGATTGAAGGTTATAGAAGTGAGTACAAGACTAACAGACTGTGTAAAGGACGAATCCCTTGCCTTTTTTCCCCTGGTACTTTGAGAGTCTAAAATAAACTTCATTTCCAGTATTGGATTGTTTATTTACTAACCACCTTTTTGGAGGAAATGTCGTATTGTCCCAGAACAATAGGGCTCTGATTTCAGACAGTGATTTGGGATAGACCCAATTTGGCTCAAGTTTTTTGCATCTGTGAGTTCAGGTGAAAAGGCTAGTGGTATTGCAGAAAATCCAAGAGAACTGGAAATGGAAAACTAAAACAAAATTAGTGTCCATTTTTAACCTACACCATGACTCAATTTAGAACCGTAAGTCAAGAAGGATGTATTGTATTAAATGCTGCAGAATTCTACCCTAGTTGATAGATCCCTATCCTTCATTGGTTTTTGGATAACCAACTCAAGGGCAAGGGTTTAGGATTGGGGTAGCAAATAGGTTAGGTCTTGTTTCCCCAAGCCCATGGCAGACACAGCCGATCAATCTTGGTACCTTCTCCCACCAAAACGTAGTTGTGTTTGCAGAGTTATTCTCAAGTTATGAGAATTGGTACATGAAATGAAACATGTGTGTTATTCATGATAATATGACATGATTTATTTTTGATGTGTCCCAGATTTTACCCATATTAACTTTAAAGAAAGATTGGCTTATCTTAGAAGAAGAGTTAATATTTGCAGAGATCCTTAGGTTCAGTTGAAGAAATAGGTTCTATAAATACATTTACAACCTATACGAATTTTATCCATGGATGAGTTGGGGTGTGCACCTGAATTTGTCTCTTGCATCTGAATCAGGGCCAACCTCTATGCTCTACTAGAAGTATGTAATTAAGGTAAAGGGATTCGAACAGGCCAGCCAGTCCTAAAATTAGCTCTTGCTTTGATGTTCCCCAGGTGCAAATGCACACATCCCTGTTCCTTTCACCCTTGATGCACTTAGTCTCGTTTTCTAAGGCTTGTGCATGCCTTACCAAGGTTGCGGAAAGTTTGGTTTTGGCTCATATTGGGGAACTGAGATTGTTTTCTCCTGTGGTTCATTAATCATATTTGAAACATCAATTGGAACCTGAGAAGCTTGTTTGTCTAAATATTCTTGTAAGGAGAAGTCTTACATTGCTTGTATTTCGTTTGTGATAGTCCAGTAGTCTTCTTTCAAGCTATTTTTGGGCTGATATATTGGGAACTATGTTGTATTCCTCAGTCGCCCTTTCTTTTAAGTGAAGATAGGCAGTGCGATTAAGGAAGGGGTTTTAAGCTTACCTGTCAAGGGATACCAGTATGGCTACAAATTTCCCACTGGCTGCTTTGGGAGTGAAGCCCTTGGACTCCCTGTGTCTTTGGGCAAGTTACGTAACCTGTTTTGAGTAAAATGGGAGATAGTAACAGTACCTACCTCTTAGGGTTGTTACCCTAAGGATTAAATCAGATGACATAACAGAGATGAGTAAGTCAACTGGCACGTGAAGCTTAAGATGTAAGCAGTTACTCCACAGAGATGGGCTGCCAGGGCAGTGACTTGGATGAGGCACTCACCTTGGCTGTAAAATTTAAGGGGTGCCAAAACCTCAATAACCAAGGTAAATAATAGTGAATGCAATAGTTCAAAAATCAGAATTAATGAAAAAATTTATGAAAGACAAACTATTAAAATTTAAGATAAATTCAGGATCTGACCCTGCACCTGGATGCCCCATCCTCAGTCGTCTTACCTGAATCTAGCCCTGGCCGTTGTTCAGGGGTGCTCTCACCCAGGGCCAAGGGCTCAGCAGCTCTTTCAGGAATGGTGATCCGTTGTACTGACCCAGTTTGCAGGCCAGTTCTTCTTGAGTCATCAGCACATATTTTCAAGATGACTCTCTAAACCCAGGGGTGGGTGCAGCTGAATCCTGGAATATTGCTGAGCTCGTAGTTTATAAGGAGACTCACTTTGTATCCTTGGTCACATAGCCTGGTGCTAGAACCGTCTGAGCGATGCTGCCACAGACGTTGGAGTAATTGGCATGTCCTATTATCACATAAGGTATTATTCACTCTTAATGAGTTGCTTTGGACCCCAGAACATCACGTGCATCAATGCAGCTCTTCTTTAGAGAGATGAGGTATAGGTCCCAGGTCCTACTGCTGGCCTGCGTTCTGCAAACAAAATGAAGAACAGGGAGAGAAAAAGAAGATTCCAGAAGAGGCATCAATTTTTGCTCATAGTTCTCTGGGTATTTTACGGCTGTAGTAAAACAGAGATGCTGCCGTTCAATTCCCTGAAGTGAAAACAGTTAAGAGTTTTTCAAGCACATCCCCAAAGAAGCTAATCAAAGTTCTTTGGGGTTGCTGGGCTACGTTGCTTTGAGGAAAAATAACACAACCCTGAAGAGTAAGAATAGCTGAAACCACCGTCTCAGTGAGCTTTCAGCCAACTGCTCCTGAAGGAAACCGAACTTGACCTCTAGGAAGGTTTTTGTTGCATGGTATTTTGATTAAGCAGCAGGCTACTTCCCAGCCTTGGGAATGTGATCTCTTGAAGATAGAAATATTCTGGTCCACATAGAAGCTGGAGGAGCAGCAAGGGCTTGTAGGCTGAGGTTGTGCCTTGTTTGATAAATTACTGTAAAAAAAAAATTGGACTGGGCTTTTAATGTAGAATTCTTATGTATTGTTCCAGAGATGTTGAGATCTCTGTGTATTGGCTGTGGCAGAAAACAAAACAAACAAACAAAAAGAACAAAACAAAAAGCTGGCTGTTCTCTCTAACTTGACTCCTTTTTCTGGAATTAAAAAAAAGTGAGTGAGTAAAGTGAATATTTGGTCTCTTTGGATGAAGGAAGAGATGCTTTCTGTATCCTTAAAATCGTTGCCCTGTGATTGAAGAAATGTAGAGCTGAGTCACCCATGTTATATGATTTCAGATTATACCTGGCAGTGAAGAAGCTGAGCCCACTGGTGGAGGTTGGTAGTCTTTGGGGTGATGGGGAAGGAAATTGACCTGGGGTAGGAGATGAGTTAGATCCCTTCATTTAACCCTTTCTTCCCAGCATCCAGCAGTAAGCAGAACAGAGAAGATCTCTGCTCTGATGGGAAGGCACAGGATGTGATGGTTAAGAGTATGGATTCTAGAGCCACACGCTTCTGGATTTGAATCCCAGCTTTACTACTGAGTAGCGGTGTGTCCTGGGCAAGTTATTTAACCTCTGTGTGCTTGGTGTTCCCATTTGTGAGATGAGGATAAACGTATTAGCTGCCTTATCTGGTTGTTGAGAGAACTAAGGTACTTAGAACTATGCCTGGCACCTAGTGAGTCTTGTATACAACATCAGCTTTAGTTTTTTATCAACTGCTCTTATTATACAGCTGCGGCTTTATGTGTACCCATATGACAGGTAATAGGCATGTTAATGAATAAATGTAGACAAAAATAACAGCTAATGCTAAGAGATAATGGGAGACGCAATATTAGATTGGCTGGTCGGGGATGGCTTCTCTGAGAAGTTGATATTTGAGACAGGACCCGGATTCTGAGGAGTTGGCCTCTTGATGATCTGGGGGCAGAGGGAGAAGCACCAACAAAGGCCCTGAGACAGAAAAGAACTTAGTGAGCCTGAGGAAGAGCTAAAAGACCAGTGTGACTCTAGTGGCATACAAACGAACGATGGCTCAAAGACGAGGTAGCGGCCATTTCATGTAGAGCTTTGTAGACCGTGGAGGTGAGCTTGGATTTTATTGTAAGGATATTGTAAGGTGGGTGTTGTAGTGAGCAGTGGCGTGATCTGGTTTTGGAAAAGCTACCCTGGAACCTGTACTTAAGTGTGCTCTCAGGATGAAGTCAAGTGGAGTTGCCTGCTGGTTGAAGGTGACAATGACACTGGCAGTGATGTTGACAAACTTACAAGCATGCCATCGGGTGGGGAAGGAGACCACAGGGTTAGATTCTATGATGACCTCTGGTCTCCTTTCCAACACTGAGGTGCTTAAAGTACAAATTAAATGGAAGGAAACCCCATAACAGCACCATCTTTTATAAATAGGTATTGAGCGTCACTAAAAAAACCCAGGGTTAAGTGCTTTAATTGACATTTTGGTTTCCTGAAATTAAAATTTGAATGATTGCCTGCTGGAGTGGTTTCCTTTTCTTATTAACTTGAAATATTCAGACGATTTCTGCTTGAAAATACCTGTAAGAGATGCTGCTGAGAAAGAAGGTGTTCTTTGAAGGTGCCTTCTGCCTGTTGTTGCTTTTGAACAAAGCAAGTGTGAAAGTGTGTAATTTGAATTAGGGCAGGTAATAAGCTTCTACTAATTTAGTATCACGACTTCTAATGCTTTTCTTGGTTTACCTGTCCTTTAAGGTAAGTGCGTTTTGATTGATTCTTATATGTAACTGAGTTTGGTTCAAAAGACGAACAGAATCAAATGCAAGAGTAATTAACTCTAAAACATGATCAAAAATGTTTTACCATCAATAGACTCAATGGTGAGAAAGGACTTTTATATATATATATATATTTTTTTTTAAATTGAAGCATATAATTGATTTACAATGTGGTGTTTCAGGTGTACAGCAAAGTGATTCAGTTATACATATAATACAATACAATACAATACAATATAATAGTATGTGTATAACTTTTTCAGATTCTTTCCGTTATGGGTTATTACAAGATATTGAATATAGTTCCCTGTGCTATACAGTACGATCTTGTTGTTTATCTATTTTATATATAGTGGTGTGTATCTGTTAATCCCAAACTCCCCATTTATAGCCCCGCCCCCTTTCTCCTTTGGTTACCATAAGTTTGTTTTCTATGTCTGTGAGTCTGTTTCTGTTTTGTAAATAAGTTCATTTGTATCATTTTTTTTCAATTCCACATATAAGTGGCATCATATGATATTTGTCTTTCTCTCTCTGAGAAACCTGAGAAAAGTCTTATAAATAAATTTTGCATGGCCTGTATTTTAACACTCCCACCTCACTTTGTTTAAAAAATAGTCGTGTACAATAATTTCCATCATTTGAAGGTGTTGGCGATGATTTGCTTTACTTGTGAATATCTTACAACTCAGCAGCTTTTATAATACCATCTAGTGTCACATACAGGCTGGCTAGGGAGGGGCAGCAAGGGGTGATAACTCACAGAAAGAAACACAATTGAGGTTACCAAATGCTTCTGGCTTTTTCAGCACTTGGAGTAGAACTTTGATGAAACATTTGCAAAGGGCAATTTTGAAGGTACCAGGATAGGAAGCAGCCATAAAGACTGCCCTTTGGGGCTTCCCTGGTGGCGCAGTGGTTGAGAATCTGCCTGCCAATGCAGGGGACACGGGTTCGAGCCCTGGTCTGGGAAGATCCCACATGCCACGGAGCAACTGGGCCCGTGAGCCACAATTACTGAGCCTGCGCGTCTGGAGCCTGTGCTCCGCAACAAGAGAGGCCGCGACAGTGAGAGGCCCGCGCACCGCGATGAATAGTGGCCCCCGCTTGCCACAACTAGAGAAAGCCCTCGCACAGAAACGAAGACCCAACACAGCCATAAATAAATAAAAAAATAAATTAAAAAAAAAAAAAGACTGCCCTTTGGGAGAGGGACCCTCTCCATCATTCAGCGGCAACTGAGTGCAGCCTGGCATTTGTTTCTCCTTAATTCCAGATTAAAAAAAAAAAAAAGATTTAAAGTGCTTTGTATTAATATATGCTGGCCACTGCCACCATCCTCTGGAAGCATTTAAAAAGAGGAAGAATGTGCCATATAAGGATACTCAGGGGCTTGATCCAGTCACGGAAGAGCTCAAAAACAAGGGTCAACATCTGTCAGTTATGACTTAATTTTAGTTCAAGTCTGAGTGACATTTGATTCCAGACAAAGAAATAGAGGGAAACTGGTGCAAAGCTTTTGGTGATGTAAAAGCCATCTTCCAATTCAGACTTGGGTAATAAGGCATTCTAGAAAAGTGTTTCCTTCTATTTTATGCCTTACATAAAATGTAATGTGTTTATACAAGGGCTAGAAACACCAGCCTATTTTGTGGTCTAAACTGTTTTTTCATTTAGATCTAACCTGTGCTCCAGAAAGAGCGGGATGTGATTTTGGCAGTTTGCCTTCTTGGCACTGATGTATTTGTTGAGTTAAGTTCTGAATTTTTAGAGTGAAAACCACTATTGCCATGAGTTAGAGGTTAGACAGTAGGAGTATTTCAGTTGTTTTTGGATCAGGAAGAAAATCAAAGTTGACATTTACCATAGATAGTTACTTTTTCTTCTTTATAGATATTTCCTTTTTTATCTTTGCAACACAACGTGAATGATTTGTATAAGCTTTTGAAACTGTGCAAAAATAAATCTGCCTCTGATGCTGTGTTAATTTGTCAATGTCTGAGCTTGGCTCCAGGATTTAGAAGATTTGATGATCTCAAACTTTATAGCCTCCAAGATGTCCCCCAATGATTCCTGGTATTCACACCCTTGTGCAGGACTGGTCTGTGTGACCACTAGCAGAAGTGATGGTATGTCTTTATAAAAGTCTGCTTTCTTTCCTGAGCATTCTTTCTCTTTCCCTCTCTCTTGGATCCCTCACTCTGGGGAAATCCATGTTGTGAGCAGCCCTATGGAGAGGCCCATGTGGTGAGGAACATGAAAACAGCCATATGAGTGCGCTTGGAAAAGTATCTCCAGACCTAGTCAAGCTGCAGATGACTGAAGTCCCACTAATGCTTTGACTACAAGGGTGTGAGAGATCCTGACGCAGAACACCCAGCTAAGCCATTGCTGGTTTCCTGACCCACAGAAACTGTGAGATAATAAAGGTTTGTTGTTTGAAGCTAATATGTTTGGGGTAATTTGTTACACAGCAATAGATAACAAATACAGTCTGATAATATAAGATTGGTTAATTTATCCACCCACCATCTACCCATCTACCCATCTATTCATCCATCCATCCCACTCTCCATGCTTTCAACAAATATTTGAGGACTTACTCTGTCCTGGGAACTGTGCTTGGTGATTAAAAGCTAAAATGAATGCCGCAATCCATGTTCTCAAGGAGCAAAATATCTAGTTTTCCCCATTAAAGCCATACTTGAATTCTACCTTTTCACTTTATTAGGGTTAAATTAGACTTTGAAAAGTGAATAAATATTTAAAGAAAATTCTTGTTTTTCTCTGTCTTTCCTTTTTTATGTTCTTTATGCTACTTCAAAACAGATAACAATAAACATTAATTTAAATAATATTTGGTTTACATTATAAAAATGAATTTTAGATGAAATTAATGCAAAATATATGGCATCAGTATTTATAAGTTGTATATAATGCTTTAATTGAATTCTTGATATTACTTGTTTATAATTTCCCCTGATTATATGAATTGTTCCAAAAATGAAAAGTTACTAAGGAATTTCAGGAAGAAAATCTGATTTGAGCCAAATTAATACATAATAGTAAATACTAATATTGATTGGAGTGCTTTCTCTATGCCAGATTCCATGCTAAGTAATTTATGTACATAACTTCTATTAATCCTCACAAGGTATTATAATTATTATCCCTATTTTATGGTTGATGAAACTAAGATTTAGAACAGTTAATTAGCACGAAGTCCAAAAAGTAAGTAAGGAGGTGACTTTCAAACCCAGGTCTCAAGATCTTAGCTACCCTGCTATACATAGATGTATATGCTTGTGAACTGATACACAATGCCATGCTACATGTTTCAGGAGCTTATAGTTTTATCCAGATACTCTCAGTTGTCCTGTTTGCTATGTGTAAACAGACCCCTTAGAGTATGATTTGGCCAAACTTGTATCAATATCATGGGGGCTGCAATAGTCAGAACTTTAAATGAAGTTTTCTTATCAAATCCTGTGCAACCCAGAGGAACTCTTTGGTACTTCCTTCGTAAAGGTGCTGAGGTTGGGAAGAAAAAAAAAAAAGAGAGAACATACCAGATTAGAGGTTTCAGGAAAACTTTATCTCATTAAATTTTGATCACTGTGAAGAGAGGGGGCTGAGATGAGTCGACTAATGTCTCCTGGAAGAGAACAAGCCCCCTTACCTTTTGTCTTCAGAAAGCTGTGTCTGTCACCCACCCGGAGGGCAGTGCACTAGGGAAGTCCTTCAGAGATCAGGACTTGAATTAATTGGCCCTGGCTTTAATCCAAGCACCACTCTACCAGGTGTATGACCTCCATAAGATGCCTAAGCATTTTTGAGTATGTTTTCCCATATGTAAAATTAGAATAATATTAGCATATTTTTATGTTGTTCTGAGGACTGAGTAAATGCATATATGTGCTTAATAAATGTTGACTGTTAATAGTTGAATATAGGGTCACTTTTCTTGCTTTTTTTTTTTTTTTCCTTTCTCCCCCTCTTCATCGTCATCCTTATCATTAGCAGGCTTCAGAGGCATCATCATGATTTTAGCAAGAATACACGAGATTATAGGCTGGATAGAAACTTCAAATAAAAATTAGAGAAGGAAATGGTTCCAGCCAAGTGAAGGTCAGATGGTGCTGCCTACCCAGGAGGTTACATAATAGAAACTAAGTTAAAAGAAACATCTTTAGTTCATTTACAATTTAAATAAAAGAAGAAACATATGCATATGACAATACACGTAGGGCAATGGAATGTTACTGCATCAGGAAATGTTTAAAATTGACAGCAAAAACCCCCCAAAAGTAAAAACCCCCCAAAAATAAAAATAGAATTGCCAGCGAAATTTCATCTTTTGATGAACCTTTCTAAAGTATTTATAGGCTATGCTCCTTTTTACATTAGTTAACATTTTCAATTTAAAACAATGACTTTCTGTCACAAATCCCTCTTTTAATGGTTTTCTCCTTTCTACTTTTTTCACTGCTGCTAGTGTGTTTTTCTCCTACCTGCTATCTTATGTCTCTGTCAGTTTTCCAAATGAGAAATGGGTACTGCTTTGCTATGTGATGTGGCAGAATTTGGGACCGGCTAGAAGGCTGCACAGATGGAAGGGTGTGCTTGAGAAAGCCTTGATTTAATACCTTCTCTCTTGTGCCCTAGAAATCAGTCTTTTCCCAGGTGCTGTTCCTCTCATCCCCTGGATAGAATCTTTTTCCATTCGCCCTTGGATTTTTCTTCTTTTCCTTCTTGCTCGGTGCAGCATGATTATTTATTTATTTATTTTAAAAATTAATTAATTTATTATTTGGCTGTGTTGGGTCTTTGTTGCTGTGCGTGGGCTTTCTCTAGTTGTGGCGAGCGGGGGCTACTCTTCGTTGCGGGGCGCAGGCTTCTCACTGTGGTGGCTTCTCTTGTTGTGGAGCACGGGCTCTAGGCGCAGGCTTCAGTAGTTGTGGCATGCGGGCTCAGTAGTTGTGGCTTGCGGGCTCTAGAGTGCAGGCTCAGTAGTTGTGGCGCACAGGCTTAGTTGCTCCGCGGCATGTGGGATCTTCCCGGACCAGAGCTCGAACCCGTGTCCCCTGCATTGGCAGGTGGATTCCTACCCACTGCGCCATCACGGAAGTCCATCAGCATGATTATTGAATGTGCCCAAGGGTGGGCTTGGGGCCTAGCAGCCTAAGACGTTTGCCCCTTGGGAAGAAAAATAATCCAAACCATTCCTCCTCCTTCACTCACTTGGTGCAGAGGTGAAGGGAGGCTGGGGTAGGACGTGGAGCTCTTGAAAGCCCAGAGAAGCACATCAGGAAGAAACCGGGAAACTTCCTCCCAGCAAGATGCAGGAAGGCATCTGTGTTGTGGAAGTGATAGTGTTTTGGAGTTGGCTTCACTGATCTTTGTGGGTGATGACAGGGCTCCTGTGAGCCCTCTGATTGTTCATGGTTTGGTTTCTTTGACTTGCGTCAAAACATGTGCTTGACTTGGATGCGAATTTTATTTCCTCCGTGGGAGAGGGGTCTCAGATTGTAGAGTCTGTTGGCTGCCAGCTTGGAGTGACTGCCAGGGACTGCTGAAAGGAGAAAGTTTAAAAGGAGAATGCTGAGTGAGGCTTGAAGTGCTTCAGGGAGCGTTTCAAATTGGATCCTTTTTGAATCAGATGGTCTTCTCGGGTGATAATGCATCATGAGAGGTGCCAGAATTCGTTTTCTTCAGGTTTATCACCACTTAATACCATAAGCCACAGGGCCTTAAGGAATGAAGCACAATTCTACATTGGACTCACCTTCTTCAAGGCTCTGAGGCCTGGTGGGCCTCCTAAATATTAATTCATAGAAGTTTATAGTTCAGGGCATTATATTTAAAAGAACAGATATATGTATAATTCTGGAATCCAGCTCCTCCTAAGCACCCTTGTGGCAAGTACTCATTAACTCTATGATGATTCTCTTGGTGGCAAAGCCATGACCATTGAAACCCATTGTATCAGGTAGCTCTTGCTATAAACATGCTGTGTAACAAACTGCCCCCACACCCCATAGCCTACAACAACAGCATGTCTTTCTCTCAGTTACAGGTTGGTGAAGTGGCTTTATGTCAGGCTGTGGGTTGGCTGGTCTCGGCTCCAGAGTATGGAGTTGAGTTTGGGTCTGTTCTATTTATTTCCTCTTTCTTCTCTCACAAGCAGCTACCATGGCATTTTCTTCTCATGGTGTATCACCAGAGTGTGAGAAGGCAAGCCAGACTGCCAAAGCACATTGGAAGCCTCTGTTTGTGTCATGTCATCCTGGGAACATTCCATTGGCCAAAGCAGATTGCATGGTCAAACTCGACATTAGTGGTGCAAGGGAAGTATACTGCATCCATATTAGAGAAAACTACAGACTTACATGGCAAAGGGCATAGGTGTATAATTTTAATACAGAGGCAGCATGAAGAATCATGAGGCATGCTTCAGTCCACCATACTGTATTAAGCTTTGTAGGTCCGTCTGTCCCTCCATCCATCCGTCCATCCTCCCTCCTTCTCTTTCTTTTGTGGTAAAATATACAAAAATCTAATAGTTCTTTCTGTAGCATTAACTACATTCACATTGTTGTGCAACCATTACCATCATCCATCCCCAGAACTTTTCATCTTCCCCAGCTGAAAGTCTGTACCCATTAAACACAAACACCCCATTTTTTCTCCCTCCCAGCCCCTGGCAACTTCCCTTCTACATTATGTCTTTATGAATTTGACTATTCTAGGAATCTCATAAAAGTAGAATCATATAATATTTATTATTTTGTGACTGGCTTATTTTACTTAGCATAATGTGTTCAAGATTAGTCCATGTTGTAGCATGTGTCTAATTTTCCTTTCTTTTTAGGGCTGAATAGTATACATACACCATATTTTGTTTATCCAGTCATATTTCAGTGGACACTTGGGTTACTTCCATTTTCCTGATTCCTTGTCACTGATTTTCCATTTTCTCTATGGCTGGAGTCATCTGACTTTGCCTAATAATCCTTTTCACTCCAGACGCTGTGTTCAATCTTGTCCATTCATTTATTCATAAATTCAACGAATACTTATTAAGCATCTAGTATGTGCCAGCGGCTTTCCTAAATGACCCTGAAATTTCTCAATACATAGAGTTGTGCTTTCCTGTTTGGTAGCCAGTAGTGACATGTGGCTACTTAAGTATAAATCAGAGTGAAACAAAATTTATTTATTTATTTATTTATTGGCCGTGCCTTGTGGCTTGTGGGATCTTAGTTCCCTGACCAGGGATCAAACCCAGGCCCTCGGTAATGAGAGTGCAGAGTCCTAACCACTGGACCACCAGGGAATTCTTGAAACAAAATTTTAAAATGTACTTCTTCATTTGCAGTAGCTGCATTTCAAATGATTAATAGCCACATGTGGCTAGTGACTACTGTATTGAATGGTGCAGAAATAAAACATGGCTATCATGGCAGAAAGTTCTACTGGACGGAACCGACTTAGGGGGTTTAGGGGAAGCCATATAGTAGTTGTGGAGCAACAGCTCTCTCCTTCTGAAAACTTTCTTCTTAAATCACAAGCCTGTCAAGGTCACCTTGTGAGTGCAAGATGGCCATAATTTATTTGTCCAGGTCTGAGCAACAAGCGAGCCAATCGGAGCCCTTCCTCAGCACTTTGGAAGGTAAAGTGAACAAGGAATTCAGATTTCTCTAGGTCAGTAATAATTTTACCCCGAGGAGGCATTTGGCAGTGTCTGGAAACAGTTTTGATTGTCACAGCTGCAGGGAGAGGGAGGTGCTATTGGCATCTCATCTAGAGGGTGGAGGCGGCCAGGGACGCTGGTAAACCTCCTACAATGAGCAGGGCAGTCCCGGCACCACAAAACGGTGGCCCCAAATGCTAATAATTCCAAAGTAGAGATGTGTTCCTGCTCCTGGTGAATTGTTTACAGATAAGAACCAGGATCTGAGAGCCATGTTTCCCGGCGTGTAGAAGCAGCTGGTGTCAGTGAGAGAGAATGCAGCCACAGAGTTGGGGACTCCTGACCGGGGGTCCAGCCTCCAGCTTCCTCGTACCTGAGACCGGCCTCTGTCCCTCATTGGGGTTCTGTGAAGGACCTCAGTATTAGAAAACTTTCCTCTTTCACGTGAATTATTTTGAGTTGAGTTCTTAGCCATTTGCTACATGTTCCTTCCTTGTTTTTGTTCCACCCTGTGTAAATTGGGTATTACATTTAAGGATGTCCTATGAAATGTCTACACAGAGTAGGCATTCAACGCAGTAAGCTCATGGAGACGTTTTAACTACATTCCAAATGGACTGTCACCTGTATGGACTGAAAGACCTGTATGTACTTAAAGGGGGACCTGTGATTTTTTTAAAGAAGACTTGAGTTTTAATCACTTGGAAATGGTATGAAGGAACACGATTTCCCAAAATCAACAGCCCAAGACTTTGATTTTGTCACTGAAGAAATCCTTGACAGAATGTCCATGGGAGGGACACGTTTTTGTGCTGGAGATTTTAATCAAGAGCAGTTAATTGTACATATACAAACATTCTTTTTTGTATTCTTTTCCATTTATCCCTTTGCTGTACAGCAGAAATTAATACAACATTATAAATCAACCCAACTTCAATTAAAAAAAAAGATTACACAAAACCAAAGTCACAAGGTTTCAAACCAAAAAAAAAAAAAAAAAAGAACAGTTAATGCAAATGAAAGTGACTAAAGTCATACAAATTTAAAGTATTTTAGGATATGCCACTAATTGTCACAGCCCCTAGGGAAAATAATTTAGTACAAATTCACAAACAAAAACAGTAAATATATTGTGAGCCTATATAAAAGAGCCTTTTAATGGTCTGATTTAGAATATCTGCATATGTATTTACTTTTATTTAAAGTGAAAGAGGAATGCAGATGTGGAGTAAAAAATTCAAACAGTACAAAAAGGTATATAGAGTGAAAGGTCTCTGACCTCTGTCTTCTTCATTTTTCTCCCAGGTCTAACTACCCTTGATGGTTTCTTGTTCTAGAAATTGTTTATACTATATAAGGATATTCTTTCTCCTCTTCCCTCCTTTAATAAGAATAAATAGAAAAAATATAGATAGAAACGAGAGTATGTATTTATGTATGTGTGCTACATACACACACACACACACACACACACACACACTCTGTATTTTTGGATGGTCTGTATGTGTCAGGCTCTGTTCCTTATTTTTTTCAGTTAATATTTACAACTCTTCCTTGGAGCTGTTTTTCCGTCAGTACTGAGATTGGCTTCATTCTTTTCAATGACTTGGAGTTCGCCTTCGTGTCAGTGTTCCATACATAATTCACTGAACCAGTCCCCTGCTGATGCGCATTACAGGCCTTTCCAACCTTTTGTTTTTACAAATAATGCTGCAATGAGTAATATATTTTTGTATCTTGATCTTTATGCATATACAATTGTATTTATAAAATAAAATGCCAGTAGTGGATTTTCTGGTTCAAAAGGTAGGTACATTTTATGTTTCTATGACATATTGCCAAAATCCCCTTTTAAAAAGATGCACCATTTTTAAGATGTACCTTGACCTACTGTTTATGGACATGCCTAAAATTTCATTCTCCTATTTCCTTACAATCTTTTCCGCCTCATTTCTCTCTCCAAACCCCCTTCCTGCCCCCGGACACAGTCTAGAAGTTGGGAGGCCTTCAGTTGAAGGGTTTATCTCACAGGAGCTTTCTTGAAAGGCGCAAACCTGTTCCCTTTTGTGAGCACTGCTTACATTTCCTCCCTCGCTGGGGTAGGCAGTGCTGCTGCCCCCCCCCCCCCCCACCTTCCCCTTTATTTGCTGGCTCAGCCTCATCTGGGTGAAATCCCTTTCCTCACTCTTTCTGCTGTTCGTTCTCTTGGGAGGCTTTTAAGAGCTGGTACTCATCTCTAGCACCCAAAAAGTCAAAATCTGTTCACTTGTGTTGGGTGCTTGCCAGTACTTAAAGATAGGCATGGTTGGACCACTGCATTCTTTGCCATTTCAGAAGAAACCGTGTATGTTTGCATGTACAGTATCAAGAAATGATTTCCAGATGACTGCTTTGGCCTGGCATCTCCATTAACGCTTTCAGTGGGGAGATGGTTTCTCCAGCTAAGCTGGCAGAGGACCAAGGTTTCCATCCCCCCAGCTCCTGTCTTTCTCAGCCTTCCACCCCAGTTGGGGTTACCTGTAACTTGATTCTTTGGCCTATGGAATTGAACAGGGACACTTAAAAAAAAAAATCCTTTCACCATGACATTATTGGCAAATCCTCTTTTCAGTGTTCTTCCATTTTTGAGCAGGAAACAGCATACTGGGCTTTCCCTTGCTCTCCTTCCAATATTTTATTGTGAAAAGTTTTAAACATACAGCAAAGTTGTAAGAATTTTATAGCGAACACTCATGTGTCTGCTAATAGATTCTGCCATAAACATTTTACTGTACTTGTTTTATTGCATAGCTATCTCCCCATTCGTCATTTGGGGCTCTTTTAGTGATACCTCTGGCATTTCAGAGGCATCATGGCACGAGGGTGGTTTGGAGGGTGAGCTGTGGAGCCTGAGTTTGAATCCTGGCTCTGCTGTTTGAACCCTGTGATCTTGGGCAGGTCACTAAACCTCTTTGTTGCCTCAGTGTTCTCATCTGCAAAATGGAAATAATAATAGTGTCTACTTCAGGGGGTTTGTGAGATTAACTGAATCAGTACATGTCGAGCATTTGGAACAGAGGATACAATATATTAGTCATTTAATACGTGCCATAAAGTGCTAAATTAATTTTAATTTCCTGGATTAAAAAAAAAACTAACAGATTTCCTGGATTTTAGGGAGGAGCAACTGTGTGTCTGGTACTGGGCCAGACATTGTATGTACGTTGCCTCATTTGATCCTCAAAATAATGTTAAACAGATTATCCCATTTGCGGATGAGCAAGCTGAGGCCAGTAAATGGCAGGAATGGGATTTAATCACAAATCTATCCTACTCCAATGGTCATAATCTCTAGGCTTTGCCCTTTCTTTTTAAATCATGAGATGGAGAAATTGCTGGATCATATAAGGTGGCAGAGATATCTATGGTTGGGGAAAAAACCTTCCTCTGAACTCCGGGAAGCAGGTACAAGCACCCAAGGTTTTACCACTTTGGTGTGACCTTGAGCTGTTGAAGGTCAGTCTTGTAGAAGAAAGAACTTGCTGTTTTTTTGTGTGTCTTGTTAAAATTCTTTCCTTCCCATTAGCATTTCCAGTTCTGGGTCCTCCTGCTGTCTGGTGTGCTGGCTGACCTCGCTGGGTAGGAATTACCTTGGGGTGTTTTGGCGTGCCATCATTTGTCAACTGTTTAACTTCTCACATGCTAGGCATAACTCCAATTTGCTGTCCAAAATCTTTTGTGGAAAGAAGGGCAGCAAACAGAAATAAATGTGACTGTTGACTTTCTAACAGACCTGGGTGTTTGGAGGAGAAGCTTTGCCCTAGTTGGTCACTTGAGGGTGAAAGTTGTGGCCTTGATAGCATCTCTGTCTTGGAAAGGAAGTCTGCAGTAAGCTGTGTTATGTGCATACCTTAGGCAGTAAAGAGGAGATTGAAATAAAGCCTCGGCTTTTGTCTTCTTACTGGAGTTCCTGCCTCCATTCAGATTCAATCCTTTCCCCCTTTCCCCTTAATTCTAGGTGCTAATATGTCTTTAATACCCTTTAACATTTGCTAATCTCCCTTTCTAATTGAGAGGCCATGGTTTTTAATGCCCTCATTTTGCCTTGTTTGTATTTGCTTTTGGAGTTATTTATTTTTATGGCAACTGATTCTATATGTTTGCTTATAGAAGTAATAGAAAGTTTCCACTTAAAATACATTTAATTACATAAAAAGAAGCTTTTTTTTTTTAAAGCTAAGATGGGATAGTAAAATTATACTCAGTTGTGGCAAAAGTCGTGAGAATGGGTATGCAAATGATGGCATTTAAAAAAAATTAATTAATTTAGTTTTGGCTGCATCGGGTCTTCATTGCTGCGCGCGGACTTTCTCTAGTTGTGGTGAGTGGGGGCTACTCTGCGTTGCGGTGCGCGGGCTTCTCATTGTGGTGGCTTGTCCTGTTGTGGAGCACGGGCTCTGGGCGTGCGGCTTCAGTAGTTGTGGCACGCGGGCTCAGTAGTTGTGGCTCGCGGGCTCTAGAGCGCAGGCTCATTAGTTCTAAGCGGCACACGGGCTTAGTTGCTCCGTGGCATGTGGGATCTTCCTGGACCAGGGCTCGAACCCGTGTCCCTTGCATTCGCAGGCGGATTCTTAACCACTGCGCCACCAGGGAAGCCCAATGATGGCATTTTAAAAAAACACTAACTGATCCTCAGGGTTGTCTGTCTTGTCTCCTTTGACAGTAGATGCTCTGGGCAGAGGGCATATTTATCAGAAAGTTGCATCTGTTTTGAAGATGCTCAGTAGAAAATCCTTTATACCCTACATCTGTTTCTTTATACCCTACATCTTGGCTAAGAAAGTATATGCAGTAGGTTTTGGCCTCTGAAAGGTTTCAGAGCAAGACTAATTATAATTATGCCTTGGGGCGTTGGGCAAGCATGCATATTTTCAAGAGACAGCCCTTGGTATCATTGGCACCTAGAGTAGGTGAGTTGGATGCTGATTTTTTAACTTCTCCTTGAAACTCTTTGCATTTCTTATGTGTCTGGACACCAGGAAATGGGTGCTGTGTGTCTGTTATGTCTGTATGTCTGTTAGTCTTGGGGTGACTTCATAAGGCAGAGGACCATCAAAAAGGGGCATCCTCAGAGAGTGCCCTGAAAGTAAATCGAGGATAAGCCTGAGGACTGGCATGATTCTTAGCGATTCTGTTTAGGAAGGTAAAGGTGTGCAGCTGCTCACAAAATCTGTCTGAGCTGGGTTAGTGCTAAATCACCTAAAGTTTGGAAAGGAGGGAAGGTAAGGGCAAGATCTAACCTCGGAAAGAGAAGCAGATGCTCACTGGTAAGAGCTTGTTCCAATTCATGGACCCTTGAGAATGGGAGCAAATAAAAAAGAGAAAAAGAGATTGATTGAATGATCGATTGATTGACAGATTGATTGGGAGAGACTGGGAGATTTTTAGGTACATAAAGGGAAACTCCTTTTCTTTACATCTCTTGGTAAACGGGGAGCCAGTGACTCATGCCCCTGCTCTGTGAAGAGTTCTTCTCTCCCTTTGAGTCACTTGCTGACAGGCATATGGGGCCCATTTGGAATGTCAGGGTGATTTCAGATGAGCCACCTCTACCCTTTCCTTTTCCCTTCTCCTTGGGACTGATTTTGATATCAGTACGGAAGTGACTTCCTCCAGCAGGGGCCATGGTATCCACAGGCCTGTGGTTTGGCTTCTCCTGAGTCCTGGTCGTCTTCAGTTCCCCATGGAGCTGTGACTCTAAGGTAATTGTTGGGGGCCGAGGTACACTGTGAAAGAGACAGTGAAAGGACAGTGAAAGCCGTGGGCAGGGCAGTTACTGCGTTACTGGGTTAAAACTGTGTTGTTTCTCAGTCTGCAGGATGGTGTCTCAGTCGCCTTGCAGAGAAGTGTTGTGATCTTAAAAGTGGTGTTAGAAGGACCAGACCCACAGTCCTGTCAGGACTCAGAAATGCCACCACCTTTCCTTGGGAGCCTGGTTTAGCCACTTAATAGTCTTGTGGTCTCAGACAAGTTGCTTGAGAGTTATGAGCTGCATGTGTCCAACATATGACCTTCAGTTAACAGACTTTATTATATACCTACTGTGTGCCTGGCACTGTGCCAGATCTTAAGATAAATGAGTGAAAAAGCAGGCAAAGCTCTCTGTCCTCACAGAATTTTTTTCCTTCTCATTTAAGATAATTTTGAAATTTAAATAAATTAGTGTCTGTAAACGGGTATAGGTCTCTTCTAAAAATTAGAAAATATCTATTATGGAGAAGTTATGAGCTACACATTCTACATTGGGGTGTCATTATTCAATAACAGAACTCTTGGAACAAATGACTTCATTATTTTATACATAGTATTTGAAAAAAATGGATATTCTTTTAATGTTCTTTTTCCTTGTTTTGCCTGCTTATGAGAGGAAACTTAATTTCTCTTTGCGCATTGTGTCATGACTTTTTAATCGCTATTTTGGTGTAACAAAGTCCATCTTCTCAAACAGCTGAGTTGGAAAGTACGTTTGTTCTGTGTGTGTGCACGCATGTGCGTGTGTATAACTCCTGGAAAAACTTGAATACGCTTGAACAATATAGTTGTGTAGTGTCTATGAGAAAAAACAAGCCAAATATGATTCCTTCTTATCCTGATACTACTGATTATGAGAAAGATAGTAGAAGAAAAAGATCCTGTTGTTGAATATTATGCCAAGTCTAATCATGGAAACTGTCCCAACTGGAGAAATAACCATTTCCAAAGAACTTAGCTGATTTGCTCAGGTGGCTCCCAAGCGCTTAGCTCAAACCAAGCAACTTGTTGTGAGCTGCCTTCTTCTCAGCACAATGGAACATTCATGACGTTCATCAGGCAGAAATTTCATTAAGGCAAGTCTGACAGGAAGGTCGGGGGAAGAGGAATGGAGTCTGTCTTTATTGGAAAGCTTGTTTTTTGAAACATGTTAAATGACACGAACGGATGTAGTTCTGTATAATCTGTTCAGCTCCTGACTGTATTGAAAACCAGGATACCTGTTCTTCATAAAGTGCCTTTTGAGGCACGATCTAGGTACCAGACCTTCCTGATCTCATTGGTATCTCCCAAAGGGCTCCATTTTAATATTGTTTCCCAAGATACCCAGCATAGCACGTATACAAAGGTATTTCTACTGTTAAAGTCAGCCATGCAGTATGCACGTTATTTTTCAATGGATTTTTTTGGTTTTATATTTTTTCTTAATTTACATAAGGAATCTTCAAGACCCTAGTAATTTATTCAGTGCTGACAGTGTGCAGTTCATTTACACATGTTCAGTGTTGCTTAAGGAATTTGAGCTGAAAATGATGATAGCAGCTACCACCCAGGAAGGAATGGGCTGAGTTACTGAATGAATTCAAAGAGGTAAGGAGAAGTGGATGCTGCGTAAGCTCACCAAGATCAAGGTGACTTTTGTTTCTATAGATTTGTGTTGAATAAGTTTTTGACTTGATCTAGAGTAGTTTCCTGTCTGTCCTCCTTCTGATATATCTCAGCACATGGAAATAGCATGAGGCAGGGGTATACCAGATGGCAAACAGCAATAATCTTATCCCTCTTTGTGCCTAGAAGCTTGGTGTCCTGGAAGTTCAAAAGGTTATTCTGGCATTTCATGTTATTTCACAGCAGAAAAGGAACCTAATTCATCCATCTAGCCTATCAGCATTTGCATGCCTGCCATGTGCTGCCTAGAACATGGAAAAGACAGATGAGTCCCTGCCCACCAAGAGCTTATAGCTTAGAGACAAGGTACAGAAAGTCAGTAAGAGTTAAGGGTTATTAATAGACAAGGAAGGAATGCATGTAACTAGAAACACATTTCTCAGAATTTTTTTCCTTGTGGCCACATAGGAGAAAGGATAGGGAAATTATATGCAAACTAAGGTGGGGAAATTTTAGGGGAGAAGTGGGAGAATTGAAATGGGTGAAGGGTACCAAGAACCCACTTCCCTGCATAGTTCTGTTCCAGGGCAATCTTGTGTATATTTGTATGGACAATAAGGTCCACAATTCCAGCTTGAAACCTGGGAGATTTTTCTCCTCTGTGATCTTCTCCTCTGTGATTTCAGCATAAAATATTGTAATTAAGTCATGATTAAGCACTTTTTCACTCTTTTGGAGTCATTCCATAGGACAGACCTCCTTTTTTGTTTGGCAACCACAGGGACCAGTGACAGGGTAGCCTTCTTAGAATTGTTTGTACTTATGGGTTTGTTAGAAACCACTCTAAAGACAGATGTCTGCCCACCCATCCCCCAGCTCTCTTCTCCAAAGATGTCAAAACCCTCGGGAGGAATCTGTGAAATGTGAACTATGACTTGGTTATACGAGGTTCAGTGAAATAGCTGGAGGTTTTCCCAGCAGAAGGCTAAAGCAGAATCGTCTAGACATCACTTTCTCCTTATCTCGGCAAGCCTTTCTGGGAGCTTTTCCACATGGGGAATCTAGGCAGAAAGGAACATGAACTTTATCTAAAAACCCTTCTGACTTTCAGATCACTCCTGAAACTTAGCAGGCTGCAGTTGTTGGTTTGAATAGAACAGGAAGATATTTGCCTTTGTTGTTATTGTTGGTATTAGGAGAGATTTTTTTTTCATTTGTTCATTAAGACTTTATCAAGCGCCCACTATGCACAGATATTTTGCCTTAGGGAATCAAAGATGGGCAGAAAAGCGATGTTCTTTGCAGTGAATCAAATGATTGTATAGAAAAGGATATAATGACAATTTGAGTGAGGGACTGATTGGAAAGGAACAATGTTCTAAGGGTCTAGAAGGTGAAGGGACTAACACAGGGAAGGGGAGGTCAGGGAAAGCTTGGAAGCAGTGAGCTTGAGGTGGGTCTGAGCTGTTTCAGGGAGTTAACCAAATGAAGGGGCCAGACAGACAAGCCAGTTTAGAGTCCCAGGGTCTGTATCTTTTGGAGCTACCATGCCCTCAGGGGCTTCTGGAGAGTTTGAAACCTTATTTGTGCTTTGGCAGGGGTGAGAAGCAGTGGAATTCTTTCTATACTGGCCAAGGGACAAAGTGAGTATTTTTCCTCACTAGGACCATGGACATTTAAAATTTTTTGACCTCAGTTATATGGGCCATATTATATTATGTAGAGCCCTGTTGTCTTCTCTAGGACTGTTGGAAGTAAGGCTGCCATGTTGAACAGGACATTTAAAAGCAGACTGGACCTTGCTTCTCTTAGGAGCCGCTGCAGAGAATGCACAGTTTTTACCCTGGCTTAGGGTACTTTTGTGTTAAAATACTAAATGACTTCATCATTGCAATAAGAGAGTTATCCTTTCAAACCCCAGGCACTGTGTGTGCCTGCCTCTTCTTGAGATGGATTACATGTGTGCCACTTTGGTACCACCACAAGAAGCAGGTCTTTACTGAATACAATAGGTTTGTCTGTGTTGCGGATAGCTAGAGTTCATTCATTTTTATTTTTGTATGGTATTATAGTATGGAGGTAGCAATGTTTACTCGGGTGTTTTACTTTTAAAAAAAATATTTATTTATTTATTTGGCTGCATCAGGTCTTAGTTGCGGCACGTGGGCTCTTCGTTGCGGTGCGCAGGCTTCTTTCTAGTTGTGGTGCATGGGGTCAGTAGTTGCACCGTGCAAGCTTAATTGCCCCGCGGCATGTGGGATGTTAGTTCATGGACCAGGGATTGAACCTGAGTCCCCTGCATTGGAAGGCGGATTCTTAACCACTGGACCACCAGGGAAGTCCCTTGGGTGCTCTACTTTTGATGACATTTGTGTTGCTTGCAGTTGGGGACTATTATGAATAATATTACTGTCATTATGACCATCTGTGTCTTTTGGTGCACATGAAATGTACTTGCATTTCTCTGGGGTGAACCCTGGAGTGGAATTGCAGGATTGGGGCATAGACTATGCATTTATCTAATTCCAGTAGATAATTCCAAACAGTATTCCACGGTGGTGGTCCCAGTTAACATTCCCACCAGCAGTATATGAGTTTCTGTTGTTTAACATTCTCACCAGCTTGGTATTGCCAATCTTTTCATTTTAGACATTGAAAAGTATGCCTACTTTAAATTTTTTAAATTGATCATTATGGAATCTGGGGTTTTGTTGAAAAGAAATGGGGCTGAGGTTTGGAGCCCAGAAACCTTGAATGAATTTCACTTAAACCCTGGTTGAAGGACGTGGGCCAGTGTTTTTAAAGTTCAGCCTCCACAGTCTAACAGACAAGAGTCCAAAAGCTAGAAGCAAACTATGTAAACCTACACCGTGACTTAACCTCTGTGAGCCTCAGTCTTCTCATCTGCAAAATGGGAATCATTTCAAATTCATCACAGCTTTGGTATGAAGAGTATGAGTCAATCCACCAACGAGCATGTCGTTCCTGGCCCACGGTCATTATAAAAAAGAAGCTATGAGATCGTTGGGAGTCACAGGAAGAAGTGGCTGGCTACACTGCTTTGGAATACTCCTATATTTGTTTTAGTTTATCTATTTTTAGGGGAAACAAAGTTATTTCACCCAGTGCGTTAGACGTCAAAACCCAGTATATCCTTTCTGGAATGAACTCGTTTGTTTGATGTTCGGTGGCTCTGTGTGTTGTTTTGAAGGATGGCATGTTTATGGCTCCGCAGGACCATAAACACTCCTTGAGCCCAGGGCAGCTCTGGATTTGTGTGTGGTTGACACAAGGGCAGCGGAGAAGGAAATCATCTTCAGCTTGTGTTTTGACACAGAGGAGTTTTGTTTTTCCTTTGTCAACTGTCTGCATCCTCTACCGAAAACAAACAAAACACTCTAGCCCTGGTAAATATTGTGAGGGCAGCCCTGTGTGGTTGTTTTTTCCTTTCCTGCCATCACATGGTGACCGAGGGTGGCATTTTTGAAAGATCAGTTATTGTCATGCTGATACTCGAAGGACAACCAGCTGTAGCATTTCCATAAATGAAAAAGTGATGTAAAGAAAAACAGAAGCCTCAAGGTAAATATTTCTTTTGAGGGAAACTGGGAGACATCTCAAGGAGGAAAAAGTAGAGGAGAGTTATGTGGGTTGTTTGCGTTCCCTTCCCTGAGCGCCCGGATTTATCGTGCTACCTCCCTTGAGCCTTAGGAGAGATTTTTCCAAGACAGTTGAGGTTTATTGGGTCTCTTCCCTATGAGCGTGGCCTTCCTCTGCTCTATTTGCCTGGCTGGGGAAGATCAGCTAGAATTGAGGTGCAAGCCAGGCCAGGAGGGCAGGAGAGGAGTAACCCCTCATCTTGTAGCCTCTGAGAGTTTGACTTCATGGAATTTCATTTGTCATTAATTAAGATTATTTTTCTTAGTAAAAAAAGTATAATATACGCTAATATGCTTTTTTTTTCTTTTAAACTTCCCCCATCTCTTTCTTTTTTAAGAGAAAATAAGTCAGAAAAGAAAAGCCAGGGACTTCCCTAGAGGTCCAGTGGTTAAGACTTCCACCGCAGGGGGCATGGGTTCAATCCCTGGTTGGGGAACTAAGATCCCACAAGCCGTGTGGCTTGGCCAAAAAAGAAAAAAAAAAAGGAAAGGAAAGAAGGAAGGAAGGAAAGAAAGAAAGAAAAAGAAAGAAAAGCCAGACAAGAGAAGCTAACCCTGCTGATTTGAAGTAACACGTGAGAATTGCACTCGCCTAAAGTACTTGGTATATATCCATTCATTAATCCTCACAACAGCCCTGTGGGTTGTGGGCTCTCATTTATAGAGGAGGAAACTGAGGCAGAGAGTGTTTAACTAACTTGACTCAGCATTACTCAGGTCAGAAGGAGCAGAGCTGGAATTTGGATGGGCGGCAGTCTGGTTCCAGAATCTGTGTCCTTCGTCACAATATTGCCGTGTTCCCACTGTCCCTCCATCTTTCACTCTTATCTAGAGATAAGCATTTCACAGGTTGGTGTAACCCCTCCTATGTAATCTGAAGCAAGAAGCGTGGTCCACTCTGTGTATCTCGCTTGTTCCCTGACAGGCTGTCACAAACGTTTTTCCAGGTCAGTCCCTATAGCTCCACCTGGGTCAAAAATTAACCACCTTGGCAAGAGCTGGCCATTTAGCCCAGCCTTGGCGGGGGCTGGCTGGCTTTCAGAACAACCCAGTTCTAGCTGGCTTGCTGCCTAGGAACTGGCTTTCTTTCCCACAAAGTAGCTTCTGAGAAAAACTGTGGGAAACAAATGACTTCAGAGGTTTTTAGAAACAAAAGTGCAAACTCTAACAAATTTCATCTGGCCCCAAAATGTTATTACCCCAAATCTTGAAAATATTTTCCTATAGGATTATTCCCCCAAGGTTGTTAATCTGAGAATGAGCCAGGCCTATGAGGCCTGACTTTTTGCCCCCTGCTATTGGAGTGCAAGTATTTGAGTGCCAGAGTGTGGGAGTCAAGGTAAAAATATGTCTCTGGAGGAAATGAAGTCATTTTATTTCATATTATAGTTACTACTGGGACTCTTATCATTTCAGCAAGGGGATGGCAGTTCACACAGCCAAGAAGAAGCTTTTAAATTAGTCCAAGAGATCTTTTTAAAGGTAGCAGTTGGTTTTTAGAGCCACAAATATTAATTGATTGTATCCGCCCTGAAGAATCTTGCTGGAGTTACATTTTACCTGAGGAGCATTGTCTTTCTAGAGAAATGTTATTGTAACATTATCTGCCTCTTTCTTTCAGTGCTTGGCGTTCAAAGCCTTTTTACTTCCGGTGCTACAGAGTGGCAGCCTGCTAAAATGTTTCTGTGTTGAGATTACTGTGTGAGGGGGGTTTATCTGGCCTTGGGAGCCCAGCACAGCCCCAGACAATCTTGGCGTTTGTTCACAGGAGGGAAGAATGCAGCCCTTGTACACCTGCCTCCCTGGATACACCTGTAGGGCTGGTTTCTCTGATGAAAACTCATGGCTGAGCACCTGACACAGGCGGGGTTTACTCGGCCCTGGCAACAGTGTCAACAGTGACTGGACCCCTAGGAACTCAGGTTTCTGTGTCATTCTCCTGCTGGTTCAGTCCTGCGAGTATGTGTGTAATTTCTCTTAAGCTGGTGTGGTGAAGTCCAAACTTGGCTTATCAGGGGCGTCAGTTCTCCTGGAACGTATTTTAGATAAGAGTGGAAGAAATGCCAGGCCCAGCATTCTCTGCCCTAAGATACAGAGGAGCTTATTTTTCATCACAGACAAAGAAAGGCATTTGGTTTAATTTTGAAACCTGTTTGTGAATCGGCCAGAAGGTATAAAGGTGGCCTTTCTTACCTCATCTAGCTTTGCTTTTTCAGCGAGTGATTTAGAAGCAGGGGATGAAGGTGGTAAAACAAAATGAAACAAAACAAAACCCTTAGCTTACTTGTTGTAATGAGTAGTCTTGAGGTTCCATTGTTTGGTATTTTCCTCACCTTGAAAATACAGTAGGCAGCTGGTCTCTGTTGGAAGTCCAGCTGTGTGACCTTGGGAAAGTTACTTAACCTCTCTCTGAGCCTCAATTTTCTCATTTGTCATATGGGGATAATACTAATAGTACCCAGGTCGTAGGATTGTGTTAAGGATTAAGAAGTTAATACTTGGAGTCCGTAAGACAGTACCTCACACACAGTAAGTATTGTAGAGTGTTTGTAAATGAAAAATAAACTTGGAGATACTTTGTGCAATTGTATTAAGTGCCACTGAAATTTATGTGGTCTTTCTGGTTGCTGAATATTGTGACACACAGAAATTAATCATTAGATCAAAAGAATAGTTGTTTTGGTACTATGTAGTTAAGATTTTTTTTTCCTTTTAAATATATATTCCTAAACAAGGTCTTACTGTATAGCACAGGGAACTATGTTCAATATCTTGTGATAAACCATAATAGAAAAGAATATAAAAAAGAGTATACATGTATAACTGGTCACTTTTCTATACCGCAGAAATTAACACAACATTGTAAATCAACTTTACTTGAGTAAAATTTAAAAAAAATAAATTTACATTTCTTACTGCTCTTCCTGTTCCCTTTGGCAAGCAAAAGTATCGGAAAAAAACAAGTGCAAGCGTTTCCTTATAATATTGGTTTGGTTGTGGTCAAAAACAGGAATTGTGAGTCATAAACTCCAAATGAACAGGAATGAGCCAAGGTAAAATGACATCCTAAAGATAGGGGTCATCTTTGACAAACAGATTCAGGAATTCACCAGGTATCAAAACAGCCCTCTTAACCTAGAGTCTATGGATCCCCAAAGGGGTCTGTGGGTAGAAATCAGGGGATTCATACATTTGGGCAGGGTAAAAATTACCTCTACATTTTCCCTCACCCCGAACTGAACTTGAGCATTTCCTTCAATTATGAAAGTAGGCAACAAACCACAGCAGCATAAACAATACCCACAACTTTGCCATCAATAGAAATCTCAGCTATTTTAATATGGCGTGACAGTTTCATTTATGCTTGTCTCTAGTTAGAAATTATACTAGTTATTAGACTCATCACTGTTTATTTATGATTTTTCAGTACCTTAATTTTAAAAAAAGCACAATTATTATTTTTTAAATTATTTGGGCAACTGTATTTCAGTATAATTGGTTTCCTTTATACTCTTACGCATTTTATTTTATTCATTTATTATAAACATCATTCAGAGAAGGGCCCATGGGTTTTATCTGACTGCCAAAGTCCAGGCACAAAAAAGATTAAGAGCAAGTTTTAAAGCTGAAAGTTTAAGCTGATTTGAATCTGAAGAGTGGTGCTGTCCAATGTAAATAAAATGTGAACCACAGGTAATTAAAATTTTTCTAATAGCTACTTTAAAAGAATAAAATGAAGTACATTTAATTAATAATAATACAATTTTATTATTGTATAAATAAAATTAATTTTAATTGATGCATTAATTATAATAATTAAGTTAATTTTAATGATATATTCAATTTGACCAAATCTATTCTGGATATTATCATTTTAACAGGTTGTCAATATTAAGTTACTAATGAGATATTTTACATTTTTTTTTCATACCAAGTCTTTGAAATCAGGTGTATTTTTACACTCAGAGTTTGGATGCTACAGTTTCATTGGAAATACTTGATATGTATATACATTTAAAATAATTTAGTTGAAAAAGTAGATTCAGGTGGTTTTAAATGTAATGAAAACTTTTCCATTAATTGCACTGTCATTTTAATTTAAATCAGTGAAGTTGAAATAAAATTTAAAATGCAGTTCCTCTGTCACACTCGCCACCTTACAACTACTCAGGCCTGTGTGTGGCCTGTGGTCATCCTGTTAGCCCAGCTCTGGGCGCCTGACTAGACACAGAGCCCTTGACGAGGAGAAGCAGGAATAGGGCACTGGGGAGATTTCATTAAGACAAAACATGGTCTTTTGTTACTTTGTTTAGTGAACCAAGTGCTTATTTTTGGTCCTCTCCTTAAAGTCTCCCCAGCACTCTGCCTGTCCCCCAGTAGACCCACACAGAATACAGAACTCTGGCTGGAGCTTTTGTGTGATACAAGGCAGGCATTTCCGTTTAAGTGGTGGCTTTTGCAGATCAGTTGGTGGCGTATTGTAATTTCCACTCCAACTGGGAGAAGAGAGATTAACAAATTCTTGGAGAGATTCTAATTATTTTCCTTGAGCAATCCTTTGGCATAATAAGGGAATTTAATTTACATATGAATTTATAGTAGTTGTATCTGTGTCTTGCAGGACTCAATTTAATAATTTAATCTTTTACCTTAGTCCTTACTTTTTGGATTCAAAACCTATCTTCTTTGACTATCATTTACCAAGTAGGGCAGGTGCAAGCCTAGTGTTTTGTTTTGTTTGTTTGTGTGTGTGTGTGTGTGTACTGAGATATAGTTGATGTACAATATTATATGTTTCAGGTGTCCAACGTAGTGAGTCACAATTTTTAAAGATTATACTCCGTTTATAGTTATTGTAAAATATTGGCTGTATTCCCTGTGCTGTACAATATACCCTTATAGCTTATTTATTTTATACCTAGTAGTTTGTATCTCTTAATCCCCTACCTCTATCTTGCCCCTCCCCCCTTCCCTCACCTCAGTGGTAACCACTAGATCTCTATATCTGTGAGTCTGTTTCTTCTTTGTTATATTCACTAGTTTGTTTTATTTTTTAGATTCCACATATAAGTGATAACATACAGTATTTGTCTATGACTTACTTATTTCACTGAGCATGATGCCCTCCAGGTCCATCCATGTTGTTGCAAATGGCAAAATTTCATTCTTTTTTATGGTTGAGGAGTATGCAAGCCTAGTGTTTTTAGTCTTTTGCGGGGCTGAGAGGAGATGTAAATCCACGTGGAGGTCCTTTACCAGGAAGGTTAAGCAAAGCTCCACGTTTCCCACAACTGACTAAAGTTGTTCCATGTCTTTTCCTTTACAGGAATGGATCTCTGAAGTTAAGCTAGGTAATTTCAGCCAACACCAAGCTCTCCACTTGGGCGGTCTAACTCTACTTTCATATTCTAATGTGTGTGTCTAAATTTTGATCCCGGATGTGGCTTTTTCATTTCTTTTGCTCAAAATTGACAAGCTGTGGTGACATTATGAACCAATAGAGTAGCTAGTCTGGATCCAGTTTACTGTTTCCTAGATATAAAAGTTTAAACATTTGGGGTTTAGGTAGATGTGGAGGGCAGTCGGATGCTGTTGGTAAGTGAATTCTGCCCATGAGTAAATCCTGGGTGTATTTCGCTCTTTGGAGAGAATGTTGAACTCTTTGGGACTTTAGAAACCTGGAAACATGTCTCACACTTCAGCTGAATGCTGGGCCTGTATGTTGAATATTATACTGTGCTACTGAAAGTGAACCAAAGGCACATTACCTGCTCTCCGGGCATCGTTAGTCTTGGTAAAATGAAGGTGTAAATTTGAACAAGTCTAAATGATTGAGACAGAAGGAACATTTGTCAGTGGATTCTGTTTTGTTTATTTAATCCTACACCTAACAAAAACGTAACAATTTCCAGCCAAGCAGTAGTAATAACGACAGAAACAGCAGTGGGCATTTATTGGTTCATCCAACAAATGTTTAGTGGGTGCTTCCTATATGTCAAGCACTGTTCTAGACTATAGGGACCCACACAATGGATGCAGAGTTTGCTTGGGTTTATTGTGCAGGTGTTGGGAACGTATCTGATGTGACACAGGCACACTTGCATTTTAACGACTTGAGTGAAGAAAAATTTATAGCTGAATGTTCCACTGCCACGGAAGTGTGCTCAGGAAGTGACAAATGCTTGGAAGAATATAGAGTGATAGGTCTGGTGAGGACACTTGGAGGAGCGACATTTGCCTTCTTTTCCTGTGCTTCCTTCACTCTGCTCTTGTCATCTTCTTAGGTTGGTTACTGGGCAGTTAAAGGAGACTGTGGGTGAGTCAGTTCAGTCCTTTTGCTTTGGCACATAAAATTCAGCTGCATGGTTCACAGTGTATCTGCAGCAGCATCTTCATGTCTCATAGATTTTATTTCTTAATATATCTCTTAAGAGATTTTATGATGCTAAAATCAAAACAGATTTTATATTGTTCAAACAATTTCAAGCAGTTTAAATTTTAGGTAATTTAAATTGTTGCTTAGACATTATTCCTGGGCATAGATGGCTTTTGAAATCTGTGAGTTGAAGAGAAATGTCTTCGTTTGTGACATATAGTGATTTGTTTTACAAATCTGTTGAATAAGCCGAGTCAGTGTGAGTCTTGTTCTTAACTTTTAAAGGAAAGATTTCCAAAATTCAAACATGGGTCTTGAGTTAGCTCGACTGAACTTTTCCAAGAATTTTCAAGCTCTTGGGTCTAACACAAACTGTAATTTAATGAGGCTGGCCAGGTGACTTTTAATCCCATTTCAAAGTTTACCATAGCTGTACTTGAGCAGTTTGGATTTTATTATAATAAAAGGGCAAATGTACTGGGCATTTTATTCAGGCTGTTACAGTAGGGAAAACGTTCATTAATGAGGAAAGTCTCAAGGTAGAGAGAGAAAACTCGGGTTTGTCTTTTTTTTTTTTTTAATAAATTTATTTTATTTATTTATTTATTTTTGTCTGCGTTGGGTCTTTGTTGCTGTGGGCGGGCTTTCTCTAGTTGCAGTGAGCGGGGGGCTACTCTTCGTTGTGGTGCGCGGGCTTCTCATTGCGGTGGCTTCTCCTGTTGCGGAGCAGGGACTCTAGGCGCGCGGGCTTCAGTAGTTGTGGCGCATGGGTCAGTAGTTGTGGCTCACGGGCTTAGTTGCTCTGCGGCATGTGGGATCTTCCCGGACCAGGGCTCAAACCTGTGTCCCCTGCATTGGCAGGCGGATTCTTAACCACTGCGCCACCAGGGAAGCCCAAAACTCAGGGTTTTATAAAACAAGAGAATCACCCTGAGGGAGGGTGGAGGTGGGTCTCATCTCAGAATATTCCAGAGCTGAGTGGTCTTTTGCCATTAGCCCTTTCTTTGAATACAAAAGGGTCACCAAAAAGAGGCGGTATATATTGAACTGGTCTCCTTTCCTTGGGCTGAAAGTTCAACACTGTCAGAGCACACAGGGCAAAGTATTTTTAAAAAGGTACTGCTGATTAAAGCTTTCACTTAAAAGCTTCAATAGTTAATCAGAGATGTGCAAGTTATAATTAGTGTTATTTGATCATATAATTTCATGATAGCTTGTCTCAGTGTACTCATTTGATGATTTTAAGGTATAAATACAGGATTTTTAAATCCTTACAATTTATCTTAAGCCAGAATTTAGGGAAATGCTGTTGTTTATTCTTCCCATCCCCCCATCTTAGGTTAATGGTATGATTTTTCTCCGTTCTTAATTCTCTGTGGGGAATAGTTCTATCTTGCAGTTCTGTTTGGGGGTTTTACAAATTCTAATCCCAGCTCTAGTATCTATACAACCATAAATATAAAAGGACAGAGGCCAGATCTCTTAGCATTTTGTTGGTCTGCTTTCAGGAACTGTTTACTGTGGTTTATAGATCTAATTCTTTTGTAACTTTGGGATTCTGTTTCAGGGACTGTAGGAGGCACAAGCTGGGGAATTATTTTACGTAACGATCAGGAGAAAATGTTATTATTTACAAGCTACACAGGGCCTGAAGGCCTTAGGGCACCAAACATAATTCAATATAGAAAACGAACCAATTTTCTTTGACATTTAGCTGTAAATTGAAATTAATTCATATAAAATACCTGAGATGAAAAACTTCAGCAGTGGAATTTTGGGTACTCCTTGGCTTTCATGGTTTTGTCATTTTAGATTTAATTTCAGAAGTGTGCCGTATCAACTCATTAGCTGGATAAAATTCTCCAGTTATCCACATTTTCCCGTACTTTCTCTGTAGGTGAAAAAATTTTTGCGTATTTAAGATTTTTATGTGTTTTGTTCCATATGGATTGTATCTTTTCTGTTTTTTGTTCCCTTGTGCCTGGCCCTGCTTCTTCTGGAGTCAAAGCAAGCTGGAGGGGGCCAGGGAGGCAGTGTATTGCTGTGTGTGTGTGTGTGTGGTTACAATACTATTTTTGGGAAATGGATGACTACAAAACAGCCAGACCTGACTACTTGTGGGCAAATGACATAACCAACAGCTTACTGAGTGCCTTGCCAAGACAAAAAGGATTGAGTTGTCCCCATTGGTGGCTGGGGGATGTACTCAACTAGTACATTCCTTTTTGAGGGAAAAACAATTCGGGATCACTTTGCATGAAATGATACTAAGAAACTGCAAAATGCTTAATGGAATTGAGTAAGAATTCCTAAGCACCTCCCCTGAGTTAGGCACAGGTTTAAGGGACTTGTAGGCTGAGTCACAAAGAATGCTTCTCTCTGAGACTCTTTTTTTTTTTCCTTCCATTTGAGAAATATAAGAATTAGCTACGATTCCTCAAGCTTTGTGATGCTATTCTGTTACCATGGAAGAAAAAAATGTTCCCAGTCCATAAATAAATTTGAGGCCTTTGAGTTCTACAGAATTAATCCATTTCTTAATTGCGGAATTTCTCGACTTGTACTGTGTGTGGGGTATATGAAATAAACAGTTTCCCAAACTTATTTGAGCACAGAACCCCTTCTTTAATACCTGCTGATCTTACAGTCTGGGGAATACTTGTCTGAAGTGGTGTTTTTCAAATGGCAGGACGAGATTGATGAATGACGGTAGGGAAATCTATGTAGTGGGTTGCAACCAGAATTTACATGTACATGTACATAAACATACACACACACACACACACACACACACACACACACACACACACACAATTAGTGCATCACATATACTGGGGTATTGTTTTCTGGAAAAAAAAAAAAAATTTTTTTTTTTTTTCCAGGATGCGAGTGTGTCCTGAAAGTTCAGAGACATAAAGCGACATTTCAAAACAGTGTTTCTGCACCTCCTCCCACCAAAAGAAAAACAAAACAACACAAAAATACAGCCAATTTGACATGAAGAATGCCAGTATAAACATTAAAATTTCATCTTCAAATAACAGGGCCATGTTAACTTTATTTATTTAAAAAGCACTTAGGTAGTATTCACTATGTGCCAACACTATTGTGAACCTTTTACAAATATTGACTAATTTGATCCTCATAACAACCCTGTGCTATTATTATCCCCATTTTATGGATGAGAAAACTTGCTAGCATTCTGTCTGATACAATTAACTGTAAAATCAGAAAGTGGCAGTAATAATTACTCTAGTATGTGTAACTTTGACCTCATATTTAATAATGGTAATTAAAACCAAAAAGAGAAGCCAACCATATTATATTAGAGTTGGGATCATGCCAGATGTTCTTTCTGGCCCCATAGTAATGGAATTGGGGGAGGAAGCAATTTATGCTCAGACCCTAGAATGATCAACTGTCTGTTTGAGGGCTCTTAAAATGTGACAGTTCCCCAAAACAGGGATAAAACTTCTTCAGATATTGCTTGCCAGCCACCCCCAGTAAGGAATATTTTTGTTTTATAAGGGAGTGTTTCACTAGTGTCAGGACTACTCCTTTTGTTGGTTTTGTATCTGTCTTTCCTGCGGATAGTATAAAACACTCATAAAAGTAACACTTCTCACAAACTGAACTGTGTATATAGCGACATGCTGAGTTGGCCACAGCTGAGGAAGGGGACAGGGTTCAGGACACACTACCCCAAACTGTGGCACCTTGGTATGTTAAATTTTTTTTTTATTGGAGTATAGTTGATTTACAATGTTGTGTTAATTTCTGCTGTACAGCAAAGTGAGTCAGTTATACATATATTCTTTTTCATATTCTTTTCCATTATCGTTGATCATAGGATGTTGAATATAGTTCCCTGTGCTATACTGTAGGAGTTTGTTGTTGGCATGTTGACTATTTTAAGCTGAAGGAGTCTGAGAAGTGGCATTTGCAGGAAGGACTCTCTGACCTTCCCCTGAAGCGGGTGTATGACCCTTATACGCCCTGGAGGAAAGAAGCATCCTTATTTCCTAAGACACCAAGAGGAATCTGAATTAACAAGTCTTGCTAGGTTTCCCCAGTTCACTATACCCTTTGCTCATATCCTTCTGTCCTGTCACCTTTTTCCATGACTCTGTGCTCTTCATCAAACCTAATATAAAAAATGCTCAGGTTTTACTACTTTGTTGGGTCTTCATTTCCTTATGAAGGCTCCTGTGTTGTGTAAAACTTACATTAAAAAAATCTGTACCCTTTCTCTTGTTAATCTGTCTTTTGATACAGAGCCCCAGCCTAGAACTGAGCAGGAGAGAAGAAAAGGATTTTTTTCCCCTCCTCTACAAAGGAAAGTGGCATTCTCTAAGAAAGTCAATATTTTTTTCCTCGACTGCCCCAAACCCGTTGGGAAACACTTTTTAATTTCTGAAGAGTTTATTTGATTCACTTACGAGAGAAGCTAAACCCATGAGCTTCTGACTTTATACTAGAGTCGTGGTTCTCATTTCAGTGATGTTACACTAGCAGTGGTTCTCCACAAGGTTGATGGCGTCTCCCAGGAGACATTTGGCAATATCTGGACACTTTTTTTTTTTTTTAAAGGGAACGCTATTTATTTATTTAGGCTGTGTTGGGTCTTCGTTTCTGTGCGAGGGCTTTCTCTAGTTGCGGCAAGCGGGGGCCACTCTTCATCGTGGTGCGCGGGCCTCTCACTGTCGCGGCCTCTCTTGTTGCGGAGCACAAGCTCCAGACGCCCAGGCTCAGTAGTTGTGGCTCACGGGCCTAGTTGCTCCGCGGCATGTGGGATCTTCCCAGACCAGGGCTCGAACCCATGTCCCCTGCATTGGCAGGCAGATTCTCAACCACTGTGCCACCAGGGAAGCCCTGGACACTTTTTTGATTATCACAACTGGGAGAGTGCCATTGGCACCTAGAGGGCAGAGGCCAGGGATGCTGCTTAAACATCCTGCAATGCACGGTACAGTTCCTCAGAGCAAAGAATTTTCTAGCCACAGAAGCAAAAAGTGTTAAAGTTGAGAAAACCTGCTTTGCAGCAATTAGGTACAGTTCTGTATTAGCAAACCCTCTTGGTTTTAACTAGGGACAACAGAATTCAACTCCTTTGCACCTAGATTATATTAAAATATTTTTCTTGGCTACAGTTTCATATCCAGTTTCAATTTTTTTTTGGGGGGGGCGGAATACTGCAGTGACGAGAAGAGGTGGGAAATGGTGTCCGTTGCCAGGAAAATTGTGGTACTTGGAGTTTCTCTAATTGTTGAACTTTGGAATAAGAGGGGGCTGTTAGGGGTTTGGAATTGTGAGGTGGTGGAGCTCTTCCTCTGAAACACATGCTACGAACAAACTAAATCATGGTTAAAAATTTCAGGTTGTCCCTGTGTTGGGCAGTGTGATAAGTGCTTTGCATATATTATTTTGCTTATTCATAATATCCAATAAAATTCATAATGTTACCCATTTTAAAGATGAAAAAGAATCTCAGTGGTAAAATAACTGGACTCCCTAATTCTTTGTTGAACACGGCGCAAATAGTAAAGTCTTTGAGTGGACATTCCTAAGTGTTGCTTTCCTTGTGAGCTCTGCTTTGCTTGGGATAAAGAGAAGTGAGGTGTGGATAACTCCTTCCTAAGTGTGACTCTGGTGCTTTGAAACCTTCCCTCCCTGATGGTCTTCTAGCCCAGCTCCTGGTACTTGACTACCATTCATGTGGAGGTTCTGTTACTAAGGGACAAAGGGGTAGGATTGTCAACAGGCAAATTACAGCTTGTACTACACTGATATTTCAAGATTCCTCTTTTTTTCTTCCACCTAAAATTCTTCCTTCTCCTTTTATTCTTCCTTTACCTCGAGAGACTATAAAATGATCCAGAAACTTAGTAATATTTTGAACGGCCATTTATCAAGTGTCCACAGTGTGCTTACTAATGTTCAAAGAATATGAGGAATGTCAGCTTTGCTTCCAAATCCTCATTAGGCCCAAACTACTTGATACTGTGACTGCTTAAGTCTTTTTACTCCCCAAATCAATCACCCTTTCCTTTCTTGTAGGGTCTTAGATGCAGATGATACATTCCAGGGAAGATCAGAGGGGCTGGTGTGAGTGATAGAGAAGTAGGAGTTGGTATTTTATATGGCCCTGGTCACTCCTACTAAATAATTTAGATAGGCTTATCATTTCCTATCCACCATTGAAATATTTTCTCTGAAGTTAGAAAATGAGCCATTTTTAAGACCACTTGACAATGTTTCTTTGGAATACTCTTAAATTATTCAGGTCTGTCTATGAGTAATTCAAGATCAACTAATTACCTACATTTAGCTGTTTTTTGTTTAGAATTAGCATTGGTGATCTGTGTGGTTATTAATTTTTTTCCCCCCACACAGTGTGTAAACATGAAAAACTGTGAAATAGTGATCTTGGTGGTAAAATGTAGTTTGTATGTTTTTTAATAATAAAGATTACACATTTTGCTATTATACTGGTCTTCCTGCCTATAGTAGTGGAAATGTGGAAACCTGCAGGACTTGAAAAAGACAACTTAAAAAAAGGGAGGAAATAAACAAAGACTTCATGTTCAACTGTAGAGCCACAATAAGTTCAAAAGAGTGTATTTCATTGATGATCTGAGTGTCCCATTCTCTGCCTGATCTACCTTAATTTAAAATATAAATAGACTGGTTTATGTTTTTCTCTTTAGCTGCAAAGTCGGTCACAAAGGAATTACTAATGCTAGTTATCACTCTATCAGCTTAGGTTCTCCTAAATTAATGAGTTAAACAGGACAGGATGTAACAGCCTTTGCTGTTTACCTCCAATGGCTGCATCCTCTGTAAAAGAAAAAATATGCCCCGCCCTCTGCTACAAAGGCTGTGCTCTGCCAGCCTACCACAAGAAAATGATTTCAGTGAAGTGGTCTCATTTCAGGAAATGTTTAATGAGTCTCAGGAAAACTATAAATATATCTTATGTCACTGTTACACCAAAGAACAAGGACATCTCAAGGCCTTGGATAATTAGGATGTCCCATCGCCGTTCATTACAAGCAGTCTGCATTCCAAGGGGTGCATGTTTGACACTTTGTTTTAATTTATTCCATTCAGGGCTTTAAATTGTTTTGTCTAAATGCTGAAAGGGGAAGAGTATCAAGTCTCAGTGAATGTGGCTAATGGGGAGGTTTTTCATTTTGAACAATGTCATCTTAAGACTGAAGGAGACATTCAGAGGTTGGCCATCCTATCCCAGCCTCTATGTATTACTTGAATCACCTTGAGCTGGTAAGTGAGAGCAGAGCCTTTGTTAAAGGTCATTAAAGAAGTATGTTGCAGAATTTCCCCCAGTAACCCTAGTTAATTAAGCTGAATTGAAAGGAATTGTTCCTTTCCATGGATCAAGTTCTTTATTTCTCATGGCAACTCTATTTTTATTTGTAACGTGGATAATTGAAAAAAATTGTCAGTAGCTTGAAGATTGTCTTCCTTGTATGTATTTGAACTTGAGAGCAAGGAAGGTCATATTGACATTTAATATGGAATATACCTCTTAAGGTCAAGGTGTGTGGTTAAATAGTTCATCCTTAGATTATTATTTTGTTCATATTCTTTTGATTCTGGCAACTGCTCTTAAAAAACAAAAAACCCTAAATACATAAATAAAATTAAATAAAGAGTAAAAGAATTGTCATATTTTGTTTTTCATTAAATTGACTGAGATCCTGACTTCACCTATTTCTAACTCTTTTGGACTAAAGTAATCATCAAATAGAAGAATGTCCTCTAGGGAAAGTTCTTATTTAATTTCGATGTAATTTCATTCTCTCTCTCTTTGCCCTTCTTTAAATGAAACATCACCCTTTGCAATAGCTCTCCTGTTTGTCAGAAGTTAAGTTGGAAGTAAAAAAATAATAATAATAAAATAAAAAGTATGACTTAAAATTTTTATTTAGCAGGTGAGGGATAGTGAGTCCTGGGTGGTGCTTATCTGAAGCAGTCCATACATCAAACACACATCTAGACAGGTAACTCACGCTGCAGAGGCCGCCCGAGGCCAGGCGGTCAGTCCATCATCCACAAATTGGCCGGCCAGGGGAGCGCTCTCAGCTTCAGAGACAACCTCCCTGTCTCCCTGTGGGCAGTCAGGCCACCTCCAGGAAAAAGCTGACTTCCAAACAATTTCCTGGTGAGCCAGCTGGGGAAGGAGGGGATTTCCTTAGCTGAACACTATGCACTGCCATTCAAAACAGACAAAGCTGGTGAGCCTGGGAAATATGAGGGAAAGGGCAAGGGAGATGCGACAGGGAGGGGCAGGCCGAGGTCTGCAAACTGGTGGAAAGCATTTTCAAGGTAATTGGCTGCCATTCTTTTGACAGCTCTTTGTAATCTCCAACAGTCGTAACTTGCTATTGGAATTTAGATTCCAGAAAATAGGTCTTCCTCTCTTTTGCTAGTTTACTTTCCTGATGAGATTCTCTCTCTGGTATAAGCACATGGGTGTCGGTTTGCTTTTTGTTATCTGTACAAACTGGCTCCTGATTGGGATGAAAGATACCGTCTATAGAGAAAATTAGGTGGAGAATTTTTTTTTTTTAATTTTATCAGTTGGACTCAAATTTTTCTGAATTTTCTTTATTTTATTTTTGGCTTGCAAGGTAAATATTTCTTCTTCGCTGTATTGATGGGTTGGCACTTTGGTGTGGTAAGCCTTTTTGTCTCTTTTCTTGCTACTCTCACTTCTGAAACCTTCTCTCTCTTCCCATATTTGACATTTGAAGATAGTCAAGGAACGGGACATTTTGGAGAGCCTCCCATCTGTGGCTAATCCAACAAGTTAAAATGTACCCCACTTCCCAGATGAAAAATAATATGTGTAACTACATAAGAATTGATTCGCAGTCAACCTGCTATGGATTGCAGACATCTAATGAAACATGGATGAGTTCTGATCCTACCTTTTTTTTTTTTTTTTTTTTTTTGGTATTTCATAATCCATCCCCTTTCTCCTACCACCTTTACAACATTTTTAGGCCCTTGGAAATCTTGTTGGCCTAGGCATTGTGTCTGTGGTACTGATGGATTATGTTGCTCTACTCTTAAAACCCTTCCGTGGCTTGCCATTGATTTCAGGATGATGGTCAAAGTCTTTTACCTGGTCCTGTGCTATCTGGCTTCTTTCTGTTTGCTAACAAAATCCCCAAAGCTTAGTGGCTTAAAAACACAACAAACCAAAACAATAATTTGTTATTTCTCGTGATATTTTGAGTTGGCCAGATAGTACTTGGGCTAGTTTCACCTGGGTTCACTCATCTGATGTGCTCAACTGGAAGGGTGACTGAGCTCTAGAAGGTCCAAGGTGGTCTCCATCATGTGTTTGGTCTTTGGTTCTAGTGGTCCACTGGGGCACCTTGGTTCTCTTCCACGTGGTCCCTTTGCCTCCATTAGGCCAGACTGGCTTCCTTCCCTGGTGGTTTCGGAGCAGCATTCCAAAAGAGTGAAGGTAGATGTGGCAAGGTCCCTGAGGCCCAAGCTATAGAGATCACACAGTGTCACTTTTACCGCATTTATTGGTCAAAGCACGTCCCAGGCTGGCCAGAATTTAAAGGGTGAGGAAAGAGACTCCACCTGTTGCTGGGATTTGCTGCAAAGAATTTACCCTGCCAAACCATTCCTCTCTCCTTTTTTAAAAAATAAATTTATTTATTTATTTATTTTTGGCTGCATTGGGTCTTCATTGCTGCGTGCGGGCTTTCTCTAGTTGCGTCGAGCAAGGGCTGCTCTTTGTTGCAGTGCACGGGCTTCTCACTGCGGTGGCTTCTCTTGTTGCAGAGCATGGGCTCTAGGCGCACGGGCTTCAGTAGTTGTGGCACACGGGCTCAGTAGTTGTGGCTCGCGGGCTCTAGAGTGCAGGCTCAGTACTTGTGGCGCACGGGCTTAGTTGCTCCGTGGCATGTGGGATCTTCCCGGACCAGGGATTGAACCGGTGTCCCCTGCATTGGCAGGCGGATTCTTAACCACTGCACCACCAGGGAAGCCCTCTTCTCTCCTTTTCCACTTGCCCCCTTTCACTGTACATCCTAGTCTCTCACTTCTTTCAGTTGCTCAAACTCACCTTGTTTTCCAGATTTCGGCCTGAAAATGTGTATTCCTTTCTTGCCTTTTTTTTTTTTTCAGTTAACTCACACACATACTTTAACTTCATTATCATTTAATCAGAGTGCCCTTCCTTGACAGTGTCTTAGATTTTGGAAAATATAATCCCTCTTCTATGATCTAACAGTTCCTTTGGATTTTTCTTATCATAGTAACACTCATCATTCCCTTATCAGAATTAATTTTTTTTTTTTTGGCCTTTCCTGATAGACTGTAAACTGTCAGAGGGCAGGACTGGTGTCTGTCTTGTTCTTACTGGGTGTCTAGTACCCAGCACAGTGACTGGCTTCCAATAGCTGCTGTTAAATAAATGTTTGTGGAATCACACAATCAAGTTGGTGCAGATTCCATATTGGTGTTTGCTCACAAGATGATTTTGAGGTTCCCCTTGGAATACTGCCCTTCCCCCTCCTTAATTTTTTTTTTTTTTTCCTGCTCAGCCCACCAATCTAGCATCAAGGAAATAGCCCAACAGAAGAGGTTAGTTATATAATTAGGGTGGAAGCCTTTTTCTTAGACTTACTGAGTCATTAGAGCTGTTAAATCACTTGCTAACCTCAAATGAATGAATGTTTGGAAGAAGTCCTACCTGTAGTGCATAAAATAGGTGGTTAAAAATGTGAACTTAAGCTAAGCTTTTGTTTGTAAAGAGTGGAGAAAGGCTTTCCCCTAGCTCAGCCACCCTATTAGTTCTTCCTTTTCTGAACCTGTATTGCACTTAGAATCAGTTTGTCACTCTAATTGCTCTCTAATTATGCCACGTGCAAGTCTCAGCTTCTCACCTGGAGTCAACTCTTTGAAGGAACAGGACTGTGTTTCATACCCCATTTATTTTCTTCACAGTGCATACTATCATAAATAATTAATAAACCCTGGCTTAGCCAAGACATCTTCCTTCTTTTTTCTTTTACTCCAAGCATTAGATTTAGTGTTAACTTAAGAGTTTCAATGAATGTTTCAATGAATATATATTCTAATCTAGCCAGTTGTGGTAGACAGCCTCCAAGACACCCTCCCCCCACCTTAGCAATTCTCACCTCCTTGTATTCATGCCCTTGTAACCATGCCCATGTATAGTCTCTTCCCACAACAGATAGGACCGACATTTGAACCAATACAGTATGGTGGAATGGCAGTGTGTCACCCCCAAGACTAGGTCATAAAAGACCTTGTGGCTTCTGCTATGCTTTTTTTGATCACTTGCTCTGAGGTAAGGCAGCTGCCACATTAGGATATGCAAGCAGCCTTCAGGAATTGTCCACATGGTGAGGAACCCAGGTCTCTTGCCAACTGCCATATGAGTAAACATCTTAGAAGCAGATCCTCCAGCTTTCATCAAGCCTTCAGATGACTCTAGCCTTGGCCAACATCTTGACTGCAACCACATAACAGACTGAGTCAGAACCACCTAGCTAAAGTGCTTCCAAATCCTGACCTGCAGAAATAGTAAATATTGAGATAATAAATGTTTATTATTGTTTTAGGCTGTTACACTTTGGAGTAATGTGGCACGCAGAAATAGAGAACTAATATATCGGCCATGTTGCATTCTCCCTGGACTCCAAGAAATGAACATGGCCTTTGTCTGCAACAGGATTGACTGAGTTTAGCCCTGGAAAAGATCCTCCCAGCCATACATATTTACACAATATATCTAGTTATTGGGAGAAGCATAACTATAACCTTTTCTGGATGCCCAATTTTCAGTGGAACATTGGGTTAGATGCTACTTAGAAGCAGAGGTGGGATCGTGTCATGTTTCATATCATTCATACCTCATAAGGTTAAAACATTGAAAAGATAGAAATGTTAAGTAAATGAAGTCTGGTATAGGGTAGCATAGCATAGTGCTTTATTTAAACTTATGAATCAGCTTTGGTTTCAAGTAACAGTATAAGCAGGAAGGAAATTTATTATATAGAAAGAGGAATGTCTCATGGAACCCCAGCTTAAGGATGGAGGGGGGTCTCATAAAGGGTCTGGAACTGGACTAGAAAATTATAAGGACTCTTATTTCATCTCTTCTTTGCTCTGAATATCTTTTTCTCTAGATGGTCTTTCTCTGATTTCCCATTTACAAGGTGGAATTTGGAAGTCCTACAGCTCCCTAATTTATAATGTGACAGTTTTAGTCACACAGAGACTCTGTTCTCATTTCCCCCCAAGAGAGAATTTGATTGGTAGAGTCTCTGTCAGATGTCCATTCCTGAGCCAATGAGCCATTGCCCTGGGGAGGAGCTGGAGGTGGGAGGTGGGACTTTGGGGCTGCCTGGAGCATTTTCCTGTTGATTGTATAGGTATGTATAGGTATGTGGGGCTGGGCTGGGCGTGAGGGAGTCGGGGTGCTGTAGTGGGGGGATTAAGTTCTAAAGGAGCCTGTGGGACAGACGGATACCTCAAAGGTATTTGCTTATGTAGGGGAGAACCAGTTTTAGAAAACATGATGTATTATCTCAGCTTTATGAGGCAGCGAATTCTCAGCCTGTTGTTCTACAAAACGGCAATCGATGATAAAACCCTAAATGTAATTTCCCTTCTCTCCCTTATTCCCCCTTAGCTCCTGGGTTATAAATGTTACTACCAAGAGCTTTAGTGAGATAATAGCTAATCACCCATGCTAAAAGTCAAAATCAAAGACTATATCGATAATGTACTTTTATGACACCTATGTGGAGAGTCAGCGTTCTTGGTTTTTCCAAATCATCACTTGTAAAGAGTGAAGGGAGTGAGAACAAATATCCTTCTCTGGTCTGTGTAAACTCAAACATTGTCTGGGAATTTGGGCATAATACACGTGGCAGTTCTGATGTTCTTATTTGCCACATACAACTTCGAGTCAGGATGTCTGAAATATTTCCTCCTTGAACAATATAATGAAGTAATTTGAATAGAGCACTGATCTCCAACAAAGCTTTCTTTGCATTGTTTTAAACAGATCGGAAGAGAAAATGAACAAGAAAATGACGTACCAGTCAGATTAAAAAGTGCAAGTTTGAGGCATTCCTCGCTGAAAAAAATAGTACACTGAGATCTTTTGAAATGTTTCTAAGCATTTGTGTCCACACAAGTGTAGATAATTTAGTGAGGTTTCTTTCTATTCCAAAATGCTTGTATTCTCAATCTCTTCATTTATCTCTGGTTTATTTTCTGGAATATTTGGCATCTCCCAGTTTCAATGAAGTACTTTTATATGTGATGGTATTCCAATGGGGAGAGGGTATTTTTAAACACAAAGTTTAATTAGTGTCATAAGGCTTTTCTGTGAGTGTACATATGCACGTACTCTAGTTATAGTACTGTTGCAGGAAGGGGGACCCCTTCCAGGGCCCGAGAGTGGGCTCTTGTCTAACGCTCAGAAATGAATTGTCCAAGGAGACACACATACTGATAAAGCGAAAGACTTTATTGGCAAGGGGCGCCTGGGTGGAGAGCAGTAGGGTGAGGGAACCCAGCAGAAGTGCTCTGCCATCTGGCTCACAGTCTCAGGTTTTATGGTAATTGGGTTGGTTTCCGGGTTGTCTCTGGCCAATCATCTTGCTTGGCCCGTAGTCTGACTCAGGGTCCTTCCGGGTGGCGCGCGCATCTCTCAGCCAAGATGGAGTCCAGCAAGAAGGACTCTGGGAGATTACCGTATCCAAATTCTCCCGGTTAGTTTTCGGCAGCGCCGTCCGTGTTCCTTATCGGGACCTTCTGTTGTGAGACAACTCAGGCAAGTGGTTATCATGGCGCCTGGCCATGAAAAGTCAACTGTAAAACATAGGTGGGGATTTTCGCTGTGGCATACACAAAATTGGGGTTCAAATCCACTTTTATTTTTTTTTAATTAATTAATTTTTATTTTTGGCTGCGTTGGGTCTTCGTTGCTGCGCGCGGGCTTCCTCTAGTTGCGGTGAGCGGGGACTACTCTTTGTTGCAGTGTGTGGGCTTCTCATTGCAGTGGCTTCTCGTTGCGGAGCACGGGCTCTAGGCTCGTGGGCTTCAGTAGTTGTGGCTCACGGGCTCTAGAGCGCAGGCTCAGTAGTGGTGGTGCACGGGCTTAGTTGCTCCGCGGCTTGTGGGATCTTCCCGGACCAGGGCTTGAACCCGTGTGCCCTGCATTGGCAGGCAGATTCTTAACCACTGTGCCACCAGGGAAGTCTCTCAAATCCACTCTTCATGATAGTGTTTTTTGTGCCCTGGGGAATAATGCATAACCTGTTTTTTTTACCCTGTAATATAAGTTGAAAAGAAGTTGAGCAAATACAAGAATGCAAGTGGTCTTTTTGATAAATACTTGGAGAAGCTAATTAAAGGCCAGAACATAATTGGAAGAACCTGATGTTTACCTTAGATTATTGTTATTCAGCGTTTGCTTTTAAAGAACTTACATTGACATACTTCTAAGTGATTTACACTCTAGGAAAGGTGTGCGGTCCACAGGGGAGTATTTTTCTTTTTGCTGATGAAGAAAACTATAACTTCATTTAATTGCTTGCCCAAGGCCACGTAACTATTAGTACGTCAAAGAATGAACTAGAACTCCGGATTTCTGACTGACCACACTTTCCATGTTACAGCCCTTTGGTGCCCCTCAGCTTCTCATCCTGAATTATTCCCCTGTGTTGGTTTGCTCTGAGGCCCCCTGGTTTGTGGTTTGTGGTTTGTGGTACCTTGTTTGTGAGGATTTGTTTTCATTTCTCACTTTTATAGCTTTTGCAGCATGAAAGGGTCTCAGTTAAAGAGGTAAAATTGTCCAGTATCTTATGCAGATTGCATTGAATTCTGGCTATAAATCTTTTGATTCCATTCTTGTGTGATGGTGGGGTTTTTGTCAATTTGGGAGAGGATACTGTGTGAAATGAATTTTGAGTCAGGATGAGGAGAAAGGATGAAAGAAGTACAGTATAGGTAGGTTTTCAGGACAGATGCTCTGCAAACATGTTCATTGTCACAGGCTTTTTTCATTGAATGCCCCGCCCACTCGTTATCATTGCATCTCTGAAAACTCCTGCTAGTTGCATCATTGTCAAGGTCCTTTTGAAGAACAGAAGTGATTTCATTGTTTTGCCGGGAGGCTGGAATGAGAACACTGCAAGGTGTAGTTTTCCTTATGTAACAGCTCCCATTGTTATTTTCTTATTTGAAAGGTAGGTTTTAAAAGGTGAAACTGCACCTTTTATATTTCAAAGAAGGCATTGGTTCCCTAGAGATCAGAACCAAGGAAGTTAGACCTAATGTAATTTGACAGGTATTACAGAATTTTAGAATCTTGAGGGAGAAGGAAACAATTGAATACTGCTACAATACGCTGCACGCTTAGCCCCTGTGGCAGTGTTGGGAGATGCAGACATGTGGACAGTGGAGATTCCTGGGCTCACTGAGTCGGTGTGAAAACAATGCATTGACTGCATCTCATGTACTCCTGACAAATGATATCCAGTTTCTGTTTAAACACGCTCCTGGGGCCAATCTGGAGAACTCTCTCATTTGTAAGTTTGTCCTTATGTTACTCTTGCCCAGAATTCTGTTCTCAAGTGTAATCAGTGTTGTGCTGGTTAATGGTTATCAACCTGCTCTGGGCAGGGAGCACTGATTTGTAGTGTTTGCCAGTTTCCATTATGTAAATATTCCCACCTTGGCCAATGTTAAGTGACTAATGTAAAGACACTGAACACAGGGTTGGGAAGAGTTGCATGCAGTTGGCTCTTTGGTGTTAATACAGGTGGTTCCTGCCACCACTGAACTCCCCACACAGTAAATTATCATGACTGATAATGTAATAACCATAAATGAGGATGGATAATGGTTCATTGGGAGCAAGAGTTTTAAAAGCTCTTTTATACACATTATCTTATTTGAGCACCGTGGTAACTGGGAAATAACTGCTATCAGTCTCCCCATTTTAGTACAGTCTCTATTCCCAAATACTTGGATTCTCAATCTCTTTATAGTTATCTCTGTGAAACTTGAGGTTATCCAAATATTTAGAGTGTAGTTGATTGTAAGTGGCAGATGTCAGATTCAAACCTGTGTCTTTCAGATTCCAGAATCTGCACTTACAATAACTATAAAATATAAAATTAAAAAATATTTAAAATTAAAAGCTGATTGCATTTTATCTAAGCTTTTGCCTTTCTGGTGGAAGCATCCACAATTCTAATCAAATAGTTCATTCATTCATTTAGTTTACTGAGCATCTGTATGCATCAGGCATTGTTCTGTGCACTCCTCGTGCATCCGTGAACAAAACAGTAAATATCCTTGTCCTCAGGGAGGGAGATAGACAACAGACTCCTGTAAAAGCAAGGAATGTTGCATGTTAGGAGGTGAAAATGCTGTGAAACAAAATAGAACAGAGTAAGGGGGATTATGTATACTGGAGGGACTTGGGTTGCTATTTTAAATAGGGCGATAATATTCCTCATGTGGCTTAATTTTCAGACCTTTCTTTCAACATCGCTGATTGCCTTTTCTGAAAAGGACATGCTGTGTTAAGTAGTTGTGTGCCCTGAGCACCAGGTGTGGTCTGCCAGGTTCTTGGTGCAGTCTGGGCTCCCCTCCTTCCCTTGTTTTGGTCCCTAACAGGTTAGGAATGCAGCCTAAGAGGCCCTTCTCTCTCCACGGACCCACGTCCCATTCTTGGTTGCTGTTGATCCTGTGGTCAGTGCAAACCACAGGTCCTTTGCCTTGAGAACGCCCTCCAGCCAAGCCAGGTTTCCCTCATCAGATCATTTTACCACTGAGTGATTGAACCTAGAGGCAAAACTTTACATTTATCTCTGTGGTTTCTCATTATGTAAAATACCTACAGGGGTAACTTGATTTATTGGCAGATAAATCTGCATTTGTGACATCTCTAGGTCTTAATGCTCCTTGAAGCAGTGTTTTCCAAAGTGTGGAATCACCCATGAAACGTGAAGGGATTGGCATTGAATGACACCAAATCTTCCAGTGAGAGGGTCGCTCCCCCTTGAAGTTCACTGTCAGTGGTTGTGATTCAGTTGAGGAGACAGTGTCATTTTGGTGCCAATGAGTCTTTAATGTCTTGTAGCAGTTGCTGATGTACCTTTTCACAAAAGAAAAAGGGGTGGGGGGAGAGAGAGAGATGAACTTCAGTCTTGGAGTTTCAGCAGATGACAGTTTTTAGCTAGAAATTAACATTCCATAGTTATATTGTATTTATTTATCTTTAGGGCTGTCTTTTACTTAGAGTAGATGATACTGATTTTCCTCTCACAATAATGAAATAAAATATCCTTTCAAATTAAAACTATTCATGTTAAAAATGTGTTTATTTAAAGAAATATGAAATAACAGGCGGTTTTCAAGCGTGATACATTATGAAGGTAAGTCTTCAAGGTCTGAAGTTTTGTTAATGTTTGTCTAAATAATGCTGCAGGATCAGAAGTGGATACAAATCCTTTTAAGAGCCCAGGTTGTAAGATAAGTAACAACATTTTAGAACTTAAAAATATCTCATCATAATGGTGGATGTGAATAGCCATTAAGAGTGTGAACCGAAAGTCTCCTGATTTGAATCCCTCTTTTACTAGTCATGTGGTCTTGGGTAGGGTTCCTTTTTTTTTTAATTTTTTTTATTTTTGGCTGTGTTGGGTCTTCGTTTCTGTGCGAGGGCTTTCTCTAGTTGCGGCAAGCGGGGGCCACTCTTCATCGCGGTGCGCGGGCCTCTCACTATCACGGCCTCTCTTGTTGCGGAGCACAGGCTCCAGACGCGCAGGCTCAGTAGCTGTGGCGCACGGGCTTAGTTGCTCCGCGGCATGTGGGATCTTCCCAGACCAGGGCTCGAACCCGTGTCCCCTTCATTGGCAGGCGGATTCTCAACTACTGCGCCACCAGGGAAGCCCCAGGGTAAGGTTCTTAGTGCTTGGTGCCTCCTCAGTTTGCTCACCTGAAAAATGGGGTTAAAAGTCTTCACATCAAAGGGCAGTTGTGAGGATTAAATGAGTTACATGTTAAGGATAGTTATGGCTATATAAGTGTGAGCTATTATTATTATTTTTTACTTATTTTTTTAAGAGGGTGAGGTTCTTCATTTTTTGGTGGCGCGGAGGTTCTTCATTTTGATCAGTCTAACCAACATGTTCTAGTTCTTAAAAGAGTGTTACTTAGTGTTCTAGGTAAATAGAAAAAAGAATAAGCCATATTGTGTTAATATTATGAACAAAAGTTCCTATTGTTTTCCTCCCAGCTCCACATTATGTTTTCACTGTCCCTGGGTTGTTTATAATTGTCCTCAGTGAGTCAAGGTGGGCTTTTTTACACTAAGTCTGGGCAAGGTGCCCTTTATTGTCATTTCATGTGACCTTTCAGCCAATTTCTTATGTATAAATAACACATTAAAAACACCACCTGGATTAAGGCCTTTTATTACTTTGGAATTAAATTCCAAAGGAAATATCAAGGACGATTCAATAGATGAGGAACTGGAAATTTAAAGGTGGCCTAAATATGGGTCTGCTTTTTCTTCTTATGCCCTCTCGTGACTTATAAGTAAAATCTCCTTCTGGATTCCTGAATGAGCAGTGGGAAGTAAACACGGCAGAGACACAAAGCTGGAAGCTGTGTGTCCCACGGTGAGCTCTGTAGGACTTGAGCTCCCCTAGTGATAGAAAGTGGGGAGAGAAAAGGATCTGGTGGCCAGACGAGTTCGGGAAAAACGGGAACACATAAACCTTAGCGGATTTATCTTTTTGCACTTCCGTTCAGAGGGCTTTGTGTATGGAAATCCATCATGATGCTTTAAAAATGAAAATAACAGTAAGAGTTAACTTTTATTTAGCACTTACTATGTGCCAGACATGGTTCTGAGCACGTTACATGTATTAACTTGTAAATCCTCAGAATGGCTCTAGGAGGTAATAAGCATGTCTATTTATTCTCATTTAATATATGAGGAAACTGAAGCCTGGAGTGTAGGATGTGGGATTTCTTAAACGTTATCTGACCAGAGACAGGTTTTGTGATGCACCTCGTGTGATGCACCTTGTGTGATGAGAGCCGTGGGAAGCCTGGTCTCATGCTCTAAGCACACTGACTCACATTTAGATGATTTTGGAAGTAGGATGGCCTCTCTCTGACCGCATGTTACTAGGCCTCCTGGTTTCTGCCCAGGAAATGATGGCTTCTCTTAGAATAGCCACGTTATATAGATTTGTTTCCCAATGATATTCTTGCTTGATTTGAGGCTAGAAATTCTGAAAGTGTGGGACTCAAAAATCTTAAAGTGACAGGTTTGATTTTCCAACTTTACAATCTCCTGGTTGGGGAGAACAGATCCCATTTCTGCAGACCAAACTTTCTTAATTTCAGCATTTTAGTAGCTCCTCTTGAAGGCGACAACTTGCTATGGGGAAGTGGAAGACAGCTTTGAATAGGACCTGTGATCCTACCTGAGTCAAATGAAAGGGCATCTGATTAATAAAGCATTTAAATCCTCCTGAAGTTAAGAGAATGAAAAAAGCTATATTTTTCATCATGGTTTTAAATGCACATCAGTTGGTGAAGAGCCAAAATGGCATTTTGACAGATGGTCTTCGTTTCAACTATTTATACCTTTCCTTGAATTATTTCAGTATTACACAAGTGACGAAATCATGCTGGCTAAATTACTGCCTCTGCTCCCCTAGACAGTTGAGTGTAGTATGTAGAAAACTCTTCCAATATTTCCCATTACGCTTAATGTAAAATCCAAATTTATTAATGCTGCCTGCAAGATCTTGCCCCTGTCCTCTACAGCTTCAGGGCTGACGCCAGTTTTAATTGCTTCTTTGTGGTAATGAGAAAATAATGCTCTTCTGGTCAGGCTGTACATATGGACAGGGTTGCACTTTAGCTCCCACATGTTCCTCGGCCGGGTGCCCTTGGGCAGTACACAGCCTGCACAGCTGCACATGACTGGCCACCTCATCTCATATCCCCCATAGTATCTTTTATGTTTACTTGGTAGTTGTCATCTCACTTAAACTACGAACAAGCAAAATGCCAAGTACCCAGTAGGCTCTTTATGATGTTTATTGTTTATGATGTTTATTGAAAGCAGGCTTGACAGTTGCATTCATGGGTGGGCTCATGGATACATATGGAATGGTTAGAACAAGCATAGGTCTTACATGGAAGGATTAGAAATCTTTTGCCTGGGGCATTCGAACCTGGGATCTTAGAATCAAACTTGCAGGCTGGTATAGAATAATCAAGTTTTATCCAGGTGCTTCTCAACCCTTAGGGAGGCTGTATTTTGCACATTTCTTCTGTTGTGAATCTCTTACATTTGACATAACCAGATGTTCTTGCTATCAAGAAAAAGTGTTATGTTTTCGCATTATGTGCTGTGCTGCCAGAGCTCATCGTAGATGTACACATTTGCAAGCTGGGGCTTCCAATGACAGTTGGAAGGGACTGTTAATACACCAGTGGTTGATATTTGACACTGACCTGGTGGTCTTCTGACTGTTTCATATTGCTGTCTCTCCCTTTCCCAGATTTTCTTTGGGATGCAATGCTATTTTGAATCATTACATCCTCTTCCCAGATGTATTGGTTTCCTAGGGCTGCCATAACAAAGTATCACAAACTGGGTGGCTTAAAACAACAGAAACTATTCTCTCACAGTTCTGGAAGCTAGAAGTCTGGTATCAAGGTGACTCCAGGGCTTTGCTTCCTCTGAAGGCTCTGGGGAAGAATTGTTTCTTGTCTCTTCCTAGCCTCTGTTGGTTGCTGGCAGTCCTTGGCATTCCGTGGTTTGTGGGTGTATCATTCTGGTTTCTGCCTCCCTCTTCCCATGGCTGTCTTCCCTCTGTGTATCTGAGTGTCCCCTCTCTTCTTACAAAGACACCAGTCATATTGGATTTGGGGCCTACCCCAATCCAGTCTGACCTCATCTTAAATAATAATACCTGCACAGATTCTATTTCTAAATAAGGTCACCTGAGGTCGTAGGTGGACATGAATTTGGGGGGCTTGCAGACACTAGTCAACCCACTATTCAGCTCTTTCCTTGGCTGCTAGTCTGAGTTTAAGTCTAGGCTCTGTTGTTCTTTGTGTGACCTGGTGTGTGTCGTGTCATATTTTAGAAGCTCAGTTTCTGTAGAAGGGCATTGGTAATAGTACTTGTATCTTACGAAGTTTTCAGCATTAAATGAGATGATGCAGAGAAACAGTGTAATACATAGCCAGCACAGGGTAAAGCATTTACTACACTCTTATTGTTATTCTCTTCTTTGATGTCTAACCTGAACCTAAAGGTATTTTCTAAAAAAAAATTTTTTTTTACTGTTTTTCGAAATCAATTCTGATTTTCTTCTGTGTTTCTCTAATTTTTATTAGTAGGTTGCATTCACTTATTAGTCTTTTTAATTGATTCTTCTAGGACTGATTGGGCAGAATGATTACTCCTGGGGGGGGCCGGGGATGTGTTGCAAGAGAGGTAATGGTATCTGCATTGACTGGAGATTATTCCGATCTGGTGGTAAAGGTTTTAAGAAAGTTGTAAGTCAAGGCTCAAACACAGACTTTAAAAAATTGTCTTTTCAAGTCAAATTTTTCTGATTGCACATTGGCTTGAGCAAATATCATGTGGTAGGGTTCTTCCAACTTGGCAAAACCACATTAAATAATTTCTGCAGCGGGTTGAAATGGTAATAAAAGTCAAAATCATATGTTTGCATTTTTAGTGCAATTATAATTTGAACTGAACTTATTTTGGCAGTGGAGTAGATTATAAGTATAAAATTGCAGCCCAATTCCATTTTGTACTTAGCGAATGTAAATGTTGTAATATAAATTAAAACCCATGTATAAGTAATCACAAGGGATAATTCAATTTAACATTAATTTTCATTTTCTTCTGAAATGTCGAATTGAGTAACTGTTGTTAAGTATCTTTTTGAGAAGGGGCAAAATGGACTAAATTTAATTATACTGTATTGTTTAAAAAATATATAAGTCCCAGGAGAGAATGAAGTTTATAAATATGGAGTGCCTTGATTTGAGGTGATTGAATCTAAGAGAAGAGAGATTAGGTTTTCATCTGACGCATGTATTATAGCTTAAAAAGAGATAGTTCAGGATTAGAAATTTATGTGATGTTTGTATGTGACTGTCAGAATTTGATGGAAGATCCGATATGTTTTGTTCCACACGGCTTAAAACTAAAAGGAAGGTAATTTTAGAACCATTTGTTCTTGAATATCACTGTGTCTTTAATGACTATCACAGAGGTATTACAGAAAATGAGGGCAGAGCCTGAGGTATTTAGTTGGAAGAAAATAATATAGCAGAAAGGAGGTGGAGACCAACACTTTGAATGGGTGGACGGCTAATATTTGTAAATGAACTTCAGTTTGTTTTCTGTGGACCTAAGAGATGTGAACAGGACTATGGCAGTAATTGGTGACTTGTGAAGCTTCCTGAAATGAGATTTAGCCACCTAGAAAAATGGGTCGTTCATTGGCATCTGAGCTCTCCAAGCCCAGCCTGGGTCATTCCAAGCAGAAATTGTGAATGGACCCAAATATTAGATGAGAAGTTGGACCAGGTGACCACTAAGATCTCTGTCATTCCTGAGTTTCCAGGAATTTTAAGCAGATGGCCATTGGATACAACTGAAAAATTGAAAGGGGGCAATATGATTGAAGATCTAGAATATTTTGCTAAAAAGTAGAGTTTTGATATACAAACGAGTAGCTGGATACTAGGGAGGAGGCTAAGAGTATGTATGAGGAAAATTATTGCAGTAGTATTTAGTGGTCATTGTCAGCAAAGCCTCAAATGGGGGAAATTGTGTTTTTTTTAACTCGGCAATATGAGAGAGGTGTGGAGGCTGGAGAGAGAGAGAGAGAGAATATGAATATGAATGAGAATCTATCCAAGTTCCCGTCTATATTCCTTCTCTTGTTTGTAAAAGTGTTTTGGGGGTTAAAAAATGGAAAATTTGTATAAAAATACTGAGTTCTTATGTTGTACACCTGAAGCTAATATAATGTTATATATCAGTTTTACCTCAATTAAAAAAAAAAGAACTGGAAAGTTATGTTGTTATTACATATATAGTTTCAGAATGAGAAGTCAGCATTTTATCTCCTGGGTGGGAAAGAAAATCTCTAAAATCAATGATATTAATTCATTCTTCTCCAGAAGAGACGCTGATGAAATTCTGTTGAGCAAGGGTCATGAAAACTGATTGTCTTCTCAAATCGATGTTTACCGTATTACCTGATTCCATGTTCATTGAATCCCCAGTAGACCTGCTATTGCTTTCTGCCAGAATAATATGGAACTCAAATTTTATGCCCTTTCAGCTAGTGTTCATTTTGTGTTGGTTGATTTATTTATTTTTATTTTTTGGAAAATGAGGATTATTATTCTTCAGAAGAATATGAAGATTGGGATATGATTTAACTCTTTAGTACTTTTTATAAGCATTCTCCTTATGTGGCATTTGTTTATTGGGGGGACAATTTGAAGAGGAGAAAACCATTTGAAATATTCTGATTTTAAGCACACATTAATTTTCAATTCACATGTCTAGCCACCAAGCAATAGGATGAAAGCAATTTATTTGTTGCAAATAAATCAGTTGAAGAATGTTGTGGAGCTAGATATTTGTACAGATTCTCAAAAGAGTACACTGTGCAGGTGAAAGTTTCCTACTCCAGATTTTTAATCAAGATAAGCAAAAGTAAAGAGTGCATAGGGGAGGGCTTCCCTGGTGGCACAGTGATTAAGAATCTGCCTGCCAATGCAGGGGACACGGGTTCAAGCCCTGGTCCGGGAAGATCCCACATGCCGTGGAGCAACTGAGCCCATGTGCCACAACTACTGAGCCTGCACTCTAGAGCTCGCGAGCCACAACTACTGAGCCCATGCACCACAACTACTGAAGCCCGCGCACCTAGAGCCCGTGCTCTGCAACAAAGAGAAGCCACCACAATGAGAAGCCCACGCACCACAACGAAGAGTAGCCCCCGCTTGCCGCACCTAGAGAAAGCCCACACACAGCAACAAAGACCCAACACAGCCAAAAAAAATTAAAATAAAAATAAATTAAAAAAAAAAAGAGTGCTTAGGGGAAAAAAGGGGGGTTATTATATAAAATCATGTGTGTGAAACTTTTGAAAATTGTAAAGCACTATAGAATTATAAGAATCTTTCATTCAATAAATAAATACATAAAAAAGAAAGAATTTTGTGTTAAATATAACACTGTGATTAGACTCACAATAATTACAAAATACATTGGAAGCCCAGTTGGTGCCAATAGTCAAATAATGAATGAACTATTTGAGGGGCATAGACATCTTAATTTAAAGTACTTTTAAATTATTCATAAGTGCACAAAATCTGTAATCAAGAAATAGGAATATTCCTGTATAATAAATTGGATCTGGAAGATTAAAAAAAAAAGTGGAGAAATTAACCTAGTATAATTATTAAATCCTTGTTTAAATTATAGCTGTCCTGGGCATTTAATAAAAATGCTTAAGGATAAAAATTTATTTGTAATGATTCTGACCCTACCTCAGTAGGTAGCCATTCTCTTTGTAACCATAAAATTCATTCAGTCTCATTCTGATATTTTTCTGTGTAGCTTTTTTTTTTTAAGTAGATTTTATTTTTTAGAGCAGTTTTAAGTTCACATCAAAAGTGAGAAGAAGGTACAGATTGTGTGGTAGTACTATGTTTAGTTTCGTAAGAAACCACCAAAATGTTTTCCAGAGTGGCTGTACTGTTTTTCATTACCACCAGAATGAATGAGAGTTCCTGTTGCTTCTATGTCCTTGCTAGCATTGGGCATTGTCAGTGTTCTGGATTGTGGCCATTCTAATAGATGTGGAGTGGTATCTCATTGTTTTTCCTCTGTGTAGCTTTTAATTTAATTTAATTTTTCAAATTTTAAAGGTGATACTATTGCAGAAAGATAGAGAAAAAAGCAAAATCTTTAGTCCCAGGTAACTCCTTGTCCTTAGTTAGTGGTCTGATGTATAGCTTTCTAGATATTTTATTTATATACAGAAAAGAGAAATATCCATGGATAAATTTGAATTAAAAACAGATTAATGTAAACATTTTTAGTATTAGTAATTTGAGATATAAGAAAATACCTGGCAGTCCAGATAAAATTTTAAAGAGTCAAAGGTAGGCCTTCCCTGGTGGTGCAGTGGTTAAGAGTCCTCCTGCCCATGCAGGGGACATGGGTTCGAGCCCTGGTCCGAGAAGATCCCACATGTCGAGGAGCAACTAAGCCCGTGCGCCACAACTACTGAGCCTGCGCTCTAGAGCCCATGCGCCACAACTACTGAGCCCGTGCGCCTAGAGCCCATGCTCCACAACAAGAGAAGCCACTGCAATGAGAGGCCTGCGCACCGCAACGAAGAGTAGTCCCCGCTCGCTGCAACTAAAAAGAAAGCCTGTGTGCAGCAACGAAGACCTAATGCAGCCAAAAATAAATAAGTAAATAAATAATTTAAAAAAAAAGTCAAAGGTAAATTTTGGGGGACCATTAATATATTCACCTTTATCAAAAGATAAGGGTATACAATGAAGAGTAATTGCTCCCTCGGTCAGCTGGGTTCCCCTCACCTCCGCCAGTGGGCTTTCCTTGAGGTAGTGACAAGGTGTGTATATGTGTATGTGTGTGAGTTATATATATCTGACATAAATGGTAACTTTATACTTAATTTTGCATCTAGCTTTTTTTACGCTGACAGTACTCTCTGATTTAAAATAAAGCTTGATTTACTAAGCTCTGAGCCTCTTGCTTCAAGGTTACTTAATTATTTTTAGAATTAAGGAAACACAGATGAACTGGGATGTCCATAGGGAGGAAAGCCAGGAAGCAGAAAATACCATTACTTACCTGATAGTCATCATTTTACCAAAGCGAAGAGAAGGCAGTTCTCAGGAAAGCATATGGAATATGGCTCTTGATGGAGCTACGTGCCACTTGAAGGATACACGTGGATAACCCACAGGGATGATTCACTCCCAGTGCAGCTGTAAACTTCTTTTAATGAGGTAGGAAGCACCTGGGTGTTATTACTTCATCATTTTTCCTCTTCCCAGTCCAGTTTCTTCAGGGATTAAAAAAAGAAAAAACCCAACAAGTTGGAATTTAAATTTTTTGTAGGGGAGAGTGTTCAGTGTCTAAAAAAGGGCAAGTATACAGGTCATCTGCTGGAAGACGAGGTGAGAAGAGTAGCATTAATGGGCGTGAATTTTGGAGGACAAATGACTGTGCGCATTGCAAGGTGTTTGGCAGGGAGCTGTGTATTAGCGTCCTGTGTGTGTTTGGATTTGCACTTGTGATTTGTGTTTTAAAATATTTAACAGAATTAATGCTAAATGTGTACAAGCTGTTGTTCAAATTCTAATGGCACTAGTATTTTTTAATCTCCTCTGGGCTCTGAGCATTTCCCTGAGTTGGCACTGGCATCTTTCCATGACTTCTGGAAAGTGACTGAGATTGGTCACACGATTAGTAGCTTCTTCCAAGGGGCTGATCAGCATCATTTACCTAACAGTTTACCTGTGAAATTTACTCTATCGCCCCATGAATTGTTCTAAACATCACTTGTAGTAGTAACTGAAATATACTTGGTAATAAAAATTATTAACTATCATTAAATTGAGTGTGTTGACCTGAAATGAATATATTGCCAGATACTTCTCCAGCAAAGATGGGTTTATTTGGGATCAGCGGAGAATTGCTGTTTGGAAGTCTGCAACATTGGCAAGCCTCCTGCAAGTTCCCTCTGCAGCAAGGGAAGGAGACCACTTTAATAGAGGAGAAAGGAAGTTGGGGGAGGGCTAAGGTAAACAAAAGAGTCCATGGCTTTTCATTGGCTGAGTCCCTGCCTGGAAAGAAGAGTATTTCTTCCTCCCATTGGGTTCTGCTGTTGCAACAGGGCATTGACCCAACTCTATTTAATTGAAGTTTCTCTTTATTAATTTTCTTACAAATGCCTGCTGTCTGCTAAGAGTGTTACAAATGTATTCTTGTGTAACCTACACTACTACCCAGAGGGGCTGGTATTATCATCTTTATTTTATAGATGGGGAGACTGAGGCTCAGAGAGGTGACATACCTTGCCCGAGGTCACTCAGCAGGTGATTGTAAGGCATTCACCTCAGTTGTGCAGTGTTGAAAACCTATTATATTTGTATATACACCTTGCAAAAATTTGTCCACCATAAGCACATTCATTTGACACATCTGGGTTGACACTCTGTTCTCAACTTGGCAATTTGTGAATTTAATGTGTTCATCAGGCATTTGTAGAAGAGGAGCTTAAAATCCTCTTAAGGACAGCGGGTCTCCCAGAGGTCTCAAGCCAGCAGCCTGTGGGCCGAATGTGGACTGCACCTGTTATGTTTTGTTTTGGAAGGAGAGGGGGAAGGGAAGCCAGCTCTGTGTTTTAATTGAATGAGCATGAAAGCCTTGAGGCTTATATGTGCTCCCAAGTTCCCCCCTTAGTCCCCATAACTCCCTATTTCCTTAGGCCCTGCCTGCTTCACTCATTAAGGTTATCTGTATGGCCCCTGATGGCATCCGAATTTGTGATTGCAGAAACCATTAAACCAGGAAGTATGCCGGTTAGGATGCGTTCATTTGTGAGTTCAGATTAATTAACAAATCGATTTTTGCCCTGAAATAAACATTGCTGGTATTGACATTACTCTCTATAAGACAATGGATAGACTTTATTACCAATTCACTGTTAACATTTTTCACAGAAGGCCCTTAGATGGTAGAATTTCCCACCTCGTTTATGTCTGCTGACCTGTGTGGATAGAGTCATATGGTGCATCTTCTGAAGGCTGATGTTTGATTGATTAGAATAATATGCCCCGAGGTGAAGTTTTTCATAAGTCTAAATCTCTTGAAGAAAAAAATGAAAGCAAGTTGGTTGTTCAGAAGCATTAGGAGAGAAAGGAGAGTCTGTGGTTCTTTTTTCTTTTCGTTTCTCCTCCCTCCCTTTCTTCCCGCGTTCCTTCCTTCCTTCCTTCCTAATTTACTCTCCAGTTTTAGTTTTATTTATTTATTTTTTAACGTCTTTATTGGAGTATAATTGCTTTACAATGGTGTGTTAGTTTCTGCTTCATAACAAAGTGAATCCCCAGTTTTAGACGAATTGCATTCTGGCCCCATATGAGTGTCTTCTAAATTATCAATAATGTTCAGGAACTTAGCACGCCTCGAATAGGATGAAGGGAACCTGGGATACTGGGCCAGTGGCAGAACTTGCCTCCCCCATGCTGCTATTTATGTACATTGCTGTGTGTTTTGTCTGTTCCATGTATTTCCATCTTTATTTTCTGCCACGTTTTCAGTGCGTTTCCCATGAAATTCTTCCCCGTGTTTTCCATGAATTCATTCCCTGTAGGATGCCCCGTACAAATAAGTTTGGGAAATGCTTTTTATTTCAACACCTACTCAGGGATTTGAAATGCATACCATGTCAGAGGCTCTGAGCAGTACCATATTCAAGGAACATACTTTGTTTTGCCTAACACAGCATTTCCCAAACTTAGTTGACCAGAGAACCCCCTCTGGAGCCCATCCTTTCTGTACATCACCTCCCTGTCCTCCAAAACTACTACATGTACCTATCAGCTTTCTACAGAACATACTTTGAGATTGCCTCTTAGTAGAAGTTGCCTAAAAGCATGGAGCCATGTTTTTTTTGGGGTGGGGGAGGGAGCATAATCCTGATTCCATTTCAGTGGATTTATTTTGTGAAATGCAAGTTTGTCAAATATGAATAATTATTAATGAAGAATTGAACTTCATGGCTTGGGAGTATTTAAAATGATTATGCTAAATAAAAGCTATGTCATTCTTCATGATATCTGGTGGGTGGATTGCTTGATGACATGGGGACTGGGTTTCTTTCTTTTTTCTTTTTTTTTATAATGAAACTCTCTAGGAGTTAAGCCAACATTTGTTTTTTTTAATTTATTTTTGGCTGTGTTGGGTCTTCGTTTCTGTGCGAGGGCTTTCTCCAGTTGCGGCAAGCGGGGACACTCTTCATCGCGGTGCGCGGGCCTCTCACTGTCACGGCCTGTCTTGTTGCGGGGCACAGGCTCCAGACGTGCAAGCTCAGTAGTTGTGGCTCACGGGCCCAGTTGCTCCGCGGCATGTGGGATCTTCCCAGACCAGGGCTCGAACCCGTGTCCCCTGCATTGGCAGGCAGATTCTCAACCACTGCGCCACCAGGGAAGCCCTGGGTTTCTTTCTGTTTTGGTGACTCGCAACTAATCTGATCCTGCAGTTTATAATACACTGGACAAACTTGTCTAAATGTCAACTCATTTGGACCTGCATAGCCTCTTCTGGGCATATTTGTTAATATCTTGTCATGGTGGTAAATCTTTCCCACGTAAAATGCTTTCCTTTGATTCTTATAATAGTCCTGTGAGATAACTACCAGAAACATATTTCCCAATTTTATTAAGGAAACTGGTCCTAGGAGATTAAGTCACTTGTTCAGGATCTTATGGTGAGTTAGTTCAGTGAATTAGCCTTTCTGGCTGCATGTCTGCATTCCCCAAACTAACTCTACTTTGTGTATGATTTGAAAAAATACCTTTATGTTACCTAATTTTTTTAAAGCCTAAAGTCAGAATTTCTTACTTTTTGCCACTTGTTTATTAGACAAAACAGGGAGCCCAAATAAAACCAGATGCGAGCTGTTTTTAACCATGCCCAAATCCTAATGATCCATTTGTGAATTATCCACTTGTAGCTAATTTTTAATCCCCTGCTGGGTTCTTCCCAGCTTCTCTATCTGCTGTTCTGTCTCTGTGCCCCTGCTTTGGCTTTGTCAGAGCAGCATATAAACCAACCCTAAAGTCTGAGGACATCGTATACGTGATTTAGGATGCAGACATCTTTCTTTAGAGGACAGGATTTTTTTATGTTTAGCCGAAATAATGGATTGTTCCATTTAACTCTAAATAGTTTTCAAGACAGGGCTTGTGGACATTCAAATTGGCAGAGTTTTTAAACCAGACCCAAGAGGAGATATGGGTTTGGTCATCTGTAGCCAGTTAACAAAATAAAAATTCCCAAGATACAAGTATTTTCATACCCATCGCCTCCTCCCCCTCATCAAATTTTATCATCAGTGGTTGGGAATTTAGGTTTTTGAGGGTACACATGGGTTTAAATCCTGGTATATTCATTCCGTAGCTGTGTAGGTATGTTCTTAGGCAAGGTAATCTCTTTTCAGCCTTAGTGTACTCATCTGTTAAATGGGATAACACTGCCTATCTTGTGTGGATTAAATGCAATAATGAATGGTGGGAATAAGTACTTAGTAATGGTAGATAAAAAACTTTATCACCTTCTAGGTGGAAATTCAATGCTGGAAAATCACAGGTCAGTGGGCTACAAAATTTTGCCTTTAAATTTTATTTGGAAAAAGTAAATAAAAAATAAGAGTACATGATAGGACTCATAAAAGCTATGAGGAGGGAGGGTCATGGTGTTGGGGTGGTAGCATTGCGAGACTTGGAAATTATCAGAGACTGGGTTTTGGTACCAAGGTACGAGAATGATCTTGGCAAGCATGTGAGTTGGTATATTTTGGTTGCAAGCAGCAGAAAATCTGCCCTGAATCCACCTTCAGCAGAAAATACATTTATTAAAAACAAATAATAGAGATATGGAATAGCCTATGGAGTCTGAGTGACACCTGAAAAATAAAGGTTACGAACTGGGCACCTCCAGGGCTGCTAGATGGAGGAGGGGATGCACCATCTCTGCCAAGCGCCTCCTCAAGGATGAATCATCTCTGACCATTTTCAGTCTTTTTCTGCTGGAGAGTCAAATGGTCTGGCTTGGGTAAAATGCCCACATAGGACACCTTGACTGGTGGTCCCACTCAACCAGAGCCAGTGAAGAAAGGATCTTGTCCTTCAACAAAATTGGATTGTTCCCACCAGGAGCAGGGAAAAATGGATGCTGGGTAGCAAAATCTACCATGTATGAAAGAGACTTGAAGGTAGAAATCCATCCACGATGTTGGATAGATGATGAGCAGAGATTTGACAAGACAAAGACCTTTACATCAGGAGGATGTTGGCAAGGAAAGTTGGAGAGCAAGTTTGGGATTACGTCCTGAGGGTATTGGGAAGCCTTGGTAAGATTTTGGTGGAGGTTAAGGGTCACATCTTGTTTTTACAGCAAGATATTATAAATAAATAGTTCTTTAAAAAGGAACACTGACTCTTTCCTTAGATTAGTTTATTATTTTTCCTGGCTACCTCAGACCTCCACGTCCCCCATCATATTAGTTTTTCCATGGTGCTGGCCCAGCAACCACTTTAACATATAAATGAGAAAGACACTCACAAATGGTGACATGCTCTTTTGGTGTTTTTCACAGGCTTATTTTCAGGGGTGTTTGATTTTCCTCTGGAATGTGCCTTTGACAGACTTGTATATTGTCAGCACAGTATTTATTATCATTTTCTACATATTTGCTTTGAACTAACTGGTATAGTCAGCTCTCTGTATCCACGGATTCAATCAACCACAGATCAAAAATATTTGAAAAAAAATTCCAGCAAGTTCCTAAAAGCAAAACTTGAATTTGCAGCACATTGGCAACTATTTCAGAGCATTTACAGTATACTTACAACTACTTGCATAGCATTTACATTGTATTAGGTATTATACGCCATCTCAAGATGATTTAAAATATATGGGAGGATGTGCACAGGTTATATGCAAATAGTGCACAATTTTATATAAGAGACTTGAGCACCTGTGGATGATGGTATCCACAGGGGGTCCTGGAACCAGTTCCCCCAGCAGATACAGAGGAATCACTGTACATTCTTTTCATGGGGATAAAAAGTCTCCTCCCAAATTTGACATTCCCAGTTATATCTAGCTCTTAACAAAGGTACTCTTTAAGTTTTTAAATTAATAGCCCAAACTACTCAAACTATTTATTGTTTTATATTCAGTTATTCGGTGTAATTTTTGCCAAACACAGACATATGGTTGTGAACTAGCATTGTGTTGATATTATCTGCGTTTGCTTAAGTTTAGAATCCCCAAATCTCTGAAATAAAACTGACAGCGGCTACTTTGGGAAGAGGTGGACTGTAGAACATAATTTTGACACCAGCACTTCATTGATGGTGTCATTGCAGGAAAAGGGATTTTATACATGTGAATACAGTTTGAGGGTCGCCCCATGGGGAGGGGAGGTTCTGTGAGCAGAAAGCATCCTCTAGTAAGAATTCACATACTCTACTTGGAAAGAGTTTCACTTTAACTTGATTCCCAGTTGTGTGCAGGGTTGGCATTATAAAATTGGTTATTTTCTCATAGCTGGGAGTCATCCTCTTATATTTTATATAAAACCATAAACTTACTATTTTTATTAAAAAATTGATATGCACCAGCATAGCGTACTAGGGCATGAGCAGACTTCTGAGTTTCAGCCCCGCTGTGTTGCCCATGGAAATGAAGGGCCTGTGAATGGTCCTTATGGCTAATGACCAAGAGAATCCTCTACTGATAAGGCACACTGGAAAGTTGCCCTGAGGACAGACGTTGGAAAGAGTGATCAAAGTTTTTGGGAGCAGAAGATGGCCAGAGAATCCTGATATATACTTTATGTTAGACAGCTTAGTTATCAGTTTTTTCTTAGCTGATTTTTGCAACCTAACCTATTTCCTAGAGGGAGCAATACAGCTGATAATTTGTAGCCACAGTTAAAAAGTTATTTTAGAAACATTAGGGATTGTGGAGGATGATATTGGCAGAGGGAAGCATGTTAAACAGCAGGAAGAAGAGGTTATTTTTTTGTTGTTTGGTAGAAATTTTCTGTATATACAGCCTTTGTGTGCCTCTCTACCAGCACAATAGTAGAGCTAGCAAAATAGTCAATATTCGGTGTCTTCTGTTATTTTGAATTTACTGACAAGAATTTTTCCTTCAGGATATGTTTGTTTATGAAATGTGGCATCTGGTTCATTCATTCTGTGTTAACTTTGATTCTTTCTCTCTTTTCTTTTAAATTGTACAGAGTTTACCTGCCCAACGAATGAATAAGAATCTCTGATAGTGATAAACGCGAGGGTGAAAGTAAAATGGGAAGCTAATATCGGGTGATAGGGGGTGGCATGAGACAGTGTAATCCTAGTAGGCCTCTTGGAGGAGGTGATGTTTGAGTTGGAATATTGAGCCCAGCCAGGCACATGGATATTAGGGAAAGAGTTCCCTGCAGAGAGGATGGCAAGTGTCAAGGGCCTGAGGCAGGAACAAGTCTGAAAAAGCCACTGGATGTTTGAGGAAGGAAGTTGGGGTGGAGAAGGAATAATTTGAAACAGGCTCCTAGGACACTGACAGTGAAGTTACCCAGAAGGATGAATCGTGACTGTAAATGAGGATTCAGGGCTGGGCAACGTGAAAAACCAGGGCTACTGAAGACTTAAACCTGAAAAATGTCAAGTCTTTAGTTGGCCACTTCCGGAGAGCAGAGTATTCCAGATTTTAAAACGATTTGTGCTTTTGCTTTTAACATGGCCTCTTTGCTTTCATAATTGCTTATGTTTCAGTAGCCGAAACCTGACTGGCTGAGCCGTTACAAGATTAAGGAGTGGGGGTGGGAGTGAAAGCATTTTGCTGGTGGTGACCTTCAAAAGATTTGGCACCAGAGACCTGAGTTTGAGTCTTATTTCTGTCACTGACAATCTATAGGACTTTGGACAAGTAACTTCATCTCATTAAACCTCAGTCTGTAAAAAGATGGTGATATACACCCACTAGGGTTTTCTGCAGGATGAACAGGAATAACATAAAGTGTTTATTGTTAATAATATATTTTACATCATATTTAAACCAAAGGGAAGTAAGCAGTAATATTCTTAGAAATTAAAAAATCTAATTAAGGGCTTTCTTAGGCAGTAGAGTGACTAAAGCTAATACTATATTTGTACTTGAGCTCTTTCTTTTTAAAAATCCTTAAGCTTCACCAAGCTGAGCTTGTTCTGGTGGTTTTTGTTTTATGTAAACAAGAAGCAAGATTTTTCTCACTGAATTTGTGGGTAGATCATAGAGACAATAGGGGAATCTCATTTTTCTCACCACGGCTCAGATGCACGGCTCAGATGCAGAAGTACATTCTCAGTTCTCCTTTTTAAAACTTCCTGGGAAGACCATGGCCTTTGGTTTAGATCATATTTAAACTTTTCTCTGTCTTTCCCTTGAGAGAAATGCATTGACTTTCGTGGATACTGAGGAAGGCAGGAATGGGCCCGGAGCCTGGGGGACTGTCCCTTTCAGGAAAAGACAAGTACTCACCACATCCCTCTCTCCCTCCCCATGGCATAGCCCTTGTGCTACAATTAGCCAGTCGTCTTGCTGTCCATCATACTGGGCTGAAGTCCCTCCTTGCTGCTTCTATCTGCCTGTGTAATCCTAACCATCTTTAAGCCCCACCCCAGTGCTTCTTTCTGCGCAAAGCGTTCACTTTCTCTTCTGAGCCTCCCTGGTCTCTCCCATCCTTTCATTAATTTTAGACCATGAGTCTCCCATTCCTCATTTAGTCCTGGTTCAAGCCATACATTCTCTTTATGGTTAGATGCTATCATTTCCAACATGTGCTTTCATGATAGCAGCATATTTTCAGGGAGAAGAATGACACACCTCTCCATTATTAGGTAATGCAAAACACATGTTCCAATATAGGGACGTTAAAAAAAAAAAACCAAGTGAACAAATGCAAGGTTATTTTTTAAAAAGGAAATACTTTAATTGTGTATAAACCACCCCAGAAATTCCACTTTTTCAGCATTCTAAAAACACTCCGAGAATGTTTCCTTGTCCCCAGAAGCAGCAGAAAAAAACCTGTCAGAGGACGAGTCTGTCCTGATCTCTGTCGTGTTGCTGTCTGGTTTAGATGTGCAACTGTTGAGTGCTGTGTAGTGTAAGTTGAATGGTGTGCAGTCCTCAGCTAAGTTGTTAGACTATATTTTGTTGCTTTTCTGTTCCGTCTGGATAGTGCTGCTCTGAACATGGGCTTTGTAGACTCATGTCAGGATGCAGACTGTGTTTTAGTTACTGATGCATAAAGTTATAAATACAGAAATTGAGAGTAAGCATTTAGAAATTTAATAATAATGGCACAGAGCAACTGTACATCACTTGAGTTTAGTAATAAAAAAACTTGAGGCTTGTATTTTGTACGCGTTTTCTTTTTCTGGTAATTCACTTTTATTGGGTTTGGATACTTTTGGAAACAAGAGACAACTGGTCCTTCCCCACAGAATGCTTGAGAAGCAGTTCTCTAAAGTGGTGGTTAAAACCCTGGCTGCACAGTAGCCTCATGTGAGGGAGCTTTTAACGAAATCCCCACACCGGGGGCTATACTGCATATCACTTAAATCAAAATCTTGGCGATATAACCCAGGCATCAGTATTTTTTTTTTTTCCCTTTTAAAGTAATTTTTAAAGCTCCCTTTATTGTAATATGGGGTCAAGGTTGAGCTCCCCTGTGTGGAGACCCTGACATTTTGCTGAGATGTTTGTGAAGACTTGTTGATCCTCATAAAAGATGGAAAGTCTTCAAGGTGAGGCCTTTTCTTTGCCTGTTACCTGATTTAGCTTTGTCTCAAAATGCTGTACAGAGAGGAGCTAGATGGGCTTGGGGATCAGCTTGTGGCCCTGCCCTTGGGGAGCTTCCAGTCTCGTAGGGGGAGGGAAGCAGGCTGTAAAACAGGCTGTGAATCTGTAGGGGAACAGAATCTGCCACTCCAAAATGTGTCTCTTTGGCATGAGGATAAATTTAGACTGATTATTTCTAAGAAACAGAAGACTCAAGAAGTGTTTCTTGTTATTTCCCTTTAAGTGCCTAAAATTATTTAGATAAAGGGCCTCTTCCTGGGATAGAGAGATCACCAGACCTGTCTATGAAGAATACGGGCTCTGTGGTGGGAGAAACTGGGCAGGGCCTAGAGGTTAGAGTCTGTGTCTTAAGGCCTCTGGTGCCCTGCCAACATTTGTTTACCAAGCATTTGCTTTTCCATCTCCATGTGAATTGCCTCCACCCTTTTGAAGTCCCAAACATGTACCCTCCACATCCTCTTTTGGTTGTAGCTGCAGATGGTATTTAAGGCAATCATTTTTTGGCAAGTTACTCCATTTTCCGGGGTCTCTCCCATGTATACATGTTATTAAACTTTTGTTTGTTTTTCTCTTGTTAATCTGTCTCATGTCAATTTCATTCTTAAACCAGCCAGAAGAACCTAGAAGAGCAGAGAAAAATTTCTTCCTCTTTGATGGAATGAAATGGTAGGGGGTCAATATTAGGTAGAGTGGTCTAAGACCTGGAGAATGAGAACGAGCTAGAGGTGGGAATAACAGAGAAATAACAAACATTCTGGCCTGAGAGAGGGTGGGAACAAAGTCTCAGAAGTGGGTGGAGCTTGGAGTGTTGGATGAGGGTGGGTTCAGGGAGAGTGGTGGGAACTAGATGGGGGGTGGCGGGAGCAGAGGCCAGCCCACTGGGCCCTGAAGCCCATGGTAAGGGGTTTAGATTTTGTTCTAAGGGCAGTGGCCAGCCTTTGGGGGGTTTAAAGCAGGCAGTGAGCTTCCTGTTGCCCAGGTTGATAACTCAGAGCCTGAATAAGCCTTTGGAGATGTGGTAGGTGAGAAGGGCCTTGAGAGTGGGTGGTTTTACTGCCCCTTCTAATCCTGAGAATCTGATTCCAGGTCAAGCAGGGAAAATAGAAAACGAATTGGGGTTGGTCAGTGTAGGTCACTCTGGCCCTCACCAGCTCTGTTCACCTCATAGTTTGTAGAACTATCAGCCATCAATGTGATGGTGTTTCTGTACTGTCTGGAATTAGTTGGAAAGGTGAGAGCTGAATCAAAAAGTTATTGCACAATCTAGATGACTTCCCCAAAGATGACGTATTCTCCTTTCTAATTTGCTAGGTTTATGTGGTTTCAAGGAATTTAAAATTATTTTCTGTGCCTGGCTTCAGGCAAATCTAAAACTGGGCCATTTGTAAAAGGTACTTAGGAACTTTGATGAAAGCAAACCAATTGGCAAGGAATAAAAACAAAACCTTTCAGGGAGTATCTTCTTTCCTCTCTCTTCAGGAAACTAGTCTCTGGGGAAGGTGTGAGTGTGTGTAGATTCTTCTGGGTTGTATTACCCTGATAATGACATTTCACGAGTGCTTTCTGTGTGCTTGGAATTTAATTCTCACCCCACCCTATGAGGTGTAGGCACTGCTATTATCCCTGTTTTGTAGATGAAGAAACTTTATCCCAGAGATACGTGACTTGTCCAAGGTCACACCCAACTAGGAACCGGTAGAGTCAGGGTATAAGCCCAGGTCCCATAGCCCAAGCTCGTATCTGTTGTTCCTGCACTACATTAAGACCTCAAACTCAGAACCCCTGGCTGAATGTGGACTAATTCCATGGCTCCTTTTTAACCATTGGCCCTGTGCCTTATTCCAGCCATTTGAGTGACACTCATGACCTCTTTTGTTCTCTTCCTTTGATCTTTAATTTCTGATTCTGGTCAAGGTCCTTAGGGCAGTTTTAGTTTCCTGAGGTTAATAGTAATGTTGGAAGGTCAGTGCTGATGGCCTGGTTTCTCTCTTAAGCTTGAGATGAGGGGGGCATCGTTGTCCTAGCATCTCCCTGGTGAGGGAGCATGCTCAGTTTCCTGCACGCAGGTGCAAGCAGTAACTCCAGCAGCCCCGCCCCTTTCACAGAGTTGCCGGAAGAGCCCTGGCGGCCTGTCCCAAATTGGAATAAGGGGGAGGGAGCCGCAGGCTGGTACAGGTAAGAGAGCCCGAGCTTGGTCTGTTGTTTTACAGCTAAAACTTATCCCCTCTGCTTGTGACTCCAGCAGGGCCGTGGGTGCTTCCTGCAGCAATGAATGACTCCATGTGAGCGTTTATTTTTACACGTTCAAGGGGCTGGGGCTCTCCCTGCCTCTGAAGTCAGTGTCGGTGGGTGGCTGTCTTCCTGCATTGCTGGAATTTCAGTGTGAAGGAGCCATCTTGGCCCTTTTTATTTTTGTTCCACTCTTGGAAGCTGGGCTTCATGTGGAGGGCTGGCAATCTGTGGCTTCCCTTCTGGATGGAGAGGCAGTGTTCCTGGGACCATTTCTTTGAGAAGACAAATCTCAGAGATGCGGGAAGTCCTTTCTCCTTCCGCTTTGCTTGTTTGCCTCCCTTCTATTTGTGTAATGCTAACATCCCAACCTGTACGATTGTTCAGGAAGCAGAAGCAGATCCAGATATTTATTCCCTACTCTTGCTATATAAGAAGATATCATTAATTCATAGCAGAGAACGCTCACAAAGAGGTTTTATTTTTGTATTCTTTAATGTTTAGTATCATGAGGAAAAATTAAGAGGTATGTTTGTCCATTGGGGGAGAACAGGCTTGGTAGTTCTTTTTGTATGGTGAAAGGAGTGTTTTTAAATAATAATGAACTTTTCAACCTGTCAGGTATCTTCTGAAGCAGAATGAGCCTGTACTAGTACAAGTGATAATTATTGGAACTCTGCAGGATAGCAAACATTTAGGGGCGTTTTTACCATTCCCGGATATAATCAATGCAAGTGTGTGGAGGTCGCTTAGGAAATGAGAACAGTAGAATTAGTCTCTACAAAATTTGCTGTTTTCCCAGAATCTGGGGATTGGGCCAGAGCCCTGGTATAACTTGAACAGAAGTTATTTGTGTATGTAGATAAGTGATTTTCACCGTTCTGAAGCTTAAGAGAAATATTTTTCAATAGAAAAAACTCCCTTGTCACAGAAGTTCTTTCCTTTCCACAGCGGTAGCAAGTGGCGAGTGAGAGAATGTTTTTAATTGAAATCACAGAACTTCATCTCAGCCAAATTTCAACTGCTTTCCCTGTGCAGCATTTTGCCAGAGTTTCAAACAAGACTGTACAAGAAAGGAAAAGACTGTGGTATTCACAAATACTAGCACATTGTAAAAACAATGCTGATGTCTGTAGCCAGTGGAGTCACTGTGTTCCCCACGCCCTTCCACAGGTTATGAACAGAACTGCAATTCATCCACTTTTTCTGAGCTCTCCGGGCTGTGTCCTGGCCCTGCATGGCGGATTCCTCATCTGTTCAAGGGCCACCCTGGATCATTTGACCTTCCCTTTCTCATCCTTCTTATCTGTTGATTATTTTTGTTAGTCTTTCATGTATGGCTACTGAGTTGTGAGTAGTATAATACTCTTGAGCAAAAGCAAAACGATGGCGTATATTTTTAGGGTATAAGGTGCCTGAGGGATGCTCAAGGTAAGGGATGTAGTCAAGCCTTCAAAACACCCCAAGACTTGGGACTTTGAACCTTATTTGGTTTTCCTACAGGTATCTGTCTTTTCCCCCTTAATATGCTCTTGCTTCATTCTTCTGTTTTTTAAAAGTAGACTCATCTGCCTTCCATAGCAGAGCCTGGCTGCCGACAGTTCCCAGCATACATTTCTTACTCTCACCAGCTCAGCCAAACTGAGGCTGGAATCTTTTAGTCCTTGTTGTGAATTCCAGGGGCTCTGTTGGGTCCGTAAGGGCTTGGATCCATAAACGGTGGCCAGTGCAATGGAGTTAACATGCAGATGTGGTAGCTGGAAGTGTGTCTACTGAAACCAATAGATAGGGGTATGACAATGGCTAGAAAATTGGGGGGGCAGCAGAGTATTTGCTAGGCTACCCAATGGTGTTCACCACAGTTGGATTTTATGCTTGTTGGTTGGACCTTGTTGGACCTCTTGCTAATTAATTCCCTCCCCATCGTAACTTCAACTTTATCAGAACCTAGTCAAACACTGGTGAGTATTTATATGCGTGGTGTTGGATAGACAGGTATGGCAAAGTAATTGTGTCTAGAATATTATTACTTAGTGAGCATTTATTGAGTGCCTACTGTATGCTAAGCCCTGTTTCAAGTCTAGTACTAGACATCAGTTACATGAGTCATTTTATTGTTGTCCATACCTTTACTACCTCTTCCCAAAATTTTTTTAAAAAATTTAATTAATTACTTTTTTTGGCTGTGTTGGGTCTTCGTTGCTGCGTGAGGGCTTTCTCTAGTTGTGGCAAGCAGGGTCTACTCTTTGTTGCAGTCGCGGGTTTCTCATTGCGGTGGCTTCTCTTGTTGCGGAGCACGAGCTCTAGGGCACGCGAGCTTCAGTAGTTGTGGCACACGGGCTCAGTAGTTGCGTCTCGCGGGCTCTAGAGTGCAGGCTCAGTAGTTGTGGCACATGGGCTGAGTTGCTCCGGGGCATGTGGGATCTTCCCGGACCAGGGCTCGAACCCGTGTCCCCCGCATTGGCAGGTGGATTTTTAACCACTGCACCACCAGGGAAGTTCCCCTGTTCCCAATTTTAACCCTCTGTTAAAATCATGTTCATTATAGTGAGCTGCATGTTATTTTGAAGTTTAGTGAGTGATGTTTGATTTATACGTTTTATGTCCTGGGTGATGGGTGTGACTTTAAATAGTTAATGAATTCAAAGCGGCCTGACAGAGGAAGGATTAGATCTGTAACAAACTGCATGTGTCCTTGAAGGAATATCCAAGGCACTACGACTGGGTTATCTACTGCCCATCACTTGTCCCAAAGACATGCAAAGAAGCATAATTTACCAGTAGGCTAGAAAACTCATTACATTTTGGGTCCAGGTAATTGTAATCATGGGACACATGATAATGTGAAACCTGATCTGAATTTCTTTTCGAACTTTATTTAATTATTCTCTTTGATCTAAGCATACAAGTGATTGACTGCAGGTATGTGTAATACATTCCTTTCCCTCTGTCTTTGGAGGCAAGATGTGGATTTCCATCGACTTAAGGCCATTTTAATACTCTCACTTTGGACTTGACCAAGATTTCTATGGTCTCTGGAAAAGTAATGCATCAGGGAGTGTTTGTTTTAATTTGCATTCCTTAATCCAGTTTTAACTTTAATCCCCCTTTGCAAGTCTAATTTAAAATGTAAGCAAGTTACTTGAAGTATATTATAAATTGTGTTAAAAATCTCTGTGGGTCTTTGGTGCATGTATGGAAAATTAACATTGATGCCAAGGTCCTTGGTATAAATTAATTTTCCAACATAACAAATGAGGACAGCTCATAATTGTTCTGTTTCCAGCCCTCTTCATTTTATTCCTCTGGTATTGTTGTCTATAAAGGATTTTAATCCAGTCATGTCAAAGGGCTGGTAGTTTTTGGCATGGGTGATATTTCCACTATTTGTCAGCGCCTCTGAAAAGTTCTCATTTTTTTATGAAATTGGCATTCCTCCTCTGCCTTCCTGTGATCTGTTTTCATTTCATGATAAGCCTGACTTTTTTCAGATGAATAATCATAAAGGTACATGTTATTAGTAAGAATTATAGAGAGAAAATAGACCCAAGTAATTTGGAACTTCCTGCCTCTGATGGCTGTTTTCATGGAGCTGAATCCTCTTGGTGTGGATTTCACAGTGTGAATGCCTTTTCTGTTTCCGAAAGACATCCTTTTACAATGTATTGCTTTGTCATTGGTTGCTGTTGTTTTTATTTGTTGCTCTAGGTCAGTGTATTTTGAAGGACTTTGTATAATAAGCATTTCAAAATAGTAATAGGAACTTTTGCTGAAATGAGTCATACAAATGAATGAGCCATCAACTTACTCCTATTTTTTGTACTTGCCAAAATTTGAATTTCAGGTTATCTTTTTGTTTTTGTTTGATGTGTGTATGTGTGCATAATTATGCACACATACACACATGGATACATAATACAAACAAACATGTGTATTTATTTTTACAAACAAATGCCTGCATTTTTACGTTGCCACACGAAACTCTTCTATGTTACTGCTTTTTCTTAAGGTGTTATAAAATAGTACCATTCTTCCCATCCCTTCCCCCAACCCCCCTTTGTATTTAAAGTTGTCAGTGGACTATCATTTGGGAAGAATGAGAATTTGATCCTTTATGTCATAATTAAGGTTGGACTTCTGGGTGAAAATACCTAGCAAAAATAGATAAATTGAGAAGGGTCATTTTGAGCCTTGAAAGAATCATTAAACCTACTGGCATGTCAAACTCTCTGGCTAGTGGTCAGTTTTATCTCAAGCACATATTCTTAGGAATTCTACAGAGAAAAAGAGCTAATTATGGAATTATCTTGGGTTAAATATTTGCATTTGGGCTACAAGTTAATTTTAGGGAGCAAATATCTGTCTTCTCTGAAAACAGTATGCCTTTAAAAATGTTCCATTTAAAGGCATAGAATGTGGGTGAAATGCTTGCATGCTTTCCATTAATTGTCTGATGCCAAAGAGTGCTATGTGTTTGTTATAGAAATATTAGAACAGATCCCAAAAAAAACACCTTTAATTCCACCAATGTTATCCTTTTGGGATATGTTACTCTAGATGTATATTTGTATATAAAATTAAAATTTATATTGAAGTGTGTACATGTTGCTACTTGAATTTTCACTTCCTAATAATTCGTGAATATTTTGTCCTGTCAAAAACGCCCCCATGTGGTGGCTTCCCTGGTGGCGCAGTGGTTAAGAGTTCGCCTGCCAGTGCAGGAGACACAGGTTGGAGTCCTGGTCCGGGAAGATCCCACATGCTGCAGAGCAACTAAGCCCGTGCACCACAACTACTGAGCCTGCGCTCTAGAGCCCGGGAGCCACAACTACTGAAGTCCGCACACCTAGAACCCGTGCTCCGCAAAAAGAGAAGCCACCGCGATGAGAAGCCCATGCACCGAAACGAAGAGTAGCCCCCGCTTGCCGGAACTAGAGAAAGCCCTCACGCAGCAAGGAAGACCCAATGCAGCCAAAAAAAAAAAAACCAAAAACCCCAACACCCCCATGTGACTTTACACTGTCACTTTTAAGGTTTGCATAGTATGCCACCGTATGGACATATTACATACATATAACTGTTTCCTTATTGTCAGGTATCTTGGTTGTGTCCCGTTTTTCACATTTTAAACAACTCTGTGGTGCACATCCTTGTACCTAAATTTTTGCCGAACAGATGAATGATTTTCCTGGAAGGCCTTCCCAGATGTAGAACTGCTGAGTCCAAGATGTTTGTTGTTTGATATATCTAAGGTTTTTTTTTGGAATCACGTATAACCAAATTTTCCTTTATTGATCACCTTTCTACCAGCACTGGGCATGGTTGTGTTCTTATTTTTGTGACAACTGCTGTTGTTGTTATTATCATGATGATGATGATTTAACATCCTGGTGGTTTCTGTTTTGACTGGGGCCTCAGTTTTCTTCCTTGCCCAAGTCTGTTTACTCATGCCTGAATTTGAGGTCTCGTAACATTTGCCTTTTGGCCGCTGCCTGTAAGGGAGAAAAATACCACAGCTAGTAGAGATGTGGTTTGTCTGGGACTTTCTCAGCCAGGCTGTTGGGTGTTATTGATAGGATCCTCTTTAACCATCCCTTCACGAGTGTGGCAGGGATGCAGTGGGAGTGAGTCTGTAGTCCTCTCCTTGCTGGAGGAGTGCTAAGCAAGTGTTTCCACTGCAGAACAATCAGGGTACCTCTGGGCTTCTAGGCAGCTAAGGAATGCTGAATAATTAATTGGTTTCCAGGGAGATATTAATTTCTGTGGTTGAATACTCTTTTGGGCTTAATGCCAGTTATAGTTTGATTACTGAAGAATCCATTAAAGGCAGAAAAGTGTTTAGAAGTAAGTGTATTGATGGCATAGATAGGCATTGCTTTTCAACATTAATATGGAGGGCGACTTTGTGTAATTTTGGATGAGGCATCACCATTTAGATGCATTTGTTTTGATTTTAGCTATTAACTATGCACTTGGCACTTCAAACCGTAATTAATGTATGTTATTCCCTTTGATAAAGAAAGCTGCAGGATAGGTAGATAGTGCTTAATCATTTCATGATTCTTGGTGGGGGGTTGGAAAGAAAAATTGTGATTATTGTTTGAAGACACAAAGGTAGTGTCTGCTGTGCCTTGCCTTCTGAAATGAAGGACAGTAATTTCGAGAGTTCTGGCCTCTGACTCTGAGGTGTCAGTTTGATTCTGAACTATTAAGATGTCACATGATTAAGCCCAGACCAGGAAACGCTGTGTGTGTTTCACACAATATGTTCTTTAGTGTCTTGGTCAAGGCTTTGGGTGGAGAGAAAAGGGATTGAAAAAGAGGTTCTGAATTTTAAAGTAAAGCATTCTGCTTATTGTACTTGATATGTACCCATCCTGGGAGCAAGTGCTGACGCTGCCACTTAAAAGATGCATTTATTCAAGAGGTACAGTCACTTTCATGCCTGGCATTTTCCTCAACCCAGTGGTGCAGTAGAGGACTGATGGATTTATTGTCAAGTTATACAAGACCACGTACATAGCGCTAAGTCGCCCATGAACACCACAGATCCCTAAAAAAGAGACGTCTTGATTTGTTTTAATAAATAACATTATTAGGTGTCTCTGTTTCCGATCCTCATTGTATTGTTCAGTCCTCTTTGGAAAGGTCACAGCGATGGGTGTGTGTTATCTTGACCTCCTGTGAAGGTGCCATGACAACAGCAAACATTCACATTACAGGTTTTCTTAAGGCAGTAAATGTGGATGATGCAAGCAGCCTCGGCCTGCAATAAAGGTGTGTTGTGAAATTTCCCATGCCAGAGGAGACACTCATCGCTGGGACTGGCACTTTCAAGGCTGTCGATGGTGATGACTGAGAGCTGTCTTTTTGGATGTCTCTTGACATCAGGTGGAGATGGTAGCTCATTGGGTTCCCTGTGTTGCCTGGGTCTGTCCTGTGTAGGCTTCATTGGATGGTTGCAACACTGTCCTAGGTGGTTCCTGTTCTCAAGGATTCTCTTTGGAGAATACTCTTGGTATTTTATTTCTCTTTTCTTACACTAATCCTCAATTAAAAACAAACAAACCCTAGTATTCAACATGATTGACAAGGCTAAGGATGTAAAAGGATTTCCACTTGCCACCTTTCCAAAGTCTGATAATGCATATTTGGATATTCTCTTAGCTATGGGATGCTTTTCTTTATTTTTTCAGAAACATACATGTGTACTAGCTTTTGCCAAAGAATAGCACAGTTTCAATGGCATGTTTTACAAGTATGGTGTAATGTAAATTGCATAGGATTTGAAATCGCCAAGGCCTGTTTTAACATCTTAGTATCGTTTATTAATTATGTCAACTTGGGCAGGTCACACAGGCTTTCTGAAACTTAGTTTTTCACTCTTAGTTAGGAATCATAATACTCATTGTCTTTTAGGGAATATGGCAGCAGTTGAGTGCAGTGATAGCTCCCATTCCACATACTCCTCTTACAGTGTGACTTGACTTGGACACTGCTTCCATGGGGAGGTAAGGGGTGGTAGTGTCTGTATTACTTCTCTTTGAATCAAGGGGGATTTATGATGATGGTGGGAGTGGTGCTATGAGAATTCCATGATAGGGTCATAAAAAGTGAGAGAGCTTCCATCTGAGTGTCTTGGGACATTTGACTTCGGAATCCAGGCTGTGAGGAAGCTCAGGCAGCCACGTGGAGATGCTCCCATTGGTGTTCTGGTGGATGGCCCCAGCTGAGCTAGGTGGATCCTGCAAGAGTCTACCCTCAGTGATATGTCGAGTCACCCTCAGTCTTCCCAGTGGAAGCTCCAGGCATCAAGGAGCAGAGACAAGACATTTCCACTGTGCTCTGTATAAAAGCCTGACACACGAAAATTGTAAAAGATAATAAACGTATGGTTGTTTTCTGAAGCCGTGATGTTTTGGGGTGATTTGTTATACAGCAGTAAATAACAAGAACAAGTTCATTGTGAGATTCAAATGAAACAGTCGTTCTCCTTATAGGTTTGAATACTGCCTCCACCACTTAATAGCTGCATGACCTTGGGCAAGATATTTAACTTCTTTGCATTTTGTTTCCTTACCTATAAATGGGGCTCCTTCTAGACTTAATGATAATTAGTGATTTAATACCTGTGAGATGTCAAATAAATGCTCGTTGTTATTATTTTCTATTAAACTGTATTGTTGGAGTTTGAGAATGTGTGGATAGATTTATGTTCATTTTATTATGATTTTTAAAGGAGTTATGCAAATGTTTAAGTGCCTTTCTCTAGGTAAGAAACCCATGGGGCTTTTAGTTTGAAAGTCATTTTTGTGAAATGAAAAATTAAAAATAAATCTATCGCTAGTATATTACTAGTATCCGCCAAACATTTATTTTACATATTTTGCTAAGATTGTACATATCCAAGAACCTTTGGTTTCAGTTGGTAGAAGGAGGCATAAATACTCCGTTATAGGAAGTCAGTAGAAGAACAGGTGAAGAACAGGGGATTGGAAGGAAATCTTATTTTACTCATATTACGTACCAGGATCTGTGCTACAGGCTTTTATCAGTGTCATTTTCATAGACACTCTGAGGCAGATAATGAGAAAAGAATCTTACTAAATCTTTGCTGTCCATGAAATTAAGTTTGTTACTGTCCTTCTCTGTTGTGTTTTGGGGAAAGAGGAATTTGTTGTAAGTCACTAATGTTATTCAACTAATGGTATTCAAGAATAGTCATCACTATGGCTCATTGTGTAGCTGAGTAGACAGAGAATTATGACTCTGGACTGAAAATGTTGAGTGTATCGCTAAGCCCAGAAGGGAAGGATCTGTGCCGACCCAAAATCCGCAGAAGCAACGTGATCTGTACAAAGACTCCTAGGAACAAAAAGGAGGTTTTGCCTTTTTCAGTTGATAGATCTTTCTCTTCTCCTGTCACATGTTTTCTCCACTACAAATCGGATGATTGTTCTCTTTGCTTAGTTTATTCAGCCATTTCACTGTGACACAGGGCTGATTTAGTTACTCTTGCTAGCTATCAGGCAGTGTATTGTCCAGGTCAGTTGAAAGATGACTCTGGATAAGGGTGGTGGTTTCTAGTCTTTTAGAGTCTATATTTCAAAAAAAATTTTAGACACTTACTTAATATTAGTTATACTTTTAGGATCTGTTAGTTTTGGAAAACCACAATGAATCTGATAGTGCCTATTTATTGTATATTACATCTCTATATTATTACATCTGTTTGCGCATGTGTGTAATGGAAAATACATATATTTAAATTACATTGTTTATTTATTATACAGCTAATTCTAGGTATCCATATAGAATACCAAACCCCTTGGAATAACTGTTTTCCATCTATCAGATTTTGTGACCTGCAGTTCACGGGAGCATTGGATTGGAATGTCTTGAGCCATCTGGGCAATCTTTATGCTTTCTGTTTCTTTTAGAATGGGGGAATTAAAGGCCTTTAGTTTTTTATAATCAGTATTTTGTTTTTGAGTGTTTTTTTAATTGTAAAGAATATTGTTTTAGCATTTTAAAATTTAATATCTGTGTGCGTGCATGTGTGTGTGTGTGTGTGTAAGACTATTGTGAATCAGTTTTCCACTTTTGGTAGGTTCTAAATCTGCGTTCATTGGTATTAGAGATTTTATCCCATTTACTACTTGAATACTTTTATTTTCTTAACCTCTGCCAGTAATAATTTACAATGAACACCAACATTTTTTTCTTCTCAACTTAGCCTCATAAGAGTGCATTTGGACCTTGAGAGTTATAATGAGCCTCTTAAAACTTTGATTGCCTGCATTGGACATATACTAAGTCCCTGATAAATGCTCAACACTTTTCCTTGGTTCTGGCCTTGGAGATGAAAGATACAGTCCCTGTTTTCTCCAGCTCTCTTTGAATACCCTTGGGCTTTTATAAAGTTCTTGAGATGGATTCTAGGTGCTTAATATGTCTCTGTAGATTTAAAGTCCTATAAAGATTTGGAGCACTCTTTTCTAGGAATACTCAAAGTTGATGGTTTCACACACTGTTATGTGGCTGCTCTTTTACCATGAGGCTGGGCAACGGTGATTGTTTTACAGTAATGAGAATGTGATTTAGCTAATTAATCAGGCACCTTTTATAAAGATTGGGTGCTGCTGATCTAAAGAAATTTTAAATTGATGGTATGTTCTTCATGAAATAAGTATACTGTATTGAACTAATGGCAGCCTGAATGAGATAGGCAGTTATTGATACTGTATTACTCAGGCTCTAAGAGTCACTAACATTCAGTGTATATGATGTTAATGTGTGTTTGATGTGCACTATTATTCAATGTAGTGTAGCTGTGCTGTTGTTATGTGAGAATAAGTACTTGGCAATGGGTGATGTATCAATGCCCAAGTTTGATAACAGGCAGCCTGCCACACCCTCACAAGGTCTTGATAGCCTTCAGACACTGATTGAGACGCAAAGATGAACCGACTTAACATTCAAATTGAAAATACTGTGCCTTAGATCCAGGGTTGTCCTGTGATTGTTAGTTTATTGATGTCTTAACCAGATATAGAATGTGTATTTTTCTGTTCCTTTCATTTTTATCAGTTTTCTTTTTTTCCTGTTTACTGTCTCAGTCTGAGAGAAATTTTTGTATCCATTAAAGGAAAAGATGTTAAAGAAATAGATTTAAGTTTTATGGCGTGCTGCAGTTTTTTATGTGTGGTAGAAGTTATGAGTGTATGGATTTACTTCATTGACTTCAGAAGGCTGTGGTTTTATTTGTACATGGAAATTTCATTGCCTCCTGCATCTGCTTTTTTTTTTTTTAAACCAGTGTAACTTAGAGTTCTAATATATGCTTTATTGTTGAAACTTTTGTGTATTATTAAAGTAATACATGTTTATTGCAAAAAATTCTAATAAAACATATGTATATTTAGAAGAAAACTACATTTTTTCCTGTTACCTCCCTCTTTCCCCAACCCAAAATTCCAGGCCTACAGAGGTAAACCAATGAGCTATATTTTTTTCAATTTTTTTCTACACATATAAATTATGCATATGATCTTTAGAATTTTTAAAATCTAGATGGCAGAAATACTTATTTTCCTTTTTTCCCATTAGTTTTGCGGCCACGTAATAAACTTCTTTTTCTTCTTTTACATTAGCCAGAGTTGGTTTCTGTTGCTAACCAGAGAAACTTATCTGAAATGTATTTCACAATAGTTCAAGGGAAGCTTGTGCAGCAGCCGGGGGGCCTCCAAGGAGGGTATTTTACCCAGCTGCCAGGAGCAAACTCACATTAATTCATCTCACAGAATGATGAGTTAGACTGATCACATATGAATTTATAAAAGAAAAGCAACCGTTTCCTGTTGGCAAGCCATGTAGAAGTCAGGAGTTTCCCAGATAGAAGGTTGCTTGGTGAATAGGATGAGCTAGTTGTATGATCCTAGATAGAAACCTCATCCCCTCTTGACAGTGCTTGGGTGGGCTCTGCCATCCTACAGCTCTTTTCCCCTGCTAGATTTCCAGAGGCTCCCATGCCTTTTTAATTTTTAAAAATTTTTGGCTTCATTGGGTCTTCGTTGCTGCGCACGGGCTTTCTCTAGTTGTCCCGAGTGGGGGCTACTCTGTTGCGGTGTGCGGGCTTCTCATTGCAGTGGCTTCTCTTGTTGCGGAGCACGGGCTCTAGGTGCGCGGGCTTCAGTAGTTGTGGCACGCGGGCTCAGTAGTGGCGCACAGGCTTAGTTGCTCCACAGCATATGGGATCTTCCCGGACCAGGGATTGAATCCATGTCCCCTGCATTGGTAGGCGGATTCTTAACCACTGCGCCACCAGGGAAGTCCCTCCCGTGCCTTTTTAACCGCCTTTTACTTAGGTGAGGAAGAGAACTTTGAGCTTCCTCTCCCACCCAGCTCACCTGCTAGGAAAAGTACCTGGACGAGTTTAGAAAGATGCTAGGAGCTGAGGCCCCCCACCATAAATTTGAGAACACATTCTTCTCTAAACCTAGACTTTCTTTAGGCTAAGTCCAATCCTTTGGTAAGTTTACTCCAAATGTGAGATGAGCTTATTACATACACCCCCATGATGGTCCCAGCTTCCTAGGACTTCAACCAGACCACCTGGATTGGACTTTGGATGCTTCTGAATTCTTCAGTATACATTAGAGAAAACCTCGTTGTTCACACTGTAAAATGGCTATTCACAGGTGCTGGCCAAGAGGAACAGCTTTATTCCCTACCTCCTTTCCTTTATCTTATTTTCCTCCCAAGATCTTGGGGGAAATCTGCTAATAACAACTCTGGATTATAGGTTGGTCAAAGGACCCACCCTTTCCAGAAAGATAGCCAGACTTGATTTCCCCCGATGTTTTATATCATGTGTACGAGTCTAGTAGGTCTTAGGATAGTTGGTACCACTGATGTTTATTTTCTTTGCTGTCACTTTCCCTTCCCTCTGGATTACTATAACCAGTTTACTTGGTTTCCCTGATTTTAGTCTCATTCTTTCACTTAATTTTGTTGATATGATCAGAATAATTTTCCCCCCAGATTACTTTGATCTTTCTACTCCCGTGCTCAAGCATATAAAGTGGCACCCTCTTTCTGTAGAAGAGCCATATAGCACACTCGTCTAGAGCCCAGGCTCTGAAGTTCAAGTGCTTGGATTGACCAGTTCTTCCCTCGGGTAAATATTTCCTCTCTCAATGCCATGATTTCTTCATCTGTAAAACGGGGGATAATAGTAGTACTCATATGGCTATTGGGAGGATTAAATGAGTTAATACGTGTTGAGGGTTTTGAATATTATTCTTTGTCTTGACTGTTGTATCTGGCACAGTGAGAACCATGCATGTGTTTGGTATTTAATCAATAGTCATAGGTTATCAAAATGGCCTTCTTTGTTCTAATTTTTAAGGCTCAGTTTGATTTCCAGTTCTTAAGCACTAGTATGTGTCATGTACTATGCTAAGTTTTGTTAATATGTTGTGAAGTAGACTTTCTGCCATAGCTGTCAGCTAAGGCGGTCTTCAGCTCCATTTTTCATGTGGGAAAATAAGACTTGGAAAGATTAATCCCCAATGTCAGGTTATTTAGCCGGTGAGGTAGTAGAAGAAGAATTCAGACCACGTTCTGCTATCTCCACGCTGTTGCTCTCTGTTCCTCTTGTTAACCTCTGTACTGTAGGAACTTCTAGCACACGTGGCCATGGTCATTTGGCCAGTAGTATGTCTACTTTCAAGTTTTCAGTGTTGCATGGCTTAAGAATTGGGCCATGCATTATTTTTCTAATCAATGTAAAGGCTCTAGCAGAGATTTTTAAACTACTTAGAAAAAAAAATACATAATCTCTTGGAATAAAATTCCTCCGCATCAAAAGACTAAACAACTTTTAAATACTTTCAAATAATTTTTTAAGTTGACTCTATTACTGAATCATTTTAAAGCAGATTCAGTGTTACATCTTGGCAGTTCTCATAAATTTCAGTGTTTTTAGAAAAGAGGGTCATTCTGGATAATCATTTTATAGACAGAGAATTGAAGACAGAAGGATGTTTATTGACTTGCCAAAGGTCACCTGGTAAATTAACAACAAAACTGGCATTAAAACCCAAGTTTTCCAGCTCCTTCTGTGCAATTTCTACCCTGAGACCATCTTGTCCTTTAAGACAGGAGAGTGATTTAAAATTTATATGTGATGCTTCCTGGGAAACGAAATCTGTTTGAAATGGTATTTGGGAGGAATTGACACATCTGCCAGGCAGCATCAGGCTGATATGTGTGGATTTTAGTGATGGGGGAAGAAGAGATGAAGGTGCCTAAAAATTGGTTACTTTTACAATGATGGGATGTCTATAGTGTGCTGGTTATTTGTAACCTTGAATTCAGGCTTGATGTAAATCTGCTGTTCCTTCCACCTGGGAGGATCCACACCTTTTCTGTCTCTCATCCTCCTCAACCCACCTACCTTAGTCTTAGTCATAGTTTAGGTCTCAGCTTAACTCTTTCTTGGGGAACCTGTCCCTTGTTCACTACTCTGATTCTTCCTCATTTGACCTCTTTTTAAAGACCTCTGTTCTTTAAAAAATCTCCCCCAATTCCCATTCCAGTTTCTCCCTCCCTCTTTTGGTCGCCAGCATGTCAAAACTTGACTTTGAATCATTCCTATCGACTCTCCTGCCCAAAACATATTTTCCTTGTTGGTGAAATCATGATCATCAAAATCTTCGGATTGAATCTTCATATTCTACTACTGGCTGTAAAACATACACAGTGTTTCCAGATAAGCATGTTCACATGGAGAACCTCTCACAAGGATCAGTTTTCTTACTTGTTACTTACCCCAACCTTTCCTAGCCATGTAAACACAGTAAACTTTCCTTCTCATCAGTACCACCCATCTGTATTGTTTGAATAATTAACTCTGTAATGTGATTCTTCCCTTTTAAGGGTGAAGACTGCTTGGGGGCTGGTTCAGTTCCTGTCTTGGTCATTGTTATATCCCCAGGGCAATGTGTGGCACAGAGGAGGAGCTTAGTAAATTTTTGTTGGATAAATGAACGTTTTAATGAATACATGCAACCAGGCAGTGTGTGGGAGGCTGGGGGTGAGTGGGAGGGTAGAAGGATGAACCCAGGCACCCAGGAGCTTCTAGTCCAGAGGGAGAGACAAGTGGTGAATGATGACATTCATTTACAGGATCAGTTGAACTGAGGGTTAATTGGCAGATCAAGGAAGGGGCTGAGTTGAAGACAGAGAATAAGGAGTGATTGGTCCCAACTGGGCTCGGAAAAGACAAGGTGGACCTCGCAGAGGAGATGACATTTAATTTGGCCTTGAAAGATAACTGATTTAGCAGGGCGGGGAAGGTGCCAAAGCATGACAAATTACTACGGTTGTGTTTATGCATCTCTGGACCCCTTGTATGATATCTCTCCAGTCAGGGTAGGAGAATAATCCTAGAGTTGGAAATCAGGGGACCTGAGTTTGCTACTACTGCCTATCCATGGGACCTTCGCTCACTGCTCTGGATTTCAGTTTACGTGTAACAGAAAGGTGTTACACACAACTTTGAAGGACTGTTTCTCCTCTAAAACGCTAGAATTCTGTGGATGCCGCTTTGTCCTTGATCACTGTCTGACTCACCTGAGAAATGTGCCTTGCTTTCTTTTTTTTTTAAGATTTTTTTTGATGTGGACCATTTTTAAAGCCTTTATTGAATTCATTACAATATTGCTTCTGTTTTATGTTTTGGTTTTTTGGCCTCAAGGCATGTGGGATCTTTGCTCCCTGACCATTGGAAGGTGAAGTCTTAACCACTGGACCGCCAGGGAAGTCCCCCTTCCTTTTTTAAAGATTTTTTTTGATGTGGACCATTTTTAAAGAAATGTGCCTTTCTATTGTGACCTTGTTTTCTGCAAACCATGGAAAATGTCAGTGAGGAGTTAGGGATGTGTCACGGTCCTCTTCGTGGCTTGCTGACTGGGGACATGTTTTAGGGTTTCTCTGGTTTGAGTTTTATAGGTGAGACGTGTGGTTTGAGCATAGGATGTGTGGTAGGACCACAACCTCTTGGACTCTGGTTGTATTGTTCCAGGCGCGGAGGGCAGGGCTTCGTCAGGCTGAGTTGGGCCCACTTGACTTGGGAGAATACAGATGGCGAGCAACCCCATTGATGTAGACTTGGTCATTCTCACTTCCTACACGTGGATTTGGGATCACAGAGCCTTTTGACCTGCAGGTGCTGAAATTCCTTCTTGCACATGAGTTCCTAGGCGAGATGTCAAATTATGAGTCAAGTGGAAGCTGGGGGGTCTGAAGAAAGGAACAAGTCTGGAATTGAGTCAAACTGCAAATATTTACAAGGGTGTCTATGGCCTTTGCAGATCTAAAATTATTTTATTATTTTATGTTAATTATACTATGTATTGAGAACATTGTGTCCTGAGTGTGATTTTGTTTTCACATGAAATTGCCACATCTCTGCTCTCCCTCCAAGGGTAAATTGAGAAGTTTGGTCATTAGATAATCTTTGATATTTCTTTCAGTTATAACATGCTATGAATTTTTTAATGAAGGTAGGCATAGGGTTGAGTAGGTAACAGAAAAATTGGGATAGGGGAAGCATCTCCTCTTTCTTAAAACAGTATTACCCGTCCCCTCAGAAGAATTCTGTAATAAACTTTAAAGTTAAAATCTCGTCTTTAGTATTCATCTCTTCTTTTGGCCAACTGGAAGTGGCAATCTTGGATTTCTCTCTTCTTCACTTTTTGCCCTCAAGGAGTTTGCTTTTTGGTTGGAAGAGAAGAATCAGCAATGATGAGCTTCCAGGTTGTGAAAACAATAGTGTCATCTGGTTAATTAACTTTTCTGCTGTGTGGATTTCTTCTGTCTTCTCTAGGAAGGAAATGTTCAATATATACACAATAAATTGCAGGAGTTGTGTGTGTGTCTGTGTGTATATGATTCGAGTTTGATTTAAGCCCTCATTTATGATGGCAGGGATCTGTTTGTGAAATGGTGAGTTGCAAACGTTCATCTTTTTTCTTTGTTTGCTTCTGACGCGCTAATGAACTTTGCATGTAAGGCTTGCAAATTGTGAGGATCCAAAGAAATAGACTGACCCTTCTGTAGAGAAAAAGAGAAAATAATGATAATCAGGTACCATTTATTTACGGAGTCCTCAGTGTTTGCCTATTAAGAGATTTATATACATCTCTTATGCATTCAGCAAATATTTATTATCTACTTAGTATGTGCCAGGTACTGTTCTAGGTATTGGCTGTATAGCGGTGAACACAACTCAACCCGTGCCCTTATAGAGATTAGGGTGAAGAAGAGGAATTAAAATCAGACCCAGAGATGTTTTATTGTCCATGAAAATGAAGACAATGTAGACGAGGATGAAAGTGATGATGTGGCATTGTTGAGATGTGTCCCCAAGAGTACTGTCTTAACTGTTAATTTAGGAAGTTACAACGATTTCTCAGAGCAGTGACTGGTATTTGATTTCCTCTAGTGGAGAAAAATTAAGGCCATTTCCTTCGTGCCTACCTTGCTGAGAGGGTCTAGCCAGGACGCCTCCCTGTGATCTGTGGTTGTCAGCTGTTCATCAGCTTCTCATATGTGAGGTATATAGCACTTACTTTTATGGCATGAGCATTTGATCTGCTGATCCTCCCACCCCACCTGTCATAAAGATCCTTGTTTTGGGACCATTCAGCAATATCTCTTGTCCATAATTGTCCTGCAATTGCATAGCTCCCTTTCTGTGATATCACTTCCAGATCCCTGATGTTTTAGCTGATTCGTGGAGTCTCTCCTGACAGGGGAGGTGAGATGTTGTATATACACACCTTAGCCCACAGTGGTATGCCAAGGGTCACTGACTACTGCTACGATGATGACAACCACCACCACTGCCACCACTACTACTAGTATTACTACTATATGGGCTTTTTAGGGAATTTCAGTTTTTCTTCTAAGATATTTTATCACATAGACAAGCCAGTAGCTGATGTCATGTATCCCCTACGGACAGTAAGGAGAAGGGGAGAGGGGAGAGGAGAGACTGTGATAACAGTGGGAGCTCTGGAGCCCATCAGACCCACTTCTGCCAGTTATCAGCTGTGTCACTTTAGACAAGCTTGTGATCCCTTCTAAGCTGCTTTCCTTCTCTGTAAAACAGGAATAATAATAATAACCATAAAATAATGTTGATTCCTTATTATGAACCAGGCATTTTACCCAGATTGTCTACTTCGAACCTTTTAACTCCTCTTTGAGTTGTAGGAATCAATTTACAGATGATTCTCAGCACAGAGAGGTTAAGAGCTTTGTCCATGAACACACAGCCAACGTGAAGGGGGGCTGGGATTGGGACACAGGCGGTCTGGTTGCCCTACATTGTTATAATACGTGAAGCTTTGAGCATCACGTCACTTAATACATTGTCACGTTTATTCAAAGTATAATACCATGATCACAAACTGGGCTTCAGTCATCAAAGAGACCTGCTTCTTCCCCCATGGAGGTGGCCCTGACTGCTCTCTGCCCAGAACCTTTACTCCCATTTGGAGTTCTGCCGCTGCAGGTGGAGGTGGGTCTGGTATTCCAAATTCCTTAACGCAAAGTAAGAATGACTACTTATCGAGTGTTTTTAGTGTCCATCCTGGGACTCCCAGTGAACTTAAATTACTTCTATTCACTCTCTGCTTCCACTTTAACTTCTGGCTTGGCATCAACAAGTTGAGAAATGTTAAAGGAGCTTTGCAGCTAAAATCTCTGGTGCACTGATGAGCTGAATCACCCACCATTAGGCTGCAGACCTGCCTGGTGGGGATACTCTTGTTTACTGAGGAGCATTTCTTTTTTTTAAGGTGGATTGATGGCATGGAAGCCATTCCAAAGCAAGATCTGTATTGACTTCGATCACTCCAGCTCCCACCTGGAAGAGCTCTGGCCCCAGGGCCAGGGGAAAGCAGCTCAGATGGGGCCAATGATGAGAATTGGGGGGAAGAAACTCTCCAGTGCAAAAAACAGTTCCCACCTCAGTCCCTCTGTCCATCCCCACCCTGCTGCGTAGATCAGTTGGAGGTACCTTCTGGTCAGAGCTGGTCGCTAAGTCAATCCAGGCAGCTTTCCTTTGGGCTGTGATCAGGAGCAGGGTTCTGGGCTATTTGTAAACAGGTTGACAGCCTTGAAGCAAAGTGTAATATTGACACTGTCACACACGTAACATGCAGTCATGGTGGGAAACCTATCCCGTCTCTGGTGTGATTTGTCCTCTACTTTTATTTCTTCCTTCTCATCTTAGGGTATAAGAAACACTCATTTGAGGACTGGAGAGAATGATAATTCATTTTGTCTTTATTTGGGCAATTAAAGAATGGACATAGGTTCTCACATCCAGACTTTTGATTCGAAGCCTGAACATTGTTACATGAGGATTTCATCCAAAGCCAGAGTGGTTGTGGGATGTACCATGGTCCTGGTTTATCATGGGCTGTTCTCTTCTTGCAGGTGATCGGGTTCTTTTCTGATGACCAGAAAGCTTCAGCACATTAGTTAACTGAAAATCAGGTGACTATATGTGGTGGGAAACTATTTCTCTGTCTTTTTCTTACCTTACTGATTCTGTTCCTGAGAGCTAAGACACTTTCTCTGTGGATGAGGACTGCTTGCTGCAGCTGGATGCAAGCTCAGGTCATCTCTAGGGAACCTGTCCCCATGGGTGCAAGTGAAGAAAAACACATTAAAATATCTGTGGGCTTTTGAGAGCTGCTCATACTTGTAGGGAGGCTGCTGGTGTTTATGGCCCTGCCTAATTACTAGTGTGACTCATCTCAGTTCAGTGTTAGAAGAGAGGGAGTTGAACTGTGGAGGGTTTCATCTCTTCTATGGAATGAATGAACTCATATTGATGATCATGTCAAAATGTCTTAAGATGTTTTCTAAGACATCTCCAAGATCATTTTATATAAATTCCAGAGGGGAAAAGGCCCCGTAGGTAGGGCCACAGAGTGTGTTGATCACAGCACGGATTTTGGACTGAGACCTACATTTGAATCTCAGCTCAAACTTGAATAGGGTTTTTGGTTTTGTTTTAACTTAATTTTTATTTTTAAAAAATCAAAGCAATACATGTAGATAATTTTATGAAACTCAAAAAGGACTTTAAGATTTATTACAAAAATGTTAGAATCCACAGCATCATCCCTCCCTACCGTTCGGTGGGATCCCCCAGAGGGTACCATTTTTAACTCTCTGACCTTTTTCTTCTAATATTTCCCTTTATGTTTAGAAATCATGTTTGCGTTTCTGTTTCTTTCAGTTTCAGATGTAGGTATCATCTATTGTTATCTATTATTATCTCTCGAAAGGACCTTGAGGATTGTTTTCTCACTTCACCTAAAACCACACTTGCCCTTCCTCTACCCTCCTAAACTCTACATATCAATATCAGTATATCAGCATTTTTGCTTGAACATTCATAGCTGAGTCACATAGTGTACTATAATTACGTTGCTTTTTATGGCGCTGATAAGTACTTTGCTTTTGCTGTTCCTTATTTTTCTTTGTGCCCATGTCTAATTCTTCTCCAAACTCTAGCAGAACTGAAAAATCCTCCCAACATAGTCAAACCAATCAAAGTCATTAGTTCCTTTAAAAATTTTTTTTGAGAGTCCTGTCTCATGTTGTTTAGTGTCCTCTGGCTCAGATCTGGACTGGGTGCTGTCTGTCCATCCCATAGTTGTCGTCCTGGAATTTCCCTTTATAAAGTCCTTGAAAGCGAAAGTATCTTAACCCTTCTCAGCCATGGCTCTTCATCCGTGGAATGGGGATAATATTATCTATCTCAGGGAGTTATTGTGAGAATTTAATGAGCTAATAGACATGGAAGGCAGTGGTATGAAGTAAGAACTTAATCAGTATTAGTTACTGTTATTCTTGTTAAAAAAAAAATCTTTCTCTTCTTTATCATGTTAAACTATGATCACTAATCTGCAATGCATCTTTAAGAATCAGGCATATTTTTATAGCTGATAAAGAACTGAGACATAACCCTTCATTTTACAATGAGACCCAGAGTAGATACGTGTCTTTACCAAGGTCATGGGTCTAGTCAGTACAGAGGGGTGGAGCCAGAACCAGATCCCGGCACCTGTAACTTTAGTTATAGTCATGTGTTCTTTCCATTTTCTCACGCAGACTCAGTAACCTGCAGGGTTTTTTGTTTTGTTTTTATTGTGTAATGCCTTAGCCATTTCTTCTCCCTTTGCCTAATTTCTTAATTAAAATATATAGCAGCTTTATTGAGATACAATTGAAATATCAACCAACCATTTAAAGTTTATAATTCAGTAGTTTTAATATATTCACAGAATTGTGGAGCCATCACCAAAATCTGACTTAACAACATTTCCACCATCTCAAAAAGAAATTCTGTACGGTTTCGCTATTACTCCCCTGACTCTCAGCCCTCAGTAACTACTAATTTACTTTCTATGTCTGTAGATTTGCCTGTTCTGGACATTTCATATAAATGGAGCTTACAATATGACGTCTTTTGTGACTAGCTTTATTTAATTAACATAGTGTTTGCAAGATATATCCATGTTGCAGCAGGTATCAGTATTTTATTCCTTTTTATGGCTAAATAATATTCCATCGTATAGATAGACATTTTGTTGATCCATTCATCAGTTGATGGACATTTTGTTTGTTTATAATTTTTGGCTACTATGAGTCTTGCTACTCTGAATATTCATGTACAAGCTTTTGGGCATAAGTTTTCATTCTCTTGGGAACATATCGAGGACTGGAATTGCTGGTTCATATGGAAAATATTTTCAACTTTTTGAGGAATAGCCAGACTGTTTTCCAAAGCAGCTGCACTATTTTTACATACCTACCAGCAGTGTATGAAGGACCCAATTTCTTCATCTCATCACCAATATGTGTTATTATCTCAAGTGCATGAAGTACCCCAACTGTAAGTGTACTGTGCTTTTGGTGTATATTTCCCTGGTGACTAATGATATTGAGAATCTTTTCCTGCGCTTACTGCCCTTTGTTTATATTCTTTGGAGAAATATCTATTCAGATGCCTTTTCCCCTTTTACATTGTGTTATTTCTGTTGTTGAGTGATACAGTTTTTTATAGGTTATGGGCACAATTCCCTTACTGGTTGTATGATTTGCAAATATTTTCTCCCATTCTGTGGAACATGTTTTTTGCTTTCTTGATGGTGTTATTTGCAGCACAAAAGTCTTATTTATTTTTTTCCTTTTGTGTTTGTGTTTTTGCTTCATATCTAAAAATGCTTTTGCCTGCCTCAAGTTCATGAAGATTTTCTCCTATATCTTTTTTTTTTTAAAATATAAATTAATTAATTAATTTATTTTTGGCTGTGTTGGGTCTTGCTGCGTTGTGGGCTTTCTCTATTTGCAGTTGCTTCTCTTCTTGCAGAGCACAGGCTCTAGGAGAGCAGACTCAGTAGTTGTGGCGCACGGGCTTAGTTCCTCCGCGGCATGTGGGATCTTCCCGGACCAGGGCTCGAACCCATGTCCCCTGCATTGGCAGGCAGATTCTTAACCACTGCACTGCCAGGGAAGCCCTCTCCTATATCTTCTTCCAAGAGTTTTATAGTTTTAGTTCTTATATATTTAGGTCTGTGGTCCATTTGGAGTTAATTTTTTGTATGGTGTGAGGAAAGGGTCCCAACTTCATTATTTTACATAGATGTATGAAATTGTCCCTGCACCATTTGTTGAAAAGACTATTCTTTTCTCATTGAATTATTTTGGAACCCTTGTCAAAAATCGAATCTACAGGGGTTTTGACATAGTGTCAGGCTATCCTGCCCTCCCACAAAGTGTGGGTGACTAATGTAATAATGTGCATGATAATAAAATGAATGGATTCCCAGTAATACCCTTTGTCTGAAACCTTTGTGACTAGAGGGAGTAAACATTTTGGAGGAATGCATTCCTGGTCTGATAAGGCAGTATCGTAATGTACCAACTAAAAACCATCAGATGTACCAGAAAATATGAAATAGGAATTACTTTTGAGGTTTAGAAAAGAACACAACACAGAGTCAGCACAAGCAGCCCAGCTGTGGATGAGCTGTGCTCCAGCTTTTGCTGCAGATCTCTGCAGGCCTGAGAGCTTGCTCTGGGACCAAAAGATGTAGACAGCAGAAGATGCACTTGGCTGTGACTCCATTGGATGTGCCCTGATGTACACCATTCCTAGCCCTGCACAAAAGGTTTTCTCAGGTCTCAGCCAGGAGACAAATTAGCAGTTTGCCTGAGGACAGTACCAAAGCCCGCCATCTTGGCCACTGCCCTAGAACCCTGGAGACTTCTGCAGTGAAGTGGATTTAGATATTTTCATTGTCTTTGTTCTTTTTTATTGAAGTTTAAAATACATAAAGTACATAAAGTCCACTAATATTAAATACAGCTTGGTGACCTTTTAACCTGTGTATTCTTGTGTAGCTGTCACCCAGATCAAGATATGGAACATTGATAGCACCCCCAAAGGTTCCCTCCTGCCTCTGCCCATTCAATGTTCCTTTCTCAAAGAGGTCACTGTTGTTCTGGCTTCCCTTACCATACATTCGTTTTGCCTGCTCATGAATTTCGAGTAAACAAAAACTGTAGTATGTGCTTTTTTTATGCCTGGCTTAACTTGTTCAGTATGTTTGTGAGATACATCCATTTTGTTGTATCAGTAGTTCATTTATTACTGCTTCTGTAATATGACCATACCATAATAGATTTATTCATTCTTCTATTCATAGGTGTCTGGGTAGCTTGCAGTTCGGGGCTTTTTTCAATAACAATGCTGTATTTATTCTTGTCTGGCAGGATGTTTCACTAGGTATAAGAAGAGCTTGGGCGGATGGTAGGTTTGTATTTGACTTTAGAAGACACTGCCAAATGGGTTCTGATTTTTTTTTTTTTAAATAAATATATTTATTTATTTACTTTTGGCTGTTTTGGGCCTTCGTCGCTGTGCGCGGGCTTTTCTCTAGTTGCGGTGAGCGGGGGGCTACTCTTTGTTGCAGTGTGCGGGCTTCTCATTGCGGTGGCTTCTCTTGTTGTGGAGCACGGGCTCTAGGTGTGAGGGCTTCAGTAGTTGTGGCTCGCGGGCTCTTGAGCGCAGGCTCAGTAGTTGTGGCACACGGGCTTAGTTGCTCCACGGCACGTGGGATCTTCCCGGACCAGGGCTGGAACCCGTGTCCCCTGCATTGGCAGGAGGATTCTTAACCATTGTGCCACCAGGGAAGTCCTGGGTTCTGATTTTTTATCCTCTTCTCCTGTTTACATCTCTCTCTGAGCTCTGTGGCTCAGAGTATGTGTTCATGTCCTCAAGTATACATAGGTTGGGGACAGGAAAGAGGCGGAAGAGAAACTGATGAAGGAAAAGAGATGTAGGGGGATGGGGAAATGTGTATTAAAGGAAAATAGTGAAGAAAGTGGAGAGAATGACTTGGAAACAGTATGATCGTGAGTTGGGAGCACGAGCTTTCAATCTGGATTCAAAATCTCGCTCTGCCATTGACTACCTATTTAACTTTAGGAAACTTATGTCACTTCGGAGGCAAATTTTTCTCACCTGTGAAACAGAACTAATAATAAGCACTTGTATTACAGAGTGACTGTGAGCAGTGTATGAGGCATTGCCTAAAAGTAACAGCACAGCTTATATTTATTGAGCGCTTCCTATGCGCTAGTCACTGTGCTAATGTAATTCTCTAATACAATCTTTACAAGAACGCTGTGAGTTATGTGCTGTTATTTTACCCACTAGGAAGCTGAGGGTCTGAGATGTTCAGTAACATGCCCCCAGGTCACAGTGTTGGTAAATTAGCTGAGTGAGAACTCTGATAGGTTGACACCAATGTATGGATTGCAGAGACTGTGGGAAGTAGACATGAAAGGCAGTGTCCTTGTTTGTAGACACCAACAAATGGAGAACTACTATCCATGTAGGCAGGATAAAACACCGGGTGACTCATCCAGGGTTTTCTGGAGTAGTCCAAGAAGGGACAATGACCATATGGGGTGAAGGACAACGGAAAGTTGGCAAATCTCTTTCCATAGTATTTAGCCCCATCCCCAGGGCAAGTTTTCAAGTTTCTTTCTCAGCATTCACTAGAAACTTTGTATAGAGGTGATGCTAACTGACCCAGATCACCCCTTCCCCGCACATCTTCCTGAAGTCCTTTAGCTCTTTCTGAAGTCTCATCCCTCAGTCTGGTCCCAGGTAAAAGTGCCGTCTTACTCCTTTCTCTCCTCCTCATTCTGCCTGCCATGTTTTGCACTCTGTTGGCTTTACACCACCTTTCTGCTGCTTCTGAGATCCAGCATTTGCCTCCTGGGGAGCACCCAGAATTCCATAATTATTTTTCTCCCTTTTCCCCTTCGCAGTTCCCACATTGTCTTCTCTCAGTGCTGTGCTCTCAGCGGGATAGCTTTGCTGTAGTCACACAGTCCCAGTATCGGAGCAAGTCACACATTGCAGAGGTGCAGGAAGAAAACGTTAACCCATCCTCCTTCCCCCTCCAGACTCACCCTTCCCTCAGCCCCACCCCAGGCATCCCATGTTGCCAGATTGACTAGTTTTTCACGCCTATAGGAACATATAAAGTGTAAAGACCATAGTCTGTCTTCATTTCTTTACTAAAATGGTAGGGCGTTGCTATGCACACAATCCTATTTTCCCCTTCCCTCCTCAACTCTCCTCCTTCCTGTAACCGTTCCTCCTTCCCTCCCTCCTTCCCACCTGCTTCCCTACTGGTCCATACTCTCTCCCTTTCTGGCTCCTTCCCTTTCCCCCTCACTTCTCCCCTCTTTCCTAATTTCAGTGAGTTGCTTCCTTGGTCCAGTCATCATGCAGGGACCAGAGGATGTAAAGGTGCATTAGGATAAGGCCCTTGCCCTCTAGGAGATCAAGGTCTTGTGAGGAGATCAGGATATGCGTAGCTTATTGTTATGAAAGTTTTCTCTGTCATTTGGATCATGCTCCTCATTCACTTAGAATGAAATTGAAGAACCATTGGAGGCCCAGGCCTTCTACTCAAGTATTGAATTGACCTTGGGGCCTGAGAATTAACAACAACAAAAAAATGTATCCCAATGCTCAGGCAGCCTATTAAATTAAGTCCATTCCTACCCTTCCCATTTTGTTTACCGATCATTCCAGACATTCCTGCATACTGTAGGCTTCTGTCTACGGTAGAAATAAACTCTCAGCATCCTTGGTAGAATATATAGCTCTTTTTCAGAGGAATTGCATTTAATGAAGAATGGCTTTCCCAACCTCAGAAGCAACTTGACCCATTGTAAAGGTAGCAATCAGTGGCTCAATCTATAAAGCCAGGTATGGAACACAACGCAGATTTCATTTTCTGTGTTGAAGAATAGGGAAGATATATTGACACTTACTCTGTGCCTGGCCTTATACTGCATGGCCCGCATGTGTCTCTCACCCTCTCATTCTCACTGTCAGGCATGAAATAGGGAGCGCTAGAACCATTTAATTGTAGACAAGGAACGTGAGACGCCAAATAGTAAGAATATTCATTTCAGTTTAATTCATGTAGAAATATTGGGTGCCTACTGTGTGCCAGGCTCTGTTGTAGACACTTGTAATACATCATTAAATAACAAAGAGTCTTGCCCTTGGGCAGTGTACATTCTAACGAGGGTGGGCAGGTAGGGTAGGATGGATAATAAACTATAAACATAATCAATTAGTAAATTATGGAGTACAGTAGAAGTTGATAAGGACCGTGAAAAAAAAGAAAAAATAGAGCAAGTTGAGGGAATTGAAAGTGGTCAGGGTTTAGCAGTTTATAGTATTCAATGGAATAGTCAGGTTAGACTTTATGGAGAAGTCAAGAATTGAGTAAAATATGCAAAATATCAATATTAAAAAAAGACTACTCTGTCCTATCGTCTTGCTAAAAGGGTTGAAGAACTCATTTAACAAGTCTTTGTTGAGCTGGGAGATGCAGGAATGGTCCTTCCTGTCACCCATGCCCCCTAATGGCCTATGGTTTCTCTAGGGAGATCTGTTAGCTCCCAGGAGATGACTGGGTGTCCAAGGGAATACGGCAGACAGATTTCCAGTGGAGTTCAGAGGAGGCAAGACTGGATGTCGATAAGCACCTCCCAGAGATAAATGCTCAGCGCACATTATGTGGAGGCCCTGTGACTGACTCACAGAGATTCTGAAACATTTTTCCAGAGCGCTGGGAATCTCTCTGGGAGGTTAAGTGGTGAAGCCTTGTCTTGGGAGTCAGACTACCTTCTGAGTCTGGGCTCTACCATTTGATGATGGTTAGTGTGTTCCTTCAGCTCTTTGGAGATTTGCTTTCTTCCTCTGTAAAATGGGAAAATTAATACTTAACTCAAAGAGTTGTTGTAAAGCTGATGTAAGGATTGTTGACAGCGTTTAGTGTGGTAACTGACACGTTGTCACAATAGTGATTATTTTCATCCATCCTCATCTGTAGGATCATCCGAGGTTTTGTTCCGAGATAGGAGTCTCTGGCAAGATGGCTAAGATAACAATTAGCCTCACCAAGGCCCCTCGCCTAGGCCGGGTGAGAGGCCCAGAGGAGGGAGGCCCTGGCATTTCTCACTTCCTCTTTCCGACACGGGACCAACTTTCCAGAACACCACATGGACCAAAAAAACTCATAGGGATTTTTCTCAGCAGGTGGACTTGTAAACAAGTGACAGGGCGGAGAGGGGTGGCTTGGGGAGTCCTGATAGATAAGCAGTTGTCAGGAGTCACCCCTGGGACTGCCATCTGTTCCCATTCTCCCCAGACTTGTGACAGCCTACCTCCAACCCGGACTGGAATTCCGAAAGCACAAGTAAAGGGCCAAGGTCCTTGGGACCGGATTGAGGGCAGCCTTACGTGGTGGCTGTTTTCTGTGCAGCCTAGTCACACCCTTTGAGATTAGGTAGGTTTTGGGCTGGTGATGCCGGAAGGGATTCGTGGACCTTAACTTTTTAGGAAATATTCCATGACTGATTCATGTATTCAGAAAACACTACTGCCAAAAACACTGTGTCCGACCCTGTGCTTGGGGTCAGGTAACCAAAGCTAGTAGAGGCACAGGCCCTGTCTTCAGGGAGCTTCTAGCCCTGATGTAGCTTCTAGCCAGCTTCAGGCTGGCCCGTGGGAGCTGCTGGTTGGATGATGATAAACCTGGAGTGTTTATCTTGGGCCAGGTAACGTTCTAGCCTCTCTATACATATAAACGAGACAGTGCCTCTCTTTAATTCTTTAGGTCCAGAGCCCAGATTACATGGGTTATTCTGTCATGATCTGGTCTTTCTCAACTAGCTCTTCTGAATCCCAGCCTAGGATTCCTTTTTCCTTTAGCGTTTTCTTTCTTTGTTCCCACCTTTTAAAAAAAAAAATTGCACATCTCATTTTTAAAGAAAAAAATAGAAAATACAGGAAAGAAAAAACGAAGACAGCCAATATCAACAACCCCTCCCAAGCATACCTACTTTCTTCATATGTAGTATACCTTCATTTTATATATGTCTTATATATTTTTATATCCTATATAATATTTATATTTTAATAGAATAATACATATGTTTATTTATACATATAAGTTATATGTTGAAGTTACAAAATTTGAATCAATATATGTAGTATTTTGCAAACAATATACAGTGTTTTGAAGTTTGTTTTTCATTTAATAACATCATGAACATCATTCCATGTCAGCAACTGCATCTGTGGTTTTTAAAGTATGCAAAGTGCTCCCTTTTTTGGTGTGCCATAATTGCTTTAACTAGTTACTGCTTTGGATGTTTCTAAATTTTCATTTTGGCACACATCCTAGATTATTTATTTGACAAATTTCCAGGAGAAAAATTGTGCCGTCAAAGGGCAAAGATTATCAGCCTATGCTGGCTAGCTCCCCCTACTGCTGATTTTTTTTAACCATTACCATTTATTATATGTACCCTCTACATATGTATGTATGTATGCGTGTGTGTCTGTGTGCATGTATTGTTTGTATATGCATGTGTGTGTGTATATATGTATGTGTATATGCACATATGTATGTGTGTATGTGTGTGTGGCAAAATTACAGATGTCCTTATCTGAAGTATTGGAGGACAGAGCTGCTTTTGTATATCGTTATGATAATGGTGGACATTTACATATATTCCTTTATCCCTGCCAGCCTTCCCTATAAAAATCTTCATCTCCCTTACTCTGCAGCCTCAGTGAAATCTCCATTTTGTGACTGAGGTTTGAGTTTAAACAGCCACAGGGTGACTAGGCAGGACTTTCCCATTGGCTCAGTATTTCCAGTGAATCTCCTCGAAAAGCCACCTGGTTCTCCTCTACAGCCTGGAGGCAAGTGGCAGGGAAAGGGCACACGGTACTTTCGCCCCTTCCATCGCTCATGTCTTGTCCATAGTGAGCTGGCCTAAGCTGGGTAACTGGAGTGAAAGGTGCTGTTTTTTCCAGTTGGATGTGCAACTGGCTACGCAGTGCCGGACACAGCGGTCTAGCCACTCGTCACGTGCCATGGTTCCCGCTGTTGGTGGACAACCTGGACTGTCCATACTTTCCCATCACAGCTGCTGTTTGCTCAGTTGGCAAGCAAAACAGGGAAGGAGGCCACGTCCTCCACCTGCTCATGAAAGTTGTCCATTCCATTCATCACTCAGGGGAAAACTCCCCTGGACTGGACCAGGGAAGGAGAAGAGCCTGGAATCTTCTGAATGGGGTCACAATCACCCTATACAGATCTTTTCATCTTGGCTAGAAAAACCCATTGTTGATATTTTGGTGAAGAATCTTCCAGAGGTTCCTCATTGTGTGTGTGTGTGTGTGTGTGTGTGTGTGTGTTGGCAGGCGGGTGTAACATTTTTTCCTTTGCAAAATAGGATTATGTTGAATACGTGCTTATGTAACCTAATTTTTTAAATTTAAAAGTATATGTATTTTTCATGTCAGTATTCTGTTGAATATTCATTCATTTATTCATTCATTCATTTAAAATCTAACATTTAAAAATGAAACAGAAGAACATTCTTTCCACCGTCATTCATTTAATATTACTGGGAGAGACAGATAATAGTCAAATAATTGTAGCAGTGAATGTGAAGGAACTCTGAAGGAAAGTTAAGTGGTAGGCGTACTGCAGAGGGGACATGATCCCTGAGGAACTGTCACTACAGTTGCCATCTGAGGACTAAAATGTGAACTTAGAATGAGAAAAGATGGGTCTGTATCCATTTTTATAGCTGTGTAAAAATTCCATTTATGGATATGTCATAAATTACATAACAAACTGTTAGACTTTTTTTCAGCTTTATTGAGGTATATGGGGGCGTTTAGATTATTGTTGATTTTTCGTCCATTTTGTTCATTTTTATGGACGGATTCGAGCTTTGAGCTCTTGATCTAGCAGTGGAGTGGATTTGCCTGTATTTACCAACATCCTCATCTGGCTCCTGGTGTTTAATGATCCAAGTTTTCAAACCTCAGCCTGGGCTGTAGACAAAGGTAATAGACCTGCCAAGGAATTGCTCTAAGGAAGTGGCCTCATTTCGGGGATGTTGAGGCCAAATAGCCACACCTCGACATACTATAATCTCATGGTAGCTGGAATATATGAAGATACAGGGGCAATTCACTCTATAGTATCCTAAGCCATCCTCCTGTAGTAAAGGAGTGAACTTAGTCTGTTCCATCTATTCTGAAAGCCTGAGGACATGGTGACCAGCTCTACATGAGCTTCTCAGAGGAGTTAGTGAATGAACTGATCCTGGAAGGCTGATCAGAATTTTGTCAAATATTAAGGCATTTGGGGCCTTCTGATAGAAGGAACTCTAAGTGCAAAGATTTCAAGGATTACAGAGGCCTGGCGATATCTGGTACTAGCTTCTTTGTGGGAAATGGGTTTGGAGGGAGGATAGTTGGGGCTGGATTGGGAGAAACCTCGATTGCCATCCTCGAAAGGTTAGGTCTCATTCTGTAGGTAGTGAGGAGAGAGTCACTTCATCAGGTTGATTATGTTAGGGAAATGTTAGCTGATATAACAGATTAACCCCAGAGCCTCTGTGACTTCATATCATAGAAATTAATTTCTCCTTCACATAATGCCCGAAAGAGGTGTTTGTAATTAACAGGCTGCTCTCTTCCAAGTTGTGATTCAGGGTCCCAGCCTTTTCCATTTTGGAGGTTCTGCCATCTTCAGCCTGTGGCTTCCATGTCACTATGCATACCTGCAACAAGCTGGTGGAAGAAGAAAAAACAGAGTAGCATGAAGTTTTTATACGCCAAGTTTGAAATGGTCTCACGTTACTTCTGTGCACATTTTCATTGGCTAGAACTCAGTTCCAGGATCCCCCAAGCTGCATGGGGGGCTGGGGAATGGAGTCTAGGTGTCTTGCATGGGATGAAGAGGAATAGAATAGCAGACCCTGCTGCATTGCTGTTTTAGTTGTGGTGGTGGGATTGAGGGTGATCTAGAGGAGAGGAAGCCCAGAGACAGGGAGGGAAAAGGGCTCAGCATGAAGGCATGAATAATTAAGGTTAACATTTATTTGGTACTCAACTCTGTGGCAGGAGCTAAGTTATTTCATAAGCATCAACCCTATGAGATAGGTACCGTTGTTTCCCCCATTTTACAGAAGAAAAATCTGAGCCTGGGGGTGACTTGTTGAGAACTAGAGGAACCAGGGTTCAGACCCAGGCAGATCTTAGTCTAGCACCTGAGCTTTTAACCACAACTGTCTCTTGCTGGGCAGTGCTGTCTTCCGGGAGTGCAGGAGGGAGGGGAAGGTGAGCAAGAGGTCCGAGTCTGCAGTGAGGTGGCCAGTGCCTCATGAGATGTGAGGAAAAGAGAGGAATCCAAGCTGAACAAGATGTCAAGCTTGGGAGCCCGGGGGTGCCAATTAGAGAGACAGGGTGTGCTCTGTGTGACTCTTTGTGCAAGAGGCCTCACCAGTTGTTCCAGATCTGCCATCTCACAGCGCCTGGCCCTGATTTAGCACATGGACTGCACACGCCTGTTAACATCTTGACAAGTTGCTTTATAAGCATTTTTATTGGTTGCTCTGTATTAAAGGAAAGTTCACTGCATTGCACTTTTTAGATGGGACAATGGAGGCACAGTCCCTGTGACTCAGCCATTGATTCATTTTGCTCTTCATTGTGTGAATGTCTTTGTCTCAGGTTGCCCCACCCCTCTGCAAGCTTCCACTCACCTTGAAGACCAAGGTCAAGTGGCCCCTCCCTGGGAAGCTTTCTCCAACTTCCATGGGCAGAGGTTGTTTTCTCTCTTCTCTGTTCACGCTGTGCCAGTTAACTCTATTTATTTATTTATAATAATCTATTCTGGACTCTGTTTCCTCTATGAGGATATTAACATCCCCAGTTCCTGGGGTTTATATACAAGAGGGATTAAGGGGGGCATAATTTTTGTGGAGATTAATTTTGTTTTTTTTCCCCTCTGAATATGTAAAATGGGGGTTGCGACACAAAGTGTTTAGGGGCCAGGGAGGTGACATAAGAGTGACCCTGGCCTGTCTGGGACAGTCAGAATTGGTGAGGTGGTAGCCGGATAAGAGAGTGCACAGCTGGTCTATAAAACTGGTAACTGAGCTTAAAAAAACAAAAACAAACAAACAAAAAGCACAAAAATTGTTTTGGCAGACAGAATATTTACTTAACAAGGGTTATGTTCAGCCCTTTGGTTTCTTGTTTGTGATCTCTGATAAGGAATATAGCTCTTTGGAGAAATCTTAGAAAACAAGGATTAACATCAAGAGGATATAGCCCAGTCCCCTGTCTCCCCCGCAGCTGAAAACTAGAGTGAGGAGAGCTTGTTTTCCATCACTCTTAAATTTGGGGGTGACCCTGGACCCCTGGTCATAGGTGTGCTGTTGGCTGACCCTTTCACATCCTCTGAAATGCTGCTGAATTCAGGATCTTCATTAAGGCACAAGCTGTGCCCCTCTTATTTGAATTCTGTATGTTACTTCGGAAGTAAAGAGGAAACGAGAGAGAAGTAATGAGTATTGTTTGTTACTTTGAAATGGCTCAAAGACGTAATTTGTCATTTCTCCCCCTTTCCTGCCCAAGGTAAGAACTTCTTGCTCTTCAAGTTCGAAGATTCCACTTGTATTTATACTAGATGCATAGAAACTTGGTGTTAGCTCATTCGGAAGTGAAGATGAGTTAACTCTGAATTAGTAATAAAGTCAATGAGAAAATAGGATTTGATTTATTACTATTGCAGTTTACACACAGTTGGAGATTATATATTTGTGAAAAATAATCCTTGAAAATTGCAGTTGAAATCTGTGAAGGACGGTTTCCCTTTTCAAAGGAGCTGACGGAAATGGAAGAAGAGGGAAAATTACTCACTGTGAGTCTACCGTACGCACATCCTGCTTTTCTTCCCCCGAGGATGCCCTTCAGTGGTACCAGCTGCCTTAGTGGAGGGCAGCTCGAACCACAGTCCCAGAGGGACGTTCCCTGTGGTACCTGGCTGAGGATGCCATCGCCATGGCACATCCCCACAGCTCCTGTTAGTAATGTACCCAGAGATCCCTGTGGCCTCTGGCGAGGACTTCTCCCTCTTTTGAGTTAGTGTGGAGGGAGGGTGGGGAAGCATACGGGCTGCAGAGACCAGCGCTCTCACTGCCCAGCTGTGTGGCTTCTGGCTCATCCCCAATCCAGTGTTTGTGTGCATCTGTAAAGATGGCTCTGTCAGTATGCTTGTTTACAGTTCTGCTATAAGGACTAAATACAATCACATATTTAAAGCACATACCATTCCACATATCCCTTCTCCCCCTTTCCTGCCCAAGGTAAGAATTTCTTGCTCTTTAAGCTTGAAGATCCCACTTGTATTTATAGTAGATGCAGAGAAACCTGGTGTTAGCTCATTCGGAAGTGAAGATGAGTTAACTTTGAATTAGTAATAAAGTCAGTGAGAAAATAGGATTTGATTTATTACTATTGCTGTTTACACATAGTTGGAGATTATATATTTGCATAAAATAATCCTTGAAAGTTGCCATGTTGTTTCCTCATGTTATCCCACAGGAGGAGTTTCTTGCAGAGATAAGAAAAGCAGACCTTTGGTGTTTATAAAAAGCAAAGTTTTATGGTCAAAACGCTACCCACTCTCCCTTTCTTCTTCCCCAAAACAGAGATAGTCACAATTACATCCCATGAAGAGATAAAGAGTAGAACAGAGCTAAAGGTAAAGGAATTTTCAGTTCCTGCTCGGAAGAAGCAATGATTTAGTGATCTCTTATTAGAATTTTGAAAATCCTGTTTCTCATCTTTTCAAATTTATTAATAGCATTACCCAGCCAAGCAGAGTTACAAATCCACAAGATTAAAAATTCGCTGAATGTGGCGAATTTCAGGGACCCACCGATGTATTGTCTCCATAACAACTGGCTTGTGTCATTGATGTGAGGCATGGCACTTTCGTTTTGCTAATCACACAGTTTTATAAACATCCCTTTATGTTGTGTCAACATGGAACAGTGAGTTCTTTCTGAAGTCATCAGGAAGCTTCAGTTTGTCATGAATTTTTGTTCTGTGGTAATGATTACATTTAAGCTTAGGCCATTATTAAAATATTATACTTGTTATCACCATTTTAGAGTTAATACAGTGGAAAATACTAGGTTTTTGTGAATCTTTACTTAATAGTGGAAATGTTGTATAACTTGGTCAATTTGTTCCCTTCCTCCTTGACATCCTATTTCCTTTTAAATGCCTAAGGGATGTTTTCAGTGTGTCCCTCCGTAAAAGAATGGAATGCAGGTAAAGCAGGACCCATCTGTGTCTGTCCCATTTATAGTCTGGCAGACTATAGCACCACCTAACCTGTTTCCTAGGGCATAGCACTTTTTAGAATTTCAAGAAAGGCAGGGATCTCAGGTGTGTACCTTTTTAGCTTTTTAGGGAAGGGAAAATAATGTTACGTCTACCCTTGTAAGTTTTAGCTGAGACACTCCCCCCAACCCTCAGTAATAAGTGACAGATTAACAGGCGGAAAACAAACAAAAGTTTAATAACATCTATACCTCCTGTATACATGGGAGATACCCAGGAAAACTGAATAAAAGTTCCCGAAATGACCCAAACCATCCCTTAAATACCATCTCCAGCTAAAGACAAAAGAAGATGTTTGGGATGGAAGGAAGTCAGTTATGGGAGATTATCAGAAAACCACAGTAAACAAGGGTATGCTTTTTATGCAGATTTAAGTCCTTGATTCTCTGTTGATAAGAATTTCTTGAGTTTATTCATCCTCCTCTTCCTGGTACAGATGGGAAGATACCCTTACAAATGGAGATTTCCCTTATCAGTGTAAATGTCTCTTAACTCCCACTCAGTTTTCAGAGTTTCACCTTTGTCTGCTGTTTCTTAAAAATGATCAGCATAAAATAATATTTTTGCCTCAGAGGCATATTTTGGGGTCATAAATTCTGCTCCCCTTCAGGTTCTTCCTTCAGGAAAGTAATAGAAAAAAGAGCCAAAAATCACAGCCTTGCAGATCAACTCCCTGCAGCACATCCCTGTGAGGAAGTCAGAGACCCTGGGCTCTGAACTGTGTGATCTGGCAGGACCCTTGACTCTTGCTTTGTCCTCCATGAATTGGGTTCCAAGATCTCTGCTCTGGCTGGAGTAATGTGAGGCTTAACCGGTGTAAATTAGAAAATAGCCATGAAAGCATTCTGCTTTGCAAACGATCCTTGGGTGATAATTACACAATTTCATCAATTTTTAAAGTTGTTAAAATGTGAAAAATAGGACATAGCTGAAATCATAGATGACTTGTCTTCATTTTTGTGTTTTGATGGTTCATAAAATCTAAAACCGTCTCAGATTTTGGGCAGTCCTCTCATGTTTCCTCCCTCCAGGAAACCACTTGCCAGTCCTCTCAAAGACCAGCTCTATTTCCTGTTCTGAACACTGTTGACCATGACTCTAGCAACTGACCCTAGGAACAAAGGCCAACTCCCATGAAGAAACAAAGGCTGCCTTTCTGCCAGGTGTGCTTGTATGTGTGCGGTGGCCGTGAACCCTGCTAAGCCCCATTACCTCTGTTTGGGCTGGCTGATTCCTGTCGAGTGAACAGGGCAGTCAGGTTGTATTGGTTTTCATGCGGTTCCTGCATTTTGGGGAGACTGGTTGACAATTTTTCATATGTCACTCAATTAAGAGGAAAGGAAGTCTGGCTCCAGGGGCAATTTGAGGTCCCCTTCCATTAGGCGTCCTGTAAACTTGAGCACGTATCAAGCCTCCCAGAGAAGGGAAGGTCCTGTTCCTCCATGCTGTTGGCTGCAGTTGAAACCAAGTTCCCCTGCTGAGTTTATGATTAACCTCTCCATCCAAAACTATTCCTTTTCTTGTCCTGGCCCTGTTCCCGTCAGGATTGAGAAGTATCAAAGAAAAGGGGGATTGAAACCCAGCAGGACCCCATGGGGCCCTCCTGTGTCCACCATTTCTCCTAGGCCTTCCCCGAGTTCCAAAGAGCAGACTTAAGCAGTTACTAATTAGGGAAGTAAGGTAGAAACCAAGGAAAAGCAGTGAAGCAAGAAAAGTACCGATAGGTTAAACAATAGTTCAGCAATAAAACAGAGTCCTAGTTCCTCCTTAACGGATGGATATACATAATAGTCTGTTGCCTATCTTTGAGTTGTTCTGCAGAAACTAAGACTCCATCCAGGTGGAGGATGGTGACTACGTGCTGACCACAGCACACAGAACCCAGACTGGTTGGAACCAGAGCGTTGATGATTAAGATTCCTGAAACATCACCTTTTTACCTCACCATGAACCAATCAGAAGAAAGTCCACGAGCTGCAACCCTCACCCCAAATGTTGCCTTTAGAAACCCTTCCCTGGAGAGTTCAGTTCTTTTGAGCATGAGCTGCCAGTTCTCCTTGTTTGGTGCCCTGCAATAAACGCTATACTTACCTTCACCACAACCTGGTGTCAGTAGGATTGGCTTTGGCACAAAGCCAGTCTTGGGTGAGGGGACCCAAGTTTGGTCCCCTAACACAGTGGGGAGAACTTTCCAGCTTGCAGAGCAACTTGAGACTATCAGCCCCTCACTAATGTGCCCCGGGCATCATAGCTGACCTCTTGAAAAAGTACTGTTGTCATGAAGGTTTAGTGCATGATATTCTCCCTTATTCATCTGAAATATGTCAGAGTGGAGAGGAGCAAAGCTTGGTGTGTTCTCTTAGAGTCCCTGTTTTCTGTAGCACTGCAACATTTCTGTCGATGTGAAGGTGACCTTGTCATTCTGCATGCAGGGATGTGTGGGAAGGAAACAGCATCAGGCAGCATGCCGTTTAGACTAAATTGGATTGGGCACCTAAGTTCACTGACTCAGTGCTCTGGTAGAGACTTTATCCGATCAGACCTTGAGTGTTTGCCACCATCTGCCATTTGTTTTTAACTTCTGTCACCTGGGAGGGCTTGTTACAGGGTTGGATGGAGGAGGTAGGCGTGAAAAAGCTGAACATATGAGCTATTTAATCGGTACAGAAAGCTGAGTATATAAAGGGGTGTTGGGGTAAGTCCTGCATTCCATTCTTTTGGGGTCTTCAATTCTCCTTGCTTTTGCTTTTCTTCTCTCCAACCTGAGGACTGCTTGTCCAGATGGTCTCCCTACACCTGTGCTATCCAGTGGTGGCCATTAGCCACATGGGCTATTTAAATTGAAATATAAATTAATGAAAATTAAATGCAATAAAAAACCCTCAATCCCTCCAACATAGTAGCCATGTTTCAAGTAGTCTGTAACCACATGTGGCTACCATGTAGGACAGTGCAGGTCTCAAATATTTCCATCATGGCAGAAAATTCTGTTGGACAGCACTACAGACAGTACACTCTAGAAGAACAGAGGTCCTGTGTATGTGTGTGTGTGTGTGTGTGTGTGTGTGTGTGTGTGTGTATGTGCAGGTGCTTGTCATCAAGTCTTTAGTGCTGAACCAGGGGTGCCTGACCCATGAAAAGCTCCCAGGAACTATCTTCTGCATGAGTGAGTGAAAGAATGAGTGAGAGGCTATACATGAGTGAATGAATGAAGGAGTTTCATCCTCCATGAGCTTGGTTTAACAATGCCCTTCTTTTTCTCACTGCAGCTCATGTACCCAGTGCGGGTAATGCTCTCCAGGCGTGGTTCTTATAAGTATACATGTGCCATCTGCCCCCTTCTGACTTCATTTATTTAATTACATTTCCTCCCAGTTCTTTAGTGCTGTTTGATCTCTTGCCTGCAGGTCTCCAAGCAAACATTTCACAGGCCATTTTCTGTCTTTTGGATTCATGCAGGGTCCTACTCCTAATGGCATCTTTTATTGAGCACATCCTGTATGCTGGCTAGGGCGCTAAGTGCTTCAGGTAAACAATTTAATGCAGTCCTCCTGGGAGGTAGGTAGGTTCTACTGGGGTCCCCATGGGAAAGCTGAGGTCTGCCAGGATAAGAAGCTTGCCCAAGGTGAGCCAGCTCCCTAGAACATGGCAGAGCTAGTGGTCACATCCATATTGAAGAATCCAACGCCACCAGGCTGGACCCTCTTTTACTGTACCCTCATTGCTTTCATTTCTTTCAATATTTTGATTGATCTTGGAAGTACCTCGGGCTCTGTATCATTTAGGATTAATTGTATTGTGATGATAACTCAGAGACCCTAAAATAGTAACCTATACAAGATTGACTGTTTTCCCAGGAAATGAAAAGTCCAGGCAAAGGTGGTCCAGGGTGTTTAGAGCCCATTGTAATACCACCACTTTTGTTCTCTATTCTGCTGTCCCTGGGTCAGGCTCTTATCCTCACCTCGAATGAGCTGTCCCTGGGTCAGGCTCTTATCCTCACCTCGAATGAGCCTCCTGGATCAAGTTCAAGGCAGGAAGAAGCGAGAAGGATGAGAAGGGGGCTAAGAACAGATGACAGCTGTCTGTCCTCTTTTAAGGACGTTTTCTTGAAGTTCCACCCAGTGGCTCTGCTGATACCTCCTTGGTTTCCCCTCACTGCAGGGGAGGCTGGGACACATAGTCTTTCATCTGGACACCCTGCCTTCAGTGACAATGGCCCTTCTACCCACAAGCGCTAAGGGAAGACTGAGTATTGGGTAGGCACCCTGCAGCCTGGCCCAACCTCATGTTTTTATTTCCATTTTAGAGGTTGTGAACTCACACCCCATGGATGCGGGCAGGTTCTATTTTATCATCCCAGACTTTATTACTTTTTATCCTTGAGGTCTGGCATACCCTCTCCAGCTGCAATCAGCACTCTCCCCTCTCGTATAATGCCCAGCCCCTAGTTTATATCACCTTCCTGGTCCCTGCAGACATTTGTTTCTTCAGCCCCTGATTGGAGGATGCTATTCCCACCTTCTAGGTGTCATACCTCTCCCTCGGTTGTGGGCTTTTACTAGGTATTTCCCCCTTCAGGGGTGTGACCATCTGTCACGGCTTGTCACTCGGAAGATGTGTGCGAACTGCAGTTCGTAGTGCGACCAGAAGAGCCAGCTGACATAGCAGCCTGTTTAATGGCAGAGACTAGCTTGGTTTGTGGGTCTGTGCTTCATTTGTGAAATCTGGGGGGCTGAGCACCCTCTGGTAGGACGTTGTATGCAGATTCCCTCAAACAGGACTTCCTGGAGTGGTGTTCATAAGACTAGCTTTGAGCTTTTCCGTGCATATGTTTGAAAGTTACCCATGTTGCAGAAAGGGTGGTTCTCTTAAGTCTGGCCTTTGAGACTGCTTTTATTATCTTGTGGGCTCTTTGTATAAATCATATGGAAATGTTGATTCCTGATTCCTGCTGGTATAGGAATTCCGAGCTTTTTGAGAGTGGAGACATGGGTTCACATGATTCACTTCATTCATTCATCCATCCACCCATCCAAAGATCAGATATTTTGTATGTACAAAGCACGCTCTCAGTTACTACTGGGTTGGCAGAATCCTTGAGTATATCACATTTGTTTACGTTTTTCTGTTTCTGTCTGCTTAAATGTTTTTTTTTCTTAAATAAAAGGTTAGAATTTTCATACAACCGATCTATTTTTGTTAGGGCCCTTTCTGAGGGTTCTTGGTTCAGAAGACCATTTTCTTCCACAAAGGTTTCTGCTTTTAGCATTAGCTACAAAATAGCCAGGCAAAGCATTTTATCGCAATTTAATAAAATATGGTCTTGTGTAGATAAAGACTGCTTTTCTTTCCTTGTCATCCAGTTGCCCTTTTTGGACACATCTTAAGGTTTATTAATTGATCCTGAAATTCATTATATATTTCTCTAATATTAATTTGATGGGGAGGATAGTGTGAACAGAGCAGAGAAATGAATAAGGGTTAGATGTATCAGAACTTGCCAGCAGCTGAGAAAAGTGTGGTGTTTTAGACTTTTGATATTGAGGCATTTGAGACTTTTGATATTGAGGCATTTGAGGGATGGAACGTGTGTTAACAATATTATCAGCACAGGGTACGCATAGAAGCATGAGCTAAGATCTTGACCCTGCCAGGAACTCATTTATCAGTCTCTTAAACATGTACCTGTAGGACGAGTCATATCACACAAGCAAGGTAATGCTCACAGTTTCCATTGAGCTGTTCACTACGTCCGTCCGTGTTGGGTTGGGCTAGCTAGAGATTGTCATCAATCTCAAGACACTTCTTTTTGAATCTTGGGTCATGAATCAACAAAGGATCTGGTGGTGTGCCTCAGAGTAGAGACCACAGATATTTTCTCATACTTTGCCAGTTACTTAACGTATGGGTATCAGGCATGTCTTCTAATTTTTTTTTTCTTTTTTTTTTGGTAATGTGTGTACATACACACATGTCTAGTGTGTGTTTTTACCTGTTAGGTATGAGCGTCACATTTTGATCCACCATCCTAAATGTGTTTGACCACTATCCTCCTCTTTCTGGACAGGCTCAAATCTGATGCTGACCAGGGGTGGGAAGCCCATCCCTGCCAGCCTGCTGTTCCCATACTAGGTGCTGTATCACCTCATGGAAGCCACTAGGAGAATAACCTTGGCCAGGATCTCTTCCTTGTGCTGGGGTCCATCCAAAAAGTGGGCAGTTGTAGGTAGTGTTGATCCATGAACACTTGATATCTAGGCCAGTCGTAACCCCACCTGGTGGAAGAACTGACTGCTTGTTTTGGGCCCATGTGCTCTTGAGCCTCACGCCCCAGCTCAATTTATTCTCTTCTAAAACCTCAAAAACTTTCTCTGTATGATCTCAGCTTTTGGCCTTCGTCCACATTGCTCTCAAATTCTTCCCCTTTTCCTCTTTCTCTTGTAGATCTGCACTGTGCAGTCTCCTCTTCCTTTTGATGCTTATGTCTTCAAACTTTTTCGATGAAACTTTGTTTTATAAATTTATTTTATTTATTTATTTTTGGCTGCGTTGGGTCTTCGTTGCTGCCCGCGGGCTTCTCTCTAGTTGTGGCGAGCGGGAGCTGCTCTTCGTTGCGGTGCGCCGCCTTTTTATTGCAGTGGCTTCTCTTGTTGCTGAGCATGGGCTCTAGTCACCCGGGCTTCAGTAGTTGTGGCACGTGGGCTCAGCAGTTGTGGCTCTCGGGCTCTAGAGCGCAGGCTCAGCAGTTGTGGCCCACGGGCTTAGTTGCCCCGCGGCATGTGGGATCTTCCCAGACCAGGGCTCGAACCCGTGTCCTCTGCGTTGGCAGGCGGATTCTTAACCACTGTGCCACCAGGGAAGTCCCAAAACTTTGTTTTATATTATGAGTATAAACACTTGATTTCTGCCAACATAATATATTTTAGAAAATATTCCCAAACATTTGTGACCATGTCAGTATGTATGTATCTTAGCCTAACAGACTTCCCCCAACTTAAGTTTACAAATATACGCACCATTACCACTACCCATCAAAATCCAAATCAGGCAATAACGTAATATCCGTAAGTCACTGAATGGGAGAAAATAAGATCAAGAGATTTGTAAAAATAATAAAATCACTTTCATACAGCTTTTATTAATAGGCAGATCACTTCCATAAATATGATCATCTTTGATAGATTCTCAGATCCTAACATGGGTAGTAGTTTTATCCCTGGCTGGAGATTTAGCCACTCATTTAGGGAGACACTGTAGAGTGAGCCCCTCCACACGCTAGGCCTAGTTCTAGGTACCAGGCACATAGTGCATTGTGAATAAAGCAAAGTCCCGGCCTTCTAGTGGGGAGTGCTTGAAAAGAAAGGATGTGTGATTGTGCCTTTGAGGGGTTCAGTGCCTGGCCTAAGTTCATGCAGCAAGGTAGGGAGGAAGTGAACATTGCATCCTAGGTGTTTCTATGTCAGTGGCTTTTTTTCTGCAGTCTTGGTTATCAATTCTTTCCACCCGTGTATCTCTATAAAAACAGAGCATGAAAAGCTCAACATTACTTTGACTGCTTGAGTTTTTTCCTAAAAGTTCATGCAGAGTTTACGTAGTATACTATTACATATCTTTGTTTTAATTTAAAACTCTTTTCGGTGATGTAATGTCCCTCCCTTTATCTTTACACTCCAGGAAGATGTTTCTTGCTTATTTGACGCTTCAAGGATATCTTTGCATTATTAGGGTGACTAGCCATGCTGGTTTGTCCGGGATTGAGGGGCTGCTGGGATGTGGGATTTTCTTAAAATAGAGACAGTGTTGGACTTTCCTCCTGGTTTGCCTGCGACTGAGTGGTTTCCTGGGTTTCCAGGACTTTTGGTGCTAAAACTGGGTAAGTCTGAGGCAAAAAGGGACTAGTTGGTCGTCCTAGATTGCATACTGGAAGTGGAAGGGGACTGTATTCACCACGATTTAGAGCACATCACAAACATACCAGTACAGACTCTTAGAACATTCCCCAAATAGTTACATTTAAAGTAGCATTCTTCTTCTTCTTTTTTTTTTTTAATAAAGAAACAGGGTATCTCAATAAGTTGGGCTAGTGATATTTTATTTTACTTCTAATATCAGTCATTTTGGAGAAAAATATGATATGGCCCTGAAACATAATAGTGCATGATTGGTAAATTGATTTTAGTTGTGTATTCATGCTTTGTACCATATTTGTCAAGTAGCTTATTTATCTGCATTGCAGAGAAAGTCTCCGCAGTGTGTGTCTGTGTGCGTGTGTGCGTGTGTGTGTTTTCCTTCTACACTGAGAATGTTCAGTGAAGGGAAGAAAATGACCTTATAATTTATACAGAGATAAATACAATTTGTAGTCGGGAGGGGAGGACGGGCAGCAGTGTAGCTTAGTGTCGAAAAGCTTGGGTGCTGGACCCTGACAGTCCTGAGTTTGAGCCCTGCCACCTGCAAGCGGGATGCCCTTGATCAAGTTACTTCAGCTCTCTTAGAAGCTGACTCTGGAGAGAAGAGCTGGTCACTTTGGGATTGAATTTCTGTAGGTTTCCAAAGGCCAGCGTCAAATCTTTAGTGGAACCTGGAAAGAAGAAAAAAAGAAAATGTTTCTTGATTTATATTTTAGTTCAGTTAAATTAGTTCTCTGTTAGGTGTAAAGAAAAAATATACCTCCAATGTACCCGGGGAATACCATTGAATCATTTGTACCTGTCTGGTAGAAATGCTATTTCTTACCAAAAAAAAAAAAAAAAAAAAATCAGTCATTCATTGAATACTTATGGACACCTTAACATTTACTCCTTATAACCAGCTTATAAAGTGGTGTGTCACTCAGTATTGTCTTCAGTAACAGACACAGCCAATCCCCAAATACCAGTGTCGCCCCTCAAAGAAGAGAGGTGGTTTTTTTTTTTTAGCTCAGGATACTTATGCATCAAATGGGTCAGTGGGTGGAGAGGGGAGCCTGTCCACCATAGTCACTCAGATCGACAGGGAGCCCACCCTCCCACCATTGCTGGTTGCTGTGTAAAAGGGAAAAGAAGGCTCTGGATGGTCTTGAATCTGCAGTTGAGTGTTTGGACTGGACTTGATACACTTTGTTTCTACACACAACTGATGGGCCAGAACTAAACACATGCCCCCCTACTCACCCACTCATAAAAGAGGAGGCCAGGTAGTTAACCCTTCCACGTCTCCAATGGCAGAAGGCCAGAAATAGTCGGCGAGCTGCTGTGATGTCCACCACATCTGGAAGTCTTCTCCTTTTGAAGATGAGGAATATCAGACTAAGAGAGTTTAAGTAACTTGACCTAGAGCATCCCGCTTGCAGGTGGCAGTGCTCAAACTCAGGACTGTCAGGGTTCCAGCACCCAAGCTTTTTGACACTAAGCTGCCCTTCCTCCCTTCCCCACTGCAGATTTTTTTTTGTCTCTTTATAAATTATAAGATCATTTTCTTCCCTTCATTGAAAACTCTCAGCATAGAAGGAACACACTCACACAATTAGATACAACATAAGTTGGGTAACTCTACCAAAAAAACAGTCATTTTCTTTGTGCAGACTGTGCCTCAAGTTATTTTCAGTCCATTTTAATTAAAAGTTGTCTGTCAGCTCTTTGTAAGTGTTGTATTATTGTAAGCTGAGCAGTAATGGGTCCGCGGGGCCAGGGGTAGATGTACTCAAGTGCTGAAGTGGATTCCCAGTCCATAGGACATGAATCTGAGCATCTTATTAAGATTGTTCAAGCCCAGCACGGGGTGTGAAACACTCTAGGTCACTTGGCTTTGCTTCTCCCACCTCTTTAACTGTCCCATTTGGTTTTCTTCTGCACGAAACTTCATTCAGGATAACACACAGTTCTCACGGCCGCCATACTTCCGTAACCCAGAGACACGTGGTTGGACAAAGTGGATTTCTTCAGACTTGTTTCTCCTTGTTGATGCTTGGTATAAATTTGACAAACGTCCTTCCTGTCGTTTGGGTAACTCTTATCCTCTGGTTATGTCTTTTGTGCTTCTACTGGGGAAAGGCATTTAGGACTTCAGAGCTACCCAAGGTCAACTGAACTTTTAACTAGTCAGCAAGTGTTTGAGCACCTGTGTGTCCAGTACAACTGCAGCTTGACCTGGTAGGATTGCCAGCCAAGGAAAATGTCAGCTAAACTGCAGTTAGTTAATAGGATTTAAAAGTGGAACTCTTCCACTGTCATGCAAATATATTTGGATTAATCAGCATCGTGATCATCATGACAAAGCAAATCATAGCATAGCAGTGAGGAATATAAGAACAGGTAAAACTGCATTTAAATCCCAGCTCTGCTGCTTACTAGTTCTGGGACAAGTTTCTAATTCAGGCTGAGCCTCATTGTTCTCACCTGTAAAATGATGACGAGGACAGTACCGGGTGGAGTTGTATCATCAAAAGCACATTAGACTTACAGGAAATCATCTCTGCATCAGCATGAATGAATGAATGATGTGGGTGGTTCCCCAGGGCTGTGTAAGTTCAGAAGTGCTCCAGCTGAGCTGGGCGTGAGTCTTGGGGATTGTCAGCTCATGTATTTTGATATAGGTTCTATATTTAAGAGAATGCTCTAGAGATGGGAGTATTTCCACGTGGATAAAAACTAAATTTGTTCAACACTTTAGTTAGAATTATGTGAATGAAATATAAATTAAAGATTGCCTCCTTTCTTACATGGATAACCCTGACAGCGAGAATATATTCCAGGTCTTAGTTTTACGGTTCAAGGGGACTTAGGTTTTAGAGGGAAAAAGAGCCACCAGGTGGTGCCAGCCATTTTCTGATCCAGAGAGAAGAAATACAAACCCAGCTAAGGAATTTCCATCCGGGATACCCTTAACAATTTGGGATCTCTTAAGGCATTCAGCTATCTGCCTCGGATTTAATGCTATTAAGTACATTGAAATTCTTGAGCTTTAAATCCTCATGTAGAAGACTCTGTCTCTGATTTGTGATCTGTCACTGCTATACTCTTACAGCTGATCAGATTTTTGTCTTTACAAAGAAAAAAAATTGCCTGTAGTGATCAGCTATTGCTTTTTGCATAGTCATTTCACTATGTGGCAGTGTATAAGCACCTACCCTCAGGGTAGTAAAAATTTGGTTCAGGAAATAATTGTGTTAAAATCAGCAAAAACAATGTAATCTGCAGGGAGAACAAATCAATGTTTCCCCCTTTTGTTTGGGAGGGAAAAAACGCCATAGAAGATGAAAAGATCAGATCATTATGTTTATCAACCCATTTATCCTTTCACGAATATGAATTAAATTCTTCCTTAGGGGCTTCCCTGGTGGCTCAGTGGTTGGGAGTCCACCTGCCAAAGCAGGGGACATGGGTTTGAGCCCTGGTGCGGGAAGATCCCACGTGCTGTGGAGCAACTAAGCCCATGCGCCACAACTACTGAGCCTGCACTCTAGAGCCCACGAGCCACAACTACTGAGCCCGTGTGCCGCAACTACTAAAGCCCGTGCACCTAGAGCCCATGCTTCGCAATGAGAAGCCACCGCAATGAGAAGCCCGTGTACTGCAACGAAGAGTAGCCCCCGCTTGCCGCAACTAGAGAAAGCTTGCACACAGCAACGAAGACCCAACAGAGCCAAAAAAAGACAAAAAAAAAAAAATCTTCCTTGGGGAGGCAATGTGGTCCCATGGCTAGGACTTCACTCCCTGCAGTCAGACTGCCTGGGTGTGAATCCTAGCTGCAGCATTTCCTAGCTGCCTTGGATCAAATTCCTTAACCTCTAGGCGCATAGTTATCCCATCTGTCATGGGGATAAGAGAACCTACTTCGGGGTTGTTACGAGCTAAAAATACGAAATACTTCTTTTACAGAATAAGTGCTCAAAACATATTGGTGACCACGAATGTTGTTACTTAGGATTATTACAAGGACTCTCATGGAGCCAGAGACCCCATCCCAGATTCACTGCCCTCCTGTGCCATTGGTGGCGTCATTTAACTCTTAACAACTGAGAACATCCAGACCATGACCCCCATTTTGCAAATGAGGAAATGTTGCTTAGAGTGGTTAAGTAACTTATTAGGCCAAGCTGCATCCAGTGTCTCAGTGTTGCTATAGATTTACAATGTTGTAGAGTCTGGGGTGAAATTTCCCTTTTCAGCTGTTATTCGCTTGAGACCACCTTACATCAGGGCTTGCATCCTAGAATGACATTAGTTTTCAGTCAGCCTCTACTCAACTTTAGAGAGTCTTCAGAGCATCTTGAAAATAACACTTTTACATAAGCACTGCCTTCTGTTCGTGTTAGGATGGGGCTGGCAGTTGCTGCATTTATAGCTGCCTAATCTCCTGTTCCCTTGCTCTGTGTGTGTGCCGACGCCCCAAGTCAGCTTCCGTGGGTTCTGAACTGGCCAAATGAAGGGCTAAGGGGGGCGTTGCTACTACTGATTTGTAGCTCTGATGCCCAAATTTTATGAAAGGAGGATTTATGCTTTTTTAGCACAACCATCTACTTACTTTTCATTTTCGAACTCGATAGGGAGGACAAAAGGATTGGATAGGTTTTGCAGGTTAATCTGTCTGCTAGACCATAAGGTCAGTAAAATATTGGGTGGCATCATGAATGATATTGGAAGTAAGACAGCAAAGCTTACCTTTTTTAAAAGACTGTGAAGCTTCTAAAACTGAGGTGGTGATTATAGAACTGTCTGCAGTTTGGAACTAGAGAAGGTGGAGGCAGGCGTGGCCGGAACACGTGGAGGTGAAGAGCTAAGAGCTGCCTGTGGGAGTGAGGTTAAAACATCACATTCTTCAGCCTGGCAATGCAAAAGCATAGCAGAGACATGAAATCTGTGCAGTTGTGAATGATGTGGTTGAAGCTTCTTGAGATGTTGGGACTCTGTTAGAAACTTACATGGGATAATTTCAGATTTGATGCATGGGATGATGAGAACTGTATCAGTAGGTGGCATTTAGTAAGTGCCTACTCTGTGCCAGGCATTGTGCCAAAACTAAACATAAATTATTTCATATAATCCAACAAGCTACTTATTATTGTCTTTATTTTACAAATAACAATGGTGGCGCTCATCAAGGTTAATTGATACGTGTAGTAAGTGATGGAGCCAGAAGTCAAGTTCAAAGTTACTGTAGGGCCCAACTTCTTAACTGCTACACTGTATGTTCCCAGGCATTTGAATTGGCAGAACAAGGAAAGAAAGGGTTGAGCAAATATATGCATGGGCACATGGAATGCTTATGTCTCCCTAACCTTTAAATCTGGAGTGAGACTGGGCTCATGTCCTCTGGCCTGTCCTTTGGAGGAAGATCGGTAAATGAGAATCAGTATCATTTCATTCAAAATTTCATTTTCGTGCTTTTAGAGTAGGATCTCATCTGGACTGGGAAACACACTATAAAATAAGATCCAAGACTTGTGTGAATTGGGTTTTCACTTACTTACTTCACTTTGAGAACTGCTGCATTGGATCCCTGTTCTCCAAAGTTTGTCATTCAGAATGTTACTGAAGTAGGATCTTAATAAAAGGTTGAAGTTAAGCAGAGTGCCTTTGTAGGATTTCTCAGAGCTTTCAATATACTAAGGAACCTTAGGGTTCTCCAATAGGGCATAGCTTGTGTTCCCCAAACATTTTTTTTTACCCCCAAATTCTCTTTTCTCAGAGCTCCTCTGAGACTAGTGTTGAAAACTGAGCCAAATTTGAACCTTACTGTCTTTTATTTCCTTTGTATTTTGGTTGCTTCAATATGAAAAACATTCCACACAGTTGAAGTTAAGGATGGTGACTTATTTCCCTACACCAGGAACCTGATATGGAGAGGGTCCTCTGAAATCAGAGGCTCTTTGGTAAAGAGCAAGTTAAGTGATAGGTGTCAGAGTCTTATCTTGGCTGGAGAGGGCTCTAGCTGGGAAGGTGTATTCACTATCGGTTGCTGTATAACACATTCCCCATAATTTATCAGCTTACAATGGTCAACGTTTTGTATTTCCCAGTTTTTGTGGGTAAGTCATCTGAGCGTGGCTTAACTTGGTACCTTGGGCTCAAGGTTTCTGATGAGGTTGCAAGCAGATTGTTAGCTGGGGCTGCAGTCCCACCCGAGGCTTGATTGGCATGGTGGTGGGGCTCTCCCTGCAAGATCACTCTTGTGGTTGGCAAGCATTGGTCCCTCACCACATGGACCTCCACCCAGTGGCTACTTAATTTGGCACCTGGCTTTTCTCCCAGAGAGAAGGATCCAGGAGAGAGGGAGAGGGAGAATCTAAAAAGCCACAGTCTTCTTTTAACGTTATCTTGGAAATGACATCTCACTACCTCTGCCCAGTTCTTTTAGGTAGGAGTAAGTCAATAAGTCTATCCCGCACTCATGGGGAGAAGATTATTCAAAGGCGTGAACACCAGGAGGAGGTGAGGATCACTAAGAACCATTGGCCACTTAGCACAGCAACGTAGAGAGGGATAGGGTTTTCTTGATGGAGAAGACAATTGCAATTTTCATTTGTGGTGAGAAGACAGAGAAGAGGTTAACAAAAAAGCTGCTCTCTTCCATTGTGAGTATCATATTTCATGGCCCAAGAGTAAGCAGAGAAAAGGAAGGTATGCGTGGAACTAAATCAGGAACAGTCGGTCACCATGATTTTGCCCCATGCCCCCCCCCCCCACCAGGAACGCTGTGGGCTCCAAAGCTTGCTGGGAGGGAGGGAGGAAGAAAGGGAGGGAGGGAGGGAGGGAGGGAGGAAGGAAGGAAGGAAGGAAGGAAGGAATTACAGAGAAGCATTTTGCTGTAGTCCAAATATTTCTTTCAGCCGGAAACAATATTAGGTTAAAAGTACACATTTAGAAAATTCAAGGGAGATAGAACTAGGGAAAAAAATGAGGAGAAAACAGGTGCAAATTTGTTTCCTTGATTAAATAACCTTTTATACTTCCTCCCTTAGTAGAGTATAAACTGTGGCCTTACAAATGCTGGTATTGTTTATTTGTTATCTCTTAAGACACCCAGGAGGGAAAAATCAACTGCTTCCTCCTCCCTAGGAAACAGCTCCATAACTCAGGGCTGTGACATCTGTTTTGATGTTAGAGAAATGGCAATAAAAATTTGATGGAGGCAAAACATTTCAGTGGGGGGAGGTCTGGAGCAGGAACTGGAAAGGTAGAAATAACGATAAAAATGCTCCCACTGATATTTAAATATTTAGTTATTTAAATATTTAATTACCAGGATTGGCTTCCTTTGTGTCTATATTATCACACTAGATAATGAGCCTGTTGTTGAAATGAGCCCCTGATGTCACTCAGGCATTTTGGGTTGGCTCCTTTTGGGCCAGTTGTAATATGGATCATTTGTTCTTCAAATGTGAGAACCCCCTTCACCCCCTCCCTCCCCACCGGGCGTATTTTGGTAATGTCTTGAGAAATTTTTTGATTGTTGAAACTGGTGGTGTGGGGAGATGTTCCTGGCAGAGGCCAGGGATGCTGCTGTACATCCTACAGTGCACAGCACAGCCACTGCAACAGAGAATTATCCAGCCCTAAATGTCAATAGTTTGAGAAACCCTAAGGAAGTGTGAGGTTTGGGGTTATGCCTTCGAGGAACCAGATAACAGTATCAGACAGGACCTCATAGATGAGCAAAGACCAACATAGATTAGAATGCTGACAAAGACCGTTCTTGTGAATCGAAAGCAGAAAAAAGTATAGCATAAAGAGAAAGAAAACGACAAAATTGGAGTTACTTTGTGCTTTACAGTCATGTGTGGTTTTTAGGCCACAGGTAAAATACTCGTTGTTACCAAGCAGCAGGAGCTTGGCCGGAGCTTGGGTGAGCAGCTGGTTGCAGGGCCTGCATATTTCATACAAGCAAAGGATGAAAACCCCTGCTGGTTGTGGTGTTCCCTTGTGGTGAGGTGGCGGGATAGATATAACGGGGGTCTGACTTTGCAGGTGTGTGGTGGGCGTTGGAGAATGTGGCTGGGAGAAATCCAGGGGCCCTGTCCTACCCCTGGGAGGTTGTTGCATTTTCCCTCCTCTTCCTGTTTCAATACTGTGACCTGTCTTCCCTTAGCAGGCACTGCAGCTACAGCTGGTGTTGACCTGAGGGTTTGTTCAGCCAGCTGCTGCAGAGACACCAGACGGGGCCCAGGGTGGAGGTGGCAGGGCCAGGGAGGCACACGTCTGCCTTGGAAACTACATTTGGCCTGGGATTATTTCTAGCAGGAGGTGGCTCCCATATCCCCCTGTGTCTCCTTGGACCTGAGATATCATGGTGTTTTACAAGGAGACCCATCTGAATCCATTTTCATTTTTGTGTATGTTTGAGTGATTTTTAAAATATTTTTTTGAGGTATAGTTGATGTACAATATTATTTAAGTTTCAGATATACAACATAATGATTCAGAATTGTTAACAGTTCTGTTCCATTTATAGTTATTATAAAATATTGGCTAGGGACTTCCCCTGGTGGTCCAGTGGTTAAGACTCTGTGCTCCCACTGCAGGGGGCACAGATTCGATCCCTGGTCGGGGAACCAAGATCCCGCAAGACGCGCAGAGTCGGGGGGGGGGTGGAAATATATATATATGAGCTATATTCCCCGTGCTATACAATATATTCTTATAGCTTATTTATTTTATACTCCATCTTCATCTTGAACTTCCTTCTCCTTGTCTTTTCTTCACCATCCCTGTCACCAAGCCAGTGCTTCTTGACAACTTAAAAACACACAAGAGAAGGGTTGTGAGTTTAAATTTTATTCAGGTTCTTACTGAGGACAATAGCCAGGGAAATAGGCACTTAGTAGCTCTGAGGAAACTGCTCTGATGAAGTAGGGGAGAAGCCAGTTTATGTATGATTTTTGGCTAGGAAACAGACGCAGTCAAGCATATACACTGAGCTAAAAGATTACTGTTAATCACAAAGAACAGGTATCTCAAGGTAATGATTTTAGTGCTTTTCTATATAGAGGACGATGCAAGAATCTGGGGTCATTGAAATTCTTCCTAAGGTATGTATCCAACTAAGGGCCTGCTTGTCCAAAGCACAGAGTGCCTCACCCTGTTTTTTCATCCTGAATTCCATTTGGGGTACAGTGGGTTATGACTTAACCCTTGTAGAACTGGGTGGAGAACAACGTTCTTTGTCTTAGCAATCTTAATTTTTTCTTCATCGACATCCTCAACCTCTGTGTGTTTCCGAGGTCCTTTAAGGAGCTAGAAGAACTGCAGGAACATTGCACTATGCCTGCAGAATCAGATTGGTTTCTTGGTTACCATCTAGCCTGTCAGTAACTAGGGCTGTTTACTCTCCTGATTGTAATCTCTCATGTATTCGTGGAGCAGCGTTTTCAGATTTTCCAATGAGAGTGTCATCCTTCTTTGACTTTGTGATGTTGTGTATAGTTCCTTTTACCTCTTACCCTGCCTGGGTATGCCTCACTTCGATCCTGGGTCACACAGTCTGCTTCAGGTAGCATAGAGCTGGTAGACCTAAGGAATATGTACTTGAGGCTCTGTGTGTGACGTGGCAAAAGCCACCAAACTAGAGTGTCCTGATACTGGGTCCTCATATTGAGCAGGGAGCACCCTGCTTGTGTGCAGTGATGTGGACTTCAGTTTGCCTTTCGTCTGTTCTCCATGATACCAATTTCATTATTAAAGCAGGAATACACAAGAAGCGTAGTAGAATCTACAAGGGAAGAAGCAGGGCCGTTGAACAGAAGGGCTGCATTCTGGTTTCAAGCAAGGGGTGGGAGAGCCTATATATGGTGCAGTGGGTGCTAAAATTGTAAATATAAATCATTAAATCTGCCAAATAATGGTCTATAAATACCTACTGTAAAATAAGAATGTTCTCATTTACATTTAAATAGTTTAGATTTCTTAGATTTCACTTTAAAAAAATGTAATGTTAATGCAAATATTATTTGGCAGTGAAAGTAAGTACACCAGAAAGAGTTATTAATTTCTTATACACAGTCATCTATTTTCAAATATTGGCTTACCATGAAGGACCTTTATCATACTTATGAGTCCTATTTGTTAAAGTGTTTAGAGTCAGAAACTCAGGAAATGCAGATTCATGGAATTAGAAAGCGCATTGGCTTTGGGTTGAAAGTGAAACTCTTCTCCAATTGCTTGATATAAATTAGCTTGCTGGTACATTTGTCACTGCTATTAAGAGGCCCTTCTGACACTTTTCTCTTCCTGCCAGACGAATCTGAACCAGTGAATTTTTAAATATTCTTATAATATAACTGTATCTCCTGTTTCCTTGATGTGAGTAAAGTAGTTACATAGTATCTAGTACATAAGTCCCTGGATAAAATAAAATAAATATTGTACCAACAAGATATATACTCAAAAATACTCTAGATAAATCAAAATGGAATTCTAAAAAAATGTTCAAGCAACACACAGGTAGGCAGAAAGAAAGAAAAGAAGAGACAAGGAAACAGAAAAACCAGAAAACAAAAAATAAAATGGTAGACCTAAGCCCTAACACATCAGTAATTTCATTAAATGCAAATGATATAAGTACACCAATTTAAAGACAGAGACTGGCAGGGTGGATTGAAAACATGACCCAATTATATGCTGTCTTCAAGAAACTCACTTCAAATAATATGAAATAAGTTCAGTGTAAAAGGATGGAAAAAGTATATCATGGAAACAGTAATCAAAAGAAAGCAAAGGTGGCTAAATTAATATCAGATAAAGTAGACTTCAGAACAAATAAATTAACTAGAGATAGAGAGGGACATTTTATAATGATAAAAGAGTCATTCCACCAAGTTGATAATAGCAATTCTACATGCCTATGCACCAAACAACACAGCTGCCAACTCTGTAAAGCAAAAACTGATAGAGGTGAAAGGAGAAATAGACAAATCCACATTTATGGTGGAGACTTCAACATCTCTGTCTCACCAATTGTTAGAACCACTAAGGAGATCAGCAAAGGTATTGAAGAACTCAGCAGTGCCGTCAACCATTAGGTTGGCATTTACAGAATTCTTTTCAAGTACCCACAGATCATATACTAAGATAGGCCATATCCTGAGCCATAAAACAAGCCTCACTAAATTTAAAAGAATTGAGATCATACAGGATATGTCCTTCGACCACAGTGGAATCAAAGTAGAAATCAAGAAGGGAAAGATAGCTCCAGCTCCTTGGGCTTTCTGTATTGTTTCTTGAACATATTAAACCCAGTCGCACCATTTGAGGTCTCTGTCTCAAATCTGTCCTCAGAGTTTCTGCTGGCTTTACTCATCTGAGCTCCAAATTCACCACCATTTCAGAAATTTCTGTAGTTACCCTATCTAAAAAGACTTTACACAGTGCCCTCTGGCTACCATCTTCCTGACTTCATCACCCTCCACCAACTTTTGTATTCTTCTGTCATTTTCTTCTAAGTACTTATTAATATCTGAAGTTACCCTTTTTGTTTATTTACTTATTTATGAGCTGGTATTATACCCAAGAATAGTAGCTTCAGAACAGTAGGAATACATGTGCCGTGTTCACTACAGCATCCCCAGCCCCTAGGGCAGTAGGTGCTGAGTAAGAACTTGTTGAATGGACTGTAGATCTCTATTACCTAGGTAGCCACACATACTAGATATCTGAAGATATTCTCTCCGCCACAGAAAGCCACTAGGAATCTTGTGCAAGTTAGTAAATAAACTCTTTCCTGCATGCAAATGAGAAAAAGAGAACTAGCCTCTCTGTGTTTAGCTAACCTTTGGTTTCATGTATTTGTTTTCGAACTAAGGAAACTCTTAGGGGAACTTGGATTGAAATAGGATGAATGCTTAAAAGCATTCAGAAGCCTGCAAACTTGACTTGTGGAACAAGGCTGGTAGTTCCCCAAAGATGGTTGTAATGATGAAGTAAACCTGGAATTTAAAAATGAATATTCTCTATTTTATGTAGCATTGACAAGACTTGCAAATAGGTAAATGATTACCAAACAGTGGTTACCCTATTAAATAGACAGTTGAACATACACATGCATATTAAGTGAAAGGTCATTGTCAAGTTTTTCAGTCTTTCTGTTTTGAACTGGAGTTGGACATAGGTTGTTGGGTACGTTGGAGAGGTCGTAAGGCATGGGTGTTGGAAGTTTGATAGATCTAGGATCCAGTCCTTGCTCTGTCACTGATTATCTTTTTTAAAAAATTCATCTATCATCTATCTATCTATCTATCTATCTATCTATCTATCTATCTATCTATCTATCTATCTATCTATCTATCTATGGCTACGTTGGGTCTTCGTTGCTGCCCGTGGGCTTTCTCTAGTTGCGGCGAGCGGGGCCTACTCTTCGTTGTGGTGTGTGGGCTTCTCCTTGCGGTGGCTTCTCTTGCTGCAGAACACGGGCTCTAGGCGCGCGGACTTCAGTAGTTGTGGCACGCGGGCTCAGTAGTTGCGGCTTGTGGGCTCTAGAGCACAGGCCCAGTAGTTGTGGCACACTGGCTTCGTTGCTCCGCAGCATGGGGGATCTTCCCGGACCAGGGCTCGAACCCGTGTCCCCTGCATTGGCAGGCGGATTCTTAACCACTGAGCCACCAGGGAAGCCCTGTCACTGATTTTCCTGTTGGGAGTTGTTTGAAAAGTCATTTACTCTTTCAAGCCCTAGTTACGTCACCCATAAGAAGGGGAACGACAAAAGCACCACTATAGAGTTGCTGTAAAGATTTTAACAACAACAAAATAATGCCTGTTTAATCTGTTGCCTTGACGCAATCTTACACCGGGTGAACGTAGTGAGTCGGGGTCAAGCTGCACCCCTCACCCCCACAATTGCCTAAAAATAATCAGACTTGCAAACTTAACAATATCCTTGATGGTGTGCTATTTTCCTCGAAGTGGATGGAGACCTAGATGGTTATATTTGAGGCGCATGCTTTGCTTGATTGACAGTCATGGCAGTAAATACCAAGTACCACTTGAATGTCTTGGGTGGGGCTAGGCTGTTGAGGTACAGAAATGAACAAGAAGCTCAGGTCTTGGGAGAGAGATGGTTGGAAAAACGAACAGCTACAAAACACATGGTAATTGCTAGAACTGAAGCTCTGGGCTGGGCTGTTTTGTGGCGGAGAGAAAGTTAACATCTAGCTTCACCCAGGAGTCTCCAAGGATGAGTGACTCTTTGCCTGATAAAGGTGGAGGAATTGGGTGGAGCATACTTGCAGAGCAGAGAGGCGTGGAAGATCACCCATTCAGAGATTTGCTAGCAGTCTGGCTATGAAGAATTGCCCGTAAACTTTTTAGTTTTGTGATTTCCCAATCCCTAGGAATTTTATTTTCAATGGGTTTAGTTTTATTATATGCACTAAAAACACACTGAAAGTCATTCCCCATTGTTTTGAAGAATCTCTGTTCGCTCCTCCTTTGGCATAATTTTTAAAGGACTTAACCGAATTACAAGGCACGAGGACTCTACAGAACCAGCTGCATTTGAAGGCACTGATTTGGGAGACATCAATTCTGCCCGTTAAATGTGGCGGTTAGTGGATCTGCAGTGTGATTTATGCTGATGGCTGTGTGGTTGTTCCCTTTCCAGACACGATTAAACATTCCTCTGTGGGCAGACAAGAGAGAGGTGCTCTCAAAAAGAGGAATGGTTGGGAACAACAGAGACCAAAAGGCACTCGGGAGTGATGATAAGAAAACAGTAAAGACCTCTTGATAAATAACAGTATGAAGTCTCTCGAGAGTACTGGCACTATTACTGAAAGCAAGGCCCCTACAATTACTAGTCACCGTTCACTAGGTCCAGGAGTGCATAAATGATGTAAATTAGAATTCTGAGGGTGTTCTCTTCGCTGTAACCTTGTGTCTCACATGTGGGGTGGCAGGATTCAGATTTGCCTTTTTCAATTTCAAATTTGCAGTAGCACATTCTTACCCCCCTCCCTTCCCCGCTTCTCTCCCTCCCTTTCTTTAAAGTCCTTGTAGTTCAAGGGGGCATTTTATCTAAAAGTCCCATTCCTGCAAGTAGATTTTCTCCAGTAGGTGCTTTTCAAATTCTCGCTTGCCAAAAATCCTTGTGGAATTTTGTTTTGTTTTGTTTTTGCTTTCCTGCCCAAATCTTAAGACCAGGAGTCATTTAGTTCTTTGCTTTTTTTTTTTCTGTTGTTGTTCAAAGACTTGGCATGCTATGTTGTGCTTTATTGTGGTTGCATGCCAACTGTCAAGAGTTAGAGGCCAATCTTCAAATCTGTTTTATGGATTAAGTGTTCTATTTTGTGTACTTTGGAAGAATGGCCAAGTCCAACCGTGTACTTGGTCACAGTGAGATGCTTTCCCCTATTTCTCCCCTCCACACACCCCATTCTTAAAAGTATAAAGGAAATGGAACTTACTCGCTTGGAGTTTTAGTCCGAGCAGGTTTTAGTCTTTGTAAACAGAGATGCTACTTGGGTTATATAGGAATTTCTCCCCAGTTAGCCCTGTTCTTCCTCACAATTAGAAGAGGAAGCTTTTAGCAAAGGAGAAGCTGAGGCTTGCTGGGATATCCATACTTGCTTGAGGTTGTCCGTCAAATCAGGGTTCAGAGCAGTGGGCTGACTGACAGCTAGCTCGGTCTTAGAAGTGAGGAACATCATCAGGACCTGAGGGCAATAGTTAGGGACACTGCTCTTCCCCCGCAGCATTCATGAATTTAGAAAGCAGAATCAAATGCAGACCAGCCTCATCCTTTTACCCATGACGGGGAAAATCACTTAAGCTCAGAGAGGTCCAATTACTTGCCTGAAGATGTACAGCTGATTATTGGCAGAGTCTAAATGCCAGTCTTGTTGTCACTTAAAAATTCCACATAACCTTCCTAAAACCATCAAATGCTACCTTCTCTTTGGTTTTGCATACTTATTTGCTTCAATTTAATACTATAAACCTTTTCGTTGGTTATCACTGGATGTCACATTTGCGATTCATGATAAACCATGGAAGTACTGTCATCTCTTTATATTTTACTTACCCATAGTATTGAAGTAAGATTATATTGTAACCTTGATAAGCCTTGGGCAAGTGTTCCAGTAATTAATCACATGGGCACATCTGATTATTTTTAATGGATTGTGCAATATCATACTGTTAACTATAAACCATATTGGAAAATGATTGCATATGTAAGTCAGCCTTGTTGAATTATTTGGCGTTGGTTGCAGGATCCCATATTGATATAAAGTCTGCCTGTGGGAGTCTGGTGGAAGTAATGTCTACTGGTAGAAAATGAGTGTAGCAGCATATTCTGCAAGTATTGGTTTTGTGTGATTTAATATTTAGAAAAATAATTGAATCAATTTTCTTTTTTAAAACTTATTTTATATTTGCCTTGAGAACTTTCACCGGAGTCATAGTTGAACCTATTATGTGTTGGTGATAAACTGAATCATGCCAACTACAGCTAACTCATGTATTTTTTGGGAAATGACTTTTTTTTTTTTTTGTATAGTCATTTTGTTTACAATATCTTTTCCAGGTGGGGCTTTAGCAGTACATAAAATAGCTTCAGGTGGATTTGTAATTATTTTAAAAAATCCCTTAAAATATTCAGAGGATTAAAAATCCTAAGATATTAAAAATATCTTGACTCATCCTTAAGATAGAAATTGGAAAAACTGTGATGCCCCAAACAGAGGTACCCTCCCTCTGACACAGTATGTGCCAAGACCCTAATGGTGGTATTTAGTCCATGACGCTGGTTTTCATGTTACGGGTCTAGGCAGTGTGGTGGCCAGCACCCAGAAGAATCTTAGCATCCATATGTGTACCAAGCTTTGTCTGCATAAATAATTTTCTCTCTTGTGTGTGGAGTGCAGTTTTTCACCTGTATGTAGATGCTGTTGTGATTAATAAGATTCAAAATTATTTACAAGCATTAATGAAACCAGACTAGATTTGGGGGATTATGTCAATACATACTTACTGAAAGCACATGTTCATGCAGGAGTCCATAAAAGCTTGGAATTACTTGAAAAAACTTGGAATTACTGGTCAAAGTTAATTATCTTTGCATTTGAGAATAATCTGGGATGATTTAATATTTTGGGTAATAATCTTTCAGAGACTTTGCCCAACACCAAGAGCTGTCTTTGGCATTGTAAATGTGGTTCTACGGCAGCTCTCACTTACTAAAGAACATTTGTAAACAATATACTATGTAACTGGTTCCTTGTGATTTTAAAGACTGAGAGCCCAAGAAGATGTTCACACAAGGGTTTGTTTGGCCTGAGCCCATGTGTTAGTTTTCTATTGCTGCCATAACAAATTGTCATGAATTTACTGTCTTGCAGCAACACAAATTTATTTTATACTTCTGACACAGGACTCACTGGGCTAATATCAAGTTGTTGGCAGGGCTCCGTTCCTTTCTGGAGGCTCTAGGGGGAGATCTGTTTCCTTGATCATTTGGGTTGTTGGCAAAATTCATTTCATTGTCATTGCAATAATGAGATCCCTGTTTCATTGCTGGCTGAGAGCCGTTCTCAGCTTCTAGGCCTCTCCGCAACAACCCCCTGCCCCCTGCCCCATTTTCCTTAGCTAGTGGCCATATAGTCTTTCATCTTTAAAGCCAGCAACAGTGGTTTGAGTTCCTTTTGCTTTTGAAATCTCTCCTCCTCCTTCTATCACATCTCCCTGACCAGGAAAGGTTCTCAGCACTTAAGAACTCATGTGATTTAGATTGGGCCTACTGGATAATCCAGGGTCACCTCCACATCTCAAGGACCATACCCTTTATCATATCTGCCAAGTCCTTTAATGTAATGTAACATATTCACTGGGGATTAGGATGTGGACGTCCAAGGGACCATTATCATGCCTACCACAGCCTAACATGACTTTAAAACTTGAAACCATGTTAATTTGCTTAGGTTTCTGTCCTTGGGATTTGGAGACCAGAGCATTAATCATTAACCACAGGGGTAATATGGTAGTCCTTGCTTCCTTTCCTCTAGTGCCCCATTTTAAAGAATCATTAGAAGAAATCCAGCCATAGATTTAAGATTACACTATCCCAGAGGGCAACAACAATGCAGAAGCTAGATTTAGCTATAGAGACGTGTAGAGAAATGGAGAGAAGTTTCAGTGGTGAAAAATCTTATTGTTGTGGGATGGCCCTTCTCCCCCTTCCTGTGGAAGTTGAGCTCCAGAGTTAGCCTGTGATGCTGATGCTTGATATTCACCCAGCTTGTGATGGAGCTTGCTGAAGAAATGGTCCTACTCTGGCCTTGAAATCTGTTAGAATGTACTGAGTTAACAGGGAAAAGTAGAACTAGATGAGAACTTTCAGTTTCAAGTTCAGATAGAAACATTCCAGGCTCAGGTCTAAAATCCATCTCCTCTACACTGCCAAGAAAGCAGATGGACTCTTGTCACTGCAGAGTGAAGCTATGTTAATTAATATACTATGAAACTGGCTCTAGTTGAACATGCACTTTGTATGAATGGTTACTGGTTCCTCTGGAAGGAAATGCTCAGGGAATTTTTTGGATGGATGTAAGTCTCAGCATCGTCATGATAGATGTAAAGACACTGTTTATTTTTACACATAACTCTTTTTTTATTGTGCTGCCGGCAATTGGAAGGATTTGATGGGAAAATAACTTACGTGTTACATAACTATGAGAACTGTACTTCTCAGTACTGAAATGGGATAGGAGAAAGCTTATGCCTGTTTGTAATAATTATCACAGCAATCTTATACAACTTCTTCCATGCTAAGAGCGCATAGCTTGGGAACTAGAAATTTAGTGTGTGGTGGAGGGAACGTAGGTGAGAAGGGCTTGAAGTAAAGATGCACCTGATACGTCTATGGTTGGCCCCCTTGACTCAGGCATCCTGGGTCAAAGGCATCAGGTTTAGACCCTAATGTTGGAGGTGGAAGATTATAGTGCTTAAGACAAAGGGCTTTGGAGCAAGGGTGATTTGACTTGATAGTTAACTAAATTTGCTGTGTGTGACTTTGGTATTATCTCATTCTGCTGAGTACGATCCAGATGATAGTCTCCTGAAGGGATTTTTGAGCATTGAGAGACTTTTTTTTTTAAAATAATATGTTGGCATTGTGCCTGGCATGTAGTGAAGTGATCAATAAATGGAAATAATTGCCTTCTTCTTCCATCTCATCCCCACTCGTTGTCTTACCTCCCAATTCAGCATTAACTTTCTAATGTTCTGCAAATCTCTTAGGCTCTCGGTCATGGATACTACCATTTTGCCCTTGTATCAGGGAAAAGAGTGGACTATAGAAAGGAAAATAAGGAGAACTACCCAATGATTAGTGGTGAAGATTTAAGTTTATTACCAACCCTGGGTTTCTTGGGACTGGCTAAAGGAAATCTTTAATTTATGTGTGTATATATATATATATATATATATATATATATATATATATATATATATATTTGTGATCAATACCCCCTGGGGCTGTGCAGTGTGGTGGCCCTGGAGATGGTGTACAGTTGTAGAGCATATCTCAGATTCCTAGAACTACGGGACAGCCATTGAAGCTGTGAAAATATAACTAAGATAAATGAAATATTTCTATTTAACATAACTGATAAGAAAATCCCAGATCTCAATTTCTCAAAAAATTGTGCAAGCTAAAAATATAAATAGCAACAAAATAAATAATGATAGTATTGGATTATAGCCCAAAGAATAAAATGGTTATCCATGAGTCCACAATGATAACAATGAGTGATGGAATATATAAATAAATGGGGAAGAAAAGATAAATCTTCCTTACAGAAGAATTCCAAATACTCTATGTTGATACTTTCACTTTTAGGCAAGGAAGCTTAATTTGCCTCCTCTGAAGTGTGGTGTGGACTCAGTGACTTGCTTCCAAAGAATACAATGTAAGGAATGAAAAATAGTGACCTTACCATGGAGAAAACTGGTAGACACAACTTTACTAAGTGATCATGGTCAACATCACCAGTGATAAGCCATGTTAACATCATGTACCTGTAATATGGTGTGATGAGAAGCACACCTCGCCTGTTGGTATTCTGTCCGCAAATTTATAACCCTAGTCTAATCATGAGAAATACATCAAAGTGAAATTGAAGGTCGTTCTACAAAATACCCCATTTGGTATTCTTCAAAATCGCCAAAGTCATGAAAGAACAAGTCTGAGAAACTTGAATAAAAATAAGGAAATCCTTATTCTAAAAGCCTTTTGAGTATCTGATTACCCTGGATTATGGAAAGTGAATCCGCATGGGAGATGCAAAATCTCCTTGAGAAGTAGGAATCTAGTTATGGAGTAGGGTGCAGGGGATGGTGGTACAAATTCATTTTGGGTTCGAGCAAGTCAGGTAATGTGAAGAGAAGCTGGAGAATGTTGCTAAGGACGGACAGTGCTGACAGAATGGATTAATTTCCTCTTATTCATTTTTAAAGACTTTTTCCTCTCACTAATGTTATCGTTCATATTATGTTTGATAAAATGTTTAAAAGGCGTTGGGGAAAAAACTTACATTTGAAATGTGAAGTGGGTCATATTTCCATCTTCAAAACCTACTGCAAAGGGTTTCTGGAGGATCTGAGATTGTTAGAGCATCCGAATGGCAGCACTGTTTTGTTTTTGTTTTTTTTTTAACATCTTTATTGGAGTATAATTGCTTTACAATGGTGTGTTAGTTTCTGCCCTACAACAAAGTGAATCAGCTATACACATACACATGTTCCCTTATCTCTTCCCTCTTGCGTCTCACTCCCTCCCACCCTCCCTATCCCACCCCTCTAGGTGGTCACAAAGCACCGAGCTGATCTCCCTGTGCTATGCGGCTGCTTCCCACTAGCTATCTATTTTACATTTGGTAGTGTATATATGTCCATGCCACTCTCTCACCCTGTCACATCTTACCCCTCCCCCTCCCCATATCCTCAAGTCCATTCTCTAGTAAGTCTGTGTCTTTATTCCCGTCTTGCCACTAGGTTCTTCATGACATGTTTTTTTTTTTTTTCCCCTTAGATTCCATATATATGTGTTAGCATACCGTATTTGTTTTTCTCTTTCTGACTTACTTCACTCTGTATGACAGACTCTAACTCCATCCACTTCACTACAAATACCTCCATTTCGTTTCTTTTTATGGCTGAGTAATATTCCATTGTATATATGTGCCACATCTTCTTTATCCATTCATCCGATGATGGACACTTAGGTTGCTTCCATGTACTGGCTATTGTAAATAGAGCTGCAATGAACATTTTGGTACATGGCTCTTTTTGAATTATGGTTTTCTCAGGATACATGCCCAGTAGTGGGATTGCTGGGTCGTATGGTAGTTCTATTTTTAGTTTTTTAAGGAACCTCCATACTGTTCTCCATAGTGGCTGTATCAATTTACATTCCCACCAACAGTGCAAGAGGGTTCCCTTTTCTCCACACCCTCTCCAGCATTTATAGTTTGTAGATTTTTTGATGATGGCCATTCTGACCGGTGTGAGATGATATCTCATTGTAGTTTTGATTTGCATTTCTCTAATGATTAGTGATGTTGAGCATCCTTTCATGTTAAACCAGGCCCTTTTTGATGGATATTTAGCTCCAGGATATTGTGCTGGTAAGTGTTTAACAACTGGCTCTGTGGGGAAAAAAGAGCCCTGATTTGTAGCACTTGCTGATTTCCATGGTGTAAACAAAGCCACCATAGCTGATTTCAAGCTACCAATATGATGTCACTGAATATGCAGTTGAAAAGAGATACTGCAAGCCAGCTTCAGCACCCCAGTGCTAAGGTTCAAGTTTGATCAACAATTGATGTTAAGGATAGTTCTTTAAGAGGAGTATTGTTTACGTGCTAGACAGATTCTAAACATGATAAGAGACCCTCTAAGCAGGGGGAAAAAAGAATGTGCCATTGGCCATAATGTTTAATTGATAAGCTAGAAAGCACTTCTCAGTGCTTCCTTAGATTTCCCAAAACTAACCTCAGGCTTTGCTTTTCAAAGGAAAATCTATTAAAATATCTTAAACCAAGATGCTCTTTACAAATGGTTAATGCATTGTCTGTGTCTGTGTGCTTTTTGAAGATGTTACTCTCTCTTCTTCCTTACTTCAGGGATATCTTCCCTTAGGCTGCTTGTGTGTGGATGTTTGGTGGTTTGGGGTAGGGGGTATAGATCATGCTTCTCTCAGGGAGCATCTGTAAATATTTAATATCCAGGTAATCTTAAAATATTTTTGAATATTCCCACGAATTCATTGGTGTGTGGGAGCAGAAGCGGTTGAGATGGAAAGTAACACTTTTCTACAAGCAGTTATTTCCTGTAACTTACTGAGAGGTTAAATTATTGATAGGCAAGAGAAAAACCATGGCTTCTAGCAATATTGCCTTCCTGACTAAAAACCCAAGCCCTAAATGCTGCATTAGATTCGAAAGGTATTTAGGTGGCCACTTTCAGGAGGAAGTGGAGGGCTATTGTGTCTTGTTTCTCTGTTGGTGAATCCATTAATGATGGAAAGAGATTGAGTCTGCTGAGAGCAGTGGACGGATTTATTTTTGAAGATAATGAACCTTATGCAAAATCCTTTCGACAACCCATTTGGCTTGTACATGCTGCTTTCTAAGGGCCTCCATCACCATTCGTATGTTTTTTAACAGCTCAAAGTTGGGGAATTAACCTTCGGCCTTTAAGACCTGTTGGACCCGCTGTTTGCTTCCATCCGTGCCGTGGGGTATGTTCATTTGCCTCGTGCAGCAAGCAAGACATAATGCTTTGGAACTTTGGCCAACTCTTGGCCACCAAAGAGTTGGAAAGAAGTCCAGATGTGATGTGCAAAGAAGTCCTTCTATTTGCACATCTGCAGCTCCGGTAGTTGTTAGATCTCTCATCTGAGATCCCCTAAGGGCTGGGAAAGAGCGGGATGTTGATTCTCAAAATCATGTCCAATTCCAAGTTAGCAGGGGTGGTGGGTAGATGTGGGTAACTTTGCCAAACAGCCTTTAATCCTCTTTTAATTAAAACAAATTAATCTTTAAAATTTTCCTAGGAAAATACCTGGTAGGATAATGAGTAGCTTTATTGATTGTTTTGACTGGGTACTGTGATAAGCATTTTGTGTTTAATTCCAACAACTCTGGGAAGTAGATTTTTTTAAATGTTCTCCATTTTACCAGTGAGAACATGGAGATGAAGAGAGTTTAAATAATTCATCTAGTGTCCCACCATCTGGTAAGGGACAAAACCAAGATTCCTACGGGGTCTTAAATTCTAGAGCCCCCTGTGCACTGCTGCCTCCCATGGTGACACTGGGGAAGGGGTGTGCCAGGCCTGTGTCCCTCCTTAAAAATCTAAGTGCCATGAAAGGGCTATCATCCTCAAGGCCTAAATCAGTTCTGCAACATAGTACAGGAGCAGTCATTATCCATTGTTCTAAAAAAATTAGATTGTTTTGGCCTCCTTAAAAATCTAAGTGCCATGAAAGGGCTATCATCCTCAGGGTCTAAATCAGTTCTGGCACATAGTACAGGAGCAGTCAATATCCATTGTTCCAAAAAAATTAGATTGTTTTCGGTTGGATTTTTCTCACTTTTATTGCATTCCCATAGTCATGGAGATGATGTACTAAGCTGTGAGTACTGAAAGAGAAGCCACCTGGAAGCATAACAGTAGTGGCAGAGAGGAGATGCTATTGACAACAGCGGTGTATGCGGTGTATATATCAGTAGAAGCAGTCTGGGGAAGGTTTTATTTAGATTTATATGGGGCTCCCCATGCTGCCACTAGCCTTGGATTAATGGAATGAGTAATGTGAACCCAATGGATAATATGAACTAGTGGGAATACCCTCTCCATTGTTCTCTTTCTCTTGTTTTTTTAATTGAAATGTAGCTGACATACAATATTACGTTAGTTTCAGGTGTACTACATAGTGATTTGACATTTCACACATTACGAAAAGATCACAGTGATGTCTAGTAACCATCTGTCTGCATACAAATTTATTGCAATATTGTTGACCATATTCCATATGCTGTGTATTACATCCATGTGGATTATTTATTTTATAACCAGAGGTTTGTACCGCTTAATCTCCTTCACCTGTTTTGCCCTCCCACTCTCTACTTTTCCCACTTCTGGCAACCACTCATTTGTTCTCTGTTATCTGTGAGTCTGTTTTCATTTTGTTTTGTTTTTTAGAGTACACATATAACTGAGATCAAATAGTATTTGTCTTTCTCTTACTTTCACTTAGCATAATACCTTCTAGATTCACCCATGTTGTCGCAAATGACAATATTTCTTTTTTTAAAAAAATGGCTGAGTGGCATTCCAGTGTGTGTGTGTGGGAGTGTGTGCGTGGGTGTACCACATCTCCTCTATCCATTCATCTATTGATGGACACTTAGGTTGCTTCCATACCTTGGCTATTGTAAATAATGCTGCTATGAACATTAGTGTGCACGTATCTTTTCAAATTAGTATTTTACTGTCTCTTTCATTTAACAGATATCTATTATGCCTCTTCTTTTTTTGATTACCACAGTAAGTTTATTGAACATCCAACATCTCATATATATACAACGTTAAAGAAACAGAAAAAAAAAGTTTTTTTTCCTTATGATGAGAACCCTTACGATTTACTCTATTAACAACTTTCATAGATAACATACAGCAGGGTTCATTATATTTATCATGCTGTGCATTACATCCCTAGGACTTCTTTATCTCATAACTGGGAGTTTGTACCTTTTGACTACCTTTATTCAATACCCCCTCTCAGCACCCCTGCCTCTGGTATCTACAAATCTGATCTCTTTTTCTCTGAGTTTGTTTATTTGTTTTTGAAGTATAATTGACCTACAACACTATGTTAGTTTTTGGTACACAACATAGTGATTTGATATTTCTGTACATTTCAAAATGGTCACCATAATAATATGCCTCTTCTTTTTCGTGAATTGTGCCAGGGACTAGGAATAGAGAACAAGATATCTAAGCCTCCTGATTTTGTAGAATCTACGTTCCTTCTTGTTTCCAGAAAATGAAATGGAACAGAGTAGGCAGAATAATATAATGAACCCCAGAGTGCCACCACCCACTCACAAGAGCTCTCCTCAATCTTGTCCTCCTTCCTATTGCATTTTGAAGCAATTTGTAGATGCTATATCACTTCATATGTACTTCAATATGTGCTTCTAAGACAGAAGAAATTTTTTTAAAAGTAATTAAATTTTTTTAAATATATAAATTTATTTATTTATTTATTTTTGGCTGCGTTGGGTCTTTGTTACTGCGCACGGGCTTTCTCTAGTTGTGGCGAGCGGGGGCTACTCTGTTGCAGTGTGCTGGCTTCTCATTGTGGTGGCTTCTCTTGTTGTGGAGCACGGGCTGTAGGGCGCGCCGGTCCAGTAGTTGCGGCACACAGGCTCAGTAGTTGTGGCCCACGGGCTTAGTTGCCCCGCGGCATGTGGGATCTTCCCGGACCAGGGCTCGAACCCGTGTCCCCTGCATTGGCAGGCAGATTCTTAACCACTGTGCCACCAGGGAAGCTCCAAATATTTTTAAAGTGAAAAAAAAACATTAACTGTAGGACCTTAGTCATCAAATATCCAGTCGTTCAAATTACTAATTGTCACACATCATAAAATCTTTTTTTTCCGTTTGAGTAAGGACCTAACTACAGACCACGTGTTGTGAGTGGTTGATTGGTCTTTTATGCTTCTTTTTATTCAAGTTCTTCTCCATTTCTTACCCTACCCACCCCATTTTCCTCTCCGTGCAATTTATTTTTGAAAAACTGGGTTGTTTGTCCTGTAGTTTCCCACCATGTGGATTATCTGATCCCCTCCCTGTGGTGTCAGTTTACATGTTCCTCTGTTCTCCTTTAAGTTGGGAGGTGCCTTTAGACCCTTGATGTCTTCCTTCTGTGTGTGAATGGAAAATGGAGTGATTTGATCACGTTGAAGATGGTCACCTTGATACGCAGAAAAGAGATTCTGTAAAAGAATATTTGTCTCAGGGTTTATTAGCTTATCTAAACCATCATTCTGCTGGAGCATGCCGTGTTAGAGTTTTGTTTGTTTGTTTGTTTCCTGTTTATTTGTTTTTTGAGTTTCCTCACCATCATGGACCATCTATCTTTTTGCCCCTATGTTGGGTCTTAGCTGCTAGTCTTAAATTTTGCCTCAGTTTGAATACATTAAGTCACAGGAGCATCAAGAAAGCCCTTTGCCCAAATAAATTAGTGACTGATTCTATTATGACTATGTTCCTTCTTTTGGTTTTGGCATTTACTGTAGGTTGTGAATGATTTCCATTCGTTGTGATGTCTACTTGAGCTCTGTGTTGGTGGATAAAAATCAGACCTCTTATTATATAACATCTTTGACCTCTGAAAGGGTTGGACTGAGAAAATCCTTGGTGGTTCACTTGGTAAGAAGGAAGATTTGCAAATGACATCTTTAGGATGTATTTAGATGTAATAGTTGTGTTACAATGTATTGAATTTCTCATTCAAGAAACACTTGTTGACTTCCAGTAAGTGTGCCACGTGTGGGGTAAACAGTGAGGGGGTGGGACCAACATGGCTCTTGCCTCCATGGAGTTACAGTCTAGGGGTAGAAGGCACCAGTCACATAAATGTATACACTGTGGCCAAAGTACAGGTGTCTTCAGTCCCTGAAACAGTGCTGAGGAATGACCCCATCCTGGTGAGTCCACAGAAGGTCTCAGGATCCCTCAGGGGCCCAAGTCCAGACCTTGAGGATCAGTGGTCTAGATCAATATGTTTGTCTCCTTGAGGTCTGAGAGTCTGTGATTCCAAGATTCTAATGCAAAAGTTTAGACTCCTTAAGTTCAGTGTGTCGATTAGGAGTTTGTAAGCAGTACCCACTTCCTGTCTTCTAGCAGCGGACTCTTGGATTTACATTGAGCTACTACTATCCCTTTCTCTGCTGGTTTGGTCCCCAGCTCCTGGAGTGGGTATGTGGCACAAGATTGGGCAGAGAATCATGCCTCCTTGGCTATAGTGATTGATTCAGAGATGGGCCTGTGACCCAAGCAGGAACAATTAGAGCTAATACTATGAGTTCTGTGCAGTGGGATAAAGGGTACTGTCACCTTTCCTTCAGACTTGAACCTGCAATGGCATTGACCTGGAGCAGGTGGATCTATGTTATTACCACATGGATCCTGAGAATGAAGCCCACAGAGATGAAAAAGAGACAATCTTGATGATACAAACTGTACCTCCTGACTCAAGTTGTGCCACGTTATTACACGATATGTTTGTCTTGTTATTTGTATAAGACAAGGTAGTAGGTAGGGTGATTTGAGTTAGCTTGACTTAAATTTCCTATTTCTTGGAACTTGAAGAATCCTAACTAGTCTAGATGCATTTGGGGGTCCATGCATGGGCTTCAGAAATTGCATTTAAGATTTCGTGATTCCAGGGAGGCATGGCCCTATAGGCTCAAGTGGGTGTAGCCCAAAAGGTTAAGGACCCCTGATGAAGATGTGTCTAAATTAGAGTGGAAGGTGTACTCCTTGACTTAAACAAAAGAGATCGCTACTCTTTCACTACCCATTCTACCCACTGGCCCCTTGAAATGGAGGATGATGTCACTGATGTAACTGGAGATTGGCTGTAAGTAGCAAGAAAATCATGGAGAAATCTCAGATGTTAATGAGCAGGCTTCTAAAACTGTTCCCATTAGTGGCAAGAGCACCAGAGATTCATCTCCGAGGATCTCCCAGAAAATGGTAATTTTATGCAGTGCAAGCTGAAAGGCAGAAAAAAAATTGCTATGATAAATAACACTATTCAAGTGTGGTGATTTTTTTTCCTTACTTTGAAATGCTTGTGCAGCAGTAAAGACTTGTTTTCTCTTTGGGTGCTGATTTTTGGATATTCTAGTAAGTCTACTTAAAGGTCAGTTAACTAATTTATAAATTGCTGGGATGATGCCTAGAGTGGTCCAGTGGGATGCTTCTTGAGTTATATCCCTGTGTGAGTGCAGTATATTTGCTTCATGTACCGCTACATAATTCTGTTCAACAATTTCTGGATGGATGCCTTTATTCCTCAACTTTGCCTTTTATTCTTTTAATGCTGGGGTGCGCTCTGTCATATTGGGTGGAATCAACATTGTTAAAAAAGGAGTTACCTGAGTTCAGGGGAAGATCTATCTCTAATTCTGACCTGCCACTGTGCAGTTGTATCCATTGATCACTAGGATGACCGACATGAGGGTGGTGGGAAGGAGGTGGTAGAGTGCAAAAATTTAGGGGAAGCTAATTTAGTAATTATAAAACAGCTCAAATCCCATATTCTGTGGATGGGGAGCACATGCATTGTTAGTAAAGAATGATAGAAATATATATATTTTTGGAGTGAATAGGTCAATGGATATGTTTTCCAGCATGAATTAATTTGAATCAGTGTTACCGATCTTGCATTGGACCCCGTTAAGCTGCATTCTGGGAGGCAGTCTGCAGGACTCTTCTGCATTCTGGCATCTTCCGTACTCCAATCTCCTCTCTCCAAGGCTGCCAGAACAATTGTCCAATAAAACTCCTCCATGTGTGGCTCCTCCATGCTGTCAGGATAGAAGCTGAGACTCCTTAACAAGAGGTATGAGCCCTTCGGCGGTTACCTCTGCTCATTCTCTGGCCTCATCTTGAACCTCGAGCTTAGTGAGCCTTGCCTTCTCCTTCATTCAGTGCCATGCCCACCGCCAAGTTGTTGGACAGTGTTATTTCTTGGGCCAGCGATGCTCTTAACTTCCCCTATCCTCTGCCCCTCTGCTGCTTCTGTCGGCCAGCTTAGAGTCACTCTTTGAATCCCATCTTCTGGAAAGCTTTTTCTTACTCCCACATGTGGGCTGGATCCATCCTTCTCTATGATCTGACAGTATCCTGTTTGTACTCCCATTAGAGCACTTATCAGACCTTATGCAGCTATAAATCTATATATTGTTCCATCAGACCATGAAACTTACCATGTTCATTATCAGATTGCCAGCATCTGGTATAGCGCTTGGCATATGGAGCCTCAATAAATATTTGTTGAATTAAATATTGGAGATAGATGTACAAACTAAAAATAGTGCAGTGAGTGCTTTGGTAGAAAAATGTTTAAGATAACTCACAGAGGATCAATTAACCAACATTTTTTTAGGCCAGGGCAGTGTTTGAATAATATGGAACATTGTGCTAAAAAAACCCCAAAAAAACAACAAAAAAAAGACTATGGGTTTAAAAAAACTTAAAAAAAAAATAAAGTCAGAGAGACCGATAATTTCACTCAGTTGTTCTTTGCCACAGTTAAAGTGTTATGTCTTTGGCTCTGGAAAGGAACAATTAGTAGATATCATGGTCTCCTGCACTGGAAATGGCTGTTTTAGGCCATTATCATAGTCCAAATTTCTTTTAGGATTTGCTTTTCATTTTTATTGGACCATTGTGTCTTGTTCTGTTACATTTGCCATGTCATTATCTTGAAGACCAAGGCAACCTCTTCCTTTCCATTGCTGTCATAAAAGGAGTATTTTTATCAATGCCAAAGCAGTAGTTGTTACTTAGATGATATAGAGTTGGATAGGAATGGTCCAAAAGAGTTGTATCCTCAAAGCAACTAATGACCTTGAGTACATTTGGGACATTTTCAATGTTATTGAGCCCTCTTCCTCTCTCTTTTATAGCAACTGCTCAGTTGTTAACCTGTTTTTTTAATTTTTTTTTTTTTAAATGATATTCTTGTCTGCTTACATTCTTTTTATGTATGTACGTATGTATGTATGGCTGTGTTGGGTCTTCGTTTCTGTGCGAGGGCTTTCTCTAGTTGTGGCAAGCGGGGGCCACTCTTCATCGCGGTGCGCGGGCCTCTCACTATCGCGGCCTCTTTTGTTGCGGAGCACAGGCTCCAGACGCGCAGGCTCAGTAGTTGTGGCTCACGGGCCTAGTTGCTCCGCGGCATGTGGGATCTTCCCAGACCAGGGCTCGAACCCACGTCCCCTGCATTGGCAGGCAGATTCTCAACCACTGCGCCACCAGGGAAGCCCTAACCTGTTTTCATTTTGGAAAATGGGAGGAAGTTCAAGTATATTATCCAGTTAATGAGAAGTATATCAACAAGTTTTTGGTTTTTATCTCCAGACAACTGAACTTACCAGACAAAGCTCCTGTTTTCTTTTAGATTGGTATTATGTCCAGGTTTTGGATGACTGAAGTGTAAAGGTAAAGTCAGAGCCATAGATGATGTTTCCTTTTTGAAAGTGCAATTCAGAATATAGTAAATCATCTTAAATTATGGAGTCATTCACATATATAATTAGTTAAGTATAATTTTCTGCAAAGCATTAAGTTAAATTCTAAATTAAATCCAGATACAAAATGTGTCAACATTTGATATAAAAAATTCAAATAATCTGAGACTTTTAAAAAAGCATCTCACTTTATGGCAAAATTTAGGGAAATATACACAACTCTGGAATGACTACTGACATGTAGTCTTGTAGCCCTAATTAAGGAATGTTCAATAGCTTGGCACACAGGCATGTTACATACCAGAGAATTTTAAAAATTCTTATTGAAATAAAAGTGAGGCTTTTTTTGTAGACTCTATATATATTTTTAGACTGTAACTTGTGTCCAAGCCCTTATATTCCTCAAGTATGATTAGCTACACTATTCAAGATATTGGATAAATGTATTTATATTTGCTCTATCATAAAATGACTAATTAATCCATTGGAAAAAATATATATATATATGCACTTTAGTAGTTGCCAAAGATGTGAAGATGCACAATTTCTCACGTCCGTAATTGTCTTCATTTCTTTGCATTATCATTATGATATGGTATATATGACGGCCATGGCTAGCACTTGGTACTTGCTTTACACAGAGCAAGTGAAGAATGATCCTGAAGGGCTGTGTCCTCAAAGCATATTTGGCTGAACATATTGGACATATGTTCAATGGCATTGATCATTTTTTTTTTTTCCTGTAAGTTACTCAGAGCATCTGAATCGTTAACAAAGCTCCATTTTGGAAAATTGGTCAGATAATGGGTATGAACAGTAAGACTGTATCTACTTTGCCTCTTTGCTTCCGGTCCATATCCCTCTTCAGCCATTGCAAACCAATGAAGCTGAGGCATGCTGAGGGACCTCTGGAGCTGTGCTATCCAATACAGTAGCCTCTGTCCTCTACTTACATGGAAAATAATTGAAATTAAATTTAAAATTCACTTCCTCAGTCACACTAGCCATTGTAGCTAGTGGCTACCATAGTGGACAAGGCAGATTATAGAACATTTCTAACACAGAAGGAAGTTTTATTGGACAGCGCTGCTCTAGAGTTTTCTAAAACCTCATTTGGTCACTTAGCTGCTTCTGTTAACATTTAGTTTCTACCCCACATCCTTTCAGATGGTGGTTTCTAACCTCGATTCTCTGTAAAAATCACCTGGGGAGGTGTATAAAAATTCTGATGCACAAGGCAATTGGAATCAGAATGGGGATAGGGGACTGGGGCCCGGGCACCAGCATTTAAAAAAATTCCCTGCACAATTTTAGTCAGCTGCTGACATTTAGCACCACCGTTCTGGACAATAACATTTTGTTTTTTAATGGGGCAAACCAGTGTCCTTTGTACTTGCTACCTCTGTCTTTCGTTGACCAGCCTCCTTTGGAACTTGGTTGGAGAGACATGTAGAATATTATGTTAGAGTTCAACATTTGGAATCAAGTGAACCTGAGTTCTTCTGCTTCCTTACTTGCCGAGTGATGTTTGGCCAGTTACTTAACCAAGCTAAGCTTTTGTTACTTCCTGAGTGAAATGTAGATAATAATAGAATGTGCCTTGAAGCACGTGAGGATTAATTAAGATAAGGTATATAAAACACTTGTGACAGTCCCTGGCACATAAGCCCTTAATAAATATTAATATATTTTATAATAGAATATATTTTAGAACATAAAATATATTTTATAATTTTAAAATAGAATATAAAATTCTTGCTAAGATAATACTACAAGATTTCTCTTCATGGATTTTGCCCTCCCTGTTGGGGAAATTTTAAATGTTTCCTTACTATGTCTCATGGCAACTCAAGATAAGAATTTAGGCACCTCTGTCCAATGAGTAGGGAGATAATTTGGAACTGGAAGTTTTCTGTAGAGTCTGCTGTACCTACCCGAAGTTGCTTGCTCAGCTTTCTTGGTTCACAACGTAAAATTGCTGAGCAGGATTGAATTTGAATGCTGTTAGCAGCTGTTCTCTCTTGAGACTTGACTGGGCATGGTATCGCCTCCATGCTTAGAGCAATCAACAACCACTTGTTGGCTCCAGTTTGGATTAGGCTGGACCATGTTATTCCCAGACAACAGGCCAAGACTTGTCAGACTTTGAGGAAAGAAACGACCTTCTAGTTCTGTGAGTCCTCGAGACTTCCCTGTGGTTGGACATAGACGAGGTGGTGGAGGGGCAGATATCAACTCTGCTGTTCTCTGTTGGCTCCTGGAACACCTTAGGCAAGGGGCTCTCATGGCAGCAACTGGCTGGGAATGGTACCACATAGCACTTAGCAGTGTATCGGTGGATCTGTGGATTGAGTTTCCCAAGTGGATGATCTTGCAGCTTTCCCAAGTCAAAACTAAAATGCAGTTAAATTTTATGATCTTCATCCATCCTTTTCCTCTCTGTAGACATTAGTATTTTCTTTCAAAAAGTATGTTTTCATAAGCCGCCTGTTAAAATGCCAAGACTCTTAGCAACTGGTCATATAAATGACCCATTTTATGTCTGTGTTTTAAAATGATCAAATCAAATTACTATAGAAGTGAAACCTGAATTATCGCCATTTCTCCAAGACATAAAAACACGGCAGCCATACTCTTCTCCATAAAAGGCTTCCGTAATGTTCTGTGATGCTCTGAGTGTTCTCTGAGTCGTCCTTTGGCTGTGGGGAAGGGTGACCTGTCGGGGTGGTTAGTGAGGATATGCAATTGTTTAAGAAAAAGCAGTGCTTGCTTCCTTAGCTGCAAACCCCCTCGTTCCCACCAACACCTGTACAGTTCAACGACTGGAGTCCTTTGGGTGAGATAAGTCATTTTTGACTATAGAAAAGACTTGGTTTTGAACCATCTATAATGTGAAACATGCCATTTTTAAAAGTTTTGTTATATATATGATCCTTTGTGGGGAGGGGCTTTAAAAAATATTACTTCCATATTTAATTTGGTCATTGATGAATATATTCTCCATTATTCCAGTTATACATGAAGTTATATTTTCAAAGAATAGTCAGTGGAATAGAAACATATGGATTAAACAGGCATTTTGATTGAAGACAGTTTGCATTCTATTAAAATTTCACAGAAATAAAATGTCTTTCATAACCAGAAAAAAAAAAAAGACTTGGTTTCATGGATGCCTTCTAGGATGTCTGAGCTGATGATGATTTTTTAAAAAAATTTATTTATGTTATTTATTTATTTTTGGCTGTGTTGGGTCTTTGTTGCTGCGCGCGGGCTTTCTCTAGTTGTGGCGAGCGGGGGCTACTCTTCGTTGCGGTGTGCAGGCTTCTCATTGCGGTGGCTTCTCTTGTTGTGGAGCACGAGCTCTAGGTGCGCGGGCTTCAGTAGTTGTGGCACACGGGCTCAGTAGTTGTGGCTTGCGGGCTCTAAAGAGCGGGCTCAGTAGCTGTGGTGCATGGGCTTAGTTGCTCTGCAGCGTGTGGGATCTTCCCGGACCAGGGCTCCAACCTGTGTCCCTGCGTTGGCAGGCGGATTCTTAACCACTGCGCCACCAGGGAAGCCCTGATTATGATTTAAATTGCTACCTCAGTGGAAAGTGAAGGATAAACACTGGCTAAAGTGAACTTCTAAGCTTTAGGCTGATGTGTAGTAAAAGAGCTTCCATTATGGAGTCTTGTGTACCAGACATTGAGGCAAAAACTTTTCCATCATCTTAATTAAGTTTCATCACCATCTTAAGAGTGAGATTTTATCATAATTGCCTTATGCAAATGAGGTTAAATAGTATATTATGAGTATATTAGGGATAAGAATCCTGATATATGGCAGGAAAACCTGTGTCTTTAGCAGGTACTAAAGATCAACCCTTCACTGAAAGCTACTAGATATTTGGGGAGCAAACCACCCATTTAAGTCTGTATATACCTTTACATAACATGATTTATAACAGTTGCATAATAGTCTTATTAAAGTCCAATAATTTTTGTTTCTTAAGCAGTAGAACCATTTCATTATGAATGATGTTAGGAGGTTGCCTAATAGGTAATGCATGTTAAGTCTGGGATGAATGAGAAAGAGACCCAGCCACTGAAATTCCCTGGTCACTGCTGCGGGGGACCTTTAACTCAAGGAGCTGCATCAGCAGCTCCTTGAGCTTTTCAGAACAAAGTTTGAAGAACACTGGTCTTAAATATAAGTGCTGTATTTCAAGGAACCACTCCACTATTATGAGACCTTTAGGTTGGTCCCATTGCTCCCTCTTACAAGACCGTTGCGTGGTCTTCATTGTTCTGAACACCTGGGTACCCTCAGCACTCGTCATCTTTCTGATTATCGCCATAGGATAAATGTCTAGAAGTTGGAATTGCTGGGTCAAAGTGGATGCATATTTTAAAGACATGCTTATTTCCAAGACTCCCTCCAGAAAGACTGAAACACATTAGCCTCCCACCAGTCAATTCTGAGTCTGCTCTTTTTCTCCATGTGCACTGTCACTTTGTGGATATATTTTTTTCTGGTTAACTGCCTATTTGGTAGGTCCCAAATCAGAATAGAATCTTGTTGTTTCCTTTTGATATGTTTGATTGTTAGTGAAGGTGGTCGTGAAATCTTCTCACCTGCCTACTTTCCTTTGTTCCCCCAAATTGCCTTCTATCAGCTTTTGCTTGAGAATAGTCATGCTTCTCTGTAGGATTTCTTGGAGCAGGTTGACAGTGACCAATAGAAGGACCCTTGGCTGTTTCAGGTTTGACCTAGCTGGTGCTCGATCCGCACTGGGAGGAGTGGGGGTGTGAGCCTTGGTGAGACCTAGAGAGGAAAGCTTGCGAAGCAAATGCTCTGTTGACCCCTCACTTCGTCTGGATTCCTTCAGAGGAGTGAAGATGCTTTTATTTCCTCAAACGCCATTGTGACTGTGTATTTTTTGTATTGTTTCCCTTTAATAAATAAATATACATCTACATTTTTTCTTTTAAAAAAATGTGAACCAATTTTTACTAGTCACTTTGTGTCATTCATTTTAGGTCATCTAGAATTCCTTTAAAACATAGCATGCCAAGTGTCATTGCTGACTTTTATAATTATCCTGTAATTTTATTCAATCCTTGCTCAGAGAAGATGTTTTTATGGATTTAGTGGCACAGCAATGTTTGCCCCCACCTCGCTGGCCCTACTGGGGAGCACTGCGTCAGGAACAGGTAAATGGTAAGAATAATAGCAACAATAACAGCAATTAACATTTCTATAGAACACCCACTTTGTGGCAACTTTTATATTGCGCCAAGGTGAGTCAGAAATGCCATAGGCGGCTCCAGCTTTGTGGGGCATTATTTTTCTCCCCCTACACTTAAAAAAATATTTGTCATTTTTCTAGGAAAATATGTTTCCTGAAAACTCTTTAGATGGCTTGGCTTTGAGTTACAGAGATACGCAAATCAGTTTCATGCTGAATTAATGCAGAGATCGTGAGATTACCCCCCCTCAGAGTTTTTGTGGGAGTTTGCACAGAAAGAAAAAGTTTCATGTTTATAGCCCTGTGTATGCATGTACTCACACATATGTGTGTAAATATACAAAAGGTTTTCATCTTCTTAGGATATGAGCACATACATATTAGGTTCCAATCAGTGAATTAGCTAGCAATGAAAGTAGCTTAAGTAAAAGAAGAAAAAGAAGGAGTCTATTATACAGGGGTGTCTCATGCTGTTCACAGTCAGGAGTGAGCTGGTACTTGGGAATGGGCTGTAATCTGGACCTGGAAAACCACTGGCACTTTCTCTCTCCCTCTCGCCTCTGCTTTTTAGTTTTTGCTACATTCTGTATTTTTCTGCAAAGCAGCTTTTGTGTGGAAGAAAACACGAATAACCCCTAGTTGCTTCTACAGTTCCATCCACCCACGGAGACTGGCTGGCTGGCTGGCTCTCATTCACAGTTCCACATTCCCTGGAAAGTTAGATTCTGCTTTGCCAAGGCCAGGTCATGTGACTGCTCTTGGCCAATGAGTGGAGCTTGGATTCCCTGTCCAAACATGGCAGCCTGGGGCTCCCCTTGGAGATCTGGCAGGAAGCTTCTCAAGAAGAGGGTTGGCTTCTGGGCTTGGCAGGCAATCCAAAAGATGTCCAGTATAATAAGAAAAAGACTACTCAGGATTTAGACGCTAATCTCTTAGACTCTATCCTGGACATGTTAGCAAATGTAGTCTTCATTGTTTGTTCATGTCAGTAGGGGCTGAATTGTGAGACTAAGAGAAAAGTTATCATAACAATAAGATGCTTTATAAATATTGAGGGACCAAGGTGCAAAGAATATTTTGTGAAACTGCATGGAGATAAATAATGAAGTATGTATGGCAACTTTTTGCTTTCTTGTATACATACTTTGGTATTGTAGAATGTTTTCTACGGTTAGCTTGCAGAAGCTAAAAATCTGTGATGCATTGAGAAGAAAATCATCCATATGTGTTATGGACTGAATGTTTGCATCCCCTCCAAATTCATATGTTGAAGCCCTACTCCCTAACACGATGGTATTTGGAGGTGGAGCCTCTGGGAAGTAATTAGGTTTAGATAAGATCATGAGTTTGGGGCCTCCTTGATGGGATTAATGTCCTTATAAGAAGAGAAATAGACCAGAGCTCTCCCTTTCTTCACCATGTGAGGACAGAGCGAGAAGGTGGCCCATCTGGAAGCTGGGAAAAGAGCTCTCCAGGATCCAAATCAGTTGGCACCTGAATCTTCCACTACCCAGTCTCCGTAACCGTGAGAACGAAATTTCTGATGTTTAAGCCACCCAATATTTTGTTAGGACATTTGTACCTAACTGAGGCAGTTTGTAGCTATTCATTAAATTATTCATCAATCCTTTGTTTAAAACCAGTGGATTAATTATCCCAATAAATATGTGTGAAGTGCCTACTCTGTGCTAGGAACTTACACAGTAATGAGGATACTGCCTGGAGCCCTCCTGAAATACATAGTCTTGCGTGGGAGAAAGGGGAGAGAGACTGAACATGTATACAGATCACAAAACAAGTGCAATTTCAAGGTGTGTAGGTGTTATGAAGGATGTAAATAGGTTGCTGAAATTGAGAGTCTGTGGACCTAGGGATGGACTAGGGCTGTTTTCCTTACCACTGTTTTCAGGTCATGAAAAAGATGCTTGGGATTGAGACCGCAAGAATGGGAAGAATTGGGCAAAGACCTTTCCAGATAGAGGGAAGGGCAGTTTCGTTGCTGGGTCATAATGAGCAAGGCAGATTGGGGTGTGCATGAGCCTGGGTCATGAGGACCTGGTAGATGGTGAGTTTTTATTTTTTAACAAGTCTGCATGGTTCGTAATCCTTTTTTTGGAATATAAGACAGATACAGCAACAAGCAAATACATCTGGGGATGAGAGGTACAGGGGACTGTGGGGTCACAGTCAGCATCCAGATTTCTTTGGAGGGAGAAAACAAAGTAGGGAAGACTTCTGACCATCCCAGGTTGGCTGAGGTGTGCCAATGTAAGGTCTGGATGTTAGCTATTTTTGTTTCATCTAAAGCATCACACGTCACATTCAGAGGTGTGAGTTGAGAAAGTCACTAAACAGGGGATCCCACTGAAACTGGAAGACAGATCTCAAGGTTGACCTTAAAGAAAATCTGTATGCCAAAAGAAAATACCTTTAGCAATTATTTAGTTAAATTACTAAGAAGGCAAATATGTCCTTCCAGTGGTAACATTATTTGTGAGTTATTCTGCAGTTTGATTAACTGCATCATTGTGTGTTATTGTACATGTGGATGTATGTGTGTATGTTGTGTAAGTAGCAGAGGAACAGGAGTTGAGCTTGTATTGCCCGTATTTTGTGGAAGTGGAGAAACCTACTCCTTGCCATATGCTGAGACTGGGTTGTGCCTCCTTGGCTGATTGAGGAATGCAAGATATACAACAGAGGGCTGCCATCATCTTTCCCTGTCAGTGACCTCTTAATGTCACTGACAGACATGGAACTTTTGCTGGATCCTTGGAAATGAGAGAAGGAAAATACCCATCAATTCATTCGATTCTCTCCGGGGAGCCAAGTTGGAGTTCATTCTCCATTTGTTGTGGTGGTTACTAGTTTCTTGTCTGGAGCAGTTTCTGACTTGTGTTCCTAATCAACACTCATGGGATTACTCATGTTTCATTTAACTGTCTTGAAATAACCTTTTGGAAGTATTCGTTTTCTGTGTAGAGGCATTACTGGCAACACGAATCAGCCTTTTAGGTGGATGGGGTAGAGATTGGATAAAGAGAGAGGGCTCCTGGAGGCTAGAGTTCGGAGGCAGTCTGTCTCTGTGGCATGGTTTGAAGCCCATTAGGAAGAAAGGTCTGCTTGGTCTCCCCAAAAGTGCCACAGTATCTGAAATTCCACCATTAGCATGCATGCCTTTGAGTCAAAATAACTTTACTTAATGGGACATTACAGGCAAAGATGAAGATTCAACACCTTTTGGTGAATGAATTCTTGTACTGGCTCATGTTCCTGCCATAGATGAAGTTATAAGATACTTGGGAAAAGAGGAGATCCTGAAATGAAAGAAGATGACAGATGATGGAGAGAAGTGTGTGTGTGTGTGTGTGTATTTTCGGGAGGGGGACTCAGATAAACACAGAGAAGTGGGAGGGGAGTTGGGGGAGGGGCATTCAAACTGGGGGTGTGTAGTAGGGCAGTAGAGAGGAAAGCAGCATAGGTGAGTTTGGAAGACTGACTGTGAGTTCTTCTAGAAAGAGGAACTGTGCAGTATTCACCATTGTATGTGCATGAAACAAGATGAGAATGTGCAGGGTACGTTTTTGCCTGCATCACATCCATTCTCCTTACCTTGGTAACTGGGTACCACCTCGCTCTGGGCATCCCACCCTCTTCTCCTTCGCTAGCCTCTTCCCGGGCTTCCGGGCTCCAGGGCTGGGTATGTGACTAGGTCGGCAGGTGAGAGTATTCCATCTTCAGCTTGAGTTGGGTTTTCCATCATAACGGAAAGGTATTTTTTTCCAGGTTGTTCAGGGTTTTTGCAGGATGGTGGGACTGAGCAGAACGAAGTGAACCGCCCAGTGCAAAGTGTTCCTCAAAGACCCCTAATTTAAATTGTCCTTTCCCACCCCGGTGATGTCTCTTCTCTGCCACCTTTATTGCCTCGGGTTGTCTGGCTTGTATAGTAAGCTCTACTGTTTCCATATTGTAAGGGAGCTTAAGATGGATGACATCTGAGAAGTGAATTTCTGTGATCCTGGTAAAGGTTTATATAAAATTCTCTCACCTACTTATTTAACTTCCCTTTGCAAATAGTGACAATTGTTACTAGGTCCTAAAGGCCTTACATTTAAATGTATCTTCTACATGGGGACTGCTGAAACATCCAGAAACAAGCGTAGGGTCCCAGTGTGGTCAGTTATCCCAGCTGTCAGAGCATCTCATTACCGTCTGTGATCGGGGGAGTGCGCTGAAACCTCAGGCAGTGTTTTCACACTGGTGTGCATATGTGTGTGTGTAGACTAGTCTCTCAGTGTAGATGCATTTTAATAACAACCCCTGGGCCCTTCTGGACCATAATGATGGCCTCAGTTCTCCTGTGGAATTCCCAGTATCCAAATATTTCTCTCAGATTAAATATCTGTATTTTAGATTATTTCCTCCTTGGGTGTTGCTCTCACTTTCCCACCATAAATCTCCCTTTCTGTCTTTCCTTCCCCCTTTGGATTATCCATGAGACCCATTGTTCATGGACCTCATACGTCCCAGCTGACCTTCAGCTGTGAAGTTAATAATCTGGTAAGGGGAGAATTCATTTAGGAAAAAAACAAAATATCTGGTTCTGCTTAAAATTAGATCTAAAAAGCCAAGACCTATATGGGTCCTGAGAAAGTCCAGAGGGACAGGAGACCAGAACAGTCCCCAATTTGTGAGGCGGTTGGAGCATGAGTGAGTTCTCTTGGTCTTCTCAAGGTCTCACCACAAAGTGAGACCCAAGGGTATTTCACCCATGTCAATTACCGCTGATGGTATGTTGGCTGTTTACGTTATTATTGTTCTTCAACTCATAATATCATTGTATCCCTAGCAATTGAAGCTCAGTTGTCAGACCAATCTCATTTTACGGCTTGGCTCCATCCAGAAAGCCAATTATGTGACCTTGAATGATTTGTTCAAATTTCTTTGGATGCAGTTTTTTTTTTTTTTACCTGTAACACGGGAATGCTGTTGTCTATCTTGAGGGGTTGCTCTGAGGATGATCGATATTGTAGGTAAAGCATATGTTATTAAGGGAGGCCACATGAGAGTTTCCTGTCCAGTGGTGGCCTGTTTCACCTGCCTCTAGACATCGTCTGTTGTATCCTTTGGGTACCACGTTCTACATTCACTCTGTTTGCAATAGCCTGTGTGGTGTTGCATTCAAAGAACACTCATAATTCCCCCCGTGGAGACGGGAATATATAGCATGGTGGTTAAACTTACTACAATAAAAGTTGAACCCCTTGTCACCCTCTTACTAATTGTATGACCTTGAATAGGGCACTTAACTTTTCTTAACTTTAGTTCCTTTATCTATAAAATGTGGACAATTATAGTACCTATCTCATAGGGTTGTTTTACAGAATAAAGCATATATGAAGTCCTTAGTACAATATCTGATGTAAATACTGAATAAGTGGAAATTGTTTTGATTTATTTAATATTGTTATTGTTACTATCGTCATCGTCATCATGTGTCATTTTTATAAATTAGTGGTTCTCATCCAAGAAATGTTTCATCCCGCAGGGGACATTGGGAATGTCTGGAGATGTTTTTTGGTTGTCACGGCTTGGGTGTGTACTACTGGCATCTAGTGGGCAGAGACCTGGGATGCAGTTAAGTATCCTGCAGTGCACAGGACAGCCTCCTTTAAAAAAGAATTATCTGGTTCCAAGTGTCGACAGTGTTGAAGTTAAGAAACCATGATATAAATAAATTGTCCACAGCAGTCAGTGATGTCATCTGGAAATCTTTCCTCTGTTTTGATGTTCTGGAATTACCGTGTCCCTTTTACTAAGCCATCTGAAAAATGCTTTGTTTTGCAGAATGATGAATTCTTTGGAAATTTCTGCCTTTCTTGTGTTCTGTTCCAAGCAGAGTCTGTGCCAGGCTGTGTTCAGGAGCTAATGGTGTGATACTTCTCTGGGTTTCTACATTGCTGAGACAAATGTTTGTTTTTCAAACTTCTTGAAGGTTACACATGGGACTTGAATGTCCTTGGAGTTGTCCCAGGGAGAGACAGAGAGTGGATTTTAGAGATTCCTTAAACAGTTGTACTGGATTCTTGTTAATTTATCATTATTATCTTAAAGGTTTAAATAGTTTTTATGGACCTTCATTAAAAATTTTTTGAGGCCCTCATGTTATCATTCCTGTGTAAGAGAAGGTATGAGGTATTTTGTCCTTAGCAAAATTCATTTAACAAGTTATTTTGCCTTCTGACATTCTCAAGTGATGGATGGAACAAGGTTTCACAAAGGGAACAGTTTTAAGATGAGAATTTTGAGGGAGCACATTCTGTCACATCTGAATATTTCCTTAGTATATCTTTTATTTATAGTCAACAAGCATGTAGATAAAAAGTATTTAAGCATTGACCATTGAGAATAAATGTATTACAAATAGAAACCTTTAATGCATTTTCATTTGCAGAATACCCTTCACAATAAATATCACCTATGTAATTTAGGTTAAATTTTCATCTCCTGACAGAATACTGTTAGATTCCTCATACTGTTTTTAGTCTGTATCACTGCTAGATTAGAGATGTTTACTCTAATAAGAAAAATCAACTAATTTATCTATTGTCTTATTCAAAACCTGTTTCACTTTGCAAGTAGCAGAAAACAAAGAAATAGAAAGTGGGAGAAAGATGTTATTAAAAAGAAAAGGAGGCCATACTGAGGGAGTCTGTTGGGATTGCTGAAAATGTTGCCTTTGTCTTCATCTGCTTGATGGTTTCATGGATGTAACCATCAGTAGAAGACATCCAGATTGTAGGCTCAATTTGTGTTCCTCACTGTGGGTAAGCTAGATGTCCACAAAAGACAGACACACCGGAGTGATCCTTTGAGGGGGAGTCTTGGAGAGTGTGTTGGAGTCATCAAGGAAGGAAAAATGGTCAACATTCAGTCCTTGAGGCATGAGATTAAGGTTTCCTCAGTCATTCATTCTTTTAGCAAGCCATTCGATAATTACATAATTGAGTGTTGGTTATATGCCAGCCATTGTGTACTTGATGGGGTTTACGGGGATGAACAAAAGAAAGATGGTTCTTGCTTGAGTGTTGCTACTAATTCTCATTAGTTTGTAAACAATTAGTTGTTTACTAATTCTCATTCATATGAACAACTGGGTAGAGCCACTGGTTTTTAATTCCAGCATGCAGTGTAAGGTTGGGTTATCTCATATTCTGGGGGCCGCGGGTGGGGTGGGGTGGAGGTTAAAGTAATTGCAAAGGACTTTTACTTTTTAAAAATATTTATTTATTTATTTATGGCTGCGTTGGGTCTTTGTTGCTGAGCGCGGGCTTTCTCTAGTTGAGGCGAGCGGGGGCTACTCTTCGTTGCGGTGCGTGGGCTTCTCATTGCGGTGGCTTCTCTTGTTGAGGAGCACGGGCTCTAGGTGCGCGGGCTTCAGTAGTTGTGGCTCGCGAGCTCTGGAGTGCAGGCTCAGTAGTTGTGGCGCACAGGCTTAGTTGCTCCACGGCATGTGGGATCTTCCTGGACCAGGGCTCGAACCCGTGTCCCCTGCATTGGCAGGCGGACTCCCAAACACTGTGCCACCAGGGAAGCCTGCAAAGGACTTTTAAATTTTTCTAGACATCGCTTACATAATTCTTTTACCCGCTCCCTTTAGGCTTAGTTTCATGACTAATTCATGAATGCATCCATATGGTCAAAAATTAAAACTCCAAATATAAAGGGAAATTTGCCTCCATTTCTTTCTCTTCCCTCCCTCCCACAACCAAATAGAATTCAGAATTCTCCTATCAGAAGTAGCCACCTTGTTCAGACTTCTTCTGAGAGAGAGGGGTCAGGGAGGGAGGCAAGGAGAGAAAGTTTTCAGAGGCCAGATTTGTGTCTCAAGTTCTCTGAACAGTGTCTGGCACATAGTAGGAGCTTAGATAAGTTTTAATGGAATGACTGTTTTTAAATGAATGCAGATACTTTGGAGATTAATAAAATAGAAACTCTTTTGGTGAATTTCTTAATGGTTTTTGTTTATATGTATTTTCTTAACCAACAAATATTAAAAATATAAGTACTGTCATTCCACTAAACTTTAAAACCTATCTGTGTATTTGGGAAATGTCAGAGCCACTGGGTTGGAGTGTTGGACAAGCAGTGGGCGGGGAAGTTCCTGGAGAGTGAGGCAGGCTGCCAGGGAGATGGTTTCCCAGATTTGTAGAGATCTTCCTCAGAACCTGGATAATGTGGAGCTTTTCCTGGCCAAGTTTGCCTAAGATGCTACTTCAGCGAAGTGATCCAAGTGCAAAGGTTTTTCTCCAAATTTTGTGGTCCTCTTGATGGCATCTAAAATCTAAGCAAACTGTCATTTTTCTAGAATGTTATGAGTTGCATCTGATCTCAAGACCTTGCTACTTTTACTGGTTCAAAGCTTCAGATTTTTCTTTTCTTTTTTTTTTAAACCAGCCCCTTGAATGTATAGTATTAGATCTGGAAGCACTCAAGCCATTGGTATTGACTGCATCAGTGTTTTTGTATAACTGGAAGCTAAACACCTGCTGTTTTTTGAAATCTGTATTTTTTCCCCCGACCGTTTGTGGTTGTTCCTTGCTATTTCAAAAATGAATATTCCACTGGAAATTTTAACTCCGTGGTATTAGCCCCAAAGAATGTTACCCAGAGTTGTTCTTTCTCATTTTCATAAACATCTAAAATAGAAACCAGTGTTGCTTGGCGGTTTGCAAATAAATATAAGGTGACTGAGAAGGAGAGCTAAGTAAGAACTTGCAGAGAAATTTGCCTGAACTCACCTGATTCATACCACCTTCTTGCCTCCAAGAAAAATCAAAAAAAAATGTAACAAATAGATTCATTCTAAGACAAAGGAAGTAAATATGCCAAAGAGTTTCTGGTAGAATATAAGAACATTGAAATACTTGGAAACCATAGGAGTGGACACATTTTTTTTTTTTTCGGTTTTTATTATTTTTCTTTCCCAGACATGACAGTTTTGCCAGTTCCTTGTATGGCAATTTTTTCTCCCTAATTTAAATATATCTCCCATGGTGGGAGTACCTATTGCAATGAATGCATTTCACATTATTTGAAGCAGTTCCTGGTTTGCCCACTGAGCTCCTGTTTGCTGGACTGTTTGCTGGGTGATCAGAAGACTGTGATAGTGTTGAATGGGTCTAGCTGACACCTCAAGTCTGGCCTTCTCTGAAGATCCCTCCATCTTCTGGGGATAAGAGAGAAATTCAGAATTACTGAATGGTGCTCTTCAGTTTTAAATAAAATACTCTGAAGTAATGAAGGGTTGATTGTATTTAACATTTAACACTTTACCTGCCACCCCCCCAATTTTACCTACTTATACACTGAACTTTTATGGCACCTTTAAATGTGAGGACCAAAAATTGATGAAGAAGAAGAAGATGGTGATGATGATGGTGGTGGTGGTGATGATAGTGGTGATGGTGATGATTAGCACTTACTAAGGGCTTGCTATCTGCCAGATATTTTTCTAAATGCTTTACATACATTGAGTCATCTCTCTTACTTAGAACCCAATATGGGGGCAGCATTATTAGTATGTCCATTTATAGATGAGGAAACAGAAGTATTGGGAGATGAAGTAACATACTTAAAGATGGCTCAACTAGTATGTGGTTGACCTGGAATTATGTAGCCTGAATCTTCATTCAGGGTGTCAAAAAAATCTGGAAAAACAGTATAAAATCATTTTTGAGCAATATGTTAGTTGTTTGTTCGAATAATATGCTCACTTTTTTTTTTTCTTTAACTGCTAGACATCTTTTCAACTGAAGAACACTGAAATGTAAAGCATTGGGTCTACTTATTAATCTGGAGAAGAATGTACAGTATGCTACAGCATTTCCAAAGATTTTTGAAACACTGATCAAAAGAATATACTTTAAAAATATTTAAACGTGGGTTTTAGTATGCATTTAAAACTATAGTTGACTGATTTGTGAATCAAACTTTTAGTATAGCTGTAGCATTTCTGGAAAGTGTTTTAATTAAAAGAAACCTCAGTTCACAATGAGGGTTGCCTTAGATCTTGGGAATATTTATTTTGACTGCAGTCTTCTTGAGTGTAAGGTTTAATGAAACTCAAGGCATTCTTCCGAAGCCACGGTAACGAGGCAAGAACTGTAGCAGCTCTACACCCATCTTGACAGGAGTCCTACCACTGAAGTCTTTCTTTGGAACTTAAGGGTGACATCTTTGATGTGTGTTTCAGAATGATGTCTGCTCTCTGGGTTCTGATGACTTACGTTTCCTGGGAGGAAGGACACGGAAGGGTGGGGAGGTCATTGTTCAAAGCATCTGTGGCTGTGTTTTTAAAAGGAAGGATTGAAGGTGTGTTCTAGCAGCTCAGGCAAGTTATATCCCTGTCAAGAGCTGCATCTCAAGAGCTGTACTGCCCATATACTAACATTCCAGGTTTATCTAATCCAAGGATGTACTTGCTTATAACGCTGCAAGCATAACATACTTTTCCAACGTGCTGAATCAGTTCTGTTATTTTCTCTGTCTTTATTCTGGAACTCTTCAAAGTTCCTGAATGTTAATATTGGTTAAAATATTAATATTTATAGACGCTGGGTTTCTGTTTTCTTTGTTTTTCATTTTAAATCTGTTTCATCAGAAGCAGCAATTGCCATACTTAGAGTAATTAAAACGCTTTTCTAGAATAATGCAGTTAGTCCTAAGCTCTCTCAAGGCACCTTAGCCCTATTAAAGCTTCCTTACAAGCTTCTTCAGTGTTGTCTGCGCTGTAGTGTTTATCTGTCTCCACTCTTTCTTTGAAAACTTGAGAGACCATTGAAGCTGGATTATGTCTTGTATTGTCCACACTAATTAGGCTTGACGTCTGTCTCAGAGACTGAGGGTTTTAATTTTTTTCCCTAAAGTTAAAAAACTACCAGCAAATAATCACTCAAGATTCAGTGTGTAACAAATAATCATGACTCCTGAGGCATAGCCAAAGTTTTCTCGATAAATAGCAAGTGCTATTAAAAAATATATATATATATTTAGTTTTACTTCAAGATCACACCGTGAAAAGACGAAGGGAGAATGAAAAATTCTTGCAAATTTGTTGGCCGCAGCTAGCGCAAGGATCCTCAAACTGTGGCTCTCAGGCCAAATCTGGCCTGTGATCTGTTTCATAAGTAAAATTTTTTTGCACTGCACGGCATGTGGGAACTTAGTTCCCTGACCAGGGATCGGATCTGTGCCCCATGCAGTGGAAACGTGGAGTCTTAACCCCTGGACTGCCAGGGAAGTCCCTATAAGTAAAGTTTTAATGGAACACAGTCATTCTCATTTGTTTCTGTGTAGTCTAAGGCTGCTCTCCCACTATAACAGCAGAATTGAGAGGTTAGGGTAGAGACTGTATAGCCTGCAGTGCCTAAAATATTTACTATCTGGCACTTTATTATAGATAAGATATGCCAACCCCTTGGTTAGAGCATGAGAGTCAGTGTAACTGTCATTCATAAGGTTTAAGCTTTATAAAGTATTCAAATTGAATGACTAAAAATACCTTAATTCTGTTTCATGGCACATCTTAACTTGCTATTAGCAGGCTTGCCCCGCTTAGATTTCTCGGCGCTCAGAGCCAGTTCCCTTGGGAGCCAAGGTGCCCCACTCCCTCCATGTTCTCTGTTTAGTAACCAAACACCCAACAGAAAAGTGCAGGATGAGGGCCAGGTTGACGCAGGCAAGGCCAGGGACAGAGGCCGTGGGGAGGCCATGAAGTGAGGGCCTCACCCCAAGGTGACCTTAGGCCAGAAGGACTGAGCACTGTGGTGGCAGCTGAGGAAAAGGAAGGGTTGAGTTTTGAGAGTCCCTTATATATTCTAGGTCCTAGTCCAGTGTCAGATAGGTGATTTGCAAATACTTCCTCCCAGTCTGTAGCTTGTCCTTCCACAGAGCGAAAGTTTTGAACTTTGGTTAGGTCTCATTCACAGTTTTTCCTTCTGTGGATGGTGCTGTTAGCCCTTCCAGGTCTTCTAGCCATGGCTTTCCTCTCATCCTTTTATGGTTATTGTACCTTCTAGCTTTAGGATGTGGTCCAGGAAGGGAAAAACTTGGGACCCAAGCCATATTTTGTATTGTGGATGTGCAGTAAATCCCAGATACTCTGGCCATGTTGTCCCCGGAGAAAGGAAGGGGATGGGTTTGCCTGGAGTCAGCAGGCTCACTGGAGCGCAGTCAGAGGAGAAGGTTGGAGAACTTCTCAGCCAGCGGGAGCTTTAAGCACGGTCTGGATCCACAAGGTGCTAGCATCACATAGCAGAAAATAGACTTGTTTCTGTCTGTGTGGTACAGGTGCAGAAATATATCTGTGTAATCTATTTTCTTTATCTTTTCCATAACTCGAGTCTCCTTTAGAGTGTAGAGAAGACAAACCGAGGGGAGGAACCAGGGACAGAGTGCCCTGGAAATGCAGTTCTCCCGGACAACACAGCTCTCTAGCTGCTTCACCCAGGCGGGTGGTTGGTCAGATATTTGCTTCAGTTATTTTCTCTGAAATCATTATCTCCTCTAGATAGCACCCCAGATTCTTAGCTAACCCCTTGGAATTAGCTCAGTGGTTATTTTAATTCTCTAACTTATCCATAGTCTCCTTTGGGATAAATACTTTGAACGGTGGTGCTTACAGCCAATGCCTCAGTCATCCTCCTTTTCTGATTTGTCAGAGGTAGGGGTTTGGATAATTTCTCAGTTCCATCTCACCTCTACCATTATGTGATTTTGGGATTCACAGTGGAAAGCAATTGGTTTAATTACCTCAGGCTGTGCTGGCGAGAGCCCTTTTCATTAGTACCATTGTGTATAATTAACCAACTTATATATCAGTCATTTTATCCTTTGCCAGGGCCTGAGTAATTTTATTAAAGATGGTCACAGATAGATTCATCCCATATACCATCTGTCCTAGCTAAACTGGCTTCGTCCCTTCAGTTGAGCCCAGAGTGCCTAAATGGTACGAATCAGTTGAATGTGACCAAGCCCTGCCAGTAAATGCCACCTTCAGTCCGTGGCTCTGCCTTCCAAAGTTCCTGTCTTCCTAAGCTTGGCTTCCCCAGAGACAGCCTTCAAAGGGTTTCTCATTAAGGCAAGAAACCTGTTCAACTTAGCTGATTGCCTGAACAAATCATTAGGATCAGAATTTAGCCTTATAATGAACCAATTTTTTAAACTCAAAAACAGTACTTCTCCTACTTTGATGTGCTTGAGAATGAATCAGTGAGACAGACTTAAAATACAAATTCTAGGGCCTCACCTCAGAGGTTTTGGCTTAAAAGGATGGAGTGGAGCTAAGAACGCTGTTTTAAAAAGGTACCTACAGGCAGTTGGGTTGCTTGTCCCACAGACCTCAGTATTGCACAAACCTCACTGTTACATCAAGGGGTGGGGGCAATATATATATATGTGTGTGAAAGTAATGTATTTTCAGTGTAGAAAACTTGGCGATGGAAAAGGATGAAGAAGAGAGTAAACACGGACCATAAGCTATCAGTGAGAACATTTACCTCATTGTTAATTTCATTTAGGGGGAAGGATGGTAAATCCTCCATTTCTTCCCCTTCTCTTGCCCTTTTCCTTCTTCCTTTTGTCTCCTCCCTCCTTCCCTTCTGTGTTTAAAATATGTAACTCTATATCCACTGATAATTTTTTGAAATTCTCATTTGTAAGCTTCTTCTACCTAATGTCCCTTAAATATTTTCTAACACTGATATCTTTTCAACCATGTGCTTTTTAATTGCTGTCAATCAGTCACTGGGATGTAGGCTCATGAGGGCAGAGATCTTATTTTGTTCACAGCTGAGCCCAGTGCCTGTTACAGCGCCAATAAGAGATGGTAAACATCGGTTGAGCAGTATCTGAACTTGTGAATCATAATTTATTTAACTCATCCTATATGGCTTGTCATTTAAGTTTCCACGCAATTTTTGTTATTGTAACACACTAGTGAACACACTTGTATACATATATGTATTAGTATATTTATCTAGCCACTTTCTTGAGAAAGTTATACATCAGGTGGAATTCTATATTGAAGTGGAAATGTCAGACCAAAGGGTGTTTTGATGAGAAAATAAACCTATTCCACTTAACTGAAGCATAAAAGGAAATTTATTGAAGGGCACAGGGACAGCTTCTAGAACCCAAGAGCCAGGAAGAGAGCTGGGCCTCTTGGGGAACTTGACCTGGTTGGTAGAAATTCAGTAAGCAGAGTTCCAATTTGTCTTTCCTTGATTTTCTTATTTCCTTCCATCTCTTTTTTGCATCTACTCCATTTTCCTTCCCCTGCCAACTAGCTTTCTCTGTTTTCACAGGTCCATGTGGAAAAATGGCCATTGCAGCCCTGACTTTATGGGATGTTTCAGCAACGGGGCCACAAACAAACACCTAGAATTTGTGTCTCAATTCTGAATACTGGGAAGGAGTCTCTGACGGGGACCTAGCGTGGGTCAGCCAGCTCTGATGGGGGAGATCATGTGTTCCGCACAAGGAGGCAGGTCGATCATCAGGGGCTTGGGGTGAGAAGTTGACAGGAATGGAGGAATGAACAGCAAACACTGTAAGGGGTGTCCCTTGCTAAAGGATTGCATGTATAAAGCATGTTGATTTGAACATTCTTTTATGACACCAGTCTCTAACTGCTGTAGGATGGAAAGGTCCCCCTGCCCCGTGTTCCCCCAGGAGGCTGAGATTATTCGGTCGAAGAGTGATGAGGCTACCATTTCCCTACTTTATTAGCTGAAGCTTAACATTTTTTATCCTGTAGTCGATTTAACAGAACTAGGACAATGTTATCCTATCAAGTTCTAATTCTTAGTGTTTTGGGAAAAATGGACTGTGTTTTTGTCCTCTACGTAACCAATAGTATGGCCACCCAATTTGGCTTTTAGTCCAAAGGAGGAGCATTACTAGACTTCAGAAGGGTTGGATTAAAAACTCACTGAGTTTCGGCTAATAAAAGACTAATTTAGGCAGAACCATGCTGGGCAAATGTTTTGCAAGAAGACGTCAATGGACTTCCTTGTTCTTTTCGTTTTTTCTTCCCTAATTATGTGAACTGCTGTAATTAAGAAAGTGTTAAGATCAAAATGTCAAACAAAGCATTTTATCATTTGTTTTTCTTTTTTTAAAATTATGGTCCAGTGGTCTTATAATTGTTCCTAATCCTTTAACATTGTATCTTGATTTTTAAATGTTGGGTTTATTTGGTGAAATTAGGGTAATTATAAACTTGCTGTGGCTCTTAGGAAAGTTAGAACTAGTTTTTTCTCCCAAATCCTTGTTTGATTTTTAAGAAGAATAATCTTTCTGTTGGTCATCTTTAGTCCTGCAAGTTTTGAAATGAGAGGGATGCAGTATATTTATTACATTAATAATGATGCTAAATGATTATGCTTTTAATAATAATGCTTCTTGTTCTGAGTGCTCTGGGCAAGACATCATTTTGAGGAATTAAAGATTTTTGTTTGTGTGCAAGATGCTTCCTTTTTGTGAAAAATAGAACAAAGACAGGAAATTTTGATGAAATTATTGAGGTTGTATACTGTTGAAGGACTTTATAAAAAGCAAGCCTTGTGATTTTTTTTCCCATTTGTAAAGTACTTCATAAATTTTACATAATCCTCACCAATTTTGGGTCCCCAATGGCAGCATTAGGACCCTAAGGGAGTGAGACATTTACAAAATCAGCCTCTTGAGGTGTTTCTATCCCATTATTTAATGTTTAATGAGCCCGCAGCGTACTTGCTTGGACCATACACGAAAAAGGTTTTCTACAGTGGCCTTAGAGATTTGAGCATGGAGGCACCTTTTACTCAAAATGACAGAAATGGCTCCCTAAGTTAGGGCTCAGAGATTTGAGTTTGATTTCTGAATTTTCCCTAGACTGGCTAGTTGACTTTAAATTACCCAGACTTTCTGATAATCATCTGCCTCAAGTGCAAAATGGGTCTTAATTAAACCTGTCAGGATTGGTTGAAGGATTAAATGGTAGTCAGTGATTTGCAAATGGAGGGGTCTTGGAGCTAAGCAGAATGTTCCGTGACTTGTGACTGTAGGTTGTAGTCAGGATTTCAGCATCTGGGTCAGTCTCTTGTCTCCCCTAGTAGGACTTCCCAAGGCCTTTGTTACCGCCTGCAGGAGCTCATGACCCAGGAGGATTAAGCATCCTTTGAGAATGGTGAGGAGGGAGGAACCCCATAGGATGGGGGCAGCCTTACTAGTCCACACGCTTGCTTTTCTTCCTTCCCTAATAACGAGGTGGTTTTGGTCTTTTTGTTTTGTTTCTTTTTTTATTTTTTGTTTGTTTTGTGCTTGGGGAATCAGTAAACTTTTCTAAATTTTCCTTTTAGTCTCACTGAGCAAACTCCACACATAATTGGAGAAGGCGTCTTAGGCTAATGTTATTTTCCTTTGAGAATGCCCCATTTCTCTGAATATTGATTTACTTTCTGAGATGCTTCAGTTTGGTGTGAGTAGCAATACAGAGAAAAATGCAAACTGGAAGTAATTTCGAGGGAGCAACCGTTCAGTTGATTTTATTACAGCAGAGGGTCTTGAGTGCAAGCTGGATTTGGTAGTCTTTCTTAGCAGTCCACAGACCTCTGTGACACAGCTGGCAGTAGGGCCTGTGAGGAGTGAATTTAGGTAGAACAAACTGAAAAAGCATCTTCCTGAAATAGAGTGAAATGAATTATCTAAAATGCTTAGGGAAAAGTGGTCATGACTTACGTGAATACTAGCAACTTGTTTCCAGAGGGAAGCAGCTGTTACAGTAGCGAAGAAATGATAATTGGAATAAGAGAGGCCAGGTTTGGGGTCCAAGTATTATTACTGAGTTCATGACCTTGGCTAGTTCATTCTCCTTTTTGAACCTCAGAAGTACTATTTGTAGGATTGGAATGAGAGCCCCTACCTCGTGGGATGGTTGTGGGATTGCTAGGGCAAACTGCATATGGAAAACTCTTTGTAAAACTTTAGAGTGCTTTTTCACCTACATGTGATTTGTGAGTCCTGCCCATATGGGCTTTTGGAGACTTCTTGCACAGTTGAGTGACAAAGTATGTTAATTACTTTCTAAGGTTTCTAGTCTGACCTCAAGGAAATTCAGAAGAGTCTAGAAAATCTGGAGGAAAGGAAAAATGCAGCTTCCAGACGTGCAGGCCATTGCAGCCATGGCTCCCGCAGGATCTAGCCTAAATAAACATTTTTTTGTGATTGGCTCATCTTTACCTCCTTCCCCCTTGTCAGTCTCTGTTCCATACTTGGTTTCAGCTATATTAAACTCTGTTATTTCTTGACCTTGCTAAGCTATCCTGCTCCCAAGCTTTTGTACAGGCTTTTTTTTTTTTCTTTCTGCCAAGGGTATTTTTTCTACTTATGTCAGTGGCTAGATCCTGCCCTTAAATTTCAGCTGTATTATCCACATCCATTTATAGTTATTAGTAACCACCCAAGGTTAAATTAGGTGTTCAGCCTCTGTGTTCCCATAACACCACCTGCCTACCCCTGACATTCCAGTCTCTTTTGTTAGCACCCATTTCTATTTGTCCATCTGGTCTACAAGGCTGTGTGCTCCCAGAGGGCAGGGAATGTGCCCTTTTTGCTGTCATGTCTCTAAGCACCTAATATAGCCCCGAGTTACATGGAGTAATTTTTAGGTATATAAATGAACGACGTGTGAGGGTTAGTTTCCTTGTCGTTCAAGTACAGCGTGTTTTGGCATTCTATTTAAAGTTTCTGGGCTGCCTAGAACCGGCTAAACATAACGTCTTTGTTTTGACAGTAGACTCTTCAGTATAAAATGGCAGAGGAAGACTTTTCAAGTTGAGTTTATTGCTTGGTGATCGAGTTTCTTGTAGAGTGTGTTGCTATGAAAGTGCTCCAGTGCCTGATAAACTCAAGGTGCCTTGAAGATGACTGGGGTCTGTGTCTGCAATAGCTCATCCTCCACCCATTTGTTAATCCCAAATGAAAAATCAGTCTAAAAAAATCATGCCTAATTTTTATTGTGGCTGAGCTTAGAGGGAAATAGAATATTTGCAACTAAACATGGCTTCTGGGCAGGGAATAGGACCAGTATTATTATTGCTCAAAATACTATTCTGATGTCAGACCGTTTGAAATATGAGATGGTTGGATAGGAATGTGGCTTCTTCTAATGAAATGTTCTGTGCTTGTGGTTTATTGAGAGGTGCATTGATTGAAGAACTTTAAATAGGAAGACCAGAGATAAAGCATTGAGAGAGGTGTGTCAATCAATACTAGAGGATTCCTTGGCCAGAGGAATTATGTTTAACACCACAGAATGTCTCTATGAATGTGTTTGGGAGATACTTATTAAGTGAAATGACTGTAATATTTTATTCATTTGTGGTATGGATCAAGGGAAATATTTTGATCTGGCTTCCAAGGCATAGTAGATAAAACTTGTTTTTTTCCCCTTAAATTTAAGAGCTGTGCATTTCACTCAGTCATTCATTTCTCTGATTCATTTAATGAATATTTATTGGGTGCCACTTACACCAGACATTGTTCCAATGGAAAGAGCAAAGAACCAGAGACCAAGTCTTTATAACATGTTTCATTTCTTGTAATGATTTTGTTTGTCTCAATGAATTTTATGCTAAATAAATAACTTTGTATGATGTGTTAGATAACAAGAAGAGAAAGAAATAATGTGATACAATGTCATCCATAGTTTCTCTGATTGAGGCTGAATTTAGACATTTACTTTTTATCTGTGTTTAAGTCATGATTTTCTAAACCTGTCACCTACTCTGGTCACACTTTTGGCTTAGATGTATTGGATGAAACATACTAATACTCCACCCCCATCCCCAACAAAAAGGGGGGAATGAGATCAAACTGGTAAACATTACCCAGGTAATGAATGTATTGACAGAACCTTCTCGATCTGTAGCTATGAAGAAAGCGCCCTCTTGTGGTTGCCTGTGGTTTTAAATTATTTTTCAAATATCTGCTTCCTTATTTAAAACTGTGGAGTAATTCATGAATACGTATGGAGTACAGAATGGTACATTAATTATATCTCATCAGTAAAGCTTACAATGTGATTTAACTTCTGTACTCCATATGTTTTCATTTCTCTTGTGTGTATACCTAGGAATGGAACTGCTGGGTCATAGGGTAACTCCGCGTTTAACTTTTTGAAGAACTACCAGACCGTTTTTCAAAGTGGCTGACCCATGAGGGTTCCAATTTCTCCACATCCTCACCAATACTTGTTATTAAAGCCTTTTTGATTTAAGCCATTCTAGTAGATGTGAAGTGGTATTTCATTGTAGCTTTGATTCACATTTCCTTAGTGAGTAATGATGTTGAGCATCTTCTTATGTGCTTATTGGCCACTGTGTATCTTCTTTGAATAAGTGAATATTTAAATTCTTAAACCATTTTTTAATTGGGCTGTCTTTTTACTTTTTTTTTTTTTTTTTTTTACATCTTACAGATAATGGATCCTAATCATTACATGATTTGCAAATATTTTCCCCATTCTATGGGTTCTCTTTTCACTTTCTTAATAGCATCATTTATAGCACAAACATTTTTAATTTTAATGTAGTCCATTTTGTCTGTTTTTTTCTTTAGTTGCTTACGCTTTTGGTTGTATCCAAGAAAACATTGTTTAATGAAAGGTCATGAAATTTACTTCTGTTTTCTTTTAAGAGTTTTATAGTTTTAGCCCTTACATTTAGGCTTATGATCCATTAAATCAATTTTTACCAGTGGCCCAGTAGTAATTGCATTTGCCTCATAGTTTGTGTGGACTTAATGAGACAGTGCTTATATCTGGAACATAGTAAACACTCAACAAATGTTAATTGTTGTGGTTATTGAACTTGAAAACAGATCAACTTTACTAAAATAGAGTCCTTCAAACTATTGAGATTATACCTTAAACTATAATAAAAGCAAACTTCAATTACTCTGGAAGGCAGATATTTTGTGGAAAATAATCATAATAATAACGTGAACCGTTCATCTAACTTGTGATTTTTTTTTTTTTTTGCTAGAAAATAATCCCATGTAATTCTTTTAAAAAGAGTTTATATTATTCCTTGGTTTAAGAGGTTTAGAAAAAACTCATTAGTTACTCCTTGTATTAATTTCCTTTTTACTGCTGTAAACAATTATCACAAACTTAGTGTCTTAAAACATACACATTTTAAAAAACATACAAATATATGATTTATTACAGTTCTATAGGTTAGAAGTCTGACAGGGGTTTCACTGGGCTAAAATCTGGTTATCTGCAGGGCTGTGTTCCTTTCTGGAAACTCCAGGGGAGAATCTGTTTCCTTGATTTTTCCAACTTCTAAAGGCCCTTTTCTTCTGTCATCACAACCAACAATGTTGCATCTTTCTTCCATAGTCACAGCTTCCTCTGAGTCTTCATCTGTGCTTCTCTGGTCCACTACTAAGGGCCCTTGTGATTAGATCTGGGCCACGTGGATAATCCAGGATCACCTCACTATTTTAAGGTGCTTTACTATTAGCAACCTTCATTCTTCTTTGGCATGTATCATATTCTTATGTTCTGGGCATTACGTCGTGGATATCTTTTGGGGCCATTATTCTGCCTTTCACGCTTCCTAATTATAGTGTCTGCCAGCTGTGACTGCACAGTATTTCCCTTTGATAGCCGTGCGTTCTAGACTTGGGACATGTGAGGAACTGACATGAAAGGTATCCCATCCCAAACTCTATGAGACAGTGAAATCTGCCAATCTGACCAGGAGGATGCTCTTCTCACGTGTCTCTGTTTTTACAGAACCATTCGCAGTGAGGAGCTCTCCAGTCAGATGGTTCAGTCTCCCACTGACCCAGTGACTTAAGGAAAGCTATCTAAACTGTGTTTTTGTAGCTTCTGAGGGAGGGGCAGGGTGATGGAGATTAATCAGAATTGAGCTCAAACCATTACCAGGTCCCTTTCATGGCGGTTGTTTTCATTATGGATGTTGCCAGTATAGCCCCTGAAGCTGTTATGATCCTGTAACAGCATCTCAGTCATGAGATGAAACTGAATTATCTATAATGGGAGTTTAATGTCAAGTCAATTTCATTATATCCTTGGTCTTTGAAAAGCTGCAGTTGCTATATAATTAGTATTTATAATAATTCTTTTAATGAACCTATTTCTATGAAACAAACTATTTGGTTTAAAAAAAAAAAATTGACTCCATTCCCTGATCAGGGTAGATAGGGGACTTGGGAAGATGAAACAATCAAATGCTCAGATAATCAAAGGAAACCCTTAGCCTAGTGCCTGGCGCATCGAAGTGCTCAGTGAATGCTATGAAGTATCTTATGATGTACCAATATTTGTTTTTGAGGATGCTATTGGCAGGCACTATTCTGTTTTCCTTCCAAACTTATAAAAATAAATATGAAAGCACTGAAACATAAAAACTAAAAAGTACCGAAAAAGTAAAATTCATCTGTAGTCGAAGCCCTTATAAAATAAGCAGTGCTAGTACCTCCTTCTGCCCCAGGTGGGCTAGATTCTTTTCCTCTTCTCTCATCAGCCCCCTTCTGTGAACCACTGTTAATAATTTGATACCCATCCTTCCTTAATTTTTCTAAGATTTTACAAACAAATCCACACATGCCTTTAAAATATACAGTGGTTATTCATCCAATTGATCAAAGTAATGATTTACTTTAATGTTAGGATCTTTTATTTAGAAAAATGGATTCTTTCCTCAAAGAGGAACTTTAGTTCAGCTGTTAACACTTTCTGACCTTGTGTAATTTTGAATATGAGTATTAAAAGTATCCGTGAATAAATGTGCAAATTAGCCCTCCAAGACTCTTCTTTTAATGGTTTCCGATCTGGTGTGTTCATCCTTAGTAGTGTGGGTATAGAACTTCTACTCTAAGCCTTCTTTAGTGTTTCTGCGAGTCTTTAAGACAAGTTAGTAATTTTAGCATTAAGTGTTGATTTAAAGTACTCTGTAAAAGTTTGGTAGGGTGAGTATTTTTGCCTTCCTGCTTGCGTGTTGGGTGGCTGTAGACTTGAGTAAATCTTTCTTCCTGCCTCTTCCTGTGACACATTAAGTTGACAGCGTCGTCTCCAAAGGCGCCCCCTCTTTTTCAGGTTGTCAAACATGTTACAGCTTTCATTCCCTCCCACCCCCTTCTTAAATGCTGTGATTTGCGTGACAATTCAGGCTCCCTTCACAAGTAATCGATAACAGATCTAGCTAGTAAGAAAATGGTTAGAGTTACTTGCTACTGCCTTGGCTTAACAACATTCTTGTCACTTTCAAAAGATGGATCTTTTTTGGAGACCTTAAGGAATCAAGATCTTTTCCTTTATGGTGTGAGAAAAATTCACTAGACTGTGACTAAAAAAAAGGCTTGTGTTCCCACAGGTGAACTATCCATCCAACTAGACCTATAAATCTTAAGTTGAATGTTTCTGGGAAGGGGCAGAGGCTATCAAATTAGGGGATAAATCTATCAAGTGACCGTGCAATTCCTGCTATTAGAAAGCATATTTAACTTTGCCCTTGCAAAGTTTAATTTTAAATTGTTTAGCAATTTCTGGACTTCCCTGATTGCGCAGTGGTTAAGAATCTGCCTGCTAATGCAGGGGACATGGGTTCGAGCCCTGATCCGGGAAGATCCCACATGCCATGGAGCAACTAAGCCCGTGTGCCACCACTACTGAGCCTGTGCTCTGGAGCCCGTGAGCCGCAACTACTGAGCCCACGTGCCACAACTACTGAAGCTCGCGCACACTAGAACCCGTGCTCTGCAATAAGAGAAGCCACTGCAATGAGAAGCCCGTGCAGCGCAACGAAGAGTAGCCCCCGCTCGCTGCAACTAGAGAAAGCCCGCGCACAGCAACGAAGACCCAGTGCAGCCAAAAAAAAAGAAAATTGTTTCATAATTTCTTATGCCAGAAAACACAGGCAGAGAGGACCACATTGCTGGGGTGAAGACGTATCATATCTGGAAAAAATGTTGAGTGTGACAATGAATGGCATCTGAAAGATCCTCCCCCTGACCTTCCTTATTTTGGGCTGAGTCCTTCCAGAAGCTAATTGGGGACCTTCTATGTCAACTTGAAACCAGCCTCGGTCCATTTGTTCCCATCTACATGGAGAAGAGGGCCATGAACGTGAATGCTGGCTGAGCCCAGGATGTGATGGAAGAGGTCATATTGCCAGTAATGTCTGCTGAAGCATAAACTTAATAGTGGAGAAAAAAATGAGTATTTTAAGTGGTTATTCCTCTGGAATTCTAGAGCATAACCAAGTACAAGCACAGAACAACTCTTTGGAAAATCAAAGATTTTTCACTTAATTGGTTAATACAGGATTTCTTAACCTCGGCCCTATTGCTGTCTGGACTGGATAATCCATTGTTGTGTGTGGAAGGGCTGTTCTGTGCATTGTAGGATATTTATCCACATCCCTAGCCTCTACCTCTAGGCACCAGGAGCATGTTACTTGTTGTGACAACCATTAATGTCACTGGACAGTGACAGTGTCCCTGGGAGCATCATTAACCCCTGTGGAGAACTTCTGGAATACATTGCCATCCTTGGAAACTTGTTAATAGCACCTTGAGCTGAGATGAGAGTTGCCTTTATAAAAGTTACTAAATGTGAAGATAAATTTTGATTGTTTGGCTTTATTCATCTCTGTTTAGGAAATTTAAAAGAGAAGGACATAAAGTCAGGTGGATCTGAGTTTGATTTCTGGCCCTGTGACTTGTGTGGTTTTGGCAAGTGGCTTAACTGCTGTGTTTCCTCACCTGTGCAGGTGAGGTGATGGTATTAATCTTCTTGGTGCACAGTGAGGATGAAATTAGATTGTATAATGGAATATTACTCAGCCATAAAAAGAAACGAAATTGAGTTATTCGTAGTGAGGTGGATGGACCTAGAGACTGTCATACAGAGTGAAGTAAGTCAGAAAGAGAAAAACAAATACCGTATGCTAACACATATATATGGAATCTAAAAAAAATGGTAATGAAGAACCTAGGGTCAAGACAGGAATAAAGACGCAGACCTACTAGAGAATGGACTTGAGGATACGGGGAGGGGGCAGGGTAAGCTGTGACAAAGTGAGAGAGTGGCATGGACATATATACACTACCAAACGTAAAATAGCTAGCTAGTGGGAAGCAGCCGCATAGCACAGGGAGATCAGCTAGGTGGTTTGTGACCACCTAGAGAGGTGGGATTGGGAGGGTCGGAGGGAGGGAGACACAAGAGGGAAGAGATATGGGGACATATGTATATGTATAACTGATTCACTTTGTTATAAAGCAGAAACTAACACACCATTGTAAAGCAATTATACTCCAATAAAGATGTTAAAAAAAAAAAGAAATTAGATTTTATATGTAAAGGGCTCTATATGGGGCCTAGAATGTGCTGGGTATTCAACAAATGTTATCTCTTGTCTCTTCCTATGTTTCTCAAAAGGTTTTTCTTTTTAATTTGTTTTGTTTTTAATGAAGTTAGTGCTATAAACTGTCTCTCACATGGCTATTGTGGGGCCTTGCAGAATATGGATCTAAAATTGCTTCTCAGGACATAAGTGCTCAAGAAGTATGAGACGCATGCATAAGTAATGCACAACATATAAATTATTATATTATTATTATATTATTAATTTAATCTTCACAAAAACCCTATGAGATGGGAACTGTTACCGTCATCTCCATTTAGAGATTGTTTACACAGAGGCCCAGAGATTATACAACACCCCAATCAAATAGGCAGGATTTGAAGCCAGCTGTGTGTATTTGTTCCTCATTTTTTTAGGAGACTGAACATACTTTTCATGTTCATTTGGTATTTATACTAAGGATGGTGCCTGTGTTTTAATAAAATAGTGATAATGAACTTGATGTTTATTTGCTTTTACTTACTTTTCCCCCTTGACTTTTATTCTGTAGCATTCATCCTGTTCCCGTTACAAACAGTAACTCATGTAACCCTTACAACAATCCCCTGAGGTAGGTACTGTTACTCTTTGTTTTATAGATGAGGAGACTGAAGCATTGAGGCTAAGGAATTTACCTAAGATCACACAGCTACTGAGCACCTTTTCTATGTGTTTGCTTCTGAAAGTTAGAATAAGGATCCTCAAGAATTTAAAAATAGAACTACTGTATGATCCAGCAATGCCGCTTCTGGGAATATAGCCAAAGGAAACAAAAACATTAACTTGAAAGATAACTGCACCCCCAGGTTCATAGCAGCATTACTTACAATAGCCTAGACATGGAAACAACCTAAGTGTCCACTGAAGGATGGATGCATGAAGAAGTTGTGATATATACACACAATGGAATATTATTCATCCATAAAAAGTGAGGAAATCCTTCCATTTGCAACAACATGGATGAAGCTTGAGGGCATGATGCTAAGTGAAATAAGTGAGACCGAGAAAGACAAATACTGTATGATCTCAGTTATATGTGGAATCTAAAAAACAAACCAACCAAAAACCACCCCCCTGAACTCATAGAAAAAGAAATCACAATTGTGGTTACCAGAGATTGGGATGGGAGGAGGGAGAATTTGAGGAAGGTAGTCAAAAGGTACAAACTTCCAGTTATAAGATAAATAAGTACTAGGGATGTAACGTACAACGTGATGACTGTAGTCAATACTGTTGTATGATAGAAAAGTTGTTAAGGGTGCAAGTCCTTATCACAAGGAAAAAAAAATTTTGTTTTTTTTAAAGTTTCATTTTATTTTATTTATGGCTGTGTTGAGTCTTCGTTTCTGTGCGAGGGCTTTCTCCAGTTGCGGCAAGCAGGGGCCACTCTTCATCGCGGTGCGCGGGCCTCTCACTATCGTGGCCCCTCCTGTTGCGGAGCACAGGCTGCAGACGCGCAGGCTTAGTAATTGTGGCTCACGGGCCCAGCCGCTCCGCGGCATGTGGGATCTTCCCAGACCAGGGCTCGAACCCGTGTCCCCTGCATTGGCAGGCAGATTCTCAACCACTGTGCCACCAGGGAAGCCCCCCAATTTTTTTTTTTTTGCTATTTCTTTTTTATTGTATCTGTATGAGATGATAGATGCTAATTGTGGTAATTATTTCACAATATATGTAAGTCAGACCATTATGCTGTGCACTTTAAACTTATACAGTGATGTATGTCAATTATATCTTGTTGATTGAAAAAAAAAAACCCACACATCGTTAGACCTGTACCACTTTTATTTGGGGACCTTACTGAGGACTGCAGCCTGGGAGACAGCCTCTCGGATAGCTCTGAGGAACCACTCCAAAGAGGTAGGAGAAGAGGCCAGTATTTACAGGATTTTGGCTAATGAGTACATGCAACCCAGCATACATCTCAGTTAACTGCTAGTCGGGAAGAAGAGGTCACAGTTAATGATTTTAGTGCTTTTCTAAGTATGGAAAGATGCAAGAATCCAGGTTCACAAATTTTTCCCCCTGAAATGTAACTAGCTAAGGACCCGTTTTGACTGTTTTCCCAGAGCACAGAGTGCCTCACCCTGTTCTTCATCCTGAATTCCTTTCAAGGTAGACTGTAGGTCAGCAACTGCAGTGGCTAATGACTTAATCCGTGTAGAACTGGATGGCAGGCAACATTCTTTGTTTTATAATCTCGAGAAAACTGGAAAAAACTTTAAACAATAGAAAATTTTGTTTTTATAAATTTGTAAATGTTATAAAATTTGTAAATGTTTATTTAAAAATTTGCAATTATGAATAGTTTTAGAATCAGTAGTCTTAGTTTTCAGTGGTTGATTTTGGTGCACATTCTTTTTTTAAGATTTATTTTATTGAAGTATAGTTGATTTACAACGTTGTGTTAATTTCTGCAGTACATTAAAGTAATTCAGTTATATATACATTCTTTTTCATATTCTTTTCCATTATGGTTTATCACAGGGTATTGAATATAGTTCTCTGTGAGATACAGTAGGACCTTGTTGTTCATCCATTCTCTATATAATAGTTTGCACCTGCTAATCCCAGACTCCCAATCCATCCCTCCCCATTGACAACCACAAGTCTGCTCTCTATGTGAGTCTGCTTCTGTTTTGTAGATAGGTTCATTTGTGCCATATTTTAGATTCCACATATAAGTGATATCATATGGTATTTGTCTTCCCTTTCTGTCTTACTTCACTCTGTGTGATCTCTAGTTGCATCCATGTTGCTGCAAATGGCATTATTTCATTCTTTTTTTATGACTGAGTAGTATTCCATTGTATATATGTACCACATCTTCTTCATCCATTCATCTGTCGATGGACTTTTAGGTTGTTTCTGGTCTTGACTATTGTACATAGTGCTGCTATGAACATAGTGGTGCATGTATCTTTTTGAATTATAGTTTTGTCTGGATATATGCCCAGGAGTGGGATTGCTGGATCATATGGCAACTCTGTTTTTAGTTTTTGAGGAACCGCCATGCTGTTTCCCCAAGTGGCTTTACCAATTTACATTCCCACCAACAGGGTAGAAGGGTTCCCTTTCCTCCAGATTTTGATGCACATTCTTGATCTGTGCACTCCTTCACCATCCAGTCTATCAACCCACAGCCTCTTGTTGAGCATCTGCTCTGTTCCAGACACTGTCCTAGCCGTGGATGCCCTTCAGGGACTGTGGGAAGATGGAAAGCAAGGAGAAAGTAAAGGCCTTGCTGGAACCAGTGGCAGAAGCCAGGAGCACTGTTCTTCACAGACCTAACCCGGGTATGAATGAAGCAGCCCATGGTGGCTGTCAACAAAAGTAGCTGAAATGCAGAAAAGGTCTGATGGAAGAGATCAAATCACTCTTTGTTCATGAATCACACAAATGTCTTTCAGCTGCTCTAGGCTAGAAGCCCTGTGGATTCATGTTTTACATTAAATCCGTGGTTATTTTTGGGGGGAGGTCGTACCGTTTTTTGTTGCTGTCAGGATTTGTTTTTTTTTTCATTATGATGCCTGAAAGCTGGCATTAATTATTGTAGCAGTGTGTCTGCCCAGAGATTTCTTCCAGCTGCCAAGAAAACCAAATATTCGCAGAGAGTCAAAATCACCCCAGATGTGTTCTGTTATAATTTAGAAATCAGCCTTTACAAAAGTGATGTCCAATTTATAATTTAATGTGTTTGACAAGGAGATCTTTGTGTGTGTGTGTGTGTGTGTGTGTGTGTGTGTGTGTTTAAAAAAGCATTACCATTAAAAAAAATTGTGTTTTCTGGGACTCAGAGACCTTAAAATTTTTTTGGAACTATGTCTTCATCCTTTCACTTCATCACTTTTTTTTGACATTAATGTTTGTGTGGCTTTTTAGAAAAAAATTGAAAGTAGGGTTTAATTAATAGAAGGTAAAACATTTAGAAGCCATAAAAACCCCCAGGTGTCTAATGCCAATAGTGTTTCATGCAGATAGTAAAGAATGCTGCTCTGATTTCATTTATTCTTTTGGTACCACCTATGGAGAAGGCAGGGGAAAGAGTAATTATATTTCAAGGAACTGGTAAAAATTACCAACTGGGTAGCAAGGGTGACCAAAAAAATGCATTCGTGTAATATATTCAACTAGATATTGAACACACTGTAAGTTGGTGGTTTATGTTTTATTTCTTTTATGGAAACACATTTTGTTTAATTTCTTTATTTCACAAGTAATATATGTTCATCAAACAACAATTAGAAAATGCTGTTAAAAAGACCTATAGTCTTACCATTGCTTGTAACCACAATTAACACTTTGGTGTAAATTATTGCAGATGTTATCTGTGCATATCCATTCGCATATAGACTATGCTTTCTTTATTATAAGATGCTGCTTATTGTAATGCCTGTTATTGTTCCCCAAAGTCAGCAGCAGTATTTTTGCAGGGTAGAGGGGAAAAGGTGAAACTTTATTATATAACATGATTTCAGAAAAATTAGAATGAGAAAAATGCATTTGAGATTAATGTATATCTCTATTATATTAATGTGGGTCTTTTGTATGATAATAAGTATGATAATGATAATAAGAATTATAGCTAATATTCCTGAACTCCTACTCTATGCCAGGCACTATGTTCTTGATGTATATTGTTCCATCACATTTTCACTGCTGCCCTCTGATGATGGTAATATTTTTATCCCAAATTTGTAGATGAGGAAACTGAAGCTTGCAAAGGCTGAGTAACTGACTCATGCAGTTAGTCAGTAGCAGAGGCAGAAATCAAACCCATGGCTGTCTAGTTCCAAACACTTCTTAATATGGTCTCCCTGTTGTTCATCACCGAAGGGGAAAGTATTTTGAGTGCGCAATTTCTCTTAGAGCAGATGAATGTCAAGGTAGAGAACGTGGACACAGTGCATCCATAGGCCGTGTGAACAGTAGCTTGGCAGACTCTGATTTTTAGGGGACACTGGCCAGTGGAGTTCTAAGGGAAGTGTGTGAGTACTTATTATAAGTCCTTTTCTACCAAAACCTGGGTATTCAAAATAAGAAGGAGCCCTTTGCTCCAAGAAGATTTAAAATGTAGAACAGATTTGGACTTCAGAAACTAATTATTCCAGAAGCATTGGCAGGACTAAAATTGTGCTCATTTCAAACACATTTCCAGTGAATTCATGGGTGAAAAAAATCACAGGGAGGAAGTAGAGGCAACAATAATATCACTGATAAATATCTTCTGTGCCTTTAAGAGCACCATTAGAGGTGATAACCACCATTTTGCCCTGCTCAGGACTTCTGTGCTTGTCAAAAACAGAATTTTAGTTCACCCATAATTACACATCATAAACAGAAATTCATAATAAAAGTTTCATCCAATGTTAGACTAAAAAGTCACTGTATATCAGTTTTTAACTTTTGTTTATTAGCTAGAGAATCTGTGGCTATGAAAACAAATATCCTGTGCCACTTAATTATTGGGTTGGTTGCACTGTGGGATTCTGTAGTGTGTAATTTCTGCATCAGAGCTATGTCTCCTTTGGAATTTTCTCTCTTCCTGTGAATTCTTCTTCCTCTTTGTTCTTTGTAAGGAATTATTCTAATTTGTAACTTGTTCAGCAACCACAATTAATTCGGATTAAATGGAAAGTACAATAGGATATAAAAATTCTAATCGTTGTATCTAATTACAAAAATGTCATTAAAATTCATGACTTAAGTATAATTAAGGCATAACCAGCCTAGTCAAGGCGATCTGAGGCCTGAGAAAAGCAAATTAGAATAGTTATAGTTTCCTTCTGAATTAACTATATTTTCGAGAAGGCAGTCTTGTGCCCTTCTTGATCACAGAGCAAATTCAGAGGTGATTGTAACTTAGAATTACCAAGCCTATCTACCAGCACCACACCCTTTGGAACTTTCTAAGCCAGTGGCCGACTTTGAACAGTTAGAGTGGTGTTGCTTGGACCTGGTGCCAGAATATTCTGAGTTTATCTGCCAGTGATCCCCCTACCCCTTCCCTTTAGGTCATTTGTGTTTTGGAGGTGTTGGCTGTTGTTTTAATATATCAGTCCTTGGTCATAGTGATTCAGGGTCAGTGGGAACTTGAGAGTTCATGTGTTTTCTTTAACTTTGCATTGTATGGAGGTAAAAGTAGTAATAGCTAACATTAATGGGGAACTATTCTGTGCCAAGTGCTTTTCAGAAAACTTTAAAATATGATTTCATTTATTTCTTATAACAGCCCTGCCAAGCAGGTACATTTTCTCCATTTAACAGGTGAGGAAACCCTGAAAGATAAAATAACTTTTTTAAAGTAAGGAGGCAGTGGCTGGTCTGAGGCAGTCTGCATCTTAACTCAGTTCTCCAGTGCTTATAATCTCCCAATTCCCACCCCCTCACATTGTTTCCTTTCCCTAAATTCTCATGTTGTCTACAGCTTCCTGTGCATCTTTTCTGTCATCCGTGAAGACGAGAAATCCTCACTGGCCTGTTCAGTAATCAGGAGCTGGGTCACAAAATCAAGTCCCTAAAAACATGTCTTGTCCCAAACACACACTGATTTACAAATGCCACCTCTAGTTCCTCTGAACTTTGTGAGCTTTCTGGTTTGTGAGGCTTTATCCTGGACTCAGCAGCATTCTTTTCTCTGCTCCCTGGTCATGTTCTCTGTGTTTGCCTCAATCCCAGGAAGGGATTCTGCACACGACAGGCCCAGGCTTACTTCTTTCCCACACCCAGTGATCTTGAGGAAGGAGGCACCTCTTCCTTCTAGCGCCATTATCATTCTCTGAATGAAACCCAGTTGACTCAGCTGGGTCCCATGCTTACATCAGGGTTGATTGTCCACCGTGGATTCTACATCCACCCCTGTGGCAGGCATGGCAGGGTCCTGTGATGGACAGCTCTATCTGAGTCCCATGGAGCCTGGGCAGAAGAGACAAGGAGGGAAGGGGTTTCCCCCAAAGTCTGACAGTACTAATGTGTAGACCTTTGAGTACAGAATCATCAAGTCTCTTTTGATAAGGAAAGATGAAATTGACAGGCCTAGTGCATCAGATTTGTTTATAATTTTTAAAAAATGCACATATTTCTTTGTTTTTTCATTAAAATATTTACAACCGTAAATTAAGATCTTACATGATGAAGAATCCTAAAATGCACTTCAGACACCATCTGGCCCCTGGTCCTCATAGTGTGCTCCAGGCCGTGCTGAGGATTCATGACTTAGGCTGAAGTGTATAGTCTTATTGAACAACAAGTTAAATCCATTAAGCTTCTCCTTTTGTCAAAGTTTCTTATATTTTTGTTGCTTACTCTACCTTATTTCCTTTGGAATGCTAGCAGAAAATAAAATAATGTAAGCTAAAGCATATATATACTATTAACCACCATATTTGAAGAAGGCTGGTTATACCTCATTTTGAGAGCCAGTGTTTTTTTTTTTAAACTGCAGATATGTAATATGGTAGTTGTGATTTTATATTACATAACTATAAAATTTTCCTTCTGATTTATGATGAAATCTCTGCTCTGCCACCTGAAAAGACTGAGAACCACCTTTAGGATTTGTTTTTCCATGTTCACATACCATCTGTGCTGATATTTGCTCAATAATATTCTTTATGTCAACTTCCTTAAAATAAAAAATAGAAATAGCCAAAAATAAATAAATAAAATAAATTTTTTAAAAAAAGATCAAATGAGATGGACAATGAGATTAGGTAATTTCTTACAACGGTTCTGAAATGGTTTTTTAAATTTATTATTTATTTTTTATCTGCGTTGGGTCTTCGTTGCTGTGCGTGGGCTTTTCTCTAGTTGCGGCGAGCGGGGGCTACTCTTCGTTGTGGTGCGTGGGCTTCTCCGTGTTGGGGAGCACGGGCTCTAGGCGCGCGGGCTTCAGTAGTTGTGGCTCGCGAGCTCTAGAGTGCCGGCTCAGTAGTTGTGGCACACAGGCTTAGTTGCTCCACGGCATGTGGGATCTTCCTGGACCAGGGCTCGAACCCGTGTCCCCTGCATTGGCAGGCGGATTCTTAACCTCTGTGCCACCAGGGAAGCCCCTGAAATGGTTTTTTAAATTGTGCTTTTGTTTTCACAACAGTTCAGAGGTAAATAAGACACATTATCATCATCTATGGATCCACTCTACAAAAATCAGTCCATGCTATTTTTTTAAAGTCACTGTTATATAGAGATAGTAACTATACATTTAAAACAAGGTGCATATTTATTTCCTTGGTGTCCAGAGATATGTGTTGTCAGTATCTGTGTCTGTATCTTCTCACCACAGAAGAATAGAGAATGGTACTTTATAATCATCTTACAGCCCAGGGATTCTTCAACTTTCATTTGCATACGAATCCCCTTGAATATCCTTAAAATGCAGCTGGTAGCTGGGGTGGTGCCTGCCACCATGTATTTTTAATAAGCTCCCTGTGATGCTGATGCCCATTCAGCAGCAAAACCAAGGGCAAGTGTAATGTGACCCCCATATTTGTAAAACGATCATGAAACAACCCCTAAATATACACACTGATTAGGATTATATACAGTAATCATTTTGCCTTGCTTATTTGTATTCCTTTTGTCATCAGAAAAAAAAAAGACGACTATTAAAGGACATTTTCCTATTTCTTTTCTTCGATGATAAAGCAAATATTGAGTTCAGACTTTGCACAATTTTTTTGCATGGCGCTGCTGCTTATTAAGGAGTTGTTGGCTTTAAAACTGAAATACTTCGATTGAAAGTTACCAAGAGGCTATTTGCTAGTTTTACATTTCATGAGTTCTCAGCACTGAGTTTGGATGGGCAGGCTTTCTCAGAATCCCAGTGGGCTGCAGTAAGATGGCACTGGAAAAATTTGCTTGTCCCTGGAGTTTAAAGGGGAAAATGTTATTCTCTATGCGGAGCAGTTTTTATCTTTTAAGAACATGGTTCTCACGTTTTCTAAGACAATGATTTCTTTACAGTAATGCCACTGTCGAGTTGTCTAAAGCAGAGATATTAAAAATTAAATTCTAGGAAGGTTCAAACACACACTCGTGTGTGTTCTTCGTTAACTGGAAGAAAACGGGCCTCCACTGCTGCACTTCATCTTTGTCATTTATTTAATAGATGTGAATAAAGTCATTCTACCCTACAGCTGGCTCTATTATGTGAACCCTGCAGGAGTGATTAGTTTTTCAGAAAGCATTCTAACTTTCTGCTTTTTGATTTCAATAGTTGTTGTAAGTATGTGTGTGTGCTAATGGAATCTGCCATCCTGCCCCAGACATGCATCATCCTTTTCTCCACTGTATCCGCCCGATAGTCATAGTCTCATTATCAGATCGACTGTATTCGCACTGCTTCTGTTCAGGTGGCCTTTATTTTACTTAATAGTGACACCAAAGTGCAAGACTACTAGTGACGCTGGCAGTTCAGGTTTGCCAAAGAGAAGCTGTAAACTGCCTCCTTGAAGTGAGTAGGTGAAAGTTCTTGACTTAATGAGGAAAAAAAAAATTGTGTGCAGAGGTTGCTAAGATCTCCAATAAGAATGAATCTTCTATCTATGCAATTGTGAAGAAGGAAAAAGAAATTTGTGCTAGTTTTGTTGTCACACCTCAAACTGCAAAAGTCATGGCCACAGTGCGTGATAAGTACTTAGTTAAGATGGAAAAGGCATTAAATGTGGGCAATAAGGGATTTTGAGAGAAAGAGAGATAATATTCACATAACTGCATTACAGTATATTGTTATAATTGTTTCATTTTCTTATTAGTTATTTTTGTTAATCTCTTGCTGTGCCTCATTTGTATATTAAACTTTATCATGGGTATGTATGTCTAGGGAAGAACATAGGTTTTGGTACTGTCTCCAGTTTCAGGCATCCACTGGGGTGGGTCTTAGAACATATCCCCCAGGGATAAGGGGAGAACTACTACATTGCCCACTAGAGCAGGACTTCTCCCTTCTTTTTTATTTTTTATTGAAGTATAGTTGATTTACAATGTTGTGTTAATTTGTGCTGTACAGCAAAGTGATTCAGTTATACATATACATAACATTCTTTTTTATATTCTTTCCCATTATGGTTTATCACAGGATATTGAATACAGTTTCCTATGCTATACAGTAGGACCTTTTTAAAAAAAAAATATTTATTTATTTAGGCTGTGCCAGGTCTTAGTAGCGGCATGCGGGATCTTCGTTGCGGCATGCAGGATGCGGGATCTTTTAGTTGGGGCATGCGGACTCTTTAGTTGTGGCATGTGGGATCTAGTTCCCCGACCAGGGATCGAACCCAGGCCTCCTGCATTGGGAGCACAGAGTCTTACCCACTGGACCACCAGGGAAGTCCTGGGACCTCATTGTTTATCCATTGTATAAATACTCGTTTGCATCTGCTAATCCCAAACTCCCACTCCATCCCTTCCCCGCTCCCCTCCCCCTTGGCAACCACAGATCTGTTCTCTATGTCTATGAAGACTTCTCCCTTCTTCTAGGTCATATATACTACATTGAATACCACCAAAGCTCATTAAAATCCCTACTTCTGAGTGAAGCAGGTACTCCCCACTTACCCAAATGACGTTTTCTGAGGATTAATTTGTTAACTTGTGCTGTGCCTTGTAGAAAGAGCTGTGCTAAATCTGTGAAGTTTAATTAGTACTAAATATGTTAGGAAGGCAAATGCAAAGGGCCATAGTTGTTAATTAAACAATCAAGGAAATGTTAGGCATAGTTCATTCCTACCTGTTTATCTCAGTTTAATAAGTAGCAAGAATAAAGCCACAGATGGGACTGAGGGTTGGGATGGTCAAATCAAATTATTTAGCTAAGGCCAGCAAATATTTTGATTATATTAAGCAGGGTCATGTACATATTAAGAAGTTTGGCAGATTTTGCAGAAATGTGAATATTGTATAGGAAGCATCATTACTTACCTTGCTTAGAAACGAGTTTGAGAAGGACAGAAAATCTGAAACTGTCAACCCATGTTGAAGATTGTTCATTGACTTGCTTATGAAAAAAAATGAATTGATTCCATAGGGAAGGAACCACTGGCATTCCTGAGACCGAGTGATTAAATTCTCTACAAAATTAATTCTAAAAGGCTGTACAGCCTTGGTTGAGTATTTCTAAAGGCCAGTCTCACAGCTTCTTCAGGCAACATTTTAAGGCAACATATGATGAAGGAAAGGCACTAGAGGTTCGTGGATTTGGGGTTAGGCTGTCCTGAGCTTCATTCCTAACTCTTCCAACTCTCTAGCTGAATGACTTTGGGTAAATTACTTAAATATTTTAAAATTCAGTTTTCTTTATTATGTAAAATAGAGTTAATAATATACACTTTCTAAGGTTGTTAAGAGCACTAATGAGACCCTTGTGCTTAATGGCACTCAAATATTAGTACATTTATAGTTGTCACCACCACAATCAATTGTTGAGAGAGGACCAAATACTTGGCACTAAATAAAGATCAAGCCCTCTAATAGCAATCTTGTTACAGGTTGGGTAACCTTTCCCTTTGGTATCAGCCCATTCCCAACACCAGAGCTATAAATGGGATTCATCCTGTTTGCCAGAGATTTTCATTCTACAGGAGTTGATTTCATATATTATACTTTTAAAATAGAACAGGTAAGTCAGATGATGTTAGTCAGATAATGTTAATTATTAAATTCTTTAGGACTGATGACACCACGATGAGGGGCATCCATTGACCTCCATAATGGAAAAACACGCACTGTGACTCAAGGGACACGGCCCCTCACGAAAACCAATCTCACTGTTTGGTTGACTTAATTTAGTTCCTATAGTTTCTTTGATGATTGAGTATCCATTTTTCTGCCATATTCTTGGCTCAGTGTTGAAACCTCAAGGAAATAGTACATAGTCTGTTGCCATGGCACTTTGAGCCAAGTGAAAAAGACATGAAAACGGACAAAATAAGAGGTGCTGTTTTTATTATTTATTTATTTGGCTGCGCCATGCTGCATGCAGGATCTTAGTTCCCCGACCAGGGATCGAACCCATGCCCCCTTCAGTGGAAGTGTGGAGTCTTAACCACTGGACCTCCAGGGAAGTCCCAAGAGGTGCTGTTTTTAAATGTCTGGAAGAAATCAGCAGGCCCCAGGCATGCACTGAATCTGTGCATGCATAGCTACGCTTATCCTAGAAACAAATGAATTTCTGAACTTCCATTCAAAAAGTCATATTAACTGATAATATTTTTTTTCTCACCATATCTTAAAGAGGATTTTTTTTAAAAAAGGGAACTGATTTATGGTAGATGTCTGCTTTCTGCAAACTATAGGGCTTTTGATGAATTTTTCCTCTAAGCGTTTTGTCAGGTTAGGTGATCTTTCCATAAGGCCTCAGTTGTCAGGACTTCTTTAAAACTTTAGGGTAAATTGAACTTTGATTTAGAGTAAATAAAACTGATATTTCCTTTCTTTTAAAATGATTGTTGTTTTGAAAACATAGTAAAGGTAGTAAAATGGAATATCAGCAACTATTGCAATGGCGGAGCTAGATGTTCAGGTTTTTCTTTCCATTTTGAGGGGGGGGGGAGAAGCAGAGAGAATGACTCACAACAGTAAGTAATGCTGTACTGGCTTATAGTGAATGTTTAACTGAGAATCTCTTGATAATTCAGTATCATACCATTTTGACATCTCTGTCCTTTTTTTGGTGGGGGCAGGGTAGGGGGGCTAGAAATTCCACTAACTGTATTAAGTATTGGTTGGCCAAAAAGTTCGTTTGGGGTTTTTCTTACAGAAAAACCCCAAATGAACTTTCTGGCCAACCCAAATTTTCATGTTCATTATAAAAGGAAAGATAAAACTATTTTAATACCCAGCTATAAACTTTGTTAACAATCAAGGTTTTTTTTTTTCTTTTTGAAAAAATGTGTGTGTGTATATAATAAAATACTGAATATGCATACATTCCCAACAAGGAGATTGTGTTGTTTTGTAACCATTAGTGTAGGGTCCTGCTTAAGAACAATCAGATAGCCTGGATTGGACCCCTAACTCTTGCACTTGGTAGTCATGTGATTGGATGAGTTGCTTTGTTTCTCTGGGCCTCAGTTTTCTGGGGTAGTTGTGAGGACTAAATGAGCTAATATATGAGAAGTGCCTGACAGGTAGTGAGTACTATATAAATGTTGCCATCATCCCCTCACTTAGCTCTGTGTTTTCCTTTGTAATGACTGCATATATTACATTGTATGGCTTTACCATGATTTATTGAACCAGCCCTACTTTGGTGAATAGAAGTTGTTTTCATTTTTTGGTTCCAAATTATGTTGCAATGAATATCCTTGTATGTACACTTACGCCTGCATTTAGATCACGTCCTGGAGGTGGTAGAGTGATGCATACATGAATACCATATAGAGAATGATGCTCTATATCTTTTTCTAAGTGCAGACCAGACTTTAAATCTTGTCTCAAGCCACTTACTAGTTGTGTGATTGTAGATGAGGCATTTAGCCTCTCAGCACCTCAGTTTCCGCTTTGGTAAAATGGGTGGAACCAATAGTACCTACTTCAATGGTGGTTACAAGGATTACATGAGAAAAGCGTGTGAAGCACTTAGGGGGAGTGGCTGACCCATAATAAACACACCAGACATGATGTAACCAAAGGAACAAGTAGAAACAGGATCATTATTGTTACTGATAGCATTCGTGCTTCCCCAGAGCCCTGTTTCATGGTTCTCCAGTACATGAATAAATGAGCAGTGAGAGGTTTGCTACTTTCTTGGGATTATTATAAAGTAGGATAATGATGGCGTCTTTCTGAGAGCTGTGCATTTTTGCTTCTTTCCCCACCCCCCTCCTGCTCTCTGTACCTCACGTCCATCTGCTGTGCGGTAATGAGATTCGTAAGAGAGGCTAGTTTGGGGAGAATGAATAGGTGCTCCGAGAGTCATCTTTGCTGCAAAGATCTCTTTTCCATCATCAGAGAGGTCTGCAAACAACTGTACATAATTTCTGATTTGGAGAAGAGAGATGGATTTTCAAGGAGGTACCGATGGGAACCCCTTCCCAGGACATGTTTGTGGGTTTTGTTGGAGAGGGAAAAGTAGAACCAGTTGAGCTGTGATTATTCATGGTTTGCCGGCCTGAAAGGACCTGGGCTTTTGAAGTGATTTTTACCTGTTGAAATGCAATCGTTCTGAGTATTATGAGTGCTGGATACAGGACAGTGAGTTGCCGGAATGAAAATGGGAAGCAGTTCCCATCACTGCCCTGTTGACCTCCTGAAACTTTCCGGATTCATATCACCATCTGCTCTAGTGAGGCTTGATTCCTGAAGGGTTAACAGTCCTGGCTTTGTGTCCATCGAGTCTGGAAAATGCAGCTCTTTGTCCTGTCAAGACCATTTTTCATTTCTTGTAGCACCTGACTTGTTTTCACAAACACTTGGAAGCCCAGCCGTCCTCCCCTTGGAGGGGAGATAAAACGGGTCACATTCCCTACCAAGTGGTCCTGAGAGGCAAGCCCCATCAGTTTTACCTGCAGCCATCTCGGGCATCTGTTTTCCGTGATTGCCACAGAGTTGTGCATTCCAGACTCATTCTCGGCTGGTTAACGAGGAGCAGGCTGGCTGACAGAATAAAGACTTCTTTTGCGGCATTGTCCATTCAGTTGGTGGCTTGTTTGAAGCAAAATGGTTCTCTCCTCTTAAACTCTCTGCCTTTGTCACTGTAGAAAAGAGACAGACATAAAAGCATTCGGAGAGGTTAGGAATGAAACCTCATGTAATTACTATAGGAAATGGCTTAACAATGTTGGGATTTGGTATTTTGCTGTAGTTCTGTGGAGTCCTTACTTGACAAGACTACTCCTAGGACTATTGGAAATGATTGATTCTTCATAGACATTTCTAACGATGTTCTTAAATTGACTCCATTTGCCTTCTCTGGCTGTGTCGGTGTCTCCAGTTACAATCTCGCATTGAATAATTATTCCTCTGAATTTGGTTGCTGATCAGATGGTAAAGTTGTATAGCTTTATGATGCCTGAAAGCTGGTTTTCCCGAAAAATCCTATCTTTTGCCTTCTACATCTCAGGGACACTCTGGAAATTGGACATGCCTGGTGAGAGTCAAGATTGAGGGTTTAAAATAACATACGTTATTTTGCTGCATCTGTCATGTGAAGAGGCTCCATCCTTTCCTTCTTCAATATCTGCCTTTGTCAGGGATCCCTAGTTGTGTCTTTAGGTCATCTGTCTATATATACTAAATATGTTTAAAATGACAAACAAGCTCACTGTACTCAAAGAAAATTTCCCACCTGTCTCCATCCCTTATTTCAAAAAAGTGTTTCCAAGAAGCTTCCTTCTGACAGACCAGCTCAGGCATGAAGTTTCTTTTCCTGGTTTTGAGGTGAAGCTCATATGTTGCGATTTTAGGTCTATGAGAAATTTCTCACCCTCCCTCTCTTTCACTGATCCTCTATTATAAGACAACGTTGTCAGGTATCTAAGGATGTAGGCTCTGAAGCTTGATAGCCTGGGCTCAAATTTCAGCTCTGCTACTTCCTAGCTGTGTGACCTTGGGCAAGTTTCTTAACCTCTCTGGTGGCCAGTGTCTTCCTTTTCAATGCGGATAATAATAGTAACTACCTCATAGTACAGTGTCTGGCACGTAGTAAATAATCATTAACTGTTAGCAATTATTAATCAGCAGACATTTGTTGTGAGCCTGCTGTGAACTTGGCGTTACGGATGATGATGGTGTTGATGACGATCATGGTGATGATAACAAAAAGCAACATCAGTAGTGATGGTTAACATTTATTCTGCATGTACAATGTGCTAGACCCTGTGTTAAGAGTTTGACATACATTGTATCATAAGAATCTCAAAACAGTTCTGTGAGGGGGAAGTACTGTTGTAATGTCCAACTTTGCCAAGGAAACTGAATGTTAACAGTGTTATGTAACTTTCTACTGGTCAGTGCTAGAAAGTGGTAGAGCCAGGATTTGAATCTGGGCTGTCTGATTTGAATCGGGCTTGAGTTTTAATTTCAGTGCCACATCAGTCACATAAAAATGAGCTCCATTTTGAGTCTGTTTGACCTAACCCTTTAAACAAGGAGATTAGACTCAAATTAGTTTTACTGGGCAAAGATATTTACAGTAGATGCTGTTCGTGGTGGCTTTCCTCTCCCACTGTTGGGTTGTTTGCTCAAATATTGTTCTGCTATAATTACACCCTTGGCCTGGGATCCCAGTTAATACAAATAACAACAGCAGCTGCTTGTTCTTCTGAGAGGTCGTCTTGTGCCAAGTACAGACTAAGGAGTATTATTTCAATTACTCCTTACAACATAAGCCCATTTTACAGGCAAGGAAACTGAGACTTGGACAGGTTTATAATGTCTGTCAGTGTTTGGTGTTGATGAGGATGGTTACAGTTTTAGCAGCTCAGTTCCGTATTTACAAAACTATCCCGGAAGAGAGCATCATTGTAGTAGGAGGAAGAACAGCACAATTAGGGACAGGATTCAGTTCCCTGCTCTCCTGTGCGCCCATTGGGAAAATCCAGACAAATTGCTTTATTTCCCTCAAGCCCAGTTTCCTTCTCTTCCCAATAAGCATGATGCTTCTCCTTTCTGGGGCTGTGGTAAGGCATATGTAGCTGTGAGGTAATGTATAAGAAAGCTCACAAGTGTTAGATGGATTTAAAGTGTGAATTCGGCTAACATTCACAAACATATGTGTTCATTGAGTGTCTTTTTTTTTTTTTTTTTTTTTGGCTGCGTCAGGTGTTTAGTTGTGGCACGCGGGCTCTTCGTTGTGGTGCGCGAGCTTAGTTGCTCCGCGGCATGCGGGATCTTAGTTCCCCGACCAGGGATCGAACCTGCGTCTCCTGCATTGCAGGATGGATTCTTTACCACTGGACCACTAGGGAAGCCCCGAGTGTCTTATTTATTATTACTATTTTTAAAATTTATTTATTTATTTTTGGCTGCATTGGGTCTTCGTTTCTGTGTGAGGGCTTTCTCTAGTTGCGGCAAGCGGGGGCCACTCTTCATCGCGGTGCGCGGGCCTGTCACTGTCGCGGCCTCTTTTGTTGTGGAGCACAGGCTCCAGACGCGCAGGCTCAGTAGTTGTGGCTCACGGGCCTAGTTGCTCCGCGGCATGTGGGATCTTCCCAGACCAGGGCTCGAACCCGTGTCCCCTGCCTTGGCAGGCAGATTCTCAACCACTGCGCCACCAGGGAAGCCCCCCGAGTGTCTTATTTTTTAAAAGTGGGAAATAAGTAAATATTCGCCTATTTTTCAGACTTCTTGGAGGGATATGTTAGAGTTAATGAAGAGTTTTGAGTCATAAAGTTTATTACCTGCTGAGAAACAATGGTCTCAATGAGTGAAGGCAACAAAAATGCTATCATTGATTTCTCTAGGACAGGGTTTCCCAAGCTTGACACGATAGACATTTTAGTCTGGACACCTCCGGTTGTGGGACGTCTGTGCATTGTGAGATGTTTAGTGACATCCTTGCCCTCTACCGATTCCCTGCTAGTGGCATTCCTCTAGTTGTGAAAACAAAAAATGTCTTCAGATATTGCCGTACATCCCTTGGGGCAGGAGGAGGAGCGATGTCACCCCTAGTTGAGAACCATTGCTCTGAAATTATATATTGGAAACTAATTCACTTAAAATAAATATGCTACAGGCTGGGTAAAGTGTGACACTGAGTCCCTGTGGACAGTTTGCAAAATCTGGTCCACTCTGGATAGAGAGGACTTTTTCCAGGTATTTCAAGAGTGCCTTTCTTGGGTACGAGCTCCATGTGATTAAAAGAAAAAAGCAGTGAGACAGACTGGCTGTCCAATATTTGGAAAGTTTTGAATATAATAAAATCAGTAGCAGGAAGATCTTTAAAGACGACAAATAACCTTTCTTTCCCTCCCTTCCCTGGGTTTTGTTATGTTAGTCTTATTCTGCCCGCACCTCCCCCCAACCCCGCCATGGTCTGCTTTGTTTTCTTCACATGGGAAGGTGATTCGTTTAACCATGTCTTTTTTTCTTTTTCTTTTTTTTTTTCCTTTTGTCCTTTTTGGTGAGTCTCTGAGAGACTCAACTAGGACTGGGAGGTTTATTTCCTGGAGAGTCAGTAGCTCTTGAAATCGGCAAGTGTCCTTTTTCGGGGTTAGAACCACTTAATTAGGCTCTAGGATTTCAGCTGCCTTCGAGCTGTGTGTATGAAAGGTGCTGAGACATCACAGAAATGGGCCTCTCATGTTAGCTCTTCCTGAGAGAAGTTTCTGGCAAGAGAAGAAATGCTCTTCAGTATCTCCCTGGAGCAGAATGTCTATCTGTGTTTTTCAGAGGAAATTAGGTGATTCATTTAGTTAAAATTCAAGTGTGTCTTACTTTGTATATCAAAAGATGAAAATCTCAACTTTTAAACAAGAGAAAGCAGAAATGAATATTTTTTCTTTTCTTTCCTCTTTTTAATTTTTAAAAGAATTCATTTTAGAGTTCCATTTTAATGGATCAAGTGGCAGAGAAGCTGGCAGAGAAACCTAAGACTACTGCAGTTGTTATTTGCCCCTGCATAATGTGAGACACTTCTGAGAAGATGGTTTAAGTCATTAAGAGGGTATGGTTTTATTTATAGAAATTTAATTTATAGTATATTAAGAAAACAACTGGTTATATAGCTACAGTGGAGTTTCTTTGTTTTCATGTTTCAGAAAATCTCTTTTCTGTAAACGCCCTCTAAAATGGTTATAAATCAGTGCTTATTGTGAGCTCAAACACAGTGAGGATGGAAAGCGTCTATATAGACAATCAAATGTATTTTTTTCTCCAAATTTCTGGTAAAAAATAGCAAATGGAAATCTCCATAATCTGAGAAGGGCTTTTAAATGACTTTATAAACTTTGCATTCAAAACTGTAACAACCCAAATCTATGATACGTTATGAGATTCTGAAGTATATCTTCTTAAGTGTCTGAAATAGAATTATTTCATTATGGTTTTAGAGTTACCTTCTTGAACTGAAAAGCTTTCAAACTTGGCTTTCTATGTACAGGTTCAGATATAAGTTCCAAAGGAATTCTATTTTTCATCAAGGGTAGGTAACAGAATTAAGTAGATAGTAGTTAAGTATTTGTTATGATAGTTTATTTGTGGGCATTATTTTTTTTTTTTAAGACTGAAGTGTCTACCATATAGTTTTCATTTTAGCTCTGAGTACTCTGCATTGATGATAAGAATGTCTACCATTGAACTCAGGATGTGTCACTTGGGAATATGACCAAAATTTTTCATACATGTAGTTTACAGGAAGAGACTGCCACCATACTTCACTTTGGAGCATGTACAGTGGGCAAAGAGCATATCTCAGGATGTCCAGATACTTATGAAAGGCTTGTTGCTATAGAGACCTCTGTGGATAGCAGGTGCAGGAAGCTGGCATACACACGTCATGTTTATAACGCTATACTCATGCTGTCTGGTCCTAGAGCAGTGTAGCATTTAAAGAAGCATGATCCCAACAAGAATTTTGATCTTCACTCATGTTTTTACGAGATATTGAAGGTGGTCCAAAATTACTGACTACTTGACAGCTCTTACTGAAATCTTCTGGCTTCTCTTTTCTCTAGCTCCTCAGTGTGTGAGGACTTTGCTGTCATTTACACCATCGTGTACCACCATTCATTTCCTTAGCTGTGCTGCACAGAAATGTGTACAATTTCTTCTCAACAGGTCCTGTTCCTCCAGTGGAAGGCAGCCTCCATTTTAACTCTGGTGTGGAAAACTATATCAGTTTGTCCCTTTTCTTTTCAACCAATGGAGGTCAGGAAGGAAACTCGTTGGGAAAGAGAGAGGAAGAAATCCATGAACTCTCCCATATTAATGTTTTCATCACCTGCATATTGTGTAGTTGTTCCCAGATTTAGAATATCTTTGGAATCTTTCATTTTGAAAGTTGAAAGTATTTTAAAGATTTAAGGGGAGAGCTTTTTCACAAGTGGAGGAGGGATAAAGGTAACACTATATGAATTTAACATGTAAGAGATCAGAGATGATAGATTTTGAATTATCCAGGTTCAAAGATTATTCATTGTTTGTATTACAACATAATAATGCGTAAAGTTGCCTCCGGGGTAACAGTTTTCTGGAATTGGCACTATCTGAAATAAGTTGGCACAGGGTTAATGAGATTTTATTTTAATAATTATGGTAACTTTGAAGAATAGCTGTTGCCTTAATTTTTTTTCTAGGCTTGCTTGATTAGGGTAAGTTAATTTTATCATTCACATGAGAAAATATTAAAGCATTGCACTAACCTTCCTGTAGGCCATCAATATATATAGTCATATCCTTGGGTCTCATTTACATTTTTTAGAAGATATTCATTTTATATGCCTGTATGTAAATTTTTACTACCTCATGCTGAATCCCAGCACAGACTGTGTGGAAGAAATTAATTCTAATACCGCCCACACTCTTTCCATGCCTTCTCTACAACTCTGCGCAAAACAGTGATTTTTACTTCAAATAAACTCCCACATACTTGTGCAAATGTGCCACTCTCACAGACCACAGGTATAGGGCTGCATCTGGTCAGAAGTGACCATGAACCCAGACAAGTCAATTAACTTTTCTAAGTCTTTTCTTTAATTGTCAAAAGGAGATAACTACCTTCTTGGGTGAATTGTTGTAAGCATTCATTGAGGGAATGTGTACATTGGTACAGCTACTATGGAAAACGTTATGGAGGTTCCTCAAAGAATTAAAAATAGAACTACCATAGGATCCAGCAATTCGAATATATCTGAAGGAAATGAAATCACTATCTCAAAGAGATGTCTGCACCCCCGATGTTCGTCACAGTATTATTTATAATAGCCAAGACACAGATGCAACCCAAGTTTCTATCAATGGATGAGTGGAAAAAGAAAATGTGGTGTACTAAGAGGGAAGTTTATAGCAATACAATCTTACCTCGAGAAACAAGAAACATCTCAAATAAACAACCTAACCATACACCTAAAGCAATTAGAGAAAGAAGAACAAAAAACACCCAAAGTTAGCAGAAGGAAAGAAATCATAAAGATCAGATCAGAAATAAATGAAAAAGAAATGAAAGAAACAGTAACAAAGATCATTAAAACTAAAAGCTGGTTCTTTGAGAAGATAAACAAAATTGATAAACCATTAGCCAGACTCATCAAGAAAAAAAGGGAGAAGACTCAAATCAACAGAATTAGAAATGAAAAAGGAGAAGTAACAACTGACACTGCAGAAATACATAGGATTGTAAGAGATTACTACAAGCAACTGTATGCCAATAAAATGGACAACCTGGAAGAAATGGACACATTCTTAGAAAAGCACAACCTTCCAAGACTGAACCAGGAAGAAATAGAAAATATAAACAGACCAGTCACAAGCACTGAAATTGAAACTGTGATTAAAAATCTTCCAACATACAAAAGCCCAGGACCAGATGGTTTCACAGGTGAATTCTATCAAACATTTAGAGAAGAGCTAACACCTATCCTTCTCAAAGTCTTCCAAAATACAGCAGAGGGAGGAGCACTCCCAAACTCATTCTACAAGGCCACCATCACCCTGATACCAAAACCAGACAAAGATGTCACAAAAAAAGAAAACTACAGGCCAATATCACTGATGAACATAGATGCAAAAATCCTCAACAAAATACTAGCAAACAGAATCCACCAGCACATTAAAAGGATCATACACCATGATCAAGTGAGGTTTATCCCAGGCATGCAAGGATTCTTCAATATCCGAAAATCAATCAATGTGATACACCATATTAACAAACTGAAGGATAAAAACCATATGATAATCTCAATAGATGCAGAAAAAGCTTTTGACAAAATTCAACACCCATTTATGATAAAAATTCTCCAGAAAGTCAGCATAGAGGGAACCTACCTCAACATAATAAAGGCAATGTATGACAAACCCACAGCCAACATCATTCTCAATGGTGAAAAACTGAAAGCATTTCCTCTAAGATCAGGAACAAGACAAGGTTGCCCACTCTCACTGTAATTATTCAACATAGTTTTGGAAGTTTTAGCCACAGCAATCAGAGAAGAAAAAGAAATAAAAGGAATCCAAATCGGAAAAGAAGAAGTAAAGCCATCACTGTTTGCAGATGACATGATACTATACATAGAGAATCCTAAAGATGCTACCAGAAAACTATTAGAGCTAATCAGTGAATTTGGTAAAGTAGCAGGGTATAAAATTAATGCACAGAAATCTCTTGCATTCCTATACACTAATGATGAAAAATCTGAAAGAGAAATTAAGGAAACACTCCCATTTACCATTGCAAAAAAACAAAAAAAACACCTAGTAATAAGCCTACCTAAGGAGACAAAAGACCTGTATGTAGAAAACTGTAAGACACTGATGAAAGAGATCAAAGACCATACAAACAGATGGAGAGATATACCATGTTCTTGGATCGGAAGAATCAACATTGTGAAAATGATTATCCTACCCAAAGCAATCTACAGATTCAATGCAATCCCTATCAAACTACCAATGGCATTTTTCACAGAACTAGAACAAAAAATTTCACAATTTGTGTGGAAACACAAAAGACTCCGAATAGCCAAAGCAGTCTTGAGAAAGAAAAATGGAGCTGGAGGAATCAGGTGCCCAGACTTTAGACTATACTACAAAGCTACAGTAATCAAGACAGTATGGTACTGGCACAAAAACAGAAATATAGATCAATGGAACAGGATAGAAAGCCCAGAGATAAACCCACGCACATATGGTCACCTTATCTTTGATAAAGGAGGCAAGAATATACAATGGAGAAAAGACAGCCTCTTCAATAAGTGGTGCTGGGAAAACTGGACAGCTACATGTAAAAGAATGAAATTAGAACACTTCCTAACACCATACACAAAAGTAAACTCAAAATGGATTAAAGACCTAAATGTATGGCCAGACACTATAAAACTCTTAGAGGAAAACCTAGGCAGAACGCTCTATGACATAAATCACAGCAAGATCCTTTTTGACCCACCTCCTAGAGAAATGGAAATAAAACCAAAAATAAACAAATGGGACCTAATGAAACTTAAAAGCTTTTGCACAGCAAAGGAAACCATAGAAAAGACAAAAAGACAACCCTCAGAATGGGAGCAAATATTTGCAAACAAAGCAACTGACAAAGGATTAATCTCGAAAATATACAAGCAGCTCAGAATCAAAAAAACAGACAACCCAATCCAAAAATGGGCAGAAGACCTAAATAGACATTTCTCCAAAGAAAATATACAGATTGCCAACAAACACATGAAAGGATGCTCAACATCACGAATCATTAGAGAAATGCAAATCAAAACTACAATGAGGTATTACCTCACACTGGTCAGAATGGCCATCATCAAAAAATCTACAAACAATAAATGCTGGAGAGGATGTGGAGAAAAGGGAACCCTCTTGCACTGTTGGTGGGAATGTAAATTGATACAGCCACTATGGAGAACAGTATGGCGATTCCTTAAAAAACTAAAAATAGAACTACCATACAACCCAGCAATCCCACTACTGGGCATATACCCTGAGAAAACCATAATTCAAAAAGAGTCATGTACCAAAATGTTCATTGCAGCTCTATTTACAATAGCCAGGACATGGAAGCAACCTAAATGCCCATCATCGGATGAATGGATAAAGAAGATGTGACACATATATACAATGGAATATTACTCAACCATAAAAAGAAATGAAATTGAGTTATTTGTAGTGAGGTGGATGGACCTAGAGTCTGTCATACAGAGTGAAGTAAGTCAGAAAGAGAAAAACAAATACTGTATGCTAACACATATATATGGAATCTAAAAAAAAAAATTGTTCTGGAGAACCTAGGGGCAGGACAGGAATAAATACGCAGATGTAGAGAATGGACTTGAGGAGACGGGGAGGGGGAAGGGTAAGCTGGGACGAAGTGAGAGAGTGGCATGGACATAAATACACTACCAAATGTAAAATAGCTAGCTAGTGGGAGGCAGCTGCACAGCACAGGGAGATCAGCTCCGTGCTTTGTGACCGCCTAGAGAGGTGGGATAGGGAGGGTGGGAGGGAGAGCAAGAGGGAGGGGATATGGGGATATATGCATACATATAGCTGATTCACTTTGTTATACAGCAGAAACTAACACAACATTGTAAAGCAATTATACTCCAAAAAAGTTGTTTAAAAAAAAAAGAAAATGTGTATGTATGTACAGTGGAATACTATTCAGCCATAAAAAGGAAGGAAATCCTGTAATTTGTGTCAGCAGGGATGGGCCTCCATGGTATAGAGAAAGACAAATACTCTGTGATCTCACTTATACATGAGAACTCATAGAAGCAGAGTACGAATTGGTGTTTGTCAGAGGCTGGTGGTAGGGGTGCGGGATATGGGTGAAAAAATTGAGATAATGTAAATACATTGTGTTTTGGGGTGTAAAATAGATGTTTAGCTGATCCTTCCCCCTACCCCTTTTTATATGGAAGATACTCTCTTTTAAACATGGAAAGTAGCAATCAACTGATATATACTCCAAATGGGTTTATCCTCCAAGATAATGTTCAAATTAGTTGACTAGGAATGTGCCATTTGTTCATCTGTAACTTGGCATATTTGGTTTCAAATAATGAGAATAAAGAATTTGAAACCTAGTGGGGCTTCTCCAAAGTTTTACTTCTTTTAGCTGCCTGGAACTAACACTGCCTTTGGGGGGAAAACTGGTTTATGTAAAACTGTTTTCCTTAAGGTATTTCCTTTCACAATGGCCCTGCTAAAAAGGTAGACTCAACAGTAAAAAAAAGTACATAATGAAATACAGCTAATAAAATGTTTGTTTTGGAAGCTTGTGAAATAACTTCCTTACTTTTGAAAAATGATGATGAGGCTAAAAATCTGAGGACTAAAAAACAAGTGAGTGAGCATCAAATTGGGTGAATATGTTTTCAGGTGCCCTGAATGTTAATGTCTTTAATAGGTGTTTTAAATAGTTAATTTTTTTTCATTTCATCACTAATTAACTCTTTATTTTTTTCCTTCTTGCAGCTGTCACTTGAATAGGGATAGAAATTAATTTTTAATGCGTCATTGTTTTTACATCAGATCCTGGCATATTTGCTTGATTTACCCTTTGTGGTAATGATCAAAATTCTGTCTCTCATTGATAAGTAGGAAATATAAGTTTTGCCTTTATGCTTTAAAATAATTGGAAAAAATTACAGTTTTCTAGCAGGAGCCATCATGTGTTAGATTTCAAGTGAATAGAAAATGGGTTAGGAAGGAGAAGAAAGTTCTCTGTGAGGAACTTTTGAAAAACAATGAGAAAGATTTTGTGTGATTATAGCTAATGTAGGGGGTAGACTAATTTACTTGATCTGTTTGACATTGTGTGCATTGAAAAATTGTTTGAATCCATGTGGTCAGCTAACAAGACTGTAGCTGAAGACAGGTTAAGATAATCAGATATCAAGGGTGGGGAAGATGACTTAGTATGATTCTTTGCTAAAATGGGACTAGGCAGGCCAAAGACAGAATGAGGGCCAAGGCCAGGAAGAAGGCTTGGAGGAGCCCAACTAAAGTTTGGTCAAGCAGGGAGTCTTTGTCAACACACAGGGACACATCAAGGCCTTGTCCTCAACCAAAAATAGATGCCTTCATGATACCATCCCCTTAGTAGCTTGGCTGTCCTGGGTGCTTAAGAATCATACCTCTGGAATTGCAGTTGTACCTTTGCAGATCATTTCTCAGATTTTGTTGAGAGCAACCATTTTGGATTAATTACGTAGTTCATTTTGACTTTAAGTTATGTTTATGTGATTGGTTACCGTTTGTAAAGCAGTTTCCTATACGTTATTTCTTTTTTGCCTCACAAGAAAACTAAGTAGGCATTTCCTCATCTTAGATACAAAATTGGAGCTTAAAGAGATTAAGTGACTTCCCTGACCTCATATTTTTTTTTTTTATGAATTTATTTATTTGTTTTTGGCTGTGTTGGGTCTTCGTTTCTGTCTGAGGGCTTTCTCTAGTTGCGGCAAGTGGGGGCTACTCTTCATCGCGGTGCGCGGGCCTCTCATTATCGTGGCCTCTCTTGCTGCGGAGCACAGGTTCCAGACGCGCAGTCTCAGTAGTTGTGGCTCACGGGCCCAGTTGCTCCGCGGCATGTGGGATCTTCCCAGACCAGGGCTCGAACCCGTGTCCCCTGCCTTGGCAGGCAGATTCTCAACCACTGCGCCACCAGGGAAGCCCCCCTGACCTCATATTAAAGGACAGAACCTGAGTTCTGAATCCAGATCTTAGAGATACGTTTAAGTATCGTTAAAAAGCAGCTTTAAAGATAAATACCTTTAAAAATTTCTTCCATAAGGAATTCTGTATTTGTAAAAGACTGAATGAAACAAAAAAGGAAATTTTAAAAATTAGTTAGTGATCAAGTCTTTTTATTGTTATGTCTTCTTCTAAGCTGTAAAAATGTTACATGAACTTAACTGTAGAATTCTTATGTATTTCAGTGAAGGAGAAAAATATATGTAGTATGCACATTCACATGCACACACATACCGTCCACATTTGACTCAGTGATACTTACAAAGACCATTTTTCAGTGACATTTGGAAATTGTCTTTGTCATCGGTGTCTCTTTCCTAAGGCCACTATTAAATGACACAATTGTCATCTTGTCCTGTTGGTAAGAAGTACTGCTAGTGTCTAGGAAGTGTGTTTTAGAAAGCAGCTTATCGGAACCGTGTAGAACAGCGCCCTTTTCTCCGAAGGTCAGCGTGACGTCATAATCTGAGATTGAAAAGAGACATGAAAGTAGACAAAGAGAGACACTGTTTGCTCTTTGAAGCTGACCCTCCACACAGTGAAACCTCTCTGGACTGACTCTGATGCTGCAAACATCTCTCATTTCTATTTTTCTCTCTGTTAATATCCTGTTGCCCAGCAGGGGGCAGGACAGTTTGTTTCTTTCTTTGTGAGAAGCTGCCAGCTGAAGGATCCTTACTTGTACTTCAGAGACTCTCAGGGCTAAGGGTAGAAATGTAATTGACACTCTTCTCTTCTGAATGAGGAACTAGTTATACCATTTTAATCAGATATTTCATCCAAACAATTATAGCTTGTACCCATCAGGCATTTGCTCTGTGCCAGGCATAGTAAATGTAAATGTACACAGTAAATGTATTAGCTGGGTCAGTCCTCTTAACAGATTTACATTATTTTTTATCCCCATTTTAAAGATGAAGAAAGTGAGGCTCTGAGAGGTTAAATAACTTGCCCACTGCATCTTTTTTTTTTTTTTAAACTAGCATTGAGTCATTTTGGGGGGAGGTATAGTTGATATACAGTATTACATGTTTCAGATGTACAATATAGTGATTCACAATTTTTAAAAGTTATACTCCATTTATACTTATTATAAAACATTGGCTATATTCCCTGTGCTGTACAATATATCCTGGTAGCTTATTTATTTATTTTATACATAGTAGTTTCTACCTCTTAATCCTCTACCCCTGTCTTGTCCCTCCCTCCTTCCTCTCCCCACTGGTAACCACTAGTTTGTTGTCTGTATCTGTGACTCTTTTTCTTTTTTGTTATATTCACTATTTCGTTCTGACTGCATCTTATATAAAGGAAGGTTCAGAGATTTTTACAAGCTGCGTCTTCCTTGGTAACTCATTTCAATATCCAAAGATACCTCCTGTTGTAAAATTCTTTCTTCAGCTCCAAAAATTCCAAGTATTACTTTATTTCTTGTGTTGCTTGAGAACAGTTGAGTATGTAAAAGCCCTTCCTTCGAGGTCTACTTGCTTTCCCCTGGTGGCTTTCAAATTTCAGTGTTTGTAAAAGTCCTTAGGGGAGCTTGTGGAAATTTCACATTCCTGTGACCCAAGGATTCCAGTGAAATGGATCTGAATTGGGGCCCTGAGGTGTGCATTTTCCACAGATATCTCAAGTGAGAGACAGCTAGGCTGTCCTTTTGCCACATTTGGGGAAAGTCTAATCTACATAGTAAATTTTGAACTTAAGTCTGATTCTCAGAGTTGCTAATGACATTGAATAGGTTTCCCAACTGTGTATAAACCAGCATTTGTTAAATAAATCACAATTTAGAGGACCTGTGTTGTGAGTCTTTTATAAAATTTATGAGTTCATCCTCTTCATACATTTCATTTGTTAATTTGATTGTTAATGCCAGATTTTGTCTTAGAGGGAGATGCATCTCTACATGAGAAGCAATATTAAAGATCCCTTTCTTACCTCTCTGGTTATAAATCCCAGTTTCTCATCACTTTTATAAAATCCTATTTTCCCAACCCCTCTGTGACATGAGTACCTCCCTGATGAACTCCTTTTATCAATAGGCTCTCCAGATTTCTGTCCCCGTCTCCATCAGCATGCTTTGCAGAATTACAGGATGCTTGCTTTATGGTCCCCAACCATCATTTTACTGATTACCCACTCATCTTGTTCTCGTGTTTGCCTGCGGGCTTCAGCCTTCTGATTTTAATTTGTGGCGTTTATCTAAGCTTCAGCAACGACTGGACCCCATCCTGCTCTGCCTGCCCTTCACCAGAGCCTTGCCCTCCAGGAGGCTGGATTTTCCTCATTTGTGCTGCAGCCTTCCTGACCCGTCTTCCATTGCATTATTATTTTGACTTTAAATCCTCCCCCCAGGGTTATTAAGCAGGTGGAAAGAGGATGCTCTGTCTGTATCACCTGGACCTTGCCTGAGGAGGCTCAAACAAAACATGTATTTTAAAATAAGGATTCCAGAAAATAGCTGGAGGCCTCCCCTTTGTTTGCTTGGCCCGCATTTGATTCTGTAATATCAGCTCTTCCTGAATATAACTTTCAACCTCACTCACATAATAGATGATTAGCCCACCGCACAGTTTAACAGCTGATTTTGGTCACGTTTTACATAGAACAGAATCAAATTCATCTTTATTTGTCCTGATGTTCAGTTATAAGGAGAGCTCCAATAATAGTCGTAACAGCAGCTATTACTAATCACATTTATCAGGCACTTCCAGGCATTGGGTTTTCTTTCATCTTCATCACCACCTCTGCTAGAGTTTGCTGGCTGCCACTGACTGCCTTCCACTCTTGTGTGACCAAGTCTTAGATACCCATTAGCTCTTCCACTATAGAGAATTGGCTATTTGTGCTGTGTTTCCTATCTTTAATTCTGTGCATCTTGTCACTCCCAGAGTCCCATCAAAGCTATTCCAAAATATCTCTGAAGCGATCTTCTTCTCTCAAGCTGCTGCTGGCCGGCCTAGTTGAGGCTGCCATCACGACCACCGTCATCACTCCTCTGTCTTCTCCAGCCTCTGGTTTAGCCCCCTTTCCCAGGGCTGCTTTGAGATCCTGAGTTGCTTCTGCCTTTTTGCACATGTGTTCCCCTCAGTGTCAACACTGTTGTGCCTTTCATCCCTTATTCCTAGCCTGGCCAAATACTACTTGTCAACCAGGCGTCAGGTTTGACAACATCTCCTCCAGGAAGCATTTATCTTGTCGGACAGCTTTCTTCAGAGCCACACCTTCGTTCTAGTTACCATCTTCTCTCATCCTGGTTGCCTAACACTCTGCTCACAGGTTTCTCTGTCCATCTCCTTCAGTAGCTTCAATTCTGCTTTTTCATAGGTCAGTGGCTCTCAAACCTTTTGATCTCAGCACTCTTTATCTCTCCCCCAGCTTTCTTGTTTAAAGTATAATTGATTTACAATATTAGTTTCAGGGGTACAACATAGTGATTCAAATGTTTATAGATTATACTCCATTTATTGTTATGATAAAATACTGGCTCCATTCCCTGTGCTGTACAATATGTCCTTGTTGCTTATCTATTTTTTTTTTTTTTGGCTGCGTTGGGTCTTCGTTGCTGTGTGCGGGCTTTTCTCTAGTAGCGGCGAGCGGGGGCTACTCTTCGTTGCGGTGCGCGGCCTTCTCATTGCGGTGGCTTCTCTTGTTGCGGAGCACGGGCTCTAGGTGCGTGGGCTTCAGTAGTTGTGGCACGAGGGCTCAGTAGTTGTGGCTCGCAGGCTGTAGCGTGCAGGCTCAGTAGTTTTGGCGCACGGGCTTAGTAAGCTCAGTAGTTGCTCTGCGGCATGTGGGATCTTCCCGGACCAGGGATTGAACCCGTGTCCCCTGCATTGGCAGGTGGATTCTTAACCACTGCACCACCAGGGAAGTCCCAGTCCTTGTTGCTTATCTATTTTATGCATAATAGTTACTACCTACAAGTCCTCTACCCCTGTCTTGCCCCTTCCCCCTTTCCTCTCCCCACTGGTAACCTCTAGTTTGTTTTCTGTATTTGTGAGTCTGTTTCTTTTTTGTTATATTCACTAGTTTGTTTTATTTTTAAGATTCTGCATTAAGTGATAACATACAGTAATTGTCTTTCTCTGACTTACTTCACTGAGCATAATATCCTCTAGGTCCATCCACGTTGTTGAAATGGCGAAATTTCATTTTTTTAATGGCTGAGTAATATTCTATAGAATGTGTGTACATGTGTGTATATGTGTGTGTGTAACATCTTCTTTATCTGTTCATCTGTTGATGAAAACTTAGGTTGTTTCTGTATCTTGGCTATTGTAAATAATGCTGCTGTGAACATTAGGGTTCATGTATATTTCCACATTAGTGTTTTTGTTTTCTTTAGATATATACCCAGCAGTGGAATTACTGGACCATATGGTAGTTCTATTTTTAGTTTTTTGAAGAACCTCCATACTGTTCTCCATAGTGGCCGCACCAATTTACATTCCCACCAACAGTGCACAGGGGTTCCCTTTTCTCCACACCCTCTCCAGCATTTGTTATTTGTGGTCTTTTGATGATAGTCATTCTGACAGGTGTGAGCTGATATCTCTTTGTAGTTTTGATTTGCATTTCTCTGATGATTAATGGTGTTGAGCATCTTTTCATATGCCTGTTGGCCATCTGTATTTTTCTTCTTTGGAAAAATGTCTATTTAGGTCTTCTGTCCATTTTTTAATCAGGTTGTTTGTCTTTTTGATATTGAGTTGTATGAGCTGTTTATATATTTTGAATATTAACTCCTTATCGGTCATATCATTTGCAAATGTTTTCTCCCATTCCGTAGGTTGTGTTTTTGTTTTGCCTGTGACATCCTTTGCTGTGCCAAAGCTTTTAAGTTTAATTAGGTCCCATTTGTTTATTTTTGTTTTTGTTTCCTTTGCCTTAGGAGACAGATAAAAAAAAAATTGCTACAATTTATGTCAAAGAGTGTTTGTTCTGCCTATGTTTTTCTTCTAGGGGTTTTATGACTTCCAGTATTACATTTAGGTCTTTTATCCATTTTGAGTTTATTTTTGTATATGGTGTAAGTCTGTCTCTTTTCAGTAGACTTTAGTTTTTAAGAGCAGCTTTGAGTTTACAGAAAAATTGCACAGAAAATATATAGAGTTCCCAATATCCTTCTCCCCTTCACCCATAGTTTCTCTTATTAATAACCTCATGTATTGTATATTTTTGTTACCATTGATGAACCAATATCAATATATTATTTAAGTGAAGTCCATAGTTTACTCCTTTCAACTCATAAATACATTTGTGAATGCAAAAAGGCCTTGTTTCTTATGTAGTCACCTTTATAGAAGTTGAAACTGAGAAATTAAAAAAATATAACATTCCTTTATATTTTTGCCAATCTCTTTCTGGTCTGATTTAATAGAGGACAGTTGGTGTCTCATAATTGCTTCTGCCTTCATTCTGTTGTGATGCCACTAGTCACATAGCCTCTGGAAACCACCGCTGTATACTTGCGAAAAAAGTGAAAGTGTAAAGGGCATAAACGTGTTAGTATTATTAGGAAATGGGTTTGAGCTTATAGGTCCTCTGAAGGGATCTTAGGAATTCTCATGGGTCCCCTGATCACACTTTGAGAACCACTTCCATCCACCTAAATGATGCTTTCTTTAAGTCCTGTTAATTCTTTAGGTCTCAGTTTAGATGTGTGTCATCAAAGTGGCCTTCTCTCACCTCATACTACATCTCCGTGTTCTACCATTCCATCACATACACTTATATTGGAACATCTGTATTTGCTACTAGACTATAAGGTCCCTGAGGGCAGGGACTGGGGCTTTTGTTCACTGTTGTGTATTCCTAGCACACATGTTCTGATTATACTTACTGCACTAATGATTGACTAAGCAGAAGAAGTAAGAACGAATACAGTTATTTTTTAGGAATTTGCTAGTAAAGAGGGAAGAGGCTTGAACATCATTTATTTCTCCATTAGCATCTAAAGTCCTTGATGGCTGTTATCATGCTTTTTCTCTGTGGATCATCAGTGGACATAGTTTGTGTTCAGTAAATGTGCTGAGTGAATGGATGGATATTCAACTAGTGAATGGGTGAATTCAGGGGTTAGATGGGATTTCGAGTGCGAGTGGAGGGTTCATTTGATGATGTGATTATCGTGTCCTGGAAATGACTAATTGCCCTGTTAATACTTGCTACCAACTCTGAGTTATGTTTGATGCAGTGGTTTCATATATTTGTGTTAGGAACACTTATCAAATATACCTCGTAGATGGGAATGTTTCCATCAAAACAATCTTGAATTTGTGGGAACAATGTGCTTTGAATTAAGATTTCAGTATCCCCTTGTCATTGCCAGCCTTCCATGAGAAGAAAAATAATTGATTAAACATGTGGCTTAAACGACTAAGAAAGACATACAGTTATACCAGTTGAATTTTAATATGTGTTATGTGTTTATGTTTTTCAGGTAAGGAATTATATTTCGTTCTGCCTGGTTTCCTAAGGAACCTGTCAGATGCTGTCTTCTTGTGTTCGTTTGTAACCTGCCAAATCATGCGAAATACACTCGCCTACAAAATTAGGGCTTCAGTTGTAAGTAATGTGCTCTGTGCTTTTGTGAGTGGAGTGGATCTGGAGGTAAGGGCTCTGCAGGGCTCTCTGGCTTGCCTCTGCTCTCTGTTAGGCTGATTACTGACCACTGCTCCCCACATCGTTGTGGGGACTGTCTCCCCTCTGCCCCGTGCCTGCTGTATTCTTCCTGCTTGGGGTGACTTCCCTTTTCTCTTCTGCTTCACTGTTTATCACTCATCATTAAACCACGAAGCCTGATGATTTCCTGTATATAACATTTCCACTGAAAAAAAAATTCAAATATACAAATATAAATTTTAAAAAAATATCAGTTGAAGAGGAAGCTTGAAACCGTTATGCTAATTGAAATAAGCTAATTGTCCCCAGACACAAAGGGACCAGTATTAGATGATCCACTTAAATGAAATCTTTAGAATTCATAGAGACAGAAAGTGGACTCGAGGTTACCAGGGGTGGGAGGAGGGAATTCGAATTATTGCTTAATAATTACAGAATTTTTGTTTGAGGTGATGACTAACTTTTTTTCCCCCAGTCTTACTGAGATATGATTGAAAAAGTTTCGGAAATAGATAGTAGTGATGGTTGCACAACATTTTGAGTATAATTAATGCCACTCAATTATATACTTAAAAATGGCTAATTTAATGGTTTTTTACACACACACACACACACACACAAAGACACACATTTTTATCACAATTTTTAAGACGTTAAAAAATAAATCAGCCATAGTCCTACCCCACAGAGATTTCACTGTTAATACTTGGGCACATATTTCTTACTTTTTATATTGTTAACATGTTTCCTGATAGTCTTTCTTATTACTGAAGTTAAACTCCTGTAGTACAGTAAATTCTACATCTACTTCCTTTGATTTAATGTTCTTTCATAAGTATTTTTTCCGTACCTTTGGAGCCTTTGCATCCATACTATCAACTATGTAAGATTTTGTCCTAATCAGTCACATTCATTCAAGACCGAGTGCCATTCATCCCATTCCTGGTCACGCTGACTCGTCCATTTCATTCATTCAGCTTGTAGTTCTTGAGCACTCACTGTATGCCAGTCATTCTTCTGGGCCCTCTGAGCCCAGAGGGTTTGACCAGTCAAGTTTGACCAGCAGAGTCCCATCATCTGACCCATGCAAACTAGTTCTGTGGGGTGTATTTTGGGAGACACTGGGCTGGACGGTCTATGATTCTATCCCCTTCCTCTGGTCTGAAATTCTCTGATGCAGGTTGTTTAATTCTGACACTTAGTTAAGTGCAGGTAACCTGCCCATGAACAAACTATTGTAAGCATTTTCCAAAGTTTGCTCTCCTGGGACTTCCCTGGCTGTCCCGTGGTTAGGACTCTGAGCTCTCATTGCCAAGGGCTAGGGTTCAATCCCTGGTCAGGGAACTAAAATCTCACAAGCTGCGCATTGTGGCCAACAAACAAACAGAGAGACAGACAAAACAAAGTTAGCTCTCCTTCTTTTCTCTGTCAGTGGATAGATACTCAAGATGCTTTTGACCTTTCCTCAAAACTGATTTGTAATATAATGAACAATTTGAAAGAGTTGTTTAAAAAAAACCCCACAAAACTCAAGTGCATCCCCTTACTAGAATTCTAATGAAGGAGGGTGAAGTCTCATTTTTTAAGAAGTAGAAGGACAAAGCTTGCACACAATAATGGAGTCTTGGTGAATATGTATCTTTCCTACGTGTAAATGAATTCTCCCCAGAGTTGCTTTTCTTCTACTAAAATGTATCCCACTCAAAATTAGAGAACCAACAGAAGAAAATGAAAATTTTCTTCCACTAGGGACAGGGGAAAAATACTCATTTTTCACAAAAGCCTTAATGAAAGTAGTGGAAATGTTTTTTAGCGTTTTAAAATACTGGCAGAAACTAGGTTTGCTTCAGAAACATTTTTCTTGGTTGATTTAGAAGTGGAATGGTGGAGTATAAATAACTGGATGGACAAACTGTTTGGGATCTTCTTGACTGTCTCCTCATTGTGTATAATGGTACCAGGCACATAGTAGGAACTTGATATACAGTTGAATGAATGAATGGATTTTGAGAGGGTGGAACTTTTTTACACTAGGCTATGAATATTATCACCACGGGAACAAAGATATTTATTTTAACACGTGATCTCAGGAAAATGAGAGCATGATCATGACTCCTGTTTGTATTCTTATAAGCATCTAGCATTCGGACTCTGTGCAGATACCTTTGTAGATAGAAAGCAGATAGGATTCTTTTTCCCAGAGATCGACAAGATAGGGCTTATTTCACCCTACCTTCTATTTACCCCCTTCAAAAGCTAAATTTCGTGTCTGTTTTCAGGCTTGTTTGTGGGCAGATGTTTCCGAGTTTGTTTACAAACATTTCCAAGACATATTGTCGATCAGCAGGTTTCCTCAATTAACAGCAGCTTCTTAAGTCTGTTTTCTGTATTGATTGTGTGACAGATGCTATAGGGTTTTGTAGATGCAGGGACAGAGAAGTTTACCGACTCAGCAGAATCCAGGGAAAGTCTGATAATGAATCTAAGGACAATTTGTGTAGAATGGAATTCATTAAAAGGGTGAGAACACAGCAGGCAGTTTGGTTGCAGGTCTTCGCTTGAATAAGAACATGGCCCCCTGCTGTGCACTTATCCTGCCAGGTCCCAGGCATTGCACACACACATTCACTCACATGTGGTATTTTATGTCATCCTCTGAAGAGTTCTGGAAAAAAGACTGGAAGCTTCATTTCATGGATGAGGACAAAGTGGCTCAGAGACCAGAGAATTTGCCAAAGTTTGGACAAATTCCTGGTGCAGCCCCACGTCACATTCTGATGCGTCAGGGTTCAAAGCCCCTATTTGCTCTCTATAGAAAAGGAATTATTGAATGAGAAACGTGTTCTGGGGTGTGTTGGATTTTTATAAAAGGAAAAAAAAAATGCATGCAGTGTCTCAAAACATGAGCATAGGGATTCTGAGAATCATCTCTTAAAATTAAATGAGATTATGTAAAATGTTTGACCTGGTCCCTGATGCCCCATAAGTCATGCCTGTTGTTGCTCTTGTTTTTGTTATTGACACATAAGAACAGAAGCCTTTGTAGATCAGCCTCTGTTGTTCTTGTACTTGATACGGTGGGTGTGGCTTTGAGAAATACAGGGGTTGGAGTCAGGCTCTCCAGGTTCAGATCTCAGCATCTTAATTTAGTGGGTGGGTAACCTGTCGGCCAGCTCATTAAGCTCTCTAAGCATTGCTGTCTGTCCCTGTACAGTGGGATGGTAATTGCACTAACCTCCTAGGATTCAGGCGAGGATTAAATATTAGGGTCATGTACGAAATGTACCTTGTGCAATGCCTGGCACTCAGAAAATATTATTAGTGTTATTATCAGTCATTAGTGTCGTTGTCAGTTCGTGATCGTAAGAACGTAAAAGGCACCCCCAGTGGAAGGTGATCCATGTTGTGTCCTGGCAGAAATGTGAATATGGGTTGCTGGTTTGGTGTGTGTGTGTATGCACAGAGGTACGTGTGTGTATACACAGAGGTACGTGTGTGTATACACAGAGGTACGTGTGTGTACACACAGAGGTACGTGTGTGTACTGAGTATACCTTCCTATCAGAGGCTTTGGTTAAACTAGCACAAGAAAACCATTATAAGTCTTCTTGGAGGCCGTGGAGAGGATCATTGCTCTTTTCATTGTAAACCCGCGACTTAAACACTTTGGGACCGTAGTGAGAAGATGTGGCCTGAAGCCATTGGCACAAAGTGGAAAAGAAAACTGGAGAACTTTTGAAAGCACTCTTGTTTACCCTGAGTCTTTCTTTTTAAGGTAGAAAATTGTAAAGGAATACAGAATCTAATTTTAGGCGGCCTAATGAGGCTGGTTTCATAGGCTAATGGTATGCATGGGTGGGTATGTGTTTTCAGTAATCCCTGAAGTGAAACTTTAGACTCCCCATCATCCCCTTCTGACCCATTTACCACAGGAAGCTGGAGTGATGCTGATGAAGTGGAATCTGATGACCTCACTTCCTTGTTTGAAACCTGTCCATTGGTTCTAATTTGACATGACTTACCTGGGCCTTTGTGACCTGGCCCTGGCTACCTACTCACTGAAGGCCTTTATTTCCTGCTTTCAGCAGGGTTGGAAGGGCTGGCAGTGGGTGGGGGCAGTTGGTTGTGACTGAGGAGTGGCTGAATCCCTTAATACCAGGCTTTCAGGCCCCACAGCTCATTGATGTCACTCACCTGGTGCTGTAGACATTTGCCACCTGTGAAGGAAGGCACCCCTGGTGTCTTTAGGACAGGGATTTAGCTCCCTCTTGCTAGGTCCCCATAATACTCTGCTTATCTCTATTGGAACACTTGGAGCAATATTATACCATTGTCTTGTGCCCCATAGGATTCTTAGTGACTACCATATTGTTGAGTTCTAATTCAAGGCATATTTGGTGAATGAATAAATTAGTTCCAAAGATTGACTTGTCCCTTACCTGAAGAAGTTGCTTTTATCATTAATTTTGAAGCCGACCTGTCTTTCTGTCTAGCTATTTGCCCGGGCAGCCAGCCATCCACTCATCCACCCATCCATCCATTTTAAAAGGCTTGAAGTAGACAATATTAACAATCAGTTCTGGCAGGTAGGAATATAGGTATTTGTAATATTTGGTGAATGATGTTGTCTTTGAAATTAATAGTATTCTATTAAATGGGAGCTCTATTCTTGGCCCCTGGAGCTTTATTCATCTAGAAATAACTACTGGCAAATCCCAAATAGGTGTGTCTGCTGCTGTTTCTTGAAACTTTTCTTATGGGTTTGAGATCCAGTGACAGAGCGAAAGTCCTTTTGTAGCGAGACCCATAGAAAACCACAGGAGAGTCGAATGATGGGAACAGAGAATGAGGGGTGGATAACCAACCATTTCCTCTCTGAATTCACTTTAACAAATATCTGTGTTATTCCTGAAAAGTCTGCGTCTAGGAGTTTTAGTTGCTGGAGCATCTTAGGTAAGATATGTGGCTTTGGAGGTAGAGTCTTGGGTTTGGGCTGCAGCTCAGGTTGACTCACTGGTGGGGTGACCCTGACCAGGCTGTCTATCTCCACGGGTGTCCATGAACTCTGACTATGGGGATAAACACGGCAGCCTCACAAGGACTTCCTCAGGATTTATTGACACGGTGCCTGTAACGTGATTGGCGTGGTGCCTGCCATGGTCTATATAAATTTAATGGATGGTGGCTGTTATTCTTAAACTGTTAGTATTGAAATGTCTAATTTCTTTAGTTTTAAATGAGAATTAGCGGAGGAGAGATCTTTAATTGTGGAGCTCCTTGGTCACCACATGTTGCCTTTCTTTTGGTCTTCAGTAGGCTGTTGATAATAATCACTATTGATTTGCTGCTCTGGGACCTGGGGGTTGTATTTTTACACCAGCTTAGAGAGTTGCCGCTGATTCGGAATGATCCATAGCAAGAGCTATGCATAATGAATTCAGTGCTGTCCGAGCATGAGTAGAGTCTTCAGGTTGCACTGGACCCTTTGACAACATGACTGATTATTCTGATTTATAATCTCCACATGATGCAGCAAGTCTACGGAATCCCACCGATTCCACTTAGTGGCCCCTGGGTTCCTGTCTTACATAACCTTAGGTGTCACTTCCAACGTTTATATTTTCTATTGACCTCCTGTCTTTAAAAAAATATACTTAAAAAAATGGGCCTTACCCACTTTTAAAACGAGAGACCAAAACAATACATAAATTCTGCTTTCGTTTGCCTATTATTAGAACACTTGCAGACAGCAATCAATACAGTGAAATTGTAAACGAAGCAGTCTGCATGGCTCTCATACATTCATTTTCAAGGGAAAAATTAAATGCTAGGGATGTAACACAATTCTAATAGGGATCTGAAGAAATCTTTGGAGATTAAATTACATCCATTTTCTTTAAATGGATGTCATCCATCCATTTCTTTAAATTTAACTTTGTATCTCCTTCAGGAATAATTTATTTTTAAATGATTGATAAAAATTTGGCTAGCTTTTTAAGTAACTTAATCGTATGTACAGGATCATACATTCTTTAATATATAGAGAGAAACTCTCATGTGAATTATTATACAATGGTTAGTAGGATAATTTTAGGGTTTGTTCTCTCGCTCACTCTCTGTCTGTCTCTTTTTCACTTGCTCAGTCTGTCTCTTTTTTCCAGAGCTGTTAATCCAGATGTGATACTGGATTTAGGCCCCCTGGGAATTTCTGGTAAATGCATAAATATATTTGGAGAGATTGGGTCTTTTTATTAAATTTTAGCAACTCTGCTTCTTCCTTCAGGAATCTTCAAAGGTCATAGATTTGAGTTGGGAACAGTCACCAAGGAGATTTCAGTGCTGCTTGCTGAAATAGAGATTTGACTAATGATAGTAAAGGTTATATAGATAAGACAGTGTATTTAACCTGCAAATGAAAGCGAGTTGGCATCTTGCCAGCTCATCGTCACTTGCTGCATCTCTTCTCCATGCCTTGATCTGTCAGCTCCGGAAACAATGGACTGGGAGTCTGCACTCACTTTTGAAAGGATAAATGGAAGTGAGGAAGGGCCATTACGCCGATAGGTAGAGTAGATCGAAGTCTAAATCAGACCCGAGATGTGGAAAAGTAACAGTAGGGGTTAAGACTGGAACTTCTATGTTTTAGCAGACCTGCATTGCCCTTCCCTGGGAGAGGATTCCTAACAGCAGTGGTGACATGGCCTCCTGCAAAATGTTAAGGCTGTTCTTCCACTTCCTTCTTGGGTGTATCCATCTGACTCTCTGTCCTCCGAGCTCTTGGACTGAGCCAGCAGGGGAAGAAATAGTCCAGACTATGGGAGTGATTTATTTATGCTTTAATCTGCCATATAAAACTACTTTGTTTCAAAATTAAGATGAAACACCCAAGGAAGATATAAGCAGTCTTCAAATTACCACATCTGCTACATCTGTCTCTATTAACCAGATGGTTTTTTGATAGAATGAATCTCATTGTAGGAGAGATGGATGAGTTTTCCTTGTCTGGTTTGTCTCTTGGCGTGCAGTTGCCATCGACAGATGATCTTACAGCAGAGATGCCTGCTCTGGTGGGCGAAATCCAATCTGTTGTGATTTCCTTCCCTCGGTATAGTGTTTTGCGGTAATTTAAACGTCAAAATTATGGAGATTTTATATACATTTTGGGGGGCTTTTCTTTAAAAAAAAATTAGGTGCTTTTGCAACCCTGAGCCCACATAATCAGCAAGATCTGAGTAGATCATTACCCCTTTAAGGGGCATGAGTGCTCCAGTTTGTCACCGCCCTCACCATTCCCTAATGTTCTATACTCAGCTTATTTCTCTCATTTGAGTTTCTAATCAATGTATTCAAGAATCACTGAGTCACCATAAAAAAGAATGAAGTAATGCCATTTGCAGCAGCATGGATGGACCTAGAGATGATCATACTAAGGAAGCCAGACAGAGAATAACAAATATCATATGATATCGCTTATATGTGGAATCTAAAAAAATGATAGAAATGAACTTATTTACAAAACAGAAATAGACCCACAGACGTAGAAGACAAACTTATGGTTACCAGAGGGGAAAAAGGGGGGAGGATAAATTAGGAAGTGGGGATTAACACATACAAACTACTGTATATAAAATAGATAACCAACAAGGACTTACTTTATAGCACAGGGGACTATACTCAATACTTTATACTAACCTAAAGGGAAAAGAATCTGAAAAAGAAAAAAATAAATATATATATATACACACACACACACACACACACACACGTATGTATATATATGTATAACTGAATCACTGTGCTGTATATCTGAAACTAACATGATACTGTAAATCAAATATACTTCAATAAAATGAAATTAAATTTAAAAAAAGAATCACTGAGTCACAGTTTTTTAGAACTTAGAAACACTTCTTATAGAGCCTGTACAGTCTAGCACCTTCATTTAGTGGATGTGTAAACTCCAGGAAGTGGATCAGACCTGGGGGGATGGGGTAATGGATTAATTATGCTTAAACGTGATATACAGTCTGTGGCAAGATTTTTGCATGATTTCCTCATGGTAGTCAAAATGGAAAAACCTAAGTCTCAGAAGAGTTTTGAATGTTATACTGAAGAAATCCTCATTTTAAATCAATTTCACATTCTTGTTTTTAAGCCATCAGAAATAAAATGAATAATAGTTGTGTGATGGATGATGTGAAAGCTTTAGCAGTCTGGTCTTCTTTTCCTGCTGTAATATTGAGCTCCTTTAGAAGGCAGTAGAGAGCAACTTAATGTTAGAGTTTGGGGCAGGGATACTGGTTTGGAATAATTCAGAAACCTTTTCTTCTCTCTGTCTTTCTTGCATGGCAAATTCTGGGAATGCAGAGAGTTCTTGGAGACGTGAGAAGAGGGATGAAAATTAGATTCTCTGCTAGGTGTTGTTTAGTAGCCCCCCTAGGAATCAATCAAGTAAGAAGTGTGTATGTACAAAGTATTTGCAAGTTTTTGTGTCTTTTAAATCAGAGTGGCCAAATACCGCCTGCGTGTGTGTTTTGTTTGACTGGTAAGTGCCACAGAACTGGACTGTAATTCTAGCATACAGACAGTGAAAAGAAAGGCAGGAGCTTTTCATCTCTATATTCTGTTGTCTCAGATTTCTGGGCTTTATCTTTACGCCAAGATTGAATTCCTTTCATTCCTGAACAGGTTGGCAAGAGATATTTTGCCTAATTGATTTACATGGTGATTTTCTACTAGGAAGCAAAGTAATTTAAATGGGAAAAATTTCCACAACTTATAATAGAATTGTTTAATTGTGACATTTTATTATCATCTGAATATGATATCTGAACCCCAGATAATCACTGATAACACTATTATATTTGGCCGTTTCTAAAATTTGAAGCCTCATTCTGCCCTGTGCTTATAAACTTAGCAAGAATAGAGATTACACCTTACGTTCCAATTTTGGCGACTCTCAACATTCAGTGTTCATCTTAGTCCTTGATTCCTGGGGATAAATATGCACAGTTTGCTTATTGGCTGAGTTTTAAGAAGTACCATTTACTATTTAAAGCGCTAAAAATTGCTAATTTATGCATGATAATGTAAATTTCTTTATATGCTGCTAGAATTCAGTTTTAGCCAGACTGCAGCCAAATTTTAAGATTGGCTGTGTGATGGTGTTTTTAGCTATAACATGGAAATTACTTGTATGTGTGTCTGACTTGGCAAACAAACTTCCTTATATTTCCTTTGGAGCTCTAACATTCTGAGGACAGATTTCCTCCAAGCGTATTTAGAAGTTTCACCTTTTCTTTATATACTGCTTGTTATATCACTGGGGTATGTGTTGTACATTTAAAATGGACATTTAAATCACCTTCCAGGGAAAGTGGATGAAATACCTGTTGTAGTTTGGTTACCCTTTGAGTTATCCAATCACTGCATTTGTGGGCGGGAAGTTATTTCCAGAGGTGATTTGATTTCATCCTGCTTCTTTGCAGAGGATATGGTAAAACTTGGTATGGAGATGACTATCTCTCTTATTAAGAACAAACCCCAGAAAATCCAGGGAGGAGAGTTAGATAATAACTCATCCTCTTTTATAGCTCTGAACCATTTCAGCTTCCTACAATATTCAGGTTTTACAGGAAACAGAAGACATACTGTTGTTTTTCTTCTTTAATGACCATGTGTTTATGGGGTTTTTCATACATCCTTCCAGTCTATGAAACACTTGTGGCATAAACAACTGTCATTGCCTACCCAGCACCTATCTCCCCCTTGTTCCTGCTAAGAGAACCCCAATTTTGTGTTTAGTCAGCACAATTACTTGGTCTCAGACAAAGAAGGCATGACCCAGTCATCCTTGATGAATCATGATTGCTCTAAGCCAGTCTGGTCATCCCATTCTGCTTCAACAGTGATTGGTGTAGAATTGTGCATGTGACTTAACTCTGGCCAACAAGTCTTAAGGGGAAATGGGAGAGATTTCCTCCCTGAATAAAAATGACAGACACCCATGAAGATAAATCCTTTTGCCTCTGTCTCTCTTGCTTCCTGCTTTCAATGAGGATATGTTGCTTGGAAATGTAGCAGCCATCTTGTAACAATGAGGTAACAGGCTTGAAGAAGAAAATTCACATGCTGAGGATGGTAAAATAAGAGAGAGCTGTGTCCTTGTCAGCATTGTTGAATAGCTGAATCACCCACAGGGACCACCTCCCTCCAGATTTCTAGGCGAAAAATAAACTACTGATTATTGAAGCCACTGTTATTTAAGGATTCTCTTATTTGCAGCCAAAAGCATTCCTAACTGATATACCACCTAAAAGGCAACTTATGCAATGGAGATGTTCACCATTCAACTAGATGATAAGACAGCAGTATATTTTGTCTCAATCTGCTCTTCTGTAAATATTATTTTCTTTTGGCCTGGAATGAAAGACAGATGTTGAGAAATGTAATTAGATTCTTGGTATATGTGGCCAAGTTTTAATTTTTAATGAACATGAGGTCCCAAAGTGTTTGGCAACAGAAAGAAAATAATCCAGCATTTCTTATTTAATTAAATCATCCTGTACTACTGTATAACTGAAGATCAGCGCTAGCAGGATTGCATTACATGGTGATTTTTGTGTTGCTGTCTTTTATTGCGAACCGCTTGTTTTAAAATCTAGTCCAGTCTGCGTAGAATGCAGTACTGTATTTACAGTGGACTGACTCAGAGGTTGTCTCAGGAGACTCTGGTTACGGCTGCGTTCCTGGAACAGCTGAAAAGGTCAGGAGGTGGAGTTTACTTTCGTTAGTGATGGGAGCCTCAAAGATGGGTTCCCAGAGAGGACAGGCACAGGTCTGCTCAAGGAATCTCCTCTGAGTTAGATTCAGCATCATTTCTAAACCTGAATAGCTGGAGGTTACTGCACTTTGAAATTCAGGTAAAACCAGGTATGCAAGTGACCAAATAGAATATGCTGGGTTTTTATTATCTATTGTGCATAATGTTAGAATGTTAAAACACACTGATTGCTGTGATTTGAACCAACCTCAAAGGCTAGCTAGAATTACTGAAAATTTTCAACTAGGAAATATTTTTCAGTGAATACATTTGTTTTCTGATACACAGATGTAAGCAACCTCAAAGGAGGCCAACAGTGTGATAGAAGAAATCTTTAGGTGGCCTGCAAAAAGGAGTAGATGAGCAGTTTGTAATGAGTGTGTTGGTTCTGTATAAATATATTCTGTATAGTTTGTTCTCTTCAGATTGAATACTGTCCTCCCTGCCATTGTTTGTTAATCACTAATTTGTTGAACAGAATTGGAAAAAATTGGATAAAGCAGAATACAGATGCAGATTACCCAGGTCCAAATTTTTACAAAATCCCATTTAATAGGGTCAGAATTAATCAGGTTTTACTGTATGCTGTGTTTTTCTTTTTTAAATCTCAGGGGTTATTAAACATGGTTAAGTTATCATTTTGTGAGGCAGTGTTATATGGGTATTGATTAAGAATCAAGGTAAAGCCTTACTATTTTAAAAAATAATTGTCTTCGATACACACTTGGGTTCTACTAGAGGAATAATGCTTATGTAGTTAAAAAAGTTTTATCCTCAAGTTCTTTTTTTTTTTTTTCCTTTCAGTTAAGATTCAGAAGACGGTTGTTAAGAATAAATGATGCCCTAGACAAAATAATATGAAAGCAAATGTGTTTTGTTTTGTTTTGTTTTGCATCGCTTCTTTGCGATGACTGTATCTCCTCTGACAGTAGTGCAGTGTCCCTGTGTGACAGAACATCTGGTCCTTCTTAGCTGGGTGAATATCAGGTTTGACTCATCCCTCCAGGATCTGGACTTTTAGGCCCTGAGGTTTGAGGAGGTAACCTACCATATTTAGGTGCGAATTACTGCTGCATTTCTTTAGCTTTTCCTACTGCTGTTTCCCACATAGCAGCACCTGTTTTTAACAACAGAAATCATGTCAGTGCCTTTTCCTGCTAAAAAGTGCTGAGTCACTTTCCTTAGATGAACATCCACATTCCTTACTATGGTCCCGCATGATCCGTTCCCTCCCTGGGTCTCCAGGCTCATCCTTTGTCACTTTCTCCCTCTTAGGAGGTGCTCCAACTGTGGTTGTTCTGTTTCTCTTCCCCACAAACTCATTTCTATCTCTAAGGATTTGCACATGTCATTTGCCTGGTAAGGGAAATCTCTTTTCCCAAATCTTTGCTTGGCTGACTTAGTCTCATGGTTACAGACTCCACTCCTATGTCACCCCAGTCTTTCTTTCTATGTCACATCACCCAGGTTGATGGGTAACACTTAAAAGCATAGCATAATTTCACATCTGAATTTATTTTATATATCAACATTTCTGTTGTCTGTCTCTCTTTCTGAGGATGGAAGTTCCATGTGGCCCACTCTGTTTATTTCTAAGGATGATGGGATTCCCCAGTGCCTAGGGCACATAGTAGGCACTCATAAATACTCCTTGAATGAAGCAAGAGGAAACAAACAAACAATGTACAAATACACCTGGAATATTTTAGAAGTAAAATGGCAGAATTAATTGAGGCCATCCAAATATATTCTTACTCTCTTCTCCCAGATCACATTCTGTCCTTTGTATCATAAAATGTCCACGTCACTGGGAACTCCATCTGGAATAATTCCCCCTTTTTTATTTTTTAAAAAATAATTCAGGTGTAACTGAAATGCTTATTGAAGCCCCTTCGTCAGGTCACAAGTTAACTACTTAGAGCAGCATTTCTCAAACTGTGTCCTATGCATTCTTAATCCTGATGAAACACCATTAAAATTCGAGTGCTGTCAAATAAGTTGGTGAGATACAGAAGTATCATATTCCTTTAGCATATTCTATTAGCATATTAAGGAATTTTTCAAGGTCCTGTAGTGAAGAAATCTCTTATTACTTTGTCTCACTGTTTACTATTCTCATTTGGTCACAGAATCCTCATCCCCATGTATTTTGTTTTCTTCCAAACTCCTGTTAACATTGTATGCAGCTATAATATATCCTGTCCTTCCATCTCCGACTTTTGGCATATCATGGCTGAAATAGACAATGGTGATATTTGCATGACATTCTAGAGGGAATTTACAGCTGTAATAAAATGCACATAGGGTAAGACCACGCTGGGGCTCTCAGCTCCGCAAATCCCCACCCAGGCCTCCAGGGCCGAGGGCATCAGTCTTCCTAGGAACCCTGGTTGAGAAGCTGTGCTTTCTAGCACATTTATGGATGGTGGCCTAGAGAATGTAGAGTATGGCCTTCTTTCAAATCAATGTGTATGCAAGACCATCATCATCCTCTCTGGCTATTTACTAGATATCATCTGTGAACTAACAGTGGCATCATTCAAAGATTCTGGGCTTTGTAAATGCTGCAGAAACTTGGTGCCCCGACAAGAAAACATGGCAGTATACGCCTGCCTTGTGGTATGATTATCAAAGATTTGGTAGAGTTTCTAAATCCACTTCCCAATTGTAGGAAAATGAATGGCTAGCATCCCACACACTGAATTTGCTTTTCTCCTAGACTCCCATTTTGGCATAATTTAATTCAAAAGCAGGGTTCCTCTTTGTGAAATATTAAGCCAAGGTGTTTTATATAAAGAGCATTGAATTATTTTATTCTCTAGGTGGCATAGTTTAAATAAGATAGAAGTGTAAATCTAATCAACTACAAGACCGTGTCTATTTTATACTGTATAACTTCTTGAAAAAAGACTGATTCATATGCAGCAGTAATTCATTTAATCTGAACCAGTCCTTGCATAATTTTATATTTCTCTACTATACTTTCTCTGCCAAGAATTTGTTTGTATAAATCACTCTTCCCCTGCTAAACTGGCTTCAGAAAATATTTGAAAAGCAACTAGACTATTAACCCTTTAAATAATAGTTTCTTTCCCCTTTTTCTTTCCTTTATTTATTTATTGCTAATTAAGTGATCTGGAATCAAGTTTTCTGAGAGGTTTAGTTTCCACATTTTTCTCGTTATGCACAGATTTTTCTAATACTGGAGCATCCAGCTTGGAGCATCTCAGAATCCTAACCTCTAGATTTTTTTTGTCTGTGATCGGCTAAGGCTGGCTACTTCCATTATTTTTTTAGTTGGCTGGAATGAAATGTGTTGCCACTCATTCTCGGGTCTGGGTGGAGAGTGACGGAGGAGATTCACAATTCCTGTCTTTCAGCCCCCTTGGCTTGGTCTCACTGAAGTCCCTTGCATTCCTTCTTTTTTGTGCTGTGGATCAAAAAGCCCACATGTTTGCTTTCAAGTCTTAGTTTCTGAGCAGCTGACGGAAATGTACATCTATTCATTGTGGTGTGATCTTCAGAGATTTGGTACAGAGTTTCTAAGTCCACTTCCCAATTGTAGGGAAATGTCCACCAGCTTTTGCATAGTTGAGAAAATGGAAGGCTACCTGATAATTGTCATTTCTGCTTCCTGGTGGGGAGAGTTAGACATGTAACAAGATATATAATATCACGTGGTGGTGCTGTAGTAGGGACTTGGGGATGTTTTAGTCATCTTTTTATGTATAGCACGTGCTCAATGATAATAGCCGACACGCGAGGTAGGTCCTATTAACTCACTGTCTTTCTCAGATGGAGACACTGGGGCACACATAGGTTAAGTGATCCCTTTAAGGTCATGCAGTGGTAGAGTCAGGATTCAAACCCAGGCATTTTGGTATTGGAGTCCACCCTCTTCACCATTGTAGTCCTGTCTCAGTTGAATGACTTCATGATAAATGGAAGGGATAAAGAATAAAACTTAGGAATTTTACTTGGAGTTCTGAGCAGATTGAAAAATTGAGTTCTTTTGACCCTAATCCTGGGCCTTGCGATTTTACAACAAAGTATGGAGTTTTATGCTGTGGTTCTCATTAGTGCTGTGTTTTTCATTGTGATCATTCATTTAACAGATATTTATTGAGCACCTAGTATGTGCCAGGCATTATCCGAGGTAATGGGGATTCAGCAAAGAACAAAACAGGGGAAAAACCCTACTCTCAGGTAGCATACATTCTCGTGGGCAGTGCTGGTAATCTTGAGTCAGGTATGCAGTAAAATTTCCTTTCCAAAGACCTTGTACTTATGGCCACACTCAGGTGATTCAGAACAATTGGAGTCCTGTGCCTAAAGGGTTTTCCTCTCGACGGCTGAAAGATAACTTGAGCAAGTCATTCTGGTAAGAACCTGAGAGATGAGACAGAATCACTCAGAGATCTCCAGTGTGGTGGCAGTTTTTTGTTGCTATGGAAACCACTTCTCTTAGTATCCCTCTCCACCGCTACATCATAATTTTGACAGGACAATGTGACTGAGTTTATGTACACAATGTGCTTTTTACAAAACCTAGTTGGGGTGGAAGAAAGCTCTAATACCTGCATTGTCTTTTATAAAGATCCACAGCGTTCAGGCTAATTAAACCTGTCTGTGCAGGTTTCTCATTGTCAGTGCCGTGCTTGGAGTATCAGATTGCCTTTTTTGTGGTGATGGTGTGTCGGCAAGTGATGGGCTTTTTAAAATATATATGTTCACAGGTACACCTAGCAGATTCTCACTTTTTCTAATCCAGAAAGCTCGCTAATTTTCACACCAAGCTCTCTGAGGCTCATGCTGCATCTCAGTGAAGATGAAATACTTGAGGCTCTTATGAGGCCCTTCAGTGTGATTAAGATTTCATTACTCTCACTTTAGCATAAGTTCTCCACCAAAACTGTGATTATGATGTACATTTTACATGTCAGAATTACTAACTTTGTCATCTTTTGTTGTCGTTGCTAACTTCCCAACGTTAATGAGGGAACGCTACTTAAACAGGAGATGTGTGTTGAGGAGGCATAGATGCCAGCTTGTTCTGGATGGTGGTGGAAGTTACTGGCATGTTACAAGTCTAACATCTACATAATCTAGTCCCCTTCCTGGGGAACCCTGTGCGCAGGGGAAAGGACTTGGTAGAATGATTTTGGAAAGTATAAAGGGGTCCTGAAGCTTTGTGAACTGCTGCTCCAGGAGTTTCCACAGCCAGGGGTGCCAAGATAAGGCCCCCTGCTCTTGTGTCTGCCATCTGGAGGTTCTCAGCTTCCTTTTGGAGCCGCCTTGGAGTGGGGAGATGTCAGATGCCGGACATTCTGCATGAAAAGTCCAGTATGAAAGCTTTTGGTGAGGTAGCTCTTTTTTTTTCTCCACATACCCACACAGTTCCTCCCTATGGTGTACTCACAGTGTCACAAGGGATTTCACTGCTATCCATACTCTGTCCCTCCTCTCAGGGCCATCATTCACTCATTCATGTATTAAAAATGATGTCATAGATGAATATGAATTGGTATAGAACAGTGTTTGCAATGTGTAGTGCAGGTGGTAGAAAGAAAGTTACAAGATAGCACGTAATATTCCATTGTTTATTAAAAGTAATCTGTATAGTGTCTACATAGTACTCTATACAGTATCTGTACAGTAAATGTAATGTAATAGGTATGTTTTACAAAAATGAAATTGTATATAGTAATATGTACGTATTGTATATGTATGTATATGTTCTATGTATTTTATGTGTGTTTGTATATATGCAAACACAGTTTGAACAAATCTAGAGCAGTGTGTTTATATTGATTATCTTTGTGTGGATGGACTGCTGCTTGTAGATTTCTTTGTGTTTGTGTCTTCTGGCATGTTGTTATGAATATGTAATATTTTGGATTAAATGTTATTTTCCGAATGATTTTAAAAAATCATTTTTAGTGTCTAGCAATTTAGGGCATTTGCTCTGTGTCCTTTTGTTTGTAGGGCTGTGTCGTGCTAGTTGGAAATTCTGAAAGGCAGCTCATAAGATGGGGTGAGGAGCACAGAGAGGGCAGAGTGCAGCTGACAGTGTCTCTTAGTGGGTTTTGGAAGGAAGGAAGAAGGAAGGAAGGAAAGAAGGGAGGGAGGGAGGGGAAACAAACGAGGGAAGGAAAAATACTGTGTTCTAGTTTGAAAGGACAGATGCATATCTGTAAAGGATGCCTAGTGATGCCTGGCTTGGGAAGCATGAATCCAAACATGACAAATATATTGTTTCTGGGAGATTCATATGAAAAAAAGAAGATTTTATTCATCTTACTTTTTATGTTGCCCTCCTTAGTGTTATATAAACTTCTAGGTTCAACTCTCATGTTTGTATGTGAATCCTATAATAATTTGACTTCAGTACATGCTCAGAAATCTACATCATTCTTGACCACAGGCTACTTTTGACTGTTTATATGAGAGTTATGAAAAGGTGAAGAAATTTGAAGGCAGAGCACATGACTAATGCTTAACTAAAGTGAACCGCCTATGCTTTGCAGAGAAAAGAAAGTGTGAGAGGAGAAGTCAGTTTGAAAAGCTAAAGCAAAGACTCACCATTTACAGGGTTTGGCTGGGCCACTGAGGTCATTTCTGTTTCTCCTGTCTATTTCTACGACTGATCAAAGATTGGTTCGTCTTTGTCTTGGTCTAGAAACACGTATTGTGAAGAGAATTGCTTCAAGTTCTCAGACTAATCCTTTTTTCATCATCTTAGGAAGTTATCTTTTAGATCCAGCCACAGTGCTTCTGGCAATACTATATAGCTTGCTTCTACTGTGAGAGTATTCAGCCACGGCATTCTTTTTTTTTTTTTTTAATTTATTTATTTATTTTTGGCTGCGTTGGGTCTTCATTGCTGCGCGCGGGCTTTCTCTAGTTGCGGTGAACGGGGGCTACTCTTCGTTGCGGTGCACAGGCTTCTCATTGCAGTGGCTTCTCTTGTTGCGGAGCACGGACTCTAGGTGCGTGGGCTTCAGTAGTTGCGGCACGTGGGCTCAGTAGTTGTGGCTCGCGGGCTCTAGAGCTTAGGCTCAGTAGTTGTGGCGCACGGGCTTAGTTGGTCCGCGGCATGTGGGATCTTCCTGGACCAGGGCTCGAACCCGTGTCCCCTGCATTGGCAGGCGGATTCTTAACCACTGCGCCAACAGGGAAGTCCCAGCCACGGCATTCTTAAAAAGAAAGTCTTCTTGACCAAAGTCATGTCACGTTAACCTCAGACAACACAGCCTGTCAACTGTATGTTGTTGTGACCCTCTGAGAAACACTTTGATGGGGAGCTAGAGTCATAGACCAGTCAGTTCAGAGGCCCAGGGAGAGGTGTGGAGGTAAAAGATACCAGTTCATGGAAGATGTTGTTAGGCAGTGTTTATAAAACCCTCCAGAATCACTCTTTGTCCACTTGATTAGACAGAATCTACTACCGCAGCAGACACTTAAAAATCTTTCTTACATTGTTTCCTTTTGGTGGCCATCTTCTGCTATTGCATAGTGGTTTATGTGGAGCTGGAGCTGACTCAGCGCTTTTGGCCCCAGAGGAGGGCATGTGACTAAGCCTGGCCAATCGGGATAGTGCTCCATCCTCATAGCCAGTGTGATTAGTTTAGGAGTCAGGGGATCAATCAAGATGGGCCAATCAGAGTCAACCCAAGGACTTTGTGAGACCTATCAAAGAAGGGATTTCTGAGATTGAAGGCTGTGGGCTTGAAGCTGTATGCAACCACATTGCTACCATGTGGGGAGACCTTACCTGAGAATAAAACTAATTAAAGCCAAGGGACTTCCCTGGTGGCACAGTGGTTAAGAATCCACCTGCCAATGCAGGGGACACAGGTTCAATCCCTGGTCCAGGAAGATCCCACATGACACGGAGCAACTAAGCCCGTTTGACACAACTACTGAGCCGGTGTGCCACAACTACTGAAGCCCATGTGCCTAGAGCCCATGCTCTGCAACAAGAGAAACCACCGCAATGAGAAGCCCGCACACTGCAACGAAGAGTAGCCCCTGCTTGCTGCAACTAGAGAAAGCCCACGCGCAGCAATGAAGACCCAACACAGCCAAAAAAAACAAACAACTAAGCAAAGCCAAAACATATAGAGAAATGTGTCAGCATTGTGTTGTTTAAGACAGAGCACTGTTGACATTTTTGGGCTGGATGATTCTTTGTTGTAGGGGGCTGTGTTATACATTATAGGATGTTTAACAGCATCCCTGACCTCTACCCACCAAATGACAATAGCACAACCTCCAAACTCCCAGTTGTGATAACCGGGCATGTTTTCAGCCTTTGCTAGATGTCCTCTAAGGGACAAAATTGTCTCCAACTGAAAACTGCTGGTTGAAGCAACTGGGTTTGAGGGAACTCTTGGACTTTTTAGTCAGTTATACTGTATTAGTTTTCTACTGCTGCTGTCTATATGACTCTGCTTCTGTCTTCATGTCTTTGACTAAAGCCAGGAAAGATTCTTCTCTTTACGGAGTCATGATTAGATTGGCCCATCCAGATAATCCAGAATAGTCTCCCATCTTGGTTCTTTACTCAGTCGCATCTGCAGAGTCCTTGTGCCATGTAAGGTGACATATTCACAAGTTTGGGGAGTAGGAAGTAGACATCTTGGGCGGGGGCATTATTCTGCCTACCGCATGCCCTGATAAATTTCTTTTTTGCTTGAACTAGATCGACTTGATTTTCAGTGACTGCGGCCAAGTGTTAACGGTAAAATGTTTGAGACCTAGTACTGGAAACCTCTTTTTAAATCATGCTATAGTTTACAGAATCAGATTTTTTTTTTTTTTTTTTTTTTTTAACCCCCAGCAGCTAATACAAAGCCTGATACATAGCGGGCCCTCCCTTTTGACTCAGTAAATGCGGATTTATTCTTTCCTTTCCTCTTGGGTGCCATGAAGAAGAGTTATTAGAAACTTTACCACATGAATTGTTAGGTAGGACTCTGGGAGAGGAAAATACAGAGAAAGCAAGTAGACATTCCCTGCAAAGATCAGCAATTAAGTGATTTTTAAAGAGCTGGGATTTCAGAGTCAGGTAGCAAAGAACGAATTGTAGTTCCCCACTGTTCCTACCACTCTGTGAAATAAGATAGTCAGTCTTCGTGTTGGTCTAATTGCTGTCCTTCCTTCCCTTTGTTTTTTGTGCCTTGCACATCGAGGTAAGTGACTGATAAATCAACCCTGGGTGTAGAAGAATTTATTACTTTTATTTTCCTTCTCAGAGCAATTTCTCAAGATGAAATATATTTATGTCCTCAGCCTGTGTGTTCTGGAGTCTGTGAGTTTTCTAACAGGGAGATTACACACATCCCTTTGGAATTGCAATTCACTGACCTGGAGCACATCCAGTAGTCCCTTCAATGCCTTTTGTGTCCTCAGAGACTCTTAGGTTCTCAGGTTGGTCCTGCCTCTGATGTAGTGCCTCACTCCATAAGAGATGGTGTCTGAATTAGCAGCCCCCAAGATGAAGACCAGGGGATGCCTTTAATTTAAAGCAATCCAAGAGACCCTGACTGCTTTAGTTGAGCAAATACTCTCTTGGAGGCCAATTTTTCATTTTCAAAGGCCGTAGGGAACCGAGAGACCTGAATCTCACACACCTTGACTTGTAATAGGGAACTTTTTGAAAGCTCGATTCTCACAAACTGCTTCCAGCACCTCTGGTTGCCCAAAGGACAGCTGATACGGGAGCTGCCCTGGCTTTACTTTACTCAATTTACAAGTCCCAAACAGAATGAATTCGACAACGTAAACTCCTCCCGCTTTTTTACTTCAGCAGCACAAAATCTTGGTTATAAAATGGAGTGTTTTCCTATAATGAGTGCACATAAATATTTCATTGATGCAATTATCTTTGACGTGAAATAATTCTACAGCCTGGCTAGCGCCTGGGAGAAGTGATCAATCTACTTCCTTCCCCCAAGTGATTTATTTTTTAAATAAACAAAATGTGTGTCTGAAACTGTGGTTCATGTGTGTCCGTGTCTCTTTGTACATGCAATTTCCTTCCCTGGAATGTGCACGTGACTTCTAGGAGTAAGTCATAATGAGAAAGGAAAGCGGTGTTCTTTTGTTTTTTTGTTTTTTGTTTTCGTTTTTGTTTTGGCTGTCAAGATGAAATAGACAAGTGCTGGTCCAGTTGGAATTTCCGAACTCCCAGCATTAAAAATGCATTTTAAATTCTGAGCTTTTGCCACATATAATAAGAGTTAGTGAATTCAACTTACACCTTTGCACTTAGAAAAAAAAAATTGGCCTGGAGAGAAGAAAGAAAATACAATAAGGGCACCAAGAAAAGCTTTCCGACCCTGCAAAAATTATAACTTCTGCCTGTCCATTTTTTACTTTTACTTGCGATACAGAAGATTGTTACACACCATTTTTACCATCTGATAAAAGAGATATGCCCTTGACAAAAATGCCTTTTTTCAAAGCGTTGCTGATTAAAACTTACTTGTCTGAGTTCATTTTTCTTCCTAGATAGGTCTCCATTGTGAGAGCAAATCTATATGCTTTACCATACTTGCAAATTTGCCACCTTCTTTGTTTTTATGATTCTTTGACGCTCCCTTTCTCGCTCTCTTTTGTCGTCTTATAACTTTGTCACCATACTGTATGCTGATTCTAAAGCTGTGTCTGTATAGGGTCCCTGGTCTTTCTGACTTGCTGGGAGAACAAAACACCATCATTCATATCTATAATAGTTCTGCAGTGGTGAGGAATAAAAGAAGCTGCCCGGCTTGGCGGTGGTGAGAAACAGAAATTGCGGATGATTTAGACTGGTGTTGTGTGGTGTGTGTGTATTTATGATGATGGTAACTAAAAACCATCATTAAGAGAGCCTGCTATGTCAGGGAGGAAGTGACTGAGGACTTGACTTATCTGTAGAAAACTAAGTTAAGTGTCACTGGTGATTCTGAAAGGATGCTGTCAGGTCTGAGATTGTACCCTGCATATGAGCTAGTATCATCTATTATGGTTTCATGCGTGCTTCCAGAAAACGTGAAACTCTTGGGTCAGATGAAGGACTTAAACAGTTACAGCACAACAAGCAACGAGAGCGTCATTTATGTGTCAGCTCCCCACATCCCAAGCGGGTGATGTGAGGAGGCCTAGGTGAATACTGTGCACACTGGGTTTGCTTCTAAGCCAAGGAACCCTGAGTTTGGGGAATCCACCTCTTTTATGCAAACTTGCTTTTTGCCCTAGAGGGAGACAAGACTTTTTCCCTCAAGATTGCTCCCCGCAGACACAGCCCTGAGTGGTGGTCTGGGCAAAGAGTGGTCAGGGCTTAGCATTCTTTGCTGGGACACTCAGGGCTCAGCGCTCAGGGCCCATGGTGGATTGCCACTTCCAAGAGTCACCCAAGGTACTTTGACATATATTAATCCTAAAACTAGCTGCCATTTACTGAGCATCTGTGCTCCAAGCACAGTACACATGCTCAGTGTGGTTTAATTTGCATCCTTGCAGCAAGATGGTGCAGTAGTATGACTGTTTACACTTAAAGAGTTGAAACAGTGTTACCTCCCCTAAGGTGAGACTCTTATTTTGTTTTAGCTCCTTATATGTCTCTTTCCTGGCTCTTTGTCACAATACGTCATTTTGTTTAAGTGTTTTTCTCTGTCTCCACTGCTGGAATGAAAGGTCTTTTAAAGTCAAGGACTTCATCTTGTTCACCTGTGTTTTCCCTGCAGCTAGATTATGTGCCTGGTGGTGTGTTAGGCATGGGGTAAGTCTTTAAGGACTATGTCTGTTTTGTATCCCAGGGGTTTTCTCAATGTGTAGCAAAGCACCTTGTGACCTATTAGGTGCCCCAAAATATTTGTTGAATGAATATATAAACGAGTGAATGGACTTCTCCAGCTATGGTACTTAGTAATGGAGTTAGGACCGGAAGTGAGTTCTTTCTGGCTTTAAAACCTTGTACTTTATTATTAATCTCTATCCTTCTCAATTAGTGGTGGATTCAGCCCAGTGCACAAAAATCCTTGGGACTTAGGGTTCTGTATCACTTGTTTTAGTAGTCCCACAAGGTAGGCAGTAAGTATGCTTTTGGAAGTTGGTTAGAAAGGAGTTTCATTTGTTTTTATTTTTGAAATATCTCTTGCAGCTTGATAAGGAGTATCAGAAATAACCATTTTTACTTAAATACGAGCCTCTCTTTCCAGAGCTTCCTGTGGGTGATAGCATAGAGGGTTTGACCAAGAATGTTGAGCTGGTCTCCACGGTGATAGGGCTGGGGCGGGAGGTAGAGGAAGCGCAGACAGGGTGATGTCGCATCGTGATGTAACCAAAATCCTTACGGCCACAAAGAGTAGGGTCTGCGGCCCATGACAGTGGACGGAAACTGGCTCATAATGTGCGAGGAGTGGGTCCTGAAAAGCTGTTTTTGTCTGTGAAAGAGAGATTTGCCTGTATTCGGGCTCAAGGCTTAAGAGTAGGATTACTTCTCTAACTATGACTTGCCTAAATGCGTATTAAGTTGGGAGATTTTACCTGTGAGAGGATAAAGGTAGAATGGTGCTCACCTGGTAAGGTTCCCAGAGACGTCCCAAAGCACTTAGGGGCCAAATTTGTAGAAATATGTCAGAAAGAATTTCACTGAGAACATATTTATAGGATGCTGTTCAGGTAATCTCTTGCTACATGACCGTTCCAAAGCAAATTGGTTTAACATAACAACTTTATTATTATCTCTGTTGGTTTGAGGGGTTGTTCTTGCTCTGGTCTCCTGTGTGGCTGCAGTTCAGATGGGAACTGCGGCTGGATTCATCATGGGGGTTCCTCACTCATGTGATGCTGGCTCGTAGCTGGGACCTCACCTTGGACTGTCAGCCAGCACACAGGCTCATGGCTTCTATCTATACCTGTCCTGGTTTTCTGACACAGTGGTGACTGGGGTCCAAGAGTGGGTGTCCAGGAGAGAGGAACTGGAAGTCTCTTAAGCCCTCAGCCCAAACACTGGCACAGCATTGCTTCTGCCATATTCTGAATGGTCATGTTGTCCCAAAGCCCATATTGAAGGGGGGAGGACATAGACCCTACCTGTCAATGGAAGGAGGGTGGAAAAACTTTTAGGTTGTCTTTTCAAACTACCACAAGTGCCAACTCTATTCTCTTGCTGTCTTCCTGGAGTTTATAGACAAATCTAGAAAATACTGTGTGCTCTTGAAATGTAAGGGGGAAAACGATGCTCAAAATCAAGGGTCTTCTAAACTTACCCAGTTTAAGCCTATGTCTTTTCAGTTATGCCTAAATTGTCTCCCTCCTGTAGTATTTTGCTTTTCTAAATCAAGACTCAAAAGGCTTGTGAAATCTTGGGGAATAACTTCTTAAACTTTCTTTAATGGGGAGGTGATCTCCAAAAGAGAGCTTTCAAAAGTCAAAAACTTATTATTATTTTGTTTAACATCTTTATTGGAGTATAATTGCTTTACAATGGTGTGTTAGTTTCTGCTGTATAACAAAGTCAATCAGCTGAAGATATACATATAGCCCCATATCTTTTCCCTCTTGCATCTCCCTCCCACCCTCCCTATCCCACCTTAGACTTGTATGTACCACAGTTCATTCTTTTCTCATCACGTAGGCTTTTTGGAGGAGCTTTGGCCGTAAGGTTCCTGATTTTGGAGACAGTTTTTCCTCATAATTTAAAGCACACCAGATACTTCTAGGCAAAAGTGTATCAGGCATGGTCTGATTTACACCAATTATAGTTTGCGTTTCAATTAATACAGAGGCTGGTGTTATAAGTAAATTAGAGCTACTCAAATTCTTTTCAAATTGCTTGACAAAAGCATGTCTTGAATTTTTAACCTGTTACACATGACGCATAAAGTGAGCACTCTTATATGTTGATTGAGGTGACAAAATTGGACATCAGCATGCTTAAACACACCTCTAATGGATAAGGAACAGATAGGAAGGTATTAAATGCATCTGGTCTTGCTAGAAGCTCATGTTGGCAAAGAAATGCTGATGTTTTTGCTTTGTCTGTAATTTCTCATCTTCGTTTTTCCAAAACTCAACTATGATGTTTCTAAAAAAGGTTCACATATTTTCTCCTCCAATCTGGTTCATTCAGTAGCTCTTAAAAATGGAGGGAAACCTCAGAAGTGTTAATAGAGGTGGATGAATCAACTCACTTTTAAGGCAGAGACTTGTCAAAAGACACAGCTTCAAAGATAAGTTTTCTTAAAACTTTAGAGGACTCTGTAATCCAATGTGCTAAGTGTTGGACTGGAGAAAAAGAGAGGGTTTTCATTTTTGGTGTGTCACTAGCCACCTTGCCTTGAAGGTTGGTTTAAGAAATGTGTCAGGCTGCACATTTTTTCCCCCCCTCATCCCTTTTTATACTCGGAAAAAACCTGAGAGATAGTGATATGAATGCAGAGCACATTTCTGTCACATCAAAGGGAACAGAGATCTATTATATATGTAACATATATGTGTCCATCCATCTTTATTGGAAAATGACTGACTAGTTTTAAACTTAATTTCTTCCCTGCCGAAGCTAGGGTGTGGGAGTTCTGTCCCATCTTCTGGGGTCTAGTTACATTAGAACAGTTTGCTAACCATTGTGAAACCTCAGATTTCCCCCTCTAAGGCCACAGAACCAATAGAGAATTGAGAGAGAGGGTGAGAGCGTGGGAAATTACTCTTTCCTGCTTGGCTGGATTTCCCCTTCCTTCAGATACCTTGGCAGTTGGTGGGGAAAATAAAGACAGTGCTAATTGAGATGAATGCAAGGTCTCTTTGGAAGCTGTCAGAAAACATGGAATGCTATCTTCTGTCTGTTCTTTCTCTTTCCTCTCTTTTCTTTCTTTCTTCTTTTGCCTTCTTCTCTATGCCCATCCTTCAACTTTTCTCTCCTTCTTTCCTCTTTTCTCAATGTACCTTCCTTTTTCTTCCTCTTCCCCCCACGACCAGTAACACACTTGCCCATCTTACTGTTTACCTAAGCCCTACTTAGAAGAAATCAGTGATTGAACCCTTCTTCTCAAGTTCATTTTTAAGAAGATGAAGCTTTTCTGGATTAATGAGAAAAAGGCGTCTCTCAGCCATTCTCTTTTTCTCCTGCATCTATGATACGGCTCTTTCCCCCATCACTGAACACAGTGGTTGCTCTTCTGACCGGATTCGCTCTCTTTCCACGGGGACAGAGAGCTCTGCCCAGACTCCTCAGTCTTCATTTCAAGTGGCCAGAGGATACTTATCCCAATGAAAGCTGGCCTTCCTGCGCTCCTGGCCCTCACTGTCTTCTCTTAATTGACTTAAAAACAAAAGTCTCCATATATTAATGGGATTACTTTTTTTTAAAGGTGGGACTTCCCTGGTTGTCCAGTGGTTAAGGCTCCGAGCTTCCACTGCAGGGGGTGTGGGTGTGATCCCTGGTTGGGGAACTAAGATCCCACATGCCGTGTGGCATGGCCAAGGAAAAAGAGCAATCTTGAAACTCAAGTTGGAGAAGGTTTAGTTGTGGGAGAGGCATCAATTTTGTTAGGCTAGTTCTGAAGATTATTTTTTAACCGTTAGAAAGTGGGTTGCATTTGTTGGGTTGATTACTTTGGTAAATAGGTCATATGCAGAACTATGTCCAATTCCATGCTTTTTGATGATGAAATGCTTTTTAAATATATATATATACCTTGATGCTCTATCAAATGAGGCTTAACTCTTTGTACCTATTCAGTTGTATATTCTTCACGCAGTCACAGCCCCAGGTTGGATTGGCATGGTCATAACTTTGGATTTTTACAGGCTTTCTAATTGTCAATATTTTATTGACTTGCTTTCCTCTGATTCAGCTGTCGATGTAGTTTAAAGGCTTTACTGAGAAAGAGACTTGAGAGGGAAGTTTTGAAACCCACGACTGGCAAAACATCTTTTATCGTTGTGGCTTCATAACTCTCTCTTCTCCAGGGATGCTTTCGCCATCGTGATTGCATATTTTGATTATTTACAAAGTGCTTCCATGTGGTATAGCATCAGCCTTGAAGCATATGTGTCATGAAATATTTAATTTGGAAGTGTGAAATGTCAGGTTTAGTTTGAAAGTTATACGTTAGGAGCCCTGATAATCAGCACCGAAGAAAAGTTTCCTACATCTAAGGTTTGGTCAGACTTTGGGGATAGAAGTTCCTACACTATCTACAGTAACTATGGCATGCATACACATTCATGTTTAATCAATGAGCTGTCACCTCCCTAAATTCTTTGCCAAGTCTATAGTTTATCCTGCTGCCATGCTGAGACAGTGGTTCACTGGAAATGATGAATGAAACCCACAGGTGGTTTTGCTATGGAAATTATGCCTCCCAAAGATGGACTTACGGGACTGGGTTTAAAGCAAATTGAGCATCCTGAGTACATGCCTTCAGTACATTCCTGTTGAAATGAAAATAAGATGCAGCAGCTTATTACCGTGGCCAACAAGGCCCTATGGTGTCTGGCCCCTCCCTGCTTTTTCACTCCCATCCCATGCTACCCACCCCCCTTTCCATTCGACTGGAATAAACAGAAAGGCCATGGTGCTGTCAGACTTACTTTGTCTTAGAATCTTTGCATTTCCATATCTTCCTTCCTGACTCTCTCCCTTCTTCTCCCATGCCTGGGTTCTCCTCATCTTTTACTCCAGTCAGGGCTATCCCAGGTTCCCTCCCAACATCCCAAGCTTCCCTCTGCCCTTCTCACTTGGAGGATTCTATTGTAGTGTGTCTGTTTCCCAGCTCATTGAGACAGGGGACCTTGGCTCATTTTTGACAGTTTTCCCATGTGTAGCGTTGTGCTTGGCACCTAGGAGGTGCTTAATCCACACTTGTTGAATCAGTGAATGGACTTATAAACAGATAGGATAGAGGGGGTCCCTGGAGAAAGAGAACCAGAACCTTTCTTGGCATAAGAGAAGCCATTTTTTGCCTAAACCATTTTGTGATCTGAGCGTGACCATGGTGCTTGCCCTTAAACAAATCTCAGTAATTAGCGACCTTAAGGGAAGTGAGGGAATGCAGGAACAAAGGAAGAGTACTCAAGAAACAGTGGTCCAGGATGGTAACTTTATGCTGAGACCCCAGACTGGTTGGAATGTAAGGCATGATGATGGTGACTTTTTTGACCCTCGTGACTTCAGTCAATTAAAGCTTGGACTCTGTCAACCTTTGCCCCAATTCTATGCTGAATTCTCTCCTGCCCAAGCCCCTTCGTGAATGTGCCTGTACCCTTAGCTTAAAACTTTCCCAGTTTTGATGTTTGGGAAGACACTGCTCTGGGAAAGATCCCCGGTGTTCTCCTTACTTGCTGCAAGTAATAAATCCTTCCTTCTCCCGATCTTTGGCTTGGTCATGTGTTTTGGCTTGATACCCACCAAGAGATGAACCCAGTTTTCAGTAAATTCCAAGAGCACGTCATAGCTGGCCTTGGTCTGCCACTGAATGCTAACCGCTTTGTAAAACTTCATAGGGCAGAAAAAATATTCAGTTAAGCTAACACACTCAAAAAAATTTTTTAATTACTTAGAATTTAAATTACTTACAATTAAATTTAAATTACTTAGAATAATACTTCATTATCCAAATGTAAGCTTAGAAATTATTTTCTCTTACTTCAAATGGACCTTGATTAGCTTGACTTAACACCATGGAAATGAGAGTTTTTATAAAATCTCCCGAAATTCTCTGCATCAGTGTCCTACCTAGTATTTGTATGAAAGTAATATGAGATGAATTGTGACTGATCCTTCACATCAGCAAAGTTCTCCAAAATTTCAGCCAGGCAGAGCCATTTTTAATTGATTGGGGATTTGGAGTCTGCCACTTAGGAGTTTGTGTAGCAGTAGAACGCTGTATTTTGAGACTAGAAGGAAAGAAGGGATTAATGGGAAGAGTAGGTAAATATGAGACATACCTCACAGGGCACATCTACTGCAGAATGGGATGAGATGGGGTCTAGTGCGTGACTACAACGGGGGAGAAATATTTAGCTCATTAGACAGGTGCATTTCTACACAGGGTGCATTTCTACACGCTGATGCTACCTGTGCCAAAAAAAAAAAATCTGAAGAAATGAGTCTTCACAAGGTAAGGCATTCAATTCTCAGAAATTGATGAAAATAAGTGTTAAAAAGGAAACTGACCTACAATAGCATCCCTAAATTGAAAAACCACTTAAGCCCCATTGACTCTTGTCAAACGTGCAAGTTCTTGGTGCCAAGTCAGATGGAAAACAACAACACCACATCCAATTCAAAACAATCTGTCTGGACAAAGATAACTGGAAACAGAGATCAAGGGCAGGAGGAACCTGGCAAGTGGTAGTGTCCAACAAATCCTGAGGAAGTGTGTGGAAATGAGGGCGTGTACCACAGCCACTCGGACTTGAGCCTCCCACTGGGAGGGATGGATGGTCATCCCTGGGCAAAGTGGCTGAGTTGATATCTGGGGCTGGTAACATTTGGTAACAGCTGTGTCTAAGAAAATTGGAAAGAGTTGAAGCTTGGAAACAAACTGCAAATGCACTGTATTTTCTAAGAATGACAGAGCTCTATTCAAGGATGGGGCTACCTGTTCGCGTTGGTGAACGAAAACATAAAAAGAATGAAGCAGAACACATGGCCAGCTGGACATGTACGGTGTTGCTCAAGAAGTGGTATTTTCCTATGAGGATTGTTAAGAGAGAACAGTGGATTGGTGACCCCCTTCCTTCTTCCACTCCTCCTCACACCCTGCCTTGGGAGATCCTTCATTGATTGAGTCACTTCAAAAGCTAAGAAGGGAATAAAGGGCCATTAGGTTGTACCAGCTTCCCCCCAAGTCCATTGAATTCTAGGCAAGTGAGTTTCTTTTTTTTCTTTTTTTAAAATTTATTTATTTTTATTTTTGGCTGCGTTGGATCTTAGTTGCGGTGCTTGAGCTTTCTCTAGCTGTGGTGAGCAAGGGGCTTCTCTTTGACACGGTGCACAGGCTTCTCATTGCGGTGGCTTCTCTTGTTGCGGAGCATGGGCTCTAGGCGCACGGGCTTCAGTAGTTGTGGCTCGTGGGCACTAGAGTGCAGGCTCATTAGTTGTGGCGCACGGACTTTGTTGCTCCGCGGCATGTGGGATCTTCCCGGACCTCCGCTCAAACCCGTGTCGCCTGCATTGGCAGGCGGATTCTTAAGCACCGCACCACCTGGGAAGCCCAAAGGTGAATTTCTTGATAACTTTAAGGCTATCAATGTCTAAGAAATCCCCAGCTAATACTGAAGTTAACAATTCTCAGGTTAATGGGAGAGTGGGGTAGCATTTTATTGACAGTGTTCACTGCCATTTGTGATGTAGAATTCATTTCGTTGAGGTTCATTTACCCAAGCAAATCTGTCCGGTCACGCCCTCCCTTCCACCTACCTACAGGCATCCCCATCCATGAGGGGGAACGGCTGTGTAGTCTTTGGTGTCATCTAAACCTGAAAAGAAACTGCTATTCTCTATTGGCATAACCTCAGGAAAGTTTTGCACATTCTGAGTTTGAGATGACTGCAAGATATCCAAGTAGTGTCCAAGTGGCAGTTGGCGATATGGGAGAAGCTCAGGAGAAAGGTCCAGCCTGGAAGACTCATAAGCATAGAGATAGTAATTGAAGCCTTGGGCTCAGATAGAATCACCTAAGGGCAGTACATCTAATGGAATGAGAAAGCACACCGGGAGTGTATTTAAATTTTCTTGGACAAGTTTTTATTGGGTCTTTATACTAATCAGTGAGAAAAGTTGTCCAGGGCAGTCTTGCTAGCATTTGAATAGATAATTGACTCACCAGTCTTGGGTCCTCACTTACATCCCACTCCTGGGTTCAGTGTATGCGCTCCTGGTGTTCATTACTCTAGTCTAGCTGACTCAGCATTAGAGCAGCTGTTAGATTTGCTCATCTTCTGGTTCAGTGGCCATACAGCACATACAGCAGCAAAGACTGAAAATCCAGCCACCCTTTGCCCAAACAGGACGGAAAAGCACATCATGCCTTGAAGCCCAAATGAGGCAGATTGGCAGGTGCAGCGGGGATCTCCTGAACTTGGAGGGTGGCCTGCCTCCATAGGTTCCTCCTCTCAGTGTCTCTGCTCCAGATTTTGCTTGAAAGTATTCTGTGAAGGCAAGTACCTTCCATCTTCCTTAGCAGCGGGGCAGCCCTGCATCTCAGAGGTCTAAGGAAGAAAGTTTCTCACCACCGTATATAGAACTCAAGCCTTTAGGAGTGGACATTTTAAAAGGGAGCTGCTTATTTATTCATTTCCTTAACAAGCATGCATTAAAGGCTAAGGCTTAGAGATACTCTGTTGCCAATACAAACAAGGTCTCTGCTTTCAAGGAGTTGAGATTCTGGAAGAGATATACTATAGATAAAATAAATAAAATAATTACAGGTGGTTGAAGTACTGTGACAGAAAATAATTGGGTAATCTTCTTCAGCTAGGGATGGCCTCTCCGAAGAGGGGACATTTAAGCTGAGTCCTGAAGGATGCAAAGGGGATAGATTTAGGAGAATCAAGACCAGTTAAACAATTACACGGGCCAAGCTGGAGAGGCTTTGGTAACGCTAGGAAGCGGGAGGTGTATGCCAAGTGTGAGGTGTCTCCCGGGAAGCCTACAAATTACCCTATGACAAGTGACAGTAGTCACCCTGGGGGCTATGGTGGCATTGAGCTTTCCTTGGTTTCCATTATAATCCTCTTTTCAAAGGCATTGGGTTCAACTATGAAAACTTTTTCTGCCCAATGAGTCAATCCAAGAGGTGGTTTGTTGCATGCGTGCATTGATTTTTAAAGAAGCAGGGTAGCAAAAGTCTGTCTGTAACTGGGCCGAGGCCTTTGAAATTGACACTTAAAAAATATGTGTATACACATTCTTCTTGACATTTGGATTTAACGCTGCCATTGTAGGAGACCCATGAACATATGTACGGAATACCGATCAGAAACTTCCCTCAGATTTGTCATCTCCACTACAGCAAATGTTCCATCCAGAGCGCTGAGCCAAGAGGGCAGAGTTCCGTTGTTTCTACTTGAATTTCCCAAGGGCCACATCCTAGGGAGAGTGGGGAGGGGGAGGGAATGACAGGCATGGGAATATATGTAGGCTTTATTTTTGCATGTGATGTGCATAGCGCTTGATAAGCTGAAATGTGGCCTCAGAAAATGTTCAAATTAAAAATTTATCACGGCTACCAGTGCAGCCATTTCTTAATATTTCCTTCTCTGTTTTATTCTTTTGCTCAAATTAACTGTCTGTGATGCATATATCTTTTTGTTAGAAATATACAGCTGTGATTCAGAGCATCAGAGAAGGAAAAGGGGAAAATCTGGGTCTGCCAGAGACCACTTCTTGGCAAATGAAGTTTGTATTCAAGCCTTCAAGCCTAGTCATATCTTTCTCAGTCCTATAGTAAGAGTGCCTTTATTTGGGGGTCTGTCTTGGAAGCTGAAGGAAGCCGTATGTGTGACAGAAAGAAAAAAAAAGTGAGTCTTGTGTGGAAACCTACTTGGATTCAAGTTCAGGCTTTGATCTTTGTATTGTGCAATTTTAGATAAGTTACTTTGCCTGTTGGCACCTCAGTTCCTTCGTTTGTAACTGAGGATAAATACAAACTTCCGAGGGATATTGTGAAAATGAAACAATATGTATTATGAATGTAGCACTTAGCACAAGGCCAGCAATTCATATTGCTAACTTGTTTATATAAACTGTCCTCCAGCCATATCATGGGCATGTTTTTTGTCTCCGAAATTTGATAATGAGCACCATGGTGGTGGCTACCATGCATTGACTAAGTGATACGGGGACCCCAACCCTCTGTGTTCTCTAGAGCTGGGGAGTGACTGGAGTGCTTTGGTTTTCTGAAGAGCTGTGCACATCTTATCAGTACTCACGTTTGTGCTTAATATTTAATTAACATATGTATTGACTTTGTTAGAAGCAATTAGAGAAACTGCTTCAGGTAGAGGCATTTTGTGAAATTTCTGGACGTGCGACTGTTAGACACTCACGTTTTCAATCCTTCGAGGATTTGTTATAGGTTGTTTTACAGTCATTTTTTATTTTGCTGATTTCTGCTAATTATCAGAACTGTTACCTGAAACAGTCACAGCATTGGGATGAAATTAGATGTGCTTGTTCCGTTTTATTTGTAAGTAGATCCGGGGCAGCTGTGGAATACTAAGCTTGCTTTTTAAAAATATTTAACACATTAGACCCATTTTGTACAACTGTTAGTCAAAACGAGAACCCCATTAAAGTGATAGGATAAAATTTGCTGTTTATTATTTAAGAGCTATCTCATCTTATAGGAATGATGTTTTTAATTTACAAGCCAAAAGAGTAAAATTGGGCTTTCCTGGTGGCGCAGTGGTTGAGAATCTGCCTGCTAATGCAGGGGACACGGGTTCGAGCCCTGGTCTGGGAAGATCCCACATGCCGCGGAGCAACTAGGCCCGTGAGCCACAACTACTGAGCCTGCGCATCTGGAGCCTGTGCTCCGCAACAAGAGAGGCCGCGATGAAGAGTGTCCCCCGCTTGCCGCAACTAGAGAAAGCCCTCGCACAGAAACGAAGACCCAACACAGCCAAAAATAAATAAAATTAAAAAAAAAAAAAAAAGAGTAAAATTGTGCCTAGTTAAAATAATTTTGAAAATCTCACATCTTCCTTCAGGGCAGTAGTTCTCAACCTGGAGTGTGTATCAGAATCTTTTGGAGGGCTTATAAAAGGGCCCAGATTTCTGGGCTTCCACCTTCAGAGTTTTTGATTCAAGAGATCTAGGGTAGGGCCCAAGACTTTGAGTTTCTAGCTTGGGGGAGGGCATCTGATGCTGAGTCCAGGGACCATAGTTTGAGAACCACTGCTTTAGGGAAAATCTATAAGGGGTTATGCAGGAAAACTTTTCCCCACCTTGTTTCTTTATTACATGTGTTTCAGGGTGGGGTACATTGCTTTTCGCTGAGAATCCAAATGTGTATTTCTATTTGGCTTTTCACTATAATTGTTTCAAATTGGGAAATTGGGTTTATGGTATTTGGTAGGAGGGTAGCAAGATATGAAGCTCATATATGTTGCAGGAAGGGGGACCCCTTCCAGGGTCCGAGCTCTTGTCTAACACTCAGAAATGAATTGTCCGAGGAGACACACATACTGACAAAGCAAAAGACTTTATTGGGAAGGGGCACCTGGGTGGAGAGCAGCAGGGCAAGTGGACCCTGGAGAACTGCTCTGCCAGGTGGCTCGCAGTCACAGGAATGGGGTTAGTTTCTGGGGTGTCTCTGGCCAGTCACCTTGTTTGGCCCATATTTGGTCTGATTCAGGTCCTTGCTGGTGACGCGCACATCTCTCAGCCAAGATGGATTGCAGTGCGAAGGATTCTGGGAGGTCGGTAGGATGTGCTATGGGCTGGCGTCTCCTCTCTCCTTTGGGCCCCTCCCAATTCTCCCAGTTAGCTATTGGCAGCAGCACCATGTTCCTTGTTGGGACCTCCTGTTGTGAGACAGCTCATGCAAGCAGTTACTATTGTGCCTGGCCAAGGCAGGCAGTTTCAGTCAGTGGTTCCCTAATATATAGATATGTTTCCATGGGTGGATAAACTGTTCTTTAGATGAAAATAGGCTTTAATCATTTTTTTTAAAATATTTATTTTTTTATTTATTTTGCCTGTGGCAGGTCTTAGTTGCGGCACACGGGATCTTCGTGACGGCATGCAGGATCTTTTAGTTGCGGCATGCCGACTTCTTAGTTGTGGCATGCATGCAGGATCTAGTTCCCCGACCAGGGATCAAACCCGGGCCCCCTGCACTGGGAGCGCAGAGTCTTACCCACTGGACCACCAGGGAAGTCCCCATGTTTAATTCTCAGTGGGAATTTATTTATTCATTTATTCAACACATATTTATTGGGGACTCCTTATGTACCACATATTGTTCTAAGTGTTCTGGATACTCCCGGAATAAAGAGGATAAAATTCCTTTTCTAATGGGGTTTAGGTATTAGGTGGGGCATGGGAAGGGGTGGATGGGAGGAAACAGACAATACATAAATCATGTCAAGTAGAACATGTCCTGAAGCAGAATAAAGCTGGATGGGATTACAGAAAGTGATGGTGAGGGAGATCGATTTTACATGGAGTGAGCCAGGTGGGCCCCTCAGGTAAAGTGAGGGCTGAACCTGCAGGAAGGAAGTAGGAGGTCTGTGCCTGGGGGTGTTTGGGGGAGGAGGGCGTTTCTGATGGAGGAAGATGCTTCCAGGACGGGGAGTCAGGAGTGTCCTTGTTGTATTTGCGGAACAGCAGTTGGAACCCACTGGATGAGAGGGAGGTGGATGTTGAATGGCCATTGGATTTTATTCTGAGTGAGAAGGGGTGTCCCTGCAGGGTTTTGAGAAGTTCAGTAACAGAATCTGCCTCACCTTGAGAAGGAGGAGCAGTCTGGCTGCTTGTGGAGAGTGGAAACCAGGAAAGCATCCTAGGTGATGTAGGATGAGTAAAGGGTGAGTAAAACACCAGCGTACTTGTTGCAGCATTCAGGACAGACATCACAAATCAATCACAGAGCCCTTTCCCAGTGGTGGGGATGTGGATTGGCATGACTTCCCAACACAGCAAGCAGCCAGAACTGAGCTCTGGGCATCTGCACATGAAATGAAATCTCTTTCTCTCTGTCCCAACAGTTCATATATCCAATGGCTTTCCAATGGCTTCTATCCTTAGAAGAGGTCTGGGCATCTGCCCCCAGCGGTATTCACGCATCAACACTGTATACTGAACATTGTGAGGCAGACAATAAAAAGAAGTCCATAAGCAAATGGACTTGATAATTTCAGATCATAAGAGCTTTGAAGAAAAATGACATGACTGAGACCTGAAAAATGGGGCAATGTACATAATAGGGGAAGTAGAGGAGCAGCAGGTACAGGGTCCCATGGCAAGACAGACTGAAAGGGAGTGTGTCTAGGGCACAGATCCTGTTTTCTCTTAGTTCACGCATATCCCTCTGGTCCATGCAGACTGTGAGCTCTGCAGTGCTCTCCCTGTGACATGATTGGCAAGTCTCTGCATCCTTTGATGGGGGTGATGCCTGAGTCATTTTTGGGCTTTCCCTTTAATACTCTCCCACCCAAAATATCTCTCTTCTCCTGCACTCATTTCCATTTTGTCTTCCTTTCTCTAGTTCATTTATTTCTTATCCTCCTTTTTTCACTTTGCCATTACCTTTGTTGAGGAGGATTGTGTGGGGGAATATATCGGGATGGATTTCACATGGCATTCAGGTACTAATAAGCTTATTAGTTTGGGGACTTTCTTCCTTCCTTCTTTCTCTCCAGAGTTATTTTTTGTAATAAATGCCCATTTCATTTACTAAGTTTTCCCTTGAGCACAAGCAACCTTATATACAAAAGAAATTTCTCATCTTGCACCATTATATAGTGTTTGCTAAAATATACACACAGAAAAAAATCATTCAACAGGAAAAATAAAACAGAAAGAAAACCAATTGTTTCATCTGTTCAGAGAGGCATCCAGCCAGAGTAGTGAGTAGTAATTGCAGTATTTTGTCATGGAAGTCTTTGGTTGTATAATAGATTTCTGCTTTTTTGGCATACATTTGTTTTATTACCCAGTGGATTTCCTTGCTTTGAGAAGTGCAGCTGAGGGGTTAGTCACAGGAGTGTGAGTTAGCGAGAAGTATCGGGGCAGCTGCTCTTTGCTGTGTGAGAGTTTCCAGGTGTTGTTGGTCAAGAGCAGAGGCTCAGCCAGAATCAGCTGTCAGTGTTGTCAGCATCTGTCTTCTTTTTCTTTCTTTCTTTCTTTTTTCTTTTTAATATTTATTCATTCATTTGGCTGCATCTGGTCTTAGTTGTGGCATACGGGATCTTTAGTTGTGGCATGCGAACTCTTAGTTGCGGCATGCGTCATCTTCATTACTGTATTCGGAATCTTTAGTTGTGGCGTGCAAACGCTTAGTTGCGGCATGTGTGATCTAGTTCCCTGACCAGGGATTGAACCCAGGCCCTCTGTGTTGGGAGCGTGGAGTGTTAGCCACTGGACCACCAGGGAAGTCCCTAGCATCTGTCTTGATTAAGGGACTTTACAGTGAGTCCTTTTTGCCCTCCAACCTTGAGGATGGCTCACCATGCTTTGGTTCACTCATCTGTAAAATGGACTTGATTGGCTCCACCTTATTGGGTTTCTGTGAGGAAGAACCCAGGGTGGTGGTGATGAGAACAGTTCACATTTTGAGCACTTAATACCCACCAGGCATGTCCCAAAGCACTTTACATTCACCATTTCAGTTAATCCTCACAATAGCTGATGAGGTCAACACTGCTGTCCCCATGTTCCTGTTGAGGAAACGATGGCATGGAAAGTTAGGTGAGCTGCTCAAGGACACACAGCTTAGTGCCATGCCTGACACACATGAAGTGTTTCTGGAAAGGAAATAACTGCTTTTGCTATTGTTTAGGTTTAACTTTTAAAAAAACAAACAAACATACCTTGAATATATTACAGAGTATAGGAAGTCCGATTCTCAATGTGTGTTGTTTTCTGTTTGTTTAGTTATCTGGCTCCATTTCACAGCACTCATTTTCATCTTTATTGTTTTTCTGGTGATAAGAAAAAAGTCAGTTAAAAAATTTTTTAACACGTTTTTTTCCCTCCTATAAATGCTCTGAGTGTGGGCATCCTATCACAGCACAAAATCTGCTGGATCTCTCGAATCAGGCTTTCTTTGGGGCATCCAGGAAGACTCACCTTGACTCCCCTTTGGGGATAGGGGAGTAGACATTTCAAATAAGTCAATAAAGATCCTCCAGGAAATTATGATTGTGGGCATTCCTTCCATTTCTTCTAATTTTTAGCATCTTCAGAGTCTCACTTGGCTTTCTTGGAAACACGGCCAATTTGTGTGCTACTTTTTATGTTCCAGGTGTGTTGGGACCCTCTTAGGAAAGTCTCTCAATGTTTTAGCGTCTCAGCCCCCATAACTACAAAATGGGGCTGGTGGGGATGATGATATGATGATGGTGTTAATGAAACTAACATCTCGTAGGGTTATATGAATTAAATACAACTTTGTAGGTTAAGGCTACTAAAGGCTTTTATTCCTCTTCTCAAATAATATACTTCATTTTCTATGTGTTCTACTTTTCCTTCAATATCTAGTTTCCCTTACAATGTTCCTTCCTGCCTTCCCCATTCTTCCTTTTTCCATTCTTTCCATCCTTCCATCTGTCCAACAGTCCATCTGCCCACCCATCCACCCATTCTTCCTTCCATACACCTGTCTGTCCGTCCGTTTGTCCATCCATCCATCCATCCATCCCTCCATCCCTCTCTTCAACTTCGAGTACCAATTTTACCAAATGCCCTTTTGCACCCTGGGCCTACAGCAGTGAACAACTTGTCGCCAGTCACAGTGTGGTGGCCGCATAGATGTTAATCTATACCATGATCATCTAGATATATGTTTTCTTATTTTATTGTGTTTATATTCTGTCCCCCCCACCCCGCACCCTAGATTTTTCACTAATACTATAAGTGCAACTGTATCCCCAGTGTCTAAAAAAGTACCTGGCACAGAGCGAACGTTCAACAAATGCTTTTGAATAAATGAATGGATCCTAAGTGAAATTTAACATGCAGGCAAGTTGAGAAATAGATGAGCCTGCATTTTATAAGGACCTGATTTTTTTTTTTTTTTTTAACAGTTTTGGCAGTTTCAGAATTGTAGCAGAAGATAACTCTGAACACTTTGCAAATGATGGCCTTTGTAGATTTGGGAGTTTCTTTTAAGTGTGTTGGAATGGATTTTCTGGGAGAAGAGAGAAATGCTGAGCTGATGTGACTCTGGGTTCCCACACCCAACTTCAGTCAGGGTGGTTCTGCCTTTCTCTGGTTTATGTATCTGGCTTCTCCTTAAGGTCTGATTTGAAGAATGGTTTCCCCTACTGAAAAGTTTCACTTTAGATTAGAAAATTCTTCAAATGCAGCACTGCTCTGGCAGTCTCCTGTTTTGGCCACTCTCTGTCCTCCTTCAGGCATTCTCCACATCAGAGCTGGAATGATCTTTCAAAGTCTAAGCCTGACCACCATGTCACTCCCTCAAAACACCACAGTGGATTCTCATTAATAATAAAAACAATATTTACTGTTTACTAAGCCTTACTAAGTCCATTCTGAGCATTTTCTGTGTATTAACTCATTGGATCCTTTGTACTGGAAAGAGAGTCTTCTAAATCCCCATTTTACAGATGAGGGAACCAAGTCTCAGAGATGTTAACAAACTTGCCCAAGTGATGCAGCTAACCGTTAACCTTAGAAGAGAGACAAAACAAGGATCTTAAGGGTTCCTAAACTTTTTGTGCCTGGACCCTTCTGGCGCTCTGGTAAAGCCTATGGAAACTATCTCAGCATACTATTTTTAACTGCATAAAATAACATAATATTACAAAGGAAACAATTACCTTTAAATATAGTTAGCAAAATATTTTAAAACTTGGAGTATATGGATCATAGAAGTAATATATGAGCTTCTTTAAATGCATTAACTTGTAAGATCCAGAGCCAGACACAATAATGCCATAATCTTTAAGTAGTGATGAACACGTATGAATTTCATGGTGTCTGCAAAAACCCTAACAAGATAGGAAAATACTTCTAATTTCTATTGGTGAAAAAGTGCCAGATATTGCTATGATACCATCATGATTTGTTGCCTACATTCATAATAGAGGGAAAGGCTGAATTTTAATTAAAGGCTAGTAAAGATAGGAATGTAATTTTTACCCATCCGAGTTCTCAGACCCTTGGAATATAATCTTAATAATAAGGCCTTCCTTGTCTTGTACCCTACGTCTTGGCCTCTGGTTACCTTGCCAGCTATGTATCCCCTCCCACATCTCCTTGCTTTCTGTTCCCTGGCCACACTGCTTACCTTTGGTCCCTCATGTTCCTCTCCACAGGACCTTTGCACATACTGGATCCCCTTCCTGGAATGTACATCCCCTCCCTTCTCACCTGTTAACTCCTCTCCTACCCATCTCAGCTCAGGTGTCACTTCCCCAGGGAAGACCACCTCGGTGTCCTCTCCAGGTCACTCTCCTCTGTCACAGCACCTCTTGTTGGATCTCCATGCTCCCATTCAGAGCTACAGGTCTGGGTTTATTCACGTGATTATTTGATCAAGGTCTCTCTCTTCAAATACAGTTTAAACTTTATGAGCGTATTGGTTTGCTAGGACTATCATCACCAGGTATCAGACTAGGTGGCTTAAGCAATGGAAGGTTATTTTCTCACAATTCTGGAGGCTAGAGGTTGGTTTCAAGCAGGGTTGGTTTCTTCTGAGGCTTCCTTCCTTGCCTTATAGATGGCCATCTTCCTTCTGTGTTTTCACATGGTCTTGCCTCTGTGCATGTCTGTGTTCTAATTTCCTCTTAAAAGGATACCCGTCGTATTGGATTAGGGCCACTGTGATGACCTCATGTTAACTTAATCACCTCTTTAAAGACCCTGTCTCCAAATACAGTCACATTCTGAGATACTGGGGGTTAGGACTTAAATGAATTTGGCTGGCATGGAGGTGGGGCCACAATTCAGCCAATAACAAGAGGGAAGGGAGGAAGTGTATTTCGCTCACCAGGCTTTCTCCATCATCTATCATCTAGCACTTAACCCAGAGTTGACCATCAATAAATAACTATTAAATGAATGAATATGCACGCAAGTTTGAATGAATGAAACATACTTTATTGACCATTGAAACATTAAAAACATGCCTTTGTATCACATGTTCTAACATTGAGCTTATTCTTCGAATTCTAATTTTCACTGTTCCAAAGTGAGTACATCTGATCTAGGAATGTCCAAATCACATTAAATGAAAAATCTCATGTGCCTATACTTGTCTACTTGACTCAGCTCAAAGTAGCCTTAGTCATGTACTTAAATCACAGACGCAGAATATTTAAATTTCAATTCTGGAGTGATTAGTTACAACCTGAAGTTTACTCTGTTCTGACATGCAGCATGTTGACTTTTTAAAATTAATTAATTAATTAATTATATTTTTGGCTGTGTTGGGTCTTTGTTGCTATGTGTGGGCTTTCTCTAGTTGTGGTGAGCGGGGGCTACTCTTTGTTGCGGTGCATGGGCTTCTTATCGCGGTGGCTTCTCTTGTTGTGGAACACAGGATCTAGGCGCTTGGGCTTCAGTAGTTGTGGCACATGGGCTCAGTAGTTGTGGCACACGGGCTTATTTGCTCCGTGGCATGTGGGATCTTCCCGGACCAGGGCTCGAACCCATGTCCCCTGCATTGGCAGGCGGATTCTTAACCACTGCGCCACCAGGGAAGTCTCAGCACGTTCACTTTGATTGTTCAATCAAATCGCTATTTGGTTGTAGAAAGCAGGGTTTTAGCTTCTGTGAGAATCTAATTAGGTTGGAATTGGTTGAAGCAGCTATTTTCTGGGATGATTGCAGCCCCTTTATGCATACCTTTTTCTTTTTGCTCATATGTAAGCACAAGTAGCCACAGCAGTCTCAAATACAAAATTGAAAAATGTAGCACAGTGCTAACCGTATAACTTCTGGAAGTATATTATCATGTGATAGGCTGTGATGGTGGGATTCAAATTCTGTCGAAAAATCAAGGTTCTTACCATTTTTATCAGTATAGCAGCAAACTGGGAAGAAAGAGACAAGGGACAAGACTTGAGATGGAGCTGGTGGGTTCTTGAGTGCAGTGTTTTGCCTAATGAAATGTTACCGAGTATTGCTAAAAATAAGTAAATAAAAGTCATCATAATAAAAGAAAGTTATGTGGTCAAAGAGCACTGGGAAGCACTTGAGATGGAGCTGGTGGGTTCTTGAGTGCAGTGTTTTCCCTAATGAAATGTTACTGAATGTTGCTAAAAATAAGTAAATAAAAGTCATCGTAATAAAACAAAGTTATGTGGTCGAAGAGCACTGGGAAGCAGGTTTCTGACATGCAGAAGTTCACAGAGCCCTTGACGTTGCTAGTGTCCATCGTGACTTTCCAAGTGGGGAGTACAGTGTGTAGACTCGCACACATTTATCCCTACACTCTTTTTTTCTTAAGGGACTGGTGTCCTGAGAAACTCGCTTTGAGGGTAGTGCCTCTCAACAGTCTAAAATTAGTGCACACATTTTGTTGGTTTGGAGATATTTATCAGAATTTCGTCTTTTACCATTCAGGTATCAGTATTATATGTTGGTATTTCACCGGCATCATTCCAAATATCAATTTTTAATGCAGACCATTACAGTGGTTAAAATTTTATAGATCTGAGTGTAAGTTTTTAAACTAAATTCAGCAATTTAAAAAAAACCCTCAAAGTTTCTGTGTTTTTTGTTACACGTGTCAGAAAACCAACTCCAACTGGCTTTAGCAAAAAATCGTGTGAAAGTGGCTGCAGAGGGATTTATTAACTGAGAAAGGAATGTGTCATCGGGATTCAGCCCTGCTCTGCCTGCTGGATTTTCTCTCCTTCCATAGTCACTTGATCTCAAGGAAGATCTTCACCTGTCTAAGGAAATAGACTCCAGTAGGTCTGCTCACTTAGCATTTGCAGTGGAAATTGAATTTTTCTTTGCCTTTCAACACAGGGTGAAGTAAGCCAGAAAGAGAAAAACAAATGTCGTATATTAACACATATATGTGGAATCTAGAAAAATGGTACAGATGTACCTATTGGCAGGGCAGGAATAGAGATGTAGGTGTAGAGAATGGACATGTGGACACAGGCGGGGAAGGGGAGGGTGGGACGAATTGGGAGATTAGATTGACGTATGTACACTACCATGCGTAAAATAGGTAGCTAGTGGGAAGATGCTGTAAAGCGCAGGAAGCTCAGCTTGGTGCTCTGTGACAACCTAGATGGATGGGGTGGGGGTGGGTGGGAGAGAGGGAGGTCCCAGAGGGAGGGGATCTAGGTATACATATAGCTGATTCACTTCATTGTACAGCAGAAACTAACACAACATTGTAAAGCGATTATACTCCAATTAAAAAAAAAAAAAGGAATGGAAAAAAAAAATCTCATTGGCCTGGTTTGGGTCCTGTGACTCCCTGCCTTCCACCCCCTCCTAGACCTGTGCAGGCAAAGCTGGATCGTGTGCCCTCTTTTACGCCAAGGGTTGGGGGCCACCCCGTGGTAAGTCCGTGCACTGAGCCAGGGAAGGGACATGGGATATGGACCCCTAGGAGAAAATGGAGGTACTTTGGCCCAAAGAAGCAGAAATGTATGTCTGGCCGGTGAAAATAACAGGTATCCCATTCCCCTGCCTTCAGGCTTGTGAATATCTCTTTTGCTGTAAATCCAATGAAAAAGATTTCAGTTAATCGAACTTCTAGTTAGTTAAGCTGCAGCTAATTAAGTTTGTTAGATAACTAGGTGTGATGGAATACATAAATAGAAGAGATGTCACAGTAATAAAATCAACACGTCCCGACAGTTGGTTCTGTGTGGGAAGCAAGTGCGAGGGAGGATTCAAGGATGACTTTAAATATCCCAGATGATGTGAGTAGACGGTGAGGATTTCCTGTCTGTGAGCTTCTCCACCTTGGGTACTATGTCTTTTCCATCTTGATGTCACTATGGCCTCTGCCACATAGTTAATTGTCAGTGACTTTTTTCACTGTTGTAGAATTAGGAGATTGGGATGATTTTGTTTGTTTTTTTTGTGTGAGGGGTCATTAACTGAAATAAGGGAGCATAGATTTAGGAGAGAAGATGCTGAGTGTGAATTTGAAAGTGAAATGCATTTGACTTGCCAGTGGGACAGTTTGGCAGTTGGGAACATGGGACTCAGGTCCATTTGATTGTATCCTGGGAAAATCCAATCTTAGCTGTAACTTTAGTTCATAATAAAACTTTCTCTGGTAAAAGTATAGACATATTTCCTTATGAGAAGCAGGAGGTGGGATGCTTTATCAAGGAATAAGACTATTCAAGAGAAGTGTTTATGGAATGTTTGTTTTCTCTTAAATTCACTGGTGTCTGGGTCTCAGAGAGATTATGTGTTTCTAAATGTTTCCATTTGTGAGTGGCAAATTGTGTTCATGCCACATTTTAGAGACATAATATCACATTGCCTCAACAAGGACAATTTGGGGCCCAAAAATCATAATCGAGGAAAATTCACATTTGTTTCTGTTGTAGTCAGCTGAAGTTCAACTGTTTTCCCAGCGCTGGGGATAATGTAGAAAAATAAAACTACAAACAGAGCTGGCAGTGGGTAAATAGTTTCCTAGTCAGTAGTTCTCAACTCCGAAACTTCCTGTTTTATAATAAATATTTTTAGTATTTCCTTTATTATGTAAAAATGAAATTAGTAGGTAATATATTCTTTAATATACCTAATTGTTTTTTTCTCTTTTATTATTTTTTTATTGAATATAGTGAATTTACAATGTGTTAGTTTCAGGTATATAGCAAAATTTTTCAGTTATACATATGTATCTATTCTTTTTCAGATTTTCTTCCATTATAGGTTATTACAAGATATTGAATATAGTTCCCTGTGCTATACAGTAGGTCCTTGTTGTTTATCTATCTTTTTTTAAAAAAATTATTTATTTATTTATTTATGGCTGTGTTGGGTCTTTGTTTCTGTGCGAGGGCTTTCTCTAGTTGCGGCAAGCGGGGGCCACTCTTCATCGCGGTGCACGGGCCTCTCACTATCACGGCTTCTCCTGTTGCGGAGCACAGGCTCCAGACGCGCAGGCTCAGTAGTTGTGGCTCACGGGCCTAGTTGCTCCGTGGCATGTGGGATCTTCCCAGACCAGGGCTTGAACCCGTGTCCCCTGCATTGGCAGGCAGATTCTCAACCACTGCGCCACCAGGGAAGCCATATCTATTTTATATATAGTAGTGTGTATCTGTTAATCCCAGACTCCTAATTCAACTCTAATATACCTAATTCTTAAAAATCATGTAGAGATCTAACTAACCATAGAAAATAAAAGGAAAGTAATGGATAACAAATGATGCATATTGCAGTAGGTAATTGATGCTTCGGCACAAGTTTACTAGAGCAATGCTTCTCTTGAGAATCTTGTTAAAATGCAGATTCTGATTCAGCAGCTCTGGGGTGGGGCCTGAGGTTCTGCATTTCGAACAAACTGCCAAGTGATGCCGGTACCACTGGTCTTGAGCCCCACTTTGGATGGCAGGGCTTTGGAGGACATAATGAGGTATCAGAGGCTTGCGCTTATACCTGTAATCCCTATGAATGCTTCAGCTCTAAAACCCACTGCTACAGATGCATTGAATGGGCTACCATTGCCTTTGGTGATGCCATTTTTGAAATGATAAACAGTCCTTGGTAAAGTTCCTGACAGAGTAGAATAGCATTTTCCTCTCATTTTACACAATTTTGCATGCAGTGTATATTAAAACTGTAAAAAAACAAACAAAAAAACCTTTGCGTTTCTGTGAACCGAAGGAAGGTTCTAGGCTCGGGCGCTTGGCATTTTGTTTCCTGCCCACTAGGGTAGTCCTGAGTCCTGCACAATTCTGTGAGACGCCCTGCCCACCAAATCCCAGTGTCATTTCTCAGTTGCTGTGGCAGCTCCCGTTCCCTCTGTATTCAGAAAACACCGCACAGATTTCCAAGACGCCCCGTAGGAGGAGGTACCATCTGTTGAGGACTTCTGAACCCGAAGACCAATAAATGGGAATAGACCACAGGGACATTCACAGGTGTGATGTCACTACCTATATATAGTTTATTTAGGCAAATTGTCCCATAAGCCAGGGCCCATGGAAAATACAGAAAATGCAGTCCTTGCACAGCACATGACAGCTATGGGGCACATTCTTTTTGGAGGTGTTTTCTCTGCTGTTCACTTTGTTACCCTGGTAATTGGGGGAAAGTTGCTATGGCCGTATTTGCCGCTGACAGATTTGTTTTGCAGTGTGTTGTGAGAGGGTGTTAAATGCAGGCCTGTGAAGAATCTGAAGCAAATGGAGATAATTTGGGGGGGAGTGGAAATAAGGAAGTGTAACTTCCTGGTAACCACAGACTGAATTGTTTTTCTAGCTTCGTTTCACCTCTCGCAGTGGCCCTGTATTTCCGGTGTCAGAGAACATTGACTTTCTCCGGACACTAGAAAGGAAAGTACAGTTATTCAGGGTGACATAATCCTCTGAAGTTCTACCTTTGCACCATTCAGTTCTGCTGAAAGCCTTATTTCTAAAATAGCAAAGACGGGATTGACTGAATGAAAATAGGAATACGTAGAATAGGTTTTATTAGTTGTATCACAAGAGATATTTATATTCAAGGGACCACCACTTCTGAATTCAACGTTACTGCCTCAGATAGGCCCTTAGCTTAAAAAATCTTAACCCTCAGGCAAGGTGCCTTCTCTGACATTGTGCTGGATAAGAAGTACATAAAATAAGGATGATTTTTTTTTCTCCATTTGCTATCAAGCATTTTTAATGCCATTGGAGTATAAGAACAATGTATTCATTTGACTATTTGAAAAAATAAATTAAAATTTGAGAAAAAATTAAAAAGCAAATAACAGTATGCATAATCTCACCACCCAGAAATGACAACCACTGACAAGTATTTCCTACTAATCTTTTTTTTTTTTTTTTAATGCGGGAATACACAGGGACATGCTTACATCTTAACAAAATTAGTATAGTTCCACTAATTCTGTAGGCTAGTTATTTTTATTTAGTCTTCTGAAGTGAACATGTTAATAATGCTTCACTTCTTAGCACTTATTTTTTATTCATAGAAAATTTTGAGGTAATCGTAAATTCACATGCAGTTTCACGACAGCCCTTGGACACTTGGCTCCCTTTCCTCCAGTGGTAACATGTTGCAAAACGCTAGTATAGAAACAGACTCACAGACATAGAGAACAGAGCTGCGGTTGCTAAGGAGAGGGGAGGTGGGGGAGGGATGGAGTGGGAGTTTGGCTTAGCAGATGCAAACTATTATATACGGAATGGATAAACAACAAGGTCCTGTTGTATAGCACAGGGAACTATATTCAATATCCTGGGATAAACCACAATGGAAAAGAATGTAAAAAAGAATGTAGATACATATACACACACACATAGATATGTATAACTGAATCACTTTGCTGTACAGCACAAACTAACACAATATTGTAAATCAAACTATACTTCAATTAAGAAAAGAGAAAGAAAGAAAGATCAAGTGATTAGAGGGTTGGAAATTTCAGCCCCTGCCACAGACCTTCAGGGAGAAATGAGTGGCTAGAGATCAGCTCTATGAAAACTCTCGAACCACATGATCTGGGGAGTTTCTGGGTTAGTGAACACAACCCGGTGCTGACAGGGTGACACACCTGGAGAGGGCATGGAAGCCACACACACACACACACACACACACACACACACACACACACACACACACCATCTCTTCCATTTGGCTGTTCCGGAGTTGTATCCCTTTATATTAAGCCAGTAGCAGTAGGTAAACAACAAACAAACAAAAAACCTCTAGTATAATATTGCATCCCAGATATTGACGTTGATATAATCTACCAGTCTTGTGCTTGTACTCATTTGTGTGGCTGTATGTACTTAGTTTTCTAAAGTTCGATCACCTGCGTAGGTTTGTGTGTCCACCTCCACAGTCATATAGGAACAGTTTTGACATCACAACTGGTGCTCCTGTTGCCTTTTACAGCCATACCCATCTCCCTCCTGCTTCCACTTCTAACCCCTAATAACCACTCCTCTGACTTCAATTTCTAAAATGTTGTCACTTCAACATTTTATGTTAATGCAGTAATACATATTAACCTTTTTGGGGTGGACTTTTTTCACCCAGCCTAATTCTCTGGAGATTCATCCACATTGTTGCGAATATCAGTAGTATCAGTAATACTGCTTTTTAATTGCTGAGTAGTATATCATGATACACACACACGCCCCCCACAGATATATGTGTACATCACTGTATATCAGTATATCATTACATATATATGTTTAGATGTATATACATACACACACATATATTCTGTGCATATCACAGTTTGCTTAACCACTCACTTGTTGAAAGACACTTTGGCTAGATCCAGTTTTCAGCTCTGATAAGTATAGCTGCTGTGAACACTCATGTACAGGTTTTTTGTTTGGTTGCTTGTTTTGAATAAAAATTTTCAGTTTTTTCCTAGGATAAATGCACAAGAGTGCAATTGCTGGTTGAATGTTTAGTTTTATAAGAAACTGACAAACCATTTTCCAGAGTGGTTGTACCATTTTCCATTCTTACCAGCAGTATATGAGTGTAATTAAGATTTTTCCCCATCCTCACCAGCATATGGTGTTGCCACTGTTTTCCTTTTATCCATTCTGATAGGTGTGAAATGATCTCATTGTAGTTTAAATTTGCATTTTCCGAATGCCTAATAATGTTGAGCATCTTGTCATGCACTTGCCATCTGCACATCTTCAGCCAGACGTCTGTTCAGGTCTTTTGCTCATTGTTTAATTGGACTTTTTTTTCTCTTAATGTTGAGGTTTGAGAGTTCTTTATATGTTCTAGATACTAGTCCTTGGTCACATATGTGATATGAAATATTTTCTCCCAGTCAGTAGGTTGTCTTTTTCTTTTTCTTCACATGGGCTTTCATAGAGCAAAAGTCTTTAATTCTGATAAAGTTCAAATGATCAGTTTTTCCTTTTATGGATCATGCCTTTGGTAATAATACTAGCTCTAGATCCTAAGGATTTTTCATTTTTTTTCCCCCTAGAAACGTAAAAGTTTTACATTTTACATTTAAGTCCATGATCCATCCTGAGTAAATTTTTGTGTGAGGCGTGAAGTTTAGGTCAATATTCATTTTTTTTGCCCATGGATATCCACTAGTTCTAGCACCATTTGTTGAAAAGCTTAATCCTTCCTCTGCTGAACGGTTTTTGCACCTTTGTCAATCAGTTAGGCGTTTTTGTGTAGGTCTATTTCTGGGTTCTAGATTATGTTCCAATGATTTATGTGTCTCTCCCTCTGTCTTGATTATTGTAGTTCTATAACCAACCTTAATATTGGGTAGAGTGATTCCTTCCACTTTATTCTTTGTCAGGATTGTTGTAGCTTTCCTAGGGCTGGACTGCTTGTTGCGAGTGGGTCCTCTTTTCTGGTTTTGCATGCCTGTCCCTGATGTTCATTTTCAACCCTGGTCTCATTTTCCAGTTTTCTCTCCAGAGATTATTTTGTTTTATAAAGGGAGCATTTCCCTTTCCCTGGGAATCCTGTCTTTTCTTTCTCCTCACTTTTCACAGTTAAAATTGTGGATGTGAATGATTTTATTTATGTCCACCTAAACCCACCAAACTCTTCAACACCTTGCCATAGACTTATTCTGCCTTTTTTTTTTTTTTTTTTTAAACATCATCTGCTCACTTTGGTATCTAATTTTTAACTTCTTTTGATTTTGTTCCGGTTTATCTGCATGATTGGGAATGGGGATGAAGAGTGGAAATTACCTGCTGACTATCTAACAGTGTTCTGTTCAAAAGCAAGAGGACTTTGCACTGGAATATCAGTGTGAACTTGAGGATAAATATAAGTGCACAGGGTCTGCCAGTGTTTATTGAAACAGAAAGTTTTTTGGAGTTATCTTTTTTGGAAAATGTTTCCAAACAATGTGACAGCAAAATGATAGTGTAAATTGTAATGTCTGTCCCAGTTAGATTTATAAACATAGGAAGAATCTTTTTCTGAAAAATGTTTGGGTTGTTCATTCAGAGTGAAAATGATGTAACTCACATTCAAAAATAATGGCAGGATGAAATAATGATTTTTATCTTTGAGAGTCATATAGGTCCTTTGTTACTTTGCAGGGAGTCTGGGGGAATAGCTTGTTTGGGGCAGATGTTTTTAGACTATGGTCTGTGAGTAAGACCCAGATCTTTGGAAGAGAGAAGGAATACATTCAGGGAGAGATGATTTAGAATTATTCTTAGTTCGTAAATAATGGAATGGATGCTCTCAAGTGTCTATGATCGTGCTTTAGGCACTAAGCCAAGGAGTACGTAAGCTCTCTTCTCACAGTTCCTAAGACACTTGTGCACAGAAGATGAATCCGAGTGCAAGCACCTAGATGCTTTGTCCCCAAGCCCCCCTACAGATCTTGATTAAGCATGTCTGGACATATGGACTTGTGGGGAACACCTTTCCTGAGCCTTGTCAGTGAGCCAGAGTGGCTTAAAAACTAACATAGGCCAAAATCAATCCTTCATCCTTTATCCTTTCCAAAGCTCAAACTTGAATATCTAGTCTTTCTATTCCTTTATGAGAAAAACTCATACCATACTTTCCTGATTTGCCTGTGACAATTCTAGTACTATATATCCCTGGTCGTCCCAGTATAGTTATTAAAAGTACTCCCTTTCACTCTCAAGAGTGTCCCTGTTTGGATGGTAAATTACATGGTCCCTGTAGTCTTAGCTTGCTTAAATCAGAGACAAATGAAAAGGAAGGTATTAATGACAGCACAAGACTGTACCTGAATGCTTGGTGGAGGCTACTCGAGGCTGCTGTCCACTGATGTGCCTTGGCCGAGGTGAGTTTGGGACAGGGCATGGGAGTTCAAGGGAGATACTTGCAGACCTGTTCTACCTTTTTCCATGAAAGAATAGAAAGTGTACAAAGGAAAAAGTATGAAATATAAGAGCTTTTCCTATAGGATGCCTTTCCACCTTTCTTACCCATATTTTGAAGGGAGAAATCTTGAGATCAAGGGAGAAAGGACTAGGTTTTGTCTACCTTCATCTCGCTTCATCAAGAGAAGAAAGAATGACAGAAAATCAGTGTCGTCTGGGCATGCCCTGTCCTATAGCCGCTTTAACCCTGCTGCTGCCCAAGAGCCTTGTGGAAACTAGGGAGATGGGAAAGATTCTGCAACCCCATGCATTGAAACTTCTGATCGGCAGAATGCAACTCCACCCAGTCTTGGAGACCACTAAAATGTCCTTCACCCTCTCCAACTATTGCAGTCCTCTTCTTTCTGGAGGGTAGAGTGAAGGTGGGAGATATGAGGGGTTTTCTTAAAGCCATACCTATCTCCCACTCTTGATGAATAGCCCTGGGGTCTGGTCATTCTTCTGCCTCTAAGGAATGGGTGACATGATGATACTTTTCCAGGAGATTAGGGGTACCATCAATGCCTCTACTCTTTTTAGGTATAGCATTTTTAGCGGTATGTTTTAAACACCTAAGTACTGATACTAGCAATTGATATATCTCAAAAAGTTTCATTTTAGCATGGAAATAAAATTGATATCTTAAAAATTTCATTAGGAAGTGTTTGTTACTGTTGGTTCCAGCATAATTAAGGACTGTGTGCAATATTTGACATTTGAGTTATAAAATTCACATATTTCTCATTGAACTCAAGAAGGCATAGGAGAATGCGGAGCTGAGAGGACTACCTTTTTTTGTGAACATGCCCCCACATCATTCCAGTTTATGCAAAAAGTAGAAAACAATCTGTAAACCTGAACACTGGATTGTTAAGTTTCTTGTGACATTCTTTCTACCCTTGTGGGAAGATAGTGGGGTTTGGGGACTGCTGACCAAGAGTGGGAACATTACCCAGCTGTGGGCCTTGAGTCATCTATACAGGTAACATGCAGGACCCTCTGAAGGGAGTGCCTTCTGAATGGTCCTGTGGTTTGGAGTTGTTCTCCCTTCTTTTTGATGGGTGTTCTGATTAGTCCGGGGGATACTTATGGCCGTGGGAATGCTGTTAAGGAAATGGTAAGACTTACCCAAGAATCCCCAGGGAAACGTCAGTCACAGTTCTTATCACCATGGATACCTGTACAAGCATGGTCCTAAGATGAAGTAATCACTGGCTCACTCTGGGTAATTCATGTATCAAACACAATGCAAGTGCAGAATATTTGAGACAGTTGAATATTTAGCGCATTCATGTTTTTGAACTAAAGGATGTAGGCAGGTAAACGGAAAACCTTCCCTGCAGAAATGACACACCCTAGGGGAAAATTGCTTTGTTAGTCCAAAGATATGCTTAGCTGATGAGAAATTAAACAACATAATTGAGGAGAAAAAACTGAGCAGGTAGAACATGGATATAAAAAAGAGTTCTGTCACCATTGAGGCCATTATTTATGTTGGAAGGTTGGATGGCTCTTAATTATTCATTTAGGTATCCATGAGGATAGAGAACAACTATCTTCGAAGAAAAAAGGATACGTTGAAATGAGTAAGAGATTCTCAAGATTCAGAGAATGAGTGTATGTGGAATTGTGCAGATGTTCAGAACGCTGTTGAGTTTCGGAGTAGGAGAGAGATGTTCTGCCAATGGACAGTCTTCTTGTTCGAAGAGCATTAGCACACAGGCTGACAAAATGTGAAAAGCACAGTGCTGATGAGCAAGAGGGAAAAAAGATGGCTCTGAGGTTTCTGTGTTGAGGAAGGCAAGCTGTGCGTTAATGTCCCTGCAATCAAATCCGACTACACTTTCCTGAATCTTCGTAAAGTCCAAAAATACAAGTAGACAAGAAGAAGTTTCGATTATCCATTCCCTCCACTTAGGACCAGAAAGTCTTCTGTACATCTACCTTAATCCCATTATGTTGTTACTTGATCTCAAGTAACGCTCCCTTTTATTTTGTTAGCAAGGAAGTTTGATTTAATTTTTGGTCTGCAAGTTGGATACTTAAAGAAAACGCAAAAATACTACCACTTAGTAGCTTTTTTTGGGGGGGGGATGGAAACACAGCCTACCAATGATTAGTAGTGTTGAATTTTTGTCCTTACCTGTGGCCCATGCCCTGATGTCTGTTCTTGAGCTCATTTCTTTGTGGACTTGGATTAGGCAGAGATGGGTCGCTTGGTATATGAAGAGTTTTACCTTTTGACATGGGCACAAAAGAGTAAGATTAAGTGGGGGAAGTTGCCACAGAGTTTCATGCCAACTGCAGAAAGCTGTAAGGTGTAGAAAGTACGGAGGCAACACAAAGTGGTGTTTCCCTTTCCTAAAGGATAAGTCTGGGTCCAAGTTTGGCTTTTTAAACTGCCTTCCTGTTTCCACGTACTGACGTGTTTTCTTCTCCACTACCTTAAGCACTCTTCTTGAATCCAACATTTTTCTCCCCTGTTTGTGTCAGTTACTGGAACATACCCTGTTGCTGTTGATGAGACTACCAAGCCTTGCTAGTCTGTCATCAAGCCAGGTCAAGTCTTCTTTGATGTGTCTGGGTCACTACCCTTCACCCAGCTGTCACCACTGGACGGCTTATGACCGTGGAAGCCTCTTTCTTATACTTCTGCCTCCACCTCGATGTATGACCTGGCCAGACCTTCAGTCTGGCTCTCCTTTCCAAAGCTTATCTGACCTTGCTGGCAAATAGTAAATATCAAAACAAAACAAAACAAAAAACTTAAGGAGGAAGACTAAATAAAATAGTAAAATTTTAAGAAGTCATAGAAAGTTCCCCCCTTACCCTATTTAGTCTAGTCTCAACTCTAAAGATCGTATTTATGCTATAATAATAATCATCATCGTATTAATGATGATGATGGAATGCATTCTCCTAGTTAATCTTAAACTATCCTGAATTGTTTATCTCTTTCTCCACCATGAAGTTTTAAATTTGTAAAGGGCCCTCCACAGCTCATAATAAAATACCAAATGCATGGGAGACACAGAATTAATATTTGTTGAATTAAATTAAATACATCTGGTGAAATTCCTTTGAATAGCTCATTAGTAATGAAGTCTGGTAAGTTTCTGTGTGAGCAGCAAACTGAGATATGTCATTCTGTGTTGTCGAACACAATGTTGTCCCTCCAGAAAAACACTGTTGGTTTCGTGTGATTCATTGACAAATTCAAAGGATGGTGTGACCATCTGTTTTCTATAGCTCCTGAGGAAAGAACAAAAGGATTGGGCTCTGAGCTGAGAATGAGGAGAAGGGGGTAGATAAAAGGAAGGATTTTTTTTCACTGTTCAGGTTATATAACCATTGACTGGATTATCCAGGAACTCTGCCATCTTCTTCCCTAGAGTCTTCATAAAAAGGAGTGTCTTCTTTGATGGAGATGATGGACATAGTTTTTCCAGATGACCTCTCTGGGCTGGTTCCAATTCTGTGGTCTTTAATTCAAGTTTTTTCCCCCTTATTCTCCAGATTTATATATTTTTTTAATTATAAGAGAAATATGTTCGTTTAAAAAAGTCTGAGATTTCAGAAACTTATAAAGTAAAAAAATGAAAGCCTCTGCTCCACTTTCTTTCCTAAGAGCTAACCGCTATTAATGGTTTAATGTCTTTTCCTGCTTTTTACTTTAAATATAAAAACTTACATATGTACATGTCATGACTTTTATAAAAATGCGATTATAGTTTCCATTCCCCTTTAGTTTGCATCTTTCCTCTCATTATTGTGTGTGTATGTTTTCTTCTTTTTAACGATTATGCACAATTTCTTTGCATAGATATACCATAATTTTGTAACTGCTCTCAAATAGATGTATACTGGGGTTGTTTCCAAAATTTACTATTGAATGTAATGCTGCAAATATCCTTGTGGTTTACTAAAGGTGTGTCCAGAATATGGGCTCAATTTTATCAAGTGCTTTTTTTACATTATATGCTCAGGTAACCATATGGGTTTTCTCCTCTAAATTATTGATATATAGAGGGTATTACGTTGAAAGTCATCAAAAAAGGTGAAGATTGTACAGACGGTCCCTGACTTATCATGGTTCAGCTTATGATTTTTTTGGCAAAAGTGAAATGTATTCAGTAGAAACTATACTTTGAATTTTGATCTTTTCCTGGGCTAGTGACATACAGTGTGATCCTCTCTCGTGATGCTGGGCAGTGGCAGCAACTGCAGCTCCTGGTCAGCCATGCGATCAGGAAGGTAAACAACCAGTATGGTTATAACCATTCTGCACCCTGACAACCATTCTGTTTTCACTTTCAGTATAGTAGACAACAAGTTACATGGGATATCAACACTACATTATAAAACAGGCTTTGTGCTAGGTGATTTTGCCCAACCATAAGCTAATGTAAGTGTTCTGAGCACACTTAAGGTATGCAAGGCTAAGCTATGATGTTTGGTAGGTTAGGTGTATTGAGTTCATTTAGACTTAATGATACTTTACACTTACAATGGATTAGTCAGGACATTATCCCACTGCAAGTCAAGGAAGTTTTGTACTGCCATATTTGCTTTTGAAAATCCATCAAATCATCCCTTCTGCTCTAGTATTTCTTAGTGAAAACAGTTGAGCTGAATTTCCCTCCAGTATTGGAATAGATCATTGTTTCTTTTTTTTTTTTTAACTTTAGATCATTGTTTCTTTGAATGAATCTCATGAACTGGTTGGCTTGTGTTAAAGAACCATCTTTTATCAAAGACAGTTGTTCTTGGTTTTGTTATTATTGTTTTGAGCTCAGTTATACAGTTGAAATTTCTAAGTCAGATGTGGGTATGAGGCTCTACCATTGTAATGAACTACTTTCTGTTGTACGTCCCTTGAATTTTTGGCTCTAGCCCTACTTGGCTCATGGTGGGTTTGCTTTTGTTTTTAATATACTGTTGAATTCACTGTGCTCCACTTTTATATGAGTTTGTATGAGTTTATCTCTTTCTGTTTTTCACAAGTTCCCTAATAGGTAACCTTTGTACATGTTCTATAATGTACTGTTAATGAACTTTTTCAAGTAGTGTTTTTCTGGCACCTTTTAAAAAATATCCTGTGTTTAAGTAGCCATTTATGCTTTGGCAGAAATTACTTTGAGACTGATGACTGCAGCTTTCCAAACTGATTTATTCAAAGCAAGCATCTTCCAGTATCCTTGAAGTTTGGAGACCATGGGGGTTCCATTTTTAAGGCTGATATGTTGCTGTTTTAAATTATAGCGAAAACTCTAAACATATGGAGCTTTTCATCTACCCTTCCATCACACATGTTAATGAATGTCGTAATCTTATTTTTATTTGGCCTCATGAATCTCAGTGCCCACATGATGTGATTGAGACTGATGGTATGGTTGAAGGTTAGTTAGGAAGATCAGAGAGCATCAGGTCAGAATGCTTCTCCCCCTCTAATTTCTGAATCTTTTATCTTGTGAGACACAGCAGAGCTGTCTGCTTGCATCCTTGGGGAGTGCAGCCTTAGAATATCAATGGCACTCTCCCTCCTCTCTATAAGGAATCCAGCGCAAAAGCAAATTGGGGATGCATTTTACAGTGTCTGCAGGAAGTTTGCAGTTTATTTATTAACACTAAATGCATCTGTCGCGCTGCGGTGATGAGATTAATCCTCATTTTTAATATTTGATTTGCAACTGATTAATCACTTGAAGCCTTCGCTGTCGTACAAATGTAGACTACTGATGTGACTGGGAAGTGTACCAGATATTGAATTAGACAGCAGGTTGTATGGTGGGCAGCCCTCAAACCACAGAACACCTGGAGCTGGGCTGTAGTGGGAATAGTGCCAAGGTGAAGGGGCACACTGGAATTTTTTTTTTTTTTTTTTTTTTTTGGTGGTGACTCTAGGGAAAAAGTAGTGTTGAAAATTGTCTGAGAACATGAAATCTGGGAAATAGCTGCCGTAGAAATGAGAGAAAGCTAAATTGTGTGAGTAAAAAAGAGAGAAAAAAGGGGTTATTCTTATGATCACTGCCTCTGACACTTTGGCATTTTCCTTGAAAATATACTTCCCATATGTGGAGTTTCACAGGCACCTCATGGGATTGGGACTGTCTGTGATCATAGGGACGAAATAAAACGCCTGGTTTTTGTTCTTGAAAATACATTTGAGGGCTTGCATTCTTCAGTATTTGCAAGAATCTGAGCTGAAGACCTCACGCCGATCGGGCTGTGATTGGCTTCTCTGTGCTGGTGCATTATACTGTTGGGCTTGTCAGAATGTGAAAAATCTACAGGCCACCAAGTGGGGAAATCTAAGCTACTTAACATCTTTTTTCTTTAGGTGTATATATATATATATTTTTTGAAGACTTATTTTTTTAAGAACAGTGTTAGGTTCACAGCAAAATTGAGAGGAAGATACAAAATTCCTATAATATACCCTCTGCTCTTACACATGTATAGCCTCCCCCATTACCACCATCCCCCACCAGAGTGGGAGATGAACTTATAATTGATGAACTTACATTGACAAGTCGTAATTACCCACAGTCCATAATTTACATTAGGATTCACCCTTGTTGTTGTACATTCTATGGATGTGAACTAATGTATAGTGACATGTATCCACCCATCACTACAGTATCATGTAGAGTATTTTCACTGCCCTAAAAATCCTCTGTGCTCTGCCTGTTCATCTGTCCCACTTCCTTAACCCCTGGCAACCACTGATCTTTTACTGTGTCCCTAGTTTTGCCTTTTCCAGAATGTCACAGAGTTGGAATCATATAGTATATAGCTTTTCAGATTGGCTTCTTTCCTAGTAATACACATTTAAGCTTCCTCCCTGTTTTTTCATGGCTGGATAGCTTATTTCTTTTTAGTGATGAATAATATTCCATTGTCTGATTGTGTCACAGTTTATCCATTTTCTTACTAGACGACATCTCAGTTGCATCCATGATTTGGCAATTATGAATAAAGCTGCCATAAACATCCGTGTGCAGGATTTTGTGGGAGCCTAATGTTTTAATTCCTTTGGGTAAATATGAGGGAGCACAGTTGCTTGATCATATGCTAAGGGTATGTTTGGTTGAGAAAGAAACCGCCAAACTGTCTTCCACAGTGATAGTACCAGTTTTTAAATTCCTATCAGCAATGAATGAGAGTTCCTGTTGCTCCACATCCTTGCCAGCATTGGGTGTTGTCAGTGTTCCAGATTCTGACTATACTAATAGGTGTATAATGGTCTTGCGTTGTTTTAATGTGCACTTCCCTGATGACATAAGATGTGGAGCATCTTCGCATGTGCTTATTTGCCATCTGGATATATTTTTTGGTGAGGTGTCTCTTAAGACCTTTGGCTCATTTTTAATTGGGTTATTTTCTTATTGTTGAGCTTTAAGAGTTCTTTGTACATTTTGGATCTTCCCTTATGTCTTTAGTGTCTTTTGTCTCAGCCTTGAACTCCAAGTCTAGCCTTACTGACTTCGTGTGTATATAAATATGAGGTGACCCCACATATAAGGCATTTCCCCATTTTGCTAATGAGAAGAATGCAGGGGGCTTTTATTTTGCCAACTTGAATACAAACGCTTTTATTAATACAGATGAAATGGGAAATGTCTCTTTATAGTATTTATTGACTTAGTTATATACTCTATAAAATAACAATATTATTACATTTTTCTGTGCCCACATGTTATAAAAGTGTGTACCTATGTCTCACCAATAGAGGGAGAGGAGTGAGGCTTATGTCTGGGGATCTGATGGTCATTGTTGCCGAGGTGGAAGTACCCTTAGAGATCCTGTCCAAGACCCTTAGGTTACAGGTAAGAAAACTGAGGCTCAGTGCAGGCACACAGCAGGCTGTAGCAGAGCTGAGCTTGGGTTCGTGCTGCTTTTTCTCAAACTGGGGTAAAAGTGTTTCTGGGGGTTGTAAGTATCCAGGGTTACATGAAACCAGGGGCTAAAATATGGTACACCCACATGAATCATCAATTTAACCTGAATATGTGGTGATAAAACGTAAGAAGTTGAACTGAAAATAATCTTGAGTGTTTTTATATAGAACTGAGAGTGGACGACTCTGGTGTTGAGCATAAAATTCATATGAAATTTTAAGATAAAATATGAGACATCAGGAAATTTGAGGCAGCTTTACCTCCAGATCACTACAGGGAATTCATTCAGTGTCCAAATACGTAAGGGGTACAGATATTAGGAGAAATGGTTAAGGACTTCTGTACTACACCATTAAGGATATTATAAAGATGCTCCTCCACACGTAAAACTTCAGTTAAGGAACATTGACCCAATGTGAACAAAGAAACTGCGAGGCGGAGTAAAAGTGCAACTCTACCAACCACCAACAGATGGTGGTAGTGGTCGTTTAGTTGATGCCCCTTTGGGCTTGGGCACAAGTATTTTTTAGCACTCACCTCTTTTGAACCTAGTTAACACATCAATAGAGAAGCTGGGCTAGAAGAAAGCAATTTTTCATACTTGTTTATGGCCTGGTTGCATGCCACTGAAGATCAATTGATTCCCTTCTTCTGTAATTCCGTGCTTGCCAAGAAAGTTGGAATAGTTTCTTTCACACTTTAATATTGAATAAGACCTATCTTGATAGAGTGTCCTTGGTAGTACATATTTAAAGGAATGGATTTGAAATTACAGCTACAAGTCTGTTTCCTGTGAGATCAGTTTCTCGTAAATTGATTTAGCGGTATCTGATCATCTCTTAATTAACTGATAACATGCAATTAATTGCTGGGCAGAAGACCGTATCATGGTGTTATTATAATCCAGGAACTCTCCCCTTTCCTCTGGACCTCCTGCAGACTCCCTTCTATTCAACGTTCTTGCGGGGTTTCTTTTTTCCCCTCCTACTTGAAGAATGGCAGAATGGTTATTCTCTTTTTTACTTAAACAACTCCAGACACTTTCAAATGTAACCATTTTCATTCCATTTCTGCACGTGGGCATATAAAGTAAAAGTGACAGTAAACTGATGTAACATGCAGATTATACACAAATTGGTATAAGCAAAGAAACATGGCTTCTTTTAAAGCCCTTTGTAAAATCCCTCAGCAGTTTTCTACGTGTGCACCTAACTAGTATATACAGATAGAGCAATGACAGCTTGATTCTCTAAAGTACTTTTTTGTCATGGAATGAATTTTGTCAGGTTGGGGATAGGATCTGGGATTTTCAAACTAATGCCTGCAAGTCTATAGTGTAGATAATGTCCACTTTTTTCTTTTGCATTCTATTACGTAAATGACATGAACGTATTTCGTGAATCCAAAAGCGTGAGCACATTTCCTGGTGTCTCTTCAAGTCAAAGATTTCTGGTGAATACAGTTTATTGTAATACTAGTTTGGGGGATTGTTTTTCTCAGGGATGCAGCAGATACTTTGCATAATGGATGGCTGCATTTCTAATTTGGGATTAAATTTTCACCTCCCTCAGATGTGAAGTGGAAACTAGCCTTTTTCCAGCAGTGATTTCACCCCAGCTTTGTGTCTGCGGTGAATAGATTGTATTTCTATCAAGGAATCTGTCTTTGGCCAGATTGTCTCATAGTTCTATGAAGATTGGAGTTGTACAAACTTTTCTCCTTTGGGAATTTGACCCACCGTGTACAGTGTGGGATGGAGATCTGGGAAGGAGTAAAGCAATGGGTATCATGTGGTTTCACAGAATGGATTGTTAGCTATGGAGAGGTCTTCCATACAGTCTAGCTGTGTCCACTCAATTCATAGAAAAGGGATTTGAGGCTCTGAGAAGGCAAGTAATTTCCCAACATGACACAACTAATGGGGGGCAGATGTCTCCTGTTATAGTTTTTCGTGAACCATTATGCCAGACCCCTAAAAATTAGAGATTATGGTAAGGCTTGGTGTCTGCAATTTTATTCTTATTTTTAAAAGTATCTCACAGGTATTTCTAATTTATAGCCAGGTTAAGGAATTCTACTCTGTTTCTCCTGATTTACGGCAGTGCTTCTCAACCAGGGACGATTTTGACTCACAGGGTTCATACAGCAAACTCATTTGGGTGAGTTTGGTTCTTACCAGAGACACTTTTAATTGTCACACATGGGAATGGCTCCTGGTGTCTAGTTGGTAGAGACCAGAGATGCTGCTAAACACCTATAACGCACAGCAATGCACAGCAAGGAATTATTCAGCCCCAAGTGCCATTAGTGCCAAAACTGAGAAGCACCTAACTTACTGGGATTTATAGCACAGGGTCTAGAGTCTGCCAATCTCCAGATTGAATTTTAGTTCTTACCAGCTCTGTGGCCCTAGGCAAGTTACTTAATCCCTTGAAGCTCACTTTTCTCACCTGTAAAATGGGAATATTAACAGGATACTTCACAGGATAATGTAAAACGCTTAGAAGAATTCAGGCCTGATAGTAAATTCTCAGTAAACATTCGGTGTTATGATTAACAGTTATCATTACAGTGCATGACTTTTAGTTTTGATACAACGTCATAAGACATAGCTAAAAACTGTGAGGGAATAGCCTCCAAAGGTGGAAAGTTACACAAAGCACTTTGGCACATTCTGGAGGCTTAATACATGCTTGTTGATTTTTATTAACTTGAAAAATATGAGTGAGTGAGTGTGTGTGTGTGTGTGTGTGTGTACCATGGCTGTTTTTCTGTTCATATCTAGTAGGAATGATGAGTCGCAAATATGCACGGCCTCAGGCTGTATTGATCCATATCAGCTGTGGAGGGAGCTGAGATTCCTTGGGGAAGGAGTGAGAACAGATAAGCTCCAGCGGTGCTCAACATGATCCCAGGGAAGACAGTGCTCACTGACTACTTGGGGCCAGATTCCTGCTTACACTTCCTTTAATCCTGTAAGAGGAGAATAAGGAGTGACAGGGTAGGGGAGGTAAGGTGAGTTTGGGTTTTACTTGTGGCATTTTCTTTGCAAACAATTTTAGCTAGGTTGTAAACTCCTTATGGGCAAAGACCTTTGTTATACCTCTTCTGTAGCCCATAATGACTAGGCCTGTGCCAGACATGTGGGTGGTCCATAAGCATTTGTTTTGGGGTTGAAGAATTGGGGGCAGCCTCAGAATTTCCATGTAACCTGTGTAAAAGACAGGAATACAAATGACCTAGTCTCTGCTTGAGTCATGTTAAAAAAAAAAAATCTTAGTACTGATAATAATAATGATGGCAAACACTTATGTATGTATATATGCATGTACATGTATGCAGTTACATGTATATACATACACGTGTGTGTGTGTGCGCATGTATATAAACATGATGTGCTGGTAAATGTTTAACATTGACTCTAGCTTTGGCAGAGGATGACTGATGTCACTGAATAGGGAGTTGGGAAAAGATTTGGCTCTCGTGAGCCAGTACACGTCAGCTCCAGTACACAGCTGGGTTTTTTTTGTTTTTTGTTTTAATTAATTAATTAATTAATTTTGGCTGTATTGGGTCTTTGTTGCAGCGCGTGGGCTTTCTCTAGTTGCAGCGAGCAGGGGCTACTCTTCGTTGCGGTGTGCGAGCTTCTCCTTGCAATGGCTTCTCTTGTTATGGAACACGGGCTCTAGGCTCACGGGCTTCAGTAGTTGTGGCTCGCAGGCTCTAGAGCGCAGGCTCAGTAGTTGTGGCTCACGGGCTTAGTTGCTCTGCAGCATGTGGGATCTTCCCAGACCAGGGCTCGAACCCATGTCCCCTGCATTGGCAGGCAGATTCTTAACCACTGCACCACCAGGGAAGTCCCTAGTACACAGCTGTTTAACGGCCCTGGTGTGTGCCAGGTACTAAGCTAAGTGTTATAAGTGTATTAGCTCATTTAAACCTCATGTCAGCCCTTTTGAGGTAGATGTATTACTATCATCCCCATTTTGCAGGTGAGAAAACTGAGCACAGAGAGTTTAAGCAACTAGCCTAAGGTCACACAGCTGGTAAACGGCCGAGCTGGGTTGGAGACACAGGCAGCCTGGGGTCAGAGTGCTTGCCCTGCACCTCAGCGTTATACTGTCATCTCTCAGAAAGCTATAAGGAGTCCAGAATTACTTCTGAAAGGCACGCATTCCTCCTGGCTCTCTCTTCTCTCCCACACATGCAGCTCTTCCTTCCCTTGCCAGTGCCAAGAAGACATCACGCTCCTCAGGCAGGCGTGTCTCTGATGGCTTTGGAAGGTAAAATTAAGTTTTACCTTCTGGCTGCTTGTCTCACAGGAGCTGGCCACTGTGGAATTTTGAAGAACCGAACTCTTCTCTGCATTACATTTGTTCATCCTATGTAAAGCTCAGTGACGCCACCCCCTCCCATATCCCCAGAGACTCGAGTCCCACTCGTCCCTTTCGAATTGTCCCTCAAGGCCTAGCCCATTGCTTCCTTCTTTATGGAGTCTCTCCTGATGTCACCAAATTACTTAAGTAAAGGCCTTTTGAAAACGAAATTATCTTATTTTGAAGACTTTTTCCCTCTGTTCTGATTCGAGGCAGAGGGAAGGCCATTTGTACTCCATGTGGACAAGCAGGACACTGTCATTTTTCTTGTATAAGACCATTCTTCTGTCATGCTCAGCTGTCCCCGTGGGATAGTTGTAGGTGTTTCTCAAAGACTAAACCTGGATCGCATTGTCTGGTTTCGGATGGATATTGACATGGAGAAAAGAGAAGTGAAGACCAGTGCTCATCTCCCCCTAAGGACCCTTAACTGTGGTCATGCAGCAAATGGGGCAGCTGTGGGCTTTCTGAAGGGATTCAGAGCTGGGTAGTGATTGATCTGCGCTGAATCCTTATGTTGAGGAAAGGAGAGTGAGGGGTCATAGAGGATCCATGAGAGCACTGAAGGGCCCATTGGTGGTGAATGATTTTATCTTTCTCTGTGGCCTCTGGCACCAAGATATTCAAACAACATTTCTCAACATTGTTCCCTGGAGTTTTAAAAGAAATCCATTGTCAGCTAAGCCTGGGAACTGCTTATTGAACCGTATTTTAGACATGTATCTTTCCTATATTCCCTTTAGGGATTTTCTGAGCTTTTATTACACTAATATGTGATGGAATGTCTGCAAGGTTTTACCTAGCAATTTTCCTAGACTCACCTGCCATAGAAGTCTTTCTTCTCAAAGAATTTTATGGGACTTGTGTTCAGTAGAACAGCCTCTGGGGAATTCTGTATTGAAGATAAAAATTATTGGACATTTGGGGATGACCCTGAGAGCCACACTGAGCAGGAGTCAGTCATCGTCCTCTTAAGAAAATACATTTCCAGGAATTCCCTGGTGATCCAGTGGTTAGGGCTCTGTGCTCCCACTGCAGCACGGCCAAAAAAACAAAAAAGAAAGAAAGAAAATACATTTCCAAGTCATTATTCATAGTCCTGTCATTTGTGTACTGCTCTGATTACTAATGTATTAGTACATGGTAAACACGTGCACAAATGGAAAGTTTTCAAGAGGTGGGAAATTTAAACTTCCTGAGAGTGACCAGGAGTTGATGATGAACCCTTGTTATGTACTGATCAACACGAGTCAGTGTAACTATGGTTAGTACAGGAAGCCTTCTGCCTTAGCGAGTAGACTTCTGTCTGGAATTTGGGGTGGGACTACTTTTTGAATGACCATATGGAAGGTGATGGAATTTTTTTTTCCTAATGGTTTAGGTAAATTGTTGCCTGGTAGCAAAGATATGATCCAAATAGTTTCACAACATCAGCTTGTATGACTGTAGGCAACTCTCTGTGCCATTCACATTGAATTCAGGGTGATGCTAAAAGCTAGGATGAATAGTTAAATTTTGTTAGAGAGCATCTTTTATCCCAGTTTTTCATAAACACAGGTCTGGATGAAGAGCTTTTCAAACATTTAGATTTATGGACCCCAGTGCTGAAAATTTTAATTCAGAGCACTGAGGTGAAGCTTAGAAATGTGTGATTTCTAAAAGTAGTCTAAAAACAGTTGATACTTGTTATTTGCAGTAGTTATGTTCTGTACAGTTGCCAGAACGCTGAATTTGCAAACATTGACCATTGCTCCTAAGGGAAATACAGGGTTAGGTTCTGTAAGCTTCTGGTCACATTTTCATCAGTCACTCAGTACATGTCCTTGTTTTATTTGTGTTTCTGTTTAAAGACACTTTATGTAACGTATAGTTCTAAAAATCATGTATGCAGTATTTCTTTATAATAAAACAGGAAACAAGAAAGATTTAATAATTTCCTAACCCTGGATAATGTGACTGTAAATTTCTTTGACTTTCAGTCTCACAGTGCTGTCTACTATGCTTTTTTTTTTTTTTTAATCAGTTGTCATCTCAAGAACTCACAGCCACTTTTCTATTTTTCTGTAGCTTTATCACGCACTATAAATGTTACTTTTAACACTCTTTGGAGTAGCCTCATGTACAGATGGGCAAATTTTCTCTTTCTTTTTCTGGATGTGCCTTTCTGTTGAACTCATGGCTAACAGCACTATACAGTCCCTCGATATCTGAGTGGGATTTGTTCCAGGACCCCTGCCCTGGGGATACCAAAATCTAAGGATACTTATATAAAACGGAATAGTATTTGCACATAACCTAGGCACATCCTCCTATGTATTTTAAATCATCTCTAGATTACTTATAATACCTGATACAATGTAAATGCTATGTAAATAGTTGCTGGTGCATAGCGAATTCAAGTTTTGCTTCTTGGAACTTTCTGGAATTTTTTCTTTTGAATATTTTTGATCTGAGGTTGGTTGAATCTGCGGGTGATCAGGGCCACCTGCAATTCATGCCTAAATGAAGCTTATCTAATGCATAATTTCTCTGTAAGGCACATCACAACCTTCATGTACTTTGGGACACGAGACAGCCTTTTAGCACTACACTTGAGGGTTCCTTTAAATAGAGAAGTCATATCAAAAAGCACAAAAATGTGAAAACATGGCACTTAATAGATGCCATGGAAAAGGCATAGATGCCAACGAAAAGGACACTTGTTTATACTTTAAGAGCTGAAACAAGAAGGTAGAGCATCACCTTATTTGATCTCCTGTAGCATGCATGTTGGTCAAGTAAAATTTTTCACTGGTCCTTGTGTGTCTGTGAATCACCAGCAGAGTGCCACAAGTGTTGATTTTTGGGGTTACAAATAGGTGAATTCACAAATATCTACTCCATGAATTATCAGGAGCAACAGTATTTCTCCATGTGAAGCTAGATTGGGGAACCACTGGTGTGGCAGAATTCAAATCCCTCTTCCATCAGTTTGTCTGAGAGTAGTGTGACCTCAGACACGTTATTTAGTTTCTCTTAGCCTCAGTTTTTCTTCTATAAAATGTGGCAATATCAGATGCTCCCTCATAGGGTTGTCATGAGCATTAAATGAGATAACAGTCTTAGAACAATAGTTTGCATACATGCATACTCAATAAATGTTACCTTTTGTGTTATTGGTGGTGATATTAGAGTTGGAGTAAACTGGGGTGTAGAACTACTTCATGCAAATGGGTTAATTTCTCTGGATCTGTTTTCTCTTCTGTGCAGTATGTACTGTAATAATTACAGTCATTGTACAGTGCCGAGGTTAGGAGGGACCAACCTTCTGTGCAGTTGAAAATCCACGTATAACTTTATAGTATTTTTGGTTCCACATCCACAGACTCAACCAGATCATGTAGTAACTTAGTTATTTATCAATGAAAAAAAATCTGCGTGTAAGTTGATCCACCCAGTTCAAACTTGGGTTGATCGAGGTTCAGCTATGCTTAACAGGGCTGCGGTGAGCATTCCATGACATACCATAGGTGACAGAATTTGGTTAGTTCTGAAGCCCAACACAGTTGGGAACAGTTGCAGTGTTATGGAGAAGTATGAATGCAGTCTACCGTTTTCCTAATAATCATAAATATCACTTAGCATTTACAGTATGTTTCCATGAGGATTTAACATTTTGGGGTTAAAATGCTTTCCTCACCACTTGGCATATTATAGTTCTTGTTAACTGTAATTATCATTCCTTTGCTTTAGGCTAGTGGTTCACAATGGAAGTGATTTTGATCATCAGGGGGCATTTGGCATGTCTGGAGACCTTTGTTGGTTGTCATAACTGGAGGGAGGTGCTACTAGCTTCTAGTGGGTAGAGGCCAGGCATTCTGCTAAGCTTCTTACATACACAGGACAGCTGCCCACAGCAAAGAACTATCCGGTTCAAAATGTCACTAGTGCCCAGGGTGAAAAACCCTAAACTAAACTGACAGTTCCCTGAGGTCAGGTACTATGACTTACTCACCCTCCTGAACCCTGGTATAGGAGTGGAAGAGTCTACAAAGGCACTTAGCCCTTTGGTTTGGTGTGTCCGCAGATTGGCTTCATGACCTCCAAGTCTTAAGAGTCAATCCTTGACATATCTCCTCCCTTCTGATTTTATTATTTTAAAAGTTTCAATTGTGCCATATTTGAAACATAAGGAAAAAAACAGAAAATAGTATAAACAGTGTTCGCAGTGTGGTCTGTGGACTGGTGCCAGTCTGCAAACTGTTATCAGCCCAGAAGGAGGCCAGTAGAGAAGGTGGGAGAAAGAGTTTAGGCATTGTGAGAGCAATTGGCCCATCCTGTGGTGTTTCTGTTGCATATACAGAAGTATCAGGCTGCAGCAGGTTGGACATTTAAAACTACCCTTCTCTTCCGGTAGTTTGAGAAGCACAGATAACCAATGCTCGGATTCTGACTTTCCAGATTTCACAGATGTTGACATTTTGCTATCTTAAGTTCATATTTGTCCCTCCCTTTGTCTCATTCTGTCACCTTTTCCCTATTTGTTAAAGACGTAGCACACTGCAGACATACTTATTGAACCCCCAGTCTGTGCTTGGTACAGGATTCGTCCTTCTCTGGAACAGGTGTTGCAGTGCTCTGCCCAGCACCCCACATCTCTGCTCTACCCATTCCCTGCCCCACCCCCGGCCCTGGAAATCACAGCAAGTCCACAGAACCAGCAGCTAGAAAAACAACAAACACATACCTACCATTCTGACCTGTCAAACTTCCATTAAGATCAGAGGTTGGTAAACTACCCCCATTTCAGTAAAGTTTTATTGGAACACACCCATGCCTACGCCTCCATGCATTGTCTGTGGCTGCTTTCACACTAAATGGCCAAATCGAGTGGTCGCTACAGAATCCGTATGGTCTGCAAAGTCTAAAATAATCAGTGTGGCCTTTTATAGAAAACGTTTGTTGATCCCTAATTTAGACAAGTACTTTTTCATGTAAAACCAGGCTGGGGTGCTCATTTGCATATCAGATCTAAGCAAATTGATTTCTCCTTGGACTGAATAGGTCCTACTTGTTATGGTGGGGCTGAGGGGAATGGATCCAATCTAATGACTATTTTAATTTTTTTTTTCCTTTAATTCACCTTTTGGTTTGTTCTGATTGAGCTTCTATCCTGAATTTGTTAGTGGAGTTCTTGGTAATTCCTGTTTTTTTCAGTATGTCCATGGCCTGCTCTCTTGGTGGCAGTAATAAAGACATACAAAGATGATTATGAGACTAGAAGTAACAGGTAATGATTACTAATACCAAGTGCCAGGTTATGTACTTCATATGCTTCACATCATAGCAAGTCTGTCATCCCCTATTTTCAAATGGGGAAACTGACGCCCACAGATGAGATGCCCAAGGTCTCCCATCTTGGAAGGAGCAGGACAGGGATTCCAGCTCAAAAGTCTTGGCCTGAGTCCAGTCTTATGCAGCAGAGCCTTTTGATTATTGATGCGTTGCTGTGGTTTCTGTTTCCCCATATATTTTAGAGTGTTAATTTTCCAGCTCTTTTTCTGAGAAACCAAGATGTCATTTTAAATGGCTGTTTTCTGCTGAATTTGTCCTTGTTTAATTATGAAGATGACTTGTGTGTTTAATAAGATGCCCCTTCCAAAACAACATAGAGTTCATTTTGTTGACAGGAAATCATTTATTCTGTAATTTACATAGGATAATGGAGGTATGCTTTGACATTTGCTTTTCTCCCCACTCATTCTAGATTGAGACTGGGGATCGGAAAAGGCCTAGTTCTACCCTCTGTGGGGATATATACCCACAATTAATCTCTTTGCAAACCACCCGGTGCACAAATGTGTAGAAGACAGACATTTGAGCTTTGCAATTTGTTTTTTATTTTCTAGAGCTCTAAACTGATGTCAGGAAAGATGGTTCTGTGTCCTGAAGGGTGCCTAATTTGCTTCAGAAAATGAGGATTCATGCTGGAATCCTGGAGTGCAGTTTAGTGTTTTGTTTGATGTGCCTGTGAGGTGCCAGTTTGATAAGTGTGTGTTTGTTTGAACTTGATGCTTTTCCCCCTACCATTCTTATTCCCAGAATTAAATTCTAGTCATAATTGGTTCTTTGGCATCATATAGATCATTCCATCATGTTGTAATAGCTTGTTATGGAAGACTAGACATTGTGGCCTCCCGTGGAGATGATGTTCCTTGTTAATCTTGTTTCATTACAGCAAAATTTGTCTAATATGAAAGTGAAAAGAATAATTAGAAGATGTCAGAAAACTTTTTGACACTCCGCTTTCTGTGATTTTAAGTATAGTTTGAAATAATCATATGATAAGAGCAGAAATCTGGCCCATTTTCCCCTAATGAGATCTGGAAACTTTTTCAAAAGACAATAATGTTCATCGTTCCCAGTGAATGTATAGATTTCAGCGTAGTCAAGGGACAGTCACTTTGTATAGCTAGACACCGCCCCCCCGCAAAGGTGAATAAGTATGGGTGTTTGCGTGTTTATCTTAACCTTGTCTGAGTTTTCTAGGATGTTTTTTGTCTGTGGCCCTAGACAAGGCCATGTCTCCCCTAGCATTTTGTACTTGACCCTTGTTGCACTCGCCACAATTGTGATTATTTGTATAATTGTGCATTTAATGTATATTTCTATTGCTTGACTGTGAACTCAGAGAGGGTGAAACCCTTGTCTGATGTCTTTACCTTCATGGTCCTAGGACCCTGCAGAGTGGGTGACATGGGGTAGTCACTTAGTGAATATTTGTGGAATGAATGAATCAAATCAATGATCTTTTACCACACCAAAAATATTGAGTTCCCTTGGAGGCTGAAACTATGCCTTCTCTTTCTTGTATGTACCCAACAACAGAGCACAGAGGAGTCATTTTCTAAATAGCAGTTAAATTGGGTAGCTGAGTGATTTCCATGTGGCCAATTTATATAATCTGTTTTTTTTTTTTTTTTTTTTGTATTGTTCTGGGCAGGCTATAAACCATGGGTTCAATCCATCACCTGGAGACACCCAACCAAACTCTGGGAACCTGCTTTCTTCACCATCTACTCATTTGGAAATTTGAGGGATGAGAAAGGTAGAACCTGGGGCTGACATCACTGTAACACAGGGAGTGGTTTGGTGCGGATTTTCTCCAGAAGCAGAATTGGCAGTTCTGGGATAATTACACATCACAACATAGTGGGTATGAGCATGGACTTGGTAGTCAGACACACTCGGTACTTCCTGTCTGGGTGACATTGGGCAAGTTATTGAATCTGGCTGAGCCTCACTTTCCTCTTCTACAAAATAGAGATAAATAGGACCTACCTGGTGGTTGTTGGGTTTAGATGAGTATACAGGACTGGCATGAAACACGTGAAGAGGGAGCCACTATCATTGATCCTTAAAAGAAGGAGTTGTGGATGTAAGTTCTGGTTGATTTCTAGTAGTTCTTGTGTCTTCATCCTGATGTAGTTATATCAAGGTACTGGGACAGAAAACCTTCAAATTTGGACTCCACACAGTTTTGTACTTCGAAGGTATTTCATTTGGTTTTGGCATTGGACAGAAACTTAGATAGGAGGACAAAAAGTGGCTTATGAGCTGATAAAAAATATTCAGAGCTGGATTTAAGAGAGAGTGAGCACATGTGATAGATGACTTGTATCCCACATCCTTGCTACTCAAAGTGTGGTCCATGGACCAGCAGCATTGGCATCACCTGGGGGCTTGTTAGAAACTCAGAATATCAGGGCTCGCCTCAGTCCCAAGGAACCAGAATCAGCATTTAAACCAAATTCCTAGATAATTGAAAGAAAGGCACATTAGTATCTGAGAAGAGATATCCTATAGAATTCATTTGCTCATTACCTTAATTTGGTAACTAGCAAGTGGGAATCTTGGTGCTTATAGATGGTATTGCAGGACCGAAAAGGTAAAGAATCATTTTTAAATTAAACTTGATTGTGAAAATAGTAGCATTTTACTTGACCACTGGGTTTTGACTGAATAGCAAATTGGAGCTTTCATTCCTCCACTGACATACTGGTATTTGGTTCATCACATCCTTATGAAAAGTCAACAGTGATATTTATAAAGAGAACTATATAGTTCTCTGGAGCCCCAAAGAAAGATTTTGTAAGTGATTTTGAGCCAAAAAACCAGAATCGCTTAATGTTAAGAAACCCTCACCTCATTCCACCTTTGCAATGCAGATTGTTCTTTTCAGCCTTAAATCTCTTTCCCCAGGGTATATAGGATTAAGTCACTAATTTTCCTTGGCGTGGCTTCCACATCATTTTAAAGTCCTAACATACTGAATTCATGTTAAACTCCAAATGATTTTCTGTGTTCACACAATGATCCCCTGATAAATATATCAGATGTGGTGTAAGCGTTTTACATGCATTATCTCAATTAACAATGACCCTCTAAGGCAGGTATTGCTATGCTAGTTTGATAGATGAGGAAATTTCACTCAGACTATTGGTGACCTTCCCAGTAGCGGGTAGCCATTCAATGGCAGAGTCAAGATTTAAACCAAGGTCTTAGTGCTGTTGCTTCTATTGCAGGTTTTTATGCAAGTTGGTTTGCTTTTTATTGGGCTTTGCTCCAGACTTGGGAGCAAGAGTCATTGCTACTGGATTTGGCTGCGCAAAGCTCAGGCTAATTAGGATGCAGCCAAGTAGAGATTTTTATAGAAACCAAAGTTGAACCAGGCTGTTGAAGCGGGCGGGGTGGGGAGGTTCACTGCACTGGCTCCCAATTGCTTGGGGATCCTGCTTTGTGTTCCCTTTAACAGAGGGGTTTATTTAGGAAATAAGCGCAGCTTTCTCCCTCAGTGACTAGCTACATATGCCTCTTGTACATACAAAATAGAGAGTATTTTCCCCCATCCCTCTTAATTAATTCAAAGGCATATTTTCTATTTGTTTTACCTGGGAGGCATTGTCAGCACAGGCTCTGGAGGTGAATCCCAGCTCCACATTGACTGTATACGTTGGGCAAGATACTGAGCCTGCCTCTGTTTCTGTTTCCTTTCTTTACATTGGGGCTAACAGTAGTATTTACCTCCTAGGGATGTGGTGGGGTTGAAGGTAGGGCGGCATATAAGGTTCTTGGTCCAATACTTGGCAGGTAGTAGGCATTCCATAAATCTTAGCTATTGATATCATTATCCTTAGCCTCCTTATCATCATGTTTGCTATTGTATCTCTTTTTTGATGCCTCCAGATATAGCCTGTTTGGTGTGGAACACAATAGATATTCTTTAATTTATTCCCATTTCTTTGTTAGTTAGCCCTTCTTCATTTCCCCCCCTGGAATAAGAAGTTTGTACTAAAAGATTCTTTTGTCCTTTTACCTATGATAGTTATCTTAATTCCATTAGCCTCTTTTATATTCCATAATATTTTATATGCATAAGATTTAGAATTGAAAATTGCTTAAAAGATGTATATTGGTCTGTGTTTAATGATCGTTTGGCACATAGAATTTGACTCTCTTTGAATCTGAGATCTAGTTTGAAAACTGACACCAGACTTCACCTCATTTCCAATACTAAGCCTTCTGGGAAGCCAACTGGAAAACACAAACAGAGCTGACATCCTATCAGTGTCATATGTAGTTTGAGAGACAGTAAAATGCAGCAGAGACAAAGGGGCTTTGAAATCGATGCAAGTTTTCTAACTTTTGGTTAAGAAGAATGAATTTTCTCAACATATGGTCTAGAATTTCTGTGGTGATATTGAGGGAAACTGTTTTTTTTTTTCTTTAATTTAGCACTTCTGAAACTTCATTTCTCTTTCCCTGATGCAGACTTGATGACACTAGAGGATTATGTTTTTATTACAAAACTGAAATCTGGAATGGTTAGCAAGAAGACCCATGCCTTTATGCTCAGACAGCTCCAATGTCTTTGACACAAGAGCTTTCCAGGTTATCAGTGAACTCAAGGTACAGCCAACCTTTGAGAAGAAACTAAAAAAAGAGAAAAACCAAAAAACTTAGGAAGATTGTTTCTTTGCTAAATAACATGACTTTTCACAAGAGTGTGAAAGAGCCTGGACACTGGAATTGAATTGCTTAAGTTAAAATCCAATTTCTACCTCTTACTAAGCTGTGTGAACTTGGGCAGCTTTGTCAACTTGTCTGTCCTTCAGTTTCTCTTTCCTAAAACAGAGGTAATGATAATTCCCATTTCAAAGAACGGTCAGGATTGAATTAAATAATGTATGTAAGCACTTAGCACAGTCCTGCAATAAATTGCAGTCATCGTGGTGATGGATGAGGACGACTCAAAATTCTCCTCTACATGTCAAAGTGAGCAAAATGGAAAAACTCTGTGAGTTAACAAAATCTGTAGGCATTGTACCATTAGTGGAAAGAAGAACAGAAAAGCTCTTCATTTTCTCATCTGTGTTTTGCTGAGTTTGGGTTCTATTTCCAAAGTCACAGTTGACTGTGTATGTAATAATCTGTACCATAACTCTGTGTGGCTGGATGTAGATTTTTTTTCCTTTTAATCAGTGCATTACTTTATATTTTCTAAAGTCTTTATGGGTTTTCAGTGAAGTGTCTTCCAGTGCCATCTGGGACTACAGGTGGTGAGATGGTGTTTTTTTCCGCCTCTCTCCTCTCTATGTCTGTATTCCCAGTCATCATACTGTTCCAATGCCAGGGAGTTGAATGAGAGCCCCCCGCTGGCCTTCACACTGGTAGGAAGATGCATTGTGTGTAATAAAGGGAGCTTATAAAGGCTCCTGTAATGATTGCAACTGGGCTTGCTGTTCTGAGGCAGGAGACAGTTTTCACTTTTTGAAATTGATATGAAAGAAATGGGGTAATAGCAAGAGCATTTTCAAGTTGAAATTTAAATTATTTGACAGTTGCAAAATACATATATCACTCTACGTGTGCTTTATGCTTAAGATTTTGCATTTCTCAAACCACTGGGCCATGAAGTCAGTATAGCTTGTATTCTTATAGTTGGGACCCAACACTCAGAAATTTAGGAAAAGAAATGCAGTGAGCAGGAGGACGCAGAGGGGTTGGTGGTTCCTACGCAAATGTGCATTTCATGCCCTGACCAAGGTTCATACTGTGACTTTGGGGTAAGAAGAGGTAAGAGCAGGTAAAATTTGGCATATTGGCGTATCACCATGCCCAGAATGAAAAAGACATTCTTCAGGGCAAAAAGTGGACATTCAATACTCTTGTCACTAGCACACAGAACAAGACTCAATAGTGTGAATTTGAAGCTTTTTACTACTGATGAAACCTTTGATTTGAAAGTGGCAAGGAAACCTTTTCACTGATCGTTATCAGGCACTCTTACTTCAAAACTGTGCTTCTCCTTTTGTTTATATTCCAGATGGGTCAGCATTCCACAGCTTTCTCTATACCTTTAACACGTATGCTAGTATTCTACTACCACCATTTAAAAATTTTACTGGAAATTTCTCTGTCCTCAGTTTTGTGTATCTTGCTGTGTGTGTGTTGAAAACTTTAGGGATGATTGATTAACTTGTGAACACACCACACAACAACAGTTTCTATTCTGTACCCCCCGTTATCTGGGCACAAAGATCTACACCTTAGCAGAATAAGGGCAAGTGATAAATCTTTCCATTCTAGAACAATGTGTTGCTACCTTTGCTGTCTGTTCTGTATCTAGGCCAATATATAAAGGAGACTTTCAGGTACAAGAAGGTGCTCTTTCCCCCTCACCAAGTTGTGAGTTCAGTGCAGATTTTCATTGGGAAAGAAATAGAAAAATAACATGCAGGGTTGCTTACCCCCTTGAATTTATTTTATAACCACAGGTGACCTCTGTGGATGAATTAGCTCACCTGGTGAACTTCTAGCTACTCAGAGTTCCTAGACTCCAGCAGTTTAGGCCAATAGGGGGTCATATTTTGATGATAACTTTGGCCAGGACTGCAATCTGCTTGCCCACAATTTTGGGCCTAGTGACTTTTTCAGGTATGCCTCATAGTAACTCTGGTCACTGGCTTCAGCCTTCAGAATTACACATACGTTCAGTCTCTAGAAAACCAGTGACCAGTTAACATCACCGTTATTTCAATCCCTGTAAAGCTGAGGCCTCTTCATGCATGGACTTGCATTGCATGAAATCTACTAATACTTGGATGATTCCTAAAATGCAGTCATAGGAAGTTGAATGGTGACAGTCATTCTGTTGCGTTGGCAAACTATTAAACCACAGAGGCCTAGGGAGATTTCAGTTTCATCTCAGGATTCAACTAGGCTGCCCTTTGCTTAAGTTAAAGCAGTGGTTCTCAACTGAGGACAGTTTTTCCCCAGGAGATGTTTGACAATGTCTGGAGATGTTTTTGGTTTTCACAACTGGCAGCAAACGAGTAGTAGCATCTGGCGTCTAGTGGGTAGACACCAGGGATGCTGCTGAACATCCCACAATGCACAGCACAGCCCCCTACAACAGAGAATTATCTGGCCCCATATAAGGTTGAAAGCCCTGAATTGAAGTAAAATTTTATTTTTTCCAGGTGTTATGGTGTTATTTCTCCCTCTGTTATTCACTTCGAATGACTATGAATGACTATGACTCACTTTCTTCTTGAAATACTTAAGTAATGGCAAGTGACTTCATTTATAGAAAGTGAAACCAAATTTTCTTAGAAGAGTGTTTATTTATCTACCCTTTGATGATCAGAGTTTAAAAATATTTAAATAATGACTTCATAGCATGAGTGTGACTAGTATAGAAACAATAAGAGAGCTCATTTAGTTTTCATTTTGGATGGCCTGTGTATAAATAATTGTTGAAGTTTGGAAGTAGATATTGTTTTGTTCAGCCAACTTAGCATTATCCCTTTAATTAAAGTGTTTTTTCTTTTCCCTTCAGTGTAGTAGTTAAAGAAGGTAGGTTTTTAGATGTTTACATATGAATATTCCCCGAACACGTTTGAACTGAGGCACTACGTACTCTAAAGATGAGCTGAAGAGTTAATCTGAAATGTAGTCATTTTAAGATGGGGGGGTGGGAGGAAGTTGGCTTGTAGTAAAAAATCATTTGAAGAATTAACTTTGGGGTTAAGTGAAGCATATAGTTGCTTTCAACTAGGGGACAGGGATTATCTCTTGGATCCTCTGAAAATCTGGTGGTGTTTTCTTGGTGCCACTTACAAGGATGGCATGCTGGGGATGTCTGCCTGCAGTGAGAAAAAGAAGGAAGCAAAGAATTTAAAAGTTGACTCACTCTTAACCGTCAGTTGATTTCTTTGTTTGGTGTTGCTGATGCCATGTGGCTGGAAGAGTGGGCTTAACGTGTAAGCACGTAGGCCGTAATGTCCTGCTAACCACCATCACAGTCAGGGCATTGAGAGTTTCCAGTGAGTCCTGGGCTCTTGCTACCAGATCTGTATCCTGGAGCAAGTGTAGACCCAGAGACTTTGGACATGCAGGGATTATGACTCTACTGGCAACTTAGACCTTACCTCCAGAGTGTGTTTGAACTGCTTTGGGTGTTCCTTCAAATGAGAAGCCTCTGGACCACTATTTTGTGTTGTTCCTTTTGCAGGTAGTTGAACTGGCTAAAACCAAGCCAGGGCCCTCGTAGACCTGCTTGTTCATGAGCCTGGGTAAGCCCACTGTGTGGGATTTCATTCCACCAAGTCATCATGGTCCTAGGAAAGCAGTAAGCAAAAAAGTCAAATGTTCTTGAAAAATTATCATATAACATATTAGCAGAATTATAAGAAGTGTTAAGAACAAGAAGTGGGGGTCTTGAGGGGGAAGGAGCCACAATCCCTCTGTCCCCAAACAGCTCTTTTTATGTTTTGCTTATTTCCTGCGAGGCCTTGACTTATATGCACATACACAAATCACATTAGCAGTATGGAATTTCAAATGTGTACCCTGCTTATTTTACATACAGGGATATCATAAATGCTTTCCATGTTGGTACAAAGTCATCACTATGGTGAGTCAAGAATCGTGTAGTAGGGAATTCCCTGGTGGTCCAGTGGTTAGGACTCTGTGCTTTCACTGCTGAGGGCCTGGGTTCTATCCCTGCTTGGGGAACTAAGATCCCACCAGCCGCACGGTGCAGCCAAAAAAAAAAAAAAAAAAAGAATCTCGTAGTAGTTCATATTAGTGCCCCTCAAAATTTATTTGCATTCTCATCACCTGGCAATGTTGTTAAAATGCTGATTGTGACTCGCTTTGCTCTGGTCAGGACCTGAGGATCTGGATTCCCAACAGGTTTCCATGGGCTGCTGATATGGTTGGTGTGTTAGTTTCCTGTGGCTTAAAATCACAGAAATATATTCTCTCATAGTTCTGGAGGTCGGACGTTGGAAATCAAGATGTTGGCAGGGATTTGTTCCCTCTGGAGGATTATAGGGGAGAACCTCTTCCTTGCTTTTTGCTGCCTTTTGTCATTTCAAGAATGCTGTGAAAATGCAATTACACAGAAAGTAACCATTTGAAACTGGCTTCTTGCTGCCTTTTGTCATTTCAAGAATGTTATATAAATGGAATCATACAGAAAGTAACCATTTGGGATCCACATTTTTCACTCATCATAATTCTCTGGAGATTCAGCTAGAGTGTTGCACATATCAATAGTTCCTTCTTTTTATTACTGAATAGTGTTCCATGGTATGGATTTACCACCTCTGTTTAACCATTCAGCCACTGAAGGACATCTGGGTTGTTGCCATTTTTTTTTGTATATTACAAGTAAAGCAGCTATAAACATTCATGTGTAGGTTTTTGTGTCAGCATGATTCTTCATTTTTCTGGAGTAAATGTCCAGGAGTACATGGCAGAGTCCTATGATAGTTGCATGTTTAGGTATTTAAGAAACTACCAGACTTTTCCAGAGTAGCTGTAACAGTTTGCATTCCCACCAGCAGTGTATGAGTCATCCACTTTCTCTGTGTCCCAGCTAGCATTAGGTGTTGTCATTATTTTAGCCACTCTGATAGGTGTATAGTGATATCTAATGATCTTAATTTGCATTTCTCTAGTCGCTAATAATGTTGAATATCTTTTCATATGCTTATTTGCCATCTGTATATCATTTTTGGTAAAGTGTTCATATTTGATGTCTTTTTGATGTCTGTTCATATCTTTTGCCTGTTTTCTACTTGAATTATGTGTTATTGCTGTTGAGTAGTAGTTTTTTCTCTGTTCTAGATACTAGTCCTTTGTCAGATATGTGGTTAGCAAATATTTTCTCCCAGTCTTTTCATCTTCTAAAGGTCTTTCCCAGAAAAAAAAGAAAACTTCTGTCTTGCTAGTCTACCTATTACCTGGTTCTTTAGGTAGAGAGAGCAGGCTTTTGTTGGACTCTTGTCATCTGTACCCATTGACATTTACCAGTTTGTTGGCTTCTTCAGCTCCAATGCTGGGTTATACCGGGTGTGAAGAAAACCCATGGAACTCACCTGCGTGCTGAGATCTTTCCTGAGGTTGCTAGCTGGTCTGCCTTCTTCTGTTTACATTTCAGAGACTTCTTGTTTGTTTTATAGATGACATCCAAGGTGTATTGTACTTAGTGGGAGGAATAGGGAAATGCACATCTGCCCCATCTTCCCAGAAGGGGAGGTGTTACTCCTTTACTTTTTATAGACTTGCAGGTGGAACATTGACTTGGCTCTCTAATCCAGAACATTTCTTAATGAGAACTGTTGAGTTGGCATGAGATGTTTGCTATCAGCATGGTTTTAAAGGAGATAATAATTACTCAGAACACTGGTTATACGCATTTATCCAGTTATTTTCTTTCCAGCCCTTCTAAGGGACCCTGAACTGTAGAGGCACTAATGGAAGAGCAGAAAGGGTGAGAAGCTGAGAAATGAATAGTCTACCTCACCATCTGGCCTGCTGCAGTTCAGAAAGTCACATGGCACAGCCAAGTTAGTTCTTCTTCTCTGTGTTTATTTGAGGTGCCAAATGCTAGACTTAAGCCAAGAACTGATTTTGAAAATATTTTTCTACTTCTGTTTTGTCAAACGTGTTCCTTGGCGTATTATGTTAGGGCTTGTTCTGCTAAAGCTTAGCAGAGCCTTCTGTCTCTTCAGGCTGATTTGGCTTTGCACAATTCAAACATTAGACCCTCGTTTTGGAACAGAATTCTCCTCTAGAGATAGCACGAAGTGTGTTTTAATTTCCAGGCAGGTAATACCTATCAAATGAGAGTTGGAGCTTTTATTCTTTAGCTGTTATTCTTTTATATATGGGACTTCTGTTTTAGCCCTTTTCTGCTCAAGCCTGTTTGACTACGTTTTCTCTTTCTAATTACGGGGAGAAGAGCAAATGTTAAGCTAGCCTTCTTTTAACAAGAAAAAGCAATGAAAGTGTCACTGCTTTACTTTCGTAATTTGATTTTGCTTGAACTTTTAAGATACCAGTGTGATTTTTGTATAAATAAATAAAGCTTACATGTCAAGGTTATAGGGGGGGTAGATGTCAAGGTAAGACAGTACATAAACACTTCGAGGAAACTTTTGGTGTCAGGATGAGGAAAGGGTTTTCTGCTGGGGTTAAATATTTGTAGTTGCTGATGAAAAAAATTTTAAAGCCTTTTCACTTATTCCCCGGGAGTCTTGGAGAGAAGGATAGTTGTAGCAGCTTCTATGTCTCTGACTAGTGGCAGAATAATATCTCATTAAAGGAAATTGATTGTTCCTGTGCACGCTGAACAGCTTGATCAGGACCTGGGGGTGGCTGAGAGCCTCACTTGGTGTTGGTACTTGAAGAAATGAGGCAGCCCATGGTTCAGCGTTAGCTTGAGTGTAGAATCCATCGACAGAATAATTACCCGATTCACAGCAGTCACGTTTGAGTTGTGTTTAATTTGGGGGAGGCTTCTATTTGTTCTTTCATCTTCTCTAGTTCTTTCTAAATGTGCCAGTGCCTTATTCAGCTCCAAAAATCAGCCTGTACCACTTTTGAGACATCAGCATTATTATTTCAGTGTGGGTAAGTCCTGCATTTGTGCTCTCAGCCCGCCCTTTCTCACCTTCTTCTTCGTCATCCATTACAGCCCCTTTCCCACCTTTTACATTTGATATGTGTTCTTCAAACTAAATATGTGTAACTTATTACTTTTCTCAGGAATTGGTGTGAAAGCCAAGAGGATGGCTGAGCTGCCGTGAGAGACATCAAAGTCCAGGTCACCCGCCATCCCCTGATCATTTGAGATGAATTTTCTACCCAGCTTATTTGAGTTTTCTTCCCTAGGCAGGGCAGGCAGAAACCCAGTTTAAATTCCCAGGGCTGTGATTCTAAGAGGGGGTTGGAATTATTATTATTATTTTTTAGCTCCCTTTCCCCTTGATGTTCTTCACTGCCACCCATCCCTTCCTGCTCCTGGTTCAGAGTCTTATTTCTACTTTGAAGCTCAGGGCACTTCATCTTAGGAGATCCTGCAGGATTCTCTATACACAGATGGTTCTGCATAGATGTTCTCACAATTAGCGAATCCACTGAGAATTCAGGATCAGAGAAGTAGGCTAGGCTTAGAACCCTGGCTGCACACTGGAATCACCAGGGGAGATGGAAGAAACAAAAAAACAAATAAACCCCACCAATGCCCAGTCCCTCCCCTAGATTCTTGCTCTGAGTTGGGGGATTAAGCACTGGTATTATTTTAGCTGTGCCCCAGGTGATTCTAATGTTCAGCAAGGTTCATAGCTGTCCCTTCCAGGTAATGTCCAGTTACCTCTTAAATTCTGAGTAAGCCTGGCTGGTTCCCTGTTATTAGAACATTCCAGGTCCCAAGGAGAGAGCAGCTCTCTGCTTTTGCTGTTAGAGGCATGTGAGGGAAGCCAGGTGAATTCAATTCCTTCAGGTTCTCATGGTGACTCTAAATCAACATCACCTAATTTTCTTTTTTAATATAGGCTTATTCTAAAGCAGGAATTCTCAAATGTGGCTTGTCATCTCCCTAGGGTGTAGGCTGGTCTCAAAAGGCATTGCAAAATTTATTTAAAGTCACTTTAATTTCTAAAGATAATTTTCTGTCTCCTAAGGACTGGTCTGAAATCAAGCAATGGAAAAGAGGGTGTTAGAGGTTCCCAAAGGCTGAGGTGTTGACATGCTTCTGTTTGTTCCTCTGACAAATGTTGGATCCCCTTCTGTGTTTTGGTAACTCTGTAGTGTCAGCTGTGACTTGCTTGCCTAATAACAGCAGTCAGTAATTGGGTTTACTGCCTCATTTGGTGTCTTTGTTGCAATTTTTTAAAATGTCATTTTAGAAGTGGGGTGAGTATGCCTGCATATAAGCTATTTATTTATTTATTATTTTTTACTTTTATTTATGTTTTTTGGTTTGTTTTTAGCGTCCTGGTTTTTTTTTTAATTTTTATTGAAATATAGTTGATTTACAATGTTGTGTTAGTTTCAGGTGTACAGCAAAGTGATTCAGTTATACATATACATGTGATTCAGTTATATATATATATATGATTTAGATATATATATATGATTCAGTTATATATATATATGTTTTTTTCTTTTTTAGATTCTTTTCCATTATCAGTTATTATAAGATACTGAGTATAATTCCCTGTGCTATTAAGAATTCAGCTGCTACAACCCCTGTGGTGTGTAAACAGTCAAACAGCTTTGAACTGTCTGAACTCCTTAGCGCTCTGCTTCCTCAAAGTGGGGGGAAGCAAGCCAGAACAGGTTTATATGTAGTAGGGGCCTGTTAGAGTGACTGCCGAGTTGATGAGCCAGGAGGATGCTTTGTCACTTTTTCTGAGAGGCCCAGCTGAATTAATTTTGCAAGAGGACACCCAAGGGAGAAGCCCTTGCAGGAACAGAAAGGTGAGACCAAGATAAGTATCAGATTTTTAGAATGGGAGAGATCTCTGAGATTGTCAAATCCAGCCTATTCATTTACAGATATGTGAACCAGGCCAATTTATTAGGGATTTCAGCAACATTCATTAAGCACCTATTAGAATGCTACATGCTGCGTTGGAGCTAGAAGAGGTAGATGATGTATTAGGGTTGGAGATTTTATCTATTTATGTATAATTTATTATAAGAAATTGGCTTATGCAGTTATGTAGGCTGACAAGCCCCAGGATCTACAGTTGGTACACTGGAGGCCCAGAAGAGCTGATGGTATGGTTTTAGTTAGAGTCTGGAGGCCTGGCAATAGGGAGAGCTGATGGTGTAAGTTCTAGTCTGAAGGCTGGCAGGCTTCAGACAAGAAGAGCTCATGTTTTGGTTTGAGTCTGAAAAAAGGAAAAAGCCAATGTCCTAGCTCAAAGCCTGAGGCAGGAGGAATTTCCTCATATTTGTTGGAGAGTCAGCCCTTTTGGTCCAGCTTGCTTTCAACTGATTGGGTGTGGCCCACCCAAATTGGAGTGGGCAATCTGCTTTACTCAGTATATTGGTTTAAATGTGAAAGTCATCCAGAAGCATTCTCACAGAACATGCAGAATAATACTTGACAAAATATCTGGACACCTTCTGGCCCAGTCAGGTTGACACATAAAATTAGCCCTCACCAATGACTTTTCCAAACACAGATGACACAGATGTAGATCTTAAATTCAGGTCTCCTGACCACTGCCCAGAGTTCTTCTATCTACTTCATGTTCCTGTTGTCTGACTCATCTTTAACAAATGAATAATAAAGACAAAAATAACCATAAAAATTGATAAATGAGACTTCATCAGTTATCAAAACTTCCACTCATCAAAAGACATCCCCAAGAAAGTGAATAGACAAGCCACAGACTAGCAGAAGGTATTTGCAAAAATATATTTCTGACAAAGGACTGGTATCCAGGATGTATAAGGAACTCTTTAAGTCAATATTAAGAAGACAAACTAATAAAAAAATCAGCAAACAATTTGAACAGGAACTTCACAAAGGAATAGACAGTCCATTAGCACCTGACAAGATGCTTAACATCATTAGTCATCAGGGTAATGCAAATTAAAATAATGAAGAAACAGCATAGCACATATATGAAGAACATTAAAAGAAATGCTGAAATAAAAAAGGAATGCCAGATTTCCTAATAAGTGGTGCTGGACTGAAGGGTGGAGGGCAGTTGTTTGATGCTCTGCACTGTCATCACAGTCCGCACAAACCTGGAAATCCTGCCTTTTTGCTTGCTTAACCTTTGGCCATAGAGTGTACTTCGAACGCTTCTGTTCATAAGTGTTCAGTGTGTGAAAGCAATCTGGTGATTGCACATAAGTTTTCATTAGTTTTCAGCCTAGTGATATGGAAAGGTCAGCTTGTTTAACTTGTTTTATACATTTAGTCATAATCATGAATCTTTTAAAAATTTCTCTCCTGGAGGACAAACAGAATTCCACGAAAGGTGTTTTTCGAAAGATGTTACTTTCAAGTCAGGGGGAGGGTAGCTAACATGTATTGACCATTGCATTGCATGTTTTAATTTATTACTCTTGACAGCCCTGTTGTTTGTACGTACTGTCATTTTCCCCATTTTGCTGGTAAGGAAACAGAGACCCAGAGTGATTAAGGAACTCGTCCAAGAACACGGAGGTAGCAAATGGCAAAGTCAGGATGGGAATGCAGGTCTACCTGGTCCTGGATTCGCCACTGTGTGTATTATTTTAATTAGTGTTTTCATCCTTCATCCATTCATTTAGTCATCACTAGGTCTATGCCAATTTCTCCTCGAAGCTGAGAGGGTCTCAGCTCTCATGCGAAACTCTCATGATGAGGGAGGACAGGTAATAAACAAGAAAAAGGAAAATAAATCATTTCAAAGAATGATAAAGGCTGTGAACACAGTAAACCAGAGCAATGGGCTAGACAGTGATGGAGGGGCTTCCTATTGAGAGACTTGCCAGAGAGGGTCTCTGCTGGACCAGTGTGAAGATAAGCGCAAACCTCTGGTCTCAGCACTAAGCTTTGCTTCCTCTCGGTCAGTACCCCTATACTAGAAGACAGGTATGTTTATGTAAGTGTGTGCAGAGCAGATCTTAGCAGTTTGGAATCATCCCCAATACGTTTTTTTTTTTTTGCAATATTCTTTTCTAATATGCTCTTGGATCTAAATGGAAAAAAAAGAAAGAAAATTCAACAGTTAAGGAATAACTGTTCCTGATTGCTATTCATTTACCCATCTCCCAGGGTGGGACTGCCTCACTAGGGTTGTCACAATGACTGGGGAGCACTTTAGGCATTTATTTGGGAGCTACCAAAAACAGGACTGCTGAGGTCCAGAGGGTAAACCCACCATCAGCAAAGAATTTTCCTGCCCATATAACCCTGGTACTCGGGTAAGAAACACTTGGTGAATTGTACAATGGGCTTAAGCTTATGTGTATTGAAGTCTTGTTTATCGAGGGGGTGAGATTTGGCCAGCGAGGTCTGAGTTCCTTTGTCCTTGGATTTCACTTAGGCCTTTCCCATTCTGTGACAAAGGCCAGGATTCTGACCAGATCCAGTTGATGATGTTCTCTGCTTTCCCTCCTGTTATCTGGATACATGAAATGGCAAGACAGAAAATGGTTTATTGAGTTTGGTTTTCTTTCCTTGTATATAAAATTTTAAAAGCTGTAGCACTTTGGCTCACAGATCTGTGCTCTAGTTGAGAGAAAGATGGCTATTAAGAGCCATGTTTTCATCTGCAATTGGAGAGCCCGTCAGAGGGAAACCAGGTTGGCAGATGTGACGGGGTTGCCTTACATAAATCACCTTCCATTGTCGCGGTGGGCATATGGCCAGTGAGTGTCCTAATTATTGAATGGCTTTTATAGCCCCATTATTTATAATCACTTTTGAATAGCGGCTGAAAGACAGTGAGATGGAATGAAAATAGTTCAGTGTGAAAATGATAATCACTTATGGAATTACGGGGATTAGAAATATCTGATGATCAGCCTATGAATTAAGAACTCTCTCTCCCAAATATTTTTTAGCGGGGTATACTACATCCCATACTCTCTATAAATGAGAACTGTGGTCAATCCAGAGAGATGAATCTGTATAAGAATTCTTACCTACTGGATTTGCAACAAACAGCCCGAGAACCTGCACATAGGCACATTCACATAAGTGCATTATATACATTTTTTATAAATAAATTCTATTTTGGAATATTTTAGATGCAAAAAAGTTGCAGAGATCATACAGAGAGTTCTGGAATCTCCTTCGCCTAATTTTCCCTAATGCTAACATCTTGCATAACCACGATACATTTGTCGTTAAGTTGCTTTCACTAGCATCCTTTTTCTACCCCTAGATCCAGTGCAGGACCCCATGTTGTATTTAGTTGTCATGTCTTCTTAAACTCCTCTAGTCTGTATGGTGTTCTTAATCTTTCCTTGCTTTTCCATGACCTTGATAGTTTTGAAGAATATCAGTACATGGTTTTAACAAAAAGTTTCACTCTTCACTGCTGGATAAACACCTGGTTTGGAGTCACAGAGATGGAAGGGGGAAAGTGTAGAGCTTTGGAGTTAGGACACGTGGGTTCTAATCCTGCGTCTGACCCCTTCAGCACTGGGCGTCTCACTTTCTTCATCTGTTTTAAAGTGGGAATAGTGCCACCTTTCTCACTGGGTTTTATAAGGTTTAAATGAGATAATGTTCATGAAAGAGATTTATGATAAAGCATCAAACGTATGATCATCAAAGGGAAATTATTTAAAATGTATGAGTTTTTCTATCCTGCAGTTTTGTATAAGCTGGAGATTGATACCAGTAACAGACTTTATTCCAGGAATCATTTAATAAATTTCTCAGAAGGCTCTCTAAGTCTTTAAATGTGTGAAATTGTTCTACTTTCTAGAGGTTATGGGGATGGGGTATTTTTAAGCCATTGAGTCTTTTATGAAAGCCCCGTCGGTGCAGACCCATGGCTCGCCCTCCTACTCTTTTTCTAAGGGAATCGTTTATACACCAGCGCTACCTGCATACACACAGATGCACAACCATGCAAACCCTGGCAACCTTAGGAGAACATAGCATGTTTTTGAGAGAGACACAATCCTCTGGAATGTGGGTGATGACGAACTACAGCTTTGGGGCCAAGTCCAGACGGCTGCCTGTTTTTGTAATAAAGTTTTATTAGAACACCGCCAGGCCCAGTTGTTTACATCTTGTCTAGAGTTGATTTTCCTGCTAAAAAAGCAGAGCTAAATAATTGGAACATAGACTTTACAGCCTGCAAAGCCTAAAATATTTACTATCTGACCTTTTGGAAAAATGTTGCCTGCTTCTGCTGTAGACTCTTACTGATGCAAGATGTTTTTCTTTCCATTCTCGCCTGTCTGGAACCATATACTTGTGATTCTCTCATTTGTTTCCAGCTTTGAAAGATTTTTAAAGAGGGGCGCTATGTAAAACATAGACTCATAAAGATGCTTTGCTCAGGGGAAATGGTCTCACCTTTTTCAGACCCATCAAATGATGTGCAGATATCGCTGGTGGTCTCTGTTCTCAAAATCCAGCAGAAATTAGAGTGACGTGTGCTGATGTTACCCTGCTTGTATGAAATTTCCCAGTGTACGTCAGAGGACCTGGAACTCTGGCCCCAGCCTACTGTTGCTTGAATGATATCAGACCATATTAGAATATAGTTTACCACCCAGATTATCCATTGCTGTCTGAGAATAAATTGGAGTGAGGTTAGGAGGGTAGGGGAACAGTTGTGTTAATTACTGTGGATTTTCAAGGCTATAGAATGCCAATGGGATCTCAGTTTGTATTTGCAAAAGCACATTTAAAACTTCTTACTTGTCAACAGTGTCCTAAGACCCAAGAGTACAGGGCTTCAATCCGGGGTGCCAGTTCCTAGGAAGGAACCTTGCTTACACTCCCTGGCTGAGTGTTCTCTGGAAGCTAATGCTGTTCAGATGTCACTTTCTTGGTTTCTACATATGTTGAGCATGAAGACGATATTGGGACAACTGTACAATGTACCAGTTTCATGGGAAGTCAGTCTTTGGTTTTTATATTGAGATTCACATAGATGTTTTCTAGTGGCATGGTGAGTGTAACTGCTTAAGAAAAATAATCATTTTATTTTACTCTTTTTTTTTTAAACATCTTTATTGGAGTATAATTGCTTCACAATGGTGTGTTAGTTTCTGCTGTATAACAAAGTGAATCAGCTATACATATACATATATCCCCATATCTCCTCCCTCTTGCGTCTCCCTCCCATCCTCCCTATCCCACCCCTCTAGGTGGTCACAAAGCACCGAGCTGATCTCCTTGTGCTATGCGGCTGCTTCCCACTAGCTATCTGTTTTACATTTAGTAGTATATATTAGTCCATGCTACTCTCTCACTTCGTCCCAGCTTACCCTTCCCCCCACCCCGTGTCCTCAAGTCCATTCTCTACATCTGTGTCTTTATTCCTGTCCTGCCCCAGGTTCCTTATAACCTTTTTTTTTTTTTTTTTTTTTAGATTCCATATATATAGGTTAGCAAACGGTATTTGTTTTTCTCTTTCTGACTTATTTCACTCTGTATGACAGACTCTAGGTCCATCCACCTCACTACAAATAACTCAATTTCATTTCTTTTTGTGGCTGAGTAATATTCCATTGTCTATATGGGCCACATCTTCTTTATCCATTCATCTGTCGATAGACACTTAGGTTGCTTCCATGTCCTGGCTATTGTAAATAGAGCTGCGATGAACACTGTGGTACAAGGCTCTTTTTGAGTTATGGTTTTCTCTGGGTATATGCCCAGTAGTGGGATTGCTGGGTCATATGGTAGTTCTATTTTTAGTTTTTAAAGGAACCTCCATACTTTTCTCCATAGTGGCTGTATCAATTTACATTCCCACCAACAGTGCAAGAGGGTTCCCTTTTCTCCACACCCTCTCCAGCATTTATTGTTTCTAGATTTTTTGATGATGGCCATTCTGACCGGTGTGAGGTGATACCTCATGGTAGTTTTGATTTACATTTCTCTCATGATTAGTGATGTTGAGCATTCTTACCTGTGTTTGTTGCCTGTCCGTATATCTTCTTTTGAGAAATGTCTATTTAGGTCTTCTGCCCATTTTTGGATTGGGTTGTTTGTTTTTTTGATATTGAGCTGCATGAGCTGCTTGTAAATTTTGGAGACTAATCCTTTGTCAGCTGCTTCATTTGCAAATATTTTCTCCCATTCTGAGGGTTGTCTTTTCGTCTTGTTTATGGTTTCCTTTGCTGTGCAAAAGATTTTAAGTTTCATTAGGTCCCATTTGTTTATTTTTGCTTTTATTTCCATTTCTCTCGGAGCTGGGTGAAAAAGGATCTTGCTGTGATTTATGTCATAGAGTGTTCTGCCTATGTTTTCCTCTAAGAGTTTTATAGTGTATGGCCTTACATTCAGGTTTTTAATCCATTTTGAGCTTATTTTTTTGTATGGTGTTAGGGAGTGTTCTAATTTCAGTCTTTTACATGTAGCTGTCCAGTTCTCCCAGCACCACTTATTGAAGAGGCTGTCTTTTCTCCATTGTATATTCTTGCCTCCTTTATCAAAGATATGTTGACCATATGTGTGTGGGTTTATCTCTGGGCTTTCTGTGCTGTTCCATTGATCTATATTTCTGTTTTTGTGCCAGTACCATACTGTCTTGTTACTGTAGCTTTGTAGTATAATCTGAAGTCCCAGAGCCTGATTCCTCCAGCTCAGTTTTTCTTTCTCAAGGTTGCTTTGGCTATTCGGGGTCTTTTGTGTTTCCATACAAATTGTGAAATTTTTTGTTCTAGTTCTGTGAAAAATGCCACTGGTAGTTTGATAGGGATCGCATTGAATCTGTATATTGCTTTGTGTAGTATAGTCATTTTCACAATGTTGATTCTTCCAATCCAAGAACATGGTATATCTCTCCATCTGTTTGTATCATCTTTAATTTATTTCATCAGTGTCTTATAGTTTTCTGCATACAGGTCTTTTGTCTCCTTAGGTAGGTTTATTCCTAGGTATTTGATTCTTTTTGTTGCAATGGTAAATGGGAGTGTTTCCTTAATTTCTCTTTCAGATTTTTCATCATCAGAGTATAGGAATGCAAGAGATTTCTGTGCATTAATTTTGTATCCTGCTACTTTACCAAATTCATCGATTAGCTCTAATAGTTTTCTGGTAACATCTTTAGGATTCTCTATGTATAATATCATGTCATCTGCAAACATTGACAGTGTTACTTCTTCTTTTCTGCTTTGGATTCCTTTTCTTTCTTTTTCTTCTCTGAGTGCTGTGGCTAAAACTTCCAAAACTATGTTGAATAATAGTGGTGAGAGTGGACAACCTTGTCTTGTTCCTGATCATAGAGGAAATGGTTTCAGTTTTTCACCATTGAGAACGATGTTGGCTGTGCGTTTGTCATACATGGCCTTTATGATGTTGAGGTAAGTTCCCTCTATGCCTACTTTCTGGAGGGTTTTTATCATAAATGGGTGTTGAATTTTGTCAAAAGCTTTTTCTGCATCTATTGAGATGATCATATGATTTTTCTCCTTCAATTTGTTAATATGGTGTATCACATTGATTGATTCGCATATATTGAAGAATCGTTGCATTCCTGGGACAAACCCCACTTGATCATGTTTTATGATCCTTTTAATGTGCTGTTGGCTTCTGTTTGCTAGGATTTTGTTGAGGGTTTTTGCATGTATGTTCATCAGTGATATTGGCCTGTAGTTTTCTTTCTTTGTGACATCTTTGTCTGGTTTTGGTATCAGGTGATGGTGGCCTCGTAGAGTGAGTTTGGGAGTGTTTCTCCCTCTGCTATATTTTGGAAGACTTGAGAAGGATAGGTGTTAGCTGTTCTCTAAATGTTTGATAGAATTCACCTGTGAAGCCATCTAGTCCTAGGCTTTTGTTTGTTGGAAGATTTTTAATCACAGTCTCAATTTCAGTGCTTCTGATTGGTCTGTTTATATTTTCTTTTTCTTCCTGGTTCAGTCTCAGAAGGTTGTGCTTTTCTAAGAATTTGTCCATTTCTTCCAGGTTGTCCATTTTATTGGCATAGAGTTGCTTGTAGTAATCGCTCATGATCCTTTGTATTTCTGCAGTGTCCGTTGTTCTCCTTTTTCATTTCTAAATCTGTTGATTTGAGTCGTCTCCCTTTTTTTCTTGATGAGTCTGGCTAATGGTTTATCAATTTTGTTTATCTTCTCAAAGAACCAGCTTTTAGTTTTATTGATCTTTGCTATTGTTTCCTTCATTTCTTTTTCATTTATTTGTGATCTGATCTTTATGATTTCTTTCCTTCTGCTAACTTTGGGGTTTTCTTGTTCTTCTTTCTCTAAATGCTTTAGGTGTAAGGTTAGGTTGTTTGTTTGAGATGTTTCTTGTTTCTTGAGGTAGGATTGTATTGCTATAAACTTCCCTCTTAGAACTGCTTTTGCTGCATCCCATAGGTTTTGGGTCATCCTGTTTTCATTGTCATATGTTTCTAAGTATTTTTTGATTTCCTTTTTGATTTCTTCAGTGATCTCTTGGTTATTAAGTAGTGTATTGTTTAGCCTCCAAGTGTTTGTATGTTTTACAGATTTTTTCCTGTAATTGATATCTAGTCTCATAGCGTTGTGGTCGGAAAAGATACTTGATATGATTTCAATTTTCTTAAATTTACCAAGGCTTGATTTGTGACCCAAGATATTACCTATCCTGGAGAATGTTCCACGAACACTTGAGAAGATAATGTATTCTGTTGTTTTTGGATGGAATGTCCTATAAATATCAATTAAGTCCATCTTGTATAATGTGTCATTTAAAGTTTGTGTTTCCTTATTTATTTTCATGTTGGATGATCTTCCATTGGTGAAAGTGGGGTGTTAAAGTCCCCTACTATGATTGTGTGCCTGTCGATTTCCCCTTTTATGGCTGTTAGTATTTGCTTTACGTATTGAGGTGCTCCTATGTTGGGTGCATAAATATTTACAATTGTTATATCTTCTTCTTGGAATGCTCCCTTGATCATTATGTAGTGTCCTTCTTTGTCTCTCATAATAGTCTTTATTTTAAAGTCTATTTTTTCTGACATGAGAATTGCTACTCCAGCTTTCTTGTGATTTCCACTTGCATGGAATATCTTTTTCCATCCCCTCACTTTCAGTCTGTATGTTTCCCTAAGTCTGAAGTGGGTCTCTTGTAGACAGCATATATAGGGGTCTTGTTTTTGTATCCATTCAGCCAGTCTGTGTCTTTCGGTGGGAGCATTTAATCCATTTACATTTAAGGTAATTATCAATATGTATGTTCCTATTCCCATTTTCTTAATTGTTTTGGGTTTGTTATTGTAGTTCTTTTCCTTCTCTTGTGTCTCCTGCCTAGAGAAGTTCTTTAGCATTTGTTGTAAAGCTGGTTTGATGGTGCTGAATTCTCTTAGCTTTTGCTTGTCTCTAAAGGTTTTAATTTCTCCATCGAATCTGCATGAGATCCTTGCTGGGTAGAGTAATCTTGGTTGTAGTTTTATCCCTTTCATCACTTTAAATATGTCCTGCCACTCCCTTCTGGCTTGCAGAGTTTCTGCTGAAAGATCAGCTGTTAACCTTATGGGGATTCCTTTGTATGTTATCTGTTGTTTTTCCCTTCCTGCTTTTAATATTTTTTCTTTGTATTTAATTTTTGATAGTTTGATTAATATGTGTCTTGGCGTGTTTCTCCTTGGATTTATCATGTATGGGACTCTCTGCGCTTCCTGGACTTGATTAACTCTTTCCTTTCCCATATTAGGGAAGTTTTCAACTATAATCTCTTCAAATATTTTCTCAGTCCCTTTCTTTTTCTCTTTTTCTTCTGGGACCCTTATAATTCGAATGTTGGTGCGTTTAATATCCCAGAGGTCTCTGAGATTCTCCTCAGTTCTTTTCATTCTTTTTTCTTTATTCTGCTCTGCAGTAGTTATTTCCACTATTTGATCTTCCAGGTCACTTATCCATTCTTCTGCCTCAGCTATTCTTCTATAGGTTCCTTCTAGAGAATTTTTAATTTCATTTATTGTGTTGTTCATCATTGTTTGTTTGCTCTTTAGTTCTTCTAGGTCCTTGTTAAACGTTTCTTGTATTTTCTCCATTCTATTTCCAGGATTTTGGATCATCTTTACTATCATTACTCTGAATTCTTTTTCAGGTAGACTGCCTGTTTCCTCTTCATTTGTTTGGTCTGGTGGGTTTTTACCTTGCTCCTTCATGTGCTGTGTGTTTCTCTGTCTTCTCATTTTGCTTAACTTACTGTGTTTGGGGTCTCCTTTTCGCAGGCTGCAGGTTCATAGTTCCCATTGTTTTTGTTGTCTGCCCCCAGTGGCTAACGTTGGTTCAGTGGGTTGTGTAGGCTTCCTGGTGGAGGGGACTGGTGCCTGTGTTCTGGAGGATGAGGCTGGATCTTGTCTTTCTGGTCTGCAGGACCACGTCCGGTGGTGTGTTTTGGGGTGTCTGTGACCTTATTATGATTTTAGGCAGCCTCTCTGCTAATGGTGGGATTGTGTTCCTATCTTGCTAGTTGTTTGGCATAGGGTGTCCAGCACTGTAGCTTGCTGGTCGCTGAGTGGAGCTGGGTCTTAGCGTTGAGATGGAGATCTCTGGTAGAGCTTTCTCTGTTTAATATTACATGGAGCCGGGAGGTCTCTGGTGGACCAATGTTCTGAACTCGGCTCTCCCACCTCAGAGGCACAGACCTCACACCTGGCCAGAGCACCAAGACCCTGTCAGCCACACGGCCAGGTACGTGGGGAGTTTCTTGCCTTTTGGGAAGTCTGAGGTCTTCTGCCAGTGTTCAGTAGATGTTCTGTAGGAGTTGTTCCACATGTAGATGTATTTCTGATGTATTTATGAGGAGGAAGGTGATCTCCACGTCTCACTCCTCCACCATCTTGAAGGTCCTCCCCTACTCTTTGGTATTTAGAAAAATTTGAAACCCATATGGCTAGTGAAAAAACAGCATAATGTCAGTGACCTGCTATTAACATCTTGCCACGCCCATTTCATCTCTCTCTATTTATACATATTTCCACTTTGCCGTATTACCTGGGTGATGGGGCAATTTGTGAGCCTAGTTTATTCTTCTGTAAAATAGGATTGGAAACAGAACCAACCTCATTGGGTTGGAGTGAGGATTGTGAAGTTGTTACTTAGCACTGTGGCTGGTGTGTCAGAAGTGCTCCATCAGTGTTCACTGTCAACACTTGAGTCCAGCAGGTTGCCCGAGCACAGTTCTGTTAGATCCTAATGTCTTTTAAAGTATTTAGTGTCTTGTTGAAGGACACACACACATCTTCAGATTCCATTCAAGGTTCTGAGTGTAGAGATATCTGACTTCAGCTTTTGGTGAGGTCATGCAGCTGTTTGTTGGTTAGGGTAGGCATAAGCTCACATCAGCTATGTAATGTTGCCAGCAGGGGAACATTGTCTTTCTTCTTTCTTTTCGTAAGTATTTTATTTTTTTTCAGAACAGGTGTTATTCTACTGCACTGGTTCAACTGGAATAAATATAAGAATCAGAAAACGCTGGAAATAATGAGAAAAATAGAGATGATGGAATTTAAACCTTGCTTTTCTTTCCATGCTTAATTCTAGTTTCTTCTCACTGTGGGATAAAATTTGTTATCAAAAGATTGACCAGGAAAAAAAGAACAGAGAAGGCAGGCGGGAAATAATAATGCAACAGATATCCTGAAGCACTGCCAAAATGTTTCATGCTTGTCCCTGTGGGGAGTTAAATGTAATAGTAGTTTCTAGAGCTTCATCAGTGTACGTAAATCTGTCCCACAGACTCTATTTCACATGACAGACTTGCCGCACATTTTTCTTTTCTTTTTTTTTTTTAAGTTATGCAGAAACAAGACCGAAAGAACAACAGTCTTTGTACCACTAGCGGAAGGGATTCAATCTCTGCAGGTCTGATGAGGTACCACCTGCCTGGAGTCATGATGTGTGCTGTGCCTCTTATTATAAGATGTTATTACTAGTCCAGTAGTGGGGTGGCAGCATCTCTTGAGGTTTGCAAGAGATGAGAGAAATAGGAAACTATGCTTATCCTCAGAGCCTAGCTCCCTACATTTTGTTAAGGGACTTTGCTGGGCTTAGACCGTTGGTTTGAAAACTTTAGCATGTGTTAGAATCACCTGGAAGGCTTGTTAAACCATAGATTGCTAAACCTGAGCTTCAGAGGTTCTAATTCAGTAAGTCTTGGAGTCCAGTAATTTGCGTTTCAACAAGCTTCTGGGTACTGCTACTTAGGCTTATCTTGGAGACAATGAATACCCTCTACTAAGAATTACACAAGGAGAATTGCTCATCTAGAGATGCAGGACCAACATCTGGACCAGGAGTTAGTCAACTATGGCGCTTGGGCCAAATCTGCTGCCCGTGTTTGTAAATAAAGTTTTATTAGAAAACAACCTTGTTTACGTATAATCTATGGCTACTTTCATACTACAAAGGCAGAGTTGACTAGTTGGAGAGAGTCCATATATGCTCCCGAAGCCGGAAAATATGTGCTATCTGGCTGTTGGCCCTTTACAGAAAATTTTTGCTGACTCCTGACCTAGACCAATGCTTGCATGTCATTTGGGGGAAGGGACTTGCAAGTAATTCTGTAACTAACTCGCACACTGAGTGTTCCTAACTTGTGTGTGTTTTAGACACAAGGGTTCTTTTGTTTGTTTTTATTTGTTTACTTAAATACATATGATAATGGAATTCATTCATTATTTCTCAACAAGCCATTCTCCAAATTAATTTTCTCATCAGAAGCAACAGTTTCTCAGAATGAAAAGAAACTTAGTTTTACCATCCATGCTTCCTCTCTAATACAGGGGTGGCATCTCTTTGAATTATTGGTGGAAACTTTTTTAAAATCACATAATTAAAAGGAGAAAATCATTCTCATTTGAACACTGTAATTGTCAAATAAGTGATATTATATTTCCTTCAGAAATTGCTGTGTGGAATGCAATTTGTCAATATGTATCAAGAATGTTTAAAAATAATGTTCATACTCATTGCTTTATTTATTCTGCTTTCAGGAAGTTTCAGCAAATATTCATATTCAAGGTTTTCCATTACAGCATTGTTTATAATCGTTTTTTTTTAAAGGAAAGACATCTAAATATCTATTAATATAAAGCTAATAATATTACGGTGAATCCACACTGCTATTTTGGAGCCATTTAAAATGAAGCTGGATGAAGGGAAGCTGATACAATCTTTTTGGAGGGGATTTTCTGTCAAGAGCCTTAAACATTTTTATGCCTTTTGTCCCAATATTTTCACTCTAAGAATCATGAGAAAGTAATCAGAAATAATGGTAGGTTTTGTATAAGGAGGATAAACACAGTGGAAACAATTCATATGCTTAATAATTAGTAAGGATTACATAGGTTGTGATACACTGATAAGCTAAAATACTATGTAACTATTAAAAGTATATTTTGAGCACTAATAGTATATTGGAAAGGCTTATGAATTACTTGTTAGAACATTTGGATATAAATCACATACATTGCATGATCCTACACATCTCATGTTAAATAGGGATCTCATGGAACTCTGAATTCCACTCAGACCTGTTCATGACCAGTTAAGCTCAGACATTTAAATCATTTTGTATTTTTGGCCGTGCCGCGTGGCATGTGGGACCCTATCTCCCCAACCAGGGATTGAACCCGCACCCCCTGCAGTGGAAGCGGGGAGTCCTAACCACTGGACCGCCAGGGAAGTTCCTAGAAGTCATTTTTGACCTCCTGCCTTGCATTTGGTATCTTCCTCTATCACACTGATGAACACTATCAGTTTTAGCTTTAAATTACATTGCCTCTGTCACCTCCTGCCCCTCTTCCCGGCCATTTCTTTAATCCAGGCCCCTTTAGGTCTTGTTGGGTCAGCTTCACTGATTTCATCCCATAACCTGCCTGTACGCTTGACCCACTGCACAACTGCGAGAGTCCTCTCAAATTTAGACCAGACCTTCCCACCTCCCTGACTAAAATCCCTTGAGTGGGATTCCTACTGAGCTTAGAATAAAATACAGACTTTTTCTCATGGCCTGCGAGGTACAGGATTATCTGGTCCCTGCTTCTCTTTGTAACCTCAGTCTGAGCCTACCCCTTGTCCAAGCATTGTGCTGTTTCTCTAACATGTTAACCTCTTCTCTGCTTCTGAAACTTTTGCACATGCTGTCCTTCTGCGTAGAATGCTTCCCGCCACACTTGGCAAAGCAAACCAGCTTCTTGTTTTCCTTCTCATCTGTACAATTACCTCTGCCCAGAGGCCAGCACTGTTCATCCTTCCCAACACAGGCGTGTCAGTCCCTACTCAGAAACTCAGTGTTGTCACGCTGTGTCTTCAGGGCCCACAGAGTATCAGGCTGAAGGCACTTAAGAAAGATTTGTTGAGTGAGGGATTGAATGTCCTCCAATGTCTAAGCGTATTATAAGTGTATATGTATGTATACATGTGTATACATACCTAGGACATATAGTACTGTTAATGGTGATGCAAATTAACAGGTGATTTTTAACTTTCTTTGTTGTACTTTTGTGTTTTTCAAATCTTGTAATTAATCTGTCTTATTTCTTTATTGTGGTAAAATCTACATAACATAAAATGTATCATTTTAGCCATTTTTAAGTGTACAAGTCTGTGGCATTAAGTACGTTCACATTGTTGTGCAACCATCACCACCATCCATTTCCAGAATTTTTCTTTTCATCTTTCCCAGCTAAACTCTGTACCCATAAACACTAACTCCGCAGTAATTTATCTTATTTTTACAATAAGAAAAATGTTAGGAAAAATGTGTTAGAAACAAATAGCAAACATATTTTTCAGACAAAGCTCATTTAAATATATGTCAGATTGTAAGTTTGAGTGACTATAAAACTAGTAAATTTGTACTTCACTTTATAATTTTGTATTAAAAAAAACCCTATCCTTTATAAATCCAAACTGCTGAACTGACAGTTTTTGTTTTTTTTTTTGCTGTAAGAGCTCCACTGCAGTATAAACCATTTGTGTTGCCTTAACAAATATACCTTTTCTGCAATATAGTCATTCCTTGAAAAAGCAGGGTGCTAAAGCAGAGAGTCATCTGGCGGTGTGATTAGCTTTATATCCTGATGCATGTTTTTTCTTTAGCCTTGAATATTTGAAATGTATTAAAGTCTAAATTCTAGTTGTAATGAAACACTATTCTTTGACTTTCTAGATGTTCTGGAGCTCATATGACACAAAGAGAGTTGTATTTTGTCTTCTCAGTCAGAAATGAATGAATGAAGAGAACTCAGAAATGTTCTCTCTGGAAACCTAATTTCTTCTTTTTTTTAAATTGAAGTATAGTTGATTTACAATGTTGTGTTAGTTTCAGGTGTACAGCAAAGTAATTCATATATATATATATACACACACACACACATATACACATATACATATAGATGTATATATATATTCTTTTCAGATTCTTTTCCATTATAGTTTATTACACGATACTGAATATAGTTCTTTGTGCTATACAGTAGGTCCTTGTTTATCTGTTTTATTTATAGTGGTGTGTATCTGTTAATCCCCAACTCCTAATTTATTATCCCCCCTTTCCCTTTGGTAACCATAAGTTTGTTTTCTATGTCTGTGAGCCTATTTCTGTTTTGTAAATAAGTTCATTTGTATCATTTTTTTTAGATTCCACATATAAGAGATATCATATAATATTTGTCTTTCTCTGTCTGACTTCACTTAGTATGATAATCTCTAGGTCCATCCATTTTGCTGCAAATGGCATTATTTCGTTCTCTCTCTCTCTCTATATATATATACACACACACACATATATATACATATATATATACACACACACATATATCTTCTTTATCCATTGATCTGTCGATGGACATTTAGGTTGCTTCCATGTCTTGGCTATTGTAAATAGTGCTGCTATGAGTATCGGGGTGCATGTATCTTTTCAAATTAGAGTTTTTATCTTCTCCAGATATATGCCCAGGAGTGGGATTGCTGGATCATATGGTAGCTTCATTTTTAGTTTTTTAAGGATCCTCCATACTGTTCTCCATAGTGCCTGCACCAATTGACATTCCCACCAACAATGTAGGAGGGTTCGCTTTTCTCCACACCCTCTCCAGCATTTATTATTTGTAGACTCTCTGATGATGGCTAGTCTGATTGTTGTAAGGTGATACCTCATTGTAGTTTTGATTTGCATTTCTCTAATAATTAGGATGTTGAGCATCTTTTCTCGTGCCTGTTGGCCGTCTGTGTGTCTTCTTTGGAAAAATATCTCTTTAGGTCTTCTGTCCATTTTTTGATTGGGTTGTTTTTTTTTTTTGTTATTGGGCTGTATGAGCTGTTTATATATTTTGGAAATGAATCCCTAATTGGTTGCATCATTTGCAGATATTTTCTCCCATTCCGTAGGTAGTTTTGTTTATGTGGAAACCTTATTTCTTGACCATGAAGACTATTTCTACTGACTAGCATTCTCCCTTAGGATCTTTATTCTAGGAGATAGAGATCAGAGCAAACAGAGTCCCGTCATAATCCATCACCTTAAAAATGATGCTTCAGGTTGAGTTGGCAGAAAACTATAGCATGGGAGAGGAAAAGTTGGAGAAACAGCACAACTCAGTTATTTTTAGGGGATTGTTTCATGTTTAAATAATGACAAGCAAAAGTTTGTAACATAAATAATTGATCGAGGAATCATATCCAGAATATGTAAAGAGCATCTTACCAAGAATAACAAGACAGGGGCTTCCCTGGTTGCACAGTTGTTGAGAGTCTGCCTGCCAATGCAGGGGACACGGGTTCGAGCCCTGGTCTGGGAGGATCCCACATGCCGCGGAGCAGCTGGGCCCGTGAGCCACAATTACTGAGCCTGCGCGTCTGGAGGCTGTGCTCCGCAACAAGAGAGGCCGCGATAGTGAGAGGCCCGCGCACCGCGATGAAGGGTGGCCCCCACTTGCCGCAACTAGAGAAAGCCCTCGCACAGAAACAAAGACCCAACACAGCCATAAATAAAAAAATAAATAATTTAAAAAAAAAAGAATAATAAGACAACCCATTAGGAAAATGCGCAAAGAATATGAACAGGCAAGTTATAGGAGAGAAAACATTAAAAAAAATGATAGAATGTTCAATTTCACTAGTAATCAGTAGTTGTAAATTAGTATAACATCAATATATAATTTTATCTTTATGAGATTAGGAAGATTTTTAAAAGGTGGACAGTGCAGAAAAGAATTAATGATTGCTAGTTTTAAGGCTGACTTACCAAGCTGGCTCTTGGCTGGGATCTGGCTACTTGGATTTCAGGAGGGTTCCTTCCATTCCCAGAACTAATAGCAGCTCACTGTGCTCTAACTGTTCATGCAAAAGATATGCTTTATGCTTTCCTTCTGAGAGTCTGCAGCTTGGTTTCATGCCAGGCAGAGGCTGTCTACATGGCCAGTTCCTAATAAAAACTGGGGGCCTGTATGTATAATGAGCTGCCTTGAGTGTCTAACGGGTACATTTCACACATTGCCCTGGGAATTAGAGTGACTCCACTGGGGAGGGGACCCTTGGAAGCTTGCACCTGATTTCCTTTGGACTTCGTTCCCCCTTGAGCCTTTTCCCTTTACTGATATTGCTTTGTACCCTTTTGCTGTAATAAACTATAGCTTTGAGTACAATTATATACTGAGTCCTGTGAATCCTCCTAGCGAATCTTCAGATCTGGGAGTGGTCTCAGGACCCCTGATACACTAATAATAGCAATATATTGGCCTAAGTGTGGAGAAATGGGGTCTCCAAGACTTTTAGTAGAAAAATAAGCTGGCACTACCATTTTGGAGAATTTAGCGATACCTAGGTAAGTTGAAGATGGCTATGTCTATTTCCAGGTTTAGATAGTTTAGAGGAAAAGAAGACTCACACGTTTGTTTTAAAAAAAGCATTATAATGACACTTACTGCAGCCTTGTTGTATTGTCAACAACATTGGAAATAACCTAATTCTCTCTGAAGGAGAAATAAAATTGCTATGTGTTTTTTAAATGGAATATTATACAACATTTAAAATAATTCAAAATTACATTGATTGACATAGTTAAATTTCTGTAGACTAATGTGAATCAAAAAGACAGAGCTATATTGTTGTAAATTTAAAAGCCACAGAATTCCAGGTATATACATATGAAAATATGAAATAATGGCTAATCCAGGACAGGGTCTAAGCCCCCCTTTTCCTATTTAAATGATAAAATTGTCTTAAAATAAGCTCCGAACCCTTTTCTTGGAAAAAATTCCACACATTACTGATCTGTGTTCTCTTTTCCATTTGCAAAGCAAATCTTGAATTTCATAGTGAGTGAAGATGCTACGACAAACTCTTTCTCTAGCAATTTATTACTTCATTGGCTCACTGCCCTTGACAATTAGGAGAAGATTTATAGACATGTCCCCTTAATAATTGACAATTAATTGAAGATTAGATGCCAAAAAGTACAGTATTTTTAATGTAATGAGAAGGTTGAGGCTTTTCGCTTCCAAATGTCACGGAACACAGAGTAAATGTTAAGCGGCAGCATAGTTAACCCTGCCCTTTTGCACATCCGCAGTGAAGAGGAGTTTTAGTTTGATGATCATAAACTTTAGCTAGTGTGGCTAGTTTGAATGTAAAGCTCAAGTGTAAACAAAGAGTGCCTGTGTCTTAAGAATGCTTCCAATCTATGTGCCCCTGGTTCACCTTTATAGGTACTGAATATGATCAGTAAGGATCTATGTGGGATAAAGAGATACTGTATCCTGAGTCTTCTTTGGAATTTTGTGTCTCACTCATAAGGACCTATATGGGATAAAAAGATACTGAATCCTGAGATTTGGGAATTGCTTTTGACTTAGGCGGCAGTACATTTGGATCCCATAACATCTTCACTACCCACAGCTCAAATGATAACTGTTAGTGTGTTTTTATTGTCTAGAACTCGGGTCTCCTAAGGGGAATATATATCCTAGGTTCTAGGCAATGGAGATTTTGCTGGTAAATACTTTTGTCCTTGTGGTCAAATTCAAGAGTGCCTTAGACCTAGAAGTAGAGTTGGCAGGTGTGACTATCACATATCAGTGATTCACCAGTTGGTTTTATTTTCTGAACTAGAATTCCAGCACAGTGCCAGGAATATATTAAACATGCACTAAATGTTAACCCGTTTACACGTGTCCAGACAATTTTAGCGCAAGTAGAGTTTTATTCCCTTCCAGAAACTCTAGAAGTATCCTTTAATCCAAATTTCCCTGTGCCTGTATTTTGTTTCTGGCCATGTAAGTCAATAGGTTTTATGTTTATCTGCATTTTTAAAAAGAGTAACCGTCCATCTTTGGACTGACCTCAGCTCTTTCTCCACTGCCTCAGCTGTTGTCCACTCTAGGGGTAATCTCCATCTTTAAATAAGTGCTTTCTCTCTGCTAAGCAGTGTCTGAATCTCATTTAATCCTCACAACAGGCTTGTAGCAGAGCTACTGTTACATCAGAGCTCTGTTTTTACACATGAGAAAAGTGAGGTTCAGAGATTAAGCAAGGCACTTGGGTTCACCAGCTAATAAATAGTAGAACCAGGATTTACACGTGGGCCTGTCTGTTTTAACCACCAAGATTTACTCCACTCTTCTTTCAGTTTGTTTCTCTAATGGGAAGTTGAAAACTAAGCATTTACAACAGTGCCTACCACAGAGTCATTCAATAATAATGTATAGTTTAAACTTTTGAAATTGATTTTATGAAGTGTAATTTACATACTATAAAATGCACACATTTATATATACAGTTCCGTTAGTTTTTTTTTTTTTTCCAACTCTCTTGAAAGTTTTTGAACATCATAGAAAAACTATGTACCAGGATATATGCTGTTACTAAAAAAACAACAAAATAGAATAAATCAAATATAACTGATACACATGCTACTACTGGCTTCCACAAGCTGAGAAAGGAGTTAGCTACTTGGCAAAAGAAATAGTCCTTGCTAGACTCCTAGAATACATACTTCAAAATCCATTATTATTGTCAATTTATAAATTGGCTAAAGTTGATTTTCCAGATGAAACAAAGTTGGAATTTGCTTGCAGTCACATTTCACAGGCTTAGTGAATTTTATAGCCATTTATGTATCACTAAATGCACATGTTCAATAATGCACTGGAATACCATCATTAAGAACCCCAAATGTAGATGCTCATTGAACGCTTTTGAGTGTTCTGGAGAAAGAAGAATGACATTTTGAATATGGAGTCATTTGAGGCTGTCACTATTTTATATTTCTTTACTTCAAAAGAATTTGGAGTATCTTAAATATGTTTTCTTGTAGCTATAAGATTCACAGCGGGTTTCTTTAAACCCAGCAACTGGAAAACAAGTGTAGGTAATCACATATATATAATCTCATATATCCCATCATCTTTACATAATTCTATTGATTGAAAGCAAGTCATAGGTGCTTCCCACAGTCAGTGAGAGGGGATAACACAGTCATTAAACTCCTGGCCATGAGGAACATATGTGCCACCTTAATGTCTGTGCATTAACAGTTACAGTTCCATAAGTTTTGATAAATGTATAACCCTGTGTTATTACTACCACAATTGATATTTACTGTATTGGAATCACCCAGCCACCCAAGTTTCCTTGTGATTCCTCCTTTCAAAGAAGTTTTTTCTTGAAATCACTGTTGACTCTCAGGAAGTTGTAAAAAAATAGTTCAGACTTCCTGTGTACCCTTCACCCTGTTTCTTCCAGTGGTAACATTCTTACATAACTACAGTACAGTTGCAAAGCCAGGAAACTGACATAGATACACTCCATAGATCTTATTCCCTTGTGTGTCAGTCTCTGCCTACCCTCAGCCCCGGGTAACTGCTGGACTGCTTTCTGTCACTATAGTTTAGCCTGTTCTGAAGCTTTATATATAAATGGAATCATACAGTATGTTCTCTTTTGTGTCTAGCTTCTTTTGCTCAGCATTATGTGTTTGAGATTCATCAGTATTACTGTATGTGTTAGTGGTTTGTTATTTTCAACTTTTGTGCTGCGTCCTATTTGAATATAGTACAGTTTGCTTATCCATTCACCTGTTGATGGATGTTTGGGTTGTTTCCAATTTGGGGCTATTATATAATGAATAAAGTTGCTGTGATGATTCATCTGTAAGTTGTGCGCACGCATGCGCGTCTGAGTGCGTGTACTTGTTTTCATTTCTCTTGCATAAACAATAGTGGAATTGTTGGGTCATTTGGTTAGTGAAGGTTTAACTTTATAAGATACTGTCAAATTGTTTTCCCAAGGGAATGAAACATTGTATACACCCACTAGCAGTATAAAAAGAGTTCCTGTTGTTTCACAGTCTTGCTCAGGCTTGATTTTGATTTTGCCATTCTGGCAGGTAGGTGCTGGGACCTCGTTGTGGTGTTAATTTGCCCTTTTCTGATAAGTAGTGAAATTGAATATCTTTTCATGTGCTTAACGGACAATCATATATATATATATTTTATGAACTGTCTATTCAAACCTTGTGCCCATTTTAAGGAGGTGTGGGAAGTGGGGTGTGTGTGTGTCTTCTTCATTTAATAAATATTTGATGACTAATTAAATGTTTATTGAACGACCTGAGATTGACCTATGAATTTTCGTTTTGGCCAGTTGAAGCCTTACATGTACTACAACTCAAAAGAGTCAAATTGGGTTTCATTAGTCTATTCTAAAATGGTCAGCTAAAGCAGGGAATCTGGTTTTGAACATGATACTAAACTAAAGATCAGTAGTTTCCTCCCCTACATAGGTCACAGCATCTTCTGAACCATCACTGTCATCCTCATGACTTGCTCTTTTTGACCATGGGAAAATTATCATCTGAAGATGTGAATTTTGTGGTTCACATGGATACTGCCTTGCTGCATTGTTTCTCTAATGCTAGAAATGCTCTTACCTAATTTTTATCTTGTCAAAAAATGGAAGGACAATCTTAGCCTTGTTATTTTTAGCTGTCACTGAAGCAGTTTTCTCCATTAAGGATGAATGTTAGCGAGGTTGATCTATAAGCCTTCTGCTGATCCTGACGACTATAATTTGTGTTTATAATTTAAAAAAAAAACAGTTTGGTTACCGTCTCCTTTCTATGATACATTTTTGTAACAATATAATTTTTTTTAGCTTTTGTTTTGCTCTGTTAACTGTAGAGAATTAAAAAGAAATAAACACATAGACCAGCCCAGGTAATTACTGCTTAAACAACAACAAAATTTGAAAAAATTATGTGTTTAGTGTTTATAAATCAACACAGAGAAGTAACATCTATATATCTGTATCTGTCTATGTGATGAAGAATGATGTCTCCTCCTTTATTTCCCAAACTCAAGTCCTTCTCCCTAAAGGAAACGATTGTTAAAACTTTCTGATGATTCCTTCCATTAATACATGGTCTCTCCTTTTCTTTATTCTTCTCACACAAAAGTGGTCAGATAGTAGGTACAATTCCACATATTTTCCTGCAGTACCAGCACATGAAGATCTAGCTTTCGCAGAGTAGTTATTATGTGGATGAACTGTGCTTTAATTAGTTGATCCCTGGTGGTGGTTTCCAGGTTTTTGGTGTTTATTTTTATTTATTTGCTGTTATAAAAATGCTGCAATAAACAATACTGGAGATTTGGGATGACTTTTGCAAATATACCCATAGGGTAAATTTATTCCAATTGGATCCCTGGTCAAAGAACATTTTGTAATTTGTCAGCTATTGCTAGATTGTCCTCTTTAAGGTTTCAGCCATCCACTCCATCTAATAGTGTCTGCAAGTGTCTACGACACATATTTTAAATGTAATAGCCTCATTTCAGTTCCTTGTTATTTGAGCCTCCTAGTGTTATGTGAACTGGGACCTCCAAATTAATGCTGTATCAATGCTGTTTTATCTTTATTACATTCTTGCTTGCTTTTTCCCCTGCAGAGGAAAACCTAAAGTAAATCTTCTTGATGACTGAGGGTGGCGGACTAGAATGGCTTTGCGTGGCTTTCCCTCACACAGCTCTCAGGCTGCTCAGTCTCTAGGCAGCCCGATGGTTGATGCATTCTGTTTTATATATTTCCTGTAGGAGGAAAGCTGAACAAGGACCTGCGACATTTTCTCAATCAGCGGTTCCAGAAAGGGTCGCCTGATCATGAGCTCCAGCAGACCATAAGAGATAACCTTTACCGCCATGCTGTGCCTTGTAAGTAGCCAGTTTGGGGCGTCTTACTGCTGGGTGGGTGTGTGAAAAGTTGAGGGGAGAAATAAGAGCTCAACAGCTGGTTCTGGGACACTTGGCAGTTTGCTCACGTAGTGACTCCGTAAGTCCAGGGAGTCATGATTGACAATGGGACATACAGTACCGCGCCAGGTAAATTACTCGGTTTTCAAGTTCTGGCTTGAGAATGCTGGGCAAATTATTTATCCTTTGTAAGGTCCAGTTTTCACAACAGTGAAAAGGACATCTCACTCCTACTAACGTCACGGAACTGTTAGGAAGTCAAAGTCAGATGCTCATCAATGCATTTGTGTACAGTATGGGTGTGGTGTAAGCCTCATAAATGTTAACCATGATTGTCATTAATGGGGTGGACCAGGCCAGAGGTCTTCATACTGACCTCTGAGGAGATCCATGGGACTCTAATAGCCTCTCAGCAAAGGGAATGCCTCAGTGGACTCTCTCTTCCTCCCCACCTTTATCAGATTCATCAATCATGATTTCACATAGGATTCTCTTTGAAGAAATGGTTTCCACAGATTAAAAAACCCAAAGCCCCAGACCCATTAGATCAGACCAAATCTGAGAAAGCAAGACATAAGACGTAGGGACTATGAAATCAGGGATTTTGTGGCACGGAAGGAAGAAAGGGAAGAAGGAAGGGAGGAGGGAATCAGCCTATGGGGTAGATGAACTGGCACCTCAGTGGTCATGAGGTATTGCCATGCTCTACCAAACTACATTGCTGTACAGCTCATTATGAGGTGGGAATTCGGGGAAGACATACAGTTTCTTGCTTTCTTTCAAGAGAAGAAGAAAGAATGATTCTGATTTTATTGCTTGGGAGTTTTCTTTTCTCCTCTCTATTACCCAGTCCTTCAAATTTTGACAGAATTTTAGAAATATTTTTTTTTAATCAGCAAAAACAAGGAGGAATAATTTGAAGTTCAAGGTACCCTGCTTATGGCTGTGATTTGTTTGCTATGAATGACTTTCTTTAAAAAAATAATATTTTGCTAGTGATGTCCTAGAGTGCTAATGTTTCCTCCTACTACCGCAAAATAATGAACAGGACTGATTTCAGGCATACCATGGATCTGCAAGGACTTAGAATGGAAGTCTAGATGGGGAACTTTAGTGATCAGATTTTAGAACAGCCCTGCCTTCCACTTCACTTATTAATAAAACTGAGGCTCCAAGAGGAAAAGAGGTTGACTACAGGTAACTTGGGGCAGTGCCCCAAGGTTGCTTCTTTCTGCTGAGTGGCAGAGCTGCATTTGACAGAGAAAACATGATAATGTGTTAATGTGAATCTCTGGCCCTCAGTTCTTTTAATTTTGCATCATTAGAATTGAAAACTATAATTCTAATAATATCCTAATAATAATTCCGTACACTTGGATTAGTAATAATAATTGCTAATGTCAATCTCATGAATGAGGCAGGGATTATCTATCTATTTTTTTATAGAAATAAAGAAAGAAACCAAGACACGAAGATAAGCCAATAAAAACAAGGCTAAAAAACAAGACCTGATCAGGGCCTCAGGTCATTGCCTCATCTCTGATATACTGTCCAGTTTTACTCTTAGAATATTCCTTTGAGGTTTTTAATACCCATTTTACAGGTGAGGAAACAGAGACACAGGATGACCAAGTAACTGTTAAATCACAGATCCAGGGCTTTGGAACTCTTAAGCCATCCAGGGCTATTTTTGTAGCTCGACCATAGCTGCCTCTGAAGTTCTAGTACAGCAGATTGGATGCAGTTTTGCAGAATTCAGTAATTGCAGAATCATGATTGTTCTCTGTGTAATTTTTCCCCTACTCAGATTCCAATTTAAGAAATGGGGAATGAAGCAAATGAGCACACCATTTCTTGACGCATCTGTGGTGTTACTATGGTTACATTTTGGCAAGCTTTTCCATTTATTTTTGCCACTGATTTATTGGACCTGACTGTGAGCTAAATGGCTTGATTTTAAGCTTACCACTATGTAGGAATTGGGGCAAAAATGACCTCAGCCTTTTAAAACAGTGGAAAATCATGTTTTGTCTTTGCTTGTATAATGCCGTTGGTATTGATGTTTCATTTCTATGAAACCAGTAAATCAGGAACTGAGAATGAGGAAAGGGTCTTCCTACTAAAGAGAAAACAAGTAACATTTCATTTTATATTTCCTGCATAAAACAGGAAGGAAATTCAGGAAGAGGTCTGTTTCTGAGTCTGGCACAGTGTGTGTGTCTTTGAACATGAGTAGACCAGGGGTGACTTGGGATTCAGTTATGGGCTTGGATAACTGGGGCCACATTTGTGTTTATTTTGATTCTTTGGCCCATGTGACTGGTAGAACAGAATCTGTACCAAGCTGTTGTGCTCGTGGATTAGGAAGCCCTTGATTGGAGCATGGATCCTCCCAGTAATACTGTAACTGTGCCGCAGGGAAATGAGCTCCTGTAATCTGTATTTTCCAGAACTTCCTGCTGCCAATAGTTCAGTGACTTCAGTCTTTTGAGAAGGGATGATCTCATGAACAGGTGCTTGCGAGCTGGGGTACACTTCCTGTACATTTTAGGAGGCTCACATGTCATTCGAAATTAACAAATAAAACCTGTTTGTTCTCAAGTTTGTTTTAGTGTCATCATAGTGCAGTAGAGCCTTCTGGGCACCATGATGGATTTTGCCGTTCAGGATTCCATTTTATCCTAATTCTTTGGCAAAGACAATGCAGGTAATACCATCCCTCTTTTACAGGGAAGAAAGTGAAGTAACAGATGTAACTTCCTCAAAATCTTACCAGTTCTAAATGCCACATTACTCACTTCTCAATACAGTGCTATTTTTTTAAATTGGCTTTATTGAGCTATAATTCATATATCACACAATTCACCACTCAAAGTGTTCATCCAATGCTATATTTGCTATAGTTATTATTATTCTCCACTCCTCTTTTATTTTGCTTTGATTCAAAAACTTTGATTATTCCCATGGTATGAAAAATGTCAGCGTAGTTAAAATTTAATTATATTGTCATTGAAAATCACCACCCCCAAAAATTTATGGCAAAAAATAAGAATAAAAAGAACTAGATGCAGAATGCGTCAGCCCTGGTGTGAAATCTGAGGGCTGTTCTGTAGCTGGCTGGCCTGGTGTGAGTCATGTAACCTCTCCGAGTCTTTTTTTACTCTTCAGTAAAATGGAACCAGAAATACCACCTCCAGCATTGTCTCACCAAGTCCTGACAGCAGCCCTAAGAGATGGGTCCATTGGAGGAAACAGAGGCTCAGAGAAGTATATAGCTTGCCTAGACTCACACAGCAAACAGCATGGTTAGGGTTTAATCAGTTCTCTCTCTAACTCCTTACTGGGTATAATCGACAGTAACGTGATAAGATCAGTATACTATGGGCTATTGAGAGTGAAAGAAAAAAGAAAAAAAAATTCTCATTGCTGAATTTTTAGTTTTAGCTGTTCAAAATCATGGGGTTTTATGTCTTGGAGGTGGGGGCTAGTTAAGGCACCATATCTTACAAATAAATATCTTCTCTGTGATTTTCACATATTTCACTGGTGTGTACAATAGAATTTTAATAACTGCCTAATGATTATTCAGCTTTTAAAAAAATCACTACAGGATTGTCTTGGGATATCTCAGTTTATCTTATTTTTCATTAGATCTTTTTTGGTATACACATGAAAAACCACCTTAAGAGAAATGGATTTGAAATGCATGAAAACGTCATCGGTGTTGCTCACTTCTCTCATTTCTCAGAATCATCTGGATACTATTCCTGTCTCCCGCCCCCTCAAATTCTGATTATATTCCCAACCCACTCCCCCTCAATTCTTTAGTCATACAAACTTCGTCCATTGCTCAAATACACCTGGTATCTTCTTGTAACTGGGTATAAATTATTACCTCTTATCTCTCCATCTTTCCATCTAACCAGTTCATAGCCTTCTTGTAAGCTTTAGCCTAGAGGCCACTTCCTCCAGGAAGGCCTCCATAGATTGGCCTATTGCCTTCCTCACTGCTCCCACAGCGCCCCCTCTGATCCCCTTCCACCTCATACACGCCTGCTGCGTGTCTGTCTGTCCTGTTAGAATCTAACTTTTCTGAGGTCAGGGACTGGATCTACCTCAGTGACTAGTCCACACCTAGCTTAGTGCCTAGACCATGGGATAAATATCTGTTGAATGAATGATCAGATGAAGAAATGGATAAAGACACTTTTTGTTTTTCTTGTTTTATTGTTTTTTCTTGTTACATAACATTTGGGAGAAACAGCAGAGCTGCTCTTGCCATAAAGCTCTCAGAATAAAGGGCAGCTCAGAGGCTTGAGCTCTGAAATGGCTGATGAGGACCACACTGATTACTTGGCTGGGAATCCCAACCCAGAGGAAAAAAATCAAGGCAGTGAGCTTGGAACTAGAGTGCCCATTCACAGCTCCTCCTAATTACAGTCTAGATATCGCTGTGCCTCCTGCACTGATAGCGGTCCTGCTTTTATGACTTCTTGTCCTAGCTGATGTGACAACATCTGAGATTCTTGCTTTGGAACGGCTGCTTTGCCCATGAAGATAAATGCATTACCTGACAGGGCTTTTCATTTACTCTACTGCTGCTGTCAAAACGAGATGCAGCTCATCCAGGAGTCCTGGGGCTCCGGAATACTGAACCAAACCCCTCCTGTTCCTTCTCCCTTCTCTGGGCTCAACAGCGATGGAACGCATCTTTCTTTTCAAGCAGAGGTCATCTGAAAGAGGAAAGGATAAGTCAGTTTTGTTCTGTACGTTAACACGTTGTTGATCAATGCTCTCCCTAATACCGAGACCATTATAATCTGTGGAAGAGACACTGATCATTGACTTAAAGGAGTTTACAAAGGGATTAAACGTGTTTGATCTCCAAGACCATTTAAATCTGATGCAGTAAACATGGGTGATCCTGGTCTTTATCTGTAGAAGTGTGATATTCTAATGGGCATGTTAGCGTTTGCTAACCAACAGTTGGCATTGTTTATTATTTTTGAATGTGACTGTGATGTCAGGACCATAAATTACCTTTGGTATTATTTGAATGTGTTAGTTTCTCTTAACCATAGCTATTTCCAGTACTGCTTGCCTAGAACCAACTCATTCTACAATTAGAGCTGATGATATGAACTAAACCAGTATATCAGCAAGAGGCCAGGATAAAGAACTGGGTGTTGGAACATTGCTTCTTTCGTAGAATGTGCATCTCTGTGTTCAGGTTGTGTTTGACCTGAGTGGAAGGCTTCAGGTTGTCATACATGAAGTAGACAGTTCTGTAAGCATCCCCAGGACTGATCAGATGAAAGTCACTGGAAACTTTCTCCCTGTGGCTATTGCCCTTGTCCTCTTAGCAGAGTTAAGTGCAGTCTAATATTAAAGAATCACTTTAGTCTTTACCAAGCCTAGCCTTGTTGCAGAACTCTGACTAGTAACAATAATAACAGCTGTCCAGGTTTTGGACTCCTACTGTGTACCAGGTACCCTGCCATGATGCTTGTACATAGGTCATCTCTCACTCTGGCCTCATGGAGGCCACACAGACTATTAAAGATCTAAACTCAAACTCACTGGACTCTTAAACCCTCCCCCTTTTCTATTCAATCGCAAATGTTTGTTGCCCATAATAAGAGTGTATGTCCTCATCCTTTCTCCATCAGTTCTCAACTCTTTCTCTCCCCTTCCCTTTTACCCATCAGTACTGTATTTTCCCATGTGCCCCTAGCCAGTCTGTGGTCTGGAGACTCCTCTTACCCACCCTTACTGCCTACACCTGACCTTCCCTTCCTTCTCCATCAAGTCTTAGTTCTTCTACGTTGGTTTCCCATTGGCTGTCCTCTAAGATGCCGAGAACTAGAATAAAGAAGTGAATGGTTCATATTATGGTATAGGGTTCTCTATCCTACATAATACATATATTTTAACAGATAACTTTAAATGTGGCGCTGCTAGAACGACCCTGTGAGATGGGATGTTCTGGCAACAAGGCAGATTCATAGGTAGGGATGAATTCTTATGGTTTTGACTTGGTTTTGTACTTTTTCTAGTGCTTAACACAGTATAGTATACATAGAAAACATTTTAAACACAAGATTGTCTATGTCAAAGGGCTTTCCCCCTCTGCTTGCTGTTTCACTTCGCAGGCTAGTTTCCTGTTCCACCAAGTATAAGCTGAGAAAGTAACGCAATAGTCTAGGCAAGGAGTTTTGTGCCAAATTAAAAAATAATGGGAGCACTTCCGTGGTGGCGCAGTGGTTAAGAATCCACCTGCAATGCAGGGGACACAGGTTCGATCTCTGGTGTGGAAGATCCCACATGCTGTGGAGCAACTAAGTTGTGTGCCACAACTACTGAGCCCACGTGCCACAGCTCCTGAAGCCCGCGCGCCTAGAGCCCGTGCTCCGCAGCAAGAGAAGCCACCGCAGTGAGAAGCCCATGCACCGCAAGGAAGAGTAGCCCCCGCTCGCCACAACTAGAGAAAGCCTGTGCGCAGCAACAAAGACCCAATGCAGCCAAAAAAAAAACCCAACACCAAATGAGGCTAAATATAATAAAATATATTTAAATTCTTAAAAAAAATAATGGGATTAGAAAAAAAACCTTTTTGTTTAGATGTGATCTGGAGTTAGAGTTTGGGCTCAGATAACTATTAACAAATTTTCATCCACTTGAATGTCTGCTGGGGCATGGAAAGATCACGAGGGAAGCAGGACGATCCTTTGTTATTCTGATAACAACCATCTGATAAATGCCAGGAGCACACCACTTCTCATTTCTGTAGTGCCCCTTAGGGAACGTTGAAACCATTAGTGTGGAATCTATTCTTACTTCTCACCAAGGGAGAAGAGAGTTATCCCATCAGTGAGTTCCTGAGAAGGACTTGGACATTCCTGATTTGAACATTTTCTCTTCTCCTTGGGGCTAGATCATCAGATGTGCTGGGCTTTCTGGTATGGCAGACTGGAGCGGCTGGCAGGCTCTACCCCTTACCAGCGTTGTTGACTTGGGTTTTCTGGGACTCTGTTGTCTCATTACCTGTATTGGTGTTTCTGAGGTACCTAAGCCCCCAGCAGTGATCATGGCACTTCATAGGTCCTCTATTTAAAGGTCCTCTATGTATATGCTTTTTGTTTTGTTTTGTTTTCGGCTGCGCCGCACAGCTTGCGGGATCTCAATTCCCTGACGGGGGATTGAACCCATGCCCTCTGCAGTGAAAGCGCTGAGTCCTAACCGTTGGACCGCCAGGGAATTTCCAAACATCCTCTATGTAGACCAGTCTTCTTTTTTCTGTACCCCCTTTCCCTCCCCTTTCTAACATGACTCCTCAAGTCCAGCATTCTCCCTTTTTTCTTTCAAGTTCTCTTTAGACTTTGGGCCTTATGTACATGATTCTCCTTTTTATGACTTTTATGATTTATATAATTCTTTTGGGAGGGGGCAAGCTAAATTAAAAAAATGATTTTCCAACATTTCTTGAGTAACAGCCCAACACTAGATGCTAGGTGAGAACATAGTGAAGATTAATAATTGGCTCATTTAGCCAATAATAGGCATGCTTGAAATAGCACATTCTCCGCATATTCCAAGCATCAGCTGATCCCCCAATGTTCTTTTTTCTTTGTATTTCTTATTATATGTTGTTAACCCTAATTGCCATTGTATATTTGCTGAGTGGATGGAGTCATATTGGAAAAAAAAAAAAGGAAAGAAAAACTATGAACTTAAAAGCTCATTACAGTGGACTTGATTTATATGTGTCTGCTAATACACTCACATAAACATGGTTTGGCTGGTGTTCTTTATTCTAAGGTTCTCAGGGGTGTAGAACGAGGCAAAGCCATAGGAGTTTAGATTTAAGTTTAATTAGAGTTGATGTAATTTATAATCTTCTTATGAAAATATGTTAGACCAGCCTTATTGCTTAATAACATCTGTCGTTAATCGAGTGCTTACTATATGTACCAGGTACCGTGCTCAGTGATTTACAAGTTTTGTCTCTTTTAGCCTTCACCAGACTCTGAGAGGCATAATGTTATCATCCCTGTATTAGGAGCGTGGCAGTTGAGGTGTGAGGAGCTTATAGGCGGGTTGTTCAAGGTGAGCCGTTTAATAATGATGGAACCCAGATTCAAACCCAGCTCTTGCCTACCCCAAGAGTCCGTGCTCTTGGTTCATATCTCTGGGTTCAGTCAGCTTAAAGACCATTTTTTAAATTACTGTATTGAATTTGAAAAAGAGTCTTCTCTTAATAACATATGGATTAGTCCTTGGCTGGGTGTAGGATACTAATATATCTATTTGACAGCCATGTTAATTCGTTAAATTGCTTTATAGTTTTAGCTGACATTTTTCGTCAAGATGTGTTGCAATTATAAAGCAATTTCCACAGCAATTTATGTAGGGACAGGGAGGTTTCATAGTATCCTTACCATCTATTATTTATTTTAAGAAAAGTTTTTAATTCTAGTAATTTTAGATTTAGTAAGAATTATTTAAGTCAAGAGAATGAAATGCAATACATTTTTAAAGAAATCTTGTGTCAAATGTGTTTAATAAAACTACGTACAAATAAAATGTCTGGCTTCTCTAATGGATAATGTGCATTTATGCTGAGATCCAAGTAAGAACACTTCACCAGTTATGCTCTGATGGGCTTACCTAAACTCCATATGAAATGAGTTACCCAAAATGATTACCTTAAATTTAAACAACAAGAAAATGTCAGTTGTGTTAGTTCAACCATAATATGAATAAAGTAGATTTATTAACCACTCAATGACATTTTTTCGTCTTGCATTGAAATGAACTGATTATACATCTCTATTTTGAGGAAATACACTCTAATGTATTTAGGGATAAAGGGCCATGGTGAATGCAACTTACTCTCAAATGGCTATAAAACATTAAAAATGGTTAAAAATTTGTACTATTCTTATTCTTGCAACTTTCTGTAAATTTGAAATTATTTCCAAGTAAAGTGTTTTAAAAGTAAACCCATACCAAAAATTTTTTTAAAAAGCAACCAGTATAGTTTTGGGAAAGGGGGATTTTATGTGAATGTTATGTTTTTGTTTTTCCCCCTTATTAATATTAATGTGTTTTTAGCCTAGAATTGAGATTTTGTTAGTACTTTGATAGATCTTGTCTGTTAAACTATAGCAGGACTAGCCTGAAAGACATCGTGCATATAATAAAACAAAAATCTAACACCTATGGAATACCAAGTACATGCTAAGTTTTAATTATGGTTTCTCGTTTAATACTGTAACTGTTATTATTTTCATTTACAGATGCGGAAACTGAGGCTTAGTAAGATTAATGACTTGTCTTAAAATTGTGGAATGGGACTGGAGCTCAGGCACTCAACATGGATACTAAAGCTACCACTAGTAACCACCACATTTTCTTTGCTCAGACTATGTAGGTGTACATCTGTGTGTATAGATACATATACACCTACTGAATACATCTTAGAAAATAAATTAGGAACACTTTTTTATTTTGGCCGCGCCGCCTGGCATGCGGGATTTTAGATCGAACCCATGTCCCCTACATTGGGAGTGTGGAGTCTTAACCACCGGACTGCCAGGGAAGTCCCAGGAACAATTATTTTAAATGGATCCTAAATATCTGCTAATGGGATTCTAGATGAATATAAGAGTATAACAATCATCATTAGAATTGTTAACATACATTGAGCACTTGCCATGTGCTAGATTTTATTCTATATTAGTGTAATAACTCATTTAATCCTCACAATGGTCCTGTAGGTATGTGCTATTACTCTCCACATTCAGGGAAACCGAGGAACAAAAAGATTAAATAACTTGCTCAAGATGTCACAGCGAATATGTGGTAGAGCTGTGTTGTCTTGTTCTAGAAATTTCCCTCTTAGCCAGTGGCTCATATTGCCTATTATTTATAGCTCTAGAGAACATTAAAAAAAAAAAGGAAAAAGAATCAGTAATTAAACATACTCCTTTTCTGGGGAGGGGAGGAGATACCTTTTGTTATGCTTTTGAAGATAATTTCATCTTAGTCTTAGATCCCATCAGAGCCACCACATTATACAAATCCAGGGGGCACTATTCAGTTCGTAATGTATGTGAATGGCGCCCTTGGTGGTGGACAGCACCCTGACTGCCTGGTTTTACGCAGTGGCTGAGTTCCAGTAGTAGATACTTAGCTAGCCTGAAAGATAGAACCAAATTGCCATTCATTTGGGAGGTATTTGTCTCAGTCATGGTGAAGGGGTACCTTACTCCAATGAGGATAATATCCACTAGATCCTTGAACACCAGAAGCCTAATCCAGTCCAGTTACGAGATCTCTCCATTCTTAATTCAGCTAATTGAAGGTTTGAGACGTACTAGAATTGGATCTTTTGGGGTACTAAGTGTCATTTCTTTTGTTTACCCTTCCTTCAGTCAGTTGGTCCATCTACTCACCCAGCCATTCTCCATTTATTCCATTTATCTGTCCATTTAACAAGCACATATCGAATACCACTATGAGCAGGTCACAGTGATAGAGGCTCAACATTTAGGGGTAAACTGGTTACCTTTCCTGCTCTCGGGGTGTTTATAGTATAGTGGGCAACCACTGTAACAAACAAGAGGCAGCTAGAAGAGAGTAAGGTAAATCCCACAGTAGGGTAAGCCCAGGACTGTATGACATACAAGCACAGGCACCAAGCTCAGTCTTGAGACCAGTGAATCAGTGTGACTAGGAAGTGAAATAAAAAAGAGAGACAAAAGGAAAAGCAGCGGAACCTCTTTCCTAGGGAGAATCAGGAAACATGTACTCATGTAACCATGGGCAAATGACTCAATTTAACATCTCTAGACTTAATTCCTCTTTAAAAAGGAGCCTTTATTAGGGGTATAATAGACTCATTAAGCATCTTAATATCCCAGGCCCAGTCCGAAGATAATGTAATCCTTTGCACAGTGCTCTCTCCTTAGGACCCCTCAAGAATAGACCACTCATGTTTTTGAGTCTTCTGACATATTTAAAAACAACAACAACAACAAAAACCAGTGCTACAGCAAAAGATAGGACATAGTTTTAATGTTTGCAGTTAATTAATACTTTTAACATACACATAGCAATGCAGTATAATTGTGCTGTTCATCAATTGCAAGATGTATGAAACATTAACTGAAGGTACTCTAAAGGCAGTATAGTCTGATAATAGACCCCAAGTTCAAATACTTATCATTCCTTTTACTGTATCTTTGTAACTGTAGACATAACTTTATTTGATCATAACAAAAGTCTAAATTTAAGGCTCTTCATGAATAAGAGACCTGGGTCAAAGATCTTCTTGCCCCTTCCCTTCCTCGGCAACCTCAGTAGGTACGGGATGCTACGAGATGACTCTTTGGACCAAGGTTTGGCTCTTTCAGATCCAGGTTCAGTTGCCTGTTAATGGAAGAAGCCAAAGTAGGGTAAGTAACAGTGATCCAAGGACTATCTAAGCAGCAAGATGGGCCCTACCAGAACCCCATTTGTACCAGGGCTCAGCCTTCTCATTGTATTTCTCACACTCCTGAAGGAAAACATTTAATTCCTTGGACCATTTCTTTGGAGGTTGCCACATTTCTAGTTGGGACTTCTCTCCTCTCCTGACCTCCCTATTAGAAGTGAGGCCATACTATCCTCTTAAGTGCTTTACTTTGAAAAGTGAGACAGAATTTGGTTATACTAGAAATGAAGTCATTTTCAAGGTCAGCGAGCTTGAAAGATTTATTACTTTGGCTTTCTAATTGTAGTTGCTGTACATAAATGAACTTGACATTTTTCTCCTTTCCTGTCTCATAAGATAAGGCCATTACAAACAGACCTTACAGGATTGTCAGAAGTTACAACTTCTGTATTCTTAGTTTTCATCATCAACTGATTTGAGGGATGCACATTCCTTATTTCCATCTCTAAATGGTTTTGCACGGTGTCAACATCATTTAATTAGTGATATGGGGGCGGGGAAAGCACATCTATTTCAGTGGAAATTTGAAAAAAATGTTGCCTACGTTGTAGATAAAATATTCCGTAGATACATGACTTGAAAATGAGACATCCTATAAAACCATCAGATGAACTGAAATTTGGCGTGAGTTCTGATGGTTTGGTGCGTGACTGTAAATAAGTCTGAGAATCTACATGTTTTTGCCCCAGTGGAATATTTGTGGCTAATATAGATTCTATTGAATTTCAGGTTTGCTGCTTAATCTAGGCCTCACATAGGCTACCTGCTAAAAGGTGGGCATTCGGCATCCTTCATTAGGCTAGAATCAGACACCCCATGCAAATCCACCACCGTCTGGAATCCTTTGGGGGAATTTTGTACCTTCTCACTGTAGATATGGATGATTTACAAACTGAGAAGCAAACTGTCAGATACAACTTAAAAATATCTTTAGGGAACATGGAGTAGTTGAAAAAAATAACTTGTTGATATAATTCTTGCTGTTTTTTTCTGAATTCATGTTGTATGTGTTAGGGGCCTGGCCTGGCATGGCACATCAGCCTTTCTCCTTTCCTCTGTTCTTTCCTCCCTCCCACTGTCCTTCCCTCCTTCAATTTCTTACCCCCTCTCTCTTTTTTTCCTTTCCTTACACCACAGACTGGTCCATTTCTTCCCCTTGTTCCAGACTCTGGCAGTAGAGCACAACACTCAATGACCATTAAAGGAGCTAGGTGTATTTGGGTTCTAACAGAGACCTTTAAAAAAAAAAAGTTAAGGTAGAAAATAAATAAAATACATATAATAAGTTACGTAAGTCTTAAGTGCAGAGCTTGATGAATTTTTACATCCATGTGCACACCCACACGTCACACACATACACACACACACACATATCTATGTAACCATTACCCAGATCAATATATAGAACACTGAGCGTTCCAGCAGGCTCCCTCGTGTCTCCTCCCATTGAACACTTCTCCTCTCTCCCAGAGGTAATCATGATTCTGACTTACCCCCTAGATTATTTTGCCTGTTCTTGAATTTCATATAAATACAGTACGTATTATTTTGTTCTAACTTCTTTTTCATCCACATTGCTTGCACGTAGCAGTAGTTTGATTTTTTGTTGTTGTTGTGCTGTCTAGTCTTATATTATATGAATATACCACCATCTTTATCCATTCTTCTGTTGATTTAAACTATCTCCAGTTTTTAGCTACTGCTGGAAACTTTCTTATATAAGTGGATGTATGCACTCATTTCCTACCTAGGATTGTTTGTTCCCTGTGTAGGCATATGTAGGCATAAGCAGCTCAGCTACAATAGATATTGCCAAACAGATTCCAAAGTGATTGTACCAATTTGCACTAGTACCTACATGCGTGAGAGTTCCAGTTGTTCCTTGTCCTCACCAACATTTGCTATTGTCAGCCTTTCCGATGTTTCGTCATCCTGGTGGATGTGCAGTGGTATCTCATTATGATTTGAATTTGCATTTTTTCTGATGTAGAATATTGAGCACCTTTTCAAATGTTTATTGTCTATTTGGAGACTTCTTTTGTGTGAAATACCTGTTGAAATCTTTTCCCATTTTTTAATTGGGTAGTTTGTCTTTTTCTTGCTGATTTGTAGAAACAGCTGGGTTTTAATCCTGACTGCTTCTTATTAGCGGTGCTTGGACAGGTTGCCTCATGTTTTTGAGCTTCATCTATAGGATGGGTCCAATAATACCTGTTTTATAGGTTGTGGTGAGGATGACTTGAAGAAGTGGATGTTAATGACTAGCTGTGGTTCCAAGCACAGAGAAGGCATGAGTGACTAGTATCTAAATTGAGAAAAAAATCTATTTTAATATCAGATGAGCAGCCCATTAAGATATTTCAATATATTTCTTTCTCTTTCCCGATGTCCTCTTTTCTTTTTTATATTAGTAGTACAAAAGGAAAGACAGTGGCCATGGGCATAATACATAATAGGCCAAAGTGACTGATCTCTTACAAAGGATCACTGGAAGTCGTATCTATTCTCCTAAGAATTTTGTGCTTGCAACTGGGACAAATGAGAACCAGAAGAGAGTTTCTGAAAAGAAGAGAATAAGATAAGATGCAGATGTAGGACCCAATTAAAGAAATCTGCCTGCCCTGGGTAGTGGTGGGAAGCATGTCTTTTATTTCCTCTTTCTTCTTTGTCAGCCAGCTTCTTGAGACTTCTTTTCCTCATTTTCAAAATAGGAGTAACAATACCTTCCTTAAAAGGTTGTCAGGAGGCCTGGCACAATCTTGGTCTCCTGTAAGCACTTCACATCTGGAGGATTCTGGGATGGGTTACGGTCATGGTGATAGTGCTAGCCGTGATTGGATGGTGGTGATGGTGTTGAAGATGCTGCTGAATGGACCACTTCTGTTAGGAGACTTGTTGCCAGCCCAAGTGTATAGCTGTTTCAGGGACAGAGGCAATGGCAGTTTCAGGGAGTAGTGTGAGCTGCAGCATGAGGTGGGAAGGCCAGAAAGGGGGAAAGAGTCCTCTGCTCCGGGAGCAACCAGCACAGGATGCCCACTTGTACACCAGATTCGTGTATGTTGGAGTTGATATGGGCATCCCAAAGCATATTACTGTGATGGATTATATATTCCTAAAATATATAGAAATCAGAATAGGAAACATATCCTAGTGACACAGGCAGTTATTGAAACTCGCCTTGAACACCCATATCAGCAGTGACCAGAACCTGGTTTCAAGGGAACTTCCTGGAAAAGCAGCCTCCTTCAGACTTTCAGACCGCTGAGAGGCACAGGGTTGTGACTGCTGAGTAAACACAGGCTTTGGATGTGGACAGAACTAGGTGTGACAAACAGCCCCTCCATTCTCTGGCTCTGTGATCTCGGATAAATTACTTCCCTGAGGCTTCCTAATTTATAAAATGGGGACAGTAGTATCATCCCAATAGAATTGTGGTGAGAGTTAAGTGACATAATACATAAGAAGCACCAAGAGAGGCCCTGGCAGGTAACAGGTGCTCAAACTGCAGAAATATATCCACGTATCTGATGAGTCGATGTGCACACGCTATTTCCATGACAGCTGTTTAGTGAGCAGAGTGGAGTGATGCAGAGGAGGAGAGGGTCTTTCGATGTAACCAGGAGCACTTGCTAGACCTTATCTCTGGGTTGTGGATAAAAATGGGCTTTCTTGCAGAATTTGGTCTCTGTAATTCTTCCACTACAACGTTTAGTGTTAGAGCAGTTACAGTTGAGGTGAGCCTGCTGTGTGACTCATCCACCATCAAGGCCAAGTTGGACAATTAATAATTTACTAACATAAGGCCCACTGATAGGCACATTCAAATGGTGCATACTGTAGGCTTAACTCATTCTCTCTTCCTCATTCACTCTGATCTGCTGAAAGCCCTTCAGCACACCCTAAAGGTAGGATAGGCTAGGCCAAGTGGAAAGGACTAGTTGGCCCCCATGGGCTAGTTTTTCTTTTATTGCCAGCTCTTGCGCTCTCTATCCCTGAGTCTTTGCATATCTGCCAGAAGATAAGCACCCCCTACAGTGGTGCCCCGCCCCCAAGAAGCACACTTGCCTTTCACATCACACTCCCTGGCGAGTATCAAATCTGTGTTTCATGCCCCCTTTACTTACTCATTGTGACAGATGTATTCAGAAGCTCATTTGGCTGGTATATGAGCATAGCGACAAGTTCTAACATGCACATGGTAAATATACTGTTGGGAGTTCTAATTTGTGTTCTGAAGGCAGCAGGAGTCAAAAGACACAAAGATGATACTGTAGGTTCAATGTAAGTTGCACAGCTTCAAGGAGGGAGGGGTGTGGTCTTGTAAAACAGGTCATTTGTAGAGAGATGTGGTTATACAAATGTAAAGAGTCAATTTTGACAGCATCCCTTGTGCAATCAAAGTCTAAAGTTCCTGGAACTTTGATCTTTGATAGTGCATTGCAGGATCATTCTTCTCCTTTAGCTATCTTAAACTGCATATTTGCATTGCATGAGCCATTTTCGGTTGTAATAGCTGGAAGCTTGCTTTTTCTGCATTTTCTTGGAAAACCTGTAGAAAAAGCTCATTTGTGTTCCATTCAAGAAGATGGTCATCTTTCACACCTTGAAGAGAAGTAATGCTAGAATTGTGGCACTTGAAGGTAAACATTCCATGTCTGCCCCATTTCCATTTCTTGTTGAAATTTACAGCCATAGGAATTCTGTTTATTTCCCATTTGCTGTTTGGTCCCCCTGTTGACTTACAAAAGCCAGAGAATTGTCAATGGAGTTGTTTCTTCATAAAGGGGTCTCTTCCTCACACTTTCATGGCAGCTCAAGTTAAAATCCAGCTGGAAAATACTATCTCAAGCTGATATATATATTTTTAATGGTGGAAATCAAACGTTATTATAAGGAAAATACCCATCTCTTTGGGTATATAAATACCCAAAGCTAAGTGATACGTCATTTATCTTTGACATATGAAAGTCATTATTTTCCATAAGTCATGAAAAAACATGAACAATAGAAACTCCAGTATCACTCTTCTCTTACATGTTGATCTTATTATATTCAGGCCCTTTGGTCACTTTAAAAAGCATCAGATATAAGGAGACAGTTCTGTTTTCCTTCCTAACACTATTTTCCTTAATAACCAAAATATTTGTTACTTCTTATAATCATTATAAACTTATGTCCATATCTAACTAGACATCATTTTCCAGACAGAACTTGGCTGCAGAATCTAAACAACACAGATTAAATTATTATCATATGAAGAGTGTTTTTCATTTTTATCAGTATCTCCCTTGGTCTGTTAGCACCATTATTTCTTGATTCTCAGAAAGTAAGAAATCAATACTTTTTTCTGCATTTGGCTGTTGTTGAACATAGATGTAGATGTTTAATGTGGTAGTTTTCTTTTTTCCTGAAAAGCTGTTAATTCATAGATGTATCTTAAAATTAATGACATCTTAGAACTAAGAAAAGTTTGGTGTTATAAAAATTACCAGGCTACTGCTTTAGTTCCTTAGGGATTTTGCCTACAATTAGAATAAATTGCCATTCGGTGGCAATAATACTTCCCTCTTATCTACCCTCCATGGTTCACTCAATGGCACAGAAAATTTAGTCCAAGTCTCCAGTGAACACCTTAATTTTTTTCATTCCAAATTAATTTTTCTCTTATGTAAGTAATACATACCCATTTTTTCATTAAAAACGAAAGCATCACAATAAATTTTAATATCCTCTTTAACCATCCCACCCTCATACTGTTTTCATTTGTCTTCCCCAAAGGTGACCATAGATTGCCATTTAAAATTATTCCTCTGGGATATTTTTCTAATCATTCATAAATATATATATGAATCCACAGAAAATGGATAATATATAGTAGAGAGAGAGTGTGTCTGTTTGGATTAACATAAAGGGTACCACACTCTTCTTTGAAAGTCTTGGTAAAATCTGTCTGTAAAGCATCCTGGCCTGGGACATGATTTTTTCCTTATAAAAGCTAGGAAAAGGGGGCAAGGAGATAATTCTTTAACTTCATTTCATTTTGATTAGTCATTGCTCTACTCAGGATTCCTACTGCTTCTTGAGCTAGTTCCATTAATTTATTGCCCGCAAAAATGATCTATTCTAACTAGACTTTGAAATTAACTGGTATAAAGCTGTACATGGTATTCTCTTATACATGAAAATAAATCTCATATATTTTTAATGCCACCTTTTTTGCTCTAAAGTTGATTTCTTTTGTGATTTCTCCCCACCCTCCCCAACCCAGGGTCATATTTGCCAAAGGCTTTTCAATTGGATTAGTCCTGTCATAAAAACAGCTTTTTCTCTTGATTTTTTTCTTTATTGCCTACAGTTATCTGTCTATAATTCTACCTTAATTTCATTATTCCCTTTTTCTACATTTTAAAAACAACTTTATGGAAATGTAATTCACATACTATACAATTCACCCCGTTCTCAAAAATTCAGTGTTTTTTAGTATATTCACAAGGTTGTGCAGCTGTCACCACAATCTAATTTTAGATGTTTTTTATCTCCCTCCGAAAGAATCCTAGACTCATTAACAGTTATGCCCCATTTCCTCCCGAATCCCATAGCTTCAGGAAACTACTAATCTATTCTCTGTCTATAAATTTGCCTGTTCTGGACATTTCATATCAATGAAATCATACAGTATGTAGCATTTTGTGTCTGGTTTCTTTAACTTAGCATAATGTTTTCAAGGTTCATCCAAGTTGCAGCATGTATCAGTACTTCATTCCTTTTTATTGCTGAGTAATATTCTATTGTATGGATATACCGCATTTATTAATTCATTTGTTAGTTGATGGACATTTGGTTTGTTTCCACTTTGGGCTATTATGAATAATGTTGCGAGCAACATTCATGTACAAGTTTTTGTGTAAAGGTATGTCTTCATTTCTCTTGGCTATAGAGCTAGGAGTAGAGTTTCTGGGTCCTCACCAATACTTTTTTTTTTTTTTTTTTTTTTTTTTTTTTAAACATCTTTATTGAAGTATAATTGCTTTACAATGGTGTGCTAGCTTCTGCTTTACAACAAAGTGAATCAGTTACACATATACGTATGTTGCCATATCTCTTCCCTCTTGCATCTCCCTCCCTCCCACCCTCCCTATCCCACCCCTCTAGGTGGTCACAAAGCACCGAGCTGATCTCCCTGTGCTATGCGGCTGCTTCCCACTAGTTATCTATTTTACATTTGGTAGTGTATATATGTCCATGACACTCTCTCACCCTGTCACATCTCACCCCTCCCCCTCCCCATATCCTCAAGTCCATTCTCTAGTAGGTCTGTGTCTTTATTCCCATCTTGCCACTAGGTTCTTCATGACCTCTTTTTTTTTTTTTTCCCTTAGATTCCATATATATGTGTTAGCATACTGTATTTGTTTTTCTCTTTCTGACTTACTTCACTCTGTATGACAGACTCTAACTCCATCCACCTCATTACAAACACCTCCATTTCATTTCTTTTTATGGCTGAGTAATATTCCATTGTATATATGTGCCACATCTTCTTTATCCATTCATCCGATGATGGACACCTAGGTTGCTTCCATGTCCTGGCTATTGTAAACAGAGCTGCAATGAATATTTTGGTACATGACTCTTTCTGAATTATGGTTTTCTCAGGGTATATGCCCAGTAGTGGGATTGCTGGGTCATATGGTAGTTCTATTTTTAGTTTTTTAAGGAACCTCCATACTGTTCTCCATAGTGGCTGTATCGATTTACATTCCCACCAACAGTGCAAGAGTGTTCCCTTTTCTCCACACCCTCTCCAGCATTTATTGTTTCTAGATTTTTTGATGATGGCCATTCTGACCGGTGTGAGATGATACCTCATTGTAGTTTTGATTTGCATTTCTCTAATGATTAATGATGTTGAGCATTCTTTCATGTGTCTGTTGGCAATCTGTATCTCTTCTTTGGAGAAATGTCTATTTAGGTCTTCTGCCCATTTTTGGATTGGGTTGTTTGTTTTTTTGTTATTGAGCTGCATGAGCTGCTTGTAAATCTTGGAGATTAATCCTTTGTCCGTTGCTTCATTTGCAAATATTTTCTCCCATTCTGAGGGTTGTCTTTTGGTCTTGTTTATGGTTTCCTTTGCTGTGCAAAAGCTTTTAAGTTTCATTAGGTCCCATTTGTTTATTTGTGTTTTTATTTCCATTTCTCTAGGAGGTGGGTCAAAAAGGATCTTGCTGTGATTTATGTCATAGAGCGTTCTGCCTAGGTTTTCCTCTAAGAGTTTGATAGTGTCTGGCCTTACACTTAGGTCTTTAATCCATTTTGAGTTTATTTTTGTGTATGGTGTTAGGGAGTGTTCTAATTTCATACTTTTACATGTACCTGTCCAATTTTCCCAGCACCACTTATTGAAGAGGCTGTCTTTTCTCCACTGTATATGCTTGCCTCCTTTATCAAAGATAAGGTGACCATATGTGCGTGGGCTTATCTCTGGGCTTTCTATCCTGTTCCATTGATCTATATTTCTGTTTTTGTGCCAGTACCAAACTGTCTTGATTACTGTAGCTTTGTAATATAGTCTGAAGTCAGGGAGCCTGATTCCTCCAGCTCCATTTTTCGTTCTCAAGATTGCTTTGGCTATTCGGGGTCTTTTGTGTTTCCATACAAATTGTGAAATTTTTTGTTCTAGTTCTGTGAAAAATGCCAGTGGTAGTTTGATAGGGATTGCATTGAATCTGTAGATTGCTTTGGGTAGCAGAGTCATTTTCACAATGTTGATTCTTCCAATCCAAGAACATGGTATATCTCTCCATCTATTTGTATCATCTTTAATTTCTTTCATCAGTGTCCTATAATTTTCTGCATACAGGTCTTTTGTCTCCTTAGGTAGGTTTATTCCTAGGTATTTTATTCTTTTTGTTGCAATGGTAAACGGGAGTGTTTTCTTAATTTCACTTTCAGATTTTTCATCATTAGTATACAGGAATGCAAGAGATTTCTGTGCATTAATTTTGTATCCTGCTACTTTACCAAATTCATTGATTAGCTCTAGTAGTTTTCTGGTAGCATCTTTTGGATTCTCTATGTATAGTATCATGTCATCTGCAAACAGTGACAGCTTTACTTCTTCTTTTCCGATTTGGATTCCTTTTATTTCTTTTTCGTCTCTGATTGCTGTGGCTAACACTTCCAAAACTATGTTGAATAATAGTGGTGAGAGTGGGCAACCTTGTCTTGTTCCTGATCTTAGTGGAAATGGTTTCAGTTTTTCACCATTGAGGACAATGTTGGCTGTGGGTTTGTCATATACGGCCTTTATTATGTTGAGGAAAGTTCCCTCTATGCCTACTTTCTGCAGGACTTTTATCATAAATGGGTGTTGAATTTTGTCGAAAGCTTTCTCTGCATCTATTGAGATGATCATATGGTTTTTCTCCTTCAATTTGTTAATATGATGTATCACGTTGATTGATTTGCGTATATTGAAGAATCCTTGCATTCCTGGAATAAACCCCACTTGATCATGGTGTATGATCCTTTTAATGTGCTGTTGGATTCTGTTTGCTAGTATTTTGTTGAGGATTTTTGCATCTATGTTCATCAGTGATATTGGCCTGTAGTTTTCTTTCTTTGTGACATCTTTGTCTGGTTTTGGTATCAGGGTGATGGTGGCCTCGTAGAATGAGTTGGGGAGTGTTCCTCCCTCTGCAATATTTTGGAAGAGTTTGAGAAGGATAGGTGTTAGCTCTTCTCTAAATGTTTGATAGAATTCGCCTGTGAAGCCATCTGGTCCTGGGCTTTTGTGTGTTGGAAGATTTTTAATCACAGTTTCAATTTCAGTGCTTGTGATTGGTCTGTTCATATTTTCTATTTCTTCCTGGTTCAGTCTTGGCAGGTTGTGCATTTCTAAGAATCTGTCCATTTCTTCCAGGTTGTCCATTTTATTAGCATAGAGTTGCTTGTAGTAATCTCTTATGATCGTTTGTATTTCTGCAGTGTCAGTGGTTACTTCTCCTTTTTCATTTCTAATTCTATTAATTTGAGTCTTCTCCTTTTTTCTCTTGATGAGTCTGGCTAATGGTTTATCAATTTTGTTTATCTTCTCAAAGAACCAGCTTTTAGTTTCATTGATTTTTGCTATTGTTTCCTTCATTTCTTTTTCATTTACTTCTGATCTGATCTTTATGATTTCTTTCCTTCTGCTAGCTTTGGGGTTTTTTTGTTCTTCTTTCTCTAATTGCTTTAGGTGCAAGGTTAGGTTGTTTATTCGAGATGTTTCCTGTTTCTTGATGTAGGCTTGTATTGCTATAAACTTCCCTCTTAGAACTGCTTTTGCTGCATCCCATAGGTTTTGGATCGTCGTGTCTCCATTGTCATTTGTTTCTAGGTATTTTTTGATTTCCCCTTTGATTTCTTCAGTGATCACTTCGTTATTAAGTAGTGTATTGTGTAGCCTCCATGTGTTTGTATTTTTTACAGATCTTTTCCTGTAATTGATATCTAGTCTCATAGCGTTGTGGTCGGAAAAGATACTTGATACGATTTCAATTTTTTTAAATTTACCAAGGCTTGATTTGTGACCCAAGATATGATCTATCCTGGAGAATGTTCCATGAGCACTTGAGAAAAATGTGTATTCTGTTGTTTTTGGGTGGAATGTCCTATAAATATCAATTAAGTCCATCTTGTTTAATGTATCATTTAAAGCTTGTGTTTCCTTATTGATTTTCATTTTGGATGATCTGTCCATTGGTGAAAGTGGGGTGTTAAAGTCCCCTACTATGATTGTGTTACTGTCGATTTCCCCTTTTATGGCTGTTAGTATTTGCCTTATGTATTGAGGTGCTCCTATGTTGGGTGCATAAATATTTACAATTGTTATACCTTCCTCTTGGATCGATCCCTTGATCATTATATAGTGTCCGTCTTTGTCTCTTGTAATTGTCTTTATTTTAAAGTCTATTTTGTCTGATATGAGAATTGCTACTCCAGCTTTCTTTTGATTTCCATTTGCATGGAATATCTTTTTCCATCCCCTCACTTTCAGTCTGTATGTGTCTCTAGGTCTGAAGTGGGTCTCTTGTAGACAGCATATATATGGGTCTTGTTTTTGTATCCATTCAGCCAGTCTGTGTCTTTTGGTGGGAGCATTTAATCCATTTACATTTAAGGTAATTATCGATATGTATGTTCCTATTCCCATTTTCTTAAATGTTTTGGGTTTGTTATTGTAGGTGTTTTCCTTCTCTTGTGTTTCTTGCCTAGAGAAGTTCCTTTAGCATTTGTTGTAAAGCTGGTTTGGTGGTGCTGAACTCTCTCAGCTTTTGCTTGTCTCTAAAGGTTTTAATTTCTCCATCAAATCTGAATGAGATCCTTGCTGGGTAGAGTAATCTTGGTTGTAGGTTTTTCTCCTTCATCACTTTAAGTATATCCTGCCACTCCCTTCTGGCTTGCAGCGTTTCTGCTGAAAGATCAGCTGTTAACCTTATGGGGATGCCCTTGTGTGTTATCTGTTGTTTTTCCCTTGCTGCTTTTAATATGTTTTCTTTATATTTAATTTTTGATAGTTTGATTAATATGTGTCTTGGTGTGTTTCTCCTTGGATTTATCCTGTATGGGACTCTCTGTGCTTCCAGGACTTGATTAACTATTTCCTTTCCCATATTAGGGAAGTTTTCAACTATAATCTCTTCAAATATTTTCTCAGTCCCTTTCTTTTTCTCTTCTTCTTCTGGGACCCCTATAATTCGAATGTTGGTGCGTTTAATGTTGTCCCAGAGGTCTCTGAGACTGTCCTCAGTTCTTTTCATTCTTTTTTCTTTATTCTGGTCTGCAGTAGTTATTTCCACCATTTTATCTTCCAGGTCACTTATCCGTTCTTCTGCCTCAGTTATTCTGCTATTGATCCCATCTAGAGTATTTTTAATTTCATTTATTGTGCTTGTCATCGTTTCTTGGTTCCTCTTTAGTTCTTCTACGTCCTTGTTAAATGTTTCTTGCATTTTGTCTATTCTATTTTCAAGACTTTGGATCATCCTTACTATCATTATTCTGAATTCTTTTTCAGGTAGACTACCTATTTCCTCTTCATTTGTTAGGTCTGGTGTGTTTTGACCCTGCTCCTTCATCTGCTGTGTGTTTTTCTGTCTTCTCATTTTGCTTATCTTACTGTGTTTGGGGTCTCCTTTTCACAGGCTGCAGGTTCGTAGTTCCCGTTGTTTTTGGTATCTGTCCCCAGTGGCTAAGGTTGGTTCAGTGGGTTGTGTAGGTTTCCTGGTGGAGGGAACTAGTGCCTGTGTTCTGGTGGATGAGGCTGGATGTTGTCTTTCTGGTGGGTTCGTCCACGTCTGGTGGTGTGTTTTGGGGTGTCTGTGGCCTTATTATGATTTTAGGCAGCCTCTCTGTTAATGGATGGGGCTGTGTTCCTGTCTTGCTAGTTGTTTGGCATAGGGTGTCCAGCACTGTAGCTTGCTGGTCGTTGAGTGAAGCTGGGTCTTGATGTTGAGATGGAGATCTCTGAGGGATTTTCGCCGTTTGGTATTACGTGGAGCTGGGAGGTCTCTTGTGGACCAGTGTCCTGAAGTTGGCTCTCCCACCTCAGAGGCACAGCCCTGATGCCTGGCTGGAGCACCAAGAGCCTTTCATCCACACGGCTCAGAATAAAAGGGAGAAAAAATGGAAAGAAAGAAAAAAAGAGGATAAAATAAAATAAAATAAAGCAATTATAATAAAAAATAAGAAAAAAATTAAGAGTAAATTTATTAAAAAAAAAATTTTTTTTTAATTTTTAAAAATAGATTTATTAATTTTTTATACTAAAAATAAGAAAAAAATTATTAAAAAAATTTATTAAGAAAAAATTTTTTAATTTTTTAAAATAAAAAATATGAAAAAACTTATTAAAAATTTTTTTAAAAATAGAAAATAAGGAAACAATTATTAAGAAAACATTTATTAGGGAAAAAAAAAATTTTTAAGCCAAAAAAAAAAAAAAAAAAAACGGACGGACCTAACCCTAGGACTAACGGTGAGAGCAAAGCTATACAGACAAAATCTCACCCAGAAGCATACACATCTACACTCACAAAAAAAAGGAAAAGGGGAAAAGTTAATATATCCTGCTCCCAAAGTCCATCTCCTAAATTTGGGATGATTCGTTGTCTACTCAGGTATTCAACAGATGCAGGCACATCAAGTTGTTTGTGGAGCTTTAATCCGCTGTTTCTGAGGCTGCTGGGAGAGATTTCCCTTTCTCTTCTTTGTTCGTACAGCTCCCGGGGTTCACCTTTGGATTTGGCCCCGCCTCTGCGTGTAGGTCGCCTGAGGGCGTCTGTTCCCCGCCCAGACAGAACGGGGTTAAAGGAGCAGCTGATTCGGGGGCTCTGGCTCAGTCAGGCCGGGGGGAGGGAGCGGTACGGAGGAGGCGGGGCGAGCCTGCGGCGGCAGAAGCCGGCGTGACGTTGCAGCAGCCTGAGGCGCGCCGTGCGCTCTCCCGGGGAAGTTGTCCCCGGATTACGGGAGCCTGGCCGTGGCGGGCTGCACAGGCTCCCGGGAGGGGCGGTGTGGAGAATGACCTGTGCTTGCCCACAGGCTGTTTGGTGGCGGCAGCAGCAGCCTTAGCGTCTCATGCCCGTCTCTGGGGTCCGCGCTGATAGCCGCGGCTCGCGCCCGTCTCTGGAGTTCGTTTAAGTGGCGCTCTGAATCCCCTCTCCTTGCACGCCGCGAAACAAAGAGGCAAGAAAAAGTCTCCTGCCTCTTCGGCAGCTGCAGACTTTTTCTCGTGCACCCTCCCGGCTAGTTGTGGTGCGCTAGACCCTTCAGGCTGTGTTCACGCAGCCAACCCCAGTCCTCTCCCTGGGATCCGACCGAAGCCCGCGCCTCAGCTCCCAGCCCCCGCCCGCCCCGGCGGGTGAGCAGACAAGCCTCTCGGGCTGGTGAGTGCTGCTCGGCGCCGAGCCTCTGTGCGGGAATCTCTCCGTTTTTCCCTCTGCGTCCCTGTTGCTGTGGGATCCGCGCTGATAGCCGCGGCTCGCGCCCGTCTCTGGAGCTCGTTTAGGCGGCGCTCTGAATCCCCTCTCCTTGCGCGCCGCGAAACAAAGAGGCAAGAAAAATTCTCTTGCCTCTTTGGCAGCTGCAGTCTTTTTCCCGGACTCCCTCCCGGCTAGCACCGAAGCCCGAGCCTCAGCTCCCAGCCCCCGCCCGCCCCGGCGGCTGAGCAGACAAGCCTCTCGGGCTGGTGAGTGCTGGTCGGCACCGCTCCTCTGTGCGGGAATCTCCGCTTTGCCCTCCGCACCAATGTGGCTGCGCTCTCCTCCGTGGCTCCGAAGCTTCCCCCCTCTGCTACCCGCAGTCTCTGCCCACGAAGGGGCTTCCTAGTGTGTGGAAACCTTTCCTCCTTCACAGCTCCCTCCCACTGGTGCAGGTCCCGTCCCTATTCTTTTGTCTCTGTTATTTCTTTTTTCTTTTGCCCTACCCAAGTACGTGGGGATTTTCTTGCCTTTTGGGAGGTCTGACGTCTTCTGCCAGCGTTCAGTGGGTGTTCTGTAGGAGCAGTTCCACGTGTAGATGTATTTCTCATGTATCTGTGGGGAGGAAGGTGATCTCCGCGTCTTACTCTTCCGCCATCTTGCCCCTCCCTCTTCCTCACCAATACTTTTTAATGATGGCCATCCTAGTGAGTATGAAGTGGTATCTCATTTTGGTTTTGATTGGCATTTCCCTAATGAGTAATGATGTTGCACTTCTCATTTGCTTATTGGCCACCCGTGTATTGTCTTCGGAGAAATGTCTGTCCAAGTACTTTGCTCATTTTTTAATTGGGTTATTTGTCTTTTTGTTGTTGAGTTGTAGGGGTTCTTTATATAGTCTAGATGCAAGTCCCTCATCAGGTATGTGATTTACAAATATTCTCTCCCATTCTGTGGATTGTCATTTCACATTATTGGTAATATTGTTTTCAGCACAAAACTTTTTGATTTTGATGTAGTATAATGTACCTATTTTTCGTTCTGTTGCTTGTGCTTTTGGTGTCATTGTCTAACCCAAATTTACTCCTATGTTTTCTTCTAAGAGTTCTATAGCTTTAGGTGTTACTTTTGGGCCGGTGATCCATTTTGAGTTACTTTTTATGTACGGTATGAGGTAGGTTTCTAACTTGATTCATTTGTATGTGCATATCCAGTTGTCTCAGAACTATTGAATTTTCTTTCATGTTTTAAAAAATTCATTTCAGTTTTATTTTTATAGCTTCATGAATAGAAAGCATAAGTCATTAATTTTCTGTCTCTCCGTTTCTCTAATAAATGCATTCAAGGCTATAATTCCCTTCTGTGTAGGAATCTAGGTCTGTCCCACAGATTTTATTATTATTATTCTTGATAATTTTTCCTTCTTTTTCTGTTAATTTCTGTTTTTATTGCATTTTACTCCATGAAGGTGGCCTGTATTGTGTCACATAATAAAATTGAATATAATTTTATTCAAAGGACATTTCTATTTAAAAATAACTATAAAGTCTTTTTTTTCAACCCTATAGATGTATTATACTTCCTTTTACACCCAACAGTGCTCTGTACTTGGCATGTGCTAATACATATTTAAGGGAAGATATATGCAGAGCAAGCTTTTAGAGGAAATCCACACCTAAATGTTAGAAATGATTGATGTGACAGTAATAACTAACACTTACTGAGTACTTTTCTCTGTGCCAGGCACTCATGTAAGTACGTTGCCCGGTATTTACTCGCTTAGTCTTCATAACAATCCTATGAGGCAGGAACTCTTTATTCCCATTTTACAGGTGAGAAAGTGGAGGTGTAGCAAGGTGGAGTCTCTTACCCAGTGATTCACATCAAGAGAGAGCCAGAGGGGTGGGTTTTGAACGCAGCTAGGGTGGCGCCAAATGCCACTGTGATAACTACTATGTTCTATTGCCTCCCAAGTGGTCACTTTTCTACAACATTTAATTGGCCCGATTCCTAATCATTTCTGTAATTGCTTTGAACACAGTCAGTGAAGGAAATTCTTGGCCCTTTTCTTTCAGTTGTTTGTTAAATAGTGTTGTAAAGAAGTGTCTACATTTTGCTGCCACTCTAAACTGTGCCCTCAAGACACTGCATAGCTCGACCTTAAGGATTAGAAGTCAGACACCCAGGAAGGAAGGCTAGCCCAGGACCTTATTGATTTTCATTTTTTGTGTGTGACAAAAGAAATTTCAGAAGAAATGCAATTAAGCATCTCTCCTGGCTTAGGCTGGAGACCACACAAGCTCAGAGAGTCTCAGTTTTTGAGATCAAGTGTCTACACTGATTAAAAACCAAGTAGATTTTCATGGAATCTTTTCATTGTGCCTCACTTATACATAGAGAAACCTGGTCTCTGCAGCTCTAGTTGAAAATAATTTGTTATTGTTAGGCGTATTTCCAAACCAAATTAGGGCTATTTTTCTCCCCTTATTGAAGATTGGAAAGCTACATCCTTGAATACTTATTGAATAAAAGTTCCCTTCTTTCTTTCATAAAGAGAATGGCTTTTATAGTTTTGTTCCCATCGGTGCAGTCTCTAAGCAGATTCCTAGCAAAAGAGCAATTTAATTTGTTCTGCACAATCATTTTCTTGTGGAAAACTACTAACACACAAATTCCATTTTTCAGCATTAGGTTGTAGCTAAAGGCTTTTGAAAGTTTTATGTGGAATCAGCTTTCCTTTTTCTTTCTTCTTTTTTGATGATGATTGAGAGGGGAAATGATGTAAATGTTCACATGTATTATGTACATGGTTGATAAAGAAACCATCCCCTTAAGTTTTTATTGTTTCTCGCAAACCAGAAATGTAAGCTAATACTTTGCATTCAGCTCTCAAGGCCTTTCCATCTTCCTAAAAGTAGATGTGAGACAAGAATGAAGCAAACGAAAATGTTTTTCTTCCAAGGTGTCTCATTCACTGTTTCTGACGGCCGAGTGACATCCAGGGTGCTGGTGTGTGCATTTTGCTAAGCCCTGGGAGCTGTTCCAGTTTGCAGGTGTCCTCAGAAGTAGAAGATGGGGGCTTTCATTTTGTGAGTACTCTTTATGTAGAGATAACGTCATAATAACAATGATAGGTGACATTTAGAAGCACCTTTTATGTGTGGTGAACTGTGTCAGGCACTTGTATATATTATCCTCACAAGTAGGTAGTTTTGGTACCTTTTACACATGGAGAAACAGGTGCAGACCTAGGAAGTACGTTACCTCCATGCCCACAGCAGGAAAGTGGAGAGATGGGGCTAGAACCCAGTGAGTCTGATCCAGAGTTGAGTCTTTTGACCATCATAAGTGACCGGAAGGATGAGGAGCTTTAGAAATGCCATCCCTCCACATCCCGGTTTGTGCAGGAAACAGACAGCAAGACAGACGTGCACACAGTGACTGCTTACTGAGTAGCAAATATCGAAGGAACACATTTTGGTTTTTCATCTGCTGCAAAACCCAGCTGATACTGCATTCAAGGGAAAGATTTATGTTACCTTGTGATGTGAGTGGCTCTGCTGCCGTCTCACCTTTTCCTCCCTCGTTCCACTTCACCGTCACATGAAGTCTGGTCCTCTACCCATGTTGGATCTAGGTTCCTCATTGCCTGTGTCCTCTCTTCCCGCCAGGAAGAGACATGTCCCTTGCTTCCTCCCTCACTTTTCTTATTTTCTTGTCATTCATCCCCTCAGAACATTCCTCCTGCCCCGTAATCTCCTCCTGTCCGAACTGAGTCAGGAATTCTCCGAGGATGGTTGCACGTGGCTCTGTCACACCTGGGTTGGGGAAAGGCAGGCAGCAGACGCCTCCTTCCTTTGACAGTCTGCGGGGTTCTCTGCCTTACAGCGAGTGGCTGACGTTTCTAGGGACTGGCCACTTGACAATAGAGAAGAAATGTGTGTCTTTAGAGCCAGAGGGCTTTCAATAAAGTTTTCTTGCTAGGGAGGGTGGGAGCTATAGGCGAGGGATGCCTCATCAGAAACAGAGTGAAGATGATACCACTAGGCTCTTACACATTGTTTTAAAGAGTGCATTTGAATGGCACAGAGATAAGCCTTAAAGAAGCAGCTTGATTCTGAACCAGTTTCCACCTTGAATTCTTGACGTGGCTCTTCCTTGAAAGTAGATTTCACAAATTAATATGCTATTCTCCATCCACCTTTAACTCCAGGGAAAACTTATTATTTCAGACATCAGAGTTATTATCTTTGAAATTCCCTCCAGAGTTGACGAAGAGGCAGAAGGGCAGCAGTGGGTCCTACCTGAAGGCGCTTGGAAGCCTGCTGCCCCTCCCTCTTGGGAAGTCAGGGTTGCATCCCTAACCAAGAGAATCATCCGCCCCCCCCCCCGCCCCCCCTCCCTCCGGCTTCCCCGACCCGTCCACCCAGCCTCCTGCGTCTTGCAAATGGAGCAGCCTCATTTCCCGCCTTTCCTTGGCCAGGGGCTCCCGCAGGACCTCGCGGGCGATGGGGACCTGGCATGCCTGGTGGGAGAGGCAGTGCCCGCCTCGCTGGGCTCCCGCCCGCTCCGCAGGTGCAGCCCTAATCCCCCTGGCCTAGATATCCGGCAGCCTCTAGGAACCCGGGCTCTGTGATGTAATGCTCTTTTTTCACACTCCCGGCTTAAATACAGATGGAAATTGTTGTCATGTGTTAGAAATGTCGCCAGTAATATAAAAGGCGCAAGCTTGGGCATCTCCTCTCCCTTCTCGCACCATCACCTGCTCCTGCCGCCAGCGCCTTCTTCCCTCGCAAAACCTCTCCGTGGTCAGGAGGCCGAGGTGCCCCCAGCTCGCCTAGAAAGGGGTTCGGATCCCCCCACCCCCCCCCCCCCCCGCCTCTCTTACAGCCGCTGCAGAGCCGAGGACAGGCGTGGTGGGAGGCTCTTTCAGGCTCACAAAGGGAAGGATTAATCTTGGCGATTGGGCTGGGATTTGCAGGCAAGTACAAGTGGTCCAAGATCGCCCCCTCGCCGCCCCCGCAGGCGCCTGCCCACCTCTGGATTCGAGCGATCCGCCCCTGGAGGAAGCCTGGGCACAGGCAGGCGGCGGCAGAGGCGCCCCGCCGCCCGAGGTTTGCGCTTGGGTTGTGGGAACATCCATGGAGGTGAAGATGCCATGTGTGGTGTGTGGACCAGAGAGGAGGGGCGGGGAGAAACCGGGCCAGCTTGGGAGGGCCAGATGGCTGCGGCTGCGTTCTAATTCACCGGGCAGGCCCGTTTGGCCGGGCAGGGCGGGCGGGGGAGGGCGGGGGGAGAAAAAAAATCAGGGGTCAGTGGGTAGGGAGAGGCCGGGCTCTGGAGCAGATGCCTGGCGAACAATGAGGCTTTTGAAGGAGATGCTGGAGGAAGTGTGGCGCGCGCTTTGTATTGCCTCCTCCGCATTGCAGGTTGGAATCGGGCAGCTAAATTTTAATGAAGTGCATTCCAAAGTGTGCTCGTCAGCCTGGGCTTTCGAGCGAGGGGCTCGGCTGAATGGGGACCGGCGGTGGGAGGGGGAGGGGACCGCCGAAATGAGTTCCCGATGGACGGTAAAGGAGGAGATGAAAGCCTGCTCAGTGTGGAGGGCAGGGGAAGGGATGGGGGGAAAAATCAATACGTCCCCGTGCATATTAATAGGCTCCAGCAGGTGTTGGGAAATGTATGTTGCTGCATTGTTCCGGCGCCCAGGCTGGGGAAGGCGGGGGAGAGGCTGAGCTACTTCTCCCGGGCGCGGTGGGCAAAAATGCCTTTGCACTTTGAAGGGCTTTACAGGCTCCCGGGGAAATGAAAGGGGGAATGAGCTGCCATACCCTCCTCCCGTTTTCCCCATGTTTAAAAGAAAGAGAGTACGTGCAGAAGGCTTTTTAAGTTTCCTGGAAATTAACGTGTGTGTATCAGAGCACTGTCTCATCTAGATAAGGTATGCATGTCTGTGGGCAGCCAGAAAATAGAAAGCAGGATCTAGAGTCTCTGGCTTGCTGAATGCTTGGGAGCCGAAAGGCTCTTCTCTCATTTCTGGTTCTTGTAAGTGAATGGGCCAAGCCAGGAAGGCTGGGCGAGGGGGAGGCGGGTGTTTAAAGAGGCATGAAGGCTGGCCCTTCCCCTTCCCCAGTCCTCAGTCTGTCTGACCTGAGTACCAGGCAGCAGTGGAGTATGCAAGGAAGCTGTCATGTCCATGGTGTTGGAACACAGACTTTGCCTCAAACACAAAGAGAATGGATTTGTGTCTGAGCCAAATTATTTGAGAGTATGTGAGCATACTTATAAGGATTAGGAGGTATGTAGTGTCCTTTTCTCTTTCCTAGAGTTTACCACGCTCTCACTCTGTCAATTGAGAATCATGTAGGAGAGTACTCATGAGCATGTGCTGACCAAAAAAGCCTTGCTGGTTTTCGTTGTTGCCTGTTTGTTTGTTTGTTTGTTTTACACTCCTCTTGAATTCAGTGCTTTCAAAAGGTTCAGGCATGTTTGTTGGGGGCTCCAATAAAACTGGAAGCTTTTGCATGAGGTCATTATGACTTTTTAATATTAAAAATATTTGACTGTGGGTGTGTATACAATGCACATGAACCCATGTATATGCACTTAGCAACCCAAGAATAACATATTGTCTTTCTGGTTCTGGGAAAATAAATGCATTTCTTAGCTGAGAAAAACTTGTCTTTTATCACCTGTAAGGCTATTACCTTCTAAAAATTGGTGTTTTTTGATAACTTTGGAAGCTCTCAAGTATTGATTGGATATGCTCTTAGGTTTTTTTGTGATTTAACTTGCACGGGAACTTGTCAACAAGATGCAGCTTATCACTTGCCAAGGAATTTTAGTGATGTTGAAAGCTTTAGCAGATGAATGGTATCAACAGAGACTTGATTCCTCCATTTCTCAACTGAGCAAACAGAAGCAGGCTGCTCTACCCTCCCAATATCTTTCCTCTTCTATTTTGGGAAAAGGGGATGGGCCAGAGGGGAGAGTTCCCTGCTGATGATACTGGTCTCTAACCCTGAACCCCGCTACCCGGACCCCACCAAATTAAATACTGAAGGTTACTTATTTGCATCCCTATGTGGTTTCTTTCTTAGGCTGTATTTCTGTGGCAGCAGTAAAAAAAAAATGTTTGGGTTTTGGTATTTGGATTTGTTGTGCTTATAATAAAGAGATGTGAGATCAGTTTGCTGTTCTTTTCACTTAATTATAGCTCCTGAATGGGTCTATTATTACCTTTAGACTTGAGTCTTACCTGCTTGCTGGTCTGTGCTGAGCAAAAACATGGGCAGTTGTGTTTATCATGAGACCTCCTCCCGGGGAGACCAGAACCCCACTGCCTTTTAAGTTAACTGAGGTCAGAAGAAGCAGTTTGTGATATGGCCCATGGTGTGTTTGCTGGAGCTACCAACCATTGAACCCAGGTTCTCTGAAAACTTTCAGGTAATAGTTTCATTAACAGAAAGGACCACCTCAAACCAGTGTATTTTTCCGATACCTAGGACTGTCTTTGTGATCAACAGCTGTAGCTCCTTGACATTCTTAAGTATAAGAAGACAAACTATGCCCGTGCATTAAAGGCACCACAGAAGCCATGACAGTAGCTGGTATTACTAAGGCACATGTAGCAGAGGCTTCTCATGAGGCACTCCCTCTCTCCCCCTTATTTTCCATTCTCTCTTAGCATATGGATGTGGGTAGGGGAGAGGAAGAAGAGGAGAGAGAGAATGAGCCTCCCATATTCACGAAGGAGCCAATCATCTTGATTAAGTGATACCAGTGACTAAAAATTAAATTGTAATTTCTGTTTGCCCCTATGCTGTGTCACATAAAGCAGGTGATGTGATATCAGTAGAGATTGCTGATTTAATAATCCCAGTGAGTATATAGATCCCTGATGCTGGCTTACTAGGGTTGCTGTAGGGAATAGAATTTGGGAGACACCTATAACTAAAGGTAAAAGGATTTCTAAAGGGAAAAGTAAACATAGAGATGATAGTACTAGAAAATCACAAGATCCACCCCCCATCAATACACCCCAAGTATTTTTTTCCTTGTAACTATATTTTCATGGCAAAATCCAGTTAGAAAATGGTGATCACCATTTTCTCAGCATGTTTGCTGCTGCTTCTTTCTGAAAGTGTTTTTATGTTGATAGTCAGACCCCAAATATTTGAATGTAAGCACATCCCTTGCAGTCATACTGACACCCTCTGGCACCAGAAAAACTGTCAGAGCATTTTTGAGAAGTCTGGTGGGAAGAAAAACCAGCAATGCCAACCATTAATTCAGTATTTCTGCTGATGGCTGTGTCTGACAGCCAGTCGGCTCTGGGTGACTTTTAGGCTTTGGAGTATTATAAACACTAAGTGCAAAGATCTTGCTGGCTTACCGGGTCTTGATGCAAGTTTCTGCCCTTGGGAGTCTCTAGCACAACTACATGATCAATTTAGGATGCCCACAGCCAGGAAAATTATGCCCAAACAGTGCCTCTGAAAGACTGTGATATGCCGTTTTCACTGATTTGATAAAAATGGCACTAAACCCATTCACTCCCCAGTAGTCTATTGAGTTGATGACTGAAGGCTATCTAGATACCTGTTTTTGTTTTTACCTGATAACAGTTCCAGAGCTGCTGTTGCTGATTTTTATTTCTTCTTCTAATGAGGTTGGTATCCCTTAAAGTTTCAATAGGCTGTCAGATTTAAAAACAGAATGGGGAAAATATTATCTAATTTTTACTAAGATGTTTGAGAAGATTGTAAGCATGAGAGTGAAGAGGAGGTCTTAAAAATGAATTACTAGGCTGAAAGTTCTTGAATGAAAAAATTTTGAACGTGTTGACATTTGTGGTTATCTAACCTGCAAGGGCAGCAGAAAAGCATAGTGCATGTAACACTGTTTTGTGAGGCTTAGCAGTTTTGTCCCCGGGGGCTTTCACTATTTCTCTTTCTATATCCCAGTTCTAAGCCCAACACTTAGCTCGTAATGTGTGTTCAACAAATAGTGGATGAATGAGTGGATGCATTGAGAACTTAGACCAGTCATTGTTAAGAAGTTTGAGTTATTTCCTGGAGTGGAGCTACTCTTAGCAAAACAGAGCAAAAAGCACAACTCCATGAAAAATCATTTTAAAAATAATAAAAGGAAACACCATTTTCCCTCATTTTTAATAACATACATTGTTTCCCACACACCAGTTAGTTTTTCCTGTAGTTCTGTTGGAAATTTAAAAAGCATTTAGATTTCTACTCACTGTTTAATTGATCTTAAATGCTGTGCTGTTCTCCTGATTAGAGAATCTCCTTTTCCCACGACCTGTCCCGCTATAGTTGACCTGGGTTCTGAATTATCGCACTGGGTATACTTCTTTGCCGCAATAAAGATTAGATCAGTGGGAATCTACAAATTTGACAACAACCATATTAAGTAACTTGCCTATGAGACAGTAAGTGCCATAATTTTCTAATTAATTGTGGAGCAATGCCAAAGAGAGTTGCTTTAAAAACACATAACGATTGTAATAGAGACCTGAAAGGGAAGCAAAACAGTCTAAAACGTTTAACTCCTTATTTTGAGGCTTAATACTCTAGTTTATGGAGGCCTTTGCTATTTCTTTTTTAAACTCTTTCATTCATTACTTATGTTTTTACCTGGAGGTGGTCTCATATTAGAACTAACTTACTTTATAAATATTTGAGTGCCTACTATGTGCCAGGCACTTTTTAGGTTATTAGGGATAGCGCAGTGACCAAAACAGACAAAATCCCCCTGCCCTCCTAGAGCTTGTCTTAGAATCTGTGTTAATTTAGTCCTAATAAGATCAGGGAGTAGGGAATAAGGTTGAAATGATTAGTTAAAATGAAATCTTTCAGCTGTGAGAAGTTTGTGCTTAAAAATTGCTGTGGTTGGTAAAACTGAGGTTTGCTTGATTGCTTGCACAATGAAACAATGCAGTATAAAATTACACATGAGCCCTCATTCTCTCCTCAGCCTTACTTCTCAAAAATAACATATTTTTAAAATATATTTTTAAGTATAAAGTTTATATATATACATAAATTTGGTTTCCCTCCCTTTTTACATTAATATATACACACACAACTTTTTTTCTCTTTTTTCTTTCAAAGTAAATGATATCACACTCTACATCCTGTTCAATCAATAACAACTTCTTTTCCCTACCTGAAATTGACACCTTAATATGATAAAACAAATATTCCTACCTAATTCTTGGTAACAATGACCTGGTAGCCAAAGCCTGGGCTTGAGGGTTGACGTAATCTATTTAACTATTACTTAGATGGAGAGATTTAACATTGTTTCTATTTTTTCAGTATTACTAACAATGCTGTAATAACTATCTTTGCACACTAGTAGCTTGGTTTTTCTTATTGCCATTACAGATGGCCAACTTTCCACATTAGTACATGTATGCTCAGTTCATTCTTTCTAATAATTGGAACCTACATTTATTAGATGACTCTTTGCTAGGGCTGGTTCATTTTGTTCTCACAAAACCTCTAAGGTATTCATTCAGCAAATATTCATTTAGCAACCTTTATGTGCTAGGAGCTGTTCCAGGTGCTTGGGATATTATTGACCAAAAGAGATAAAGATCCCTCGTGGGGTTTATGTTCTAGTCAGGGAGACAGACAATAAACAGTAGATGTACTCAAGTGAGTAAATTATTTTGTATATTAGAAGGTGGTATGGGGGGCGGCAGAGTAGAGTAAGGTGGTCAAGACCATGGAGATGGGGCATGTTGCAATTTTAAACAGGATTGTCAGGGTAGACGTCACTGGGAAAGTAGCATTTAAGTAGAAATTCGAATGAATGAAGGAAGGAGCGTTGTGTGTATCTGGGTGAGGTACAGATGCCCCGTGGCAGAAATACAAAGCCCTGAGCAAAGGCCCTGTGGCAGAAGTGATACCTGCGTTGTGGGAAGAGTGGCTGGAATAGAGAGAATAGTGGCTAGAAGTGTGGAAGGAGAGATCAGAGTGTAAGGGAGAGCAGACAGGTCATGCCAAGCATTTTAGACCATTTTAATTACTTTACTCAGAGTGAAATGATAGTCATTGCAAGGTCTTGATTGGGATAATGACACGCCTCAATTAACATTGGAAAAGTCTCACTTTAGGTCATGTGTTAAGTATATATGGATGGGTGGAAGCAGAGAGCACAGGTAGGAAGCTGTTATCGAAATCCTGGTGCAAGATGGTTAGAACAGAGTAGTAGTAGTAATAGAGGTGGTATAAGAAGTGGTTGGGTATATTTTGAAAGTGTACCCAAAACAATTGCCTGATGGGTTAAGATGAGGGGTGTGAGAAAGAACAACAGGTTTTTTTAAATTTATTTAACTGAACACCTTAAAGGATGGAGGTGCTGTTTGCTGGATGGGGAGAGCTGGGGCTGTGTCATCTCTTGGTTTAAGATCTGGAGTTTCATTTTGGACTTAACTGAGTTTGAGAGATTTATTAGACATGGAAGTGGGCTGTGAGGAACACAGTGAGCTTGGTGTGTGGAATTCATGGAGAACATCACTATACCATGATTTCCATCATCATTCCCAGGTGTGAAATGCTAGAAACAGTGCTGAAAAGGAGCATCCTTGCACATATACCTGGGTGCCCAACTGTGAATCTTAACTTAGGTTAAACTGAAGGTGGCATCACTGAGTTTAAGAGTGTGTGCATTTTAGGATTCGAAAATACTTTCAAATTACTCTACCAAAAGAACTGTATGATTTATGTTCCCATCAATGTGTATAAGAGTATTTATTTCCCTTCATCTATGCCAAAACTTAATATCGTCTTTTAGAGTTTTGCCACTTTGATAGGTCAAAGACTTTTTATAGCCTTTTACTACAAGCTCATGTGTCTTCCGGTCTCAGAAGCTCTATCCAGCTTCTGGAAGACGTAGAAATTTTCCCTGCTCTGTGAAGGTTTGTACAATGGTGATGCAGGTCATACTTGGTAGGACAAACTAATTGCTTGAGGACTTAGCTCTCTGCAAGAGGATGTAACATATTCAGCATTGTTCAAGCAGCTAATTAAACACTAATGGGGAGACAAATCATGGCGTGAGAGGCTAGTATTTCTGGGAAGCATCAAGTCATTGATTGTTGAATGTGCAGTCATAAGAATTGTGAGGGACCAGCGAGGGGAGAGACACAGAGGCCCTTGTATGTCCTGCCAAGGAGCCTGGAACTTATCCTGAGGGCAGTGGCAGTCTTAGAAGAGTTTAGGGTGGGGCATAACATGGTCTTATTTGTATCTTTTGAAAGCCACTCTGGCAGACATCTAAGACAGGGTTCGTCAAACTATGATCCTCAGGCCACACTGCCTGTTTTTGCTAAAGACGTTTTACTGGAACACAGTCCTATGTTGATGTATTGTTTATGGCTCCTTTTGTGCTACAGTGGTACTGTTAGTAGTTGAATCAGAGACTGTATGGCCTCCACAGCCTGAACTATTTACTGTCTGGCCCTTTCCAGAAAAAGTTTGTCAACCCTTGATTTAGGGGATGAAATTAATGCAGCGGGGGCCAACAGGGAAGCTATGGCCAAAGTGAAAAGTTAAGGCAAAGGAGGAGGGGAGGCCCAAGAGTTATTCAGGAGAGAGAACTTAGTGAGTGATGGAACGGGAGATATAGAAAAAGGGAGGAGTCCAAGATGGCATGCAGGGTCCTGGGAAGAGTGACCAGGCAGACCGGAAGGTCATAAGGGAGCTCTCAGTGGAAATGTCCAGCAGAGTGCAGGATAAATGAGCCTGAGTATGGTATAAGTGGGTGTTCAAAATGGCAAGTTTGGACCTGTTTTCAAAGTATCTTGTTAATACATAAAAGTCCAGAAGCATCTTATCCTGCTGCCCCATCTAATATCCTATTCTGGAGATGCATCCCTTCTCTGCCATTTTTAATCTTTCTTGACCATTCAAGGCTTGGCTTCATGTCTGTGCCCTTCAGGAAGCCTTCTCTGCAGACTACGAGGTGTCCACACTGACCTATCCCTGCTTTTAACCCTTATATAGTATAGCGGAAATCCTTTACTGCCTACATGGTTCTTCTCTCAAGTAATCATTTCTCATTTCCCTATCTAGATCATAAATTCAAGGATAGTTTCCATGTCTCATGCATTTTTGTGTGCCTACCAGGTCTACCATGAAGTCCCAAATTAGGTGTATAAATGTTTATTTCTTATTTACAGAATAGTCAAATGATGGGACAAAGCAAACTTATTCTACCTCAAATATCATTCATTCAGTCATTCAACAAAAATTTATTGAGTACATTGTATATGCCAAGCACTCTGCTAGATATCAGGTGTATAATGATTACCCTCATGGAACTTATATTTTTAATGGAAGGTCGGAAAGATGTTACCCTCTATGCTCTTCTAATTCATAAAACTATAGAGCATAATATTTCAAGAGAACTCTGAGATTGTATTCTTGCTCAGCCCTCTTATTTTATGTATGTTTTTTTTTTTAAACATCTTTATTGGAGTATAATTGCTTTACAATGGTGTGTTAGTTTCTGCTTTATAACAAAGTGAATCAGTTATATATATACATATGTTCCCATATCTCTTCCCTCTTGCATCTCCCTCCCTCCCACCCTCCCTATCCCACCCCTCTAGGTGGTCACATAACACAGAGCTGATCTCCCTGTGCTATGCGGTTGCTTCCCACTAGCTATCTATTTTACGTTTGGTAGTGTATATATGTCCATGCCACTCTCTCACTTTGTCACACCTTACCCTTCCCCCTCCCCATATCCTCAAGTCCATTCTCTAGTAAGTCTGTGTCTTTATTCCCGTCTTGCCACTAGGTTCTTCATGACCTTTTTTTTTTCCCTTAGATTCCATATATATGTGTTAGCATTCTGTATTTGTTTTTCTCTTTCTGACTTACTTCACTCTGTATGACAGACTCTAACTCCATCCACCTCACTACAAATAACTCAATTTCGTTTCTTTTTATGGCTGAGTAATATTCCGTTGTATATATGTGCCACATCTTCTTTATCCATTCATCCGATGATGGACACCTAGGTTGCTTCCATGTCCTGGCTATTGTAAATAGAGCTGCAATGAACATTTTGGTACATGACTCTTTTTGAATTATGGTTTTCTCAGGGTATATGCCCAGTAGTGGGATTGCTGGGTCGTATGGTAGTTCTATTTTTAGTTTTTTAAGGAACCTCCATACTGGTCTCCATAGTGGCTGTATCAATTTACATTCCCACCAACAGTGCAAGAGGGTTCCCTTTTCTCCACACCCTCTCCAGCATTTATTGTTTGTAGATTTTTTGATGATGGCCATTCTGACCGGTGTGAGATGATATCTCATTGTAGTTTTGATTTGCGTTTCTCTAATGATTAGTGATGTTGAGCATTCTTTCATGTGTTTGTTGGCAATCTGTATCTCTTCTTTGGAGAAATGTCTATTTAGGTCTTCTGCCCATTTTTGGATTGGGTTGTTTGTTTTTTTGATATTGAGCTGCATGAGCTGCTTGTAAATTTTGCAGATTAATCCTTTGTCAGTTGCTTCATTTGCAAATATTTTCTCCCATTCTGAGGGTTGTCTTTTGGTCTTGTTTATGGTTTCCTTTGCTGTGCAGAAGCTTTTAAGTTTCATTAGGTCCCATTTGTTTATTTTTGTTTTTATTTCCATTTCTCTAGGAGGTGGGTCAAAAAGGATCTTGCTGTGATTTATGTCATAGAGTGTTCTGCCTATGTTTTCCTCTAAGAGTTTGATAGTGTCTGGCCTTACATTTAGGTCTTTAATCCATTTTGAGTTTATTTTTGTGTATGGTGTTAGGGAGTGTTCTAATTTCATACTTTTACATGTACCTGTCCAGTTTTCCCAGCACCACTTATTGAAGAGGCTGTCTTTTCTCCACTGTATATGCTTGCCTCCTTTATCAAAGATATGTTGACCATATGTGTGTGGGTTTATCTCTGGGCTTTCTATCCTGTTCCATTGATCTATATTTCTGTTTTTGTGCCAGTACCATACTGTCTTGATTACTGTAGCTTTGTAGTATAGTCTGAAGTCAGGGAGCCTGAGAACTTGAACTGCCCATCTCACCAATAGAATGGTGAGGCTTTCATCTGCATTGTTCAGATTGAACAATGTGATTTGGTTTCCATGCAAGAGCATAGTAATTCATTGTTTTAATGCACTTTTGTATATAGGGAGTTGCTTGTCTTTATTCTGGTGAGTGTCCATTGTAAAGTGGGTTTTTTTTTTTCCCTGCTATTAATACAACCCTACCAGACTTGTGTTTTACTGCAAAAGCTCTGCCTTAATGGGGTCAAATTTAGGGAGGAATGCTTCACCCTGGTTCCCATTTTATTCTCATATAACATACTGATATCTGTATTCTTGGAAACTGACATGCAAAATGAAGGAACACGGAGTCTCTGGCAGCTTCCTGTTTTCATCTTTACAGGAGTTGAAGGCATCAATTTTCGTTTCCTGCTTTGAATTACTTGTAATATAGGTTTTTAGCGAGTCTTTGGTAGGCAGATGAGCCTGAGCTCTGGGCCTGTTCACAAAGGAGCCTCTAAGGAAAGCAAGAGAATAGGCTCTCAAGCCGCAGGGAGGGGACCATATGTGTGCTGGGGAATTGAGATCCGAGAGCGTTGCTCTCCCATCAGTGCCAAGGGGAGCTGCTCTGGCTTGCCAGACACTTCGTAAAAGTGCTTGCTGATCGAGTGCTTTTGCTTGGTTTCTTTGTGTTATGATATGTCATGCAAAGAAGTGGAGTCGAAGGTGCGGCTAATATTCCAATGACAGTAAAAAAGCATCAGGGTAAAGAGAGATTTTGGGGCCCAAAGATATCTTGTTGGGGAATGGCAAAAGATGTCAAAAGGAACTAACCATGACTTTGATAGCAAAGCACTGACCCAGCAGTAGATGAGGATGGAAACTCCCAGGGCAACTGACCAGGTTATTCTTATGGTGCATCTTCCCTAATGGGAAACCAGCAAGCCTTTGGAAAATTACAGCTTCATGACAGTTTCTCCCCTGTAAAGACATACATTAGCTACAGCAGATTTTGTGACATTACAGACTGAAGAGAAACCTGCCTCCCCCCATCCCAGAAGCTCTCCTGCACCGCGTTTTTGTATTTTCCAGTATCCAGAGTGAAGGTGCTGGAGGGAACTGTTCTACTTGCCAACTAGAAAGAAGGTGTTAAAGAAAAAATGTATGTTACTTGCCAGTTGGAAAATATATATGTTCCAACATTTTGTCTTTAAGAAGACTACTTGTAGTTTGAGATGGCTGTAATCTAGGTGAGTTTTAAGTATTTTAATGCATCTATGTTTAATTTCTCATGTTAAAATCACAATTTTTTGAAGTGAATTTTATTTACCATTTAGAATTTACTTACAATAATGTTTGCTCTTTTTGCTATATAGTTCTCTGAGTTTTGGCAAATGCATACAGTCTTGTAACCACCTTTCCATTCAAGATACAGAATAGTTCTGTGTCCCCCCGCCCCAAGCCGGGGCAAAATTCTTTCCTCTTACCCACCCCCCACCCCCCTTTTTTTTGGCCGCACTGCGCGGCATGCGGGATCTTAGTTCCCCGGCTGGGGATTGAACCCGTGCCCCCTGCAGTGGAAGCACAGAGTCTTAACCACTGGACTGCCAGGGAAGTCCCTCCTCTTACCCTTTCGTTGTCAGTCTCTTCCCCCACCTGTAGGCAACCATCTATTTTCCGTTTTTAATAATTTTGCCTTTTCCCTAATGTCGTATAAATGGAGTCATGTAATATGAAGCTTTTAGATTTAGCTTCTTTCACTTAACAAAAGGGATTTCAGGTTTATCCATATTGTTGCTGGTATCACATTTGATCCTTTTTTCTTGCTGCATAGTATTCCATTGTATGGATGTACCACAGTGTGTTCATCCATTCACTAGCTGAAGGACAGTTGAGTTGTTTCCAGTTTGGGGGGATTATAAGTAAAGGCAATAAAGGAGCTTCCAAAGAAAGCAAGAGAACAGGCTCAGAGCCCCAGGGGAAAAAATCAAAGGTGTACTGGAGAGGTTTTGTGTAAACATAGGTTTTCATTTTGCTTGGGTTAATACCTAGGAGTGAGATCACTGGGTCATGTGTTAAGTATGTTCAACTTCATAAGAAACTGCCAAAGTCTTTTCCAAAAAGCTGTCCCATTTTGCATTCTCCCTTAGCAGTGTTTGAGAGTTCCAGTTGCTCTGCATCTTCACCAGCACTTGGTGGTGTCAAATTTAAAAAAAGGGTTTCTCCTCCCTAGACTTTCTAATACACAGTGTAGGGGTATTTCATTGTGATTTTAACTTGAATTTTCCAAATGACTAAGATATTGAACATGTTTTCATGTGTGTATTTGCCATCCATATGTCTTTGGTGAAGTGTCTTTTATCCATTTTTTAAAGTAGAGTCTTTTTTAATCACAAATTTTAATGGAATGCACCGTCACTCAATCCTGCTAACATTTGGCTTGCCTGATTTTTTACAAAATACCAAAAGTTTGATACTTTCAAACATTTATAAACATCTTATTTTCTCTTTTAAAATTGAAGTATAGTTGATGTACAATATTGTGTTAGTTTCAGGTGTACAGCAAAGTGATTTATATATGTATATACGTACTTATGTGTGTATGTATATATATATATATATATATATAAAAGAATCTGAAAAAAAATATCTATAAAGAATATATATATGTAGTTTTCAGATTCTTTTCCATTTTAGGTTATTACAAGATACTGAATATAGTTCCCTGTGCTATACAGTATAAACATCTTGTTTTCAAACATTAAGCTTATGACAGGAATTAGTCAAGTCTGGACTTACATCTTGGTTCTGTCATTGACTATCTGGCTGACCTTAGCAAATCATTTGACCTCTGTAAGATTCAGTTACTTCATCTGTAGAATGGTCTCAATGCCTAATTGCTGATGGGTGTTAGGATTAAATTAGCTCATTGCATAAACACAACACGTAATAGGCATTCACCAAATAATAATTCTTCTTACAAATATCAGTATCACTGACTCAGGTGAACTTATGTAGGCAGGTCCACGTTATCCATTGTAGCACCAGTGTCTAGTATAATACCAAGTGCATGAAAGGAGTGAATGAAGTGGTTGAATGAATAAATGAGTCAAGGAAAGCATGCCTACTGTTTATACTCAACTCACCAAGGATATCACACATACAGTTTTGTGAGGCACTGTCTTGAATCTAGGGGTATTTGCTGAATTGTAGCTCTGTTACATTTTCCGTTTATTTTAGTGCTGTAGTTACTGATATCTTTTTACCCATGCACTTCAAATTTATTTTTAGGGAGGCTGAGGGTATAAGGATTTGGGATGTCACATGATTTTCTTCTTCTTCCCTCTGTTTTTATATGCGTTTTCAAAGGTCAAAGAACCACGACCCATGACTCATTCTTAGGTTTCTGTCCCACTTGAAAGGGATACTTGCAAGTAATTGCAGATAAATCTATGGCTTCCCAGCTTTGTTAAACGCTGCTCATCACTCAGTTCTGCCGGAGTTTGCTGCCAATTATGTCTTGGCTGTTTTTTGGGTAGTGGGTGTGTGTAGGCTGGTCTTTGCCTTCTCCAAGAAAGAGGGCCTGTCGATAGAGCCTCTTGAGTTCCTATAACCTGACCCCATTTTGAAGAAATTGCTGACTTTGGCAGGGTGCTTTCAGAGAGCCTCACCCATTCCAGAAGTGGTCTGAAAAACCATTGTTCCAGCTGGTTGCTGCTGAGTCAGCTGTTAGAACCGGGCCAGAAGATCTCATTCTGTAGGCTGAGCAATATTGGAAACCAACCTTCCACCCTAAAGGGAGGAAGTTAACATTAAGCCAGTTTGCTCTCTTCGGCAGAAGTAGCTTTTCTAGGTTGTGGGAAATGGAAATAAGGGTGGAGAATGTCTGAGTCTGGATGCTCTGTGATGTGTTAATTATTTTATGTTCTATCTAGCTTCGAACTTCACACCACTGTCGCTGTGGAAAGTTCTCCAAATTGAACTGCCTTTCATATTCTGGTAATCCATTTCACCTTTGAGAGTCTAGTAGAAGCAGTAATCTCATCTTTGAGGAGAAAATGACAAAGCTCTTCTTGGTATAGATTTTCAAAGCAACTCTCACACTTGGTAAATTCCCACCTAACATAAATGTGTTTTCAGTTCTTCTTCATTAAAAAGTTGGTTAGAACATTCCTTCGAGTTTTTACAGAGTCATGTTCTTCTTAAGCCTCATCTTGGTCGTATCTATTAGACCCCTAAGAGCTGGCCTATAGGGGTGCAATTATAATGAGGAGGTAAATGCACTTGAACTTTGTCCTGCTCTAGCCCTTTTCTGTTGCTGTTCGTGTGTTTTGGTGATGTTGGCATAGCTGTTTAAAAAAACCTTGCAGTCAGAGCACACTTGCCCTTGCCATTGGTAAGAAACCCCACTATTAGAAACTTAAGGAAGTCGATGGAATTCAGGGAAATGGGTTCCAGTTAGAGGTCAGAGAAACACATACTATTTTCGAATAACAGAGACAGTAGCTCTGTCTTACTCAGCTGTCCTTTCTCGCTGTGACATTGCTTCATTTAACTGCCTTGCAAGGAGCATGTTTTTGAACCTGAGAATAATGCAAGTGATGTCATTATGAGTTAGAAGACGTTTTAAAATTAATTATAATATCTTTAAATGGTGCTCCTCTGAGAGTAGCAGTAGCATGCTGAAAGAGAAAGAACTTAACTTCCAGACTTGGGCTGTCCACTGTGGTAGCCAGTAGCCACATGTGACTGCTGGAGCATTTCATATGCGACCAGGCTGCGTTGAGATAAGCTGTCCATGTAGAATATATACCAGATTTTGAAGACTTGGTATGAAAAAAGAAGGTAAAATATCTTATTAATAATTCTTTTTTGATTTCATGTTGAAATTGCAGTATTTTGGATATATTGGGTTAGGGTAAAAATTTAAACAATGTTAAATTTATTTCACTTGTTTCTTTTTACTCTCTTCAAACCGTTTTTAATTATAGTTAATTTACAATGTTGTGTTAGTTTCAGGTGCGCAGCAAAGTGATTCAGTTATATATTTATATATATGTATACAATGTATATATGTATTTTAGATTCTTTTCCATTAGAGGTTATTACAAGATATTGAATCTAGTTCCCTGTGCTATACAGTAGGTTCTTGTTGATGATCTGTTTTATAGACAGTAGTGTGTATCTGTTAATCCCAAACTTCTTTTTAATGTCACGTGTGTAATTTAAAATTTCGTTATGTGGTTCACATTGCGTCTTTATTAGACAGTGCTGAAAGATTGAGTATGGCAGTGGTACCCTTCATTCCGAAGGCTGTAGATGTCGTAGTCCTGTCTCGCGGCAGGGTTCATTTGCTGAAGAGGACTCTCCGTCTGTGGAGCGTTCACATTTGTGGAGCAAAGCCTGTGAGAGCTGTGGTAGATCAGAAGCCCTGGAGGTAGGTAGGTAATGGCTAAGGTTTCTTCCCTGGATAGTTGGGCTCATGGTAGCCTTAGTGTGACATTCAAGATAGAGAAGTGAGGTCACAAGGTCAGAGTGTGAAGGGAAACCCCAGCAATTTCTCTGGAGAAGCTTGCTTTCCACAGGAGTGTTACTTGACCTCGTTTTCGTGCTTGGTATCCTCGCACATTGGTGAGGCTCTCTCTGATGTGATGAGCTGAATAGGAATTACGGAGGGCTGCCACCTGAAGTGGCGTGCTTCTGTGCCATGTTTAAAATCATCCCTTTTGCTAATATTCCTGAGAATATTGAGGGAGGCCTGTGTGTGGTGCTGCCACCTGGGATTTTTTTTGGTCTGGCTATTAGGAGAGTAGACTAAGTTTGCCCAGAGCTGAGCCTGTGTGCTAGATAGGATCAGACACTCAGAACCAACAAGAGCTGTATTTCTTGTGCACAGGGAGCTTACGATATGCCACACATTATTCTAGGACCGAGGATGCAGCAGCAAGAAAGCAGACTAAAATCCCACCTTTAGGGAGCTTACATTCTGGTGGAGCCTATAGTGCAGTTAAAAACTCTCATTTCGAATAGATTTGTGAGCTGGAGGGGGTCTTGGGGATTATGTAGCCCAATCCATTTATTTAACAGAATAACTGTCATTTTACATGTTGAATCTATCGTAGGGGCTAGTGCAGTGCCTCACATATGGCAGACTCCAATTGTGTACGTTCATTTATTCAACAGGTATTTATTAAATACCTACTACATTTTAGGCACTTTTCTAAGCATTGGGAATATATTGGCAAACAGAAGAAAGATTATTGTTCTCAAGGAGCTTCGATCCCATCTGGGTGTGGGTAATGGGGTGTCAGATGGTGGCCATGAAATATAAGTAAGTTATATGGTATGTCTGAAATTGATAAAGATCTGTGAAAGGAACAAGGTAGGGGGTATTGGGAATGCTGATGGGAGATGGGTGGCAACTTTCAGTAGAGCCTAATTTGGGAGGTGACTTTTGTGCAAGCGTTGGGGTGGAGGATATTTACCATGCAAATATCTGGGGTTGCGGTTGGTGGTTAAGGGCACTGGGGGGTACATTCCAGGCGAAGGGAGCAAACCAGTACAGAGTCACCAAGGCAGGAGCCTACCTAATCTGTTTGAGGAGCAGTCAGGGGGGCCAGTGTGGCTGGACCACAGTCTGCACAGAGGAGAAAGAGTATTGGAAGATGAAGTCAAAGAGGTGATAGGGAATCGGATCATGGGTGAACTTCACTTTTACAATACAGGATTTTGAGCAGAGAACTTCTGTGGTCTGACTTACATTTTTCATTTGTTTTTTTAACATACAGTAAAATTCCTCTTTTATTGGTGTACAGTACTCTGAGCTTTAATAAATGCACACAGTCATGTAACCACTATGATAATCAAGGTACAGAATCAGTCCTTCCTTCCATCACTCCAGAAACCTTCCCCGTGCTGCCCCTTGGTAGGCTGAACACCTTAAAGGACAATTCTGGATGCTCTGCGGATCTCAGACTATGGGGAGGCACCTGGCACACAGGAAGACCAGTTGGGAGGCTTATGCAGCTGTGGGTAAGCAGTGATGGAGGCTTGCCTAGGGTGAGTAGGAAGGTAGGGGTTTGGTGGGAAGTGTGAGAGAAAGAGAGGAGAAAATGATGACGTGATGATTTTTGCCCTGAGCCAAAAGGAAAGCTGGTACCATCATTTACTGAGATGGGGCAGGTTGCAGGTTTGAAGGGGAAGAATATTGTTCAACTTTGGACATTTTTGGTCTCATAAGCTATAAGATATCCAAGCAGAGATATCGATGGGGAAGTCAGATGAATTGAAATGCACAGATGATGTTTAGAAACCAATTTTCACATCGTGAAACAGTTGGGGGGAAAATGTGCGATTCTTATAGAAACCACTTGTGAGTCTTTAGGATTCAGAGGTGCTTGAGTAATCTGATACCCAGGATTTTTGTCTGCACATCTTTTTTATGGTCCTTCAGTTCATTTCTTTATTCGTTCTTTGGTAGATAGATATATATCCTTTCTATGCAGAGAATACCACAAAGTTCAATGCGACTATAGTGGTCCTGGTGTTTGTTTGACTTGTTAATTGAAAAAAATGACCTGTGTTAGGAGTAAGGAGGAACTAGTTCAGAAGGACTCTTTTTATTCCACCAAAGATGTTTAACTCCAGGAAGAGCTTCTGGTGTTTGACTTTGGGTCACTGTGTATCGATTGACTCACTTCTGGTGCCTTTAGCTGCCAATGCACTTGAGTTGAAGAAGAGAGAACCGAAGGGAAGGCTAAAATTAAAAGCAAGATATGATGTTAGTTGGCAAAGAAAAGTAGAATGCAAAATTCTATATATGGTCTAATCTCAAATTAGATTGGAAACTTGTATGTACATGTACAGAATACATTCTGAACAGAATATCCTAAAATACAACAACCACTGTCTCTGTGTTGTGAAATGATGGGACACGTTTGCTTCATTTAAAATATTTTTCCACATTTTTGGGAATTTCAATAAATAGATATATTTTTCTTTCTTTTTAAAAAATGTATTCAGGAAATGTTTATTCAATATTAGATTCAGACCTGGATGGGGGTAGATCAGTGAATAAGACAGGAAAAGGCTTTGCAACTTCAGGGAGCTAATAGCCTTGTGAAATCATTACAGTTTTATAATGAGAAGAAAGACACAGTAATTAATGAAGAAAGAATGCAAGTGAACTTGTCTGGTTTCATTGGCTTTTTTAGGCACACGAACTGAGCTAGTTTTTTATGAATCACTCTCCATCCACGGTTTCTCCCTGTGATGGTCTTAGAGGAGTGAGCCTTTGTGACTATGTGACTCCTGGCTGCATTTCTGAAGCCACTCATGTAATATGGAATATCTTGTAGTAGTGGGGTGAGGGGTCTCTTCCCCCTTACCATGGAGAGGGACTGCATAAAGCCCAGACACGTGCCAGCCTTGGGCTTAAATGATCCTACCACAGGGCAGCCGAAAAGATCATGGTTCCTTGGCAGAAGCTTTGGGGGAAGGTCACACCTGCTGTCAATCTGACCTAAGATGAGTTACCCAGCCTTGCTAAGCAAGACTCTGCTACCTCATCTGGAAAATACCTGGAACTAGGCGAAACTGATTCTCTATGACTCCAGAATTCGCACAGTGGTGGTGCTGGACAATGCCTACTTTGGACTTCAAGAATGTTCACCTCATGGATATTATTTACATGAACATATTTATCCAACCTCCCTTCTGTTAAGAGATGTCCTGTGCCAAACCCATACTTTGTTTCAGTGACCCAAAAAATGGAGCTGATTTCAGAGAGTTCGCAGAGAATATCTGTTCTCACTGAGAGACTTGGACCAGGAGATTTAATTTTCCCCCATGACTGTCTCTCCATTTAGGTTGAAATATGTTTAATGGAATTGGCATCCAGCTCTTACATTAGTTGGTGACTGGCTAGATGCCACAAGTGGGAACCAAGAGGAATAGGAGGGGTTATTTTGTACCTGGAGATTTGAATCCTGCAAGAAACATTTTCTCATACCTTCTCTGTACTGGATCTTGTAGCTGGTTGAGTTTTGCTTTCCTCCTTTTTTTCTCTCTTCTTGTGTGAAAATGTTGATATGGTGACTTCCTTCTAATTTTATCAAATACAGTATGTCCAGAAACAAAACAGAACCATGTTTCCGTGTGTGATTCCTGGCAGAAATGGTGCGATTTCATCTCTGGATAAAACTGTGAATTTGTGGGAAGCAATATGGTACGGGTACTTAGGGAAAGCAAAAGGAATACAGAGCCTGGCTGCCAGTCGCCTTTGTCTTGGTGGCTGGAGGAAATCACTCGTGATTTGTAGGAGCTGAGGCTCCAGAGGGTAGAGTCAGTCAACAAGCAGGCAAGCCGGGCGAAGCCAAGGAGCAGGCAGTATTATATTTCCAGTAGAGCCACATTATTTATGCATTCATATTGCACAAGTGTGTGTGTTTGTGTGTGTGTATGTGCATGAGAGAGACAGAGGCAGAGACAGAGACAGAGACAGAGAAGGAACACAAACAAGAACAAACATAGACAACTATCAATAAAATAGTATAGCCTTGAAGGCTGTCCCTAGAGTTGGGGTGACATGGAAGACATGATTCTGCTGGTCTCAGTTCCCAGGAGCCACACGCAGCATTAGCACCTCTTGAGCCGAGTATGACAATGCTGGTTAAAGACACATTTTGTATATGGCAAGGCTCCTTAAATGTAAACCAGCTTCTTCATGCTGGGCTCATCTGGAGAAACAGTGAGCTGTTCCAACACTGGAGACAAACTGACTGAGTTTAATGTATTGAGAGCAGAATATTACATTTCATAGATGGTCTAAGGGCTTTTCAACAGTTTTGACTGTTGTGCAGTGCTGGGGTTAGGTGAAGCCAATGAGGCACTCACCTTCAGCACAAAATTTAAGGAGGTGCTCAAAAACTTCATAATCAAGAGAAATAATACTGTAATGCATTATTTTTTAAAAGTAAAAATTATTTTAAATAAAGGTAGATCAGTGTTACTTTTTTCCTTTTGCTTCAGGCTTCAATACAGCTGAGTATGGCACTGTTAACTGATTTTGTCTTTATTTCAAGCTGATATTTGGTTCATCAGGGATTTTTTTGCATTAATTTTTATTTTAAAAAGTATTGCATGAAAATAACTGTTTCTCTCAGTTTCTGAGTTTTGGGGACACTTCTGTAAAATTTGTATCCTAGGGTTGTGCCTTATTTGTTTCACTCTAGTCTGGCTCTGTTTGTGATGTTTGCCTTAATTTTTAACTTTAGAAGCCCTGAGTAAAAAATGATTCTAAGGGACAAATAGAGCACCCAGGGTGGTGACTGACTTCAAGAAGCTCAGTTCTTATAGAGTATTATCTATGTTCATGAACTGAACTCCTTTTTATATGCCATGATATGGGAAAGACTACTTATGTATTCATTTATTTAATGATTATTTATTCAACACTTACTGTGTACTTGACACTATTTTAGGTGCTGGGGTTATAGTGATGCACCAATTAGACAAAATCCCAGTATTCATAGAGCTCACACCCCATTGGTAACCATACATCATCTCTAGTTTTCACAACAACTCTGCAATATAGGTATCAATTTCACCATTTTACAGGTGAGAAAAGTGAGGCTCAAAGAATAGCTCTAGCTGCAGATAACTAAGTACGGCATCGTCCAGCATAGAATCTAGTGTTGAAAGGATTCAGAGAAAGCCACACTTAACTGTGACGTGGGCTTAGTCAATCGGAAGCTTCCTGGAATAGGAGTCCTATATTGGTTCTTAAAGGAGAACGTTATGGAAACATTTAAATATAATACTGAATGTAGGCAACAATACAAAACCCCTTTTCCTTGATTTTGGCAAAGCAATAAAATGGCACAGAGAAAGCCAGGCAAAAAGATGAAGATAGAAAAGTATTTACCTATCTCAATCAGCAGCAACCACTAGATGTCTGGAGTAGCAGTGAGAGTTCACCTTTTATACCAGCTCCAAGCTGTTAGAATTGGAAGCCTTTATCCAGGTTTAGAGAAGAAGAGTACAGTGATTGATTAGTAATGTCTGCATGGGATTGCCATGGATCACCACTAGTTTTATGATAGTATGTTACATACATTATGATATTGGTATCACTATGTTGATTGTCCTAGTGCCCTAAGCTGAATTTCCAGATTGTCAGTATTAGGATGTGTAGAAATTATTGTCGAATGGGTTATTAATAATTGTTACTTGATGGGTGAGTTTGTCCATTTCTACAAAAAAGTATGATGGAATTTTGATTTCGATTGCATTGAATATAGAGATATAGATCAATTTGGGGAGAACGGACATTTTAAAAATATTGAACATGAACAGAGTACATCTTTTAAAATATTTCACAGTAAAGTTTTATAGTGTTTATATAGGTCATGCACATTTCTAGTCAGATTTATCCCTGACTATTTTTTGTTTTTAATGCTGTTATAAATATTATTTTAAATATTCAATTTCTGATTACAAATTACAAGTACAGGTATACTTTTGAGACATTGTAGGCTCAGTTCCAGACTACTGCAATAAAGCGAATATTGCAATAAAGTGAGTCACCTGAATTTTTTGGTTTCCCAGTACATGTAAAAGTTATGTTTACACTATACTGTAGTCTATTAATTGTGTAATAGTATTATGTCTAAAAAAACAATGTACATACCTTAATTAAAAAATACAAAACAAAAACATAATTTCAATCATCAACGATATCTGATCATAGATCACCATAACAAATAAAATAATAATGAAAAGTTTGAAATACTGTGAGAAATACCAAAATGTGACCCAGAGACATGAACTGATCAAATGCTGGGAAAATGTTGGGAAAATGGTGCTGATAGACTTACTCGATTCAGGGTTGCCACGTAGTTTCAATTTGTAGAAACGTCAAGTGCAATAAAGCAAAGCACAATGAAACGAAGTAGGCCTGTATATAGAAGTATAATTGATTTTTGTATAGTAATCTTGTATTCTTCAGTGTTGCTAAACTTGCTTATTAGTAGATAGTTTTATTGTATATTTTATCAAATTTTCTATGTAGATCAGGAGTTAGCAAACTTTTTCTTAAAAAGCCAGAGAGTAAATATTTTAGGCTGTGGGTCATATAATCTTCGTGGCAACTTCTCAACTTTTCCCCATTGTATGGGGAAAGTAGCATAGACAATACATAAGTGCACGTGTGTGACTGTGTTTCAGTAAAACTTATCTAGAAAAACTTTTGTGGTTTGCCATCTCCTGACATAAATATTTTGTTGCCACCTGAGAAAAAAATATAGTTTTATATCTTCCTTTTCCAATCTGGATGCCTTTTATTTCCTTTCCTTGCTTTATTGCACTAGCTAGTATTTCTAGTAAAATGTAATAGAAATGGAAAGAATGGATGTTCTTGTCTTGACGCTCTTTCATCATTAAATATGGTGTTAGCTGTAGGTTTCTCATAGATTCCCTTTCTCAGGTTGAAGAAGTTTCCTGTTACTTGTAATGTGTCAAGGGTTTTTATCAGGAGTCAGTGTTGGAGTTTGTTAAATGCTCTTTCTCTGTCTGTTGAGATGATCATATGATTTTTCTTAAGTTTATTAAGTATGGCAAATTATACTGATAGATTTTTCTGATGTTAAACTGATCTTGCATAACTAGGATAAACCCCACTTTATCATACTTTATTATCCTGTTTATTTGTTGCTGGATTTGATTTATTGATATTTTATTTAGAATTTTTATAGCAATGTTCATATGAGATATTGCTCTGCAATATGTATAGTTTGCTATTATTTTGATGAAAAGAAACAAACCCCATATATATATACATATATATATATATGAAAGGAGTGAATATTAATGCCAGGATATTTACTTACATTGCTTACTTTAGACATATGATTGGGGAATAGGGATAGGATAGTTTAACTTTGCCTTCATGTAACATGTTTCCTTTTTCTTTTTATTTGTGAATAAAACGTGTAAACCCAAAGCGAAATTCATGATAACTTCTGGGAAATTCTTTGGGGTCTGTGTAAGTTGGAGAGAAATTATCTGGGTTTAGGTGAGAATTAGATCCTTCCTAAAACTGTTGAATAAATCAAGTGTTTCTATTGTCTGGTTGCTCCTTTGGGAAGGAAAGTAGTGTAGTGGGCATGGATTTTTGTAACAGACAGATCTGACCTTGAATCTTGGTCCTGTTAACTGACTTGCCTGTGGGCTTTTAATTTTTCTATATTTAAAATGGGCATAAGATCTACCAGACAATATTGTTGTAAGGATAAAGGGTACTATAAGGAAACTAGCATGTAGAACATTTTTAATAAATGGTAATCTCTACTACCACTATTGCTGCTGGTCTATTTATAGGATCAAAGAAACTCAAGGTCTCAAGTTTAACTTGCACTGAGTGCCTAAGTTGTCTTCATGTTTGACAGGTGATCTTTTGCCAATGTGACCTTGGATCATCCTTTAACTTCTTTGAGTCTTAATTTAATTATCCATGAAAATGGGATAATAGTGGTGCCCTCCTAGTTGAGTGGTATTGATGAGATATTACTTGTAAGGTGTTGAGCACTAATGGTGCTTGACACATACTAAGTGTTCAGTATTATCAACTAGCCTGGTCGGCCTCATTCTTGTTAGTCACAATTTAGTAGGATTAGTTCCTCCTCTGTTTTTCACATGACTTCTCTGTTAAAGGATAAATCCTTCCTGTCCTTTTCTCCTAAACGCCCTCCCCCCGTTGGCGTATATGTGCTCATATATATGTGTATATGAGCACATATACGCCAACGGGGGGAGGGCGTTTAGGAGAGGTTGGGTATATTTGTCTAACTGACAAAATGATTTTAAATCTTTTATGCAGCAAATTATCAGCACTGTCTTAGAGCTATTTTTGATTCAGCATACCATTTGTGTTTTCACTGAAGATAAGCACGCGTCTCTGAATGGGTTGGAGTTAAATGTGGAGATTGTTGACATCTCTCAAAATTGATGCATCAATCTGGAGGATCTTTTATATATACATTTGTAATAGATGAAAAATAAACCAGATTGCAAATCTTTTTTTTTTTTTTTTTTTGAAGCAAACCGTGTACCAGGTTTTTGGTCCAAATTGTGTAGGATAAGTTAAATTGCATTCTGTTAACCCATATGAGTATATTTCTTTAAGCATGGTTATGTTGAAATAAAGTTTTAAAAAGCAAACAAAAGAAAATTTGAGCCATCAATGAATACTCTCTGTCCAGTTACTCTTGGCTCCACCCTTACCAAGGATGTCACAGGAAAACCCTACCAAATGGCTTCTGAAATCCAGATACCCTTTGCTGTATTCTTTGACCTATGATCTGTAATAAAGAACTGTAAGAATTACTGAAAGAAGCTGGTTGGTTATGGTTTTTTCTTGCTAATCTCGTGGTATATCCTGTTAGTCCTTACGTACTTTTTTTTTTTCAATTTATTTTTGGCCGCACTGCATGGCAAGCAGAACTTCCCCGACCAGGGATCGAACCTGTGCCCCCTGTATTGGAAGCAAGGAGTCTTAACCACTGGACCACCAGGGAAGTCCCATTACGTACTTTTGAAGGATACATTTAATAAATTTATGAAGTAGAAAGGTCTGTTTAATAAAGTGTTCTGAAAATTTCATCTAAGGATTCATTTGAAGATCATCTGGATACTTTTTTTACGAATAACACTATACAATTTTCTTTGAGTGATAGGCCTTCATTATATGTATTCATGATGTTTAAAACCATTTAAAGAACACTTATTTTCTTCTATGTTTTCCAAAGTATGAGGAATAATTCCTATTATATATTTCTATTGCCTTGATAGGAAGTTATACGAAATAATTCGCATACAGTTGAGTGATGGGGGAAAAAAATGCCCCTTAGTTTCAACCACTGCGATTTTTTTTGTTTTAATTTTTATTTATTTATTTATTTATTTATTTTTGGCTGTGTTGGGTCTTCGTTTCTGTGCGAGGGCTTTCTCTAGTTGCGGCAAGCGGGGGCCACTCTTCATCGCGGTGCGCGGGCCTCTCACTATCGCGGCCTCTCTTGTTGCAGAGCACAGGCTTCAGACGCGCAGGCTTAGTAGTTGTGGCTCACGGGCCTAGTTGCTCCGCGGCATGTGGGATCCTCCCAGACCAGGGCTCGAACCCGTGTCCCCTGCATTGGCAGGCAGATTCTCAACCACTGCGCCACCAGGGAAGCCCCACTGCAATTTTTAAAATGGAATTTTCCAAGCGATTAATCCCCAAATGTGGGCAGGTGCATTTGGGTTCTTCATTTGCCAGAACATATTTCATGCTTAAAATTTTAATGAAAAACAATAAAAAGCAAACTGGTTTTTAGGTTTCTGGAAAAAGAGATGACCTTTCTGTCTGCCGTCTTTAAGATAACAAAATTAGTAAATGCATCTGATTTTAAAAAACATTTAAACCCATTTTTCTACAGATACAGTGGCAAAACCGAATTTGTTATTTAGTAGTTGACACATTGGTTTGCTTCCTTTTTTTAGTAGTTCTTTTGAACCATTAAGTTTAGAAGAGACCCAAAACAACTTGACAGCTAGAAGTCGAGTGGTGTAGTGGGAAAAAAAATAGTTGTTTTGTCTCTATCCATTGCTTATTCTGTTTTCTATTTTTAACTTGATTTTTTTCCCCCTGTAAAAGTAGAAAGAATGTTGTAATGAATCTAGATATACCCATCACCTTGCTTAACAATTATCAACTCTTGGCCAATCTTGCTTCATCTGTAAGTCCATATCCCCCTGACACTGGGTTATTATTATTATTTTTTAAGATTCTTTGATGTGGACCATTTTTAAAGTCTTTATTGAATTTGTTACAATATTGCTTCTGTTTTATGTTTTTTGGTGTTTTGGCCGCGAGGCATGTGGGATCTTGGCTCCCCGACCAGGGATCGAACCCACAACCCCTGCAGTGGAAGGCGAAGTCTTAACCCCTGGACCGCCAGGGAAGTCCCAGACACTGGATTATTTTGGAGCAAATCCTGGACATCGAATAACTTCATTTATAAACATTTCAACATGTTTGATCTTGGGGTGGGGGTAGGGCATTTCTTTTCATCCTTCACATGGTCAGAATAGTTACAGAGGGAGGAAGAATGGCCCCAAATTTAGACTTTTGACGTTATCTCCAAATGAAGGTTGACATAGAGCCACATAGATATATATTCACAGGATTTTAACTAATATATCTAAAAATAAATCACAGTTTTTATAAGCATTTCTGGATGTTTTGTAGCAAAGACCTCAAAAATTGAAAGTTTCCTGGGTCTCTCCTGACACCGCAGAGGCCCTGTCAGTTTTGCCTGCTTTTAGAGAAGTACTGCTAATTAAAACTATATTGTACCTTGGATTGCTTTTTACTAAATATCTAAACTCTTGAGCACAAGCATATGCTACACATTCCAAAGCAAACAAACAAACAAAACCACAGTAACACTGACTCAGGAAAACTGACCTTTGTGTTAACATGTCATGTTAGCCAAAGCCTTAAGAAACTCTGAAAACCAGTGTCCCCAGGTTATGAGTATGAAGTGTGTACTTCTGCCTTTGCTACCATTTGCAGTTCATGTAACTATCACAGATCATTTGTGTTAACTGTGTAAAGAAAACACAGATAAGCAAAAGGGGGGAATAAAAATCACCCAAGTCCCACTACTTGGTCACTGTTAATGTTCTCATGTTGATTTCCTTCCTATTTTTTTTTTTTTTCCCTGTGAGTATATAGGTGAAGTACGTAGATATGTAACATGTGTACCTATGTTAACCAGAATTGTTTTTTATCCTTTTTTCCTACTTGGAATGTTGTGCCATTTTTCTCTTCCAGTTCCTATACCTGCCACAAAACTGGTAAGGGCTCCCTCTGTATCCATTGCGTGATGAATTTTCCCTTAGCTGCTACATGGCTCACTTATGGACATGTAGGTTGCTGCATAAATATTTCTTAATGAGAGTAGTTTTACCCAAACTGAACTACATTGTCTAGCCAAAGAAGGTAAGGATCTGAGATACTAAATGAACCAAAACACTTTGACTTAACAATCATGAATGCAGATGGCCACTGCATGTTTTTTGTTTTTTTAAAACTACTCCTAAAGTCTTGTGAAATATTTGTTGTCCGTGAATGTGCCTACATGTATTCTAATTATTACTGACATGCTAGATTTGGCAACATATTGTGGATTCACAGCAAGGAATATGATAAGCCATTATAAGAATATTTTCTATTAGAGTTAGCCTGTATCTGATATAGACCACAGCATTTGATAATGAGAAATAAAGGGAAAAGGTACCTTAAATTATGCATATTTTTCTTTCTCTTGCTCATTGGTCACTAGAGCTGTGTTTAACCCTTTCATGCATTGCTTGTGCGCACACGGGGGCATGTGTATGCATGTATGTATGCTCATGTGCCTATGGGCTTGTATTGGTGCCTGTTGGTGAGTATCTAGGTTTGGGCAGAACTGAGTGTCCGTAGTATCTTGGCAGTTCAGCTGGCCTTGACTGAAGGTCTGCTGCTTTTTCTTCTCTGGGGAACCTGTAGTCTGAATATGTAGCCTGCTGGCCCATCTCTATTTTAAGTTGTTATCCCACTTGGTCTGAAACCTTTGGAAGCATATTGTGTTTCTGCTGTGGATGAGTTGGTTGGCAGTGAGAGGCCGGTAAACTTATTCTCTCATAGGAATTTAATGACATTAAAACATTGGTGATGCCATTTAAGAGCAGTTTTGACAAATAGTCTCTCTGCTAAAGACCCTGGCTGCAGGTTAGAATACTGTTAAGCCATCAAAATGTTAAGCAAATAAATGTTGAGTTTGCTATTGAACATGAGATGAGGCTGTGCGTATTATTAATTTCCTGGGGGATTCAGGAATAGCTATTACACGGCCCACTATTTTTTATTTTTGGTCTTCTTGTTGTTAGTATTTTAAATTGGATGACAACTCTTGTCCATAGTTATTTCAAGATTTCTGCAGGAGGTTATTTATAAGGGATTTTTTAAAATAAAGTTCATTCATTCTTACGGCATCTAATTGTCTCTTTTCCTTGGCTGGATCTATTCAGTGAACAAGAAAAATCAGAATTAGATGTGGAAGGAGGCCAAAAGCAGGGGCAGAAGATGGCAGTGGAAATATCAAAATCAGGGCACTTGTGAAGCACATTATGATTGTAAAAGGAAGGAAAGAATCTTTAAAATAGGTTTGTTCTGCCTTTTTTTTTCCTTAAGAGATTTGTTATCTATTTTTGTAGCCTTGTCTAAGGCAGGGGCACTGGTCCAGAATTCATGAGGTCACCTGCCAGCCCTACACTCCATTCCGATTAGTTTTTAATGACCTAGTGAGGAGGGCCGCTTTAATAGGAGGGAAGGAATGGAAAACGGCAAATGCAGGAGCTCGGGTGGTCCATTTGGCCAGTGGGGACCTGTCTCTTGTTTCCCTGGGGCCCAGCCTCTCATTGCTGGAGTGCTTTTTATCATATGAGCTTTTGCTGGAAGCTGCATCTATGAAGTACTTTCCCAGTGGCACAGAGTAGTACCTACCTTAGTCGGTGAGAAGACAAGGGCGAAGAAGCCTTATCATCATGAGAATGACTACAAATATAAAGGCTTGGTCTGATATAAGTATGCATTCAGTAACCATTAGTTGTTAGCAATATTTGTACTAAATTTATAGCAACTCCTCATAACAACCCAGTGAGTTCACATGATTGTCAAACCCATTTTAGTGATGAGAATATTGAGTCTTAGAAAAGTGGAGTACCTTACTTACCCAGCTAATCAGTGGCTCTGTCTGCGTTCGAACCCAGGTTGGAATGGTTACTAAAACTTATGCTCATAAGCACCGATAATATTAGAGGTCAGTACCAGTTGTGTAATGGGTGCTTGCTGTTGGCAACTATTTTGTAGACATTCTCATGTAATCTTTATGAAACCCGGTGATGTTGGTCTGACCTGACTCACCCAAGATCACACAGCTTACAAGAGGTGGGGTGGAGTTGTGAATTCAGTCTTGATTCTGTCTTCTGTGGTGTCATAGTGATTTCAGTCCTGGAGGCCGAGGAACTACAGGGTGAATTATCTGTGATTTTACTAAAATTAGGCTCCTACTTTTGAGCCGGAGTTCAGCTCTGATTTTCCTCTTCAGTGCTTCCTGCAACCTCTCTACCCTCCTCATACCTGAGGAAGTTGGTGCTAGTTAGAGGGAATCCACCACCATCCCAGAGAGTGAGCAGCTAGAATGCCCCTGCTCTGACCAGTGCCAATGGGAAAAAGACCAGGAGAAAAGCATCTGTGCATCAACCTCCCCTTCTTAGTGTAGAGCAGGGAAAATGGGTGTATCAAAGTCAGGCTGACTGTGTGATTTGGGGTAAATTCTTAATCACCAAGACCTGTTTCCTTATCTGTAAAATTGTGTTGACAATATCTCCTTTATAGGGTAATTATAAAAAATAAAGTATATTCAGGACACGTGAGAACCATGGTATCTATTTCCATTTTTGCCAGTGAAAACCCACCCTTGTTCTTCTCTGAATTTTGAGGTCTTAAGAGCCTGCTTCACCTAACACATGCTCCTATGTTAGCCTCTTTTGTATTTCATAAAACGGATTTATTTAGCTAAGCCTTGACCATCAGGATTTGAATAAAACGTCAGTAGTTTCTGCTAATTGATCTTCTTTGCATACAAAGATGGACTGGATTGGCTATTCTGAAATGTAGGTATTTTCCAGATCCCTTTTTCCTTGTTTCTCTGCACCTGATTTTGTTTTGTTATGAAACAGATTTGTAGGTGGGCTTTAGAAACCCAGTTTTTCAAGCCTGACTATTCCAAGGGCTGATCTCTTCCCCATGTAGACCTTTGGAAGTACAATACAGTGCAAGAGAGGAAAGCAGGCAGGATTGAGGTTCTCGGCCGGGAGCCACTTGTAGGTGTTAAGGTGGGATACCTGGCTATGGGCACTGGTTTGCCATCACGAAGACAGCAAGCACTGGTGGGTTGGGTTTTCCTGGATCCTCTTTTCTTCCCAACTTCCATTTTTGTACAGGGCTCAATCATCTTTAACCCAACCCTGTTGCTTACTGCTGCCATTGTCGCCTCCTCTTAATTATTACTCACCTTTGGTTCAGTGCCTTAACTGGGGAATTAGGAAAGGAGACAAGAGCCTTGCATATAAAGGGATATTTGGTAGCCTCCAGTAGTACAGAAATTCAGAGAACCTCTCTTAAGGAAGCTTCACTTAACCAGCTTGCTTTTTTTTTTTTTTAACATTTATTTATTTACATTTATTTATTTACTTATTTGGCTGTGTCGGGTCTTGGTTGCGGCACATGGGATCTTCGTTGCCGCGTGTGGGATCTTAATTGTGGCATGCGAGATCTAGTTTCCTGACCAGGGATCGAACTCGGGCCCCCTGCATTGGGAGCGTGGAGTCTTAACTACTGGACCACCAGGGAAGTCCCATTAACCAACTTGCTCTTCATTCTGAAAGGTGCCCTCAGCCTAGAAGGCTGCTGCATTCGTTATCACTTCTATGTGACAAACTATCCCCAAACTTAGTGGCTTAAAACAATGCATGACTTTACAGTTTCTGTAGAAGGGGAAACTGGGGGTGGCTTAGCTGGGTGGCTCTGGCCCAGGTTCATCTCAGTGGATGTCAGCCTAGGTTGCTGACACAACCATTTCCTAGGTGTCTCACTTCCACGCCTGGTTAGTTTGTGCTGGTTGTGGGCAGGTTGTTAAATTAGGTGTAGGAAGGACTGCAAAATAAAAAGAGAAGTCATAAAAAAATCTAAAATACTCACGTTGCTTTGCAAGTGTCTTTACATTATCACTCCATTTCAATTGAACCCAAACTGGAAATCGTAGACTCTAAATTATATAAGTGTTTATATCAAGAGAGAGCCTGTAGAATCCTAAACTGGTAACATAGGTCCAAAAAAAGTTCTCAGTCTACTTTAAAAGATGGATGAAAGAATGAACACCCTGTGTGTTAAAATAAGATACTTGAAGTATATATGAATAATTTTGTATGATTTCTTCTCTTGTGATTAATTCAGTATGAACTGGTCTCAACCATATTGGAAAGAGGAATTTTAATGTATGTAATGTTCCACAGGCTTTCTCTTACATTTTAATTATTACAAAGGAAGTTCACCACATTCTGTTCTTCCAAGAGCCATGTAAATCAAGGCATTACTTTTTTGCATTCTCGTATTTCATCAAATCTAAGATGCATAGTATTTTAACGTTTTAGAAATGGAAATGCGTTCTACCATGTTATTTAATTGGCAGTATTTTTTCTTCCTCATTGCTTCATAAATTACAATTGTTATCTTAGACTTGGTGAAACACGGTATGTTTTATGATTTTATTTTCTAGGAAATATGTTAAATACATGTGAACTGCTCATTATAGTTGAGGTGGGCATATCTGCCCAGCTGTGGTTCAGCTGAGTCTGTTTAAATGTATTAATAAAGTTTTATAAAGCAGTGGCTTGTTTTAAAAAGTGAGAAACTCAAAAAAACAAAAGTAAGAAACTCATATTTTTTCTTCTTTAAGTGAAGGTCGTAAACATCACATCTGTGTGTCTCAGTTTTCTCATGTGTAAAATAGGAGTGTCCATAAATTGTGTCTAAAGCCTCTGTCAGCTTGAACATCCTAAGATTCTGGGTCTCTTCTAGAAGAAACCAGAACTTAATTCTTAATCTGGGTGGATGAGGGGGAGACAGATGTTTTTTATATTAGGATGAAATCCATCAACCCTTTCCAAAAAACAGTGCTCATGAGGACATAATCTCAAAGTTTGTCTGTGATTTCAGGGGGCTCGTGGACCCCGACCTCAGAGCTGTTTCCTGAAGAGCTCAGGGTTCTTTGACCACAAGCTAAGCAGGTCCTTGAATTTTGCTACTTGAGTTTGGATTTTTCTTTGTGGTGGTTTTTTGCTTTGTAAAAATACGTGAAGTAGAACTCTTTTGAATTCTTCTTAGTTTACCCTTTGCTAGTATCCTCCACTTTAATCTGGCTAGAGTCCTGACTTTTCCTTTGCCCCAGCCATAGATATTCTAACTTGGGCCCTGGTTCTAAGGATAAGGGAGTGAATACAAGTATGGAGGGGGAAAACAAGCTCTCAATATACTTTAATAAAATGATCTCTTCTTTATAACTCAAAGCTTTACCAAATAGGAAAGAGTTATTGATAGAAAAAAAAGAAATCATTGTTATATGTTCTGAGTTTTCTTAGTGGTGTTTGAATATCTATGAAAGCTTCTTCTACATGAAAGTACAAAGTCTCGATAAAACCCTCAGGTATAGAGCCTATTACAGAAATAGGGAAAGCACCAGGTTTGACACAGAAGTGCCTTAAACAGCTTGTTTTTATTTATTTCCTCTCTGATCTTTATTTTTTCCTTCCTTCCGCTGACTTTAGGTTTTATTTGTTCTTCTTTTTCTCATTCTTTTAGATGGTGGGTTAGGTTGTTTGGGATTTTTCTTATTTTTTGAGGAAGGCCTTGTATTGCTATGAACTTCCCTCTAAGAACTGCTTTTGCTGCATCCCATAGATCAAACAGCTTGTTTTTATCTTTCTCTATATATCTGTCATACTGGTTGTGTTGTCTCAGTAAGACTTACTGAAGAAAGGATGTTTTGGCTGGAACATTTTCAGAAAGTGGGCTTCCTCTGTACTGATGCAAAAATTTATCTCCACGGATCACCTTCTTTGATGCTCAAATCTATGACTTGAGCATTCCCCATGTGGAGTCTTCACCAAGCAGTCTTCAGCCCAGATTTCCCAAGTGTTTGGAGATTTGCTACTTGGCTCTTCTTGTCTTTAGTGGGCACCATAGCAGCAAACCTTGCTGAGTGGGCATACCTCTTCACTGTGACATTGTACAAGATGGGTTTTCTTGGTGGCTTTGCTTTTTATAATGATAAGTAACATAAAAATACCTTCTGATAATTTCTCCCAAATGCTCACCTGCTGAAGGAGATAGTCTTAGGCAACATTAAAGTTGGTTTCTTATTTGTGAGTTCACTAAGGAAAGTGAACTCCAAGAAGAGTATTGTTATTTTCATTGTTCTATGCCTTTTTTTTTAAAATCCCCACCTATTATGAAAAGGAATTAAGCTGTCTGTTGTGCAGTGTGTATAATTTGGTCCTTTCGGTTCCTTTGTGAGAAGCCTAATCTAGCAAAGTAGTCATCCTTGAGAATGAAGTTCCTAAAGTTAGAAGGTCTATTGTTCTCCTTAGTTTTCTGTCATTTGTATTAGAGCAAATATGTGCATTTGTGAAATCACAGTCCGTTATAGTGGAAGTGATTTTAGGTTACTTATAAGGTTTTATGCCTGGCAATAGAGTCCATTTCTTGACTTACTTGTTAAAAATGCAGATTCCTAGGCTCTTCCCTGGGAATTCTGACTGTATCAGGCTGGGGTCCAAAATCTTTTCTTTTTTTAAGCAAGCACCCCTGTTGAAAATGTGTATTCAAGCAAGGCTGGACAACCCTAGGAGAAAATAAAATCTACCACCAGCTTTCAGTTAACATTGTGTGTTGATAGCCTGTCAAATCTCTTTGGGTCCCTACTGGCTGTATTTTACTTTGAAGATGATTCCACTTATGACCAACAGTCTTAATATTACCGAGGGGAGACCAACAAAGTGGTTGTCATCTGTGGTCTAATGAAAATCAACCAATTAAAAACAGAAACAAATCAGGGCACTTAGTCCCCTGGTTGGGTGTTGATAGCATTTACCTCTAGTGCTTAGAAAGACATTGTACTTAACATGGAGAATGGTAACAATTAACCTTCAAGGGTGAGAAAGCCTGTTAGTGCCCTGGACTTCCATAGATCTGCACGACAGTGACAGGAGGGAGAGTGCAATCTGGCCAGACCTGGATCAGATGCTATTTTATTGTTATTATTAGACTGTTGGGTTTGACAGCATGTGTTCCCTTTTGAAGGCATGCTGCAGAGTGACATTAATGGTGGATGAGGCTGTGTATGGGGCACTTATTTACATGGATCTCTCATATTAATTACTGACTACATTTAGGGCTCATATTACGTATGGTGACTCCCTACCAAAAGCAAATTTAGCAAGGTGATTATACTCTTGAAGAAAAACCTTCCAGGTATCAGACTCTGAAAACTGAATCACCTAATGTTTTTGAGGGTCCACTTCGTGCCTGGTGCAAAGTTCTGGAAATACCGTGGTGAGCTGGAGAGACAAAACTAGTGAGGAGACCAACCCTGATCAATTTACTTCTATAAATACATAATTACTCAATGGGATATGCACGAGGAAGGAGAGGAATAAGGTTCTGTGAGAGGGTATGACAGTGGTGTCTAACCAACTGTATTCATTATCTGTTGCTGTGTAAGAAATTACCCCCTCCCCCAAATTACCCTAAAACTTAGCAATTTAAAACAACAAATGTTTAATCTCAGATTCTGAGGGTAGAAATCCAGGAGTGGTGTAGCTGGGTGGACCTACTTCAAGGATTCTCACAAGGATGCAGTCAAGCTGTTGGCTGGGTCTGCAGTCATCTGAAAGCTTGACTGGGGCTGAAGAATGTACTTTGAAGATCATTATGCGGCCCTTGGCAGGAGGCTTCAGTTCTCAGATGCTTACAACATGACAGCTGCCTTCCCCTAGAGCAAACAGTCCAAGATGAGACAGAGAGTGTGCACATATGACCAAGATGGATGTGGTAGTGTCTTATAACCTAAACTTGGAGGTGACAGACCATCACTTTTCCTACATACTATTGGTACCACTGACAACATACTACTGGTACCACTGACAACCATGGTACCCTGTGAGTGGAGAACACACAAGAGTCTGAATACCAAGAAACAGGCATCATTAAAGGCTATCTTTGAGGTCACCAACTCACTGAGTCTGGGGTATTGTTGAAGGTCTTTTATGAGAAGGTGCTGTTCAAGTGAGACACAAAGGTTGAGTAGGTAGAATGAGGGTGATTTTGTGGAGAGCCTTTCCCAGGTGGTCACAGCTTGGTATGTTTTGAAATGAAGGCTAGTGAGGAAAGAGCAGAAAGAGCCAGGAATCATGTGCTGAGAGATAATGTTGAAGAGGTTGGCAGAGACAAGACCAAACATGTCCTTTTAGGTCAAATTAAGGATTTTGTTCTTTGGAGACTTAAGCTGGTGAAGGACATAATCAGATGTACTCAAAAAAAATATATATATATATATATATATATTTTTTTTTAAGATCTCTCTGCCCGCTATAAGCAGGATAGATTATAGATAGGGAAGCCAGTTTGGAAGCTATTATAATTGTTCAGGCTAAAGATCATGGTGGATGAGAACATTAGCAGCAGAGACAGTAGTGGATGGACATGAAATATATTTAGGAGGAAAATTTGTCAGAACTTAGAGCGGCACCTGCAGGGGTTATCCAGGATGGTTGCTGAGGTTCTAGATTCTAGAATGGGGAGGGTGGAGGTGACATTCACTAATAGAGTGAACCCTGGAAAAGGACTAGGTGTATGGACTACATGACGGACCTGAACCTGAGCTTACAGACATCATTACTTGCAGTGAGTAAATGTGTCAGGTGGTTCAGGTACGGGACGAGCAGGGAGGTCTTTAATTCCATGTAATTCCATTCTGATTCACAAAAGCACACTGCATTTTTAGAACCATCTAACAGGTTTTGTTTTTTGTTTTTGTTTTAATTTATGTGTAAGTAGCTGAAGTCTGGTAACTATGTCAGGGAATTCTTTGCGTTTCTCTTTTGATTATCATCCCTGTCTTTTAAAGCATGTTGTTGAAATCTTTTAAATCCCGGGTTAATTTATTTTTTGAAGTGTTAGGGTCCATTAGGATGTATTAGTTCAGGTCTCTGTTCCTCTTTCCCACTATCTCCAAAACGAATTCGCTAATGCTGTCTCACACAATTTCTGTAACACACATACACTCTTACTTGTCAAAGAATTAAGTATGACATGTCATAAAATCATACCATTTAAGTCTGAGGAGACCAACAGATGATCATTCTTAAATTCTAGGCAAGAAATATGTTAATTGAACACCTACTTTGTGCCAGGTTCTATGTCAAAAGCTTTCATATTTTTAAAAATGGCACCTCCTCTCACCTATCAAAGATCTAGTCTGTATCAAGCACAGTTCTAGGCATGTGTTACATGCCATGCAATGGGCTTAAGAGCTCTCCTCTCCCGTCCACTCCCCTGGGGAAAGGCAGAGGATAAGAGCCATACCTGCCCATGTGCAACTTACACTTCCGCCATGGGGACACGACGAGAGCACACGAATGGCAATAGTAGACAAGATTAGGCCCATAGGTATTGCCCCATAGCTATTCTCAGGAAGAGTGAAATCCCTAAAATATAATAATATCCATGATGTTAGGAATTTTTGTCTTGTTTGGTTCATTGCTGAGTCCCAAGCTTCTGGACACATTTGTTGCAAGAACGAATGAAGAAATCCCCCTCTTTTTTAAACTCATTATTTCGAAATCATTTAGACTTGGAGAAAACTTGCAGAAATGGTATGAAGTGTTCTCATATATCCTCTAACCAGCTTCACCTAATGTTAACATCATACATAACTATGTACAATGATCAAAACCAGGAAATTAACATTGGCACAGTACTAACTAAGGACTATTTGGATTTCACTATTTTTTTTCCACTAAAGTCTTGTTTTCTGTTTCAGGATCCAATCTACGATCCCACATTATATTTAATGTGCTCCAGTCTGGGGCAGTTCCTCAGCTATGCCTGGTCTTTCATGACTTTGACACTTCTGTAAAAAAGTTGTGATCATTTATTCTCTAGAATGTCCTTCAACTTAGATTTGTGTGATGACTGAGAGCTGGAAAAGACTTTGTACCAGAAAAGACATCATGAAGGAAGTGGGGCTTTGGGTGGGCTTGGAGGAATGAGACTTGGATGGACACCAAGGTAGAAAAAGGAGTTTTCAGGAAGGCAAAACCTCTGTGCAAACATGTGTATCCTGGAGCACTTTGGTGTTGTCTTGGCTCTTGTCTGCATGTGTAGGTGATGGGTAGGGTAGCCTGAGCTGACTAGTTAAGAGTTGTGATCACTCCTTGTCCAGCTGCCCTGCTGCTCTGCATCTTGCCTTCTTCTCATCAGCAATAAGATCTTCTTGATTCGGGCTCACCTCCAGCCTCCAGGTTCTGCCTGCAGCGCTATTGGATTTGGGCTTTGGCTTCCTGGGTATCAGAGCCAATGGGCTTCTTCTTATCTTTTTATCAGAGTTTATGCCCTTCTCTAATCTGGGGACATAGGGTTTTATGTTTATTTTATTTTATTTTTTATTATGACTATTATACTGGCTAAGATTTAGCAAGCACTGTGCCAGACTCTAGGCCAGGCCATTTCGGTGGGGAGCAATATCACCCCTAAGGGGGAAAAACACTGGTTCTTTGGGGAGTGAAAAAAACTTATTCTTTTTATGTGTAAGTACAGATATGCCTACCTAAACAGTCATGCAGGATATCTGTGGTATTAAAATTTCATTGGAAAGGGGGAAAAGAAATCTAAAAAAGCTTACTGGTGGGATCAATAATGGGGTTAAAAATAGGTTGAGAAACACTGATTTAGGCCAAATGACTTGCCTATATTATCTCATTTAAGTTCACAACATTACCTCAAGAGACGTATTCTTATTGTCCCCATTAAAAAATACAAATGGAGAAACTGAGAATTAGCAGAACTGAGTACCTTGCTCAAGGTCACAAAGCCAAGTGTAGACTAGGGATATCCACCCATGACAGGTAGGCTCCAAAGGTTAAAGTCTAAACAGTGATCATCCCTGTCACTTTGTAGCCTTATTCATATTAAAAACCAGTTAGAAAGTCAATAGAAAAAATACATAGCATATCCTAAAACCGAGGAAAAGCTTTCTAGGCTTACTCAGTAATTAGAATCTCCTGTTATATTATTACGCCATGATTAGGGTTATTAATTGTGGGTCAGCTCTGCAAACATTTGCAGTATTGATGTTAGGAGTCTATTCTGGTACAGGAATACAATCACACGAAGGCAGGGCTTTTTGTCTGTTCACCGTTGCATCTCCAATGCTCAGAACAATGCAACACATAGTAAGTGCTCAAAAAATACGTGTTGAATAAATAAAAATGAAAGGATATCATATTTTAAGACAAAAAAAGTTCAAAGCGAAACTGAATTACTTCTGTTTGAGGTTAGGGCCGTGATGTTTGCACTTAAACAAATAAACAGCAACCACCGAAATGTTGGACAAGACGCATACCTACCACAGAGAAAATAAGTTCTGGGTGGCCATTTGAATTTGATTGCAGAAATTGCCTCCAGTTACTCAGACTTCAAATGTATGACTTAATATTGTTATACCATGCAGAGCTGAGAGAGATTAGATCAGACTTAATTTTTCCATCCATTTCGAGGGGTTCAAAAAAAAAAACCCAACCAGTATTATTGTTTGAGACAGAATGTTGATAATACAATAGAGTGAAATATACAGTGTCATCTTTTCTTTTTCAACTGAGTATCAAGAACAGCTCTTTCTGTTTGAGGTGGGGACTAAACCTACCTGAGATGTATTATAGCCCTGGACAGATGAACGAAAACCCCAAGTTGTATGGGATGTAATTTCCTTCCCCTGAGAAATTTTACACTTACCATCTGTGAACAGGAAACAGAAATTGGTATATCACACAAAACCTAAAATTCATCTCCTAAGCCTTACCAAGGCGTAGCACGTGCATCTCCTTGAGATACGCAGAAGGTTCAGCAGTGGCTACAGAATTAATTTGGATTTGCCAAACTACCCCCTATAGACAAATGCAAATTTCAGTTTTCACAGACCCTTCCTAAAGTAAGTAATTCAGAGGATCAGGGCCCAAGAAAGGCTAGATTGGCTCAAAAGAAGCCCATTTTCATATATGTGAGTGGAGATAGACAAAAGGACGGTGACATCACCACCAAGTCCTCATTTTCTTGTTCCCAGTGGCATTTACTGGCAGCACTGAGAGGGCTTCTAAGAAGGTTCACCGTGGGTGCAAATGAAATGAGAAGTCATGTAGCTCAGAATCTGAGAGTGGATAGGAATTTTGCTGGCTTCTTCAAAGGCTAAGCCACTCTCCCGCCCCCATGTGAGATGAGCTGCTTTTGGATGTGGGTTCAAATATCTTTCTCTAAATCACATTTTTTTTAGAGTCCTGTCAAGTGGCTTTTTTGTTTCCCTTTGCTTTTAATTCTTCTTTTCCCACCCCCTGGAAGCTTATAAGCCTTGGCATTATATGGTAATTAGATGGTGATGCTGGGAAATAGGGACAGAGGACACACACCCACACCCACACCCACACCCACACACACACACACCCACACACACACGGCCCTATTACCTGGGCGGGCCGTCCTCCAGCCTTCTTCATGAAGAGGTGGGTGCTTCAGGGCTTCTAATTACAGGCTTTCTGCCTCCTAACACTCAGCCTTTGAGAACCCTCTCAGCGGGAACGCTGTGTACTCCAGGCATTCCATTCCACACACTGAATGACCTAATATAATTATTCGAAACTGAAAATCACTTTCACTTCAACAGGAGGATCTCAACCACCTCCACCCCCCCCCCCTACCTTTTTGGAGTTACTAATTTAGACATTCCTTTACTGCATCCTGTCACAATCAGGCTTATCTAGTCTTCTGATGAGCTCCGCTAGGGAAACTGTGCTAGCTTTGCTCTGGGAAACCCCTCATGTCAAATCCTTCTACTGTGGCTGCTTAAAAAAAAAAAAAAAAGACACAAACGTAAATGTGATGTGTTACTCTTTGGCTAATGCATTTCCACACCTTTGAGGGGAGGCCTGCTTCAGACCCTGGGTGTGGATTTCATTGTCCTCTGCTTCTATAATTCATGGGGAAGCACCATTTTAACATTATGTAAAGTGTTTCAAATAATTGCTTTTGGGCTTCCTCCTTGGGAGATGATTTGCTGTCCCAGGCAGTGATGTGCACATGCTGGGGGCTAACCCCAATGTTGTCAAATTGATTATTTCCCATGAATGCCCCACTTACGACTGCCATGCTCCACCTGAAATTAGAACTAAAATTCTATATAAATCAAAAGGAAGAGCTGAGCTGAGGTGACAGGTTCAAAGGGGGCTCTCCGGGATTTTGTTTTTCTTGGCCCAGGGAGTTCACCTTTTTCAGGTTTTATCCTTGCCATAGAAGAGGTGAAGTATCTTCTGAAGTTCAAAAGGCATGCCTCTTGACCTTAAAAGTTTACAAAAGGCAGTAGCATGGGGAGACCAAGATCTGGGACTTTGTGAACTTGGACTGACCTGAGACATTGCTCCAAGCACTTAGCTGAGTGACCTTTGGCTGTAACTTAACCTTTCTGAGCCTCATCCTTTTCATCTTTCAGAGTGAAGACAAAGGGTTGCATGATGGTGAGATGGATCAGCTTTGGGGCTGGAGAGGAGGGTCCTTTTAAGGAGAGGGTTTTTTTTAAGGGACCTTGAATGCTAAGCTAAGGTGTTTAGCTTTTTTTCCCTAAGGATTGGGGCCTATCTAGGTTTCCAGAAGAGTGAAGAGATGATTTGTATTAACCAAAGTGTCACAGTGGTGGGCTGGAACACCAGCACAGTACTTTCAAAATGGTCTGCACCAGTAAAGAATATTTTTGGCTCATAATAGTCATTAGTACAAGGGCAGGTGCTATTTAATAACAGTTATTATAAATAAAATAATGATGATGAAGGTGATAATGATGGGAGGTTCCCCTTTGCTTTAGTCCTGCTATATTTTAAAGCAAATCCGACTCTCCTGTTGGACCCGCTTCTCTACATCCATTTCCAAGGTTGCAACACTTAGTGGGCCCACGTTTCCTTGGCTACCCTGGGCCAAGACCACGTGACCTCCCCTCCCACGCTGGGTACCGAGAAAGCCCTGTTTATCCCCTACTGCCACCCAGGCCCTGTGGATGGGGGCGGGCGGGAGGCCGCCACTCCCCCGGGACCCAGCAGCGGCCCCTGAGTGTGAATAGCTGGCATTGACGCCGCTGCCGCCCAAGCGAGCGGGCTGGGGACGCCCTGGCAGTGCTTCTGCCTGCGGGCCCCATAAAAGGAGCAGCTGCCGCCGGGGCCGCTCAGATGCGCGGGGATGAGGCAGGAGGCGGCTGAGTGCGCGCCTGGGCTCCGGCCGTGACCGAGGCGGACCTGGGGGCCCGCAGGTAACCGCGGACGGGCGGGTTTTGTCCTTGGGCTTGGAGGTGACAGTAGGAGGAGGGGAGGGGCTGGAGTCAGGGCGGCAGGAAGGAGGCTGGGCAGGGATGAGGAAGAAGGGAAGCCTGGAAGAAGGAAAGGAGGAGGAAAGGGAAGGAAGGAAAAGGGGAGGGAGGGAGGCAGGCAGGAAGGAGCCGCGCCAGGGAGCGGCTGGAACACGCTGCACTTGCCTCCAGCTCAGGCATTCAAGTTCCCCACCTCCGACCTCTCCCAGCCGCCAGGCCGGGCGCCGGGCGCATCCCTCCCTAAAAGGCTCCCGCGTTGCGCGCTCATCGCGGACGCTCAGCCATGTTTTCTGGGCGAGCGTATTCGCAGGCACAGCTGAGCGGCAAGGCCCGCCCGCGGGGACAGCCTTGGCTGCGGCGTGGGGACAGGTGGAAGGGGACGAGAGCGGCCGGTCTGCTCCCCGCTCGCGCTGCTTAGGGCAGAGCCCCGCTGGAGGATGCTTTACTTTGCCTCCAGTGGGGTAAAACCCGGGGTGCGCCCCACCCCCGCCGCCAGCCGTTCCCGCCGTCCCCACTTCCCTGGCCTGCTGCCACGTAATGAACTGTCGGGTCCCCCGCCCTGTTCTCCTTCCCCAGCCTCTCCAGGAGCCTGTATTTTGAGCTTCTTTTAGAGTGTTGTTTGCATATAACTGGGCTCAGCTGGAGAAAATGGAGAGGGACTGAAAAGGAGGAGGTCCTTTTGTGCGGAGCCCCATTGTAGAGCCGTCTTTCTCCCCAAACCCTGAGCCGCTGGAGGTCCCCAACACAGAAAGCGGGATGCTGAGGCATCCCAGACCTCCTTGGCTTGCTGTCTGTCAAGTGCCCCTCTCCTCCCCTATTGGGATTCTTCATCTGTGGGTAAAAGGTCGCTCTGAAGCTGTGAGGGCTCCATGTCACCTGGGATGCCCCCAGGCACCCCGTGGCTCTAGTTTCCATGGCTTCACTGCCCACTCACAGGAAATGCAACTCTTGGCAATCATGCCTGTCTGCCAAGTTTCTTCCTCCAGCCCAAAGCAGATCCACATCAGTGAGCTGTGAGTTCTCGGCAGGGTTGGGTGGTTATTAGAGACCTTTGCTTGAGGAGCTCTTGGATGGGAGTTTGGGAGTTCCTCAATGACTCCAGTGACATCTCAGCTGAATGTTGTCCTTAATTTTCTCCTAATAATGAAGCTTCAGAGTTGGCCTTTTCTGCAACATGTGGTGTGTTTCAACCCCAGGCTGCACCCTGAGGTAGTCTTGTGCTGGTTTATATGTGGGATAGAACATATGTGATTGCAGGTCTATTATAGAATGAATATAGGCAGTGTCACCACAGCAGTGAGCTGTCTAGAGAGAGAATCTAAGCATTGACCAGACAGTGTTCTCAGCCCTTCACATGTATTATCCTCTTTGATACGTACAGCTACCAAGAATCTCTAGTTAATAGACAGACACATCGAGAGATTAATTTGTCCTGTGTCCACAGCAACTAGACCGTGCTGGGGGTTGAATCTAGGCAGTATTAGTCCAGAGCTCCTGCCCTTAACTCTGCCTCTTTGCGAAGGTGGGCAGTAAAAACCTCTGCGTGGCATCATCATTCTGAGGTACCACAAGGTGGATAAAAGAAGACTAACTGTAAAGTCAGGTAGATTAGGTTTGAATCTTGGATTCAACATTTATAGAATTTGTGAATTAACCTTTATCAATCCTACGTGGTATGTTGTACAGTAATTTAAAATGCCTAGCACATAATTTATAAACAGTTATTAGGTGTATTTTGTAGTTGCAAGAGCACAGTGTCATAACCAGTTACAGATTTTAAAGCCGAGGTTGTCTGTTTTTATGTTCAGCCCTGCCACTTAGGGGCTGAATAAACTAGGCAAAATACTTGAACCTCTCTCTAAGCCTCTGTTTTCACATGTGTAAAGTGGGTTGTTCTGCAACCGAATGAGAGACGTACTTAAAACCGTTAGCACAGGGCCGGCGTACATAGTGCTCAAGAAATGTTGTGGTCGGGGTTTGTTGTTTGGTTTGGTTTGGTCTGGTTGGTTTTGTTGTTGTTGTTTGTAAATCAGTGCAGGTTCCTGTATTGGGTTTGTTTTTGTTTTGTCATTCCTGGATTAGTGTGGTTCAGCAATTACTCCTTGGACTGCAGTGCATCATAGACCCTCTACAAGTGTGCGCGCACACGCACACACACCACATGCACACACCACACAGCCTAGAACATCCACTTTTGACATTACAAGGACTGAGTGAATTCTGCCTTGTTCAGTAAGAGCTCTATTTCTCTTGGCAAAGCAGTCACTGACTTTTAAGGGTTAGGGAAGCTTCAAAGTTAATTTTAAAGCTGTCTGAAAACCAGCTGGAATAATTAGCGCCACGCCTAACAGTTGCATGGGGGAAAAAATGGATTGATGATGACATTTGCTTTCTTAGTAAGCTCTGAAAAACTGTAACATATTCTGCTAAACTGTTATAAATAATCAACTGGAATCTGAACTTAGTTAAACAATTCTAGAAGAATATCTTCTCCCATGTGGTTTTATAGATGTTGGTTAAATGAAAAGAACTCAGTGAATGAAACTTCAAAATACAGTGTTGACATAGATTAACATGTTCTAAACAGCTGTTTAGAGTTTAGCCCAAATATTTGTTTATAAATGAAGAGGATGCTGTAAGATCAACATTTATAAAAAAGAATGTGTTAACTGGAGAATGACCTAAAAGCCCATCAATAAGGAGCTGGTTAAAGAAATTGTAGCATATACTTACAGTGGGTGAATATACCCCATTGAAAGAATGAGGTGTGGTTTATATGCTGATACAGAATGGACCATTGCAGTATCAATTCCATGAATTCAAAAATTTCGTCTATTTTGATCTAATCTCTAGCACCTCCTAGAACAGCGTTTGCTGAATAATAGTTACTTAGTAAATCATTGAATGAATGAGTGAATATTGTTCAGTGAGACGAAGCAAGGTACTGAGCAGTGTTTATAGTGCATTGCCATGTGTGTTTTTAAATGAGTGAATATAGGTTTGTGTGCATGTGTATAGAAAACAATGGTTGTCTCTGGGGAGGAACTGAAGGGCTGGGGGTAGGAGGGAGTTTTTGTGTTTGCTGGTTGGTTGTTTTTTGTTTTTTTGTTTTTTTTAACCCTACCCCATTATGTCTATGTACTAGTTAAAAACAAAAAAATTGAGAGGACCTGATTTCCCTGAGTTTGGTCTTAATTTTTATTCTGTGTAACTCACCCTTCTGTTACCCCTTTACTATAGGTTGTTTAATTTCTTTGCCTTATCGAAATACCTGCCACCCTTTGATAAGATGATATGCATGGACTGTTTTTGAGGGGTGCCTTCTGAATGGAATCCCTAGATAGTAAACGGTGCATTGTCCTGCCTAGGAGGTCGCTCATGCGAAGACCCTTCTTTTCTCCTTTAGAGAAGGCTTTGTGGACCTCCATGCCTTATACAGACCATGGTCCCTCTCAGGAACTCCATAGATTATTTTCTAATGAATAGGTATCTAAAGTATGAGTCACGTAAGAATTTATAATTTCATAGCAATAAGGGCAAGTCTCAAATTAAGCAATTTTTGCTTCCAGACAGGTAATTCCTAGTCTTTGAGAAGCACCTTACATGTACTTCCAGAATTCTGACCACTTAAGTAGATCTTTAGGGAGGTGGTGTCCAAAGTGCAAGGTGACCCATGAGAATACAGGAGTAAACCATCAAGAGTTCTTTATCTTTTTAATATTGTTTATAGCCCCAGATGTTAATAGTATGTGGTACTTGCTTTCTCTCATTGTTTTCTTTTGTTTTGGCTGAACCATTGAAAGTTTGTTGCCCACATTATGCCTTATGCTGTTTCACCTTTGCCCACTTTTTTCTTCAGTCCTTAAGTTGTTTTTTTACTGTATTTGGGGATAGGTGTTACACTTTTTTCTTTCTTACGGATTTTTAAAGAGAGATGTTAGAGTTGGGAAGAAACAGATATTTAAAAGTTGTTTCTGAATTTTTAATGTGTATCCATTTCAAAGATTTGGGTCTTAATTTCTACCATGCTTAACCACCTTGGTAGACTAAAACTAAAGCACGAGTTTCTGTTGCTGCCTTGTAAAAGAATACTGATTCTTATGTCTTACAAGAGATTGATACAGGTGACAATGAAGGTGAAGATGTTAGCAGTATATTAATATGTATATGGCATACTCACATGTCTTACTTAATTTACGAAATAACCCCATCGAGTTTGCATTGTGCTTGTTATCCAAGATAACACTCATCACAATGCCTTTTCCTCGATATTTTTAACCGCATATCTATTCCTTGACATTCCGGAGCTGGCCTGCTACCGTCAGCGAGGCCTCATGATGGATCAGGACGAGACCACTCATAATCATGTCTTAGCACGGAGAAAAACTTAAAAATTGTCCAGACCACAAAAATGACCATACGTCCTCTCCTCCTGATTAATATGACTCATCGCTGCTTCTTGATTTGTGCAGTTACAGATGTAGCATTCTGGATAGGATTTATTTGAATATGCAAACAGAGAATTGTCTCCACTTTTTAACAGCATCCAGTTTGGAAGGAAGCCTTGCTTCCTTGAACCTTCCCTCAGATCACCGGAAGTCACCTGACTCATGCTCAGGTGACTCATGACTAAAAGCCCTTGGCCACACCTTCTTCACCTTCTTCGTGAACGGCCTCTCCCCCGCCCCGCCCCCGTCTCCATAGTGTGCATTCTTCCTGTTGCAATGAGTAATAAACCACTGGTTCAACTATAAATATGTTTCTGGTGACCTTGGAAGCATTTGCTCTTGAGCTGTTTACAAACAGAAGAACATTTCACAGGTGTTTGAGTAATATTTGGAAGAAAGTACAGCATTTTGTCCATAAAAAAGTAATTACTCGTTATAGAGAATCTGAAAAGTACACAAAGGTATCAAGAATGAAAGAAAGATTCTTATTAATTTCATAAGCCAGGAATAATCATTGTGAACACTCAACTATATTTCCTCTGTATATTTCTACATCTACTTCTACAGCTTTCTCTCCATATAAATACATACTCTCTCCCTCCCTCTCTCTCTCTATGTATATAGACATATATATAGACATACATATGTGCATATACATTTATGTGCACACACACACAACTTGGATAATTCGGATTATTCTATATATGTAGTTTTGTATCCTGCTGTTTTTCATTTAACATATCATGAAAATTTCCTTATGTGAATCTGATTTTCCCCAATTACATATTTTTGTTAAATAGTGTCTTGTCATACGACACTAGACAGTTGCTCATTCATTGTCCTAAGTAAAATCATCAGTTTTTCTTTTTTAACTAGCTATGAGAGACATCTTCATGTTTTAATGTATGTTCAGATTTCTGTTTATTTCTTTAGGACAGTTTTCCGTAGGAAGGTGTGTACTTGAAAGAAATTCTTGATATCTGTTGCCTAATTATTTTCCCCCCAGAATTGTTGGTTCTTGTGCTGCCCAGAGATGTGGTAACAGTTGGGAATCAGGGCTGGTGGCACCATGGGGAGCCCTGAAGTCCTCTTTCTTCCCTGCTGCTGCTCTGAGCATCTGCTTCCTCCATCCCTCTCCCCACAGACTGGTTGTTACGTTTGACCAGCGTGGCTGCATTTGCTTTTGCCGTGTGGGAGGAAGGAGAGGGGCACTTCCCAGTGAAGGAGGAATTGATGTGCCCCAGTGTGTAGGAACTGTATTCTTCTAAAATCTCTTTAAGGGCAGCATCTGGATAATCATTAGCGCTTCCTCAGTGCCTAGCAGGCAGCACTATAAAATGTGCTGTCCAGTGAATCTTTGTTGCCTAAGTAGATGATAATCCTGTTTCAGACTTAAAGCAACCGGCAATATTAAAAATCCTTTTAATCAAATATATCCTTCTCTGCGGAACAAATATATAAAATTTATAACTCTTACACTTTTTGAGATAATGTTTTTACCTCATTTTTTGAGGTAATATTATGAGTACTGGGGGTATAGCGGTGAGCTCAACCAACCTTACATTATGGAGTGTAGATACAGAAAATAAACCCCCAATAAACGCAAAATGCCAGGGAGTGATACATGTTTTGATGGAAAATAATAAAGCAGGGTGAGGAGATTAAACACAGTAAGTCCTTCCCTTACTAAACTGCACTTTCCTCGGTTTCAGTTACCCGAGGTCAGCTGCGGTCCAGAAATGTCAAATGGAAAATTCCAGAAGTAAACAATTCAAAAGTTTTAAATTGTGCACCGTTCTGAGTTGCATGATGAAATCTCAGGCCGTCCTGCTCTGTCCCACCTGGACGTGAATCATCTCTTTGTCCAGTGTGTCCTGCCCGTTGGTCCCTTATTAGCCATCTCGATTATCAGATTGGCTGTCCTGGTATCACACTGCTTGTGTTCAAGTGACCCATATTTTACTCAGTAATGGCCCCAAAGCACAAGAGGAGTGATGCTGGCAGTTTGGATCTGCCGAGAAGCCATAAAGTTCTTCCTTTAAGGGAAAAGGTGAAAGTTCTCGACTTCACGAGGAAAGAAAAAAAATACTATGCTGAGGTTGCTAAGATCTACAGGAAGAGCAAATCTTCTATCCATGAAATTGTGAAGAATGAAAAAGAAATGCATGTCACACCTCATGCTGCAAAAGTTATGGCCACAGCTCGTAAGTGCTTAGTTAAGATGGAAAAGGTGTTAAATTTGTACAGTAAGATATTTTGAGAGAGAGAGACCACATTCACGTAATGTTTATTACAGTATATTATTATAATTGTTCTACTTTTTAACTAGTTATTGTTGTTAATCTCTTACTCTGTCTAATTTATAAGTTAAACTTTATCATAGGTATGTATGATTTAAGAAAAACATAGTATATATAGGGTCCTGTACTTTCTGCAGTTTTAGGCATCCACTGAGGGTGTTGAAAGGTATCCTCCTTGGATAAGGAGGGACTACTGTAAAGGGATTTGTAGTTCTTTGGGGGTAGAGTGGTCTAGGAAGGCAAGTATAAATTAAGAAGACTCTCCTATTTTTTGGTTGTGATAGGTGATCTAGAATATTCATCATACCTTAGATGTTACTGAACGTCTACTTGTTGTCACTGTGTGTGCTTTATGACTCTCCCTTTGAGCGCATCTTGGTGACAAGCACTTTCCATACGTTATTTAATCTATTTCCCACTGCTCTTATGAGAGAGCTATTATGCCTTTTTTAAGTATATGGCGGAACAAGAGAGGTTAAGTTACTGGCCTAAGTTCACATGGCTCCTAAGTAGTAGAGCTGTACTCAAATCCAGACTTGAAAGCCCTTTAAAACCCAAGGCTAAGAGTCTAGAGTTAGTCCTTCTCTGGTTCCTGAGGCTCTCAGAAGGAAAAAGCCCTTGTGGTCAAAACCACCGGTGAAAGGTTAATTAGAAACCATTGGTATGTAAACTATTTATATTGATGACAGACTGCTTTTGTTTCCAGAAAGTGGGTACAGGCACAGGTCTCTCTTCATATGCTAACTAGTTGTACACAAGCTGATAAAGTACTAAGGAAGCCAGCTCCCTTTGTGTCTAGGAATAGCATGGCAAGGTTTGCTCTGCTTTTGATCTGAGTTGTGCTGTAGTGAGTTATTTAACATATGTTTCCTTACATCCCCGTTATTGAGCACATATGCTTTGGGCCACGATCACAAATGCGGGCACAGGTTAAAAGGACACAGAAGTCTTTTTTGGTTGTTGTTTTTGTTCTCTGGAGATGTTCTTGTTCCCCAGAGAATGGGGATATCCATTTCAGATGGCCCCTTGGCAGTAGTGGGTGGGAGAGACTTTTCTGTTGGACGGTAGTTGGTGTGTGTGTCTTGTTTCACAAAAGAAAAATACTGAGGACCAAGTGGAGAGAAAGTGGCTGCTCTGGGTCTGGCTGCTGCTCTTCACGTCCATCGGGTTCTGATATGAATCTTGCTCAGTGAGACTTAGATGATAGGGCAGTGTCTAGTGGATCTTACCAATTGAAGAGAATTACATTGAGGCTGTAATTAATTTTTCAGCTCAATTACATACTTCTCTTGATAGCCCTAGTATTTTCTTTTCCAGATTTCAAAGAGCTTTGGTAATTTTACAGTTAAACCCAGCCTAACTTGGGATGAATCTACCTTAGGAGATTTCTGGATGTGTGTATTTCTTTCAGAAAATGCTTAACACAAGACAAGTATTTTTGGATGAGAGAGGGAGAGAGACCAGTGTCGCACTGCACTAAAAGTGTGACGTGTACTTTTCAGTCTGGCCTAGCAATTTCCTGTTGAGTCTATTCTAGTTTAAGGATTATTCTTAGCTAAGGCAGTTTGTTGACTATATTGAGAGTTTGGTGGCCTTGAGGCCATTGCTTTCCTGAAACCCGTAATTCTGCCCTCTGGTTTTATTCTTATGCTTCAACCTGCATGCGATGGGAAATGGCAGAGGTAGATTCAGAATTGTGATTACGTTTAACTTCATTAACTTCATTCTCTGCCTCTTTTTTAAAAAAATTAATTTATTTTTGGCCGCGTTGGGTCTTCGTTGTTGCACACGGGCTTTCTCTAGTTGCGGCGAGCGGGGGCTCCTCTTCGTTGCATGGGCTTCTCACTGCGGTGGCTTCTCTTGTTACGGAGCACGGGCTCTAGGCGCGTGGGCTTCAGTCGTTGCTGCATGTGGGCTCAGTAGTTGTGACTTGCCGGCTCTAGAGCGCAGGCTCAGTAGTTGTGGTGCACAAGCTTAGTTGCTCCACGGCATGTGGGATCTTCCCGGACCAGGACTCGAACCCGTGTCCCCTGCATTGGCAGGCGGATTCTTCACCACTGTGCCACCAGGGAAGTTCCCATTCTCTGTCTCTTTAAACATATGCTTTTCAAGAGCTTTGGTGAGAACATGGAATCCTAATTTGACTACTAGTTTAACGGTGATTGTTTCTAGTGATTCTTCAGTGTAAGGAGAAAGATGGGAAGGTTATTTTGGAAATACGTGAATCTAATACTGAGCTCCTGATTTTTGCTTTTATTGCAAGATGTCTGCATGTCCTTAAGACTCTTGTTCAGAAAACATCCTTTTCCCTGCCCCCCTTTCCTTCCTTTCTCCTTCTCACAATCATTTATTGAACATTAAACTGTGAGGAGATAAAAGTGAATAAGTTTACTTTCTTGAATATGGACTGTTGAGCAGGAGGAGAGATAAAGGAACATATAACAGTAGTCCAGTGTGGCAAGCCATAAGATGCCATATCATAGGCAAAATGCAGAGGGAGCACAGAGAAGGGAGTGGTTGTTTCGGCTTGTGAGTGTTGAAGATGGTTACCACAGAAAAATGGGCTTTGTAGTATCAGTAGTTTTCCAGACAAAGAAAGGAGGAAGGATCTTGTAAGCAGAGATAATATCATGAGGAAAGACATGTTGGCATAAATGTGCATGGTCTTTTCATGAGCAATCGATAGAGGAGGGCATCTGACATTGAAATGCATGGAATGAATGGTGGATGATGGCAGATGAGGTTAAAGAAAGTTGGTTGGGTTATATTGTGAAGGATCTAAGTGTTGCAAACCTGTGCTAATCCTCAGTAACACCCATGTTTCACTTAGAACTCTTTTCCATTACCATAGTCAGAATCTGAAGTTAATACTGACTTAAACAGAAAAGAGAATTTATTGGCTTATCTAATGAAAAATCCAAAGATATATCTGCCTTCAGGCATGGCTGGATCCAGGTACCCAAAGGTTGTTGTCATGAATCTGCCCTGTCTCAGCTCTGCTCTGTGCTGTGTTGGTTGAATTCACAGGCTCATCTCTGGTGGGAATGGCATTGTTCCTCGCATCTGTAGACTCTCATCCTTGCAGCTTAGCAACCTCCCTGAAAAGCGAGTTTCTTTTTCTAAATGGTTACAATCAGAGTCCTGAGATTGAGTCCAGTTGGATTAACTTGGGTCATATGACCACTGCTGAACACTTTGGCTAGAGAATAGACCACACTGATAGCTAGGTCAGGGTCACACACCTGACTGCAGTAAAATGGGGAGTGGAGACTAGATAGACTGAAACAGTACATTTCCAATACAAATTCTACTCTACCGATTAAAAGGATTGTCTCATTTGAAAAGACCCTGGAATCCTTTCTTATGCATTTTACCTTCATAACTGTTGTATGGGGACCAGTCAGAAGTCTCATCATCCTTTTTGCGAAAATCCCTAGGAAGGATAAGATGTAATAACATTTTCACAGTTATCTTTAAAAAAAATCGTATTGCACTAGCAGATCATTTTTTCCCCATTCATGTTATCCATTATAGGGTTCCTGAGAACCTCCTATGTGGGAAGTACTAGAAGTTAGGAACTTACGATGTGCTAGGAGTTATTACACAAAGATGAATTTTACCTTCACAGAACTTACAGCTTGTTAGGGGAGATAAGATTAAGACAAAACTAACAATAAATAGTGAAGTGTGAGTCTATATAAAAAACAAAATCAAAATCTATTAGGAAAAGCATATAAATAATACAGTCCATGCCAGTTGCCTTTCAACACTGTGGGTAAAAGCCCCAGAGTGAGCAGAAATTGAGGCATGAATCAGCCTTTTTCATTTGTTTTCAGTTTCCATGTGCCCCTTATGGTGTGAGCATCTCACCAAGTGGGTGTGAATCTAGTTCTTTTATGGTTTTTTTTTTTTTTAATTAAACATGGTCCTTGAATCCAGGCCAGCTTCCTCAGCTGCTGTTTAACCAAAGAAGTAGCCGTGAAGGGTGATTTTGTGTAAGCTGCCAAGAAAAAAATATTGAGGTGTCACAATTAAGAAAGAGATTACCTAACTGATCTCTATTTTAAAAAATATTAATGTTCACTTTGCCAAATACAGCCCTTCTCTGTTTTTCTTTGAATCATCCCTCGAAGTCAAATGCATAAAATAGCTTTCAGCTGAATGAATGATGGTATTTGCATGTCATTGATAGTTTCATTCCATTGAAAGAGAAAGAAACTGAATATTTGGGTTACTTTCTGGATTTAAAAGATTACCATGTTCATTTTCCTGGTGTGAAACATACCTGTATACTCATAGAAATACACATTAGGTATATTCTTACAGATCCTATTTCAACATTCCCTGCCCTTTTCCTTTGAACATAAACTTCACTCTTAGGGATTGGTGGGATCGATCTCTACAGCTTCTTTCCTCCTCTTCCCTTTGCCATCTCTGGCGCATTGCCTGTACCCAGAAGCATGTGTCAGAGCTGCAAGAGAGGAGCCATCTCATCTAGTTCACCTGCCTTTTTTTTTTTTTTTTTTTTTTTACAGGACAGGAAAGTGAGGTTGTTAAGCTTCCTCCAAGTTAACAATGATCTTCTTTTGATGCAGATCTTCCCTTTGAAGAGTTGTTCATGCACCAGGCTTTTAAGAAAGGGGAAAATTGTTCTAATGACCTGGCCTTAGAAATATCCACTATCATCTGTCTTCCTTTTCATCTTTCAACTCCTTTTCAAATTCATGGTCAGGAATGACAGTAAAATCTCTTGGGGATCAAGAACAGCCCTGAAAAGGAGCTGACCTGGGCTGACATCTCCTACCAGCCGTATTGCATTTTGCCAGGGTTATTTTTGCCCTTGGCAGTCTAATTTCTCCCTAATTGCAGGGCCATATGTTGCCTTGTCCCCCATGTGGAGAGTTGGCATTTCCCCTTCAATCTCTGTCCTTCTTGCTGCACAAATTACCTGCCATGGTGATGGGGTTGAACAAACTCATCCTCCAGAGGCTTTGCAGCTTCTGCACCTTAAAAATCAGAGCTGAATGCTCCTTTCGATGGTCTAGATTGGTGACCAGCAATGAAAAATCTATACAAGAAATAGTGAAATGAGGTTGAGTTTCGGAGGCAATCAGATTTGGGTTCCAATTCTGGCTCACTCTTGCTGTCATTGTCATCATTCTCACTGACATCACAGTGAACATTTATGGCAGGCACTGTGGTCTTATTTCCTGGTCTCATTTACTTGTCACCTTAGCTTTTGTGGAACTGAGGCTTGGAATGGTTATTGAGACACTTGCCCACATCACATGGTTTGGGCCAGTTTCAGACTCTGGTCTTTCTCTTTCCAAATCCTACACTCTTAACCAACAGTCCCTTTTAATGCTAAAATATTATCTAATATTAAATTGTGCTTTTATCCTGTATTCTGTGTCATAACATTATCTGGAAATAGGACCATTAGTGATCATTTTTTGAAAAAATATCCCAAGTCAGCATTTACACAAGTGATAAAAGCTTTCACAAGCAATCTTAGATAGTAGTGGCCAATCTCAGATTGGATGGATATTATAGGTGGGATGATTTCACAAGACTTTGTAGACTTAATTTTCAAGGCTTCCACCTTGCATTGAATTACATCAAGAAACCATCTTAACCACGAGGATAGTTCCTTATTCAAATGTGCAGAACATGTTTTGATGGGGGTGATCTATTTGGAGTTGTCGCTTGTGGGAATATTTGGTCTCATTAAAAGCACTTGGTAAAATCCTACTTGTTCCTATTCTCAGGGGGTAATCAAAGTCTTTGAATTCTGGAAACTGATTTTGAAGGGAGGATGGCGCAATGACAGAATTTTTCAATAATTTGGGTGTTCTGTGACATTTTGAAGCTATGTTTTGGAAGGTGTCCCTATTTTGTGATAGTCAAAACACTAAAGTAATGACTGCAGTGTTTTTCAAAACTAGGTCCAAAAATGAAAATAATGGCTAAAGTCTAAGCTTCTTTCTAAGTATACACAGAGCAAAAGTTACCATCAACTTACCATTTACTCCTTGCATATTTAATGGTGTGGTAAGAAATGGGGAAAACATTATTGTCATACCATGAAGTCCCTGGAGACAGTGATCATGCCTCATCTATCTTTGTTTCTCCAGTGTCTGTACCCCGTAGGTGCTTAATAAATGTTCAACTGAATTAAGTCCACTAATTTGAGATGAAAAAGTCACCCAGTATTTGGAGGAGGCAGAAAACAAGGCCATTCCTACACACCATAAATCAGTCAGTCAAAAGATAAGTATTTCATTCCTTTTGTGATCCAGGAGCTGTTCTAAATGCCAGGGTTGGGAGTGGGTATTACAGAAGACACCCCCCCACACACCCCCAAAAAGCTTACTTTTGGTGAAAGGAGACAGAAATTTTAAAAGTTAATAATTCCTTGTGCTGTCAAGTGCTACAAAGAAGAAAGCATGGAGCATGTGGTGGAGACACTGGGAGAGAGAGAAGGGTCCTGCTGAACCTGGGTGGTCACGGAAGGCTCCCTGAGGTGGTGCCATTTGAGGGAAGACTTGACCAATGAGAAGGAGGCAGCCATGCAGGGATATGTGGGGAAAATCATTATGCAAAGAAATGGGGAGAGAGCTCAAGGTAGCTTAAACAGGATAGGAGTGCATTGTGTTTCTCCCTCACATTAACAATGCAGAGGTGAGTAACCTAGAGCTGATAATGCAGCTTGATGATTGCCTGGATTCACATTCCTTCTGTGTTCTTGATTTGCCCTCCTCAGCTTTTGGTTTCTTCTGTCTTGTTGCTTTGCATTTTTTCAACCTCGTGCTCCAAAATGGCTATCCAACCTGAGCTGCCGTATTTGTACTACAGCCGGTCTGACCAAGGAAGCACTAAAGGGGGATGTGCCTTCTTGATTTCAGGTCTTTTCCTGAAAGTTGCACATAGTATTAATGTTTCTGCTTAGATTTTATTGGCTAGAATGTAGTTCTCTATCTAAATCTAGCCACAAGGCAATCTAGAAGTGTAGTCTCTATTCTAAGACACCATGTGGCCATGAGATATTGGGAGTTTTGTTACCTAGGAAGAATGGGAGATGGATGTTGGAGATCAAGTAGTGATCCCTGCCACAAATAGCAAGCGCGAAAGCTTTGCCATGTTCAAAGCCACTGTGGCTGGGAATTAGTGGAAAGAGGGTGGAAGCAGATGGGGTTAGACAGGGAAGCAGGAGTGAGATCATACAGGACTATTAGGCTATTGTTAAGATCTTAAAAAAATTTTTTGTTCTCAGTGGGAAACCATTGGAGCATTGAATGGAAACCATTGGAGTAGAAGGTGAGATGATTGGATTTAGGTTCTAGAAAGTGTAGTTTGACTACTATGGAAAATGAACTGTAGGAGGGCAAGTTCCCATAAATCTGCAAATCCTCTGTAGGAACAGAGACATGTGATAGGAGGATTTGCAGATTTATGGGAATTAATGGTGGTGGTGGGTTATACTAGAGCTGTTGGCAGGTGAAAGAGCCAGAAGAGGTCAGGTTTAGAGTACATGTTGGAGGTGGGTGTAAAAGAAGGAAAGTAGTAATAGCTGAATATTTACTGAAAACTTGTAATGCACTGTGCACCAACTGAAACCCTTTGGTATATCGACTCACTCATTTAATCCTCGCAGTAACTCTGTGCTATAGGCGGTATTTATTCTCATTTTACAGATAAGAACCCTGAAGTATGGGTAGGTCAAGTAACTTGCCCAAGGTCATTTGGCTGGAAGCTGGAGGAGCCAGGATTCAAGCCTGGCAATCTGGCCCCAGGACATCTGCTCTTAACGCTGCTCTCTACCACCTGAGGATGATGCCTGAGTGCTTCCCCCCATCCATGGGGTACACTGTGGTTCCTGCATTGAGATGGATGGGGGATTTGGGGCTGGAGAGCAAATCTATAGTAGTTTAGTTTGGGCCATGTTAATTTTAGTAAGATTATTAATAAATTTTACTTTGGAAATAGTTTGACTCACATGAAGCTGCAAACATAGCAGAGAGTTTTGTGTACCCTTCCCCCAGCTTCCTCCAATAATAATTTCTTAGGCGTGCGCTGTATTAATTCTGAGATGATGTCTTAGAGTTCTAAGTGGAGATTTCACGTAATAGGCAAGTCTGCAGAGTTCAGACTGCAACTCTAGCTATAAATTTGAGATTCATCAGTATGTAGATGGAGAACCATGGGTCTGGATTGGAACAGTTAGAGTTGATTTTCCCAGAGATTTTGGTGTGCCCTAAGAGGGTTCAGTGTAAGAGGAGAGATTTAGCTTAGCCTTGGAACCTACTTACTAATGGTAAGAGGTACCCTTGATTGCACTGTGTGTGTCGGGCACTTAGTTAAGTACTTCACGTGGATTACGTCATTCACTTCTCTCAGCAACTCGAAGGCATGGGGATTATTGTCCTTGTTTCTTAGATGGGCAAATAGAAGCTTATGGGAACTGTGAAGAGTAACATGGCCAGTAGAGATTCCAGCAGTGGGCTGTCTCCAAACCTGTATTTTTAACCTCTGTGCCATACCATTTGGAGGAGTTTTATGATGAAGGGAGAAATCAAGATCAGTCCTATCACTTGCCTAATTCAACAACATGGGTGAATTGGTAACAGGTATTCAGAAAGTGAAATTCAAGGTAGCACTCTGAGCACTGAAGTATACGCGTCTTTATTTTAACCTTGAATATTGATTATGGGGTAATTTTCCTTCAGGTGCTCCCTTTGTCTTTGCTCTGTGCAAGGTACTGCTTCATTCATTCATTCAGCAAACATTTATGGAACAACTAATACGAGCTAGGAATTCTTCTAGATCTAAGGGTAATACTTAAGCAGGTGGGTATGGAGAAGACATAAAGTCATTTAAGAGATTACAAATGTGAAGGTGGGAGTTGGTCAGACTCAGTTAATGATGGAAAAGGGAACAGGAAAGGCCTTAACTGAACAAGTATAGGAAAGCATTACTACAGAAGTTACATGCTGTGTGTACGTGTGTATTTAGTGTAACTACCTATTAATTGTATCTACGTATCTGTTATATGTGTGTATATGTATGTTTTGTGTTTTGTGTATGTATGTATATGTTTCATATGTGTGTATATATGTTTAAAATATTTAAAACCTACTCCTAGGTGTATACTCAAAATATTGAAAACAGATGTTCAAACAAAAACTTGTACATGAATGTTCATGGCAGCGCGCTGTTCATAATAGCCAAAAGGTGGAAACAACCCAGATGTCCATCAACTGATAAGTACATAAAAATGTCGTATATCCATATAACAGAATATTGTTCAGGCATGAAAAGGAATGAAGTACTGACACATGCTACAGTATAAATGAACCTTGAAAACTTTATGCTCAGTGCAAGAAGCCAGACACAAAAGGCCTCATATTGTATGGTTCCATTTATATGAAATGTCCAAGACAGGCAAATCCATAGTAGTTACCAGGAGCTGGGGTGGAGGGGAATAGGAGTGAATGCTTAATGGGTATGGAGTTTCCATTTGAGGTAATGAAAATGATTTGGAACCAGATAATGATGAGGGTTGCACAGCATTGTGAATGTACTAAATGCCACTAAATTTATACAGTGTAAAACGGTTTGAATGGTGAACCGTATGTTTTTTCTCTTTTACCTTTTGTAAAACTAAGTATTCAAAACCTTTCACTTTTAAAATGGGAACAGAAATCCCAGGATTTCTTTTTTATTTTTAGAACAGAAAACATTCTAATTAAACATTAATTAATGGCAATATTTTGAATAGCTGAAAGTAACGTATCAGCACAGTGTTGAATTTTTACCTTGGGAAGAAGGAAAAGAAATGTGAGTTGACATTTGCTGTATGTATTTTCTCTTTTTCGGCCCTGTGTGAAATGTTTAACTAGGTTATCAAATTTAAATAGCTCTTTGTGGTGGGGGGCATTTTCTCTGTGTTACAGGTTCAGAAATTGTGTTGCAGGTGTTCTGTAACGTGTCCACTATCTCACACAGAGAGGTGCAGTCTCTGTGAGTGCCAGGGTCCTTAGGTGCTCCACTCCATGGGGACAGACACTCCCCTCTCCTTGTTCATCCACAGTGACCTCAGGCCCCGGCCCCTGACCCCACAGGGACATATGTATCGAGTCTGGTCAGTGGATGGACATAGGACTTCAGCTACATAAAGCAGCTCCATGTTTGATGATGATTGCACCACTTTGGAAAAAAATCAGTCCTGAGGAAACAGATGAATTTTGCACCATTAGATGAAAATCTATTGACTGATGTGGAATAAAAGTGAAGCGCAAACGTGGTATTTCTGGTAGTTTAAAAAGTCTAAGTTTCAAGTCACACTTTTCAAGGTGTTTCAGTTGTTCCCGATGTAAATGATAGAAGTGGAGCAAGAAGGAATTAATAAGTAGTTTAGAATTAATTTATTGTCCTCTTCAATTTTTGGTATTCTTTTCAGTCAACCGAAAAAGGCAGTCTATAAAATTAACTTTAGGTAAAGGTAAAGGTCAATATTCTGTACTTTTTGTGAACTTGCCTGTTGGTACTTATAATCTCTCTGAAATGTAATTGACTTTGAAAACAATATTGCAGATATGTAGATGTGAGACGTTGCTGAGTGTCTTCATGGTAACATCCCCAGCTCAAGCGGCTGTGGAAATACTGGGACTGCTGGCTGGGACTTGACTTCCTTGGAAGAGGGCTGCTGGGGTGACCAAGGAGTGGTTACTTTTTCTCTGCAGGTTCAGCCTAAAAGCAATGATTTAGGACTGCTGTTTGAGAAATCAAGAAAATACCAGAGAAAGAGAAAATGTGTGACTGTTAGCCTTCCTGAAATACAGTGGCCACTGTCAGTGGTTTAAGCCTGCATTCTTGCCTTTATGCATGTGTTTCAGGCCTGGAATTAAGGACCGGATATTCCTTTTTTTTCCTTTCTCACTTCTGCCTGCTGGTGGCCTTTACAATTCCCAGGAAATGCTAGGGCTGAACACCTGTGGGTTTGATGGCCATTTGATTTTTTAACCTTTAGAGGATCGTGGGACTGTTTAATCACCTGATTGCTTGTATGGGCAGTTGAGAGAGCGCTCCCCTCACAGCACTGAAAAGGTCAGGTCTGTAGAAGGTAGCCTGGAGATTCCCCTCTTGCTGTTTTATTTATTTAAAGTGGTGTTGAGGTGGGTTAAATGCGGGGTCCCGCATGCAAGGGGGGGTTCGGCTCTTCAGTTGGTGAGCTGTTGCGGGTACATGCAGTGAGTTATTAGAGTAATTGAACCGTGTTTCCATAAAGAGGACAGTTTCGTTATCAAATTCTTGTTTGAATACTGTCATAATAGCAGCTGTAGCACATAGGACCTAATTTGCATGCAGGTAAGGAATTCTGGACAGCTCGGTAGCATAATTACTGCATAACATACGTTCCTAGTGAGAACTGGATGGGTCCCAGAGGTCTGCTCCGGGGACCCATCTCCCTGACTTTGTTAGGTTTCAAATGATAGACAAGCAAGAAGTAGCCATTTCAGTGGCTCCCCATTTGTTTTACAGGCAGTAGCCTCCCAAGTTACCCTAATTTGAGCAGCCTTTTTGGCATAATACGGTAGCGGTGTCAACAACACCTTCACAGCGAACTGAATCTCAGGAGGGCAGGAAAAAAAAAAAGAAACAATCAAATATCCCATCCTGTCATTGGAGTGAAAAGCACAATAGATATTACTAACTTGAAGGTCTAATGAATTAGGGCAGTGTAAAATTATGATGAAAATGGGGACTATAAGACTAATTGTTTGAAAATCTAACCATATGTAACAGAAGATTCTTTGTTGCTTTTGCAAAGATCAGGAAGCCTTTTTTCTATGCACATTGTCTAAAAACTGCCCTCTCTCTGTGGCTGTGATTCAGTGAAGTCACTGAGGTCCCCAGGGGAATGAGCATCGTGAGGATAGGAAACTGTTTGCATCCCTTACACTAGGCATGGTGATTAAACATAGTAGGTGCTCAGTAAATATTTATAGAATGAAGAACTGTATTCTCTGGCTATCATCAAAAAGTCTACACATAACAATTGTTGGAGGGGATGTGAAGAAAAAGGTACCCTCGTACACTGTTAGTGGGAATGTAAATTGGTGCAGCCGCTATGGAAAACAGAATGGAGATTCCTCAAAAAAATGAAAATAGAGGCAGCATAAGATACAGCAGTTCCACTCCTGGGTATATATCTGGTTAAAAGAAAACACCAATACGAATAGATACATGTACCCCAGTGTTCATCAACAGGTAATTGGCTTAAGACCTATGGTATATATATATACAATGGAATATTACTCAGCCATAAAAAAGAATAAAATATACCGTTTGCAGCAATTTGGACAGACCTAGAGAAATAATGCGTAGTGAAATAAGTCAGACAAAGACAGACACTGAATGATATCACTTATATGTGGAATCTAAAAAATAACACAAATGAATGTATATGCAAAACAGAAACAGGCTCACAGGTATAGAAAACAAACTTGTGGTTACCAAAGGGAGAAGGGAAGGGGGGAGGGACAAATTAGGGGTATGGGAGTAACAGGTACAAACTACTGTATGTAATAGTAGATAAATAGATAAGCAACAAGGGTATACTGTAAACCATAGGGAATTATACCTATTATCTTGTAACAACCTATAATGGAGTATAATCTGCAAAAATACTGAATAACTATGCTGTATACCTGAAACTAACCTAATATTGTCAATCAACTATACTTCAGTTAAAAAAAAAAGAATTGGATTCTCATCATTGAACCTGAGGATGTTAAGAATTAGGCACATTCTTACCATATTACTGATAACATAATATTTTGGTTCTCATTTTGCTTTCTAGTAAATTTTCACGAATCATAGGTTCTTTGTATCTGTGATTGGAAACCTCCATGATATTAATCTCAAAAGATAATACCGTGGAGCACATACGGTTATTCCAGACAGTAGTACATGTTTTATCATTTTAATATATAAAATAAACAACAAAGGATTTACTCTATAGCACAGGGAACTATATTCAGTATCTTGTAATAATAATCTACAATGGAAAAAATCTGAAAAAGAATATATATGTGTGTGTATATGTGTGTATATATATAATATGTGTATATATATATATATATTAAACTGAATCACTTTGCTGTACACCTGAAACTAACACAATATTGTAAATCAACTATAGTTCAATAAAAAACAAAGACACCATTTTATTTTACCTTTCTCCAAGTTACTCTAGTGGACTTGTAAACTCAGTATTCTTTTTTTTGTTTTTTAACATCTTTATTGGAGTATAATTGCTTTACAATGGTGTGTTAGTTTCTGCTTTATAACGAGGTGAATCAGCTATACATATACATATATCCCCATATCCCCTCCTTCTTGCATCTCCCTCCCACCCTCCCTATCCTACCCCTCTAGGTGGTCACAAAGCACCCAGCTGATCTCCCTGTGCTATGCAGCTGCTTCCATGGACATATATACACTACCAAATGAAAACTCAGTATTCTTAAACTTAGTATTTACATTTCTCAGATTACTGCTGATCCTTTAGTGAAAATGAAATCTTTAGGTATCATGAATTTATCTTAGTTCTCTAAATTTTAAAAGCATTCCAAACATCAGCCATTTATTTCTCTGCAGATTACCTCAGTATAGCAGATAATACGCTTGGTCTTAAAAACTCTAAGCAGAAGAAGGGAAACAAAACTACTGAGCGTTGATGGGGTTTGTGAGACTGTCAGCTGGAGCTGCCGATTTGAGGAAGGCCTTCTGTTCTGCACACACTGGAGTTTCCCCGGGAAGCTTGTCTACAAATGAGGCAGCTTTGACGTCAGGGCAGAGGGATGGCTGCATCTGGGGAACGTGTTGATTGATAGTTGTGAGCTGGAAAGGGACCACCGACTCATTCTAGGGAGATGAGAATGTTTAAAATTTGAGTCTAGAAATGCAGCTCTAAGTAGGTGTTTAAAATTCTGGCTGAGGGAGGTGGAGCAGAGGGGAGCGGAGAGTAATTTCTAGTGAACAGCACAAATGAACCTCTATTTTAAAGTAATTGTTACTAGAAGACATATGTGAGGCTGCACCTCCAAGCCCTGTGGTCTTGAGTGCTTGATCTGAAGGGCACGGTTTGCAGATTATTAATGGGCTGGGCTGGGAGCTTTGCCAGTTTTCCTATTACATTTTTCTGGATCACAGCCAAAACCTTGTGGGTGAGCTCTGACCTCCAGAGAGAGCCCCATGGAGCTGAGAGAGTTGGAATGTGAGTGACCACAAGGAACTCTGCCTGGCCTGACTGATCAGATATCCACCTGGCATGATCTGTTGTTTGGCTCATCTTGGTTCTGTAGTGAGGACTACACACTTGCTTATTGCTCACTTGTCTTCACACTCACACAGCAGGCCAGGGGAACAGGATGTGTTGACACCTTGTGGAGCATTTGCTCAGTTTTTCTCTGTCCCTGTTTTACCTGATCCCACTCCGTTCTAGCGTGGTCAGTCTGGAACTAAACGATGCCCTGAAAGACCTCAGCATTTGCTCTGGAAATTGGTCAAGAAAACAACTACATGCCTGTCCCTTTTCTCTAAGCAAGAACAGAATGATAGAACTAGGGGCTCACATTCATTAAATTCTGTGAAGTGCCAAGCCCTGTGCATGTAAAATGTCCTATCTGTTATATCAGAATTTTCAGAACAATTCTCTGAGCCCATGATGAGAAATGAGCACTTCTGCCTTAATGTGGCCCTTTGTTTGTCTTCGTAATTATGGAGTCTATAAGAGACTCCATTTTTTCCGGATAGAACATGTCAGAATTTTTCCATTGGGTGGTATCTGTTTTCACTGTATACCAAGGCTCACGGTTTGAGAGTATAGGTTACAATTTTAGTTGTAAAAGATTGCTGTGGAATTACAGAACTGTCCTAAAGACCAAAACCAACTTTCCTTTCTTCTTTCCCTCCCTCTTTCCTTTTCTTCCTCATTCTTTCTATTCTTCCCCTTTTCCTTCCTTCTCTCCTCTTTGCCTTCACTCCCTCCCTCCCTCCCTCCCTCCCTCCCTCTCTCAAAGTTTCATTGAGCATTTGCTTTGAGACAGCCTCTGGAGTAACTGAGGGCTGTGTCTTATGTAATCTCGAAATTTGAATTTCTGTTGGTGTCAGGAATAAGAGGATCATAGACTCTTCTGTACTGAGATCTCCCAGGATGTGCACTCTGCAAATATATATGGTTGTCCAAATGACAGAAAATTATGAAAGGGATATTTTCACCCTGGTGGCTAATTTGTGTTTGCGTATTAGTTCTCGCCACTATTTCCAGTTCTTGCTGGCACTGAAAGAAGAATTCTTTCTTAGAATGCTTAGGCAGTTGAGTTTTATGAGTTCATGTTCAAGCACAAAAGGCAAACAAAATAGTTTAAGGTCAAGATTTGCCTTGAAATGTTCTTACTTGGTGAAGTAACACCGCCATGGGGCAAGATGCTTGCTTTGAGATGCGCATGGAGCAGAGAGCAATGGGAGAGCAGCCTTTCATCTCCTGGTCACTTGAAGACAGAAGTTCATGTAAATGGAGTAACAAGAGCACTCTACCGTGCTTTCCTCTCTTGTGTTTTTCTTTTCTTTTCCCTCCCTCCCTTCCTTCCTCCCTTTTTATCTGATGTCACTCATTTAGTTTGCCCACATCAAATGACATTTATAGTGATTTTATAGTGATTGCCCTCTAACGCTCTCTTAGACCTTCACAGTGTGTAGACTAGAGCATTGTCTCATTCAACAGTCCTAGCATCTGAAGTAGACTTTTCTACTCTTAAGATGAAATGGCACCCATATGACCCAGCAATCCCACTACTGGACATATACCCAGAGAAAACCATAATTCAAAAAGGCACATGAACCCCAGTGTTCATTGCAGCACTATTTACAATAGCCAGGTCATGGAAGCAACCTAAATGCCCATCGACAGACGAATGGATAAAAAAGATGTGGTACATATATACATTGGAATATTAGCCATAAAAAGGAATGAAATTGGGTCATTTGTAGAGACGTGGATGGACCTGGAGACGGTCATACAGAGTGAAATAAGTCAGAAAGAGAAAAACAAATATTGTATATTAACACACATATGTGGAATCTAGAAAAATGGTACAGATGAACCGGTTTGCAAGGCAGAAATAGAGACACGGATGTAGAGAACAAACGTATGGACAACAAGGGGGGGAAGCAGGGGGTGGGGGGCTGGTGGTGGGATGAATTGGGAGATTGGGATTGACATATGTACACTAATATATATAAAGTATATAACTAATAAGAACCTGCTGTATAAAAAAATAGATTAAGTTAAATTAAAAAAATAGATACAAAAGAAAAAAAAAGATGAAATGGCGGCCATACAGTGGTTCAACAACAGTTTGTTTAGAGACTCTTATGGACTATCAAACATTCTGAGTAACTACCTATGCTTCATTGACCGATTGCAGTGTAAAAGACGTCTTAGTAGACATGATATGTGTGCCCAGACCCTATAGTTAGCACCAGGGCATGGACATGCTAGTTGAAGAAACAGGTAAACAGATCCTTTCTCTGGAGAGTGGTAAGTCCTGTGGTGTGGAGGACTGGATGCTCTGAGAATCCACAGTAATGATACTCAGCCCAGTCTTTCTGTAACGGGCAAGGTTTCCTGGAGGAAGTGATGTCTGCGCTGAGCCTTATACCAAGAGAATATGTGAGGGTCCAGTAGGAATTGATGGCGTAAGTGTTGTATGAGAGAGGAATGGCAGGCCTAAGGTCTCCTAGTGTAGACAGTCACGGTAGGTGCCACATTCAGAAATTAACAAGACTGCTCTGCCTTTGGAGCATTTGCCTGGGAGGGGGTTGTGAGGCGCCAGGAGTGCCAAAACTGAGATCCTGAGTGCTGACAGATATGACCAGAGAAGAAAGCACGAGCAGGTCATGGGAAAACTTCCAAGAGATCTACAAAAATTGAGTTTTATTTTGTAGATTTTGGGAAGCCATTGGAGGACTTCAAACAGGTGAATAATGTAATTAGATTCAAATTGGCTGTTGTTGTCTTCTGAGTCTAGAAGGTATAATCTGTCTCATAAATCATTGTGAGATTTCATCCTAAACTTAGCTTTATGTGGTGGGAGAGGGGGTAGAATAAGGATCATTTCTTCATACTGAGTTCCTCTCAAACCATGAGTAAGCTGCCTAGGGGGTTAGGGACAGTGGTACTCAAACTTTCCCAGCCTGTGTGGGTGTTTCTCAAAGTGTGCGCCAAGGAACACTAGTCCTGTGAAATGCCCACTGAAGAAAGAGTTGGGTAAACACAGCATAGTGTGCCCTTTTTGGAAACTCTCAATGAGCATCTTAAGGGCTTTGAAGAAGTCTTGCAGTAGAGAATTCTGTTAAATTGGATTAAACCTGGTGCTTTCCAAAATCGTTGGACTTAGATCTCTTTATTGCTGAAAATCTGTTAACATTTGCAGGCCATGCTGTGGGAGAAATCATTGTTCTTTTGTTTTTTTTTACCATCTGTATTGGAGTATAATTGCTTTACAATGATGTGTTAGTTTCTGCTTTGTAACAAAGTGAATCAGCTATATGTACACATATATCCCCATGTCTCCTCCCTCTTGCGTCTCCCTCCCACCCTCCCTATCCCACCCCTCTAGGTGGTCACAAAACACCAAGCTGATCTCCATGTGCTATGCGGCTGCTTCCCACTAGCTTTCTATTTTACATTTGGTAGTGTATATAGGTCAACGCTACTCTCTCCCTTCGTCCCAGCTTACCCTTTCCCCTCCCCGTGTCCTCCAGTCCCTTCTCTACGTCTGCCTCTTTATTCCTGTCCTGCCCCTAGGTTCATGAGAACCTTTTTGTTTTTTTTAGATTCCATATATATGTGTTAGCATATGGTATTTGTTTTTCTCTTTCTGACTTCACTCCGTATGACAGACTCTAGGTCCATCCACCTCACTACAAATTTCGTTTCCTTTTACAGCTGAGTAATATTCCATTGTATATATGTGCCACATCTTCTTTATCCATTCATCTGTCGATGGACACTTAGGTTGCTTCCATGTCCTGTCTATTGTAAATAGAGCTGCAGTGAACACTGTGGTACAAGACTCTTTGAATTATGGTTTTCTCAGGGTATATGCCCAGTAGTGGGATTGCTGGGTCGTATGGTAGTTCTATTTTTAGTTTTTTAAGGAACCTCCATACTTTTCTCCATAGTGGCTGTATCAATTTACATTCCCACCAACAGTGCAAGAGGGTTCCCTTTTCTCCACATCCTCTCCAGCATTTATTGTTTGTAGGTTTTTTGATGATGGCCATTCTGACTGGTGTGAGGTGATACCTCATTGTAGTTTTGATTTGCATTTCTCTAATGGAAATCATTGTTCTTAATGATGAACACTGAAGGACGAATGAAACTCTGGCTTTTCCTTTCTCTGTGATAGTATGTTCTCTTGATTGCTACGTCTCTGTAGAAATAAAGGGGTTCAGGAACCCATTGCTACCTTACACTAATGTAGCTATAAAGAACAACAATGGGAATGGTAGAGAAACACATCTCCGACACATTAAATCCTATTGAACTAAGCAATAAGGTTAATAGCCATTACAAGTTTTTTTAAATAACAAAACATTGGCTTATGCTTTAGCAGATAAACGGTGGCTTCTCTGTAAAAACGAGAAGTTTTAGAACTGTTAGTCTGTGATGACTTTCTAATGCATTTCACCATTTTGCAGTTTAAAATGATACCTTGACTCTTCATAAAGCTCTTGTGCCTTAAATTACTCTTTAACATATGGTAAGAGGTATATAATATTTATCATAATCTAACAACCACCAAATAGGAAGCTAAATCACTCAGGAACTGAGGTATGCATATTTACATTAAAACAGTGAATTTTCATCATTCGTGAATATTCATTGTACTTTGTATTTACTCAGTAAGTAGTACAGGCCTCAAGTCAATATTTTCTGAAATCTATATTTCACAAACTAATGGTGTGTCAGCATACATATTTAAATATTTATTAAACTAGTTCTAAACATCTGTTGTACTTGCTCCTAAATCGTGGGCTATTGATATTTTTAAAGCAACATTCCCTTCTAATGTCCTTCCAGCAATATATCTTGAAGGCTGGTTGTTTAATATAGAGATATATGGCAGTAGGTTTTTCTCTTTTGCTGTAACTGTTAGGTCAGAATTTTATTGCTTCTGGCTAAATGCCACAGAAAAACTTTTACTGTTAAGATCAGCTCTGTCTTCAGTGTAGTCTCTGTAATAAAGTGGAAATGGGATGTGAGTATCTCAAGCAGTGATCTGTTATCAAGCCTAGGTTAATAAAGTGGTAAAGTGATCCTTCTGTTTGAAGTGTCTTCCACTGTCCGTGGTAGATGTTACATCGCATGTCTTGGGTTTTATAATGGAGTTTGCACTAATTATCAGCAGCAAGATTCTGGATGGAATGATAAAATCATTCTCTTTTATGAATTTATGGAGTCTCATAAGTTAGTGTCATAATGGTTTGCTCTCCACTGAGTTGACTAAAATCTTTGCCAAAACAGACTTGGTGGTCTTAAATTTTGGGAAAGGTATTAAACTGAGGTAGTTAGTTAGCTCCTTCTATTACCACCATGCTTCACCCGCCACGAGAGGCTTCTGAAAGGAAGTTTGGCAGATAATAATAAGACATCTTAATAAACACTGTTCATGCTTAGAAGATGGGTAGTCAGCTGTGGTGGCTGATTCCCCTGAGACTAATTCTTTTTGCATTTCAGCTCTTAATGTATTGGAAATCAGGGAGTCAAGCCACAGAAGTTTCCATTTTGAAAATGTTCTGTGGTATAATGCCATTTTTTAAAAGGTGAAAAATCAATTCTTTTGCTAGCTTACTTTTTTTTTTTTTTTAAAGAGCACTCATTATGTGTCAGACACTGGCAAAGTATTTTATGTACATTATCTCAGTGTAACCTAACAATATCTCTAGGAACTAGGCCCTATTATTTTTTTAAAATTAATTAATTTATTTATTTTTGGCTGTGTTGGGTCTTCGTTTCTGTGCGAGGGCTTTCTCTAGTTGCGGCAAGCGGGGGCCACTCTTCATCGCGGTGCGTGGGCCTCTCACTGTCGCGGCCTCTCCTGTTGCGGAGCACAGGCTCCAGACGCGCAGGCTCAGTAGTTGTGGCTCACGGGCCTAGTTGCTCCGCGGCATGTGGGATCTTCCCAGACCAGGGCTCGAACCCGCGTCCCCTGCATTGGCAGGCAGATTCTCAACTACCAGGGAAGCCCTAGGCCCTATTATTAATCTCATTTACAGATGGGGAAGCTGAAGTTCAGAAAAATCAATGAATTTGCCTAGGGTCACCTGTTAAGTGGCTTACCTGGGTTTAAATACGAATCTTTCCAGAGCTCAAGTTCTTAACTGTGTTAATGTAATGTCTCCCAAGTAAGTGCTTAGGAACTTATTTTTTCCCTTATGGTTGATCCAATCTCCAGTGAATTCTCTTTTGGTTATCCATTGCTATGTCACAAATCACTCCAAAACTTGGTGGCTTAAAAACAATAACAAGCATTTATTTTGTTTGTGAATCTGCAGTTAGACTTGGGCTCAGTGGGGTGTCTTGTGTCTGTTCCACTGAGAGAAGGCTGGGTGGTTCAAGTGAATTTAGAGGGCTTACTTCTTGTAGCTGCAGGGTTGTGTGGGCTATTGACTGGGAGCCCAGCTGGGACTGTTGCATGGGAACTTCAGTTCCTCTGTGTGGGTCTCTCCAGCTCCCTCCTAGCATGGCTGCTGTGTTCAACGAGCCAATCAGCAAGTCTAAGAGACCACTTCAGAAGCTGTAAGAATTCTTCTCATCAGCCTTGGGAATAACATAGCATCACTTCCTCCATATTCTGTTGGTCAAGCAAGTTGCTAAGCAGATCCAAATTCAAGGGGAGGACAATTGGACTCCATGTTTTAATGGGCGGGATTACTAGCTCTTTTCTCTTATCACAGTCTATTACTTCAATAACTATAGTATCCTCTTAACTATTGTTCGTCTTCGTATTCTTGTCCATCACAGAGTTTATTCTCAACCCAATAGACAGAGTGACCTATTTAAAATCATAGTCTGTGAAACCTCTTGACTCTGGTCTGGTGAAAACCCTCTAATTGCTTCCCTTCTTCTTTGGAGTAAGAACCAAAATCCTTATGGTGGCCTCCATCTCCCTGCATTATCAAATCTTCATTATCTCTCTGCTCTCAAATTTGACTGTCTCTGTTCCATGTTCTCATTCAAACCCCAAGCATGTTCCTGCCTCAGGGCATTTGCATTTGGTGTTACATGCTGTGTGCCTAGAATACTTTTCCAGGTTTTCTGTATAACTCCCATCTTTCCCTCCTTTAGATCTCTGTGCATATTTTACCTTCTCAGTGAGACATCCCCTGACCAAGAGAACATTGTAATTCCACTTTCACCATCTAGAATTTCCTATCACTCTTATTCTACTTTTTCTCCCTTACACTGAGTGTCATATGACATATTTATTAGCTTATTTATTGTGTATCTTCACCCATTAGAATATAAACTCCATGAGGACAGAGACTTTGGTTTATTTTGTTGCTGTATCCCAGTACCTTGCACAATATCTGGCACATAGTAGATGTTTAGTAAATATTTGTCAAACGCACAAGGGAACTTGATTTCAACACAGATTTAAATTTTTCATGGCATTGATGTTTATGAAGTATTTTAATTTATGAATATAACTTCATGTCTCATCATGCTGTGGGGTTAAATCTCATTTAACAACAGCCATTTGGAATTCCAAGTCTTATCGAGGAGAACCACGATGAGATCGCTACTAACTCCCATCTCCTCCTACCTTGTCTTTTTGGCAGCATTCATGTCTTGTCAAGTTATCTGAGCTCCAATGTACCTTTTTTTCAATAAATAATTGTGCAACTACTGCATGCCCAGTCCATGCTAATCACTGAGGATATAGTGGGACAGGCATAACCCTAGTCCTTACAGTGTTAACATCATGGTGAAAGAGAAAGGTAATAAGTAGTTGTACAGATACACAAAGTCATTGCAGATTCTGAAAAGCAGTATGAATGAAATATGCAGTGGTCTATGAGGGAGAATTAGAGAGGATTTGCTTTAGATAGAGTCAGGGAGGCTTTGGGTACAAGGGGGACTTTAGGCTGAAACCTAGGTAGTGGCTTCTGGTTAGTGTTTTTTGGTGGGGGGGCTGCATTGGGCCTTCGTTGCTGTGCGCAGGCTTTCTCTAGATGCCACTAGCAGGGACTGCTCTTTGTTGCAGTGTGCGGGCTTCTCATTGCGGTGGCTTCTCTTGTTGCGGAGCACGGGCTCTAGGTGCATGGGCTTCAGGAGTTGTGGCACCCGGGCTCAGTAGTTGTGGCTCGCGGGCTCTAGAACGCAGGCTCGATAGTTGTGGCGCATGGGCTTAGTTGCTCCGCGGCATGTGGGATCTTCCCAGACCAGGGCTCAAACCCTTGTCCCCTGCATTGGCAGGTGGATTCTTAACCACTGTGCCACCAGGGAAGCCCTTCTGGTTAATTTTAAGCTACTCACTAGAGGGATACGTTCATTCAGCTAATGTGTATTCAGCACCTACTATGTACCAGATGCTTTTCCAGGTGCTAGGGATTCAGCTTTAACAGGACAGAGAAACCCCTCTGTTCTCATGGATTTTACACTCCACTGTGAGAAGATACTTTTAAATGTTGTTTGTAATATAAAATTAAAATATACTGTAATATGTTATAATATATTGGGCAGGGTTAAGTCAGGAAGACAGAAGCAATACTAGGTATTTCAGCAGAGGGAATCTATGGTAATATAGGGTCTGAAAAAGCAAAAGGGGAGCTCTGTGTTACACAAAGAGAAGACGATAACGTCATGAAGTAGCTCACAGTCTTCAGGAGGGAGGGTCCAACTGAAAAGGATGGGATTGTTAGGGGAGGGTCCCCATGGCTGAAAGCTCAGACCTCTGACGAGGCAGCACCACCCCTCGGGTGCAGGTACCTCTCAGATGAGATGGGGCTGGTTCTAAGGAATCTGTGTCCCGGAACCAAGTGCTACCACCAGGTGAAGAGCCTCTGCTGGGGACACACTGACAGCAACAGCAAACAAGTGGGAAGAAGCAAGTCCCTTCTCCATTCTTCCGGCCTGTCAATCTCCCTCAATTGGCCTCTGTTGCACAAGAAGCCTGGGAAAGACAGTTTGCAGACTTCTACCCCAGCATCACAGAGCACAGTATGGAGGGGTGGGTTTGGAGCTGAGAGACTGCTTTAATAACCAGCGCAGGCAGTGATGTATGCTATGGAGAAAGATAAAGCAGCATGGGTAGTACAGGGTGGGGGGCAGGGGTGGAGAAGGAGGTTGCAGTTTAAAATAAGGCAATTTAAATTAAGGAATTTCGTCCGGAGAAGATGACTAGTCTGTTCCAGCTGCCATAGCAAACCAGTGGCTTAAACAACAGAAATTTATTATTTTCTCACAATCTAGACGGTGGAAATCCAAGTCAAGGTACCAGTGTGGTTGGGTTCTGGTGAGAGCCTTCTTCCTGGCTTACAGATGGCTGCTTTCTTGCTGTGTCCTCAATTAGCAGATAGAGAGCATGAGTGTGAGCTTGGGTGAAAGCTCTCTCTGGTGTCTTTTCTTACATGGGCACTAATACCATCGTGAGGGCCCCACCCTTATGACCTCATATAAACTCTCACAGAGACCCCACCTTTAAATACCATCACGTTGGGGCTTGGTGTTTCAACATATGAATTTTGGGGGGACATGAATCAGTCTATAGCAGTGACATTTGAGCAAATACTTGAAGGAGGTTTGGGAGCAGCCCTGAGGTTATCTGGAGGAAGAGTGACCACCTGGAGCAAGAGCATTTTAGGGGTGAGTTATATATAGCAAGTGCAAAGGCCCTGAGGCATGGAGTATTCTAGGAACAAGGAGACCAACAGAGCTGGCACAAAGGGAGACATGAAGCCATTTGGTATCAGACTTCAGAGCTTAGGCTCCGACGTCCGAAAATCCTGAGTTTTAATCCCAGTTCAGCCCCCTCTTTAACTGTGTGACCATCGTAGGCAAGTAATAATGTCCTTTTCAATGCTCAGTTTCCCCATTTGAGAAGCAAGGATATTAATACTATACCCTGTGGTTATGATAAAGTTTCAGGGGAAAAAAATGTACTTTGCACAGTGGCTGACATATAGTAAGTGCTTAATAAGTACTTGGTTGTGATGGTGATAATAGTAGACCTGTATTATAAATTTAACACCTATGGCTGCTGCTGCTGCTGCTACTCTCCCCTTACCCCTTCCCCCTCCCCCTCCCCCTCCTCCTCCGCCTCCTCCTCCGCCTCCTCCTCTTCCTCCTCTTTATTGTTACCACTATCACTGTTAAACTTGTTTCACGACCCAGATCTTGAAGCCTGAGGCAAGAATTGTTTTTGATACATTTTGGAATGTTTATAATTCCAGTCCCTCAACTCCATGGAAAGATTTCTGAATTGTGCATCAGTCAGTATTACTTCCTCCAATAAACTTTGTAACATGTCCTCACTCTCATTTTTAGTGTTTGTGTAATTGAGGCATCATAGTGGCAGGCATGCTAATGCGGCTGTGGAAAATAGCAGTGCTTTCCCTTTGTCAGGGATTGGCCCACAGTTGTTGAGTGTTGATTGTAATGGAGCCTGCAGTGGCTAGGGACAATTCTGTTGGCTGAGAATTTACCTGAAGATGCCGGGACTTCATCCCTGGGCCTGGAGTGGTGACTGGGGACTTCAAACCTTTGACATATTGGTAGTGCTCCTTTTTGCATGGTGGGGATGCTTGTTTTCTTTGTGCTCTTTTATGCGTTCTAAATTTTCTAGAGCATGTACTCTGTATATCTGAAGAGAGAAGAGAGTAAAGTTTATTAATTTTTAAGATAGCCACTTCTACCTCAAATTGGATCGGGTCCTATTTTGTGAATGTCATATTTTCCATTAATTTGGTGTAAATGTCATTCATTGACATTTCTGTTTCATTGCTGTTCATTTAAAGGTTTAGAAAAGCACTCTTTCCTCTTAAATGTCTCATTTCCTGTTTTACATAGGTAAAACAAAAATTTTTTTGTGCAAACTTTTGTAAACTCACTAACTTTAAAAATGAATAGCTTTATTAATCTTTTATTAATTCTTTTCAGATGTAAAATGTATTACATGTTGAGAGCAGAAGAGGCTTTCTGGATTTCCCAACTGGCTCAGGCAAATACTTATACCTTTTTTTATTTTTGGTTTTGTTTTGAGAAGCCAGGCCTGTGGAAGCCCATGCGGTAGCTTTTGGATTTATTTAAAACTTTGACTCTTTGCTCCCTCTGGGCAAAAATGTGGGTTTACTAGAAGGTGAGAGTGTAACTGCTGGGTAAATAGGTTAAGAGGCAGGTGTCTGATGAAAACTCCTTGTAAGCGCTCCGGGATCATCTATCACCTCCCCAGGTCTTCACCTGATGACAGGAAGCTAATGGCAGTGGTACCTGTGCTGCCAGATCAAGGAAATAAAGACTGCCTCTCCCTTCTCCCTGACCTTGATCAGCAGGCGCTGTTGACAGGGATGATGAATTAGATGAAACTCGAGAGTGAGGACCAGTAAGCATTGTGTGATATGATGTTTAATTAATAGGTGTGAAATAAAACAAAAACAAATGAAAACACTCATTTTTTTCTAAGGATAGATTGTTCATATGTCAGAACTAAGATGTCATTACCTTTTAATGAATCGATTTTAGAATTTCTGTCTTTAATAAAGAGTCATTGATTTGATCCTTGACCTGATTTTATCTGGCCTCATATTAGGTCCAGTTTGTGTAGATGACAATGGTGTAATTTGCATTCTTGGGTTAAGGAAAAGTCTGTGGGCTAAAACTGATGTGGCCAGTTTGGAAGGCAGCGCTTTCACTCACCTGGCATCTCTGAAATAAGGCTTGTTTGAAAAGGAACAATTTCTGTTAGAAAGCATAGAATATTTATAGTTTTTAAGTAGTAATTATTCTAAGTACCTTATAATAATAAACATTTCTACTTGATTTTACTTTTTCAAAACTGGCCACTTTCTAATAATACCTTTCGATACCTCATATAGTTTTCTAATGAAATAATTCCTTTAAAAGTCAGTGTGGGTGATATCACATGAGCACAGACTTCTGTTCATCACTGTCTGCATTTTTCCAAGCGAATGTTTAGAAGCATTAATAATTTGTGTTTAATTTCACCTCTAAAATCTACTTCATTTGGCTTACCAGGCAGAGTGAAAAATAATCATTTCTATGACTCATCCATCTCGGAAGTGTAGTCTATAACATAAAACAACCCAGAGTTGTGACAAGGGAAGTACTACATAATGTGAGACTGTAATTGCTCACTGAGAAATGAACTAAGCAAAAGAAGGGCAATAACAGTTCATCAGCTGAGTCTGCCTCTTTTTGTAGTTGCTCCCAGTCCGTATTTTTTTGGAATGTGACTTATAGTTAGAGAGATAATTGGCAAGCATTAGATAAGGTAATGGATGGTCCCAGGGTAGGGGAAGTCAAGGCGGTAATTCAGTTTTCTGGGAATCTGCCTATGTCATCATTTATGGGGGAAACACATAAGTGGCTTATGAACAATAGCAGAGTCCCAGGCGTGAATTCAGCTGCCTGGGAATCCATCCTTAAGTGATGTCGACATGCTCGTGTTCCTCAGACTTGGCTCATAAGACACTTTTCGAATGTCAGAGTTTTGGGTTTTGGTTTTTTTTGAATTTTATTTTTTTTATTTTTTTATATAGCAGGTTCTTATTAGTTATCCATTTTATACATATTAGTGTGTATATGTCAATCCCAATCAGAGTTTTGGGTGCCAATAGAGCCTTTTCAAAGTGAATGGTGGTATTTAGGAAAATTAAAAAGGCGGAGGAGAAGTACCTGTTAAAAAAACAGAAATACTTAGTTTTTATGCTTTTTGCTCAGTTTCAACACTGTTCTGAAACATAATCCTAGAAATTTTACTGTTCACACTATGTTTTCCTTTATACTATAAAGGCCATACTCTTGTGTGTTTCAGTAAGGAAATACATAAGTAGTACCGTATACCTTTGGTATACGCTTAATGTTGTACCCAGCTCCTCTTTATTCTTTTAGCATCTCATATCCTCCGTCACACACTGTTTCCTTTTGTTTACTTTGACATAGCAGCATATATACTTGATGAGAGCCAAAGTAAAATTTACATGGTGATGACTATTAGTCTGTATACTTGAGAAGGCTTTAAGAACTGTCATGACTAGGTCAGCTGAGAACCAGTGTATTTATTAAAATCAATACAAACTCCGTTTTTCTTATATCCATCTTGACTTGCTCTTATAACTGCTCGCTCTTGGTACTAGATATAAATTGATTTCTCTCTTTATATCCAGGTGTATAGTATTTCTTCAATAAGTAAATATTACATCCTTTCAATGAGAAGGAGTTAATCATATGAATCACGATTACATGAAATTAGGGGACTTGAGGGCCTCAAATTCAGACACTGTATTCCAGTAAATAGGCATCTCTCTATCCTCACAGATGCCAGTGCTCAATGACAAATGATTAACTAAAATTATGGTATTCACAGAACGAGTTGACTTTATGATTTCTTAGCAAAAGATAATCCAAAGAGTTGTGGTTGGGAGTTGTGTGCGTTCGTGTGAGAGGCTTTGAAAAATGATAATTAAGGATAGAATATTATGTGAACTGTGAAAATTTTGTGGGGAAAAAATGCCCCTCCTGGGAGAATTAAATTAGGCATTATGTACAGAAAACCTGTGTTCCAAGGTAGCAGTATAATGAAGGGTCAATAGTTAGGTTCTTTACTTTTAAAGCAAAATGGTTGGAAAGAAAAAGGAGGGAGTTGTGGTGGTGATGGTGACGATGCTTTTGTTGTTATGGCCAGTGTTTATAGAATGCAGATTATAACCAGGCCTAGCAGGTTATATGTATGGTCTTACACAATCCTGACACAACCTTACGAGGCAGGTATTATTATCTCCCCATTTTAGAGATGAGGAAACCGCAGCCCAAAATGTTTAACTTGGCTGTGGTTACACAGTTTGTCAATATCAGAGCTGGAATTTGAACTCACCAAGTCTGATGTTAGATTTCATAACAGTTTCTCTATTTGGCCTTTCTGGGAAAACTCCAGACCCCTGCAGTTTTTAGGAAAATAACATAACATGGTCTGTAATTTCTGATCTCATGCTTGCACTTGGTTCGTATATTGGAAGGACTAATGAAAGCAGGCTGCTCTTGAAGAACAAATTACGCCACGTGCCTATTATTCACAGAAATCTAACAGCTCCTCTACTGAATTGTAATATCCTTGAAGACAAAGACTACTTTCTGTTGTAGTGCAATATTGTTTTTAACAGCTTTATTGATAGACATTGTACACTCCATAAAATTCAGCATTTTTATTATATTCCTAGAACTGGGCAACCATTCCAGCTATCTAATTTTGGGACATCCTTTTTACCCCCAAAAGAAACCCATCTACTCATTGGCAGTCAGTCTTGATTATTTTTTTTGAAACTGAAGAAAGAAAGCTGCCGAAGGTTAGAAGCATTTAGCATTGGGCTTGCAAAGTCACCTAATTTGTGGAAACTTGATATTCTTCATTAATTACAGCTTTTCACCAAAATAATCATTTTCTTTCACGTGCTTTTGAAATTACCTGGTTGAAATCGTTGGCATTAGTTCATTCCATTTTATACAAACAGTTGCTGTCATTAGTTCAGAGAAAGTAAAAAGTATAACCTGTCATAATAAAGTCTATCTGATCTAATCCCTTTTTATGATAGACAGTCTTTAGGACTAGACTATGGCATTACTGATTTTCAGAATTCCTTTCTGAACAAAAATGCCTCAAGATAATCCTCCAAAGTTGATTTTTGATAAGCATGTATCGAGTGTTGGAGATCTTACTCTTTATTGCCTGAATGCTGAATGTTTGCAATGACTCAATGACAGCTTGAGAATTTTCCGTTTCCTGTTTTTAATGAATGCAAGATTTCCGTGAGTATGTATGTGCCAAGGTTCCCTCCCCCGCATCAAAGAGGAAGAATGGTTAATATGCATGTTCAAGTCATTACTTGACTTTCCTATTCAGTGGATTCTGGCCTGAATTACCTCATTATTCTGATTAAGAGGTAGTAAGAAATAGTTCCTGGGAGCTCAGGTTTTGGATTAAGGAAGTCATGGGGGGAGGGGTCAGGCATTCTCCCCCAGCCTTAACTCCATCAGCACAAACTTTCTTTGATGAGGACAGGCGATGAAATGCTGTGAAGACTCAGCTCTCCCTCTCCCCGCCCTAGTTTGTTTCTATACCCAATGTCTTCTTTGTATACAGGGGTTTTGGCTGCTCTGTGGCAGTAGAATCTTGGGTTCAAATCCTGGCTCTGCCATTTACTAGCTGTGTAATTTTTGGCAGGTCACCTAATCTCTCTGTGCACTTTTTCTCATCTGTGAAGTGGGGATAATAATAATAACTATAGGGTTGTTTTTGTCTGTTTGGTGGATTTGAAAAGACACAAGTGGGGGACTTGTTTTCTTTTTTCTTTTTTTAATAACCATTTTTTTAAATTGAGGTACAGTGTAGTTGACTTACAATGTTGTGTTAGTTTCAGGTGTACAGCAAAGTGGCTCAGTATTGTATACATATTCTTTTTCATATTCTTTTTCATTATAGGTTATTACAGAATACTGAATATAGTTCCCTGTGCTATACAGTAGGTCCTTGTTTATCTGTTTTATGTACACTAGTGTGTATATGTTAATCCCAAACTCCTAATTTATCTCCCCCCAACCCCCCACCGACTCCCCACCGACTCCCCACCATCCCCATTGGTAACCATAAGTTTCTATGTCTGTGAGTCTATTTCTGTTTTGAAATAAGTTCATTTGTATAATTTTTTTTAGATTCCACATATAAGAGATATAATATGATATTTGTCTTTCTCTGTCTGACTTACTTCACTTAATATAATCTCTAGGTCCATCCATGTTGCTGCAAATGGCATTATTTCATTCTTTTTTATGGCTGAGTAGTATTTCGTTGTATATAGGTACCACATCTTCTTTATCCATTCATCTGCATGTGGACTTGTTTTAGACATAAACACTTTCTCTTAGGAGAAGAGGTCAGTTGGTCTTTTGTCCTCCGTTCCCTGTGCATACCTCGTGTTCACCAGCAGGATCAGCAGGTGATACAAAAGCTTCAGTAAAAGCCAGTGCTTTTTATCTAGGAAGATCTAATCCAATACTAAGCAGATGCTTTTCTTTATAATTTTTAAAAAATCCTTGTAATTCTGTTAAGGAGAAAGTCTCAATTTGGTGCTAATAGGTCTCTAACAACTTTCTAATGTTTGTTAATCTCCCTTTGTGATAAGAGAATGCGGGCCTCAGGCTCAGAGCCTCAGGCTCTAGATAAGAAGAAATGATTTTATTTTGGTTGTGTTTATTTTTAGTTATCGTTTATGGCGGGCTGAAACTGATTGTTCACTGGAGGTAATGTTAAATGTTTCCTTTTCTAAAGTTTTATAAGCAGTAAAATTCACTCTTTGTGGCGTACACTTCTGTAGGTTTTGAGAAATGCATCGTTCTTCACCCTCCACCACAATCAGGATACAGAACAGTTCGGCCTCCTCAACCCCTCCCCCCTCCCCCCATTCCCTTCTACTGTCCCCTTTGTAGTCAGCCCTGACCACACACCTGGCAACAACTGGTTTATTCTCCATCCCTACTATAGTACTGCCTTTTTTTTTTTTTTTTTTTAATCAGTCATCAATTTTATACACATCACTGTATAGATGTCAATCCCAATCGCCCAGTTCAGCACACCACCATCCCCACCCCACCGCAGTTTTCCCCCCTTGGTGTCCATACGTTTGTTCTCTACATCTGTGTCTCAACTTCTGCCCTGCAACCCAGTTCATCTGTACTATTTTTCTAGGTTCCACATACATGCATTAATATACGATATTTGTTTTTCTCTTTCTGACTTACTTCACTCTGTATGACAGTCTCTAGATCCATCCACATCTCAACAAATGACTCAATTTCGTTCCTTTTTATGGCTGAGTAATATTCCATTGTATATATGTACCACAACTTCTTTATCCATTCGTCTGTCGATGGGCATTTAGGTTGCTTCCATGACCTGGCTATTGTAAATAGTGCTGCAATGAACATTGGGGTGCATGTGTCTTTTTGAATTACGGTTTTCTCTGGGTATATGCCCAGTAGTGAGATTGCTGGGTCATATGGTAATTCTATTTTTAGTTTTTTAAGGAACCTCCATATTGTTCTCCATAGTGGCTGTATCAATTTACATTCCCACCAACAGTGCAAGAGGGTTCCCTTTTCTCCACACCCTCTCCAGCATTTGTTGTTTGTAGATTTTCTGATGATGCCCATTCTAACTGGTGTGAGGTGATACCTCATTGTAGTTTTGATTTGCGTTTCTCTAATAATTAGTGATGTTGAGCATCTTTTCATGTGCTTCGTGGCCGTCTGTATGTCTTCTTTGCAGAAATGTCTATTTAGGTCTTCTGCCCATTTTTGGATTGGGTTGTTTGTTTCTTTAATAGTGAGCTGAATGAGCTGTTTATATATTTTGGAGATTAATCCTTTGTCCGTTGATTCGTTTGCAAATATTTTCTCCCATTCTGAGGGTTGTCTTTTCGTCTTGTTTATGGTTTCCTCTGCTGTGCAAAAGCTTTGAAGTTTCATTAGGTCCCATTTGTTTATTTTTGTTTTTATTTCCATTACTCTAGGAGGTGGATCAAAAAAGATCTTGCTGTGATTTATGTCAAAGAGTGTTCTTCCTATATTTTCCTCTAAGAGTTTTATAGTGTCCCGTCTTACATTTAGGTCTCGAATCCATTTTGAGTTTATTTTTGTGTATGGTGTTAGGGAGTATTCTAATTTCATTCTTTTACATGTAGCTGTCCAGTTTTCCCAGCACCACTTATTGAAGAGACTGTCTTTTCTCCATTGTATATCTTTGCCTCCTTTGTCATAGATTAGTTGACCATAGGTGCGTGGGTTTATCTCTGGGCTTTCTATCTTGTTCCATTGATCTATGTTTCTGTTTTTGTGCCAGTACCATATTGTCTTGATTACTGTAGCTTTGTAGTGTAGTCTGAAGTCAGGGAGTCTGATTCCTCCAGCTCCTTTTTTTTTCCCTCAAGACTGCTTTGGCTATTCGGGGTCTTTTGTGTCTCCATACAAATTTTAAGATGATTTGTTCTAGTTCTGTAAAAAATGCCATTGGTAATTTGATACGGATTGCATTGAATCTGTAGATTGCTTTGGGTAGTATAGTCATTTTCACAATATTGATTCTTCCAATCCAAGAACATGGTATATCTCTCCATCTGTTGGTATCATCTTTAATTTCTTTAATCAGTGTCTTATAGTTTTCTGCATACAGGTCTTTTGTCTCCCTAGGTAGGTTTATTCCTAGGTATTTTATTCTTTTTGTTGCAATGGTAAATGGGAGTGTTTCCATAATTTCTCTTTCAGATTTTTCATCATTAGTGTATAGGAATGCAAGAGATTTCTGTGCATTAATTTTGTGTCCTGCAACTTTACCAAATTCATTAATTAGCTCTAGTAGTTTTCTGGTGGCAGTTTTAGGATTCTCTATGTATAGTATCATGTCATCTGCAAACAGGGACAGTTTTACTTCTTCTTTTCCAATTTGTATTCCTTTTATTTCTTTTTCTTCTCTGATTGCCGTGGCTAGGACTTCCAAAACTATGTTGAATAATAGTGGTGAGAGTGGACATCCTTGTCTCATTCCTGATCTTAGAGGAAATGCTTTCAGTTTTTCACCATTGAGAATGATGTTTGCTGTGGGTGTGTCATATATGGCCTTTATTATGTTGAGGTAGGTTCCCTCTGTGCCCACTTTCTGGAGAGTTTTTATCATAAATGGGTGTTGAATTTTGTCAGAAGCTTTTTCTGCATCTATTGAGATGATCATATGGTTTTTATTCTTCAATTTGTTAATATGGTGTATCACATTGATTGATTTGCGTATATTGAAGAATCCTTGCATCCCTGGGATAAATCCCACTTGATCGTGGTGTATGATCCTTTTAATGTGTTGTTGGATTCTGTTTGCTAGTATTTTGTTGAGGATTTTTGCATCTATATTCATCAGTGATATTGGTCTGTAATTTTCTTTTTTTGTAGTATCTTTGTCTGGTTTTGGTATCAGGGTGATGGTGGCCTCATAGAATGAGTTTGAGAGTGTTCCTTCCTCTGCAATTTTTTGGAAGAGTTTGAGAAGGATGGGTGTTATCTCTTCTCTAAATGTTTGATAGAATTCACCTGTGAAGCCATCTGGTCCTGGACTTTTGTTTGTTGGAAGATTTTTTAATCACAGTTTCAATTTCATTACTTGTGATTGGTCTGTTCATATTTTCTGTTGCTTCCTGGTTCATTCTTGGAAGGTTATACCTTTCTAAGAATTTGTCCATTTCTTCCAGGTTGTCCATTTTATTGGCATAGAGTTGTTTGTAGTAGTCTCTTAGGATGCTTTGTATTTCTGCGGTGTCTGTTGTAACTTCTCCTTTTTCATTTCTGATTTTATTGATTTGAGTCCTCTCCCTCTTTTTCTTGATGAGTCTGGCTAATGGCTTATCAATTTTGTTTATCTTCTCAAAGAACCAGCTTTTAGTTTTATTGATCTTTGCTATTGTTTTCTTTGTTTCTATTTCATTTATTTCCGCTCTGATCTTTATGATTTCTTTCCTTCTGCTAACTTTGGGTTTTGTTTGTTCTTCTTTCTCTAGTTTCTTTAGGTGTAAGGTTAGATTGTTTACTTGAGATTTTTCTTGTTTCTTTAGGTAGGCTTGTATAGCTATAAACTTCCCTCTTAGAACTGCTTTTGCTGCATCCCATGGGTTTTGGGTTGTCGTGTCTTCATTGTCATTTGTCTCTAGGTATTTTTTGATTTCCTCTTTGATTTCTTCAGTGATCTCTTGGTTATTTAGTAACATATTGTTTAGCCTCCATGTGTTTGTGTTTTTTACGTTTTTTTTCCCTGTAATTCATTTCTAATCTCATAGCATTGTGGTCAGAAAAGATGCTTGATATGATTTCAATTTTCTTAAATTTACTGAGGCTTGATTTGTGACCCAAGATGTGATCTATCCTGGAGAATGTTCCGTGTGCACTTGAGAAGAAAGTGTAATCTGCTGTTTTTGGATGGAATGTCCTATAAATATCAATTAAATGTATCTGGTCTATTGTGTCATTTAAAGCTTCTGTTTCCTTATTTATTTTCATTTTGGATGATCTGTCCATTGGTGTAAGTGAGGTGTTAAAGTCCCCCACTATTATTTTGTTACTGTCGATTTCCTCTTTTATAGCTGTTAGCAGTTGGCTTATGTATTGAGGTGCTCCTATGTTGGGTGCATATATATTTATAATTGTTCTATCTTCTTCTTGGATTGATCCCTTGATCATTATGTAGTGTCCTTCCTTGTCTCTTGTAACATTCTTTATTTTAAAGTCTATTTTATCTGATATGAGTATAGCTACTCCAGCTTTCTTTTGATTTCCATGTGCATGGAATATCTTTTTCCATCCCCTCACTTTCAGTCTGTATGTGTCCCTAGGTCTAAAGTGGGTCTCTTGTAGACAGCATATATATGGGTCTTGTTTTTGTATCCAAAAGCCTGTGTCTTTTGGTTGGAGCATTTAATCCATTCACGTTTAAGGTAATTATCGACATGTATGTTCCTATGACCATTTTCTTAATTGTTTTGGGTTTGTTTTTGTAGGTCCTTGTCTTCTCTTATGTTTCCCACTTAGAGAAGTTCCTTTAGCATTTGTTGTAGAGCTGGTTTTGTGGTGCTGAATTCTCTTAGCTTTTGCTTGTCTGTAAAGCTTTTGATTTCTCCATCAAATCTAAATGAGATCCTTGCTGGGTAGAGTAATCTTGGTTGTAGGTTCTTCTCTTTCATCACTTTAAGTATATCATGCCACTCCTTTCTGGCTTGTAGAGTTTCTGCTGAGAAATCAGCTGTTAACCTTATGGGAGTTCCCTTGTATGTTATTTGTCATTTTTCTTCTCTCATTTACTTCTCTGGGTATCAGCTTCCTCATCAAAAAATGAGTATAATACCAATCCTTCTGTGTTTCCTAGGAAGATTAGATACAGCAGTATTGATTAAGTGCTTAACACCTTGCCTAAGACATAAGTAAGCATCCAGTAAATGGAAGCTATTATTTTTTTCCTGGTGTTCAATAATCTCTCTCTCTCTCTCTCTCTCTCTCTCTTTTTCTTTCTTTTTTTTTTTTTCCCCCCTTTTGGAAGGTGAGGAAGTGGGCACTGTGTTTGTTTGTTCAAACATAATAAGTGCAAGATATCGATGGCCTGATTTCTAGCTAGACCGGCAAAAAGCAATGTTGGTAGGCTATAGCAACCTCTGTTTGTCGGCCTGGTGATTTTTTTAAAATTTTTTTATTATGCTGTCCCCGAAAAACATGATAGAATTTGTTTTACTTCTCTTCTGCCAGGAAGTAACCCTTCTGGCTTTGTTAGAAGCGTGGTTTGTAATAATTGTACCCACCCCAGATGGCTCCTGAAAAACCTTTGAAATGCCATCTGCCAGGCGTGTGTCCAGCAGGCAGCCTGTCATTCTGCTGGAAGAAAAGAGGGGGCGGGGTCCTCTCCCAGGCCCTTTCTCCCTAGCGTCACTGAATGGAGCCTGGTCATGTGGGCCCAGACCCAGGGCAGGTTGCTCAGAGGATAACGGTGTAAACCTCCTCCTGGCCTGCAGAGTGGAAAGGTTTTGTCTGGGTAATAAACCCTGAAGGTTTTGTGGGTAGAGATATACCTGCCCCCACCCCCACCCCCTTCCCCTGCTGCTCAAAGGTCCTTCTAAGCATATTTATTTCCAGGGGAAAATGATGTCTGCTCGTTTTCATTTTTCCTTTAAAATGTTCCATTTTTCAAGTTCTTGATTGTTTTCAATCCTTTCAGGAAATTAAGACCCAGAGGTTATTGTTGTCTTTGTAGTTACACTGAGAAATTGGTTCAGAAAACGTGGGAAGAAATGACAAAGATTAAAGATGGTTATAGGAGGGAAAAAAAACCAATACTGTGTGGTGTAGAAGACTTTAAAAACCCAACAAATCTTTTGTTTGGTCTTATTTATCCTCATTTTGGGGGGGGTGGTGGATTAAGTTAATAGAATTTTGGTATGGAGGCCAAATATGAGAGTTGCCATATAAAACATATTTAGGACAGATTCTTTCACAGCAAGTTTCAAAGAGATTCTGTTCTCGCCCTGCGCTGGAATTTCCCAATATGATGTAGACTGTTTGTGTTTTCCAAGTAGCCGGCTGAACAGCTTTTGCACTTGGCTCTGAGGCATCACACCCTCCTCCTCTGCTCCCGCCTTGCTGACTATTGTCTCTTAGTCTCCTCTGAGGATCTTCCTCCTCTTCTCAGTTTCTAAAAATTATAAGGTTTTTGTGTTTAAGTCAAATTTCTTGGCTGCTTTTTCTATATTCTCTCTCCCCCTCGATTATCTCTTTCTGTCTCTTGCCTTCAAATGCCAGTGGTTTACTGATGACTCCCAAGTTCAGGACCCAACCGCCACTCTGATCTTCAGATTTACATAGTCACCTGTTCACAGCTCTCTACATCCAGGTGTCTGATAGGCATTTCATACTTTTTACATGTTCAGAAGTGAACTCTTAAATTTTTTCCCCTAAAAACCATTTCCCCCATCTTCTTGATCTCTGTAAATGGCAGAACCCATTTGCCCAGGTCAAAGAATAAGATGGCAGTCCTTATCCTTTTGTTTTTCTTATACACTCCATCCACTCTATCAGCAAGTTCTGTCTTTAAAATATAGACCTAGCATGGCCTGATGAGTTGATGTACTTTTAATACATCTGTCCTGCGGCCTGTCTTATAGCTGTTTAAAATGTTTACAATTCATAATAGAAATCTCACTGCTTCTTGTCACCTTTGTCTACTGTTCTTGTCTGTGCCCTGATTTTTTTTTTCTCACCTGGACACTGTAGTAACCAACTAACTTGTCTTCTTGCTTCTGTTTTTGCCCACCTCACCCTCCTACTCTGCCTGTTTTCTGCCCTTAGCTCAGTGATCTTTTAAAAATAAATCATGGTACTATCCTGCTCAAAACCCTCTAGTGGCTTCGCATCATCCTTAGAATAAAATATGAAATGTTTGCTGTGGCCTGCATCATCTGGCCACTTGCTTTCATTTCTAACCTTTTTTCCATTGCTCTGCTACAGTTAACTCTGGACTTTTTGCCCTTCCCCCAACATGCTAAATGTATTCCTACTTCTAAGCCCTTGGCCTTTGCCCAGGCTGGGATGCTTTTCCCATCGCCTCTGTGCTGCTCTCAGTTTAGATGGCACCTCCTTAGCCAGGCTTTTCCTGATTACCTGTCTCAAGTAGCTTTTCTACTCCTCACCTTGCTTCCTCCCTCTAAGACACTTTCAAACACTTGAAATTATATGGTATATCCATATACATATTTATAATCTGTCTTTCATAATAAAATATAAATTCCATTAGGGTAGGGGCTTTGGCTTCTTCTCCAGTGCCTAAATTGCTGCCCAGCAGGTATTGGGGCCTTAGTGAATAATTCTTGAAAAAAATGAAACATGTAATAATATATGTAATGTATTAATATATATAATTAATTATATGTATATATAAAATTTGAACTATAATAGTCTACCAACTCATTTCATTCTAATAGTAACATAAACTATATATCTGGTAGCAGTTATTGAGCTTAGCCTTCTAAAAGTCTTATCCCACTCAATACACACAACAAACCTATAGTGTAGGTAGTATTATTATCCTTATTTCACAGGTGAGGAAACTGAGAAATAGCAGAAGCTCAGGAACATGCCCAAGACCACAGCCTGGTGAGCCAGACAGACTATGAATTCATCATTCCCATTCTATATACCTGCTCTACAGCAGTATATGGTACAGTTTATGCTTCTGGAATACCCACCGTGTGCTTGACACCAGAGATATAAACATTGTGAAGCACCTCAGTGGCCTTGTCATCGTCTGTCAGGGGAGCCAGAAATGGGAACAAATTAGGATACACTACAAGAGTAGACTGCTGGACACTATACAAGCAGGCTTCTTTACCAGAAAGTCCCATCGTGCTGGGCATAAGCTAACATTTGTAATATAATTGTTCTATGGACAGTTTGCAGCTGTTTATAACACTCAAATTTCAGATAATAGAAAAACGGGGCTTGTTTAAAACTGTGTGTAGCCTGAATGAAATATGCAACAAGTGTTGAGTTTTTTGATTTAAGAGAATTCTGGATATCCACTGTAAGTGCATGGAAATTCACATGATCAGAGACTGTGCTCTGCCATGAGCACTGGAGCTAACATACATACAGTTGCTTATTTCATTGTTTTAGGGAGAATTAGGACTAGGGAAAAATCCCTGCTTATTATATTAAAAAAACATTGACCTGAAAGCGCCATAGGTAATGGTGCCTTGCAAAATGAACCCATGTTGATCATATCCCCTAACTTGAATGTAGGAGAAGTCATGAGTTTTGCTCTTTTTTGGTCTCCCCTAACGTTGAACATAGGTTCCTAGTATGCACTGTGTAATTGCTTCTTGGTTTATCTTCTTTTTTTGTTTTGTGTGTAAACCATATTCCTTCCACACTTTGGGGTGAGGTTGGGCTAAATTGATAGGTCTCCCGCCCAGCACCTGAGCTGGGTGACTTAAATATTCTAGAGGCTCTGTGTTATTTCATAAGAAGAATCGTTATATTTATTAGTCTTTGAGAGAATGATGAGATTAATTCAGGGGGAGAATTTTCTAGCAAATGCATTGTCCTTTTTCTCCCGTGAGAACTTATGGGTGGCCTCCTTTTGCCAAACATATTAATTACATGGAGAGCAGCAACATTTTAATCCCTGGGAGGTATCCAGCCACAGATCTTGGGCAATTGAATTTCTCTAGTGATGTGTTTATGCAGTGGGTGTCATTTTCTTCAGAGGGCTTATTACATTGGAAGTTGCCAGATGTGTTGAGGAACACAAGAATTTTGAGGCCTATGATAAAAATATAAACCCCTTAGGCTCTGAGCTTAAGGTGGATGTCTTTTTTAGAACTTACTGGATCCCTAAAAGCTGCTGATTGTGAATGTCATCTGTATAAAATCCAGTTCACTCTTTTCCTTCAGTGCATTCTTTTAAGTGATAAAAATCTCCCTGGGTTGCCTCGCTGTGCTTGGTTTTCTCTTTCTTGCATTTGAGGGGCCCAGGCATCAGAGGATGGAAGTGAGGATACTTTTCTGCTAGAAAGAAGTTGTCTTTGCCAGGTCCCTGTCTCAGTAGGTGGGTCTGTCAGTTTAGGTACTCCAGCCGACTGAACAGGTTATTTTAATTACACCTGGATGGGGTGCTCCCTGTTTCGGTGGACTGATGATTTCTTGTGCCTTTGTCTTGTCTGCTGCAGGCACAACCCGGTCTCCCAGAGAAGGAGAGGTGCCTGGCGTGGACTACAGTTTTCTGACTGTGGAGGAGTTCTTGGACCTCGAGCGGAGCGGGACTCTTCTAGAAGTCGGCACCTACGAAGGTGAGCTGATGTGTATGGCAGCGGTGAGGACACCTGTCTGCTGGGTCCTGCAGAGGATCCAGGGCCATCCAGGCAAAGATTCTGTGGACTAGTGAAGTCTGAACATCTCTAGGAGACTGCAGTTCACGTGAAGGGGAGTAATAATAATAAAATATATGGAATATGGAATAAGGCTTTGTGGAGCGCTTTAAAAATAATTGGGTTTTTTTTTTTCACTCGAGGAGTTTTCTCCTCTAATTTATTGATTTAAACATGTGCACGCATGTGTGTGTGTGTGCATGTGTGTGTGTGTTTAATATGGGCATGTATGGTATAAGAAAGAAGAGGAAGAAGAATCATAGTTAGTCATAAAATATGACCTTATTGGTAGTGTTGTCTTAATCTCAAGGGACTGGAATGTCATTTTTTACCACCAATCGCTATTTCATGAATTTTTTGAGTAGATGATACATTTACATGGTTCCTGAAGCAGAATATTTCAGAAGTATTCGATAAGTAAGCTCTTTCCTAGATCTGTCTTCCACCTGCCTAATTTCCATTTCTCCTTTCCCCAGATATTACAACCGCTGTTACTCGTTTCTGATTTCCCTTCTGAAACTGTTTAATGTTAATACAAACACATGTGCGAGTGTACACATACTCATATGTGTTTCATATGTGTGTTCTCATTTCTTCCCTGTTTTATACAGAAGGTAGTATACACTACATGCTGTTTGGCACTTTGCTCTTTTATATAACAGTATGTCTTACAGGTCTTCGCAGTTCAGTAATAGAGCACTTCTTGTTTTCTTTTTTAAGTGGCTGTGTAATCTCTTCAAATAGGTGGACCGTAATTTATTTAACGTGGTCCCTTTGGATAAACATTTTTAATATTTCAAAATACAACTGTGTTGAATAACATGGATATAAATCATTTCACACAGGTGAAAATAAATCTGTAGGATGAGATCCTACAAATCAGATTGCAAGCTCAAAGCCAAATGTAGGGGGGAAATTAAACTTATCTTTTCTGAAAACAATATTATAGCTTGATTGCTCTGTTGAGTGTTATTATTTGAGACAGAAGGGCATACTGTGATACTATTAATAATAAGTAGATCAAGTTATTATATTATGTGTACTTTTTCTAAACTCAAAATTTGGACTTATTGGACGATCCCAGTGGCATTTTCAAGATGAGACTTAAAAACAAAGGATGAATATGAAATAGGCTATTGTTTTATTAGGGGTATTATAACTTTGATATGATAATCGCCCTGTTCCGGGCAGTGGCTAATAATTAAGTGATGATCATAAATCTTAGGGATGCTGATTCTGGTTTGATATTTTTTGCAGGGGGACAGGGAAGAGCGTTATCTTTGTACCTACTGTTTATTTTCAAATTGTGAATATACATTTAACATTGGTTAGGTATTAATCAAATTCCTGTATTGTGAATTCAGGAAGATTTGCGTTGAGTATTGCTGATTATCAATTGTCGTAGTTTCCTTGAGGTGTTGGGATGTGACTGGTGGTTGGTGGGCTGGGAGGGCATCTGAGAATGCCCGAGGCAAGAATGATTTATTAAGGTCTAGGAGTGAGGGGAGGGAAGGGATGGGGGCCTGAGTGGAGGTACCAAGAGCTTCTTCAATGTGTTGTTTTGTAAATGTGAATCCAGTTAATAATTCAAGTGGCTAAGAATAGAGCAAGTGTGGATCCTCTTTGGTTTAAGAAAGTGAATTGTATTATCTGAAATCAGTTATTATGCCCATCAGGGGAGCTTGTGCCCCTAATATAAAAAACATCCATTTGCCTTTTTGGAGAGGTTAAGCGTGGGAGTGGTTGTGAAAAGCCAAAGAGTACTGGGTTGAAAAAGAAAAGTATGTGGTTAGACAACAGCTTGTCTGGGACAAAAAAGAAAATCAACTCATTTTATTGAGGTGGTTATGTTACAAGTGATACATAGGTGGAGTCACTTTATTTTCCCAATAATTTGATCACTTTGACGGAGGTAGCTATTATCCCTGACTTTTTAGATGGGGATGCTGAGGCCAGGTATCATTTAGGAACTTCCTCAAGGTTGTGCGGCTGGTTCTAGAAGGCAAGAGCCAGGAAACAAACACAGTTGTTGGACTTTCAGATCCCATGCACTTTCTTGAAAACCCCAGAAGATCCTGGATGTAACTAAAAAGTTGTAAAAATAGCTCATTAGTACTTTCACCCAATTTCCTGGTGGGTAGCAACAGGAAAAAGTTTCTCAGAAAAAGTCTAATCATCCTTCCACAAAACCGTCTTTCTGTGAATGTCGCTCAGTTATTTTGGAGTTGAAATTCTCTTTTGCCGCATATGAATCCACTCCATTTTTCAGCCATTTGACTGTGTTCTTCAGCCTTTTGACCTTTTAGCTGTATGATTTCCCTGTCATATGAGACAGCTCATAATTTTTTGGAAGCAACTGGAATATATTGTGTTGACTCTCATAAGCTGAAAGCAAAATGGAATTTTTATGAAATGCTGGATGCTGTCACAGGAATAGGGCAGGATAGATCTTCAAGAGCTTTCTCTGTCTTTGCTCCCCCTGGACTAGCCCCTCGATGGTGGCTCTGTCTATTGGACAGTAGCAAGCGTGCAGGCTGGGCTGTGGCCCTGCCAGAGTTTGAGTTTCAGGCCCTCTGTTGTTGAGCTGTGTGCCCTCCAGCAAGTTGCTTAATGCTCCATGTCTTCATTTTCCCTTCGGTAGAATGAGGATAATAATAGTGCTTTCTCATAGGTAGGATTAAATGAGACAATAATTGGAAAGGGCTGAGCACAGCATCTGACACATGTAAGCTCTCCATCAGCGTGTTAGCTCTTATATTTACACACACGACCGGTCTGAAATTGCCACCCTGGTGGATGGGTTCCCTCCCCCTTCTCCTAGTCAGTAAACCAGTGGATTTACCAGTAAAATATCTTTATTTACTTCCCAGGTACTCACTGTCTGTTTCCCCTGCTCACATTTTTTTTCCTCTTGGCCTGTCCTGGTTCCAAAGAGGAAGACACCACAACACAAATCACTCTTCACAGCAAGACTTTTAAACAGTTTTAAGGAAAAGTCATGAATGTACATGATGGAATTCTTTCTAGAGTAAAGAACTTAAGTATATTTAAGTCTAAATTGATTCTCCTCCTCCTCCTAGGAAACCGCTGTTAAAGGGTCTAGTGCAAAGATTCAGAAAACTTAGCCATAATCCGCATAAAATATGTATACCTGTTTATTTCACTGCATTCTTGTCCATTGTACTTAACATATCTTGGAGGTGTGTTAAGCGCACAGTCCCACCTCATTCTTTATAAATGCTGCAGCATATCCCATTGTATGAATATATGTAGTTTATTTATCGAGTCCCCTGCAGATGGACATTTGGATGCCCCTCTCCCCGCTTTTTTTGGTGTTTTGTAAACAGTGCTGACATGAACATCCCTGTGCAAATATCTCACTCTACTGTTTTGAGTAGATCTATAGAGCAGGTTCCTGACAGTGCCGTTTTAAAGCCAGCCCTTCTGAGCCCACACAGTTCATTTCAGCATTGTCCCCAGGCGCAGGGTGTGACGTACAGGGCAGAAGACCAAAGCAGCTCTGCCTTTGAAGGTGCTTATGTTCTTTAGTTATTTATTTCTGCCAACATTTGTCCAGTGTACACTATGTGCTGGGTGCTTTTCAAAGCACATTATGTGTACCAACTCACTTAATGACCCAGTAATCCTACGAGCTGGGTACAGTTTATCCCCATTTTACAGAAGAAGAGTATGAGGCCCAGAAATGCCCATTGCCTTTGCTAAGTTCATGGAGTGAGCCCGAGATAGAGCTGGGAATCAAACCCAGGCTGATGTGGCTCTAGGGTCTCTATAGACCCTCAGTCTTGGGAGACAAATTAAATTTAAACAATTTCAAGAGACGTGATGAATGTTCTGAGAAGGAAACTACAAGGGTGCCCCAGAAGCATCTAGCAAGGGTGCTACATCGAATCTCGCATCAGATTCGGTCCCCTGGAGGAAGTGGCCTTTGACCTGAAGCTCGTCAGAGGATCTCATGAGTTCAGTGTTTCAGCACCAGCCACAAAACCTGAATTCAGAGAGAGCAAATGCAATGAAGCAAGAGAAGGTCGGAACGTTGGTCCTAGAGATGGAGGAGCAGGGAACCATTTCTTGCTTCCTGTAGAACCAATGCCATCCAGTAGGACTTTCTTCAGTGATGGAAATGTTCAGTATTCTGAGCTGTCCAACATGGCAGCCACTGGCCACATGTGATTTTTGTGACTGAGAAACTGGATTTTAAATTTAATAGTTTAAACTAATTTAGCCTTAAATAGTCATGTGTGTCTGATGGCTGCCATATTTTCCAGGGCAGTTCTTTTTTTTTTTTTTTTTTTAACATCTTTATTGGAGTATAATTGTTTTACATTGTTGTGCTGGCTGCTGCTGTATAACAAAGTGAATCAACTCTACGACGTATACATGTATCCCCATATCCCCTCCCTCTTGCGTCTCCCTCCCACCCCTCTAGGTGGTCACAAAGCACCGAGCTGATCTCCCTGTGCTATGTGGCTGCTTCCCACTAGCTATCTATTTTACATTTGGTAGTGTATATCTGTCCATGCCACTCTCTCACTTCGTCCCAGCTTACCCTTCCCCCTCCCCGTGTCCTCAAGTCCATTCTCTACGTCTGTGTCTTTATTCCTGTCCTGCCCCTAGGTTCTTCAGAACCTTTTTTTTTTTAGATTCCATATATGTGTTAGCATACAGTATTTGTTTTTCTCTTTCTGACTTACTTCACTCTGTATGACAGACTCAAGGTCCATCCACCTCACTACAGATAACTCAATTTCATTTCTTTTTATGGCTGAGTAATAATATTCCATTGTATATATGTACCACATCTTCTTTATCCACTCATCTGTCGATGGTCACCTAGGTTGCTTCCATGTCCTGGCCATTGTAAATAGTGCTGCAATGAACATTGTGGTACATGACTCTTTTTGAATTATGGTTTTCTCAGGGTATATGCCCAGTAGTGGGATTGCTGGGTCATCTGGTAGTTCTATTTTTAGTTTTTTAAGGAACCTCCATACTGTTCTCCATAGTGGCTGTATCAATTTACATTCCCACCAACAGTGCAAGAGGGTTCCCTTTTCTCCACACCCTCTCCAGCATTTATTGTTTGTAGATTTTTTGATGATGGCCATTCTGACCGGTGTGAGTTGATACCTCATTGTAGTTTTGATTTGCATTTCTGTAATGATTAGTGACGTTGAGCATCCTTTCATGTGTTTGTTGGCAATCTGTATATCTTCTTTGGAGAAATGTCTATTTAGGTCTTCTGCCCATTTTTGGATTGAGTTGTTTGTTTTTTGATATTGAGCTGCATGAGCTTCTTGTAAATTTTGCAGATTAATCCTTTGTCAGTTGCTTCATTTGCAAATATTTTCTCCCATTCTGAGGGTTGTCTTTTCGTCTTGTTTATGGTTTCCTGTGCTATGCAAAAGCTTTTAAGTTTCATTAGGTCCCATTTGTTTATTTTTGTTTTTATTTCCATTTCTCTAGGAGGTGGGTCAAAAAGGATCTTGCTGTGATTTATGTCATACAGTGTTCTGCCTATGTTTTCCTCTAAGAGTTTGATAGTGTCTGGCCTTACATTTAGGTCTTTAATCCATTTTGAGTTTATTTTTGTGTATGGTGTTAGGAAGTGTTCTAATTTCATTCCTTTATATTGTAGCTGTCTAGTTTTCCCAGCACCACTTATTGAAGAGGCTGTCTTTTCTCCATTTTATATTCTTGCCTCCTTTATCAAAGATAAGGTGACGATACGTGGGTGGGTTTATCTCTGCGTTTTCTATCCTGTTCCATTGATCTATATTTCTGTTTTTGTGCCAGTACCATACTTTCTTGATTACTGTAGCTTTGTAGTATAGTCTGAAGTCAGGGAGCCTGATTCCTCCAGCTCCGTTTTTCTTTCTCAAGATTACTTTGGCTATTCGGGGTCTTTTGTGTTTCCATACAAAGTGTGAAATTTTTTGTTCTAGTTCTGTGAAAAATGCCGTTGGTAGTTTGATAAGGATTGCATTGAATCTGTAGATTGCTTTGGGTAGTAGAGTCATTTTCACAATGTTGATTCTTCCAGTCTAAGAACATGGTATGTCTCTCCATCTGTTTGTATCATCTTTAATTTCTTTCATCAGTATCTTATAGTTTTCTGCATACAGGTCTTTTGTCTCCTTAGGTAGGTTTATTCCTAGGTATTTTATTCTTTTTGTTGCAATGGTAAATGGGAGTGTTTCCTTAATTTCGCTTTCAGATTTTTCATCGTTAGTGTATAAGGATGCAAGAGATTTCTGTGCATTAATTTTGTATCCTGCTACTTTAGCAAATTCATTGATTAGCTCTAGTAGTTTTCTGGTAGCATCTTTAGGATTCCTTATTTATAGTATCATGTCATCTGCAAACAGTGACAGTTTTACTTCTTCTCTTCCGATTTGGATTCCTTTTATTTCTTTTTCGTCTCTGATTACTGTGACTAAAACTTCCAAAACTATGTTGAATAATAGTGGTGAGAGTGGCCAGTCTTGTCTTGTTCCTGATCTTAGTAGAAATGGTTTCAGTTTTTCACCATTGAGAATGATGTTGGCTGTGGGTGTGTCATATATGGCCTTTATTATGTTGAGGTAAGTTCCCTCTCTGCCCACTTTCTGGAGAGTTTTTATCATAAATGGGTGTTGAATTTTGTCAAAAGCTTTTTCTGCATCAATTGAGATGATCATATGATTTTTATCCTTCAGTTTGTTAATATGGTGTATCACATTGATTGATTTGCGTATATGGAATAATGAAAGCTCCTGCAAGGACGGATGAGGACCTACTCAAGAAGATCCTTCCCTCCTCACTCATCTGACTTCAGAGAGCTAAGCGCATCTTTTATGAGTTAAGCTCCTTTAGGAAAGCGTAATTTTGAATCCTGCCAAAGAGGATGTTACTACAGAGGAGAGGCGATCTTCTTTATGTACATTCCGTGATATACGATAGGGCAGACAAGTAGAGTGAACCAATAAAACCTCAAGGTCTGTTAACCTTCCACATATTCTTTCAGGTCCAATATTTGTTTGGGGTTTAGAATTGCCGGGTTGTAAAATTTTAAAGCTGGAAAGGCAGTAGAGCTCATCTCTTCAGAAGACAGATCTGAGATCCAGAGAGAGAATGGTCTAAGATGGGGTCCCCAACCCCCTGGCTGCGGACCGGTATGGGTCCGCGGCCTGTTAGGAACTGGGCTGCACAGCAGGAGGTGAGTGGTGGGCGAGCAAGTGAAGCTTCGTCTGCCGCTCCCCATTGCTCGCATTACCGCATGAACCATTCCCCCCACCCCCATCCGTGGAAAAATTTTCTTCCACGAAACCGGTCCCTGCTGCCAAAAAGGTTGGGGACCGCTGGTCTAAGACACCAAAGAGAAATGGGGACAAAATCCGGCCAAATGCCCCTCACTCAGGTCATGTCCCAGGCAGGACTGGGATGCCAGTCTTTCCTGAGTCTGCTGCCTGGAAATGGATACTTTTCTTGTAGAGTCTCTTACTAGTTTGTACATTCATTCATTTATTCATTAAAGATAAAATGCTGAGCAAAACCAGACATGAGCATTGCCCTTATGGGTCTTACAGTCTAGTTCATGAGACACATTATTCAAACAATCTCAGAAATAAATATACATTTGTATGTATGTTACAGGTATCAGGATATTTAAAGGAGACCATATGATGGGGAGATTTGACGTGTTTGGGGTTGGGAAATGCTTCCCATGGAGAAGCATTATAGTATTGAGATGAGCTCTGGTGGTTGAGCTGGTGTTAGGTTGCTAGATTTAGCAAATAAAAATACAGAATACCAGTCTTGCATTTTATCTGGCAGCCCTACATGGAGTTAGCTTTAGACTACGTTGGTAGTGGTGGTGATAAGTTGACTGAATCTTGAGATATATGTGTGATTGTGTGTGTGGGGGGGGGGTATGCTCTTTTATTAGTATAGGTATCTTAGAAAATACTGTAATTTTTAGAGGAGTTACACATTATTTTATCAACAGTATGAGATGTTTATGTGGACTTGGGAATTGGTTATCATAAGAAGGAAGTAGAAGATTCAGGTGATGATATTCCTCCTAGGATGACTCCTAGTTTCTGTTTTAGAAAACTGGGTAGATGCTGGCACCGTTTGCTGAGATAAGAAGCGCTGGAAAAGGCCAGGTTTGGTGTGTGTGGTGGGGGGAGTGGGGTCAGGGGCTTCATGATGAAATTTTCCATCCCCTTCAGCTATAATGCCTGGTATATGACACGTACCCTCAAACAGAGTAGAGGCCCTTCCTCACTGTGTAAGGAACCTAACTATTGCCCCTCACAAGGTATAAAAGTTGTGAGTGGAGCTCATAATTGGTCTTGGCTCTGCAATTTGAACCAACTTCTCATTCTTTCACTGGATGGAATCAACATCAAGGCAAGTCAAAGAAGACAAGACTAAATGTGTCTTTCCTCCTTGGCCCAACTTCCTAATTGTGACCCTGAGCTAACGTATTTGATAAAGCTCTTGAAATAAATCAGCAGCACCATCTCCTTTTTGCCTTGCTTTCCTTTTTTTTCTCCTGTTGACATTTGTGCTCAGTAAGACAGGTTGCTGCCTCAGCCAGCCCTTGGGGCTTCTCCGGGAGAGAGTTTACAAGGGCTGAACTATTCAGTGGGGTGGTTCCAAACATGCCTGTTTTACAAATGCCTCTGGGTAGAAGAGGCTGATTATACACTTTGAGCCTTGCAAAGATTGCCCCTCAGCGTGGAAGTGCGGTGCCAGTGTGACATTTCCAATTGGAGTTATGGGTTGCATATCTCTGCATGTTAATTACGAAGGGGGGGGTGTCAGCCTTCAATAATGGTACTGTTCTGCTTCCTAGAAGGTCTACAAAAAGGCAGCTGCCAAGGGTCTACTTTGAGGGGACACGGAGATAAAGCAGGGGTGAAGAGAGTTCTTGTTTGTCATTGAGGAAGACGAGACCATCTGGAGTCCTGTTCTTTGGCAGGCCTCAGCAGCCGTCTGTTGGCATAAGCTCTGTTGGCAAACTCCACCATGCAGTGTTCTCTGTTGATAACGAAAGAACCAAAGAAAATCTGTGTGACAATTGTCCGTTCCTCTGCCTGTGAAGACGAGGAGGCTGAGGCCAGGGACGTTTCACTTAATTTTCTGCTCAGAGATCCCCAGCAATTCCTGGAGTCGAGAGCATAGATGATCGGGACAGATCCATGTTTAAATGCCAGTCATCACTTATGCATTGTGTGAATCTCAATTTCTTCATCTGAAAATGGGAATATTGATGGGGTTTTTTTTTTTTCCTGTAGGATTGTTAAAGATTAGAATTAGTGAATGTGTGGGTAGTGACCTGGTAGGTGCACAATAAAGGTAACTTTTTGTTAATGTTGTTCTTTATTTTTTTATAAATTTATTTGTTTATTATTTATTTATGGCTGAGTTAGCTTTTTGTTGCTGCACGCGGGCTTTCTCTAGTTGCGGCAAGTGGGGGCTACTCTTCGTTGTGATGCACGGGCTTCTCATTGCGATGGCTTCTCTTGTTGCGGAGCATGGGCTCTAGGCACGCGGGCTTCAGTAGTTGCGGTGTGTGGGCTTCAGTAGTTGTGGCTCATGGGCTCTAGAGCACAGGCTCAGTAGTTGTGCCGCACAGGCTTAGTTGCTCCGCGGCATGTGGGATCTTCCCAGACCAGGGCTCGAACCCGTGTCGCCTGCATTGGCAGGCGGATTCTTAACGCTGCACCACCAGGCAAGCCCTAATGTTGTTCTTTAAATACATACTTTGATAACAATGCTATCTTTTACATCGTAGAGCTGTTATCTGCTCACAGCATCAGGTGCAATTTGAGACACTGGGGTTTATTATCCTAATATTGTGCCAGCACAATGCTGAGTGCTTTATACATGTGGTCTGTTGACATCTGTCTGTTAGGTGGATACTAGTCTTTATACCATGAGAACTGAGGCTGGAAAGAGACAGGTCCTTTACCTTAGGGTGACAAAGCTATTAACTTATTTTGCCCTTTTTTGGTCTTAAATTCAAAGGTAAATGGCACTGGCAAGAACAAACCTCTAATTATAGGACATGGGCTTACTGTCCTTCTGTGCATGCACATCATAGATTTGTAGGGTGGAGCAGGTCAGAAAAGGAAGAGTAAAAAGAAAGTGATGGGAGCCCGGCCACCTCAGGACGTGTGTGTTGGCTAACACGGGGACTATCGGATGGTCAGGTTCGTGTCTCTTAGAAATGATGCAGGGAGTCTCTTGCACATACTCTCCGTAAGGTTTGTGTTTCTCCCATGGCTAGGCTTGGTCTGATGGTGACCAGAGTGGAAGTGATTGATAAGGTGGAGAGTTTCCCGGAAGGGTGGGGTTTTGAATTTAAGTGCCTGGGCGTCCAGGTAGGTGGAGTGAGAGAGTGTATAGGGGCGGGTAGAGGCAGTGCTGGTGGTAACTGTGGCAAACAGGGGAGTCCATTATGTGTTGAGCAAGCAACTGGCAAAGTGAAGTGATGTGGATCTGAGATCATTCAGATAGAATTGATGGACTGGAGAGAAACTGCTGTGAGTCATGCGATTAAAAAACAGTTCCACAATATAGGTATTGAGGAGCATCCCCAGCTGGGATTCATGTGTCCTGTCTCCACTTGTTTGGTTACTCATCCTGCAAAGAATCACTGAGTGACACTGTGCGCCTGGCACCATGTTTGGTTTGGGAATGCAGTGGTGCACAAAACACATGTGGCTCCTGCCTTCATGGAGCTTACAGTCTAGAGGTAAAGACAGATACTGATTCATTAAACAGTCTGATAAATTCAGCAAAATTCAAAATTTCAGGCGCCACCTTGACCTGCTGAAAGAGAATCTCCATTTAATGTAACTATTATTTGCACAAAGTTTAAAAAACCGATGTACACCATGCAGAGCATTTGTGAAGATCATGTTTTAGTCCCATTTTCACCTTTCCAGCATAGTGCCTGGCATAACAAGAGGTTCTTGGTAAGGAAATGAATGAATGGATACTAAATTTGTACAAAGCGAGAGACTGTAAGGATTTGATTCATTCTGGCCTAAAACTCAGGGTTACGGTCCTCCTTCAATATTTTATCAAGCTCTAGAAATTGATTTGCAGTCCCCATTAATTTGTAAATGTGTGTCAGAAAATATTTTCTTTGGCTTCGTCATGACCAAAGAGTGTGCGTGTTAACTAAGGCCAGCGGTGGCTTTCTCTTGCGTCTTCCCTGCCCTCCCCTCCCTCCCCAGCCACCATCCCTGCTGAGTTGTATTGTAGAACCAGTTCTGAAAGTAGTAGCCAGGACACACACATTGTTGGGAGGGAGCCCGGCTGCCTCAGGAGATGTGTGTTGGCTAACATGGGGACTGTGAGATGGTCAGGTCTCTTAGAAACGATGCAGACTGCCAAGTGATAACCCAAATTAATCTTTTATTCATTTGTAATTCTTCAAATGATTTTTATTTAGTACCACTAAGCGATTCATATATTCTTCACAGGAAGTCTCCTGTGCATACTCTCTGTAAGGTTTGTGTTTCTCCCATGGCTAGGCTTGGTCTGATGGTGACCAGAGTGGAAATGATTGATAAGGTGGAGAGTTTCCCGGAAGGGCGGGGTTTTGAATTTAAGTGCCTGGGCGTCCAGGTAGGTGGAGTGAGAGAGTATATAGGGCTGGTAGAGGCAGTGCTGGTGGTAACTGGCAGATGGGGAGTGCATGAGCCATCTTGCCCTTGGTTGCATGGAAAGACAACGTGGGATCATGGCATGACCACATCAGCCAGAAGTGCAGGGTCCAAAACCAGATTCACCCAAAATCAATTCACTGAAAGACCAGTCTGTGAATTATAGAGGATTTTTGAAGCTTAAGGTTTTCTTCTATCCCTCCTGTGTGCATGCCCCTTTATCTGCCCAGACCTTTGCATTGCAGCAGCCTTAGGGCACTCTTCTAGATTGGGGCCCAGATGTTTGTCTGGCAAGGGCTGGGCAGACCAAGAGTAGGAGCCAAAACCTTTGTGCAGAAATCCTTAATTCAGTGAGTGTGTTCCTGGTGAATTTGGTGACACACTTGTCACCAACATTGCCTATAAAAGACAAATCCAAAGAACCAGACCTTACAGTTTGTCAAGCAGCACCTCCCAGTATATCCAGATTTTAATCAGAAATATTCAGTTTTTAAATGTTGGTCACTGATTCAGATGATTTTTAAAAATAGATCTGCAAAGGAAAGTTGAACCCTCTGCCCTTAGAAAACCACGAGATAGAAGCTTTTCTGTAAAGGTTGTAGGCAATACGGGAAATTAGAAATGCTGGAGAAGTTTGAATAATTACACCGTCTCATACTTATAATACCTTATAGTTTACAGGATGCCTTCAAGAATGTTACATCATTTGATTTTCATGATAATCCTGTGATGTTGTTAGAGCTCATGCTACCATTCCCATTTCACAGAGAAAGTGAGACTGAGAGTAAGTAACTTGCCCAAGGTTATTTGGTCATTGGCATTGCTTGTTCCTTTACATCAGTAAAGGAATGTTACTCAGTTACCATGTGGCAAGCGCTTCAGACACATTGTCTCATTAATCCTTCCAACAAGGTGTAAGGAACCTCATTTTAAAGATTAGAAACATACACTATTAACATTAAGTAGCATTTATCAAGCCTCCCTGTAGTGAAGCCTTTTATGTGTGCTAAAGGTATGAAATGGACTGTCTCATTGTATTCTCATAATAGGCACTCTAGGTAGAAACTCGGTGTTCTTAAAATTCCCAATTTTACAGAAGAGGATGAAGATTTTTTTAAAAAATGGTTAAATGACTTGGCCAGGGTTATATAACCAATTAGCAGTGAAGTTGGCATTTGAATCCCAGGCTGTCCTCTTCCAAGATCTTTGTCACTGCCATGTGCCGAGCGCTGCCAATGCCTATACAGTAGATTAACCCAAATGAAATTGCTGATATTCGGCAGTTTGTCTTTTACAACAGCAATTTTGTACAGTTCAACCTAATAATATGTACTTTATCTGTCTCCAATTGATCTTAAAGCTAATTTCCAGAAACAGGAAACAATGATGAATAAGTGGGTTGTTTGGGGGAGTTTGTAATTGCATTGAGAAATCTGCTAATCATTTATTAACTTCAGAAAGACCCTGAACTTGACAACTGAGGAAAATCCACACATATTTGTCAAATTTAACTAGAACTTTTCTTTTTCACACATTTATTTCTGTCATAAACTGAGGATGCCTAAGTTTTCATTGATTTTTAAATGACAGTAGTTTCATGAACATTGCCTTGGCTTAATGGCACTGAAAATGAGTGATAATGATTGCAAAATTATAACTATAAAATTATGAATAAAGGGTCCTATCTTTTAGTCACATCTTTCAGTGTAAGATTCTTATTTGCAGACACTGGTCTTACTTTAACCTCTAACTCAAAAATGTACATGATGTTTTGGTATAATAGTGATCATAAGGAATTAGAATTGATTCGTTAGAGGTTTGTCTCTATCTTTTGTCCACGATGAAGATTACTGTGTAAATAGTTAGCTGTTTTACTTACCTAAACCTCACTAACGGTCTTCAGTTCATGAGAATAGTCAATGCTGCGGCTGTGTTCCAACTTCATCAAAGGCACGGTTCATCCTTTGGTTGTAACCTCTTTAGAAATGCGGGTCGAGTCTTGGTTCGTACATATGTTCATTCTTCCCTGTGCTTGTGTTACTCCCTAAAAACACACATGGATGCCTTTTCTTCAAGCTGGTTCTGTTCAATCCCTATACCTTTAAGTTGGAAACCTGAAAGAAGTTTTTTGAAGAGGTTGAAATATTACCTTCTGTGAAAGAACTGTAATGATTGAATTGAATACAAGCCACCAGAATGCACTTATCAGGTTTCTATTTGGTTTCCTTCAAATTCAAACATGGTGCCCGGTAGTCTACTACTGCTCTTTTTAATATGCATTTTCAGGGTTCCCCTGCTGAAACATGCTGTTTACACCACTCTCAAAGAAAGTGGGTGCATATACTCATAAATTTGATGATTCATAAAATATTTTAGAGAAATAGTGTTAAGAAAGAAATTTTTAATTATAAAGATAAATTTAATGGATATAAATTCTTTATCACCTATGTGTCTCATGCTAAGCAGCATACTACTGTCTCCCTTTCTTTTTGTGCTTGTATAATAAAATGTGTATTTTATATAATTATGTGCTGAGGTTAGACAATGCGGTAAGATTCTTGGGAAGAAACTGTGTACAGGATTTGTTAGTATTTACAAATTCTACTTTACTAAGCATAGAATTACAAACGTTACTTAGGCTTTTCTTTTTTTTTTTTGGCTGCACTGGGTCTTTGTTGCGACGCGTGGGCTCTTCTCGTTGGTGGTGCACGGACTTCTCTCTAGTTGCGGCACGCAGGCTTAGTTGCCCCGAGTCATGTGGGATCTTAGTTCCCTGACCAGGGATAGAACCCGCATCCCCTGCTTTGGAAGGCGGATTCTTAACCACTGGACCACCAGGGAAGTCCCTACTTATGATTTTTTTTTTCTTTTTTAAATAAATTTATTTATTTATTTATTTATTTGTGGCTGCATTGGGTCTTCGTTGCTGCACACGGGCTTTCTCTAGTTGCGGCGAGTGGGGGCTACTCTTCATTGCGGTGCGCAGGCTTCTCATTGCAGTGGCTTCTCTTGTTGCAAAGCACAGGCTCTAGGTGCGCAGGCTTCAGTAGTTGTGGCACGCGGGCTCAGTAGTTGTGGCGCACAGGCTTAGTTGCTCTGTGGCATGTGGGATCTTCCCGGACCAGGGATTGAACCCGTGTCCCCTGCATTGGCAGGCGGATTGTTAACCACTGCGCCACCAGGGAAGTCCCCCCTACTTACGATTTTTTGAAGGGCTCAATATGATCTAGCCTCCTGGCCTTACTCCTTTGATGTGAGAGGGTGAATGGATCAATGGCATTCTGATGTTGATGTTTTTTTATCATGTAGTCACTGAATATTATTGATTATAAGCTGTATTTTTCAAACTTTGGCCATTCATGACTCACCTTCATGATTTTGTCTATATCTTAACATAGTATCTTTTATTTACTTGAAGTTTTCTTTAAAAGAACTCAATTTTTACCTTAGGTGTTCAAAAGGAAACTCATCGCTACCATTGCTATTATTTACTCGATTAATTTCTTATTAAATATAGCTGCTTTTTTAAACTTCAGGTTTAACTGCAAGTTTAAAAAAGTCAATTTTATAAAGTATTGCTTTATCACTTAAGTTTTAGAAGTAAATGTTATATTTTACTACCATCACTTACTAGTTAGATTTTTCTACTGCACATTAAAAATATACACATATTAAAATAAAAATTAAAACGTAAAAACCCATCCAGGTACCACTCAGAGTCACATAGCACACACGACAGTCAGACCTGAGGCAAACTCTGGGGGAAGTGGCTAAAAGTGAAAATGGGCACTTACTAAACGAGTGACCCATGAGGGGTGCCACTGTGCCACTGTCGACACAAGAGTTTCCTGTTAAAACTGGGTGAGGATTTGTTCCAACCACACACGACCTTGAGAGTCAGGCCTGCCATTCAGTTAAAGAGGCGCCACGTGGTGTTCACTTTCCTTTTTAAAAAAATATTGCCCTGGTTCCCTCTTGAGGAGTCCCCTTATTAATGGAGGGTGACCTCAACTTTGTTGGCCTGTAAGGGTGCCGGCAGTAATGGATTTGTTATTTTGTGTGCCACTCTCTCTAAATTGGATTCCGCATTATGCTGGTGCATATATGTAAAAAGGTGACCGATTGAAATTCAAATGTAATGAGGATGAAGCTCTGCCATTCAGCACAGACGCCTTTGTTTTTAGCCCTAGTAGGTTCTTTGCCCCATCACAATGCAGCTTTCCTCCTGGCTTCCGAAATCACCATGTCTTAGTGGGTAGGACCGACATGTTTTCTAACCCATTCCAGAAATGAAATGCAGTTTGTTCTGGTTTTCTAGTTAAAAAAAAAAATTTTTTTAATGGGCTAAGAGATTTGGATTTGCAGTCTTGAGAATAACAGTATTCTTTCTGAAACATGCAAATGTGTCTCTCCATCACCTAGGAAACTATTATGGGACACCCAAACCTCCTAGCCAGCCACTCAGTGGGAAAGTGATCACGACGGATGCCTTGCAAAGCCTTCATTCTGGCTCCAAGCAGTCAACCCCAAAGCGAACCAAGTCCTACAATGACATGCAAAATGCTGGCATAGTCCACGCGGAGAATGAGGAAGAAGATGATGCTCCTGAAATGAACAGCAGCTTCACAGGTAAAGACCAGACGATGTTCCCCCTCGATGGACTTAGGGAAAGAGGGCTGGGGGAGGCTTTTGTGAAGAGTCACAAGAAGGTTTCTATTCTCAGGAGGAATTTGGAAGGATCGCCAAAATTCAAACTCTGACCACACGGTGCTTGGGGAAGAGACGGTCTTTTCCCTGGTCTGTTTTTCATGCTTCTTGGCAAGAGTATTTTAACTTCACCCAGCTATCTTAAAGGGGCAGGAGGGCAGTGTTTGTAGAAGGAGATCAAGAATAATCAGCATCCTTTCTTTCTCTTCAAAATGATATCTATAAGAATCTGTTTTGTTCATTTATTACTTAGTCTTGACACTGCTCCATAATTATGGCTGATTGCTTGTAAAGACAAATAGGAGAATTTGTTTAATAGTTTAATATCACTTGATGCTGTATGGAAGGCTAGCAGCATCCTTTTTTCTCATACCTTTGCAAGTAGAGATACAGTGGAAATAAATCATGTGTTAACTTATGCAAATTGTACTATATTCCCTAAGAGGGAAAAGATGAAAAAGTAATAAATACTATAAGATTATATACTGCATATGTATTTTATATTATATAGCATATATTACTCATTGCATTATATTTTTATATCTGCATTCAGGGCTATCTACGCCCAAGCTTAGGTAGGCTGTATTTTATGAGGGGATCTTCAAGGACAAGTCCTCTGGATAAGGATGTACAGGTTAGGAATTGCACGTTTCCTGGAGGCACCGTTCACAGAGGCTGTGATATATGTTCCTTGGGTTAGTGCAGTGACCCAGAACTGTTCAGTAATATTTTTGACTCTTTGGGGGTTTGACCTTATATAGTAACTCAAAACGTCGCAGCTGAATAAGACGTGAGTTACTCCAGTCGATAATGTTGTGACTTTGAAGACCGCTTGTTTTTTCTGTTTTTCCTATACTTATTTTCTTTGATATTTTAGAGTTGCAGCTCTGTATTTTCCTCCTTGTGCTACCAAGTCTACTAGAATATTTAGAAAAAAGTTTGTGTTAGTTGAATGCTTTCTCCTGCCTGTATGGGCCTTTCTGAAGCCTAAAATTTTTCAAGGCAACAATTAAAAAAAAGTTTTAATGGCTTATCATCGTAACAGTAGCCCAACACTTCCACAAGAAGCACTAGGGAAAGGAGGAGTCCTGGCTTGCTGTCCTAGCTTTGTTCATGGTAGCTGTCTTATTATGAACATAGTCTCTAACTGCTCTCATCTGTAAAATGACTGGTTAGGATTAAATCACATCTAGGTTCCCCCTTCCAGCGCTAAGAATTCGAGTCCATGAAAATTTCCATTTTCTCAATTAGAATGGATTAGGCCAAGTGGCTGACCTACAGTTGCAATATCTGGAATAAATTTACCCATTGCTACATATTTGTTTATTGAAATCAGTTAATTTCATCCACTTCAAAATATTTTATCCATTTATAGTAGTCCTCACCGAAATGAAAGCAGATTATGAAAAAAAGTCAATACTTCCTTGAAAAAAAAATAGCCACTATTTTAATGTCTTGATCTTCCAACAAATAAGGATAGCAAATTATGATATTACCCAAAAATATAGATGTGGGCACAGAAATAGAAAGACCTTGGGGGTAACATGCATCGAAACAGTTCTGCCAAGCTGACTGGATGGTCCCCAAGAAGCTTGGGTGCCTTTATTTGTCCTCCATTAACTAAGTAGATTTCTCGGTACAAAGCAAGAACAGAGTAGGGATAGTTGAGTGTAGGTCTTGATGCTTTTCCAATTTCTAACCACTGTAAATCTCTGTCTGTAGAAGCCAGGCCTCAGAAAATCTGACCTCATAACATCCCTACTTGAATTCCTGGTGTTGGAAAACAAAAAACAAAAAAAACACCTGGGCCTGGGTCATCATTGCTAAAGGCAGTCTGATCATTAGTTTCTGCACAAAAAAAGAAAGCCAAGTGGCGCCTGATGGGATGCATGGAGAGAGACTTGATTTTGAGATACACAAGTGATGGGGCATCTTCAATACGGAAGGGATATTTTGAATAAATGCCTCCTCACTTACCAAACTACAAGTATGACAGCTGACAACATGTCATACCCTGACTCATATGAATTCTTTCAAATAATTGAGACTACCCAGTCTGTGGTATGTGTATCAAGCTAGCTGTGTCAAAGCATCTGCGCTCCGAACCTCTTTAAGTAGCAATCCACCAGCTGCTTCGAGCACAGAGTGGCAGTACCATAATGAAGTCTTGGCTCCTGGTTGAGCCAATTGTGATAGAGGCATGAGTGTCAGATTCAAATGTACAAACACTATGGAGCTATTTAAAATGATATTTACCAGGATATTTTTAATAACAGGCTCTTGGTACGATCTCAGCTGACTTCTGCTTGGGTCTTTTGAAGGGGGCACAAAATGTCTAAATAACATGCCTAAATAACATTAGCACTATCTACTGGTAAAAGAGCAGGGAGTTTAAGGCCAGGAGCATCCTGGGGAGGTCGCTTCTTCCTTCCTTCCTTTCTGCAACCAAAGATGGAGGCAGGAGCTGAGTAAGGAGCAGTCATCCCAGATTCTCACCATAGAACTTGACTGTTGAACACAAGGCAGTAGGACAGTCTCCTACAAATTATGCCCAAATTACAGACCTAAAGGAGGCCCTGGAGAGAGAACACTGTTTATGTGTGCTTCATGAAGGTAGACTACACTGTTGGGCAAAGCACACAGTTATTTATGCAAATAAATTAAAACATTTGTGAAAGTATTTTGTTCATTATAGACAACTTGAAAAATACATAACAAACCACCGCAACTAAAAAGTCGCTGATCCATCCATTAACCACCTCTAAGAGACACCAAAAATGTTATTTAATTGTGTTCCTAAGCTTGTTTTCCCAACAGCCTCCCTATTGTTGAACATCAGACTGCTGATGCTTCTTTTTCATTAGCAGTTAATGATATAATATTGCTTTGGAATGTCAAGAGGTAATGATATTACCAAAAGAGCTAATGGTTCCCCAGTGCTCTGTGGCAGGCACTTTGCTACGCTCTCATGCATATACTAGGGAGGTCTAATCGCTTGTCCAGTATCACAGAGCCAGTGAGGGTGAAAGCTGTCATTTCAGCCCAAAAAGTCTGACTCCAGAATCTGCGTGGCTCATCCACTGTGTTATTTGTGTTTTAAGTCAAGTTTATTAGCCCTTTGTAGCCTCAAAGGTTTTGACTGGTTATGTACACAGTGAGGGAGGCACATAAATCTGAATGCATGTGTAATTTAAAATAAGCTCCAGAATGTATGTTTGACATGAGCTTATGTTGTCAAAGTCACCTTCAAATGCTCCCAAGTGTGTCTGTGTATGTAAATGCTGGGAAGCTTCTGATTTACCATGAATGAAAATGTTTTACATGTTTACGGTTATGAATCATTTTCACATGTATCCTATAAACCTCCTGGAAATCTTGAGAGATAGGCAGCCTAAGTATTATCTTCCCCATTTTGCAGATGAGAACACTGAGGAATAGTGTGTGTTAAGCTCACTAGACAATGCAAGAATCCAGCCTCCTGTTTGCTTACCCAGTCTGTGTTCCAGTAATTCATTCTACCTGTCCTCTTTGGATGCATTGGCAATCTTTAGTAAGAGAGTGATAGCAGTACTTTTAAATGTTTGGTAAATTAAATGAAAGAGTTTTTGAAGTCAGAGCATGTGTGAAGTCAAAGCCATGATTAGGACTATGAAGTTTTGGAATCTGCTCTATGTCTGCCCCAGTCTCTCATTTTTGGACTCTGATTTTCTTTCAGAGAATGAGATTGTTTTAAGGTTCTCCCGAACTAGAAAGAAGAAACAGAACACCAAACATATCAAGTTGTATACATTAAATATCTGTCACCTTTTTAAAAAAATTAAGCAGATGGAAGGAATTCTTTGACAATGTACATGTGTATCAAATCATCACAATGTGCATTTTAAATATCTTACAGTTTTATTTGTCAATTATACCTCAGTAAAGCTGAAAAATTAATATCAATAGATTTTTGTATGTCAATCATATGTAAATAAAGCTTTTTTTTTTTAAAGAAGACACTGAAAACATATAAAATAAAAAATAGTTGGATAATTTAAAATAAGGTCTAGTTGCTGGAGGGATTTCTTATTTCTCTAGTAAATTAAAATTACATATATATTTTTTTAGTGAGCTAACATTCCCTTCATGTAGTCGAGGTTTTGGAGTACTGGCAGGACTTTTTCCTCCCCTCTTCTTCCCCTCCCCTTTCCATGAATTGTGTACATTCAGTATTAAACCAAGTGGTTTCTCTTTTCATATGTAGTGGCCCACCTATGGCCACCACCCTTTTCCTGTTACATCCAGTTTCTATTAAAATAGGTTAATTAAAATGTTTCAATAAAATTACTGAATGTCTACTATTGTCGCAGCATTTCTCTGACTCTGAAATATCATATTAATAGATGATCGCTGACCTTGGCCCTTGGTGTTTCCAGTAGCAGATCCCAGTCCTGAGCTCTCTTGAGCACTCACTGAGCTCCAGGCACTTCTGCAGTTTTGCATGTATTGAATCGTTCCATTTTTGTGGTGTGTGTGTTATGCCCATTTTACAGATGAGGAAACAAATGCTCAGAAAGGTAAAGTCTCTTCTAAAGTCACACAGCTAGAAATAGGCAAACTATGATTTGTTCTGTGGTTTGATGTCAAATCCATCCTTTTTCTGCCTATTTGTAACGAATTGACAGCCTGAGGGCCAGCTCTGCCCTGCAAACAAAAATTAATAATAACAACTTTAATGAAGAAGATGATGTTTACTGTACTGAGTGCTTTACATAAACTAATCCTCCCCACAACCTTATGAGGTAAGTACTGTTATTATCCCCACTTTACAGATAAGGAAACTAAGGCACATAGAGGTTGAGTGTGTTTCCCAAGTTAGTCAAGAGTAAAGCCAGGATTCAAACTCAAGCAGTCTGGCTTCAGAGTCAGTGCTTATAACCACTATCTTTCATTTTCTTGCTTGTGCTACACCATTTTATTTTTAAAAGGAATTAGGATTGGAAAATTAGAAGTTTTTGCATAAAAATATAGATTTCCACCTTCTCTTGAAAAAATCAGAAATGCGGAAACCCTGAGTCCACTTTTCCCCAGGATGCTAATTGCCTGGCACTGAGTTCTCTGCTCCCTTCAGAAAGGATATACCCTCTCCAGTGTTCTAGACATACATCATTTGTGTCTCCGACCTGGCATCAGTGGTTATAGGAATTTGTACACTGAGGCTGCACCGTACCCTGGCGCATTGCCAGTTGGGCAAAACCCCTCCTAGAAGCTAAAGGTTCTAGTGATTTTTTGTTGTTGAGCACTTTTTCTATCTCTGTCTTCAAAGTGTAATGCTTGTACTTGAATCTCCATCACCTGGGTGCTCTCAAAATATACATTTTTGAACCGAATTCCAAATCTATTGTCTGAAGTAGGGAGCCATGTCTGCATTTTAGCAATCTCTGCAGGGACTTCACTGGTAGCACAGTGACTAAGACTCCACACTCCCAATGCAGGGGGCCTGGGTTCGTCCCTGGTCAGGGAATTAGATTCCACATGCTTGCTGCAACTAGGAGTTCACATGCCACAACTAAGGAGCCCACGTGCTGCAACTAAGGAGCTGGCGAGCCGCAACTAAGGAGCCCACATGCCACATCTAAGACCTGGTGCAACCAAATAAATAAATAAATAAATAAATAAATATTAAACAAAACAAACAAACAGAAATCTCTCCAGGTGATTCTTACATATGCTTAAGCTTAAGAAGGGTACCTTCCAATGATGTACCAGAAATGAATACATTTTGGCTCCTAGAGAATGAAGGGTGAATCTCTTAATTCTTGCCATGTTTTGAATTTTTGCTATTGATTAGTAATTTCAAAATTTTTCTTCCATAGTGGCCTAATTTCCTCTTTTTCCTTCAAACTTATAGTTGTTTTTTTAACCTGCGCTCATGGGTGCAAATTGTAAAATCAACTCAAATCGGTTTCAGCAGGAAAGGGAATTTAGGAGATCAAGCAATTGAAGAGGCCAGGAGTACATGAAATCAGAGAGGCTTCATCAGGGGTACTAGGTGACTTTCTCTGTATTTCATCTCTGCTTTCCTCTACATGGGTTTAATTTTCAGACAAGTCTTGCCAAGCTTTACGACATGAGACTCTTATCAGCTTAATAACTTCAGCATCAAGAGGCTACCTCTTGCTTGATAGTTCCAGCAAGCACTTCCATGCCTACATTAGTTTGCCTTGGATCATGTGCTTGATCCAGTCATAAAGGCAAGAGTGATATGGGTGTGACTTGGGCCCACTGCATGAACTTGGAGTGGGTATAAGTCAGTCCCCACCTGGACCACATGGACCTTGAATGGAGGAGGTGATTTCCAAATGGAGATCTGAGCGGTGGTACCAGAAGACAAGGGGATAGATGCAAGGCAGGGAAAGACCAGTCAGCCTCGTCAACGGCGGTGGATTTTTGGTGGAGGTGGTTGTTTAGTAGGCTTGACATGTCCTCCATCCAACTTTTGGATTACCTTTATTCTCGTGTGTGTTGTTGGGAGCTATTCATCGGAGGAAGATTTGAAAACAGCCTTTCATTATTCCTCAGTCTGCTTTGAGTAAATCAGAAATGTCTGCAGGAGAATTACTGTGGGAGATAGAAAATGACTACATCCCCAGATTAATATGTTTTAAAGCCCCATGGAGATTGAGAATGTCAACAATGCCGTCTGTGGAGACTTCGATGACATCACCCCTTGTTGTTTCTAGTTAATAAGAAGGCAAGGAGACTCAGGTACTTAGAGCCTTCAGGACTCAAGTCAAAGCAGTCCACCAACAATACTGTTCTGGGGGTAACTGTCTTGGTTTTCACAGTAACATTCACCTCACTTTTCCCAAGGAGGCTAGAATCTGACTCAGTGGTAGAGCTGTCTCTATATTCTAAACGTTTTGGAATTGATTTTTTTCTTGCCTCCAAAAGTCCTCTTCAGTCATGAAACCAAATGATACCTACGGGATGAGAGTGCAGCTCAGTCTTTGATCTGATGACCTTCTTAGTTTAAGGGACTTGAGGGTTTGAGTCATGAATATGTTTCTTCTTTGACATTTCCAAGATTGTGAGCAATGCATTATTTGAGCATGCTTTTCCCTTCTTTCTTTTTCAGTAAATAAAGTTGATTCATCATTTTGATGTTTTCTATTAAAAGAACTTTCATCTAAATAAAACAGAGTATAGTCGATGTCCAGCAATTAGGAAAGGATGAAGGCTTTTAAGAATATAGATGCCCACAGTAGTGAACACCTCCATTTGGGGTATGATTGACGATGTTTTTTTTCTCTCCCCATGATTAAACAGCCGATTCTGGTGACCAAGAAGAGCACAGTCTTCAAGAAGCAACGCTCCCGCCTGTGAATAGTAGCATCATCGCCGCTCCCATCACGGACCCTTCTCAGAAGTTCCCTCAATACCTACCTCTTTCTGCAGAGGATAATTTAGGTCCTCTACCTGAAAACTGGGAGATGGCCTATACCGAAAACGGAGAAGTCTATTTTATAGAGTAAAGTACCATTATTTCTACATGAATCTCTCCCTTTTTTTCCACTTCCCTTCTTTCTCTTTCTCTAGCAGCTCTGATGTAAATTTATTGTAAAAGGATTGATCATGTGCTGGTGGTCTTCTCTCCTACAATTTAACAAGCCTTGTACAAAAAAGCAGTTAGCATAACATCCTAATCATTGAATCTGAAGAGCTGGAGGAAGCATAAGATTAATAATTTCCCTAAAGAGTTAGACAACTAAACTATGGTGTATATATAAATTATGGTATTATATATGAAGACTATATCTAGCTGCTTAGAATATATAAATCCTTTGCTTATTTTTTCTTAAGTAGGTTGTAGTTTCCTTTTTTTTTTTTTTTTTGAGTTTTAAGAGTTCTTCATATATTCTGGATACAATTCCTTTATTATATTTGTGATTTGCAAACATTTTTTCCAAGTCTGGCTTTTCTTTTCATTGTCTTAACTGTGTCTTTTGAAGAGCCAGAAGTTCTTAATTTTTATGAAGTCTAATTTATCACTTTGTTTTCCTTTGTGGATTGTGTTTTTAGTGTAGAAGCTAAGAAATCTTTGCCTAACTCAAAGTCAAAATGCAGTTTTTTTCTGCTATATTTCTTTTAGAAGTTGTATAGTTTACATTTTACATTTACGTCTATGATCCATTTTAAGTTAATTTTTTTACATGGTGCAAGGTATAAGGATTGAAGTTTGAGAATATAGAGATTGAAAAGTCTTTCAAAATTAAAAACTTAATATTATATAGTTAAACATTTAACAAATAACCTGGAAAGGAAAATATTACATAAAACTGAAACCATTCTAGAAAATCTAAGATAATGTAATTTCTTAACCAGTAGTCAATTTTTTAAATGTTGTACTTTGGCTCTATTGTTGAGATTCCCTATTAAGATTCACCATAGTTTTATGTACCACTAAAAAAGAAAAACAAAATGATCAATTAAACTATAAAATAATTAAAAACATAGGTAAGTCTGTTCTTCTTAAATACTGCGTGTTGACCAAAAAGTTCATTTGGGTTTTTCCATAAGATGTTACAGAAAAACTCGAACGAACTTTTTGGCCAACCCAATAGATCAATGTTGAAGATCTGCTGTTCAGGGAACAATAACAAAGGACATTTTTGAACAACATATGAAGTATCGCACCTTTGTAAAATATATGGGTATATACACATATCTGCTGTGTTATTATATGTGTATATTTGTTTTCCATGAATATGTAGATATAGTTCTATGTGTAGAAAAATTCTGGAAGTATCTATTAACACTTGAGTTTGAGTTAAGTAAGGAATTTAAAGAATTTATTTTCTTAACTACATTATACATGTCTGTGGGGTTTGAATATATATTTCCACTCAAATAGATATTCTAGCATATATTTTGTAATTAGAAAAATCAGCAAGGGTAAGAAAGTATAATTTTCCTAAGGACATGGGAGTGAGGGAAAAGGCTTGGGTCTCGGGACACCCTCTTTCAGAACTAACCTAGGAAATCAGAGATGAGTGAACTATACCTCCTGGGTTATTTTCCATCCAGAAGGAGGGGACAGTCCCCATTTCTGTCTTCATGTTCATGACAAATGCTTATTGCAGACAGGGATGGATGATGAAGTCTTTTCCTGGGAGTTAGGGAAATATAGTGGTTAAGAGCTCCCCTAAAAACTCATGTTGTTTCTACCCCTTACTATTTGTATGATCTTGGGAACTTGAGTTTGCCTCTCTGCATCTCAGTTTTCCCTGTGTGTAGAAGGACATGAATGTTGTGGATCATGCCTACCCTGTCAGATTTTCGTGAGAGTTAGATGAGATAATGGATGTAAAGCGTGGGCTAGTATTAATTACTGAGCATTATTTTTACTGTTACCGTTTTTATCATCATTTGGTTACCACAGAGGAGTTTAAATGTTATGAAAATGGATGTCAACTATAAGCTTAGAATTTTGTACTTAGCTTTTGCAATAAATTGCCTTTAAAGTTATGTCCATTAGTAAGGAAAAATTATGTTGAGCAAAGGAAAATATAACAGAGGAATTCCTAATAGAGAGTAATACGTGAAACTCAAATTTTTGGAAAAGAATGCATCGATAGGGGCTTCCCTGGTGGCGCAGTGGTTAAGAATCTGCCTGCCAATGCAGGGGACACGGGTTCGGGCCCTGGTCCGGGAAGATCCCACATGCCACGGAGCAACTAAGCCTGTGTGCCGCGGAGGAACTAAGCCCGTGTGCCACGACTACTGAGCCTGCGCTCTAGAGCCTATGAGCCACAACTACCGAGCCCTCGTGCCACAACTACTGAAGCCCGCACACCGCAACTACTGAAGCCTGTGCACCTAGAGCCCATGCTCTGCAACAGGAGAAGCCACCGCAGTGAGAAGCCCACGCACCACACACTGCAACGAAGGGTAGCCCCCGCTCACCGCAACTAGAGAAAGCCTGCGCGCAGCAATGAAGACCCAACGCAGCCAAAAATTAAAAATAAATAAAATAAATTTATTAAAAAAAAAGAACGTATTGATAGTTTTGCTCAAGACTGACTTGATGAATTTGAAAAAAGAAAGTTGGTTATTTTGATGGTTAGTGAGGACTGTGCTTAGTAAAAATGGTTAGCAAAGACCCAAGACTGTGGCTGATTTATAGGAGAGTACAGTGATTTGCTTACTTTTCATAACCTAATTTAGCTTTTAACCAATGCTAGGCCAATCTTCATTGGCCTAATGTTTAATAGAAAATTTATGCAAAAGTATGGCTTATTATGACAACTCTGTGATTTGGTCTGCGGCTATCAAATTCTGTAGATATTAAATTATTAGATACACACCATTTTTATTTTAGCCTAAATTATATATACTGGTTAATGAGTTTTCGGGTGTCCTTCATTCTAAAGAACTTCATCTTAGAGTATCTTACATTGAATAGCAAGTTAAATTTCTATAGAATTCAGATCTACCTTGTTTTACATATATGTGTCTATGTTAGCTTTACAGTTTATGGGAAATCTAAGAAATACCAGAATTTTAAGAACACTAAAAAAGTAAGCATGGACTTACAAACTCTGGATATTATAAAGAAAACGGACATAAGAAGACTTCGAAAGGAGATAAAAATAAGGCAGACTGGCTGGGGAACTTGGGATCACAGAAATGACAGGTGGTGAGTTCCCTGAGTTTTCTTTTTACCTTATATAACCCAGACTTGGAGCTGAAGAAGCCAGTAACTCAGAAACACCAACAAGTGGAGACCAAAAAACAAAGCCCTCATAAAAGCCTACTCTCTCTAGCCAGAGGACCAGGAAGGGATATCCTGCAAGGCAGGAAGCTTTTATTCAATAACTGCTGGGCTTCAGCCAACAAGACACAAAAGCCTCTGCTCCCACCTCTGCCAGCAAAGATCAGGTGAGAAGCCTAGTCCTCTACCCTTCGCAGGATGTAACTAGGATCTCAAACCTCCCTGCAAGTGTGGTGTCCAAAAAGGCTTAGAAGATAACTGGGACTTTGTAGCCAGGCAGTAATGGGCACTCCCCCTTTCTTCATCTAAGTTCAATGGAGACGACGTTGAGGGGAGCCTGGATGCCCATCCTGACGTGGCAGTAACAAGGCAGCCTCTCTCCCCGCTGGGGTAGTGGCAGAGGAGGTTTGGTGAAGAGTCAGCATTTTTACCACCAGTGGTAAAGTGGCCCCCAGCCTCCTCAGGGAGTTAGTGGAAGCCAAGTTGGGAACAGTAACAAGGCACTCCTACCCCTCCCAGCCAAGCTGGTGTCAGAAGAGGCCTAGTGTGGAGCTGGAACTCCCATCCCTACCCAGCAGTAACAAGGAACTCCTCACCCTCTTGGGTGGGATACAGCCAAAGCAGTGATGAGAGGTAAATTTATAACACTACACATATATATTAGAAAAGAGGAAAAGTCTCTAATCAACAATCTGAGCCCCCAATTTAAGAGCTTAGAAAAGAAAAGCAAATTAAATGTGAAATAAGTGGAAGGAAATAATAAAGGGCAGAAATTAATGAAATCAAAAGCAAACACAGCAGAGATAATCAATGAAACAACCAGCAGATTCTTCAAAAGGATTAATAAAATTGAAGAACCTCTAGCAAGATTGACAAAGAAAAAATCAGAGAAGATGTGAATTACCAATATTAAAATTTAAACAAAGAATCACTGCAGACCCTGAAGACATCAGAAAGATACGAAAATGCTGTCAGAAAGTGTGGACATATAAATTTGACAACTTAGATGAAATGGACCAAATTCTTTGAGACGCACGAACTACCACAACTCATCCAATATGGAACAGGTAATTTAAATAGTCCTAATGAATTTATAATTTAAAAACTCTTGAAAAAGAAAATTCTAGAAACCAGATGGTTTCACTGGAGAACCGTTCAAAAAAGAATTAAGTTTCTACACAATTTCTTCCTGAAAATAGAAGAGGAGGAACACTTCCCAATTATGTTTAAGAAGCTAGTATTACGTTGTTACCAAAATCAAACAAGGATAGTCCACGAAAAAAAAGAAAAAGAAAACTGCAGAGCAATATCCTCTTGAATATAGATGCAAAAACCTATAACAAAATATTAGCAAATAGTAATCAATAATACAGAAAAAGAATTATACACCATGCCCAAGTGGGAGTTATTCCAGGGATACAAGACTGGTTCAGTATTTGAAAAATTAATCAATGTAATCCACCATATTAAGACCCCAGTAAAGAAAAAAAAGTCACATGATCTTTTTCATTGACGCAAAAAAATTTTCAGGAAAATAAGAACATAGGGGAATTTCTTGACTTCATAAATAACATCTATAAAAAACCTACAGCTAACATTATACTTAATGGTGAAAGACAAAAAACTTTCCCTGCAAGATGGGGAATAAGCCAAGGATATTATCTCTTACCACTCTTGTTCAACATTTTACTGTAATTCTAACCCTAAATAAAAGGAAAGAAAAGACACAGATTGATTATCTATCTAGAAAATCACCAGAAATGTACAAGACAGTTCTAGAATAAATGAGTTCAGCAAGATAAAAGATAAGCATACAAACATCAGTTGTATATCTATATACTAACAATGAACAAGCAGACAACAAAATTCAAAAGAAAATATAATTCACATTTACTTTAAAAAAAAACGCCACTTAGGTATAAATCTAATGAAACATGTATAGGATTTTGTATGCTGTAAACTACAAAATGCTGATGAAAGAAATCAAAGAAAGTCTAAATAAATGGAGAGACTTAGTCTATTCATGGATTGAAAGACTCAGAATTGGTATAGTAAAGATGTCAGTTCTCCCCAAATGTGTGTACAGGTTTAATATAAATCCTGTGGAAATCTCAGTGACGCTTTTTGTTAGTATAGACAAGTTTATTCTAAAATTTATATAGAAAGGCAAAGGAACTAGAATACATAAAACAGTTTTGGAAAAGAAGAATGAAGTCACAGTAATCAGTCTGCCCTATATCGAGGCTTATTATATAGCCACAGTAATAAAGGCTGTGTGGTATTGATGAAAAAATAGGCACATAGATCAATGGAACCCAGAAACAGACCCACAAATGTGTCCAACCGATTTTCAACAAAGAATGCAAAAGCAATTCAATGTAAGGAAGATAGCCTTTTCAATAAAATGGTGGTGGAGCAAGTGTATAGCCAGAAGCAAATAAATTAACCTCAACCTAAACCTCATGCCTTAGAAACAAAAAAAAAATTAACTCAAAATAGATCATCATAAAGTACAAAATGTAAAGTAGTAGAACTTTTAGGGGGAAAAAAAACATAGAAAATCTTTGAGACCTAGTAACAGGCAAGGGGTTCTTTGACTTGACATCAAAAACATCTTAAAAGGAATAATTGATCAATTCAGCTTCATCAAAATGAAAACTTTTGCTTTGCAGGACACTGTTAAGAAAACGAAAGGACAAACTACAGACAGGGAGAAAATATTTATAAACCCCACATCTCAAAATGAACTGGTATCTAGAATATATAAAGAACTCTCAAAACTCAACAGTTAAAAAAAAAAAATCCAGTTAGAAAATGAACTAAAGACATGAACAGACATTTTACTGAAGAAGATATATGGGTGGCAAATAAGTACATGAAAAGATGTTCAACATCATTAGCCATTAGGGAAATGCAAATTAAAACCACAAAGATATCATAGGTATATATATAGCTATTAGGATGGCTAAAATAAAAAATAGTAACAACACTAAATGATGGTGAAGATGCAGAGAAACTATATCACTCACACATTGCTTGTGGGTATGTAAAATTGTGTGGTATTCCAGAAAACAGTTTGGCAGTTTCTTAAACTAAACATTGCAATTACCATACAGCCCAGCCATTGCACATTTGTCCAGAAAGGTGAACACTTATATTCACACAAAAGCTTGTGCATAAATGTTTATAGTAGATTTATTCCAAATAGCCAAAAACTGGAAACCACCCAGATGTCCTTCAGTGGTTAAAGTGTAGTACATTCATGCCATGGAATACTACTCAGCAATAAAAAGAATTAATTATTGATGTATGCAACAATCTCGCGACTTATGCTGAATGAAAAATGCAAATCCCCAAAGATTACATACTGTATGGTTTCATTTATGTAACATTTTTGATATGACAGAAGTATGGACATGGAGAACAGATTAGTGGTTGCCAGGGATTAAAAATGTGTTTCGAAGGGAGGGATTGTAAGGCAACCGGGTGTGGCTATCAAAGGGCAACGTGAGAGATCCTGTGATGATGGAAATGTTCCATATATTGACTGGCTGTCAGTATCCTGGTTGTGACTTTGTACTATAGTTTTGCAAGATGTTACCCTTGGTGGCATCTGGGTAAGGGGGGATGTGGAATCTCTTTGTTCGTTCTTATAACTGCATGTGAATCTACAATTATCTTGATATAAAAAAGTGTTTTTTAAAATATCACACATAATCTTCCCTCCCATCAGTGACCATTTTTGCACTCTTACTATGTAGGAATAGCGCAGACCATGGGTTCCAGTGAGGGACTCCCTGGGTTTGATTCCATGTTATCAACAGGGTGTCCTTGGGCAGGTTTCTTCACGTCTTTGTCCTCAGTTTTCCCATGAGGAGAATGGGGAGTAATCATTTTAATACTAACAATGCTCCTCTCATAGAGTTCTTGTAAGGATTAAGTAAATTGTAATTTATATGTAAATGACATAACAGATTATGATAGTTCTAAGTGGACAAATAAGTACTGTTGGTGATCCTAGTTGTAACTGTATTACCTTTCATTTGTTTTTTTCTTCTAACACAGTTGAGATAACGTCTGTAGACATTTGCACATTCTGTTTTTCACTTAAGCCTCAATTTTTCCCCAACAATTAATAAGATTTGAATCTAAAATTTAAAAGTGTGACAATTTTTTCAATGTATTTACAACCAAAACTTCAGACTTTAGATTACTACCTAAACTTCGGGGAAAAAATTTTTTTTTTTTTAAATTTTCTATGTTTCGTTTCTGGTTTGCAGCTTGAACTGCTGGACTTGTAGTTCTTTGCTCCTCTTATTTAGTTTGCATAGAATGGACTGGTTGCTCAACCAGAATTTTGTCCCAGATGTACTTCTGGTCAATTCTCCCAGTCATTCTCCCGGCATTTCTAACGTGACTGAAGGGCAGCAGTGTCTATTGAAACACTTCCTCTCTGGTTGGGCTAGACCCTCCGGAAGGAAGTGGGGTGACATGTTCAGCTTTTCCAAGCTTTTCCTTGGTCTCGATTCGATTTGTGATAGGTAATTTGAGGTTGCCTTCACTATGTCTGAAGCATAATTTAAGATACTGTAATGAATGATATGTCTTAGCAGCTTCGAGCCACTTGCGTGAATTGAGGTAGTCTCACACAGTCATGGGAATTCTTATGTAATATAACGAGTGAAATAGCAGCCTTCTTTGTGAATTCCAGCATCCAACGTTTAAGTCATAGGCAAATTGAAAATAAACTGGAATGCGCTCTTTGACAAATGTGAAGACTAAAATAAGCCTAGACAAGAGTAGGCCGTATAGACAAGGGGTATGATTTGGAGCTCAGTTTTCAAAAATAAAGCTGGTATTACATTTTAAGCTTTCCATGATGGAATGGTGATGTCTTAGGGTAAGGAAGCAGCCTCCCTAAGACCCTCTTCAAGCCATTTCATAATTCCAAACCGGGGCTCTCTTCTGGCCTCAGTTTGCTGTTAGACAGTATCTTTGCTTTGATAGAAGAGAGTAAATGTTCAAGACTGTTTAAAATCTTCTGTCATTGAGCTTTTTACTTTTTTTTTTTTTTCTTTTCAAACATATCTCCTGTTTTTGTTTCTGGATTTCAGCCATAACACAAAAACAACATCTTGGTTAGACCCTCGGTGCCTGAACAAGCAGCAGAAGCCTCTGGAAGAGTGTGAAGATGATGGTAAGGAGCTAGGAAGGTCTGGGTTTAAGGGGGCTTGTTCACACGTGCAAATTTTAAAGCGTTGTAGCAAGGTCAACCAGATTTCTAACAATGAGTTTTTGAAAGGTAATCCAGTTTCTAGTAAGTGCACTACGGTTTCCAAAAGCAGGAGAGAAATCAGCAAAATTGTTTTCAAAGAACGATTTGTTTAAGCCTAAAGGCACCCTCAGTTCTCTGTTAGAAACAGAACTTCAGCGCAGTCAGAAACTATTCAAATGTAGATGCAACCTGTGCCTTCAGGAACTTGGAGAAAATTCTAGAAAGTCTCTAGGAATTTAGAAACCAAAGATGCTCTGATCATTTACTTATTGGACGCTAATCATATATTGTGACAGTCTTAGAGAAAAAAAAAAAAAGCAAGAACTTTTCTTGAACTCTTCATGCTTCATAATTTGATTATTTCTCCAGGTTTAGCATAAAGAAAGCAGATTTTGTTGTGATTGGGAATCTGTGTGTGACTTAGAGTATATCCTAAATATGAGAAAGTCTATTCTTCCACAAAAGAGACTGAGCCCCACTCTCCCTGTTAATTAAAAGAAAAAAGAATCAATTGTCTGTAAGAGTTACTATCATAAAAAAGAAAAGTTTATTTCAAGGCTTTGGAATTTCTAATTACTTTTGCAAAAGGAAAAAAAAATTAAGATGGAACAAATGTGTTCCCTTTCAGTCTATCCTAAGTTCTTCCAAGATTGCTTTTTGACATGGACGAATTAAAAGGGAAATGGCTTGCTTTGCTACTCATTATTGATTTCTGGCATTTGAATTAGTAGTATAATTTTGAATACACATTTTACCGTAAGATAGTGAAACTTTATTAATTTATCCTATGGGGCAGAATTGTTGTCTGTATAAATTTGAGGTTTGTTTGAAAATGTAAGCCAGTAAAATATGATCCTGTCAAAACCTTACACTCCAGAATGTATGTGGATCTCAGATTACATGAAATGAACATAGAATTGCGTGTTCATGTTTAGCTGGGTGACTTCGACTGGAAATACAAATCCTTCTGACTGAGGAGGCATAGCTGAGAGGCTCGTTTTATTTTGGTTGCTGAGTCCTGAAGAAGAAACGGAACAGGCGTGGGAGCTGCATTATTTTGCATGCTTAAGGATAATGGACTGTCCTGATTATTCACATATTCTATTTAATATATAATACAGAGGTGACCAGTTTTCAAAGTTCAGAACATAAAATACATCCAACCATAAAACTTCTCAGAACAAAATTTAATCCTTATTTGATGCCTGATGATTTTGAAGCCATTTTAGGCCCTCTTATTACCGTCAGATCTTCAGTGTCAGTATCCATTATAATTATACTGGGAATGTATGAAAATGCCTGTTAATATAATTTTATAGATAATAGAAGGCTCCAGTAGCTTTTACTGAGAAAAATGGAGTAAAAGTATTGAGTAGAATTACTGAATGTTTTTATTAGCAGTGCTGGTCTTTTTTAGTTCTTAGAATTCATGTCATTGGTGTTAATGTTATTCCCTTTGGAACAAGTATGTATTCATACCAAATGCTTAGTAATTATCCATTCACCATTAGAATTCATATATTCTTTTTCTGCTAGAAACTATATGTATGTCTGTGTGCCTTTATGCACAAATGGTATAAGTATATAACCAGATTATACCACAGTGGCAAGTATCAGTTCCCATATTTGCCTTTTCTCTTGCCAGTTACCACAAAGCTGCCTTGTATTTTTTTTTATATCATGACACAAAGAAGAATCACATTGTTGGTCACCATATTGTTACTGTGTTTCTTTCTATTCTCTGTAGGTCACATGCATATCAAATGTAACAGTATGGCATCATACTTACTGTAAAAATGTTCTATTGTCTTTTTCCTATCTCGAAAAAGTCAGAAACTAGTTTGGATTTTGATCTTCAGTGTATAACTCCTGTTGTTATTTCTGTGTTTTAGTAGTTCACTTAGAGGCCTTCTACCTTGCCGTTGAGCTCCAGGCCAGTATTTTAATCTTTAATAACGCTGTTTGTCTCAAAGAGACTTTAAACTCATTCTGATTAAAACCCAACTAATGATTCCACCTCCACCCCAAATCTGGTCTTCTGTAAGTATTCCCCATCTCAGTGGAGGGTAAATTCATACATACTTAAGAGTCCCTCATGACGTTTTAGCTTTCTTAACACCCACTTCTAACCCATGTACTACCAGTTGAGTTCACCTTGCCTCCCAGATGTCTCTGGAATCCATTCTCCATTTTCTTCACTATCTCTACCATGCTGGTCAAGGTCATGCTCATCTTCCACCCAGACTCTTGCCCACTCTCCTTCTTGCACCGTACTCAGAGCAGTTTTTTAAAATGTCTTTGTGTAATCACCACCGCCTCAAGCCCTGTTTGATGGCTCTGCTCTGTTCAGTAAATGCCAAGTCCATAGCTTGTGTCTCCAAGCTCTCTGTGGTTCAGTCTCTAAGCTTGTCTGACTCTCGTTCCAACCCGTACTCTGTCCTTCATCCCCACGAGTCCTCATCGAGCTCCTGCTCCGTGATAGTTAGATGTGCAGTTCTCCCTTCTTAGAATACTCTTACATTCCACAAATAATTATTGAATGCCTTCTCTATGTCCAGTGCATTCTGGGAATTTCAGATGTATCATTGAACACAATAAACAAGAAGCCCTGCTCTTGCAGAGCTTAAATTCTAGTCATTTTTCACTCTAAGTCTTTTCATTAAATTTTGCAAAACCTTCAGATTACAGTTCAGGGACTCTTCCCCTGACTTTGCCCCCAGATATGGTTAGGTCAGTCTATTATGTATCTTAACTTCAGAGAACTTATCGCAGTTTTAATTTAATTTTTATCTGTGTGAGCTTTGGCCATGTCTCCTTTCCCAGAAGGATAGCGATGTGCCTGATTGTACTCATTTCGATGTCCCTGTCACCTGGCATAGTGACTGGCACATAGTAGTTCTCATTAAAGAATTTTTGAGGAAATGAATGAGTGCCCCCAAAGATATTTTAAATAATATCCAAAAGGCCATTTTCATGAACGATTTTATGTAAATAAGATTCCCTTCTTAGGAAATAATACCAGTGTCAACCTTATTGTTGGCAGTTGGAGAGTTTTTAAATCAAGAGTTTGCAAGGTGTATAGGGCCGTGTTGGTGACTAAAGTCAATAATCGATTCATTTGTTCATACATTCATTCATCCATTTGAGAAATATTTGGTACCTATTATGTATCAAAAACTTCAGTGGGCACTGAACATATTGCAGTAGTGAAAACAGGCTTGATCCCTGTGTTTATGGAGCTTAGAGTGGAGGGGATAGCCACCCGCTGTGTAGCTGGAGTGACTGTCTATGACATGATGTGTTGTGTACTGTCCTGTGTTCTCTTCGCAGTCAAAATAAAATGCTTTACTGACAGCCAGAGACGGTCAAGAATGGAAGGGATCTTGACTTGCTTTGCTCACTGAAATTGCAGAGAACATTTTCATTCTATTATTTCTGAGCTGTTTGCCTTAGAAATCTTACACAAAGTAAACTCCGTCTCCCACTGCTCCTTGTGGGGCAGCCTTCAAGCCTCACTTCCCCCATGTATATCATCCTGACATAGTTCAGTTTTCTAACTCCTTTTGAAAGACGAAGTGTAGCTCACCTTAGAACCCGTATTCTCAATTTGACCTTGCCTTCCGTTTTTCAGGCAGCGGTATTACTTATAAGTTAAGTAATTTTGCCTCACTGATTAGAAGATTATTGAAGGATTAAAAAGACTAATATTGAAAGGTCTAACAGCTTTGTTTGCTTGAAATAAGACCTGTAATAAGTGACTTCCCACATAAGAACGTTGAAACCACAAAGGTGTTTGTCATCTTTTACAACCAATCAAACCCTATTTTGCCATGCAAGGAAATGAACCATATAATTATGTTGCCAATATCAGCTCTTCCCATTTTGTGACTTAGACACTGAGGTCTCGAGTTGAGTAGTCAAGCCAATGAAATAAGCCACAATGCAGGTAAGGACAAAACAAAGTGATGTGTTTGCTGCTGTTTTTCTTGAGGGAAGTTTCTTTTCTTGGTGCTGGTATCTGAATTTTTCTTTCTCTCTTTTCTGTCTCATTCCTGCTATTCCTTTGGAGAAGAAGGGATCCATACGGAGGAGCTGGACAGTGAACTAGGTAAACCCTCCCAGCCTGCATGACTTGCCCTGGATGCTATGGTCCCCAGTGACTTGCTTAATCCCTCTGTTTCTTTAGTGTGCACTTCTCCAATTATGATTTTCGTTCCGGCTTAGCCACGAAAGGTCAATCGTATACAACCCATGTGTTTGCAGACATCACACAGAGTTGTAATAAATTGTGTCTACAAAGAAGAAGTCTGAGGGAATTGGGACTAGAATGAGAGTTAGCAGATCGGTGCCAGATACTCTCGTAAATTGAGGATTAAGAAAAAACAGGGATAGATGCTTGCCATGTCCCTTGAACTCTCCTGTAATCTATCTTGGGCTCATTTCTTTATTTATTTGGTGTGGGTGGCTTTCTCCATGGGGAATACAGAAAAGCAAAACAAAAATCTTCCAGACTAGCTGAAAGATCTTAGTGGGAGTAACAGCAGTACCACAATTCTACTGATTAACTGAATGGTTACTAAGTCCTAATATTATATTGTTACTCAGTCACAGGCTACATGTTGACTTTGTAACCATAGTGAATGGCTTGAAAACCGGATGCTGGGTTTATATGTGTCATTTTCCTCAGAGTGTGTATGTCTATGGAAATCAAGTCTTGATTAGTCCAAGCTCTTGCAGTTCAGAAATAATTTACATTAGCAGATAATTATCTTTGCTCTTGGAATATATTGAATTATATTCCCTGCTAAGTTAAATGTTTTATGTTCAGCTTTTTTTTTTTTTTTAAATAAATTTAATTATTTATTTATTTTTATTTTTGTTTGTGTTGGGTCTTTGTTGCTGTGCACGGGCTTTCTCTAGTTGCAGCAAGCGGGGGTTACTCTTGGTTGCGGTGCGTGGGCTTCTCATTGCAGTGGCTTCTCTTGTTGCGGAGCGCAGGCTCTAGGCAAGCGGGCTTCAGTAGTTGCGGCACACGGGCTCAGTAGCTGTGGTTTGCGGGCTCTAGAGCGCAGGCTCAGTAGTTGTGGTGCACGGGCTTAGTTGCTCCACGGCATGTGGGATCTTCCCGGGCCAGGGCTCGAACCCGTGTCCCCTGCATTGGCAGGCGGATTCTTAGCCACTGCGCCACCAGGGAAGTCCCGAAAGATCTATTTTTAAAGACGTATAATAAATTGCCCTTGTGGTCATTGTGGTAGGAATGACTTGAGATTCAGCCTGTGTAATAGAACAATTTGAAACTCATTTTGTAAATTTTTAAAAGAAGTATCAATCCAGTGATATTAGATAAAATCATTGAAAAAGACAGAACTAGCTTTTCCAGATGAAAAACAAGTGCCTCAATCCTTTGTAGAACCAATTTAAACTACTCCGGCCGCCTGACTAATGTGTGTGAGTGCCCACCACTGTGTGTGGGCAGTTGGTGAGATAATTCCACTGTGCATAGGGGCACAGCCTTATTTGCTTCTGTGGAAGCTTGAATGTTGAAGTTTTCAGGAAAGAATCAACTGTCTTCTTTTCTCATGTATCTGTAACATTGTGGAAACTTTCCTGTGCTGTTAAAGACTCTACAAAGTAAGTTTTACTGGCTTACTTACCTTCTTACCTTCTCATGGTCAGAGCCACAGTTCTGGGAGATGGTTTGGTGAAGTGGGAGCTGTCTCTGGGGTCAGGGCAGGTTGCCTAGACTCATATCTGGGTCCCCCCACTTATTGGCTCTGTGACCTTGGTCAAGTCATTCACCTTCCCTTAGCTTCCTGTTCCTTACCTGTAAAGAGGGGCTGAAAGAGGAGCTCTCATTGGGCTTAAGAGGAGACTTAATAATTGTCTTAATATTTGTCCCTGTGATCAGCACATGTTGTTTTTGCCAGTTTTCTGATTTAGTAACTAATTCTTTATTGTTGGACTTTTCAGTGTTTCTTATGATACTTTTTGTGTTTAATATGGGGCAGGAGAGCAACATGTATACAATAGAAATGGCCCAAATGTGTCCTTGTTCACAGACACACATACACACACACACACACACACACACACACACACAGTTTCTCCTTGCATTCACTTCAGATTCCTTTGACAAGCTCACTGCCCATTTTCTTAATAAGAGGATCCTAATTGCAAACAATAGCAACTGTCAGGTTTTCAATGAACAGTACGATTCCAGATGTGACAAGGAAACCCTCTCTATAATCTGCCTCTGAGAGGCAAGGGCGGTGGGCTTGGGTGTTGGATACAGATCATTTGATTGCAGAATTGTCATTTCTGAACTCTGTTGTCTGGGCTGGGTCACTAGCTCCATTATGCACTTTGGTTTTGCAGAATTTATCACATCTTCTGCAGTAATCTCCCCAGAATGAAAAAGCACTTGAAGAACCTTCTTTTCGAATTACAGAGTATTCATGTGCTACAACCAACTAGGAGAGGCAGAGACAGGGAAATGAGGTCCCCTCCCAATCAACACTGAATTACAGTGTAGAACCATATCTCTGACTGTGAACATGACTTTCAGTCTGTGTGCTGACACAACTCTTGGAACATTTGTCTGCTCCATATTCACTTCCATGGTGACGATTAGTACAACATGAGATTTTTAGTGGTAGGAACAGCAAGCAAGCAGGCCATATAGATTTGTCCAGTTCCTTTTGGGCTTTCCTAGAACAGTTGCCATTAGCTGAGCTTAGGTGCCGGGTGCTGTGTAAAAGGTTTTACAAACATCCTTATTTAGTCTACAGTTGACCTTTGAGGTAAATCCAGGACAAAGATGTGGTTTCGAGATGTTAAGTAACTAGCCAAACACTAGACTGATAAAACATTAGGGCTAAGAGGGAAGAGATATGGGGATATATGTATATGTATAGCTGATTCACCTTGTTATAAAGCAGAAACTAACACACCATTGTAAAGCAATTATACTCCAATAAAGATGTTAAAAAAACAAAAACAAAAACATTAAGGCTAAGGTTCAGACCAAGATCTGGACAATCCCAAAAGGGTCTGAGCCACCTGAAATCTCGGTGACATCTTGTACAGACTGTTCTGATGTCTGACAGTTGTTAGACATGGGGGTGTGGCTCTCTATGTATCTTTAGAGTACTTTAGAAAAAAAAAAATTGTAACGCCATCATTTTCTGGGCTTCACTATTTTCTGCCATTTTCAACTTTTTAGAACCAAATGGCACATTGGAAGACAAACATCTTCTGTTTTTAAATCGATGACCCATTTCTATTTTAAGCTTTCAGAGACTAATTCCTATTATTAAGTTAATCACCACATGGGAAGTGAGAAATCTATCTTTTCAATTTTAAATGAGTTTTAGCTTGAAAAACTGGAACATTTCTGGAGTTTGCTAATCTGTCCCAGAAGATGTGTTTAAATTTACAAACGTCCAGAAATACCAGTTGACCGACCTCATGTCTCAACTCTAGCATGTAAATTGTTGAGTAGGTGACAGGGCATGTCTCAACTCTAGTATGTAAATTGTTGAGTAGGTGACAGGGCAAAGTCAGAGGTGGCTTCTTATCTTGTAGCCTCCTTGGACCTCCATCAAAGCACTTACCGTGTGATGTGTGAATTGTCTGCCCAGCCGGTGCACTTGTAATTATCTTTGTGTACCTGACACCTAGCATACCTTCAGGCAGACAGTAGGCACTAAATAAATGCTTGACAAATAATGGAATGAATTGAATTCTTAATTTTTTCCCCTATTTTATCTAAAGATAATCAGGCCATATATTAAGGTTGCAGATTTTGAAAAGTTTGGTTAAACATGATGTGGTCCCCTCACACCCACTCACTCTTCTGCCCCATGGCAACACAAGCATATGCGTGGGTACCAATTTGCATTTTTCTAATCTTCTGATTTCCCAACTCTTTGGAAATGTTTTCCTGGTTTGTTTGCATTTAAATGGTAATTTCCAGCATTGTAAGGGGAAACCATTTACCAGGCATTTATTTGATTTGCATCAGTCCGCAAGATGCTGTGTATAAAAATGCCAAGTTATATCAACATCTGCACGTTGGCCCTGCCTTGCATTTTAGTAGCTTATGTCTCCCAGAATTCAAAGACTTCCTTAAAACCTGCTAAGTGTTTTGTTTTGTTTTGTTTTGTTTTGTTTTAAAAAAGGAAGCAAAGGGGAGAACCTGTCTCTTTGTTTGAAAACAAATAACATGTGGAGCAAAAACCATGAAATTAATGTCTCTTGATGTGCAGCCAAATCTGAGCAAAACATAAACTTTAAGTAATTAGCCTCTGTGTGTGTGTGTATGTGTGTGTATATGTGCACATGCACATGACTCCATTTCTTACCTTGAACCAAAAAAAAAAAAAAAAAAAAAGGAAAGAAATTTAAGGAGAATTGCTGCTCTGCCTGAAGAATTGTTTAATGACGCAAAATACAATGTAGTTGCTTCTTTCACCAAATTATCTGGTGCAGTGGGCTTTTTCACAGTAGGTTCTTATTATGACAGAACCCACTATTACCTAGTTAATGAAGTTGCCACGTTTGATATGAAACCTTATGAAGTTCGGTAGAGCACAGTTGAGTTTTCAGAAAGGCACACATATCCCCCAATGCCATTTTACCACCACATTTAAAGGAATAAAGTCTACCCCCTTAGGTAGTGAGTCTTGGAGAGCAGGACCTGTGTTTCTGCTTTCGTAGGCACAGCCCCGGTGAAGATGGTCCTGTCCAGATATAGCAATTGAGTGATAGATGTGTGCAATTCAAAAATCCAACTCCAGGTGGCCATTTTTATTTACTCGGTAGCATTTTAATTAGGAACAAGGAGAAAATAAGATGCAAATTTTAATTTATTCCAGGGAGAGCAGAAACGGCCCTATTGTATTGAAAATGAAAGGAAACATTCATCCATTTTTGCTCGTGTGATAAGATAGTCTAGCAATAAAATGAGAAAATTGCAAATATTTAAAATAAGAACTAGGCGTTCGAGGCAAAACTTAACTATATTTCCATTAAAATATCATTTAATAGTTGATTTAGAATGAAGGCACCTGAAACTGCATTTTATTAAGTTTCATTTGCTTGTGCAAAATATCAGGAAACAGTTGCTCTTCGTGTAGAAAAATACACCAATAAAATAATTCTCACTCTGTTTTTTTTTTTTTGGTTAGGATACGCAGTTTTAATTGGATTTAAGGCATTATTTTATGAGTCTTTCTTTTTCTGCCTAACCCAGTTGTTGAAAATCCTTAGGTTCTTCAAGAATATGCTCTTCTTGCTCTAAATGTTCTTTTCTTTTTCAGAACTGCCTGCTGGTTGGGAAAAGATTGATGACCCTGTCTATGGTATCTACTATGTAGAGTAAGTGCCTGTTAAAACACATTTGAGTTTGCACACTTCTGTAATTATGTACATTTATGCTGAACAGAGTTTGCCATTGTGATAAGGTACAAACAGAATAATAATAGTAACATAATATTAATTTTATAATGAAAAAATATTCAGCAAATCTAATGATGATAAATTATATTATAAAATTCATGAGGGCAGTATTCATGTTTTCTGTTTATCACTGTATTACCAAAGCCCAACATAGTCCTGGCCTATGGCAGGTACTGAATAATAAGTATTAGTTGAATGAATGAGAAAAGCAAGGAGTCAGTACACTGAGTATGGGTTGTTTATCTTCAGGAAAAGAATCAGTTTTGCCTATTTCTTGACCTGCTTAAGTCTGAAGTTCTCAGTAATCATTTATTTATTCATTCAGACTTTCCAGAAGGGTCAGACAGATCTAAATAATATATGAAATGCTGCCGCAATTAAGAAGGAAATTGAGAACTAGCCTAAGTGGCAAGACTGTGTAAGCCTCTTTGCCTTTACCATACCTGTGGCTCCTGTGTTCCATTTCTAAGAGTCTCAAACCCTCATCACTACCTCTCTACCATATACTTTATTCTAGCAAGAGGTATACACTTGGTCCTTTCATCACAACCATATATTGGTAGCATGATACTCAAAGAAAATAAAAGAAACCTAAGTGGATAAACATTGAAAAAATGTTTTACATCATTTCCTCTGAGAAAGATGAGTAATAAATAATAAAAGATCTTACAAAAGAAACACATGCCATATGAATGTTCTGTCATCAAAATCCTACCTGCCACAATGAAGATAACATGGAATGCTTGCTATCACTCATGCTGCTGGCAATGAAAAGTTATTCATATAATACCCTGGTGATAGAAACGTATGATGCAACAATGCCAGGCCATAAAATGCTCAGCATCTTATTGTAAAAAATTACGAGTTCAGTATAGCAAGTGTCCTTGGTCAGTACTCACATTGCCACCTCTTTACCTAACAGAAAGATTGGGGATTGGGGACATTAGAAAGGCAAACTTGAATGCCATTTGCAGCAACATGATGCATCTAGAGATTATCATACTAAGTGAAGTAAGTCAGAAAGAGAAAGACAGATACCATATGATATTACTTATACGTGGAATCTAAAATATGACACAAATGAACCTACCTATGAAACAGAAACAGAATCACAGACATAGAGAGCAGAGTGATGGTTACCAAGGGGGAGCGGATTGGGGGAGGAATGGAGTAGGAGGTTGGGGTGAGCAGATGTAGCCTTTTACATATGGAATGGATAGCAGCAAAGTCCTACTGTATGGCACAGAGAACTATGTTCAGTATCCTGTGATAAACCATGATGGAAAAGAACATTTTTTTAAAAAAGAATGTGTGTATATATATATATATATATATATATATATATATATATATATTTATATATATATTTTATATATATATGTATGTATGTATAACCAAATCACTTTGATGTACAGCAGTAATTAACACAACATTGTAAATCAACTATACTTCAATAAAAAAATTTTTTTATTTTAAAAAATTTAAAAGAAAAAGGAAGGTGATCTTAGTCGTTTCTCTGACCCTCATAAAATTCCTCTGTGTGCCCTACAGATCCTTTTTCTCACAGATATACAGTGGAGCTCCTGTCTAATTGGGGCTCGTTTTGAGTTCTCCCTCAAATAATTTGTGCATCAAAAGAGAAAAAGAGTAGATGACTACAGCTTTGATGGATAAAGAGACTTGGAATGAGGGGCGAGTTGTTACCTTCCCATACATTTCTCCTCCCTGTCTTCTCAGATCCACGTGCCTGTGAATGTTAGACTATATCTTAGCATGAAATTGCCTACGAGAATTAGGAAATAAACAAGTAGTCCTATAATAGGAGTTAAGGGTAGTCGGTCTGTCCACCCTACCTGACAAGCCTGTCTTTAAAAAATAAAGCCTGGCTTGAAAAAATATTTTGGAGTTCTAAATAATCACATAATAGGAATATTTTCAAACTTCTTATGAAGTATGATTTTGATGAAGGAAAAAAGATAGGAATATGTTTATGCTTGTGTGTCTGTGTGTTTGTGTACTATGTGTGTATGTACATATACGTACACTAAGTAAGGTGATGGCAAAAAAATATGCATTTGGATTTATATATATGTTTGTGCGTGTGTATGTGTGTATTTTTATCTTGCCTTGCCCTTATTAGTTTTGGAGCCATCTGAAGTATCTGGGTCTTTGTCACTTTGAACACATCACATTTGCTTAGGTTAGCTGCATTTGGAGTCTTTTTGCCTAAGGCTTATCCTTTGAATCCTGACTCCGTGCCTATTGATCAGAATAGTTGACAGATGTCGGTAGAGTCCTTCTTTTAACTTGATCGTTTGGGAAATGCTTATGCTTCCGTGAACTCTGTTGTAGAAAGTTACACAGAATTTCTGGCATTACTTATTACAGACAACACCACATCTTCACTTTAATCTCCTTTTAAAATAATTCTATAATCGACTTCTTGTTGAATTAAAGAAACACCCTCCTGTCACGTGATTCCTTGGGCATTTGGCAGAGTCGGTGGTTATAATCCTGGGACTTGAAAGCAGGCCAGTCTGAGCTTGAATCCTCTTTACTGTTGACTAGTTCTGTTTTGTTAGGTGAGCTGTTTCTTAACTACTCAGAAACTTGCTTTCCTTATCCATAAAATAGGAATAAAAATAGGACCTCTATCCTAGCATTTATTGAAGATTTTTAAAATAAAATGCAGGTAAAGCTGGTAGCACAGTGCTTGGTACAAATAAGCAGTCAGTATCTGGAAACCATTCATTTTTGTTTTTATTTTATTGTTATCTTCCTAAGTGTGCTTTTTGACACAATATGCTCAACATCTCAGACCACCTGCTTTGCTCAGGTCTAATCAAGGGACTTGGACTGATTGGCTTTTGCTTGTGGGATGCAGTGTTTCCTAACTGAATGCAATCTGCCTTCTGCTCCAGCCACATCAACAGGAAGACACAATATGAGAACCCAGTTCTAGAAGCCAAACGGAAGAAGCAGCTGGAGCAACAGCAGCCGCAGCAGCAACAGCCGGAAGGTTCGCTTTCCCCTGATCTGCGGGCCAAGGAGCTCTGGGCAAAGCCTGGGCGCTGACACCCCCGTGTGGTCAGAGCTGGCCACGAGCATCACGTCCTTTGCGGTGCTGGGGACTTGATGTCCTGGAAGGGTGGAGAGTAATGCAGAGCCTCTGCTAGATTCCATACCCTGAACCCGGACAGCTACAGTGGGGGGCCCAGTTTAAAAGCACCCAATCTCCACTCTAATTTAGAAAGGGGCTGCCGTTAGATTGGAGAAGAGTTCTGATGGTGAAAGAACTACCTTGTGCCCAGTAGCTTTTGCACAGCAGATTTATCTAAATCTAAACCACTTTTAGCACTTTAAGAGGAGGTGCTGGGTATGAAACTAACTTTTACTTTTAGGAACATTACATATAAGAATCAGAAAACGCTGGTAGTTTTCAGTGCTTTTAAAAAATTACAAGTTAGTTCACGCTCTTCACAAAAATATGAACAATTCAGGAGTGGAGAACATTTAAGTTCTCCATTTAAGCCAGTGGAGGCCCTACTGGCTCCCATCCCATTCTCAGCAATAAACACTGTGCAGAAATTTTCTGGGGATGTACAAATACGCATCTTTTTACAAAAAGTAGACCATAATTTATATATATTAATATATTATGTATTTGCATATGTATTAGTTTTGTGACCTGTTTTTGTCACTTAAATATATTTCTTGCACAAATTTCAATGCTACTTAATATAGATTTACCTTGTAATTCTTTTTTTTAAACATCTTTATTGGAGTATAATTGCTTTACAGTGGTGTGTTAGTTTCTGCTTTATAACAAAGTGAATCAGCTATGTGTGTACATATATCCCCATATCTCCTCCCTCTTGCATCGCCCTCCCACCCTCTCTATCCCACCCCTCAAAGTGGTCACAAAACACTGAGCTGATCTCCCTGTGCTATGCGGCTGCTTCCCACTAGCTATCTATTTTACATTTGGTAGTGTATACATGTCCATGCCACTCTCTCACTTCGTCCCAGTTACCCTTCCCCCTCCCCGGGTCCTCAAGTCCATTCTCTACATCTGCGTCTTTATTCCTGTCCTGCCCCTAGGTACTTCAGAACCATTCTTTTTTTTTTAGATTCCATATATATGTGTTAGCATACAGTATTTGTTTTTCTCTTTCTGACTTACTTCACTCTGTATGACAGTCTCTAGGTCCATCCACCTCACTACAAATAACTCAGTTTCGTTTCTTTTTATGGTTGAATAATATTCCGTTGTATATATGTGCCACATCTTCTTTATCCATTCATCTGTCGATGGACACTTAGGTTGCTTCCATGTCCTGGCTATTGTAAATAGTGCTGCCATGAACATTGTGGTACATGACTCTTTTTGAATTATGGTTTTCTCAGGGTATATGCCCAGTAGTGGGATTGCTGGGTCATATGGTAGTTCTGTTTTTAGTTTTTTAAGGAACCTCCATGCTGTTCTCCATAGTGGCTGTATCAATTTACATTCCCACCAACAGTGCAAGAAGGTTCCCTTTTCTCCACACCCTCCCCAGCTTTTATTGTTTGTAGATTTTTTGATGATGGCCATTCTGACCAGTGTGAGGTGATACCTCATTGTAGTTTTGATTTGCATTTCTCTAATGACTAGTGATGTTGAGCATTCTTTCATGTGTTTGTTGGCAATCTGTATATCTTCTTTGGAGAAATGTCTATTTAGGTCTTCTGCCCATTTTTGGATTGGGTTGTTTGTTTTTTTGATATTGAGCTGCATGAGCTGCTTGTAAATTTTACAGATTAATCCTTTGTCAGTTGCTTCATTTGCAAATATTTGCTCCCATTCTGAGGGTTGTCTTTTGGTCTTGTTTATGGTTTCCTTTGCTGTGCAAAAGATTTTAAGTTTCATTCAGTCCCATTTGCTTATTTTTGTTTTTATTTCCATTTCTCTAGGAGGTGGGTCAAAAAGGATCTTGCTGTGATTTATGTCATAGAGTGTTCTGCCTATGTTTTCCTCTAAGAGTTTGATAGTGTCTTGCCTTACATTTAGGTCTTTAATCCATTTTGAGTTTATTTTTGTGTATGGTGTTAGGGAGTGTTCTAATTTCTTTCTTTTACATGTAGCTGTCCAGTTTTCCCAGCACTACTTATTGAAGAGTCTGTCTTTTCTCCATTGTATATTCTTGCCTCCTTTATCAAAGATAAGGTGACCATATGTGCGTGGGTTTATCTCTGGGCTTTATATCCTGTTCCATTGATCTATATTTCTGTTTTTGTGCCAGTACCATACTGTCTTGATTACTGTAGCTTTGTAGTATAGGCTGAAGACCGGGAGCCTGATTCCTCCAGCTCCGTTTTTCTTTCTCAAGAAATTGCTTTGGCTATTCGGGGTCTTTCGTGTTTCCATGCAAAGTGTGAAATTTTTTGTTCTAGTTCTGTGAAAAATGCCATTGGTAGTTTGATAGGGATTGCTTTGAATCTGTAGATTGCTTTGGGTAGTGTAGTCATTTTCACAATGTTGATTCTTCCAATCCAAGAACATGGTATATCTCTCCATGTGTTTGTATCATCTTTGTGTTTGTATCATTTTATCTTCCAGGTCACTTATCCGTTCTTCTGCCTCAGTTATTCTGCTATTGATTCTTTCTAGAGAATTTTTAATTTCATTTATTGTGTTGTTCATCATTGTTGGCTCTTTCGTTCTTTTAGGTCCTTGTTAAATGTTTCTTGTATTTTCTCCATTCTATTTCCAAGATCTTGAATCATCTTTACTATCATTACTCTGAATTCTTTTTCAGGTAGACTGCCTATTTCCTCTTCATTTGTTTGGTCTGGTGGGTTTTCACCTTGCTCCTTCATCTGCTGTGTGTTTCTCTGTCTTCTCATTTTGCTTAACTTACTGTGTTTGGGGTCTTCTTTTCACAGACTGCAGGTTCATAGTTCCCGTTGTTTTTGGTGTCTGCCCCCAGTGGCTAAGGTTCGTTCATTGGGTTGTGTAGGCTTCCTGGTGGAGGGGACTGGTGCCTGTGTTCTGGTGGATGAGGCTGGATCTTTCTGGTGGGCAGGACCACGTCTGGTGGTGTGTTTTGGGATGTCTGTGACCTTATTATGATTTTAGGCAGCCTCTCTGCTAATGGATGGGGTTGTGTTCCTGTCTTGCTAGTTGTTTGGCATAGGGTGTACAGCACTGTAGCTTGCTGGTCGTTGAGTGGAGCTGGGTCTTAGCGTTGAGATGGAGATCTCTGGGAGAGCTTTCGCCATTTGATATTACGTGGAGCTGGGAGGTCTCTGGTGGACCAATGTCCTGAACTCGGCTCTCCCACCTCAGAGGCACAGGCCTGACACCCGGCTGGAGCACCAAGACCCTGTCAGCCACACGGCTCAGAAGAAAAGGGAGGAAAAAAAAGAAAGAAGCAAAGAAGGAAGGAAGGGAGGGAGGGAGGGAGGAAAAGAAAAGTTAATAAAATTAAAAAAAAATTTTTTATTAAAAAAAAAAAGTAATTTAAAAAAAGGAAGAAAGAAAGAAGAGAGCAACCAAACCAAAAACAAATCCACCAATGATAACAAGTGCTAAAAACTATACTAAAAAAAAAAAAGGACAGACAGAACCCTAGGACAAATGGTAAAAACAAAGCTATACAGACAAAATCACACAAAGAAGCATACACATATACACTCACAAAAAGAAAAAAAGGAAAAAAAAAGTTATCTATATATATATAAAAAAAAAAAAGGAAGAGAGCTACCAAATCAATAAACGAATCTACCAATGATAATAAACTCTAAATACTAAACTACGATAAACATAAAACCAGAAACAAATTAGATGCAGAAAGCAAACCCCAAGTCTACAGTTGCTCCCAAAGTCCACCACCTCAATTTTGGGATGATTTGTTGTCTATTCAGGTATTCCAGAGATGCAGGGTACATCAAGTTGATTGTGGAGATTTAATCCGCTGCTCCTGAGGCTGCTGGGAGAGATTTCCCTTTCTCTTCTTTGTTCGCACAGCTCCTGGGGCTCAGCTTTGGATTTGGACCCGCCTCTGCGTGTAGGTCACCTGAGGGCGTCTGTTCCCACCCAGACAGGACAGGGTTAAAGGAGCAGCTGATTAGGGGACTCTGGCTCACTCAGGCTGGGGGGAGGGAGGGGTACGGAATGTGGGGCGAGCCTGCGGCGGCAGAGGCCAACATGACATTGCAACAGCCTGAGGCGTGCCGTGTGTTCTGCCGGGGAAGTTGTCCCTGGATCACGGGACCCTGGCAGTGGCAGGCTGCACAGGCTCCTGGGAGGGGCGGTGTGGATAGTGACCTGTGCTTGCACACAGGCTTCTTAGTGGCTGCAGCAGCAGCCTTAGCGTCTCATGCCCACCTCTGTTGTCTGCGCTGGTAGCCGCGGCTCGCGCCCGTCTCGAGCTCGTTTAGCCAGTGCTCTGAATCCCCTCTCCTCACGCACCCTGAAACAATGGTCTCTTGCCTCTTAGGCAAGTCCAGGCTTTTTCCCGGACTCCCTCCTGGTCACGCGGCCAACCCCAGTCCTCTCCCTGGGATCCGACGGAAGCCCGAGCCTCAGCTCCCAGCCCCCGCCTGCCCCAGCGGGTGAGCAGACCAGCCTCGGGCTGGTGAGTGCTGGTCGGCACCGATCCTCTGTGCAGGAATGTCTCCCCTTTGCCCTCTGCACCCCTGTTGCTGCGCTCTCCTCTGTGGCTCCGAAGCTTCCCCCCTGCCACCCCCCCCGTCTCCGCCAGTGAAGGGGTTTCCTAGTGTGTGGAAACTTTTCCTCCTTCACAGCTCCCTCCCAGAGGTGCAGGTCCAGTCCCTATTCTTTTGTCTCTGTTTTTTCTTTTTTCTTTTGCCCTACCCAGGTACGTGGGAAGTTTCTTGCCTTTTGGGAAGTCTGAGGTCTTCTGCCAGCGTTCAGTAGGTGTTCTGTAGGAGTTGTTCCACATGTAGATGTATTTCTCTTGTATTTGTGGGGAGGAAGGTGATCTCCATGTCTTACTCCTCCGCCATCTTGAAGGTTTCCTACCTTGTAATTTTTAATGACTGCCTAATATTCCCTTTTATGAATCTCTGCACTTCATTTAGCCATCTATTTATTAATAGATGCTTAGGTTTTTCCTCATTTTTCATTGCAATCTTTAAAAATAATAGGCTTAGTACCCCTTCAATGTAATATGTGAATATCAGGTATATGAATATCAAGTATAATACTTCTCTTATTATAATATTGAATATAATAAATATAGACCGTAGCATGGAAGTTGGCAAACTTTTTCTGTAAATGGCCATATAATAAATACTTTAGGCTTTGCTCTTCATACAATCTCTATTAAAACTACTCATCTCTGCCCCTGTGGTATGAAAACAGCTACAGACTATATGTAAACAAGTGGACATGGCTGTGTTTCAGTAAAACATTATGTGTGAACACTAAAATTTGAACCTCATGTAATTTTCATGTGTTACAAAATATTCTTTTTAGATTTTTTTCAATCATTTAAATATGTAGAAACCATTCTTGGCTTACAAGCTTTATAAAAATAGACATTGGGACCAATTTGGCCTGTAAGCCATAGTTTTACAACCACTGCCATAGACTATATTTTAGAGAGAGCGTGTTTGTATGTGTCTGTGTGTGTGTGAGTATACTCACCCATGGAAAAGGTCTCCTTTCTACCCTAATCTCTCTCTATTTAAATTTTTTTTAAATTTTTTTTATGAGTTTGGGGAATGGGATTGTACAATTGAAATATGAGTGTTAAAACTGAGTGTACATATACAACTGACTATGTTAGCTTAGCTGGAAAAGTGACTTTGGGGTAGATCTCAAGGGTCACTCATAGTGGGTTATTTCTGGGCCTCCAAAGTGAGTACGACTTAGTCAGGACTCAGGAGTTTTAGTAATGGGTCCCATTTGGGTTTGAGAGATGATAGGGGATAGCACCTTAGCAAACTGCTAAAATCCACCTTCACTACCCCAGATAAGCAGGCTTCAGCAGCCCAGCCTAGGTCTAAATTGCATTAGAGAAGTTTCTCCCATATTGGGCCAGCTTTAGTTGACTCTATATCTTTCCTGATATTTTTTACTTGGTCTCACTTTGTACTCTCCAGCCAGAGAGAGCTGGAGATTTTATTAGTTGTATTTTTTATTGGTTGTATTTCTATCCTCAAAGATCTTAGGAGAAAGAGACAGAAACACAAACACACACACACACAGTGGGGAGGGACCTTATTATCCTTAACATAGAGTGGGGTCAGATACCAGTTTCTTTTCAATCGAAGCTCTCTGCTTCTGGTTTTATAGTTTTGGGTAGTTTTATAATTAAGTTTTATAATGAAGAAGAAGGTGAATCCTAAGTAAGTCGACCTAAGTAAGTAATCTTAAGTAAGCAATTGGAAGGAAAAACAGCAAACTGTTTCTTGTCTTCTTGTAGAATGGACAGAAGATCATTCATCGCTTGTGCCTCCTATTATTCCAAACCACCCCCCAAGCAATCCGGAGCAGGCCAGAGAAGCTCCACTTCAGGGTAAAGTGTTATTATAATTGCATCCTAATTTGGCTCAAAATTTTAATTTTTTTAAAGAAACTTTAAAGAGTGGAATCTTGTAACTCCCAAGTCATTCTAAAGAATTGCTCCTAGACAGTTCTTTGTTGTGGGCTGTCCTGTATGTATTGTAGGACCCTGAGCAGCGTTCCTGGCCTCTACCCACTAGGTACCAGGAGAATCCCTCCCACTTTGTGACAAACAAGTCCCCAGATATTGCCAAATGCCCCTGGGGAGGCAAAATCATCTTAGAGTTGTGAATCCTTGATTTAGAGACCACAGATATTTAATATTGTGTTAAATAAGATACACTGAAAATTCAGAACTAGATATTTCAAGATTCTAGTCAACGTATTTGCTTTTGACTAAGATTTTCTTGTAAATGTAAAATGGTTTGATATTATTGTGTTTTAAACTCTAACCTCTATTCTTGCTGCAGTTTTGGCATTTATGCATATTTTACATCGCTTCATTGGGTCTCACTTATTTACATTCACAAGTAGTATGCATCCCCTACAGAGATTCATTTTTGAAAATTGGAAGCTCCAGAATCTTGCTACTTTCAGGCCTCATTACTCTTAAGGGATAGAAAAGGTTTTGGGGTTTTTTGTTTTGTTTTTTCCTTTTAAATAAAAAAAATAGAACAAGCATCATATTTGATAGTGTTGGGGAGTTTGTGTTACAGAACCATTTAAAAAAATGGTAAAATTTGTGTTCCTTCTCTCTACATTTTAAAAGAAATAAATAATTGTGTTAGACATTAAAAGATAAGTAGAATAACTCTTTTCCCTAATTTTCATTCCTCCATTATAATTTTCATAAGAAAAATTGTTTCCCTTTTAGCTGATATTGTCATGAGATTGGTATTAATATCAACTTATATAAAATAATTTCATACTTTTCTATGGTGTTAATGGTTTTAATACAGATAGAACATAGAAGATTGTTATTATCTTATGTTATTATTAATTACATAATTCATATCAACATGATTGTGGCCTGCTTTGTATTTTTTTAAATATGAAATTCCTCTGCGGGCTCATGTTGTCTTATTTTCCTGCTCATGGTAAGTTAGCTACACTAACTTTTCAGTTCCTTGAACCTCTTTTCAATTCCTTAAATCAGCGAAACTATGGACCACATCAGGGCCTTTGCATATGCTGTTCCCTGTTTGCAGCTGTCTTTTCCTCCCACTCTTTTGCTTTGCTAACTTCTACTCATCTAAGGTTTTTGCTGGATTCCCCTGTCTTATTCACTCTTCCCATCTTAAACTTCTTATTTATAGAATTTAACTGTTGATAATTAGTGTTTATTTGTGTTCAATTATCTAACAACAGTTTCCTCTTCAGACTTTAAATCCTATGGAGGCAGGAGACTGTTTTTTTTTTCCCACTGGGGGATACCCCAAACTAGACCTAATCGCCTCTGCTAAATTTATTATTGTGTGAAACAACGTATGTACATCCATGATAACCAGCCTAGCTTCCTTAAAGAATTGTCTTAGAGATTAAATCAATTAAAGCTTTAAAGTTTCAGGCTCTGGGTGCCAAATGCTTAGTGCACCAGCTGAGTTAAGGGTCCAGATGGAATTGATCTCTATTAGGAACTTTATCTCAGATTCGTCTCTTGCTTTAGGCCTTTTTTTCCTTTTCTTTTTTCTTTTTTTCTTTACTCCTCTAGGGTCCCATAGTGGTTAGGGTTTGGGAGAAGCTCAATGAACTCCCTGTGGGAACTAGTCATTATTCTTAACACCCTTCTACTCCATAGTCTCTACATTGATTCTTGTCTTTCAAATATAGTCATGTCTTCGGAATATAGTGGATACAGAAGCCAGTTTAAATCCATACCCTTTGACTCCAAGCTGCAATTGTGAGAAACATTAAATTGGGTATTATCATCATAGGTTACTACTCTGAGTTCCCTGCCTGCTGGTTAAGCATCCTGGTCTACGTTCCTGACAGTACTCTCAGGAAGAAGCTATATAGCTAATAGGGTTAGATTGTTTGGTATTAATTTTGCTAAGTTCACTGCTCAACTAAACTTGCTTCTGATCAAGAGTGTACTTCTCATCCCAGCAAATGATAATTTTAAAGAGATCTGCTCTTGGGAAATCTCTCCATCTTCCAGCTTATGCTCAGAGAGGGATTTTTGTAGCCGCCCGTTTACCCCACCCACTTCACTACCACTGTCATCAAAATAATAGCCTACATTTATTGAGCTCTTTTATGTAGCAGCCACCTCCCTAAGCACTTTACCTATGTTATCTGTCCACAGTTCTTCCTGACAACCATCATGTGAATGGTGAGGTTGGTACCCTCATTACCTCCACTTACGCATCCGACACTCAGGCAGAGAGAGGTTTAGTAACTTGCCCAAAGCCACACAGCCAGGAAGTAGTAGAGCACAGATTTGAACCCTAGCTGTCATTAGGAACAGTTTAACTTTTGGCTAACACCTTTTTGTTGTTGTTTTTTGTGGGATACCTCATTGCATAGTCTCAACGTGTGCCCTCCAGTTTGGCTGCTACTGGCTACATGTTACCAGTTAAATTCAAGTTCATTACAATTAAAAACTCAAAAATTCAGTTCCTCGGTTCCACTAGCCATGTTTCAAGGGCTCAAGAGCTGCGTGTGACCAGCAGCTGCCATATTGGACAGTGCAGATACAGAGCATTTCCTGCGTCACAGGATGTGCTCTTGGACAGCACTGGGGTAGGGTATTCAAACAGTATTACCAAGAATAGTGCAGCTTGGCAGAGAAGCAAGCACCTATGGGTTATTCAAGAGTAGATGTTTGGGCCGAGACCCAGAAGATCCTGATTCACTGAGTCCAGGGCAGCCCCTGGAAATGAGTACATCTTTAAAAAGCTGCCCAGGTGATCCTCACACATAACCTCATCTGCAAGTGGTGACTAGTAAAGAGATTAGCATCTCTTAGAAAATGACACGTGCCACAGGGCTGCAGCAGAGAGCTCCACATTCCACTGCTTGTGGGTAGAAAAGCACTTCTTTTCCAAAACTACAGTAACTGATGATCTACCCATACATAAAACGTAATAAAACGTGCGTAAGTGTGAAACCCTCTGATCTTCCCTCCCTAGTTAAGTGTTGAAACAGGAAGTCAGTGGTGTAATTTCAAAGTCTTCTTCATGTCTCTTTTAAGCTGAAAACATTCTGAGCTCAAAATATGCTAATTGCTTTAAAACATTTCATTCAGATAATCTGCCAGACACATTTTTACATTTTCTAACTTTGCCTATAATCAGGGTGGAAAACTTACACACTCAGCCACCTCTTTCCGCCTTCTCAAAGACACGTTAAATCTCATTTCTTTGTGCTGTTGTTCATTCATTCATTCAACACACATTTTTGGAGCACATACAATGAAACAGGCCGCGTTCTACACGCTGGATATACAAGCAGAAATCCTCATGGGGTTTCCATTCTAGTGTTGTATGTGTGGGCATGTGCAGTGCCCCTCCTGCAAGGGGCTGCGGAGAGGGAGACAAAACCCCCAACCAATAAGTAAGATGTATACTGTGTGGGATGGTGATAAATGCTAACAACAAAAATAAAGCAGGTAAGGGGGATTGTGAATGTTGAAGGAGGTATTGCAGTTTTTAATACGGTGGACAGAGAAAGCCTCACTGAGAAGGTGATGGCTATTGATGTCTTTGCATAAGTGAAATACATTTCCCCTCGAGCTCTCCCTAGTAGCCTCTACCTCAAGAATGTCTGCTATTCACATATCCCGAAAAGGAAAATTTGGGGGTTATCTCAACGGTCCTCAATTTTCCATCTAGTAATTACCATAGTAACTGTCTCAGTACAAGCCCTGGCTGCACTTGACATCACCTCCCTGGTGCTCTGGCAGACGACTTCGCATGGTGAATCCTGCTAGGTCTCGCCTTTCATTAGCCACGGTGACAGGGCTGTAGTTTGTCATGCTTCCCACCAGCCTTGGGACTGCTCTAGAGAGGAGGAGGTTAGTGAGCAGACCTGTGACTCCGGGAAATTTAAAACAGCCTTCTTAAGAGCCAGAAACTTTTGAAATGTGCAATTAAAGATTGTATGTGTGCCCAGAGACCTTTTAAAAAAGATACAGCTAACCAAAAATAACTTTCCTTCCTGGGTGCCAGCCTCCTAGTGCAGGGGTATATGGAGACATGGAGATTTTTTCTCCTGTTTGTTTGTTTTATTTTTTTAATTTTTATTTATTTATTTATTTGTATAACATTTTTGATAGAAAAGAAATAGGGCAGATGGAGAAGCTGTGGCAAGGGCGGGAGATGGGAAGTATAATTAGGAGAGTTGAAAGAGTCTGAACATAGAATGACGTTCACTACCGGGGATAATCGGGGAAATTCCAATGAGCTTCCCAATTACAGAGAAATGCCCAAACCCAAAATAAAATTTGGAGTTTGTGTACAAAATGTTATTTGTGAATGTTATCAAGAAAACTCAATAAAACCTTAGGTAGCATGTTTGGAAGCTGTATATCTATTAATTTATTTTAAATAAGACGACTGAATTTGGAGCCATCTGGCTCTTATTACTGTTTAGTTTAGGTTTTTTTCTTTTTCCTTAAATATTCTAAGCCACATGTCCTAAACTTTTTTTAAACATTAAGTTTTAGCAGCAGACATATCTGGGCAATTCCACAAATTGTTAAAAGATGCAAATGAACAGGAAAAATCAGGTGAATTTTAGAATTCAATTCAGAGTAGAGTTATGACTCTTTAATTTTTAAAATAGTGATTCTCCATTTTTATCAAGTTATTCTTTGTGTCTATACTACGTCTTCTAGTATTATCTATTTAGTTTCAGAATGAATTTTCTGTTTGTCTAAAAGCTAAAGTTTTTGCTTAATTGGTTTTATAAGTGGAAGCCAAGCACAAGGCAATATATTGGAAGCCATACTGGAAAATATAAACTATGACAAAACAGAAGACACAAAGCAAAGACCCACTCCTCTTTCTCTGAAGAACCTCATGTAGTTTGCTGTCAAACTACATGAAATAAAACTAGGGATCCATGTCAGACGATGGACACCAATGTCATCCTTCTCTTACATTTTCTTTTGGATCTTTGTTCTGACACACTATGTACCCTAGCCCCCTCCTTACACAAAGGGGCCTAGGAACTCCCTTAGTACTGAAATCAAGAGAGGACTTTCTTAGGACACCTTTGTGCCCACATGCCCCAGCACAGGAGCTTGGAGAGTTATCTCTGAGTTCTTATCATTTCTTATTTAATTCATCTTTTCACTCCTGGTGATGTTCCTTATACATTTCTTGTTTTAATCCAGGCAAACCCTTTTTTACACGAAACCCTTCAGAGTTGAAAGGCAAATTCATTCACACGAAGCTGCGGAAAAGCAGTCGTGGCTTTGGCTTCACGGTCGTTGGAGGGGATGAACCTGACGAGTTTCTGCAGATCAAGAGCTTGGTCCTAGATGGTCCCGCCGCGTTGGATGGCAAGATGGAAACAGGTATGAGACACCACATGGTCCTGTGTGGTCAGGACCAGATGACACCATGATTTCATAAGTTTGTAAGTGTCCTTTAGAAACTTGGCGAATGAACAAGGTTCCTGCACTAAGTAAATGCATTCCCTGGTATAAATGAAAAGCTTTGAATCATTTTAACATTTCCCCATTTTGGGGAACTGTTAGGGTGCTGTTGAGTACAGTATGGCAGTAATTTACTAAAAATGTAGATCCATTTGAATAAATGAATTCTCAACTTGGTTTTTTATAGTGAGAATTTTTTTCAGAAGAAAGCTCCAGTGTTCTTTCAGTGATCATTATATTCTCATTAGCAGGGAAGACACTAGATGCTACAAAAATGCCTGATTAGCATAAAATAACTAATAGAAGCAGTCTCTTTGTGCTTTACGGTACTACCCCCAAACAGTTTCAGTTCAGCTTCGTATTGGTAGGATTTGATAGTATAAAATTGATATAACTTTTCTGGGCACTGTTTTTTTAACCGTCAACTCTTTTGCAGGAGATGTGATTGTGAGTGTGAACGACACCTGTGTTTTGGGACACACGCATGCACAAGTTGTGAAAATCTTCCAGTCCATTCCCATCGGTGCCAGCGTGGACCTTGAACTCTGCCGAGGTTATCCATTGCCTTTTGACCCAGATGACCCCAACACGAGTTTAGTGACCTCTGTGGCCATTTTGGATAAAGAACCAATTATTGTGAATGGGCAAGAGACCTATGACTCGCCGGCTAGTCACAGTAGTAAAACAGGCAAAGTCAATGGCATGAAGGACGCCAGGCCAAGCAGCCCTGCAGATGTGGCTTCAAACGGTTCCCATGGTTACCCCAATGACACTGTCTCTTTGGCTTCCTCCATAGCCACTCAGCCAGAACTCATAACTGTTCATATAGTCAAAGGGCCAATGGGCTTTGGTTTTACAATTGCGGACAGTCCTGGCGGTGGCGGCCAAAGAGTGAAACAGATTGTCGACAGTCCAAGGTGCCGAGGCCTGAAGGAAGGGGATCTTATAGTGGAAGTTAATAAGAAGAACGTGCAAGCTCTGACTCACAACCAAGTTGTGGACATGCTGATCGAATGTCCAAAGGGAAGTGAGGTCACATTGTTAGTGCAACGAGGAGGTATGTAGATTTATTATCTTTCATTGTTTTTAAACCCAAATCCATTGTTGTACTTACTGGTTATCAGGTAGCTATTTGGGGCTTTCTGAATGTCTGTTCCTTTAAGATCATTTTTATTTAAATATTGGGAAATGCATTCAAAATGCCTTCTGATTTCTCTAAATGCTAGCCTCTTTAGAATAAAGATTATGTTTATGCTTTATGTATTTACACAAAAGGACATGCAGCTACAGTGATACTGTTACTGAAAGTGGGGTCTGGCTGCTTGCCACTCAAAAGCTAATAAAAAGGCAAGGTTGGTGGAAAGGGAAGTTTGTTTTATTTCAGAGGCGGGCAACCTGGGGGGATGGTGGACTCATGTCCAAAGGCCAATTCCCCCCCACAGCAGACAGTCAGTGGGCAAGAGTTTTTATAGCCAGAGGGAGAGGGTTACATGCAAAACAGCACAGTCAGCTCTGACAGTCATCTTGAAATTGGTCATGCAGTGGTCTGATCAGTGCCATCTTGACTGTTTCAAGTACAGTTAGTCTTCAGTTCCAGGGTCAGTTTGTTCCCATTTCTTTGAGACCAGTTCTCAGAATTGTGGTAGCTTCTGTCATGGCTGCAGTCTGGTCATCGTGTAGTTAACTTCTTCCACCTGGTGTGGGTTTCAGTATCTACAAACCTGCTCAAAGAATATGGCTGTGAATGTTTAGCCCTTGAGAAGGAACTAAAGGTCCCTGACTTTGCTTAATGACTAAACTCTTATTATTTGGTTCTATTTGACTGTTTTCCTTAGCTTCTGGATTTTCTCACTTCTCTGATTAAACTTATTTCTTTTTTTTTTTTTTTTTTAACTTATTCTTTGAGTAAAGTTTTTCTACAGACAAAAGGCAGGTGGAGGACATGGCGGGGAAAGGACCATAGCGTCCTGCTCTGTTTCAGTACCTTTAAATGTAAATCAGACTGTGCCTTTTAAAACCCATTAAGCTTTGAAAACCTTTATCTTTTAAGTCTCCTGAACCTGGTCTACACAGTGTGCATGCAAAACGTGGCTCTCGGCCACTCTTCCAGCCTCATCTCACACTCGTCTCCCTTCCTCACTGTGCTTGGCCACCTGGCTTCTTTTCTGTAGTGCCTTCACTACTCTAAGCTCTTCTGTCTCAGGGCCTTTGCACTTTCTGTTTCTACTGCTTGGAAGACTCTTTTCCCCAGGTCTTCACTTGGCTGGCTCGGTCTCATTCAGGGCTCCTGCTGAGAGAGGGCTTCTCTGATTACTTATCTAAAGTAGCCCCCAGCACTCCTATGTAATCTCTGCTGCATCACCCCATTTCTTAATAGCTTTTATCATGATCATTATTATCACAAGCCATTGTTTTGTATATTATTTTTCTTTGTTCCTCTCTCTTTTTCTTTTTTTTTATTGGAGTATAGTTTTTTAAATTTTTATTGGAGTATAGTTGATTTACAATGTTATGTCAGTTTCAGGCGTACCGCAAAGTGAATCTGTTATACATATACATATATCCACTCTTTTTTAGATTCTTTTCCCATATAGGTCATTACAGAGTATTGAGTAGCGTTCCCTGTGCTATACAGTAGATCCTTATTGGTTATCTACTTTATATATAGTAGCGTGTATATGTCAATCCCAATCTTCCAATTTATCCCTCCCCCAACCCTACCCCCGGTAATCATGTTTATTTTCTACATCTGTAAATCTATTTCTGTTTTGTAGATAAGTTCATTTGTACCCTTTGTTTTTAGATTCCACATATAAGCGATATCATATGATATTTTTCTTTCTCTGACTTCACTCAGTGTGACAATCTCTAGGTCCATCCAAGTTGCTGCAAATGGCATTATTTCGTTCTTTTTTATGACTAATATTCCATTGTATATATGTACCACATCTTCTTTATCCATTCCTCTGTTGATGGGCATTTAGGTTGCTTCCGTGTCCTGGCTTTCGTAAATAGCACTGCAATGAACATTGGGGTGCGTGTATCTTTTTGAATTATTGTTTTCTCCAGATATATGCCCAAGAGTGGGATTGCTGGATCAGATGGTAGCTCTATTTTTAGTTTTTTAAGGAACCTGCATACTGTTCTCCATAGTGGCTTTACCAGTTTACATTCCCACCAACAGTGTAGGAGGGTTCCCTTTACTCTCTCTTTTTCATTCGAATATAAGCTCCACAAAGCCAGAGCCTACCTCTGCATGTTGACAGCTGTATCCCCAGTACTTAACACAGTACCCGACTCCCGCTAGGTGTTCATGAATGAATAGGTAATGAATGAATGAATGGATATGTGATTATTTATACTTGGCAGCAACAACGGCTCCACCAATCGTATTAAAAACATCTCAGCATACCCACATTTTAATGAAGGGGTTAAAGATCTCAGAGAAGTGGGGTATTCTAAATCCTGAGACAGTTGGCTTTCTTTCCCCTGCCAGCAACCCCCCACCTCTGCACCCCCGGAACTCCCAGGACCTCACACTGAGAAACATTTTCCGCCTGTTGAAATGTCTTGCTCCTGGGTCTGTACTTGTGACTAATCTTGATTGATCACCTCCCACAATGGGCCTGAGTTTGGTCGTTTCCTTGACCCTTGCCAATAGGATGTGTTTCATGCACAGAGTATTCTGACCCTCTGAAAAGAGATCAGGACCCAGACTTTTATTTCCTCTCGGTTTCACTGAGACAGAAAAGCTTGTTTATGTCGCAACAGCCATGTCCTCGGGCTCTCGTGAAGCTGTGTGTCCTGTGATCAAAATGATTGGGGTTGCGGGAAGGAAATCCAAAATTCAGAACTGTCTGTGTGAATCACAATGCTCAGTCCACCCTTCTTGAACAGGTGTAAAACCCATTTGCAGATTTTATTTTTAAAAAAGTTATTTCTACCAATACAATTTTGAAGTTTCTTCTTTTACCTAGACCACTTGACTGCACAGATAATTTTGTTTTAAACAGTGACCAAGATGTAGTAGGAAGTGACTTGAGGTTAAGGATGAGGAGGAGGGGGGTGGTGAGGGATGATGGTACCTGGCACTTACAGACAAGTGAGCAGTTTACAAAGCAGTTTTCAAACCTACACACACCTCTCATGTCATTTTTACCCCATCCCTGAAAAGGAAGGTACCAGCCAACAGTAGGATTGAGAAGTTCACCTGGATTCTTTGGTTTCCAGTCTAGTGCTCTGCCCTACTTAACTCTGAACACCACTGATTTTTGCACAATTGCTGGTTTCAGTGGCCGGCAACTTGGAAACTTTTAAATAGTTCTTGGTACATCAGGGCATCTCTGATTCAGCCACTGCTCATTTGACATCACAAATCGCCCTGCTCTCCTTCTTCATTTATTTGCTCCTTCGTTTCTTTTGTCATTTTGTTCATTTTTTCTTTTCCATTCAATTCACTTTTAAGGAGACCAAAAAGTAAAGTCTCATTGTAATTTACTAACTAACAGTGGTTACTGGAGCCATATTGTAATGAATTTGCCCAAATTAGCAAACAACTCGTTATAAAAATATACCCCTTGATTTCAAATATGTTTACATTTTCTCTTCTTAATTCCTAAGACCTTCTTTTGGTTAACGCCATTATATTTTATAACATTAAATTAATAAGGGAAGATCCAGAATATATTGCCACATTAGTCAACATCTACATAGTTTATTCCAGAACCTGAGTAATTTAAAATCACTGTAACATCAGCAGTCTTTAAAATATGCCATATGCCTTATGTTTGATTTATGTGTCAGATAGAAAGTTTGTACATCTGCACTTGGCAAGCTCACACCAGCTACTATTAATCTTTCTAGAAAGCATATAAATGTATTTGTTTCTGCCATGTATCAGTTACTTGAATTGGGGCTGGCATTTTAATCATTCCTCTTGTATGATGAGGGTGTAAATGAGAAGGTTTGATGATCATTTAGGATAGCGGCTAGGTTAAATGAGAAAGTAAACAGCCACTTCACTGATTCTTTCTAATGAATCTTATTTCCATCATAACTCCTGGTAAGCAGATTGATAAACTCATTAAGTCTACACCTTTCTTGATTCTCAGGAATTCATATCTCAAAGGTGGGGCTTTCTATGCTTTAAAGAACTAGTCTTTTCTACTTTGGGGCAGAACTTAGCTACATTTGCATTTTGGTTTTCACTCTTAACTCCCAAGCTCATTTTTAATTTTTGTTCTGGTCGAAATCAGGTGCATTTTGGTTTTTAGCTTTTTGTTTTTTTTTTAATCCCCCTCCCACCAATGGAAGTAAGCAGAGGTTGAAATATCATTTGTAAATTTCTGGAGACAGTTTCCAAGGTCAGGCTTGGGCTTGCTGGGCGTGTCTATCCATAGCCCTGGCAGCTGGGACCATTACTTATTTGTGTACAAGTGTCTTCTTTATAAACATGTCCATGCCTATGGATGTCACTCAAGTTCTTAAAGGGCAGCGCCTTCTTCCTGTGCCTGGCTGCCCATCTTCCCATGGTAAGTCCTTTCCTCCTTCTCCCTCTGCTGTCCAGTAAAGAGAATGCCTTTTATTTTTCTTCATTTTTCACATGGCATTTGCATTCAGACAGCCCATCACCTGACACCAGTGTGAGTCTAGAGGCTTTTTTAAGCGTTTGGAAAATCATGCTAGAAGGTGATTACTATTGTTTTGAATATTTTTTTTTTTAATTTACAAAAGATGTAGAATTTGTTCCATAAAGCTTTTTTTACTTTAAAAGAGGGAGTGGGACTTCCCTGGTGGTCCAGTGGTTAAGACTTTGCCTTCCAATGCAAGGGGTACGAGTTGGATCCCTGGTCAGGGAGCTAAGATCCCACATGCCTCGCAGCCAAAAAACCAAAACATAAAACAGAAGCAATATTGTAACAAATTCAGACTTCCCTAGTGGCACAGTGGTTGGGAGTCCACCTGCCAATGCAGGGGACACGGGTTCGATCCCTGGTCTGGGAGAATCCCACATGCCACGGAGCAACTAAGCCCGTGCGCCACAACTACTGAGCCTGCGCTCTGGAGCCTGCAAGCCACAACTACTGAGCCCACGTGCCACAACTACTGAAGCCTGTGCGTCTAGAGCCTGTGCTCTGCAACAAGAGAAGCCACCACAATGAGAAGCCTGCGCATCGCAGTGAAGAATATCCCCCACTCACTGCAACTAGAGGAAGCCCATGTGCAGCAATGAAGACCCAACACAGCCAAAAATAATTAATTTTAAAAAATATTGTAACAAATTCAATAAAGACTTTAAAAATGGTTAAAAAAAGAAAGAAAGAAAGAAAAAGAAAAGGGCTTATATTGGGACTTCCCTGGTGGCTCAGTGGATAAGACTCCCAGCTCCCAATGCAGGGGGCCCAGGTTCCATCCCTGGTTGGGGAACTAGATCCCACATGCATGCCGCAACTAAGTCTGCAAGCCACAACTAAGGAGCCCGCCTGCCGCAACTAAGACCCCACGTGACCAAATAAATAAACAATTTTTTTTTTAAAGCGGATTATATTATATGTAGCATAACTACCTGTGCCCCCTGTGTATTTTGTATATTTGGCTAATTTATATCTAGTAGGAGGTATGACACTCTTGAAGATCTCATTTGGGGTGGAGTCAGAATACTCTGTTTTAAAAGACAATTTGGAATACTTTATGAAAGTGGAGAATGTGTGTTTTACTTTAGAGAGAAAAAGTGTACTGAGGAAAAAGCTGAACTAGAGGTTCCAGGAGCCCGCCTCCAGTTCAAACTGTGCCCATAGCTCCTCTGTACCTCTGACTGGGTTACAGCTCTTGCCCTGAGACTCATTTCTTTATCCAAAAAAATGGATATTTTGCACCAGCTCATCTTTAGGGTGACCCCTGCTAACTCTAATTTTATGCCCAAAAATGGCCTCATTGATGTGTAGGGGAAAGACCACAAGATTCGAGAGTCAGACAATGCGAGTTTAAATTGCAACTCCTGCCTTTATTCCCTTTGTGACCTTAGGCAAGTCATCTGAAAAAAGGTAGCATTTGTGCCAATTCCTGACCTAGAAGCAGTCACATGATAAATCAGTGGTGTTTTACTGATATCCCCTAGTGTCAGAAGCCACTGGGTATGGTGGGTTTCTTTTTTAAAAAAGAAAAAACAAACTCTAGCGTGTACCTGCAGAATTTTAATTTCAGTGCATGATGAGCAGGAACCTGTATTGTTTTTAGAAGCTGCACTGGCAATGCTGATGTAAAATCAGAATTGCAATCAGTTTTAGGCTTCTGCCCTCGTGGTCCCTTCTCATTTTGATTCTGTGACATATAACTTGAGAGTGAAATAAGTTTATAACTTAACAGTTATTTTCATTTCTAAGTGATTTCTTCTTTTAAAGTCCGATTTCTAAGCAACAGATTTCTCCATCTTCCGTAAGATCCATTGCAGCTCCCAAATTTGACATTTTTCTACTTCAGAGGAGGATGGAAAGGAAGACTTGGTCTCAGAGATGCTTCTTTTGCGCACAACTCTCTGGTGGCTTTTACTGATCACAACAGAATTAGAAGTGATGCTTTGTATACTGAGTGCTCTTGTCAGGGTACTAAGTAATTTTAGGATCTGAATATAAAGTAATGAAATGTTAGGATTCCTGGAGGGGAGGACTATATCCAACTTGCACTTTTGTATCCCTGGCACGTCATGGGGAACCTGGCATGTGGTAAGGTCTTAGTAAATACTAGCTGGATAAATTAAACTTTCTCTGCAAGTCACATTAGAAAATAAATTATATAGGGCTTCCCTGGTGGCGCAGTGATTGAGAATCTGCCTGCCAATGCAGGGGACACGGGTTCGAGCCCTGGTCTGGGAAGATCCCACATGCCGCGGAGCAACTAGGCCCGTGAGCCACAATTACTGAGCCTGCGCGTCTGGAGCCTGTGCTCCGCAACAAGAGACGCCACGATAGTGAGAGGCCCGCGCACCGCGATGAAGAGTGGCCCCCGCTTGCCGCAACTAGAGAAAGCCCTCTCACAGAAACGAAGACCCAACACAGCCATAAATAAATAAATAAACAAATACTTAAAAAACAGTAAAATCCTGTCCCATATTTAGTATTAAATGTATTAAAAAAAAAAAGAAAAGAAATTATATAGCTTTGTAGTCACTCTTCATAACTTCAGAAAGATAAAAAAGAGATGTTAAAAGGCAAAATGAAATATGAAAATCATGGTAGTGATAGTAATAATGTTACAATAATCACTGATTACTTACTATGTACCAGGATTGTAACCATGGTACAAGCAATACATACATGTACACACAGGCGGAAATAAAACCTCACAACATCCCACTGTTGTGACCACGTTGGAACCATCCATTTGCAGTGTGATTCTGAATAGGACCCTGTGGGAAATTAAGGCAGTGATTAGTAGGAAAAAAAAAAAAAAAGAAGTGAAGGAATTGCTTTTGTTGTAGGTGTTGAGATTCCGCAGCTGAATTTGTTTAGTATAAAGCAAAAGGGAAATTTCTGGTTTAGTTGGGAAGCATGTATAAGACTCCTCCTTGCTTAAAGCATTTGTAATACATAAAAACATTAGACGCTTCTGCAATGTGCCAGGTGTAGTTGGGTCTAAACATTTTACATATCATAATTCAGGAGCCCTCTGAGGTGACTAAAACCTTACCTCCACTTTAGAGGAGAGGGTGCTGAGCCCCAGAGAAGCTCAGTGATTTACCCAGAATCACACAGCTGATGAATGCAAGCTAGGATTTGAACCCAGGAATTCTAGTTCCAGAGACCGATCTCTTACCCACTATGCTAAGCAGCCTCCTGGCTTGTAGATGAAAAGCTCCAATACCGTTAAGGAGTACATCTTATACATAAAAGAATGAGTAAGGTCTGAAGTCCGTGGCAAATTAATGCCACTTAATTTTCATCCAGATTTACTGATGATAGTTCATTAAATCGTCATCAATCCACACAGGGAAAGCAATATCTAATCTCATCATCCAAGCACATGATTAGCATTAGCTCTTCTTTGCGTGTATTTTTCCCCGTCTGAAATGATGCAAAACCATCATAATTAGAACCGCGCTGCCGGAGAGTTAAACCTGGGTGATCAGGTGCCTCTTTTCTCTTTGCCCTCTGGTCACGGACTGGAGAATGAATTGCAAATTGCACTGCTTAAGTGTTTGACTGCCAGAATCTCTTCAGTTGAGCTGCAGGGTCTCGGAAAGGAGAATTCAGGTTGCTGGCAGAGTGATATCCTAATAGTGGTGGGGTCTGTGTATTCACATCAGCACATCCCATCTATTCCCCCTCCTCTGTCATGTCATCTTCCCACCTCTTCCCCGGCCTCTGCCATCCATCATGTGGCACCTGGCCTTGCTGTGGCCTTGCAACAGGTCTCAAGGCTTCCTCTAGTCTATTCTCTGGCTAGAGTGATTTAAAGTCAATTGTATGCAGTCACTGCTCATGTCAGGATGACGTCCCATCATTCAGAGTAAACTCCGAAGTCCTGTGTCACAGACAAGCACTTGCTCTTTCTTCTGTCTGTGTATTTCCTGTCACAGAGAGCCACAGAGCTTTCTCACTCCTGTCCTTGAGGCTTCTGCTCAAAGGTCCTTTCCTTCAAGAAGCCTGCTCTGACTGCTCCATAGAAAAGAAAACAGCGTCCGCCGCCATCATGCTCTGCTCTGTCCTTCTTTCTCAGGCCATGGACCCTTCCTTGTGGTCTCTGTGAGAGTAGGGACTGGGTCTCAATCATTATTTGATCCCCACCACCTAAAATCATGCCTGGCACATTGTAGGTCTTCAGAAAATCATCTATATTGAAGGAAAACTATGAATTAATGCAAGGCCCTTTGTTTTCATAAATGCTCATCATCCTTTAGAGAACTTTCTGGGCTGAGACCTTGTCATTAGAGCTGGGGAAGCAGGCAGCGGGAGATGGACCACCTCGAAAATCACACAGCATGAAGGTGAGACAGCCTGACTTCCAACCCAGGTTTGTTGGCCTGTAAAGCCCATGCCCTCTGTCACAGGCTGGCCTAAATGACAAGGAAAAAATGATACAAATAAACTTATATACAAAACAGAAATAGACCCACAGGCATAGAAAACAAACTCAAGGTTACCAAACACAACATTGTAAATCAACTCTACTTCAATAAAATAAATAAATAAATAAACAAATAAATAAATGACAAGGAAATGCATTTCATGGCAGTGGATCATGTTGGTCCAGTTAAGCCTGTTCTCCAGGTCCAGTGCAGTAGTCGCTATCCACATGTGGCTATTTAATTAATTAAAGCTAAATACGATGTAAAATTTAGTCCAACTGGCCACGTGTCAAGAACCGAATAGCCACATGTGGCCAGTGGCTGCCATATTGGACAGTGCAGTTATAGAACCTTTCCACCCTCGTAGAAAATGCTGTTGGACGGTGCTGCTCGAGAGATTTTTATTATTTTGCCCTCAAAAGTGGTATGTCGCATGTCCTTTATTTTACCCTTTCTCTTATATGCCTTTGATAGAAGAAAAATACGGAATTGAAGGCGACTTTATGGTTAATACATTTCTTTTTATACAGATAATGATAATAATAGGTCCTATTTATTAATTCTTTCCATGTGTAGGTACTGCTCTAAGCTCTTTACATGTGTTAACTGGATGTTAGGGGGTCACAAGGAATTGAGACTCAGAGAACATGAAAGACTTGTAAAGTATTAGCACTTGGGTGACCTGCTCTGTCCTAATCCTCAGACAGCTCATCAACGTTTAATGGTGATTATAGGGCTTCCACCTGGCCAGGAAGCATCTCATCTTTAATCCTGGACTGATGTTAAGGAGCTTAACTTAAATTATTTTATTATGTAAAGTATCTTTACTCTAAAAAGAGGAAGAAACTTTCTTTTTGATTTTTATTTTATTTTTTTTAACACAGCAGGTTCTTATTAGTTATCCGTTTTATACATATTAGTGTATATATGTCAATCCAATCTCCCAATTCATCCCACCACCCCCCTCCACCACCCTGCTTTCCCCCCTTGGTGTCCATACATTTGTTCTCTACATCTGTGTCTCTATTTCTGCCTTGCAAACCGGTTCATCTGTACCATTTTTCCAGATTCCACACATATGCATTAATATACAATATTTGTTTTTCTCTTTCTGACTTACTTCACTCCGTATGACATTCTCTAGGTCCATCCATGTCTGTACAAATGACTCGATTTCGTTCCTTTTTATGGCTGAGTAATACTGCATTGTACCTATGTACCACATCTTCTTTATCCATTTGTCTGTCGATGGGCATTTAGGTTGCTTCCATGACCTGGCTATTATAAATAGTGCTGCAATGAACATTGGGGGGCATATGTCTTTTTGAATTATGGTTTTCTCTGGGTATATGCCCAGTAGTGGGATTGCTGGGTCATATGGTAGTTCTATTTTTAGTTTTTTAAGGAACCTCCATACTGCTCTCCATAGTGGCTGTATCAATTAACATTCCCGTCAACAGTGCAAGAGGGTTCCCTTTTCGCCACACCCTCTCCAGCATTTGTTGTTTGTAGATTTTCTGATGATGGCCATTCTGACCAGTGTGAGGTGATAGCTCATTGTAGTTTTGATTTGCGTTTTTCTAATAATTAGTGATGTTAAGTAGCTTTTCATGTGCCTCTTGGCCATCTGTATGTCTTCTTTGGAGAACTGTCTATTTAGGTCTTCTGCCCATTTTTTGATTGGGTTGTTTGTTTTTTTAATATTGAGCTGCATGAGCTGTTTATATATTTTGGAGAGTAATCCTTTGTCTGTCGATTCATTTGCAAATATTTTCTCCCATTCTGAGTGTTGTCTTTTCATCTTGTTTATAGTTTCCTTTGCTGTGCAAAAGGTTTTAAGTTTCACTAGGTCCCATTTGTTTATTTTTGTTTTTATTTCCATTACTCTAGGAGGTTGGTCAAAAAAGATCTTGCTGTGATTTATGTCAAAGAGTGTTCTTCCTATGTTTTCCTCTAAGAGATTTATAGTGTCTGGCCTTACATTTAGGTCTGTAATCCATTTTGAGTTTATTTTTGTGTATGGTGTTAGGGAGTGTTCTAATTTCATTCTTTTACATGTAGCTGTCCAGTTTTCCCAGCACTGCTTATTGAAGAGTCTGTCTTTTCTCCATTGTATATCCTTGCCTCCTTGGTCATGGATTAGTTGACCATATGTGTGTGGGTTTATCTCTGGGCTTTCTATCCTGTTCCATTGATCTATATTTCTGTTTTTGGGCCAGTACCATGTTGTCTTGATTACTGTAGCTTTGTAGTATAGTCTGAAGTCAGGGAGTCTGATTCCTCCAACTCCGTTTTTTTCCCTCAAGATTGCTTTGGCTATTTGGGGTCTTTTGTGTCTCCATACAAATTGTAAGATTTTTTATTTTAGTAATTTGATAGGGATTGCATTGAATCTGTAGATTGCTTTGGGTAGTATAGCCATTTTCACAATATTGATTCTTCCAATCCAAGAACATGGTATATTTCTCCATCTGTTTGTGTCATCTTTGATTTCTTTCATCAGCATCTTATAGTTTTCTGAGTACAAGTCTTTTGCCTCCTCAGGTAGGTTTATTCCTAAGTATTTTATTCTTTTTGTTGCAATGGTGAATGGGATTGTTTCCTTAATTTCTCTTTCTGATCTTTCATTGTTAGTGTATAGGAATGCAGGAGATTTCTGTGCATTAATTTTGTATCCTGCAACTTTACCAGATTCATTGATGAGCTCTAATAGTTTTCTGGTAGCATCTTTAGGATTCTCTATGTATAGTACCATGTCATCTGCAAACAGTGACAGTTTTACTTCTTCTTTTCCAGTTTGGATTCCTTTTATTTCTTTTTCTTCTCTGAGCGCCGTGGCTAGGACTTCCAAAACTATGTTGAATAATAGCGGTGAGAGTGGCCAGTCTTATCTTGTTCCTGATCTTAGAAGAAATGCTTTCAGTTTTTCACCAGTGAGAATGATGTTTGCTGTGGGTTTATTGTCTATGGGCTTTATTATGTTGAGGTAGGTTCCATCTATGCCCACTTTCTGGAGAGTTTTTATCGTAAATGGGTGTTGAATTTTGTCAGAAGCTTTTTCTGCATCTGTTGAGATGATCATATGGTTTTTATTCTTCAGTTTGTTAATATGGTGTATCACATTGATTGATTTGCATTTATTGAAGAATCCTTGCCTCCCTGGGATAAATCCCACTTGATTATGGTGTATGATCCTTTTAATGTGTTGTTGAATTCTGTTTGCTAGTATTTTGTTGAGGATTTTTGTATCTGTGTTCATCAGTGATATTGGTCTGTAATTTTCCTTTTTTTGTAGTGTCTCTGTCTGGTTTTGGTAACAGGGTGATGGTGGCCTCGTAGAATGAGTTTGGGAGTGTTCCTTTCTCTGCAATTTTTTGGAAGAGTTTGAGAAAGATGGGTGTTAGCTTTTCTCTAAATGTTTGATAGAATTCACCTGTAAAGCCATCTGGTCCTGGACTTTTGTTTGCTGGAAGATTTTTAACCAGTTTCAATTTCATTACTTGTGATTGGTCTGTCCATATTTTCTATTTCCTCCTGGTTCAGTCTTGGAAGGTTATACCTTTCTAAGAATTTGTCCACTTCTTCCAGGTTGTGCATTTTATTGGCATAGAGTTGCTTGTAGTAGTCTCTTAGGATGCTTTGTATTTCTGCGGTGTCAGTTGTAACTTCTGTTTCATTCCTAATTTTATTGATTTGAGTCCTCTCCCTCTTTTTTTTTGGATGAGTCTGGCTAAAGGTTTATCAATTTTGTTTATCTTCTCAAATAGCCAGCTTTTAGTTTTATTGATCTTTGCTATTGTTTTCTTTGTTTCTATTTCATTTATTTCTGCTCCAATCTTTATGATTTCTTTCCTTCTACTAACCTTGGGTTTTGTTTGTTCTTCTTCCTCTAGTTCCTTTAGGTGTAAGGTTAGATTGTTTATTTGAGATTTTTCTTGTTTCTTGAGGTAGGCTTGTATTGCTATAAACTTCCCTCTTAGAACTGCTTTTGCTGCATCCCATAGGTTTTGGATCGTCGTGTTTTCATTGTCATTTGTCTCTTGGTATTTTTTTATTTCTTCAGTGATCTCTTGGTTATTTAGTAATGTGTAGTTTAGCCTCCATGTGTTTGTGTTTTTTACGTTTTTTCCCCTGTGATTTATTTCTAATCTCATAGCATTGTGGTCAGAAAAGATGCTTGATATGATTTCAATTTTCCTAAATTTACTGAGGCTTGATTTGTGACCCAAGATGTAATCTATCCTGGAGAATGTTCCATGTGCACTTGAGAAGAAAGTGTGTGGAATGTCCTATAAATATCAGTTAAATCTATCAGGTCTATTGTGTCATTTAAAGCTTGTGTTTCCTTATTAATTTTCTGTCTGGATGATCTGTCCATTGGTGTAAGTGAGGTGTTATAAAGTCCTCCACTGTTAGTGTGTTACTGTCGATTTCCTCTTTTATAGCTGTTAGCAGTTGCCTTATGTATTGAGGTGCTCCTATGTTGAGTGCATATGTATTTATAATTGTTATATCTTCTTCTTGGATTGATCCCTTGATCATTATGTAGTGTCCTTCCTTGTCTCTTGTAACACTCTTTATTTTAAAGCCTATTTTATCTGATGAATATTACTACTCCAGCTTTCTTTTGATTTCCATTTGCATGGAATATCTTTTTCCCTCTCCTCACTTTCAGTCTGTTTGTGTCTCTAGGTCTGAAGTGGGTCTCTTGTAGACAGTATATATATGGGTCTTGTTTTTGTATCCATTCAGTGAGCCTGTGTCTTTTGGTTGGAGCATTTAATCCATTCACATTTAAGGTAATTATCGATATGTATGTTCCTATTACCATTTTCTTAATTGTTTTGGGTTTGTTTTTGTAGGTCCTTGTCTTCTCTTGTGTTTCCCACTTAGAGAAGTTCCTTTAGCATTTGTTGTAGAGGTGGTTTGGTGGTGCTGAATTCTCTTAGCTTTTGCTTGTCTGTAAAGCTTTTGATTTCTCCGTCGAATCTGAATGAGATCCTTGCCAGATAGAGTAATCTTGGTTGTAAGTTCTTCCCTTTTGTCACTTTAAATATATCATGCCACTCCTTTCTGGCTTGTAGAGTTTCTGCTGAGAAATCAGCTCTTAACATTATGGGAGTTCCCTTGTATGTTATTTGTCATTTTTCCCTTGTTGCTTTTGATAATTTTTCTTTGTCTTTGATTTTTGTCAGTTTGATTACTGTGTGTCTCGGCGTGTTTCTCCTTGGGTTTATCCTGCCTGGGACTCTCTGCACTTCCTGGACTTGGTGGCTATTTCCTTTCCCATGTTAGGGAAGTTTTCAACTATTAATCTCTTCAAACATTTTTTTCAGGTCCTTTCTATCTCTCTTCTCCTTCTGGGACCCCTATAATGCAAATGTTCGTGTGTTTAATGTTGTCCTAGAGGTCTCTTAGGCTGTCTTTATTTCTTTTCATTCTTTTTTCTTTATTCTGTTCCATGGCAATGAATTCCACCATTCTGTCTTCCAGGTCACTTATCCATTCTTCTGCCTCAGTTATTCTGCTATTGATTCCTTCTAGTGTATTTTTCATTTCAGTTATTGTATTGTTCATCTCTGTTTGTTTGTTCTTTAATTCTTCTAGGTCTTTGTTAAACATTTCTTGCATCTTCTCGATCTTTGCCTCCATTCTTATTCCGAGGTCCTGGATCATCTTCACTATCATTATTCTGAATTCTTTTTCTGGAAGGTTGCCTATCTCCACTTCATTTAGTTGTTTTTCTGGGGTTTTATCTTGTTCCTTCATCTGGTACACAGTCCTCTGACTTTTCATTTTGTCCATCTTTCTGTGAGTGTGGTTTTTGTTCCACAGGCTGCAGGATTGTATTCTTCTTGCTTCTGTTGTCTGCCCTCTGGTGGATGAGGCTATCTAAGAGGCTTGTGCAAGCTTCCTGATGGGAGGGACTGGTGGTGGGTAGAGCTGGGTGTTGCTCTGGTGGGCAGAGCTCAGTAAAACTTTAATCAGCTTGTCTGCTGTTGGGTGGGGCTGAGTTCTCTCCCTGTTGGTTGTTTGGCCTGAGGTGACCCAGCCCTGGAGGCTACAGGCTCTTTGGTGGGGCTAATGGCGGACTCTGGGAGGGCTCACGCCGAGGAGTACTTCCCAGAACTTCTGCTGCCAGTGTCCTTGTCCCTGTGGTGAGCGACAGCCGCCCCCTGCCTCTTCAGGAGACCCTCCAACACTAGCAGGTAGGTCTGGTTCAGTCTCTTATAGGGTCACTGCTCCTTCCCCCTGGGTCCTGATGCACACACTACTTTGTGTGTGCCCTCCAAGAGTGGAGTCTCTGTTTCCCCCAGTCCTGTTGAAGTCCTGCAATCAAATCCCACTAGCTTTCAAAGTCTGATTCTCTGGGAATTCCTTGTCCCATTGCCGGACCCCCAAGGTGGGAAGCTTGATGTGAGGCTCAGAATCTTCACTCCGGTGGGTGGACTTCTGTGGTTCTCCAGTTTGTGACTCACCCACCCAGTGGTTATGGGATTTGACTTTATTGTGATTGTGCCCCTCCTACTGTCTCACTGCAGCTTCTCCTTTGTCTTTGGATGTGGGGTATCTTTTTCTGGTGAGTTCCAGTGTCTTCCTGTTGATGATTATTCAGCAGTTAGTTGTGATTCCGGTGCTCTTGCAAGAGGGAGTGAGTGCACGTCCTTCTACTCCTCCATCTTGAACCAATCTCCAAAAGAGGAAGAAACTTTAACGCAAGAAAAATTCACCTTAAATTCTTATATATAAAATAATATATAATCTGCTGCATGAGCATCAGCAATTTACAGTTTGTCAGACCTCTATTTAAAAAGGAAGATGTGGAAGTTTTCTTGGTATATTTATGTGATTCAGTATCTCAAACTAATTGACCTCCCTGCTTACCTGTGGTACTTGGTTTTTCTAGTAATTTCGGAAGTCGAGTCCTCTTGTCAAATCTAGTGTACTACCTAATATTTTCCTAGCTATTAAATGTTTTTCACATTAATTTAGCAAACTTCCTGTCACTTCCATGGTGCTAAACAGGCTGCCATTTGTATTTACTATTAAGGAGCTGCCTTTATTTCTAATGCAGTTTTTAAGTTGCTGTTTTGGTTTATTGCCATGGTTGAAAGTTATCAAGGATTTTACTTGAGAATTCTTTATAGGAGGGTAGGTCACATTTACATTTGAGATGACTTATAGCAAAAGATGAGATAAATTTTAAAATGTCTCTGTTTTAGTTCTTTCATTATACAATGTATACAAATTACCCCTCACTTTCAGCATCTTAAGTAAGGAACTCTGATTTTTGTTCTCATAATTTTTAAATTGATTTTGGTCCTAATTTTTAAACCTAAGCAGACTGCATTTATTTGTTCTAACATTTATATGCAAGTTTTGACTTGGTTGGATGGTTTGAGTTGTAATCCTGTTATATTCATAATGCAGAGTGATCAGCACACCTAAAACCGCATTATTGTTTTTGTTTTTGTTTTTTTCTGGTAAGGGAATGTCTCATCCTCCTTGAATGTAAACTTAATGCACCGAGTTATTTGTTTTTGTGCATTATTTATTATAAATGTGTGTGATTTATAATTCTCATTAAAGAGTGGTGACATCGTTTCCCCTTTCTGGAAGAGTGTAGGAATTTCAAGTTAGAATGATTACATTGGTCGGCAGGCTGTAGAATAATCATTCTGTGTTTCTACCTACAGGGCTAAATTTGAATGTAAAGAGGTTCTTTTGTTTTCTCCTTTTCAGGGACAAATTCATGAACATGGTGGGCCAGGTGTTGTCTAGGTGCTGTGAATCAAACAGATCATCCAAAAACAAATCAAACAAGTTTGCTCCTGATTTCATGAACCTTTTATTCTAGAGGAAGGAAAGAAAGGGCAGAAATAATCAGATGAACAAGAAAATATCATCCAGAGAGAAGTGCTGTGAAGAAAATAAAACTGGATGAAGTTTTAAGGGTAGGGCCGAGAGGGCTGCTTTCGATTAGGTGGTGAGATTTGAATGACCATGAGGAAGGAAACAGCATTCCACAAACAAGGGACAGTTAGTGCAAAGGCCCCAGAAAAGAACTAGAATGTGGGACAGTGTGGCTGAAGAAAGGTGAGCAAGAGGAATGGTGATGAGTTTCAGAGACCAACAACCAGGGGTAGGAATTTGGATTTTATTTTCTGTGTGATGTTCAGTTTTAAGCAATGAAGGGACGAGATCTCATTAACATTGTTAGACAATCCCTCTGGCATATTTGTGAAGAATAGATTTTAGAGGAGTTGGCATGGAAGGGGGAGACCCAGTAGGGCCATTGTGGTTGGAGAAGGGAGTTGGCAGCGTAGAATCAAGTGATGGCAGTGGGGACGGGGGAAGTGGGGCATTGGGGATGTGTTTGGAGAGTCAATAGGACTTGGTATGTTGACTCAGAATCAGGGTTGGCAAACTCTTCTGGGAAGGGCCAGATTGGTCAGTATTTTCACTTTGTGGGCCATACGGTTTCTGTCACCTCTGCTCTCCTCTGCCCTTGTAGCAGATGATATGGAAGCAAATGGATTGGTAACATTCCAAGACAACATTTTTTTAAAAAATTTTATTGGAGTACAGTTGATTTACAATGTTATGTTAGTTTCAGGTGAACCACAAAGTGAATCTGTTATACATATACATATATCCACTCTCTTTTAGATTGTTTTCCCATATAGGTCATTACAGAGTATTAAGTAGAGTTTCCTGTGCTATACAGTAGGTCCTTATTAGTTATCTATTTTATATATAGTAGTGTGTATATGTCAATCCCAATCTCCCAATTTATCTACCCTGCTTGGGGCCAGATAATTCTTTGTTACAGGGGTCCATCCTGTGAAATGTAGGGTGTTTTAACAGAATCCCTGATCTCTGCCCAGTAGCGTACCTGCCTCCACACCCCCTCCCCTGATTTGGGATGACCCACTCATGTATTTTTTAGTAGTCTCTTTAAAAAGTCTTTTAAAATTTGCATTCCTTTATCTGGCACCAACAATTCCAGTTTGCCACAGGCCTGCCATTCCCTTTTATCTTCCATCTGGCCTCACACACTCTTCTGCATTACATGCCCGCTGCCCGCAGACAGCGGAGTTTGAGACCCAAAGACAGCATGCGTGCAGGTACTGACGGGGGCATGGAGGGCATGGACCTGCCGTGGGCCTGTTTCCTAGAAATTTCTTTTTACCATCATCATCTCAAAATTTCAGGAACTGGCTGCTTTTCCTTTCTTTTTGGTTTAATTTATACTTTTTTTTTTTTTAAACAAAAGAAAGAAGATATCCTCAGACTTTTTTTTTCCCTTGACGCTGGAGTTTATTTTCTACCTTTACTTTGGTTCCATATGAAAATTAACTAGTGATCACCTCCTTGGGATGGGGACTCCGACGCGAAAAGCATCTGCTATGAGGAACGTTATTACGTTTCTTCTTCTTATTATTTTGCCTTCTCTGATACTAGTTTTGCAACCTCACTTCATTGAGATTCTCTTTATTGGAAGAGGTATCTTCCTAGTCTCCCCTCTAAGCATTTTGCAGTCCTGAACATTTTCAAAACTGTTCTCTGAGGCAGAGAGTTTACTCGGGGTAATATTTTTCCACCTTCCTTCATTTTCCTCAAATTAAATCACACATTCTTAACCACCATCTGGAGTTAAGTGTCTGCTATGGTTTTTATTGAGTCTGTCTTTGCATTGCCACCTGCAGGTTTAAAAACATTCCCCAACCTGTACCTTGCCTGTTATTTCCCCTTTTTGTATTCCTGCTCAGAGATTAGTCATGTCCCTTATTTATGAACATAATCCTTTTTGGTTCTGAAATCTTGTTGGTAGAATCTTAATGTCTGAAAATAGCACTGGGTCCTTAGGAGTGTTGTTTCCACTGGCAAAATGGAACTTGCCTTTTTGATGCCAAGCTGGTACCTGGTTTTATTTTATTCCTTTCTGTGTTTCTAATGTTCTCAATGTTTTTTGTTTCTCACCACATACAGCAAACACTATTCATTCTTTCTTTCATTCAGCGGAACTTCAGCACTGTGCTAATCTCTCATAATAGATGAATGATGTGCAAGCAAGCATCTAAAATACAGCGTGGTTAATCACATCCTCTCCATTTCCTCGTGCTTAATTCTTTTTCTAGAAATTCCATTTGCCATATGACCTTTGCCTTGAAAAATTCTCATATACTGTTTTTGTGATTTTAACATTTGAGGCACAGTTATTCAAAGGATCCTTTTGTACTGTATCTTAGAGTAGCAGTCATAATAGCTAGGAAACTGCGACATGGAGCAATTTTAAGATTCTGTAATAGAGAGAATTCCTTTCCATCCCTGGTGTCGGCTATCAGCTCACCTCATTCAGCAACCTAAGTTTTTATTAGACATTTATTTTGACAGTTGGTATGTTCAGAGGCCATGGCATGAGGAACCCATCGAAAACTCTGTATTTAAAAAAGCTTTCTTGTAGTTGCATAAACACTAATCAGTTTATTTTAATCATTTGGAGATAGTTGGAATTAGGTCTGTGCTTCCTGAGATATTTATGTTGTTTCTAAATTGAAAAATGTTCTCCGTCATTACTTTTGCCATAGATACCATTGACCAAAGGGGGAAATGCTTGCGCTGGAAAAATAAAAGCAGTGCCTATGAATTCATGGGGTTCTTTGTTTATGTAGTCTGCCCCTGCAAAGCCACTTTCACTTTGACTTTGGTGGGTGAAGGAAGAAGAGACACTTGTTTTTTTATCCCAGAGTTTCTCAGACTGGACACTCTTGGTGTCATGGCCTGGATGATTCTTTGTTGTGAGGGGCTGTCCTGTGCATCATGGGACGTGTCACAGCACCCCCGGCCTGTACCCACTGGAGGCCAGCAGCACTCTCCTCCTCCCCAGCGATGATACCCAGCAGTGTCTTCAGACATGGCCAGTGTCCCCTGAAGGGCAGCAGCAACCTGGACTGGGAACCATGGCTTTATTTAACCCCTTCGACACCCTTTGTTTTTACTTCTTGGAAATGCTGCATCTTATTTTTTTTAAGATGCAAATGAAATCTGTTTATGGATTTTTGTGTGTTGAACTTGGATGGGAGAGATTTCACGGGAGAAGTCCCCATTTCTTCTCAGTCGTTGCTTCTGCATGAGCTCAGTGATGGAAGTAACCCCTTGGCCACGTCACATCTCCCTTCTGGCCTCCTCTCTGCCACTTGCTAGCAACGCAACCTGAGCCAGCTATGGGCAATGTCCCCGAGCCTCCGCATTATCATCTGAAATATAAATGGACCTGTACCTTCCTCAGTACTGCAGTGAGGAAGGAATGAGGTGAGGGCTCATCTTACCCACACTGCTGCCCCATCCTGATGGAGGGTTGACTGCTCCGTAGGATTGGTTGGGGCTTAGGAGAAAGGAGGTGGATGAGATACTCAGGTGGTCCTACCATTTTCAATACTTTAGGAGTGGTTTTCTGGGGTAGAGAAACGAGAAGGCAAAAAAGAGGCACCTGAAGAAAAAACATGGCTGGAGATGTTCCTTCTTCTGGTCTGTGATGACAGTGATTTTCAATAAACAGGGAAATGAGAAAAAGCAGGAGAGAGTAGCAGGTTATTCATGAAGTGAAGTTTTTCGAAGGTGTAAGACTCTCTTTTAGAGATTATATCCTTCCTATTTTTTTTTTTCTGCTGAACTATCCTTTTACTTATGGAATGGTAGTCGGTTGTTATTTACCTCCCCCTTTTTAATGTTCCTAGTTTGCAGAATAAGGAATTGGCATCTTGTGACCAGTCGCTCAAATCTGTTTAGTGAAAATTTGCTGGTCCCTGACATCTAAAATGCAGGAATCACTGCTGTAGGGAAGGAGGCTGTCAGGAAGTTAGGGAGAGACGAGGAAAGGAGGGAGGATGCTTGGAAGTAATGTGTGAGTGGGGGTCTAGAATCCAAACCATGGGAAGGGCAATGGGAACCTCTGCCTTTGTCTTACCAAGTGCTTCCACGGTCTCTTAATTTAGGGAGAAGCTGAGCGTGAGCTCAAGGCCAGGGATGGATTCATCACTTTTCTCTGTGTTGTGCCTACAAAATATTACATTTTTTGGTTAGACTCTTTCAGAAATTCTTTATCATGTATAAGTTATTAGGGTAACCCAGAGAATGTTCAATCCAAAAGCAAGAGAAAAATGGGGTGAACTGTACACATTCACTGTGCATGGGGCACCCCAAAATATCCATGGCTAATTTCTTCGGTATAAAAAGCAGTCTCAAAAACTTTATGACAGCTTTTAAAAATGCATTTCCAGTCTATTTGCATTAAGTTCTAAACCTGATTAGAGCCTCATTTCCTTAAAAAGAAAAAAAAAAAAAACCTGCCAAAATCAAACAGGAGAGGGAACAAAAGGATTCTGGCATTTGATCTCTGCCATGAGAAACGTGTTGAGTATCTTCTGCACTATAAATGCTTACTGGGGGAGCATCTGTGTTGTTTCCAGTGTGAATTTCTGTTGCTTACTCTTCCCTGCCATAAATGCAGTGTACTTCTTCACAGCAGTGCCCTGTTGTATATCTCGTTCCCAGCTAAAATATTTCATTAAATGGCCTTGCAGTCCTTGAATTTCCCCTGCCTCTTAAATGTACTTGACCGATAAAAGTTCTTTCTAATTGATACTCATCCTGAGTGGGACAGTGTGTGTGTTGGGGTGTATGGGAGTGAAACTGATTCCCACATTCTGCCTTTAAGCAAATCCAAGTGGCGAAATGAGTATTGATTGACTCACTGAATCCTGAAATCTAATAGTTGAACAAAGCATAAGCTTCTACTGCTTCCCATAGCTGTATGGGGCAGCGATCATTAGAAACTGACAAAGTCAAGGCAACAGCTTTTTTCCCTCTGTAATTCACATAATCACTTAGACCAGGGCAGATATTGTTTCAGCGAGAGGATTTTGAAGACATTTAATATCTCCATGGGAGATGAATGGGGCTGCTCATCATATGTCCTTTGCTCTTTAGAAAAACATGACTCTTTAGTAAATGGCTCTTTAGGTCTGACTGCCAGGCGCTTTGAATAATGCAGTGCTTCTGGACTCACAGGTCGGACCCCCTTGCGGTTGTTAACCATGACCCCTGCCTTCCGAAGCTAATACGAGCTTCTAAATTTAAGAGATGGGAGTCAAGTTTGATTCGGTGCCGGCGGTGGCTTCCGTCGCAATTAAGCAGTTCGGTAATGAAGTTAATTGAAATGGCTGAATAATAGAAGCCCTTACCGAGCAGACAGGAAAATTGCCGTCCTATTTGGCAGAAGTACCTTGTGACAGAAAAGTGATTGTCACACCCAATAAGGCTGTTAAAACTGCTCCAGAGATTCATGGATTTGGCTGAAGAATGGAACCTGAAATAGTTTTCATCAGTGTGTGTTTGCCTTTGGGGGGAAGGGTGAGACATATGGAGCTTTTTAACTCAGTGTTGTCATAAAAGTTACTTTTCTAAGGAAAAGACCTGAAGGTGTCCTTAACTGAAAATGTGCTTAGATTCTCCAAGAGCCCCTGAGAACACACTCATTTGCTGGGACCCATAACTGTTGGGCTTGGGGTTGCTTTGTGAGCCTCCAGTTAAGTCTGAGAGTTGAGCGCTTCCCATCCGTTGTGATTAGGAATTTAGAACACAAGGTGGCACAGCGGAACCTTGCTGTCCACACAGAGAGAGGTGGCGGTGAGTCAGCCGAGCCTGGCAGCTCACCAGTAAATCAGGGAGCAGCCCAAGGATCAAGAGCTGTTAAGTAGTCGCAGCAGTGATGATGGTGATCAAAAGAGAGGCCAAGCCGCCCTCCCCTCTACCTCATCCACTCTTCCCGCATCCCTCAAGACACAAACTCACTTCATGAGCTCCCAGCAGTCATGCATGCCTTCCAAAGATATTTATTGAACTGGGGACCAGATCCCGTTCAAGGGCGGGGAGACTACCCCTAGCATAAGATACAAGATCCCTGAAATGGAGACAATAAATAAGTAAATGATAACAATAAACAATATAAACAATAAACAAGTAAACAAATGTATTAATTTTAGAGAGCCACAGGGTCTATGAAAACAAATTGGGCTGTGTGAATACAGTGGGACAAAAAAGGTCGTTTCCAATCTGCTGATGGCCTGGATCCCTGGATGGCTTCTCTGAAGAAGTGACATTTGAGGAGAGCCCTGAGTGATGAGAATAAGCTGCTCCCATGTAGATTGCAGGCACAGTGTTCCAGACAGAGGGAACAGCCAGTGAAAATGCCCAGAGGAATGAAAGGAATGAGCCCGGAAGTGGAGAGAGCGCCAGTCTGGCTGGGGTGCATGATCAAGGGGAAGAGTGCTGGGATTTAAAGAGGCAGGCGGGCTCAGAGTGAGGAGGGCTTTGTGGGACACAGAAAGAGTTTGTGTTTTGTTGAAACTGTGTTGGGAAGCCACAGGGATATGTAGTCAGGAGTCCATATAATCTGATTTATGCTGTAGAAAGATGTCTCAGGCCTCTGTGTGGATAATGCATTAAAGGGGATGAAGAATAAAACAGAGAGACCAGGATTTTGGCGCTTGCCATCACCTAGGCAAGAAAAGGCGGTGGCAGTGGAGATGAACAGACATTTCAGGATACATTTTGGAGATGAACATGGTAAGAAAAATAAAGAAGCCTCAAGAAGGGCTTCAGATTTTAGGGATTTGGTGTCCTGTAAGTAGAAATCTCAGGATACCCTCCTGGATCTCTTACTTGGTCCTGTGCCTAACTTACATTGCTAAAAATAAGCAGCCACGATAAGAATCATTCTAAAAGTCAGTAATCCTGAAGAAAAGGATCCTGGCATGTTTTTTTTTTTTTTTTTAACCTAGAAACGTCTTGGCACCAATTACAGTGATAGGTTTCCCTTTGGGGCCAGTGATCTTAAAATAAGGGCCCACACAGCATCCTGTTTTTTCACCCCAGGAAAGGAATCCTTATCGGTTTTTTCTTTCAATGAGCTATTTTGAGCTATTGTTTCATAATCCTCACCATACATCCTATGCAGCTAAAAGTCAAACTTTTAACTTTGGAGGCAGTGACCTGGAGACAAGTTGTCTCTCCCGTCCCAGGGAGACCTCGATGAACTGTTGATAAGAAAGAATGGGTGTAACAGGGCCAACCCTTAAGCATTTGCGCAAAAAGCAATTCAAATTTGAAATACGGGTGGTAGGAGAGCCAGCTGGGGAGTCTTCCTAAGAGGTAGAAGCATTTATAGACTAAGGTAAGATCTTATCCCAAATACCCAAATTACAAACATTTCCAACCCACATGGAGTTAGAGGGCTTTCCTGGAACCATTTGAAAAACTGGCTTAATTCCACCCTTTTAAGTAGATCTTGGTAGGAATATTCCCTGGAGAACAAAGATTGGCCTCATAGTACAACATGACAAATTAGTGGACTTTTTTTTTTTTCAATTTATTTTTGGCTGCGTTGGGTCTTTGTTGCTGCGCACGAGCTTTCTCTAGTTGCGGCGAGCGCGGGCTACTCTTCATTGGGGTGCCCGGGCCTCTCATTGCGGTGGCTTCTCTTGTTGTGGAGCACGGGCTGTAGGGCGCGTGGGCTTCAGTAGTTGCGGCACAGAGGCTCAGTAGTTGTGGCTCGCAGGCTCCAGAGCGCAGGGTCAGTAGCTGTGGTGCACGGACTTAGGTGCTCTGCGGCATGTGGGATCTTCCCGGACCAGGGCTCGAACCCACGTCTCCTGCATTGGCAGGCGGATTCTTAACTACTGTGCCACCAGGGAAGCCCTTAGTGGACTTTTTAAGTTGACTTTTTTAGTTCTTTTTCTTTTCCCTCCTGGAAAGAAGATGCTGTAACTCACTCTCCTTCTGACTCTCTCCATCTTTTCCCTATCACCAATATTTTTTAAAAATCCTATTATCAGGTAGTGTCAGAACACATTTTCAAGCTCGAAAAAAGTAGAGGCTTTCGAAAGTATTCCATAGGGCTTGGTGTCCAGCCAACCTGTTAGTTATGTACAATAGCTTAAAAGACTGGCTTCATTGCCTTCAAATTAGAGACCCATCTTGTTATATTTTAGCATGTGTAGCTTTAGATGGCCAATGGTTTCCATACTGTGACTTGGAGTAATATCACAGACATCTTAAGAACTTGATTGACTATGCATAGACTCCCGTGCTATTTGTAGAAAAGAAACCCTCTTCCTAGATTCACATCACAGTTATGGGTCCAAGATACCTCGACCCATTGACCTATAGGTTGATAGCCACATATTGCATGAAGCTATATGCAAAATTTGCTATGAATACACTTTGTATGCACCAACACTGTCATTTTAATCCCTTCATAATGGGCTATGATCCAAAATAGATGAAACACCTTTGAATGAGACTGTACAGTTCAGTGTTTAAAAGCACAAACTTGTCATTAGACCAAGTCTTCAGGCAGCTGCTCACCTAACTGTGTGACCTTAGCCGTGTTATTTAACCACCAGTGTCTCAATTTTCTCATCTGTAATAAAAGGGATGCTGTTAGTACTTAGACAGCAGTTATGAAGAATAAATGTATGTCAAAGGCAAGCTCTCAGTTCTTGTTATTTTTGCACTCAGCCCTTGCTTTTGAAGACCCCCTTTAAAAAATTTTTTTTTAATTTAACATCTTTACTGGAGTATAATTGCTTTGCAATGTTGTGTTAGTTTCTGCTGTATAACAAAGTGAATCAGCTATATGTATACATATATCCCCATATCCCCTCCCTCTTGTGTCTCCCTCCCACCCTCCCTATCCCACCCCTCTAGGTGGTCACAAAGCACCGAGCTGATCTCCCTGTGCTATGCGGCTGCTTTCCACTAGCTATCTATTTTACATTTGGTAGTGTATATATTTCAATGCTGCCCTCTCATTTCGTCCCAGCTTACCCTTCCCCCTCCCCTTGTCCTCAAGTCCATTCTCTACGTCTGTGAAGACCCCCTTTTTATTTACTTATTTTTTAACAAATGAGAAGAGAAGCTGAGTTGGTGACCCTTCAAGGTGTTTTTCAGGTTTTCAAAAGCCAACAGTAGGACTATCCATGTTATTTCAATGGTACCCTTTTTGAAATGACCATTTATCTTTTAGGAATTGCATGAGGGCAATTTATCCATCTTACCTAGGTTTTGGAGCAGCCCAAAGTATTAATGACTCCTGTCTCTCCTCACCTGTGCCAATTCAAGGCTTATGACTTTGAGGTGAAAGGCTCTGTAAACCATTAGCAATCAGCAGCCTTGCAAGCCATTTATTTCTCTTCAGGACATATTTATTAGGCTATATGTACTGTGTAATTGAAGCAGACTTCTCCATAGCTGTAAAGCTGTACAACTATATTCTTAATCTTCTTAACAAAATGCCACCTGACACAGCATTGGGAGCTACTTAGTCCATACGTCGGAAGTCCAACTGTCTCTTTAAATTATGATGGCTGTAATATTTCATAATGACCATTATGAGGTCCCCAAAGGAAAGAATGTCTTCATCTTTTTGGAGACATTGAGTCTGATGCTCTCGTTCTTGGCAATTGGTATCATATTTGCATTGAAAAATTATGCTGCAGGGTTGATGATGGTATTTGGCTAGAGGAAGGAGAAAAAAGAAATGAAACGTCTAAATTAGAACCATTTTCTATTTGGTCTTATGGATTCAGTTTTGTGATATATCGTGTTTGTAAGGTCCTTCAGTGGAAATGTACTCTGGTTTTAAACTTGGCCTTGAGTTTATGCTGGCACACCAATTTAGGGGGAGAAAAAAACCCTTAAAAAAAAGGTCATCATCATTATTCAATCTAGCATCAATTATTGCATGTTGCTCCCAACCCCTTGACCCCATGTTTAAATGCTGGCCCTCCCTCAGTGTTCATTGTCCTGTCTGCCCCCTTCTTCACAATGGATTTGCTTTCTTTTCTCCTGCTCCCAAGAGCAATGGTGCTCCCTCTTACCACAGCACTTAGCACTGACCACACTGCATTATAAGTGTTGCTTTGCTTCTTTCTCTTTTAAGACAGACTGTGAAGTCGTCCAGGTCAGGGCCATGTCTGATTTACCTTTATCTCTTGAGTCATGCTTCACTAGGCATATGGCAGAGCTCAATAAATCTTGCATGGATGAATAGGTACATGGATGGTCCCTTCTCATGATTCAGGTCTTAGCTCAAATGCTCTCTCTTCAAGAAAGACATGCTTGGCCAACGAGTATAAACTAGCCATGCATCCCAGGCTACTGTTCCATTATCCTGCTTCGTTTTCATCACCGAAGTTATCCCTCTGAAATTATTTGTGAAGTTGTTTCTTCTCTGTTTCCCCACAGAATGTGAGCACTGTGAAAACAGGACCTTATAGGTTTAGTTCAGCGCTTTATCTCATGCCAGCTCTTGGCACATAGTAGGCCCTTAGCCCAGTTTGCCTAAATGAGTGAGTGCATTTTCCCTAATTTCCTTCCTGCCCTCAGTGGAAAGAACTAGGGCTGACTGTACCTGCCTTTTTCAGTTTTCTGAGCTGTCCTTATTAGCATTTCACCAGTAAGGCAAGGGCAATTTAAATTTATTTCATGGTTTATATATTGTGTATTAAACAAAACAAACAAAATACTAATTGGCAGAGAATGGTGCAGATGGCTTTTTTTAGAAAGGTTACTGACCATTAATGTTAATTGTTTAGAGCCACTGGTTTGCAGTCAAATAATCATCAATTCTGCATTGCCAGGAAAATCACAGATTTTCTCACTCTGTTTTTCCTGCACCCCTTCCCATCTGTACCTCGCTGATCTCTTAGTATTTTGATCCATCATCATCATTACCTACTAGGTTCATAATATTTTCATGCAGCAGCAGTTTTGCTGATAAATATTAGCGTTCTGGTGTGTTCTTTAATGCAGTATCTGTCCTCAAATTTTTTTTAGCTGTGCCCTTTAGATCTTCCCAAGAAAGAAGAAGGAGAAGCAAGCAATGGAACTTTTCCCTTTCTGCTTGATCCTTCTCATTGTCCCCTCTATTTGCAGATGAAGTATTTTACATACACTGTTCTTCTTAGAGGCACAAACTCAGCTAAAGTGAACCTCACCCTAGGAATTCTAGCACCATAGCCATGTGCTTGGAGGAGATGATTTAACCTGAGGATTATAGACCCCAGTAGAATGGGTTTCTCAGGGTCCCTGGTCAAGGTTTCAGAGGCTCCTTGAATCTGTATGCAAAATTGTGTGCTTCTGTGAAGCTTTGCTTCAGAGAGTCTCTAACAGCTTTTTATCCCATTTTCAATCAAGGCCATGGCCCAGTAATTTAGTAAGTAGCACAGACACTTGAGTAGAAATGGCAGTCACTGAGCCAAGAGAGAGCTAGAAAAAATTCCAGTTATTTTTTAATCTAGCACTGCACTAAAGCTGATAGGTATATCCCATTGTCCAAGCACACACAGTATGGCCACAACATTCAGTAACAATTAGCTGTTTATGATTACAGCTCTATTGTATGTAAAGTCTTGGAAAATACCAGAAATAAGAATATGAATGATCTATTCATGCTAGCATTCTGAAGCAACATTTTAATACATCTTCCTCTAGTCTTTGAGTGTATGATGTATGTATGATATATATATATATATCTATTTTTTAACAATGAATTTATATCCTCTGGCAGTTTTTAATCTGCTTTTCATATCTTATGTCATTACCATTTTCCCACATCACTAAACAGTCTTCACTTTTACAATCCATTCATTTTTAATGAATTCGTAAATTTTCATCTTGTTGATATAACAATATGTTTGCTCATTCCTTTGTTCTTGGAAATTCAGATTGTTTCCATTTTCTATCTTCTTTAAATAACACTGTGTTGAACATCTTTTTTATGTAAATCACTGTGAGACTCTCTGCTTGTTCTCTTAATACAAACTCCTAATGATAAGTTTAGTGAGTTAAAGTCAGCTGTAATCTTTGAGTCCTACATTTAGGATTACGTGTTGATGGGTTTTAGAATAAGAGAGAAGGCTAGTGGGGTCTGGAATGAAAATGTGCTCAGAAGTAGTCTTAGACTCTTTGGAATCTAAGACTAGCCCCTGGCCAAGTTCTCAGTCTTTTCCTTTCTGTGGCTTTCCGTGGGCTCCATGAACTAACTCTCTCTCTTTCTAAATATATATAAGTTACTTGCTTCTTACACATGGCATTACCGTATTCAGCACCAGGACAGTTGTTAATGCAGCCTTTTGCTATGCAACCCTCTAAAGAATCCCATGTGTTTGATGACATGTGGATTAGTGACATAGTGTTTGTCAGAATGCTGATGAGGAAACCAAATGTTTCCATTAAAATGCTCAAATCTAGAAACCAAGTACAAAGGGGATGAATATCACAATGAAACCAAAGTAAATTGATGACACAGTACAGTTTTGTTATTTGAAGATCCACTTTGCATTTGACAATGACTTTAGGATTCACCCTTTCCAAGCCCTTTGCACGATTTTTCTTGCTTCTTTCGGATAGTGAGGTTGGTTGACATTCTCACTTCCTTTAAACCTAGAAGAAATGAGGTCCAGGGAAGTCCAGTCTCTTTCCCAGCATCTCAGGTTTTGTTCATCTCGGTGCCAAAATGGCAGTGATTGGCTTCTTTTTGGCTTCCTGATAGCCCAGCTGAGCTCTCTGATGTCTTCCCTGTTTCCATTTAGTCACTAGGACAAACACAAGTCTTAATTTCAATAGGATGCTTAAAGAAACTCATTATGTGTATATTCATTTTGGGAAAAAGTAAGCAAGTCTTGGAGGATGTAGAGGTCAGTGATGGCTCTAGAGATTTAAAAATGCAATAAAATGTTCTGAAATTTGCTGCATTTGTCTTACAGAGGCAGTGTAGACTTTTGTTTATTGTGGTATCTGTGGGTATGTCTATGTTCATAAGTAAATAAAGCTTTTCTTGTTGTAGAAGATTCTAAAATAGGTAATAAAGCCATTCATGATCTCATGAGCCCAAGAACACACAGTTTAGGTGTATAACCTTCTTCTATTGTTTGTTTCCAAATGCTTATGTATTCTGTTACATTTTTTACTTTTTTCATATAAACTTTTGTGTACAACCTTTTTAAAATTCCACCAAGAATAACATTTGCCATTTAGTTGTATGAGAACATGTTCAGTAGTGTAGTTTATGGCCTTGATATTTAAGGGAAAGAGATTCCTCCTCCTCCTCATGTTGATTGGTCAGATCTCAGTCACTAGCAAAGAATTTGCCATTTGTTTTCTCCAAAGGGACACCTTTTTCATTGGGAACTTGAGAAATTCCGGTCCCAAGCTTTTCTCACTTCTGTAGATCACACATAGACTCCCACTTTGAAGGTACACTTTCCCGTGAAATTTTCTGGGATCCCTTTGAAGTAGCATTTGCCACCTCCCAGGCTCTAAGAGCAGATGGTGCTGTCCGTGGATTCTTTCTGCTGCCTTTTCTCAAAATTTCCTTCCTCTCCCTGAAGGGCGCAGACGAGCCTATTAGGACAGGTGCTGTTTCTGTCCATATGCCTCCTATGTAATATGTGACACGATTCCTACAAGTAAGCTTCCCGCTTCCACTGGGAGCACAAAGTGTGCCTTTGCCCTAATGAAAACCACTGACGCGCCGTCAAGTGTGGGATCGTGCTGCTTTCTGTCACCCATCCAGCGTGGGGTGGCCACGGTCACCTCCAGCTAGACAAGGGCCACATACCAGGATTTCTCGGTCTTGGAGAATTCTTCCAGTGATCTCTTTTAGTGCTTCCCATCAGGTCTTCCCAGCTATTTTCAGTCTATCTGAATAGCTCTGAATTAATTAATGTTTATTTTTAAATTAATATTTTATCGCCTCAGCAAGATGTGAATTTGGTGTTGTTGAAAAAAATTCTAGATTAAGGCTGAAGTCTGCTTAAACTAGTCTATCCGATCCCTGCCCCCTTCTCTCCCCACTGGAAATACAGTACTTCAGTTACCAGTTTCATGTGTGACAGTCAAGGAGAGGGTGTGTGTCTGAATATGTTTAACACCTGCCTCCTATGGCTGCCCTTCTGCCTCGTGCTGCTCTCATTCAACGTTATAGTTTGGAGACCATCCATGCTGTCACCCATAGAGTTAGCTTGTACCTTTTAACCTCTGCGGACGGCTTCACAGGTTGGGTGTCCCTGAGTTTATCTAGAACTTCCAGTCATTTCCAGGTTCCCTTTATACCAACCGTGCTGCACTGAGCATCCTTGTACCTGCATAACCTTTGGATGTGTGTGCGAGTGTTTCTCTCTGATAGAGAATCCACGGTGCTGTTTATTTGATACATGAAAGTCTTAACAGGTGGAGAATTTAAGATGGTCAGAGTTTTAGAAATGATGAGCGGAGTGCGGATCGAAGTCATTTTCCCTGACTTCTCCTGACTAGTTGGAGATTCTTTACAAAGTTCTGTAGAGGGTCATTGGGACCTTGGGTGACATCAAGTCTAGTAAAAGCTCACTCCAGTGAAGTGTTGCTTATTCCAATGAACTAAGAACGTCAGTCTGAATTAGGGAAAAAGCTGTATTTAAAGATGTGATATTTGACCATTTTGAAATGTACACAGTGACCCAAACTAATATAACTTGATAAAATTCCTTAAGGGAATCACATTAATGAACAAATTAAGGCACCTAATAATTATTTTTAAGAAAAATGACGTCTGAATTGCTCAAGACAGTTATTCTCATCCATAGGCAAAATATTTCCCCTACGTATTTTTTGCATTTTAGCATGCTAGGCAAATGATTTTTCCTAATTAGGGTAAGATAACCATAACCACTTTTTTTTTTCCCCCGAATGGTGTAAATTAGCAAAGGAAGGTAAAAGGGGTTGACACTTGAGGGCCTGCTCTGTGCCAGGTATGAGGCTTTTAAACATTTTGTCTATTTAATTATCACAACGAGTACAATGAGTCTTATTCTCTCCATTTCATAAATTGAAAAACTGAGGTGCAGGGGACTTGAAAGCAGCTCACTGAAGGTAGCCTATCCGAGTTTGCCGGACTTGAAAGAGTAATAATCTTCGTTCTACTGTATTATGGTTTCCTTAAATGGGGTCCTCCAACCTTCTTTGTCGGAATCTTCTGGGATGTTTGTTCATACTGCAGATTCCTTGGCCCCTGAGGGTGGGTCCTGGGATTCTGCATTGATAAGAAGCTGCCACATCCTCCCATGTGCACTCTGAAGTCCCAGAGCCACTGTGCCAGACCGTGGTGACCTCCTTTTGGTGATGTGACGAGCCGTGCCAGAAGAGTGCCCCCACTGCCTGTCACGCCTCTCTTGCAGGGGGCCCATTAGCAGCACTCCTCTGGGGGGCTTCCTCCTACTCACCCACTGCCCCGGCCTCCTGTTACTTGCGCTGAACTTAGCACGGCTCCTGGTTTGACAAGTCACTTCCAAGAGAGTTGAAATCGTTAGTTACACTACCTAGGGATCATGTTCTAAAAAAGGTTGACCTTTCCCGTGCAAAATCATCAGATCCCAATACATCAGGTCCTGCATTGTGCCTAACATGGGTGGAATCTGCATTTTGTATTCTAACCTTGGCTCAAACCAAAAATTAGAAAACAAAATGAGAGGACTGCTTGCAGAAATGATTACTTTCAAAACACTGATAAATGTTTTTATTTTCCTTTCCAGCCCTCCTTTGCCACACTCCCTTGGTGACAGATTTTCCATAAGTCTGCCCCTAATGGCTTCTGACTTTCCCAGAAGTGAGATCAGCGGTCCCTTTCAGCTCTCACCCTGCCACTAAAGACAGGGTTTTGGAAGAGCCAGCAAGGTTCAGTGAGCCCCTTTTTCTCCTCTGCCTTTCTCTTTCTGCATTATTATCTTTTTCTCTCAGCTCCATGAAATTTCTCTTTTCATTCCCCAGCAGCCTGCTTTCGAGGGGCTAGTCCCAGCAAACTGAATAGGAGTTTGCTCGGATGAGTGATGTGTGAAGGGGTGTGCTGACGATCCAGAGGGTGTCCTAAACCAGCTTGGATTTGTGTTCTGTTCTGGCAAAAGAGCATCCGTTTTTGTTTTGGTGTTCAGCTCCTTCAAGTAAAGAAGGCATTTCCTCTCCTAAAAGGCAGAGGAAAAATTTTTAAAAAGGAAGAAAAGAAAGAAAGGCAAAAAAAAAATTTAATTTTAACCATTTACCCCTCTGAAACTAAATATACACCCCCTTCCTCTGTCCTGATTGGTCCACTTCAGTTGACAAGTGGAAAGGAAAGGAAATATCCTGGACTTAATTGTAAATTAAGTCGCTCTTAATCTAGAAGAGCATTTGAGATTCTGTCCAAGTGTTCAATTTCCCAGGCCGCTGAGGTCTGTGAATTTCTTTTCCCAGCCTCCAGGCTGCTGCAGTACAAGTCAGCATAGCTAATGCAGATAGATCTCCTGCCTCTCCCTCTCCTCCTCCCTCTGCTTTGATTCGATATGAACAGCCTGGTAACTCTGATGCTGGGGAGAAATCTGACATAACTCTGCAGATGGCTAGGTTGCCATGAAACACCTGGGGATTGTTCTTAAAGGAAAAGGTAACATTTATATGCTAATGATTTCTTCCCCGCTTCCCTCCTTGTTGCATTTTTTCCAGGGCTGCCAGTTCCCAAGAAGAGCCCAAAGTCGGTAAGGACTTGTCAGTTACTTGGTGCTCGTTTTGGGGGGTGGGGGGTGGGGCTGGTGGTGGGAGGGGACGCTATCTGGCTGGACTTAAATGTGTTTTAGAGTGGGTGGAGGAGACAAGAACCAGGGCTCGTTTTATTAAGTTCTGGGGATCCGTTTGGTATAGAAGGTATTGGGGTTTGTCTTTAACTGTCTAGTGATTTGTAGGCAGGCTGCAGGAGCCTGGATAAAGAATGCATGTTTGGAATCTTCTCTGTATAAATGCATCACAACTCTCATTCCAGTGGAGGAGTTTCTTAGATGTTTTAACTTGATACAAATGCTACTGTTTCTTTTGAGAGAAGGAAAAAACAAAAAACTCTACCTACTTCCTGAGTAGCATTACTGGCAGCTGGTGTTTGAAGCCATTCACATGGGTAGATTCCCTCCCTCAGCTTTCTTTTGCACTGGATGATGAATTATTTAAGGATTTTAAAGCCTGTAGGTTTATGGAAGAATTGCTCAGCCCTGCATACATGCCCATGCTCACATGGAAAATGCCCCAGCCCTGAGAATAAGACATTTCCTTGTTGTGGAAATATCCTTTGTTGTTTTGCCAGCTTTAGTGGCATTTTGCTGCAGGTATAGGAGTCTTTAAAAAAAAAAAAAAAAATCAATGTTATGCTGTCCTTTCTAATCTGGTTTCCCTGAAGATGCATTACCTAGTCGACATGTTCACTAATAGCTTTGAGGCTCTAGCGTTTCGCTTGGTGGTGGTGAGCTTTTGCTCCCTGGGCACTGACAACAAATTAAAATGCTACTTAAAACCTCAAAATCTGGAACTCTGATGCCTGTGAGATTGAGGTGGTGAAAGAAGCGTCCAAAATCATTAACAGTAAGATAAAGAGGGGTGTACTTCCTTGTGGCTTAGAGTATTGGGGGGAGGAGGAATTGACAACCTCTGCCATCCGGGAACGGAGAACCTTTAAAACTTTGCAGCTTACGGTGCTGCAGCTGAATTCTTTCCACCTGTCTCCAAGCCTGGCAGCAAGAGGCAGAAGTTTATTCAGGAGATGAGAGAGGGAGCTTCCTGCATTCGTAAACCCTACTCCTAAGTTCTCCAAAGAGAAAAACCTGCAGTAATTGATTCCCGTGGCATGGTGCCATGGTGATGGGAACACGTGACTTCGGGGCTGCTTCCCTTGTCATTTTGTGTTAATGTCCAGGCTGAGAAGTGCTGGTAGGTGTCTACATTGGAACCACAGAGATGCCAAAGCCTGTGTGTGTGTGTGTGTGTGTGTGTGTGTGTATGTGTGTGCATGTATGTGTCTCCCCCTCCCTGGGTCACAGTCAGAAACCTATTCAGCCTTCAGAAAAATAGAAGCACATCTGAGAGATGTGTCACATGAGCTTGAGTTAGCAACACTCATCCTTTTCTCTCCCGCAGCCCCAAGCATGCTACCTGAGGCATGGACTTATTTTACACCCTCCACATGGCATGGAGTCTTGACCAGAAGCGTATACTGAGGGGGGGACAGTTTGGCACACGCAGCATGACATCGGGTAGCAAGGTGTTCTGTTTCGTTTTGCATCCCATTTCAACTTGCTGTGCAAAAGGATTTTTGTAGAGTCATTTGCATCTCTTCTCCCCCAAAGTGTTTTGGAATTCCCCATTGAACTCAAAGGGTATCAAACAGGTGCAGAGCCTGCATTCACCAAGTCAGTTAAGAGAATTCCCCATGACCGTTTATTTTGGAGGAAGTCATGTCATGAACAAGCAGCAAACCAGTTACTCAGGCTGCATTCCTAGGGAAAAAAGCTCTCTTAACTGCATTGCCCACAGTCTGCTGGCTCTTAATTACCACAAGCTAAGAGACTGGTGTGTTGCTGGGTTAGAAAAGAACCATCCCCCAGCTTGGGACTTGTCCTTCCCTGGCTTCTCTGCCAGGACAGGGATGATGGTTTTCACAGCACCGCTGGCACACTCTGGCAGCTGCTGTACAAAAGTAGGGGGATATCAGCCAAGGTCTGCTGTTGCCAGTGGAACCTTGTGAACATCTGTGATCAGTGGGAGTTCTGTACAGGTGGGTTGAAAGCTGTTTCCCTTTCCCAGTTTGAATTTTGATGAGGTCCTGCTAGAGAGACAGATGATGATGGGATGTTTCTGGTAGGGTCGGCGGGAATCCATGGGGAAGCTGGATGACGTGGTTCCAGAAAGTCATTCCTATAATGACAGGCAGGGCCAGTTGGGCTACGGAATGAAACGCACACTGATTGTGCCTGGGTTGTGATACGCTGAGAGTTACCATTAGCTCTGAGATATACTGTTTGAACCCAGGACCATGTCTGTTCTTTATTCTTAGAGGCTCCTGCAGTTGTTGGCTTGCTCATGTGACTGACAGCTTCCTTTGCCCTCATACCTTTTTTTGTTCCTATAAAGGTTTTCAATAATTAAGTAGTTGGGTTTTTATTAGAACAGAAGGACTTCTCTTTTCGATCTCGTTTCCCCTCCTGAATAGCCTCTATAACTTACTCTCAATCAGCAATTTCACCTGCTAGATTTAGGGTAAATGTTAAATTTATGGTTTAAATACTCAAGGGGGACAACGGCAGTGTCTTAATAAAATTTAACTAATTTAATACCTGGACATCCATAGCATCAGGGATTTTTCTGCCAAATGGCAGAGGCAAAAATAAGACATATTTGCTGTCAGGTTTTAGGCCTCACTGGGAAAATGGTTTGGTGGTCCACTTTAATCATCCTGACTGGAAACTTGTTTAACGGAGACTCTTGGTCGAAATCACACACAAGAATTTTGCGTGTGAGCATTGAAAACTCTAAATAGCACACCAAACCCTGAATTTTAGGTCAGTATTCACCCAGGTTTTTTCACTAGTTCATTTCCCAACTCTTGCTTCCTTTGCTCCCTTCTTTCACCTGTCCATTTGTCCATTTATCCATCTGTCCATCCATCATATATCCATTCATCTATCCATGCATTTCTCTTTTATCCGCTCATCCATTCATCCTTCCATTCAGCAAGTTGGTGTTGAAAAACCACTAAGTGTCAGGTTTGGTGTGAGCCATTGGAAATGATATAATAAATAAGATGGTGCCCTTCTTCTTGGAGCTTATAAATGATTTATTGATTGCTCCTTTCAAAAAAAGGATTCATTGTCACAAATCACTAAAATTTTTTATGCATTTGTTCCATCAACAGATATTTATTGGGTATCTCCTGCATGCCAGACCCAGCGCTAGTATATAACAGGAACTAAAATAGAAAACATTCATGTCCTCATACAACTGGGGAGAGATAAATAGGCAGATCTGTACAGACCCTCCTCATGAGGCCTAAAGTATGATGGGCATATACTTTCAAAAGGTAACAAAGCAGAAATATAACATAAAACAAGTACTCACATAATAAAACTCATTCAGCTCTTAATGATAATAACCTAAGTGAAGTAGTCATCCAAAGCCATAAAAAGCTATAAAAAAATTGAATTAGATACTGTGATAGAGCTATGGAATTCTTCCAAGTTCCCCAGCAGCCTACGCAGCATAGGTAACCACATTATTTACTTAGCTTTTATCTTCAGATCAAAAAAAAAAGCATAATGTGTTCAGTAAGGAGACAGTGTTTTCCTAGTTCCTAAAAAACTTCTCACAGGGACTTCCCTGGTGGTCCAGTGGTAAAGAACCCGCCTTCCAGTGCAGGGGACCCAGGTTTGATCCCTGGTTGGGGAACTAAGATCCCACATGCCGCGGGGCGGCTGGGCCCGCGAGCCACAACTACTGAGCTCGTGCGCTTCAGCTAGAGAGCCCTTGTGCTCCAAACTACAGAGCCTACGCACTCTGGAGCCTGTGCGCCACAACTAGAGAAGAAAGAACCCGCACGCTACAACTAGAGAGAAGCCCGCGTGCCGCAATGAAGAGCCTGCATGCCACAACTAAGACCCGATGCAGCCAAATAAATAAACACTTTTAAAAAAAAAAAGAGTTCTCACATAAAGTTTTCGTATAGGGGACACCAAGTGATGGGCAGGGAAGTGTCCTCAGCAAATGCAGCAAGCTGAATGGTAGCAACAGTGACAGGTTTCTGTTCCATGGTCCTCTGTCCCTTTCCCATGGAAGGGGATGCTAAGGACATAGCTGACAGCTAGTCATTAAGAAATACGAGGGAGCGATCTTAGACAATGTGCACAGTAAGTGACCCCGGCCTGAATCCTCCTGAATGCTGCCTCTTTCTCAAACTCTCCTGGTGGCCTTAGCACCCCAATGCTACTTGTCCCAGATCCAGGGCATAGCACAACCCACCAAAGCTCCAAGCTACAAGGAGAAGCAGTGAGAGTAGTAGATGGGAGAAGGCCTAGGGTTACTTAAGTAAGTCTCCTTGCCTCTTGTTGCTCACAGCAGCTCATACCCTCGGCCCTTTGGAGCCTTAAAAAATAGACTTTGCTGTTGTATTAGACTCCATTAAAACATTCAGTATGAACTGAAATTCATTTTCCTATCCGATCAGTGCTTTCCTTTTCTTCTCCATTAACTCCTCTTTCTTGCCTTTTGGAAGAAATCATTTGACTTAGACCCATAAATGATAAAAGAAAGAGACAAAAAGAAGGACCATTCTCTGCTTTGGCTTGTATTTGAGACTGATTTTTGCGCAACCTTTAATGACATTGGCCTGATACCTCATCAGCACTTGCAGTCTTTCCTGTTGTCCATGTAAATCGCTGCAGTGGCCTTCAGTCTTGGCAGATACATGAACTGTAAATAATTTTGCCTTAAAAATGGATTGATTTGTCACTTTTAAGCCACATGAATTCTTTTTATCATTTAAGCTCCTAAGTGCTGTCTGTATTCATTTGCTCTTCCGAGCAAATATTTTCAGCTCACTTTATATACCTCCATTTTGAAATCATTCTGTGAAATACTAATGAGCTGAATTTTTTTCCCCATTTCCATTTATAAAGTCCATTGCATCTTCCCAATTTCTCTGGCCTGTCAGTAATAAGGAAATCGTTTGTTTTAGGACGGTTGGTACAGTTTTGTTTTAAATGGTCTTATGACACAAGTTCACAGCCAGACGTGGCCAAGGATTTCTGTGGAGTTTTCAAAATTGAAATCGTTTCTTTTTTCCTAGTTGGCCCTGATTTGATACTCAGAAGTAAAAATCTTTCTTCAAAAATATCCACATAGGACTTCCCTGGTGGCGCAGTGGTTGAGAATCTGCCTGCCAATGCAGGGGGCGCGGGTTCGAGCCCTGGTCTGGGAAGATCCCACATGCTGCGAAGCAGCTGGGCCCGTGAGCCACAATTACTGAGCCTGCGCATCTGGAGCCTGTGCTCCGCAACAAGAGAGGCCGCGATAGTGAGAGGCCCGCGCACCGTGATGAAGAGTGCCCCCCCCCCCGTCGCCACAACTAGAGAAAGCCCTCGCACAGAAACGAAGACCCAACACAGCCATAAATAAATGAATAAATAAATAAATAAAAATTTTAAAAAAATAGTAAGAGAATATTATTTAAAAAAGAAAAGAAAAGAGCCTCAAATTGATCAGCCCTCGGTGGCCAATTATTCAGTGGGTCTGGCTCACTTTAAAAAAAAAAAAAAATCCACATAGTTACAACAGCTAGTGTTGGAGATATTCAACTCAATATGTGGTCCTCCTTTCCAAGCGTTTATTCAAGCTGGAGATCTGGAGGTGGATATTTGTGTTTCTGAGAACTCCTCCTCCCTCCCCCTTTCCCCTTCCCCCTTCCCCCTTCCCCCTTCCCCCTTCCCCTTCTCCTCCTCCTCTCCCCGGTGCAGCCTTTCAGCAATGCCTGTCAAATCTGGCACCAAAATATCTTTTGACTTTACTTGTCCCTCCCCCTTGTCACAGCTTTTCCCCTTGTATAAGCCACCCCAGGTCCCTCATCTGGTCTGCACAGTAGCCTCCTGACTGGCTCTCTGCTTTTACTCCCACTCACATCAACCTATTCTCCAGATGGTAGCCAGACCAAACTTTCTGGAAGTAAGTTGGCTCCTGGCACATCCCTGCTTTAAATTCACTAATGGATTCCTCCTCCCCAGAACTAAGAGTGAAACCCAAACTCCTTAAAGTAGCCCACAAGCCCCTTGCATTATTTGGTCTCCAACTTCCTCTCAAGCCACCCCACCCCCTGCTGTGCCACACTAGCTACCTCTCTGGTTTCCAAACAGGCCAAGCTCACTTTTGCTTTGCAGACTTAGCACATGCTGCTTCCATTAATGGAATGTTCTTCCAGAGGCTTCTCCTTACTACTTAACCTTAAGGACACTGCAGTGTGTTGTCATCAGTCTGTCATGATTATTTGATTAATATTCCATCTCCACACACAAACACACACACACACACACACACACACACACACACACACACACACCTAGATATGTAGGTATAAATTCTCAGGTACTATCTCTTTCTTACTTACACATTGTATTTTTCAGAATCTGGCTCATAGCAGGTGATCAGTATGTATTTATTGGATGAGGGAATAAATGTATTGCAGGTTACTTAAGAGGGGCTACTCTGGATGTTCTATCATTGATGTATCTATCATTGATGGATTGCGCCATCCATGTTCTTAGCATGCATAGAATTACTTCAACAGACTTGAAAGTGTATCTTTATTAATGCTTATTTGAGGGCCAGTTTCTCACCTAGAAAAATGAGGTGAGAGACAATCACATTTGGTGCAAGTCAGATCCTGTGTTCAGAAGTGAATTTGTCCTCATGGCCCAAGTCTTCTGGGAGGGAATCCGGACTGCTGAAAAGGCATACAAGGTGACTTTAATTTGAGAGCTGTATAAACATGGCTTTTCTCCTGGGCAGTTCTGGACCCTAACCAGATAAAAGATAATGTCATATCTAATTAACATGTTCTCAGAAAATAAAAAGGCATATTTTGAAGTTTTCTACACACACAGAACATAGCTTCAAAAAGCTTAGGTGCCAATATACTAAATACAGAATGCATTTTCAAATTAAGTCATTTTCATAATTGAACTTGAGAGGAAACATAAAGCGAGGTTAAATCTTATCAGGGAAAAATCCAAAAAGCTTCCAGATGCTCATGTGTTTAGCCCGTGAGGGTGGGTTAGAATATGCCATTTAGTGATAGGTTAGCGATGGCCTAGTTTTTAGAGCATATTCTCAGGATGCTGCTGTACTTTCATTTTCCAAATTTAGGAGCAAAGTTTAGATGGCATTCAAAGGGGATGCAGAGGTGCAGTTTGATGGAGAGGCAGTTTTGCAGACTCTGTCCAGATTGTATCTGTCATTTTGTGATAAATTGGACCTAAATGTGTCCTTTATGGGGAAGGTGAGAAAAGGTGAGAAAAGTTTTTAAACGGCCCAAGCCATTTCTGGTAAACTTCATTTGCACCCTCTGGTTATGGTAAAGCTGTCTCTTCATTTAAACTTGAGATTTCCAGGTCCTCTGTGTCAGGTTTGTTACACTGGGACAGCCATCGAAGGGTCTTGGAAACCCCTGAGGTGACATACAGAATCTGTGTGCATGCATTTGTGGGCGTGTCTGTAAAAGCACACGTGCATTCGCTGCTGGAGAAAGGTCCAGACTCTCTCAGTGGGACAGGGTTGCTGGAAAGGTATTTCTCTCCTGTTCAGGAAGAGGCAGTGATTGGAAGAGGTTACATTTCAAGAGGTTACCGAGTATCCCCAGGAAAGGAAGAAGAAGATTGTGAGGTTTCCCTTGGGTAATCCCGCAGTGCGGCTCACGGGGTCCCGGTGAGGCTTTGTGAAGAGGAACCTTTACGCGAAGGAGACTGGAGCTTCCAGGGTCAGAGACTGACTCTAACCGTGAAATGAACTTAGTGTCAATGGACTGACCCCACATCTAGCATTTGCTACTCATCTGAAAAACCAGGCGAGGGTGGTCATTTGAAGAGAGGGATGAAACTCTCATGGTTAATCCAGAAGTCCTTCATCTATTGAATTATTTGCTTTCACTTTTAAAATACCTTCTTCCTGCCTTTCCAAGAGGAGAGCGGACACAAAACACTACCAAAATGTAAAAAATAGAAAGTAACAGTCCCATTAATTCTCCTTACCAAGGTTCATTTCTAAATGAAAAGAGCTTTATATTTGGTCTTGATTATAAAAAACATTCTCTGTACATGATAAAAATAAGAAGTAGGCAGTACAGGAAAGTATAAGAGGGGGAAATCCCACCCAGAACCCATCTTTTTTTCTGTTTATGCTGAGGTGTATACACTACACATGCTTGTTTATAATGGAGACCCTTACAAAGACCGCGGTGAAGAGGAAAACCAATTCCCACGCTCATGCAAAAGGGAATGGGGATTGTATCCTTCGTTAATGTTTTTCTGACTCTGAAAATCTTCAGCATGTCTCCAAGGGAAGCAAGAAGGCAGGTTTTGACCTTCTTAGGGAATAGAAAGGGGATAGCTGGCCCTAAGAGCCGAATTCACTTTGGGGAGGACCCTGTTGGAAGTTGGCAGAACCAGGTTCTGTCCCAAGTCTTCGGAAGGCGGATCCATCCAAGTCTGAGCGGAGCCCTTGACCCTCACAAGGAAACGATGGTGATGTGGGGTAACGGTGATGGTTGTCCCTGTCCAAACACTGGTGTGTTTTCCTGACCTCTGCACCCAGAGTATGTTGTCCCCTTGAGTCTGAGTGAATTAAGTCCCTCATATAGGTGGTTCCCAAGACCTCTTTGCTAGCTTAGAATATGGTCCTCACGTTTCTCCCACAGGCACATCAAGTATAATTTTAAAGGGTCTATCTTACCTTCATGAAATACATGCCCAATTTTCGACTTTGAATCCTTGCTAAAACCTATCTTCAGATCTGTGATCTGGGACAGTCAAGGGAAAATGAAGTTTTTGTCCTCCTTGGCCTTAGTTCAATGCTTATTTCAAAGCAAGGACTGGAAGGGGAAGGAGGTGAGGGCCCTGAGAAGTAAATGAACGGGACCTTGGAAGTTTCCACGGAGACGCGAATGAAAGACGGAGGCCACCTGGGAGAGAGAATAAGGAAGAACGGTGTGATAGGACTGATTGCAAGACTGAGGGCAAGATTTTGACACTATAAAGAACTTTAGGGAACTGGAATGTCTAGGTCAGAGATCTTATAAACTACTCATAAATCATAAGCTATACAGGATCTATAAGACAGGCTGGAGATGCCCCTTTACAATGCTCTGAAGCAGTTAAGTGTAGTGACATGGCATCTGTTGTGTGAGAGACAGGACTCCAGGATTTTTCTTTTGAATGGGGGGAACTAAACACCTGGGCTTACCACATCTTTCATTGGAGAAAATAAGAGCTGAAATTATTTTATTTCCCATGCAGTATTTTTCCTCCCGCTAGATTTTGCTGTTCATTCAGTGGCCCTTCCAACAAAGAGCATCTCATAAAATGGGAAGGGTCTTTTGCTGAGCAGATTTTAAGGAGCAGGAACCTACTTATTCTACTGAAATTTAAATGAAATTCTTTGTCTTTGACTCCTACTTGGAGTTTGGACAAGTTAAGGCTGACCCCCGGAGGTCAACCCATATATAAAGTTGGATCTTGGTTTTCAACCAACAGTAGTATTAGGAGATCAAGAGGTGTAGTGCGATGTCTGCAAAATTGATTCACTAAGAATTTTGAAAGCTCTTCAGATAATAGTTTTTTATATACTTGTAAGTACAAGTGCACACATAATGCTAGGCATGATTTTTTAAAGATCTGATCCATGTTTCTTACAGGCTAGCAGAACTGATGGTAAATCCTTAGCAAGAAGTTGGGTATTTTGCTACTGAAAGAGGGAAAATGTGGAGTCCCAAGGAGCATTTTTAGCCCTGATCATATTTCTTCTGGATATTCTAGCTTTCCATTTAAACCACGCATGGTATTCTGTGTCACGTTTGGTTTAAAAATGAAGATATTAAAACGAGTATATTTTGTAAAAAATGATCCCAGTGACTTAGCTGAGAACCTGTGATGAAAACTGGATTTGTTTTCTGCTCCAGCCCTGAAAGCAGTATGGTTTGCCATGATGTTCTTCTGTCTGGCCCACCCCTCTATCTGTCTGCCAGTCCCCTGGGGATTTACCTGCATTCAGCATGAGCCGAAGGTGGAAGCCAAAATGTTGTTGATAAATTTATGTATGTGTGCGCAGAAGTGCTGAACAAAAACAAGCTGATGGAAAACACTCGCTCAGGGAACCAATAATAATCTCTTCTTGCCCCTCTCACTCGCTTCCTTTCAGCAACCACTGGAAAGAAAAGACAGCCAGAATAGCTCCCAGCACAGCGCTGCCAGCCACCGAAGCCTGCACACAGCCTCCCCAAGCCACGGCACACAGGTGCTACCCGAGTTCCCACCCGCCGAGGCCCCGGCTCCAGATCAGACTGACAGCTCTGGGCAGAAAAAACCAGATCCTTTTAAAATCTGGGCCCAGTCCAGGAGCATGTATGAAAACCGACGTGAGTAGCACCCTGGCTCCTGTCTTCCCTGGACCCCGCCGCAGGGCTCCAACTCTCTCTTGAGGCTTACTGAGAATAGATTGTCAGCGTGTGAACAGGAGAGAGGTAAATCCAGGTGGGAGGTGACAGCATCTCAGAGCAGTGATAGAATCTGCTGGATATTCACTGAGGCCCCGTTACGTCTTCTCTTTGGGCAGGTGGGGTAGTCATGGATGGTCGTCAGATGAAGGGCCTGGGTAAAATGGATTTATTTTTCCTCTCCGTTCAAAGAAGTGGCCGGAAAAAAAAAGAAAAAAAAAAGAAGTGGCCGATAAGCGCTGCTGCCTCATTAATTCTTCCCTACATGGAGACGGTGGCCTCCTCTGAGCTCCTGTCTTGTGAAACAGCTCTGATATACAATAGAACATAAATACAATTGGTTTGGATTGCAGGAGTAATGAGAAGAAATTAAATGCTTTCTTAGTGGTCTCGGTTTTTAAGAATACTGGTAATTTTTTTAAAACGTTATCGGTCTTTCTAAACATTCCCCTTAAAAAGAAAAAAAGAGTAGCGAGTGGTTTGTGCTTTAATCATTTATACTGTGGTTAAGTATGTTCCTTTAGCTTCACCTTTTTGAAAAATATGAACTAGTGATGTCATACATAGTACTTTTTGGGCTGTTATAAACCGAGTAATCCCTTCACATTTAATGTTTTACTTTTTATTATGAAATGATTTCCAAAAACTATTCACTCTAAACAGTATTCACTTATCTTACTGTTACCAATCAAAGTTCCTAAAATGCTTTCCTCTTAGGGGATACAAATAGGCCATTTTTGTTTGTTTGTTTGTTTCGGCTGTTGCTCTTACTGACCTTTTCTTATGAGTATGATTGGTTGGGATGAAGCATCTACGAAGAACATGCACTTCATTTTCCCTTTTTGTCATAGGATAGGAGAGAATGATTAATGAGGGAGGAGGCCGGGTTTGCTGAAGGGTCAGAGTAAAACTGGAAGAGAGAAGAGAAGCATTCTGCCTTTCCTCTTGGTCCCCAGCCCGCTCAGCACAGGTTTCATTTGGAGCCACAGCTGCGGTTCTCTTAGCAAAGCCCCGTGGAGGGCCGAGGCACGGGGGGCGGGGGGGTGGGAACACTGCAGCCGCCCACCCACCCCCTTGGACTTGGCTGTGAAGCATTTTACCTGCTGGCTGGAGCCACTCCTCTGTGACCCAAACCAAACAGGGGAGTGAGAGCAGCACCCCTGCTGGAGAAGGAAAGTGGCCCACACAGCTGGGTGCAAGTCAGCACTTAGGAGGCACAAGGTATGACTGGAGTCTTGGTGATAATCAAGTTTTAGAAGTCACCCAAGGCTCCCTCTGTGCTTTTCCTCTTCAAGGAAGAGACGTCATTGCCTTCTTACTACCATAGTGCGTGGAATTAAGTAGGCTGTTTTGACTAAGGCTTCACTATGCTGGCAAAAGCCTGATAACTTGAGAAGGGATTTATTTAGTCCCTGGACGAGAAAGACCCCTGAGTACACCTCACTCCGGGCCAGAGGAAATGAAGTTCCATTTGGAACATCCCTTGTAAGCAGTAGTTGCTAAGCATGAACCTGGTGTCCATTCTCACTGTCTTCTAATTGGAATGATTTCAGGGAAGAAATGTTTTCCAAAGAGGAGTATTTTCACATTCCCTTCACATTTCTCTTTAATCATGCAGGTCCTCCAATCAATGGCCCAACTTCAGTTGATGTGGAGATAACTGCTTTATTGACTATGCCCCTGCTTTTCTCAGTAGAGTACACGTTTATGACTGAGTTTCCCACGTATGAATCTTTTTGCGATAAAATAAATCAGGTTCTGAAGTGCTGGTGCGGGCCTCATGGATTGACAGATGATTCTAATGCACCCAAAGAATAGGAGGCTCTAGCTCAGATGCCATTTTTACCTTGATGGAAGCAGCATTTCTTCAGAATTTGGTATTTAATCCATTTTTTAAAAAAGTTTTCACCAGAAAAAAAATAAGAAAAATATGTAATTCTGCCACAGCCAGCTGCTCTAAGCATTGAATGAGAGGCAGACTGAAATATTTGTAATGGTGCCAGTTTAGGCCTTAACTTTCTGGAACATCTAAGGAATAGGATCTAGCAGCACAAATGAGAATCAGGTTTTTTTGCTGATTAGAGGCTCCATAATTGAGTGATTGTAGCAACCTAACCGATGTTAATATTCACATAGATTTCTTCCTCACCACTAAATCAGGATAATGATGAGACTTTTCCCTCCATGATAATTATTCAGTATCTGTCACAGATTTTCTTTTTTTCACAGTACCTATGAATGAATCTACGTCAATCTTGTCTTCTAATCAGTATTTGGCTTTATCCCAGATCAGTTTCTGCCATTCCCTTAGGCTGTTTCTTATCTTGTCTTTTGGAAAAAAATGAAAAAGTAAAGCATGTAGCCTCATTAGATGTGATTCCCTGCCCCTCTCCCCAAGGCATATTAAAATGAGCAAAGTACTCCAGGAAAAAAACCAAGAAAATTAAAGTCAGCAGTAGCATCTTAATTGTACCCTTAATTTATCCCCCTTTTTTTGGGAAAATATATTTTCCTCATATTTCATTTTATTGTAAAGGACAGTGGGAAGATTCTTAACAAAGTCTCTGATCCAGTTCCTTCACATGGTCTGAATACCGTGCAAAATATAGCATTCTTGATATGGCCATCTGTCAAAACAGCAGTGTGCAAATGAATCAATCTGAATTACAGATGTGTTAATAAATCCCTCTGAAGAGCTTAAGTGTTCAATTAAGAACATGCATGGATGGTGGTGGTGGGATGAACTGGGAGATTGGGATTGACATATATACACTAATATGTATAAAATAGATAACTAATAAGAACCTGCTGTATTAAAAAAATAATAAAATTCAAAAAAACCCGAGATTTATTAAAAAAAAAAAAAAAAGAAAAAGAAAGAGCATGCATGGAAGTCCTTTAAAAGCCATGTTGCCTGTTTGTATTTTCTCTAGATAACATGTCAGTTGTGCACATCTTTTAAGAATGGCATCGATGCAATCTTATTTATAAGTGTTCAGGAAGAGCAGCTAGTACCCACTAGTGTTTACTGTGAAACAAAATCTAAAGCTTGCGGTTCAAACTTTGCCCGTTCACAAAAGACTTGGGAAAGAAAAATGACAAAGCTGTCGTTTTAACCAGCGCACACGTGTCCCTCGAGAGAGACATGCTCAATGATCTGGAATTGGTGTACAGCTCCTTTATCATAGTTTAAGGAGCTTGGGTGTACGTCTAGATTTTAAGAGCTATTATGACAGTTCTTATTTGTGTATTTGTTCAGCTCTTGGCCAGATCTGATGATTTGTGTCACTAAACAAAAGACTATTTTGGTTGAACTGCCCTAGAATTCATCTGAACAGGTTTTAGCCCATAAATTAATCCCAGCAGGAACTTGATACTATTTTAAATAAACACAGTAATGTGGCAGTGACAAAAGTATGCTTAAATTTTTTCGAAAGGAAATAAGGGGTTAGACAAATCTCAAGTTCATGACGTGATTCAAACAAGGTCATAAGAGAGTGGGTACTTCAGGGTATCATGAAATCGGAAGAGTCTAAGATGGTAAAGGTAGTTCTGTGAAATTCTCAGCGGTACAGTTGTAAATTCTAGCTTTTTGACAAGAAAAGTACCATGGAAAAAAAAAAAGAATCGAACCATAGTCTTTTAAAATCCACAGCAGCCTTGACCTTTACTGTGAAAGCTTAACTGCACGTTCCTTATCAATCAAAACTAAATTAAAATGAACTAAGAGAAAGCACATACATTCAGCTTTGCAAAATTGTGACATTACTATTCCAGCTATGTCACCTTCGCCTGCATCGGGATTGAGCAAGGGTGAAAGAGACAAAGAAATCAATTCCACGAATTTTGGAGAATGTCAGAGTAAGGATCTGCTGAAAATTTTCATTTCTCCATTATTACTCATCCTGTTTGATGTTCCCATTGGTCTAGGGGGCTAGAAAGAAACTCAGAAAAAGGAGGGAAGAAAGAGTGATGGCCATGAACAGAAGTGTTTGGGGCGTTTTTATTGAGCAAGGCTAGAGCAAAGACAAGATGAAATTAAAAGTGATGGGCACGTTTTAACCAAGTCTGCAAATGTGTTGTGTGTCTGTAGTAATAGAGACGCCAGGAGGGTTCTCTGCAAACATGGTGATTCCATTTTTTCTAATTATCAAAAGAAGTCTTTTGACTGCTTTATTGGGTCATTGGTGGAATTACCAAAGGAAATGAGCTGCTCTGATTGTCCCCTGTACCAGGGCTTAGAAGTGAAGAGAGCTGGATGAGATTTTCTTAGCTCTTCTTCATTTAGTCTCAAAAAAAAGGGGGGGAGGGCGGTGATAGTAATATCAGAAAGATGGTTCTACCCTGCTGCCTCCTGAAAACTTAATTCTAATAAAATCTGCCTGAAATAAAGAAGAGAACAAAAAATGTTTTGGGGGAATAGTTTAGAAACTTTAGTGCCTTTGGGAAGAAGGGACAGCAGAGGACAAAGAAGAGAAAAATCATTCTATAATTCTCTAATATGTTTCAGTACTGATTGATCACCAAAGTTATATATTTGGACCATAGCATTTGGTTCGTAGAAGAATATAATTGTCAAGATGCCCAAGTTCAAGGACCAAAAGACGTTCTTTGTAACACATCTGTGTTTGTGTGTGTTTTCCTGAAAGGCTCATCATTGGCATCGTCTACATCCTTGGTGTCTGTCATTGGGCATCTTTGTTTTCAGTAGGAAGCTTTTTAAATAAATTTGCCATCTGTGTATTAATTCTCAGAGGAACAAATTTTTTTCCAATGGACTAAACTGTATGATAAGCCTAAGTCTGTTGGCCATAATTGCCCATCCCATGGTGGCTTACTCCTAAATGAGCAATAAAAGGCAGAAACTTGCTACATTTGGTGACACTGTAGGATGGGCAGGTGTTCCTATGTTAAACGATGCTGCAGAAAAAATTGGTCTGAGCTGGAGGTCTCTGCAGAGGTCTTTCCCTTGTTCACAGAAGGGCTCAGCAGATTTCAAGCAGACTCTGCCAAGAACCTAGTGCTGACTGGAAAGCACCCGTGGTCTGTTTTGGTAATAATCCTCCTGCTTGAGTGAACCGAAGACGGAGACTCAACCTGATTTAATTTGTTGTTTCAATGAGGCTATTACAGCAAATACCCTTTAGCCAGCTACTCAAACAGAAAGAAAATATTGTTACCTTAGCATGCTGAAGAAAATACCATTCTCGAATTGTGTCCTGTGATGTAGCCTAACTCCATGTACCATGGCATCTTACAGCTTAGCCTTAGCAATTATAATTAAAAAGCATTGGATAAGAAGCTCCCTTGAAAGCATGGCATTAAGATAGCTCAAGCACGAATATTCGATTCTGACTCCTCTGACTGGTACTTACCTGTTCATTTAGTTTCTTCTCTCTCGGCATACATTTTAAGCTCATGGGTGAGTCCCGAAAAAGGGACATCTATCGCCAGCTTGAAGTCTAAACAACCACCTTCTTCTTCCCTATTCCATTGTACAGAATCAGAGAAGGTGGGAATTAAATTCTAAGTACATACACACTCCTTCAGCCCCAAAGCCAAGGAATTAAAGAAACCAGAAATTCTGCAGAACAGTATTTGAAAATCTCCTTTAGGATTCATGGCCACTAAATTATATATTTTTTTCTTTAAATAAAAGATTTGTCATTTTACAGACTGTAAAACATACTATTTAAACACTAAAGTATTAAGTAAGAATTAAATAGAAGTAACCCTTTTTTTTATTACTTTAGTTAAGTAACAGAGTGGTATATAGGACAATCTCATGTACAGTAAGCACGTTCTTAAGGAAAATACTTTTCTTTAAAAAAAAGAAAAATGAGATTTTCATTTGAAAGCCCTGGACTATTACTGAATTTTAAAAGTAAAATATCAAGCTGTTAGATAATAAATGAATACTTATAGTGGTGAAATATTATAGGCAAATACTGGAATAAAGCACTTATTTTAGTGATGAAATATGGTTCATTGATATAGGACAATTTTGTTGTCACCAGTGATCTTAAGGATATAAAAGGCTGACTACTTTTTCATAATAGTAGTGAAATCATAGTAAATTTTGTAAATTTGGAAATATTAGGATGTTTGAGAGTAACTTTTGGCAAAAATGATCTAACAGATCATATTATTGGCATTGCTAGTCTTGATTATTTTAAGGGAAAAAAGAAGTGATTTTCTTTTTTTTAATTGAGAACACTTTTTACCTCAAGCTGTTTTCTTTCATCTTCTAGTTGGTAACATCAGGTCTTCTAAATCCTCGGAGCCAACCTCTACTTCAGAGGTCACTCTGACAGCGTGAGCTCCTTCCTCAGACATGGGCACCCACTTCGTGGTGCAGAGCCTGATGATTTTAATTTATTTAATTCCCCTTGCAACAATACCCAGGAGAGTGGTGAGTGCTGACTACAGCCTTCATCAGGGATAATGGCTTGATTAGGAAGTATCAAACAGTGATTAGTCCTTTGAAAAAAATCTGAAGGCTCAATGACGATTCCTACCACTTACTTTCGCCCAGTGCCCTCTGTTATTACATCCGTCCAGATTATTTTGTTTGCTTGTGTGTGTTGGAACGCTGTCATCTGCTCAAACACCATCAGTATCAGTCCTGTTAACTGTGTTCGCCTTAGGGCTCTGATTCGTTTTATCAGAGAAATAATCTCTCTCTTCCTCATCCCTCTCTGCAGTTCCAGATTATCAAGAACAGGACATCTTCCTCTGGAGAAAAGAGACTGGATTTGGATTTAGGATTCTGGGTGGCAATGAACCAGGGGAACCTGTGAGTCTTTTGTCTCCCTGCCCCTTGCCCCCCATCCCACCCTAGCCTGCACCGCCCCGTGCAGTTTTCTAAGACTTCAAAGCAAATTGGCAGCAGTGACAAATCACCAAGATTTGAGTCCCGCCAGGTGCACCCCTGTTTCGTCTTTTTAAAAAAATTTTATTGGAGTATAGTTGATTTACAATGTATTAATTTCTGCTGTACAGCAAAGTGATTCAGTTACATATATATATAATAATATATATATATATATAATATATATATATATTCCCTGACTGTTTCATCTTAAGCACTGGGGGTTATTCTTTGGATTTTGTGAGCTCTTTCTGTCTTGAGGAAGAAGGGACTAGATCTTTTCTAAAAAGCGTGTGTTCGTGTTTGTGGAAAGCGGCAGTTCCAGCGTCTGGAGCTCCCCATCAGAGAAAAGGGAACCGAAAAGCAAAATAGGAATAGGCATCAACTGAGAATACAGTGGCCTGATCCTTCTGGCCAATTCTGTTAAATCTGCCAGCAGGTAGTTGGCTTTGTATATTGCGTAGCCAGGACAGAGAGCACTTGACAAGGCATTATGAAAGATTAGAGAAAGTAGGACCACGCTCTTTACAAAATTAGAGAAAGAACCCTGAACAAGGATCAGGAGACATTTAACCTCTCCAGGCCTCATCTTTAAAATAAATTGAGGAGAACTTCACAGGATTCTTTTGAAAGGGGAAAAGAGAACTAAAGATAAGTATTGTTCATTTCCTCATCATAGTAAAAATAGCTGTTATTTCTTGAGTGCTTACTACGTGCCAGGTGCTATGCTAAAGGCTTCTAACATCCATTCTTCTCATGTATCCATCAAATCTATGAATCTATCCCCATTTTTCAAATCATGAAATAAAGACACAGAAAGGTTAATGAACCTGCCTGGCATCACAGAGTTAGTAAATGGAGGGACTGGAAAGGGTGTGATTCCAGAGTCCATGTTCTTAAGCACTCTTTTGTCAAAGTTCTTTGTAAGTGATAAATGCCATGTAAAGATCGTTGTAGCATCATTATCTAGAGAGAAGGGAAGAAAGGCACAAACATTTTAGCTAAAGTTTAGTGAATGGTTAATATAACAACAGCAAGACACTAAATATAAAGACCTGCTCTGCATGCAGGTGCTATAGACTATGAAAATAGGGATGCCCAACCAGACTTTGCTTGATTCATCCCTTCATTTAACAGCATTTATCATGCATTCCCTTTTGCTAGGCACATGCTGACCTTTAAAGCAAAGTAGTATTACTATTATAATTAGTAGAGTTTTCTGAACAGAGGCCTGCCTCTTAGGTGGATAGAAAAGGGGAAAAAGTTTTGCCAATGAAGGGAGTAAAATGATTTATTTTTGCAAAGGGGAAAAAACAATGAGTCAGCAAACCACAGATAAATGTCAAGGTACTAAACAAGAAAAAGTTATTTTTTCCATTTAAGAATTATTGTACCACCTAGCACAGCACCTGGTACGCAGTGGGCACTCAATAAGCGTTTGTGGCATGGATGCAGACATGAATGAATGAATTGAATTGTTCTCAGAGATTGTGAAGGCCGTCATTTTACAGGCAAACCTCCTTTTATTGCGCTTTACAGATGTTACATTTTTTTACAAATTGAAGTTTGATGGCAGCCCTACACTGTCAGATGATGGTTAGCATTTTTTAACAATAAAGTATTTTTTAAATTAAGGTATGTACTTTATTTTTAGACATAATGCTATTGCATACTTAAGACTACAGTATAGTGTAAACATAACTTTTATGTGCACTGGGAAACCAAAAAATTCATGTCACTTGTTTTGTGGTGACATTAGCTTTATTGCGGTGGTCTGAAACCGAACCTGCAATATCCCCGAGGTGTGCCTGTAATAGTAAACCAAAAGGTCAGTGTTTCATCCATCATCCAATTACTCAACAGATTTATATCGGTCACATCGTACCACTGGGTGCTGCTGATACAGACGGCCGCCTGAGGTCTGGGGATGAATTAATCTGTGTGGATGGGACACCAGTCATTGGTAAATCACACCAGCTTGTGGTCCAGCTTATGCAACAAGCCGCCAAGCAAGGCCACGTCAATCTCACAGTACGGCGTAAAATGGTGTTTGCGGGTATGTTTTTCATTCATCCCTTTAGACAGTGCCTTGTCACTTTATGCACAGAAGAGGCCCCTTTCCTGTGTCTGCCTCCTCAAGCATGTATTTTAGCAAATGTTTGTAAATGTGATGAAGCTCAGAATTTCCAGATGGAACCCTGCAAAACTACTGTCGCTCAAAAGCACTTTAATGTGCCATCCGTACACGTTCAGCAAAGGCTTTTAGAAGAAGCCTAGTTGAATAGATATGTTACCTCCCTCCATCCCCTTGCTAAACAGAACTTAGTCATTCTCTTCACTTGATGAGAATTCTCAACAAAAGAGGTTAGGAGAATTGTAGCTTCAAATTAAGAGAGCAAAAATTAGGTTTGCGCTGCCAAATAAGCTCATAAAAAAGCTGCTCTGCTGTTGACAGTCATATGTATTAAACTATTTTAGTTTTTACATTTTTCTCTATAAGCAAGTTGTAGAGTTGGCCAGTTCTAGGTCATGTTTGAGTCCTTCCTCCTGCAACTCAAATTCATATACATCCTTCCAGGCCCAACTCAAAGATAACCTTATCTGTAAAACCCTCAGAAATTCCCTCCTTCCTCCAACTGTCTGCTGAGTTTAGCCTTCCCTTCTTGCCATCCTTGGGCATCGTGGTTCACTTCGGTATCAGAATCTGCCATTTTGAGGCAGTACTGGGTAAGTGTCTACCCTTCCCATTCATTCACCATCTTTGTCTGCAGCCCCTGCCTCCAGGTATTCAAGACAGAACCCAGAATGCAGAAGAGGCAGATTCCATGTGGTATCAGTTGAATTACTGAAGAAGGATGATGTGAAATATTAGGAATTCTCCATAGCTGTAATACTAGTGAAATACCTGTTTATCAGATAAAATCAACTGGCATCTTGTTTTAAAAACAAACAAAAAAAATAACTCATAGGGACTTCCCTGGCAGTCCAGTGGTTGAGACTCCTCGCTTCCATTGCAGGCGACATGGGTTCGATCCCTGGTCGGGGAACTAAGATCCCACATGCCTCATGGCATGGCCAAAAAAAACAAACAAACTCATAGAGCTCATTTAAATGGTGTATAATTAATTACAAAAGAATTAAGATATCAGATTCCAGTGTGAGAGCCCTACCTGTTGCAGCCACGAAAAGAGTGTTAATCACTTATGTCCCTAGAGCTCATTTATGGCCTCAGGATCTTAACGTAGTATCCCATGCAACCAGTAGCAGCAATCAGAAATGGCTTTTGAGATGAGATGAAAACTTTCTGACTTCACTGGTCCAAATAAAAATAGTAGAGCAATGTGATTTTTGTTTGTTTCAGATTTATTTTTTAGATCTTAAATATTGGGGTTTTTAAGCTCTGGGTTAAAGGCATGTTAAATCTTTGAAAAGACATAAGGCTAAGTGAAATAAGCCAGTCACAGAAGGACAAATATTATATGCTTCCACTTCCATGAGGTACCTAGAGTAGTCAAGTCATAGAGACAGAATGTAGAATGGTGGCTGTACCAGAGGCTGGGGAGGGGAGAGTGATTAGTTAGTGTTTAATGGGTACAGAATTTCAGTTCTGGAAAATGAAAGAGTTCTGGAGATGGATGGTGGGGATGGTTGCACAACAGTGTTTCTGTGCTTAATGCCACTGAACTATACACCTAAAATGGTTAAAATAATAAGTTTTAGGTTCTGTATATTTTATAACAATAAAAATGAAATCTGTGAAAGGAGATGCCCTGGGGAATAAATTTAGTAGTCCTATCGAAAACCTGAACACATATTTTGCTTTTGGCATGAAAACTAAGTCGGTCCCGCCTACTACTGTGGCTATTTAGGAGTGCTTTACCCTGTCACTTGAGAAAGCAATAAAACTGAAATTTGATAAAACGAATTCTGAGGGAGGCTAATATATCCAGTTGTGTGATCAGAGTAGATCATTGACATCTGGAAGCGAGGAAGAGAAGCTAAGTATACCTCTGACAGGTGTTGTCAGGAATCCCACAGTAGGGAAATCTTAATGGTACTGTCAACTTACCATGTCTCCGGTGATGGAAAAAGCAAAGCAAAACTGTTTGCAAATCTGAGCAGAATGTGACTTGAGGGTAATGACAATTTGAGTGCAGCGAAGGATGTGTCTCTGAGGCAAAAATGGTAGTCATCCTTGCTGTGGGCCACACCTATGCTTCCTTCAATGGGTCGTTTTTGTTTGTTTGTTTCATTGAAGTCTAGTTGCTGTACAATATTATGTAAGTTATAGGTGTACAATGCAGTGATTCACAATTTTTAAAGGTTGTACTCCATTTATAGTTATTATAAAATATTGGCTATATTCCAGTGTCGTGCAATATATCCTTGTAGCTTATTTTATACCTAATAATTTGTACCTCTTAATCCCCTACCCCTATATTGCTCCACCCCCCATCTTCTCCCCACTGGTAATCTCTAGTTTGTTCTCTATATCTGTGAGACTGCTTCTTTTTTGCTATATACACTAGTTGGTTGTATTTTTTAGATTCCACATATAAGTGATCTTATACAGCATTTGTCTTTCTTTGTCTGACTCATTTCACTCATCATAATGTCCAGGGGTTGTTTTTTGATTTGTGAACTGGGAAATATTTCAGAGTGGGCCGATCTTGCTGCAAATTTGAGTCTGTATGCAGATGTTGAGATACAGTATGCTGTAAATGATACAGAATTGGGGTGTCCCCTTTGGTGTTTTTCTATGAGCTGTTTTCAATTCCTGTATCTCAGTTCTGTGAGGCCAGCTGCTGTCATAGCTGTCACTCTCTTGATTTCATTGCGGAGTCTTGGGGGAAGGAGGAAGGGGTGGCAGGCAGAGCACGTTTCTCGCAAAGGCGGGTAACTGAGAGGTGCATCTCTTGCACAGCCTCCAAAACAGAGAACGAGGTGCCCTCGCCAGCCTCCTCCCATCACAGTAGCAACCAGCCGGCCTCACTGACCGAGGAGAAGCGCACCCCGCAGGGCAGCCAGAACTCCCTGAACACGGTGAGCTCCGGCAGCGGCAGCACCAGCGGCATTGGCAGCGGCGGCGGTGGCGGCAGCGGCGTGGTGAGCACCGTGGTCCAGCCCTACGACGTGGAGATCCGGCGCGGGGAGAACGAGGGCTTCGGCTTCGTCATCGTGTCGTCGGTGAGCAGGCCTGAGGCAGGGACGACATTCGGTGAGTGCGGTCACTTCTCCCCAGTGTTTCCTGGGATGCCTGGGACTGTTCTATGGCAAGTAAAAGACAGCCAAAATCTCATTAACAGAAATGCTTTTCATGCTTTCCGCTTCAGATAATGAAAGCCTGAATTGAGGATGGAGTTAATTGGGTGGCTTTTCCCCTCCTGAAGGCTGGGATTTTTTGTTTTTAACCCTTCAGCTTCCATTCTGATTGCGTGTTCACAGGCAGACAATTTCACGCATAGGTGAAATTTGCAAAGCAGCCCCTTGACAGGATAGAGTGTGAGAAATTCTTGCCAGAGAAAGCTGTTTGCAAGGTCCTGAGCAGGATATCAATCATAGCAGTTGCCTCAGAAGGTCTGAGTGGCTTTTTTTGTTTGTTTTTGTTTTTTAATAAATTTATTTATTTATTTATTTTTGGCTGCGTTGGGTCTTCGTTGCTGCGCGCAACTTTCTCTAGTTGCAGCGAGCGGGGGCTACTCTTCGTTGCGGTGCACGGGCTTCTCACTGCCGTGGCTTCTCTTGTTGTGAAGCACGGGCTCTAGGCGCGCGGGCTTCAGTAGTTGTGGAGAGCTGGCTTCAGTAGTTGTGGCGCACGGGCTTAGTTGCTCTGCGGCATGTGGGATCTTCCCGGACCAGGGCTCGAACCCGTGTCCCCTGCATTGGCAGGCAGATTCTTAACCACTGCGCCCCCAGGGAAGTTCCGGTGTAGGAGTTGTAGAAATAAATGCCTGGGGAGAAAAACAGGTGTAAGGAGTAAAAATATATATGAAATGCCCCTTCATCTTGTCCTTTCTCTACTCTATCCCTGTCTGAAATTTTAAAATTTTAATTTAAAATAATATGTTTACTGTTGCCTGGTTAAGAATCTAATTAAAATCTGAGTTCAGAGCCGTTTGTCTTCACTGCCCTTGAATTCTAGCAGGGATGATCGTCCTGTCTCATCCAGATGTTGGGGGTTTCAGCAGAGTATGGAGAAACACGGTTGTCACCCTCTCAGAAGGTTAACTCTCTGCTGGGTGCAATAGCTGAGACAAATAGGAAGCCAGGTGATTCCAGGAACTACGAATCTATGAATCTGTTTCCTATTAGGATGGATTATAAGTATGTACTCCAAAAATGATCACCTTCTTCACTAAATAAAACATCATTTGTTATTTTCCCCAAGCACATTTGTTAATTAATCTGAAATATGATGGGAGACAGGGAAGGGCTGTGCAGGCTTTGAAATGTACTTCACCTCTGTTTCCAAATGACTTACCCACAAGGAGTCCGAGGACCCGTGGCCCAGGTCGTTTGTTGGCTAACATCAGCGAGGTGCTCCCTCCCGTTAGCTTTCTGCTCCGGCACAACTCCATTTGCCTCCATTTAGTCTTGGTACATTGCTTCCTGCTAAAGCCATTTAGCAGGTGCGTTCATTAGGAGACAGTGAGTTAAGCCAGGTCCATGCATGTGCGGCTGCCGAAACAAACACCCGTTACTAACAGTGCTTCTGTGAGCTCCATTAATAACATTATCACAGCATGTCACGGGTGGTGGGTGACTTGACCTCAAGGCAAGGTTGTTTTTTGGTTTGTTTTTCAATTAGTTTTGGAGACTTTTCTGCTTAATTTAAAAATAAAAAGAAAGGCAGGGGGGAAAAGAAATCTCAAGTTATTTTCTTTAGATCTACAGTTTGTCCCCATGTACCCTGTGATGTTCTCAGGATTTCAGAGTTCTCAGTTTGCCTTTCTAGAATGAAATAGCAGATATGTCTGTGTTATTTAACGAACATTGAATGACTTCACCCACAGTTTGGCCTTTGATTGCTTTCCTCTGGCTCTTACAATGAACAAATTAAACTTTCCCTAATACCTTGCATGAGACTTCTGAGCTATGCAGAGCTTTCCTCCCACCTGCTGTATGATACCTTTCCCATGGGACTTGTCCTTGGAGATGGGCTAAATTTAGTCAAGACCTTGAATTTGAGTATGGAGGCTTTCCACCACACCTGCTTGTTGCTTGTTCCAGAAGACTGTTTAACTACCTTTTGAAAAATTCTTTGACCTTGACCTTACATCCCGTGATACAGACTCAGGCAAATATGCTGAAATTCAAAGGAATTGTAGCTCATTTTCCCACACATTTTATCCTTAAGCTCTAAATTAGGATGGAAGAGCTCTCTCAGTTAGTTTCAACATCTTCCATGTTAGTTTTGTCACCTTTTCCCACAGTGGCTCAAGTATACAACTATCTTTACAGTCCCCAGAAAGACAAACTCTCAAAATCAGTGAATATGCCCAAGAAAGTTTGAAACTCAGTATACGATTAATCTGGAAGCCCTGTGTCAGGCGTCAAAGCCAATTTTCCACCTCTCTTTAAAAGTTACCAACGCTCTTGGTTGTGACATGAAATGCCTCAGAGCACACAGTAAACCTTCTTCTTCAAATGCACTTTTCCTGGTTTTTCCTGTGGTAGCTGTGTAGTAACTGATCAGGACAAAGGAAATGATTAAAGGAAAAGGGTTGAGGGATGATTTGAACCTAGCTTTGGTTCACTGTTCTCAGCCTGAGTGTGTACTAGATTTTCTTATTCCTTTGAGGGGATTTTTATGAGGAACAAGGAGGATTTCAGAGCTAATGAGCCATTTGGGCCCTTCTCTGAAAGCACATGAGAGAGGCTGATTGAGCAAAGGTCATAAAAGGAAAAATACGTGTCAAGGTTGGGTGCTTTCTTGGCTCATCTTGTGATTATGCCCTTTTGCTAAACCTTTCATCATTCTGGACAGAAGGCAGGAAGTCGAAGTGTTTGTCTATTAGGCATTTTCAGATTGGATTTTTGGCGCCAGCAGACTCTTAGGCCTCACCAGACACCCAGTGATTATTTTTTCTAAATGGAGAAAGAACAAAACATTGGCAGAAGTGTAAGCAACACCTGGCGAAAATGATGTGACGTGAACACAGAATGCGCAAAAGCCTCCCTCCCAGCTCTGGGTTTCACGTTTGCAGTCCCCAAATAAGCCCACGGCAAGTTATTTTTGGGGCTCTTGAGAATCTTTGGAAGTTGCTAAAGATCCCAAATTTTGCCACTGATCAAAGGAGGGAAGCTTGGGGTCCCCCCTTGTTTTGAATCGGGAAAGGACTGCAGCAACGAACTATCATTTTTCAGGGCTGTAACTTCTTAAACAAACGCCTGGAACTTTGCCAATGTTTTGACCCCCGGCACAGAGTTCTCCTTTAATAACATTTGCTTAATGCTTTAATTAATTAACACTTAACCTTCTCTTTCCCTTCTCAACCCTTTTTCTCCTCCCTTCACTCTATTCCCATGTAACTTAAAAAAAAAAAAAATTAAAACTGACTATCAAAGCAGGCAATGCATGTGTGGCCATGCCTCACAAAATAGGTCGGATTATTGAGGGGAGCCCTGCTGACCGATGTGGCAAGCTGAAAGTAGGAGACCGGATCTTGGCGGTAAATGGATGTTCCATCACCAACAAGTCCCATTCCGACATTGTCAACCTCATCAAGGAAGCGGGAAACACAGTTACCCTGCGCATCATTCCCGGGGATGGTAAAGTATACCTATTGTGTGTGTCTCTCTCTCTAGCTCTGTCTCTATCATTAGTGTTCATGTAATTGAATAGTTTTGACTTAGAGGCAGCCTTATCCATGTCTAACTGAACATACCCATCAAGCAAACATGAGCCACTGTTACTAAAGCTTACATCACCCTCTTGACTTCATCCTCTAGCCCTGGGACCCTGTCTTGCTACAGAGATAAACATTTCAGAAAATCTTTAACTTTCTCCGATTTATTTTGGCTTTGGTGCCCTTGTCTTTAAAACAGCAGAAGAGTTTGAGTACAGGTGGTGAAGCTCGCCTGATATTCTACCTGGCAATTATTAAAGATTTTTTTTTAAAACGATGACTAAAATCTGAATGTGTAGTATGGTGACATCACAAAACTTATGTAAGGACAATGCAGAGCCAGTGCACTTTTTTTTTTTTCAATCTGAATAAGTGAATGTATCAAAGTTTTTTATTTAATGGGGGGTTGTTAGGATTTGTGCCTATGTGGTTTGTCCCTAATTTTTGCCTGTGGATGAAAAAAGAATAAAATCTCTGTGTTTTTGATATTTTAACAGGCCTCCATTAAACTAGGCCTGTTCTTGTTTATTTGTTTGATTGGTTCAATTCAAATCTTTGGTTCTTTTGTAACAGTGGTGATTCTGTCCCTTGGGGGGGGACATTTGGCATTGTCTGGAGTGGGCGCTAATGGCCTCTAGTGGGTAGAGACCAGGGATGCTTCTAAACCTCCTACAGTACGTGGGGCAGCCCCCACTGTCAAAGATTATCCAGCAAAAAATGTCAATACTCATTTTATTATTCATATTTAATAAAAATGAAGTTGATACGCTAATGTCACTAAGTATAGATCCTTCAGAGAATTAAGTCCTGTATATTGACTTCCTTCTAAGCAGACTTTGCCCTTGGGAAAAGAAGTGATAGTTGTCCTAGAATGTTTCAGTGTCTTTTTTTTTTTCATTCTTGCTACGTATGTTATAAAATAAAATATATTCTAAAAGTCAGTGAGTATTTCTCAAGAGGAAACTGTGATTTATGGGGGAACTGTGATAAAACTCTCTGCCACTGATCTATAAAATAAGAAAATCAGAGATTTTATCTGAAAGTAATTCACCAGATCAACATTTTTATATACTAATTGCTAGAAAGTGAGCCATATTAGTTTAAAACTTGAGTGCTGTAGACTGTGCCTTTCAGAAGAAGAAAATCTAAAACCAAACAATAAATATTTGAACATCGTTGGTTCTAAGAACAGAGAAGTTCCTCTGTGCCAAAAATACCCCATACCAAATGTAGAGGAAAAAATAGCTCCTTGAATGATGGTCTATTTCAGCCTGCCTCAAATGCATGGTTAGTAATCTAGACCATCTAGACCAGATGGTCTAGAGTCCATTCTACCAATTCACCACTCTGGAAACCTATTACAATTTAGGAAAGTGATCACAAGATGATAGAACATAGGTTCCTAATGGAAAGGATGAAGGAGGCCAGAAAAATTCGGTGACAAATGGTTGAGAGAGCCTAATGTAGTGTATAAATTCAGATACATTTATCTCCATGCTGTGGAGAGATTTCAAAAAAATTAATCCAAAAGAAAGAGACACAGGAATTGACTTGCTGGGTCTATGTTGGTCAGTCTTAATGTGGGAATGAGAATTTCCAAAAAGGAAGGAAGGAAAGAAAGTGCTCCTTAAGGGAAGGGCTTAGAAAAAGAGTTCACAATCGGGAAAGATGTAAATATGCAGAAGCGACTTATACTCCTGTGCACATACTTGTTGACTTAATTTAATGTTCTGCAAGGGAGAATATTTTTGGAGAACCTGAACACCAAAAAATAGAAAGCAAGATAGATTATCCAATAACAGTTGTCAATAAAAAGACATTTTTTAAAACTTCAGTCCTTCAACAGTGTAGAATTCAGACAGGCATATCACAGGCCATCTTGGTTAGAAGAAAGTAAACATTACAGTTGATACAGTGTAGTTAAGGAATGATGTGTTGCTGAGGATGTGATTTCATTCCATGATATTTCAGGAATTCATCACCATGGTAATAAAACTCTTCACCAATTACTTTGTAATTTTCAAAGTCCAGGTAAAGGGAGTCAAGCCTGGCAGCCAGAGGGTGGGTTTTTAACGCTCATCTTTTAAATGGGGCCAAAAGTTGCCATCTTGGAAATTAGAGTGAAGGCAGGGGAGTTAGATTTCTGGAGCGTTGGAGAGATGCTGGAGCAATCCAGAAGGATTTTGCAAAAACCTAGAAGACAGAGAGTGACCATTACAATCTGATGAAGAGAAAATCATGCTGGATCCACCTCCTCTCCGTGAAAGTGTGTTGGACATGGTAGATTGTAAGGTAAAAGGAAGGTCTTCTCTCCATGTTAGGGACCTCTGACCTCCTTCAGTCTCTCACTCTAGTATTTATTTAATGGATCCAGTAGCCCAGAGGCATTTTGTTCCATGATCCTCACAAGGAGACTGAAGTTCTTCATTAGAGTGGCTTTGGAGCTCTTAGAAATCCATCTTGTCCAAGGTACTGTTCTCAGAAACCCAAGGAGGCACTTCACAAAGAGGCTCTCTTATGAGTCAGACAGGAGATAAGCAGACCAGACTTGGAGGAGATCAGGCTAAACACTTTATATGAGCTTCTGGGCTACAGTTACTTGTCCATTACTGAGTTGAAGAAGACTAACTCATCCTTTCTTTGCACAGTTCCTCAAAGAGAAACGTACAAAGCAAGGTAGTCTTGAAATGTCACAATGTGGTTGAGCGATTTTAACAATTTTAAGTTCTTGAGGTTTATTTTTATCAGACATTCAAGTCAAAGGTGTGACAAGGATTGAACTGACTGAAGTCATCATCTTCAAACTGTCATTTAATATTTGTGTTCTCTGACTTTATCCTGTCATGTGAATCTTATTTCAACTCAGGATAAATATTTGCAGAATGTGTATCCAAAGATGCCTCTAAGAGATCACCTATCTACCGTTAATGGAGTCATGAATTAAGGAGAGATTTGCATATAGTTAATGACCGAGAATGTCCCCAAATGAAATTCACAACCAAAATATTAATATACGGTTTAAAGGATTAAACTATACCTGGCATTAGTCCCCAAATAACTTTATTATATACTTTCCCTCTGTTTTACATAAGGCATTGTAACCATTATTTTGATTTCTTACTACAAATTGTTTTAGTTTTCTAAATAAAAAAATGATCAAATTTAAGAAAAACAAAAGGAAGATGCACCATTGGTTGGGCAGTGCTTAGAACCCACTCCCCATCCACTGCCTTAACTAGCTTGTGCTGCTTGTTCTTTTTTTTTTTTTTGCCACACTGCACGGCATGTGGGATCTTAGTTCCCCGGCCAGGGATTGAACCCGTGCCCCCTGCAATGGAAGTGCGGAGTCTTAACCACTGGACCGCCAGGGGAGTCCCATGCTCATGTTCTTTTTTCTTGTCATCAGTCACCTGATTCTCCAGCTTCACTTCTCTCTAAGTAGTTTCCCTCACTGTCCCTCTCTTGTTTCCTTCTCACCTTTCTGGCTCCAACAAAAGCTTTGAAACATGACCCCCTTGATTTGGCACTATTGTGTTGTTCGAAGTCCTGCCTTCACAGTTCTAGGACAGGCCTGGCTCAGAGTTCTCACCATCTCTGCTTTTACTACCTTTGGGACCAGGATAGGAGATGAAGTGGGGGCAGAGCCTCTTCTCCTATGAGAGATGGACAAGGGATAGGAAATTGATCATGGCAACACAGGAAGGCCCACAGAATGGCTGAACATACTGAATTTGAACTTGAATTTTGACTAGTTACACCACACATACTTCCTACCACTTGTGTTGTATAGAAGAAACACCCTGTGAAGTCTGACTTCACAGTCAGACTGTGAGTGAGACTCTAATCAGACAGAGCAGACCCTGACTGAGCCAGGCTGACATGGAAAATCATCAGCTTGAATCAAGTTCACGGTAATGAAAATATTTATGAGCTTAAAAATATATTATTTAGGGACTTCCCTGGTGGTCCAGTGGTTAAGACTCCACGCTTCACTGCAGGGGGCTCGGGTTAGGTCCCTGGTTGGGGAACTAAGATCCCACGTGCCGCCTGGCGTGGCCAAAATAAAGAAAGAAAGAAAGAATAAAAATAAAATTAAAATATATTATTTAAATGTAGTGTTTTTTCTCCTGAAGTCTTTTTAAATTTTTTTTAATTTTTATTTTTTATTGGAGTATAGCTGATTAACAGTGTTGTGTTAGTTTCAGGTGTATAGCAAAAGTGATTCAGTTATGCATATACATGTATCTATTTTTGTACTTCACATCTCTCTGATTTAAAGTATTTGCTTGTATAGGTAATAGGGCTTGGCAACATAGATAGTGCTATTTCCTTGGCAAAGGCCTAAAAGAGTTTAATTATCTTAATAGAAAGCTCTGTGGTTATGATAGCTAGCATATACTCGGGCAAGAAGAGCAGGGTTTCCATCGTATACATTTTAAAAGTCTCCCAAAACTTTTCATATATTTATGGGATTTAAATTTTCAAATGCTCCCTTCAGATATTTATTACATACGTGTTTATGCATTAAAATATTTATGAAAGGAATGATTGTATCCGTTGTCGATTTGCTTGGCCTTGTAATATGGATTCCATAAGGATGGCTAAGGATATTAACATGGGAGCAAGGTTGGAAGTGTAATCACTTGTCACGGAGATAACTTGAAACCCAAGATAGGCGGCGCTCCTGTCAGAAGTTAGTGCCCTGGTTTAACATGGCACCGTGACAGTGCCTTGAGAGCTAGGATATGCTCGTCTTGATACACGATTGCTGTGGAAAGTGTAGTAATATCCATTTTCATTCCTCTGGGAGAGCTAAAGCTAGGTGTAAACACTGTTTAAGAAAGGATGTAGGGCACTTTTTGGAATTTATCATGAAAACAGCCAATCTGTCCATCTATCTGCCTTGGAGTTTTAAAAGTCAAATACCTTGACACCCCTTTATAAAACTGCCTCTAGGGTATACTCTTATATCAAGCCCTTCTTTTATATTTTTTCTATTATATGGGGCAAATTTTGCTTTGGGATAGAGATATAAATTTGTGAGAGTAGGCTTCATCTCTGTATTTTAAAAAGCTGGAGAGAATTTCAGCACATACTGTCTTGATTTAATTCTAAATGAAGACGTAAAAGGTCATTTAAAAACATATGTTTATATTAATAGATATTTTAAAAAGCATCCTGGAAATCTAGGGTATACTAAAAGTTATTTTAGTGCTCGGAGATGGCCCAGGAAATCTAGAAGTCAAAACCAGAGTATTTTGTATCTTAATTAATCTGTGATACTGCTTAGTGAATTTGGTGGTACTTATACAGGAAGGTAAAAGTACTTGCTGATTTGAAGGGAATGTACCAATCCGATACGATTTCCTTGATACCAGTGCATAATTCCCTTGTAAACAGAATGAAACTAAAAGTTAACTATCAGGCAGGCCCTTGGTTTAATTCCCATTGCCTCCACTTGCTCTCTGGAATACCTCGGACATGTTACCTACTTATTCTAAGCCTCAGTGTCTCCATCTATAAAGTGGGGGTAATTAATTGCACCTATTTCATTGAGTTGTGAGGATGAAATGAAATAGTACATGTGATAATGCACCTAACACAGTGCTTGGCGTGTTGGAAACAATCGAGATATGGTGGTGGTTCATAGATTAAGGAAAACAAGCAAAAGGAGAAAAATTCAGTGGGCTCAGCTAGGCATTTGCATATTAAATGTTAATTTTTGAAATGCTTAAAATTAAGCTTCATTCCAAAACAGATTTGCCTATAAATATGTGAAAAGTAGCAAAGGAATGATGGAAGGAAAATTAATAAAAGAATTCTATTTATATGTATGTTGAGTGATTATCTATTATATCTCATCAAACCTTGAAAATGGCATAAGTATTAAAATGGTTTGAAAATGGGATCTGCCCTGCCTAGAAAACTCTGGCTACCAAAAACACCCAAGAGGGACTTCCCTGGTGGTCCAATGGCTAAGGCTCTGGGCTCCCAATGCAGGGGGCCCAGGCTCAATCCCTGGTCAGGTAACTAGATTCCACATGCTGGAACTGAGACCCGGCACAGCCAAACAAACAAATAAATAAATCTTACTGATTTTAAGCTTTAAAAAAAAAAAAAAAAACCCCAAGAACTCTAAAGGGGAACCTCTGCACAATTCAGTACTTATAATCACTTTAACTACAAGGAAACGTTCTTTTTGGTATTCTGAAGATGATTTCCCCATGGCCCTAGCAATCTTGTGATTTCCCAGAGAGTCTCCATAAAATTAATTACAATGAGCAATATGAAGTTTTTTAAAATACACATGTTTATGAAACTTCTGGCAAATCACATTGACAGGCTGTGCGGTCTCCTAGTCCTTTGTACGGACACAGCAGGCAGACTTTATGAAATACCCCTTAGATTTATCGCCTTGGTTGTGCCGCTTAACTGCAGTCATAAAAATGGACTAATAATATACTCAATATTGTGATAACAGTAATAAATACATGCCACCCATAAAAAAAGATGCTCATCATTTTTTGAGCAGTTTTTATGTGGCAGGCACGAGCCCAAACACTTTCCTCCCAGGTAATCTTTGCACCAGTGTTCTTAGATATTTCTGTTACGCTGTATGTGTAGATGAGGAAACTGAGGCATAGAAAGTTTAAGTAACTTTGCTTCAAGTCCCAGCCAGTAAGTTGCAGAGTTTGGGTTGCAAAGCCAGGTAGTCTGACTCTAGAATCTGACCTTGTAACTATTATGCCTGACAAGCTTAAGAAGTAACACCTCCCCACCTTGGAGGGTCACAAAGCGTATTGGCACAGTTAAGGGTCCACAGGAGAAACAAAACACAGACACACAGAAACATTTCTCTCTGTTTCACCCACGATTTTTCACCCTATTTGACCACAGATTACTGTTCCCTCAGAATCTGGAGCAACATTTGGTAAAACAGATTCTGTGGGAGACATCATCCTAAAGCATGAACTGGATTCACATTTTAGTTCACCTGATCTAGTTACATTTTCTTACTAATCTTGCGCCTTCACTGTCCAGATCATAATCTTTAGAGCTGGAATAGAAACTGTTAAAATCGTATTTCAACTTGCTAATTTTGCAGAGAGTTTAAATAACTTATACACGTTACCACAGTAATAAATACAAAGTAAAAGTAGTAGCAAGGGCCACAGCTACAGTCAGTGTGTATTGAGTGCTTACTACATGTCAGGTACTGTGCTAAACATTTCGTATATTTTTACCCAAGAAAAGGGAATTATTGTCATCATCCCCTTCTATCAGATGAGGAAAACAAGGCACACAGCTAATGAGTGGGGGACAAAGGGATTTGAACCTGGGTCTGATCTCCAGCCCTTGCTTTTAACACCTATGTGTAATGAAAATAAAACAACAGGAAGTCAGACCTAATCTGAGTAGTATTTTTAGGAAAGTAAAATGAAAGTAGTATTTTTAGGAAAGTAAAATGGAAGATTTTTGGAGATTTTACTTTAGGAAAGTAAAATCCCAAAAAATTGGGATTAGTGAGATGTCCATAGAAACTTGGTTATACATGATGGATAGATACGTGTATTCCACAAACACTGGAGTGCCTACTGTGAACCACAGGACTCCTAGACACTTCTAGACTTCACAGCACGCTGTGAATTAAATGGGCATTTATAGGCTAATCTAAGAACTTCACCACCGCATTTAGCATTTTCTTGATTAGAAAACGTGTGCCAAGTTCCAAACAGTCAACCTAAAAATAAATATTAATCGTGTAACTTGCTCATAGTTGCTTACTATCTGCCTTGACCTTAAGGGAGAAATAATTAGTAATAGAACATATAACTATTACAATGTGAATGATTATATTTTCATATATACATGTTGGTTTGCAATCTATAGGCATGTTCATGAGTGTTTTCAAATTCTGGGTCTCCAACCTCCCAGAGATTAATGAAGTTGCTTATGAATGTGTTTAGTGGAGAAGAAAGGCAGTTTTCATAAGAATATAATCATATTCATTACATTAGGGTGGCTTCCTGATCTGTACAACTTAGATTTATAAACTCCAGCTCTAACTAATGCAGGTTTTAAAATTAACTCTTCATGAGTGAATCTAGGCAAGGTCTCACAAGAATTCCACATTTTTAGTTGTGCTTCATTAAAAGCTTTGGGGAAGAAAGTAGATGTTATGTGCGTGTGTGTTTAACAAGATGTTAGCGCACTTTTGATTTTAATAGTCACATGAGAAAATCAAGCAGACTCACTAAAGATTGGTGATAAGTTGCAGGGAACATTAACAGAGACATTATCAGCCTGTAGAATTATGGGAAATACTTCTGGTATGGTGCCATGATTTGATGGGACTGCCCTTTATAAGTGATGGGGGAAGAGTGAGAGGCACCTACCTTGGCTACAATTTTAAAGTACCATTTTCTTGGGTAAACTCTTTATTTCATTTGCGAAGATGTCTGATTGGGAGGAGGGTAATGGGGGTGTACGTGGCTCACATCATAGAAGATCTTAGAATGGTCCTTTAAACTCTTGTTGAGAAATTCAGTTCAAAACTGTTTGAAGTGGTGACGGAGAAGCCAGATAGAATTCACAGGTGAGGCTTCTGCACACCTCCTGGTGTGACAGTGTCTTCTCTGGGGCCTTCATTTCCTGATGCTCTGTCTTACCCTGCAGAGTCTTCGAATGCCACTTTGCTGACCAATGCGGAGAAGATTGCCACCATCACCACCACACACACCCCTTCGCAGCAAGGGGCCCAGGAGACCAGGTCAGACATGGCTTTGGTTTCTTTTGTTACTTTCAAGGGGAAAAAATGTAACTCCTGTTGTGACGATGCTCCTCCTTGATTCTTTCTCTGTCCCCCTGTGGGTTGCTCTTATACTTTTTTCTCTCGCTTTGGCAGGAATACCACCAAACCAAAGCCGGAATCTCAGTTTGAGTTCAAAGCACCCCAGGTAACACAGGTGAGGGCCATTTCTCTTTTTTCCTTGTTGGCTTGGTGTGTTTCCTTCCAACTTTCTAAAGCTATTTTTACCAGGTATCTTCTATAAGGTACCCTCAATTAAAATAAATAACCTTTTGTGAGGGGTATGTACTAAACATGTACTCATATTGGTTTGTCAAGGAAGTGACATTTTATTTTACTACCTTTGAAAAATATTCCTAGACATCGTTTTCTAGGCAGGGCGGGGGCAGGGGGGAAACCCAAACAAGTAAAAAGCTATAATTATCTCAAGGATTGGTGATCAGAGAAAAAGCAGAACAGCTCATGTCTGCTCATGGTACTCATAAAGGCATTTATGTCAAGAAAATGTCTTTTTGTTAAGGTGTTTCTCAGACTTGTGAATTTCAGGTGAGACCCCTTAAGGCTACCTACCTGTCACACAAGGTGGTAATGGAGGGTGCACAAGTAATAGCAGGTGAAGCAAATTTGGGAAACATGGGGTGATACAGAGTTAAATAGGTTTCCCACACACACACACTGGCCTTCTCAGAGCCTTCCCTAATCCATTCCTGATTCTCCTTAATCAGCATGGGTACCACTGTCCAGATGTGTGGCGGTAGTTGTTGGTATCCTAACGATGAGATGTTTTCGGACGTTGGGCAGGGAGGCTGAATACCCAGCAGTGTGCCGGATGGTATTATTTAATGAAGGATTTTCCTGCCCCAAACGCAAGTCGCAGCCTCACCGATTAAACTTTAATATATGCATGTTGGCACGCAATCTGTATGCACACTCATGAATGTTTTCACATTCCGGATCTCCAAACGCCTAAGGTTAATTGATATTAATAAACAATCAAGAACCACCAAGAAGGGGATAGAAACTGTGCCTTTGTGTCAAATGAGCATAATGGAGAATGTTGGGGAAGAGAGAGAGAGAGATGTGTGTGGATTTAAGTCCTCCCAGAATGACTGCACTTAATTTCTTTGAATAGGAGCAAGATTTTTACACTGTGGAACTGGAAAGAGGAGCCAAGGGATTTGGCTTTAGTCTTCGAGGGGGCCGAGAGTATAACATGGACCTCTATGTTCTGCGCTTAGCAGAGGATGGTCCTGCAGAAAGGTGTGGAAAGATGAGGGTAAGTAGGGAGAGGCGTCTGGAGTGGACATAAAGAAGTCATCTGCAGTGACTTCTTGACATCCTATGGTTAGAACCTGCACGTTCATGAGAATTACATGTTTCTAAAGCTTTCAGGACACTCCAAGTGCAGGACTCCCACCCTAGCATAAATCTCTCCCTCAAGCATAGTTAGCTGTAGCTGCTAAAGTTAGGTGAGCTCTTCCAACTCTGAGGTTGAGTGAAGGATTAAAGTCACTTATGAACTTATTAACATGGATATTGTCTGAATCCCATCTCCGTAGTTCTTTTACTTAATCTCATGGGGCAGGCACATCGCTTCCCAGGGATTCCTGGGTATCCCAGCATGCTTCAAGAGCAGGAAGCCGTGTGGTTCTGTAGGTTCTGGGTAGTGAGCTCCATTCAGTCTGTAGCTAGTCACTGCCGCCTCCCCCTAGGCCTCGGGAATGATTTAACACTCTGCGTTAGCAGAGGGCCAAGGAGTCCATGGCGTGACTATTCAGGGTCACTAGGTAGTCGTCAAAGCTGCAAATTTTAAATGCACATGTGCCAAAAGTCCAATCTGTTCTGTTTAGATATCTAATACCTCTTACCATGTATGAATATGTTGCTCTCCTGGGCAGATCAGATGATTAGAAAAGAAAAAATCATCTGCTCATTAGAGATAGGGGGCATAGATGGAGACATACATAGGGAACAATTTGCAAGGAATTAAAGAAATTGAAAGTCAGGTCAGGAAATCAAAAAAGTGATTAAAATTAGCCCTGAGCAGAAAGAGGGAAAAGAGTGACCAAAGGTGGGGAATTTAATGCTTGTAACTTAAGACAGAACCTTGAATTTTATGTTTCTTCAGACTGAATTTTTTAATGAGGTTTTTTTTTTAATTGAGAAAGTAGACCATGAATGTGATTTTTAAAAATTAGAGGAAACTGGTGCATAGTAAAAATACAGTTTCCAGGGTCAAACTATATACCAGTTTCTTGTATATCCTTCCTCTATGCATACACATGCATAATTTGTGCATATACAGTAGTTTATATTCCTTTTGTTTATATTTCAAACACATGGCATATGCTTTTCCATGTCTTTACTCACTTAAAAAAGTTTTTGATTGAAAGAAATACCACTATTATGATATTTTGTATAATGTTGTATAGTTCACAAGACATATTGTAATATTCGATTGGACCCCCTCAGCATGGTAGGCATGGGTTGTTATCCTCCCCTTATACAGATGAGGAAGTGAACTCCAAAAAGTAAAGGACTTAGCCAAGATCACTTAGCTAACAAGTGATAGGACTCAAATTTAGTCCTTTAAACTCCAAAGCCAGTCCTTTCCTCTTCTACCTTCTAGAATATGTGCTCCATGAGAGCAAGGATCTGGCCTGTCCTGTTTACTCCTTTGCCTCCAGTGCCTGGAATAGTAGCTGACTCATAGTAAATGCTGCAATCAATGTATCAGCCAGGAGTGTTGTCTCATCTGAAGGCTCAGCTGGGGAAGGATCTGCCTCTAAAGCTCACTCACAGGGTTGTTGGTAGGATTAGTGCATTTTGGGCTGTTGGCCCGAGCTGTCCCTCATTTCCTTATCGTAGACTCTGTAGGGCATCTCACAGCATGCATCAGAATGAACAATTGAGAGAACAAAAGAGGGCAAGTAAGACAGAAGCCAAGGGACTTCCCTGGTGGTCCAGTGGTTAAGATTCTGTGCTTCCACTGCAGGGGGTGTGGGTTCAATCCCTGCTCAGGGAACTGAGATCCTGCATGCCGTGAGTTGTGGCTGAAAAAAAATTTTTTTTTAATAAATGAAATATTTTTAAAAAAAGAAGCCAAAACCATTTTGTAACCTTATCTTTGAATTGACCTCCCATCACATTTGCCATATTGTTTGTTAGAAGTAAGTGACTAATTCCAGCCCACATCCAAAGGAAAGGAGATTACACAGCATATGAATTCAAGGAGGCAGGGATCATTGGGAGCCATCCTAGAAACTGTCTGCCACATCCGCCTCCCCTCAACAATTAATATTCCCTTTGCTACTTTATTTTTTTTTAGCACTTAACACTCTCTCGTGTACATGCATTTTTTTTTCTTTTTTTTTTTTTTTAATTTAATTTTATTTTATTTATTTATTTTTGTCTGTGTTGGGTCTTCGTTTCTGTGCGAGGGCTTTCTCTAGTTGTGGCAAGCGGGGGCCACTCTTCATCGCGGTGCGCGGGCCTTACACTATTGCGGCCTCTCTTGTTGCGGAGAACAGGCTCCAGACGCGCAGGCTCAGTAATTGTGGCTCACAGGCCCAGTTGCTCTGTGGCATGTGGGATCTTCCCAGACCAGGGCTTGAACCCGTGTCCCCTGCATTAGCAGGCAGATTCTCAACCACTGCGCCACCAGGGAAGCCTGTACATGCATTTTTATAATTTTCTTATTGTCTTTCCCCCGCTAGAATATCATCTCCATGAGGACAGGGATTTGGGGGTTTTTTTTCACTGCTGTATCCTAAACAATAGAAGATTTTTCTGGAACATGTTCAATAAATACTTAGTGAGTCAATAAATGAAAGAATTTAAAATTACAAAGCACCTCAATAGCTGGTGAAACCCTTTTATGATCTTCTCACTTGGCTCTCTCTTGCTTTGGCAGGTTGGTGATGAAATTTTAGAGATCAATGGCGAGACCACCAAAAACATGAAGCATTCTCGGGCTATTGAACTGATTAAGAATGGTGGCCGCAGAGTGCGTCTGTTTCTGAAGCGGGGAGACGGCTCCGTACCAGAATATGGTGGGTCAAACTATGAAAACATTCCTTCCTTCCCTGGCATGACTCCATGAATTTGTCTCCAGAACTGCAGCAGGAAAGTCTTTTTGTTTCCCCTATTCACCAGTGTCTTACCAGCCTCTCGCACCATGTGATTATTTGCCTCGCTTGTTCTGAAATCTCTACACATTTCATCCTTTTGCTTGCTTACGTGGACTGGGGCATGGCCTAAGACGAGCTCTTTATAGCCCCCTTTCTGATAATCAGAGAGAACATTTTGTCTAGTCCGACCAAGAGCAAAGGAATGTTTGTTTGAACTGTGCCAAACTGTTTCTCAGATCCAATTCTTAGCACAAAATGACTCTACTCCTTTTAAGAAGCAGGAAAGCAGGTTTCCTGAGTGATATGTTGAGGCACAATTCTTTTTTTTTTTTCTCTCTCTTTCTTTTCTGGTTACTTGATATCTTTAAGAGGCGTGAAATTTGGAGATGATTTGGGGGCCTTGCTCACCTCCTTGATGCTCTGTATGCAATACTTCTGCATCCCCCCCACTGGTCCCTACCCCACATCAGACCACCTGAGCCCACTGCTACAAAACAAACAAAACTGTTGGTATATTAACCATATGTTTTTAGGTGATAAAAGATGAAATCGATTCCCAGTGCCCATCGTGAGGGAAACATGTTACTATACCTTTCCTGTGAGGAAAGCCAGCTTTTACATAGAGTTCCTTTGTCATATCTGTAGACATGATTTGACTAAACAGTAATGCTCTTCACCTAGCCTAGTGTTCTGATGGTGAAATATTGTATATTATAATAATTACGTCCTATTTATTTGAGATTCTTGTTTAAAATTTAAAAAAAAAAAAAAAAAAAAAAGCTATGCCCTAGATGTAGGGCTTTTCTTCCCAACCAAAGGTCTACAAAAGTTTCTATAGAAACTGTGATTGAATGGTCCCCATATACGTTGGTCCCCTTTATTAGGGATTTATCTGTTGTCACCCTCTTCTCTGAAAGTCATTTGGCACAATTCCCAGTTGCATTTTGGACTTGATGAGATACTTAATTCAGATGCAGCTCAAGGAGAAGGATAACCCCTTCGAAGGACAGCCTTCCCAGGTGTTGGGCATTCATGCAGGCGCAAAATACAAGGGGCCCAAGGTGGGGGGGGGGATGGGTATCAGATGAGGCCCCTTGAGACGTGGCCAACCATGGGGGAGGTATTTTGACAACATTAAGATGCCACAGCTGTGCACTGTACTAAACCTTGACCATAGGTGTATCGATGCCACTGAAACTGTGTAACATTGTCTCCCTTTTCTGTCTTCCCTATGCTTCTGTTGGATGTGATCTTTCATTTGCGAGTCATCGTCAGTAACCTGTGTACCTTCTCAAAACCTATGTATGTTGCACTGAGGATGAAAATCCAACACTAACAAATGTTTTTTGGGCTAAAAATAAAGATCATTGAAATACACCGTTTTTTTCCAAGAAGGGTTGAACGTGCCAGGGTTGTGCTACTGTAATGTCTCCATGTGTCATTGGGACTAAATCTCTCTAATTCTATTGATTAGAGTCACAAATGGGTTATAATATGTTAAGTTCCAATATTTTTCTGACTTGATTGGAACCTGCTTCTCTGTGAGGCTATTTTTGTAATGAGTTTTTTGTACTTAATTTAACTGCCGTGGTCTTGGGGGAGGGGGGATGGAGGGAGGGAACTTTGTTCTTTTGTTGTTTATTGTTAATGCTCTCCTATGCCAGCCTGTCATTGTTCCAGTTGTTTGAAAAAGAAAAAAAAAGAAAAAGAAAAAAGGATGCATCCATTGTCTGGGTTCTCGAGTCACCTTATCTGGCTGTCTGAAAACGTCACTGTTCTGATTTTGGTCTCTGCAGCCTTATTTGAGTGTTGCCTTAGACTGTCTGACTGGACAAATAAACTCTCTTTGCCCTATGTTAACAAATGCAGACTTTTTTTTTTTTCTTTCCTCTTTGTTATAGGGAATCTAAACGTTCAACTTTTTCTCTTTCTCTCTTTCTCTTTCTCTCTGACTGTTCTTGGTGCTGGGCCCTCCCTTCTACAGCGATGATACCTCCTAATATCGCTGCATGTATGAGAAATGAAAAGCTCGGGGAGGCTTGCTTCTACCTTATGGGCCATAATCAAACTACGGTTTGTAGCTCAATCAATACTAGGTGTTTCTGTGCTGTGGCCTAATTTCCTCATTGCTTCTGCTTTAGCTCTATTTTGATATGTTTGGCAATTCATTCTGAGCACCCTGCGTTCTTTGAATTGTAAGTACACCGCTGACCCTATGGAAGTCTTACTCTCCCTTCTCTTAAAAGTAGGTGTAAGAAATCCCAAGGTTAGATTTATGATAGTCATTGAAGCCCCTTTCCTCACCTAGATCCTAAAATGACTTCATAAGCTTCTGCGTGTGTTAATTCTAGAAGCCTACCCAGCATTCAGAAAAAACAAACCTCAGATCACAAAGCTCACACTTAGAGGGATAGGGCTTTGATAGACAGGAAGATGAGATTTCCTACTCAGTTATCTCTTGGCAAATGACAGCCCACAGACCAAATCTTGTCTGCAGCCTGTTTTTGTAAGTAAAGTTTTAGTGGCACATCGCCATGCCCATTTCTTTTATGTGTTGTCCACGGCTGCTTTTGCACTATAGTGGCAGGTGAACAGTTGTGACAAACTATGCAGCCTGCCAAACCATAAATATTTTACTCTTTGGCCCTTTACAGAAAAAGTTTACTGATTCCTGCTCTAGGCTATATTCCTGCTTTTGTTAAAACCCACCCTAGGTTTTGGGAGATGGTTCGTGAAAGAGACTAATTGCTTAATGTTGACCTTGTTGGCTCATGAAAGATCCTTAAGGGGGCACCCGTGATTCCTTCGCCCCTGTGACTGTGGCCCTGGTTTGCCCTCCACGCTGCAGCACATCATTTCAGGTGCTTTGCCTGGAATGCAATAGTGTGTATGACTTGCTGGGTTTAGGTGTGACAAAGCATCCCTGTTTTGAAAAGAGCTGTCATAAATCAGGGATGCTACCTAAAACATTTGCAGCATCATTTCAAATAGTTTAACAGTAAATAGGAGCCCTATGGGTTGCCCTGCTTTTTAATCTATAGACAACTTGAAGTTGTAAGAAGCTGTCCAGTGACTTCACGGCTCAAAGATGTAATTATGGCTACTTCTATAGCATCAAGAAAAGTGCCTCTATCCAAACCCCATCTAATGTCAAATGTGTACCTGACAACCTCTCTTCCACTCCCTTTTATCTGTCAGAAGACTCCACAGTTTAAAAACAGTTCCTTAAACTTATGCAAAAGTAAAGAAAATAGTTGAACAACATTCACAAAGGTAGAGAGAATGTTTAATGGACCCTCCCATAATGTCACAATTGCCCATCATCAACATCTGGCTGTGTTGCCTCTGTAATCACCAGGCTGGATAATTTTTTTTTTTAAATAGAAGTATACTTTGCTTACAGTAAAATGCATAAAGCCTGAGGGTCCAGTGCAGTGAATTTTTACCTCTCTATGCACTCGTTTAATCCCCACCCAGATCAAAACATAAAGTCTTTACATTCCCCCAGAAAGTTCCCTCATGCCCCTCCAGGTCAATAGCCCAGGTTGTTTTTAAGCAAATTAAAACAGTATTCTTTAAAGAAAGGAATATTTTCTGTCATGGGGGCTGGGGTCTGGGGGGGTGGGTCAGGGAGGAAGGAGGTTAGAGGGGGGAAAAAAGAGCAGGAGATAGGGTGGGGACATTTTGATACTTTTAGACAGACTATTTGGGTTGTGCCTTTAAAGACTAAACTCATGACTGATGTTACAAGTTCTTTAATGATCTATGAGTGTAAAGAATAGTAGGCTAGCTGTGGAAAGCCACAAGTACCAGTTTTTTAACCCTGACTAGTTACAGTTATACTTAAATTAACCAAGAGTCAGTTGGCTTTGATTCTGACTGCTGTAACAGTCGTTTGTTTGTTGTGACTAATGGGATCTCACGTGTGCGGGTGGAGACAGGAGCCGAGGTCCTTGGTACCAAACTGTTGCTCTGGTTTCTCTTCCTCGCAGACCCCAGCAGCGACGGGAACGGCCCTCCCACCGGTCCACAAGGTGTTCCGGAAATGAGGGCCGCGCCCCCCGACCGCCGACAGCATCCATCATTGGAGTCCAGTTATCCACCCGATCTTCACAAATCATCACCACATGGGGAAAAGCGGGCACACGTGAGAGATCCCAAAGGCAGCAGAGAGTATAGCAGACAACCCAATGAACATCACACATGGAACGGAACTTCTAGAAAACCCGACAGTGGGGCTTGCCGACCCAAGGACCGGGCACCCGAGGGACGAAGAGATGCCCAACCCGAGCGGATGGTGACCAATGGCCCCAAGAGAAGGTCTCCGGAGAAGCGGAGGGAAGGCACGAGGAGCGCTGACAACACTTTGGAGAGGAGGGAGAAGCAGGAGAAGAGGAGGGAGGTTTCCCCGGAGAGGAGGCGAGAGCGGTCCCCAACCCGCCGGAGGGATGGCTCCCCCGGCCGGCGGCGGAGGTCTCTCGAGAGACTCTTGGATCAGAGAAGATCTCCCGAGCGCAAGAGAGGAAGCTCGCCCGAAAGGAGAGCCAAATCCACAGACCGGAGGCGGACCAGGTCCCCCGAGCGGAGGAGAGAGCGGTCCCTGGAGAAAAGGAGCAAAGAGGACAAAGGCAGCCACCGAGAAAGGGACGAGACGAGTCTGAAACAGGATGCCGGCCGAAGTTCCAGACATCCCCCGGAGCAGAGAAGGCGACCTTACAAAGAATGTAGCACCGACCTCAGTATCTGAGACCCTGAATCACATTCCAGCCTTTACCGTGTCAAAGGTTCTAAGAGGAAGCTCACAGACCTGAAATCATTTAGTTTCTTACCTAGTGAAGCGTCTGATGTCAGCCTGATGATCCTCTGACTTGCGACAAACATTTGATGCATTTGAAATCTTATAAGAAAATATATATATATATATGAAAAGTGTTGTGCCTGATGTATCATATTAAAGAAAGTATTTTTAAATGCATACGTTTTTGGAAATTATTTGCCAAATGCTGCCCCCAAGGAATATAAATTTTGTTTCTACATAAACTGTAGAATTGTCAAGAATTGTTCCCTTTTGGGTGGAGCGATCTTTTTCTCTCCTGGTAAAATGGGGCCGTTGATCATTTTCTCTAAGTAAGGAAAATCATTGATCAAGTTTAATTAATTTGATAGAGACTTATGTAGTGATGTAGTGCTATACTGTAGTTAGGAGTTTTTCTTGAAAAAAAAGAAAAGAGCAAAAAGGCAAAAATTATATTTGTAAAAGCTGAGGACTCTTTGGAATGGATTAGGATTGCCGAGGATCCTAAAATTAAGCAAACTATGAAGAGACTACTATCGCAAATGAAGGATATTTATAGTTAAACGACACAGCACAAGGAAATGTTATGTTCTCAAGTTATAGTTGGTACAGAAAACAGTTCGTACTCTCCCTGGCTGTAGAAAGGTGCCCAGAGGAGAAGGTTGGCCGCCATTACCCAAATGCAGCCCAAGCACAGATGCTCAGGTTCTTTAGCATCACCAACATCTAATAAGATTTCATTAAGGCAGTGCCATCACAGCTTTGCTCAACTATTGGAAGGAATGGATAACAGACACGTTCTGTGCTGTCTTGCCTGATTTGAGGCCGAATAGGAGATGGAATGGGGGACAGTGTGCCCGGTGTGAGGAGTCCTAAGAATTGCCAGTAGAGAAAGTATGTTCCCCCCTTTTAGCATAAGCCCGCGGTTGCCCTTTGCCAAACTGGGGAGAAGGGAGTAAGCCTTGTTGGAAGGAACCTCTCTGTTAATGTTTAAAAGAAATGAGGGTTGGGCATGCTCATTCTTAGAAATGCCAGTTTTCCTTTGGAACCATAATGAAAGTCTCCAGGGTGATTGAAAGGGAGAGAAGGATGCGATTTCAGTGGTTCTAGATCTAGCTGGCAAACCTCTGCCCTTATGACCCTGTTCTTTGAGTCTTTTGACAGAGCAAAACATAGTGATTTTTCCTTGATAAAAGACCCATTCTTTTGCTATCTCACAGGAGGTTTGGTTGGGTCGGCTGTAGCCCCAGGATGCGGTTGAAATGGATTACTGCCTAGCTGAGCCAAAACCTTTGCTTGTACCTGTTGGACCACTGCAGCAAACCGCTGCTTATGATGCATTGTGTATTTCCATAGTACTGTTTTGCATTTTCCATACAGACACAAAACTTTGCAAGTCAATCACTGTTGTTCTCATGGTACTGTTTAAAAAAAAAAAAAAAAAGGAAAAAGAAAAAAAATGGAGAAAACCAGCCAATTACCATGTGTACAGAGTTAAAAATTGTAATTAATAGAGCCTGTTTTAAAAACAAACAACTGTTGCCTTTTTTTCTTGTATAAAAGAGAATTTATGACAAAAAATTTAGCTGTGAGGAATGTGATATGTGTTTATATTTCTGAATATGGAACAAATTGATTCATTGGCATATATTTTACTGTAAACTAAATCAGGTATGTAAAGCTGTTTTAAAAATGGGAGACTATATAAGTAATTCTCTAAAGCTTTAGTTGGTTTGAATATCATCATTTCCTCCATGGTGAGCCTGCTTGTGAATTATTAAGCACTTGTTTGCATTTCTGTTCTTCATTCATTTCTTGTGGTGTGCTATGGACTTAATGCTCTTTCTGTATTGATGAAAAGCAGTATGTGGGCCAATCTTTTTATAAAACACTATGCATATATAAATATTACATTGTTCATAGCTTTATTTGACTTATGGGTTTATACATAACATTAGAATGAATAGCTGTCATTGTGTGGACATGCACAAACCAAGTTCCTTTCCTGGAACGGACACAATTGTACATTTCTATAGCTAAAAAAGAGGAAAAAGTCTGTGACTGCTATTTTTATCTTCAGAGTTTTCCATACAGAGCATACATTGAACTACAGTAGTAAGGCGGAGCTGAATAATGATGTTCTTTTTTCATCAATTTCCTAAGAGCCAACTTGGGGATTTTATTCCTAAGGCTCCACTGCTAGAAATTCTCTCACTCTTTCTAGCCAAATCCATGATGTTAAATGATCGGTGCTTTCAATTGTGGTCCAGAGTTTTAAATAAATGAAATCAAGAGGTGGATTTTTGGAGTACATCGTGAAGTTAACATTTTGATGTCTTTCTTGTCAGAGATGATACTTGACATCTTAAAATCTATGTGCTACCCGCCTGGGCTTGGCTCTGTCTGTGAAGACTTTTGATGTGGCAGTGCCATCTGAGTTCCATATATCAGATTTGCTTTGGAAATATCGTACTGTACAGGGACTATGCATTAAGCAGAAAGGTAGTATTTTCTCTGAACTACTGTAACCTTAAATTGGAGACTGATTCTTTTGAGCCTACTTTCCCTAGTTCCCCACTTCGTGTACATGTCTTGATGAGAGATGATATGGATGAGTATTTTGTATGATTAAATCAAACCCTATAGGAACCTCCCTCCCACCCATGACACAGTCGATGCCTGAAAGAAGTTTGTGGGGAGAACTGAACACCCTACTTGTATTTTTTAAGTTTCTTTTGTGAAAGATTTTTTAATGCATTTTTACTGTAAAAAATACATGGAAATGTATGCATTCCATAACCACGATTGCCTCTGGATTGATATCTTTCTTGTCTCCGTGTTGTCTCAAATATATCAGGGTCACGTAACCAAGAGAGAGTGTCTGGCTCCCAATGCGATGAAATGTCATACCATTCTGTTGAAAGGGAAGGAATTATGGTCTTGGGATAGTATTGTGCCTTGCTACTCAAAGTTTGGTCCATGGACCAGCTCCCTCCTCGTCAGTGGGGAGCATGTTAGAAATTCAGAGTCTCAGGTCCCGCCCTCGACCTACTGAGTCAGAATGTGCTTTAAACAAGATCCCCAGCTAATATGAATGCATGTGAAAGTTTGAGCTGCATGATATTGCATAGAACCCTGGTGATAAAGCAAAACCTGCCAAGCCAAGAGTTTCATCACCTCCTAACTGTGTGATATTGGGCCAGTTCCTTAACCTCTTTTTAAGAATCAGTTTCCTCATCTTTGAAGGGGCAGACGTCATGGAGTTGTAAAAGGAAATGCAAGTGCTTAGCACACCTCTGACAATCAGAAAAATCCCCAGTAAATGCACTAAACTTTTTTTTGAGGAGGATTTTCTTCATGGCAGTCGGTATTCTACTCCTTTTCATTGTCCTTGTTTATTTTCCAATCAAAACGAAGAAATATTTTCTCTATTAAAATGGGGAAGAAGGACTTCTGTTTTAATTATAAAGTTAATGAACAATGTGGTTCAGACTACTTCACAAGTATAAAAATTACTTAGCAGTGTTTTGAAATAGGAATCCAAGATGCCTTGCTTTGAAAGTTAAGATGAAAATAATCTCAAAACGTATCTTTTGGAGATAGAGATGTATGTGGATTTAGACATACTTTTAACTAGATGAAAAGGCTAATCAGTTAGTGAGTGGTTCAACATGTATTCTGGTTGATCATGTAGTTTGTAACCCTTTCCAATTTCCTTGCAGTTTTTGGATTGTTCCTTTGTATGGCTTAGTAATTAGGATTTTCCTACAGAGCCTGAGTTCCTGGGCACTCAAAACGGTATTGTGTGATAGTATGTTGCTTTATTTTGTCACTGGCATGGTGATTATGGACACTGCTCACTTCCCAAATATCTCTTTTGGTATCTAAAATGGTCCCTGACTTAACTGACAATTGAAACTATTTGAAAAACCCTTACATCGCACAAGTTCTTTGCCTGCCATAAATGGTCACACCAAAAAGAAGGTACTGAGACTCAGTGAGAGCTCTCAGGATTTTTCCTGCTTGTGGTCAGTCTGAGACCACCTTAGGTGGTCTGCATCAATCATGAAAGGAAGAGCCCTTCCAAGTTCCTCCAGGTGATTTCTCTTATCATCCCTCAACATCATCAGCATGTGGGTGTTCAGCACAATAAGATGCTAGCGCTTTTGGAATATGTGTCATTACAAACGTCTAAGAAGAAGAATGACAGAGCTGGCCCTTTCCAACACAGCTATTTGTTTTTCTTTTTCTTTTTGCAGGAGTGGGCCTTCTGTGAAAATGTTTTGACTAGTTCCACCCCGTGATGTCTTTAATCATAGTGCTCATTGTCGGGGGCAGGAGTGGTATGATTTTACTTCTCTAGTGCAGGCACTAAGTGATCACTAAAGCCAAAGTGCAAGGTCTTTTTGAAAGTACATAGATTTAACATTTAAGGTGGTGAAACCGCACAACTCAGATTGGGACTTGAACCCACTGTCTTTTCATTGAGATCTCGGGACTGGTCTCAGAACTTAATGAAACTCAGGTTCTTTATGTCTCGTCACAGAAGGAATTCAGTGAGAGACAAAGTGATAGGTAAGAAGTGGATTTATTTAGAGAGATCCACATTCCGTAGGCAGAATGCGCTCATCTCAAAAGGCAAGAGTGGCCCCAGGGCATGGGGTCACCTCAGAAAGTGAGAGTGGCCAAGGGAGAAAAACACTCCGCAGAGTGTGGGCCATTTCAGAAGGCAAGAGGCCCTGAAATATGGGGTGGTTAGTTTTTATGGGCTGGGTAATTTTTTTTTTTTTTGGCCATGCCCCACGGCTTGAGCGATCTTAGTTCCCCCGACCAGGGCTCAAACCCAAGCCATGGCAGTGAAAGCGCCGAGTCCTAACCACTGGACGGCCAGGGGATTCCCTGGGGTGGGTAATGTCATAGGCTAATGAGTGGGAGGATTATTCCAACTATTTGTGGGGGAGGGGCGGGGATTTCCAGGGATTGGGCCACTGCCCACTTTTTGGCCTTTTATGGTTAGCCTCGGAACTGTCACGGCACTGGTGGGCGTGTCGTTTAGCTAATGTATTATAATGAATGTCTAATGAGGCTCAAGGTCCACAGGAAGTAGAACCTTCCGCCATCTTGGACCTAGTTGGTTCTAACCAGTTTATGTTGTGTCCTGTATGTCGTGCCCTGCCCCCTTCCCTCCAGTTTCAGTGGTATTAACAGTAAACGCTCGAGTTTTGCGTGTGACTGCTACCTTGTACTCTCACCTTTCCGACTAACTGATAAATCTTCATTGTCACATCAGGAAATAACAACTTGCTCAGCACAGCCTGGCCCTCTAAATGCCACACCACACCGGTAAACACTGCCTGTTTTATATTTATCTCTCAGGTAAGAAATTCTCTTTGATCTCCTAGGATCCTAGAGGTGAAGGGAAAAGAGCTCAGAAAGGCTGCTGAATTAATTTCTATATGTGTAATAGGCAAGACTGTGACTCATTTATTTTTTTTAACATCTTTATTGGAGTATAATTGCTTTACACTGTTGTGTTAGTTGCTGCTGTATAACAAACTGAATCAGCTATATGTATGCATATATCCCCATATCCCCTTCCTCTTGTGTCTCCCTCCCACCCTCCCTATCTCACCCCTCTAGGTGGACACAAAGCACCGAGCTGATCTCCCTGTGCTATGCGGCTGCTTCCCACTAGCTATCTATTTTACATTTGGTAGAGTATATATGTCCATGACACTCTCTCACTTCATCTCAGCTTACCCTTCCCCCTCCCTGTGTCCTCAGGTCCCTTCTCTACGTCTGTGTCTGTGTCTTTATTCCTGTCCTGCCCCTAGTTTCTTCAGAATCTTTTTTTTTTTTAGATTCCATATATATGTGTTAGCGTACAGTATTTGTTTTTCTACAGTTAACTAACTCAATTTCGTTTCTTTTTGTGGCTGAGTAATATTCCATTGTATATATGTGCCACATCTTCTTTATCCATTCCTCTGTCGATGGACACTTAGGTTGCTTCTATGTCCTGGCTAGTGTAAATAGAGCTGCCATGAACATTTATTCTTTCAACACATTGGGGACCACTGTGGTTCAGGTACATCCTGGGACTAGAAACACCTGCGTCCTGATCTTGAAAGCTTACACTTTGGTTGGGGAAGGTGAATAGTCAAATACATATAAACCCTCTTTTCAAGGAGAAGCACGGGGTGTTATGAGAGAAAATAATCGCAGATATAGCCAGACTGAGGAAGGTTATAATTCCAGAAGGAAGAAGAGTTAACTGGTGAAAGAGGGAGGGAATGTGGTCCAAAATGGAAGGGGTGGTGCTCTGAAGGGCCATTGGGGCGGGGGATGGGGGGTTGTTATTCTGAATTTGAGACTGAAGTGTAATAGGAGACACCTGGGCAGGGTAACAGGGCCCCTGGTGAGCCGTATGTGTGTTGGGGGAGAATCCAGTAAAGCACTAGTGTGAGGCCAGAGAGCAATGCTTATCATGAAACAGCATCCTGGATAAGGCAGGATCTCTCATAAGTGAAAAGTCCCCAGGCCCACGTTTAACATCCTCTTGTTAGGAGAATTCGTTTTCTTTTCAGCCTAATCCTCCTACCTCCCCTTCGCTAGACCTTTGTTAATAAGTGCAGAACACTCTGTGCCCAGTTTCTTGTGTTAAAGTCAGTCATTTACTATTCTACCTGGTTTTCTCCAAGTTTACAAATTTCCATCTCACTACCTTTTTTTTTTTTTTTTTTCCAGATTCCGGCTTCAAACCTTGTAATCTTGTTTTCACTTCTTTCATATTTTTATTTTTTGAGATTAACTACATCTTTCTCAAGCTGCAGAAGCCCAGTTAGATATTATCCCATCTTTGCTAAACATCCCCATATTTGTATTGAGAGAGGAACCACTCCTAGAATATCCTACTTTGAAAAGCAGTGTGGTTTTGTTTGGTTTTTGGCCGTGCCACGTGGCATGCGGGATCTTAGTTCCCCACCGGGGATCGAACCCGTGCCCCCTGCAGTGGAAGTGCGGAGTCCTAACCACTGGACCGCCAGGGAATTCCCAGCAGTGTTTTTTTGTTGTTTTTTTAAATTTACAAAAGTAATTAATTCTTAAAATAAAATATTCAAGTGTGTCAGGAAAGTATAGAATAAAAGGTGACATTGTTCCTTACTACCTGTCAACCCCAAACCAGAGAAGTAACCATTAACAGCATGGTTCATGACAGTTATAATCTTTTTCTACTTATATACAAATGTGTGTATATATATATATATATATATATATATATATATATATAGTTTGGGGGTTTGTTTTTATGCAACAAAAAATGGGCCATTAAGTACATACTATTTTATATACTGTTCCTTGACAATTTTTCACATTTTTACATATATATAATATATACATATGTCATGTACATATATGTATATATGTACATATGTGCATATTATATATGTATATATGTACATATATACATATATAACATATAATATATATATACACATATATATATTCTAATTCTCTATCTGTACTTCCTCCTGGATCACTGCAGTAACTTTCTTCCTGTTCTACCTGCCCACCTACAGACTCTTCTACACATAGCAACCACAGCAAATCTTTTAAAATGTCAAGTGAAAGGTCAGAGTCCTTACAGCAGACTCGAAGGCCCTGTGTGATCCAGCCTTTCCTTTCCTTCTGACCCTCCCTCACCAGTTCTGCTTCATCCGCCCTCCAGGCACGCTCCCAGCCTCACTTAGGGCCTTTGCTCTATCTAGTCCCTGGTCTGGAAAGCTCTTTCCCCAAATATTCACAGCTGACTCCCTCGCTTCATTCAAATCTGCTCAAATCTCACCCTTCCAGTGGGGCCCACTACTTCAACTTTACACATGATTTCCTTTCTTGGTTCTCCTCTTTTCCCCTCCATGGCACTTACCAGCTTCTAACATGCTATGCACTTTATGTACTTACTTATTATCTTTATTGTTTATCACCTGTCTCCCTCCTCTAGAAACTGGGTTAGTTTTATGGACACGCAAACCTGCACTTCGAAGGGCCCCATGCTTGATTTAATGCTCTGCCATCATCTTCTTGAAATTTTAGTAATTCTTAAATAAGGAGCAGCACATATGCAGTTTGCACTGGGCCGTGCAAATGATGTAGTTTGCTTTGTCTAGAATGTGAGCTTCACAAGAGCAAGGATCTTGGTCCTGAACTCTGATGAATTTCAAGTTCCCAGAAGATGATCTTATTTACAGTAGAGGCACGTAATATGCGCTCAGTAAATAGAAGTATTCTCTTAGTAGTTTCATGTTCTGAAGTTGAACATTTACTTAACTAGTCCCTTATGAATTACAAAAACATGCTGCAGCAAATAACCTTATACAAAAACTTGGTACCCTTGAGTGGTTTGGTTTAAATACTTTTTTTTTTTTTAACATCTTTATTGGAGTATAATTGCTTTACAATGGTGTGTTAGTTTCTGCTTTATAACAAAGTGAATCGGTTATACATATACATATGTTCCCATATCTCTTCCCTCTTGCATCTCCCTCTCTCCCATCCTCCCTATCCCACCCCTCTAGGTGGTCACAAAGCACAGAGCTGATCTCCCTGTGCTATGCAGTTGCTTCCCACTAGCTATTTATTTTACGTTTGGTAGTGTATATATGTCCATGCCACTCTCTCACTTTGTCACACCTTACCCTTCCCCCTCCCTGTGTCCTCAAGTCCATTCTCTGTGTTTGCATCTTTATTCCTGTCCTGCCCCTAGGTTCTTCAGAACCTTTTTTTTTTTTTTTTTTTAGATTCCATATATATGTTTTAGCATACGGTATTTGTTTTTCTCTTTCTGACTTACTTCACTCTGTATGACAGACTCTATGTCCATCCACCTCACTACAAATAACTCCATTTCGTTTCTTTTTATGGCTGAGTAATATTCCATTGTATATATGTGCCACATCTTCTTTATCCATTCATCCGATGATGGGCATTTAGGTTGCTTCCATGTCCTGGCTATTGTAAATAGAGCTGCAATGAACATTTTGGTACATGACTCTTTTTGAATTATGGTTTTCTCAGGGTATATGCCCAGTAGTGGGATTGCTGGGTTGTATGGTAGTTCTATTTTTAGTTTTTAAGGAACCTCCATACTGTTCTCCATAGTGGCTGTATCAATTTACATTCCCACCAACAGTGCAAGAGTGTTCCCTTTTCTCCACACCCTCTCCAGCATTTATTGTTTTCTAGATTTTTTATGATGGCCATTCTGACCGATGATATCTCATTGTAGTTTTGATTTGCATTTCTCTAATGATTAATGATGTTGAGCATTCTTTCATGTGTTTGTTGGCAATCTGTATATCTTCTTTGGAGAAATGTCTAGGTCTTCTGCCCATTTTTGGATTGGGTTGTTTGTTTTTTTGTTATTGCGCTGCATGAGTTGCTTGTAAATCTTGGAGATGAATCCTTTGTCAGTTGCTTCATTTGCAAATATTTTCTCCCATTCTGAGGGTTGTCTTTTGGTCTTGTTTATGGTTTCCTTTGCTGTGCAAAAGCTTTTCAGTTTCATTAGATCCCATTTGTTTGAATACTTTTGAAGGGATACATTGTGACTGCTAGTTCTTTTTTATTTCTGGTGGCACCGGTATTGTTGAGATTTTGCCTGCTTTCATTGGGAACAGCCATGTTTAGCAAAGTGCTTGCAGGCTATAGACCCATATCTCATCAGAGAGAGTTACCAAGCACAGTATAGCCACTAAACCAACAGTTCATAGCCTTGGCTACACATAGAAAGCACCCAGGAGCTTTAAAAATGCCGATGCCTGGGCTTCCCTGGTGGCGCAGTGGTTGAGAATCTGCCTGCCAATGCAGGGGACACGGGTTCGAGCCCTGGTCTGGGAAGATCCCACATGCTGCGAAGCAACTGGGCCCGTGAGCCACAACTACTGAGCCTGCGCGTCTGGAGCCTGTGCTCCGCAACAAGGGAGGCCGCGATAGTGAGAGGCCCACGCACCGCGATGAAGAGTGGTCCCCGCTTGCCACAACTAGAGAAAGCCCTCACACAGAAACAAAGACCCAACACAGCCAAAAATAAAAAAAAATTCAAAAAAAAAAAAGGCCGATGCTTGTGCCCACCCCCCAGAGATCCTTATACAGTTAGTCTGCGGTGTGGCCTAGCTTGTTTAAAGGTCCCAGGTGATTCTAATTGGCCGTCATTGCATTCTTCATCTGCTTTAACCTCAGACTGTGTGGGGTTGAATGGGTCTGTTGTGCTTCTTTCTTTCTGCCTTATAGTATCTACTGTTGTCTTTTTTAGTTTGCAATATAGCAGCAGCTCAAAGGAAAGATGGTTAGAGATTATTTTCCCGGGGTAAACTTAAAAGCCTTTCGATTCCAGGAAGTTGTTAGCCAAATATAGAGATAATAAGTATATATGTTTCAACTGTGAATTCTGTTTAATATTCCTGTCACCACTAAACTTATTCATTAATAAGGATAATGGAGAGACTTCTGCATTCTCAGCAAGAGATCTGAGCAACATCATTTAAACCAAGATTTAGCCAGAGTACTTTCACTTAAATTAATTTGAGAAATATTTTAATGGTCTTATGAAGTGGGACATGTGGTATGTTAAAACCCAGTGAGAGAGAGAGAATACCGAATAATTAGCAATTAGCAGTCGTGAGGATGAACAATTGTTTTCTAACAAGTTCTTCCAAAGTATTTATGATTCTTCCACCCCCACCTCCCACACAGCTCCTTTTAGCAGACAACTTTGGGGATGAAAAGTAATTATGCCATGGCTGAATAAGGGGAATGTGGCATTCTTAAGACCAAAACAACATACATGCCTTAAATTTTAAGGGGTATAAAATTCTTGGGAAAATAGTGCTGGGAATAAATGCTATTTACCTAGCAGCTCCTCGATTATCATAAGAAGACTCTAACATTGATCCAGGCAAGTGTGTGGGATCCACCATTGATATGACCAGCCCTAACTCTGGACCAAAGGGAAGTATATCTGAAATAGTCATGAAATCTAGAACCAGGCAGTATCCAGTGAAAATTTCATCTGTTCAACCTATCAACTAGACAGCCCTCCCTAAAGTCACCCCTTGTGGAAGGAATTTTTTGAGGCAGATTCTCCACGAATCCTTGGAAATGGTAACTTAGTTGACCTTAACTCCTTCCATTATCTCCTGAAAACAGAGCTTAGTTCAAAGCAGTTTGTTAGCAAATATGTAGTGATGACTGTTTTCCTGGCACGGTGCTCACCGTCAAACAAAGGCAATAAAAATCCCAGCGTTCCTGCAGTTTAGTCTGGCACCGTGGATGGACATTGAATGATTGAGTTCAATTGTGGTAAGAGCTGCGGATGTGTATGTGGTGCCCATGACCGTCTACAAGAGGACAACTTACTCTGGACAGTTCAAAGAAAGGGGGCAAAGAGAAGGAAGGGCTTGCCAAGGAGAAGGGAGACCTCTGCAGAGGCCTCGTGGCCAAGGGAGTGCAGCTTGTTCCAGCAGAGAATCAAAGACCCATGAGACTAAAGATCTAGCCCAGCAAGGGAGGAAGAGGGAGAAGCTAGACTTGGAATGTGTCTGTGAGCCTTAAGGAGAGAGACCCACTGCTTATTCCCACTGGGTTAGAAAAGACAGCCCAAAGGAGCAACTGACAGAGGACCAAGTGATCCCCTCATCACTAAAATATCTCCCACAAAGCAGTGAGAATGGACCACATTTGACATCTCTATAATCCTGAAACCTACTAGAATAACCACAAATATTTGAAAGAAAAGTCATGTGTTAGTCTCCTTTTTACAAAGAAGCAAATCTTTTATTTATTCTTCCTGCAAGAGCCGAACTTTGGGTTATAGAAAGTGCACTTGGGCTGGGAGTACCTTTGCTGTCAGTCACTTTTTTTTTTTTTTTTTTTTTACCGGGCAGGTCTTACTGGAAACTTGTAACACAGGGAAACATTTCCTGCAGATAGATGGGCAAAATTTTTGAGCAAGATTACAAACTCCATGAAATCACCCAGTCTGGTTTATGATGTCTTTTCCTCTCAACGTGTTTCAGTTTTATTTTAGAAATCTATTTCATGGGGGGTTATTTTTATCACTTGGGTGTATTCTGTTTGGATGGCTTTTGTTTCAGTCTTTATTCTTACTAAAAATTTGTTTCTCTCTCTTCCTGACTTCCATTGAAATGAATTGAATAAGAAATTCCAAAGGTGCATGTCTAGAGAATAAAAATGTCGTAATTGTCCTCCCTGTTAATGAACTTTAATTTGGATTTTGAGGAAGTGTTTTTTCCTTTGTGCCCCTCCCCCATGATGTCATGGACAGTGACATTCAAAGATTGGGAAGTGGTCTGCTCCATTCCTAGGATTTAGACCAAAAAGGATTCCCTATTCTCTACTATTTTATAATACTTTTAGAAGAAGGCAGATGTGGGCATCACTTAGAACATGACCTAAACTTTGAAAATACGGGAAGGACAAGTGAGACAAAAACCTTAACTTTTTATTTGTTTTATGACACAAGTAATAGATACTACATTAGCTTTGTTTTAAAAAATCCAAATAGTGTAAAAGACCCTCTTGATGACGCCCTCCCCCGAAATTTCAGTCTTACCCCAGAGCTAGCCACTGTTGTCAAATCAGCTCTCTCCATTCAGACACATCACTGTACATGTGCAAAGGCATAAAAATACATATATGTAGATAGTTTTTATCTGTGGGATTCTAAAATGACAAGTGCACAATAATGTACATATTGCTTGTCAGTGTTATTTGTTTTTTCTCACTTAATATATCTTGTAGATCTTAACCAGTTCAGTGAGTGTTCTCATGCTTTTTTTTTCTTGTTTTTTAAACGCTGAATAATATTCTGTAGTGTATTAGCCTGCTTATGCTGCCGTAGCAGAACACCGGAGACTCAGTAACTTAAACAACAGCAAGTTGTTTTCTCATCTTTTTGGAGGCTAGAAGTGCAAGATTAAGGTCCCAGGGTTGGTTCCTAGTGAGGACTCTTCCTGGCTTGCAGACAGCTGTCTTCTCACTGTGTCTTCACATGGCCTTTTCTCTGCTATCTCTTCCTCCTCTTGTAAGGACACTAATCTTTTCTGATTAGGGTTCACCCTTATGACCTCATTTAAGCTTAATTACATCCTTAAAGACCTTATCTCCAAATACAGTCACACTGGGGATTAGGGCTTCAACATAAGAATTTTGGGGTGACACAATTCAGCCCACAGCATTTAGTATGGATGTACTACACTTTCTTTCATCTCTTTATCTGCCATGGGAGAAATTCCTTTAAAATTTTTTTTCTTAAGTTTAACTCCAGCATAATTTTGTCCCCTTGGTCTAAAAGAGACCAAGATTTCCTTCACCTCTGAGATGGTGGGAAGTCAAGGGAGAGGGAATGGAGATGGGGAGGGATAGGGAAGCAAGAGATTGATTTGTAAAATGCTGATACCCAGTTACTCATTCTCATTAGCCCATGGAGTTTTCAGCTTCTTCTCTCCCTGCTAAGAAAGTGGGTGAATCTGGCATTTCAGGATGCAAAGTTGGAGGAGGTAGGCAAGGCCAGAAATGTCCCGTATGGGCTGCAAGCCTTCCTTAAAAAGTTAGCATTGCCAGTGGGAAACCTAGGAGGACCAAAAAAGCTCCAGGCCGTAGGCAGACACCCCCAACTCAGTTTCTAGCCACTATCCAGACACCGTTGTCCAGAGAGATGTGCATCCAGTTACAAAATGCCGTGTTCACTATTCTATGCATCTTTTAGGAACCCTCTGTGTGCTTGCACACCCAAGTCCCTTGATGCCAAGGGAAAATCTGGCATTCTTTGTTCATTTAGACCAAAGAGTAATTACCCAGGGAAGATAAAGAAAAATTCTTTTCCCTGGTAAATCTACCAGGGCCCCCTGGAGGTGAGTGCTACTGGAGAGAAATAACTTGACCTCTTAACTAAGCCAGTGGTTCTCAATTTTGCCCCCCAGGGCACAGTTAGCGACATCTGGATACACTTTCATTGTCATATCTAGGGGAGTGGGAGGGGCGCCGTGCTACTGCATTTAGTGGGTAGAGGCCAGGGATACTGCCGAACATTCTCCAATGCGCCGGACAGCAACAACGAATTATCTAGCCCAAAATGTCAACAGTGCCAAGGTTGAGAAAAACTGCTCTAAGCAAAATGATAGAAATTTGCTGGGGACTTGCAGTTGGGGAAATTAATTATTTTTTCTTTATTTTTTATTGACGTATAGTTGATTTACAATGTTGTGTTAGTTTCAGGTGTACGGCAAAGTGATTCTGATATACGTATATATATATATATATATATATATATATGTTCTTTTTTTCGATTATGTTGCATTATAGGTTATTACAAGATATTGAATATAGTTCCCTGCGCTATATGGTAGGTCCTTGTTGTTTATCTATTTTATGCATAGAAGTGTGTATCTGTTAATTCCATACTCCTAATTTATCCCTCCCCTCTTCCACTTTGGTAACTGTAAGTTTGTTTTCTATGTCTGCGAGTTTGTTACGGTTTTGTAAATAAATTCATTTGTACTAACTTTTAAATTCCACATATGATATTATATAATATTTGTCTTTCTCTAACTTCGCTTAGTACAATAATCTCTAGGTCCATCCATATTGCTGCAAATGGCATTATTTCGTTCTTTTTTATGGTTGAATAATATTCCATTTTATGTATATACCATATCTTCTTTATCCATTCATCTGTTGTTGGACACTTAGGTTGCTTCCATGTCTTGGCTATTGTGAATAGTGCTGCTATGAACATTGGGGTACATGTATCTTTTCGAATTAGAGTTTCATCTTTTCTGGATATATGCCCAGGAGTGGGATTATAGGATCATATTGTAATTCTATTTTTAGTTTTTAAGGAACCACCATACTGTTTTCCATAGTGGCTGCACCACTATGTATTGTCTGAAATCAGGAAGGGTTATGCCTCCAGCTTTGTTCTTTTTCCTCAGGATTGCTTTGGCAATTCTGGGTCTTTTGTGGTTCAATATAAATTTTAGCATTATTTGTTCTAGTTCTGTGAAAAATGTCATGGGTAATTTGATAGAGACTTCATTAAATCTGTAGATTGCTTTGGGTCATATGGCCGTTTTAACTATATTAATTCTTCCAATCCAAGAGCATGGGATATCTTTCCATTTCCTTGAATCATCTTCAAATTCCTTTATCAATGTTTTAGTTCTTTGCATATAAGTCTTTCAACTGCTTGGTCAGGTTTATTCCTAGGTATTTGGTTTCTTTTGGTTTTTGTTTGTTTGTTTTTTGGATGCAGTTTTTATTATTTATTTATTTATGGCTGTGTTGGTCTTCGCTGCTGTGTGCGGGCTTTCTCTATTTGCAGCAGGCAGGGGCTACTCTTTGTTGCGGTGTGCAGTTTTCTCATTGCGGTGGCTTCTCTTGTTGTGGAGCACAGGCTCTAGGCCCGCGTGCTTCAGTGGTTGTGACACGCAGGCTCAGTAGTTGTGGCACGTGGGCTCAGTAGTTGTGGCACACAGGCTTAGTTGCTCCGCGGCATGTGGGATCTTCCCAGACCAGGGCTCAAACCCATGTCCCCTGCATTGGCAGGCAGATTCTTAACCACTGTGTCACCAGGGAACTCCCTGGGTGCAATTTTAAATGGGATTTTTTAAAACTTTCTCTTTCTGATATTTCCTCGTTAGTGTAAAGAAACACAACGGATTTCTGCATGTTAATCTTGTATCCTGCTACCATGCTGAATTCATTTATCAGTTCTAATAGTTTTTGTGTGGAGTCTTTAGGGTTTTCTATAGAGTATCATCTCATCTGCATATAATGACAATTTAACCTCTTCCCTTCCAATTTCGATACCTTTTATTTCTTTTTCCTTTCTGATTGGACTTCCAATACTATGTTGAATAGAAATGGTCAGAGTGGGCATACTTGTCTTGTTCCAGAATTTAGTGAGAAGACTTTCAGCTTTTCACCATTTAGTGTTATGTTCGCTGTGGGTTTGTCATAGCTGGCCTTTATTATGTTGAGATATGTTCCCTCTATACCCACTTTGGTGAGAGTTTTTATGGATTTTGAATTTTATCCAATGCTTTTCCTGTTCCTATTGAGATATTCATGTGGTTTTTGTCTTTTCTTGATGTGTTGTATTGCACAGATTGATTTGCATATGTTGAACCATCTTTGTGATGCTGGAATGAATCCAACTTGATCATGGTGTATGATCCATTTTATGTGTTGTTGGATTCAGTTTGCTAATATTTTGTTGAGGATTTTTGCATCTATATTCATAAAGACATTGGCCTATAATTTTCTTTTTTGGTGTTGTCTTTGTCTAGTTTTGGTATCAGGGCAAGGTGATGGTGGCTTATAGAATGACTGTGAGAGTATTCCCTCCTCTTTGATATTTTGGAAGAGTTCAAGAAAGATAGGTATAAGTTCTTCTTTGTATGAATTTGGGGAAATAATTTTAAAGAATATTGACATCTTAATTTTGCAGAAGATGTAATTTTTAGACAAGCCTCCAAAATTGCTGATTTGAATGTTTGTTTGAAATGGTAGACATCTCAGTGAGCAATTTCCTTTTATTTTATTTTTTTTCAGATAGCTACTGAGACAGTCTGTTAAATTTTTTAGTTGTAACACACAGGTTTCTTGGAGGACAGTTTGTGACATCTACAGCCCTCCTAAGTTTGTTTACATATTCAGTTGGCTTATTTCTCACTATCAAGTGGCCTTTATTTTTTTTTATTTTTTTATTTTTTTAAAGGAACTCCTTTATTTATTTATTTATTTATTTATTTTTGGCTGTGTTGGGTCTTCGTTTCTGTGCGAGGGCTTCCTCTAGTTGTGGCAAGCGGGGGCCACTCTTCATCGCAGCGCGTGGGCCTCTCACTGTCGCGGCCTCTCACTATCGCGGCCTCTCTTGTTGCGGAGCACAGGCTCCAGACGCGCAGGCTCAGTAGTTGTGGCTCACGGGCCTAGTTGCTCCGCGGCATGTGGGATCTTCCCAGACCAGGGCTCGAACCCGTGTCCCCTGCATTGGCAGGCAGATTCTCATCCACTGCACCACCAGGGAAGCTCAAGTGGCCCTTATTTAAATTTCAGCCACCAACTGAAGCTTCATCTTGAGTTAAATAATAATGCACACATCAGAAGGTGTTATGGGGATTAACTAGTTAACTTTTGTAAGGTGCTTTAAAGATTTTTTAAAAACCCACTTTGAGTTCTAACTTTTATAATTAGGCAAATCAGGCACTTTTTAGCCATTACAAGTAGCTTTGATCGTGTCTGCCTTCTTCCTTGCCTGAGCAGTTAGTTTGCTGCGAGGAAGTATATTGGAATAAGCAGTAGTGACCTGTAGTGGAAAAATGCAAACCTCATTTGTGATGGCTATTTTCAGATTCTCTTTTAGTGGTGAGATGAGGAGAAAAAGCATCCCCAAGGGAAATTAAAATCCCTTAGTAGTGATGGGAGACTTCAAGGTAGTGCTTCTTAAACACCAATAAGTAAATTAGAGAAATGGTGTGTGTTCTCTCGTTCATATTTATCCATTCACTCTGTGTCCCCTCCTCCCTACCCCCCATAAAGAGGAAAGTATGATTATGAGACTCTGCTAAAAATCTCTCAAGTAAACCACAACCTATATTAGGGAATCTTTGTATTCTGTGGAGACTCTATTTTTTTACCCCTTTGGCGTTTGCTTCTTTCTTCCCTTATAACCATCACTATTGTCATTGTCATCATCACCTTATGTTTGAATAATCTTTTGCAGTTTGGAAAAAAGTTGAATTCAGAATGTGCCACGCCCTGTCCTGGGGGCTGCATACCTCATCTAATCCTCACAACACCTATTAAGATGGGTACCATTGTCCCCAATTTACAGATGCCATAACTGAGGCTCACAGAGGCTGCTCTCATGACCATGGTCACAGCTGGGAAGCAATGATGCTGAGACTAACTGTTTCAAAGTCAGTGTTCTTTCCAGAACTTCATGCAAAAGAATTTTCATTGCACTTTTTCTTTTCCAATCTAGCTTTTGTTCCCCTGAGAGTCTAGTAGGAAAGGTGGTATTTTCTCTGTTCTCCAGGTAAAGAGACAGGAGATAAAGGTTTGCCTACAAATGTCACCAAATGTTGATGAGTTTATCTGCTCACCTCACATATTCCTCAGCCCCTGCAATTTGGCATTCCACATTGACCCCTTGGACCCAGACCCCTTAAAGACTAATAGACAAGTCCAATACACAAGTCCTAGGAGACAAGTTCAATGCCGGTTTCCTACTTAGCCTCTCTTCCCTTTCTGCAGCACTGAACACAGCTGACCACTCCCTCCTTGATTCTCCACTTTGCTGTTTCCTTCCTCTCCTCTGACCTGTACTGTCCACTCCTCTTTGTTATCTTCTTGCTCCTATGTACATTTTAGATGCAGATGGCTCCCCAGGGGACCATCTTGGGCATTCTTTTCTACTTTGGTAATTCCACCTGTGTCCATAATCAGTGCTTCCTAAATTTTGCTACATTTTAGAATCACCTGAGGATGCTTTTAAACATCCCAGTGACCTAGCAATCCCACTACTGGGCATATACCCTGAGAAAACCATAATTCAAAAAGAGTCATGTACCACAATGTTCACTGCAGCTCTATCTACAATAGCCAGGACATGGAAGCAGCCTAAGTGTCCATCGACAGATGAATGGATAAAGAAGATGTGGCACGTATATACAATGGAGTATTACTCAGCCATAAAAAGAAATGAAACTGAGTTATTTGCAGTGAGGTGGATGGACCTAGAGTCTGTCATACAGAGTGAAGTTAAGTCAGAGAAAAACAAATACCGTGTGCTAACGCATATATGTGGAAACTAAAAAAAAAAAAAAAAAAAAAAAAAGATTCTGAAGAACCTAGGGGCAGGACAGGAATAAAGACGCAGACGTAGAGAATGGACTTGAGGACACGGGGAAAGGGAAGGGGAAGCTGGGACGAAGTGAGAGAGTGGCATGGACGTATATACACTACCAAATGTAAAATAGATAGCTAGCGGGAAGCAGTTGCATAGCACAGGGAGATCAGCTCAGTGCTTTGTGACCACCTAGAGGGGTGGGATAGGGAGGGTGGGAGGGAGACGCAAGAGGGAGGGGATATGGGGATATATGTGTACATATAGCTGATTCACTTTGTTATACAGCAGAAACTAACACACCATTGTAAAGCAATTATACTCCAGTAAAGATGTTAAAAAAAAAAACAAAACCCAGTGCCCAGATTGCACCGTAGACAATTAAAACAGAATCTCTGATCATCAGTGTTTTTTAAAACTCTCTCTAGGTGATTCCCAAGCACAGCCAAGTGTGAGAGGCAGAAGCGTGAAATCATCCTCCATAAGTGACTCTCAGGCATGCCCTTCTAGCCACGACCTGTCCCCTCAATCTGAGACATATGTCTCCACCTGCTCCCTGTGTCCCACAGCCCCCCACAAACTCAGCACATCCAAAGAGTAGAGTTGCTAAATTTAGCACAAAAATATGGAAGGCTTCATTACATGTGTATTTCAGATAAACAATGAATAACTTTTTAGTATAAACATGTTCCAAGTATTGCATGGGACATACTTATCCTTAATAAATTATTTGTTGTTTATCTGAAGTTCACATGTAACTTGGCCTCCTGCATTTTATCTGGCAACCCACCTAAGAGAAAATGATCTCTCTCTTTGAATCCCCTTAGCTTGGGGAAGAGCTTCCCCATCCTCCCTATCAACCAGGAATAAACCTCAGAGCCTTCTTTGACCCAGTTCTTCCAACCCCACATCCAATCTCCAGCTCTTTTGACTCTTCCTCTGCAGTCCTGAAATGCTTCCCACATCTCTCCTTCTCACTTCTTTGCCGGTGCTTCTACCTCAAGCCTGCCCTCTTCCCCTTGTTCTTTCAGGATTATGTCAGTTTTGTAGCTGGACCCCTTTGCACATTTACTCTTTCCTCAGATGATGTGATTTCCTTGATTTGCCAAAATAACTTTATAAAGCGCAGATCTGATCGTGTCACTCTTCGCTGTAAAAGCTTCCCAGGGTCACTCACTGCTGAAGACAAGACAGTGTGTGCCCCACAGAATCAGATCCCGACCTAACTTTCCAGCAGTTAGGAAACTACCCCACCCCACCCCCCTTCGAGCCCCCCAGGCATCCAGTCTTAGAAAACATCATAGCCTGGCACTTGCCTATACTTTGGTTGCTGCTTGGCCTCGAGTGCCATCCCCTTCCTAACAAAATAAAGACAAACAAACAAAAAACTCACCTTGAAGTCACCTGTGTCACTTTCTAACCCATTAGTAATTCCTGTAGACTCTTCCTTCTAACTCTTAGCAGCTGTCAACCACTTCTTCCCAGCCTCACCATTCATGCTGTTTCAAGATACTAGCATCTTGAGCCTGGACTTATGTAATAACTTACAAGGTCTCACTTGCCCCCTTCTAGTGTGGGCCTGTTTAGAAGTAGGTCAGATCTTGTGTGTATCTCTCTGGGTGGCCCCTCCCTGCTTCATCATACCCTCTCCCCTGGCTGGTTATGGTCAGTGTACACCAGCTGGACTTCAATGGCCGGAACCTGAATTTTGAAGCCCATGGGCGATCTCTGGTCAGTGGAACCATTCTTACCATGTAAGCAGCAGGCTGGCAGGGCCAGGGATTAAACAATCCAATCCTAGCATTCCCTTAACCAATGCTTGACAAGCCTTACGTGTATGACTGACACTGTTTCTTAGAGTTCCCCAGGAGGATTAAGTGTCAGTTGCCCACAATGGTAATTTGCTTGTTAATTCACCATTCATTCGTTCCTTCTGGTCTCTGTCTGGTTTTCTCACTCTTGTTTTGGCTTTTCCTGGGATCACCTCCCAAATACACTAGTTGCCCTTGAATCCTTGACTCAGGGTCTGCTGCTGGGGACCCCCAAGCTAAGACTAAAAGACTTCTCTTAAGCATGGTTAAATAGAGGAAAATAAGCAATGCCATCTTTCAGCTATTCTAAAAATTTGATATGTTGGAACAAAGATTTTCAAAGAATCAGATAAATGAATGCCTTTTTATGATATCACAAGATTGACTTCTTTTCCTCCTTCTTACTGAAACTCATTCCTAAAGCTGGGGAGAATTGTTATCATAAGCACTTTGGGGGTGTGCCTGTGCAATTCTCAACAACCTCTTAAGTGCCTCCTTCGCCCACAAAACAAGGGGTGCTGGGGACCATGTTTATAGCCTCTAACCCTGGTCATACGTGACTGGACAAGCGTGGCCCTTTCATCCAAGCTGGACCAATAAAACCCACCTGCTCAGGAGGATGAAGTTAGGACTTAGACTTTCTGGTTCAGTCTGAGCTGAGAAAAATACACCATAGGAACAGTGGGACAGCCATTTTCCACTCCGTATTTTCTACCACGTAGGCTAAGCAACAGAAGAAGCTCGTCCACAGAGAGAGGAAAATAAAGTGAGCAGAGATGAGAGAAAGACAGAAAGAAAAACAAATTTGATATATTTGGAACGTTGATTTTCAAAGAATCAGAATCAGTTGATTTCTCCCACTTTTCCCCTGCTGAAGTGATAGCATGAGGTGTTCCAATCCAGAGAGCTCATGCCTGTAAGGAGCTGGTATTTGAGTGGCCAGAGGGGTGGACCAGCTGCATTGATGACCCCAATTCATGGTCTCTCTGGATTTATTCCTTTCACCCAGAAACTTTATAGTTCCATTTCAGTATGATTCTGGGCCAGCTTGGTGACTTGCTTTAGACCAAAGAATATAGTGGAAATGATGGTGCAACAATTTGGAACCTAGGTCTCAAGAGGGCTTACATATTTGACTTATTCTCTTGCTTCCACTTGGACTCCAGCCATGCCATGAGAACCAGCCCTGGCTAGTGTTCTGGAGAATGAAGGCCCCATGGAGGAGAACCAAGTCCTCCTAGTCAAGACCAAGCAAAACCAACCAGCCCAGCCAACACACCAGCTGAATGCAAATACATAAGCAAGTCCAGCCAAGATCAGCAAACTAGGTCCAGATTAGCAGAACCATCCAGGGGATCACTAGATGTTGGAGAAATGATAGATGGGTATTGTTTTAAGTTACTGAGTTTTCGGATGATTTGTTTTATAGCTTCATGGTAATAATAGATAGATATAGCTGATATGCTACCAAAACTTTCTTCCATTGGAATTACAAATGCTTAAGTCTCTCTCATGAAACTTGAAAGAAAAAGATATTATAATTCTGTTCACACGTGTTATTATAACTTTGCAACAGATTGGGAGGCTATATTCTAAATGACTGTCTTAATATGGGCTCTATTGTATACATCAGAGTCACTCTACAGATGACTCAGATGTCCTCTGCAAGAGATTAATCCTACAGAGCAGAGCTGGACAAACTGCAGCCCATGGACCAAATCCCACCCGTGGCCAGTTTCTGTCAAGTTTTATTGGGATACAGTCATACTCACTTGTTTACATGTTATCTATGTTTGCTTTTGGGCCACAATGATAGAGTTGTATAATTTTGAAAGACACTGTATGGCCTGCAAAGTCTAAAATATATATTTGCTTGCTTCTATAGGAAAAATTTGCCGATCCTTCAGAGAATCTAAAACTGAGGTTCCATGTCCCAGTAATTGGAAGAGATGTGCCATATGGGTTAAGACTACAAGGGCAGAGAAACAACAATGACAAATAAGAAGCAAAAACCTGAAGTCGCAGAGTTTGATGCTCCAAATGGCAACCACCCACTGGTGTTTTTCACAGGAAAACACGCATGCAGCATGCTCCATGGAGAGAAACAGCAGGGGTTTGTTTAATTAATGACCAGTAGCAGTTTCTCTACTCAACGACAGAAAGCTCAGCTTGTTCTAAATATAAAAGTCACCCTCAAATTCCTTGAAAATCACTTTTCTCAGTAGTCAACATCTGAGTCTATAACCCTTCTCTCTGGAGTGCAACTTTTTTTTTTTTTTTTTAATGTAAGAAACCATAGAGAAAAATATTGTAAAGAGATTGGTTCCAAAGAACTCTGCCACTGATTTACTGTCTAATAAATAAATGGTGGGAGAGTCGTGAAGATTAACCCAGCTTCTCATGGATGATGGATCGTAGATACTCAAATAATTCCTCTTATCAACTATCCTATTTTAGCAAGAAAATATTGCGAGTGAAAGGTATGGGTAAGTGACATGGATAAAATTTTCTTCCCAAATTTGTCTTAACTGAAATGTCTGAGGGAAACGCATACTTTAGACAGCAGTTCATAAACCTTCGTAAAGTAAAGAACCCTATACTATGATTATTCAGCCTTGTCTGCTTTCCCCCCTCTTTTTCTTGTCCCATTGATTGAACTCTTGCTATGTTCAGACGCCCCCTGGAATGCTGGAGAAGCATGTCAAAGACAGCACATCCAAGCTGGCACTATTGGTTCCTCCACCCAAACTTGTTCCTGCCCAGTCTTGCCCAGCTCAGTGTAATGACAGCAGTCCCACCCAGATGTTCATACCCCAAACTAAGCACTTCTTTGGCTTCTGTTCCCTTCATTTCTCCCATCCAGTACATCACCCAATTCTGGCAGTTCTTCCATCAAAATATAATCTTTTTCTGACAACTTCTCCATATGCCCATTGCCATCATCACAGTCTCTGCACCAGCATCTCTCCTTAGATGCTGGAGAGAGCCTCCATAAGTGGTCCCATTGCTCCTGTTCTACCCTCGAGGGTCAGTTCTCCCCACAGCAGCCAGTGAGATGAAAATGAAGTCAGAGTCTTTCTGTGTCCAAACCTTCCAGTAGTTTCTCTTGCCACTCACATTCCAAACTTCTTACCACCATCTCTAATGCCCTGCGTGATGTCACCCCTCACTGCTGCTCCGATTTCGCCGTCAGCCTCTTTCTTCTTCCCTGACGTCAGCGTCTAACCATCTAGACTCCTTCCTGTTCTTTCAAACCACCTGCTTATTCCCACCCTGTCCGCGCCTCTGCACTTGCCCTTCCTTCTGCCTGGAATACTCTGCCCTTGAACAACCACATCGCTCTGTCCCTTACTCTTCCCAAGTGGCTCTCAGCTGGGGCAGTTTTGCCCCCCAGAGGACATCTGGCAGCTGTCTGGAGACATATTTGATTGTCACACTATGGAGGGTGCTACTGGCATCTACTGGGTAGAAGCCAGGGGAGCTGCTAAGCTTCCTACATACACAGGTCGGTCCCCATGACCAGGAGTTACCTGGCCCCAAACGTCAGTAGTGCCGCAAAGGAAGAGGAACCCTGCCCTGCTCAGTTCTCTGCCCAGGTGTTTTCCCCTCAGAAAAAGAACTTCTTTGATGCCTTCTTTCCAAAACAGCTTTTCCCCTTTTCTGACCCCACTCACTTCTTATTCTCTTATTCAGTTTAACACCACCTGGAATCAGAGTACCCATTTAGGTTTTGTGTCTCTCATCCCTTAAATGTCAGCTCCCTGAAGGCAGGGGCTTTGTCTGCTTTACCACTGGTTCTTCAGTGTCTGGGGCAATGCCTGGCACACAGTAAGCCTTCAGTACATGTTGATAGACCTCTGAGGTTTGGAGAGGTTAGTAACTTTCCTAAGATCACACATGGCTAGTAAGAAACAAAGCCACCCATGTGTCTATCAGCCCCTTTAAGGCCCTGTACAGACATATACAATCCAAGGAATAGCTTTATGCTGGTTATGCAAATGCAGCTTCGAGACAGTTTTCACAACTTTCCCCTTCCAGTTTTCCACACTCTCTCCATTGCCCTATCACAAATCCCTCCTATGTAGAAATTCTTGATCCTTTAAAACTCAGATCCTCTGACCCCTTGGCAAATAGTTACTTCTTGTACCTTCTCTTCCTAATCCAAAAATGGCTAATGCAAGTGAGGTGGAAATGCCAGGCTGCCGGGAGCCAGATCAGTCTATCAGCAAACCCCACTGTCAATATTGCATTAATTGCTTGCTTAACCTTGAGTTCTCTGTAGCTTTTCACTCCCAGACAAAAATTACCAGTCTCCTTCAGCACCAACTTGGCACTAACAGAGGAAGATTTGAAATGATTATCCTCCTTTAAAGACAGCAGGAATTCCTGAATCCTTTTTTTATGAACATAAAATAGTGAGTGTCCTTTGTTCTTGCCAAAGTGAAGAGCTTAAAAAAAGTCATTTATTGTCCCTTCTTGACTTTTCTGTACCTTAAAATGGCTTCACATTTTATTTCTCAAAGAGTTGGCATTTCTATATTTTAACGTTGGACGTCTTCACTGTGGGCTTGGCCCAGTTTTCTAGATTGTCTTCAGTCCCACTTCTGCTCCCCCAGCCTCCCCCACCCCGAAACGCATCATTTCTAATGATGAATAAATAGCCATTGTAACCATGGAAATAATCTTGACCGAGAGAGCCAGTTGTCAAAGGGAGCCCCCAACTGGACACCACCAGGGCTGCAAAATGGAAGAAGCCGCTTCCTCCTTGCAAGGATGTTCCCAGACGTTTGGCTGTGGGCTTGCCTTTCTGCCTTATCAAAAGCTGTGTGCTTTTCATGGCACTGGAGCCTGTTCTTTAATGAATTAATTTCTTGGCAGGCCTCCTGGTATACAGCTGAGCACTTCATTTTCTCATTTGGGATTTCTTGTCGACCTTGACCTCCCCTGGCTCTGGCTGGGAAAGTAGCCTGCAGACTAGCCTGATTCCAGCCTCACTTAGTCTGAATTACCTCTTTTTTAGGAGACAAGCTGCATTTGTTTCCCCCTCCATAATCCCTCTGAGGTCTTCAACTTGAGAGGGGCCCTGAAGCTCTTTGAATCACATTCGAGCAGCTGTTGTGTTGGCTGCAAAATTTAAATTAGCCAAGCTCAGGAGAAAGTGACTAAGGCAATTCATGTTTCAAGGAGGTAGTATATCTTGAACATGAGGCCGGATGTCACAGGGTGGAAAGAACTCAAGCTTTGGGGGAAAGCACTGGTTCACATTTTATTCCACTGTGTACGAGCTGTATGACCCAGGCACAATCACCGAACCTCTCTGGGCTTTAACTGCCCCACAGAATGGGATTTCCTATACCTACCATTTTACAGTTTGGGGCAAGAATAAGAATAGAGTATGTATAGTGCCTAATAAAGTGACTGACATGTAGTGGGGCTATTTGTATTTTTACTGAAAATCTTAACTATGGAAGATTTGTTTTCTGTGAAATGCCCAGTGTATTTGTTTCCATCTAGAGACAGTCTGAATGATGACCCTCACTACTGATGTGTTGGGGAAGGCAAGTGAAGGACTGAGGTTTCTGAGGCTGGGAATTTACATTTGAAGAACATGTAGAGAGAGGGAGGTTTTTAGGGGAGAAAGAAAACAAGATATTTTATGTGTTGGCAGAGTTATGGGTATGAGATGCTGTGTTGTGCTGTGGGACCGTCCATAGAAGGAGTCCGGTGACTTTACCATCGACTGACGGTCTGACTCAGAGGCATGCCAGGGCCCTTGAGGTTCTCTAGCCTGCGTGACTCCCAATTACCAGTTTGTATTTTCTGATTCAACTCTTTGTGATGCCCTGATTGTATCTGTGCACTCGGCAAGCAATGTGTTTTGTTTTGTACTGATTTTTTCCTGTTGTGTTATTCCTCTTTTTTTCCCTCTTCAAACAATTATCCCGTATGTGTCTTAGGTTGCACTCCCCAGAAGCTGACCACAAGGTAAACCACTGAATGCAAATAGTTGATTTGGAAGGTGATCCTGGGAAGCGCTGGGAAGGTGATGGGGAAGTGAGACGTGGAAAAGAAAGAAGCCCACACCAGGTAGGTTAGTGAGCAGGCCGCCTCTGGGGGCAGCTGGGGCTTAGTCCCAGGGGCGAATCCCTGGGAGACAGTGTGTAGCATCCTCAGAGATGTTCCACCAAAAGCCAGGACATAAGCTGAGCAACAGATGATGAGAGATGATGGCTAGGGCATTAATAGCATCTGAGACAGTGGGATAAGGTGAAGAAAACAGCACCTGAGAATCAGGAGGGCTGTGCTCCCAGAGGGGATCAATTCAGTTGTTGCTAAAAGAACCCCAGAACAGGAAATAAGGAGAACCAGTTTCGAATCCTCTGCCTCTACGCAGATGGGTAAGCTTGGGCAAGTGACTTACCTCTCTGAGACTCAGAATTTCTCATCTGTGGAGAAAGGAGCATGGGGTAAATGATCCTGGAGGCCCCTTGCAACTTGGAGAGTCAGTGGTTCATTGGATCAAAGTCCCATGATGGACTCAAAGGAACAGGTTGATGTGCCCCACCAGCATCTTAACCAGAGATGAATCATGAGAGCTACTTTCTGTTGAACACTTCCTCTGCAGAGATGGCCTAGAAAGTTTACATGCAATATTTTATTTCATCTTTGTGGCAGTACAAGGAAACAGGTACTGCTTTTATCTCTATTTTGTAGAAGAGGAAACAGAGCAAAATTGTCTAATTTGTCCATGCTGCATAGATAATAAGTGATAGAGCTGTTTGAGCTTGTGCCAGTCTGACTAATAAATGCTATATTCTGCTACCGTCCACTTTTGTGGTGATGGCCCAGAACATCCGTGCTATAGAATCCTCTCACATGTGGGTGTATATGTGGAAATATGGTGGAACCACTTCCTCTGTAGTATCATAGGACCTATGGATTATGGATGCAACCTACATCTGTCCATAATATAAGCTGTGTCCTAGGATGGGAATCTCTAACTAAAGTACAATTTTCCCAACATCATTGTCATTGTCATTGTCATCATAGGATCAATCATTTTTTGATGAGTGACTACTTTTCTGGTACTCTCTGTGCTTTACATATGTCAACTTGCTAACTCTGTGCAACAACCCTATGAAGTAGGTACTGTTATTATTCCTGGTTTGGATACAGGAAAACTGAAGCCCAGAGATGTTGAGTAACTTGGCTGGGTCTCACAGCCACATACAACCGAGTAGTGGGCAGAGCAGGGAGTTTGACTTAGAGCCCATACTCATTCCTTTATCACCAGTTTGCCCTTCCAGTCTCTGGTACTTACCGCTTTGGCATTTGCATTTTCACAGTGTCCTGATAAGTTAGAGCTCAGTCTGCATTTCCCTGTGCCACCTAGAAACCAACAGAGGAGTGACTGAGAGCCATCTCAGCCAAGATGATCCAGGTGCCAGTATGTGGCTGGAAAGCAAACACTTCTGTGTTGTCTTTGTTCCCTGGTACATTCTACTTATTGCAAATGCTTTTTGCCTAAAAGAAATGGGTAAAGTCCAAAGAGACTTTTTTTAAAAATAAATTTATTTATTTTATTTTTGGCTGCATTGGGTCTTCATTGCTGCGTGTGGGCTTTCTCTAGTTGCTGCGAGCGGGGGCTACTCTTCGTTGCGGTGCGTGGGCTTCTCATTGCGGTGGCTTCTCCTGCTGTGGAGCACAGGCTCTAGGCACACGGGCTTCAGTAGTTGTGGCACGCGGGCTCAGTAGTTGTGGCTCATGGGCTCTAGAGCACAGGCTCATTAGTTGTGGCACACGGGCTTAGTTGCTCCGTGGCATGTGGGATCTTCCCGGACCAGGGCTCGAACCCGTGTCCCCTGCATTGGCAGGCGGATTCTTAACCACTGTGCCACCAGGGAAGTCCCGAGACTTTTTCTTTTTAAACCCATTCAGGTACGTGGCATCTGTCTGGGTCCTTGTTATTGTTTGAAAGTTGTGTTGTATCCCAGTGTCCTCACAGTATCTCTCCTTCACCCAGTTACTCTTGAGCTGGGGTAAGCAGGATTATTCTGCACAACCAAGTCCCATTGGTAAAAGTGCTTCTGGATATAGGATCTGAGAACATCCTCTAAGTGAAGAGACACAGGCCAAGACTGACCATGCAGTATTGCATGGCTTCTTTTTTTTTTTTTTTTTTAAATTGAATGAAAGATTCTTTAAATCTAAACATGATTTCATATAATCCCGTAATAACTTTTCCCTCCCCAACTCCTATATTTCCCCTCCCTCCTTCCCTCTCCCCACTGGTAACCACTAACTGGTCCTCTGTACCTGTGAGTCTGCTGCTTTTTTGTTTTATTCACTAGTTTGTTGTATTTTTTAGATTCCAAATATAAGTGATATCATACAGTATTTGTCTTTCTCTGTCTGACTTATTTCACTTAGCATAATGCTCTCCAAGTCTATCCATGTTGCTGCAAATTGCAAAATTTCATTCTTTTTTATGACTGAGTAGTATTCTATTGTGTGTGTGTGTGTATATATATATATATATATATACCACATCTTCTTTATCCATTCATCTGTTGATGGACACTTAGGTTGCTTCCATATCTTGGCAATTGTAAATAATGCTGTTATGAACATTGGGGTGCATGTATCTTTCTGAATTAGTGTTTTTGCTTTTTTGTGGTATATACCCAGGAGTGGAATTGCTGGGTTATATGGTCATTTTTTTTTTAGTTTTTAGTTTTTCCATACTATTTTCCACAATGGCTGCACCAGTTTACATTCCCACCAACAGTGTATGAGGGTTCCCTTTTCTCCACATCATCACCAGTGTTTGTTACTTGTGGTCTGTTTGATGATAGCCATTCTGACAGGTGTGAGGTGATATCTCATTGTGGTTTTGATTTGTATTTCCCTAATGCTAGCAATGTTGAGCATGTGATGACTTCTTTGCCTAGTGACTCTGTATCCACTCGTTCATTCATTCATTGATTTGTACATTCATTCAAGAATTCCACACCAATTCATGGTCAGATTCTCTTTGAGGCATGATGGGGAACACAACAGGTGAACAAGACATTCAGAATCCCCAAAGATCCACTGGCCAGGTTTCTAAAATATGGAATTGAGGCATAGATAAGGGAAGAACCAATTAATCATGGAATGAAATTAGGATACTATCATGAAACAAACATTAAATAGTGAAAAGTAAACCACATTAAATATTTGGCCTTCAGAAAATGAAAGGAACATTTTGGCTGTGAAATAACAGAAGCATTCCTCAGGCTAGAAAATAAGAAGGGGATAAAACATGGCATGTTTTCAAAATAAATTAATTTTAATTGCAAATAAAAAGACGGAGAGAATTTTTTTAGAAACTTGCTTAATTTTTTTTTCTTTTAATTATTTAGCAGGGTTAAAATTAGGTCAGATTGTGCTGGTATCTCATTTGAACTTAACCTCTGATCTTAGCCTGGAGGGCTCTCAAGGCTTGTTTTGCACTAGGGATAGGTACATTTCCTTAGATGGATGTGAAAGCAGTTTGTAATTAAGCAGGAAGAGGGAGAGAGACTGCGGTTGTTCCTGAAGGTGACAGTAAAAAGTGCTGAAGTGTGGACTTCCCTTAGCGGTGATAGATCCGTTTGTCCTCCGGAGAGGAGAGAACTGAAAGCAGGCAGGGGAAAATACTTCATTCTGAAGGATGTTTGCCCATCCCAACCTCTGCGGGTGGTTTGCTGGATTATTTAAAGAGCACTGGGGGTAATGCCTATGGGAGGTATCTGTGATGAAGCGGTATGTGGGTCCTGTGACCTACTGAAACAAAAACTGGTGATGGGCACTTCTGCCTGGGTTACCAAAATCCCCAGGCTGTAAATAACAATGTAAACCATGCTCCTCTACGGAAAACACATAGTGTGTGTTTATCCCAGACTATGAATGTCAACTACTGTTGACCTTATAATGTTCTGTCCACTTATCTTCATAATTGGTCCACTTCCTGTTTTGTTACCCACTTACTCCTATTCTGATCCCAAGCCACAAAGAGAATCTTATCCCATTCCTATCTTTATTTCTGACAATTGCCATGTGTCCTTTATCTTCGAAGATTGGCAATATACAATCTGAGTTGAGGCAATTTTCATGCAGTAGAGGTGCTACTGTATCAACTCACCTATCTATAAGCCCTCTACCCAGAAAACTCATCACTTTGGAACAGCAGAGAAAAGCCAAGATGAAGGAAGAAGAGACCCTGTGGGATGAAGTCAGAAAGCCCAGGCACACAATCCCATAGGAGAATTCTTCAGGCCTGGATCAATATTCACTTTGTTCTTATTGGATATAATTTTAACAGGTTGATTTAGTTGGTCTCTCAAATCCGCAGATTAATTATAGTAATTACTCTGGGGTAGTCAGAGTGGATATTCCAGACCAGTGCTGGCCAACAGAACTTTCTGCACTGATGGAAATGTTTTGTACCTGTGCTGTCCTGCATGGTAGCTGCCAGCCCCATGTGGCGGTTGAGTACTTGAAATATGGCTAATGTGACTGAGCAGCTGAAGTTTCCATTTTCCTTAATTTTCATTGGTATAAATTTAAATCTAAAAAGCCACCTGTGGCTGGTAGCTACTATATCAGACAGTGCAGCTCTAAACAGACTCATTGGCTATAGTGAAGCAACCAGAGCATTACAGGATAAGGCCATTTAGTGCAGGGACAAAGAGGCTCCTAAAATACCAACAATTGCTGAGCCTCATTGAATTATAGCCCTGGTCATCCATTTGTTTATCTACTCTTCACCTGATAAATATTTATTAAGCAGCTACCGTGCTTGCACTGTTCTATGTGCTGGGGATAAAGCAGTGAACAGACAGGAGAGAAATCTTTGTCCTCATGCAGCATATATTTTAGTGGAGGGATGTATCCACTAAATAAGTAAGTAGCAAAGATATATAGGATGTAAATTGATGATGAGGGATATGTACAAGTGAGGGAAGAGTGTTGGGAGGAGGGGATGTGGGAGCTACAATTGTAAATAGGAAGGTGGAGAAGGTCTCACTGAGAAGGTGAAGGAGGAGGGTCAAGCTGTGGTTACCTGGTGACAGAGCCCGCCAGCTAGAGAGAACTAGAAACTCAAAAGTCCTGAGTTGGGAGGGTTCCTGGTAGGTTCAAGGAACAACAGTGGGATGAGTATGGTGCATAGGAGAGTAGTAGGAGATGGAAACAGGATGGAAGCAGTGGAGGTGATATACATTGCTGGTAGAGCCATTAGCATTTACTGACGATTTGGATGCGGCCTATAAGAGTGAAAGGGGAGTCCAGGATGATTCCAAGGATGTTGGCCCAAGCAAATCAAATGATGGAGTTGCCATTTACTGACATGGTGGACCATATTTACAATGTAATCTTGATGAGATGGTCAGCCACCATTTCTTCGCGCTGGATCCATGGTAGACATTGAGCCTGGGCTTGAATGTGGCCTCAGAATCATTCTTAACATAGTTCTCCTGGAAGCCAATATGTGTCAAAGTTTGCACTCAAGATGAAACCATCACTGGATTCATTTATACCTATGACTCAGGTAGAAAGGTGGGAAAATATGTGACCCACTTCATGAAGAGTTCTAGCCAAGAAATGACCTAATTTCTATAAAATATGGTTCATTAATATGCTTCAGTTCTCTGCAATTCCTTACCCTGGGAATCCATGCAAGGAAAAGTTTGGCCAAAGTATGCAGAATTATCCTTGGAATCCTCTGCCATCCTGACGGTAACATCTTTCATTGTAGAGTGGACACTACAGGATGATTCTTTGAAGGGCAGGAGCCATGTTCCATTCATTTCCATCTGTCTAGAACTTGGATCATTACAAATGATTAATAAAGTTGGTTACCTTGAACATTTTTGAATTAGCACAGGGTCTGATTTTAAAGTGACCTCACCACATTATGTAACACTATTAAGCATTTATTAAGTACCTACCTTGTGCTGGTTACAAAACTGTCCTTTCAAACAGGTGAAAGGAAAACTGTCAAAGTCAGGACAATGGTAAGGGTCAGAAAGTGGCCCCCAAAATACTTTGTTCTCTTACTCCATGACCTGGTCTTGAAAAGTGAATTTTAACCCTCCACTGGCTTCCTGACACCTTTCAAGTAAAGCACCAAAGCTTTTACCATGGTCTGCAAGGCCTTGCCAACCTCTCTGACCTTCTCTCTTTCTTGTTGACTTCGCTGATATGTCCCTGGCTTCCTTTCTGTGCCTTAAGTACACCAGGCATGGTCCTACCTCAGGGCCTTTGCATTTGCTGTTCCCTTTACTTGGAACTCTTCCCCTGCATCTCCCTGACTTCCTTCACGTCTCTACCCAGAGTGACTGTCTTCAACCTTTACCTCCCTCGACATCTCTTTTTATTATCTTACCTTGTTTATCGTCTATGTAATTTTTTAAAATCGAAGTATTTTCAATGTTGTGTTAGTTTCAGGTATACAACAAAGTGATTCAGTTATACACACACACACACACACACACACACATAGGTTATTACAAAATACTGAGTAGAGTTCCCTGTGCTATACAGAAGTTTCTTGTTGTTTATCTATTTTATATAGAGTGGTATGTATCTGTTAATCCCAAACTCTTAATTTCTCCCTCCCTCCCTTTCCCCTTTGGTAACCATAAGTTTGTTTTCCATGTCTGTGGGTCTATTTCTGTTTTGTAAATAATTTCATTTGTATCATTTTTTTTTAGAGTCCACATATAAGCAATATCATATGATATTTGTCTTTCTCAGTCTGGCTTACTTCACTTAGTATGATAATCTTTAGGTCCATCTGTGTTGCCACAAATGGCATTATTTCACTCTTTTTTATGGCTGAGTAATATTCCATTGTATATATGTACCACACCTTCTTTATCCATTCATCTATTGATGGACATTTAGGTTGTTTACATGTCTTGGCTATTGTAAATAGTGCTGCTATAAACATTGGGGTGCATGTATCTCTTTGCATTAGAGTTTTGTCTGGATATATGCCCAGGAGAGGGATTGCTGGATCATATGGTAACTCTATTTTTAGTTTTTTAAGGAACCTTGATACTGTTCTCCATAGTGGCTGCACCAATTTACATTCTCACCAACAGTGGCGGAGGGTTCTTTTGTCTCCTCTCCTGCATTTATCATCCGATACAATTTATCATCTGGTATAATTTTTCAGTTTGTTTGTTTGTTCCCTGCCATCCCTCAGCACCCAGGACAGTGCCTGGCATGTCATAGGTGTCCAATACATATTTGTTAAAAGGATGCATATGGCAAGATAGAGAACACTAGCCATGAACACAGACAGAGAAAAGATGCTGTATCAGTATGGAGATACTGGAAGTGTCCTGCACATCTGTGTTCTGCGCCTCGGCCACTGTGTAACTCTTTGTATAGGTAGCTTCAAAAATGTCTCACGTGATCCCTGTCTCCTGGTGTTCATCCCTTTGTGTAATCGATCCCCTCTCCTTGAGTGAGGCTGGGCCCTAGTGACTCACTTTAACAAATCAAATTTGGCAAAAGTGATGGGATAGCATTCCGAGATTAGGTTTTAAAAGACTGTGGCTTCCGTCTTGCTTGCACGTTCTTTCTCCGACTCCTCTTGCTTTCTCTCCCGATGAAGCAAGCTGCCATGCTGTGAGCTGCCCGATACAGAAGCCCATGTGGCAAGGAGAGAAGCACAACTGCCAGCCAACAGTCAGGGAACAACTGAGGCCCTCAGTCCAACAGCCCACAAGGAACCTAGTCCTGCCAACAACCATGAGTGGCTTGGAAGCAGACCCTTCCCCAGTCAAGCTTTGAGATAAGACTGCTGCCCCAACAACCCCTTATTAGAGCCTGTGAGAGCATGTGGGCCAGAGATTCATTAGTAACCAGACTTCTGACCCATAGAAACCATGAAAGATAAATATTATTGTTTTAAGTTGCTAACCTTTGAGGTAATTTGTTATGCAGCAATAGATAACTAATACATTTTTAATGAGTTCTTTTAAAATGAATGAATGAATGAATTTATTTATTTTTGGCTGCATTGGGTCTTCATTCCTGCTCACGGGCTTTCTCTAGTTGTAGTGAGCGGGGGCTACTCTTCATTGCGGTGTTCAGGTTTCTCATTGTGGTGGCTTCTCTTGTTGCGGAGCACAGGCTCTAGGCGTGTGGGCTTCAGTAGTTGTGGCTCACGGGCTCTAGAGTGCAGGCTCAGTAGTTGTGGCACACGGACTTAGTTGCTCCATGGCATGTGGGATCTTCCCAGACCAGGGCTCGAACCCGTGTCCCCTGCATTGGCAGGCGGATTCTTAACCACTGCGCCACCAGGGAAGTCCCTGAATGAGTTCTTCATCAGTGTTTTCCTTCCCTTTAAAATGTGGATCGTAAATGACCCCTTCGCATAGGGTTGCTGTGAGGATTAAATGAGAAAACATTCAGTAAAAAATGATCCTTCCTATCAAGGAGAGTACAATCTGGTGGCAGGTTTTATGTCAGCTGTGGGGCATGAGTATAGAAATGAGATGGGAAAAGCATTCCCAGAACAGGAAAGGGCATGAACAGAGGCGTGGTAACTTGACAGCCCATGGCACAGCATGTAGTCTGCAGCACAGGAGTTTGTGGAAGCAGGAGCAGGAGGTGAGGCTGGAACCAGGCCAAGGCCAAACTCTTGAGAGGACTTGTCTGTCCTGAGAAGGGGCCTGGGAGAGTGTCCTATGGGCAGTGGGTGGAGTGAAGTAATCTGAGCTCTGGAATATGTTGGAAGGGGCTTTGGCCTTATAAGATTTTAAGTTCTTCCTAACAAGATCTATTCTTAACTTGTTTTTATTTTGCATTTTTATAATGTATGAGTAATATGTATATTCTCATTGTAAACAGTTTGTTAATACAAAGTACAAACCACCCTTTTCATTTTTTACCCCCCATTTTCCCCTCCCCAAGGGCATCATAGTTTTGATTTGTTTTATCACACACAGGGGCACAACAGTGGTGTGCCGGAGCTGGCTTCTAACAACCCTTGTGTTTAGGGACATCGCATTAGGAGCTTGAAATTGGGCATGTTTGTGCCATGGAAATTGGCAAAGACTACAGATCAGAGCCCCCCCCTTGTAAAGCTTGTTTACAAGGACACCACTGGTTGTGTGTATCTATTAAGACCCTTTTCCACTTATTTACATGAAAACTTCCTTTCAGGATGATAGTTGGAAACATTCAGTAAGTGGTTTAGAGCATAAACCCTGGAGTCAGGCAACTTGAGTTCAAATCCTGAGACTATCCTAGGTGACCTAGTCAATTCTGAGTCTAGGCTGGGTGACCTTGGCTGGGCTATCCAACCTCTCTGAGCCTCAGTTTCCTCCTCTCTAGAATGCAGATAATAATAGTGCTTATGGGACTTCCCTGGTGGTGCAGTGGTTAAGAATCCGCATGCCCATGCAAGGGACACGGGTTTGATACCTAGACTGGGAAGATCGCACATGCCGCGGAGCAACTAAGCCCGTGCGCCACAACTACTGAGCCTGCGCTCTAGAGCCTGTGAGCCACAACTACTGAGCCTGTGTGCCTAGAGCCTGTGCTCCGCAACAAGAGAAGCCACTGCAATGAGAAACCTGCGCACCGCAACGAAGAGTAGCCCCCGCTCTCTGCAACTAGAGAAAGCCCTCACGCAGCAGCAAAGACCCGACACAGCCAAAAATAAATAAATAAATAAACTTATAAAAAAAAAATAGTGCTTACCTCACAGACTTATAGTGAGGCTTGAATGTGTGAATATTTACAAAGGGCTTGAAGCAGTGCCTGCCACTCAGTAAGTCATTATAAAATTTAGTTTTTATTTTTAGCACAAATGGGGTCATACCTTAGGTAATGTTGTACAACTTACTTTTTTAAAAACAATACCTCTTGGAGAGCTTAGAGACAGTATTTTCTTTTTTTTTTTTTAATTAAACTTTTTATTTTGAGATAATTGTAGATTCACATGAAGAAAAAATACAGAGATCCTGAGTACCCTTTCACAAGTGTCGCCCAGTGGTAATATCTCACAGAACTACAGTAAGATATCACAACCAAAATGTAGACATTGATACATCAAGATACAGAACATTTCCATCACAAAGACCCCTCATGTTGCTCCATCTACATCTCTCCTGCCCCACCCCCTCCTTAAACCTGCAACTGCTAATCTCTCCTCTGTTTCTATTATTTTATGATTTCAGGAATGTTATGTAAATGGCATATTGTAGAGTGTAACCTTTTGGGATCTACTCTTTTCACTCAGTATAATTCTCTGGAGGTTTGTGCGGGTTATCACACGTATTCGCAGTTCCTTTTCTTGCTGAGTCGTGTTCCGTAGTATGGATGTACCACACTTTAATTTTTTTCACCCATTGAAGGTCATGTTGCTCCCTTCCAGTCTTGGGCCATTAGGAATGTTATAAACATTTGTATACAGGTTGGACTTTGGCTTCTTCAGCTCCAGTTGGGGGATATATAAGGCAAAAAGAAAAGCCAGGGCATTTACCACTGTGTCATTTCTTTGATCTCTGATCCCTAGCTGAATTGCCTTCTTCATTCCTTTTACAGTTTCCTTATGTTTGTTTTATATATAATGTCCAGGGTTTTTATTTATACTTAGCAGGAAGACTAGGGAAAACTATGTCTATTCCCTTTTCCTGGAAGCAGAAGTCCCAGCATTCTTTTTAACAGGTGAGTATCACCCTATAGTATGAATGTATGGATATATCATAGCGTATGTCATCCATCTTCAACATTTTCCCACATTTTTACTCAAAAAACCATGCTCCATAGAATGGCCCGGTACTCGTCTTTTTGTGCTCCCATGAAGATGCTTTTCTATGACATTAACCACAGTTGAATTGCTTGATCAAAGGTTATAAACCCTTTTTTTGTTGTTATTATGTAAGTTTCAGGTGTACAGCATTATAATTTACCATGTATAAAAGGGAACAAACTCTTATATTTTGATAGATATTCCAAATTGTTCTGCAAAAAGGGCTTTCCCAGTTTACACTCCTACACATCCTAATATGCACTGGATAATATTTTATGGGCATTGAAGGCTAACTTTACACTCACCTGATGTTTAGTAGATGCAGATGAAGTAAAGTGAGGTAGATCTATTGTGACCTGTATGTGGGCTCAAACACGGGCTCATCTTTTCCTGAATCTCAGTGCTAAGCATTTAAGAAGCTGGCCAGGTGACTGATGAGAGGCTGGTCCCACAGATCTTCGCTTCCGTGCACCGGTGGTGAGGGCCTCATTGAGTTGATTAGGGAGCTGTGTCCACTGATGGGATGATTCATAACCAAGCCCTTCTCAAGCTTGTGAAAGAGTTTGATTGGCTGGGGAAATCAGCCTGGGCTCAGAGCCAAGAAGAAACTAGGCCATAAGTCTAAAGGTTGGGGTCTCACTAAAGTTCAGGAAGATGCTAAGAGTCACCTTTGTTGTGGAGAGAGGAAGAGAGTTGAGTGGTAAGAAAAGGAAGAGTGATGGGCCCAGGGAAGCAGGACCACAAAACTATGAAGATCTTACCAGGCAGAGGGAGCAGATTGTGTAGATATCTTTGAAGTCATGGTGATCTGTGTGGACACAGGTAGAGAAATCCCTGTAAGAAAATAGGCCCAGAGTCACCCTTGTGGGAAAGGGCTATTGGGAAGAGGCTGAAGATCAAACTGCCAGGGATGCCCTGGGACAAATTGTTAGCTTTTACGTGAGAAAAAGATAGGAGAAATTTTGGATCTGATTCTTTACAAAGGGACAGGATTTCAAAGAAGACGAGCATTCTAGAAAGACAGCACAGTACTTTATTAGTTTTTTCTGCTGGGTAACAAACTTAGCAGCTTAAAATAACACATTTATTACCTCACAGTTTCTGTGGGTCAGGCATTTGGGCAAAGCTTGGCTGAGTTCTCTGCACAGAATCTCACGAGGCTGTAATCAAGTTGTTAACGAGGGTTCGTTCTCATCAGAGGCTCAACTTGGGTAGGGTCCATTTCGAAGTTTCATTAAATTGGTGGCAGAATTGATTTCCTTGACGCTGTAGAGTTCATGGCAGATTGCTTCTTTAAAGTGAGTAATGGAGAGAGAGAGAGAGAGATTCCAGAATGAATCTGCTAGCGATAAAGAATCTTATATAACATAATCGTGGGGGTAACATCCCATCCCCTTTGCCATATTCTGTTGGTTGGAAGCACACACTCAAGGGAATCAGATGATACAAAGATGTGAACACGCCAGGAACATTGGGGACAATGGTGGCCCCCTTGTAGTCTGTCTGCCACAGTAGCAAAGATGTGGAAGGTTATTAGAATACTGGCTTTAAGAAAGAAGGGAAGAGGTAAAATGGCTGTTGACAACTATTGGAGATAAGGATGGATCTGAAGTTTCACACTACATTTTAAGGAGCCTTGAAGGCCAGTTTGAAAGATTTGCCCTTTTGTCATCGTGGAATTCTTAAAGGACCTTTCCATCCTTGGCCTCATGGTGCTTCCTGAAGCTAACATCCTTGCTAAACAACCCATTTTTTATTTCAATTCTCTGCTTAGATACTAATTTCCCAACCAATCATTTCTTTTTAGAAGTGTTTTAGAAATGAAATGACAGTTGCATTTAAAGTGAAGTATCTACATTGAATTAACCTTGACCATTTTCTGTGGTTTCATTATTTGGGCAGTTGTTGAAGTCAAATACACAAACTCATCCTGTATTGAGAAGGAAGACAATAGGTAACCTTTCCAACCTTTTCTGTACCTTGACTCCTCTGTGGAACTAATTGTAGAGAATAGAATGTGCTACTTGCTCAGTGCTTTGCGTCTCTGTCCTCTCCTGTGAGTGTCTGTTTAAGGAGCTCTGTTAGAAAAGGAAAGATCCTTTGGAAGTGTTCAGGAAGGTAAAAATGTATGTAGATGGAGCTCATTTGGACTATGTCATAAATAGTTCTCAAGGATTATAAAAAGGATTGAAAAATACCAGCAGTGCCAAATGAAAAAGTTCCCAGTAGGTGGAATTTATAAGCCTCTCAAATAGTGATTTGCACTGCTTTAATTGTCAGAATGTTTTGTGAACTTCCATATGATGGTGGCTTCCGTTGGTTGATAAGATGTATATTGACCAAAAGAAAAATTTTTATAACAAATTTATAATTTTTTGAAAATGACAACCCCATTGGTGATTAATTTTTTTTTGTCTGTTTGATAAGGACTTTTTTTTGGAATCTTGTTGAAAGCTATGGACTTTTTTCCTGAAAAATGCTGATAGAAAATGACATACTGTTTCAGAGTGTTTATGGACCCCCCTGAAACCACCTATTGTGGACAGCCATGGATTCTACATTAAGAAACCTTGGGACGTCCCTGGCAGTCCAGTGGTTAAGGCTCTGCACTTCCACTGCAGGGGCGTGGGTTTGATACCTGGTCAGGGAACTAAGATCCCACATGCCACATGGCGCGGTGAAAAAAAAAAAAAGGAATACTTGAGTTACATATATTTGGAAAACATATTAAATTGAAATATAAAATATATAACTTAGCCTATACCCACTGATAGACATAGTTATGGATTTGAGAATCGCTCTAGGGATATTTTGGGCTACTGATCTAAGTGACAAGAAAGAGCCTTCAGTACATGTTTTGGTCTTTGTGTAAATCGTGGATGCAGAGGATAATGAAGACCCTGCCTTGTGTTTATATCGGAATTTTGTTTTCTAATAATGTGTGCATTTCTCTGCAGGGAAACTTTGTTTTTCATCATGTTAGTGTGGGAGACATGTAATAGTTTATTGGGGTTAATAGTGAAGATAAAATAATAATGCCTTTGGCTGTTTGTGTCTGCATGCACAGGTATGAGAGAGAGATAGACAGAGAAAGAGACAGAGAGAGAAAGAGAAAGAGATGGAAAAAGTTACACACATACAGAGACAGAGAGACATAGAGAGAGACAGAGAAACAGAGGAAGACACACAGAGATACAGAGAGAGCCAGAAAGAGAGAGATGAGGGACAGAGAAAGACAGAGAAAGACAGACAGAGAGAGATACATGTAGAGAGGCACATAAAGAGAGAGATGAACAAGCAGAGATAGGCAGAGATAGAGAGGTTCACATGGAGACAGAAATGGAGTCAGGGAGGGAGGAAGATTTAGAAGTAGAGATAGAGCCAGGGACAGAGTCAGTCAGTCACATTGCTGTGGAGACCGACAGACAAGCATGACACAGGCAGAATGAGAGGCAGAGAATTTCCCAGCCTGTGAACACCCGGGGGTGCTCCTGCCTGCTGACCAGCAGCGGGGTAGCAGTGCTGTGCTTTATCACCACGACTGGGCTGTGAAGGGGCTGGCGGATGATTAAACAAAGAGGCCAGGCCTCGCTGGGTGAGTTACTTCCTAGGTATAAATTAGGCAATTGAGGAAGGACATCAATACAGACCTTGTGCTGCCATTTGTTAAGCCCTTGTCTGGGACTCTGCTGCTGGGCTGGAAGGAATTGATGGATACCTCTTAGCCTTCCAGGAGTTTTTGTTGAATTTCTGAAAAAGTTTTGCTGAACTTCCGGAAATGTGTTCATCTCTTCTCTCCATGAATGCGAGGATGAACATCTAAAACAAAACATGCTTTCAACTCTTCCTAGAAATTTGCTAATTTTTTTCTCTGAATACCTGGTCTGTGAATGTTACATAAGGCAAAAAAAGTTATTTAAAAAGACATTATACTAGTCTTTCATGGGGCACCAGTCAGGGTCAGCATTAACATCCAGAGAGAGATGGAAAATTTGGTGGCAACATCTTTTGATGTGCAGAGAATTACCCACTGGTTCCCCACACAGTAAACAGCTGTAATTCATGCCGTGACTGTTCAGTGCCTTTAATGTATTGTAACATGAAAGCACTTGGAGTTTAAAATCTTGCTTGGAAAAATGATAGCTCATGTCTTAGTGCATATGTCCCTGATAAACATATGCTTTGAGCACGTATTCAATCTCTCCTATCTGCTGAGTTGATGAAAACTCTAGAGAATTTACCAGAAAGACTCCTTTTCATGTGTCATCATCACATTGCATTAGGACCTCATTTGTGTCAGAGGAATGACTTATTGTTCAGTCAACCTTGACACGAGCACTTTTCCAACCACCAAAATTAAGCATCAATACTTCTGTCCATCCTGGGACCCACTAACTCGAGAAACTGTGGATGAGAGAATAGAAGTGAAAATCAAAATCAGCCTGATGAATTGTAGTCTATAAATAAAGATGGGAATTTAGTGGATACTTTTGTTATGAACCATCTTTAAAGGGTGACATTTTACAATAAGTGGCCAAGAAAGTGAGTGATGTGAAAGGAAGACGTTTTGGAACAGCAGCCTTGACTAAAATAGCTGGGATTAGCAACTGTGTCTGTCTTGATGATATTATTTAACATGTTACATTCAGAACAGTGCCTGGCTCTTAGTAGGTGCTCAAATCATATTTTTAATGAATTAAGTGAACAAATGAATAAAAGTAGTGTTATATTAATCAGAAATATGAATATGTTAAAAGAAGGACATAGAAAATATTGTTTAGCAATACAGAATTGTTCATTTTAAAGAGAAGATGGAGTGACAGGAATTTCAAAAGACCACTGGTTGATAATGCAAAACAGACATAGCTAATTCTATGACTGGCAAAAGCATTTAAACAATCACTTAATTTGGTTTCTTCCTATACTTTCAGCCCCCATACTCTTTGCTTCAATAAAATAGTTTGCCTTGATGAGAACTGAGTCATTAGGGACGTATCAGGGACCCTGGCTCTTTGGTTGAAAAAAGGTAAGTCTGTGAAATTCACACATACACGTAGTATGTAAACCCTTTACTTTTCTAGTGAGATTACTATTGTTCAGGCAATTGTCATATTGCAAGAGCATCTATTAAAAGTACTTTCCATTTACTGTGTGTTGGACATTGTGTTATATATTTTATATGCTGTTATTTAAACATCAAAGAATCTGCAATGTTAGATATCATTATCTTTGTTTCCTCACAAGGAGGATGAGGCTCACAGAGGCTCTGCAATTTGCCCAAGTTTGCTCAGCTAGATTGGGAATGGAAGTTTACACAGAAACACTTTCATTACATGTCCAATTACTCTTATTTGCAAACATTAACTTCAATGCTAAGCTCTTTTGTCTGTGACATAAATACTTCACTGTCTGAGAATGTCCCAGATTAATTCTTTTATTCTGTGCCATGAGGTCTGTGCCTGTCTATCAGTGTTAATATTAGATTATTAACTCTTAGAGGACAGAGCTGGCTCCTAAACCTTTTCACAAAGTACCTGGCTTTGTGTCCCCAGAGCTGGACACTTAGAGTGCACTCAGTAATTTATCCAACAAGTCAATGAATGAGTGAGCAAGTGTCACATGTAAATTAGGACCTTTCCTTTGGGCTCATGAAACCACTTTTAATGTATAAGTAAGTTTGTGCTTTACATGCTCATTATACACAAATTCCAAAGTATCATAGAAAATGATCAAAAAGGATGTTGAATTTCACATCAGGAAAATTACATTCACATTGTAATGCTGATGAGGTACATGCTTCTGTTCTCTCTCGTGGGGCCAGAGGTAGGACCGGCAACTCATGTCTCATTTTCCAGATTGAGCATTGGCGATTTCAAAGTTCCTTTGGGAGCAATTGTGAAGAACTCCATGGGGAAGGGGCTAGCATGTTTTCTCTGCCTATTCCCAAGACTTTTACTATAGCTATTCTTTGAGGGCTAGTTAATATTTTAAGCCACAATAGCTGATTTTCTGCACTATCCTTAACTCCCTTAATATTTGTGTTCATGTGCTACTACCCTTCCTGTGGATTTTTTAAATGTCAAATTGTAGGGGTTGAGGATACCTCACAAACAAACTTATTCTTAAATGAAGTCTTGGGTTTTCTTTTACAGGTGCCCATGAGGTGGTCCAGACTGGTATATCAGGATTGTACCTGACTGCTTGTGTGATGGTTCAATTTCTGTGTCCACCTGACTGGGTCACAGGGGGCTCAGATATTTGGTCAAACATTCTTCTGGGTGTGTCTGTGTGTTTTTGGATGAGATTAATATTTGAATTGGGAGACTGAGAAAAGCATATTGCACTACCAAATGCGTGGCCCTCTTCCAATCAATTGAATAGAACAAAAAAGCTGACTTTCCCATGATGAAGGGACAAACTCCTCGTGCCTGACTGCTGAGCTGGGACATTGCTTTTTTCCTGGCTTTCAACTTGAATCGAAACATTGGGTCTTCTTAGGTCTCAAGCCTGCTGGCTTTTGGACTGGAGTTTATACCCTCGGCTCTCCTGTTTCTCAGGCCTTTGGATTTGGCCTGGACTTTTACCATTGGTTCTGCTGAGTCTCCAGCTTGCTAACTGCCGATCTTATGACTTTTCAGCCTCCATAATCACGTGAGTCAATTCCTTATAAAAACAAATCTCTTTATATCTATATCTGTATCTTTATCTGTATCTATATATCTATATCTATCCTGTTGGTTCTGTTTCTTTGGAGAACCCCGACTAATACAGCTTGTAATGAAAAAGCCTGTGAAACTTAAGTGAGTAAGGCATTTGCCTCACAGAAGAAGTGTCTGGGAGTCATCAGTATTGGGTCAACATGGCAGCCCGGTGATCAAGGACCCAGGCTCTCTCTCTGTTCCTTCTTTGCTGCTCTGTGTGGCTTTGTTCTTATGCTCACAAGGTGGCTGTTGGAGGGACAAAGGCTAAAGGGGCTCATGGGAAGCCTCATGTGGCAGCATGGCTAATAAATACCTCATGGCCGGACTTACTAACTTGCTTACAGCTGTCACATGGACACACTTGCCTTCCGAGGGTCTGGGAGATAAAGCATTAGGTCATCATGTTACTGCTACAAATAGATTTGGGTTCTGTTAGGAAGAAGTGGGGAATGGATACTGGACAGGTCACTAGCAATATTCTCCACATATTGTTACGTTAACTATGACATAATCAAAAGGAGAGTCCAGTACTTCATTGGCTTTGGAGATTATGTGGATTCACAATCCATTTGAATTAAATATCATATATAGGTTTCTCCAATCCCAGTGCATCAAAAAACATTTTTAGTTAATGAGGGAATATACTTATATTTACTGAGCAGCTACGATATGCCATGAGCAAAGCCATTGCTTTCTGTGTTATCTTTTCTGTTTCTATTGTCCTCATCTTAAAAATAGAGAAAATGAGCCTCAGAGAGACTTTACATAAGTTGTTTAAGATTGCACAGCAAGCTAGTAGAAGAATCTGGTTAGAACATAGTGCCTTTATAAAACCCTTATGAAACTCTTGTTCTTATAAGAAAGAACATATAAATTATATGTAATAACATACGTGTTTTTAACTCTGATGCTTAGCACAGTGTTTTGCAGTTAGTAAGCTCTCAGTAAATGTCTGTGGATCATATCCATTTTTTCAGTTGCAGCCACTGAAATTGATATTCCTTTTACAGGATCTTCTCTAAGTCCCAGTCGAGAAGAGGCAGCTCACATCTGAAGCCAGGAAATAATCTCATCAGTAAAAGTTATAGTGTCATTGGTTTTCAGAGCATTCAGCAACTGTTTGCTGAATACCTATTCTGAGCCAGGTCCCTCCTAAGCCTCTCTTATTTTTCCAGTTATTTGTTCTGTGAGCTGCATTCTGGATAAGTGCCTTCTCTCTTCCAGTCCATTTATTCTCTTTATATGTGATCTCCTGCCCAATCTATATATTGTTTTAAATTTCAGTTATTGTATTTTTAATTTATGCAAGTTCAATTTGGTTCTTTTTCAAATCTGCTGTAACACTTTTTAGAATTTCCTGTACCCTTCATTCATTTTCAAATTTATCTCATTTCCTTAAACAAAGGAGCATAGTTTTTTTTAATACTCCATGTCTGATAATTGCAGTATCTGAAGTGTTTAGGTGTCTGTTATTTCTGCTGGTTCTCACTCATGGTATATTATTTCCTTATATAGTTGGTGTCTTTGTGTGGCTCACTGCCCTTAAACAATTATTTGTGTGTACGTGTGGGGGGACTTCCTGATGACCAGAGAACTATTTTAAGTTAAAACCATGGCATATATCTTTTTGATCACTTAGGTGCTGCAGAATTGGGACTGTAAACCCTCAAGAGAGCTTATCCGTGGTTTACCCCCTCTCAAGGACAATTCTCTTTGTTTTCTCCTTCCTTTCTTTTCTCCTGCTCTACTTAGCACCAAGGTACTTCTCCCAAAAAACTACTGGGGTGGAAATACTGATGGTTGATCCTTTCTGTGATGCTGTAGCCCTTTGAGATCTCAGCTTAATGCATAAATGCGAGATGGTTTACCAGACACACAACACTGAATGGGCCCCATGCTTTAACTCTTGTTTCCCTTGTCCCACAAGGCCTTCAAAAACACAGCTCCGTTTCTTCCAGATTGGCAAATGCCTTCAGAGGTAAAGCAAACCATAACTTTTCCATTTACCTTTCTTATTTTAATACTTACTTGGTATTTCCTTTCTATTTTGTCAGCTCTTTGATGCTGTTAAAGGGTTACAAATGTTTAATTCAGCAGTTTTAGCTGTTTCAGTGGGAGAGCTAGTCCAAATAACCTGGTCTGTCATTGTCACCTCATCAGGCTTTTAAAGAATTGTCTTTAAACATCTTTAATAACTTTTTTCCTTTTATAATCAGGAAAAAAAACCTAAGAAATTCAGGAATTTTTCTTTCCTTTTGTCTGACTTATGTTCTATTCTTTTTTTTTTTTTTTTAATTTTGAGATTATTTCTAACTCTCTGGGATTCTTTTTTTTTTTTTTTTCCAATGGTACCATCAATTTCAGAGTGCTAAGGGAAATGGAGTGAGCATATGGTAACTACTGCAATGAAATTTGGTCCTTTACTCATGTCTCTACCAGATGTGGGATTGCATACATCATCACCATTTCTTTATAAAATTGGCTAATTTCCTTAATTTATTTAATATGTTTCCATAAAGAAAGTGATCTGAGCTGAATTAATCTGGTAGAAAAACCAGAGTTATCCATGAAGAGGTAAAGTGCGGGGGGTTGGCGGGGAGAGAATGAACCACCCACTTCCTTAATATGAATGCAATTCCAGATTGCATGGATTTTGCAGGTCTTACAACGAACTTCCTTCACTTTGGGTTTTCATTAACCTTTAGCTGTTTCTTTTTTTTTCATGCTTCATGAAATGCACTTAGGACCTCTGTATTGTATTATGGGAATGTGACATAAGATGTGTCATCCTCTGTTTAATGAATTTTTTCAGATCATGACTTCCCTCCCTCTCCATTATAAATGTCTTTTTTTCTTTCTTTTTTAAAAACATTCTCTGTGGTTCTATTTAGACTTCTTATGTTTATTTCTCATCTGACACATACTCAATTTACTTTTCTAAATGGAGATAGTTTCACTTTCATTTTCTCATTATTTGAGTAATACACCCCTGTAAAAATGCAGAAAACCAAAGCTCTATTTTTTTTTTTTTTTCTGCAAAAAGCTTTATTGTTTCCATTTGGTGCACATCTTGGGAGAGGGCTCCAGGGTGGTTAAAAAGCTGCCTAGTGGCTGCAGAGAGGGGATCCTCAAAGCCTGCTGGGCTTCGGAGGCTCCTAGTCGTGCTGGAGGGTGAGCCTCTCAAAGAGATATTCGCCCAGCCGGCCTGCGGAGGTTAGTCACGTGGTCGCCCATCTTCTTGATGAGTTTCACCTGCTCCTCCCGGAAGCGGCTCTCCCGGAAGTCGCAGAGGCGGGGGTCCGCGGGGGCAGAGCCCAGGGCAGGCAGGTCCACAAGGGCCTGGTTCAGGTTCTTCTCCACGAGCCCGGCGGCTCCCACAGCGTCTTTGGTTTTACCCCACTCGTCGTGGGGAGGCTTCTGCTCTTCCTGGAAGAGAGGGCGGCCGCCGCACTGGTTTTGCATTTTCAAGACGCTCGGCGCCCTCGTGCTTCTCCTCGGCCAATTCCCGGAAAAGTGGCCCACACTCTCCAGAGCGACCTCGTCGAAATAGAAGCCCAGAGCGAGGTAGGTGTAGGAGGCTCGCGGATGCATGTTGGCCAGGTGGTTGACGACGGCCTCCACCTCGGTGGAGTAATTCTGAGGAATCCGGGAGCTCGTGGTTGATCGGTAATGAGGAGTTCAGCTCAAAAAATGGTGTTGGCCGGTCCCTGTGACCGAGGATAGCGGAGCGGCTGATTCCACAGGTTGTGACTGGAAAAAAGGCTGGAGGGTGGTGGGAGGCTGGAGCAAGGGGTGTCCCTGGGTCTGTTCTGTCCAAACGCTGTTGAAGCAAAAGATCCGCGGGGCCTCGGAGCACACTGTCCAAAGCCCTTTTTTAACAGCACTTTCCAGAGATAATTTCTCTGACCCTTTATTAAGGGTTTTACTAAATATAATTACAAATTTCTCTTTCTCTCTGTTTCTATACACGTATCTAAAGTTGTGTGTATAATATGCACATGTATTTATGTATATGAAGTTATGTATGTGTATGTGCATACACACGTATGTTTTTATAAAAATGCAGTCATACTATATAACTATAAGAAGGTGTGAGAAAAACAAAACTGTTCTTTACTAGTAACACACAGCCACGTCTATCTCTTTAAGAGGTGGCAACATTTCTTTCTGGGTCAGATAACCTTTTGCTTAGCAAAATACATTCATAGGCTATTTATCAACAAAATGGTGGTCTCTGTACAAGTCCTGAAGGTAGAAAATTGAAACAAGAGAATTAAATGCCACTCATTAAAAAAAAAAAAAAAAAAAAAAAAAGAATGTGAGAGCTCTCAGGAGCCACTGTGGAAAGAGGCAGAGGGGCTCTGGAGGGAAGAGAACTAGCTAGCAAATTAGCTAGAGACAAACTAAAAGCCAGTGGCAGTTATAGAGGGGTTGAAAAAAATGATGGGCAAAATCCAATCCTTAGTGACTGTCACTACAAAAGTGTTGTGAATCCCCCGTTCCCTGCCTCTGCCCCATCACTCTTTTGTAAACCATCTGTAGAGAAGTTCATATACTATATTATCTTTTGTCTGGGGTACTTTATGGAGTGAAGGCACTGGGATGGTGTTCAGCGTGGCCTCATACTGTCCAGAAAAGCACAAGAAGGGAGAGATTCAGAGTAGTGATGGAGAATTCAGCGTGAGCTAGAAACTGGAGCCAGAGTTTGTGAGAAGATACGTAAGCTGGGACTTGAACGTGGATCCCTGTTCTTAACCACTGGAGTCCTGAGCATGGTAGCCTCCATCCTTCCCACATACTAGCCTTTTTTGCCCTTAGCTATAGTCCAGTACCAATATTATTTCCCAACTAGTATTGTATCCCAAGTCATTTAGGGATTTCTTAACTCCATTTATTATTGTATCCTCACCTCATACCTGTTCTCGAATTCTCCAGTACAGCTTTGATAGACTATTAGCAAATGCTATCTCTCCCTTTTCATATCATATAGGGTAGGACCTTTTTGAGTCATTCTTATCATCATTAAAAAAGCAATATTTGAGGACATGATTTGGGTGATGGCAGGCACAAATGTTAGAACTTTTTAAAATTAGCTAAAGGGTCTGGTACACACTGAGCCCTAAAATTAGTAACTTCTTTTTTTTTTCTTTTACTCTGTATTCAAAAAAGCTATTACCAAGAACAGGGTAATGAATGGGGCTGAAGAAACAGAGTTTGGTTAAAAAAGAAAATAATATGGAGCTATTAGAGCCCAGATTCCCTGTTCCACTCTGCCCAGACAGTAGACTACCCTTCCCTATGCACCCCTGACAAGAGACAGGATATTTATTTTCTGGAGAAAGGACACTGTCATGCTTGCAAAGACTCAAAATAGTTACTCTCAGATAGCCTTCCTGGGGAAAATTCTGGAGGGTGTACTCCTATAAACAATTGGGTAGAAAACAACAAAAAAAGCAAACATGGAATTCAGGAATGGGCACTCCAACACAGGAGACTTGCAAAGGAAAAGACCTAGAATAACAGTTGAGCAGCAGACTGAGAAATGAAGGTCCGGAATGGAGCAAAGTGGGTGGAAAGCTCTGGGAGGGAGATCTTTAGGGAAGAAAGGAAATGGAACTGATGTGTTTGGGTAAACGGAAAATATTACTCACAGGTGTGTGGCAGAGATGTTGAACCATTTGAAAAATATGAACAAACCTCACTTAGAAAACCAGGCAAAAACAGGTAAACAAACAAACCCAAGGCAATGATTGACTCCAAGGACTATGAAGGCTTGTCCAAAAAGGAAGGCATATTCATAAAATACAGGTTGGCTCAGAAGCATCATAAAATGTGTAGATAATGTCTAAAATGGGTAAGTTAAGAAAGAATACAGGCCTATTATTTATAAATATGGAAGTAAATATTAAGGAAAACCTTTAGAAGAGTTGAGTGTTGGCTGTGGGGAGTTGGTCTGAAGTATGCAGAGAGGTTAGGCAGAGGAATGTAATTTTTCATTATGTCATTAAATTAAGTGTACTATTTTGCATTTAAAACCATGCACTGATACTGTTTTGATAAACATTAATTTAAAAAGTCGGACAATATTTTTTTTTATACAGCATGGCCCATAAACACAACCCAGACTTCATTTGGTGTTCAACTGAGAACTTTTCAATATTGAGGGAAAACAGTCTGTTTTGGAGTTACTGAGAGATAGTACAATGATATAATATCAAGTAGACTAGACTTTGAGTGATTTAAATGGTTTTTCATGATAATTTTTAAGACAGGCAATTTTTCCTTACTCACTATGTAAGATGGGACCCTACACTAATAGAGACGAAGGTTGCCAGACTTAGCAAAAACAAGCAAGTAAGCAAGCAAGCAAACAAGCAAAAGAAAAACCAAAACAAACTAGGATGATCAGTTACATTTGAATTTCAGATAAACAATACCTTTTAAAGTGTATCTCAAATACTGCATGGGATATACTTACACTAAAATACTGTTCATTGTTTTTCCGAAACTCAAATGTAATCGGGTGTCCTGTATTTTATGTGGCAACCCTATTAGATGCTCAAAAGATAATTGTTGGGCCTCTTTTTTCTTTAGGACCCATTATGATCTGTCATCCAAGAATTATCAAAACCTGCTTGCAATCTGTCTCTATTTTCAAGCTCTATCAGCTTTTGGGATTAATGAGTTCCGTAAGGTGACTAACCACCTATAAGTCTAGAAGAATGAGTCTATCTGTGCTCCTCTGTCATAAATTTGTCTGTAACTTGACAATGGCCAAACTAATGACCTGGATGCAAAACCTTAAGGGCAAATCCAGGAACAAGTCATGGTAAACAAATCTGATGTGTGACATGGATTGACATATCTGAATAAGTTGGCATATACTTGGTAGAAGGTGGTGACCTTGTCTTAAAACTGTCAGACATAAAGTTGATCTTGTCCTTCCTTTGAACTCAGGCTCAACATCTTAATAGTCATGGCTGTTACCAATCAAGCTTTTATCCCAAGTCAGTCCATTTTTTTGGCTAGAATTTTTCCTTGGGACCTCTTTCACCTTTAATATAATTGCAGAGTAATTCATTCTTCTTCATTGGCAATTAGCTGGTCAGGGTTGGTATGCCCAGTTTTCAAATCCTTTCCAGAATTCAACTCTTCAAACAGCCTGGAGAAATCAAAGAAGCCATAAAGTGGTCAATTGCATGCCTCTGCTTTTCAATTATTTCCAGCATGGTAAAGAGTCTATCTGTAATGGACTTAGGAGTATTAAATCCTTAACTTTAAAATGTGGTGTTTTCTGGTTATCAAAGAACTTTTTCTGAAATGAAATGTATCCTGCTATAATTACTTCCCTAGCTTATGCTGCTCTTTTTTCCTCCTCCTTCCTCTCATTTATAAAAGGCAGAATAATTTTCTCCTCATAATTCCAATCTCCTTGATTTTCCATATCTAGCCAGAATGTCAATAAGCCTCTCTGTTAGAAGATTATTGGCTTCTAAAAGTTTTGTAGCTTCAGCAATTTTATTCCTTTCATATTTTTCAATTTAATCAGTATCAGTCATTTTATTCATCTTCTGATAATTCACCCCAAACTGTAAGATCTAAAATGGCTTGTGTGGGCTTCCCTGGTGGCACAGTGGTTAAGAATCCTCCTGCCAATGAAGGAGACACGGGTTCGAGCCCTGATCCAGGACGATCCCACATGCTGCGAGCAACTAAGCCCATGTGCCAGAACTGCTGAGCCTGCGCTCTAGAGCCTGCAAGCTACAGCCCCTGAGCCCATGTGCCACAACTACTGAAGCCCGTGCACCCTAGGGCCTGCACGCCACAACTAGTGAGCCCACGTGCTGCAACTACTGAAGCCTGCATGCTCTAGGGCCCACATGCTGCAACTACTGAGCCCGCGTGCTGCAACTACTGAAGCCCATGCTCCTAGAGCCTGTGCTCTGCAACAAGAGAAGCCACTGCAATGAGAAACTCGCGCACCGCAACGAAGAGTAGCCCCCGCTCGCTGCAACTAGAGAAAGCCCGCGCACAGCAACAAAGACCCAAGGCAGGCATAAATAAATAAATAAAAAGAGAAAAGAATAAAAAAAAAACTTGTTAAAAAAAAAAATAAAATGGCTTGTGTTATATATATATGTGTGTGTGTGTGTATGTGCACACGTGTGTGTGTTTCAAAAGTAACATATGTCAGGGGAAGACAGGGTACTCGAGTAAGTTGTTGAGTTTTGTTTAAAGATTCTAAAATATTACCTTGGGCAGATCTGAAGGACGGTGAGATGTTTTGGAAAGTAGACAACGCTAGAGAACACAACTATAGGCAGTGAATTTGTGTGTGTGTGCGTGCATGTGAGCATGCTCGTGCGAGAAACTCTAAATAAAAATAATAATCCTGGGCTTCCCTGGTGGCGCAGTGATTGGGAGTCCACCTGCCAATGCAGGGGACACGCGTTCGAGCCATGGTCTGGGAAGATCCCACATGCGGAGCAGCTAAGCTCATGCGCCACAACTACTGAGCCTGCGCTCTAGAGCCCGGGAGCCACAACTACTGAAGCCCGTGTGCCACAACTACTGAAGCCCATATGCCTGGAGCCCGTGCTCCGCAACAAGAGAAGCCACCGCAATGAGAAGCCCATGCACCACAACGAAGAGTACCCCCTGCTCACCGCAACTAGAGAAGGCCTGCGTGCAGCAACAAAGACCCAACTCAGCCAAAAATAAATAAATAAGTAAATAAATTAATAATAATAATCTGTGGTGGAAAGAGCCATATAGATCCAAATTTGAATCCAAGCTCTATGATTTTCTGTCTGTGTCATCAAGACTGTCCCTTTAGCTCTTCTGATCCCAAATTTTCTCAACTCTAAAGTTGTAATAACAGCATCTACCATGTAGATTGGGCTCAAATGAGATGAGAGTAAAGTTTGCATAAGATCTGCCACAAACTTGTCACATAATAAAATGTAGCTTTTCAGAAAGTACTTCCGCACAAAATACCATTTTTTTTGGGTCAACCTCAGATCCACCACCCCAACCTGTGTTGGCAGAAGATATCTCAGCCTCAGCATAGATAACTTGCTTCACACCTCAGTGCTTCTGGCTAGACACACAGGGCTTAGAGCTTACGAATTCTGATACTCTCTGTTCTTTCTGATATACTGCAGCACCTCATGACTTCAGTGGTGGGGAGAATTTTTTTTAAAGCATCTGCTTTCCCTGAATTAAAAAGTCCTGCATTGTGCTTTCATTAGATTGTCTGAGGAGGTTTATTGTTTTTCAAGTCTGTCTTATACTTCTGTGAGCTTTTGGAAACTTTTCCATTGTAGAATATACCTCTGGGGGCGCTCTGACGCCACAAAGAATGGAGAATGGTTAAATAAAATCATCAAATATGAAAAATAATGAAAAAAGAGATTCGTTCTATGCTAAAGGTTGATGTGCATAACGTCTGTGATTTGGAATTGTGAGAATATTTGTTGCTGCCTACCAGGCGCAAGAAGCAGTATCCTGAATTACCATGGAAGGAGACACTGGGTAGTGCAGACCTGTGGTGAGGGCAGGAAGGGTAGAAGTGTGTTCGGCAGTGACAGTGTAGTCTGGCTGAATCGCCAAGGGGTGTTATTGGTTGGTGCCCTTTAAGAGCCTTCAGTAAGTTGAAGCCAGATTTGTTTCACCTGCCTCTGAGAGACGCTATAAACAAGGTTAGGTGCTTCCAAGGAGCCATTTGCCCAGCGGCTCTTCTGCAGTTTTTATATCTCTGACATAGAAGCTACAGAGTTGGACTTCCCTGGTGGCGCAGCGGTTAAGAATCCACCTGCCAATGCAGGGGACGCGGGTTTGATCCCTGGTCTGGGAAGGTCTCACATGCTGCGGAGCTACTGAGCCCGCGCGCCTAGAGCCCGTGCTCCACAACAAGAGAAGCCACCGCAATGAGAGGCCTGTGCACCGCAACGAAGAGTAACCCCTCCTCGCTGCAACTAGAGAAAGACCGCGGGCAGCAACGAAGACCCAACACAGCCATGAATAAATAAATAAATTAATTAATTAAAAAAAAAAGCTACAGAGTATTTACATGGATTTCACCTGAAAAGTGGGAACAAACAACCATGCTGGTGGGTGCTTTTCTCTTGGGGAATCCACCTGGCTGTGGATGAACCTATCAATTGCCTACAATAGACAAAGACTTGCCTTTTTTCCAAAAACAGAACTCAGATTTTACTTGGGCAGTAATGTGACTAGGCTTAGGGGTGAATCGTGATTGGTTGAAGCCATGCCTTTGCCACCTACCCATGTACTAGGGGAGTCATCGATACAGTTCTTGCTGATTAGGTGTACATGAAAGTCAGCTGAGGCATCTTGGAAAGCAGAACTTGTGCATACCACCCTCCTCTCTTCCTGAATTGTCAATGTGATGCCAGAAGCTACAGCAGTCATTTTGTAACTATGAAGCAACAAGCATGAAGACAAAAGGACAAAAGGTAACTGAGAATGAAAGCTAGCAATTACCGACACTCATACTTCTTGTGTAAGCCGTGGAGAGTTGGGTTTTCTATTACATTAAGCCAAAAAGCACTCCTGATAGCCCTGTTGGTAATTTCCAGTGGAGTAGGTTTTGAGTCTTTTTGCCTTTCTTTCCTCATATAATTTTAATTTTCTTATTCCTGCTTTGGAATAACCTTCAACTCTTTTATCCATCCTTCCCATGGTATCTATGAGGCCGCACAGTAAAATTAAAAAAGAAGCTATTGGATTCAGAAGGCTTGAATATGATTATCATCTGTTTCAGGGGCATGACCATCAGTGAGGATTTAAATCTTGAAGGCTTAGTTTTCTCATCTGTGAAATGAGGGTGATGATGACAACCACTTCCATACTAATGATAATAGCCTGACGTGTGTTGCTCATTTATGAAATGCCAGGCACTGAGCCAAAGAAATTTTTGGCATTATCTAAGGCTTCTCAACATGATGATGGTGTAGAGAGTTAAAAACTTTCTAGTGTATTGATGAGAAAACGAAAATTTATAAAAGTTAAGTTGTTTATCTTAAGTTTTGTGATACTGAACTCATCTCTTTCAGCTGTTTATTCAATATCAATGTAGCCAGCCTCCAAGGAGGCCCCCAGTGATACTGGCCTCCTGATAGTCACGCTCTGGTAATCTCCCACAGCGGCCCAGGTTACATCTATGTGACCAAGAGCATACAGCAGAAGGAGTGGTCTGTCACTTCTGAGATGAGGTTCTCTCATTCATCACTTGCTCTAGGGGGAACTAACTGCTGGGTTGTCAGGGCCCTCAGAAGCACATAGAGCCATCCACGTAGAAAGGTACCGAGTCTTGCCAAACCGTAGATTCTTCAGCCGCAGCCCAGCCTCAGTTGCCTGCAGCCCCAGCTGACAGCAACTTTATGAGAGACCCTGAGTCAGAGCCATGCAACTAAGCTGCTCTCAAATTCCTGACCCACAGAAACTATGAGATAATAAATGTTTGTTGTTTTAAGATGCAAAGTTAAGGGCTTATTTTCTATGGAGCAATAGACAACCAATACAGTCACCTCAGAGAGTGTTTCCCTGAGTCTCCTACTTAAAATTGACTCCTGGGCTTCCCTGGTGGCGCAGTGATTAAGAGTCCGCCTGCCAGTTCAGGGGACACGGGTTCGAGCCCTGGTCTGGGAAGATCCCACATGCCGCGGAGCAGCTGGGCCCGTGGCCACAATTACTGAGCCTGCGCGTCTGGAGCCTGTGCTCCGCAACAAGAGAGGCCGCGATAGTGAGAGGCCCGCGCACCGCGATGAAGAGTGGCCCCCGCTTGCCGCAGCTAGAGAAAGCCCTCACACAGAAACGAAGACCCAACACAGCCATAAATAAATAAATAAATAAATAAATTGACTCCTTTCCCTGCTATCACAGAACTCCCCAGCCTCCTTATACTTCTTTTTTCTTAGCCCTTACCACCTAAAGCCTCTGAAGACAGGGGTTTCTTGTCTGTTTTATTTAACGCTGTGTCCTCAGCACCCAGAGTGGTTCATGGCCCATACTAAGGGCAATCAGTATTTGTGAAATGAACAAATGTCCTGCTCCACAATCTCTACTCTTAACAGTCTTCTTTTGTCTGCTTCCTGTCTCATATGCAAAATAATATATAAAAATACCTACTGGAATGTTTGTTTTTGTTTACAAATTTGAATGACCTTTTGCAGTAGGATACTACCAAATTAAGTCATATTTCTGTCAGTACTTATCCCTACTAAAATTCTTCTCAGTCTGGAAATCAATAAAATGGAAGGAATTTTAGGTAGGATGTCTATTAGAACAAGTAGATCCCAATTCTAATTCCATCTCCACCTCCCATTTATTTGTGACTGTGAAGAACACAATTTCTTCCAACTTATTTTTTCTCACCTCTTCAGTTTCCTTTTTATTCAAACACGTCTTATTCAACTTTATCTTAGAGAAAAAACATACTCCTTTCATAGTTTCTAAAAATTGTGCCTCTTTTGTCTTCACTCATATTGTAAGTTTTGCCTAATAACTTACGATGATCTTAGGGGAGAATAAAGGCCAAAAGGGTCGTAATAGCTTGATCTTCTCATGGGCCCAGAGTTAAAGGAGCCTAGACGACATACTTGGAAATTTACGAAGCCGTGTTCAAGGGCTCACAGTGACCATCACAATAGAATTTGTTGAAGAGTTAAGGCCAGTGACATCTACCCAAGGCTTTGATCTGGAATAATTGCTAATTTAAGGAGGTTTTTAGGTTGAAGGCATTATCTCACCCAACAAAGTCTTTTCTATGGAAGAGGGTGGAGTAAAGTGTGATGTGGCAGTAGAGTTTAACCCCCACTAGCAGTTTGGGAAACAATTATTCAGAACATACTTCTCGGCTGCTCAATACCAGCTATTCTTTGTCATCTATTCTTTGTTCTAAGAAGTTTTGATACTATTTGGGTCATTCTCTGCTCTTGTTAATATTCAGCACTTCTGTTTTAGTTTATACCCTTCATGTTTCTCAAAGTAACTTTGGTCGAATTTTGTGTTAATGGCTCTCTCGCATCTTTCAGTATTTATCTGGGTCTTTCTCCCCATCTCTTTCTCTTTCCCTTTCTCATTCTGTATCTTAGGAAGTTTTGATTGAAAATAAGAACATCTCAATTCAAGCTTTCAGAAAATATGGAGAGTTTACGGGGTGACATAAGTGAAAAAGTCTGAAGATAGAGCTTCAGATGTGGTGTGATTCAGAATTTTATGATGTTACTAGATATCTAGATACTTTTCTCTGGGATTTCCTTGATTCTGTCCTCTTCCAGGTGTCAGCTTCATCCTATTATAGGTTTCCTTATGGTTGTAAAAATTGCTACTGTCACTCAGGTTCCCACTTCAGCAAACCATACATCCAGAAAAAGAATATTCACCTGTTTTCTTGGGTTCCAAGTTACAACACGAGGATCTGAAATAGTTTAGTTCACATGCCAGGAAGAGGCTACTGGTTGACCTCTAATATCTATTCTCTTTTTTCCTAGTAACACAATTTTAGCTGGGCACATTTATGCCTGAAAAAAACCCCTATATTTTCCACCTTCCTTTGCTGCTAGTGTAACTATGTGACTGAGTTCTAGCCAATGAGATGTAAGCAGAATTACTGTGTACAGTTTTCGTGTTTTTCCCCTAAAGTAAAGAAGAGGAAACATGGGAGCTTTCTAGTTGTAAGCAATCTTGGAAATATGCAGATAAGAGCAGGACTTTAGGACTAGAAGAGCAACAAGGTAGAAGGAGCTCGGGCCCCTGCTGCCTCCACAGAGCAGAGTCATCATCCCAGCTTGAGTTTTATCTGATAGAGAAGTAAACCTTGATCTTGTTTAAGTCACTGTTAATTTTGAGTCTCTGTCCCATTTACAGTCACATCCTTTTAAAAACATCTACCTAATCCTGAAGCAGTCACTGATCTGAAGGGTGGAATGCATGGATTGGTTCAGCTGAGATTACACGCTCCCCTGCTGGAGTTTTGGGTGGAGTCAGCTTCCCGGAACCATGTGGATCTCCAGATGCACATCGAAGGCTGTTCAGAAAGGAGAGGCAGGAAGCGTGGGAAACTGCCACCAATTGTTCAGTAAGCTTTAGTTTCCTTTCTCTATCTCTGTTTATTTTGGTTGTAGCTCTCATGACTAATTTGCTTGCAACTCAGGGACTGTTGTTGGCTTTAAGCAGTCCAAACAGATAAATAAACAGCAAAACCAGGAGGTTGCTACATCTTAGAAAATGGTGGTACTCAAATGATGGTTTGGTGACCGTTGTGAAGGACATGCTGCTCCTTTGGAAGGATGAGGGAAGGATGAGATGCATGCTTTCCTTTGATTTTATTGTTTTTTTTTTAGTTTTTTTTTTGTGAGTAGACGCTGTGTCTTCATCACGAAGAGTATGCTCAATACTTGTTTGTCACTTGAATGTGTTTAATTACTGCAGCACTGAGAATTAAATAGCCTTTCCAAAGTGGATCCTGAATGTGCCATTAACCAAGAAAAATAGGGGTAAGAAATAGATTGTAAAAATACGGAAATAACTCTTACTAAAGGAGAATAAATTTCCCCAATGGCACAAAAGAATAAGTTTTAGGATACATGAATAATAGCACATAGTTATATTTAACACATTTATGGAGAGGAATCAGAAATAGGGAGAGAAAAATCTTAGAGTAGACGTTCCCCAAGTTTACCTGCTTACATTTAATTTCATGGTTTGCTTGTTCATCTGGAAATTCATGGATGGGGATTCAGTATTTAACATGCTGAGAATGTGTTTTCAATGTGTATTCCAGGGAATGGGGGTAGGGGTGGGGTGAGCTGCAAGGCAAGTTCACTTTTCTGCTTGTCCACATACATCCTGAAGAGACCCATTTCACAGATGGAAGTCAGTTGCCACCAAGTATCATTGTTTACCCTTATAATTTCCCCTGTGCAAAAAATAAGGTTTTTTTGGATTTCACAAGACATTGCCCCTAGACTTTTTGAATAGAGTTAAAAATCGATTTATCTTTAATACAGCTGAAAATCTGTATTACAAATACATTAAAGTCAGTGGCAGAAGTCCCCCAAAGTACTCTGTCAAGGAGGATGGAGCAAAAGCAAGAGTGCAGAAAAACCACCAGTAGATAATGAGGAAATTGCTGTGAAGGTACTTGTGTTTACATTTGCAAAAGAGCTCCAGCTATGTGCATTGTTTCAACTAAATTTTTTTATAATATGTCACCTTAGGCTGTATCAGACATCAGTCAAAGCACGGAGCTTTTGCTCAGTGTCTCTCTTTCCATTGTTGTGTGAACAGTGTGCTTCAAAAACTTTTCTAAACAAGGTTTTTTGCTGCTGCAGGCAGCAGCAATGACTGCCGGGATAGCATACTAGAAAAGGCGGGGCGGGCGGGAGTAGTTTAGCAATTGCATGGTTCCACCGTATGCAAATGCCTGGCCTGGATTAAACATGGACTTGGTGCCCATTGACTCTGGCTGCTGTTGGAAGTACTTGCCTGGGTTATTGATCTACAAGTATGGGTACCACTCGTCTTTAATGACTTGCTGGGATCATATGGTGAAAGTGATAGCTTCATTTGGGCTGAGCTGACAGCCACAGGTATACAGCCCTCAGCTCCGGTGGTTTTTACAGATTTCAGGGAACAACTTACGGTCTTGGTTAGGTGGCCTGCTGAGGGCAATGTTCATTCTAAATGTTCCCAGAAAATCAGATAGAGCTTTTCCTCGTTGTGGTGAGTCATTGCCAACCATATAACAAAGACCACTTAAGTGGTTAACTCCTCTGCTCTGAGCCTGCACAGAGACTTGTGGTGGGACCTTTTGACTCGGAATCAGATGGAGAATGTTCTGTATCTCTTTGCGGTGATTGAGGGGCTGGTGCCTGACCGTGATCTGGGGAACCGGGATGGTCATTAATGGACAGCGTAACATTCTGGGAGGGAGTGGGATAAATTGAGGGGGAGTGGAACACAGACTTCATGAGTCTAGAGAGCTGAAAATATTTTCAAGGACTGTGGGCATGGGCTACAACTCGTGATTTATAATGGAACTGAAATTAATATTTGAGTGGCTCTTAAGTCTGGGCAAAGAAAGCTCTTGCCTTTGATGCAGGAAACTGACACCTGGAATGAGTCCCTGACTGCTGAGTTATCCTTGGTCCCAACTGAGTTAAGCTCTGCAGGATAACAATTCTTTAATGTTGGTGGAAGATGCAGCACTGTCTATTCTAGAGACCATGGTGATGGGACTGGGAGGCAGCTACAGTTAACTCCCCATCAGGGTCATCAGGGCCATCAGGGTCATGGTCCTCTAAAGCTGGAGTTTCTAAATTCTTTTGATCTTCAGAATCCCCTGGAGAGCTTTAAGCATACTGATTCCTAGGTCCACCTTTACTTACTGAGTGGGAGACTTTGGTGTGGGCCTGAGATAAAATCTTTGAAAAAAATCTCTGCAGAAGGTGTTGAGGATTGGTCAGAATTAAGAACTGCCTTGAGCAGTGTTGCATCGTGGTAAAGTGTGGAGACTTTGAGTCAGACTGTATAGGGTTAATCTCTGCATTGCAGCTTCTCAGCTGTGAGCCTAGACTAGTAACTTCTCTGTACTTCAGTGCTGTTACCTGTTATACAGGGGTAATGATGGTACTTCCCCACTGAGCATGAGTGAGGATTAGTGTGGGAAGAACTCAGCATAATGTCTGGCATGCAATCCATACTCTATATAAGTTAACTATTATTATTAGCTATTAGGGCAATGTTAGTCTTTAAGAGCCAAATCTATTCACACCTTCCCCCTCCGTCAAAGACCAGAACAATGATAGTCATGATAATAGCTAAGAGTTATTGAGTATTTACTGTGTGCCAGAAAGCACAAGGTTCTTTCCAATAATTATCCCATCTCGTTATCACATCTACTCCATAAAGTAGGCAGTATTAGTATCTCTATTGTTTAAAAGAGGAATCTGATATGCAGAAAAGTGAGATCCTATGCCCAGAGTCCCATTCTTTACAGCTAGTGAGTGACAGTGCTGGGATTTGAACCCTGGACCATCTAACCCCAAAGCCCTTGTACCTAGTAAGTTCTACCTTCTGCTGCTGCTGTACCTGCCATGAACCTCTCCTTTAGATGAAAAAATTCTAGAACTGTAAAAAAAACTCATGTTCCCTCAATACTTTTTGCTGTCTTCTGTGTTTTGTACCAGCCACAAACTTGTTTAATAAAGTCTTATGTTTTTAGGGTATTGAATGCTTTTTCAAATATCAAACACCTTCTTCCTCTCTGCTGAGAATCACCATCCTTGAACATGGTTTATCTGCTTCACACAACCATGCCCTTGGATAAACTGATTTACTGTTTCTCCTGTACAAACGCTGTGAGCATCTTAAGGACAGTGAGGGTGTTTGTGGTCCTTCTCTTGCCTCCCTCATGGCCCAGCCCAGTGCTGGTAAAATAAGATGTCATGGGCCGATGCTCAAAGAGTCCTTCACCGAAAACAAGCTGACCAAGTTTGGGTTCATTTAGGACTTTTCTCTCTGAAATGTCTCCATTGGAAGTTGAGACTGTATTCCCTGCTCTGGAGCACTTAAGTTTTCTTATTCTCAGCTCTATATCCATGGTCTATGTTAGGAAGCCTTAAAAAGATCCAAAAGAATTGAAATCAAGACCTTGAAGAGATATCTGTACTCCCATATTCATGGGAGCATTATTCACAATGGCCAAAAGTAGACACAACCTAAATGCCTATCACAGATGAACAGATGATGAAAATGTGGTATATACAAACAGTGGACAGAAGGGCAAATACTGTGTGATTCTACTTATATGAGGGATATGAACTAGTCAAGCACATAGAAGCAGAGAGTAGAATGGTGGTTGCCAGGGGCTGGGCGAAAGCAAAATGGGGAGTTATAATTCAACAGGTATAAAATTACAGTTATGCAAGATGAATAAGTTCTAGAGATCTGCTGTATAACATTGTGCCTATAGTTACCAATACTGTGGTGTACAGTTAAAAATTTAAGAGAGTTGGCCTCGTATTGAGTGTTCTTACCACAATTTAAAAAAAAGAGGGCTCCTCACATAAAATGGGAGTGAAACTGCCTTACCTGCCTGGTTTGGTCTGCCTCTCATTTGCCTTGGTCTTTCCTGAAGGTGACCCTTTATTGCTCTCTCATGTCAATATCCTCTTTACATGTAGACATTTTACAATCTCTTTTGTGTCAGGGAGTAGTCAGATGGGCCTTCTATATAGTCTCGTAGTGCTCTATATTTTCCTTTTTAGCACTCCTCACCATTTTTCAAAGCATATTTATCTGTGTCTTGACTCATGTCTCTACCCCCAGACTGCAGCACCTGTATCTGTTTTGCACAGGATAGTATCCCCAGTACCTATCAGAGTGCCTGGCACTCAAAAAATATTTGCTGAATGAATAGATGGATTTATTATTCATATATTTGTGAAAAACAAGCGTGGAGAGAAATACAACCCAAATGGACTCAGTCACAAAAAGGGAATTACTGGCTCGTATAATTGAAAATTCAGGGGGTAGATTCCTGAATGGAGGCAGGAGGCAAATACTCAAACAATGAGGATCTAAATCTCCATCTCTCAGCTCTGCCTCTCTCTGTTATCCTCATGCTTAGACAGCCCGTTACCTTATGGTGAATAGACTGCAACCAGCTGCAGGAGAGTATCCTCACAATTTTGTCATCTCAGTGTAAAAAGCCTCCTTTTTCTCGATTCTTCCATCAAAAGTCCCAGACTTGAATGTTATTGGCCCAACTTGGGTAACATGCTCGTGTCCTGAACCAATCACTGTTGCCTGGAGGGAGGGTCATGTGAGTTGTCCAGGCTTTGGTCATGCCCATCCCAGGATCAAGGGAGGGTGCGCTCAGCCCCACCAGCACTGTGTGTTCTGAGAGTCTGGGAGGTTGTTTTCCCCCTTGCTGGGACCCAGGTGTTATCTCTGGAAGGAAGAAGACGGGGTGCTGGATAGACAAAACTCACAGTTATTCGCTGTGGTGCCAACCTACCTCTAAGTCTGATGAGTGTCCCTGAAGTTAAGAAGTAGAATAGGTCTTAGAAAGAAGAGCTCATTGACTAAAAGAACTCACTAGGTCACCAGGTGAGGCCCTCAATGGCAAAATCCAAAGTAAAGGCAGAAATTACCTGTACCAGCTTACTCTTCACTTCTTTCCTAATAAGAACCTCACTGTGGTTGTGAGCTGTGGTTTATTATGGTGAAGAGCCGTACACTGAACTGGGAGGAGTACACTTTATGAAAGACAGTGCAGGATGGAACAGGGCTTAACCAACACAAGGATTTGTAGACGTGTGCTTCCTTCAGTGGGAATTGAAATGCTTCCTTCCACCCACATCTCACCAAGTCAACCAGGTTTTCTAGGATTCTGTGTGTCCTGTTAGCTTGTTTTCATTATGTCACTCCAGGGACCCCAAGAAGGGTCCAAGTGATGGGAGGTGGCCCAGCTCTCTACATTTAGGCTTTAACTTCCTAGTGAAATTCTCTTGAATAATATATTTATCTATAACCTGGAATGACAAGCAGTTGACTTTCATTTTTGGCTCAGTAATCATTCATCTTCTTAATGCCATCGGCTTTTTTTCTGGAGAATTATCCCTCCTCCGTTGGATGTGGGCTTCCATGTACCTCTCTCCTGCTGCAGAAACCAAGGGGTGAGGAGAGGAGAGCAGATTCCACCTCCACCTGTTCTCTGAAAGAGCCAGCAACTCGATGTGTGACTTGAGTTCAGCCAATCAGATGCCCTCTCCTGGGGCTTAAATCTCTAGGTAGTGATATAAGCATAAGCAAAGTGTTTGGAGGAATTTTCATGGCCACTGTTGGCAATGGCAGCGATAAGAGTGGTGTCACCTGCAATATTCTGGCTAGACTATTTCTGAAGAGAGAGAGTTGCTGTGCTTCCTGTTTCTAGCAAATCAGCCCCTGGAGCCCTTACCATCACCAAACCCCACTTTCCAGCTGCCCCCTGGAACTGAGCCATTTACATGCTTCCAACGAATCCTTCTCGCTAAAGATCATCGCAGTTGGTTTATCTTCCTTGCAGCCAGGGATCCTAACTGATGCCTTTGTTTTTTTAAAAAAAATTTCTTTGACTGTATTTTATAGGTAAGGAATTCTAATTCCAAATTCATCCACTTTCTAGAAAAGATTAGACCTTAGGGTAAAGCCACTGGGCTGGGAGTCAGGAGCACTAAATTTAACCCCCAGTGCTCTAGCCATTTAGCTATAGGATTTCAGTGAGTCATTTAATGTCCATCTCAGTTTCTTCACCTATAAAATGGGAGTAGGATAATTTTCTTTCTTTCTTTCTTTCTTTTTTTTTTTTCAGTTTGTCCTATTACATGACTAAAATCTGGGGATTTGTGTCTTACAGTAGTTAGCATTACCATAACTAATACATGGTAGGTATGTTATAGTTACTCAAAGAGAGAAACTGATCTATAAAACAAATTACTTACACAATATGCTTACTGTAGAAGTCAATGCAGTTGGAGAATTGGGAGTACTACCAAAGTTAGAGAGCAATGTCAAAGAGGCCAGCTGGAGAGCTGGCCTCAGGCAGAGCTTCATATTGTTTAATGTCTTTGTAGATTCATCATGATACAGGTTCTGGCTCTCTGTATGGTGGGTTCAAAGTTAACTTTGCTCTGGTGACCTAACTCACATTAGCCAAATTTGTAAGAGATGATTTATAAAGCCTGATGCCAATATAGTCATGTACTGTGACACCTGTACCTGTTATACTGTTCTGAGTATGCAGGGTAACTACAAGAAACGTATTTACCAATCCTACCTTTTGATTCTTTTTTTCCCCCAGATTCTATGAAGACCACAATTCCGTTAACATAATTATTTTAAATAGTCAACTTATAGTACAAATGAGCAGATAAATGTTACATCATTATCTCCCTGCAGATATATCTGACTCACTTAGTAGATAGAGGCTTGGAAGGGATTGATTTTGAAATCATTTCTTTAAATTTTATTTTTTTATACAGCAGGTTCTTATTAGTTATCTATTTTATGCATGTTAGTGTATACATGTCAATCTCAATCACCCAGTTCATTCCACCACCACCACCCAGCCCCGCTTTCACAAAAATTTTCTGCTCATGGGGATGTTGTGAGTGCCAGTGAGAGTGTGTCGCAGAGCACTGAGAAGGAAGAATACCATATAAACTATAAATATGAGATAGAATTATGTGGATCATCCATGAGTGGATGAATTTGATTGAATTCTTCAGAGTTGCAACTTTATTCTACCTCTCCTCAGCACATGCTAATTACTGACACTGGGATTCATGTATTCATTCCAGAGACTTTTATTAAGTGCCCACTATGTGCCAGGCACCAGTTTCTAATTAGCATTTTTATAAGGAATTTATCATTTGCTGCGTGGCTGGCATCTTCTTCCACTTCTACGGAATACACTATTCAGATCTCCATGCCTGCAGGATGAAATCATTGACTAGTTTCCAGGTGTTCTTCCTCCTTTGCCAAGTCACCTTTTTCCTCCTGAGAAAGCACTGATGAAACAAGGGCCATCAGGAAGCATCCTTTCTTTCCTGCAGTGTCTTCGCTTTACCCAACGAAAAAAGTTTCAGCTAGGTACGTCTTGGTGCCGAATTCCACCCCCTGCCCCCCAGCAGTTTCTCAAGGTGTCCATGCTGGCTGGGGGAGAGGACCCTGATTAGCTAGCATTAAGACTTTCATGTCAGTAAGGGCTGGCAGAACAAGCAAGGGGGCAGATGATAATTTAGAGCATCAACCTCAGCTAGCACTGCTTTTTGGGGGAAAAAAAAGAAAGGAAACATAAATAACAATATCATAAACACTTTGGCAAATAGAAGAAGGCACAATGCCGTAAGAACTGTTCTCAACTAATGAAATATTTTTTTCCGACAAAAAATCATCAAAAAGTAAAGAAAAAAGGTGAGGTCTTCAGTTCAATAAATGAGTGCAATGCACAAGTCTTGAAATGAAATTTATTTGATATGCATTGAGAGCTACATTGTGTGATCAGCAGGGCAGAATTTCAGAAGGTGGTTGCAGTTAACAGTGATGACTTGGAAAGCTTGGCAAGTGGGGTTTATCTGGAACAGGCTAAGGATACTTATTCTTGTATTTTAGGGGAAGAAAGGGTCTAAGTAGACCCTTTCTTCCCCTAAAATAGAATCAATTTTGCTGGGAGATTTATTTGTCGGCCTTAATGGAACTACAAAATTATGCTGTCTCTAAGTGCTAATATCTAGCTCATTCTTCTGATTTTGGGGGTGAGATCTGAGGTGAAAAGCCATTGTTTATGTCGATTATTTATAATTCTTAAGCGAACACAAAGAAGGGAAAGTTTCGCTGCTGCCTAATTATTCACAGTGATTCAGTATTTCTGGAGCGCCAGCTCTACCAGTGGCACATGAGAGTGGGCCCAAAAGCTTGTGTTGAGAGGGGCCTTTTACCTTTGTTCCACGAGGCTGATTGTTTTAATGAAAGGTGGACAAGCCTCCCTCTGCTGGAACTGGCTTCCGTTTACCACTTAAAAGCAAGCCTTTTCAAGAGGTGACACGTCGGAATGTGGATTTACAAAATGTGGGAACTGAAAGGGACCTTGGAGATCATCACATATAGCACCCACCCACCCCGCCCCACACGCTTTTTCCCCAAAAACTACAAGCTAGAGGACCTAAGTGAGTCCTAAGATGGTGACAAATGTCATACTGGAATCGAAGACTTGGAGAATTTCAAAATCCTTCCCGTAGCCTTGTTGTCTCTCCATTTTTGAAAAACAGAACCATTTGAAGATATAGCACAGTTTAAATACCAGGTTATGGTGGCTTTATCAATCTATGAGGTTGGGTCTTTGCATCCCCTTTCTCAGGGATTATCTTGTTCCTTTTAAATAGATTGCTTTCTAAGGTAGTATGGAGTGGAGGAAGGGAGAAGCAAATGTCATTTTCCAGAAAACATCTTCTGTGAGAGCAAACAGAGAAGAGAGTACTGGAGAGTGTGAGAGATTCAGCTTCCTGAGAGAGGCTCAGTGGGCTTGATGACCTTGATGTTCATGCTATAGTTGTTATGGCAACAGGAAAGTGAAATGCTGGTTGCTAAGGGACCCTGAACTCAAGCAGTCTCCATCATTACTGGTCATTCCACTCTGGAATTCAGAAATCTACCCAAAGCTAGGATGAGTCAGCAAAACAAATTTTTAAAGATGGAGCTAAAATCTGGCTATATTTAGTAGTATTTCTTCTTGAAGAAAGTCCCAAGATTTGGTAATGGTTGGGGCAATTGTTTTATTCTTATTTTAAATATTTAATTAATTAATTTATTTGGTTGTGCTGGGTCTTGGTTGCAGCAGGCGGGCTCCTTAGTTGCGGCTCACCGACTCCTTAGTTGTGGCATGTGTGCTCCTTAGTTGCAGCTCGCTGGCTCCTTAGTTGTGGCACGTGTGTGCCTCAGTTGCAGCTCACGGGCTACTTAGTTGTGGCTCGCCGGCTTCTTAGTTGTGGCATGCGAACTCTTAGTTGCAGCATGCATGTGAGATTAGTTCCCTGACCAGGGATTGAACCCAGGCCCCCCTGCATTGGGAGCGTGGAGTCTTAACCACTGCGCCACCAGGGAAGTCCCAGGGCTATTGGTTTAAAAGCCTCAGATGACTTAAATGTAAAACCTTCCAAATGGGAGACACACTCATGTGGCCATGTCTGCAAACCTCCGCAGGCACCACACCACCATTTCATTTACAAACAGATGATTTTTGAAACAGGTAATATATTCACAGTGTCAATCTTTGCCTCGAGAAAGGTCAGTGTAATTAGTGAAGAGAAAGCTCAGGCTGTACCAGAAAATGACTAGTGAGTCATTGAGTGGAATGTCGCCCTGTACCATCTTGGGGGAACTGTCAGTGACATCAATGTCCATTTTCCCGAGCGACGACCCTCACTCTTCCTCACAAAATTCACAGTGTGCAGAGGATACTTTGTTAACCAAATAATGCTGGGAAACAGTGACCACAATAGAATCAACTGCCCTTGTGTTGTGAAGCTCGGGATAGAGACTACATGCATGAGTCAGGGGGAGATGTTCTCTCTCCATCTGGTACACTGTAGGCACTCAATATATATTTGGTAACAATTGGGTGGATGACAGGAAGGGCAGACTACTGTATACAGTGCAGCCTGTGGATGAGCATTTTTGGACACATGCAGAGATAAATAAAAAATGGTTCCTGTCCTTTAACCCTTCTTCCTTCATTCTTTCCCTCCTGCCTGACCTTCTTTCTTTCCCCAGACATTTCCTGAGCATGTCCTATCTGCCAGGTGCTGGCAGGTGCTGGGGATACAGAAATAAATAAAGATACGCCCTTAGCCCTCAAGGAGCATACTCATAGTGGGATCATGAATTTGTAAACAACTGTGATAAGGTGCTAAGTGTGATGATGGAGGTATGAAAGATGCAATGGGAATAGAGAAGAGCTAGCGCTGTCTGGGGATGTCAGGTTGGTGCTCAGAGGGGCTTCCTCATGCAGCATCCTTAGTCGTGGGTGTGCATGCCCATGCATGCCCTTTCTCCCATGGGTGTACGGGAGAACGTTTTTGTGGGTGGTTTTAGTGATTTATGACAGGTAGTTTCCTTGGGAAGCAGATGCCAAGATAGAGGTAGGTGTGGAAGAGGTTCATTGGGGATAATACCTATGAAAGATAAGAGGAGGGGAGGAAAAGTAGGCACAGAAACCTTCAGACCATGAGGCAGGGCTGACACCTATGAAAGGTAAGAGGAAAGGAAGGAAGAGGAGCCTCACAACGTAGGACAGATCTGAGAGAGTCTTGGCCAGCCCAAAGGGAGCACTGGTGTAAAGGTTACCTGTAGAAGCATCCCATGCTAGTGAGTCCTGTGCTATTGTTGTGCTTTGTCACTGGCTGGGGTGTGCCTGGGAACTGGGTGGCCTTCACTAAAAATTGAAGTCAATTCTGAAGACACTCACAGTGGAGACTGACAGCTAACTGCACTCTCTGTCTCTCTCTTTTTCTTTCTCCTTCCCTCCCCCCACCCCCTATTGTGGTCAAAAAGATGTAACATAAAATTTACCATTTTAACCATTTTTAAGTGTACAGTGATGTTAAGTAGGTGCACATTGTTGTACAACAGTCTCTGGAGCTTCTTCAGCTTGCACAGCAGACACTTGATATCTCTCAGACAGCTGCCCTTTTCCCCCTCCCACAGCCCCTGGCAACCACCAGTCTATTTTCTGTTGTTAAGAGTTTGCCTATATTAGATACCACATATAAGTGACATCATGCTGTATCTGCCTTTCTGTGACTGACTGATTTCGCTAAGCATACTGTCCTCAAGTTTCATCCGTGTTGTAGCATGTGTCAGAATTTCATTCTTTTCTCAGGCTGAATAGTATTCCCTTGTAGGTATATATCACACTTTTTTATTCATTCATCTGTTGATGGACACTTAGGTTGATTATACCCGTTGGCTATTGTGAATATTGTCACAGTGAACACAGGTGTGAAAATATGTCTTCGAGATGCCAGTGTCTCTCTTGAAGGAAGGTCTGAGTGGTACACCCCCTGACTTTGGCACTGCTAGAGTTCACATCTCTTTGGACGGATTGTCAAAATGCATAAATGGAGATGCCCATCATTGAGATGTTTGGAAGAAACCAGATGATTGATACAAGGCTGTCATTTTAATATCCAAGGTTATTCTAATAGTTTTTTAAAAATTTATTTGATTTATTTATTGTTTTTGGCTGCGTTGGGTCTTTGTTGCTGCGCACGGGCTTTTCTCTGATTGTGGCGAGCGAGGGCTACTCTTCGTTGTGGTGTGAGGGCTTCTCATTGTGGTGGCTTCTCTTGCTGCAGAGCACGGGCTCTAGGCGCATGGGCTCAGTAGTTGTGGCACGCGGGCTCAGTAGTTGTGGCTCACGGGCTCTAGAGCACAGGCTCAGTAGTTGTGGCACACGGGTTTAGGTGCTCCCTGGCATGTGGGATCTTCCCGGACCAGGGCTTGAACCCATGTCCCCTGCATTGGCCGGCGGATTCCCAACCATTGCGCCACCAGGGAAGCCCCTCTAGTAGTTTCTTTTGGGCAGCTCCTTCTCTGAGAAATTGTCCCTCTCAGCACACAAAGAAGTGATGTCCTGCAATCATGATTACATTATGTAACTATACTTTTCCATGACTCCAGCAGCTTGGATGAGGATAGACACCTGAGTAAAGTGAATCTTTTCATTGGTTGAGCTCAGCTAATCAGACATTCTCACCTGGGAATTTATAATTGGGACACAGGGATGATAGGGAGCTAGTTGGTGGCATTGGAACTGGGAAGCAGTAAAGGCATTCAGGCAGCTGTGTTTCATTCACGGTTAAGAAGAAACAGAGGAAGCTGGGCTTGAGAAGAATGTGCACACGTAAGGGAGGAGAAGGAGCGAGAGACCAGGAGATGACATTGCAGTGAAGGATGGAGGAGAGCAAGACAGAAAATAGCTTCCTTGGTTTGAGCCAGCTTTTCTAGTGTCAGTTTCTCAACAGCCTTAAAAGTCCAAGAGATACTCCTGAACCTTAAAAAAAAAATCTCCTCTTATTTAAGGCAGTCTGGGTGGGTTTCCATTTCTGGCAACCAAATAACTCTCAACCTTTCTTATAATGAAACTAACATTAATCTCTTCTGATGCACAACCCAGAGTTTTCACCATGGGGCTTGAGAGTAAGCTAACCCGATGAGAAATAACCCTGTTCATTTGTGGACTAGAGGAAGGGATATTGGTTCTGGACTCAATTTTAGTCCCCTTTCTGCTACTTTTTGACTACGTGACTTCGGACAATCACTTATTCTCTGGGCTGAAGTTACTACATCTTCAAAATGAGAGTTGCTCCTGGTTTATAAAATACTGTGTTTTGGTAATATGTGTAATGCAATATATGTTAATGGACTGTGGTGGTCTATAACAAGTACAAATGGCTGCCATATTTTAGATGCATGGTTGGTGGAAAGGCAGCTATCGATTTTACATTTGGTAGTGTATATATGTCCATGCCACTCTCTCACTTTGTCCCAGCTTACCCTTCCCCCTCCCCGTGTCCTCAAGTCCATTCTCTGTGTTTGCATCTTTATTCCGTGTCCTCAAGTCCATTCTCTGTGTTTGCATCTTTATTCCTATCTTGCCCCTAGGTTCTTCAGAACCTTTTTTTTTTTTTTTTAGATTCCATATATATGTTTTAGCATACGGTATTTGTTTTTCTCTTTCTGACTTACTTCCCTCTGTATGACAGACTCTAGGTCCATCCACCTCAATACAAATAACTCCATTTCATTTCTTTTTATGGCTGAGTAATAATCCATTGTATATATGTGCCACATCTTCTTTATCCATTCATCTGTCGATGGACACTTAGGTTGCTTCCATGTCCTGGCTATTGTAAACAGAGCTGCAGTGAACATTGTGGTACATGACTCTTTTTGAATTATGGTTTTCTTGGGGTATATGCCCAGTAGTGGGATTGCTGGGTCGTATGGCAGTTCTATTTTTAGTTTTTTAAGGAACCTCCATACTGTTCTCCATAGTGGCTGTATCAATTTACATTCCCATCAACAGTGCAAGAGGGTTCCCTTTTCTCCACACCCTCTCCAGCATGTATTGTTTGTAGATTTTTTGATGATGGCCATTCTGACTGGTGTGAGGTGATATGTATCTATTCTTTTTCAAATTCTTTTCCCATTTAGGTTGTTACATAATACTGAACAGAGTTCCCTGTGCTATACAGTAAGTCCTTGTGGGTTATCCATTTTAAATATAGCAGTGTGTACATGTCAATCCCAAACTCCCTAACTAAGGGATTGGTTTTCCAAATAAGAATGGGTAGGATTTATACTGGCAGAGAGAGAAAAGGAGAAGGAATTCCAGGAAGGGAGAAGATCATGAGGACAGATGGAAGTAAAATTGTATCTGCGCTCGCTTGCTCTTGCCCTCTCTCTCTGTCTGTCTCTTATCTCTGTACTCTATCTCTGTTGCTGTCTGTCTCTCTCTCTCTCCATCTCCATCTCCATCGCTATCATTTCTAGAGATAGAGATAGCTGTACATAGAGACATAGAAATAAATAGATATAGGTATAGGAAGGAGTGAGGTATAGGAGGGAGAACAGGGAAGGGAGGGGATGAGTGGGGGTAAGGAAACTCACCTGACTTCATAGGAATTTACTAGCGTTTTAAGAATAGAACTATAAATTGAGAACTATTTGCTAATGGCATTGTCTAATCTAACATGGAAAAGTATGGGACATAGTGGATGTATGCCATTTTCTTTGGTTACCCAGTATCCAAGGCTTGTCATATTTACAACAGACTCTCCTATTAAGGGCAGTTCTTTCTGGGAAAGTGAGGGCGGCCATCATAGATTGAAGACAGATCCTGAGACAGACATTTATTTGCCTGTGTGTGGTTCACTGGGGTGCTCTCTTTGGAACAATGCCTGTAAGGGAGAGAGGAAAACAGGATGATGTTGAACTGTGTTTGTGTAGACATGTCAGCCAACACCACAAGGAGGTCTGAGTCTGGGATGGTCCTTCAGAGATGTCCCAGATTGAGGCACAGGGGCCAGACTTTTGTGTCCTTGTATCCACTGGCATTGAATGCAGGCTGCCTCTAGTAGAGGGTGTACCCTTGGGTGAGGCATTTCCTCCCAGTGGACGATGATTCCTTGGGAGGGAGTCATCTGTGAGGCATCAGCAGGCAACATCTCCAGCAGCTGGGGGATGAGGGCCTGGGCCCTGAAGGGAGGCACTGGTGATGTACCACAGTGTCCATTCCTGCAGCCAGTTTCCCTGTCTCCCTCTTGCCTGGCTGCTATGGCATGTGCACGTGCGTGAGCTCAGCCCATCATATTCTCTCACCAAGGACTTCAAATCTTGAGGAAAGAACACAAAGAAGGGTCCATTAGCATTCACTCAGGGCGGCGGTGGCAGCCGTAGGCATGGTTGTCTTTTGAGATTTGTGGGAGCAGTAACTAGCCAAAATATGCCTGATACCCAGCTTTCCAGTGTCTCATGGTTCCTTAACATTTCTCAGTCCTGACTCTTGAATCTCTGGTTGATATTGTGTTTCTAATTTCCTGCCAGTAAATTCCATTTTATCTCCAGACATTGAGAGTGCATTTTGGTTTCTTGGAATTAGGAATTCTAATTGATAAAGGCAATAAATGCCAAAAGAGAAAGAGGAAAGAAGGAAAGCTAAATTCTAGAGTAATGCTTATTATCTATGCTAGTATTAGTAGGAAGAAAGTATCTTCTTAACACGATATGACAATGGTAATAATAAGTTGATTATTAGTATCCCCCTCCTCCAGACTTCATTTCTTTAACCCCGAAAAGGGATTAAAAAAAAAAAAAGAGATAAGATTCTGTTTTAAAAAATCCATTTAAAAACAACTATACAAAGCGAGCAATTTGATGGACTATGTCAGAGGTGGCATACATTTTGTATGCCCCTTTTGCATCATATTCTCAAGCATATTTGCAAAAATGAGTGAGTTTTCAGAAGATGGATCTGATTAAGTGGGTTAGGCTAATCAGTTGAGAAAAATAGGAAGCTGCCACTGGGCTTATTAAAAACCTCTGCAGGGGACTTCCCTGGTGGCTCAGTGGTTAAGAATCCACTTGCCAATGCAGGGGACACGGGTTCGAGCCCTGGTCCGGGAAGATCCCACATGCTGTGGAGCAACTAAGCTTGTGTGCCACAACTACTGAGCCTGCGCTCTAGAGCCCGTGCGCCACAACTACTGAGCCCACATGCCTAGAGCCCGTGCTCCGCAACAAGAGGAGCCACCTCTATGAGAAGCCCGTGCACTGCAACGAAAGTAGCCCCCGTTCGCTGCAACTAGAGAAAAGCCCGTGCGCAGCAACGAAGACCCAACGCAGCCAAAAATAAAAAAATAAATTTGTAAAAAAAAAAAAACCCTCTACAGGGCCAAGATAGGTGAAGTCAGATTAAGAAGCATAGAAGTTGGTTAAGACTTTGGTGGCAATTCTGTTAAGGCCTCTTTGGCTAAATCAGAGTTCAAGGCTGAAGTGTGTACGTAGAACATGAAGTAAGATGGGGATGCCACTGGTTCTTGGGGCAGGTACACAGAGGCCGAAGCCCCCAGAAGTCATTCCAAGAAGTGGAAAAGAAATGTGAGAGATCGGGTAGCATAAGTATTAATGACAGCATGTTTGGGGTGTTGAAATCTTTGACTAATAGCTTAATAAATCATGGATTAATAGTGAGAGGTCTCTGGTGGGGAAATCAAAGTTCTTAACCGATCAACTGATATGTAGATAGAATGTTCCCAAGTTAGGTTGTTAAAACTCTGTCAGAATGTACTTAACAAAGCAAGTGGTACTAAATGGGAGGCTGAATTGCCTCGCCTTGTTGACTGCATTGAAAGCAAATCATCTCAAGTGGGTCCCCCACCATCCGAATGCTATCCCTTTTGGAGAGTGCCAGCCGATAGAGGAAATGGATCCCAGCAGGAGCAGATCTCGAAGTGTTTAATCTCTTACTGCTGCTGCAGCAGCGCTGATGGGCTTCAGAGAGCCAGGATAAAAACTGGGGTTTCTGTTTCTCAGTCTCTTGAGACAAGCGAAAGAAAGGAGATGATGTGAAAACCCTGGAAGAAGGTGTCAAACCTTCTTTTTGGGGGGATGGTGTTGCATGGTGTTGGGCTTGGAGGAATAATGTTCTTTGGTAGGTTGCTCAGAGAAGGGCTCATTTCAGGAGGTCATATTAGGGTGAGACCAGTAAGGTCAGAAGGAGCAGCCATGCAAAGAGGTTGGGGATGAGGCTGGGGGTGGTAGGGAAGAATGTTCTAGGCAGAGGGAACAGTGCTGGGAGGAAAGAGCTTGGTATATTTGAGCAACTGAAAGGTGGTCAGTGTGGCTGAAATCAGTGTGTGGGGGAGGATGATGAAGGGGGAGGGGGAGATTGGGCACCAGACATGGTTAGAGAGGCAGGAAGGGAAGCATTATGATTCGCCAACTGGACCATGATACAAAGTTTGGATTTTTGTGGCATCTAAAAACATAAAACAAACTAGTGAATATAACAAAAAAGAAACAGACTCACAGGTACTGAGAACAAACTAGAGGTTACATGATCAGATTTCTATTTGTAAAAGCCACTATGGCTTCTACAAGGAGAATGGATTGGGGGGAAACAAGTGGAAGCAGGCAAACCAGTATGGAAGCAATTACAAAAGTCAGGAGGAGACACGGTGATGGCTTGGTCTAGGGTGGTGGTACCAATAGAGGTTGAGAGAGGCCGAAGGATTAAGGGTATAATTCGGTGGCAAAAAATGAGGATCTAGGGCTTCCCTGGTGGTGCAGTGGTTGAGAATCTGCCTGCCAATACAGGGGACACGGGTTCGAGCCCTGGTCTGGGAAGATCCCACATGCCGTGGAGCAACTGGGTCCGTGAGCCACAATTACTGAGCCTGCGCGTCTGGAGCCTGTGCTCCGCAACGAGAGAGGCCGCGATAGTGAGAGGCCCGCGCACCGCGATGAAGAGTGGCCCCCACTTGCCGCAACTAGAGAAAGCCCTCGCACAGAAACGAAGACCCAACACAGCCATAAATAAATAAATAAATAAATAAAATTTACAAAAAAAAAAAAAATGAGGATCTAGTGATGGATTGGCTGGCGGAGAGGGATCATTAGAATGGGAGGAAGATAGGATAATACCCAGGTTTCTGTCTTGAGCTACTGATGGTATGTGGTAGAGCCATTTTCTGGCTTGACTTCTAGCTATTGGCCCAGTTTTATTCTGACATTTTATTCCTTTAGGCTCTTGCTAAGTCTAGGTCTTAGTCGTCGTTCTTCCTCACTCTTATGCCTGCTCAGTGTCCAGAGACTAAAAAAAAACCAGCTTCTCTCCTGAGCGAGTTGTGCCTCTTGCCAATAGAATTGAAAAATGGAGCTCCTTTTGGGTTATCAGCACCACATGACTCTCCTCTCTTGCATGCAGGGCTGGATTACTGAATGATTTAGAATCAGGTCTTCCTGCTCAGCCCTAATATGAATGCATTACCTGTTGATTATCTCAGACACAACTTATTACCCTGAATTTAAGACTCTTTCAGCGATGTTTCAATTAATGTGGCAATGAGTGTGCGCATTTGAATGGCCAAGCAATAGCCAGGATTTAATTGATTTAATTTGCATATCTCATTCTGAAAGAATTATATGTTGTAAATTCACCCACTGGCAGGACCTGACTGTTGCTGCCTTCTTTGTGAATGCAAAGTTAGCTTCCGTGGTTGCCCTTAGATCACTTAAGATTCGTAGTGTTTGTTCCATCTTTTAAAAGGAGAGTTTCGAACCCTCTTGGGAAATGAATGAGAGTTCAGGGGAAGGCTGAGAGTATGACTAGATTGCTTGTGAGAGGACCAGGAGACCCTGAGACTAGCATCACCTTGGAGCCATCTTCAAGGGATCTTTCAGGGACTGTTTCTTTGGGAGCTGAAGTCAAAGCAGATGGTTCTTTGATGGAAAGAATAATGGGAAAGAGAGTTATTGTATCTTTCCAGGCAAAGATACATTTCTCAGAAATCTGGATACCTGTGTGGATACTTTTGGAAGTTTTTGGAAAAGAGAATGTGTAAAATGCAAACTGATGGAAATCTTATTTTTCATACATACACCTGTATATAAACTATATTATACATATAAGTACACACAAACACATATACAGCTGGTAATCACCAAGTATGCACCAGCACAATTATACTAGCTTTTGAAATGCTGACATATTTTCATAGCACTTGGTAAATAGCTGCTGCTTTCACGTGCTCCTCTTGCCACTGTATAACCCACGGTCTCCCCATGATCCAGCAGGTGAAGTGACAAAACTTGGCCCTTGGAGGGTACCTCCAGGCCCCTGCCCCAGTCCTACAGCCAGCATCCTTTCTGATTGGTTCCTGAATTTACAGGTTGTTAACTATTTCGAATATCATTTGTGTGGATTGGGCATGTAATTGGGGTCTGGCTAAATGTGTGTTCTTTTCTCTTGGCACAGTGATTGGTTCAGTGCAGTAAATGTCAGCCCTAAGATATATGATGGACATGTTAGAAAAAGGAGGTTTTTCTCTTTGTGCTGGTGTTTCTAAGTAGATCAGCATCTGGTGGTCAATTTACTATTATGAGGAGAGCCAGCCACCATCTTGGAAAACAAAGTTGAGCTATGAAAAAAAAGCACATTCCTAATGGATACCATCCAAGCATCTGGATTCTGCCATGCTGATGCCCACAGACCTGCTGACCTTTTTAGTTATGTTGGCAATAATACCCCTTTCAGTTTAACTCAAATCAAGGTGGGGTCTTGCCATGTGTAAGTGAAGAGGGCTGACTGGTACATCTTATTCAGCAGAGTAAGCCACTGGGACTCTTGGGAACAATACAAATTAAGAGGCACGTGGACATAGAGGACTTTGTCAAGGATGTAAAAATGGAAATGTCAGAGAAATGGGAGGAGAACCCACACAGTTGCTTGTACAAAGAGCTCTGTCTGCCAAGGCAAATATGGTTTCTTCTCTTAAGTAAGTCTTGGGGCAGGGTCACCTTTGCATACTGACCAGGCACATAGCCTCCTTTTTCTGTTGAAGGTCATATGCAATCCATATAATTTGCTTCCAATCCATATAATTATTTCGTTTGTTTTAAAAACACTTTTTAAAAATCAGCAGTTCAAAGGGAAATGCCAGTAAGGCATTTTCCTTAATTCTACTGGATCTGAAGAAGTGGATTCTGATTTAAAGATGTTCTATCATAATGCCTTCAAGCACTGTATTCTTTTCCTCCTTGGCTAATATCAGTTTAAATGGGGACCACTTCATTTTGAAATTTGTACTTTTGATTTCATGGCAAACTAACTTAATAATAATGTGGTAGCATCAGTAATAACAATATTGATCACTTACTGCATACCAAAGACTGTTCTAAGCTCTTTGTGTGCAGCTGGGCTGTGAGGATGGCAACCATTATTAACCCCACTTTAGAGACGAGCAAACTGAGGTGTAGAAAGACTGTGAAATGTGCCCAAACTCATACAATTAGTAAGTGACCAAGCTGGGTCATTGAGCTCACCTTTATTACACTTTTGTAGGAAAAATTTTTTTCTATTATGAACACACATATGGAAAAACTAACCTTCAAAGGGCTAGATTTTATGCTGTCTGACATTCATTTTATTTGACTTTTAATTTCTTAGTCCTTCGATGATGTCTCATTGCTCTGTATATCACCTCTAAGTCAATAATTTACAAGGCCTCTCATTAAAAACAAATAATAATTCTCTTTTTTTTCTGGGCAACTCTGATGACCAGGCTCTCTAGCCCTCTCCCCAACCTGTTAAAAGTTATTGCCTTCCATGGATCATTTTGTGTGATTTCTGAAACATCGCAACCAATATTTTATCCTCGGTTGCTTAATAAATACAATCAACACTGCAGCCCTTCGTGTTTCGTGAGAACCGCTCTTTGATTTCTCAGCAATAATGAATCTACCAGAGGAACAGCCTGGAGGGATGCTATTTCTTGTAGAATGGGGTGAAAAATTTTGCCCATAAAATAAAACCAGAAAATCTGGAGCTTCCCTCCATGCTATTTCATGATTTTTCACTGCTGCAATGGCTTTAAGCTCTGTGATGGTTATCCCTCTGCATCACGGCACATGCAAATAATTTCTCAAGTGACCGTTAAGAGATCCAGGCGTAGACCAGTTCAGATTTTTGATGAGTATTAAAGTAGGTATATGTTCCTTTAGAGGAGAGTTTCTTACAAATGCCAAAGCAAGACATACAAAAGATGATAAAGTCTCATATCTTTCAAATTTAAATTCTTTGTAAAACATGTTTGAGTCAAGCCCCCGCCTTGCTTTTATTTTTACTCACTGGGAGGAGATGGTTTTTACCCACCACGTATCTTTTCTGAACTGCCAACTAAAAAAGAAATATGGCCAAAGAAAGCTTCATGGGAGAACTATTCCAGAACCTCTCAGCTTGTTAGCAGTGAGGAGAAAGCAGAGCAGTTGTCGGTAATGAAGTCATTCTAGCAGCTGCCTCCTGTGGCGAGACCTGCCTGTCTTAGCACAAAAAGAGTTCGCAGTCACTGTTTGATTTTTTGGAGGGGAAACAAAAATTCTTGGCCCTTAGCTTCCTCAAAATGGTTGGTTCATCCCTTCAGTGTACCCAGGCTGATTATTTTTTTTTACCTCTTTAGGGTAAAAGAGTTGGAACATTCTATACAGGTTTCTAATTTTTGGTTGAGTCTCTCTATAATCTGAGTTGGGCTGACTCAGATCTGCCTACTAGACGAGCCTGTCCACCTAGACAGCGTGATGGGTTTCGAGATGTGCCCTTGATCCACTGTAGTTCCGTAAGAGTCTTCCTCCTCCACCCACCAAGGTTCCTCTGCCAAAGCTATGAAAAAAGACTTGTTTTTACTACGAGGAATCCTAAACATGTAGGGAATGAATGCGGGTGCTGCTCATGATGGCTTGCCACCATGAAGACTGGACCTATCTGAAGGTGAAGCCAGATAGATTCAGGACGATATAAGAAATGGAGGGAGATGCAGAATTCCTTGGACTTTGCTTGGACCTCTGGGTCAAACTATGTTTAAGTCTGTTAACTTTTTGATTCCTCAGTTTTATCGTCCTATAGATTTCCTTTTGCTTCTACTGGTTTTAGGTGGGTTTCTGTCACTTGTCATACAGAGTTCTGACTCAAATTATGTAACTTAACATGATTTGATGTTCCCCTTCCTAAATTTATAGCTAGAAACCATCTCTTTTTTGTAAAAATGGTCATGGAGATTGTAGCATCTTGTTTCTCACAGAAATCCACATTTCATTGTGGGAGGGATTCTGAGAGCCTCGCTTCAGGCGCACATTGGAGCTCCTTGTGGGTGGGAGCGTGGACAGTTCAGCCCTTTTGTGGTGGTAGAGTGGACACTGGGTGAATGAGGCTGTGTTCTTTAAAACTGGGGTGACCACATCAGCAATGAATGTTAGATTATATCTTGTACTTTTCTCAGGAGTCTTTTTAACAAGCACCTTTTTAGGTGTAAGACTCATTTATTCATTCAATATTTTGGAATCTCGACTCTGGGGATGAGTGTAGTTAACTTTAAACAAAGGAGAGACTGTATAACTCCAGTGTTTACAAACTGTAATGGCTCCACATTGCCTAGAGAAAAAAAGGTCAAATTTTTGGTCCTTCTCAATCCAATCCTAATGTGCCTTCGAAGCCATAGCTCCCACCATACTTTCTCAGAGAGTTTGTGTGACAGGCATACTGTGATATTGACGTCTTAACAAGCCTTCATTCCCCCCACTCCCTATGACCACCGTTACCTTTGCTCACACGAATCCCTTGGATATGGATGCACTTCTTTGCCTACTCGTTTTTCAAGATATGGATCAGGTAGCACTTATTCCATGACCTGATGTTCACATTATGATCAAACCCTCCTTTAAGCTCCGAATGTATTTTTTGACATTCCTCTTATTAGATTTATCACATCATAATAAAGTTAATTTGTGTTTTTTCCTTTATTATGCTATGAGTATTTATCTCTTTTACCCTTTTATCTTCAGTGCTCCAAACAAACTAGGTCAATTTCTCTTTTATATTCTGTTGTGACATCACATATTTCTTTACAGTATTTGTCATGATTGCAACTTTATAGTTGTTTGTGTGAATTTTGGATTAATTTGTTTCTTCTTTACTAGATCAGAAGCCTAAAAGGGCCCGGATCAAGACTAATTTTGCTTACCAGTGTATCCCTCCTGCCTTACAGAGTCCCTGATACATAATAAGTGCTAAAAAATAATCATTGAATAGATGGGTAAAATTTTGTTGAATGAATGAATGAATGAATAAATGTTATTCTCCTTCAGGAATATTAGTAGTTTAAAAAGAGGAGCCAAGAGAAGATAATACTTTCCTCTGTTGGAGACAACTAGTAATGCCAGTAATAGTGATATTTCAAGGTGAGGGGTATTTAAAAACAAAGTTTAAATTTCAGTCTTAAACAAAAGTTGAAGAAACCACACAAAGAACTTTATCCCCCCTAGAACCACTTGAGAGTAAGTTGCAAACATAGTGTTCGTTCATCCCCCAACCCTTTAGAGTATACTTGACGTAAAAGAGGACATTCTCCTGTGTAACTAGAATGCAACTACCAACATCAGGAAACATTAATAAATGACTGTCATTTAATCCACAGGCCCCATTCACGTTTTGTCAATTGTTGCGTTAATGTCCTTTATAGTAAATGGATCTAATCTTGGATCGCACGTTACATTTGGTTGTGGTGTCTCTTTAGTCTCCTTTTATTTAACTGAATAAGTTTGTTAGCTTGACTTATAAAACAGGTCCCTATAGTATGTAGACCTCCATTTGTACTCTTGCCCCGGCCCTGCAAATGTTACTGGTGGGGCTTTCTCAGATCTCCCTATCTACCCCACTACTTGTGTGACTCCCTAAATTTATCATTTTCTTGAACTCTAGAGACAACTCAGAGATTATTGTCAAATTCTGTGCATTGGAGAGGATTGGATGTGTTTGTCCCTATAGTAGCCATTGGCATCTGCTTCATCGTCACACAACCTTGTATACTCTCAGGGACTCCTGTGTGCAGTGTCTTCTTTTGGTTAAGGTCTGATGGTAGTTGACAGTTAAAACCGGGCTCTAACTAACAAGAAGGTTAATACACTTCAAAAATGAATCTGGTCTTTTAGAGTTGCCCAGCTTATTGTTTATCTCCTCACAGGTTGGTGTTGATCTATAACACAATGGTGTGTTTGTGCCACTGGCTCCTCCAGAGTTCCTGTGGAATCTCAATTTGAACAGTGCAGGGTGCAAGTGTTTCTAGAAAGGAAGCTCCTCCCCTTCCAGTAGGGAACTAGCTGATGTTAACTGCCTCCACTCTACCTTCCTTCTCACCGCCACTTTGATCACATGCATTTTTCTTATCACAAAAGCGATACATGTATATAGAAGGGAAAAAAAAATATGCAAAGAGAAGAAAATAACAACGCCAACAATCCTACCAGGCACAGACAGTCTCTGATAACATATCAGTTTATATCTTTAGAATCACCTGGGGAGCTTTTAAGGAATACCAATGCCTGTACCTCTCTCCCAAAGATTCTGATTCCAGTGATCGAGAGTGGGCCTGGGCAGGGGTCGTTAGTTAAGGTCTAATGTGCAGGCGAAAACCACAGGTCTGGGCATTTAGTATACAAAATGTATATTTTACCAAAATGGGCATTCTATAATACAGTTTTATAATCTGATTTTATCATTTAACAGTTTATTACAAACATCTTTCCATAGAAGGATGAGTTATCTAACCCATCTGTTCAATGACCTTATCGTATGATTTAACCTACTTAACCATTCTCTTGTGGTTGGATAGGCAGGAAGTTTTCACCCAGGCCAGGGGACAGAGCAGGGGTGGGGGTTGAGGGTGGGGATGGAAGCAGAAAATGCATCAGAAAGCTCACTGGTGCCAAGAAAACTGAAGCAAGCTTGGTTTGGGTTATGACAGATGAAACAAAGACTGGAATTCTTTCACTGTAAAGCTATGATTTTCAGTGGGACAGTCTCTAAATAATTGCTAGTTAGCCATAGACACAACTGGAAATTCTTTCAGTTACTTATTTCTCATTCATTCATTCATTCTTTCAGTCAACACATACAGAACACTACTTAGGGTCTACTACTAGACATACGAAGATGGATAAGATTTTGTTCTTCAACTCAAGGAGTTTATAATCTAAGAAGAGCTGAGACAGATATACAAATAGTGACATGCGTATTTATTGAGCACGTACTCTGTTCCAGGTATTCTTCTAGTCATGTTAAGTCAATTTCCTCAATTAATGTTCACCACTACCTGATGAAATCAGTAGTATCATTACCCCATTGTACAGATGAGGAGACTGAGGCCTAGAGAGGTTACTTTGTCCAAGGTTATATAGCCAAGGATGTCTGGCTCCAGAGTCCAAGCTCTTAATCTCTGTACCCTGCTACATCAATGAATATGCCAAAGGACTGTATGTACCATAATAAGGTTCATAAAGGAGGAAGTGGTGAACTCTAATGTGAGGAGAAAGGAGGAGGAGTTTCAGAAAAGACTTTGGACTCAGACCAATTATTTCATTTTATAAGGGAGAATACCGTAAGGAGGGAGGATATGTAGATACTTGCCATACGTATTCATAGTGCTGTTTGTTGGGAATTTTTTATTTCCTCTCTATGTCTACTATGTCTGCATAGCCCATGGGAGCTGCCGAAGACCAGTCGAGTTAGCCTGGTAGCCAGTAGAGTGTGGGTGGATCCACTGATGCATCAGTCCCAGGTGGGACAGTGGAGACCCCAGGCTGAGAAGGATGGAACATCTGCAATGGGAGAAAGGCCAAGCTTGCACCTTTTGACTAGGTGCAGATAAAAGTATGCACAGAGGAAAGAGGGTAACATCACTTCAAGTTCCTTCTCCTAAGGGGAGGCCACTGAACCAAGAACTGAGAAGATAAGACTCAAGAGAAAATCTGACTTATTGTGAAATCTGAGGGAACTGCTCAAGGAGTTCTGATCAATAGATTTATCTAGAGAGATATTCCAGAATGCCTACTGCTACAACCCACATTGCTATAGGTGCCCTGGCTGGCTGGCAGAGGATGCTGGTTAAAATCTACTGGACTTGTGAAGCAGAAATAAGCACAGAAATAGATCTTGTCAGTAGGGGGCAGAAAATCGCATGGTGAGAATTAGAAAGCAGATCACCCCTGGAGAGTGTTAAAAAGTTCTTATATACACTGATAACCTTCTTTAACAGAGTGGATCCTGGCCTTGGTTCTATGAACATCTAGATGGGTTTCTTTATACAAGTATGAAAGTGGGAACTGTAGAGATATGAATGCTGTAGAAAGATGCTTTGCATCAAAGGAAAAATGAGATCTTGCCCCAAATGGGCTTAAAGATGAAAGAAAGTTTGGCTCATAAGAGGAAGTCTAACAGTAGAAGGACTTCAGGGTTGGTTGATTCAGCACTCAAGGAATTCGGCTGTATTAATCAGTGTAAGAAATGTCATGTGCTATGTCTTAGTCTACTTGCTCTGCCGTAACAAAATACCATAAACTGAGTGGCTTAGAATCAGCAGAAATCTGGAGCTTAGAAGTCCAAGATGAGGGTGCTAGCATGGCCAGGTTCTTTTGAGGGCTCTCTTTTGGGTTGCAGACTGCCAACTTCTTGTTATACCTTTACGGGGCTGAAAGAGAGAGAAAAAGCTCTCTGGCCTCTTCTTATAAGGACACTAATACCATTCATGAGGGCTTCACCCTCATGACCTAATTACCTTGCCAAGGTCTTACCTTGAATGCCATGACACTGGCGATTAGATTTCAACATATGAATTTGTGGAGGACACAAACATTCAGTCTATAATGTGCTACAGCAAACTAGTCCTGAGATCTCAGTGGCTTCACACAATACAACAGTACTGCTCATGTACGTAATCATTCTATGGAAATGGAGACTTCTTCTGCCTCCATGGACCTTGCCTTCTTTTATGCTGTAGCCCTGCCATCTTGAACATGGCTGCAGAATCATCTGCAGGCACAATCCAGCCTGCAGAGGGAGAAAGCAAGAATGTGGAGGATCAAGCAGGATGTTTCAGAGGCCAGGCCTAGAAGCTGTAAACATAATTTCCATCCATAATCCACTGGTCAGGGCTCAATTTTGTGGCACTGCCTAATTTCAGGGGAGGCTATTAACTGAGCTTTGCTGGGTGCCCAGGAGGAAAATAAAATGAGTTTGGTGAGCTTACTGTATTATCTCTATCTCATGAGTTCACCTTCCTTCTCCTCTGGTAGCAAGATGGCTCCATCACTTCCATGGTGTCACGTCTAATCACCATGGCTGAGGGAAGAAAAGAAACTGTCTCTTTTTTTGGTTGTCTCCTTTGAATGAGGACACTTTTTCCAGAAGCCCTGCAGCAAACCGTCCCTCACTACTTATTGACCATCAATTGCTGCCCCTACCTGCACATATCACTGGAAGGGGAATGGGATTCCTCTTTGACATGTCAAGCCTGCTGTTGGAGCTGGGGAGGGAGGAAACGTCCTCTGAAGCACAGAGTTGCTTGTATACGTGGATTCCTAAAAATTTCAGGGTTCTATTAGAATGCAGAAGAGGGAAATGTTGCTGATTATATAAACATCAGTGTCTGGTGTGTTTATTCTGCATACTCCAGAGGGACTAGGTTGGTTTCTCTGGGAGATGAGTGAGAAGGGCAGTAAGGAGAAAGGTTGATGAAATGGCGGGAGCTCTGATGCGACTGTTCTCCTGGTCCCCTGTCCTCTAATAAATTCTTCCTTGCTCTCAGCATTGCTTTTGCAGAAACTGGCAAGGGACCGAATTTCTCATCTGGGTTGACAGAGGAAACAGAACACATGCAGAAGGTGGAGATATAGGAGAGATGGAGAAGTGGTAGAAGACATTGGGAGGGCAATGTAATTGTGGGTTAAAACCGAGTTAGTCTAAATGTCAGATGAAGAGAGGTCTCAGCAGCAGCCATACAGATAACAAGAGGACACCTGCAGATTTGGGGATTTTTACCTGAAAGCATCATCATTCCAGAAACTGTAACACTAAGAAAAACACCTTTAGTCTGGGGGAGACTTAGGATTTGTGGAATTCTTTAAGTAGTTTAATGTGCTATTTACTACCAGGTACATGTTGATTCTCCCTCACTGCTTTAATAAAATAAGACATGGAAGTGAAGAAATGCAAGGCTATCCAGGAGGGTGAGGTTCCAGAGATGTGGATGGGAGCTGGGGCTAAGTTGAGCGTGATTTACCCCCTAGGAACTAATGCAAAGATTTTCTTCTGTCAAGGAATTTTCAATGATGAACATGCCCAATGGACATCCATTGAAGTGGTAACAAATCCAAAGTTCTCTTCAAACAGATGTCCCAAAGGCTTTGATGTGCCCATGGGTGACCAAAGCATGTTCCTTGGGAGGTACTGTGATGTAGAGAATAAAAGTATGGCTTCTGAGTCAGAGAGTCCTGGGTTCCAAGTTCCAATCTACTTCCAGCTGTTTGACCTTGTGTGGCTAACTTAACCTCTTTAATCTCAGTTTCTTTAACTGTGTCATATATCAGGGTCATTATGCAGTTTCTAAGGGGTAGTTAAAGTAAAAATGCTTGACAGAGTTTCCTGGATGGTGAAAAGTGCTTAATAAAGGCTGATCTTGTTACTGTGATTTAGTGTATAACACAGCAGCTGTGGTGGTAGAAACTGAGATGCGCTTTGTGGATTACATACGGGTGAATAAAAAGTCCACACACAGCACTGTGGAAGAAGACTCTCTCAAACCACTTTTTAAGAACAGGCTGTATTGTGACCTCTCTAGCATGGTTGGAAACCAAAATAGAGGGCATAGTGCCCTTCTTGGGAAGAGGAGCTCTGCTTTTAAAGATGTTTGACATTTTTTTGTGAGATTTTAATGAGCACACACGGTGATTGTGTCACCATGCATTTAGCTAGATGTATTTTAAACAACTAAGAATTTCATTCAAGTAAAACTTCTGTACATGTGTAGATGAAAAGACTGATCTGTCCCTGATGCATTCATTATCTGTCTGTCTACCTACCTACCTACCTACTTACCTACCTACCTGTCTATCTCTGTCCATCTATCTGTCCATCCATCTGTCCATTTATCCATTCCTGGCGCTGGGTAATGTCTATGGTTTATAAATGATAAAGAATTTCCTGCACTAAAGTAGCTTACAAGCTGTGAGGGAGAAATGCAAGTGTACTGAACATTAGGATTAAAGTATTCATGGGATGCTTGAAAGCAGCACAGAAGGGTACTCCTTCCAGATTGGCAGTCAGCCAAGAAGGCTTGGCGTGCTTGTAAGGGGAAGCTGTAGTCCCTTGCTCCTCAAAGTGTGGTCCTTGAAGTCGGAGCCTCAGCATCACCTGGGAGCTTGTAAGAAATGCAGAATCTTAGACCCCACTCTTGACCTTCTGAATCAGAACCTGCATTTGACAAGACCCTCAAGCAATGTGATGCCCATTAAAGTTTGTGAAGGATTTCTGTGGAGTTACTGGTCAGGGGTAACATTGTAAATGGTCTGTCAGTAATGGTTAGATCCTTTACTAGGGATGACATGCCACTGAAAAGCTGTTGTTTAGGGAGTTGGTATGGTCAGATTTGTTCTTTGTTTTATTATCATTTATTTTATATGTTAGCATTTAATATATTTCTTTTTTCTCTTTCTTTTTTAATTGAAGTATAGCTGACATATATTAGTTTCAGGTGTACAACATAGTGATTCGACGTTTATATACATTACAAATTGATCACCACAATGAGTCTAGTAACCATCTGCCACCATACTAAGTTATTACAATATTATTGACTATATTTCCTATGCTGCATATTACATCCTTGTGACCTATTTATTTTATAACATGAAATTTGTACCTCTTAATCTCCCTCACCTATTTCGCCAACCTCTCATGCCCCTCCCTCTCGTGACCACCATTGCGTTCTCTGTATCTGTGAGTCTGTTTTGTTTTGTTGGTTGGTTTGTTTTGTTTTTTAGATTCTACATATAAGTGAAACCATATAGTATCAGTCTTTCTCTGTCTGACTTATTTCTCTTAACATAGTATACTCTAGGTCCATCCATGTTGTTGCACATGGCAGTATTTCATCCTTTTTTATGGCTGAAAAATACTCCATCGTATATACCATGTCTTCTTTATCCGTTCATTTATCTATGGACATATAGGTTGCTTCCATATCTTGGCAGTTGTAAATAATGCTGCAATGAACATAGGGGTGCCTCTTTCTTTTCAAATAAGTGTTTTTCTTTTCTTCAGATAAATGCCCAGTAGTGGAATTGCTGTATAGTATGGTAGTTCTATTTTTAATTTTTTGAGAAACCTCCACACTGTTTTCCATAGTGACTGCATATATTTATATTCTGCATATATTTACATTCCCACCAACAGTGCACAAAGGTTTCCTTTTCTCCACATACTTGCTAACACTTATATGTTGTCTTTTTGATAATAGCCATTCTGATAGATGTAAGGTATTGATTAGTATCTCATTGTGGTTTTGAATTGCAGTTTCCTGATGGTTAGTGGTGTTGACCATCTTTTTCAGGTGTCTGTTGGACATCTGTATGTCTTCCTTGGAAAAATGTCTGTTCAGGTCCTCTGCCCCCTTTTTAATAGAATTTTTGTTCTTTGATGTTGAGTTATATGAGTTCTTTATATATTTTGGATATTAACCCTTTATTGAATATATCATTTGCAGATAACCTCCATTCAGTAGGTTGCCTTTTTGTTTTGTTGATGGCTTCTTTCACTGTGCAGAACTTTTTAGTTTGATTTGATCCCATTTGTTAAATTTTGCTTTTGTTGCCCTTGCCTCAGGAGACATTTCAAAAATATTGCTAAGACCAATGTCAAAGAGCGTGCTGCCTGTGTTTTCTTCTAGGAGTTTTACAGTTTCATCTTACATTTACGTCTTTAATCCATTTTGAGTTTATTTTTGTATATGATGCAAGAAAGTGGTCCAATTTCAGTCTTCTCCATCTGTCCAGTTTTCCCAACACCATTTATTAAAGAAACTGTCTTTTCCCCACTGTATTTTTTTGGCACCTTTGTCATAAATTAATTGACCATATAAATGTGGGTTTATTTCTGGATTTTCTATTTTGTTCCAATGATCTGTGTCTGTTTTGGTGCTAGTACCATACAGTTTTGATTACTATGTCCTTGTAGTATAGTTTGAAATCAGGGAGCATGATACTTCTAGCTTTGTTCTTCATACTGATTGCTTTGACTCTTTAGGGTCTTTTGTGGTTCCATACAGATTTTAGAATTATTTGTTCCAGTTCTATTAAAAATACTATTGGTATTTTGATAGGGATTGCCTTGAATCTATAGATAGCTTTGGATAGTATGGACATTTTTAACAATATTAATTCTTCCAATCCATGAGCATAGTATATCTTTCCATTTATTTGTGTTGCCTTCAATTTCTTTTATCACCGTCTTACAGTTTTCAGAGTACAGCTCTTGGTTAACCTTGGTTAAGTTTATTTCTAGGTATTTTATTCTTTATGATGCAACTGTAATTAGAATTGTTTTCTTCATTTCTCTGTGTGATAGTTTTTTATTAGTGTTTAGATATGCAAGAGATTTCTGTATGTTGATTTTGTATCCTGCAACTTTACTTAATTCCTTTATTCATTCTAATAGGTTTTTTTTTTTGGTGGAGTCTTTAGGGTTTTCTGTATATAGTACGTCATCTGCAAGTAGTGATGGTTTTACTCCTTCCTTTCCAATTTGGATGCATTTTATCTCTTTTTCTTTTATGATTGCTTTGGCTAGGTCTTCCAATACTATGTTAAATAAGAGTGGCGATAATGAGCATCTTTGTCTTGTTTCTGACCTTAGAGAAAAAGCTTTTAGCTTTTTATTGTTGAGTATGATATTAGTTGTGGGTTTGTCGTATATCGCCTTTATTATGGTGAGGTATATTCCTTCTGTACCCATGTTGTTGAGAGTTTTTAATCAGAAATGGATGTTAAATTTTGTCAAAAGCTTTTTCTCTATCTATTGAGAGATCATATGATTTTTATCCTTTGTTTGTTAATGTGGTATATCACATTGATTGATTTGCACATATTGAAGCATCCTTGAACCCCTGGAATAAACCCCACTGATCCTGGTGTATGATCCTGTAAATGTACTGTTGAATTTGGTTGGTTAATATTTTGTTGAGAATTTTTGCATCTGTGTTCATTAGTGATATTGGCCTGTAATTTTCTTTTTCTATAGTGTCTTTATCTGGTTTTGGTATCAGGGTAAGTCTGGCCATGTAGGATGAATTTGGAAGTCTTTCTTTATGCATTTTTTGGAAATATTTTGAGAAGGATAGGTATTAACTCTTCTTTAAATGTTTGGTGGAATTCACCTGTGAAGGCAGCTAGTCCTGGACTTTTGTTTGTTGGGAGCTTTTTGATTGCTGATTCAGTTTCATTACTAGTAATTGATTTGTTCAGAGTTTCTATTTCTTCCTCATTCAGTCTTGGAAGATTATATGTTTCTAAGAATTTATCCATTTCTTATAGGTTGTCCAATTTGGTGACATATAATTTTTTGTAGTAATCTCTTATGATCCTTCGTATTTCTGTGATGTTTGGTTGTAACTTCTTTTGTTTATCTCTTTAAAGAATCAGCTCTTAGTTTCATTGATCTTTTCTATTGTTTTTTTAGTTTCTATTTCATTTATTTATGGTGTGATCTTTATATTTCCTTCCTCTGCTAACTTGGGCTTTATTTGTTCTTCTTTTTTGAGTTCCTTTAGGTGTAAGTTTAGATTGTTTATTTGAGATTTTTCTTGTTTCCTGTGATATCACTATAAACTTCCCTCTTAGAACTGCTTTTCTTGCTGCCCATAGATTTTTTTTAATTTAATTTTTATTTTATATTGTAGTATACTTGATTTACCGTGTTGTGTTAGTTTCAGGTGTACAGCAATGTGATTCAGTTATACATATGCATACATCCATTCTTTTTCAGATTCTTTTCCCATATAGGTTATTACAGAATATTGAGTAGAGTTCCCTGTGCTATACAGTAGGTCCTTGTTGATTATCTGCCCATAGATTTTGGATTGTTGTATTTATATCTCCAGGTATTTTTTGATTTCTTCGTTGACCCATTGGTTGTTTAGAAGCAGTTATTTAGCCTCCATGTGTTTTTGTTTTTTTCCACTTTCCTTCTTGTAATTGATTTCTAGTTTCATACTGTTTTAGTTGGAAAAGATGCTTGATATGATTTCAGTCTTTTTAAATCTATTGAGACTTGTTTGTGGCCTGACATGTGGTCTTTCCTGGAGAAAGTTCCATGTGTGCTTTAAAAGAATGTTCACTCTCCTGCTTTCGGACGGAATGTTCTTTATATATCTAGTAAGATACAATATATATTTATCTGATCTAATGTGTCATTTAAGTCCCATGTTTACTTGATTTTCTGTTTTACATTGATGTAACTGGGGTGTTAAAGTCCCCTACTTTTATTGTATTTCTGTCCATTTTTCCCTTTATGTCTGTTGATATTTGCTGCTTTTATTTAAGTGCTTCTATGTTGGGCCCATAGATACTTATGAGTGTTGTATTGTCTTGTTGGATTGATCCCTTTATCATTATGTAATGCCTTCTTTGTCTCTTGTTGCAGTGCCTTTTTTTTTTTTTTTAGTCTGTTTTGTGTGATGTAAGTACTGCTACGTCACCTTTCTTTTTATTTCCATTTGCATGGAATATCTTTTTCCATTCTTTCACTTTCAGTCTGTGTGTGTCTTTAGATCTGAAGTGAATGTTTTATACGGAGCATATGGATGGGTCTTGTTTTTTTCATCCATTTAGCCACCCTGTGTCTTTTGATTGGAGCATTTAGTTCATTTACATTGAAAATAATCATTGATAGGTATGTACTTATTGCCATTTTGTTCATTGTGTTCTTTTTATTTTTTTGGTAGTTGTTCTTTTGTCTTGGTCTTCTGTCTTCCCTTGGGATTTGATGAGTTTCTTTAGTTTTGTGTTTGTAGCCCTTTCTCTTTATTTTTTGTATATCTTTTACAGGTTTTTGGTTTGTGGTTACCATGAGGTTCATATATAACAACCTATGTACATAGTAGTCTATTTTAAGTTGATGGTCACTTAAGTTTGAACTCATTCTAAAAGCACTGCATTTTTACTGCCCCCACCAAAGTTTTATGTTTGTGACATCATATTTTACATCTTTTTATTTTGTGTATGGCTTAACTAATTATTAGAGATATAGATGATTTTCCTACTTTTGTGTTTTAAACTTCATCCTAGCTTTAAAGGTGGTTGACCCATGACCTTTACTATATGTTTGCTTTATCAGTGAGTTTTTTTCTTTCATAATTTTCTTGTGTCTAATTATTCCCATTTCTTTTTCATTTAAAGAAGTCCTTTTAGCATTTCTTATAAGGCTGGTTTACTGATGATGAACTCCTTTAGCTTGTCTGGGAAATGTTATTTCTTTTTCAATTCTGAATGATAATCTTGCTGGGTAGAGTTTTCTTGGTTGTTAGTCTTTTTCTTACAGCATTTTGAATCTATCATGACATTCTCTTCTGGCCTATAAATTTCTGCTGAATAGTCAGCTGACAGTCTTATGTAGGTTCCCTTGTACCTTACTAGTCATTTTTCTCTTGCTGCTTTTATGATTCTCTCTTTATCTTTAAATTTTGACAATTTAATAATAATGTGTCTTGGTGTGAGTCTCCTTGGGTTCATCTTGTTTGAGACTCTCTGTGCTTCCTGGACTTGGATGTCTGTTTCCTTCCTCAGGTTAGGGAAGTTTCAGCTATTATTTCTTCAAACAGGGTCTATTCCTCTTTCTCTATCTCTTCCTTCTGGGACTCCTATAATGTGAATGTTAGTATGGTTGATGTTATCCCAGAGGTCCCTTAAACTATCCTCATTAAAAAAATTTTTTTTTCTTTTTTGCTATTCCAATTGGGTGATTTTAACTATCCAGTCTTCCACATTGCTCATCTGTTTTTCTGCATCCTCTAATTTGTTGATTCCTTATATTTTTCATTTCACTTATTGTATTCGTTAGATCAGATTTAAAAAAATATTTTCTCTCTCTTTGTTGAAGTTCTCACTGAGTTCAGTGAGCATCTTTGTGACTCTTAATTTGCATTCTTTATTTGGTAAATTGCCTATCTCCATTTTGTTTAGTTCTTTTTCAGAGGTTTTTGTCTTGTCCTTTCTTTTGCATGGTTTTCCTTTGTCTCCTCATTTTGCCTAACTCTCTGTTTTGTTTCTATGCATTAGGTATACTACCTACAATCTCCCAGTCTTGAAAGAGTGGCCTTATATACAAGGTGACCTGTGTGGCCCAGTGGCACAATACCCCTTGGTCACCAGAGCCAGGTGCTCCAGGGGTATCCCCTGTGTTTGCCTCTCAATTGTGGTTTGGTCGCGATTGCTATAGGGACACTGGTGGGTGGGCTTGGCTGCCAGGCCAGCTGGCTCCAAGCTCAGCCTCGACTGCTGTGGGTTCATGAAGTGTATCTTGCTTTGCTTCATGAGGTAGTAAACCTGGTCTTTCAATGTGCCAAGTTGGAGATCTGCACATGACTCCAAGGTGAACAAAAGGCATATCCCTTTTCCAGTTCACTCTTACCTAAAATGCCACCAGGATTTGTTCTTCCTGCCTAAAGCTCTGTCCATAATTGAAATGCAATATTGGCTAAGACTATTTTGCTGTGACACTCTAGGCATTGTACTAAGCAGTTTACTTTAACATCTTGGTAATCCTCACAAAAGCCTTGTGAGAAAGGTACTATTAATACTTGCACTTTACGGATGAGGAAACTGAAGGCCAGAGTGAAGCATTGGGTTTGAAGTCAGGCCACCTACAGATTCCATGGGTTCTATAGTTTCCTGAGACTTCAGAAACTACTGTGACTCACCATACTTTTGCAGTCGCTTCGCCATGTGACTGAGTTTTTTATCAGCTGTGTGACTGAGATGTAGTTTTGATAGGTGGAGGGAATTGCTGGGTACAGAACTCTGTGTGCTCTGAAAACGGAGGTACTAAGAATCAAGACAGAGGAGCCTGATAGTATAATGATGATAAGAATTCTTATTCTCCCCTGAAAAATGGCACAAAATTGACCTTCCCAGTTTCATTTTGTGACATTGTTTCCCTTCCCTGCTTATTTGATTTTAACTCTGTTTTTAAATTCTCTCAACACATTGAGCTCCTTCTTTTATTATGATTTTCACCTTTGCTGTGCCTCTCTTTGGAAATGATCTTCCTCTCCTTTTCCCTACCCACTATGAGGTGCCCTTTCTCAGGGAGAGTGAAAGTCCCTCAGGGAAACCTGTCCCCAACTGCTAAACCAGGTAAGATGACCCTATTATCATCTCTCAAAATACTTCTGCTTGTCTCTCCTGCAACACTGAGGGGGCTCTGTGTGAAAGAGACCAGCAGGGGGCACAATATTTAAGACAAAAACGAAAAAGTGGAAATAGAAGATAAAGGGAAAGGGGGCTTCTTGGCCATTCAAGACATGGGGAATGTACTGAGCCCTGGGCAAAGCTGAAACTTCTGGACTTGGTAGAAAGAGTTCGTCAGAAAGCAAAGTATGGCCTAGTAGGGGATAAGTCAGGGAGTGGAAGAGAAGCACATAGAGTGGATTTTTTAGGCATCCCTGCTGTGTATGGAATCCTCAGACATCTTATCCTAGCCAGAGTGTCCATCTTCTAAGATAACCACAGAGATGGATGCTGAAGTTAAAAAATCAAATGGAAATAGTAGATCAATTCTCAGAAGTTCTGTCCCTAGAAGAGAAGAGCTCACCACCAGAGGCATTTATGCAGTACCTTTCTGTTTCACCTTATCTTAGAAGTCAGCTTGGTTGCATCCTTTTTGCTTCTGTGATTTATAGAGCATTAAAGGTTTCCTGGATCATTTTCTTGCCCATCATTTCTTGCCCAGAGTGCTGAGTGATGACTAATCAAGAGAAAAATACTAAGACCCAATTTTTGAGCTAGGAATATGACTCAAAAAGTGACAATTTGTGTGTTATTTGATGTTAGGTTCTGCCCTTACCTTACTTATTTTTTTACAAACAATCTTTTGCAAACTGGAAGCACTGACCATCAGTTTTATGAGACACACTGCTCCGAAGTCTCCAGAGCACACCACCATTAAAAGAAAACATTCTCTGATCTGTCTTATTGAGTTTAGTTTTAGGTTGTGATTGGAGCTCCTAATTAATCTCTGCAAACATGGAGATGTGGAAAGGAACTCAGCAGAAAAGCAATTAAAGGACTCTCTCTGATTGTTTTTCCCATTAACCAAGTATATTGAAATCACTAAGCCAGCTGTGGTGAGTCTGTTTAACAACTTTCTTTTCATTTCCTGATTTCTTACTCAGTTTCTCCTGCACTCCTCATTCCTGGGCAGCCTGGATTCATTGTTTGCTATTTCTGTCCATATGCTACTTTAAAATAATCACATGTGGATTTATGTTAAAATCTGCCTTTAGAGTTGATTTTCTTGGTCTGCAGTTATCAATGATGGAAACCAGTATAAAAAAAGACTGGGATAAATGATGAATGGAGATAAACAAGAAATATACCCTCTGCTCTTCAGCAGAGGTGCTGAAATTATATTTTTAATTAGAAATAATTTTTTACCCTAAAAGACCCCTTGTGTGGTGAGGCACAAGAGGGCAGTATTACGTTAAATTAGATTAAATTAAACTTTATGAAGATGTGATTAGTTGTGGAAACCTGGAGGGATTAGATGAATCATGATGTTGGAAATGAGGCTCCGGTGCTAGTGGCAGTGAGAACGTGAATAATGCAAGAGGAGAGATCAGAACGCATCTCCCACTGCTCAGATCCATTGACCACACTTCATGGATTAGCCAGTAGACTAATCTGAGCGGAGATGGGAAATTGGTCTTCTGCAACTGAGCCATATCATGGATTTTGCAGGCCATGATAACTTCTGAATCCATTTTTAATGACCCTTGGATTTTTAAATGTCATGCTTATCTTTATAATTTGATATTGCTCTAGAGAGCTCTAAAAAGGTGGTGTATGGCCAAGGAAAAGCTGGGGGTGGGGAGAGGGGAGCAGGATAGTTGAAATGAGAAGAAACTTTATTATTGCAAAGGTTTGTATCCCAGTGTTCTAGAGTCAGTGGACTTCAGGGCTTCACGTAACCATCTGGGCAGCTGAATACTTGACTCAGGCTCCAAAGCCAAGAAGTGTTAGTGTTTCAACTTCTGCAACGTGCTAGCCAAGGAGTATGCTTGGCCTTGAATGAAGCAGACTTTGTTTTCTCTGCCTTATGCCTAATTGCTGGCCTCTTTTGCTTCTAGTAGATTCTCCATCCCCTCTGGGTACCATGATTGTGTCTTCCTTCCACAACATCGTTCCACCTACCCCTGGATGATTCCTCAATGAGCCATTGCTCTGTCTTGTACCTTATTTCCGCATCTGTAGAAACCTGTTAAAAATGAAACCATAAAGCTTATACATGAAATAAAATGAGCAAAGTCCTTACCATAATGACTAGCATACTTCCTTTTTAATAAATGGTAAATAATTTTATTATCACTATGATTCTGTCAATTTATGATATGAATGATATTGAAAATGAGTCCAACTTCTCTTATAATTTTAAGGTACTTTTTAAAAAAAATTTATTTAATTTATTTTTGGCTGCGTTGGTTCTTCGTTGCTGCGTGCGGGCTTTCTCTAGTTGTGGCGAGCGGGGGCTACTCTTCGTTGTGGTGCACGGGCTTCTCATTGCGGTGGTTTCTCTTGTTGCGGAGCATGGGCTCTAGGTGTGCAGGCTCAATAGTTGTGGTGCACAGGCTTAGTTGCTCCGCGGCATGTGGGATCTTCCCGGACCAGGGATCGAACCCGTGTCCCCTGCATTGGCAGGCGGATTCTCAACCACTGCACCACCAGGGAAGCCCTTAAGGTATCTTCAGCATCAAAATATCCTTAAACTTTTTCTTTTAAATGTTAGATTTACTAAAATTAGGTTGACTGTATAATTGCATTTACCATTCAAGCTGGAATACCTTTGCAAGTGAAAGGTAATGCTATTAATAATTACCCTAGGACAACAGGAATAAAGCTGCTCTATCCTAGCCAAATCAGGATGTATGGTCATGCTAATAAAATGTACAAGTTTTGCTGGAGCAATAAGTACAAATTCTAAATGTAGGGAGACTGTCAAATGAAACTTTATGACACGAGCATGCAGTGAGAAACTATTGCAGAAATTGTAGAAAGAGGGAAATACAGCAGTTGGAACCATTTCCCCAATTTTATTAGAACCGAAGCTCTATTTTTATGGTTTTTGGTATGAATATCTGCAGTACACAAGCAAGAAAACCATGCCTATCTCAAGCCATCAATTCCAGTGCCTTAGAGTTTACCCATGCCTCCTGGAGCTCTTTCCTTCAGGCCAGTTTTCATAGCACTGAAAGCTGGGTGGGGAGTTTTGCTTTAGTTTCCTAGTATCTGTAGAGTGATGTTTGCAGTTCCTGTTGGGGGTGGAGCTGAGCTTGGGAAGAGGGTGCCATTCAAATATCACCTACTCAGGGTAAGACCACTGGAACCCTCTTCCCTGGTGCCATGGCCCTTTTTTGCATTACATTCTGATTGCATTACCTTCTATGTATTGACTATTGGGGACAAGGAAGTCTGTCTCATTCATCACTGTCAACAGTCTATGAGGACAGTGCCTGGCACATAATGCAATGTCCTTGAATAAAAGAGTGAAAGAAAATAAAGGCTTGAGCCCTTGAAAAGTTAGAAAGGAAAGGGCTAGCCAACACAGGTAGATGCACAAGATCCTTCCAAAGAAGACGTAAAAACTATAATGATAGTTAACTAAACATTTATTGAGCTCTTGCTATGTGCCAGGCCTTGCTGAGCTCTTTACATTTTGTTTGCATTTAATCTTTATGACAGTCTTAGTCCTGATTTATAGATGGAGAAATTGAGGCGCAGAGATTTTAGGTAATCAGCCTGAGATCATATGACCGCTAAGTCAATTTAGACAAAGACAAAGCTTTCAGACACAGCTGCTGAAGGAATTACTGAGGGGTAACACAAGGTGTGGGCTCTCGAAGGTGGGTGAGAGCCGTTCCCATGTTGTGCCTGACAGGGAGCCATCATTGACCAAAAACCCTGTGATCCTTTTTTTTCTAATACAGATCCATCCATCACACCCTTTACCTCTTCTTCCTCTAAGTGGTGGAGAGAAGCCATTTATTTCTCTGGTTGGTATTACTGGTGAATTCAGTCTAATTCCAGTTGCCTGTTAACAACCTCATTTGCCCCTTTTCTTTGTCTCACTGTTAGATTTAATGGGCAGTGATCTGCCTTCCATTGTGCTGGCTGCTCGCACCCCCCCCCCCCACGCTGAGTCACAAGCAACCAGTTAATAGTGGAGATTCTAGCTTTTTGCAAAGGTTCTTGCCAGCTGCTCCGACACCATTCTGGGGTATATTCTTGGCAGATAGCAAAGAAGGAAATGCAGCAATTGGAATCATTTCCTCAATATTATTTAACAACACAGGTATCTTAAGAGAATGAGCACATCGTGTTTGATATTGGGCCACAATTGAATCGATCCTTTGAAACAATAAAAATCAGTATCTTTAGCCTGCTCTGAGTGTGCGCTTGAAAGCTCCTATTTAGGAAGGGTCTAGGAGTTGAAATTTTATGGTTAAAGCTTCTTATTATTTAGAGGATGAAGTATTGTTTTTCCTGTGCAGCATCTGTTCTCTGTCCCTCAGGATGAGCTAGGTGTTGCTGCTATAACGAACAACTCCCCAGTCTTATTTCATGCTTAGCTGCATGTCCACTGTGCTTTGTCTGGGGCTTGTTTTCATACAGTGTTTCAGAGACCCAGGTTGAGGGAGGTTTCATCTTAACATATGCTCCCTTGATCATTGCAGCAGTGGGATGGGAACTTGGGAGAATCGCAAATAGGCCTACATAGGTTCTTCCAGAAGGGACACTAGCTTACATCTCTAGGCCGAAGCAAGTTACTTGTCCACATCTAAGTTCAGAGAAGCTGGGAAGTATAAACTCCCCGTATGCCTTGAAGGCAGAGAGCTAAAAAATACTTGGTGACTAACACTAATGACCTCCATACCTTCTTTTTTCTACCAACCTTTTATCATGAAAATGTCTACAGGGAAGGAGTTTGCTTGGATCAGCTGCCCTTTCTGGGTCAATTGCTATTGCAGGGAAATTTGGAAATACTTTTGTTTATGTGACCAAGGAGGGGAGTGGACACCATGGTTGACCACTCATAGAATAGGTGGTGGTCGTTGTGGATGCAGTTCCAGAAATAAGAATGCTGGGCAGAAGAAAGCAACTGGGTCCTCTGCATCCACCCACCTACCCATCCAGCCAGCTAGCCAAAAAAAAAAGAAAGACGTTTACTAAAAGGATATTATAGGTACAGCAGTGCTCTAATCCCTGTATGAGACCCTCAAGGATTGTTGAGCACAACTCACAAATCAGGATAGTGCAAGGTCAGAAGTGCTAAATAGGGGTAAGAGAGATATAGTTGAAGGGCTGCACATTTTCAGGGGAAGGAGCTATGCCCTATAGCCAGGGGAAATTGGCAATTTTTCACAAGTAATATTAGCTTAATGATGAAATGCATGCGTTACTGGCACTTAAAAGACTAGAGTTTGATTCTTGGCTCCACTAGTTATCAGCTGTGTAACACTGGTACTCTCTAAACTCACTTCACTGTCTCCAAAATGGGAGTAAGATAGTATCTGCTTCCTAGGGACATGGCCTCGAGAAGAGACACATGCGCGTTTTTAGCATAACGCCTAGCAGGAAACAGACGCTCAGTGAGTGGCAGATGTCATCATTTTATTGTAATTGTTTTTAGAGCTTTGTTTGAAAAGTTCCGCCTGGAAAAGAAATGTGTCATTCTTAATGACATTTGTGAATGTGCTAAGGATATGGAAAGCTGGTGTGATTATAAAAACACTGTGCTTGTTCTGTGGAAATGAAGGAGGAAGGGGATGTCTGTTTTTACATGATGGGCAGAAGCCTCGTGGTGGGTGGCAGCTAGATTGTGTCATACCCAGTTGTGTGCCCGGGACTTTGTGTTTCCTGTTGAAGAGGATAAAGAGAAGAGGAAAAATAGACATGAATTATACGGGACAGGGCACTGAGTCTGTTTTGGATTAGTGGCAATGAAATGGGTGGAAAACATTTGGTTGTTTGATCATAAGAAGAGCTATTTAAAAAGTCCCAGGTTTATATGTTCTCCAGAATGCTTCCTCTAGTGATAATGCCAGGGGAGTCTTGTGATGTAGGAAAGAAGAGGTAAGTTGGACTTGGAAGAACTGGTTTTAGTCTTGACGCTGTCAGGTTCTGTTATGGGAATATGGCAGGGCTCACCTAGAGTTGTCAGCCTCCATTTCCTCACTGCAATTCAGGGTTATGCTCTGTCTTCCTTGCAAGGTCGTGAGGGGGAGAATCAAATAACACAGCAAACTATGAGTCATTAGCACCGCGGGACAGTGCGAGGAGTATTGGACTAGGGTTTGAGGGGCATGTCTGGTCAAGACAGCTCAGGATTCCCTGTCACAGAGTGGAGCTTTTCTACCTGTGGTGTCCGCCAAAGCCTGGAATCCATAGCCCTGTCTTTAGGGAATGACTTGTTTTCTTTTTTTTTTTTAAATTCATTAAAAAAAAAAGTTATAATTGAAGTACAGTTGATTTACAATGTTGTGTTAATTACCGCTGTACAGAAAAGTGATTCAAATATATACATTCTTTTTTCTTTAAATTCTTTCCATTATGGCTTATCATAGGATATTGTATATAGTTCCCCTGCTATACAGTAGGACCTTGTTGTTTATCCATTCTATATATAATAGCTTACATCTGCTAACCCCAAACTCCCACTCCATCCCTCCCCAGCCCCTTCCCTCTTAGCAACCACAAGTCTGTTCTCTATGTCCATGATTCTGTATATCATAGATAGGTTCATTTGTGTCATATTTTAGATTACACATATAAGTGATATATGGTATTTGTCTTTCTCTTTCTTACTTAATTCACTTAGTATGATAATCTCTAGGTCCATCCATATTGCTGCGAGTGGTACTATCTCATTCTTTTTTATGGCTGAGTAGTAGGGAATGACTTGTTTTCTGTAAGGGTATTTCAGTATTGTGTTTTTTATTTTGATGAAAATCTAACAAAAACAATATAAGTATGTTCTGAATCATCTGTTTCTCCTTATAACAAAGTATTGCCATGCAATGCCAAGGCCTATCTTTGCATTGGTGTTTATGACTCTGTTGGAGCCAAGAAGAACTATTTTGATTGTCACAGGCTAAAGAGTAAAGGCAAACCTTACACATAAATTCTGATTTCCTGCCAAGGGAAGGCCACATAATAGCATGGCGCACTATATGAACAACTCAAGTAAATTTGCAAGTGGTGATTCAGGGTCAGCAAACAGCAATACCTCTCCAATTATTATTTATATTAGTGTGAATTTTTAGTTTTGTTTGGATTTAGTTTTTAATTTTTATAGTTACATAAAATTTATAAGTAAAAGGAATGTTTGCCTGATTTTATATTGGCATTTTATTAATATCATAATAAAAATAAATACACCATAAAAGTTATTTAAGTAAAGTTTACGGATTGGTATGATTTTACTTTTTTCATTTAAAAAGAATCAGATTGTATTTGTTTGGGAAACAGCGATGTTGCATATAAAAGCTTGCATTTAAAATAACTGCATGAGGGACTTCCCTGGTGGCGCAGTGATTAGGAATCCACCTGCCAGTGCAGGGGACATAGGTTCGATCCCTGGTCTGGGAAGATCTCACATGCCGCGGAGCAACGAAGCCTGTGTGCCACAAGTACTGAGCCTGCACTCTAGAGCCCACAAGCCACAACTACTGAGCCTGCGTGCCTCAACTACTGAAGCCTGCACACCTAGAGCCTGTGCTCCGCAACAAAGAGCAGCCCCCGCTTGACACAACTAGAGAAAGACCGCCTGCAGTAACGAAGACCCAAAGCAGCCACAAATAAATAAATAAATAAATTTATAAAAAATAAGGGGGGAAGTGGGAGAGCTGGATATAAGGAGGCAAGTGGAGGACAAAGAGGAAGAATTTATTCAGGAAACGAGTCTCGTTTGTTGTTGTTTGTGGTTGTTCACAGCTCTGAGGCTGTGCTCCTCAAGGTGTGATCCCTAGACCAGCAGCATCACATCACGTGGGAGTTTCTTAGAAATGCAACTCAGGCCCAAACCCAGATCTGCTGAATCAGCAGCTGTGTTTGATTTAATATGAACCCCAGGTGATTTGTGTGCATATTAAAGATGGAGGAGCAATAGGAGGGATCATCTCAGAGGGTCCTTCCTTTTTTCAAATACTCTGCCAAATTTTATGAGTATGATATAACATAATATCTCATTTTAAATCTTGTTGGGAGGAATCCAACAAGGAAACCAGAAGATTATACCTCAGAGAGAAAGGCAGGTCAGAGAAACATTTGCTAGAGGAGGTTACTTCCCAGAACAGAAGGCTCTCCATTAGCCCTTTATAAAATGATAATTTGGGATGATTGGGGACAAAATGACATCAACAGAAACTCAGTATTTATATACTTACCAAAAGGCTCCATTTATGTGGTTCATTTTCAGACACTTTCCAAATATTGCAACTAACACAATAAATTTTTCTTTCAGGAACCTGATTTGATGGGCCACTATTTCAGTTCAGTTATAATCAATTGAACTAAATTGTATGCCGGGTTTTGTGTAAGTGCTTTTGGTGAAGTGTCTTATTTAATTTAACCCTCGCATTAAGCCTGTAAAACAGTTACCATTAGTAAACCCATTCTTACAAAGAAGGGCAATGTGGCTTATGGTAGTTGGTGATTTGCCCAAGGTCCCATCCAGCTAGAAGTTGGCAGCACAGGGATTGGGATTTGGAAGCCATGTCTGTGTAGATCAGAGCTTGTGTGTGTGCCAAGGCTAGGAGGGCGGAGAGAGGAAGTGCTTGATTCTGGAGATGGCCTGCTGGGTCTTGACTCACTGTTGAATGGAAGAATGAATGAACAAGTGACTTTGCTGTATAAGGTGACTGTGGGGCAGGGGAGAAGGTACAGAACACTCCAGATGACTATCAGAGATGAGGTAATAATTCTGGTGAACAGGAGGGCAGCATGGTGGCACTCAACCCCTAACTTAGAGGGTTGGGAGTCGGGGATCGGCAACATAGTGTAGATAGGAAGGATGGAGTTGCTGGGGGATGGAGGTGTTGATCATGAGATGTGCCTGTATCACATCTTTGCCCAAATTAGGTGATACACGTAAGGATTATATCTGGCACATGGCCTGACATCTATTAGCACTTAAATGGTAACTATCACTAGGCCCAAGAACAAATCGATTGTTACTGTTTTCTGTCAAATGAAAGGCTCTGCAGCAACCAGCTGCCTCATCTATTATTTCATTGTCCTCCTTTTCTGAAGGAAGTTATTTCAAACTGTAAATCCCAGCCCCACACAGCTCCATCCTAAAGGTCTATTTCAAAGATTACAAAATACTTCTTGGCAATTTCTCTCCTGTATTCTTTTCTTTAGTAACCTAACTTGATTTTTAATATCACTTAATTTAAAAAAATCTTAAATAAGAAATTGAAGAAAAACAGAAAGAAAATACATATAAGCAAAAACAAGAAAAACATATAACTCTGATCTTTTGTTGTTTAATATTTAGGTAATTGGCAATATCTTACCATTATAAATAATGCTTATACGACCATCCTTGTCTGCAAATCTTTATGCTTATCCTTTATTATTTAATTAGGATATATTTTGCAAGCAGAACCAACAAAGCTATTTGTCACCAGCTTTGGTTGCGATTTCTGGCCCTAGATTCAGGGTATAAGCCCCAGGTAGAAACTTAGGTCTGTCCTTGGGGGAGAGGCTTACTCAGTGGTGAAAATTTGCCCTTCCTGATTCACATGTAGCTTCCCCTGAGACTGAGCCTGCTCTGGGGTGTCTCAGAGGTAACACTTCAAAATAATATTTGGGAAACTTACATAATAAAAATGCCTGAGGACTGCATTTTCAAGTCTGCAGATCTTTTCCCCAGGGTTTTCCTGCACAGCTACCTCTAAACCCAAGGTCTGAAATGCCGATAGGAGTGGTGATCTCTCTATTAAGTATAAAAGTTTCTTCACTCTTCAAGAGAACTCAAACTACTATTTTAGGTACATTTTGCACAGCCTGAATTCTGGAAAATTGCATCATTTTACCATCAACAAAGACAAACTAGTTCAAATTGGTCATTCCAGTGACGAACAGAGCATCATTATGGACAGAAACCAGATCTAAGCCAACAAATCATGTTTATTAGAACAAAATATTTTCTCTAAAAGCGAAGTAGAAATTAGAAAGAAAATCAGTTCTTTTCACTAGGAAAAAGAAAGGACATAGAAGAACATTGCAGGGATTCATGCTGAAAAAACCTTACCTCCATGTATCAAGACTATGTGATCACTGATGGAAGAGTTCCCCACAAGCTGAGAAAAAGGACCCTGAATCATTTGTGCTGCATTCAAATTACTTATGAGAGAGGAGATAGAGGGAAAGAGATATGGCTGCTGACATGGACGTTAAGGATTTAAAATATTCTCCAACTGGCTTCCAGGGGAATTCCACAGCATGTTTGCAGCCGTATCTCCAGTTTTGTGGCCCCAAATGGACCTCTGTCCTCAAGACCCAGCTCCCATGTCTTTTTTCAAGGCTCTCGTCTGTCCAACAAAAAAGGGAGGTAATCTAACCACATAGCAAGACAGAAATTCCTGTTCTTCTCAGCCTCTTGTTATAGTACTCGGCTAGCTGAAATGTTTATCACATGATCTTTGTAAAATGCTTACATGGAAAACCTGAAGCTAAAAATGTGTTAGAGTTGGCAACCCATTTTTTTTTTTTTGTTAAATGGGAAGACATGTACAGACACGTCGCCAAAGAGGATACCGAATGGACAGTTAGTATTTGAAAGTATTTGAAAGGCACCCAACATCATTAATTACCATAGAAATGCAAATTAAAACCACTGTGAAATACCACTACAAATCCATCAAAACGGCTAAAATTGACTATGTCAGAAAGCCTATAGTATGTATGGATATCTAATACATTCATAATTCAACACTAGTGTGTTGAATATCCAGAAGGAAATGTGTTCATATGTACACTGAGAGGCACATATAAGAATGTTCATAGAAGCATTATTTTAATGGCCACAAAACTGGAATCAACCCAAATTTTATCAGCAGTAGAATGGATAAATAGTGTTATGTTTACACAGAAATACAAAACTACAAACTACCGTACATGCAACAACATGGATAAATCTTAGAGATGTTGGGCAAACAAGCCAACACAGAGTAAATACTTTGTGATTCCATTATATAACATTCAAAACGGGCCAAAATGATCAAAGATGTAGGTCAAGATGGTGGCTACCTCTCATGGGGGAGGGGTAGTGATTGGTAGGGAGGCAGGAGAGAGACTTCTAGAATGCTGATCACATTCTATTTCTTTTTAATTCCATGGGTGTGAACAATTTGTAAAAATTCACTGAGCCACACAGTTATGTATTTAGGAAACTTTTCTGTATGTAGGTTATACTTCAATGAACTGATTTACTTTAAAACAAGATCACAAAGGGAAATGTCTAATAAATAAGCAGGCCAGCTCTTTTTATGCGGTGAAGAAAAGGACTATGATTGATTCAAGGATAGTGGTTTTTATAATTGTATCTTATTCTGCTGAGTGTGGGATGAGATATTGTGGGTAAACACACTTTGCTAAATTGAATCTTGTTCTTTAAGGAGATCTTGTGGTGAATCATTTTGAGAAGGTCCTTGCTCTCTAATTCATCTTGTCTATGAATTAAGACTTTTATTCATTAAACTTGCCCCCAGGGAGGTGCACCTGTAGTGCTTCAAATATGGGTCATTCGCAGTTATTCTGTTTTTATTTAAATTAAGCTGTATTCTGAAATAGGATCTACATTCACTACCATATTTGATTCTCTCTCTTTTTTTTTAAATAAATTTATTTATTTTTAGCTGTGTTGGGTCTTCATTGCTGCGCGCGTGGGCTTTCTCTAGTTGCCGTGAGCGGGGGCTACTCTTTGTTGCGGTGCACGGGCTTCTTATTGAGGTGGCTTCTCTTTGTTGCAGAGCACGGGCTCTAGGTGCACGAGCTTCAGTAGTTGTGGCACGCGGGCTCAGTAGTTGTGGCTTGCGGGCTCTAGAGCGCAGGCACAGTAGTTGTGGCGCACGGGCTTAGTTGTTCCGCGGCATGTGGGATCTTCCCGGAGCAGGGATCGAACCTGTGTCCCCTGCATTGGCAGGCGGATTCTTAACCACTGCGCCACCAGGAAAGTCTGCTACTGTATTTGATTCTTAGGGCTGCCAGTACAAATTACTACAAACTGGATAGCTTAAAACAACAGAAATGTGTTCTCTCATAGTTCTGGAGGCCAGAAGTCTGAAATCGAGGTGTCAGCAGGGCTTCATGCCTTACAAGGCTTTGGAGGAGAATCCCTATCTCTTCCAAGTTCTGGTGGCTCCTGGCATTCCTTGGCTTGTGGCATCATAACTCCAGTCTCTGCTTCTGTGTCTGCACATGGCCTTGCCCTCTGGATTCTCTCCTCTTCTTAAAAGGGAGAAGGGCCACCCTAAATTCCATGTGATTTGTATCTTTATCTTCGCTTCTTAACTAATGACATCTGCAAAGACCCTATTTCCAGATAGGTCACATTCTGAGGTTCTGGGTGGACATGAATTCGGGAGAAATGAAACCACTATTCAGCCAACTCTAATGCGCTCATCCTACCCACAGCCCTGCACTGCATGCTCTTGGCTACATGCACTGGAAGCTCCCCGGAGCCCCATCTCCTAGAACACTGAGTTTTCCCTTCAGTCATTCAACAAACATTTTTGAGCCTCTACTACTACATGCTTGATGTTACCCCAGACACAAAGGATAAAGAACTTAACAAGTAATGTTAGGATACGACTAGGGGCCAAGATTTTTATCATTTAATCCTCTGCACTGGGACTTCCCTGGTGGTCCAGTGGTAAAGAATCCGCCTTCCAATGCAGGGGACACTGGTTCGATCCCTGGTCGGGGAACTAAGATCCCACATGCCACGGGGCAACTAAGCCCGCTCGCCACAACTATTGAGTTGAGAAACCCAATGAGAGAGAAACCCCGAGCAGACCGCGCACCGTAATGAAAAAGATCCTGCTTGCCTCAGCAAAGATCCCGCGTGCCACAACTAAGACCTGACGCAGCCAAAATAAAAATAAGGAAAATAAACTAAATAAATATTAAACAAACAACCAAACAAACAAAAACTATACCACGTGGCATTGAGCATTAATTGAATACTCACTTTGGGCCAAGGCCCTAAATTAGACAATGGGGCACAGAAATGAATGAAACACGGGCCCTGCCTCTGAGAAGCTCATGACCTATATACCTACTTAAACCAAGAGTATTAATGACAAACTGTTCATTCAACAAATATTGATACGTAGTGAGAGCTTTGCATGTGCTGGGCATGGTTTTAGTATGATGAGTCACTGGTAAACATGACACATAAGATCCTTGCTCTCTTGGAGCTTATAGTCTATCAGGGAGAACGGAATAATAATAAGCAAGCAAAGAGGAAATAAACGTGACCACATTGTGATAAATATTATGAAGGAAGTGAATTGGGAAATCAGTAACGGTTTGGTGTCACTCCTTCTGGAGAAATAGTAATTTAGCATGACCTTTGAGAGCAGAACCAAGTGTAAGCACTTGAGGTGGTAGAGCCTAGCGGTTAGGGTATAAGGTGCTACATAAATCCTGGCAAAGCTACTTATGACATGGGTGACCCCAAGGAAGTTACCAAAAGCCTCATCTGTATATTAAGGATAATAATAGTTCCCACTTTGGAGGGTTGTTTTACAAAATGAATTAATTAACAGACGTAAAGAACTTGGCACAGTGCCTGACACATAGTGAAGGCTCAGTAACGATTAGGACTCATAGTTTAAGGCAGGCACTAAGGATAGAGAGGAGGATGGAATGGTAACTAGTTGCTAAAGCTTTCCTGCCTTCCTCTACCTATCATTTGACCCATATCCCCTGCACAGGGGGCTGGGACTCCCAGCAGGCTCACACTCAGTTTAAGAAGACAGTGGCTGACCACGAGGGAAGGCGGGTGCAGTGTGTTCTCTCTCTTAGAATCCTGCTGTTATTCCTCCTGCCAGTTTATAGCCTTTGAACCAAGCCCACCTCTCATCCTCTGTGCACTGAGCCTGTTTCCTACTACATCAGAGTGACTCTTTACCCAGCGGAGCCTCCCCTCCCCATTGGCCCATAGTATGCGCATGCACAGACGATGCTGGTTGCATCTCATTAAGCACCCAGGGGAAGTGTGAATGTTGACAGCAGTGACTAGTCGCTGGACGCAGGCCACAATTGCAGAGTTGATTTCTCTCTCTCCCCCTCTAGTGATATGATAGATTTCGTTCCCTGAGAGATCTGTGGACAAGATTTAAGTCTGTTTTGCCCTGCTGTGAGCCTGGAATAAAGTCTTTGCAGATTGCCGAAGCAAGTTCAGTAAATCACTGCCGCTGACCGGCGCTCCTCGTTCCTCCTCATGGAGGATACAACCCGATTTAGTAAATGTCACTCTCCCCTTCCATCCATCACCAGCCTCGGACACACTGCCGGACGGTGATATTCAGCTGTGGATGTTCCTATCAGCCCATTACAGAAGCGAAGAGCCTTTTCCCAATGCAGCCTTTCAAATGGGAGATTGTCCTTCTGCAAGACACAGAATGGCAACATGCCAGGGCCACTCTGTGGCCTAAGAAGCCAGTGATCCCTGGGACCAATACAGAAGCATCAGCTGTGGAAAAAGCCTGTGTCAAAGCTGATGATGGCTTCTGTCAAGATGTAGAATTTTCTTTTCTGTTGTTGAAGAGATGGGCTGTCTGGATTGTTTGGACAAAATGTTTACAAAGGATAAAAATACTGGCTTAGGAATGATGAATGATGTGGCTCACGTTTGACTGTACCACTTATTGTTTGTAGCTTTGGACAAGTTGTTGAACCTCTCTAATCCTCAGTTTGTCTGTAGAATAGTACTTAATTTGGGGGTTTGTTACATGGTATAATGAGTCAAAGTGTGGTACCTAGCACCTAGTAAATGTGAGATAGATATTATCTTCAGCACCAGGTGAGTCCAAAACCTTAGGTTTAACCACTCACTGTCTGCTCAAATGAGATCGCGTCTTTAAAGATGAAAAATTTTTTTTTTCTCAGAAGATTTCTTAAATATCTTTTCTTAAATTTCTTAAATATCTTTCTGAATCCTTAAGATGGCATTTAGAGGCCTTTGAGGGCTGACCCAGGCCACATTCCCATCCTCATGTCCTAGTATTGCTGGTGTCTGTGCTTTCTTACTGTAGCCTTAGTTTTCTTTCCCAGAACATGCCATTCTCTCATAGGCCTTTGAGCCTTTGCGTATCTGTTCCCTCTGACTATGATGTCCTTCTCCTGTCTGCTGTTCACCTGAAAAACTTGTGTTTTTTTTTTTTAAGCTCCGGATTGTTGACCTTCCCTATGATCTGTGATTCTGACCTCTCAGGTAGACCCTGTTACCTTGTCCTTTGTGTTTTCAGGGCACCCTCATAGCACGTATCACATCCTTCCAGGATCATCTGTGAATCTGTGATTATCTCTGTTCAAAATGCTCGTTGGTAAGCTTTGAATTGCCAGCACCAATCACAGTAGCTGGCATGAAGTATGTGTTTAATACATGCTTCTGGAATGAGTGAGTGGAATGTGCCTGGTGGAGATTCTGCTTCCCCTTCGCCTTATTGATCTTCCCCTATCAGACCTGTGATGGGGAGGAGGCTTTTCAGCTCAGTGATGTGTTCAGCACTACAATGTAGGCTAGGACAGGAGATCCGTATTATTTCGAGAAGGTTGGTTTGTCTTATAGTTACTCCTCTCTAGTGCCAAGAACTTGGGCAAATGTTTCTGTGTTGGGCTGGGGCCAGGAACACTGGTATTATGTGTATCACTACTACACACTTGGCCACCAAATTCCATATCAAGAAATTCATCCTGAAAATATAATCATTACTGGTGAAAATATTTTATTGTTGTTCATGATTGTATTTTATGTAATAGCAAACAATTTATGAAAAAATCGAAACGTCTACCAATGTGGAATAGGTTGAAGACATTTTTGTAGGTTTGTATAATAGAATTCAAGTTATTGATTAAAAATAACGTTGTAGATGAACATTTTTGACACAGGAAAAACGGTTCACGTGTAGAGTAAGAAGAGCAGATTACAAAATGTATGGATAGCATGATGCCTTATTTATAAAAATATATTATGTGTAATTTTATAATATTTCTTTAGAATTCTTATCATATGTGTAATACAAATATCTGTGTGTGTGTGTGTGTGTGTGTGTGTGTGTGATATACACTTAGGAAAAGATTTGGAGGTTATATACCAAGGTGTTAACAGTGCTTCTCTCTGGTTGGTGAAATTATAAGCATAAAAATTCTTTTTTTTCGTAACAAAGGTATTCTGAAGTTATATTTAATTTTAAATATGTTTTTATCCAAAGCTGTGTTCAGTAGGGTTTGTTTTCTAAATGCTAATGTTTCCATTACATTAAGACAAAAATTCTCTTCTACAGTAACATAGTAAAATGAAGCTAGCTACAAGTGATCAAAGTTTCCTTTTTTATTATATGTGACAAACTTTCCGAAACTGACATCTTTTTTTTTTTTTTAACTTTATTTATTTATTTTTGGCTGCGTTGGGTCTTCGTTGCTGCACATGGGCTTTCTCTAGTTGCAGTGAGCGGGGGCTACTCTTCATTGCGGTGCACAGGCTTCTCATTGCGGTGGCTTCTCTTGTTGTGGAGCAGGGGCTCTAGGCGCAGGGGCTTCAGTAGGTGTGGCACGCGGGCTCAGTAGTTGTGGCTCGTGGGCTCTAGAGGGCAGGCTCAGTAGTTGTGGCACACGGGCTCAGTTGCTCCGTGGCATGTGGGATCTTCCCGGACCAGGGCTTGAGCCTGTGTCCCCTGCATTGGCAGGCAGATTCTTAACCACTGCGCCACCAGGGAAGTCCCTGAAAGTGACATCTTTTGGGCAATTCACAATTGGATAGCTGGGGTGAAAAATTATCTTAGTACAGGCAGAAGGAGCGGGTGAATTATAATTGATTCTTTAAATGGATTTTATGTTGAGAGTTTTATCTGATTGATTTATGATAAAAATCAGGCTTTCAAAAAAGTTCCCAAATACATCAGCTGACAAAAATGGTTAACCCATCCAGACTCCAGAGATGGTAATATAATGAGATGTTTAAAATAAAGATCATCAGAAACTACTCAATTGCAGGCAAGTTGCCATCTGCAAGGCTAATGTAATTATAAAGACCAAATCTCATATAGTTTTTCTCTTCACCAAATTCCTCTGGTACTCAAGATCTTTTCTTCACAATCTAACCCTTGATTAGGCGGTATCTTTTATTCTTCCCTTGTTATTTGGAATAAATTCTGCTCATCTCATCACAGAATTTCCTATAGATGCCTTATACTTTCCTAGCAAACTGAAGCCCAGCTAGGGATTCATGAGTAAGGAGTAGTGGATGAGAATCCTTGGCTTTTTTAGTATTTCAGAGTGTCAACCAGACATGGTATATTTTCCCATCCTAAAGCCATATAGGCCAACTAAAATGTCGATTGTCTTTGCTCTTTCCTGACAAAGAGGACAGGGCGATAATCCTAGTTACTTTTTGTTTGCTCGATGTGCCAGTTGGCTGCCGAGGATGTTATAGAAATTTCTGGGATGGGTGTGGAGAACTAGTTATCAGAGTCCTATGGGTTGATTGTGAAAGAATTGCAATCCATTGGCTGAGGACGTAGAGGAACACGATGTTAATGTTTAATATATATTAGTTGGCTTGGGCGGGGGAACCTTTATTTCATCAAGATAAGTTATTCAGTTTATTTGACACTGAATCAAGCAGACCAAATAACAGGTTATTGACTGAGATTTTCAGTTCCACTTGCTTGTTTTGAGGCCATGGTTTCCCACAAGTTGCATCAGAATCACCTGGGGAACTTTTTGACACTACAGAATCTCTGGTTTCCCTCTTTTCTGTATTCCAAGATTCTGATTTAGTAACTAGGTTTGGGCTAAAGACCGGGAATCTGAATTTTTAACAAGCCTCCAGGTAGTTATTATGCACATTTAAATTTAAGGACATCTAATGTAGATCAACATTAAGTAACTTAAAAAACTAAATACGTTTAAAGTTTCTTTTTAAGTCAATGAAACAATAAGGATGCCGATGAGTGACCTACCTTGGATGATTGCTAGAATGTTCTAGCTCTTGCTGACTCTTCTTTCTCCCTGATCTTATCCCCGAGTACAGCTTCTGTAGAATGTTCCCTGAATGAAATGTGAAGACGGTGTTACTTGCCGTGAGATTAATCAGATTCTCTGCTGATAATATGATTCTTTCTCCTCTGGCTTGAAGGATGTGAAGACTCTAGAAACAATTAAGGGGCGGGGGAAGATAACCAGATAGTGTTAGTGTAAATTCTTAATTCAGAAAGGAAACAAAAAAGATAGAATTTGCTTCCAGATTATATTTCAATAGATACACATAACTGTTACACTCCTCTCCTTAGAAGATCATTTGTGTTTCCAACACTGTATAAGCAAGGTAGACTCTTAGCTTGGCTGGGTTTGAATCCAAACATTTGTCCACTTTGGAAGCAGAACCCCTGAGAATGTTTTATTTACTGTAATGATGCAGTAAGAAACCCCACTGCTGTTAAGAAAATTCTGTCTAAATTATGAAAACCAATATAATTTAATACAAATAAACTGCATTGAAATTGAAGTTAAATTGAAAATCAACACACGGAAATCCATGTAAAGGAATATTATTTAGAGTAAACACATTTTGGGGAAACAAGGATGACTTTTAAAATGTTTAAGATACAATGCTAAGTGAGAAAAACAATTAAAAAATATATACCAGCATAAACCAAATCTGGGGGGAGCCCAAATAGAAACATAAATTGGCTGGCAAGGAACACTCCAAAAATATTATCAGTGGTTATCTTTGGATGACATAATTACAGTCATTTTTCTTTATCTTATTATAATTATTGTAAATTTCCCTTTATTTTCTAGATTTACTACACAAAGCACATGATAACTTTCTGATCAGAAAACAAAATAAATTGATTTTTTAAAGATTACCTGCGTATACATTGGGTACTGATCTAGCTTTTATTGATCTACACCTCTACAAAGATTGGAATCCTGAATAAAGAAAACAGATTAGGGACTTCCCTGGTGGCACAGTGGTTAAGAATCCGTCTGCCACAGCAGGGGACATGGGTTCGAGGCCTGGTCTGGGAAGATCCCACATACCGCGGAGCAACGAAGCCTGTGCGCCACAACTACTGAGCCTGCGCTCTAGAGCCCGCGAGCCACAAATACTGAGGCCGCATGCCACAACTGCTGAAGCCCGTGTGCCTAGAGCCTGTGCTCTGCAACAAGAGAAGCCACCACAATGAGAAGCCCGTGCACTGCAGCGAAGAGTAGCCCCCGCTCGCTGCAACTAGAGAAAGCCCACGCGTAGCAACGAAGACCCAACACAGCCAAAAATAAATAAACTAATTAATTAATTTAAAAAAATGAAAAGAAAACAGATTAGTGTTTCATGAACAGCATGAAGCTGTTGGTGTCAAATGAGAAGGGAGCTGGGGACAGGGTTGACAGAGTGGCAAGTCCTGGCCAATTTGGGGTCACCCACTCCCCGCCCTATGAGACCTATGTCAGGCATGACCAACGACTTCAGCCCTCTTTTCCACAGAGCCCTGGCTTCAAACTTCCCAGCATCCCACCGGTGACCAGCAATTGACTGGAAATGGCACAGAGGGAGCTGGTCTTCACTGGCTTATCATAGAGTCCCTGTCCCCAAGTCACTATCTAATTGGGAGACAAAGCACACGTAAGAGAAGTCAAGTAAATTGACTTGATTAAATTCCTGGTTCAAAATAACCAGGGAAAGACGTGTCACAAGGCAGTCCGTGATTAATTACCCAATGAATCAGAGGAGGGGGCATTTTATTTGGGGCTGCTGAGAATATCACATAGTTTCCAATATGTACCAGCTTGTCTTTGCGATGTCAAGATGTGTGGAAGAAAAATGTCTCTGCCTCCCACTTTGCAGGTCAGAGTCCTTTCCACTCCTGGGTGAACAGAGCTGAGACATATCTAGTCAACCAGTGAACGGGAACATGCTGGTTTCTCCCTGTGGGTCTTAATTTTCTCTTCCTTTACGGTGAGTTGGGAGGCTTTGCCATCAGAGGTTGCAGCAAATGTGATGATATATCAATATTTTGAAACTGTAACAGAAAAGCCTGAAGCACTTAAGTATAGTAAAAGCCCCTTTCAAGCTTTTCTTTTCACAGACCCAGTTTATCCCATGTATCAAGTGATGGCCTCCCTATGTTTCTGCTGTGATAAGGCATCTTTTCCACTCTACTTGGGAGGGTTTGCAAAACTGAAGGGTTGTGCGATGTTAATTAAACTTACCCCCCTTTTAGGATGTCTGTATTGCTTTTCATTTAAATACTGATGGAGTCATAGAACAAATTAAGGCATGTAGTGGTCGGCGACCACGAGATAGTTATGGAAGGAAGGAATGCACGTTTTGTTGCTTTCCCAGAATGGATGATGGCTACTTCACTTTAATTTGTGAAAACAGTACTTTGTCATGAGTTTTCACAGCAGCAGAGCATCTCATATTTGTTTTTATGCTGCTGACCAGATAGAGGAAGAGTCCAAGGGTACAGAGGCAGAGACCGTATTATGACAGGATGTGGAATGGTATTTTCTGGTGCTGTGCTGGAACCCAGAAGACCTGGGAGCTAGTCCCAGCTTGGTCAGTCAGTCACTCACTTACATGTCCTCAGGTGATATGAGCCTCTGTTTTTGATTCCCCACCAAACTCCCACTTTCCCCTTCTTAGGGTCACAGTGCCCCAGTTTTCCTTTGAGTAAGTGCCCTTTCTCCATTCAGCACAAAACCCTGAGTGAGGGATGGGATGTGAACAGGCCTGGCTGATAAGGACAGCAGTGACTGCAGAAGCGATGGGCATGTGATCCAAACTGGGCCAATTAAAGTGAATCCTGAAACTTTGCCAGAACTTCTAGGAAAGGAGAATTCTCTTTTACCTGGGAGTCTGCTAAACCTCCCATCTTCTCACTGTTAGAATTACCTGCCTGAGAATGAAGCCAAACTAGAAGAAATGAACTATAAAAAAGAGAAAAACATATTCCGGACAAATATGATTTGATCATCTAAGTTCAACTATTACTGAAACTGGAAATAGTCCACCCAAGGCCTCACAGTCCTGTGAATCAGTATGTTAGCTGCTTTGCTTAAATTTTGAATCAGATTTTTGTCGCTTGTAGCCAGAGTTCTCGCCAATTGGGCAGTTTCCCTTCAGGGCTTTAGTTTTCTTCTTTTTAAAAGGTGAGATAGTTTTAAAATCTTTATTTTGCTTTAAAAAGCAATATATGCTCATTGTAAAACTATAACATTGTAGGAAAGGATTATTAGGTTGTGTCCACATAACCATTTTTAGGTAGTATCAGTTAACTATTGCTACATAACAAACCACACCCGCATCCAGTGGCTTGAAATAATAAGTGTTTCTTTTTGCTCGTGACTCTATAAATATTTGTTGGGTGGTTCTGCTGATCTGGTCCAAGCTTAGAAGATCGTACTTGAACTTGCTTATGTGTCTGTGGTCAGCTGGTTTGTTGGCTGGGGCTAACTGGTTTACCGTGGCCTCATTTGCAAATCTGGTGGAGCTGGCTGTCAGATGGGGCAGTGAAGGTGTCTGGGCTGTGTCTGTTTTGTCACAGAGCAGGCTGGTCTGGGGCTTGCTCTCATGGTGGCTGAGCAGGGCCCTTAGAGAGCAAGTGGAAGCCTTTTGAGGCCTGGGTTTGTAACTGGCATTCCTTTATTCCTGCCGCTTCTATTGACCAAAGCAGTCTCATGGCCAGCCAAGATTCAAGGAGAGGAGAACTTGACTCCATATTTTGGTGGCAGGAGATGCAAAGTCACATTTTAAGCAGCATATATACAGAAAGGGAAAATAATGTGGGCTTTTATTGTAATCACTATAGAACTTTATTCCCTCAAAAATAATCAGTTAGTATTTTAATATTCTTCTGGATTTGTCCAGAATACTTATCTTCTATTTATTTTTATTTTTTAGAACACTTTTTCCAGCAAATGTATTTTTAACTTGTTTTTATTTTTGTGTTTGTTATGTTTATAAAAATCGATATATATATATATATTTATTGTTTTCATCTTGACAGTATATTTTGAACATATTTCCATGCTTATGCATATTAACCTCTTATGAAGAGATTGAATATAGATGATTTTCTTAGCTTTGACCTTCTGAGACTCTGGAATTCTATGACTCATTATGAACCAAATTTCCCAAATCCTCAAGCTCATTTCCTCAAAGTGATAAGAAAACTGCTAGATTCCCAAACAACTAAAAAGTTGAGCGTGTAATTCTGGCTGAGACTATGTGTCAATTTCAGTGTTGAGTGATTTCATCCTTGCTAGTTAGAAAGTTACTTGTCATTATTATTATTAATTATAATGACAATTAAAAGACAATTTCTGTTGAAATTCCAGCAATTGTTCTCATTAGCCCATGGAAGTATACGTTGATTATTCTGGATATACTGGTTGTCTTCTTGTTTGTACTGATTTAGCAAATATGCTAAAATTGGAAGACAGAACATGCTACTAAGAATAGGTAACCCAGCTGCAGTAAGTTAAGTGCTCACCATGTAGATTGCACACCGTCAAGTTAAAGAAGGATGATGGACTGAGGGTTATTGGGCTCTGGCTTCTTTCTGGCTCTTTGGTTTTGATAAATCATGAAGTCTTGAGAGCTGTTCACACTTCTTCCAAGCATGCTCTCCTAGTTCTTAAGCAACTTCAGCCTGAAGACAGCTGAGACTATAGTAACTGACTTCGGAAACTGGAATAGATTCTTTCTGAATTATGATTAAGAACTTTGGGGAAATTTGAGCTAATCGATGTTAGCTAAAGAATGACAAGGCTGTTATGAATTCTATGATAAGTGACTCATCCCTGAAGTGGTTGCCTACAGTCTCTCTTTTAGCATAACCACAAGTTAGCCATCAGTTATACTGACAGAATTGATCAGACTAATGTGACATGAGCTAAGAACAAGTGGACATTTTTGCCTGCTGTGGGGCAGAATTTTTTCATCCATCCATTCATTTATTTGTTCAAAAATATTTATTGATCATCTGCAGTTTGCTATGGGAATATAAAGATGAATAGAAACAGTTTTTGTCCTTAAGGTCTTACATTTTAGTAAAGGGAGAGTGATACCTATAATGTGATTTGCAGTGTTCCGTGGATAGAAGTTGATGTCATAGTCCAAAGGAAAATTGAGATGGCGTACAAAGATATCTAAAATAATGAAGTACATTGTAATAATATAATAGTACATGCTTATGTAGTGTTTCTGTCAGTCAGAGTTCTCCAGAGAAATGGAGCCAGTAGGAAACAAACAAACAAATCAATAAATATTTTTTCCTGATGGGAAGAGGGAGAGGGAGAAGGAGGGGGAGAGAAAGGGATTTCTTTTAAGAAATTGGCTCAGAAAACTTAGAGGCTGGCAAGTCCAAAATCTGCAGGGCAGGCTGGCAGGCTGGAGACCCAGGGAAGAGGTGATGTTGCAGCTCAAGTCTGAGGGTGGCGTGGAGGCAGAATTCCTTCTTCCTCAGAGGACTTCAGTCTTTTTCTCGTAAGTCCTTCAACTCATTGGATGGGACCCACCCACATTATGGAGGGTAATCTGCTTTAGTCAGAGTCTACTGATTTAGGTATTAATCATATCTAAAAAATACCTTCACAACAACATCTAGGCTGGTGTTTGACCGAAAACTGGGTCCATGGCCTGGCCAAGCTGACACATAAAATTAGTTACCATAGTCCCCCCTTTTCAGCTTGGCACCTGTACACGTCCCCTTCAACTACATTTAATTTTCAAATAAAGAGAATAGAAAGGTCATACTTCTGCCTACCTTGGTGCAAACATCTTGCTTACAACAAAAAATGCACAAATCATTTCCCCAGAAGAGGATACAAAGTCGTTGTGTGATGTCTCCTGAGTATCCTGTAACTTAAATACTGTGATGTAAAATTAAAAATACATAAATACTATTTTGTAAAGTTAATACATCTTATGTTATATGATAAGTCAATAAGAGAGGGAAAAAAAGATATTTGCTTAATACAAACACACCTTTGTGACAAAATGAGAAAATATTCATGGCAGTTACAGCCCCTGTTTCCGTAACTGGCCTCATGGCCATCGTTGGTATTTATAACTGCTTTACTACCTGTTTGTATTCTCACTGTCCTCAGTAAACACCTTATCTGGTAGTGTGGTTCTTTACCTGGTGGGATGACCCAAACCTTCATTCCTGAAGAGTCTTGGCCCTAAGTAGTCCTGCCTGAATTGAGTTGTTGTAGTTTGCTATTGACTTAAATTACAAAGCGAAAGAGTACATACTAAGAGACGCCCTGAGGGCTCTCCTGTATTCCAGGTGCACTCTTCCTTACCTCCGGTGTGGAGTAGCAGTCCAGGTTCCCCTTGGTAATCAGGATCAGTCACCCCAGCCAGCACAGTAATTCTCTTCTTTGCCTTCTAATTCAGAGTCATGGGGAGCCCAAAGCGGTTGGGCGACAGTCTTAACTTTTGGTTCAGTGGAATCATTATTGTGGCTTCTGGTAGAAGCATTCCTTTGGAACTAAGACCTGTAGATCTGCAGAAGATAAGGTTCCAGGAACGGGAAGCAAAATTTGCTAGTGGATCACTAGGGGTATTTGCCAGTGGATCCCCTTTTGATTCCTGGACCCATCAGTCTTGGCTATGGGAAGAATCTTGGCTATGGGATGCTGAATCAAAGCGTATATAGCCTCTTGGAAACCCTTGCCCCAGCCCTGCAAGGAATTGCCACCTACCTGCCACTGTGACTGAGTCTTCAAAAGATCATTCCACTGGTCTGTCAAGCCAGCCACTTCAGGATGGTGGGGAACATGGCAGGACAAGTAAATTCCACAAGCCTGGACCCATAGCCACACTTCATTTGCTGTGAAGCGAGTTCCTTGGTCAGAAGCAACGCTGTGTGGAATAGCGTGAATGTGGATGAGGCATTCTCTAAGTCCACTAATGGTAGTTTTGGCAGAAGCTTTGAGTTCAGGGAAGGCAAGTTCATATCCAGATTAAGTGCTTGTTCCAGTAAGAACAAAGTGCTGCTCCTACCATGATGGAAGCGGTCCAGTGTAATCAACATGCACCCGGGGAACGATGCCATATCGGGGACTCAGTGTTAGTCTCTGCTGCTGGGAGAGGTCAAGGTCACACAGCTAGAAATGGAATGTGGCTCCAGAGTCTGTGTTGTAACTGGTACAACTCTGTCTGGCTCATCACAGTGAGAAATGGTCCCCAAAGTGAGCACAAAATGAAGTAGTTTTCAGGAAGACCCTGGTGTTGAGGATGACGTACTTAAGTAAGCCTCAGGAGACCTGACTCTGATTACAAGTCAGCCAGTAACTTTTATATGACTTGAGTAACCCCCTTTCTTATGTGCGTTGTCTGTAAAATCACAGTACTGACTTAACATCACGGGTCTTCAAATGGTGTTAATCATGTTTGGTTTTTCAAAGGTCTGGCGGTGAGAAACCTCTAAGAGGTAATTAGAGAGGCTGAACAGGTGGGTTTCTGGGTGTCTCCCCACCACCACCTCTACTTCAAGCAGAGAAACTCAACTTTCATCTAGTTTCAGCTATGGGAGGTGGAAGACCTCTGGACCAGAAGATCAGGTGCCTTCTGTCTTCAGCACTATAGAGGAATGAGATTGAGCTTCAGCCAACATTTACGATACTAGAAGTTTCTCTACTTAGGAGCTTTAAACCTCAAAACTGTTTTCAGTTATATATCACTTAGTGGCTTAACACAACCCTGTGCTCTTTCTTACAATTCTGTCAGTGGGCTGAGTGGTTCTTTTGCTCAACATGGAGTTGTCTGGGAGACCTCATGAAGTTCCATTCAGCTGGTGGCTGGGCTGGGCTCTAAACCTCCAGCTTCCTGTCTCACATGTCGGAGGTCTCAGTGCTGGCTGATGGTTGGGAAGCCCTGGTTCTTCACCTTGTGTCCTCTCTTCCTCCAGGGCCTTTCCTTGAGGTCTGTCTCACAACAGGCTGGTCTGGACCTATGTAGCACGACGGCCTCTTTAATGTCCATTTCTGCCATATTTGATTAGTGTAAGTTACAATGACAGTCCAGATTCAGAGGGAAGAGAAATAGACCCCCACCTCCTGATGGGAGGAATGGCGTGTGTGTACAGGGAAGGAGGATTTACTAGTGACTTGCCTTTGGTTTCATTGATTTTCTTTACTTTTACTTTCAAACCCTCTATACTTCTATACGTTATAGGCCTAACAATACAACTATATATGTATTTTTGGTACAGTTGCTTTTTAAATTAGTTAAGAAAAGAAAGTAAAAGAAATAAGAATTCATACCATCTTTTATAATTACATAATTACCTTTACTGGTATGTACTTTATTTTTTGGTGTGGATTTGAATTACCACCTGGGAATAATTTTTTTTCAGCCTAATGAACTTCCTTTAGTACTTATTGTAAGGTGGGTTAGTGACCATTTTAGGAGATAATCTACCATACGTTGTAGAATTCAACAAAGTCATGCACTGGACCAGGAGCATATCAACTCTACCCACTACCAACAGATGGCATTAGAGGTGGTAGCAATGGCATTATAAATGCACTGATGATCACCTTGATAGGAGCTTTAATTGTAAGTAGAGGACATTTCAGTGATGCTGCCAGTGTGCTAAGCAAGCCTTCTGGGGAGGGGCCCAGGAAGGTCAGAGGAAGCTCCCAGCCTTGGGCCAGAGCCTCAGAACTGTCAAAGAGCCTGCGTTGGTTGGTCTGACACACAAAGCAGAGGAAAGGAAGCTTCCAGCTCTGGCTCCTTCCCAAGACAAAGAAAATATTTCCAACTATGCTGTGGCAGCTTAAAAATAGGTCACATCTACAGCCTGAGCTATTTTGTGGTGACTCTGTAATCTAAACCAGCTCCTTGCTCTCTGTTTAATTTGGAAAATCATTAAAACAAAACAAAACAAGAGCCCTGTTAGGAAAGACCTGCTGCATAACAGATAATTACTGCTTTTTCAGAAAATGAGTATCTTTGGATATACCTGGATTGGGAACGACAGTGCCAAAAGCCATGGGCCAGGCACTGTCCTGGACATCGTCAACAATTTCTCTCTAATGCTTCACGAAAACAACCTTGTGAGTCAGATGTTTTTATCTCCTGTTTATAGAAGCAGAATCTGGAGCCCTGAGAGTTTAAGTAACTGGCTCCAGTCACATAGCTCATAAGTGGAAGAGAGTTGAAATGTACATCTTTGTGTCCCAGGTCTTGTGACAGCTGTAAGGGTCAACTGGTCAGTTCAGAGCGGTGAGAGCACCTTTAGTTTTTCTGGTTTAGCTCGGACCATTTTTGCTTATCATCATCCCCCACTTCCCCAATCTGTCTGTACCCAGTTTGTGTTCAGTGCTTTGCTCTGTTTTATGCATAGATTGATGCCCTAATGTAAGTACATTCTATTTGATGATTCAATGGTTTGGTAATTTTAGCATAATAATATTTGCTTTCTGTTATTCCCCCTGTTGGGAAGGAATCTGTGGGGCCATATTGGCCTTCTCAGTAGTAAAAACTTAACTCGAGTTTGTGTGTAAGGTTGACCGGCAGGAGGTTGTGACACCTTGAACACATTCATGATAGCCTTGTAATCAAAGCTAATTACAATAAAAATTAATTTAAAAAAGGAAAGGCAACAAAAGAAAAACAGCAAAGCTAATTATATTCCTGGTTGGTGAGTAAAAAATACTGGCCTGGCTGTCATGAGATCTTAATGCATCACTACCTCTACCACAGACAAGTTGCATGATTTGGGGCAAGTCATTTTGCCTTGCTGGTCCTCCATTTTTCCATCTGTGGAATTAGAGGGTTGTACTTGATACTTCTAAGTTTCTATGATCTTAGGCTTAGGACTTTGTTATGGCCTCATCAGACCATTAGAGGTTGTGAGAATAATCGGAAAGGCCCACAAGCTGTGTTTTCCATATCCCACCATGACTCTATCCACAGGACACATAAGCCAATTGCCCAGCTCCTGGCCCATCCAAAGTCTCTCTTTCCCACCTGACTTGAAACCTTGTGTCTTGTTACTCTCTGAGTTTTTTTGGTTTCTGAATGCAGGGACTCACTCTTCCCATAACCTTCGTACCACCAACATAATGATGGCACTTGCTGCCTTCTGTTGAGCCCTGTTATATTCCAGTGTTCTGCCGTGTTTCGAGCATCCACTAATTGCACCGTGAAAAACACTTTACTTAGATTATCTCATCTAACCCTTACAACATGCCTGTAAAATGGATACTATTATTATCCCCAATGTGATAGGATGAAGAAAGTACAGCCCAGAGAGAGTAAGAAGCAGAACTAGGATTAGAACTCAGGCTCTCCAACACTTGAACCTGTGCTCTTAGCCATGAGGAAAAGTGAAAGACTGGGAAACCTCAGCACAACTCATCTGGAGTGGGGGTCCTGGGTGTGAGGTTCGTCTTCCCAAACTGTGTGTCTTTTTCAAAGTGGGGGATGAATAGAATGAATATTTGGAAGTAACTACACTGTCTAATCTGGGGCTTTAGATAAAATTGCTAAAAATCACTTATGTCCAGATAGGAAGTTACCAGTAGTTCATAACTAAGTATTGTCTATCAAAGAGGGGGATTAAGATTACAGAAAAGACAGATGTGATGTTCCCATGGGCAGATGGGAAGGACAGGACTCTCCCATCTGAGTTGGAGGATCTGAGAATGAAGACCAATAAACCAAGTTTTTGGCTATCATGTCCCCTGTTACATTTGCATCCAGTGGAATGATGTATGCAAGCAGACCACTTCAAAATAGCTTCAAGGACCATTTCCACCTTGGAGTTCCTGGATGTGTATACCTATGGTGTCTCTCCTCTAGCCACAAGTCCTAAGAGCTATTCTAACCCACCCTGATGAGATGCCTTTCATGGACAACACTCAGTGAGACCGCAAAGTGTAGATGCTTGTCCTTGCCAGCTTCGTTTCTAATCTTTGGGTTGAAGGGTATAGGAAGAGAGAGGAACATCCAAGCCACTTCTCACAGAAAACTCTGAGTCCTAGACTTTGTGCCCTGACTGTTGGTAACTAGTTTGGGAAGGAACGTTAAGGAGGGTTGATAACAATTTTGAGGGTCAGAGCCAACTATAGAGTATCAATTATTATACTGGTATTTTGGTGACAGGAAGCAGTTTTGTAGCATAGCTCTCTGCTGATGCATAGTATTTCTCTGTAGATCACATATCTTGGTTTAAAAGCTAGATGGCAGGTTACTTTTTGTTTTCTTGAATGAACTTGACCCAGGCACAACTTGAATAAAGGTGAACAAATTCTCTGTTGCTGCTTTTCTTTCTACCTCAACCGTGGCATTCCCACATGGGAAACACACTTACAAGAGAGATCTTCAGGCTCCTGGCTAGTGCCTGTTGTTCTCCAGGGGCAATCTAACACTGCCTTTTACATAGATGGGAAAATGGAGGCACTTATTCAAGAATAAGTAGCAAACATGCATAACCTAGAATGTACTACCCTATGTGGAGAAAAAAGTAAAAACTGTAAGTAACTTCTTCTATAGATGCTTCTCTAAAAAGAAGTGAAACTATTTTTAGACTAAAGCACCCTGGAGTCTAAAACTTCTTCTAAAATTCTATATTCAGTAATTTTTATGCAAATGATTTCATCCTTTTTCTTGTGCCAAATCCGAATAATGATAGCTCTTTTTTAAAGCTTAACAGAGAGCTGTTTAATGGTGTCAGTTTGGTTTTATGGATTCATTTTGCTGGAGAAACATGTTTACAAAAGCAAGTAGGATTTTATGGAGTAATCAGTGGTTAGAAAGAAGGAGGAATGAACTTTTTTTTGAAATGGAGGGGGCCCAAGTGCTACTGATAAGCAGATAGCTTGCGATATTCTTTCTATTCCACCAAAGTCATTTACTCTGAACTCTAGCTACATTCTTACAGACCCAGATGCACCTGTGTCTCTAAGCAGTGGTGCCAGGTGAGAGTTACCTCAGTGGCTTGGATGGAAAGGCCTTGGTCCAAGGCCAGTCTTCTTTTAGACCAAGAAAATTGTGGCTTTTGTGTTATGATTCAAAAATTTCTGATGCTGGCACACCTGAGGCTTGGAGAAGGTCTAGTACTATAATCTCCATCCATTAGTCTCACTCCTCGACCACTCACTGACAAGCTAAAAGGAAATGAGACAAATCTAGTGTTCACCTACCCACAAGACTGTTGACCATAGTCCCGTAGTATACAGTAATAATAATTCTGAAGCAGCCTGAGTTTTGGGGAACCCCATCCTTCAATTTCCTAAAAGGAGTTTTCTGCCATTGCTAGTTTCTATACCAAGAACTCTATCATAAGACACTTGTGGCTTTAAGTTTGGCTTCAGAGGATGTAGGAGCCTTCGGTGAAGTAAGAATATCCCTGGAGAAATGCTTAGCATCTACAATGGTGCCCACTGACCCCAGCCTTGCAGTATTCATGTCCTTGTGTAAGAGTGGGCTGGACCTTGTGACTTGCTTAGAATAGGGCAAAGTGGGGGATGTCGTTACTGGGATAGGGTTATAAGAGACTGTGACTTCTGCTTTGCTCTAACTTGCCCAGTCTTTCTTATTTGCTTGTCCTGATGGTAGCCTGCTACCATGTTGTGAGCTGCCCTCAAAGAAGTCTGTGTTGCTGGGAACTGAGGGCATCCTCTTTCCAACACACAGTGAGGAACTGAGACTCTCAGTCTATAGCCCATGGGGATATGAAACCTGCCAATAATTACATAATGAGCTTGGAAGTGGATTCTCCCCCAATTGAACCTTCAGATGAGACCCTAGCTCTGGCTGATACTTTGATTGAATCCATGAGAGATCCCAAGACATAGGACCCAGCTAATTTTCTCCTGGATACCTGACCTGTAGAAACTGTGAGATACTAAATGTTTTAAATCACTTAGTTTGGGTTGTAAAGTAATATTTGCATCTTAAAGTAAAATAATTATTAAGTCAAATTTCAGTTTTTATCCAGACCCCTTATTAATTCCTTTGTTTTCAGTTGGATTAATAAGTATGTCATGTGTGTTAAAAAATGAAGTGTATATTTTGTTTTCCATCAGGGGTATGTAGCATTTGTATGAATAATTATCATTGCAGTTTGTTTCTGGCTAAATTTGTGCTTATCTCTTTAGCTCTTTCCTGACCCCTTTTTCTAAAAGGCTATTGAATTAGAACTCATTTTGTAAGTGTCAGAAACCAAACTCAAACTAGCTTAAGCAAAAATGAGGCCTTATTAAGGCATGTGTGTGAAAAGTCCAAGGAGAGGGGGGACCTTCAAGATGGCGGAGGAGTAAGACATGGAGATCACCTTCCTCCCCACAAGTACATCAAAAATACATCTACATGTGGAACAACTCCTACAGAACACCTACTGAATGCTGGCAGAAGACCTCAGACTTCCCAAAAGGCAAGAAAATCCCAAGTATCTAGGTAGGGCAAAAGAAAACAGAAAAAACAGAGACGAAAGAATAGGGACAGGACCTGCACCTCTGGGAGGGAGCTGTGAGGGAAGAAAAGCTTCCATACACTTGGAAGCCCCTGCACTGGCGGAGACAAGGGGTGGCGGGGGTGGGGGGAAGCCTCGAGCCGCGGAAGAGAGCGCAGCAACGGGTGCAGAGGGCAAAGCGGAGAGATTCCCGCACAGAAGATCGGTGCCGACCAGCACACACCAGTCTGAGAGGCTTGTCTGCTCACCTGCCGGGGCAGGTGGGGGCTGGGAGCTGAGGCTCGGGCTTCGGAGGTCAGATCCCAGGGAGAGGACTGGGGTTGGCTGCGTGAACACAGCCTGAAGGGGGCTAGTGCGCCACAGCTAGCCGGGAGGGAGTACAGGAAAAAGTCTGGACCTGCCAGAACGGCAAGAGACTTTTGTTTAGGGGTGCACGAGGAGAGGGGATTCCTCCCCGTGTGCCCACAGAAGGCAGAGCACTGCCTAAGCGAGCTCCAGAGACGGGCGCGAGCCGCAGCTATCAGCTCGGACCCCAGAGATGGGCATAAAATGCTAATGCTCCTGCTGCAGCTGCCAAGAATTCTGTGTGCAAGCACAGGTCACTATCGACACCCACTCCCTGGGAGCCTGTGCAGCCCACCACTGCCAGGGTCCCGTGATCCAGGGACAACTTCCCTGGGAGAACACACGGTGCGCCTCAGGCTGTTGCAACGTCATGCTGGCCTCTGCTGCTGCAGGATCGCCCCACATCCAGTTATGGCTACCATACCCCTCCCTCCCCCCGGCCTGAGTGAGCAAGAGCCCCCTAATCAGCCGCTGCTTTAACCCACTCCTGTCTGGGCGGGGAACAGATGCCTGAGGGCAATCTACACGCAGAGGTGGGGCCAAAACCGAAGCTGAACCCCAGGAGCTGTGCGAACAAAGAACAGAAAGGAAAATTTCTCCGTGCAGCCTCAGGAGCAGCGGACTAAATCCCCACAATCAACTTGACAAACCCTGCATTTGAAGAATACCTGATTAGACAATGGAGGTTCCCAAAATTGAGGCAGTGGACTTTAGGAGCAACTGTAGACTTGGGGTTTGCTGTCTGCGACTGATTTGTTTCTGATTTTTATGTTTATCTTAGTTTCGTTTTTAGCGCTTGTTATCATTGGTGGATTTGTTTATTGGTTTTGTTGCTCTCTTCTTATTTTTTTAATAATTTTTTTATTTTTATAATTTTTTTAAATTTTTTAATTAAAAAAAATTTTTTTTCTTTCTTTTTTCCTCCCTTTTCTTCTGAGCCATGTGGCTCACAGGGTCTTGGTGTTCTGGCCTGGTGTCAGGCCTGAGCCTCCAAAGTGGGATAGCCGAGTTCAGGACACTGGACCACCGGAGACCTCCCAGCCCCACATAATATCAATCGGCGAGAGCTCTCCCAGAGATCTCCGTCTCAATGTTAAGACCCAGCCCCACCGAATGGGCAGCAAGCTCCATTGCTGGATGCCCCATGCCAAACAACTAGCAAGACAGGAACACAACCCCACCTATTAGCAGAGAGGCTACCTAAAATCATACTAAGTTCACAGACACCCCAAAACACACCACCGGACATGGCCCTGCCCCCCAGAAAGACAAGATATAGACCCACCCACCAGAACACAGGTACCAGTCCCCTCCATCAGGAAGCCTACACAACCCACTGAACCAACCTTAGCCACTGGGGGCAGACAACAAAAACAATGGGAGCTATGAACCTGCAGCCTGCGAAAAGGAGACCCCAAACACAGTAAGTTAAACAAAATGAGAAGACAGAGAAATACGCAGCAGATGAAGGAGCAAGGTAAAAACCCACCAGACCAAACAAATGAAGAGGAAATAGGCAGTCTACCTGAAAAAGAATTCAGAGTAATGATAGTGAAGATGATCCAAAATCTTAGAAATAGAATGGAGAAAATACAAGAAACATTTAACAATGACCTAGAAGAAGTAAAGAGCAAACAAACAATCACGAACAACACAATAAATGAAATTAAAAATTCTCTAGAAAGAATCAGTAGCAGAATAACTGAGGCAGAAGAACGGATAAGTGACCTGGAAGATAAAATAGTGGAAATACTTACTGCAGGGCAGAATAAAGAAAAAAGAATGAAAAGAATTGAGGACAGTCTCAGAGACCTCTGGGACAACATTAAACGCACCAACATTCGAATTATAGGGGTCCCAGAAGAAGAAGAGAAAAAGAAAGGGACTGAGAAAATATTTGAAGAGATTATAGTTGAAAACTTCCCTAATATGGGAAAGGAAATAGTCAGGTCCAGGAAGTGCAGAGAGTCCCATACAGGATAAACCCAAAGAGAAACATGCTGAGACACATATTAATCAAGCTATCAAAAATTAAATACAAAGAAAAAATATTAAAAGCAGCAAGGGAAAAGCAACAAATAACATACAAGGGAATCCCCATAAGGTTAACAGCTGGTCTTTCAGGAGAAACTCTGCAAGCCAGAAGGGAGTGGCAGGCCATATTTCAAGTGATGAAAGGGAAAAACCTACAACCAAGAATACTCTACCCAGCAAGGATCTCATTCAGATTCGACGGTGAAATTTAAAACTTTACTGACAAGCAAAAGCTAAGAGAATTCAGCACCACCAAACCAGCTTTACAACAAATGCTAAAGGAACTTCTCTAGGCAGGAGACACAAGAGAAGGAAAAGACCTACAATAACAACCCCAAAACAATTAAGAAAATGGTAATAGGAGCATACATATCGATTATTACCTTAAATGTAAATGGATTAAATGCTCCCACCAAAAGACATAGACTGGCTGAATGGATACTAAAACAAGAGCCGTATATATGGTGTCTGCAAGAGACCCACTTCAGACCTAGGGGCACATATAGACTGAAAGTGAGGGGATGGAAAAAGATGTTCCATGCAAATGGAAATCAAAAGAAAGCTGGAGTAGCAATTCTCATGTCAGACAAAATAGACTTTAAAATAAAGACTATAACAAGGGACAAAGAAGGACACTACATAATGATCAAGGGATCAATCCCAGAAGAAGACATAACAATGGTAAATATTTATGCACCCAACATAGGAGCACCTCAATACATAAGGCAAATGCTAACAGCCATAAAAAGGGAAATCGACAGTAACACAGTAATAGTAGGGGACTTTAACACCCCACTTTCACCAATGGATAGATCATCCAAAATGAAAATAAATAAGGAAACACAAGCTTTAAATGACACATTAAACAAGATGTACTTAATTGATATTTATAGGACACTCCATCCAAAAACAACAGAATACACTTTCTTCTCAAGTGCTCATGGAACATTCTCCAGGATAGATCATACCTTGGGTCATAAATCAAGCCTTGGTAAATTTAAGAAAGTTGAATCGTATCAAGTATCTTTTCCAACCACAGCACTATGAGACTAGATATCAATTACAGGAAAAAAACTGTAAAAAATACAAACACATTGAGGCTAAACAATATGCTACCAAATAACCAAGAGATCACTGAAGAAATCAAAGAGGAAATCAAGAAATACCTAGAAACAAATGACAATGAAAACACGACTGCCCAAAACCTATGGGATGCGGCTAAAGCAGTTCTAAGAGGGAAGTTTATAGCAATACAATCCTACCTCAGGAAACATGAAAAATCTCAAACAACCTAACGTTACACCTAAAGCAATTAGAGAAAGAAGAACAAAAAAACCCAAAGTTAGCAGAAGGAAAGAGATCATAAAGATCAGATCAGAAATAAATAAAAAAAGAAATGAAGGAAACAGTAGCAAAGATCAATAAAACTAAAAGCTGGTTCTCTGAGAAGGTAAACAAAATTGATAAACCATTAGCCAGACTCATCAAGAAAAAGGAGAAGACTCAAATCACAGAATTAGAAATGAAAAAGGAGAAGTAACAACTGACACTGCAGAAATACAAAAGATCATGAGAGATTACTACAAGCAACTATATACCAATAAAATGGACAGCTGGAAGAAATGGACAAATTTTTGGAAAAGCACAACCTTCTGAGACTGAACCAGGAAGAAATAGAAAATATAAGCAGACCAATCACAGGCACTGAAATTGAAACTGTGATTAAAAATCTTCCAACAAACAAAAGCCCAGGACCAGATGGCTTCACAGGCAAATTGTATCAAACATTTAGGGAAGAGCTAACACCTATCCTTCTCAAACTCTTCCAAAATATAGCAGAGGGAGGAACGCTCCCAAACTCATTCTACGAGGCCACCATCACCCTGATACCAAAACCGGACAAAGATGTCACAAAAGAAGAAAACTACAGGCCAATACCATTGATGAACACAGATGCAGAAATCCTCGACAAAATAATAGCAAACAGAATCCAACAGCACATTAAAAGAATCATACATCATGATCAAGTGGGGTTTATCCCAGGAATGCAAGGATTCTTCAGTATACACAAATCAGTCAATGTGATACACCATATTAACAAATTGAAGGATAAAAACCATATGATCATCTCAATAGATGCAGAAAAAGGTTCTCCCAAAATTGAACACCCATTTATGGTAAAAACCCTCCAGAAAGTAGGCATAGAGGGAACTTAGCTCAACATCATAAAGGCCATATATGACAAACCCACAGCCAACATTGTTCTCAATGATGAAAAACTGAAACCATTTCCACTAAGATCAGGAACAAGACAAGGTTGCCCACTCTCACCACTGTTATTCAACATAGTTTTGGAAGTTTTGCCACAGCAATCGGAGAAGAAAAAGAAATAAAAGGAATCCAAATCAGAAAAGAAGTAAAACTATCACTGTTTGCAGATGACATGATACTATACATAAAGAATCCTAGGGGCTTCCCTCGTGGCGCAGTGGTTGAGAATCTGCCTGCCAATGCAGGGAACACAGGTTCGTGCCCTGGTCTGGGAGGATCCCACATGCCACGGAGCAAGTGGGCCCGTGAGCCACAATTACTGAGCCTGCGTGTCTGGAGCCTGTGCTCCGCAAGAAGAGAGGCCGCGATAGTGAGAGGCCCGCGCACTGTGAGGAAGAGTGGCCCCCACTTGCCACAACTGGAGAAAGCCCTCGCACAGAAACGAAGACCCAACACAGCCATAAATAAATAAAAATTAAAAAAAAAAAAAAAAGAATCCTAAAGATGCTACCAGAAAATTACTAGAGCTAATCAATAAATTTGGTAAAAGGATACAGAATTAATGCACAGAAATCTCTTGCATTCCTATACAGTAATGACAAAAATCTGAAAGAGAAATTAAGGAAACACTCCCATTTACCATTGCAACAAAAAGAATAAAATACCTAGGAATAAACCTACCTAAGGAGACAAAAGACCTGTATGCAGAAAACCATAAGACCCTGATGAAAGAAATTAAAGATGATACAAACACATGGAGAGAGATACAATGTTCTTGGATTGGACGAATCAACATTGTGAAAATGATTATACTACCCAAAGCAATCTACAGATTCAGTGCAATCCCTATCAAACTACCAGTGGCATTTTTCACAGCACTAGAACAAAAAATTTTACAATTTGTGTGGAAACACGAAAGATCCTGAGTAGCCAAAGCAATCTTGAGAAAGAAAAACGGAGCTGGAAGAATCAGGCTCCCTGACTTCAGACTATACTACAAAGGTACAGTAATCCAGACAGTTTGGTACTGGCACAAAAACAGAAATATAGATCAATGGAACAGGATAGAAAGCCCAGAGAGAAACCCACGCACCAGTGGTCACCTTATCTTTGATAAAGGAGGCAAGAATATTCAGTGGAGAAAAGACAGCCTCTTCAATAAGTGGTTGTGGGAAAACTGTACAGCTACATGTAAAAGAATGAAATTAGAACACTTCCTAACACCATACACAAAAATAAACTCAAAATGGATTAAAGACCTAAATGTAAGGCCAGACACTATAAAACTCTTAGAGGAAAGCATAGGCAGAACACTCTATGACATAAATCACAGCAAGATCCTTTTTGACCCACCTCCTAGAGAAATGGAAATAAAAACAAAAATAAGCAAATGGGACCTAATGAAACTTAAAAGCTTTTGCACAGCAAAGGGAACCATAAACAAGACGAAAAGACAACCTTCAGAATGGGAGAAAATATTTGCAAACGAAGCAACTGACATAGGATAAATCTCCAAAATACATAATCAGCTTATGCAGCTCAATCTCAAAAAACAAACAACCCAATCCAAAAATGGGCATAAGACCTAAATAGACATTTCTCCAAGGAAGATATACAGATTGCCAATAAACACAAGAAAGGATGCTCAACATCAGGAATCATTAGAGAAATGCAAATCAAAAGTACAATGAGGTATCACCTCACACCATTCACAATAACCATCATCAAAAAATCTACGAACAATAAATGCTGGAGAGGGTGTGGAGAAAACGGAACCCTCTTCACAGTGTTGGTGGGAATGTAAATTGATACAGCCACTATGGAGAACAGTATGGAGGTTCCTTAAGAAACTAAAAATAGGAACTGCCATACGACCCAGCAGTCCCACTACTGGGCATATACCCTGAGAAAAGCATAATTCAAAAAGAGTCCTGTACCACAATGTTCATTGCAGCTCTATTTTCAACAGCCAGGACATGGAAGCAACCTAAGTGTCCATCGACAGATGAATGGATAAAGAAGATGTGGCACATATATACAATGGAATATTACTCAGCCATAAAAAGAAATGAAAGTGAGTTATGTGTACTGAGGTGGATGGACCTAGAGCGTATCATACAGAGTTAAGTAAGTCAGAAAGAGAAAAACAAATACTGTATGCTAACACATATATATGGAATCTAAAAAAAAAAAAAAAAAAAAAAAAGGTTCTGAGGAACCTAGGGGCAGGACAGGAATAAAGATGCAGACACAGAGAATGGACTTGAGGACACGGGGAGGGCGAAGGGTAAGCTGGGACGAAGTGAGAGTGTAGCATTGACATATATACACTACCAAATGTAAAATAGGTAGCTAGTGGGAAGCAGCTGCATCACACAGGGAGATCAGCCTGGTGCTTTGTGATCACCTAGAGGGGTGGGATAGGGAGGGTAGGAGGGAGATGCCAGAGGGAGGGGATATGGGGTTATATGTATACATATAGCTGATTCACTTTGTTATACAGCAGAAACTAATACAACTTTGTAAACAATTATACTCCAATAAAGATGTTAAAAAAAGAAGTCCAAGGAGATGTATCCTGGCTTTTACATGACTAGATATATGGGGTCAAAATAGTCGCTGTGACTCAACCACTTTCTGTCTCTCCACTCCCCACACTATCTGCTTTCTACACCTCTTTCTCTGTACTCTGTCTTCTCTTGTCCTACCTTTGTTTCCAGGCCAACTCTTTCCCTTCTGTCAGCAAAGACGCCATCCCAATATTAGAGAATCCAGAGACAAGGGCAACATCTTTTTCGAGAGTCTGCATTGATTCCCCCAAGGCTCTGTGATTGGCTCCTCTGTATCATATGTCCCCTACTTTGGACCAATCACTATCTGCAGGGTGAGATACTCATTTGATTGGCCAGGTTGGGCCATGTGTCTGCCCAGAGGTAGAAGACCTCTGGACTTGGTGGGCAAGTCCAGAAAAATCATGTAGAATTGGAGAGGAGAAAAGTTCTTGAAAGGAAAAAAAATTCAGGACAGGTAAAAAGTACTAGAGGTCCACTAAGTAGAAAGGTGATAATTTATTTGTTAGGATATTATGATTCTTTATTGCTATGTGACAAATCATTCCAACTTCATGGCATAAAACAGTAATAATCATTCATTATTATCTCCCACAGTCCTGTGGACTGACAGGCTCAGCTGTATGGTTCCCATTTTGGGGTCGTTAGAGCAGTAGCCGTCAGATGGTGTCAAACCTGGAGTCATCTGAAAGGTGTCATCACCCAGATATTTGGCACCTGAGCTGGGAAGACTCGAACAGCTGGAATTCCTGGCTCACCTCTCTCTCTCTCTTTGTTGTCTTGCCAGTATGGCGGTTATAGGATAGCAAGACTTACAGGGTGGCTCAGGGTTCCAGAGGTGTATGTCCCAAGAGGCGAGAGAGCAAGGTGCCCTTTATGGACCTAGCCTCAGAAGTCACACAGAAATGTGCTGCCTTCTCTTCCTTAGAAGGGAGCCGTATTCAGCGGGAGTAGAATGGGAGTCCACTCTTGATGAGAAGAGCATCAGAGAATACATTTTTAAACCATTACTGGTGGATTAAAAAAATTCTCTTTTGTCTTTCTGAGCCAGCACTTAATTGTGAATTATTCCCAGGTGAGACCAAGATTTGACTGAGACCTATGTATTGGACTGAGGAAGGCGATCAAGTCACTGAATCCAAGGATTGAGGTTTTTTAATTTCTGGGAAAAAAAAGTACATTTATTTTCTTAATCAGTACTCCAAATCCCCAAGAAATGTGTGATTTAATACTGAGAGTTTATACACACATCGATATGTGTTTGCTTTTTTATTTATTGACTTGAGCAATCCTCCCAGTGAAGGGAGGGTAGTGTACTTGCTCAGTTGTAAACCGTTGTATTTCCTGAGCATACAGAGGGTCCTGGATATCTTCAGAGGCTTGCTTTCTTGTGTACAGCATCATTTTTTATTGAGGAAAGCTATTCCAACTGGTAGAGTTGCTTTTTGCTCTCTAAGGTTGGCTAATCTCCTTTCATGCCATTATTTGTAGTATATTCCCCAAGGATTTATTAGTTTACAGTTGTGTTTGTGTTTCTGTGTGCGTAAATAAATGGTTTAAAATGTTTTATTAGCAAAACCAAAGTGAAGCAGTCATCCTTTTCAGTCTGAGAAAAACTTGAATGGCTGGGCTTACCAACTCTCTATGCCACAAACTTGGATTGTGTCTTTGGGCAAATTGTGTCATCTTTCTGTGTCTCAGTTTCTGTGCTGGGCTACCTTGGGCATGGAGTGTAATGTATTCAGGAGCTCATATCTAAAACCCATAAACCTTTAAGCCTGAGGTTCTCAGCCTCACACACATTAAAAAAAGCCCTCCTATATACGTATCTTAACAAATTCCTTCTAGATGTGCTTGAAACCCATAAACCTTAAAAGGGACAAGCTCGTCCTCTCAATAATTCTCTGCTGTCTCTGTGTCACTGCCGCATGCTTCTACTCTTCTCTTGCTGATTAGATACAGGAAGAGATGGGACATGCAAGGTGCATTTTATGATTTCCCTATTCCTCTACTGGTAAGATTCAGGAAGAGCAGAAAAAAACGAGATGGATTTCATGAGATCATTTGGGGGTTACTTGCTATGGGAGCAGGAAACAATGAAATATGAATTTTGTAACAACCTTGTGGTACTCAGTCTGGACTCCCTCTCTGTGTATCTCCAGGGGGAGGTGGAGAGCTGGGGGTGGTTTGGGGGACTCAACCAAAAAGGAGAACACACCAGTGAGCTCAGGCCGGATGTACTGGTGAATTGGGGTGGTGGGAGTTGTGAGTTCAGAGACCCCTCTGACCATCTCTGAGCACAGTTGCCTGTCCTGAGTTGTAGTAAATAAACATTGTACTTTTCTTAAATTAGGAGATTCTTGTGATTCATTTCTTGGGTAGCGAAGTCTGTGAAGCATCCCCTCAGTGCCTGAGTTGACCTTTGGAGTTTGTGGCCATAGTGTAGGGAGAATCATGAGCCAGGCTGACTCTTGGGAAGGAAATCCTCTTAACACTTTCATCCGTAAACATGGGGTCCAAGCTCGGGCCACATCTGAGGTCTTTGTTAGCCGTAAGTCTTTGCTTTCAGAATCTTACTCATCTACCTCCTAGTGCAGTGCCTAGCAGACAGTGGGAACTCAATAAATACTCATTGAATGAATTAATTTATCTAGGCAGCAGGAAGCAGTGGAAAAACTATGACTGTTGGATGCACACAGACTTGAGTTTCATCCCCAGCTCAACTTCTTTTAACTGTGACCTTGGACGTGTTAGGTATGGTCTCTGTTTCAGTCAGGATCCAACCAGAAAAACAGAACACTCTCTGTATTTAAAATTGAGGGGATATAATGCAGAGAATTGGTTACATGGGTCATGGAAGATGGGCTGAGTAGCCAGTGGGGGTTGACAACCAGACAGCAACTATGGGAAACTTGTATCACCCCAAGGGGTGAGGGACAAAGAGGAGAGGCAGGATTACTGAAGCTCAGGGTCTAGACTCAGCTGGTGTAAGGCCACTAGCCAAGTAGATTTTGGTTGAGCTTTAATGTATATAGTTTATATCATGAAAATAATAGAGGTATTACACATATTTTTTTTTCAGACTACTTATGTGCCCTTCCCTTCCCCTCTCCCTAACCTAATAGCCTCATTCTATTAACAGCCACTGAAATAAGACAAGTTGAATCAGGGAACAGAAAGCCTGGCTCATAGCAGATGCTTAATAAGTTTTTCAGCAAAATGAAATTGTAATGCAGACATCTGTGGGGGAGGTAGATTAAGTTGCCGTCACCTTGGGGTGAAGTAGCTTGTAAGGTCTTCTCCTGTTCGCTGGGTCATGGATGGGCCTGGCATCCTGGTGGCTCCTCATTCAGAGGCACATAAAGAGGTCAAAGTGTCTTAAAAACGTGACCAACCCAGATCTTTTGGCAGTGGCATTACAAATGCCGGGCCTCAAGTCTCCCATCTACCCCAAAGGTATTACCTGGCAGGTAATTCCTTGCTGTAAACGAAGCTTTGGTATGTGTATCTTGTATACATTTTAAGGATTCACAACATCTCAAATACTATCTTTCCCTAATAAAAGAAAATACATCTAGTAATGCAGAGAATTAGCCCTTAGCCTCTGGGAGGAAAGGCCACTGGGCTGTCTTTTTAAATTCTTCTAGAGAATTAGGCCTTAGCCTGTTTGCTCTGTAAACCAATCTTTTTTGGTATTGGTCAAGAAGACACTTCTTTTGCTTAATCCCTATTTTCTAAAAGGGTCAGAGGTAGATTTAGACTAGGAGAAAGCATTTAAAAAGTCCAGATAAGAATCTCCCTGGGGGCTAGAAGAGGGATGGATTAGCAGTCCGGCTTTCTTTTCCCCAGACACACCATCTTGCACAAAACACCCATTGGCCCCTCATATTTTACTACGGAGAACGCTCATACTCAGAGGAGAGAATTCGTCCATCTGTAACAACACAAAGTCTTCATCTAATTCTATCAAATATAATGAATAGCATAGGAAAGAAAGTTTGTTTTTTTTCCCAAAAAGAAAAGATGCCAATATTAAGAAATTATTATAAAATAATTGAAAATTTTTTTCCTTGTTTCTCAGAATGGCCAAGCCCAGTCCTGTCTCAGAGTCTTTGCATTTGTGTCCTGACAGGAGCTCTCTTTCCTCAGCTTGATCCCTCATGTCATTTGGGGATCCCTGTGGTCTCTGCTCATATGTCACCTCCTCAGAGAAGTCTTCCTTGATCACCCTACTGACAAAGTTTCTGCTCTCATAGAGCTGACCTTTCCAGGGATGACAGATAAACCAATTAATGTTTAATGTTTAACGTCACATGAAACCAAGGAAGGGTAAGGGCCCTAGAGAATAATCTGGGTAGGAGGAAGGGGGCTTTATTTGTTAGTCAGCAAAGGCCTTGCTGATGAGTGGACATTTGAGCCAGGTAATGACAGGAACTTGCTCTGTGCATTCAAAGAAAAGAAAGCCAGAGGTCTGGATTGGGGTCCCTGAAAGGCAAAGGTAGGAGGTGAGATCCATGAAGTAGCAGATCACGGAGGCCAGGATAAAACTTTGTACTTTATGGTTCTAAGCAGAGGGGTAACATAGCCAAACTTCCATTTGGTCATTCCGGTTACTTTATGGAAAATAGACTGTTGTAGATTGAGGGAGGACGCAGAGAGACCAGTTAAGGGGCTCCTGGTTTGGCATTTCTTTGGGTGACTGAGTAAAGAATCTATGTATGGGCTTCCCTGGTGGCGCAGTGGTTGAGAATCTGCCTGCCAATGCAGGGGACACGGGTTCGAGCCCTGGTCTGGGAAGATCCCACATGCCGCGGAGCGGCTGGGCCCGTGAGCCACAATTACTGAGCCTGCGCGTCTGGAGCCTGTGCTCCGCAACGGGAGAGGCCGCGACAGTGAGAGGCCCGCGCACGGCGATGAAGAGTGGCCCCCGCTTGCCACGACTGGAGAAAGCCCTCGCGCAGAAACGAAGACCCAACGCAGCTAAAACAAATAAATAAATAAATTTATTAAAAAAAAAAAAAGAATCTATGTATTTGAATTCCCTTTTGATTTCTGGACTGTGTTCCATTGACAGCCCTTCTCTAAACTCTCATAAGACTGGCTGTACTGGCTCATGGGAATTATCTCGTTTACGTGTACGTGAAGTGCTCCCAATGTACCAGCCTCAATGCCAAGCACCAGGGTACAAACTTGCCAACCCATAGTTATTGATAAAACCAAAGGATGGCATGATCCTAAGTAGGCAAAAATTTTCAGATGATGTGGCTCTTTCAGCCAATGGTTTCTTTTTTTTTTTTTTTTTTGCTTATTTAACAGAAGAATGTTTCAAGGGGTGGGGTGGGAGAATGAGCTGCTTTGTTTTTTCTTTCCTTGCTCTCCGACTTGTAAAAATGTTTGTGAGACACGCACATGGCCTGAACTTCAGAAGGAAGATTAGCAAGAAGGAGGAAAAATCAGATTCATCTTTTGAGTCATCTGGCAGAGGCAGAGAGGTTCTGAGCTCAAAGGAGGCCCTCCTGCCTTAAATAACTCATTCTGTCAGTTCAGTTCAGTGGCAGGAAGAGCTTTCAAGGCCAAGCTTGGGTCCAGGCTCCAGTTCACTTGAGGGAAACCCCCAAAATTATTTCTAGCAAGGAGACAATGCTATTGGTTCAATTTGAGACCCTAAAGTGCCAAGAGAGAAGTGTCCATGTGGTGTGAAAATCATTTCCAGGCCCCAGTGGCTGACAGTCAAACTAGTAGCATCCTGCTGCCATGACAACGAAAGTATCACACATCCAATGACATCCATGGGTGGCAGGAGGCAAAAGGACCCTGAAGAGACCAAGTTATAAAGCTTTTCAATGTTGTGTGTAATGCTGCAGAGCCCACTGTCTTGAGCCTGTTTGAAACAGAAAATGAGTTGCAGGTGAACTTGTGAGAGAGTAGTTCTGGAATCTTAGAACATTCCTGTAAATCTTAGAACATTCCTGTCCCCCCTCCCCTTTTACTTGTTTTCAACTGCTAATGAGATGGGTTGCATTCATCCTAGGTATCACCTTGAACTGGAGTTGAAAGTTCGCAATTCTACCAGGACCATCACTTGGGGAGATAAAAAGATCAGCACCCCAAGACCAGCACATAAATTAAAGCAGTGTCACGGTCACTCTGTTTTGCTAACACGACCTGATGCTCAGGTTAAAATTCCTTACATGGAGCCTCTCAGGGTCTTCATTCTAACGTAAGCCTCAACATCCCAAGGTTGGAAGAACTGTCTTTTGTGGCTTATTTTGCTTAGTTTCCTTGGTGGAGGGGGTCGTCAGTGATTTTTTGTTACATTAGGTCGAAAGTCCTTGGAATATATGACAGAGGGACATCTTGTAGAACAGGAATAATCTTTATGCTGTGAAGGACACCAGACTAGCAACGAGACTTTACACATTGATTTCATGAGTTTACCTTTGTCGACTCCATGACTGCCTCTGTTTTCTGCTCTCCTTTTGAGAGATGGGAAACGGAGACCCCAGCACAGAGCAGACAATAGATCTGGCAGGGTATGACATAAACCAGACACTGCAAGGTGGCATCAACTGGCCAACTCCTAGAAAAAAAATGAGAAGGGGCTCTCTGTAATGATTCACTGACTTGGGACATGGAGGAGACTCCAGTGCAGTCAGTCTGATGGGTGCATAAATGCTTTAGGGGAGTCTCAAACCCCTCTGTTCTCCTAGTGACAGCCATCCACCTTTGATTTGACTCACTCTGGATACCAGTTTTCATTTGGAGGCTTTTAGTAACGGATGGATGGAGCAGGGCTGCTGCCCTGGCACCATTCAAGGGCTCCCCATTCTCATTTTCGTCTATGTCACTGGTTCTCAGCTGGGGATGACTTTGTCCCTGGAAGACATTTTCCAATGTCTGGAGTCATTTTAGGTTGTCACTGTTGGGAGGGGGGTGCTTCTGGCATCTAGCGTGTGGAGGTCAGGGATGCTGAACATCCTGCAACGCACAGGACAGACCCCCTCAGCAAGGAATTATTGTGCCCAAAATGTCTATAGTGAGAGGTGGAGAAACCCTTTGGTGTTATTTTCATTCTTTTTTAAAAATTTTATTGAAGTATGGTTGATTTGCAATGTTGTGGTAATCTCTGCCGTGCAGCGAAGTGACTCAGTTATACACATACAGACATTCTTTTTTTTAATATTCTTTTCCATTATGGTTTATCATAGGATATTGAATCTAGTTCCCTGTGCTCTACAGTAGGACCTTGTTTATCCATTCTATATATAATAGTTTGCTTCTGCTAACCCCACACTCCCAGGCCACCCCTCTCCGTTGGCAACCACCAGTCTGTCCTCTGTGTGAGTCTGCGAGAAGCCCTGCTCTAAATGAATGATCTGATCCCCGCCCTCCCCCCCCCACCCCCCATCCCATGTCCTTCAGTGTGGCCCATAGGAGGACTCAGGACAGAAGACAGGCCTGCATTTGTTTTTGCTTTCAGATTTTGTTTAACAGTTTTGTTTAATAGTCTCTATTATATTTAATCATCTATATTCCACAGGGGAGTAGAGAGTTGCTCTTAAGAGATAGTAGCCTTTGCGGTGAGACAAACTAGGGTTCCCTTCTTTGGGTCTGCTACATGCTTTCTGTGCGGCCTTGAGCAAGTAAACTTCACTACTTGGAACTCAGTTTCTTCATTTTTAAAATGCGGGGAATAATATCCATGGTGAGTATTAAACAGGAAAAATTAATATAAAGCAAAGAGCACCATGCCTGGTCCATAGTGAGGCTTAGTACATGGTAGTTCTGTGAAGAAGACAGAGCAAGACTCCATGAACTGAACTTGTAACAGCGCTGCCTAAGCATCTGTGCTTGGCTGAATGCGTGATTGCTGCACTAATTGTTTTTATTGTCTGTGGTTAGGAAACTATATGGCAGTTTCTGTGTCAAACAAAGATTCCCTGAGCACCATTCCCTTTTTGGAAAAATGCTGCTTTATGTATGGTGTATAGTCTTTGGTATGGAGGCATCAAAATCAAAATAGAAAATATTCACACCTACAAGCAAAGGTAACTGAGGAGAGGAGAAACATTGAACTCAAAAAATTAAACAGTGACTTGGATTTTGTGGTGATATCATTCTGGAAAAACTCTAATTGGAAAAAAATTGCTCTTTTCAGGGAACATTTCTCTAATCTTGAGCCATTTCGCTTAATGATTCTTGCCTGCACCTGCCTCCCTAGCCCTGACTGCCCAGAAACGTTTCTGAGTTAACCAGAATTTCCAAGCAAGTTTCTCTACGTTCACATGAGTCGGGATTCTACTAGGATTCTGAGAATGCCTCCAACATGGCTTACGATGGATGTGTGTGATGGAAGGCCCCTGTGGTTTTCATTTTGGACTTGACTTAATCGAAAACAATCACGCTAACAAAAGAGGGTGGGAGGGAGTCTGCTTCTTCCAGTTTTTCTATTGTGTGGCCAATTTAATGTCGGACTTCTCAAAGGGCTTTAAAACATAAGGCAGCAGGAAAAACAATTTAATGTAGAAATGCCAGCATGGGCTAAACTTAAGTAAAGTAAATCAAGCATGAAGAAGTAGAGTGTCTTAAGGGTATAGGTTTTGCTTTTTTCTTTTTTAGTTTCAATGCTCAACTGCACAGGACCGTGGAGTTTGCCTTTGCATGCATGAATATAACCGTCAAGAGAAGGCTTTCATCAGACACACCCCAGCGGGTACTAGAGCCCCTCTCACTAGAGTCGTCAGCCAGTCTGATTTCCCCATTGGTTAAATAAGATGAGAATTTCAGACACAATGCTGGCATCCTTTGCTGAGATGGAAGAAGAAACAAATTATATCATGTGATATCCAAACAGTTCCAAAATATTTCCTCTACTCAGCTACAGTGCCTGAAATTCCTCCTTTGAGTTAAAGCTTTATAGACCCTAGCGCACAGATAGGGTATTCAATCTGGAAATGGCAACCCAGTAGTTATCAAGCTTGGTCGCATATTAGAATCAGCTGGAGAGTCTTTAAGAATTATTGATGCTATTCAATATCTGCAAGAAAAGATAACTTAATTGGCATAGGGTAGAACTGGGCATCAGTATTTTTAAAAAACTCTCTCACAGAATGTTTTAACCTGCAGCCAGTCTTGAAAACCACTGCAGGGACTTCCCTGGTGGCGCAGTGGTTGAGAATCCGCCTGCCAATGCAGGGGACATGGGTTTGATCCCTGGTCCGGGAAGATCCCACATGCCGCGGAGCAACCAGGCCTGTGCGCCACAACTACTGAGCCTGCGCTCTAGAGCCTGCAACCCACAACTGCTGAAGCCCGTGCACCCTAAAGCCCGCACGCCACAACTACTGAGCCCATGTGCTGCAACCACTGAAGCCCGTGTGCTCTAGGGCCTGCGTGCGGCAACTACTGAAACCCGCGCGCCTAGAGCCTGTGCTCCACAACAAGAGAAGCCACCGCAATGAGAAGCCCGCGCACCACAACGAAGAGTAGCCCCCACTCGCCACAACTGGAGAGAAAGCCCGTGTGCAGCAACAAAGACCCAACACAGCCAAAAATAAATAAATTAATTAAATTAAATAAAAATTTAAAAAAACCATTGCAGTAACAATTTAAGCTCTGGTCCTTGGGTTTTTTTTTTTTTTTCCTGATTCAAAACACCTACAGATGACTAGATACCTTCATTGATCACAGTGACTCCCTTTGGCACTGATTCATGAGATAGAATCTTGGGTTGGGGTAAGGGAGCAGAGAAGCTGGAGGGAAGAGAAGGAATGGCATATATAGCGTGAACAGGCTCCATGTGCAGGGTGATATTAAAGTATTTAGCAATGTGCCACAGGTCCTGAGCTATCAGCACAGATGCTCCTTAATACCAGGTCTGCTCGTTGATGTACCCCTAACTTTGAGATTCTGAGTATTAGGACACTGGCAGCTGTTTGTGACTCTTTCACATTGTGAATTCATCCTATCATCAGCAATCTTCTAGCAAAAATCCAAGTCAGGGGAGGGGAGAAGAAGTTGAGTATTGGGGGACCAAGGATGCAGGGTGTGTGACTGGCTATCTAGTCAGGGAGAGAAGGGTTTAATAATAGAGCAGCACTGGACAGAAGGCTGAGAGGTTTGAGGTACAGAAACAGATGTTACCTGCGTCTCAGGGTTGCCTTGGTTCAGCCATGTTCTTGGATGTTGAGATGTTTTATGAATGTAGTGCCCTTTGTAAGAATTCTAGAGATGAACTATAAAAAACTCGGAGCTTAAAAAAAAAGTCTTCTAATGAGAACTAATGGTTATCAATAAACTCCCTCAGGTCAAATAACAACCAAACTATAAAATGTAGAGCCTGAGACCCCAGCGAGGGGTCACCATGACATCGTGTACATCATTAAACTAGTGACCCTCTGCTTGCCTGTTGGTGGCCGAGGGCCTCTCTCCTGCAGACTCAATCATCTGTGTTCTTTGCAAGTCCAAGAAGTTCCAGGGAAAAGAGCAGTCCTGGTTTCAACTGCCCCTCCAACCCCAGCTTGGCTTTCATCAACATTTTTTCCCCCGAAACCTTCCCTCTGGCAGTCCTGTTCTGTTGATACAAGGCAAAAGCTGGAAATTTAAGTTGGAGTAGAATTGAAAGTTCATAGTTAAAAATCCAGTGTGTAGTTGTCGTCTGACCTGGGAAATGTGCCTTGTTCCACATTAGTCAGAGATGCTCTTTGACTTTGGTCCACCTTTGGCTCAATTCACGTTGATTTGAAAAATGATGTGTGTTGAAGTCGACCTGTTTTTGCAGATATCAAACATGTTCAAACCCTTAAGATCAGAAATCTGAAAATCAATTATGCCATGTGCCTTTCAGACGCATTTCCAAGCTGTGGTGATTTATTAAAACAGTTGCCAGACACTATCTTTTTCCTCTTTCTCTCCAAATGCTTAACTGCTCATGGTCAAGATTTTCCTTGCCATCATTGAAGCATTGCATTGCTAAGCTGTTATTTATGTGATTTTTGAGGTCAAGAGGATATTTGATCTTCCCGTCACTCCCACCTTCAAAGAAAAGAAGAGTTAATCTTATTTCCTAGCATCTCCTGGTAAGTGAAAAATATCTTGGTGGCAAAGATAGGCTGTTATTTAAAGGTCATTTCAGCTCCCTTGTATAACAACCTTCATTTCTTGTTCAGAATCAGTATTTAATGTCTGTACAAATTATTAGTGACAGGTCTTCATATGCAGCTTAGAGGCTGTCTTCTCAGACTGAGAGCCACTCCCCCAGTCCTTCTGAAACTATGGTCGTAAAAGTGTTTTATTTATTTATTTTTAAAAATTTGTAGACAACCTACGGAATGGGAGAAAATATTTGTAAATGATGCGACCGACAAGGGGTCAATATCCAAAATATACAAACAGCTCATACAACTCAATATCAAAACAACAAACAATCCAATCAAAAAATGGGTAGAAGACTTGAATAGACATTTTTCCAAAGAAGACATACGGATGGCTAACAGGCACATGAAAAGATGCTCAAGAAAGCTAATTATTAGAGAAATGCAAATCAAAACCACAATGAGGTATCACCTCACACTGGTCAGAATGGCTGTGGTCAAAAAGAACACAGATAATAAATGTTGGCAAACGTGGGGAAAAGGGAACCCTCCTACACTGTTTGTGGAAATGTAAATTGGTGCAGCTACTGTGGAAAACAGTATGGAGGTTTCTCAAAAACCTAAAAATAGAACTACCATATGACCCAGCAATTCCACTCATGGGTATATATCCAAAAAAACCAAAACCACTAATTCAAAAAGACACATGCACCCCAGTGTTCATAGCAGCACTATTTACAATAGCCAAGACGTGGAAGCAACCTAAGTGCCCATCAGCAGACTGTTGGCTTAAGAAGATGTGGTATATATGTACAATGGAATACTACGCAGCCATAAAAAGAATGAAATAATACCATTTGCAGCAACATGGATGGACCTAGGGAACATTATGCTTAGTGAAATAAGTCAGACAAAGAAAGCCAAATACTATATGATATCACTAATGTGTGGAATCTAGAAAATAATACAAATGAATGTATATGCGAAACAGAAACAGACTCACAGATGTAGAAAACAAACTTGTGGTTACCAAAGGGGAGAGGGAAGGGGAGAGGGACAAATTAGGGGTATGGGATTAACAGATATAAACTACTATGCATAAAACAGATAATCAACAAGGATTTACTGTACAGCACAGGGAATTACACTCATTAGCTTGTAGTAACCTATAATGGAATATAATCTGCAAAAGTACTGAATCACTATGTTGTACACCTGAAGCTAACACAATATTATACATCAACTATACTTTAATTAAAAAAAAGAAAAAAACTTTTGTTGTGGTTGTTTCTGGACCTCCAGTAGAAAGGCTTCTGTTGCTTGTACACATCAGTTGCTGCCACGTTACCATCATTGTTCCGTGAAAGATCCTCTTTTGTTCTATTTGTCATTCACTCCATTTCATTGGCACATGTCCCACTCCCATTTATGCAAATGGTACTCTTTATTATTTTATAGATATTTTTCAATTTCCTACCTTTCTTTGCTAAGCATTGGGCATTTCAGATTTGCAGTGACCAATAGGATGTCAATTGCAGGATCCAGCATTCTCTTCCCATTAACTGGAAATGAGTTGGCTGGGATTGGGGGCTCCTCCCCTCTCTCCAGGAGGATGGGCTGCAGTCAGCCTCAATTTCCCAAAAGTCTCTGCCGATGCTATCAGCATGGGCATGCAACTCCCCTGAATAGCCAACATGTACTCACAGCCTGGCTTGGTCCTGTTTTGCTGCATGCAGGGCAGCTCTCACAAAGCTCATGCAAAGGGGTGGGTTATCCTCCTCATGCACAACCCACAGTACATCTGGCTACACTCCCACCTAAGAACTTCTCTCCAAGGGATGCTGTGATAAAGGGCAACTGCGTGTCCAACTTCCTGCTGTAGCCCTTCTCCCTGGGACTCCTGGTCTGTCTCTGGGTGGCTTACACAGTGTATGACAAAGCCCCACACTCAACAGAGTTCTCCCATGTGGCTGTGTGTAGTCCTTTGCTTCTCATTGCTGCATAATACTCTGCCGTGTGCATCCACTGAATTTTACCTGATTTCCTCTCACGGTAATGGACACGCAACTTCTTGCCAACACAGTGTGCAAAGAACATCCCTATTCATGGCCCTTTATGAACCTGTGTGAAATTTTCTTTGGAGTGGGATTTCTAGGTCACAGGAAATGCATATACATTATTTGCCTGAGTAGTTCTTCTACTGGAAGATTGCTCTTCTATGAGAACTTGCTCCTCTGCTGAAAGCTGATTGGCAGTTGGATTCCATGTGGAAATTCAGAGTCAGGAAAGATAGTGTGTCTAATCATCTGAATTGGGGATCTGCAATCGTGTGAGATGTAAGAATGGCCAGTTTCTGTCATGCATGCCTGGAGTGGCAGGGAAAGCTACTTTAGAGAGAAGAGTGAAGTTGACCTACAGAGAGGCAGAGATGACAGAATATCATGTGGAGAGATCGAGATCCAGAGACTGGCTGTCTAGGTCTTGGTTTCCATCCAAGAACTATTTCCTGCCCTTGAGTTCCACAATATATTCTGTTCATCTCCTACCCCAAAGCAAGATTCAAAGAATTTCTGTTACCTGTGACCAAATGAGCTTTTAACACGAAAGAGATAAATCCTTCTAAAAATTGACAACAAACAGTCTGAATGTTTTTCTAAGTTTGCTGGAAGCCATATTCTAGAGATTTTTGGCAATGAAGTTTTGAATTGAAAGTGAAGTTTTATCAGTGTCTGTTCTCATGGAGAGATGGGGTTCTTTTATCAGATGAAGGCAGTTCTTGAATTTCTACTGAGAGATTTAAGAAAAAAAAGACAAAGTATACATCAGAAATGTTTTGCAGGACAAGGACCCTATAGAAATTCTATAGCAAGTCCCTAATGTGAAGACAGCTGTTGTAATGTATGACTTTCAAGTAAATTTTTTGGCATCAGGTAGACAGAGTGTATATATGATGAGTTGAACTTTTCCTATTGAAATATTTTATATCATGGTATAAATTGCCCTTCTGCCTATAATCATGAATTTTAACATAACTTTTAAGATTGCGGGCACTTCCTCAGTCAACTGACTCTGCTCTCACCTGTCCTAGAATGTTTGGATGGGCTAGATTTCAGTTTCAGCGGACACTGGTTTCCATAACGTCTTTCTGCAGTGCTGGTTAAAAATGTGTGGTGAGTTTTGTTTCAAGGAGAATGCCATGTTGAGTCAGGAATATGGGAGTTGGTGGATTTAACATCATTGAACATGGTTGCTCTCTTTTATGACCAGTAAGTATACAGAGTGCTATGGAATGAAATCGTTGATGTCAGGACATAAAAATATGGTTGATATAATGCCAAGGTATCTTCTGTGTTTTTGGGTTGCAGTAACAGTTAAGGTGAATGCAGCTGTTTTTACAGTTTTATTAAGAAAATGTTTTTCTTCATTTAAAGGTAGTTGTCAGATCTTTGGTTTTGTTTTGTTGGGACTACCTCTTCCATCCCTATTCTATCCTTTCTGAGAGTTGTTTCATTTTCTCTGTAGTTTTTGCCCAATAATTTTATCTTTTCTCTCCTCCCATTTTATTTTCCTTGATTCATAGCCCATCTGTTGTGAATCTCAGATAAAATGTAGTAAAAATTCAGATTTATGGCAAGGGAAAATCAGAATCAGGTGGTTTGCAGTTAAAGAAAAACAGATTCGTAATGGCAAAAATCTAGCGAAATCACATGTAAACCTAGAATATATTGAGTTCTCATCACAGGAAAGCATAAGAAAGATAAGTGAAGATGATCTTGATTTTTCATTTGAACGTTTCTACACGGTCAAGGCATAGATCAGTAAAAAACATTTGAGGCTGTGGGGAAGCAGTAGCCTAGGTCCTGTGAGTTTTTACCAGAGGAAACTTGCTCTTTTCAGCTTGTAAGCTTTTGCTTTTCCCATGAAGATAAAAGGCAGAATTTCAAAGCCACAGTTCTCCTTTTGCTCCCAGGAAATGTTTTTGTGTTCATACTATTGTTACAAGTTTAACATATTTTTCTTTTTTAAAAATTGAACAAATGAATTGCTGGGGTTTTACCACATATTTAAGTTTTTAACCTCTTTTAGTCCTTTAAACGTAATGAAATGAGTCAGAGTAAGTGGATATGGGAATTCTAGTTTCTGGCTTTCAGGTTATGGGATAGGCTTCGTCACTGGGCTTGGATTTGTGTGGATGTCCTTTGCTCCCTGTGAACAGAACTTGCCTCGGGACTGTGGTGGTGGCCTGTGACCTCCGAAGCCCTCCTTCTCTCTGAGGACTGAGCAGGTGAGACTTGAAGGGGGGGCTTCTTGGAAGTCTCCTCCAAGGCCTAAATTAAAAGAGGCCAAACGTTTTGTTTGGCCAACCTAGGGCTTCATGAAAATTTTAAATGTCAGTGCATTCTCCGCTACTCCTTTTTACTAATACCCAGCATAATTCACACACTTACGCTATGTGCTTGGCTCCTGTGGGGATTTTGTAATGCCTGGCTTAGATGATAGACAAATGGCACCTCAGACTATCCATTCATCCATTCCCCCACCCACCCACCCCTCCACCCATCCATCCATACATAGAAGTTTATTTAGTGCCTCTATGTGCTAGGTACTGTGTTACATGTTGAGGATATAATGGTGAACATTAAAATACCAAGTCTCTGCTCTCCAGGAATTTAGTCTGGTACAAAAGACAGGCATTACTCAAGCAATCCAACTAAATGAATGCATAATTATAAACATTTAGAAATACATCTAAACCCTGTAAAAAGGGAAAGAACTGGCTCTAGACTGGGGGAGGAAATATGGTCATAAAAGGCTCTCTCCAGCAGGACAGATGAGCAGGAATCTGAAGAAGGAGCAGGGTTAATGGAGGAGGGAACACTATAGGCTGAGGGAGCCTTTGCACAAGGCCCTGTGACACCAAGGGCTTGGTGTGGCCACAGGTCAGTAAGATGGCCAGAGTGGCTGAGCATGTGGGGAAATGGCTCCCGTTGAGGTGGATGAGGGGCACAGTGGTCGTCTGTGAGGGCCTCGTAGACCAATTAAGGCTTTTGTTTCTTATCCTGAGAACAATGAGAAGTCACTGAAGGCAGTGATGTAGCATGGCAGGTGTTTCACCAGGGACCTTCTGGCTGCTAAGTGGAGAATGGAGGGGAAAAGAGGGGGAGTGAAGCAGTGAGACCAACTAGGAGAAGGCTGTTGCTGGAAGAGAATGGTGGCTTGGACAGTATGGTGAAGGGATTTGGAGAGTGGTTGGCAGAGCCATTAGATAGGTGATAAAATTGACTGTCCTAGGTGATGGGTTAGATGTGAGGGTGAGGGAGAGACAGTTATCAAGAATGACCCCTAGATTTCTGGCTCTGCAACAAGAGGGATGGTGATATATCATTTTATGTCAGAGAGACAGGTTATTATAGAGGAGGGGCAGCGCTACTGCATCTTGGTCATTGGCGTCTAACAGCCTCCCTCTGGTCACCTGTGTTTCATCTCCAAGTCAGTTTACACTGAGATACAACTTGAGATGAGGCAGTTGGGGAGAGTTTGAAAGGTGACAGGTAGCAAAAGGAACAGTTTTTTATTGAGCACTTACTATGTGCCAAGCAATGAGTTAATCATTGGGATTCTAGTAGTAAGGAAAGTTAAATCATGTTTTTGCCCTCTTGGAATGTCTAGTCTAACAGGGGAGACAAATAGTATATAATTACTTCATTAACTATATTTGCTTATGTGATAAATACCATGAGTGTAAGACAAAGTGAACTAATCAGGTCTGGTTGGGGAGGGGTGGGCAAGGTCAAGGCAGGCTCTCAAGGAAGGATGAAAAGAAAAAGAAATCATTCCAGATGAGGAAATAAACATTTTTGAAGTTCCCAAGGAATCTAAAGTATGGAGTGTTTAAAGAACTGAGAGAGAGATGTCCTTCTACCTGGTGAAATTGGGGGATACAGTGTGATAATGACGTAGACAGAAATGGGGTGTAGACATGTTCCTGGCAGATAAGTGTCACTGCGTTCACTGACCCAGGCATCTGAAAATTGTTTTTTTATAACTTCCCATTCGGAGAACTCGAGAAAAAAGAAAGACTCAACTGAGAAGAGTATGGTACTCACAAAGTAGAAATTGTAAAGGGAAGGATAAAGAGGGACTACATAGCGGTAGAAGCAAGGAGGCTGGTCTAGAGGAAGAATTTTTGAATCTTTGTGTATTTCAGACTCAAGCTTGGATTCATCCTTTTTCTTCTTTTTTTGCACTTGACCCCTTGGTCTGGGATAATTTTATTTGATTCCCCTTTAGATCCCATTAGTTCCTGAGCTCACTTTTTAACCAGAGTTATAGAAAATGTACCGTCTGGTAACCAGTCTCATCAAGTCACCCACGGAAGTGTTTTTTCTCTTTGGTACTTACCTAACAGCCTTCTCCAGAAGATGTGGGTGTCGTTTTTGTCCTGGATGAGAGAGAAGATTAAGATGGTTCATAAAGAAGTAAGATGCCCAGTGAGGTAGTCTTGTGGCACAGTGTCCCCTGCCTGCTTTCTGTTCTAACGTGTATTTTGGTATGAAGATACCCTGTGATTCTCTCCTTATTTTTTTCTGAAATTTTCTCCAGTCTCCTTGCTCAGTTTTTGTCTCCTTTACCCTGCCTTTCATCATGTTGTAAGTTCCTTCTGTTAGCTACCAGAAATAGAGGCCTTACTAGGAGCTCTGTATCATTTAATAACTTGCTTGAAAGAAAGAAAAGTGTCAAGGAGCATTTTAATCTTTCCCATTTTCTAGATACACTCAGCTGAACATAAATTTGAGACACTTCCTTTGAAAGGAGATCATGGCTTTCTTATCTCCGTGGCTTTCCTGATAATTTGAGTTGTGTGCATGTTCTTTTTTTTAATAAATTTATTTTATTTATTTATTTATTTTGGCTGCATTCGGTCTTCGTTGCTGCACGTGGGCTTTCTCTAGTTGTGGGGAGCTGGGGCTACTCTTCGTTGCGGTGCGCGGGCTTCTCATTGTGGTGGCTTCCCTTGCTGCGGAGCACGGGCTCTAGGCACGCAGGCTTCAGTAGTTGTGGCTCGCGGGCTGTAGAGTGCAGGCTCAGTAGTTGTGGTGCACGGGCTTACTTGCTCCACGGCATGTGGGATCTTCCCAGACCAGGGCTCAAACCCACGTCCCCTGCATTGGCAGGCGGATTCTTAAGCACTGTGCCGCCAGGGAAGTTCCTGTGTGCATGTTGTGAGATTGGGAGTTTCTTCTTGGGCAGTTCTGGGAACAGCATGATTGCTTCTATCTTGGAAACGAAATCATCTCCCACTTGTACACTTCTGCTATCACAGATATCCAAGCAATAGCTTCTCTCTGCCTGAAGACAGAAAAACATAAATAGCTTTTAGATTTGTTTTGAAACAGATTAGACACCCTAGATTTCACTTGAATTGGTGTGTGTGTGCACGTGCCTACATGGATATGAGTGTGCGTGTGTATTTGGGTGGGGGAAGGAAGAGAAAGCGCTGTGCCATGGAAAGAACACAGGACAAGGAATTTGGAATTCCAAATCAGAATCTCGGTTCTGTCTGTCCCCGGACTAAGTTGTATAACCCTGGTCATATCATCCCACTCCCCTGACCTCAGTTTTTTCATCTGAAAATGTAAATAATAATAATTCTTACCTATCCTCAGCAAAATGCTGGCTTGAGGATATGAACAAAAGCTTTTTACATATGAGGACATTATTATTAGAATTGCTGCTTCCCCTCCTATGGTTAATCATTCATTCATTGGTTCATCCATTCAGTAATGATGGGGAGTGATGTGATGTGACTTGCTGGAGGGGAACGTGAGTGGAGGTGGGGGAACAGTAGGGTGGCTGCAGTCATCTAGGAAGGAAATGAGCGTGTCCTAGACCGAGTGGTGGCTGAGAAGGTGGAAAGAAGTGAATGATTCAAGTTACGATAGAGTGCACTGATCAGAATCTTTTTGGAGGAAATAAAACTTAAGTTTAAATAACTGAAGAACAAGATGAGTTCTTGGGGACAAATATGTAGAAAAATGTGCCCTGAGAAGGAAAATGTCAGTGAGGCTTAGGTGGGAACTACTTCCTGTTTTGTTTTGTTTTTAATCCTCAAAGTCATATATTTAGAAAGGAAAAGGAAAAAAGTTGCTTTCCATGTAAAAGATCACAAGCCATCAGACTGATGGCTTTTCATTTTAAGTAACATACGGTATGAATGATTTCTTTCTTTATTAACTTCCAATTACTTTAATTTCTCAAGGTGTGGTAATAGCAACCTCAAAACCCCAAAGAAACTTAAACTTTGTAGCATGGTTCAGAATGACTTTTATATTTTATTGAACAAAGGCTGGCTTGTGGGACAGTCACAATATCTGTGGAATGTGTTAAGACACAGACTCACAGTAGAGCTGCTGACACTTTCATTTGCCTGTTAACACAGTCATTGTTCACAGAATCAGAATCAACGCATCAGTGCTAGTCTGTGCAATAAAGCCTGCATTGCAAATCTGCATAATGGTAATCAGCCTGTTGCCTGACTCATTTATTCTCTTTTTTTTTTTTTTTAATTAATTAATTAATTAATTTATTTATGGCTGCATTGGGTCTTCGTTGTTGCGCGCAAGCTTTCACAAGGTGCGGCGAGCATGGGCCACTCTTCGTTGCAGTGCGAGGGCATCTCATTGTGGCTTTTGTTGCGGAGCACAGGCTCCAGGCGCACGGGCTTCAGTAGCTGAGGCATGCGGGCTCAGTAGTTGTGGCTCGCAGGCTCTAGAGCGCAGTCTCAGTAGCTGTGGCCCATGAGCCCAGTCGCTCCACGCACGGCATGTGGGATCTTCCTGGACAAGGGATCGAACCCGTGTCCCCTGCATTGGCAGGCGGGCTCTCAACCACTGCACCACCAGGGAAGTCCTTATTCTCTTTTTTTTACATCGCTGAGTGACAGATGTACAGCACGTGGATAGGAGTTCTGTTGGTTGAAAATATCACAATAGCAGACAACAGTCTTTAGAGACTGTGATTGAATTAACTACAATAAGTATGTCTATGTTCATTACATTCTTCACTTCTAGATCAGCCAATTCACCTGTTTTATGGGAATACACCATTATTATTCCATCTGAATAAATGAAGGACACACATTTATATAATTTTTCATTCACATAGTACTGTGCATTATCTAGCTGTATTTGGAGGGAATCATTTATTTTTTAATTTTTAAATTATTCATGCATTTGGTGAGCATGTGTTCTACCATATGCTAGGCATTGTTTTAGGCACAGGGATTCACAGAGGACGGGCAGACATTATTTCTGCTCTTCTGAATGGAGAACACTGACACATACCTTAAGTGAAATATTGAATATTAAAATAATATTGAATATATTACAGTGAATAATATAATAAGTAAATATATAATAAATGAATAATGATAATGAATTGTTCATTATTTTAGTAAATTAAAATCAGTAAAATAATTGCAAATTAGTAAAGTAATTTCAAGTTGTAATACTATGCAGGGCCTAGTATATTGTGGGAGGGATTTGAATTTTAGTCCAAGTGTAATGGGGTAGCTGTGTAAGGTTTTAGGCAGAGGAGTATAGAGACCTGGTGTAGGATAAAGACTATAATTTTGCTTCTGTGTGAAGAGTAGATTGAGCAGAAATAGAATAGCCAATACTCACAATAAAAGATGCTCAACATAATTAGTCATTAGGGAAAGGCAGATCAAACTACAATGAGATACTACAATGAGATATCACTTCACATCCACTAGGAAGACTGTAATCAAAGTGACAGATGCAATAAGTGTTGGCAAGAATGGAGAGGAACTGGCACCTCAGATATTGTTGGTAAGAATGTAAAATAGTACAGCCACTTTGGAAAATAGGCCATTCCTCAAAATATTAAAGATAGAGTGAACCATATGACCCAACGATTCTACTCCTAGGTATATACCCAGGACAAACAAAAATATATGCTCATAGAAATACTTGTATATGAATGTTAAGAGCAGCATTATTCATAATAGCCAAAAGGTGGAAATAATCCAAATGTCCATCAACTGATGAACTATATATAAAATGTGCTATATCTATACAGTGCAGTATTTTTCAGCCATGAAAAGGAGTGAAGTACTGACACACGCTACAACAAGGGTGACTCTAGAAAACTTTATGCTAAGTAAAAGAAGCCCATCAGAAAAGGCCAGATATTGTAGGATTCCTTTTATATGAAATGTCTACAACTGGCAAATCCATAGAGACTGAAAGTGGATTAGTGTTTGCCCAGGGATAGAGGGTGGGGTTGAGGGCTGACTTAGTGGGTATGGAGTTTCTTTTTGGGGTGATGAAAATATTTTGGAGTTAGATAGTGGTGATGGTTGTACAACTCAGTGACTATACTAAAAACCATAGAATTGTACACTTACATGGGTGAGTTGGATAATATGTGTATTACGTCTCAATAAAGATGTCAAGGAAAAGAGAAAAAGAAAAAAGAGAGGAAACCAGTAAGAACATGGGTTATAAGTGGCCTTTGTTCTTGCTACAGGTCACAACTGGCGTTCTTGGGGAGTTAATGTGCCAGATACATACATACTAGCTGTCAGGATTCCCTCTGATCGCCCTCTGTATTCATATACCAGCCCCACAAAATGACCTCCATTTCTCTGAACCAGCCCTGCACTTTTGTTCCTGCTTACCTTTGTTTAGGCTCTGCTATGTTTTTCTTTTCCTTCTCTTTCTATTAGGAAAAAAAATGTACAAATTCTACAAGCTCAGTTCAAATTCCTCCTTGAAACTCTCCTTGGTTGCCCAGTAATACATCATTCTTGTTTTCTGTGGGTTCATTACATGTGGCTTGTGCCTCTGTAAGATCTCAACCACGTAGCATTTCAAGACCCATCTTGAATTCACTTCTTCTCTCCCTCCCTCCCTCGCTCCTTCTCTTCTCTCCTTCCTTTCCTTCCTTTCTTCTGCTCCAGCTCCTGTACGCTCTCTCCTTCCATCCCTTTTTGACAGTCAGAAGGAAGTTTCTCTTTAAATTCCCCAAATCTCTCTTCTCCTATTTGATATCTGTAGATCTGCTTACAATTGGTTTTCTAAGACCTGTATAATAGATGTTCCTTGAACAGAGTTTCACCTTATTCTCATTATAACATCTCCCTCCTTCCAGAACTCAGCTTTGGCTGGCAGTTTCAAGCAGGATATAGTAAGCAATTTTTAAAATAATCCATTCAACAAAAATTTCCAATAAATAAATATTAAGCACCTACTATGTGCCAGGCACCAGTTCTTAGGGATACAGCAGGGATCAAGACAGTTATGGTCTTTGATACTATTCAAGATCAGAAAATAACAAGTGTACTGCAGAGACAAATTGAGTGATGGGAGAAAGAGTAGAAAGAGTGAGTGTGAGGCATCTTAAGATTGAATGGCCAGGGAATGTCTGTGAGGAGACGTGACTTGAGCTGTGATCTGAATGACAAAAAGAAGCGAAAAAGCATCTAGGCAGAGGGAAAAGCTCATGTGTAGCCTCTAGTGTCAGAAGGTGTTTGCAGTGTCAAAGGACCTGAAGAATGTTTCGTTTGGTGAGTTTGGTGGGCAAAGGAAAGAGAGAGGCAGCAGTGCAGTTGGAGAACTAGCCACGGGCTAGATCTTCTGTGGTTCTGCGTGTCGGTGGAAGGAGTTGAGATTTATTCTAATTCCAAGGAGAAGCCACTAGAGGATACTTGACACGTGTACCAGTTTCTAAGTTTGTTGAAGTTTGGGGATTTCCTGTTTAAAACTTGTTTTGGTCTATGAAAAGTTAACATCCCAGGCCAGAAAGTAAAAAAAGGAAAGTGGAGAGAGGGTCAGGAGGAGTTGGAACTCACTCTAGCTAAGCGTTAAACTGATAAATAAGAACTCACAAAATACCAAGCTTCAAATGATAAAGGACAACAGCTAGAGATGCTATTACCAGAGGTTACACAATAAATATTGTGGGCTTCATATTTTTGCATAATCCAGTTCCAGCTTAAAAGCCCAAGGAAAGGATTCTTTTCTATCAGAAAGAGTTTTAAAAGCCCTTCTCATTGTCACACGGAAGAGAGTATGGATCCTGTAATGGAACTGAAAATAGATTCGACTGGTTAAGGAGACAAAGAACTGTAGTATCACATTCTCAGCCAGAATTGTAAAGAGCATTTTGGAAGGAATGATGCATTCCAATAGACATCTACTGAATACACCCAACGCTTTAATAATGTTTATTCATTTTGGATATTAGAAAACTTGACTCCTAGGAATTTATCTTAAGGAAAAGATCAGAGATCTGCACAAACAATTACCAGCAAGTATGTTCAACAATTTTTAAAAAATAGTAAAAATTTGGAAACCTTCTAAATATTTAGTAGTAGGGGAATGGTTAAATAAATACTCCTAAGCAATGATATGGTAGGAGAATACTTAATGAAAAGGATTTTTTTTTTCCATGAAGTATGGTTAAGTGAAAAATATATTTTTTCCAATTGTTGATGGTTAAGTGGAAACAAATTAGGTTACAAAATACCATGTATACTTTATTCTTAGTTCTGAGATTGTATCTTAAAAAAAAAAAAGGAATAAAACTTTTCCAAAATGTTAACAGTGGTTATCTCTGAGAGAGTGGATAGAAGATTTAAAATTTCCTCCCTTTCAATTTATTTTTCTTCCTTTTAGTTTATTTTCTGAAATTTCTAAAGTGAATATAAGTAAAATTTAATAAAAGTCCATTAATCAAGAATTAATTAATAAAAATAGCTGAAGATTTACCTGCTGTTCGCCAGGCACTCACTGCTTTACCTTATCATAAATAAGTTTATTTAATGCTTACAATCATTTTTCGAGACAGGTAATCCATTTACTGTTGACAAAATGGAGGCACAGAGATGTTAGTAATATACCCAAATCACACATCTAGCAAACATTGGTGCTGGGTTTAGAATCCCAGGCATTCTGATGCTGAAGTCCACCCTTTTCATTAGGATGCTATGTTTCTGACAAATACCTAAATAGAAAGTAAAAAGTTTGTCTGTTACCAGACACAGAATGAGAACTGTTTCCTCAGCTTCTTTGTTAAGAGGTTATCACCACTTCCTCAGTGAGGAGTGGCTCCAGACTACATGTCTTCGATTACCAATTTTATAGAATGTGGATTTTCTTATAGAACATGAATTCCATCATTTTCTATGAGCCTCTCAGGTTTTGTGATTAAACACATCTGTGTATTCCCATATGTAGGTACTTAGACAAGAGGCTCATACCAGACTTTATAAGTTAAGATTCTGGTGTCTCTCCAATGGGAAAAACCAGGTAAGCTGATTGTGTGTAGTTGTCTTAAGTAGGCTCTGTCTCACTGGGGCTGCAGTGTGCTACCCCACTTCCTCTTATTGTGGCCTTGTGTCAGATGGCTTGGGCTGGCCCTTGTCATGTATACCTTTTATAAGGTATTTAGATTATTTTAGCAAGAAGAACACACACTAAGAGACATGAAAAAGAAGACTTTACACCAGGAATGAAACTGGAATAAGATGTCAGAAGAGGCTATGGTCTGATTCACTTTGCTGTACACCTGAAACTAACACAACATTGTAAATCAACTGTACTATAATAAAAATTTTAAAAGAGGCTATGGTGAGAACTGCCCCATAACCATGACCATGACAATAGCATGTATCACGTAACACATATTATTATCATTTATTGAAGTATAGTTGATTTACAATGTTGTGTTAGTTTCAGGTGTACCGCAAAGTGACATATATACACACACACACACACACACATATATATAGTCTTTTTCAGATTCTTTTCCATTATAGGTTATTATAAGATATTGAAAGTAATTCTCTGTGTTATACACTAAGTCCTTGTTGTTTATCTATTTTATATTTAGTAGTGTGTATCTGTTAATCCCATACTCCTAATTTATTCCCCATCCCCGCCTTTCCCCTTTGGTACCCATAAGTTTGTTTTCTGTGCCTGTGAGTCTATTTCACATAACAGATATTATTAATAAGTGCTTGCTTAGTGCACGTAGTACATGTAATTCCCATTACTCCTCACAACAGTCTATGAGATGTGTGTCATCATTCTCCCCCCTCATGCCAGGAGAGGTAAATTGCCCAAGGCCGTGCAGTGAGCACTAGTGCTTTTCATTACAGGGCTATTTTTGCTCCCACAAAGGCAAATGGCATCTTTGACAGCCAACACCCTGCATCTCTGTTCCTTCCTCAAATAGAAATCCTTAAATTATTTTCATGATTGTTTTACTTCTACTAAGAGATAAAGAAATGAAAGTTTTTCTTTTTGTGGGCTTTCAGTGTTCCTTGTGAGAGAATCTTTTCCAACCTATTATAAAAACTCTTCTTTGAAATGTCTGTGTTCCTTCAGCTGCCCCTGGGGACTCGTGATCCTGAGTTGCGCTGGCAGAGAACATGATGCTTCACTATAAGGGGCTCTGGGAGTGGTCTGATCATTGTGAAATGATTTCAGTAGGCACTGAGTCAGGATGGCTAGAAGCCTTTGGAATCTGACAAATTCACAACTTTCTTTATTTACCTGCTTGTTGGGAGATCAGAGCCATGTTTCAGGGATACCCCTTCTGTCTCTGCCAACTGCTTACCAGAAATCCCTAACTGGTTGTCAGCAATTACGCTTTGGTCCTTCAAATTGGACATTCCCATTTGAATGCATCATTACTTCAACATGGGTCATTTTCAGCTAGTTTTTAACATGGCACCTTTCCCCCATTGGCATTCTGTACTGACTCCCACTCTCCTGTCCTGAAAAAGATTCTCCCTTTCACCTTGCTGTGTAGCACACACTCTAAGTGGTTACAGTGTTTATAACCTCACTTTCGGTATTGCCTTTCTCTTTTTAGCCCATTCTTCAATGAATTATAATGCATCTTTAAAGGATAATCACTCCTCCCCTCAACAGAAAAAACGATCAGTGTTCATTTTACAATATCAAAGAGGTGAAAAAGAGAAAATGAAAATTACGTGCAATTAAGGTGCCCAGAGATTACTATTACCATTATACAAGAGTCTTCCCTTTGTATTGGTACCTGTGTCCTATACTTTACAGGTAGAGGTATGCATATAAGCTGTACGGCAATGAAAATTTATTTTATAAATTATTTATTTATTTTTGGCTGCGTTGGGGTCTTCAGTGCTGCGCGCGGGCTTTCTCTAGTTGCGGTGAGCAGGGGCTACTCTTTGTTGTGGTGCGTGGGCTTCTCATTGCAGTGGCTTCTTTTGTTGCGGAGCACAGGCTCTTGGTGCACGGGCTTCAGTAGTTGTGGCACGCGGGCTCAGTAGTTGTGGTGCACGGGCTTAGTTGCTCCATGGCATGTGGGATCTTCCCAGACCAGGGCTCGAACCTGTGTCCCCTGCATTGGCAGGCGGATTCTTAACCACTGTGCCACCAGGGAAGTCCCATGAAAGTTTATTTTAAAAATTGACGTCATTTAATGTTTCTGACAAACCTAGGGGCAGGACAGGAATAAAGACGCAGACATAGAGAATGGACTTGAGGACACGGGGAGGGGGAAGGGTAAGCTGGGACGAAGTGAGAGAGTAGCACTGACATATACATACTACCAAATGTAAAATAGCTAGCTAGTGGGAAGCAGCTGCATTGCACAGGGAGATCAGCTCCGTGCTTTGTGACCACCTAGAGGGGTGGGATAGTGAGGGTGGGAGGGAGACGCAAGAGGGAGGAGATATGGGGATATATGTATTCATATAGCTGATTCACTTTGTTATACAGCAAAAACTAACACAACATTGTAAAGCAATTATACTCCAATAAAGATGTTAAAAAAATTTTTTTAAAAATTGATTGCAACTTTAGCTGACTAGCCAAGGAAGATGGACATATTTGTTTGGGATAATTGCTGTTTTGTTTAAGCTAATGCTTATTTTTCCCCTTTAAAAAGCATACATCCATTATACTGCACAAATATTCAGTGTATAGTTTAAGTCTTACATACGTATATACCATGTAACAACCCCCAAGATTAAGACAGAATGTTTTCAGCACCCCGCACCCCAGAAAATTCCCTCGTGGCCCTTCCCAGTGAAGAACCCGTTTTCCCTAAGAGGACTATTCTGACCTCTGTCACCGTAGATTAGTTTTGTCACTTCTTGAACTTTATATAAGTGGAATCATCCAGTGATAATAATAATCTCCCTTCAGTGTCTGATTTCTTTTGATTAATATTATGTCTGTGAAAGTCATCCATGTTGTTGCATTAACAGTAGTTTGTTCTTTTAAAAAAATGGCTGCGTAGTATTCCTTGCGTGAATACACCACAGTTGATTTTGTTGATGAACAGTTTTGGATTGTTTCTAGTTTTAGGCTTTGATGAATAAAGATGTTATTTTGAATGAGGCTGAGTCCTTTGTAGTGATTGCGTCGTTGCCCAGCTTCTCCCTCTGCCCAGTCTTGCTCCCTTTCCTCTCTATCCCACCATCAATTTTGAAGTTCTCCTTAATAATCGTCTCTCATGGCGATAATCTCCATCTCACAGTCCACTTCCTGCAAACCTTACCTGCAGCAACAGCCTGGATGGATACATATCACATTGGCTGTGCTGTTTTATTTTGCTCTACGACTTGGAAACACTAAACCTTAGAAGTCAGGTTTTCATAAGGTCCTGGTCACAAAAGGGATAGAACCTGGCATGCCAGGTGCACTGTCAGATTGAATGTCACGGTCAATAGTAATTTTCCAAAAACACGAATGAGAGTTCTCTAGATTTTTAGGCAAAAGCTTCATGTAAAATGAGAAGAGTGGTGTTGTAGGAGGTGTCATCTGGCTTTGCATGTACAAAATGAATTGAGAAGAAACCTGTTTTGGACAATTACAAGAGTTCTGACATAAGGAAACAATAAGAAGGGAGGGAGGGATGGGAGAACCTTTGTGAAGGTTGGAGGCCCAGCTTGAGGGCATTAAGGCTGTGTGTAGGTTTGTCAGTGAAGAAAATGGAGAAGTTAATGATGACACCCATGCTCTGAATCCAAACGGCTGGGATTACATTTCTCGTTCCATTCATTTGGGCTTTGGGGAAGGGGAAAAAAGAGGGTAAAGGAGCATGCTTTTGAAAAACACCATGAGTGGGGGTAAGGAGATGCAGTGTTCAGTTTAAGAGTATGGTAGAACCATAAAAAAAACTATCAAGGAATAGGAGATATGGGTCTTTTATGTACAAAGAGATTTTAAAAAGAGGGCTAAAGATCTGGAGGTCACATCATGTATTAGTTATCTATTGCTGCATAACAAGTTACCCCAAGACTTATCAGCTGAAAAAGACAATATATTTCTTATCTCACAGATCTGTGGGTCAGGAATCCAGGGGCATCTTAGCTGGGTTTCTCCTGGGGCTGTAGTCATCTCAAGGCTTAACTGGGAAGGATTTGCTTCTTAGCTCACTTACGTGTTTGTTGGCAGGATTCACTTCCTTGTGGGTTGTTGGACTGAGTTTCAGTTCCTCATGAGCACTTCACCATTCTCGATTGGTTGCCACATTGGTCTCTCCACAGGGCAACAGACAACATGGTAACAAGGGAGTGAGAAAGTAAGAGAGAGTGCCAGCAACAGACAGAGAAGGCTAGCAAGATGGAAGTCATACTCCTTTGTAACCTCATCATGGAAATGACATCCCATCACCTGTATTATATTCTGTTTGTTAGAAGTGAGTCACTAGGTCCTGTACATACTCGTGGAAAGGAGATTACAGAAAGGTGTGGGTCCCAGGAGGTGAGGATCATTGGGAACCCTGCCAGAATTTGCCAACCACATCTGTATAAAGTAATATTGGAGGACATGGTGCTGATACAATACAGAAAAACTCTCTAAGCATTTTTGGCCACCTATAACTTTGCAGTTAGGAACTTCCAGAAGAACATTAGAAATGTTCTCCTTTGATAGCAGGCCATATGTCAGTGGAGGTGTTTTTGGCATTTATTAATGCACTCAGTAACTTGATTTGAAAAGTGGACTGTGCAATACTGTATAATTTCAAACACTTTTCTAGCAAAAATGTATTACTTTAATTAGACTGATTTAAAGCTGTTAAGATTCTTGTCAGAAATAATTTTTAAGTGGATATGTCACGATAAAAACAGCAGTTGTCAAGTGAAGAAAGCAGTAATTTGTGCCTGTGCTGTCTGGCTTATGAGCAATTGGGTCTTTAAATACTAACTGAGCATTTGTGCTTACCATTTCTCTTCTGGAAGCCATTCTGGCAGTGAGGGATGCAAACTGTTGGAATGCTATTGTTTGTGGTAAATATTTGTCCTATGACTAAGGAATTAAATTTGGTTTCTACCCTGTAATATAGACAGAAGCATCACTAAGAAGTGAAAGCATTTAAGCAATTCATTTCACCAATTGGTCAAACACATAGCATAAGCAAAGCATTCTGGGTGATTACAGAGTGGAATAATAATAACAATAATGACGACTACTCTTTGATGAGAGCAAATCAGGTGACTTGAAGCCCTTGAAAAAGCTTGAATTCTATTTGCAATCTTTTTAGGCTATTAATTTCTTTAGCAAGCCTTTGTTATTGGGCAGTGGAAAGGAGGGCTTTTGCTTGACCTCTATGGCAGGGTTTCTTAGTAGTGGCACTATTGACATTTTGAGTCACATAATTCTTTGTTGCAGGGTGTTGTCCTGTGCATTGTAAGATGTTGAGCAGCATCCCTGGCTTCTACCCACTAGAGGCCAATAGCTTTGCTTCCCCTATCCCAGTTGTGACAATGAAATATATTTCCAGACATTGTGAGAGGTACCCGGAGGTGGAGGGAGAGAGGCAAAATCACCACACTATGGGAATTAACACAGCTTTGCAATTAACATTCTAAATTAACAAGAGGTACTGTTATCTTACTTTCACCTCTTGCATTTATGAATATTTTGTCTTTTCTCTTGGTATTCAAAAGCAAAATTCTATATGCTATATACAGGATAATTCATTATTTTATTCTTTGAGCCAATAAACATTCATTGAGTGCCTACTGCATGCAATGGACTTTACCTAGGCATTGTAAAAGATACAGGGAAAAAAAAAAACTGTTACAGACTTTTGTCCTTAACAAGCTTGAGATCTTAGAGGAGGTGGAGTGGGGATTTAGGTCATGAATATGCATAACTATAATGCAAGTAGGAAGCATTCAATTTGACAAAAGAAAGAGGTAAAATTTATGAAATGTCTTAAAGGAGGGGAACTTTTATTTTCCTTTTGCAGACCAGTGGTAGATGAGAAGTTCATTCCTGAGCTGGGATTCTGGAATCTGAGTTTAATAGGGTGAGGCTGACCTACGGTTTGGGGTATGAGAGTAGATGTGGAGTTGGAACTAGACCTCTGGAATAAAACATCAAATCAATGGGGCCAGGGAGAGAGATGGAAACCCAGCCTAAAGCCTTAGTGTGGGTTCTCAGCCAGAAATGGCAAGATGGAGGAAGCATATTTAATACCAAAAATGGGAGGAACCTGGAGAAGGTTCCTGAAACACTGCTAAACAGCACTTGGTCCCTTTTGTAGGAATCTGCTAACACGCCCAAGATGCAACAGGGGCTGTAAGAGCACTAAACTGGTTTGATGGGAGGGAGGCCTCCAGTGGGACCACAATTACTCTTCTTTTACTTATGGTACCCCATTGCTCAGGAGTGGTATATGGAGAGCATTTGAAGCCGAATACAGGCAGTAGAAGAGTAGCCATCAGAGGGTACCAGGTACCTCCCACCGACCAGCCACGTGTTCAACATCTCCACCGTTAGAGCTTTGTTGTTTGGGTGAGCCTTCCAAAAAAAAAAAAAAAGAAAATTCTCCCAGAGATGATGTTATTATGCACAAATCTCATGGTGCTAAAATTCTCAACGTCTATTCCAAGACTGTTAATAGGTGTTACCTTGAAGAGTTTAATCAACAAATTTGTTTTTGAAATGTGAGTTAAAAAATTAAACACATTTGTTTACTGCACAACTTGTTAGAGTCGTTAAGATACATTATACATCTCAAATGGAGGGATATAATATGAAAACATTTCCAAATTATTTGATTACTAAGCTCTTTTGTTGTGTAACATCTCATGAGAACATGGTCTAGGCTACCTGCTTTGTACAGCCCTGCCTGGTTATCAATGAGTTGGTGGAATGAGAGCCTGTTGTCAGCTGGACTTTCAATGAATAGAGTATAGCAGGCCAAGTATATCATCATGTGAATATTCACAGACCCCTCTCTTCTTCACCTGCTAAAGAAAAACCTGACTCTGCTAGCTTGGTTCTAGCAAATAGGTTCCTGTCTTGATCACCAGCTTCTTGGTCTTTATTCTACATCACTGTACATGCTGAGGTCTGGGGACACTAGTTCATTACTCTAAAAAGGTCAAAGAGCAAATGGCAGGAGGAAAATAATAGAAATAATAGGGGGAAATGAAAAGTGGGACAGGTTTAAAGAGCAGTTGTTGGTGTTTGTCTTCATGCGTCTTGGAGTTTGAGAAAGAGGGAGTGTTTGGTAAGAGACTGTTTTTCCTGATGTTACAAGAGGAATTCTTGAGTTGGCTTTTTTCCTTATCAAACTGTAGTAAACATTTAAATTGCTTTTTATTTACTGGTTACTAGGATGAATTTCTTTCAGTATAAAAGTGAGTTGAAGCGAGGCTTTAAGATGGGATCCAAAAGGCCTGTATTTATAAGGGTTATTACAGGGACTATTTAATTGGAAGCAGAGCTTGTGGGTTAAGGTGAAAGAGGGTCAGAGTATATGAGTGTCCTGGAAATAAGTGCTTAATGGAATGATTTGGTGAATATGTTATTTTTGTTTTCCGACCCACGTTCTCAGAACAATTAACACTCTCCTTCTTCTAGGAACTCTTCCTCTTCCACTCCATGTGGTACTGAGGAGCTGCCAATGACGGGATATAGACCTGTGGCCACAGGAATGAGCACACAGAGGAGGCCTGGCCATTCACAGTTACCCATTCCCATGGCTGCAGGGATGAGCATGTGATCCAATCCAGGCCAATCAGAATCCTTCCTTGCAATTTTATGTAGAGAGGTGGTGGACTAGAGAAGCTGTGATGGGATTAAGCAGGGATGATGGAAACCTGGAGTTGTCTGCATTCACATTCCTGTTACCGTTCCATCCCTCCAGCTGGCCACTAGGAAGAAACCCGTCTGTAGAAAAGGAGGACATCAGCAGAATCTGAGTTGGGAAATAGAGGGAGATTGTAAAACGTAATCACATTGTCTGAGTTACTGGGCTCCCTGTGGCCAGCTTACCTCTGGACTCCCCTGTTATTTGGGCCAACCATTCCAGTCTAGGTTAACTAATTTTAGTTTCTGTCAGTTGTAACCAAAGGAGTCCTGGGGAATCATCCAGCAATGTTCTGAGTGCCTTGAGGACAGAAAGGTGTAGACTGAAGTGACAAAGGAGGAAGGCCTTGGAGATGGAGAGAGAAGGCATTGCTGTCAACTTTCTCATGAGCTCTATTTGCTTAGAGCAGAACCTGGTGGGAGACTGGTGGGGTAAGGAGGGAGTGGTGATCGTGAAGTGAGTGAGCACTGAGAAACTGATTTCTTCTCCTCAACCTGAGTTGGCTGCCCTACTGAGGGGATAAGGCAGAATGAACTGGGTCCCCTGGTTGGTGATTTGATTTTGAGTTATACCTAAATTTATGTTCTAAAGATTGATCTTTTCTCTGATCTGTTTATCACTTGTAGTCGTGGTATAGTACCATAAAAATATATTACTGTAAAATACATATATGGTATATTACCATAAAAATATATAGTATATTATCATAAAATCATACAGGTCCACACTTTTTATCAGTTGCTTGTTTTACCAGTTGCACATCTTTATGGTTTGAAGAGGATGTAGGTACAAAGAAAATATGATGCTTTCTTCAGATACATCTGGTGTGGTATTCAGGCTGTGGATATGAACAGGATGAAATAGTGGTAGCATCTACTCACATCCGGCTGGGCAGGGTTACTCACATCATCAATGCAGGGTGGCACCCATAGATTCTTCTCACATCCATTCACTGTGTATCTCTTTAAAAAATTCAGTTCCTCCTGCATAAATTCATGTCTCACTTTGTGTCTTTGTGAAAGGCAGTAACTAAGCAGATGATATGCCTTTGAAGTAGGAAGCATTTGGGTTCTTGAAAGAAAACGCAGAGACTGTATTGATTTTTCACTGTGAACCTGAAACACAAATGGGAGCGCTACATCAGGGTTTTTTTTCCTTGGTATTTACTTTATTTTATGTCTCTATCCTTCTGTTAAAAATAAAGTTCTTGTGCTGCTGTCCCTGGTCTTAGCTTGTCATCTTCCTTCTCTTCTATTCCCTGTATACCTATTAGGGTTGAATTAGAAATCCATTTCCAAAGGTAACTGAACTGGGAAATTAATTTACCCTTTGGTCCGTGTGCATGGGCATGAGGTGTGGGCATGGCTTAGTGGGAGAAGGTGGGCAGTAAATCCCTCATAAACTTGGCAGCAGGGCTAGGGAACCTCTAACCATAATCCAGGGCCTTTTCTGCCTAGGTTAAAAGGTCTTGGACTCTATGTCCTATAGCGACTCAGTAAATGTTAGCTGATTTTTTAAACAGTTGATACAACTGTGTGTTCCTTGAAGAAACTTAGGGTGTGTAGCCAAGTGACTGGAACAGATGTGGGGAAATTGATGATGATAATGCTGGAGACTAATATTTATTGAACACCTACTGTGTGTAAGGCACTGTTGGAAGCACTCTATACATGTTTTCATTTAATTGTTACAATGACTTTATGAAGTCCATCTCTCAGATGAGGAAACTGAGGCTCTGAGACAGAGCTCACATAGCTAGTGTATAATGGAATAGGATTTGGACCCAGATCTCTGATTCCAGAGGCTAAGTTATAAAGGAGCTAATTGGAATTCAACTAGTGAATGGTAATTTGATGTGTCTATCAAGGCAATGGCTGTCTTGTCAGGCTGTTCCTGTAGATGCCCAAGTCTAGGTTGAGGGTTATGGTCAGGGCTGTTGTAGAGAGAATTTCCATCCACTGGGTAAAGAGGACAGGATGAAGACTCAGAGGGGAAAGGCAGCTTGTGGGGGAGTGACCTCAGAATTTGGACAGGTAACCAGGGTCATGTGTTATTAATAAGGATTTGGTATCTTAATCCTAAAACCTTACAAAGCATCGGAGAGGCTTAAAGCCAGGGTAGGACTTGCATTTTTATAAGATTATACTGGGTCACTGAAAAATGGATCCAAGTGGCCAGACTGGGTCAGCAGGGACTTTTAGGAGGTCACTCCATTGATACCATTGACATGGGAGAGCTAATCATGGCTTGAACTAAGTTACTCGATTAAAATAAATCACCAACTTAGGCAGTATCGTCCCCAGATGTTTAGTCTGTCACATTCCCATTCATTCCTCCTGCCTTGTAATTCTGTCCATCGCTCACCACTTTCAGCTGGACAAGGAAACTTGGGGAATTTTGTGAAGAAGCTACTCATTATATCTGGGTAGTGAAGGAGGATAAGTGCAAATAAGTGACTAAATCCCACTTCTGGATAGAGGTATCTGGGCGAAGGAGGAAAGTGGATCTGAAGGACAGAGCTTGCCGTTGGTGGGAGGTGGAAGGATTGAAGTTACTATTTGTTCCCAAGACGGGCATCTCAGGGAAGTAGAAAAAGCTGTGAACTGGGAATCAGGAGACTCTTACTTTTTATTTATTTATTTATTTTTAGTTTGTTTTATAGAAGTGTAGTTGATTTACAATGTTGTGTTAAGTTCTGCTGTACAGCAAAGTGATTCAGTTATACATATGTGTACATTCTTTTTCGTATTCTTTTCCATTATGGTTTATCACAGGATGTTGAATATAGTTTCCTCTGCTCTACAGTAGGACCTTGTCATTTATCTATTCTATATATAATAGTTTCCATCTGCTAATCCCAAATCCCCAATCCATCCCTCCCCTACTCCCCTTCCCCCTTGGCAACCACAAGTCTGTTCTCTATTTTATTTATTTATTTAAAAAAATTTATTTTATCAAAGTTAGTTGATTTACAATGTTGTGTTAAGTTCTGCTGTATAGCACAGTGATTCAGTTATATATATATTATACATTCTAGGAGAGTCTTTCTGAACTATGGAATCCTCGCTGTGTCACTTATTCTCCTTAAGCCTCAGTTGTTTTGTCTAGAAAGTGGGAATAATAATGATTCTTGCCCTCTGTTGCTCATAGATTGCTGGCATATATGGAAATGCTTAAAAAGCCACAAATCATCCGATACACATGAACTATTATGTCCAGTCATTGAGGTGAAAGACAATTTATGGATGCAAAGGACAACTTCAGGGGAAAGCACGCTCATATTTTAACATTTCAGTTATCTGTGTATCCAATTATCATTCCTAGAATCTGATTTTATTTTCTGTTGTAAATAGCAACTTATCAACCAGCATTTGTTTTGGGGAAGCAGTACTGAAGAGTGCTCAGACCATGGACTTGGGAGTCAGACAGATACAGGTTCAAGTCTACACTCTGCAATTTGATAGCTGTATAACCTTGGTGAAATTATTTAACTTCTCTGAATCTCAGTTTCCTCCTCCGCAAAATGGGTCTATTAGTAGAACTGACCTCCTAAGCCTGATTTCAGAATTAAGTGAAATATTACATGGAAAGTTGTTGACGCAGTGGTTAGTCCATGTGAAGAACTCATTATGTGGTAGCTATTACTATTTCTATGTGCTTTCAATTTTACAGGGCACTTTTCAGCTCCATTTTCTCATTTAATCATCCTTAACATTATCGATCGATAAGGTGGTGGTGGTGGGGAGGCCTGATTATTATGCAACTTACGTCATTTATCCACTTAGCTAGGTTTTGCAGGGATATATGAACGGTCTCCCCTTCCCCCCTTTCCCCCTTTCCCCATATTCCCTGGGAAATGCTCTAGGAGAGGGAATCAAATGGGAGAGAGGTGGATAATGATGAGAGCAAATGACATTAGGCCACTTCAAAATCAGGACGTTCCCACGCCCCTGGGCACCTATGACACTATAGAGAAGTTCCCATCAGCCCTTGCATCATTAGCGGTCCTCCCTCCTCTCTGACCCACGGGAGAGCACTTTGGTGGCGCATCCCGAGGTGATGCTGACGCACAGCCTCGTGATGTTCCAAACAGTTCCGGGGACGTAGTGGGCACCGGGCCAAGCTGGGACTCGTGCTGTCACAGAGGAACTTTCGCACTTGGAAGGCTGACAGAGCCTGCTTTTGCCAGCTACGCACTGCAAGTCAGAAGGGAATTGGACCTACACAAAGCACACTGTCACTCCAGCCTGGAGCCAGTCAAAATCAGAACAAGACTCTTTGTGGTCATAGATTGATTAAACTGAAAGTGAGGAAAATGCTAAAGGGATGTCTCACTGTCCTGAGTAGCACCCTCTAATCCTAAACCGATGGATTAAAAATTATTCCCATCCATAAGGGACAAACGCCCAGCCCCGCATTCCTGCATCAGACCTGGGGGTTCTCAGCCTCCATTGCCAAAGCTGAGGACATGGACGGAGCAAAAGCTCTAGGGGGAGCTATTTTGTTTTGAATGTGGAGTGTAATCTGCCTTTTCAAGTAAGCAAGATAGTAAAATTCTCTCTTAAGAGTTTCTTCTGGAGAAAAATTGTACTTTCTGGGGCATTATGAAAATATTATAGAAAGAAGCCCTGATCATCATGTAGGAAACTTCATGTAATATGTATCAAGGTTGAGTATGAATTAGGAAATGAGGCACATGTTCTTCCCAACTATACCAAACAGAATTTGGGCATTTTGGGGATAAGGAAAAAAAGCACAGGCTTTGAAGTCAAGAAGACATGGGTTCAGGTCCTAGCTCAGCTACTTACTAGCTAAGTAGCCTAGGGCACGTTGCTTCCTAACACTGTGAAAAGGAAATACGAAAGCACCACCCACCCACGTTGTTACTTGGATTTAATTTGACAAGTGCATTTAAAGCTTGACCTGTAGTAAGTGCTCAAAAAATGATTTTTCTACCCTTCTTATTTCTTAAGAGTGTCAGATATCATACTCATTCATCCCCATTTGTGAATTTTACCTCTCTAATTGGTGTTTTTGCTTTTAATATGGAAGATGTGATTAGGTTCTCAAAACAGGGCACATACTCAAATTAGTGCTGCTGTGAAGCTAGGTGTCCTCCTTTCATATCTTTGATAGGACGGTTTGAGGATAGAGTCTCGGCAGAAGAGTGTTTGATGCTGTGGGGAAATGTATTTGTGCTCCGGTCAGAGAGAAAATAATGACAGAATGGCATTTGCTTCTGTGGAAACGCCTGGGCAGTGACTTGCAAATGATTCTTGAACAAAAGCATGTTTCCTGGCATGCTATGGATATACCACTGGGGCAGCCCAGGGACTGCTTGGCACCTCAGACATAATGTTCTGCTCGAGTTAAGCCTCCTTCAGAACCCAAAAGGCTAGAGGTCCAACAAGCCAATTTCTCTGCCTGCAACAAAACAGAGATTGCTTTGGAATCCACCTTATACATCACAAATGGGGCTTACTACCAGGCCAAGGAAACTATGAGTAGTTAACCAATAAATGGAATCAAGAGAGGGGAAAAACACAGACCCACAAAAGAACGGCAACAGATGACAAGGGAAAGTGTTCTGCGTGTTCTCTCTGTTTCTGCTGTGTTAGGCCCCGGGCATGTTAATGAGGAGCTATATTCTCTCAGGATATTACCTCAGAGAGTCTCTCAGAAGCCTTGCTAAGAGGTTGCTTTCTTAATTTTTTTTCTCCTGCCACATGTATACAAGAGAATTCCATATTTGACAGTGTGCTGGTACTTCCTTTATTGAACAAAGGCATCTTAATTTTTCCATGACGATAACATTTAAGTTACCTCAAGTCCAGTCTTAAAATAGTTGTTACGCTGAAGGGGTATTATTAGAATAAAGCTGGAAGGAAACATGGAGACAATTACTCCAATTCCCTCATTTTATAGGTGACAATTCGGGTGCCCAAGTTTAGTGCCTTCTTAAAGCAAAAAAATCACTGAGGTCAGGGCTGGGTCAAGAACTCAGATTTGTATTTCCACGCCGAGGCTCTTTTGACATATCATCCTCTGGGTGGTACTCGATAGTAGAAAACTTAGAACATTATTAGGGATGTACGTATAACAGAATAACACCAAACAGGCCCATTATTAGGGATGTACGTATAAAAGAATAACACCAAACAGGCCCATTTTCCACTTGTGGAAAATGGTGACACACAGAATGAAGGCACCACAGAGATCATGGAGTTTACATTTGAAAAAGAAAACGTAGCAAAGAGAAGGCAGCCGGGCTCATCACTGATGGAGCCAAGATTTGAACTCATTGTGTCTGGCGTATCTGGTACTAGTTACAAATTAAGCGGGAGTTGGCCAAGGGTTTTACTGGACTCATCTGTGTTTAGAGTATTTTGAGAGATTTGCTGACCCGACTTCAGTGGTGTGTGAGGAAGTTTGCACTTTGGGAGCACATAGAGAGGCTGGAAATGGGAATTCTGCCGAGCCTGAGCAGGGAGAGTTTTCCAGCTGCATCTCCAATCCCGTACCACATGGGAGAGTAGGTTGACTTAATAAGAAGAGCCTAAGTGACTTTGAAATGTGTGTGTATATTGTCGGGGAGACTGTGTTCTGCTTGAACACAATCTATCTTTCCCTTTTTTGCCTTTCACCTCGTTTAGGGACCCTTACAGCCCAGAAGAGCTTTCAAGGTTCCTCCGTTTTGACAAGGGGTAGACACAGATGGCCCCTATGGAAGCCCCTCTCCAGGGTTTTTGCACTTGGGCATAGTGATTGCATTAGTTACCTTTGGAGAGATGAAAGTCATATAGACTTGTGATCTAAAGCCACAAGGGATGACATGATCAGATATGTGTTTGAAAGTAGAAAACAACTATGTGGAGAGAAACAGATAACTGAATGAATGAATGGATCGCATATGCTTTATCTTCTCTGTAAGGGGTACTTGATCTGTGATTTTTCATTATGACCTTTAGGAGTCTGACCATAAAACCAACACAATGGAAGACAGAGTGGAGACAAGGAATGAAAATGCGTCAGGGTAATATCATTTGGATCTGGAATCTAGTTGAACCAAAGCCAACCTCTACCTTAGACATTTCTGAAAAAGAGGCCAATAGCTTCTCTCTTTTAACTTAAGGCAGTTCAAGTTGAGTTTTCAGCTTCATGCAAAAGAGAGCTGTAACTGACACATGAACTTCACATTGCCAGTGAATTGCTTTGTTTTGCAGGATGCCCAGTCAAGCTTTAAGACAAAAGAAAAGAAGTGCTGGGTTGGCTGCTTTTTTAATTGTGGTTTTATTTATTTTTCATTTATTTGTTTTTGTAAAGAACATGTAAGAAACACTCCAACTGAATTCCACACGGTGCCTAGATCCTGATCCTTCTGAAGCAAAAAAAATTTTTTTCCATTCTCTGGATGGTTCCTGGACACTGTGGTTCTAAAAGAATAAGACACAAAGAGAGTTGGTCAGAGTAAAATTTTTTAAAAAGTCAGCAAACTGAAGGGGTTAGAAATGATCAAAACAAAGAAAAACAAACAAAAAGAGAAATATCAAGTTTGAGGTTGATTTCATTTGCCAAATGCTCCTAGTAAATTGAGAAGTTGGCCAAAAGTACAATAAGGAAACGCTCGTTTGGGAAGGTATGCATTAATTAAGTAACTCCCATGGAAACAGAAAGTCTTTCTTCCAAAATAGAGTCCTGACATCGAAACTCATTGGCCTTAACCAGCCTGGATTGAGCTCCTTTGTTCAACCTTGAACTAATCACGATGGTCCCAGGGATGAGATGCTATGATTGGTCAGGCTCAGATGTCTGCCTGGAGCTATGGAGTTGAGGGACACCACCCTATTGAGATGATGGAAAGGGTGGTACAAGAAAAATCAGGATGTGAAAGATGAGTGAATGGAGGTCTGGGAGGTAACAACATAGAACATTCATACTAGAGGTGTCTCTAAAGTGGGCACTGGGTCAAATCCAAACTCCTTTAATGACGTATTTCTCAGGGAAACATTATTACCTAACATAAGCATTTCTTTGAGATTTATAGCAAACATACCTGTTTCTCTATGTCGGCATTTTCACACTTACAGGAATAGTCCTGAAACACTGAAAATGTTAGAAAGGTATAGAATACTTGTGGTTTACAATATAACACTGAGAAAGTAAGAACTGAACATTATGAAATCAGTTTCAGTTACTTGTCATATGGCCTTATTATAAACTCAGGATTTCCTTCAGTATTACTGGTATTACTGGTATTACTATATTACTAATATATTAATATAATATATTACTATATTACTATAATATATAGTAACATATTACTATATTACCTGGTATTACTATAAATAATTTCAGAGCTATAAAAACTATAATTTTTGTGAAACTATCAGCCTTGGGCTCTTTGACTATAACACATTCAGAACTTTCTCATTGATGCAGCTGTAGAGAAAAAATACCTTGGTTAGGGTGACTATTGGCCCAACTAGAATGATTCTTGGAATCATTTGGCCCCCTTGCAAGAAGTTTCCTATAAAACAAAAAATATATATTGTGTCTATTCAAAGAGTTGGGTTTGGTAATTTTTATCATTGCACTTCTCTTATTCCTTTCTCTCAGAATATTTGATACATAAATAATTCATTAATTTAAAAACCTTCCCTCACACCTAGGAAATGTGTCTCATTCTGAGAGGAAGATGGATACTTATAATAAAAATAAAACATGGGGGGGCTTCCCTGGTGGCGCAGGGGTTGAGAATCTGCCTGCCAGTGCAGGGGACACGGGTTCGAGCCCTGGTCTGGGAAGATCCCATATGCCGCGGAGCAACTAGGCCCATGAGCCACAATTACTGAGCCTGCGCTCCTGGAGCCCGTGCTCCGCAACAAGAGAGGCTGCGATGGTGAGAGGCCCGCGCACCGCGATGAAGAGTGGCCCCCGCTCACCGCAACTAGAGAAAGCCCTCGCGCAGAAACGAAGACCCAACACAGCCATAAATAAATGAATGAATGAATAAATAAATAAATAAATAAATAAAATTAAAAAAAAAGTTGTTACTGGTATCTACTTTAAAAATTATTTAAAAAAAAATAAAAATAAAAAAAAACATGGGAAAGGTAAATGGGCATTGCTGGATAAATTCATTGCTGGAAGAAAATCAGATGGTGGTCCTGTCATTCTGGCCTGGCTTTCCCTTCTTTGACTTGCTAATCCACCTTCAGAAACAGGTGACTGTGCCGTCCATCATATTCTTCATTTCCTTTGTAATAAATTTCACTGGTTTTAATTACCATATATCATTGGCTTAATGTAATATGCAGTATTTGAGTTGAAAGGGGGCATGGACAACTAAAATGACATCTCATTTTTTAAGGGACCTTTGTCCTTAAATACAGGAAGTTGTAAAATCTCAAAGAGCAAATTTCATTAGTTCTTAGGCAGTACTATAAGGGATGGTATTCTACTGAGTCAACTCCTTAAACATGAATCAGGAGATTAACTTTTGTAGCAAACTGTCAATCTTTACTCCTAAATTATGGTGAGTAGTGATTTTTTTGGTTTTGGCTTTGAAGTTGAATTATTCTTTTTCCTCAGTTCTGTCAGTCAGAAAGGAGGTTTTTCTTCTCAGCTGAGCTCTGCCTGGTTTTCTTTAGATAATTAACGTCTCTTCCCCCTCCTCCACTATGCCATTACTTTGTTATTATTCTCATTTATCAAGTTCTAAATATTTCTTTAAAATTCTGAGGGGCTTGACAGGTTGAACTATATCCCATTATTGATGATATTAAATAACACCTTCTGAAAACCCCTCTTCAGGCTTTCTGTCAGATTTTTAGTAAAATGTCATTATATTTGTATCTTTGTTTCTTTAAGAGAGAGAGCGCGAGGTCATTCAGAACCATTTGCTATAAAGCTCTCTGCAATATGTTCTTAGATAAAATTATGGTTTAGGAAAGAAGAAAACAATAAATTTCTTAGACACATTCTATACTATCCATTGTCAACAGGCAAATGAGCTTGAGTGTTCAAATATACGTGTCCAAGAATTTTCATTGCTGCCTTATTTGTATCAGCTAAAAAACAAAGATAGTAACAACCTAAATTTCCGAATAGGTGAAACATTAAATAAACCATGCCACAACATAATGTTAAATAATATTGAAAAAGGATGAAGTAGATTTACCTGGACTCACTTGAAATGAAGTTCATGGAATATTATTAGAAATAAAAAGTAATTGCATAATAGTCCATATACAGTAAGTCCCCTACACATGCACCTTCAAGCTGCAAACTTTCAAAGATGCGAAGGTGCATCTGGTTCGAGCAAGGAACCAGAACCTGTGCCATCAATGTCAGGTGTGAGTGAAATTGCATCTTGCCCTCCGTCTCCTATTGCTGACGATACTTCAGCTCTACCATCTCCCATCTCCTTTCCCACCTCCAGTAAGTAACTCTTCTTGCCTGTTTACTTGATGCCAGCCCCTGTACGCCAGCTGTTGTACTGTACTACTGTACTTTTCAACATACTGTACTGTAAGATTAAAAATGTTTTCTGTATTTTTTGTGTTTTCTTTTTATGTATTATTTGTGTGAAAAGTATTATAAACCTATTACAGTACAGTACTATATAGCCTATTGTGTTATTTGGGTACCTAGGCTAACTTTGTTGGACTTAAGAACAAATTGGACTTATGAACGCGCTCTCAGAATGGAACTCGTTCGTATGTAGGGGACTTACTGTAGTAGACTAATTTTTTTTTTAAAACGTTTTTATTGGAGTATAATTGCTTTACAATGGTATGTTAGTTTCTGCTTTATAACAAAGTGAATCAGTTATACATATACACATATCCCCATATCTCTTCCCTCTTGCGTCTGCCTCCTTCCCACCCTCCCTATCCCACCCTTCTAGCTGGTCACAAAGCACCGAGCTGATCTCCCTGTGCTATGCAACTGCTTCCCACTAGCTATGTATTTTACATTTGGTAGTGTATATATGTCTGTATATACACTACTGCTCTCTCACTTTGTCCCAGCTTACCCTTCCCCCTCCCCGTGTCCTCAAGTCCATTCTCTAGTAGGTCTGTGTCTTTATTCCCATCTTGCCACTAGGTTCTTCATGACCATTTTTTTTTTTTTTTAGATTCCATATATATGTGTTAGCATACGGTATTTGTTTTTCTCTTTCTGACTTCCTTCACTCTGTATGACAGACTCTGGGTCCATCCACCTCACTACAAATAACTCAATTTCGTTTCTTTTTATGGCTGAGTAATATTCCATTGTATATATGTGCCACATCTTCTTTATCCATTCATCTGTTGATGGACACTTAGGTTGCTTCCATGTCCTGGCTATTGTAAATAGAGCTGCAATGAACATTGTGGTACGGGACTCTTTTTGAATTATGGTTTTCTCAGGGTATATGCCCAGTAGTGGGATTGCTGGGTCGTATGGTAGTTCTATTTTTAGTTTTTTAAGGAACCTCCATACTGTTCTCCATAGTGGCTGTATCAATTTATATTCCCACCAACAGTGCAAGAGGGTTCCCTTTTCTCCACACCCTCTCCAGCATTTATTGTTTGTAGATTTTTTGAGGATGGCCATTCTGACTGGTGTGAGATGATATCGCATTGTAGTTTTGATTTGCATTTCTCTAATGATTAATGATGTTGAGCATTCTTTCATGTGTCTGTTGGCAATCTGTATATCTCCTTTGGAGAAATATCTATGTAGGTCTTCTGCCCATTTTTGGATTGGGTTGTTTGTTTTTTTGATATTGAGCTGCATGAGCTGCTTCTAAATTTTGGAGACTAATCCTTTGTCAGCTGCTTCATTTGCAAATATTTTCTCCCATTCTGAGGGTTGTCTTTTCGTCTTGTTAATGGTTTCCTTTGCTGTGCAAAAGCTTTTAAGGTTCATTAAGTCCCATTTGTTTATTTTTGTTTTTATTTCCATTTCTCTAGGAGGTGGGTCAAAAAGGATCTTGCTGTGATTTATGTCATAGAGTGTTCTGCCTACGTTTTCCTCTAAGAGTTTGATAGTGTCTGGCCTTACATTTAGGTCTTTAATACATTTTGAGTTTATTTTTGTGTATGGTGTTAGGGAGTGTTCTAATTTCATTCTTTTACTTGTAGCTGTCCAATTTTCCCAGCACCACTTATTGAAGAGGCTGTCTTTTCTCCACTGTATATGCTTGCCTCCTTTATCAAAGATAAGGTGACCATTGGTGCGTGGGTTTATCTCTGGGCTTTCTATCCAGTTTCATTGATCTGTATTTCTGTTTTTGTGCCAGTACCATGCTGTCTTGATTACTGTAGCTTTGTAGTATAGTCTGAAGTCCAGGAGCCTGATTCCTCCAGCTCCGTTTTTCTTTCTCAAGATTGCTTTGGCTATTCGGGTCTTTCGTGTTTCCATACAAATTGTGAAATTTTTTGTTCTAGTTCTGTGAAAAATGCCACTGGTAGTTTGATAGGGATTGTATTGAATCTGTAGATTGCTTTGGGTAGTATAGTCATTTTCACAATGTTGATTCTTCCAATCCAAGAACATGGTATATGTCTCCATGTGTTTGTATCATCTTTAATTTCTTTCATCAGTGTCTTATAGTTTTCTGCATACAGGGTCTTTTGTCTCCTTAGGTAGGTTTATTCCTAGGTATTTTATTCTTTTTGTTGCAATGGTAAATGGGAGTGTTTTCTTAATTTCACTTTCAGATTTTTCATCATTAGTGTATAGGAATGCAAGAGATTTCTGTGCATTAATTTTGTATCCTGCTACTTTACCAAATTCATTGATTACCTCTAGTAGTTTTCTGGTAGCACCTTTAGGATTCTCTGTGTATAGTATCATGTCATCTACAAACAGTGATGGCTTTACTTCTTCTTTTCCAATTTGGATTCCTTTTATTTCTTTTTCGTCTCTGATTGCTGTGGCTAAACCTTCCAAAACTATGTTGAATAATAGTGGTGAGAGTAGGCAACCTTGTCTTGTTCCTGATCTTAGTGGAAATGGTTTCAGTTTTTCACCATTGAGAACAATGTTGGTTGTGGGTTTGTCATATATGGCCTTTATGATGTTGAGATAAGTTCCCTCTATGCCTACTTTCTGCAGGACTTTTATCATAAATGGGTGTTGAATTTTGTCGAAAGCTTTCTCTGCATCTATTGAGATGATCATATGATTTTTCTCCTTCAATTTGTTAATATGGTGTATCACATTGATTGATTTGCATATGTTGAAGAATCCTTGCATTCCTGGGATAAACCCCACTTGGTCATGGTGTATGATCCTTTTAATGTGCTGTTGGATTCTGTTTGCTAGTATTTTGTTGAGGATTTTTGCATCTATGTTCATCAGTGATATTGGTCTGTAGTTTTCTTTTTTTGTGCCATCTTTGGTTGTGGTATCAGGGTGATGGTGGCCTCGTAGAATGAGTTTGGGAGCGTTCCTCCCTCTGCTATATTTTGGAAGAGTTTGAGAAGGATAGGTGTTAGCTCTTCCCTAAATGTTTGATAGAATTCACCTGTGAAGCCATCTGGTCCTGGGCTTTTGCTTGTTGGAAGATTTTTAATCACAGTCTCAATTTCAGTGCTTGTGATTGGTCTGTTCATATTTTCTAAGAATTTGTCCATTTCTTCCAGGTTGTCCATTTTATTGGCATAGAGTTGCTTGTAGTAATCTCTCATGATCCTTTGTATTTCTGCAGTGTCAGTTGTTACTTCTCCTTTTTCATTTCTAATTCTACTGATCTGAGTCTTCTCCCTTTTTCTCTTGATGAGTCTGGCTAATGGTTTATCAATTTTGTTTATCTTCTCAAAGAACCAGCTTTTAGTTTAATTGGTCTTTGCTATTGTTTCCTTCATTTCTTTTTCATTTATTTCTGATCTGATCTTTATGATTTCTTTGCTTCTGCTAACTTTGGGTTTTTTTTGTTCTTCTTTCTCTAATTTCTTTAGGTGTAAGGTTAGGTTGTTTATTTGAGATGTTTCTTGTTTCTTAAGGTAGGATTGTATTGCTATAAACTTCCCTCTTAGAACTGTTTTTGCTGCATCCCATAGGTTTTGGGTCATCCTGTTTTCATTGTCATTTGTTTCTAGGTATTTTTTGATTCCCTCTTTGATTTCTTCAGTGATCTCTTGGTTATTAAGTAGTGTATTGTTTAGCCTCCATGTGTTTGTATTTTTTACAGATTTTTTCCTGTAATTGATATCTAGTCTCGTAGCATTGTTGTCAGAAAAGATACTTGATACGATTTCAATTTTCTTAAATTTACCAAGGCTTGATTTGTGACCCAAGATATGATCTATCCTGGAGAATGTTCCATGGGCACTTGAGAAGAAAGTGTATTCTGTTGTTTTGGGATGGAATGTCCTATAAATATCAATTATGTCCATCTTGTTTAATGTATCTATTAAAGCTTGTGTTTCCTTATTCATTTTCATTTTGGATGATCTGTCCATTGGTGAAAGTGGGGTGTTAAAGTCCCCTACTATGATTGTGTTACTGTCGATTTCCCCTTTTATGGCTGTTAGTATTTTCCTTGTGTATTGAGGTGTTCCTATGTTGGGTGCATAAATATTTACAATTGTTATATCTTCTTCTTGGATTGATCCCTTGATCATTATGTAGTGTCCTTCTTTGTCTCTTGTAATAGTCTTTGTTTTAAAGTCTATTTTGTCTGATATGAGAATTGCTACTCCAGCTTTGTTTTGATTTCCATGTGCATGGAATATCTTTTTCCATCCCCTCAATTTCAGTCTGTATGTGTCCCTAGGTCTGAAGTGGGTCTCTTGTAGATAGCATATATACGGGTCTTGTTTTTGTATCCATTCAGCCAGTCTGTGTCTTTTGGTTGGAGCATTTAATCCATTTATATTTAAGGTAATTATCGATATGTATGTTCCTATTCCCATTTTCTTAATTGTTTTGGGTTTGTTATTGTAGGTCTTTTCCTTCTTTTGTGTTTCCTGCCTAGAGAAGTTCCTTTAGCATTTGTTGTAAAGCTGGTTTAGTGGTGCTGAATTCTCTTAGCTTTTGCTTGTCTGTAAAGGTTTTAATTTCTCCATCAAATCTGAATGAGATCTTTGCTGGGTTGAGTATTCTTGGTTGTAGGTTTTCCCTTTCATCACTTTAAATATGTCCTGCCACTCCCTTCTGGCTTGCAGAGTTTCTGCTGAAAGATCAGCTGTTAACCTTATGGGGATTCCCTTGTATGTTATTTGTTGTTTCTCCCTTGTTGCTTTTAATATTTTTTCTTTGTGTTTAATTTTTGATAGTTTGAGAAATACGTGTCTTGGTATGCTTCTCCTTGGATTTATCCTGTATGGGACTCTCTGTGCTTCCTGGACTTGTTTAACTATTTCCTTTCCCATATTAGGGAAGTTTTCAACTAAATCTCTTCAAATATTTTCTCAGTCCCTTTCTTTTTCTCTTCTGCTTCTGGGACCCCTATAATTCGAATGTTGGTGCGTTTAATGTTGTCCCAGAGGTCTCTGAGACTGTTCTAAATTCTTTTCATTCTTTTTCCTTTATTCTGCTCTGAAGTAGTTATTTCCACTATTTTATCTTCCAGGTCACTTATCTGTTTTTCTGCCTCAGTTATTCTGCTATTGATCCCTTCTAGAGAATTTTTAATTTCATTTATTGTGGTGTTCATGATTGTTTGTTTGCTCTTTAGTTCTTCTAGGTCCTTGTTAAACGTTTCTTGTATTTACTCCATTCTATTTCCAAGATTTTGGATCATCTTTACTATCATTATTCTGAATTCTTTTTCAGGTAGACTGCCTATTTCTTCTTCATTTGTTAAGTCTGGTGGGTTTTTACCTTGCTCCTTCATCTGCTGTGTGTTTTTTGGTCTTCTCATTTTGCTTAACTTACTGTGTTTTGGGTCTCCTTTTCGCAGGCTGCGGGTTCGTAGTTCCCGTTGTTTTTGTTGTCTGCCCCCAGTGGCTAAGGTTGGTTCAGTGGGCTGTGTAGGCTTCCTGGTGGAGGGGACTAGTGCCTGTGTTCTGGTGGATGAGGCTGGATCTTGTCTTTCTGGTGGGCAGGTCCACGTCTGGTGGTGTGTTTTGGGGTGTCTGTGACCTTATTATGATTTTAGGAAGCCTCTCTGCTTATGGATGGGGTTGTGTTCCTGTCTTGCTACTTGTTTGGCATAGGGTGTCCAGCACTGTAGCTTGCTGGTCGCTGAGTGGAGCTGGGTCTTGGCGTTGAGATGGAGATCTCTGGGAGATTTTCGCCGTTTGATATTACATGGACCTGGGAGGTCTCTTGTGTACCAATGTCCTGAACTTGGCCCTCCCACCTCAGAGGCACAGCCCTGACGCCTGGCTGGAGCACCAAGAGCCTGTCATCCACATGGCTCAGAATAAAAGGGAGAACAAAAGAAAGAAAGAAAGAAAAAGATAAGATAAAATAAAATAAAATAAAATAAAAGTTATTAAAATAATGAACAAAAAATAATTATTAAAAAAAGTTTTTTTAAAGTAATAAAAAAAAAAGAGAGAGAGAAAGAAGAGAACAACCAAACCAAAAAACGAATCCACCAATGATAACAAGCGCTGAAAGCTATACTAAAAAAAAAAACAACAAAGAAAACGGACAGACCGAACCCATGGACAAATGGTAAAAGCAAAGCTATACAGACAAAATCACACACAGAAGCATACGCCTACACACTCACTAAAAGAGAAAAAGGGGAAAAAAGACATATATCGTTGCTATCAAAGTCCACCTCCTCAATTTGGGATGATTTGTTGTCTGTTCAGGTATTTCAGAGATGCAGGGTACATCAAGTTGATTGTGGAGATTTAATCCGCTGCTCCTGAGGCTGCTGGGTGAAATTTCCCTTTCTCTTCTTTGTTCGCACAGCTCCCGGGGTTCAGCTTTGGATTTGGACCCGCCTCTGCGTGTAGGTCGCCTGAGGGCGTCTGTTCTTCGCTCAGACAGGACAGGGTTAAAGGAGCAGCTGCTTCGGGGGCTCTGGCTCACTCAGGCCGGGGGGAGGGCGGGGTACAGATGCAGGGCGAGCCTGCGGCAGGAGAGGCCGGCGTGACGTTGCACCAACCTGATGTGCGCCGTGCATTCTCCTGGGGAAGTTGTCCCTAGATCACGGGACCCTGGCAGTGGCGGGCTGCACAGGCTCCCGGGAGGGGCGGTGTGGATAGTGACCTGTGCTTGCACACAGGCTTCTTGGTGGCTGCAGCAGCCTTAGCATCTCATGCCCGTCTCTGGGGTCCGCGCTGGTAGCCGCGGCTTGCGCCCGTCTCTGGAGCTGCTATAAGCGGTGCTCTGAATCCCCTCTCCTCGCGCACCCAGAAACAATGGTCTCTTGCCTCTTAGGCAGTTCCAGACTTTTTCCCGGACTCCCTCCCGGCTAGCTGTGGCGCACTAGCCCCTTCAGGCTGTGTTCACGCAGCCAACCGCAGTCCTCTCCCTGGGATCTGACCTCCGAAGCCTGAGCCTCAGCTCCCAGCCCCCACCCGCCTCGGCAGGTGAGCAGACAAGCGTCTCAGGATGGTGAGTACTGGTCGGCACCGATCCTCTGTGCAGGAATCTCTCCACTTTGCCCTCCGCACCCCTGTTGCTGCACTCTCCTCTGTGGCTCTGAAGCTTCCCCCCTCTGCCACCCGCAGTCTCTGCCCACGAAGGGCCTTCCTAGTGTGTGGAAACCTTCCCTCCTTCACAGCTCTCTCCCACTGGTGCAGGTCCCGTCCCTATTCTTTTGTCTCTGTTTTTTCTTTTTTCTTTTGCCCTACCCAGGTACATGGGGAGTTTCTTGCCTTTTGGGAGGTCTGAGGTCTTCTACCAGCATTCAGTGGGTGTTCTGTAGGAGCTGTTCCACGTGTAGGTGTATTTCTGATGTATTTGTGGGGAGGAAGGTGATCTCCACGTCTTACTCCTCCGCCATCTTGAAGCTCCTCTAGACTCATTTTTAAAATAAATGTTTTCATCTCATATGTGATATGAAGTTTGTATATATGAATGCATACAAACTGTTAAGTGTAATTACCCCTGAGCAGTGAGAATTGTGAGTAATAAATTTGGGGGGTGTTGCTGTTACCTTGACATACCCGTGTGATTTTTTTATAAGAACATATAAAAATTTTAAACTGCACATGGACAAAAGAAAATACCTTATCATGCACTCTAATCGTACAAGTGAGAGAACTGAGGATGGAGAAATTAAATGACTTTTTCACAGTAACACAACTCATTAGAGCCAGAGATGGAATTTGCATCCAGGTCTTTGGACTTGAACTTCTGTATGATTACTGCTGTATCAGATTGGCCCTCTTTGTAGGAACTAATTTAAAAAATGTGTGAATCATCACTACCCATATCTGTAAAATCAAACAGAAACAAAGCCCACCACCCCCACCTCAAAAACCTTGGAATTTAAATTTTAAAAGTTCAGATCTTACTCTTATTCATCTATAAATGTACTTTCCTGTATGAATTAGAATTAAGTGCTCCTCTTCAGTTTTTCAAGTGAGCTTTATTATCATCTAACAGAAAGGATAACCCTAGTGCAGGGAAGAAATATCTTAATTAACTGGAAAGTTAAATTGAGTCATCAATTCCATATGTGAAATTAAGAGGATGAGGTCAGGGGGAGGAAGGCAAGACTGCATTTGGGCTGCTTTGTGTAATAGTCTAATCTTCCAACACTGGGGAAAGTCTCCAGGTCTCAGCTCTTCCAACAAAGATGCTCGTTGTAGTGATATCTATGAGTCTACTTCACAAAGACCATCTATCCAGGGGGGTTCTCAATTGAGCTCTGCTTCTTCTGCTTTTCCCTCGGTTTCATTCATTTCTTCCTTCCTGGCTGCCCGCAAAAATTGCTCTGGGTAGATGCTCCAGTACCTGAATTTACCTTGCTGAGTACTTTATTCATTAATTTTTTGCAGTCCTCTTTCAATTGCAGATATTTAAATTTATCAACCTGTTGATATTCTCTTTCTGTCTGGGGGATATAGACTCTTTGAGTGTTGAGGAAAGAACATTGTGAAGGAGAGAGAAGGGAGATGATCAAAAGAATAAGGAGTTTCTAAGCTAAATTTTGCTGTTACCTAATCATCACTGACGTCTTCCTTACCAATCATTAATCACCACCATCATCAATCTAATCCTTGTCATCATCAGAGCTACCATCTCTTAAACATTGACCGGGAGCCAGGCACTGGGATAGTCATTTTATATAGCCTTTTGCTTCAGTATAACTCATGGGGGTAGGTACTGTTATTTTCCCATTTGTATATAAGGAGATTGAAGCCAGTAAGGCTTACATGATTTGTTCAGGGTCACATTGGCTAAGGACTGCCTTGCCTGTTTTGGATAAAGATTGTCTTCTCTCAGGATTTAGGGTAGGAAAACAGGCCAAGGGAACATAATAAGACACTCATCACAGAAGTGGAATCCTCCAACACTTCCCCCCCGCGCCCCCACCCCCCGCCCCAGTGTGTTCAGCTTATTACTATATAGGGGAACTCTTTGACTTTCTGAAAACATCTATTGATTTCCTTGTGTGGGGAGATTTATGGAGACAATCTGTAGGTCTCAGATGCCATTGAAACATTCACTGCTTGGTCGTGGATAGGAAGGATGTTTGTAAAAGGAAGGCCAAGTAATGTCATCATTTGGCCTCATTTGTGCAATGGATGACTGTTTCTGGCACTGAGAGAGATGCCCCAAAGCCATTTGAAAGATGAAAGTGCTTATCTTGAAGCAGGGTTTTCTGCAAGATCTCAAACCAACCATCTAAAATGTTGGTTCAGAAAAAATGAGAGCAAGGAACTTTCAGACTCTTCAAATTGAAATTTCTAGTTTGGATTTTAACAGCATGTAAGAAAATTATCCTTGCTCCGGTCTTTGAATTTGATTCTTCTTATAAGAAGGGGAGAAGGTTTTCCTATCCTTTGGTATTGGGACTTCAAAGACATGCAGCAATTAGGGTGTTTTCATTTTGCCCAACTTTGGTATCTGGGCATTCCTGCTGGATTCTATAGTCAAAATTCTTGTCTGCAGCTTGGGACTGATTTTAATATAAATAGCAGGTTTATCCTATCTCAGGTGCTTTTTAAAACATCATTCAGCAATTAGCTGAATCAAAAAAGGAACATAGTACACCTATATTCTGTCTCAAAGCTTGTCCATATCTAAGCTGAGAATCTTACTTTTCTCCCATTACACTGAAACAGCTGTTGGGTTGGGTGCCTGGGCTATAAATAATAGAAGAAGCAAGTGCCACTCTTTGGAGTTATCTGAAGGGGAACAATTTCTGCTACCCTCTCTCTGCTAACATCACTAACTAATTTTGGAAGTGATAAGAGTGGATTCCCTGAGGTCATCAGTGGCTATGTAACATGTTATGAAATAAAATAATTGTATTGAAATGTTGCTATTTCTTACAGCACTTTCCACAAATGTTTAAATTCTACATAACCTCCAAAGTTGGATATTAAGTGCTGTTCTAAAAAAATATTTAAAAAAGATTTACCCCTATATAATTCTAGACTGCAACAATGTATGTATTGTTATTACCATTGGGATTTTTTTTTGTTTCCCTTCCAGTGAATTTGGGGAAAGTCCCTGAGATGTTGCTATCACACTAAAGGGTTAAGTTTTTTAGGGCAAGTCTGAAGGAATTTAATTTTCTCAGCACTTTACCTCATCTCTAATATCTACCACAACATGCCTCATTTTGGTAGCATGATAGTTGAGACATCCTTTGGGCATGGCAAAAGTAACAAAAATAGGGGATCTCCCCTCCTCATTCTCCCTAGCAAGTACCATGAGGATATATAGTATAGACATGAATGTTTGGTATAGTGGAAATATGATTGCCAACTCTGCTTGGCTCTGAGTTAATAGTTAGCAAAGGGAAATGAGCTTATATGTACAAAGAGTGTGCTATGTCACTGAAAAAAAGATTTCTAAAACTTTTGGTTAACTGGCACGTATATTTTTCTTTGTTATTTTTTGGAATTGAGAACTACTCCACATGCTCACTTCCTACTAGATGCATTTTCCAAGGAAACTGGCTCAAGTCTTATCCTTGATCACTGTCTTCAGGATTGTAGAGTCGGAATTTCAGAAAAAAAGGCATTGGGCCACCTTCTGGAATTGTGGAATAAAGACCTCCAAAAATTCACTCCTCGATAAAAGGAATGAGAACACTGGCAAAAACTGTCAAAATCATCTTTGGAACTCTCAAAATTAACTAAAGACTTGCAACAACTTGGGGAGGGTTTATTCAAGAAAAATGGCTGACTCTTGGTAAGAACAGCAAGATTTATGGCATTTGAAATTTGCTGTAATTCCACCCTTTTCTTCAGCTCTGGTAGGCTTGACAAACAGCAGCCTTGCACAGTGATAGCTATAGACACCACAGCCTGCCAGCCACTGGAGGGGGAAAAATGGGTTTGGAGCTCCCCTAAAGCCCAATCCCCAGAGAATTTCCACTATTTAGCTGGTCTGGAAGCTTTCCGAAAAACTCCATTCTCAGAGCTTGTTCTTATGTAACTTGATTCAGAACTTATTCTGTACAAACAGCATTTTCCCCAGGGTATTTGTTGGAAACAATCAGTGGCGATTGTTTACAATGACCTGAGGTACCATTACCAGTTAGGGCTAACAAGAGGTTGACCAACAAATTTGAAAGGAAACATTGAGGAATGGGAGACCCATAGGGGGTTTTGAAAGTCTCTGCCATATTCCTGGGAATCCAGAAGACCACAGAAATTCTCTGTAGAAAATCCTTAGGAACCCACAGAAAAAAAATTGATTAGATTTAATAAATAAGTTCAGCAAGTTGCAGGACACAAGATCAGCATATAAAATCAATTGCATTTCCCTATTTTAACAATGAATAAATTGAAAATGAAATTATGAAAGCAATTCCATTTACAATAGCATCAAAAAGAGTAAAACACTTAGGAATAAATTTAACAAAATAAGTGTGAGACTTGTACACTGAAAACTTAAAAATGTCATTGACTGAAGCTAAATAATACCTAAATAAGAGGAAAGATACCCCATGTCCATGGAATGGAAAATTAATACTGTTAAGATGACAAAACTTCCTCAATTAATCTATAGATTTAACACTGTCTCTTTTAAAATCCAAGCTGCCTTTCTTTGCAAAAATGGACAAGCTGTTCCTGAAATTCATATGGAAAAGCAAGGGACCCAGAATAGAAAAAGCAAGCTTGAAAAAGCAGAACAAAGCTGGAGAGTTCACACTTCCTGATTTCAAATCTTACTTAAAAATCTGTAGTAATCAAGACAAGGTGGTACTAGCATAAGGATAGACATATAGATCAATGGAATAAAACCAGAAGTCCAGAAATAAACCCTGAAATTTATTTTAATTGATTTAAATGATTTTGGGCAAGAGTGCTAAGACAATTCAATAGGGAAAGCACAGACTTTTCAACAACTGCTACTGGGACAACTGGATATCCACATGCAGTAGAATGAACTTGTATCCCTACCTCACCATCATATACAAAAAAGTAACTCAGAATGCATCATATCCCTAAATGTAAGAACTTAAACTAAATCTTTGTGACTTTTGATTAGGCATGGTTTCTTGGAAATGACAACAAAAGCAAAAATAGAAAGTATAGTAAGTCTGACATCATCAGAATTTAAAACGTTTGTGCTTCAGAAGACACCATCAATCAAGTAAAAATACAATTCAGATAATAGAATATATATTTCTTATGTATCTAATAAGAATCTAGTATCCAGAATATATAAAGAATTCTTACAGCTCAACAATAAAACCTAATTTAAAAAATGAACAAAAGATTTGAATAGACCTTTCTCATAAAAATATACAAATAGTCAATAAGCACATGAAAACATTCTCAATATCATTAGTCAGTAGGGAAAGTGCAAATCAAAACCACAATGAGATATCATTTCACATCCACTAGAATGTGTGTAATCAAACAAACAATAACAAATGTTTCCAAGAAACTGGAAGTTTCTTGCTGGTAAGTATGGCAAATGGTGTAGCCACTTTGAAGAAAGTTTGGCAGAGCCTCAAAAATTCAACATAGGGTTATCATGGCCCAGAAATTCCAACCTTAGGTATTGAATATATACCCTAGAGAATTGAAAACATGTCCACACAAAAATGTTTATACAAATGTTCATAACGACATCATTCATAATAGCCAAAAGTTGAAACAAGCCAAATGTCTATCAGTTAATGAATGGATAAACAGAATCTGATATATGTATACAATGGAATATTATTCAGCCATAAAAAAGTGAATACCAGTATATGCTACAACGTGGATGAACCTTGAAACATTATGCTAAATGAAAGAAGTCCATCACAAAAGGCCACATATTGTCGTACTCCGTTTATATGAATTGGCTGTAGTCAAATTTATGGAGACATAAAGTAGATTAGTGCAGGCAGGGCTGGGTGGAGGAGGTGGTGAGGAGTGACTTTTTAATGGGTATGGGGATTCTTTTGGAGGTGATGAAAATGTTCTGGAATTGGATAGTGGTGATGATTGCACAACTTTGTGAATATCCTAAAAACACTGAGTTGTATGTTTTAAAAGGATCAATTTTATGGGATGTGAATTATATCTCAATAAAGCTGTTATTAAAAGAAAAAGATAAAGGCATTCCCCAGCTGTTCTCAATTAATGCTCTCAGGATGAGTGACTCAGCAGAGTCAGTAGTTTTTAACTTATATTTTTAGGAGAGCCAAACTATTTTGCAACATAGCAAACATATATTAAAGTGTAATCATCACATCTCACTGTTATAAACTAGATAAACAAAACAGATTTCTTCACAGACAATATACGGAGATGGAATTCATCCATCAAAACATCCAAGTTGTTTTGGTCATTTTACCTTGAGTTTGAGTTGGCAGGGAAAGAGAGAAAGGGAAATTAAGGCCGAATAACCTCGGCCTGATGATTCTGCTCTTGATCAAAAACAGTACAAAGGCTTTTGTTCCATCCTTCCCTGTGCAGCCTGGCTCTCTGTACTGATTATCTTCAACAGATAATAGTTTGTTGGCTAGGTACTGGTAATTATTTTAGGTGGTGCGATTTCACTGTGATTAAATTAATTAAAATCTGTCTCCTCGGCATCCTAAATAAAGCCTATACCTCTCAGAGTTTAAGTTTGTTTTTTTTTTCTTAAGTTGGAGAACGGTTAAAAAGAGATTGGTGTTTCCTTGAAAAAGAAAAAAACTCAGACTCTTCTACCTAGTGTTGTAAGAAAAGATGATAATCAACTAAGAGTTGAGCCTTGTGGCAATGACCTGAACTGTTCCTTTGTATTTCTTCTTGGTCTGGTCCATTCCTTTCCAGGTCAATATCTTTGTTTATTTAATGCTCAGATTTTATTCTAACATTCTAATGCTAATATTTCAGTCCCAGCCCCTTGGATGCACAAGAATATATTACAAGTAGATAATATCCTGCTGGGATGCTTTTAATTGCCATGAGAAATAACCAAGTGCATCCTTAAAAAGAAGGGGCACATAAGAAATTTAAACAGTTTGAGTTTTAAGATTTTAGTTTTTAGGTGTTCATATATATAAACATTTATATTTTTCTCTGTGTTTGCTAAGGTAAGTCTTATATGCTCATATGATCTTGGGTATAACCAAGGCCATACCCCTGAGAAAATGAAATTATGAAATTGGATTGCAATTTAAATATTCCATGGGAACAATCTAAGAATATTGTTCATCTTATGGATTGGTAAGTTTTTAAGGGAGAAGTTGAAACATTGATCAAGCATACCTCTTCCTCTTAGTGAACCTCTTTAGCCATTTGACAGTTATTCTACTTTGGACATATTTATCTTAGGTTTGTCACAAGAGGACAAAGAGGGAGGCTTTGAACTGTCATCTGCAAGCTGAATTATCTGATATCATTTATACATTTTAAGGAATCTGGGGGCAGAACTTGTTTGTTTAGATCTGATTTATGCTATGTAATTCCCATGTGGATATGAATATGGTAATCTTGAAGGGTAATTTATATTTTCTGTTGCTTTTTCCTAGTGACGGGTTTTTGCTACGGAATGCATATAAATTACAAATTAGAAGGAACAATGTCTCTAGAATTCTGAACTTGTACTGGTGACTGAAATAGTCTAGCATTGTCATAAACAACAGAAAGATCTGAAAATGTTTCTAGATGAGGTGGAAAGTTATTGTCTCAGATCTGCTCAGAAACGTGAATCCCAAAAGGGAGAATACATTAGTAGGAAAATTAAAGGTTGGCTTAATTTTGGAACAATTACATCCAAAATGGGAGTGTGTTTTCAGACCTTGGTCAGAATCTACTGAATCTCTGAAAGTTTTGGAGATTAAATCCAGGAATTTTAGGGTCCCAGCATGCATGCATGAATGCATGACAGCCCTCCGATCTCCCATTCACGGCAGACGTCACTAATGGAACAGGACAGACTTGGCTGTTAAACTCTAAGTATGATAGCCAGTCTCCAAAATGTCTCCCAGTGATCCTAGCCTCCCTTGTGTATCCATGCCCTTGTGTCATTCCGTCCCATATTGCATACGGCTGATCTATTTGAACCATAGAATAGAGCAGAAGTGACAGTGTGTGACTTCTCAGGCTAAGTCATAAAAGATGTTGCTCCCTTGCTCTCTTTTGGATCATTTCCTGGGAGGGCAGCCATCTGCCATGTTGTGAGGACCCTCAAGCAACACTGCGGCGAAGTCCATGTGGTGAGGCCTCCTGCTAATAGCCAGTAGCAACTTGCCAGTGATCTCAGTGAGCCACCTTGGAAGTGGACCCTCCAGCTCCAGTCATGCCTTCACTTGACTGCAACCTCATGAGAGGCCCTGGGCCAGAACCACAGAGCTGAGCTTTCCCTAATTTCCTGACCTATGGAAACTACAAGAGGTAATAGGTGTTTATTGTTGTCTCAAGCTGCTGAATTTGGGGACAATTTGTTATGCAGCAATAGATAACTAATGCATAATGTTTGAATGGTGATCCTAGGAAGCTGAAATGAGGGAGTGAGGAAAATGAGTCAGGGGAGAGAGAATAAAGGATACCTTAATATGGGCAGTTGGGCTCAGTCCCATTGGCATATCACTGAGGATGATTTACCATGTACCTGAGAATTGTGTTACCAAGGGATAGGGAACTTGTATATTTTTCCACTGACTTCCATTTCTCATTGGATAAAGGTTGTCTCTGGGGGCATGAAATCTTCAGTACTTTCAGGCTGCCTTGCTCTTGGGCTCCCAAAGAGTCAGAGAAAATCCTCAGAGAAGCAGAATGCTGCAGGTGGTTGAAATGGGATGCTGTCAGCATGTAACAGAACTGTCCACTGAGGCCACAGGTGAACTTAGGGGTGGATGGAACAGATGAGGAAATAGAATGGGACTTCAGTAACATCGGCCACATGGCTTCATCGTCTTTTCCATTGCCACAGTTGGATCGGCCACTCCCAGTCAATTAGTGTTGGGATTTGAGGTGAAGTCACTTGTTTTCTCTAGTCTGGAATATACTCCCCACTCTTTGTTCTGTCTCCTCCACTCAACACTTCTTTCCACCTGGTAAGTTCTTACTTAACTCTCAAGGGTCAAAGGTTACCTACCCAGTGACCCTTCCCTAATACCGCCTTTGCCTGGCTAAGTTAACCTCCCTTTCTTTGTTGGTTCCCTGCTTTCAATAGGCACATGGATTGTAATCATTTCTTTGTGTGTTTATCTCCCTGACTTAGCTGCCGGTGAACTTTTGCTCATCTTTATACTTCCAGCATCTGACATATATTAGACCCTTAAAAAATGCAAGCTAAATGAGCAAAACTTAGAGGATTTGAGGTCAAGGTACAGATCTCCTAAGTGTTCTCCCAGACTTTATTCTCCCTACGGAGGTACTCGCAGACGTGTGTTTTACTATGGATAAAAGAAACATATTGACATGCTTTTGGATTACTTGGATTGCTCTTTATAGAAGAAATAATCCAAGTAAGAATAAAGATTCTGCCAAACTGGGTATGGAAAAATGTAATTTTAAAGCCTCAGGCCCTCCAATACCTGAATTTACATACCACATGTATTTTTCAAACTGTTGTCTTCTACTGACTTGGTAGAGAAACTTTCTTAGTCAAAAAAATGGACTCTCCATAGCAAAGTCATGGAATGGCTATGTTGCCATGTGACATGTGGCATGAGGTTTGGTTCTTATTATCAGAGTTTGAAGGATACTGTTTGTAGGTGGGGGGAAGGGGAAAGTGACCAGCACTATTTCAAAGCTGGCATTGTTTCTAAAGGTCCCTGGGGAATGTTACCATCCCCAAACACTAACAGATGTCATTCTCCTGTCCTGGATTGACCTGAGGCTCTTACCCATGGTTCACTTGTGCAGCGATTTAGCCCATGTGCATTTCGTCGTCTTTCCCTTCAGGGCAGGACAAGCAAAGAGAAGAGAAGTGTTTCATTTTGGCTCATTTTGTTTTGTTTTTGTCCCATCAGAGCCACTCCATGGCTTTGTTTAGAGCATCTAATACTTGCTGGACCTGGAAAATCCCTTGTTGGATGCCAAGAGTTAAATGTATTCAGTGCATTTTCCAGGGGGCTTGATGAAAGGTGCTAACAGATGCCGATTTCAGCTTTGTCATTCAAGTGCTTCTCAAAAACCACCTGATGTCTCTGGGTTAGAGCTTTTCTTTCAGCCTTTTCTCATTACATTTTAGCTGTGTTTTGTGAATAAATAAACCTTTGAAGAAATTTGAGAGCTATTTTGGAAACCCAAGGAGTAGAAAACTTGAAATGTCTAAGCTCTGAAATATGCATTTGGCCTTATTCTCAATGCCTGTAGTCCAGGGAAGGCAAAGGCAGATGCTAAGTATTTTTCTGTGCTCTGAAAAGATGATATTCCTTTAAAAAATTAACCATTAATTCTAATTATATATACAATATATATTATATACTATATATACATTAATTCTATTATAATTACATATATACACACTCAACTTTTTCCACTGTGGTCTTTGTAAAAATCCTTTAAATTTGGTGCTAAAAAGTTCATATGTTTAGAACTTTTAAATGCTTTTATTTATCCTAAAGGTGAGTATAATAAATCTGCATTCAAATACTCTTTTTTTTTCTATAGGTACCTGTGGTAGAGACAAGGAATAAATGCCAGTATTAGGCTCAGGGTTTGCATTTTCAGAAGTAGTTTGGGACCCTTCTGACTGCAAGTAAAATGTAGAAATCTTTTAATTCAGCTGATTTCACTTCACTTCAGTTCTAGTAGGGGCCTGATTCAGTTAGGATTGTAAGCAGTGTTTGACTGTTTACATGAGTGAATAGAAACGTAGCATCAAGTATGTCTCTGAGGTGCCCTTTCACATAAATAGTCCCACTTTCAGCAAGTCAGAAATGACCTGGTATAGACATGCAATGTCAAGGTTATGTCTTGTATTTGTTGGCCAAGCACTCCTGCCCCTTTTCTAGAGAACAGCAGGCCAAGTTTCCATTGAAGAACCACTGATCTCTAATTCCCAGTCTCCCCCCGCCCACTAACCCCCAGATGGGGATGATTCTACTTTGATGGCTCAAGACTCAGCCTGGACCAATCAAAAGATCACGCTTGCCCTGATCGCAATGATTGGTTCAGGCAGATCAAAGCCTTTCTGAAGACTTTTGCTGGAACTGTAGTGCAAGAGTTGCCCATGTCTTCAGGGTCTAAGATGTCAAGAAATTTGAACTCAGAGTTGTCAGTGGCCATGTTGGTGAAGAGAATCTGCCTTCAATAAGAAGCAATTCAGAGGTAAGCTGAGCCAGGAGATGGTGAGAAAGAATCCTTTTGAGATCCAGCCATGCCAGGAACAACTGACCTTAGCCTTCCCTTTTAAGTGAGCCAGTAAGATCCCCTTTTGTTGTTGTTGTTGTTTTTCTATGAGTTGGAATGCAAACTAATATACAGCACTCCCTGGGAGCTCCTTTGCAGGGTGCAGTGGGACTTCCTGCAGACTGGACGGGGTCCTGGGAAGTGAGGTGGCAACGGGGAGGTCCATAAGGAGAGGCTCTGCTCTGGCTGCACTCCACTTCTTCGATATGAACACCGTAATTTTTGGCAATTATTTTTTAAATCCATTTTTGGGGTGGAGAAAGCCAGAGTGAATGCAGAACATGAGCCTGGGTTCCTGCCCCTGCTCTGCACTAACCCATAACCTTGGGGAAGCTTTGACTTCCCCTCTGTGGACTGCAGTTCCTGCCATAGTAAACCTAGGTTAGTAGATTTCAGACTGTTTTGCGGAGCCCCTGGGGGAAGAACTAAACTTAGGAAATAAAGGAGATCAAACCATCATGGCTTGGGTTTCCCTACCACATTTCCCATCCTGTTCAACCTGCAAGTAATCTTTTACTTATTTTATGTTGAAAATTTCTTTTGAAGAAGAAAAAATAAAAAGCCTTTTTCTTAAAAATGTTTGAAAACCACTTAGGGTGTCTCTAAGTTTCCTTCCAGCTTGTTTCTCTGACATCTTCAAGATAGTAATCTCTGAGGACTTCACGATGAACGGCCTAGAGCCTGGTCTGCCTCTCTATCTGAGCTCTATCTCTTGACTGATGCGCTGAGCCAGAGACACTGTGTTTACCTCTTTCCTGTTTCTAATTTGTGAGTTTGCTTTCTTGGCGATGTTAACAATGTTTAGATCACTGACCTCCTCTCCAAAAAGGGCTCTTTGATGGACGGTTTAGTGTATTTGTTTCTTTTTAAAATGAGTTGTTTAAAAACTGTTTTTTAAATTGCATAACTAGTACTTGCTCATTTTAGAGATTTTTAAAAATCTAAACGTTCAGGGGGAAAATATCTTCCATAGTCCCACTACCCAAAGAGAAGCCACTCTTCTGCTGAAAGTCTCCCCAATAGCTTTCCAGTGTAGTTGGGATCAAATCCCCTCTTCCAAGCCCGCCCCCTTCCCCACTGCGGCACCCAGGCCTAGACTGAGCTGAGTCCCCCGCTACACCTGGTGGCTCCTAGCATTCTATGACTTCCCTGACTTCCTTCTGTTCTTTGAAAGGGATCATTTGCTTTCACCTCCAAACATTTGTACCTGCTGTTACCCACCTTCTTCACCTGCTAGCTTCTCCTTGCATTGTGGATCTCCACTGAGATGGCCCTATCCTTGGGAAAGCTGCTTTCCCCAAGGGGGCTTTGCTAGGCATACACTTCTGGAACATCCTCTACTTTCCTGAGCACAGCCACAAGTTAATACTGTCACTTGTTTATCTCCTGGTAGCTACGTGACAACAGACACTAATTAAATCTTTTTTCACCATTAGACATACCTCCCCCACCCCCCGCTGTGCTTAACCCTCATCCGATATAAAGTTGTTACTCAGTATAGCTTGGCAGAATGAATCAATGCTATTCAGTAACTGAATTTTTATTAAGACAGTTTTTTTTCAAATAGCTTAGGTTCACAGTCAAACTGAGAGGAAGGTACAGAGATAGCCAGTTTACATGCTTACCACAGGCTGAGCCTCCCCTATTAACCAACATCCCCACCAGAGCGTACATTTGTCTCAACTGATGGGCCTACACTGACACACTGTAATCACTCAAGCCCATAGTTTACATTACAGTTTACTTTTGGTGTTGGGGAAATGTATAATGGCATGGAGCCATCATTATGGTGTCATGGAGAGAATTTTCACTGCCCTAGAAACCTCTGTGCTCTGTCTGTTCATCCCCCAGCCCTACACGTCCCAACAACCACTCATCTTTTTTCTGTCCCCATAGTTCTGCCTTTTCCAGAATGCCATACAGTTAGAATCATACATGACATAGCTTTCCAGATTGTATTCTTTCTGTTAGTACTATGCGTTTTAAGGCTCCTCCATGTCTCTTCATGGCTTCATAGCTCATTTCTTTATAGCACTGAGTGATATCGCATTGTCTGGATATATCACACTTTATCCTATTAGGTATCAAAGGCCACATTGGTTGCTTCCAAGTTTTGACAGATATGAACAAACTGAATATTTGTGTGCAGGTTTTCATGAGAACGTAAGTTTTCAACTCCTTTGAATAAATACCAAGGAGCACAATTGCTAGATTGTATGCTAAGGGTGTGTTTAGTTTTGTTAAGAAACCACCACAGTGTCTTCCAAAGTGGCTGTACTATTTTTCTTTTTCATCAGCAACAACTGAGAGTTCTTGTTGCTTCACATCCTCACCAGCACTTAGTGTTATTGATTTTGGCCATTTTAATCAATGTGTAGTTGTTATTGTTTTAATTTGCATTTCCCTGATGGCGTATGATGTGGAGCATCCTTTCATATGCTCATTTGCCATCTTGCCATCTCCATATCTTCTTTGGTGAGGTGTTTAATAGGGTCTTTGGCCATTTTTTAAGTGGGTTGTTTGTTTTCCTATTGTTGAGTTTTCAGAGTTCTTTGTATATTTTGGATAGTACTACTTTATCAAATGTGTCAGAAATATTTTCTCCCTTTCTGTGGCTTGTTTTCTTATTCTCTTGGCATTGTCTTTTGCAGAGCAGTAGTTTTAAATTTTAGTGAAATCCAGCTTATCAAGTATTTCTTTTATGCATTATGCCACTGATGGTGTATCTAAGAAGTCATATCTAAGTTCATCACCTTACCCAAGGTCATCTACGTTTTCCTTTATGTTGTCTTCTAGGAGTTTTATAGTTTTGCATTTTACATTTAGGTTTGTGACCTATCTTGAGGTAATATTTGTGAAGGGTATAAGATCAGTATCTAGATTTATTTCTTTGCATGTGGCTGTCCAGTTGTTCCAGCACCATTTGTTGAAAAGACTGTCTTTGCCCCATTGTATTTTCTGTTCTCCTTTGTCAAAAATCGCTTGACTGTATTTAAGGAAGTCTGTTTCTGGGCTCTCTATTCTGTTCCACTGATCTGTTTATTTCTTCTTTTGACAGTACCAAACTGTTTTTGATTACAGTAGTTTTATAGTAAGCCTTGAAATCAGGTAGTGTTCGTTCTCCAACTTTGTTCTTCTCCTTCAGTATGGCGTTAGCTAGTCTGTGTCTTTTGCCTCTCTGTATAAACTTTAGAATTGGTCTGTTGATATCCATAAAGTAACTTGCTGGGATTTTAACGGGGATTGCATTGAATCTACAAATCAATGGGAAGAACTGACGTCTTGACAGTGCTGAGTCTTCCTATCCATGAACATGGAATATCTCTTTGTTTATGTAGTTGTTTGTGAATTTTTGATATATTTCTTTGGTCTTGATCCCTCCACCTCAAAATTATCTTTTAAATATAATTTATGCCAACAGTTGAAGCTTCAGTCTTTCTCTGGGTGTTCTGTTAAACACTGACACACTAAGTGAGAGCCATCTCTCCTTGTTTTAATTGCTGTCTCTTCTGTGCCGAGACGTTACTTTTATTTATGTGCCCTGCCCCTGCTCTGTGCCAGGTACTGTGCTGAGTGCTTGTCCATATACTAGCTCTGATGTATTCTAGAGCCATGCAGAGTAGGGAGGCTTTATTACTCTCATTCTCTAGATTAGAATTGGAGGCTTATAGAAGTTAAATAACTTGCCCAAGGACACCAAAATCTTAAGTGTCTAAGGTGAGGTCTGAACTGGGATTCAGGTGTATCTGAATTCAAGGTATTGCTTTACTCCTGTGATTGCTCCCTGGCCTGTGAACTCAGGTTAGTCTGTAAAAAAAGTTTTTGTTGGCTCTAACAAAATAAAAAATTTGGAAAAAGGTAAAAATTTTCTATTAATTAGCTTATCTAGAGGGTGAGGTTACATACACAGTACAAATGTAATTGTAGATAAAAAGTCCAACCTGTTTTAATATGGAAAATCTATTGTTGTTGCTGCTACTTTGGAAGAGTTGATTTAGCCCATCTGAGAATGAGGTGTCTTCCTGAAGGATGGCAAGTAAATATTTCTTCTCACTTCTATGAACTGAAATTAAAGAATTCTATTTTAAAGACCAAACCCTTCTTGTCCTCAAGGGAATGGCAACCAAATTTTTGCTTGCTGAATTTAGATTCTGCTTTAGATGGGGCAGTGAAGGTTTCCAGGTGGGCCAAACAAAGAAAATAGGATTTGGGGGATGGTGTGAAGTTAAGTGATAATCTATGGGAAGAAAAGCACAGAGAAAGGAGCCTAAAGCCTGTGACTCTGGGAGGAAGGGATTTGGTGGCATCTCGGATCTGTTTAGGAAGTGCTTGGTGAAAGGGCCCTGGAGAAAAAGCACTGGGTAACAACGTATATTAACACACTGCTCACTCCCACAAAATCAGTAACTTCAATGGCCTCTGGCCAGAGCTCTGGCTGATTAACAGGCCAGTCTTGACACAAAGGTACTCTTAGTAGTGACTACCCAGCAGGAACAACACTTGGCCAAGTGGCAAGGCTTCCATCTCAGGACCCATGTGCATACCTTCTCACCGTTCTCCCAGAGCTACTGTAGATTCAAAGGGACCCCTTGAAGTGGGATGGAAGCAAACGCCCTCCTGGGTGTGGAACGTGACTGAGCATGAAGCAGATGTCTCTCTTATGCCCAGTTGGATGAAAGACCTTGCCTTGGGCAGTTTTGGATTGTGAGATTGGAATCAGAATATAAGCTGCACACTCCAGACATCCTTTCATCCTGTGTAGCAAATGGCATCATCACTAAACCATTAGAGAGCTCCTGCTGTGTGTTCTGATGAGATCATGTTTAAGCTGAATCTTCTACAACTTAAGGAAGCTCTAAGGCTTCCCCATGATTTTGTAGCATTAGTGCTTCTGCTTTTCTCTTTCTGCTTCCTGAATTTATTCCGCCTTCCAGATTTTGCCTTATGTTTGATCTTAACAGGAAGTTCTGACTCTTCTTTTCCATAAAAAGTTGGTCACTCTCAGTATTTTGTGAAGCATTGGTAATTTCCCTGAAGAGTTGAGATGTACCCCAGGGCATGGTTACACCAGTCATCCAAGGCTGACTACCTGTTACCTTCAGGTACTACACATGACCCTCCCCACAATGGCAGCCATCTGGGAAAGTAAGCTTTAGTTCCCCATTTACCCACTATTTTACCTTGGAGTTTTATATCATAGTGTCTGGCACAGTGCCCAGAGCTTCATCCACATTTATTGAATGAATTAGTGAATTTGTACATATATGCATGAGTAAATAAGCATTAAAAAGCCATTCTATGAATGCCAAAGTGAAATTGAGAAGCTTACAACATTGTAAAATGAGAGTTATTGTCTCTTATCTGAAGAGTACACTAAATAGACCAGTGAGAAGTAATGTTAGGAACTGCCTCTCATGCCCCAAAGGTGGCAAATATCTCATCTAACTGGCCCAGGCCAGTTCTTTTCTTTGTTACGCCATGTACAGAAAGAGCTTTCCTAGGCAGCCTTTGAAACAGTGACAAGCTCATTTCTCACTACTGTGATTAAAAAAAAAAAAAAAAATACTCCTTCAATCTTCTGTCTAAAACCTATGCAATCTTAGTATCTAGCCTGGCCTCACATTTTAAAAATGAGTATATGGGTAATAATACAGTATTACTAGTTCCTCAGTTAGAACTCACATCCTTTAATTTCACCTCTTGGTTCAGAATTCTTTCCTGTATAACTTCTCCTTTCCTCTAATTCAGGGCCCACATGCTCAAATGCTTTATGAGGTCCTAATAGGAAATGTAAAGGAGAGAAGTTGCGATGTATAAGACAATAGGGAGTGGTGGGGAGTATGGCAACCTGGGTCATATGCTTCATTTAAAGGACAAGCCTACATTTTAGCTCTTGCCAGTGTTGCATGAGGGAGCATTGACAAACCTGTTTCTCATAGAAAAATCTAAAACCTGAATGTTTATGTAAAAATTTTCAACCTTTACATTTTGACAGAACATTTTTTAAAAACTTAAAAATATATGGGCTGAGCAGAACATGTATTCAAGACTTGCCCACAGGTTCTCACTGGTGACTTCTGCTCTATACCTTCCAGTGAACTTGACCACAGAGCTAGGATAGAGAGTTATAAGTGTTGTCTCAAGTCATTTGATATTGATCTATGCTTCTCTGTACCAATATCTGAAGACAACTTCCTGTTTAAAAGTATTTTCGTGTGAATTTTAAGTTCTCTAATGCTAACTCTCACTTTCTTTGCCTTTGGTTGTGTTTTATGAAGAGGGAGATAAAAGGATGCAGTTACATTTCTGTCTCTCAAGAAGTAGTAGAGTTAGTAGTCAAGAGCAGAGTCTCTGGAAGCTTTCTGCTTGGATATGTGACCGTGGGTAAGTTACTTAATCTTCCCATGCCTTGGCTTCTTTATGTGTCAAATGGAGATAGTAATAGTACCTACTTCATAGGGTTGTTGCAAGTATTAACTGAGTTATATGTAAATCGCTTAGAACAGTGCCAAGGCACCTAGTAAACACACAGTAATTTTAGCTGTTTTTAGGATTATCTTATTAGTATTGCTGGTGAGTCGCACTTATCCTTGGATTTACTACCCACTAATTTTGTCCTTCATGTGCATCACAGCTGAACAAAGAGTGGGTGTTCTTTACAACATGTAGGCAGATTAGGGTTAAGAGTAGCAAAACATAATCCCCAGGTCTTCTCATTTGGCTATCCTTTCAGGGGGATCAGGAAGTCATCGGGCTGTGTAGACATTGGCAAAAGAGAAGGAATACACCTGGGGTTCAAGACCCTCCAGAAGTGGCTTCTGAGGTTCTGAGAAAGGGGCCCAGGCTGATTTTAAAATGGAGACCTCTTTTAAGCTAGTCTGTTACCTATTTTTTATTTTATCACCAATACATCATTAAAAATAACGACCTCTGTTGCTCTGATGGGTTATTGGGCTACTCAGTGTTATCAGAATTTCTACTAAGGCGTTTTAATAAATTTGCATTCATTTTCTGATACCACTGTCTTTTATTAACCTTAACCTTCATAATAGAATTTATTTATTCTCTTGGTTATTATCTTGCAACGTGCATGCACCATCTTTTAAAAAATTAATCAGGAAATCTAAACAAGAAGGGATATGTGTATACGTGTAACTGATTCACTTTGCTGTACAGCAGAAACTAACGCAACATTGTAAAGCAACTATGCTCAAAAATTAAAAAAAAAATTAATCCAATATTTATTATTATTTTTCTACTTTTATTGAGAAATAATTGATGTACATCACTTGTATAAGTTTAAGGTGTATAGCGTGATGGTTTGATTCTACATATATTGTGAAATGATGACCACAACATGGATGGATGGATGGTTTAGCTAACATCCATCTTCTCATACAGATATAGTAAAAAAAAAAAAAAAAAAAATAGAAGAAGAAAAAAAGGAAAGAAAAATATCTCTTTGTGATGAGATCTCTTAGGATCTACTCTCAACAAATTTCGTATATACCATACAGCAGTGTTAGCTGTAGTCACCACATTGTACTTGGCATCCCTGGTACGTATTTATCTTATAACTTGAAGACTGTACTTTTTGACCACCTTAAAGCATATGTTTTCTAACTGGTTGAACAAGCTAGAATCTCTTGCTCAGGTAGAGGAATAAGCTCATTTTATGTAGAGAGGGGGTGTCCAGAAAGAAATCATGTGACAGATTGCTTGTGTTTCTTAACAGTGCGAACAGCAGGAGTGTGATAGGACCAGTTTACAATCTGACCTCATAAACATCCTAGAGCTGCACTCTGTGTCTCTCGACCAATAGCCTGCCTTTCACTTGAGGCCACCTTGCCACGTGCAGAAACCCTCCCAGGAAAGGAGATGAGCGCATCTCTCCAGGTGGCAGATAGGTGTCATAGGAAAGGAATGTGGAGACTCCGGTGGGTTGTTGCCATGAGGTGGAGATCACTGTAGTTTCTCTTCGAGCTGTCAGAGGGGCCATGGTGAATCCGTGTGGAGAGGACTCTTCCTCCTTAAGAAAGGCTCTTTCTTTAGGTGTTCTTTCTCTGACCTCTTCCTTTGTGTGGATCATCATCTCTTTCATTAATCTTTTTTTTCCTTTTCAGGGAGAGGGCTATAGGACAGTGGTGTCAGGAAGATATTTACTGGGCCTGCTCTGCACACCCTCCCACCTCCCACACTGACATTTATGAGATAGAAAGAAGATAACCCAGGGTCCATAAAAGTTGATGTGGATGCCTGAAGGGATGTGATCATTTCCTGAGTCAAGGGAAGTCTCGACAGGGTGACTGTGGCAGGTACCCGTGGCTGGTCCCCTCTGTCTGTCCTAGGAACTCATTGGATGGTGGTGGGATAAGGCATGGCCAGACAATAAGAGGCCACTAGGCTTGCCTGAATACCCCACTGGGGTTACTTCCAGTGAACGTCTATACCTTCTTACTTCTCTTGGTCAGGACTTTCCCTGGATGAAAAGGGCTCAGTGGGACCTAGTCTCTGTTTTATCCATACCTCTTCTCAACAGCACCAAGACCCTATTGCCCATTTATGCTTGGGACTAAGTGATTTCTTTAGAGTTTTAGGCTTTCATCCAAGAGTTCAATTGTCCTTTTCAATGTCATCTCTGATTAGTAGGAAACTGAACTTTATTTCTCTATTTTGATTTGCTTTTTCTTGAACTGTGATTTCTCCATCTTGATTGAAACAGGAATGATTTGCTTATTATACTTTTTCCCTGTCTAGAAATTGTATCAGGATTGGAGACATCATGGGCTGTCTCTTGAGCTGTTCATGGCATAATGTCTTCTTGATAGGCCAGTTACAGTGAACAAAGCATTTTAGGTGACATCTAACCAGAGGCTTGTAAACTATATTGTCACTTTGATTTCTGTTCTATCAGTTAGTATTGTGTTTTCTTTGCTTTGGCTACAATCCCCCATGTGGCTTTTAATCCATCCCAGGTGCTGAACTTTAAAAATGTATTTGTGTGGTCAACATGTTACACCAGAATAGCCTCTCTTAATCTGGAGTGAGTTTGGGGTTCGGTTTACACGTGTTTGTACCAATTCTTATCTCTAAAATTCAAAGCCCTTTTCATTTTTATGGTTACTGCTGAGGAAGCTATTCATATCCTGGTATTTACGTGATTAATACACACCCCATTTCATGACTTCTAGCATCTCCAACTGTAGATGAAAAATCTCCGGTAGCAGTGCATTCTATTTCAAGTTGTGATAAGCACTGACTTTCATGTTTACTGATGATAAAGGGATTTTTTAAACGTCCATTTACTGATGCAGCATTGGAAAGCCTTTATAAGTTGAAAGGAAAATATCACACCCTTGACATACTGGCCTCTGTCTCTGCAAAGTCTGTACCTTATGCCTTAAATGGTGGTGACATCGATGGCCAACAGATAAGCACTTCCCTGGCGGTCCAGTGGTTAAGACTCCGTGCTTCCACTGCAGGGGGTGCGGGTTCGATCCCTGGTCGGGGAACTAAGATCCTGCATGCCGTGTGGTGCAGCCAAAAGGGAAAAAATAAAAAAGAGGGAATATCCAACAGGTCTTTCTGCAATCATAGAAGTGTTCTACTCTGTACTATCCAATATGGTAGCCACAAGCCACATGTGGCCGTTGAGCTTTGGAAATGTGGCTAGCGTGCCTGAGAAAATAAAGCTTTCCTTTCATTTTATCAATTTAAATTTGAATAGTCACATGTGTCTAATAGCTTCCTTATTGGGCAAGTGGTAACATATGTGAACTGAAGGTTGATTATTGAGACTTCTAAATTTGTGAATTATTCTCTGGCTCTTTCTTTCCTTGTGTTTAAATCTCCCTTGAAAAATTAATAATATTGGTGGTGATAATATTTTTGAGTTCTTATTCTGTGCTATGTGTTGTCTGTGCTTTGTGTTTTCACATGCATTCCCTCATTTAACCTTTACCTCAAACTACAAAGGAGCTCTTACTGTTATCTCTATTGTTGCTTAAAAAGAGACCAAGAGAAGAGAAGTACCTTGCCCACGGTCACACAGGAAACTGGGGCTGTAGCCTGAGGCCACGTGATCCCAGGAGGGTGCTTTTCTTTCTTTCTTCCAGACACTAAACTGTTGATGCTTTTCCCTTGTTTATGGATTGTCTAAATGAGCGTGGTATTAATTTCCTAGGGCTGTCATAAAAACATACCACAAATTGGGTGGTTTAGAATGACAGATATTTATCTTCTCACAGTTCTAGAGGCCAGTGCCCACAGTGCCATGCTCCTTCGGAAACCTGCAGGGGAGAATCCCTCCCTGTCTCTTCCTGGCATCTAGTGGTTTGCTTGCGATCTTTGGCATCCTTGTCTTGTAAATAAGTGACTCTAACCCTCCTCATCACGTGGCAGGCTCCCTTTGTGTCTCCGTTCACACGGCTTCCTTCTTATGAGGACACCAGTCATACTGGATTAGGGACCCACCCTACCCCAGTGTGACCTCACCTTAACTAATTATGTCTGCAATGACCCTATTTCCAAAGAAGATCACTTTCTGAGGTCCTGGGGGTTAGGACCTCAACATATCTTTTTTGGGTGGACACAATTCAACCCATAACAAGAAGCTGTTTTATTCTGTTAGCATGGGGACTTTTCTGTATTCCTAGATAATTTTAGACTGAGATTTTTCTGGAAGCAGAGTATCATAATGGGAAGAGCACTACACTGGGAATCAGGAGAGCTGGGTTTGAATCCTGGGAATGCTTCAGTCCCTCAGTTCCTTGGTTTTCGATCTGTAAAATGGGCATAGCACGAACAGTGGTCTGGTGTTCCATTTCTCTGCTCTTACTCTGGCAGAGCTTGCTAAGTGAAGGAAGCACGGAGGCCATGGAAAGCTCAAAGCCATCCCGTTCCCCGACAGAGCCTGCCAGTTAATGGTGCTGGCTCTTGGTCCCATGCCTCTCCTCCCCATGCAGATGTCAGGATATAGCCTTTCCCACAGGTTCAGATGAAGGCAGGGGAAAGTGGTGGCAGAAGACGGCATGACTTTGCACTCACATTGGTTTTCAGGACTCCTGAGGACAACTTGGTATGGTACAGTGGGTGGTCCTGGTGGTCCCGGTGGAAAAGAAGGAAGTAGTGGGGGTGGGGGCACCACCATGTGCCGTGATGCTGTGGAGAGAAGGCTGAGCAGCAGGGTGCCTGCTCGGGATCGAGCTCTGTGGTCTCCAGCTGTGTGACCACTGGGGACAGGCTTCCGCTCTCTCTATCCCAACTGATTCCCCTATGTGACTGCAGAGTTCCATTCCATGTTCACTGAGCCTTCCTCTTCTCCTAGGTTTACTGACTGATGCAGAGTTAAGCCAAAGACCAGTGAGGTCTTTAAATAAAGTTTGTTTGTTTAGCCCGCAATCATTTCCGCCTTTCGCAGCCTTGCGTATTTCCTTGGAAGCATGGAAGAAAAGTTTGACCTTTGCTCTTGCTGCATTCAGCAGCTTAACATGGGTGCCTCCTCTGAAGGTAAGGGAAATGTGTAGTGGGCGTGCTGCTCACCCTCTGCGTATTTAGAGGCTGAATCCTTAAATTCTCTGTGCTGCTCATGCCTAAAAAAATCTAGTGGTAATTCTTTTTTTTAACATCTTTATTGGAGTATAATTGCTTTACAATGGTGTGTTAGTTGCTGCTGTATAACAAAGTGAATCAGCTATACATATACATATATCCCCATATCTCTTCCCTCTTGCGTCTCCCTCCCTCCCACCCTCCCTATCCCACCCCTCTAGGTGGACACAAAGTACCGAGCTGATCTCCCTGTGCTATGCGGCTGCTTCCCACTAGCTAGCTATTTTACATTTGGTAGTATATATAAGTCCATGCCACTCTCTCACTTCGTCCCAGCTTACCCTTCCTCTTCCCCGTGTCCTCAAGTCCATTCTCTACGTCTGTGTCTTTATTCCTTTCCTGCCCCTAGGTTCTTCAGAACCAATTTTTTTTTTTTTTTTTTAGATTCTGTAATATATGTTAGCATATGGTATTTGTTTTTCTCTTTCTGACTTACTTCACTCTCTTTGAGAGACTCTAGGTCCATCTAACTCACTACAAGTAACTCAGTTTCGTTTCTTTTTATGGCTGAGTAATATTCCTTTGTATATATGTGCCACATCTTCTTTATCCATTCATCTGATGATGGACATTTAGGTTGCTTCCATGTCCTGGCTATTGAAAATAGAGCTGCAATGAACATTGTGGTACATGACTCTTTTTGAATTATGGTTTTCTCAGGGTATATGCCCAGTAGTGGGATTGCTGGGTCGTATGGTAGTTCTATTTTTAGTTTTTTAAGGAACCTCCATGCTGTTCTCCATAGTGGCTGTATCAATTTACATTCCCACCAACAGTGCAAGAGGGTTCCCTTTTCTCCACACCCTCTCCAGCATTTATTGTTTGTACATTTTTTGATGACGGCCATTCTGACAGATGTGAGGTGATACCTCATTGTACTTTTGATTTGCATTTCTCTAATGATTAGTGATGTTGAGCATTCTTTCATGTGTTTGTTGGCTATCTGTATATCTTTGGAGAAATGTCTATTTAGGTCTTCTGCCCATTTTTGGATTAGGTTGTTTGTTTTTTTGATATTGAGCTGCTTGAGCTGCTTGTAAATTTTGGAGATTAATCCTTTGTCAGTTACTTCATTTGCAAATATTTTCTCCCATTCTGAGGGTTGTCTTTTCATCTTGTTTATGGTTTCCTTTGCTGTGCAAAAGCTTTTAAGTTTCATTAGGTCCCATTTGTTTAGTTTTGTTTTGGTTTCCATTACTCTAGGAGGTGGCTCAAAAAGGATCTTGCTGTGATTTATGTCATGGAGTGTTCTGCCTATGTTTTCCTCTAAGAGTTTTATAGCGTCTGTCCTTACATTTAGGTCTTCAATCCATTTTGAGTTTATTTTTGTGTATGGTGTTAGGGAGTGTTCTAATTTCATTCTTTTACATGTAGCTGTCCAATTTTCCCAGCACCACTTATTGAAGAGGCTGTCTTTTCTCCATTGTATATGCTTGCCTCCTTTATCAAAAATAAGGTGACCATAGGTGCATGGGTTTATCTCTGGGCTTTCTATCCTGTTCCATTGATCTATATTTCTGTTTTTGTGCCAGTACCACACTGTCTTGATTAGTGTAGCTTTGTAGTATAGTCTGAAGTCCGGGAGCCTGATTCCTCCAGCTCCGTTTTTCTTTCTCAAGATTGCTTTGGCTATTCGGGGTCCTTTGTGTTTCCATACAAAGTGTGAAATTTTTTGTTCTAGTTGTGCGAAAAGTGCTGTTGGTAGTTTGATCGGGATTGCATTGAATCTGTAGATTGCTTTGGGTAGTATAGTCATTTTCACAGTGTTGATTCTTCCAATCCAAGAACATGGTATATGTCTCCATGTGTTTGTATCATCTTTAATTTCTTTCATCAGTGTCTTATAGTTTTCTGCATACAGGTCTTTTGTCTCCTTAGGTAGGTTTATTCCTAGGTATTTTATTCTTTTTGTTGCAATTGTAAATGGGAGTGTTTCCTTAATATCTCTTTCACATTTTTCATCATTAGTGTATAGGAATGCAAGAGATTTCTGTGCATTAATTTTGTATCCTGCTACTTTACCAGATTCAATGATTAGCTCTAGTAGTTTTCTGGTAGCATCTTTAGGATTCTCTATGTATAGTATCATGTCATCTGCAAACAGAGATGGCTTTACTTTTTCTTTTCTGATTTGGATTCCTTTTATTTCTTTTTTGTCTCTGATTGCTGTGGCTAAACCTTCCAAAACTATGTTGAATAATAGTGGTGAGAGTAGGCAACCTTGTCTTGTTCCTGATCTTAGAGGAAATGGTTTCAGTTTTTCACCATTGAGAACGATGTTGGCTGTGGGTTTGTCATATATGGCCTTTATGATGTTGAGGTAAGTTCCCTCTGTGCCTACTTTCTGCAGGACTTTTATCATAAATGGGTGTTGAATTTTGTCAAAAGATTTTTCTTCATCTATTGAGATGACCATATGGTTTTTATCCTTCAATTTGTTAATATGGTGTATCACATTGATTTGTGTATATTGAAGAATCCTTGCATTAATGGGATAAACCCCACTTGATCATGGTGTATTAATGTGCTGTTGGATTCTGTTTGCTAGTATTTTGTTGAGGATTTTTGCCTCTGTGTTCATCAGTGATATAGGCCTGTAGTTTTCTTTCTTTGTGACATCTTTGTCTGGTTTTGTATCAGGGTGATGCTGGCCTCGTAGAACAAGTTTGGGAGTGTTCCTCCCTCTGCTATATTTTGGAAGAGTTTGAGAAGGATAGGTGTTAGCTCTTCTCTAAGTGTTTGATAGAATTCACCTGTGAAGCCATCTGGTCCTGGGCTTTTGTTTGTTGGAAGATTTTTAATCACAGTCTCAATTTCAGTGCTTGTGATTGGTCTGTTTCTATTTTCTGTTTCTTCCTGGTTCAGTCTCAGAAGGTTGTGCATTTCTAAGAATTTGTCCATTTCTTCCAGGTTGTCCATTTTATTGGCATAGAGTTGCTTGTAGTAATCTCTCATGATCCTTTGTATTTCTGCAGTGTCAGTTGTTACTTCTCTGTTTCCATTTCAAATTCTATTGATTCGAGTATTCTCCATTTTTTTCTTGATGAATCTGGCTAAGGGTTTATCAATTTTGTTTATCTTCTGAAAGGACCAGGTTTTAATTTTATTGATCTTTGCTATTGTTTCCTTCATTTCTTTTTCATTTATTTCTGATCTGATCTTTATGATTTTCTTCCTTCTGCTAACTTTGGGATTTTTTTGTTCTTCTTTCTCTAATTGCTTTAGATGTAAGGTTAGGTTGTTTATTTGAGATGTTTCTTGTTTCTTAAGGTAGGATTGTATTGCTATAAACTTCCGTCTTGGAACTGCTCTTGCTGCATCCCATAGGTTTTGGGTTGTCTTGTTTTCATTGTCATCTGTTTCTAGGTGTTTTATGATTTCCTCTTCGATTTCTTCAGTGATCTTGATTATTTAGTAGTGTATTGTGTAGCCTCCATGTGTTTATATTTTTTACAGGTTTTTTCCTGTAATTGATATCTACTCTCATAGCATCATGGTTGGAAAAGATACTTGATACTATTTCAGTTTTCTTAAATTTACCAAAGCTTGATTTGTGACCCAGTATATGATCTATCCTGGAGAATGTTCCACGAGCACTTGAGAAGAAAGTGCATTCTGTTGTTTTTGGATGGTATGTCCTTTAAATATCAATTAAGTCTATCTTGTTTAATGTGTCATTTAAAGCTTGTGTTTCCTTATTTTCATTTTGGATGATCTGTCCATTGGTGAAGGTGAGGTGTTAAAGTCCCCTACTATTATTGTGATACTGTCAATTTCCCCTTTAATGGCTGTTAGCATTTGCCTTATGTATTGAGGTGCTCCTATGTTGGGTGCATAAATATTTACAATTGTTATATCTTCTTCTTCAAGGGATTGATCCCTTGATCATTATGTACTGTCTTTCCTTGTCTGTTGTATTAGTCTTTATTTTAAAGTCTATTTTGTCTGATACGAGAATTGCTACTCCAGCTTCCTTTTGATTTCCATTTGCATGGAATATCTTTTTCCATCCTCTCAGTTTCAGTCTGTATGTGTCCCTAGGTCTGAAGTGGGTCTCTTGTAGACAGCATATATACGGGTCTTGTTTTTGTATCCGTTCAGCCAGTCTCTGCCTTTTGGTTGGAGCATTTAATCCATTTACGTTTACGTAGTTATCGATATATCTGTTCCTGTTATCATTTTCTTAATTGTTTTGGGTTTGTTATTGTAGATCTTTTCCTTCTCTTGTGTTTCCTGCCTAGAGAAGTTCCTTTAGCATTTGTTGTAAAGCAGGTTTGGTGGTGCTGAATTCTCTTAGCTTTTGCTTGTCTGTAAAGGTTTTAATTTCTCTGTCGAATCTGAATGAGATCCTTGCTGGGTAGAGTATTCTTGGTTGTAGGTTTTTCCCTTTCATCACTTTAAATATGGCCTGCCACTCCCTTCTGGCTTGCAGAGTTTCTGCTGAAAGATCAGCTGTTAACCTTATGGGGATTCCCTTGTGTGTTATTTGTTGTTTTTCCCTTGCTGACTTTAATATTTTTTCTTTGTATTTAATTTTTGGTAATTTGATTAATATGTGTCGTAGCGTGTTTCTCCTTGGATTTATCCTGTATGGGACTCTCTGCACTTCCTGGACTTGACTGACTATTTCCTTTCCCATATTAGGGAAGTTTTCAACTATAATCTCTTCAAATATTTTCTCAGTCCCTTTCTTTTTCTCTTCTTCTGGGACCCCTATAATTCGAATGTTGGTGCGTTTAATGTTGTCCCAGAGGTCTCTGAGACTGTCCTCAGTCTTTTCATTCTTTTTTCTTTATTCTGCTCTGTGGTAGTTATTTCCAGTATTTTATCTTCCAGGTCACTTATCCGTTCTTCTACCTCAGTTTTTCTGCTATTGATTCTTTCTAGAGAATTTTTAATTTCATTTATTTTGTTGTTCATCACTGTTTGTATGCTCTTTAGTTCTTCTAGGTCCTTGTTAAACGTTTCTTGTATTTTCTCCATTCTATTTCCAAAATTTTGGATCATTACTATCATTACTCTGAATTCTTTTTCAGGTAGACTGCCTATTTCCTCTTCATTTGTTTTGTCTGGTGGGTTTTTATGTTGCTTCTTCATCTGCTGGGTGTTTCTTTGTCTTCTCATTTTGCTTAACTTACTGTGTTTGGGGTCTCCTTTTTGCAGGCTGCAGGTTCGTTGTTCCGGTTGTTTTTGTTGTCTGCCCCCAGTGGCTAAGGTTGGTTCAGTGGGTTGTGTAGGCTTCCTGGTGGAGGGGACTGTTGCCTGTGTTCTGGTGGATGAGGCTGGAACTTGTCTTTCTGGTGGGCAAGACCGTGTCCAGTGGTGTGTTTTGGGGTGTCTGTGACCTTATTATGATTTTAGGCAGCCTCTCTGCTAATGGGTGGGGTTGTGTTTCTGTCTTGCTAGTTGTTTGGCATAGGGTGTCCAGCACTGTAGCTTGCTGGTCATTGAGTGGAGCTGGGTCTTAGTGTTGACATGGAGATCTTTTGGAGAGCTTTCGCCGTTTGATATTATGTGGAGCCTGGAGGTCTCTGGGACCAATGTCCTGAACTTGGCCCTCCCACCTCAGAGGCACAGGCCTGGCACCCAGCCGGAGCACCAAGACCCTGTCAGCCACATGGCTCAGAATAAAAGGGAAAAGAAAAGGAAGAAGGAAAGAAAAATAAATAAATAAAATTAAATAAAATAAAGTTATTAAAATAAAAAAATTTTAAAAGTCATTAAGGGCTTCCCTGGTGGCGCAGTGGTTGAGAATCTGCCTGCCCGTGCAGGGGACACGAGTTCGAGCCCTGGTCTGGGAAGATCCCACATGCCTGGAGTAACTGGGCCCGTGAGCCACGATTACTGAGCCTGCGCGTCTGGAGCCTGTGCTCCGCAGCAAGAGAGGCCGCGATAGTGAGAGGCCCGCGCACCGCGATGAAGAGTGGCCCCTGCTTGCCACGACTAGAGAAAGCCCTCGCACAGAAACGAAGACCCAACACAGCCATAAATAAATAAATAAATAATAAAAAAAATGACTAATACTCTAAAAAAAAAAAAAAAAAGAAACTGATAAATGGTCAATAAATGTTAACTATAAAAAAAGAAGTCATTAAAAATAAAAAAGTTTAAAAAGTAATAAAAAAAAGAGAAAGAAAGAAGAGAGCAACCAAACCAAAAAACAAATCCACCAATGATAACAAGCGCTAAAAACTGTATAACAAAAAAAAACGGACAGACAGAACCCTAGGATAAATGGTAAAAGCAAAGCTGTACAGAGAAAATCACACAAAGAAGCATACACATACACACAAAAAGAAAAAAAGGAAAAAAATATCTATATATTAAAAAAAAATTAGAGAACAACCAAATCAATAAATAAATATACCAATGATAATAAACTCTAAATACTAAACTAAGATAAACATAAAACCAGAAACAGATGCCAAAAGCAAGCTCCAAGTCTACATTTGCTCCCAAAGTTCACTGCTTCAATTTTGGGATGATTCATTGTCTATTCAGGTATTCCACAGATGCAGGGTGCATCAAGTTGATTGTGGAGATTTAATCCGCTGCTCCTGAGGCTGCTGGGAGAGATTTCCCTTTCTCTTCTTTGTTAGCACAGCTCCTGGGTTTCAGCTTTGGATTTGGACCCGCCTCTGAGTGTAGGTCGCCTGAGGGCATCTGTTCTTCACTCAGACAGGATGGGGTTAAAGGAGCAGCTGATTCGGGGGCTCTGGCTTACTCAGGCTGGGGTGAGGGAGGGGAACGGGATGTGGGGCGAACCTGCGGCGGCAGAGGCCGGCGTGACGTTGCAGCAGGCTGAGGCGTGCCATGTGTTCTCCCGGGGAAGTTGTCCCTGGATCACGGGACCCTGGCAGTGGCGGGCTGCACAGGCTCCCGGGAGGGGCGGTGTGGATAGTGACCTGTGCTTGCACACAGGCTTCTTGGTGGCTGCAGCAGCAGCCTTAGCATCTCGTGCCCGTCTCTGGTGTCCGCCCTAATAGCCGCGGCTCACGCCCCTCTCTGGAGCTCGTTTAGGTGGTGCTCTGAATCCCCTCTCCTCGCGCACCCGGAAACAGTGGTCTCTTGCCTTGTTGGCAGCTCCAGACCTTTTCCTGGACTCCCTCCCGGCTAGCTGTGGGGCACTAGCGCCCTTCAGGCTGTGTTCACACAGCCAACCCCAGTCCTCTCCCTGGGATCCGACCTCCGAAGCCCTAGCCTCAGCTCCCACCCCCCACCTGCCCTGGCGGGTGAGCAGACAAGCCTCTCGGGTTGGTGAGTGCAGGTCGGCACTGATCCTCTGTGCGGGAATCTCTCCACTTTGCCCTCTGCACCCCTGTTGGTGCGTTCTCCTCCGCGGCTCCGAAGCTTCCCCCCCTGCCACCCCCTGTGTCCGCCAGTGAAGGGGCTTCCTAGTGTGTGGAAACTTTTCCTCCTTCACAGCTCCCTCCCAGAGGTGCAGGTCCCATCCCTATTCTTTTGTGTCTGTTTTTTCTTTTTTCTTTTTGCCTACCCAGGTACGTGGGGAGTTTCTTGCGTTTTGGGAGGTCTGAGGTCTTTTGCCAGCGTTCAGTAGGTGTTCTGTAGGAGTTGTTCCACGTGTAGATGTATTTCTGATGTATTTGTGGGGAGGAAGGTGACCTCCATGTCTTACTCCTCCGCCTTATTGAAGGTCTCCCAAGGAAGTTATTTTAAATTGGGAGATCAGGAAAGACTTGTAATTTAGACTCGAATGGTACGAAGGTGCCAGCCAGGCAGAAGTCTGTGAGCAGCAGCTTCCAGGCTGTGTGCTCCCTCAAAGTGAAGAAAAGCAAACCTGAACAGTGTCTTTTTAAAAGTGATTCTCTTTTAAATGGATGTCTCTTAACTTGTCATGCAACATTTCTTCTTAAAATATGGTTTTTACTTTCAAGGATTTTGTTCCAAATGTATATTTACCTTGCTCCTTGCTTAGATTTCTTGAGGGAACATTTATCTTCAAATTATGATTATGCCAATTTTGTAAATTGTGCAATAACATTTTAAAGGAATTTAATAAGTGTGTGTTTAACTGTTCAGCCCTGGATTACATTTCAGTGGGAATAACAGAAAAAAATCCCCAAATAGCCATGGCTTAAAAAAGTTTGAAGTGAATTTCTTTTTCATACTTAAGAAAGTAGAGGTAGTCCACCCAGGGACAGCATTATGTTCTTATTTTGATCTGATCACGGAAGTGAGGGATTAAGGTTCTGTTCCCACCACGTGCGAGTGACTTTACTCTCCGTACGTCAGATTCTCATTGAGAAATGGGCTTGATAAGAGCATCTCCCTCTTAAGCAATGCACTGGTTTGGATGGGCCATGCTGCACCAACAAATCCCCCCAAAACTCAGGTGCTCAATCTGACAAAGGTTTATTTCTTATTTACACAAAATTTGTGATGAGTTAGGTGGCTTCTCAGAGCAACTACTGTTCATTCACTGGCTCGGTGTGATCTAGGAGACCTCAATCTTGTGACATTATCCCTTCAACGCACAGCTTCCAGGAACAGGAGAAAGAGCTGGAGGAAAGGGGATCATCATTCCGCAGCTTTTAAATGCTTCAAGTTGGAGCGGACACGTGCCACCTCTGCTCACAGCCCATTTGTCAGAACTAGTCCCATCACTTCCTGTAAAGCCAGAGGACAGGGAAGTGTGGGCAAGCACACGGATTTCAGTGGGCAATAAATGTATTAGCCATGGGGTAACAGCAGCGGTTAAATAATTTATGATGGTGATGATGACGACATCCAATAGACATTAAGAGCACAAGTTTGATTTCTTGTTATCCCTCACACCCACCTCCCCACCTACAAATAGGTAGTAATTAACACCATAAATACACTGAGTGATATGGTTGCCGAATAACAGAACACAAAGGGAAAAACAGAAGCCAGCATTCATTGAGTGATGGCTGTGATGATGAGGTTGGGGTTCCTATGAAGGAGGAAGAAATGGCAGCTGAATGCACCGAAGTCTTCAGGGAGTTGCTGAAGGCACTTGAACTGGCTACGTACGACAAATAGGATTTGAGTGGTAGAGAAAGTAGTTGGAATGGAGGACGTGGGGAATTCCAAAAATATAAGCAATGTCCCCAAGGCATTAAAATGTTACCTGTGACGGAGGGGAAATTTTATGTGGCGAGGCCAGTAGAAAGAGATGAGGTGGACCTGAGGATCCTCTTGAGGGGGGTGTCTCGAGTATTAAGTGGCTGGTTATACAGTCGTCTTCAACTAGACAGATGCTATGGCTTTTCCTTCGCTCGATTCCTAGTTTCTCCCTGGCTCCCCGTTACTGCTCCTCCCATTTCCAACGCATCAGATCCCAAAGAAAGGAAGACAGTCACATTTTTTGATCTGTTTATCTGATATGCAGAGAACAAAGAAAGCCTTTCCTCCACTCCTCCAGAATTACTCTATAATTTTTGTACACTTTGTAATGAAAATATGGAAAAAAGGCTTTGAAACAAAAATATGTTTGTATTTTTTTTTTTTGACACTTTCATCAGATCTCCCTGTTAACTCTCTAATAGCTGGCAGGGTTGGGTCAGTTCTATCTGGGCCTCTATTTCTCTCATCTATTTAAGGAAAATACGTTTGTGAGGAGACTTTGGATTTGTCTTTTCATCTGTTGTTTTTCAAGTTTTCAGAAAGTGAGCAAACGTCATTGGACTTCGTTTCCCTTTCCTTTCGCAAGTGAAATGTCCTTTTTGTCTCTGTGGAAGCCCTCTGGAAGTGCTACCAGTATTTTTGGTAGAAGCCACTGGTGCTTTATACCTTTGCATTGTTGCTTCCTGATGCAAATCTGAGGCCTTATCATTTGATTGGGCCAAGTTCTCTAAGAGTGTGTTCTGTGTTTCTTCTGAAAGTCAAGTTTCTTACGGTATCACAAGAAGAAGGCAAAGATGCAAAACTCATGGTGGACCTTAAGGTGAGGGATGGTTTCCAAGACACCCTAGCCAGAGGGTGAAGCTCCATGTTGAATCTGAGGAAGCTCAGGGAGGGAACAGTGCCCCAGGGGGAACGCGGTGGCTGCCAACATCGCACATCATGGGCGAATCTTTCTAAGCGTGATTAGGAGCACAAATGAAGGCTCTTGGGGAGTGGATTGGTATATTCATCAAGGGAATTGGACTCCTCATGCTTTCTTTATGCATGCTGGAATACATTAAACTAAAAACCAATCCATCCCGACCACTCCAAGGTGCAGGCACCTTGCCTAGAAGATGAAAAGGGAGGGAAAGGAATTTCATCTGGTGGTAAGGCGTGTTGCTCTCGGACCAGGCGAATTAATCAGTGCTTGGAAGAGGTCTGGCAGCCAAGTGGGTTGTCGGCTTGTTGGTATCACTCTAGTGGTCGGGGAATTTGAGATAATGGGAAAAGTGGGGGAGGACCGGGGCATTATAAGCGAAGAGAGAGCAAACTGTATCAGAAGCCCATGAGAGCAGAGTGCTTAGATGTCATAAAAAAAAAAAAAAAAAAAAAAGACTTGACTACCCACAAAGATTGATGACAAGAGAAGAAAGAAAGAGGAAGGAGCTTTTGAAAGAGCTTTTCTCTTGATCAGGTGATAATTTATTTACTGTTTAATATGACAAGAGATGCAAGATAATTTATTTACTGTTTAATATGACAAGAGATGCAAAATGAGATCCTGGGTTGGAGAGGGGGATTTCAGATTTGGCCATCAATTGGGGCCTTAAAATAGAGCTTCCCGAACCTATAGGCCAAACAGGTATGGCAGTTTAGCAGTGTGTGAATAAGGAGGGATTTGCCTACAGCGGTGTTGGGGGGGTCCTACATCTGGTGGCTGACATTGCACATGGACTTGGAGATAGAATGAGGCAGATTTGAAACCAAACCAAACAAACTATAGGGCCAAAAATGTGAGGAGGAAGATCTCTGGGGCACCTTTTAGGGTAGATTTCCATCAAAATAATAACTGTCATTTATTGAGATTTAACTATGAGTATATTATTTGAATTAATCTTTACAACAAATTATGAGTTAGACCAAATTGTTGTGTCCATTTTACAGATGGATAGACTAGGGCTCAGAGATGTTAAGTGATGTGACCAGAGCACAAAGGTTGGGGGTTGAGAGTTAACTCAAAGTTGAAGCTCTTAACTGCTGCCTTTCCTATGGGACTCCTAAGGGGTAGAATATGTGCATGAAGATCAAGGTAAATGTGTCCTGCCTCAGGCAGGGGTTAAAGGGCCAAAATATGTGTTGAAAACCATGCTGTTTCCTCTACTTTTCTTGACTCCATTACCTCAGATCCCCGGCCTGAGTTTTTCAATTTTGTTCATTTCCTTTTTCCCTTCCTCTATTTGTACCTCTTAGACTGTGGCTTTGATCTGTCACCTCTTTCTGCTTTGCTTTTGTTTATATCTAAGCAGTCAACATAGAATAGTGGTTAAAGGTGTGGCTTCTGATGTTGGGTAGCCTGGGTTCAAATCTAAGCTTTGCTACTTGACTAGCTAAGGTGACCCTTTGTGCTCCAGTTTCCTCGTTGACTTTGGTCATTTATGGCTATGTAACAACCCACCCCACAACTTTGTGGCTTAAGATAATCATAACCACTAGTTGCTCACAAGTTGGCCAGGACTCCACATGGATGGCTCATCTCTGCTCCACGTGGTGCTGGCTGGTGGGGGGGCCGGGGGCGGGGGTTTGCCTGGAGCTGGAAGAGCCGTGATGGCCTCATTCAGAAGTCACACAACATCAATTTGGCTGCATTTTATGGCCAAAGGGTGTCATGAGGTCACCCCAGTTTCAAGAAGAGGGGAAATGTGCTCTACCTCTTGGTGGGAGGAACGGCATGGGTATAATTGTGGGAGGCCATTTTTGCAGATCATCTACCATGCAGAGGTGACTGGGCTCTTGAGGTAGGTGGCTCCTATTATCCTGACCACAACTTCATGAGTTACCAGGAGAAAAGTATCATGAAGTACAGACTCTGGGATTCTGTTTTAAGATGAAATGCACACCTGTGCAAATTTGGAGCAGGGCATGAGTTCACTGGCACTAAATCCTCAGTAGAAGCCAAATGGATGTGCTCATGTAAAAAAACATCAACCATTCAGGTGACATTTTGTTTCCTTCAAAGGCAGGGTCATGCCAAGCCTTTCCAAATAGCTCATTAATTATAGTCCTCTAAATAGTCACCTAATAGTCATCTAAATTATAATTTGAATTTCATAAGGGTTTTAAAGAATTATTGTTACAGAAATGGGAGTGAAATAAGGTTGACTTGCCTAATAAATCAGGAATTTACAGGTTCTTCTTGAAAGTAGCTAATTGAAGACACTGTGAAATATTTTCCCTCTACTGCTTTTGACAATGCCTGTGTCATAGCATGTTACATTTGTCATAAATATGTGGACCCAGTCAGTGAAGGTACACCCATGAGTATGGTTGCTGAGATGTATCACAGCTTCTGAAGAGGAGTCCGTGAATGGTGGGATATACAAAGTCATCCAAGGTGGGATCAGACAGGAGCCTTAGCAAATCCAGTAAGGCAAACATCTTGAATCTCATGTCTTATTAGTGGTATGAAGAGATTCATTTTTTTCCTTCCATGTGGAATCCTGAGATGCTCTTCTCTGAAGCCTCCCATGCCCCTTTCATAGACACTGAGCTCAGCACTAAGTTCTCAAGGCCATCTCCTTGGAGGACCGTGGTATGCCCACCTGACTTACATGAGTTCAAGCACACGCAATACGTGAGGCCCCTGTTGCTTCACTCATCAACAGGCAGTGGATGAATTTAGTCTGGGTATGAATCAAGTATTATTGTATAGTCTTTTCCTGAATGTACATTTATGCTCGTGTCTTTCTTAGAGCATTAGTTCCATGAGAATGAGGAATAGTTGTTTAATTGATTCAGCAAAAGCTTATATGTAAATATAGCATACATACATATAGTAGTTTACAAAAATTAGGTATTCATCCATAGTCAGCAAGTGTTTATGAAGCACACTATGTGCCACATACTTTTCTAGGCTCTGGCAATATAGCAGAGAATGAGAGTGACATAATCCTTGATCTCCAGTATCTTTATCCAAGATGGATGTTAGATATTTAATAAATACTTCTAAATAATTAAGTAAATAATTTTAAGAGTACATAGTATCACAAAGGAAAAGTTCAGAATACTATGGAATGCATATTAGGGACCCCAACTTGATCTGGAGAGTAAGAGAGCTCTCGCTGAAGGAAATGCATGCTTAAGTTCAGTCAATCAAGGGATAGTTATTGAGTATCTCCTGCATCCTGGGTACTTTTCTAGGAATTGGGACTAGAAAAGGAACAAGATAAGAGTAGGGCATACCAAGATGAATAGAGTGGAGACCAGCATCTCAGGCAAAGGAAATGGCATGTGTAGTGACCTGGAGAGAGCCTGGAATATTCCAGGAACTGAGGAAAGTCAACACAGCTGGAGCCGAAAGAGAGAGGGAACAGTGGAAGAATGGAAGGCTGGAGGGGTGGATAGGATTCAGATCATACCAGTCTTTGGAGGCCCTGTTGAGGTTTTGGGTCTTCATTCTACAAGCAGTGGAAAGTCTTTGAGTGCATAAGCCAAGGAATGCAATTCATTCACTCATTTTCATTCAACAGATGGCTGTTGAGCCTTTTTACAATAGCATTGGCCAGGTGCTGGGTATAGAGCAGCAAATAAGACAGATGTGTCTGAGACTGCTAATTGCACTCTGGTATTAGTTTCCCCTGTCTTCTTTAGTAATAAAATCCCTGTTTTTTCGGCTGGGCCTGTTCAAAAGTAAAGACTACATTTCCCAGCCTCCCTTGCAGGAGATATGAGCATGTGACTTGGTGTAGGCCAATGAGATGTAAGCAGAAGTATATTTAAAGGAAGGAGGGCCTTGCTTCTTTTCACCTAGTCTTCCTTCCTGCTGGTTGGAAAACAAGCCATGACTGAACCTTGAGGTGAAAGTCTATTGAAGACAACAGATTTAAAAGTTTGAAAGAGCTTGAGCCCCTTGAGGGTCTTGGAGCCACCGTATCAGCCCTGGACGGCTTACTTCTGGACAACTTCTACGTGGAAGAAAAATGAGTTCTTATCTAGTTTAAGCCACTGTTAGTTTGGATTTTCCATGAACAACAGAGCAAACTCATCTTAATTGGAACAATAGATAAGGTTCCAGTTCTTACGGAGTTTACACTCTGTTGTAGGGAAATAGGTCAGAAACAAATGGAAGGGAAAGTCATTTGGAGAGAGGCACTGAAAAGACAAATGTTGGAAGGCTGCTTGAGATTAATGGCTCAAGATCTCTTTGAAGAAGTGTGAGTTAAGCTGTGGCAATGACAGATTTTATGAACGATTGCTGGCAGAAGTGTGGCGAATCGGTTTTAAGAGGAGACATTCTCCCCCTCTTTGAACAGGGCAAAAGGATATGATTTATGGGAGTTTTCTAAAATCAATCCCTATATACTTGGATTTAACTGCACCCAACATCCTCTAACATACAAATACCATCCTCTAACAATACGGATACCTCAAACAGAAGTCCAAAGAAACATCAGCTCATTAGGTCTGTACGCCTGTACTCATACCAGTTGCCAAAGCATTGTTCTAACTTCCCAGCCATAGGGGCAAGCTGCCTGGAATCTGAACCAGTGATGGAAAATGAGTGCATTTGTGTTATGCTGAATGACAGACCTTGTGGTCCACCCTGCCAGTCTCCATTTGCAGATCCTAGATTTTAGATGAACGCAGTGGCATTACCCCATGTTGAAGCTGAGGAACCTTTGGAAAGGGTCTAATAGATGCTTGAGAAGAGAAAGCAATGATTTGTGAGCTCCCGTTTTCCACAGAGAAGTTGCATTTCACCTACCAGCGAGGACACTCTTTCCTCAGCACTCTGAAATTAAGACTTTTGTTCTTGGACTAGAGGCCATGTTTAGAGCAGTTGGCATGTACACTTCCCCTCTCCTGGCTTGGTTTTCCTTTCCCCAGCACCACAGCATCACTTTGTCTCATTCTCTGGGACTGACAGACTAGGATGCTCTTTCAAGTGGTTGGGGAAGCGATGTGGCAGAAGCAATCTTGTCCTGTGGACAAAGTGAAACCAAATACTTCTATCTTCACTGAGGCAGCAGGAAGTGTAAGAAGGACTTCTGTAACCAGAGTTTGGAAGGGGAATTTAGATACCTGCTGTGACTGCGGTTCCTGTCCGCAACCTCTGACTTGTTTCGTTGCCAAAACTACAACACTTCTTCCTTGTTGGGTTTGCCTCTTTCTATCAAGGTTAACATCATTTGCTGACATTTACTAGGGAGCCATTAGGAGGTTACTTGGGTGATGGCGCTAAGGACTCCTGAGCTTCATGGGAGAATGATTTGTGTCCTGGGTAAGGAATTTCTTGATCCATGAGAAGGGCAATGGCCTAGGAGTCAGAAGGCTCTGGTTTTAGTTCTAAGCTCTTCCTCTGACTGACTCATCTGGTGACCTTTAGCTATGCTGGTAATGACCACAGCCCACTCCCAGTTCTCAGGAACTCTGAGGGTGGGGTATCATTATGTTTACAGTCACTGAGCTATTAGGAAGGCCGGAACTCTGAGTAATTACGAATATGGAAGTCGATCAATGATTATATCAGCTCATTCAGTATGGCTTCTAATCTGAAAGAAGATATCAAACAACGGGTAAGCAGTTAGGCATGGACTGTGGAGTCACATAAGTCCAGGATGAAGGACCAACTCTGCCACTTTTACCTGTGTGACTGAGCAAGTTCCTTAGCCTCTCTGAGGCTCAGTTTCTTTATCACAGAAGAATGATAAAACAGTACGTTCCTCCAAAATACAATGATGTTTAAATAAGTCCATGCCTAGGGAGCATCTAGCACCATGGCTGGCACTTAGTAAATACTGAGTAAAAGACACCTATCAAATTTATTTAAATTATTAATAAGTAACAATAATTAATAAATAATAATAATTAGCACTTTTAAACATCCTGAATGACCTGGCTTGGAAGTCCCAGTGAGAGGAGACTAAAGAGAACATTCTGTGCAAGCAACAAAGCTGTGATAGAATGCAGTGGAGACAAGAAGCATAAATGGCACTCTTGGGAAGGTATTGAGTGTGGAATATGCTTGAGAAATCCTTAAAACAAGAAAACTTAAATGGTGGAAATTTCTTGATCGCTTCTAGAAGCCTTATGTAACAGACAGTATTGTTTGCCTTTCCTCCCACCCCCACCAAAAAAAACCCCAAAATACCTCTTATTCCTTTTCAGTAGAACTTCCCCTCACCCACACACCTCCACATGTTCTTCCAAGAAACAGATCCCTCTGTCTAGCCAAAAGGTGAATCCTGAATCAATCAAGAATTTCCCTTCCCTATCAATTATCTTAGGTGTGAGCATGAAACCTAGTTCTGGCCAATAAAAAAATGAGAGGTTGGCTGGGGGAGTTTTCAGGAAGAACTTCTCCAGAAGAAAGTTCTGTTTCACTCAAGTTCAGGAAGAGGCAGTCTCTTTTCTGCTAGATCTAGTTTTGTCCACGTATGAAGCCTTGAACTGTGTGGCAGCCATTTTATGACCATGAGGAGAGCTAACCCAAAGTAAAGCTCCTATGTTGAGGATGGTAGAGTCTAAAAACTAAGGAAAAATATTTTTCTAATGTACACAGTGAGTGATTCTCCTGAAGTCTGCTCCGTATAAAAGTTGTGTCCTGATGTCACACACATGTGCCCCTGTTATGCTCTTCCCACGTTGTACATATAGAACTTGAGTTATGTTACTAATCTTAACTGCTGCCCAGCAATCATGGAAATCATGGAAATCATGGAAATTATCTATTCTCTTCAGATTATGAAGGCACAGAAGGGTATTTTTTGTGTGTGTGTGTAAATTAGTGGTGGAATAGAAAGAAGAAAATATTCGTAGCCTGAATACCTAAACCATGTGTATAGAATAATGTGATACAGAATATATATATGATATATATACATCATTGATACCTTTAGCAAGTATAAGATCTCATCACAGGTCTACAGCTAGCAGGAAACATGCTATTGACGTATTGGAGTGCTTTGTCTTTTGTTTGTTTTATCCCTCTGATTTATAAGAGCAATTCAAACTGATTTTTATTCAAAGGTAACTTAAGAACAACCCAGAGGGAATAATTTATCCTTATTTTTCTTGGGAGTATTAACCTTAGTGAAATGTAATAGAGAGAACTTCCTCATCCATATTCAGAATAGATGAGAGCGTGTCTACCACCTCCAGCCCCCACTTCACAGTGAGATGCAGAGAAGTTCAAATACATCACCCCCTAGCGAAAAATAGAGTTTCGTGCGGAAACCTAAGAATGATACTGTCCATTTTTGGACACTAACAAGCTGCTTTCCAGACTCAGATATAACCCGGGAGATGTCTTTTGGAGTTTCAGAGACCCAGCTCAAGGGAAATAGAGAAAATCTTATAGCTCTTGCCTAAAAGACACACCTCAGAATGTCTTTGGACTGGGCTATTTTTCTGTTTCCCCTTGGTTTGTGCTGTTTTACTCTGTTGGTACCATCATGTGACAGGCCGTGGAATGGGACAAGTTTCTAAGCTTTGTTCATTGGCATTGTACTTTTAGAGATTTGCACTTAGAGACAGAGATGAAAAAAACTTAAAGTTTGTGGTTCTAAGTTCTCTTCAATGGCTATGACACTAGTAGCTTAAGAAGATGATAACATCTATTTTGTCTATTGTTTGTCTCTTCCACTAGAATGTCAGCTCCGTGAGATCAGACCTGTCTGCTTTGGTCACTGTTACATTCCCAGCACCAGAAATGTACCTGTGTCATGTGTTGCATGGTTGAATGCGAATAAATCTCACTAGAAAAAAAAAAACGATAATATCAAAAAGAGGTGATCAAACCAATCATTTAGTGATGTAGAAACAGGTGGGTTTCAATAAGAGCACTTCCCTCTAGGGGTTGTGTGGGAACTACGATACAATTCTGGTTGTTTCAAGGGTTGGGAATATTTGTAGCTTTTGTGCTCCTCTGCACAGATGAAATCTTCTGACTCTTTTATTTATGACTTTTAGTCCCCAAACAGGCAAATACTGAAATGCATAACATATTACAATAAGTGTCTTTTTCCCCTTTATATTACAGGTGGGGCATATTTATTTATTTAAATGACATGTTGGTGTGTTATCTGTGAATTTTATTCCTGAAGAAAGAGGGTGTTGCAAAAGAAATGGCTGCTAACCACTGGCTTACAAAAGGAGGAAACTTCCCCGTGGTTCAACAGAATTTTTCAACTTTATAACCAGTTGATTCAGGGTTGTGTGGACATAACCTCTGTCCTTGCAGAAAGCATTTCATCAGTGCCAACTCCTTCCTGCTCAAAAAGTGTCTGAAGACAAGAAAATTCATTCAGTGGCAAATAATTTAGTAATGAGTCAATGGAGAGCCGGGATGTTAGAAGAATAATTTAGAGGACAGTTTTGTATGTTTCTGGGTAATTAATCTGTTTCATGATTTACAGTACTGACTACAAATGTGTATTTACCACATGTGACTGATTTTCCTTCCTCCCAGGTTATTTTTGTATATGAGGTTTATTTCTTAAGTGTGTTTCTTGGTTACCAATTCTTAAAAGAGCTGAAATCTGCATGAGTATTTAATGTGGAATGTTGAGCTAGTTTTAATCAGCAAAGTGCACTGTCGTAAAAATTGCAACCCAAATCTTTTTTGTATGGTTACAAAATACTGTCCTGTTCTGTGCATAGATTTACAGCTTACTTCTTATAGGACTTGAATCCTGAGGTTACGAGGCTCTCTCATTTTTTTTTTTTAATTTTATTTATTTTTTTATACAGCAGGTTCTTATTAGTTATCTACTTTATATATATTAGTGTACATATGTCAATCCCGATCTCCCAATTCATCCCACCACCTCCACCCCCCACTTTCCCCCCTTGGTGTCCATACGTTTGTTCTCTACATCTACGTCTCTATTTCTGCCTTGCAGACCAGTTCATCTGTACCATTTTTCTAGATTCCACATATATACGTTAATATATGATATTTGTTTTTCTCTTTCTGACTTACTTCACTCTGTATGACAGTCTCTAGGTCCATCCATGTCTCTACAAATGACCCAGTTTCGTTCCTTTTTATGGCTGAGTACGAGGCTCTCTTGAGCACTGTTTTTATGAGCAAAGAAAAAAGAGAGACTCTAGAAGTGATGGGGCTAAGTGGACAGTTCAAAATGAAGTCTATCAATAGAAACACACTAGAGGACAGGTTGTGAAAAGGTAACTTGTGTCCCTATGAAACTTTACGTAAGCCCTTGATGATCTTGGCACTCTTTCCTGTTAAGGAAGGATAGAGCCCCAGAATCCTAAACACAGAAGATAATACCAACTCATCCTTGGCACGTGAAATGAGTCATTTCCTTTTGTACATGCTGGGGTATGTCTTTTAAGTGTGGGCAACGTGTAGAAGAACCCCAAAGTATAAAAGAACTCAGACTTTACCTGGAGAGGTGCAAGAAGGAATTCCTTTAAATGATGCAGAGCATTGCCTACTATATGCAAAGCTAGCACTGGAAGTTATCTCGAGTTGTTAGCTGGTTGCTAGGACCAGCATCCTAAGACAGAGATTTTCTTAAGCCAGAACAAATACAGTTAGAAGATGTAACTTATTTAGTATGTCCAAGATTTCTTTGATGGAAAAAAAAAGAGAGGAAAAATGATCTTTAAGTCTTTAGCCACACACGTTGACAGTGCAGTTAATCTCGGGGGAAACCAAAGTCAAAACAAAAATATGGAATCACTTTGCAGATGAAATCATTTATCAGTTGTGCTTGCAGACAAGATATAATGATGCCTTTGGTTTTGCAGGCACAATTGCCTAATCTATCATTTCGGATACAGGAAACTTTTCAGGTTTGCTACTTAACAATCAGATTTTGTGAAAACGTACTGAAGATATCCAGCTTATTGGTAGCATTCTCTTGTAAACACCTTTTAATTTGGATTCTAATTGAGAACTTTCACCCTAACATAGATTTTGTTAAAAAAGTACCTAAGGATACTGCACCTAGAAAAATCTCAACCTTGCTCATTAGAGATGTAACTATAAGATAAGAAATATCCCCCAGGCTTTATTCTATTGGAAAACAAAACATCTCAAAACATCTAAATATCATATCTCTCAGTGTCTCCCCTTGGGTTTTCTGGCTCATTTCCTGAAGTGCTTTTGTTCTCCTTCTCAGCTTTGCTGCATGTGAGATGCTCTGAAGGAACTGAGTTTCGACATTGTGTGTAATTCAATATTTCAGGGCAAAGGCAATGGCGGATCAAACAGAGTCCAGAGTCTTCTTAGGGGAGCAAATAGAAAATGCCACAAGTCTACCTACCCTCGGGCAGATTTATGGCTTGGTGTCTGGTGAATCTTTAGATTAACACTCTCCAACCCCTATTGTCTAGACCTGGCAAAGGCAGAAGATTAATGTCAGCAGGGAGGCAGCCGTGCTGGATGTTGGAAATACAGATTCTACCTTTGACTGGGCTATAGATCAAAGAAGCTTGCCATTTAGACAGCCCCTGGAAGGAGATTTGCAAATCGAGGAGAGGCATGCATGTCATGAGTGAAAAAGTAAGCCTCAGAAAAGAGAAAGAAGGTGTGTGAAGACTCGAGTTAAAAGACCACAGCAATCTCATATTTTAACTTGAGCAACTTCTGTCTTATGGGTTAAAGTTAGTTGGAAATGGAGGTGAGAATGAGGATAGAGATCTTGTCTGTGTATTACAACCTTTGTTCAGTGTTGACAGATACAAGGGTCACCTCTGAGGTCTCACAGGCAGAAGCAGGGTATTTGTTTACCACCATTAGTTCCCAGTCAAATGCGTGAGTTTGGAAATTTGCTTTCATCAAAAGAAGTTTAAAGGGGATGTTTGGAGAGATCATTTACCATCTCTCCTCCCCCGAGTAAAATGTTTCGGTGATTTAGTTCTGTAGAAGGTAGGAGGATGAAGATAAATCATAAAATACACTCTGTCTGAAATGAGAGCACAGGGCTGGCTAACATCCAGAGTACGAGTGGTCAGTGGTCCTGATTTCTGATGGGAAGGGTCACAAATGGACGCGGGGTGAGTTTCTGTGGGCTATAAGTCACCCCTGGTTTTGACTTGTTCTTTGGTTCTGCTTGTTTTAATTCTTTGTTGTTTATTTGTTCATTCAACAATGAACTATTACTCTCCCTTTAGTTCTGAGCTTGGCATTGGGTTTTAAAGACCTCACTGTCTATCAGAGTGGTTCTCACCTGCTGCCATTTTGGCCCCCTTACATTCCATTCTCCACACAGAACCAGGGTAAACTCTTCAAAAATGTGAATCAGATGAGGTCATACCTTAACCAAGACCCTCCAAATGGCTCCCTTTCTCCCATTTTAAATAGCATCCAAACTACTTCTGTTGACCTTTAAAGCCAAGAGGAGGTGGACCTCACACAAGTGCCACATCTACTGTGGACAAATAACCCAGGATGGGTGAGGACACCAGCGTAAACGTGTGCACGGTTGTTAATAAACCTTACATTTTAAAACAAATATAAATATAAAGAAGATTGATGGAGAATAATACAAGGTGAGTTTGCAGAGAATGGCAAGACATTTTAGGGTAAGGATAAGGAGTTTTATCAATACTTTATCCTAAGTGCAGGGAAAATCACTGAAAGGTCATGTGATCAGATTTGTGTTTTTAAAAGACCCCTTGGGCTGCCATGTGGAGGATGGATTGAAGAGATCAAGAATATAAGGGGAAGCCGAGTTAGGATACCATTTTAACCGCTTAGGGAATGGAAAATGGGTCGATACAAAATGTATTTTGGAAATAAAATTCATGGGATTAGAGTTAGATTGGACATAGAGTGGTGTGAGGGAAAGGGAGGATCTTGCTTGATTGATGGTTACTAGCTTCTCTGTGAGGTATCATTCCTATGACCCAGTACTCAAATGTCGCCACTTTCACAATGGTTGGTAGCATCACTGGTATTATCCACTGCTATATGCAGAGTTTAGTTGGGTTTTTGCTTGCTTTTGGCAAAAATATGACTAATTATGTCAGAAACTCACTGGGCTTGACCTAAGAGACTCTGTCAAACCAAGATACTCCAACATCTTTTCTTGAACCTGAATGAAGCACTTACTAAGAGATTTCATGCTTTCCTTTTTTCCTCCACAAAGTGTATGATTGTCAACAAAAGTATGTGTCTTGGGATTAAAAATAACAAGGATTTGAGACATGTTAATAATACATATCTCTTATGAGAAGGTGATAGTGAACAAATATATTGTCTCGGATGAATTAGTGTAAATAAAAAGCATAAAATATTAGATAATTGAAGGCTTTCTGATGGGACCATCTATTGAGCAAAGCCAAATGCATTTTGAACACATAAAAATACAGAATATTAACAGTGAAATATCTGCAACATATAGTTGAAAGTTCTGGCATCATAACAATTCTTCAGATGAGGTTCTTTCAGCTAAGAATTAGATGGCTGACTTTACACCATCTTGCAAATTGCATTGTCTTTTCACACTTTCAATTAAAATCAGCCAATAATTTAGCCTAACAGCCTGATGCTGCCTAAGAAGTCCTCTTCAACAAGTCTGAGCTTTGCATGTGAACGATTAGTGGTTGGTCTTCATTCTGTACCACTTACAGCTGGTCCTCATATTGTTCAAAGCAAGTGACATCATAAAATTTCCCAAGAATCATTAATAAGAGCAGTAATACATTGGTTTTTAATGATTTAAAATGCCCTCGGAAGTCCTCTATTCTTCCCTGCAGAAAATTTTAACCTGAAATCAAAATTATTAATAGTTTGAGTATGATCAGGAATTTTAGCCTTCTGTTTGCCTTTATAAAAGCAATTTTTTCATCTGTATTATTTATATGTTGTCAGCATGCCACATTTGTTTGGCATGTACTCCAAAGGGGTTGCATAAGCCTTTTCTTCTTCCAAAGGAAGGTTTTAATCATGAGTTTTCTCTTGTGTTTGTATTTCATCTAACTTGTTTTAAGGACTTACTAAAAATTACCTAGATTACAACCATCTTTTGAGTCCTTAGGAACTCTACCCGTTATTGTTTTTCTTTATCTCTCACATCCCTACCTTTTCTCCTTCCTTCTTGTCATTTGTCTTCTGTCTCCATGTCTCCCTCCCTTTCTTCTGCAAGCAATTTATCTTTAAGCTACTTTATATGTGTCAGGCCCTGAGCTATGCATGGAGGTAGACAAAGACCCTTTGCCTGAAGGTCACATGATTAAATGGGTGAGACAGATTCAGAAACAAGAAATTGCAATATTGGTAAAAGGGGCTCTTAGAGAAAGTATGGGTAAAGTATTAAGATGGCTAATGGGATTATCTGACTCATATATCTTCTCCATTTTATTCATTCATTCAGTTAACAAATATTTATTGAGCTAGACAGAGCTTAAAGCCCAGGAGAATAGGCAGTTTAAAAAATGAGCGTATAGCAGTATAACTGCATTTGTGGTATACATTATCATGGAAAAGTTTAGGGTCCTATGGGGTCACATAACAGAGGAAGCAGACTACTAGTTTGAATATGGAAGGTGGACTTCTCCTGAGGAATGGACATTCACACTATGATTGAAGGATGGAAAGAAAGAGTTAGAAAGTCAGGGGCAAGTGGCAGTGATCTGGGCAGAGACCCTATGGTAGAAGAAAGCCAGTACAGCTGAAGACCAGTAAGCCAAGGGAAGGGTACAGTGAGAACTAGGGAGCTGCCAGGTCATCCTAAAGACTTTGACCTTAATCCCAAGAGCCATAGAAACCATTTAAGCAAAAGAGGGACAGGATCTTGCACTTCTCAACATTTTACTTTCCCTTGCCTCCCCAGCCTTGACTTTTGGGCAATTTCTACAATGCATTTGGTAGCTGAAGGATTGGAGATCAGTACCCAGGATTAGCGTATTAACTGTAACTAGAGTTCATATACTGACACCCCAAGCCAGAAAACACACTGACAGCATGGCCTGAGGATGTGAAAGTCTACTAAGAGACACACTGCCCATGTCACCTAGGTTTAAACAGTGAGCTTTGAGAGCAGCAATCAACCCAACACAATATTTTGCTTTCGCCATGTTTGTGTTACAGCCTGCGAAACACTTGAAATATTATAGCCTTGATAAGGTCTTTGGAAAGCATATTTGGATCAGTAACCTCCCTTTTTCTCACTCTCTTTTTTTAAATCTGGAGAACTTCGGTGATAGCCGCACCAGCAATTAATGATAATAACTCATAAAAATTGAGTACTCATACCATATTTTCATGAAGTTTAGCACTTTTTTCACCATCCAGTATTCGTGTGTATGTGTTCTATAGGCCTTTTCCCATGGGCTAATTAAGTACCACCTTGGAGAGAAAGTGTCTTGTGAGCGTCTTTGAAATTGTTCTGAAGTGATATATATGGTAATATATCTAAGTCAAGCAAGAACATGTGTCACCACGTGTAGGTAATACAACATCAAAGGCTATGCTTAAATTAAAGCAAAATCCTTTATTTTTGTTATAAGAATCCCCAATCTTGAGTTCAAATCAGACAAGCACCAAAAAGAGCAAAAGAGCCAGGAAGGGTTTCTCTCTGATTTTTTTTTTTTTCCTGATCTGAAAATTATTTTAAAAATAAATGTTACAAGAGTTGTTTTCCAAGGAGAGCTATCACTTCATCTCCAATAACCTTCAAAGACTTTTCATGACAGATTTTTTTGGTTGTATATATTTTTTTGATGTGCACAGGTTTTACACAGCAGTCACAAGGGCTGGAGTTATTGTGTTCTACCAAGTGGTTTATAAATTCCCTTTTCCACTATCACCTTTACTCATTTAGGCTCCAAAATAAATACTCTGTTATGTGCATAGAAAGGATAATGGCTGCTGATGTTCAAGCAATTCACTTAACTAAAAACCAAGGCTGAAATATTCTTATTGATAATTTAGTTCCACAAGTTGGAGATTATTTTAATTTATTCTCATTCACGCTAGTCAGGAATACAGAGCTAAACCTAGATGTCAGGATCTGTCTTGTTTTTTCCTCTCTTATAAACTGTTAAATTACAGCCACTTGGGGATCTAGCTCTAATTTAGCATTATTAAATAATTCAGTGCAAAGATGAATGAAAGTCAGCAAAAACATTGTGAAATAATGAAAAAAAAATCCTCTCTTTTTGGAAATGGTATAGAATGGTCACTGCATTTTCGCAGATTGTAGGAGTTGTCTTGAATTCTTCTTGCCTTTGCTACCGTGTTGCCTAACAAAGATAAGAAAAGCCCACACATATGTAACTCATCTAAAGCCAGGGTCCCTAGTGGCCCCCTCTCATCCAGTTTTGTGTAAAAGAATCACCAGTAATGACACCTAAAGACAGTGAAGAAGTTTAAATCTTTTATGAGGTCTCTTAAGAAATGGCGATTGGAGACCCATTTAACTTCGCACAGCAAGACTTTTCCCAACTCTCTCTGTATTTGCAACTGCCCTCCATTTCTCTTTCCTGTCTCTACATTTCCCTAAACTTCACCCACAAATTCACCCCGCCTGAATCTTTCTCTTTGCCTTTCCCAGCTCTGCTTATCTGTCTCTTCATTATGAATGTCTGCTTAGCTTCTCCTATCTCTTTCAATTCTCCTGGCTATCCATTTTAGGCAAAATCAAAGGTGAGGAGACTGCAAAATAAGTAGGGAGCCTTTTCTCCTTAATAGGGTGGGTGGGGGGGAGGCAGATAGAACCTAGACCTGTGCTTCTCATATTTGAATGTCCACATGAACTACCTGGGGAACCCTGTTCAAAAAGCAGACTCTAATTCAGTGGGTCTGGGATGGGGCCTCAGATCCTGCACTTCTAGTCAGCTCCATGATAGTCTGTTCCTGCTGCTTCCTGGACCACACTCTGAATAGCAAGGCCTTTAAGAACAGTCATACTAGTTACGGAGAGAGAGAAGGCCTGGATGTAAAGAAAGTAGCTAGAATATAAACTAGCCTGACTCTACACCCAGTGAAGACACTGATGATGTCTGCTTTAGTTGCCGCTGTAGCACATGGCCTGACACAGTCTACCATATTCAGTAAATACATGTATTTTCCCTGATGATGTTCAATACAGCAAGCCCCGAATGTTCCTGTTTTTTCAATCTTCTCTTAATACTTAAAACACCTGAGCAGTCCCCACGTTTCTTGAAGCAACCCCATTTATTCCAGACATTCTTCTGGCGTCTGATTCACCCTGAAGCCAGAGGCACTGAAGTACTTCTGTCTGACCCTTGCAGTCGTAAGAGATTCATTCTTCACTCCCAAGTACACTCACATCCCACCCTTGGCCATTGCTCACTTCTGACAGTCTGGTTTGGATGTTAGTCATGGCTCCCAAAGTTTTAGTTAATACAGCTTTATCCGTAAGCTTAATCAACAAGCTCTCCACTTTATCATATCAGTCATTGATCAAACAGCAGCCACTAAATCAGAGAGAGCCCTGGCTGATCTCTGGAAACTATGTCCATTCTTGATGCTGAGCCATTGATGAAAACTACTTGTATATTGCTTTTTTTAACCACTTATTTACCAGTTTTATTTTAGCAGAATAACAGTTTTTAATTTAAAATAAAATAATACTTTTATTATTTATTTAATAGCAAATGTGAAACTTGCTTTTTATTTTAAAAATGAAAAAAAAATCATAATCTAGTACATACATCTACATTTATTTATTTTTTTAATTCACTAAGATCAAACTATGGCTATTGATCTGCAGCTTATTTTGTTCACTTATCATTTCTAGACAGCAATCCTTGTCAGCTATATTCGAAGACTATAAAACCATAGAACCAGATTTTGACATTTAATAACCATCCTCTTAACATAAAGTCTGACAAAATTTATGTATAAGGTAAATATTGAACATATACCTGTCTGCAAGTATATATGTAAATATTTGCCTTGCCATTTAGTCATTTGTAAATGTGTTTTACAATAATTATGTATAATCTTATATGTAAAAAAAATCTGGTAGACCTAAAAAACATCCTCATGAAGCAAAAATATTGAAAGCAGTTTTTTTAAGGTAAAAAATTTAAGAATGCAATGGATAATGAGCCAAAAGCAAAAACAATCAAACAACAAACAAAACTCTGTCTTTTAAGAAATGATATAGAAAAGCATTAGTTTATTTCTACATGATAAACTTTAAAATACCTAATTATTGAAAAAAGAGAGGAGGTTATAAAACACAGGAAAACATAAATATAAAAACAACAAAAAATGACTGAAGGTATAGCTAATTTTCAAGGGATGATTTCACATTTTTAATGGAAATTTTGAGAAGTCAGAGTTCAGTTAATCTAGGGATTTTATTGTAGAAACAGACTCACATCATAGGAAAGCTATGCTGAGCTTTTATTTACAGTCTTGATCTATGAGTCTAGGTCAGGGAAATTTTTTAAATCATTTACAGACCTTTGATTTTGTTTTTGTTTTTGGTTTTTTTTTGGTGTCTCTGCTTATCAGCAACCTGACTTCCTTTAGGCTGACCCCATTGTACGCTCTCTTATAACAGTACCTTTTGTGCAATCCCATTTTTCCCCGTCTTGGTGGGAAAGAAAATCAAGTTGTACATCCTTCTTACCATGGAAATGAGGGGGAACCTGGAAGTATCTTCTGTCAGCTCCCCCCCCTTTTTTTTCTATTGTGGTGTGGGAAAAAGTAGGAAAGAAGACAAAGTGAAGGCAATGATAGATCAGACATTAAAAGACAGGTTCTTAATGTGCTAATATATACCCCTGGAAGAATAGGGGTACACATTAGCCAACCTCTACTTTCTCTTTTTCTACTTCCTTCCTTCTCTTTTTATTTTCTTTTCTATTCTTTTTTTTTCTCCACAAACTTCTTTATCACTTTTTATTTTCTCCCACTTCCTTGTCCTCTTGACTTTTATTTCCTTTTCCTTCCTAGCCTATGCTTTTTCTTCCTTTGGTACCCAAGGCATTCATCTCCGGAAATCTGTTACCCTGTGTTTCTTTTCTGTCTAGTCATCCAACAGTGTTTGTGTCTCTAATAAAGTATTCTCCTTCTCTTTATCCCCTCCCATATCCTTATCCTTTCGTTATATCAAGATACTCAGAGAAAGAAAAATTGTCTTGACTGTGTTTTCCACAACTCGAATTGGATGTAATCCCACCATTTGCTGAGGAAAGAATTTCATGTGACTTGCAGCGGTTTCCTTTGTCTGGATGTCCCACTCGTCATTGGCTACTCTGGCTGTGAGGGATATACGGGGCCCAGACTATGCTGTCTGCCCAAACATTTGCAACAGAGGTTGGTCCTGAGGCCTCCAGTCTTCTGCACATAATGATGGTTTTGCTCAGTTCTCTGCATCTAATTTTCGTATATTTTTTTCATTATTTCAACTGTATTCTAGCTGGAGCTGCCCAACCCACAAAAATTTAAATGTTTTTGTCAATTGTGGACAGCAGGCCAAATAGCTTCAAGCATCTTCCAGCCCCCTGAACTGTAGCCTGTACTTCTTCTCTCTCATCCCTTTTCTATCCCCTCCCTTCTCCCCAGTACACTCCCCCATTGTATTTTACAGTAACAGTACTGTTAGAAAAACAATACATAAAAGCATATTCTATTGGAAACTGTAAACCACTGAGCTGGCCATCAGAAGACCCGTATCATTGGTATTATACAAACATGTATTATTTTTCAGCAGAGAAAGAGATGGTGTCAGAAAGTCTGAATCTGTGCACTTTATAGAAACAATGAGGTTATACAAATGCATAGACTCAAGAAATATGATCGATGCTCTTGTGGTTTGTGTGATCTGTTTCTGTGATGAATGGCAAGCCACTAAGCGGGATCAGTTAAAGTTGAAGGAGGAAACCTCAGGTTTATATTAGACAGTGGTCATTAAGGTCAGATGTGGGTATTTCCTTGTGCTTTTCATCATGAGTCTGATTATTAGTTCTGCTCATGATGATATGTTTTGGCTATCTCAGAGGAAATATTGGGGTGCATTATTATTTGATCCAAATAAATGGAAAGAAAACATATATTTAGAAAGACATTCTAATGCTAGAGAGAAGTCCAAGATGACTTGGTCCAACTCCCTTATTCTTCAATATAGAAGCTGAGGTCCAGAGAAATTAGAAACGTGCTCAAGTCACGCAGGCATTTCTGGACAAAATCAGGTCCAGAATCAAGGTCTCTGGGCTCTGCGATTGGTGCCCTTGCCTCTGCTTTGAAATTTACATTTATGTAATTTTTCCTAACGACAACTGTAGTTTTGTGTTTTCTGCATACTTAAGTCCTTTTTGGTAGTTGTAACAAGTTCAACAAATATATATTCCTTCACATCTTTACTTTTTAATGTTTATTATATGCAAAGAATTGCGCTAGTGGTTTGAGTGTATATGGGGGTAGTATCGTTGTATTTGTTTTCTGTTGCTGATATAACAGTGACAACCTTAATGGCTTAAAGCAGCACAAATGTATGACCTTACAGTTCTGCAAGTTAGAAGCCTCACAATAGTGGTTAAGAATTTGGGTTCTAGGCCCCAGCTGGCTTGGTTTGAATGACAGCTATGTGACTTTGGACATCTTACTTAACTGTTCTCTGACTCAGTTTCCCTTTCTGTAAAATGTGGATATTGATGGTACCTGCCACTTAGAGATACTGGGAAGATTATAGGAGTTCATTCACATTAAACACGTAGAGCAGTGTCTGGCACACTGTAAGCACAGGAGAGAGAGAAAGATAGATTCTTCTTATTATAATTATCATTACTAATAAAAAAATTGGGCAACAGAATTCCTGATATTTAGGAGCTCACAGTTGAGTTGTCAAGAGATGTACTATGAATAGTGTTTTACACTATGAATTATTCAATTTTTTGAATGGTTCTGATAATGTAATGAGATGAGTGTGCTTGGTGTACAAGAGAAGATAGGACAATTTTGAGCAGGGGGCCAGTAAAAGAAAGGCTCGAATCCAAAGTGTTGAATCTGAACATTGTTTATCTAGCATGTAAGCTGGACAAGTGTTGAAAATGGACTTAGTTTATTGGTTTACATTTGTCAAGATCATTCAGTAAATATTGGTAGCCTCTGACAGTAAAAGCTGGGTGGGAAGTGGATGTCCTCTTTCCCTACATATAAATTTTTCTATCGAGTGGTTTGTCATTAATGAGAGCAAGGCTCAAAACAATTTCTGCCCCAAGTATGAACATTTACTAACAGCTCTCTTCTGTAAACCTGAAGCTAACTCTGTTCTCTGTTGTTTTAAGTTCTTTAAACACTACCTTGAGGCAAAGGGTCACTCCAAGACAGATGGGGCCATGCTCTGATGGTGGGATTAACTAATGTAGTTGTATCAGGCAGCAGAAACAACCATGATGTAGGTCTGCATATGGCTGAATGGTACCTTTGTAGTAGAGTTGCTAGGCTACTGGGCTCGCCAGATTCTTAGGCCCCATCTTTGTAAGGCTGAAAACTCCTGGATAGTACTTAAAATCAACTACCTATCTTGAGTACCATTTATTCCACCAATGGAAGAATTACTTCCAACATCTGTTTTGCTGATTCATAGATCCTCTGTTGTACCTTTAGATAGAGATATTTGAAATGCTTGCTATAGAACTGCTGGATTATGGATTCCTGTTTAGAGTCTTCTAAATGCTAACTAACCTGATTAGGATTATTCAGACTTAATCACCTGACTGCAGATTCTAGATTAGATTTGATTTGTACACACGCTCACCTATATATTACATGACCTGTTAAAACTATTTTCAATTACATACAAATGGCTGTGGTTGAGGGTTTGTGTTATGGAGCTAGAAGCAATAAGATTACAGATGGGTGTTGGCTCTTTGGTTCTCATGCTCTTCCTGACATTTCCAAATTCTCTGTTGCATATAACCTTCAGCATAAAAACATACTCTCAAATCTCCCATCATAATAAAATCTTCCCTTGAGTCCACCTGTCCTATGGCTACTACCTCATTTCTTTGCTTTCCTTCATAAGCAAACCGTAATAATTCCAGTTCTCAATTCCCCTTTTTAACTTTTTTTAATGATAAAAAGTATTTTTGAAACTGTCAAATGTAGCTTGCATGTAAGAAGAGTGTATAAAATGTACTTATAGTTTAAAGAATAAAAATAACATGCACCTCCATAAACCCATTTTCCAACTTAATAGAATACTATCTGTATCTTAGAATCTTCCTCCATGTCTTTCCCCAATCAAGTCCCCACCCCTCTCTCTCCCCTACTCCCAAAGTAAGCGTATTGTGTCTTTGTGTTAATCATCCCCAAACCCATTTTTATAGGTATTAACTTGTTTTTTTGTTTCAAAAAAGTAAGAAGCAAACACAAGCTTGGCTATGCGAGGAAAAGACAGTATTTTCATTATTAGAAGAAGGACTCAGGAGAAGAGAAGCTTAACAGCATTTCTGAGTCAGACTTTAGCTTCAACTTTCTTAAAAATTTAACAGTCTTTTCTGGAGAAGTTAAGCGAGCAAGGATGGGAGATGACCAGAGAAAAATAGGGTTCCCCACAGTTGGTGCACTTGGAACAGGTTCTGATATCAACAGAAATACAGTCAAAAGATTATGATTTTAAGTGAACCATGACCTCCCTTTGAGGAGTATGTCAAAGCAGAATTGTTCTGGATGGCAAAGCGTCCTCAGATGATACAGAAAGCAAGGACAGAGGGAAGAGCAAGAAGTCATCAGCACTTACACAGTTCCGAATCTGGGGCGTTCTCTCCTTGGGTCAGGATAACCAGTAGCAGGTATCATGGCAATGGCGGCCTCAGGATTCCTGTTTCCGTAGTCACGTTGATCCAATCTGGACTCATAGCCTTCTATGTCTGGTGCGTGGCTGTCACTCTGGGACAGCCTCTCTGCTGTGATTGGGTCTCCTGTATTCATTCTTCCTCTTTCTTAGTTTAGTTTCTCATTTTTGATGGAACTCATTCTTTGATAGCTTTTGAAGAAAGATAACAGAGGCAGTACTGTTTTTGAGGATATGCATATTTAAATGGGATCCTCCTACCCTCATACTTGACTCACAGCTTAGCTGAGTGCAGAATTTTAGGTTGAAAATCATTTTCCTTGCTTGCAGTGCCATGTTGAGAAGTTCAAAGCCATTCTTATTTCTGATCCTTTGTTTCTGACCTATTATTTTTATTTCTTTGCTTTCTGAAAAATTAAGGACTCTTATCTTTATCCTCACTAATGTGTTTATTTTTCACCTTTTGGGCACTCAGTGGGCCTTTTCAATCTGGTGACTAATGTCCTTCAGGAAATGCTGAGTTATTTTGTTGATGATCCCTACTCCTCTCTTTCCTTTGTTTATTTCTTGGAAGTTGGACTTTCTATACTTTTTTCCTAGTCTCCTTATTTTTTTCCTCTTCTGTTTTCCCTCTGTTTGTTTATTTATTTTGCTTTCCTTTTTGAGTGATTTCCTTAATTTTATCTTCCAATTCTTGCTCTACGTAACTTTTCAATTTTGTTATCATGTATTTCATTTTCAAGAGCATCTTGTTTTGCTTTGTAAACAATACCTTTCTTTTACCATTTGGAAGGTATTCAAAATGGTAATTTTTTGAAGTTTATGTCTGTGTAGTATCTGTTTCCTCCAAGTTTTTTTTCTTCTCTCTCTATTTTGTAATTGTCTCTGTCTTCCATGTTAGAGACTTTCCTCTATATGTCTGGTGATGCTTGAGTGTATGCTCATGATTAAGAGTGGGGGGCACTGAACTGATGGGATGACCTGAGTGGGGCTTATCAACCTTGAGCTCTACTGACTTTTAGATGAACCCTCCAGGTTAGTATCTTTAGATCCTTCTCCATTGATTTGATCAGGTTCCCCAGGGAAGTATTTCCCCATCTCCTGCCTCAAGGAGTAGGTTCTGAATCCATGTGATCTTGGAGCCAAGTAGGCAAAGAGAGATAGGGGGTCTCTGTATTCAGCATTTGATATGCATATGGTCATTTAACCTGCCTTGTTCTCAGTATGGCATTCACTTTCTCAACAAATCCAGAGACCGTCTGTTTTATTTTCGATAGAGAAAAAAACCACTAGACTTCTCTGGGGTAGAAGAGGGACAGGTTCCCAACAAGGTGAAATGGGGGAGAGAATCAAGGAATCTTGTTTTTCAAACAGTTTTCACCAAGTCCTTTTCATTTTGGTAGACTCCTCCAGCCCCCTAGTTCTAATTACCAGCTGCAAATTTCCGAGTCAGTTGAGGACTTTGTGGTATAAATTGGTTTGTGCTCAGATTTCCTCATGACTAGCTTGGAATTCAGCTTTCCTGAGTCTGCTAAGCAATTTGCCACTCATCCATCTGCTTTCAAGCTTCCAAGATTTTGTTGCTTTTGTCTTTTCTCCTGTTCTCCTCATCCTTGTAGTCTTGTGTCTTTTTTTTTTTTTTTTCTCATTTTGATGTTCTTACTGAACGTTGGGAGGAGGTGAATTAGATGTGTATTCAGTCCATCAGCTTGGCCCAGACAGTCCCCATTATTCTTCAACTTGCTTTGATCTGGTTTCTGCTTCTATTGCACCAATAAAAGTGATTGTATTTAGGTCACTAGTGACTTCCATGCCATCTAATTCAACATCCATTTTGGGTACTCATTTCAGTGGACCTCTCCACATCACTTGACACTAATATCCATTCCTTGGAACCACTGACTTGCCTTCTGTGGTATGGCTCTTTCCTGATTTGTCACCTGTGTCTTAATTAGCTTTATTTTCTGGCTTCACCACCTCGGAGCCACACTCTAAATCATAGTTTTCTTTGGTTCCTTGTGTCTTGTATTTATTCTCTCACCCTAGGTTAGCAATATGTTCATCATAGCATCAAGAAAACACCTGTATATTTATTGCAACCCAAATTTCATCTCCATTATTAATTTCTTCGCTGAGTTTTCAGTCTTATATATCCAATTATTCATTTTCCTTATAGCATATTCCATTTTTCATTATGTAGTAATTTATATATTTAATTATATCTTCATTTCCTTCCTAGACTCTGAAGCCTATTAAAGAAGAAACTGTATCTCTCTGCTTACTATTATTTACCTAGTATAGCACCTGTCACATGGGAGGGGCTCAATAATGCGTGTTGAATTAATTAATATACATGCATAAATATATACATATATATATATGAATATGACTTAGATTTTGGCCTCATATTTTCCATTCTCCAATATATTATACTCTTTGTCTAGGACTGAGGTAGGAACTTTTCAGACCATTGAAAACTGGCATGGATCACTGCCCTTGTTTTTTTTTTTTTTCCTCTGTGTGCCCTTATCAAAGCCTTAGAGAAAAGATTCAACCACTTGGTCAGATACATTTAAAATCAGACACCTGAGGAGAAGGTGACGAATTATATGAGGAGAGTTGAGTAAGAGTTTCTTTCTAAAATACCTATTTAATTTGTGAAAAATAAACCCCAAATCAGCAGCATTTAAGTTCTTGCCAAAATCAAAAATCAAAAAAGAACCATGGGTTTTTTTCCCCCTTCAATTTTCCATTGTCTTCCATAAGGGAAAAAGGTACTATGAGATTAATCAGGCACCTAATCATGGGCTTTTACATAGTTCTGGAGTCTATATTAACTCCTGACATCTTTATTTGTTGAAATATCATTTTGGGGATCCAAGAAGAGTAGAATTGAGAACGAGGGGATATCCACCAGCCTCCTGGCTAGAAGTTTCCCCTTTAGTTCTTCACGTTGCCTAAGGATGGTAAGCCAAAGATTATTGAAAACAGTGATTTGCCAGGTAATGTGATATGGAAAGTCAGTGTTGGCTGTTCAGGAAATTGCACCTCCCATGCTGTTGAAACAGGCTTGCTTTATCATGTGTTGAAATCACATTTTAGATTCTCAGCTATGCTTCCATGTCTCTGGTGGCTGAGCCCGTCTCTGAAGTGAGTTTAAACTGGGCCTAGATTAAAATCCAATTTAGTTCAAAGAGCATTTGCACTGTATAGTAAGTATACATGACCTGTGAAACAACCCTTTGAGAGTCTTTTTTTAAAAATGATTTTAAAAGGTACAATTAGCTTGATAATGATGGATACAATTCAGTCGTTAAAATAGTCTAAGACATTTTATTCACAGAAATTTTGAAGAGCTGCTATCCAACAGATGCTGTCTTAGGTACTCTAGACTTTGTGGCAAACAAGTCTAAAAATTGGAGAAAGATAGAAAATAAACAAATATATTGAAAATCCAAATACTTTTTGATAAAAGAAAACAAATGGTGTGATGTGATTTTCTAATGTCTTAGAGTGGGTATATGTGTTTGGGTTCTTTAGATCAAGGTGATCATGGAGGACCTCTTTGAGGAGGTACTTTCAAGCTGAAATGTGGAGAATAACAAGTAGTCAAGTCATTTAAAGACCCAGAAAAAAAGTATTCTGTGTCAGGGAAATAGGGCCAAAATCTATGTCATCAGAGAGCTTGGTTTGCAGGTAGAATTAAAAGACCAGCTTGGGGCTTCCCTGGTGGTGCAGTGGTTGGGAATCCGCCTGCCAATGCAGGGGACACGGGTTCGAGCCCTGGTCTGGGAAGATCCCACATGCCGCGGAGCAACTAGGCCCGTGAGCCACAACTACTGAGCCTGCGCGTCTGGAGCCTGTGCTCCGCAACAAGAGAGGCCGCGATAGTGAGAGGCCCGCGCACTGCAATGAAGAGTGGCCCCCGCTCGCCGCAACTAGAGAAAGCCCTCGCACAGAAACGAAGACCCAACACAGCCAAAAATAAATAAATAAATAAATTAATTAAAAAAAAAAAAAGACCAGCTTGGCTGAGTGCAGTGAGGAGAGTGGGATAGTGTTTGGTGATGATATGAGAAAGGTGGGTGGAGATTAGATCATGCAGGACAACAGGCCTCAAAGACTCAACTGGAAGTCTCCAAAATCTTTCAGAGAATCTGCAACATTAAAATGACTTTGATAATAATGCTGAATGTTAGTTGCCTTTTTCACCTTCATTTTCTCATGTGCATATGAGTTTTTCAAAGGCTACACACAACTTTTCTTGCAACAGTCAAACTTCTGAAATCTCAGGGCAACCAAAATATAAGGTAAGACAGGTGCCTCCAAAGAGAGAAGGTACATGAGCCATACTAGCCGATAAGAAAAATTTCAGCTAAAAATTTTAATGCCTGAGCTAAAGGCTGAGCATGGTTAATATGAGAGTCTAGAACCCTTAGAAGCCTTAGACTCAAGGGGGCTTGACACTCACTCACAGGGTCTTTTTCATGGTCTTTAATGGGTACTTTTGAGAAAGACTGGAGTCAGGGTAAGAGTCCAGAGTAAACCTCACTGGTGGTGCAGGCCTGGAAGAGGGAACAACAACCTCTGTGGGAAAGGCATGAAGCCCTAACCAAGTCCTTCAGTTGGAACTGTCGGACAAGAGATTTAAAATAAGTTGGATGAATGTGTTAAGGGTTCTAGTAAAACATAGGACAACACACAATATCAGATAATGAGCTTCAGCGGAGAGGTGGAAATTATAGGAAACAATCACATGGAAATGCTATAAATGAAAAACAGAGTTAAAAAATATCATCGACAAGCTTATAAGTAGACTTAAACTAGCTGAGGAAAAGAATTTGTGAAATTGAAGGTAGGCCAATAGAAATTACCCAGTCTGAAACACAATGGAAAAAAGAATTGAAAAAAAAAAGAACTGAGCATTCAAGAGTTGGGGAACAATATCAAGTGATTTAACATACATTTAACATACATATGATTGGAATCCTAGAAAAAGGAGAGATAAAGAATAGGACAGAAGCAATGTTTGGAAAACATGGCTGAGGATTTTCTAAAGTTAATGAAAGGTACCAAACCACAGGTCTGAGAAGCTTAAAGACTCCTAAGGATTCAAAAAGAAAAACAGAACAAAATCCAACAACCTAGACAGCCCATACTCAAAGTTCTGAAAACCAAAGACAAAGATAAAACCTTGAGGGCAGTACAAGAAAAAAGGTATGTTACATAAATAAGGACAAAGATGAAAATTAGAAGATACTCTTTTTCAGAACTCTGCAAGCAAGAAGACAATAGAGTGACATTTTTAAAGCACTGCAAAAAAAAGCCAACCCAGAATTTTAACACCCAGCAAAAATATCTTTCAAAATGAGAGAGAAGTAGAGACTTTTTCACACCAATAAAAACTGAGAAATTCATTACCATCAAATCTGTTCTACTAAAAATGTTAAAGGAACTTCTTCAGGCAGAATAATATTGTACAATAAAAACCTGGATCTATATGAAGAAGTAAAGAGCACTGGAAATGGCATTAATGAAGGAAGATATAAAGTTCATATTTTTCATTTTTTCTCTTTAAATTGCCCTACAAGATAACTTTTCCAAGTGTTTGTCTAAAGCAAGTGGTAACATATTGTGTATTTATAGCATATATATAAGTAAAATTTATAAAATAATTGCAAAAGGAGAGGACAGAAGAAGTAGAAGACTGTTTTAAGTTTCTTGTATACCATGTGACACAGTATAATATTATTTGAAAGTAGATTGATTAAAGGTATATGTTGTAAACTCTAGAGGAACCACTAAAAGTTATACTAAAAGAGGCATAACTCCTCAATATAAATAAACAAACAAATAAATAAATACATTGTAATTACAAAAAATAAAAAATAAAAGAGGCATAACAGTATTTCAGCTTTAATTTCTAATATGGTAAGTATCGATAGGTATAATCCAGCTTTTTGCATTTTTCACTAATTTTTAGGAGTGTAAAAGAGTCCTGAGACCAAAAAGTTTTACAGTTGATGTAGCACCTTAAATGCCATAGTAAGGAATTTGGGTTTAATTCTAAGTGTGATTTGAAGCCCTTTGAAAGTTTTAAGTAAAGGGGTAAGATGACCCGATTTACATTGTAAACAGATGTGGAGAGTAGACTACAGGGAGCAAGAATAGAGGCAAAAAACCAGTCAGGAGTCATCCAGGCCACGTGGGGTGATGGCTTGACCAAAAGTGGTGGCGATGGTGGGGTGTGGATGGATCGGGCTGATCTTATAAGGTGTGCTTATAAGATAAGCGCGGGTTGAGAGAACTTGGATTAATCAAGGATAACTCCTAGATTTTTAATCAGCTTTATTGATTACACTTTTACCCTTTTAAAGTGTTCAACTGGATGAGTGTAGACAGATGTATACACCTGTGAAATAACCACAGTACTGAAATATCGAATATTTCTACCAACCCTAAAGAATTCCTTGTGCCCCTTCCCAGGACTCCTAGATCTTTTACTTTAGCAACTAAAGGAACAATGGTGTAACTAAGTCCAATAAAGGGAGGAATATATTTAAAAGGGGGAGAGGTGGGAGTTAAGAATTCTGGCACTAGATTGATAGACTGTTTTCAGTGATCATGTTTTATATCCTCCAAAAGACGTCCATATCATTGCCTTTTGCTATTCTCCAACTGGAGGAGAGCTCCAATTCTACCCTGCAATAGCACTCTACAATTCTCTTTATCATACACTCACCATGTTGCTAGATTGTAATTGCTTGTATATCCCCAAATACAGTGAGCTCCTAGGCGCTACGACTGCTCTCCTGCACAGTCTGATAGATAATGAGCATGCAGTAAATGCTCGACGAATAAGTGAACGTGAACGATTCTCATTTTGCTGGGATTTCCCATCATTATTAAGGTGGCATTCTTCACACCCGCCTGGAATACAAAATATCCACCACCATCCCCCAGCTGCAGTGTCAATTGTAAGATATTGTTTCATTGGTTAAGATACCTTTTTCTTTATGTGACTGTGGTGTTTTTGAGCAACAGACAGCATCTGTAAGCTGGCTGGCTGGGATGGAAAAGCCTTCTAGGCTTAGAAGGTTTAGAGCAGAGCGATGATAACTGCTAAACAAAGACTCCAGCCCTTTGAGCTCTGAGTGTTGACACAAGAAGCCCAGACAGCCCTCAAAATATGCTCCATCCACATTTTCTTTAATGTGGTACTGCCTTCTGGAAGAACAATGATGAAGACTTAGAGTGTGCATCACATTTTAAACATCGAGATATAACATACATATGATAAAGTACACGATGAATTTTTGCATATATATTCACCCATGGAACTGTCACCCAAGTGAAGATAGAGAACTCAGACTCTAAGAGTAAAGGGAGGAAAAGTGAGTGGGCACTCGTCATGAATGAGAATAGACTGAAATGTAGAGCATTACAGCTCAAATTGTATTTTCATTTCTGTCTATTATGTAAGGACAACAATTTAAATGCCATTTTGCCTGCCATGTGATGCAGTATAGTATTATTTGAAGGCAGGCTGATGAATTAAACATGTATATTGTAAACCTGTGGGCAACCAAACCACTCAACATTCTTTTCAAGAGGTATGAAAGTTTGGGCAATATGTGATTGCCTCTATGTAATCATTATTTTTCTTGTTCTTTTGCATGGGGATGTTTTCAAAACTTAAAAATATATTTTTAACTTTCTCCTCTGAACTCTTATTTTATTGATAGTTTCATTTACCTAACGACTAGTTTCATCAGAGAGCTGAGAGCAGAACTTCACAGATTAGGTTGAATAATCGAAATGGTTGAATTAGTGGGAGCTGACTGAAAAGGTCGTGCAGATAATAATAAAGAGTTCTTTTCTGCATGTCTTGTCCTAGTCAGCTATATCACATAAAACTGGGAATGGTGTTCTGGACTGAGAAGACCACACTATTTCATTTGAGCGCCTTATGGATTCACTCACTGATTTGAAGTATGTCAACACTCAGAATAGAAATAAGAGATACGAAAATCATGCCTGTCTGTGTTTCATTTAAAGTCAGATTTACTGGAAGAGTTTTAAAGGCATAACCCATTCCTCCAGGAGAATGCTGGATAAGAGATTGACATGCATTACATAACAAATGTTCTTCCAGTAATAACAATACTTGCATTTATAAGCAGCTTTTAACTTTTCACTGGCTTTTACACATATTATCTCATTTGAGATCTTTTTACACACCTCCTAAAATGCACATGAATGCCGGATTTCAAACATAGATGAAATTTGCAATGGATTTTTGAAGTAGTCATAAATTGCTGTGGATGTACCCCCAAGAACATGCCTTCCTTAACAAGAACAGCGTGTATCTTTAAACCTCCGATGTTAAGAGGCTGACAGTTGATATATTACTGTAAGAAGCAAGCTCTTTTCCAAGTCCCTCCCAGGAATCATTTGCATGTTTTTCAGATATGGAGCATCCAGAATTGTTTTTAATTTGGAGCCAAGAACTTTTCTTTTCAGCTGACTCCTTTTCTTGTTTTTACCTGTATCCCCTTAAGCTGGGATTGTGAGGAGAGTGATTAAAATCAAACAGATACCTTCTTTCTGTAGCTAGGGAGAGATCATTCTGTAAAGCAGGGGAATTATTGGTAGAGGGAACACCAGATTTTAAGTAAAACCTTCCACAGTTAGATTTGGTGGGAGCAGGGTATCGCTTGAGGGCGTTACAAAGTTGGGGAGAGATAAACGTTTGTGATTCGAGAAATATTGCTCAAGGAGAAAAATAGCTAAAAGTTGAGTAGGTCTATCTGGTGTTGTTCTATCAGGTAATTGTATATAGTTGAGTTACTATGGGAGGGCTTGGGAGCCTGAGTTTGCCTTAAGACTGAATTATATTTGATTCCAAGCTCAGTGACTTAGGGTGACTTAGCCTCTCTTGGGCCTCAGTGCTTGACCAGTAAATTGGGGGCACATGGTCCCAACAGTATAGATTCATCCAAAGATTAATTGAAAGAATTTAGATAAAGCATTTAACATTCCATTTGGCACACAAGAATTGCTTCATAAATGCTACCCTTCATCAGGGCTGAATTTTAACTAGTGTTATCAGAGTGAATGCTCATAAATTGAAGAAGCTAAAGAATCCAAATGGTGGGAGAGACAACTGAATTTTTGAAATGAAACCTGGAGATTTTATATATTTCATGGGTAACAAGTTAAAGGATTGCCCCATCATTTAAGGCTTCCTGATTAAATAAAATGGTAGAATGCTTAAGTTGAAATGCTGATTTTACAAGGCAGAGAAATTTCTTTTTCCTAGAGTTTAATTTTCCCCACTGTAATCTGGATTCTGGTACTTTTATACTTACAAACATGATAATCATAACTTTTGCATCGGTAACTTTACTTCACATTTCTTTAAGTAGCCACACCATTTTTTTTTTTTTTTTTAAATAGCGAGATTGGAGTTGAGAGTTTTGCCTGTCATATTCCATGAAGTGTTACATCACTTTTTTCCGGAGAAAATCAGTTCCTTTCTTTTCCCTGCCTCCTTCACTGAGCCCCCCTAATCCATGTGAATTAAAAACTTCTCAGTTAGGGTTCTAGGCACAATATGTTTACATGCATGAAAACATCAACTAAACTGATGATAATTAATAATAATAATGTTGTTGTTCTTGCTTGACTACTAGGTGCCAGGTACTGTGCTTCGAAAACGAACTCCTTTAATCACCTCAGCAACACTATGAGGCAGGTACTACCATTCCAAGTGGGAAAGCTCAGCAGAGGTTGAACAACCCCCAGCACGGCCACAGTCAGTAAGCAGCAGCGTTGTTATTCAGAGCAGGGCAGTTGACCCCAGAGCCCTAACTCTTGGCCTCCATGGCTTGATCAGGGCCCACATTAAGCCAAAGCACTGTCGGCTTTTGCTAGAGAACCCGTGTGTCCCGAGTTGCCCAAGGCAGTCCGGTTTCCGTGTAGAGCAGTTATCAACCGTGCCCACGTTTACTCCCCAAACTGTCCTGGCCTTGTTTGGATGATAAATTCTATGGTCTCCCTAGTGGTTTGTCAGTTTTTATCCACATCTCTCATTAGGCCTCATATTTCCATTTATAGCCACTCTCCCAGGCACCGAGTGCCACGTGTTGCCCTGGGCTTTCTCCACTTTTCTGCGTTGGCTGCTTTTAATGCCAAGTTGCTACAAGTGTCAGCCGCACTGCATAGGCTCTTGCAGATGCTGTGGACATCCCTCTTCACCGTGATACCCTTCATTCATCTTTGGGTCTCTGTGCCCATTCTGTCACTATGCCTCGATGCCCACCTCGTGCTCCTAGTTTGCGGGTGATCTCAGTCACCCCTTTGGATGTGACTTCTGACGTTTGCTCCTCAGCTCCATGCACCCATAACCCCCTGATTCCAGAAAATTCTCTTCTTTGGTTTTGAGGCACCATAGCTTGGCTCTGTGAGCTGTGTTTCCTTTCATGAGAAGCTGATGACCACAAATTACAGCCAGTGTTCTCAAGCCGGGTGTCCTTCCTTAGAAAGAGGCAGTTCACCTGCTAGGGGGAAGAAAGACATTGAATACCTATGTATTCTCTGTCGAAGGGCTCATTTGTTGAAAAGTTATTCTTTTACAAAACATGTTTTTCATATAAATATGTATGTGTCCCTAAATAGGTTATGAAAAACTGGCCTGTGACGTTACAAACAAAAGAATTTGTGACAAGAGCAAGGAGCCCATGGTTTTGACCCAGTTAAGGGAAGTAGAAATGGTCCCAATCAGCACCCTCTTGTGTCCGCTGGGATCCCTGTGATGCACCTGCAGCCCATCGTCCTTCCCTTTCCTGGGTGAACCTGTTGCACGTCCACACAGGGGCCTGAGGCTGCAGATGCTGAGGCAGGGAGACAGTGGGTAACACTTTGCACTGCAGTCACCTTCAGATCTTGTCCTGCACCTTCTGCTATTTTGTGACTCCAAAGACCCAAGAGCGACTGTGAGATCGTGATCATTACATGAGAAAGCAAATGCTGCAGTCACAGGAAATCCCTACACTTGTTCCTCTAATTAAGGTGGAGTTTAAGGCTCTTCCTTAAAACTGTTCTTAACAATCATCCAATATGTTTCACAAACATTTCAAGACGCTAATGGCAATCCGTTATATCTCTATCCCAGTGACCGTCTCATTATTACCTTACCCTGTGAGGTAAATAATATGATTTTCAGTTTCATCAGGCAAGTGTCTGGCTCAAGGTCACATCACTAGCCTATGGCCACTCCAGGCCCAAATCAGATATTCTTTCCCCTCTACTGAGCTTCCTTCACATTTCTTTTCCCTCCTCTACAAAGGAAATCCTACATAGCCAGAGAAAAGAGGTGGAAAATCCAGTGTGTGGAAAGGAATATTTCTTCAGACAGCTTGTTCAAAAAGCACATCCAGTACTGCATTTAAATGAACGTCCTGGCCTTCATTTATATGCAGGTGATGCAATGTGCAGAAGTGAGAGATGGAGCAGAGAGTTTGACCATCGTCATGTCGTGTCCATCTAATGCATCTGGACAGCTTGAAACATACACATGCAAATAATTTGGCAAATGTAAATGTCCTCTGACATGTACTTGGTAGTAAACACAAGTGTCCGACTTCCTCAGTGTCGTCTGCTTTATTACTGAAAGTATACTCTCTCCCTGTCTTTCTCCTACTCAGTTTAAAAAGTTATATTAAATTACTTCATATTTTCTTTCATGGATCGGAACACTGGAGAGAACAATGGAACACCAATTCTAGCAAGAAGTGTGTTTTATACTAATCAACTTGCTGTATGTAAAAATCTAGAAAGGAGGAAAATGACATAGAAAAAACATATTCAAAGCTGTATCTTTATACCCAAAAGGATTTTTAAAATTAGTCAGCTTTGTTTTTTAGAGCAGTTTTGAGTTCATGGCAAAATGAACCACCTTTGGTGGTGTACGTTTTATGGGTTTGGACAGATGTATAATGACAAATGTAAAATGACACATATTGTCGTATTGTACAGAATAGTTTCACTGACTTAAAAATCCTCTGTGTGCCATCTATTCATCTTCCCATCCCCAGCCCGTGGTCACCACTGGTCCTTTTACTGTCTCCGTACTTGGTCATGGGCTTTTAAGCCACAGAATTGCCTCCAGGTCACACCTTCAGTATCTAGTCAGGGCTTCCTCCTCACCCCGCATCTTGAACTTTTTCATTTCTGTCTTAAGTAGGGATGGCTGGTTTCTAAAAAAAGGAACTCTCAAGCTCGTTCAAGTAAATAGGAAGGTAATTTAAGGCTACAACAAGCAATGTATAGTTGGGTTTAAGAGTGTGAGCTTTGGAATCAGAACTGAGCTTTGCTACCATTCACTCATCATGAGGATTGTATGGGCAAATCACTTTATCTCTCAGCTTCAGTTTATCCTCTGTAAAATGGGAATAATAATAGTTCTTACTTCCTAGGGTTGTTTGAGAATGAAATGAAACATTGTATGTATGATGCCTTGGCTGTGTGCTCAATAAAATTGGTCATTATTTCTTTGTCATGAATTTGGATACTGAGTCTTCATGAGACCGGAGGTGGAAAGTTGGTAAGAATGGAGGCCATATATTCAGTCTTTTTATCTCCTTTATAGTGTTTCGTGCTTTTGTGTCTTTTAATTTTTTCTCTTTCTTGACCGAGGTCCTCAGTTTTCTCTTTCTGTCTCTTGACTGTCATGGCCTATGTGACCATTAGTCCTAAATCTGTTTGACTTTCTGATTCAGTGTTCATCAGTAGTTGACTATAGATTCTGAATAGCTTAGTTCAAACTCTCCATAATGACAATTTGATTGGTTGCTGGGTTGACACCTTGGGTCCATTTTTCCCTCATAGTATAATTAAGCTCATGGTCAGGTTGTTGACTTCTAGCATCAAATAAGTGCCGCTTTTCATCCTACTTTGAATCTCAAAGTGTTTTGTTCCATCATCCCTGACCCTCTGGCTTTAGATTCAAGGACTTGAGTGAAATGCTTTCCTTGTCTGAAATCTAAAAGATCTGTCACTTAATATGTTCAGGCTTCTTGTAAGTTCTGAGGACCTTTCAAAGGGATGTTTCGAAAGCTTATAGACAAAGATAATTGTGTCAAAAGGGAAACAGCTGTCTCTGTATTTGCAGAGGAGAAGAAAATTAAACAAATAGCAAAGATGAGACTCACATATAATTAAAATTGGATTATTGCAGCATTTGACTCACCAGCCGGGAGCTCGATTCCTCTACCTCGGTATCCAGTGTCTTACCATTCCTTCATGCTCACCCTGCATTCCCATCTTTCATTCAGTATTTCCCTTTCATTTTGCTGGAATGCTTTTCTCCCTGCTTCATAACACATTTCTCCATCCCTATACTTCAGCACCATTCCTTTCTTCAAGATTCTTTTGTTCTTTCGCTTCTTGTTTGTTTTGTCTGTTTTGTTTTGTTTTTTCTTTTTCCTAAGAGGGATGAAGGATATGATAAATTCTTATATTACTTTCCTTTTATTTATTTCTGGAAACAATCATTTTAGCTTTTCGTGTGGTAAAATCTCACAGAACTCATTAAAATCAGTTTCAAAAGCATAGTATTAATCTCTTGCTGTTTACATGTAAGCAATTTCAGCCAGTTTTCCAAATGTTTAAATACTTGGTCAGAAGCTGTGGTTTACCTCCCGACTTTGTTTGGGAAAACCAAACTAAAACAGCTAGGCCTTTTCTCTTTAGCCTGGGTTCATGACCACAGAGTTTCTTCCTTGAATCCTTTGACATTGGACAGATGACTGTTTGTGTCTTGTGTCTTGAATGTTAAAAAGTCACAAAGTAACTTGTTCTGAAAACCTCTAAATTCATATCAATCAGAAAAGATATATATGTTGTAAAAGTGCTAGCATTTTTACTTTCATTAAAATATCAACAGCTCATCAGCAGTATTTCTTTTTCTTTTTTAAAAATTGAAATATAGTTGACTTACTGTATTAGTTTCAGATGTACAACAAGGTGATTCAGTATTTTTATAGAGTATACTCCATTTAAAGTTATTAGAAAACAATGGCTGTATTCTCTATGCTGTACCGTATATCCTTGTTGCTTATTTATTTTACACATAATAGTTTGTACCTATTAATCCTCTACCTCTATCTTGCTCCTCCCCTCTTCCTTCTTTCCACTGGTAACCATTAGCTTGTTTTCTGTATCTGAGTCTGTTTCTATTTTGTTATATACATTCATTTGTTTTAATTTTTTATTCCACACGTGATAGCAGTATTTGTCTTTCTCTGTCTGACTTATTTCACTAAGCATAATATCCTCTAGGTCCGTCCACATTGCTGCAAATGGCAGTATTTCATTGTTTTTTATAGCTAAGTAATAGTTCATTTTATATCTCTACCACATCTTCTTTATCCATTCATCTGTTGATGGACACTTAGGTTGCTTCCATATCTTGGCTATTGTAAATACTGCATCTATGAACACTGGGGTGCATGTATCTTTTCAAATTAGTGTTTTTATTTTCTTCGAATATGTGCCCAGCAGTAGAATTGCTGGATCATGTGGTAGTTCTGTTTTTAGTTTTTTGAGGAAACTCCGTACCGCTTTCCATAGTGGCTGCACCAATTTACATTCCCACCAACAGAATATTAGGGTTCCCTTTTCTCCACGTTCTTGCTGACATTTGTTAGTTATTTGTAGACTTTTTGATGATAGCCATGACAGGTGTGAGGTATTACCTCATTGTGATTTTGATTTGCATTTCTCGGATGATTAGCAATGTTGAACATATTTTCATGTGCCCATTAGCTGTCTGTATGTTTTCTTTGGAAAAATGTCTATTCAGGTCATCTGCCCATTTTTTAATTAGATTGTTTGGTTTTTTTGATAATGAGTTGTATGAATTGTTTATGTATTTTTAATATTAACCTGTTATTAGTCATATCATTTACAAGCATTTTCTCACATTCCGTAGGTTGTCTTTTCATTTTGTCAATGGTTTCCTTTGCTGTGCCAAATCCTTTAAGTTTAATTAGGTCCCATTTGTTTATTTTTACTTTTGTTTCTTTTGCATTAGGAGACAGAACCCCAAAAATATTGCTACCATTTGTGTCACAGAGTGTTCTGCCTATGTTCTCTTCTGGGAATTTTATGGTTTCAGGTTTACTTTTCAGTTTTTAATCCATTTTGAGTTTATTTTTGTATATGGTGTGAGGAAATGTTCTAATTTCATTCTTTTACATGTAGCTGTCCAGTTTTCCCAGCACCACTTATTGAAGAGACTGTCTTTTTTTTCATTGTATATTCTTGACTTTTTGTCATAGATTAATTGAATGTAAGTGCTTGGGTTTATTTCTGGACTTTCTATTCTGTTTCATTGATCTGTAAGTCTGTTTTTATGCCAGTACCATGCTGTTTTGATTACTGTAGCTTTGTAGTATAGTCTGAAGTCAGGGAGCATGATACCTCCAGCTTTGTTCTTTTTTCTCAAGATTGCTTTTGTTATTTGGGGTCTTTTGTGGTTCCATGTAAGGTTTAGGATTATTTGTTCTAGTTCTGTGAAAAATGTCATGGGCATTTTGATAGGGATTGTATTAAGTCCATCAGCAGTATTTGTTTGATTTGTTCCACAAATATTACTTGAGTGCCTACTAAGAACTGGAAATAAAAAGAGGTAAGAGGGTACATGATAGATACATACTGGAAGACATTTAGTGGAAGAGCCAAACAATAAATAATAATGATGGATAAATTGGCAGTTGTTTGAATTTCCCACATTATTGTGGAATAACTATGCAAAGAATTATTAGAAACTCTTACATACTGATTTTATTTTGAGAAGGAGAAAATCACTAAATAAAAGAGTTTGGGTGCTTCTAATTTATTTTTAAAAACTCAATGAATTTTGATTTCAACCTGAAATCTCAGTTTATATCCACTTTATATTTATTTACATATTCAACAGATGTTGACTAGTACTGAGGCAGGTATTAGACAAGTAATCACATATTTACATATTTATTTACAAATTAGGTTCAATACTATGAAGAAAAAGTACAAGGAGCTGTGACAGTATCATTGGGAACCAAATTTAGTTTGTGGTGTTATGATACAGAGCAGAGTGTTTAGTTGTGGAGAAGCTGGAATCAGACAGACCTAGCTGCCGATTCTGACTGTGCTACTTACTAGCTTTATGACCACAAAAAAGTGACTTAACCTCTTTAAGCCCACATCTGTGAAATGGGCACATGCACAGATACTTTCTGTTTCAGGGGTTTGTTGCAACAAGCACTTAGACATAGAATAAATGCTTTTAAAAAGTGGCCTTTACTGTTAATTCTAACCAAGACATTAAATACAGAAAGCAGGAAGTAGGAAAATAAACATTATTTGGAAACATTTATGCTCACAAAACCCCAGTGCAGCACAATGCCAAGACATGACCATTTTTTCCAGGAACCCTGGATATTAGGTGTTATTGAGACTTCCTTCATTCTGAAACTGTGTCCCTGTTTGGAATGTTGTGGCTCCATTTCCTCTCGATTCTGAGGCAGGGGGAGGGCTCTGGGTGGGCCTGGTCACGAGTCTACCTGAGGTTATGGTTTACATCCATTTCTACTGTTATCTGCACGTCATCGATCTCTGTCCCTGACATGCCTTGAAATATGAGCTTTACCTGAGCCAGGCCTCTCCTCACGTCCTCCTTCCCAAAGCTAGAAGCAAAATAATTGCTTTTAAAGTGTATTCAAGATTTCAGGAAGGTAACACAGTGGACAGCCTGAGACCCAAATACCCTTTGATTTACAAAGCATACAACTCGGAGGCAGACAGGCCAGCTGCTACACACTTCCCTTCATGGGGTCACGTCTAGGAGGCCCTCCCTGTTCCCCAACCCCAAGATAGGGCTTTACAAAACACGAGCAAGAATAAGGCAGCTTCTTCACCAATCAGTTTCTTTCTAGCCCTATGTCAGTGTTCTTAGAAAGACGGGGGAAAATATATAGGTGTGGAAATCTGTATATTTACTGGATTATTATTCTGTACTAGTTTATGGTTTAGGAATAAAGACAATAGCAATAGTCACAGCCAACAGTTTTGAAGCACCTACAGTGTGCCAGAGACCATGCCAAAGGGTGTCCTGGCACGTACCATTTTTGTCATTACAATAGCATTATGGGGAAGAAACTACCATTGCCTGCCTTTGAGGGATGAAGAAGCTGAGACTCAAAGAGATTGTCTCTTGTCTAAGGCTACTCAGCCCATAAACAGCAGAGCTAGGGTTCCAGCCTAGCTGAGTTCATTGTCACCCAAAATATGAGATTGTATCCATACATATTTATATTCACTCATTCATTTACTCATTTGACATTGATTTGTTGAGTATCTACTACCTATCGGACGGGATTCTAGGCACCAGAGATAGAGGAGTGAGAAACAGGCAAAACTCCTACTCTTGTGAAGCTTACATTCTAGTGGAAGAACATAGAAAATAGACAAAATATGTAAATTTTATAGTGCAAAGTGATAAATGCCAAGGAGATAAATTAAGGAGGGGGGAGGTGTAATTTTAAATAGGGTAGTCAGCAAAGTCTCACTGAAAAGGTGATCTTTCACATATCACAAACATCAAGCTTATATCATTCAGGGCCTGGTACAGAGAATGTGCTTGAGGTCAGTTCTTGTCTTTCTTCCTTGGAGTCCCAGGCAGTCTTTTCCTCCAGGATCTCTGAGCAAGCCATCTGTACATTGACCCCAGCCAAACACACAAAGACATTTGCAGCCATTCTGAGTCGGTGTGTCCTTTCATAGGCACCTCTGGAAAGTCACTGGCATGGGATTAAAGAAGCGCTTTGGACTTGGAAATTCTATTAAGATTCCTTTTGGTTAAGAGCTGCTGTTGAAATAGGTTTGGACATGAATACAGTTCTCCTATTCAACCTAGGTTTAGAGACTGTATGATGATAAAACAGAGCTTCCAGGTGAATTCTTGACTAGTTCAAAAGTCATCAGCAAATGCATTAGTGAAGGAAGGCCCTGGTCATGGTGTCCAGAGCTTCCCAACACACCCAAGGAGAAAAACCACAAAACAAACATTTGTAGGTCAGGTGCGCCTCCTAGAAGCCATTCTATTCAATCAAATGTATTATAGCAATATAGTAGATGGCAAGAGTAAGTTTTACACATACATGTGCGCACACACCCAGACACACACAAACGTATATACATACGTATATTTCAATTTTCAGCCTTTCCTCACTTGTAACAGTAAGAACTTCTAAGATCATTGGGACAACTTCGATACATTGGACACCAATATTGTGAAATGTGTTCCTCAGGAAAGAGCTTGGGATCAAATAAACTTTTCTACCATCTTTGAAGAAAATGGTCACATAAACAGCAAAGATAAGATAGCAGGAGATGGCGTAGCTTTTTAACATCAAACTGTTTTGCAGTGATTGGTACACCCTGAGCAGCAGCCCCTGCCCTATAATGAGTGTACTAACCAGAAATGATTTTACTCCTTAGCAGCTCCAGTGGGACCTTGCCGACCTGGGAAAGTCATTTGCTGTTGGTTTTTGCCCTTGAAAGCAATACTGCTACATATCCTTAAAAAGTATCCATACTTAGATTTCATAGTGATTCCAAGTGGCCATCACCCCAGTTACTCCTAATTAGTGAGATTTGCCACTTAGGGGCTTTGCTGTGGTCATATGTGAGTGGTCACGGATTCTTAACATCACTGTTCCATTGCCTTTCAGGTACTGGCTTCCAACCCCACCTTGCCCTTTTACCAGTTTTCACAAGCTAGGTAAGTAGGATTAATTCTGTTTCAGTATCTCTAGCTGTTTTTTGAATCATTAATTCTGCTTTTATTGCACTGTGTTTCCTATGCATTACAGAATAAAAACGACCTTGCCTTGGGGTATTTCACATTCTCTCAGCCTCCTCAATGTGCTCTATTTTTTAAAAGCCCATTCCAAACCTCCTAAAACTTAGCGTATTCTCTGGGCTAATTCCTGTCTGGTGGTGATATGCCCATTTTGCTAAAATCAAGTCATTTCCCAGTCTTGACGTTTCATTTAATCAGCCCAAAATTTCCAAGCCAGTGCAAAACAGTTCAACAATCTGGGCTGTCCATGAATCATACAACAAGGTAATTCTGTACTTCTACTGAGAAACTTATTTCCTCGCAGTTTCATATAGTTCTGTATCACTCACCCAGGAATAATTAAAATTCTTATGGAAAAACCTATCCTATCCTTTCAATAGTGAAATGAAGAAAAAATATGAGGTAGTTAGAATTCATCAAGAGAGTAATGCTGGAATTGAAGGGTGATTTTGTAAATTATATAGCAGGGGTCAAAAACCTCAAGTCTCTCCAGGGAATTGGCTGGTACCTTAAAGGTGTCGTCCAGTCTAGACAAAAGATACTGGAGAGTGGCAGGGCAAGGTCATACAGAGAAGAGCAAGTGCTCATTTCAGCCGTTCAAGTTAGACATTTAAAGGCACAGCAACAGGAGCAAAATACGCAGGTCAATAAATTGTATCTATTGGTCAGATTTGGCCTGGGGGCTGTCATCTTAAACACCTGGTTATTGACAAAACTAGCTAGCTTTTAATTACCTGGGCCAAGACCAAGAATGGGTAACCAGATAGCTGATGTCATAGATAACCAACTTTTAAATGACTTTCTAGATCACTTGTGTTTGTCTTTAAGGTTGGATATTTATTTACCCAACTAGTTAGTTTCCTTTGTGGCTTTAGCAGAAGGCTATTTGCAGAGCACAACAAAATGGCATCCCTGATGTGAGGAGTTCATTCTCTTGATCTGGAAGGAAGGTCAGCCAAATGCAGACACTTTTGTTGCTCCTTTCTGCATTGGAAGCCCTCCTGTCCTGTAGCATTAAACTATCCACTCTCTTTCGAAAAAAATATTTTGTATGTATTTTATATATATATATATAATTGGCTCACAGATTATGCAGCTTTTTATATCCACATATGGTTTTCAAAGAAGTTGGCCTTTTCCCAGTATTTCTTTTTCTCTTGCTATGGATCTTTCCAATAGACAAGAAGGCCATGAATCTGGAAAATTTCCCTTTTATAGACAAGGAATACTCAGGCTTTTTTTTTTTTTTTTAAACATATATTGAAACCAGATCCAGGAGATTGGAGGCAATTTTAATCATCATGTCAATTAAATGATAGTGTATCATTATCTGTAAGAATGAAATATGTTTCTTGGATTGACAGGTAAAAATATTTCCCTCCAGTGGTTCTCTTTTTCCCATTAGCACCCCATCAATATCTTAAATGTTACTTTCCCATTCCTCAATAATTCACTCAAGACATCACACTCTGGCCTGATGTTTTTACTTTTCGTTTTGACTCTATGGTATCCAAACTTACCTAATTTATGTCTTACTCTGTCAGATCCCATGTCGAATGGCTATTGGTGGCTGGATGTGTTATCCATGTTAGGGAACATGTTGACCTTTTATGTCAGGGTGAAAGATATTCCCAGCAGGCCACAAGTTAGATCTATATAGCTCAATAACTCTTTTTCCTAAGTACAGAATTACCCTCAACAGATGCACAGGACAACATAAAGAAATATTTCTCCCCCAACCAAATAACCCTTACAGCAGTGATCTCAAAGCATGCCTCCTACCGCAGCCGTTAACAGCCTTGTTAGGAATGCAAATTCTTGGGCCTAACCACAGATCTACTGAATCAGAAACTATGGGGATGAGGTCCAGCAATGCGTGTTTTAATAAGCCCTCTTGGCAATTCTGAAGCATGTTAAACTTCCAGACCCACTTTAGTATGCTTCCCTCCAAAGCTTTGTAGGCAGCCTGTATTTTCCCACCGATCTCCCCAACCATATTATAAATTCCAAAAGAACAAGAAGCTCTCCTCCTTGTTTGTCATTAAGTCCCCAGTCTGCTGCAGGAACACCTGGCACATAGTAGGTGCTTCATATGTATTTGTTGAACATATGAGCAAATGCATGAGTGGTTGACCAAGTGGTTGACCTACTTCTGTAGTGGTACATGGTGTAAAGGCTGCAACTTCCCCAGCCCATTCATGCCGGCATGACAGTGGAGGATTGAGTAGGGATTCTTATGAGAAGTACTGTTCTGATTTAAATCTTTGCTTCACCATCTATCAACCGTGTAACCTTTGGCAAATTGCTTCACCTCTCTCTTTGTACCTTGATTTTCTCATCTGTAATGTAGGTATGAAAATAGTACATCACCCTCATAGGGTGGGTTTTTTCTTAATGATTAGTTGTGGTGATGGTATTTTTTCTTATTTTACCATTCTGTTTCTCCATTCCCATTTGGCAGCCAGGCCACTCTCTACCCCAACCTGCAGAGACTCTGACAAAGGTCTGGTTCGTGTTTGCCCCACCCCTTCATTAGCATAATATTAAGAGAACTGGATCCTGCAGACCTCAGTCCAACTCTTAGCTTTGTCATCTTCCTTATTATGATTTAGTACATCATTTATTACTTCGATTAATATTTGCATTGCAAATAATGCCTTGCAGGAATACTGGAATGGACTCTTAATCTGGTTGCATAAACAATGTCAATGACCTAATATTATTTCCGTGGTAAAGCTTCTCTCCAATCTTTTCTTACTTCCTGACACAGGCCTGTGTTCCTATTACCTTTACTAAGACCTCAAATGGTCGGCATGGTTAAACCACTAAAATACAAAAAAGTTGTTTTTTTTTTTTTTTCCGGTTCTGCCACATGCAGTAATGTGCTATTTATTATCTCCTTCTGACTAATCCCCATTTTGTTTTTAATGCTCAGCATTTTCCTTTCTGTGCAGAGCCATAGACTGGCAGGAGTTCAAGGAGAGGCTGAAAATGCTTCTTAGAAACTATTTTAATCCCAAACAGTTAATGTTTGGAGAACAGGTTGAAACATATGTAATATAGGCACCCAAATGTAGGCAATTATCTCCAAAGGGCAAAAGGGGACAGAGAATAAAGGCCATGCTGCCCCGAGGTCGAGGGTAAAGCACTGAAGAAACGCCTCCTTTGGTTTTCCAAGGGTCACAATGTCAATTGAAGAATGAAATGATAAGACAAATGGAACAGCTTGATAACACCCAAATGGGTGTATTTATTCACACAGTTGGACGATTGGAGCTCTTTTCCTGTCCGCTGACAGCAATTCTGAGCATTATAACAAGATCCAGAACTTGATGTCTAGAAACCCTTAATGATACTCTGTACAAAGTGGATGAACGGTGACAAGGCGGAGGGAACGTGTGCAGAAGTTTGGCTCAAAAATCCTGTGACTTTCAGAGGTTCTTTGTATTGGCTTCAGCCTTTGAACAACACGAAGACAAGGGCTCTTGCCTCATGCTTCTGAAGATGGAAATGGACGTCCCAGAGTTAGAATTGCCTTCTGTTTCAGTAATGCCATTTGTGCTGTCCTTGGAGCTCTGCATGGGACAGGACGAGCTGCCTCTGGTCTTCCTTCCGTAGTTTCATCTGCTGTTTAACCATGTATATTCATACACACACACACACACACACACACACGCAATCCTTGGTAAAGCACTCTATGTTAGGGTTTGCAACACGGTAAGGCAGTATGACTTATTATTTAATATTTACCATGCAGCTATTATTCAGTGTGATTTTCAGAGAGGAAATACACTGTCAAAAGCATAACGCCGCCTTGCAGGATCAGTTAGGGGAAAAAATATGAGCTAAGGAGCCGGAAATCCTTGTTTAGTATTACAGAGAAATTATGACAAGCCGTGAAAAGTTCCATAGGCTTTTGTAGCACTCAAATCTTTCCTTTAAAACCAACTTCTATGAAAATACCCTATGCCTGGAATTTGCCCTGTCGAAGCCAGACACATTTTTTTAATTGAATCTTGCTCTGAGAGTAGTGAATTTTTCCCCCCTCCATCTGTAATTTGCTTTTTATGTGAATGGAGAGACGTTCTGTTTCTCTTCTTTGGAGGGTTCTCATATTCCTGTAAAAACAATCAGTGTTGGGCCATTTATCTCTTGCTTCATCAAACTGTGATGTGGGGTAGAAGTATGTGTGTACGTTCGCAATATAGATTTTTCATTTCTGTATTTCATAGTCACATTATTGGCAAGTGGCCCTCATTTATTTTCCAGAACATTTCTAAGCTGATGACAGCTCTTTAGTCTTTGTTTGTTAACTGTGTCCTGCCTGTCTACCTTTTCATGTAATAATTGCTTTCAGGGAATGAAACAGAAAATGGGGTATTGCTTGGTTGAATATTTTTCAAATCAAATACAATATAGCACAGCCATCTGTGAAAATACATTTCAGCTTTCATCAAATTCTGCCAAGGCTTTTTTTAAGGATTAATAATCCCTTCGTAGGGGTGTGCTTCTATGGCTAATGTAATATTGTTGGGCAAAGACTAGGTTATATTTATGTTATATTTACTCAGGTAAAAAAATAAAAGGACGTGTTGAGGGAAGAATTATTGAGCATTTTCGTTTCTGTATTTTTGTTACTTGCAGAACAAGTGTCTTTGAAATGGAAAATATTGTCGAGAAGCTTTTGGCAGGGGGGGAAATGTAGAAGTAAAAACCGTATTCACTTTTCTTGTATGGAGAGTCCAATTCTCTACCAACCAAATAGCCCCAGCAGAGGTACATGCATAGCAGCAGGACAGGGACTCCCTAACCCTAACTGACGGTGGATGGTGCCTTTCAAAAGTTGATTCTGGGGAAAGGGGTTTGTGTCTCTCCTGTTTTTTCTTGGCAATTGTGACCCCTGTGCTTCCTGACCATCTTCATGTCCCATACATCACTTTCTCCTTTCATTCCCCAAAACCCCACTAATACAGAGCTGTTGCATGTAACTGAGGCTGAGGCGGTGCAGGCTGTTGCGGGGACTGTAAGATAGTAAAGAACATGATGCAACTGGAATTCCATTAAGACACATCACTATCTTTCAAAGTTCCTTGGCAACTGCTTCCAATAGCAATTTCTTATCGGTTCTGAACTCCTACTATATTTCCAGAACCCTTGTCCCCAGACTGCCCCTCACACTCTCTCTAGGTGTTACAACAGGAGAGCACATAATTCATAATTAGATGAGGTCATTGAGAGAATGTAATAAAGGGACTATTATTTATAAGGTCATAGGCCAGGTATAGGAAAATAAACTATGCACCGTCAGTTCTGTTATAGCAGTTGTTCTGAAAATTCAGATTTGTGCAATGCCATTGACATATTTGGGAACAATTTGAGCCTAGTTTTGCACTTGCTTTTGTGTGATTTCATCCATGAGAAAGTTAGGTGAACACAGAAATCTGCACCCAGTTGAACCAAGCAGTGTAGGAACCTACTAGATGCACATCCCTCCCCCAAACACCCTCTGCCCGCCTCAGCTGACCACGTTGTTACGTACCACACCATCCTTATCTGGCGCGACAATTTTCTGTTCCCCTTTCAGATAAGCCTCCTGATGCCGCTTCCCAGTAGCTCACAAGCTGCAACTGTTGTGAAGCTTACTTCTACCAGCAAACTTCAGGGTCTTGTTCAAGGTAAGATGCAATATTTATCGTATTTATGTATTTCTTAATCATGTAACAAGTGTAACACTGACAACTGTTTTTATTAGGTTCCTCTCTTTTTGAAATGTCATAGATGCTAGTTGTTGTGTGTGTGCCTCTAACCCCGTTTTCCCATAAGCGCCATGTTTTTCGTTGTACAGTTTTGTATTGCATGATGATTTCCAAGAACACATATGTTGCTTATAGCAGACCTGACTGTGTGTTGAAGCATTCTGTGGCTGTCAACAGTGGGGAGCTGTTCTTAACTCTCAGGTCTGAAGGCCAAGGGCAGAGAAGCAGTCTTTGCAGCGTGGAGGCAGGAGGCCCTCTGTGGGAAAGAGTTGCCTAGTTTCTGCGGGCCAGAGGCTCAGCACAGAGAGAGCCTGAGGCATAAACACCCTGCGCTCACTCTCCTCCACTCTCCTCCACTCTCCAGTCGCTGGCAGTTACCTCCTGGCACAGTGCAGTTGGAAGCCAGTGGGTTAGCGAGTCTGTTTAATGCCTTCCGTAGAGGACAGGTTAATTAACACAGCAGAGTAGAATAGGAGGGAGGGTTAGATCGCAAGACCTCTCTTGCCACTGGGGAAATTACTTTTTTAAGGAATTGTTTTTACTTTATTATGTGAATCATCTTTATTCTTCTCTTACCAGATGGTGGTTATCTAGGCCAGGGAAGTTAAGGAGACTCATAAAGGTGTTTTTCTAAACAAAGGAAAACTTTCTGCCAAGGAAGAGAATCTGCACTTCTTTTAGTCCAACCGATTCAAACAAGAGCCGCGTTAGAAAATAACATATTTTTTCCCACTTCTCATTACGTATGCACACATACCTTTATTCACTGTCCCTTCCATATGAAACCTCTTTCTAAGGGCAAACATGTTTTCACCTTTAATGCCTGAATTTTGCCCAAATTGGTTGGATACTGTTAAATAATTTACTACCTTTTATGCTTGGTCAAGAAGAGAAATACTGAGGAGATGGTATAATTCACTTGCCTACACACCTCCCCTTTGAGTAGGAGATTAATTTCTCTTATAGGCCTATTACAAGACAGCTGGCCATTTTCCTCTAATGGTTAAGTAGTAGAGCGGAGATGTGGGGACTGTCTTGAAATGAGCCTCTGTAGTAGGTTCTGCCGACTTTCCAGATGCCTCAGCTTGATCTTAAATTCAGAAGAGACCATGAGCTCATAGTTTTCAGGGTAATTATACAAAAGGATGTTAAAACTGAAAATCAATTTATCATTGATTGGAATTTATCTTCCCTGCCCAGAAACAGCCTGCAAACAAGGAGAGAGATAAATCGTATGGTCCTATAGACTTAAGATGTTTATTTGAGGAAAAAAATACAAAAAATTTTAAACTTCAAAAGAAAGTAAAACATATATCTTTAAAAAAAATTTCCCCAAAGTTTCCTTTTTATGAAAGAAGAAACTCAAGTCTTATTCTTTCATAAGTAAAAATTGTTTCACCATTAGCCATAATTCAGTGTGTTTTAGGCTAAGCTGGATAGCTCATACTGGTTACGTTATGACTGGGGAAAGTAATATCGTGGTATTGACAATGTTAATAGGGATAATAAAGGTGAAGATTTAGATCTTACTGGAAGCTCACTTACTTTAAAAACTGAGATATAATTCACTTACCATAAAATCCACCCTCTTAAAGTGTACAATTTAGTGGGGTTTTTTTTTTAGCATATTCACAAAGTTATACACCCAACACCACAATCTAATTTCACAACATTTTCATCACCCCCAAAAGAAACCCCATATTCATTAAAAGTCACTCTCTATTCCTCCTTCTCCCAACCACTGTCAACCATCAATCTACTTTATGTTCTATGTATTTATCTATTCTGGACATTTCATATAAATGGAACCCTATCATATGGCCTTCTGTGTCTGGCTTTTTTCACTTAACATATTGTTCTAATGGTCCATCGGTGCTGTAGCATGTTTCTGTATTTCATTCCTTTTTATTGCCAAGTAAGATTCCACGGCATACTGCATACAACATTTTGTTTATCCATCAATCATTGGATGGACATTTGGTTGTTTCTACCTTTTGGCTATAGTGAGTAATGCTGCTATAAACATTCATGTGCAAGTTTTCGTGTGGACATATATTGTCACTTCTCTTGGGTATGTTTCTAGTAGTGGAATTGCTGGGTGTATGGTAGCGCTACATTTAATCTTTCAATGAACTGTGAGACTGTTTTCAAAAGTGGGTGCAAAATTTTACATTCCTACCAACAGGAATGAGGATTCCAATTTCTCCATATCTTTGTCAGCCCTCGTTAATATCTATCTTTTTTGGTTATAGTCATTTTAGTGGATATGAAGTCATATTTCATTGTGATTTTTATTTGCATTTCCCTGATGGCTCATAACATTGAGCATCTTTTCATGTGCATGTTGGCGATTTGTGTATCTTTAGAGACATGCGTATTCAGATCCCTTACTCATTTTCGAAGAGGGTTATTCATCATTTTATTATTGCATTGTAACAGTTCTTTATGTACTCCATCTACAGGTCCCTTATCAGATACATGATTTGCAAATATTTTCTCTCGTTCTGTGGGGTGTCTTTTTATTTTGTTAGGTATCCTTTGAAGCACAAACTTTTTTAAAAATTTTGATCAAGTCCAATTTATCATTTTTTCTTTTGTCACTTGATCTTTTGGTGTCCTATCTCAGACAACTTTGCCTATCGAAGATTATGAAGATTTTCTCCTACATTTTTTTCTAATAGTTTTATAGTTTGATCTCTTATATCTAGGTCTGTGATCCATTTTGAGTTAATTTTCATGTGTGAATTGAGGAAGTGGTCTAACTTCATTTAGTTGCATGGGGATATCAAGTTGTCTCAGCATCATTTGTTGAAAAGACTATTATTTTCCCATTGAATTTTCTTGACACTGTTACTGAAAATCAATTGACAATGAATATATGGGTTTGCTTCTAGACTTGCAGTTATATTCTAGGCTCATAGACCTTTAGAACTAGACAGGCCCTTTGAGGTCATGGAGTGTAGGAGTCACACATTCAAATAGCTGTTAAGTGTAGTCAGGCATAAATGAATGAAGTGGGTCAGGTATACCTGAAAAATATGGACTTTACCCAATGGTTGCCATACGGGAATACAGGGTGAGGTTACTTAATCTTTTGATTTTTCAAAAGAAGCCAGAAATTGTATTATTTTTCTGGCAAAATGTCTTGAGTTAAAGTTAAGCAACTAATTCAACTAGCCAAAAAAAAAACACATCTTTAGGCTGCACTTGGCTCATAAACCACCAGTTTTCAACCTCTGAAACACTTCAACTCTTTCATTTGTATGGATAAGGTTGCCAGGTCACAGAATGTTTAGGTGACTAATCCTAGGTTGCACTGTTAGTTTATGTCAGACACAGATCTAGAAATTGAAATCTGTGCTTTCTACCCCCCAGTTTAATTTAACTGATATACCAGTATGCTAAGAATTCACTAATTTTCTAATAGTATTTTCTTATTACCATGATCAGATATTGTATTTTCCTTTAATATTAAAAAAAAAATCTTTGAGCCCTAAACAAGTGTTCACTTAGGAGCTATGTCAGTAACAGTTCTCCACTGTAATCATTTAAAAGGAGAAATCTAACATGTTTTCAGAAGTGGAGTAGAAAAGCTTTGTTTTTTGTTGACAATAGAAAAGAGAGCGGTGCACAGCTCTCTCCCCTAGAGCACAGGTGCGCGTTCACACACACACGCCCACGCCCTGTAGACCCAACAATGAAAAGGCATGCTTTGGAGAGTCTTCCCACAGTGGGCATGGTTGTAAATATACCACATGTGGAAGGATTAGAACTCACCCTTTTCAATTTTCTCTGCTCTGTTTTGTGTTCAAAGCCTTTGTTAAGAGCAGACATTTCCATCCCTGAGACTCCCTCAATGGCATATTTTCTCATTCCAATAACTACTCCTAGAGGGACGTTCCCGACTCCCTGGGGGAACATCCCCAATCTATTGGAGAAATGTTGGTCTCCAACAATATTAATGCACCTTATTTCCCAACTCTTTCACATTTAATTCAGTTCAGCAAACGTGTGATGAAGACAGACAAGGAAAGCGTGAAGAAGAGTGAGGGGATTACTAAAATGAATAAGTATGGCAATCTCAGAGACAGATATACGTTCAGAAAGAAGTAAGTTATAACTAATAAGGTGCAAACAGTAGACTGAAGTGGGATAGAACAGTGACAGTAATTGGGGAGTTAGGCAAGACTCCACATTTTATGGACATTTGTACATCCGGGCCAAGTGATTAGAATCCACCGAGACAAAAACATGTAAACATGTAGAAACTCAGAGCTAACGGACTGTACCTACACTAGGTTCAATCAGGCCAAAGATGGATGAAATATTTAGTTATCCTGAATCCTTTATCTGCTTACCATCAACCATCCTGATGTTTGCTATTCAAACAGAGCAATTAGATAATTGATAAAATTTTACTTCTCATTCAGTTATTTGCAGTCAATAATGTGCTGTTTGCCAAATCTTGAGAGAAAAGTCTATTACCCTCATAATTTATTTCTAAGTAGCAGGAGAGAATTTGGAAGTTAGCAAGAGGTTCTTGAGGTTCTTTGAGGAAAGTAAACTGCAAGATAGCCAAGTCTGCTTCTTTTCCCGGAGAGTTACCTTGGGTAAATATGCTTGTGACAAGATACTTTTACTGCTTGGTAAAAGTACTACTACTTTTACTACTTCCTATTTGTTCTTACTTTGCCAGAGGTTCTCATTGTTCTTGAACTTGGGAGAAAACATGTTGTGTTAGTCTGAGAAGCAGATGCCAAGATGGGATTAAATGAGCAGGGACTTAATTAGGGGAAACACCTTGGAGAGAACATGGAGGAAGGACCTGGTAAGGTTGGGAGCACCATCAGATCGTGAAACCACCTGCCCCAAGTGAAGGGAGAGGGGAGGAAGATTGGGTGGAAGTATTTTAGATGGCTGTGCTGTCTAAGAAGTTCTGGCAAAGCCACCGAGGAGTCCTTGAGTCACAGTTGGCTGTTAGAGGAGTCTCAAGTCTCCCAGAAACGAGAGTGCCTCCCTACCACGCCTACACTGTGGGAGGAGCTTGTGGGGAGTGAGGGCTGGGTGCAGGCGTGGTGGTGGATTTCAGATTGCAGCCTCTGGGTCTCAGTTAATTACACTCCCTGTAGTTGGGAGTCTTTGAAGTACAGTCTCATGGCAGGCAAAAATGGTAGTTTCGTTAGGATATGGATTAGCTATAATAAGAGATGCCAGCATAGTGGCTTCAACAAGACAGAATTTTATTTATCTCTCAAACTGGGATTTCAAGCTAAATATTGGGGACCCAGACCCCTTCTGTCTTGTTGCTCTGCGGTCCTAGCATGTTGCTGTTATTCACACAAGTGGTAGCACAAGATGGCTCACCAGCACTTCTGCATTCCAGCCGACTGGACAGAAAAGAGAGAAAAAGGAAAGAAGCACCTTTCCCTTGAAGAGCATGGGCTGGAAGCTGGACACCTCCTTTTCTGCTCATATTTTATGTGCCAGAGCTTACATTGGTTACCTATAGCTGCTGTAACCCATTACCACAAATGTAGTGGCTTAAAACAAGAGAAGTGTATGCTCTCACAGTTCTTTCTCGGTCTCACTGAGCTGCAGTCGAGATTCCCACGTGGCCGTTCTCCTTCTGGAAGCTCTAGGGGACAGTTTCCTTGCATCTTCCAGCTTCTGGTGATGGTGGTGTTCCTTGACTGTGACTGCATCGCTCCCATCTCTGCCTGCGTGGTCATATTGCCTTCCCCTCTTCCGTATATAGTCTCCTTCTGGCTCTGTTTTATAAGGACACTTGTGATTGCCTTTGGGAACCACCTGGATAATCCAGGATGATAGCACCATCTCAAGACCCTTAACTCAGTCACATCAGCAAAGAGTCTGTTACCACGTAAGGGAACATTCACACGTTCCAGGGATTAGGCTCTGAATATCTTTGGAGGCCATAATTGCAACTACCTCACCAGTCATATGACCACATTTAACTACAGGGAAGTGTGGGAAATAATACTCTTTTGTTGCCTGCTGTGCACCTATCACAAATTGGGAGGGGTTTGTTATTACTAAAAGTAGAGGAGGAGAATGGATATTAGGTTTCAGCCATCTCTTCCTCAGAAGATTTTTTAAAATACTGTAGTTTGAATCTTAGAGTAAAAAGCTTTACATCATCAACTCTAAATTCTGTATTTTATTGAGTACTTTAAAATCCGAGAGAGGATGGAGTGGAATTGTATTGTTTTTGCCTGCCCATTGTTTATCATGCATTCCTCACTTTTTCTGGGAACAGTGTCCTGATTCACCTTTGAGCAAATACCCCCTCTTAAATTTCAGTCCATGCTAATATAGTCTAGACCTGGCTAATTTACATATTTCATTGGTTCAAGGTTGGGCCTGAGATCCAAAGGGTCTCTCCAAAGACCGTGGGACTTTTATGGAAACAACGGAGAAAGTAATGGTCTCTTTCTACTGGGATTGCTGAATTGATAGACATAAACTAAAACTGCTGATAATCATCTTTTCACAGTATGTGAAAAGCCCATCTAAGAGTAAAGCCAACCCATAGGAAAAGGGAGCTGGGGGCTAGGGAGAAATATGTTCTTGATGACATCTTTTAAGCACCTGGATCCAGCCGTACCTGAAACAAATATACCCCTGGACTTTTTATATGAGCTAGTGAGTGGCTTTGCTCTACCCCTGCTTTTACCTGTTGTTTTGCCAATTGTGTTGGGTTCTGTCGCTTGAAACCAAGAGGCCTGGCTAATGCAACGTTGAGTGATTGTGCTAAAGGAGATGCATCAAGTTAAAGTCAAAGCTAAACTTGAGATGCCCTTCCTTCTAAGCTTTTCTATTCTGCCTTTCCTTCATTTCACATAATAGCTATTGACCAATTTCTTTTGAGTCCACTATAAAATGGAAGTCATTTAGTCCTTTTAGTCACTCTTGATTTTTACAAATGGATTGAGTTTTTATGTGATTTCTTCTCATCTGGCCTACAAGTTTCAACAGCTTATCAAAGGAACATCATTGACAAATAGAATTTGTGACAACATTGAATACCCTGGTTTTGTTTGGGAAGTAACAGAGAAGAAGGAAAAGAGGGTAATTTTAAAATGCCAACAAAAAGTAAGGAAGAGATTGATGACCTTTTTTGTTGTTGTTTCCAGCAGATTTATATTGCAATAAAAAATTTGTTCTGCAATCCTTTAGCCCATGTGGTTGACATTAGACTTTTCAGTCAAAACGGTTCATGTCTTCAAGAGGCTCTGAAGCTTTTTATTTAAGTGAAGGATGCTGCTAAAACATTGAACTCATCATTCCTCTGAAGGACTGTTATTATGAATAGTCCAGTTTTAAGAAATTCCAGATGAATTGTGCAAACCAAGATGAAAGACGAAGCTTACAAGCAGCTGTGCACAGGAATTATGCAGAAGTATGCAAATTTTAACCCCGGTGATGATGGAAATGTTAACCTTATGTTTCAGTAATAATAATAACTGCTCTGATCTAATGGTGAGCCAAGCGGTGCAAAGGGCACTTGGAGTCAAGAATTAATAAGAAGTAAAGAGAGCTTTTCCCCCCACGATATCAGGTTATTTGTCTGAATACCTTATTGTTCAGTGCAGTTCACCATAGAAACAAATATTAACAATGACATATTCATGGCACAGGTACTTCTGATTAAATGTAAGCCTGTTTTATAGAAATTTGATCCTTAAGCTTCCATAAAACAGTGTACAGTAGTCCCCCGTTATCTGAGAGGGATGCCCGGAACCACAGATAGTACCAAACCCTATATATACTATACTTTCTTCCCTAGATTCATATCTGTGATAAAGTTTAATTTATAAATTAGGCACAGTAAGAGATTAACAACAATAACTAGTAATAAAATAGAACAATTATAACAGTATACTGTAATAAAAGTTATGTGAATGTGGTCTCTCTCAAAATATCTTGCTGTATATATTTAATGCCTTTTTCATCTTAACTAAGCACTTATCATGCAAGATGGCCATAACTTTTAGTTTAAGGTGCAACAGTAAAACTAGCACAAATTTCTTCATTCTTCTTCTCAATTTCATGGACAGGAGATTCGTTCTTACCGTAGATCTTAGCAACCTCAGCATACGATTTTTTCCCTTTCCTTATTAAGTTGAGAACTTTCACCTTTTCACTTAAAGGAAACACTTGAAGGCTTCTCTTTGGCACATCCGAACTGTGAACATCACTGCTGTTACGCTTCTGGGCCATTATTAAGTAAAATAAGGGTTACTTGAATGCAGGCACTTTGATACCAGGACAGTTGATCTGTTAACCCAGAGGCTCCTAAGTAACTAATGGGCGGATGTGCTAGATGAAGGGATGATTTGGTGCCTGATGGTGCAAAGTGGGATGGTGGAGATTTCATCATGTCACGCAGTTTAAAATCTATGAATTGTTTGCTTCTGGAATTTTCCACTTAACATTTTTGGACTGCAGTTAACCATGGGTAACTGAAACTATGTAAAGCAAAGCCGTGGATAGAGGGGGACTACTGTATATACTGATTTATTTTTTCAGAAGCTAAATCCTTAGACCTTATAACAGTGTTAGAATTTGGTGGCAGGATTGAGTCAAGTCTTTCTATGATGGGAGGGGAAATAAGAGAAAGGAAGCCAATGGGCTTTGGACAATGGTAACAAGAAGATCCCAGAGCTGGGCACGTGCTATAAAGTTCTAGAAACATGAATGGCTGTCACTGAGTAATCACTACGTGCCAGACACCATAAAGCACTTTATGGTTACGGTGTCATTAAAATCTCAGAAAAACCCTTTGAGTTAGGGAAAACCGAGACTTCCCTAGGGTTTCAAAACTGGAAAGAGGTGCGGCAGAACCTATTCAGGTGTATCAGAGCTACAGGTGGGTGCCCTCAAACCTCATCCTGTAACATGTGCCATGCACCATGCCACGCACCAGGATGCTACGTTTATCTCTTATGTAACCAAAGTCTCTTAGGCTGACTTTGGAATATCTTCTTCTTTTCAAGTCTTTCTTTTTTGGTTTCTTTTAGGTTTGAAAAACCAATGGTTATTTTGCAATCTCTGTATAACTAACTCTTCTGTAAAAAGCAAAATAAAACATTGCAGTAAGGGTAGAGTTTGCTTTGCCTACCACAACTAGCATTATTCCTTCCTTGCCTTTCTGCTGGGATTCCACGATGACCACCCATTTCTGTCTCTTGTACTTATTCTTCTCTTTTATCTGTTGCTTTCTCTTTGTTTGTACTATTAAATGAACTCTATTAAATGAACTCTGAAAGTTCTTTGTGTAAGTCCTCAGAAATCTACACATTTATTTATTTACTAAAGGAGGCATCCAGGGGTGTGATGAAGCCCACTTGTACTAGACAAAAGAATTCCTAGCAAATGAAAAACCTATAGCAAACATTATAGTTAATAGTTAAACATTAGAAGCATTCCTTTTAAAATCGGGGGAAAATATCAATAAGTATTGCCCTTGAATGTTATTTGTATTTAATGTGAAGTAGACATTCTTGCCAAATAAATAATAATAAGAAAATGTATAAAAGTTAAAATGGAAGACATGAAATTATTGATTATTTGCATATGATTGTCACCATTGCAAATACAAGAGAATCTGCAACCTATTCAGCAACAGACAGGTCAGCAAGTTTGCAAGATACAAGATTAATATATAAAAGCATATACACATAAACTCCAAATGGATTAAAGACCTAAGTGTAAGGCCAGACACTATCAAACTCTTAGAGGAAAACATAGGCAGAACACTCTATGACATAAATCACAGCAACATCCTTTTTGACCCAGCTCCTAGAGAAATGGAAATAAAAACACAAATAAACAAATGGGACCTAATGAAACTTAAAAGCTTTTGCACAGCAAAGGAAACCATAAACAAGACCAAAAGACAACCCTCAGAATGGGAGAAAATGTTTGCAAATGAAGCAACTGACAAAGGATTAATCTCCAAGATTTACAAGCAGCTCATGCAGCTCAATAACAAAAAAACAAACAACCCAATCCAAAAATGGGCAGAAGACCTAAATAGACATTTCTCCAAAGAAGATATACAGATTGCCAACAGACACATGAAAGAATGCTCAACATCGTTAATCATTAGAGAAATGCAAATCAAAACTACAATGAGGTATCATCTCACACCGGTCAGAATGGCCATCCTCAAAAAATCTAGAAACAATAAATGCTGGAGAGGGTGTGGAGAAAAGGGAACCCTCTTGCACTGTTGGTGGGAATGTAAATTGATACAGCCACTATGGAGAACAGTATGGAGGTTCCTTAAAAAACTAAAAATAGAACTACCATATGACCCAGCAATCCCACTACTGGGCATATACCCTGAGAAAACCATAATTCAGAAAGAGTCATGTACCAAAATATTCATTGCAGCTCTGTTTACAATAGCCAGGACATGGAAGCAACCTAGGTGTCCATCATCGGATGAATGGATAAAGAAGATGTGGCACATATATACAATGGAATATTACTCAGCCATAAAAAGAAATGAAATGGAGGTATTTGTAATGAGGTGGATGGAGTTAGAGTCTGTCATACAGAGTGAAGTAAGTCAGAAAGAGAAAAAGAAATACAGTATGCTAACACATATATATGGAATCTAAGGGAAAAAAAAAAAAAGGTCATGAAGAACCTAGTGGCAAGACGGGAATAAAGACACAGACCTACTAGAGAATGGACTTGAGGATATGGGGAGGGGGAGGGGTGAGATGTGACAGGGTGAGAGAGTGTCATGGACATATATACACTACCAAATGTAAAATAGATAGCTAGTGGGAAGCAGCCGCATAGCACAGGGAGATCAGCTCGGTGCTTTGTGACCACCTAGAGGGGTGGGATAGGGAGGGTGGGAGGGAGGGAGATGCAAGAGGGAAGAGATATGGGAACATATGTATATGTATAACTGATTCACTTTGTTATAAAGCAGAAACTAACACACCATTGTAAAGCAATTATACTTCAATAAAGATGTTTAAAAAAAAAAAGATTACATCAGGGCTTCCAAAACAGTTTTTAAATATGACATGTTTACATACAGGAAACTTAGATCCTGAGAGCCAGTTCCAAAGTAAGCAATGGAAACAGTCAAGATCAAGATCTATAACAAAGGAATTTCATCCAGTCGGGGCATAAGAGGAATGAATGTTAAATCTTCACAAGCTGTATATAAACATGCTGAGTGTATGTGCATGCATCCACATTAGTCATTTTGTCTTCTTCCCACAACAACCACTATTGATACTTAATATTTAAAATGCTATTTTTGTTTTTCCGGTTCATAGATATTTCTAATACAGAAATTTTGATTAAGCAAATATTTGAATGCCTACTTTTTTGAATGCCTACTTTTTTGCCAGGCATTGTGTTAGAGACTCCATATAGGATATAGCATCATCCAGTTTTCGCACTGATTTCTCCCCTGAAGAAATACACACTGTCTTTTTTTTTTTTTTTTTTTTTTTTTTTTCACACTGTCTTTTAAATCTGTTTCTACAGACAACTTTTCACGGCTTGTGAGATGAAAGTTGCCATGTAATTCTGAGTACTTGTTTCCCTGCCACACCTAAAAGGAAATTATTTTCTGGAAACAGTAGAAGAAAATGAAATCTGATAGTCTCCATGAAGTTTGATAGTCTCTTCTGGGGATGTTGTTTTCTAGACCTGGTAACTGTGCCATTTGCTTGTGGAACTGAGGAAACAGTGTCTGGCGAGGCTGAAAAGGAGAAGGTTCTGGTCTACCACAGCCTTCCTGTCCTTTTTGGGCTCCCAGGCAACTCACCTGGAGGAATAAAGACAAACTTCTCCACATCCTGGGAACTTACAGAGAAGCACTCATCTATGCTGTAATAAGTAAAGCAAACTGCAGTTTTAACAATACTATTAGTGCTATTATTCTTAATGTTAGTCTCAGAAAAAAAAAAAAAAAAGGGTAGGCCTTGGAGAGTGGTGCTGAAACTTAAAGGAGGTGATACAACACCAAACATCCAACTGACAAACTGTAACCTAGAGTGGATCAACTAGATCTTCCATAAATGTAAATAAAAGACACAGATCTTCAAGAATGCCTTCTTCCAGGAATAAAGACACAGACACAGAAAATGGACTTGAGGACATGGGGAGGGGGAAGGGTAAGCTGGGACAAAGTGAGAGAGTGGCATGGAAATATATACACTACCAAATGTAAAATAGATAGCTAGTGGGAAGCAGCTGCATGGCACAGGGAGATCAGCTCGGTGCTCTGTGACCACCTAGAGGGGTGGGATAGGGAGGGTGGGAGGGAGACGCAAGAGGGAGGGGATATGGGGATATATGTATATGTATAGCTGATTCACTTTGTTATACAGCAGAAACTAACACACCATTGTAAAGCAATTATACTCCAATAAAGATGTTAAAAAAATTAAAAAAAAAAAGCATATACACTGTTCCTGCTTTAATCAATTAGAAAATAGTAATAATAATAATAATAATCTACCACAGATCCATAAAAACTACATAGTCCTTCAAAGCACACCTAGCAAAAATATGCAAGACCTTTAAGGAGAAAATAATTCAAAAGTTATTGAAAGATAAAAGAAAATTCTAAGTAAATGAGAAATCACATTCTTAGATGGTGATTCAGTCTCATCCCTGTATGAATCCTCCTCAAATTGGTCAATAAATTCAATGTGCATAAATTCAAGAAAGACATAAAAGGGATTAATAAATTCCTGTATTTAATAAAAATGTATCACTTATATCCCACATCTTCTTAACATGAAGCATACACTTGTTATGTGTTGCTTGTTTGTTGTCTTTTTAAAAGGGTACAAATAGATTGTTACTAAAAAGGTGTACTCTTGTAGCCACTGTAATTGTTTCTAAATAATATGTATCTAGAAAATATTGTTCCTCAGATCCTCAAATGCATAGTAATTCTCAAGCTAAGTTTTGAGACGTTTGACTTATAAAAGATAAAAAGTAATCATTTTTAGAAATGCAACCATCATTTTCTTAAAAAAAACGAAAAATCCTTTTGGCTCTCTGGGAGAAATAAGTTCTAAAAATAATTACAGACATTTACAAAGCACTTTTTATGAGCCAGGCAGTGTGCTAAAAGCCTTGTGTAGATTTTCTCAGTTAGACCTCAAACTAATATGGCATTATTAGTCTCAATTTATCAGTTAGGAAATCAAAATTCAGAGGAAGAAGGGAATTAGTAAGGTCACTTAACACATAATCAATGGATGGAGCAATGAGACATAAAAATAGACTTAGGCCGTTAGATACAAAGCGACATAGTCTCTTAACCGTGAGTTATTTATTCACGAACCAGCAATTTATTGAGTGCCTAATATGTGGAAGACACTATTAGAGGTGCTAGGAGGACACACAGCCCCTGTCCTCAAGGAATCTACAGTTTTTCAATCGTCGTTACTATTGTAGGCTCTGGAGAAAATTCTATTTAAGTCTTAAAGCCTTACTTGTGATTTTCTTTATGCACAAAATCTAATCTGAGTGTCTCATTCAGAATACCTCTTTCTCTTGGCAGCGACAGAAATGTAAATTCTCAAGGCACAAATAGATTGTTACTAAAAAGGTGTACATAGAATATATTAAGCATTCAAGACAAATGCACTGGTAATTCAGCTCAAGGTGCATAATTATCACACAGGAATTATTTTATAAAGCACGGATGTCAGCCGATATATTTTTGAATTAGAATTGAGTGTGAAAATCTTCAAGTTAAAACATAGTGTTCTGTTATTTTGTGGCTTCCAGTTTTAGAGGAGAGCGAAACATGTATTTATTTAGATTTTTGACAGTGTGGATGTACTTTAAAACGAATGTGACAATGAATTTTATTCTAGAATTATCTTTTGATACCAAGAAAAGAAACACACATTTGGCTTACTTACATATCTGTAGACACAGAAAATTATATGATTCCTTCACCCTAGTAAAGTCAATCCTGGTCATGGTACACATCATGCATTTGGGGAGTGGTTTCTCTCTGCATGTACTTATTAAGATGTTAGCTCATCCTCCTGGCCAAAACTATTTTATGAGCTTCCTCTAAACAGAGTTTTATTTTACCAGGTCAGTCACAGGCCACTGCTTGGTTATGGCTCAGGGTAGGAGGTGCCACTTACCTTTCTGACCAGGCCTAAGACCCCATCAGTGTGTTGCAGACACCATTTTTCAACAAGTATTCTAGGTTGTATCTCCAGTAGATAAGGAATCTTCAAAAACATAACTACAATGCTATTAACACACATAGCAAAGTTATGAATAATTCTATCTCAGTTATATCTGGTTGACCACTGAATCTGGCCCTTCCACAAGCCAATCAACTTCCCTTTCTATTTAAGACTACTCTATTTATAGAAAGACTTCAACTTTAAGTTGAAGTTTCTGTTACTTGCAACCAAAGTAGTATGCTGAATACAACACCAGAAGAACAGTTTGAATTATTTAGGAGTAGCATACGATTTTTTTTTTCAGATGAACATTGGTAGCGTACATTAAAATATAAGTAATGAATGTACTACATAAGAATCATCATGTAAATAACTAACACTTTATAGCTTTGTACTTCATGGGTTGTAAAATGTTTTCTCATGCATTCTGTTCACAGTTGGTGTATGAGACAGGCAGTGATTATCATCCTCAGTTTATGTGAGGGAACTAAGATACAGATTACTTCAGAGACGTTTCCAGAATCAACAGAAGTGAGATAAAGTGTCATAACCAGAACCATCTTCCTCCTAACACTCCCACTGGCTCCTATGAGCCTCTGTGAGTCACTAGTTCCAGGCCAGTAGGAGCATCTAACAAAAGATATAACTAGGTTAATAATGTGTATGAAGAACAATGCAAGTGTGTGCGTGTGTGTGTGTGTGTGTGTGTGTGTGTGTGTGTGTTTAATGAATAGCTCCTATTAAAAAAGTTTTTGGCAAAAATTTCCAAAAGAAAATATTATTAGTCCTTTTAAAGAGGTGCTTACCTAGCACCATTTAGCTTTGATCTAGTGATCCAAGGTAAGGTCAACAAGTTTTCTTAAAAGACCAACATCCCAAGACCTTTGAGTTAGACCCTTGCTTTCCAAAGTCTTAGCCAAGAAATCCACTGTGGTAAACTGTCTTCTCTATTTATCTAATTTGGGAGGATGAAGGCCCACGCTGACCTGGCGGGATTTGAACTCATGGTTCCAGGAAGTCTAAATGAGCCAAAGATAATGCTTGGCCATGGATCATTACCCCTGTTGGAGAACAGGCAGAGCTTGGAGCTTGTTTACCCTGACAAAAGTGTTAAGATACGGGATTAAAATCCTCCCTAAAAGCAGAGCCTTGATGTCTGCCTTCATGCAACAGGTAGATCATTTGAGAATACTTCTGTAAAGTATTTGAGATACTCTCCATAGTTAGGGATAGGGAACTTATTTACCTGTGGCAAAAACAAAAATGACAAGCAAACTGTTCTTCCCTATGTTAATATGAGTAAGGCCCAGGCTGAGAGACAGTCTCATGCTACTCTAAGAAGTCGTTAAAAAGAAGTAACTTTCTCCTCCCTCAGGCTCTGTGGTAAAGTGGTTCAAGTCGGAACCTAAGAGAAAGGCTAGCAGCTTCTGTTTGCAGCCTAGATAATCATTTCCTGCTTGTCCTTAGGCAAATTGCCTCATCAGTTTGGGGAGCCTTGAGTACCTCAGTTTACCCATCTAAAATAATAGCTGTTTCGTCAAGGGTATTGTGGGGTTTAATTGAAGCCCTTGAAGGGTAATGAGATCCTCAGATAAGACCCTGTGTAAACACTAAGTAATGCATGTCTGCACATACTCGCCACGTACAGATATAGGCCTGGGTCTACAAAACTGAATTATCTGGCAAAGTTGTTTTCTTCATGACATCAACATGCCTTACGCCAGCTTTGTTGTCCCACACTTAGAAGATAAATTCCTTCAGGCCAGTGTTCTCCAAGGATTGCCAAACGCTTAGGTAAGGCACCTTGGTGAAGTATTAAATGCCATAGCCAACTTCAGGTCACCTGCCTTCCTACAATATTTCCCAAACTTTAGGCATTCATTTCCCAGATTCACAAATTTTACTATTTCTGCTTACCAACTATACCATCGTTTACTTAATATCTTTAAACTGAGATAGTTTTTTGTTTTAAAAGTTTATTTAAAGCAAACACTTTCTATGATTTTTGTTTATAGAAAACCAGGGTTTTCTAATATACATTAATCTACATATATCTATTAAAGTTTTAAATGTTTATTCATGTTATTTTAAAATTATCTTGCATACCACTAGCTTATGCATATCACATTTAGATGAGGTCAAAAGTAAAGATAATTAAAAAATGCATATAATCTGCAGATTGCTTATATTTTATATGTATAACACATTTTGATGCTATTCTTTTGGGCAGCTTTGTCAACAAGCTACTGCAGTGTAGTAAACTCCTGAAAGTTCAGAGGCTTAGAAAAATAAACATTTATTATTACTTAAGGGTGTATGGGTCAGCTGGGCAGTTCTGATGATCTTGGTCAGATTTGGTTGATCTTGGCTGGCTTGCTTTTGTGTTCCTGGCCGGTTGGCTGGGGCTGGCTGGGCTAGGATGGCCTCACTTACATCTCTGGTGGTTGTCTGAGTTTCCCCTTGGGGTAATGCATTGACTGGATCACATGTCTTTTATCTTCCAAAAGGTTATGCTAGACTTATTCCTAAGTTTCAAGGTTCCAAAAGAAAGCAGAAGCTATGAAGCCTGTTGGGACCTAGCTGGGATCTGGAACTACTTCCCCTCCACCACATTTTACTGACCAAAAAAATTGAAATGCCTGCCCACATTCAAGCAATAAGAAAATGGGCTCTGCCTTTTCATAAGAGGGGGTGTATAGTCACACTGGAGGGCACTGAGTCAGGGAGGAGTGTAGACCTGTAGCCATTTTATAGTAGTTTTAACTTTTGTTCAGGTTTAGCTTAGGAAAATATTAAAATGAGTGAGCCTTTCTTGAATTCACATGAGGTGGTGGAGGAAAGATGACATGGAGTTAGGAAACCTGGCTTCTGGATCCACTCTTTATAGTAGAAGTGACCTTGGACAAGTTATTTCCATTCTCTGTCTCTCAATTTCCTCACCTACGAAGAGTGGGGTTGGATGACCATGAGTCACTAAATCAAGAAGCTACTATGGTATATTAGTTAGGATTAGGTTTTGTTGCAGCCCAAAGCTACTGTGCTGGTTCTGAAAACTCATTAGGGACCCGCGTTCCTCCAAAGGAATGTGCAAAGGGGCCTGAATTTATTTCTATCAGACTGTGCAGCAATTTATGCTCTAGGACAAACAAAAAATAGAGCAATTTAGTCAGCAGTTAGTGGAGTCAAACAGTTGGGTGTGATACCAACAGACAGTTTAACAGAAAGACCAGGGAAAGAGACAGTCAAAGAACCCCGCTAAAAATACTATCATCTCACTGCTAAAAACACTTGTCATCCCAGGATGACCATCCACATGCCCAACCTTATTAGAAAAAAAAACCAAAATTGATAAGCCTTTGGCAAGTCTGACCAAGAAAAAAGAGAGAAAGAGAGAGAGAGAGAGAGAGAGAGAACACAAACTACTAAATAAAGAATGAAAGAGGGGGTATTACTAGTAACTTTATAGAAATAAAAATTATTACAAAAGAATATTATGAACAACTGGATGACAAAAAAATTAGATAACCCAATGAAATGAACAAATCCATAGAAAGATACGAACTACCAAAACTGAGTCAAGAAGAAGTAGGAAATCTGATTAGACCTATAATAAGAGATTGAATTAGTAAGTAAAAACACAAAGAAAAGCCCATGACCAGATGACTTCACTGATAAGTTCTAGCATAAATTTAAAGAGTTAATACCAATTCTTCACAACTGTCCCCCAAAACTAGGAGAAAAGAGGACATTTCCCAACTCAGTCTGAGTCCAGGATTACCCTGATAACAAAACTTGACAAAAACATCACAAGAAAAGAAAGCTACAGCCAATATCTCCTATGAATAAGACACAAAATTCTCAACAAAATACTAGTAAATTGAATCCAGCAATACAAAAAGAGGAGTATACATTATGATGAAAGTGGGATTTATGCCAGGAATGCAAGTTTGGTTTAATATCCAACAATTAATTAATGTATGTACTATATCAGTAGAACCAAGGACATAAAACATGTGATCATCTTAATAGGTGCAGAAAAAGCATTTGACAAAATTCAAAACCCCTTTATGATGAAAACATTCAATAAACTAGGAGTAGAAGGGAATTTCTTCAACCTGATTAAGGCCGTAGCTAACATTATTCTTAAAGGAGAAAAACTGAACACTTTCCACCTAAAATCAGGAATAAGAAAAGAATATCCATTTATTCCACTTTAATTAAAAAATATACTTGAGAAGTTAGGAAATTAGGCAAGAAAAATAAAAATCATTCAAATTGAAAAGGAAATAGTAAAACTACCTCTATTTGTAGATGACATGACCTTGTATGTAGAAAATTCTAAAGAACTAAAAAACATATTAAAACTAATAAATGAGTTCGAGTTTAAAGGACACAGATCAATATACAAAAATCGTTTGTATTTTTATGCAGTAGCAAGGGACAAAGTGAAAATGACATTAAGAAATTAATTCCATTTACATTAGCATCAAAAAGAATAAAACTCTTAGGAATAAATTTATCAAAGTAGTACAGAAGTTACACTCTGAAAACTACAAAGCATTGCTGAAAGATGTTAAAGAAGACCTAAATAAATGAAAAGTCATTCCATATTCATGGGCTGGAAGACCTAGTATTATTAAGATGACAGTACTCCCCAAATTGATCCACAGACTCAGTGCAATCCTATTCAAAATCGAAACCATTTTTTTTCTGCAGAAATTGATAAGATGAACCTAATATTTATATAAAAATTTAAGGGATTTAAAATAGGCAAAACAATCTTGAAAAGGGAGAACAAAGTTGAAGGACTCACACCAATTAAAAAATTTACTACAAAGCTTGTAATCAAGACAGTGTGGTACTGGCATAAGGATAAATATATAGATCAATGGAGAGAATTGAGAATCTGGAAATAAACCCTCCCATTTACAGTTAATTGATTTTCTACAATGGGACAAGGAGAATTCAAGGAGGTAAAATGAGTCTTTTCAACAAATGGTGCTAAGACAACTTGGTATCCACGTGTGAAAAAGTGAAGTTGGACCCCTTCTTCACACCTTACACCAGAATTAACTCAAAATGGATCACAGACCTAAATGTAAGAGCTAAAACTATAAAACTTTTAGAAGAAAACATAAGAGTAAATCTTTGTGACTTTGTTAAGTAATAGATTCTTAGATGTGAGTCCAAAAGTACAAGCAACAATGGAAAAACAGATAACTTGGACTTTATCATAATTAAAACTTTTGTACTCAAAGAATACAATCAAGAAAGAGAAAAGATAATAACCCACCAACTGGGAGAAAATCATATATCTGATAAGGGACTTGGCATCTGAATTATAGATACAAGAATTCTTACAATTCAAAAATAAAATGACAAATAACCCAATTAAATAATGGATACAGGATCTGAATAGACATTTCTCTAAAGAAAATATGCAAATAGCCAATGAGCACATGCAAAGATCTTTAGCCATTAGGTAAATGCAAATGTAAACTCTAAGGAGATATCATTTAACACCCATTAAGATGGCTATAATAAAAAGGCCAGACAATAACAAGTGTTGGTGAGGATATGGAGAAGGGAGAATCCTTACACACTACTGGTAAGAAATTAAAATTTTGAAGAGACTTTAAAAAATGGTCTGGTAGTTCCTCAAAAGGTTGAACAGAGTTACTATGCTATGTGATCTTATAATTCCACTTCTAGATACATACCCAAGAGAAATGAAAACATATGTCTACACAAAAATTTGTACGTCAGTGTTCATAGCAGCTTGTTCATAATGGCCAAAAAATGGAAACAACCCAAATGTCCATCAGCTGGTGAACGCATATGTAAAATGTGGGATATTCATCCATAATCTGGAATATTCTTGAGTCATAAAAATAAATGGTAATATGCTACAGCATGGATAAACCTTGAAAACATTGTGCCAAGTGAAAGAAGCGAGTCACAAATGACCAAGCATTGTATGGTTCCATTGATATGAAATACTCAGAATAGGCAAATATATAGAGACAGAAATTAGATTAGTCATTGCCGAGAGGTGGAGGATTTGGTTATGGTGGGTGGGGAATGGCTCTTCATTGGTATGGATTTCTTTTGGGAGTGATGAATATGTTGTAAAATTGACTGTGGTGATGGTTACACAATTTTGAATATACTGAAAACCATCGAATTGTACCTTTTAAATGGGTGAATTGTATTGGGTTGGCCGAAAAGTTCATTTGGGTTTTTCCGTAAGATGTTAAGGAAAAACCCAAACGAACTTTTTGGCCAACCCAATATTATATGTGAATTATATCTACGTAAGAGAATATGCTAGCTCTAAGAGGATGACTGATGAACAACTACAACAATAACAAAACATGTCTGGGGTTATATTTAGCACACACATCACCAATTTGTGGTGCCTAGAATAGATTCTCTTCAAGATCCTCTTCTACTTCGGGATTTTCATTTTATGGCAGAGAAGTCTGACCCAGAAAAAAAAGGAATTAATGTTCAGTATATAGGAGCAACAGGTGACTGGAGTTGATTAGATATCCATCTGTCTCTCTCTCTAAGCTGACCAATGTTACGAGGAAATGAGGAATAAGTGTTATGCCTAACTGACTAGGTAGACAAGAAGAAAGAGTTGGGTGCTAATTCCATACTTAAAATAACAGTTTGAACACTAAAATTGCCTCCTTAGCAAGGACACCTAATCTTATGAACTGAGATGCAAAGAAGGTCCTGGGAAGAGCAAGAGGTTAGGGATCAAATAGTACCGGGTAGAAATTCAGGCTCTGTCAACTGTTGCTGTAACCTTAGACTTACCATTCCCAGGCCTCAGTTGCCTTATCTATAAAGGAAGACAACACAGCTATCCTGAAAAATTGGGGGGAAGTGTTAAAATGAAATACGGTTATAAAGTGCCTGGCATATTGACGGTACTCAGCAAATTAATTTTCTTCCTTTTGTGTGGCAGGAAACCCAGCCAGAGTATAAGATAATACGGAATACAAGAAAATACTTCTCGAAATTCACTAGCATAGACCCAAATCTATCATCCTGTTCCATATTGGCATTCCCTCCTTTTAAAAAATTCATCAGTATGCTCTCCCTATATTCTGGGGGAAGCATAATTTACTATCAACGTGATAGTATTTGAGAAAATTGTGTTATTTTATTTAAAGGAGAAAGGAAAACTCCCTACCCCCACAACTACCGCTACCAAATAGCATCAACTCCCGGCTTCTGGATATCAAAATAAGTTGAGTGGGAAAGATAAAGAAAACTATTTGCCCAGAAAAAGTAAAATTCAGCTTCAAACCTAAAAGTGGTCCCAAAGCAGAATTTGGTATAAAATCCTGTGAGTGCAGCCAAGTCCTGTAAAGGAGAGGAACAAGGTATTCCAGGAGAATACAGAACAAGAGCACCTCGCTTGGTCCAACTGGCTCTTCAAGTAGCTGCATCACCGTTTCTGCTTCCTCCCACTCCTCCCCGCCAAATGATTTGAAACTGGCCTTTTTGAAGTTGGTCTTTTAAACAATCATTTGCTGTCTTTAAAAAGTTTTAAATGGCTGTCTTGGTAAAAGTGAAATCAATATTCTTTCAGCCTGGGCTTTTAGCAGATAATGTCTCCCCATAAATCATGGGCATAATGACACTGGAATAATTCATCATCTCATTACATTTACATATGATGTGCCACATTGTTCTGAAGCGAAGGTTATCTTCCCTGCCTGGGATTCCATCCAGAAACAAATAAAAGACGAAGGAACCTGATGATTTCATGGTCCGTTTATAGATGCTGTTGTGGATCAGTTTTCTGTCCGTCAGCTACTTTTTCTTTACAGCTCTTCTGTGCACACAGTGCAGGAATATATCCTTTCAGCCCAAGAATTTCAATAACCTTTAAAACTTTATTTGTGCAAGAGGTGCCTGTCTAGGTTGAAGATGTTCTCTGTACTCTGGGCTTCTTTTTATATCAGTGCCAGGTCCAAGTTCATTAGTAAAACTATCAAGTATTTATTGAGCACCTACTATGTTTCAAGTATGACCCTGGATGCTGAGGATACATATAAAAAGAAAGATGGACGTGATCTCTGGTCATTGAGCTTAGCATCACATGGGGAAAGATGAACAAAGAACTCTTGACAAATAATCGTGCCATCTTTGCTAGTAGTAAGTACTGGGAAGGATCAACGAAGGATGCTATTGATAAAGGACCCTCTTGACTGGTCTGGTGGGGCATAGATTATGGAAGGCAGCCCTGGGAGTGGTGTTTAGGGTAAGACCTAAAGGTTAGGTATTGCAATTAGAGCATTCCAGACAGAGGGAGCATCATACTGTTCAATAAATACTAGGTGAAGGAATGAATGAACAATAACCAAAAAGCAAACTAATAAATAAATAGTTTAGATAATGGCTCTAAATCTTGAGGACCTACTCTTAACCTGCTCAAGGAAAATTGAAGTAGTAAACTGTCAGTGAAGCCCTGTGGCATTACCCCTTCAGCACTAACTCTTACCAATTATACAGACTGCTGGAATCCTGACCTGGGTAAGTACTTAGAGAAAAACAGACCCAAGTGAAAATTTTAGAGTTACACCTTACAGTTAACTTGGTCCAAGGTTTCCTTGGGTGAATTACTTTCTGAATCTCAATTTCTTCCATTGTAAAATGGGAATTACATATGAGATCCTCTTAAGGCTGCTGTGAAGATAAGAAGAGATCATGAATGCCAAAGTAGAAAAATATAGGAGTTAAGAAGCTAGGCTGGGTCCCTGAGCAGATTGTGTTTGAATTTCTGCTGGGCCACTACTTAGCCGTGTGACCTTGGGCAAGTTTCATAGAGTTATGCTATAACACAACATATGTGTTTCTAAAAATCACTGCACTTTGCAAAATTGGGCGAAAGAAAATCACAGAGCTTATGGGGAAAATTGAGGCTAGGGCCACATGGCAAAAACTTGTCAGTGATATATTAAGAAAAAAAGATAGGAGTCTAATAAACAGTAGACAGTTTACATGTGTTCAATAGCTGGGAAATACAGAAACCCAATAAATACTGCACTTTGCCTTGAAAAAGATCGGGAGTTTGCTTGTGGACATGGGCATCGAATGGGTTGCAGTTTTTGAGCACTTGTGAAGTGGTGGAAGCAGGGTTATCGGAAATGGGATGGAAAGTTGTAGCACCAGATGTAGATGGTGTGACTCATAACACCTGTGGTGAACTGAGACAGATGGTGGACACTTGAGGGATGTGCAGGTGTGCGTTTTGTATACTTCCATGCAGCTCAGTTCGGCCAAGTGTAGGTTCTGCATTCACCCAGTGTGTCTTGCAGTGAGAACTGAATGTCAGCAAACACGAACATCACAGATTCCCATTAGGCTCAACGTGTCCCCTAATGTATCAGTTAGGTTGGAACACACGTGCGTTGTAGCAGAACTGAATGTGTGTATCCTTGCTCTGCCTCAGTTCTCCCATCTGTAAACGGGGATGATCCTAGTGCCGGCCTCCGAGGGGTGTTGTGATCCTGACTATACCATTTGGTGCCATATAAAATGCCTAGTACTGGGCCTGACATATAGGTGCAGTGCCTTTTCCCTAAGCATTTGACATTTCATGGTGCATTAAATTTGATTTGGAGATTTTGACTAGAGGCCAGGCGTCACTTCTGGTGAGTGAGGGTTGCCCTAGTTGCCTGGGCCTGACAGAAGCGCACGCTCCTACACCCTCATGGTACATGCATTGAGTCTTCTCCTCCTGCTCCTCAAAGAAACAGGCCTGGCAACGGAAGCTGCAGGCCATGTTTTCGTGGGGAGGTGGGAGGGAGAAGAAATGGCATCACCAGTTCCATAGATTCAGGGAAGGGTCAAGGACCAGCAGGCGAGTGTTTCACGGCCCACCTCAAGGGGAGTCCTCTGTTAGCCATGGCCTCAGCGCCAGCTGTTCTCGCCTGTAGTGCTGGGGTGAGTCACCTAAGCTCTCTGTAGCTGTAATCCGCTTCTTGGTGACTCTCCAAACTGAGCCTGAATTCCAGAGGTTTCCCTATCAATGATTACAGTTGGCTCAGCCTGCCATGAAGCCCAGATAGGTAATTTCATCTTTCATCTGTCCTCCTTTTGGGTGGTTGCAGACAGCTGCCTAGGAACAGATACGAGGGGCCGTGACTCACAGGGTGTGGTGGGCTGAGCTGGAAAACAAAGGCCACAGGCTTGCGTGAGATGCACGCAAGTTGTGTGCAGGAAACTCATGAGGCATGGGCGCAGGCTGCTGTATGCGCTTGTCTCCTGTAGTTTGTATCCAGATGCATCTCCTACAAGCTCCTGAGTCATGTATGCTGAACGTTTCCACCCCCAGCTGTGTCTTTAGGGGCCGCAGAGCTGCCGCCTCTTTGGCCTCCATCCCCAGAATGCCGTCTCTTATTTGACACATCTGCTCTCCTTCCTAGAGTGACCTCAGCCCCCATACCTGCATTGCCACCTTCTCTCATCACTTCTGGCGCTGAATGCTTTGCTCATACAGTTATTATTAGCTCCTTGACACTTCATCTTGTTCGTCTCTGTGGCCTCCAACTCTCTGATCGTTGTGTTTTATTGTACCCACATCTCCTATCACCCCAACTCAGAACAGAGGGGTGATGTGATTAAGAGCAACAGACTTTAGAGGCAGGCAGATCTGGGCTGGAATTCTGCTACTTCTGCTTAGAAGTGGAAAGATACTTCATTTTTCTAAGTTTTAGTTCTCTTATCTGTAAAACGTGAGGAGTAATACTAGTCTCCTTAGAGTTGCTGTCGGGATTAAACAAGATAGTATCTCTGAAACATTCAACACAGATTAAATACTCCATAAATGTAACTGTTGTGATTATCAGGAGGTTTAACTTCTTCCAAACAATGACATTGGCTTCACAGAGCTAAATCCATGCAGTAGGAAATGTACAAATATTTATCAAATGAATAAAATTATCACTTGTTATTAATGTTGAGTGTTCCAGTTCATATATTTTTAGGTGAATGTTTCATTCATTCATTCTTATAAATTGTTCCATATGTACCAGGCAAGGAATGGGGGATAGGAATAAACAGGATAGAAGGTCATTGCCCTCCTGGAGTCTCAAATGTAGCAGAAGAGAAGAGTTACAGAGAATTACCCATTCTTGATTTTTCCCCCTAGGAAATTGTCTGCTGCGGATTTTTGGCGTGAATTAACTTTTTAATAAATATATTTGAGTTTATCTGGGAATAAAATATAGATTTTGACTAGCAAAATGATGCATCACATAGGCAAAATATTGGTGAAATAACATGCAAACACCAAATGATGAGCCCTTCCTTGTAATAAATTAGACAGTATCACTAAAAGTCAACTGTCAAAATAATTCTACTTCTTGACCTTGGCTTTCATGAGATTTATAATCTGGAGGATTTTAAGGTTGGATTTCGAGGCTGCCGTACCATTTTGACTGGATTCCCTATTTAATGTAAAGGTCCTATTCACATTCAAGAAACATGGATGAATGGTTTCGTAATGAAGGGATTAGCCTAACTGAATAGAGGTGTATTATATAGAACAGTGTTTCTGAAAGTGCAGATTCCAGGGGACAGTACCCAGTATTGGTTTTTTGTTTTGTTTTGTTTTTAACGAGTATCTCCAGTTGGTTTTGACATAGGTAGTATACACAGTCCACAGTTTGAGATGTACTGGTTTAGAGAAAGTAGGTGGATTGGTTTCTGAGTCATAAGTTATAAGTTCAAAATGGATATGAGTAAGTGCCAGGGACTGTGGATTGGGATCAGAGTGAATTTGTACTGTGGGAATAATATTCAGGTGACATGATGACTTGGAAGTTTGAGGTATAATCTGGACTGCTCTAAATTTGCATTTTCACAAGTCCAAAAAGTATTAAATCCACTCGCCCAGACTTCTAGCTCTATTAACTCAACCTCAGTCCACAGTGCCTCTACAGAACTTTGTTAATAGAAATACTGAAAAGACTGCTTTTAAGAAATTTACAGTTGATTTGGAGGGATAAGACATGTTCATATGAAACTTTCAAATATCAGCATGGGCTAGCAGATAATTACTTGTTGATGTGAACCCCAGAAATAATCCACGTGATGGGGATTCAGAAGTAGGAGAGATCTGGTGCAGCTAGAAGGGTTAGTGGCAATCCAGGTTAAAGGTGAGGGAATGAGTTTATTGAACTATGAAAAGGGATGGTGTATATATCTTGGAAGAAGGTGAGAACAGGACATTCCTTGTAGGAACCACAGTATGAATTGTGGAGGAAAGCGTTGGTTCTCAAAGGGAGCACAGCCACTAGGAGGCTTTTTAGGAATTTGTGGGGACTATTTACGTTGTCACAATTGAGAGGATTCTACTGGCTTTTAAGTGGGTCGGGTCTTGGGGTGGTAGGCATCCTATAATGTGTAAGATGGACACACAAAATAGGAAATTTTCTGAGGCCTATATGACTTTAACATATTCTGCTGGACATTTAATTTGGTTGAAAAACCTGCATATGATTATCTTATGTAGAACCTAGAGTAAAAAAAAAGATGATAGATAGATGATATACAGAGAGATAGACAGATAGATAGATAATGGTTTAATATTATTTTTTCCAGGAATGCAGCTACAGAAGGTAGGTTATAGTTGATTACCTTCAGAGATTTACTAAACATTGTTCACCATTTCAGAAAATCATATCACTGATGACAGTACAACTTAGGAAAATTTGGGTTTGAGTATCAGTATGAGTTTGTAGCTGTCACACTCGTGGTAATTCTATGCATGTATGTATGAATTTACTTATTTACTTATTTCAAAATGTCAAATGGAAAGGGAAAGAATGGCTACATCTTGTGAGTACTCTAACTTTTCTTAAATCCACAATTCTTTGATACAAGGGGATGAAGTGTCAGTATCAGTAGTGTGATCAGGCCTGAGCACTTATATTTTATAATGTGTTATTATACATTAATTTTCTTTCTCCTCTATAATGTAGTGAGGTCATCATGTTAATATTTTTTCAAATTATTATTATTATGTGTGTAGGTTGGTTATGTTATCAACTATTTGTAATATAAAGGGGATATGGGGTTTGGTAAGCCTAAAAACTCCTGGATTAAGACATCAAGCCTGAGAATTACAAAGACATGTTTACTTAAATTCAGTGGTGGGGATGGGGTCGGGGGTTGGGATGGGTTTGGAAAAGAAGTGAACCTTTGTTCAGCTTTTGATCTTACTTCCCTAGTGCCACAGTAATGTTTGTCCAGATATATCAACTTTTAGTCACCTATTTTAACAAGAGGTAGATAGGCCTTTTAATATTTTTTGCAGTATTTAAATAACATATATCTGATATGCATCTTTATGGAATAATAGGTTTGGCCAAGAAAACGGCTGTTGTATTACTGCCTTATCAGCATTTTCAGTGGCTCAAAATGTTTTCCTCATGTTCAGAAACCACAGCATCAGAGAGGTTTCCACTGAGAAGATTTATCTGAATAAGCCATTTTAGTGATAAGGGAAGCACGAAACCCAACAGCTGCCCACACCCCCCCTTTTGGGTTTATGTTCTTAAGCCCCAGAGAGCTTCTTTTTCTTCTTTTTACAAACTAAGTCATGCTTCCCCCACCCCCTGACATATGTTTGATGCTTCCCAGAACTCCTTGCTTCTCCAGAAACTATTCCATAGGCAAGTCTGAGGTCCACTTAAACCAAACTCTGGCAAGAGGGAGAAATCACATGTTTCCTTCAGGACATAATGCAATGACAAAGCACGGGGATAGGTCTCTAGCAGCTGGGGCTAGAAATTGTTCATAAATGTTGTTAGGAAATTGGTGTCAGGGTAAATCCTAGGCCTCGTTTCCCCATGTTTGAGGGTGGCAGCATGTATCACAGGGGCTTGTAAGATTCTACCAGGAGAAAATAAACTTACTACTGTCACTTAGGAAATATATGTCCTCTTAAGAAACAAAAGAATGAAGCCATAAAATCAGTAGTGATTGGCTATAGACACATGAGCTATGTATTGCTGTTAGGTGTTAGTAAAAAGATCATCTAGACCCCATCTCAAAGATACTCTGGTCGTTATTTGAGATGAGGGCTATCTATCTTAAGGAATAAATAACCAAGAAGCAGCAAATGGGGTGCTCATTTTATGCTGGGATTGCAGCTAGATGTCATGTTTGCTGTTCTTGGGTCTGTAGGACCCCGTAAGAAGGGGCTGTTTATACCACAAATGGTATGCTAAATATATAAATAAATAAATTCAGCTTACTCATGGTAAAACTGCGGCATTGATTGGGCTGAAAAAACACTCATCTAGGAAATGCTTTTCAATTAGGAAATGTTTTTTGTAATGTGATCCACTCAGGAATTGCAATCCAAGAATCATTTTAGGATGGCTGCCTACCGCTGAGTATAGCAAATGGGCTGACTCGTTGGGGTTTGGGTTTTGGTTTTCTAGGAAGCTGTTTTGGCACCACGTAGACGTTGACCAACATTTTTAAGTAGACGATAGTCAACAGTATGGTCATGTTTAAGAGCTTGGGCTTTGCAAGCAAATAAACTTGAATTTGAAACCACAGGCTTTACTCATGAACTGGGTGCCTTTGCGATGTTATATGTAAAAGCAACAGCAATGACATTGTATTATAAAGAAATGTTAAGCATAAATAAAATTAAAGAAAATGTACAGTAAACTCTCATGTACCAATCACCCCACTTGCCAAATTGTCAACATTTTGAGCAAGTTTGTTAACCATGTTCTCAGCAGTAAAATGAGAATAATAATTCCCATGCCCGATAGCTAGTGGGAAGCAGCCGCGTAGCACAGGGAGATCAGCGCGGTGGTTTATGACCACCTAGAGGGGTGGGATAGGGAGAGTGGGAGGGAGACGCAAGAGGGAAGAGATATGGGAACATGTGTATATGTATAACTGATTCACTTTGTTATAAAGCAGAAACTAACACACCATTGTAAAGCAGTTATACTCCAATAAAGATGTTAAAAATAATAATAATAATAATAATTCCCATGCCCAAGAGTTCTTGTAAGGATTATAAAAGCAATAGTATATACGACCTTTTAGCACAGAGGCTGGCATGTAATAAATGCTTCAGAAGTTTATTCAAATGTAAACCAAGAATATCCTTGGTTTAAATATACAGCCACCTATGCTGAATGGAAAGTAGGCTCTTTGTGCTTTTACTGACCTTCAGGAACTTCACAAAACATACAGGCCCTTAGCATGAAGTGATTAGATCTTATATTTAAAAAGTAAACCCCCAAGTAGTACAGGAATCTGATGCTTAGCTAACTAGGTTTGAGTCTCAGTGAACATTCTAAATGACTCATGAAAGACAAAAACAGTTCCTTAGGGAGATGACATTGTCCCTGATAAAACAATGGGTACAATAAAACAAGAAGTTTATGGCTAGAAGATCTTACCCCAAGGAAAGAATATGCTTTTCCTTAGGTCTCAGGCCACCAGCACTAGGACTAAGAACACTCCTGCCATTTCCTTTTGGCTGGTCTCAAAAGTCTTCATGGTAGTCAGTGAAAGCATTATTTTGGTACCAAAAATAGTTGTTGCACTCTGGTTAGAATGAGAAACTTTTTGCCGAGCTTCAAGATTCAGAGTGATTAATTTGCAGAAAGCTCTCAAATGTCAATTAGATGGGGCTGGCCTGCTTGGAGAAGTGATAGGGAAGACTCGTTTTGGAAGATGAAGAATGAACTAAGTACCCATGCTGCTCTGCAGAGCATCTCAGAAGGTAACAATAAGAAAGGATAGTTTCACACTTGATTTGTGGGGACCGTTATGACCTTCAAAGAGTCAGTGGAGGGCTTCCCCAGTGGCGCAGTGGTTAAGAATCCGCCTGCCAATGCAGGGGACACGGGTTCGAGCCCTGGTCCGGGAAGATCCCACATGCTGTGGAGCAACGAAGCCCGTGAGCCACAACTACTGAGCCTGCGCTCTAGAGCTCGCGAGCCACAACTACTGAAGCCCGCGTGCCTAGAGCCGGTGCTCTGCAACAAGAGAAGCCACCGCAGTGAGAAGCCCATGCACCGAAACGAAGAGTGGCCCCCGCTCATTACAGCTAGAGAAAGCCCGCGCACAGCAACGAAGGCCCAACGCAGCCAAAAATAAATAAATAAAATAAATAAATTTATATTTCAAAAAAAAGAGAGTCGGTGGATAGGGTAAATAAAGATGTAGAATTATAAAATTCAGAACTAGAGTTTTTAAAATTTTGGACCCAACGGCAAGTTAATTTTAAAAGGGGAGTTGTACTATAGAGCACATGCTGTTAGGTCTCAGTTCTGCCACTTAAACTTTGTGACCTTGGGCAAATTTCTTAACCCATCCTAGCTTCAGTTTCCTTGTCTATAAAATGGGGATGATAATATTTTCCCTTCCATGAGGTTTTTACCAGGGTAAAAGAGATAACACAGGTAAATGCATGCATACTGCTTTAAAATACTAAAGGTAAAGGCTTACATCATCATCATCATCATCATCATCATCGTCATCATCATTATATTATTTTTCTCATGAGTTGATTAGTGATGCTACTGGATGGAGAAATTTTTCTGAGTAACAGTACTGTTGCCTCTAACTTGGCAATAGGTGGATGATGAACTTGATGTAGAAATCTTGATGCAATATTTTCATGGTTTCTTTGTCCCAAATTGCAGACAGTCCATGCATATATCACACCTCTTCTCTTTGGCATCTGACCTGTTCATTCTACTTTTACTTTAAACAATGAGTCAAGGCTGTACCTGGCAGGGTGGGAGTTTACAGACAACAACAAAGTCTGATTCTTTTGGTTTTGATCCTAGCCCAGGGCCTTTTACTAAGCAAGCGTTCAAAGCTGATATGTTAAATGAATGAACAAATGAATGAATGAATGAATGATATACATTTATATTGTCAATTCTGGGGTTTTTTTTTCCTTAGGGAAAAGTGTTAGGCCATGCTTTGTTTTTTCCTTACATTTGATTTATCTGCATATCTAAACAAAACCAACCTGTTCAATTAATGTATTTTCCCCTTGTTTTATAACCCACCTCTTTACTTGTTTTTATTTAAGTAGAAGCTAAACACTAAAAACTTGGGAGTATTTTATTTTATTTTTTAAAAATTTATTTTATTCAATTTGGATTCCTTTTATTTCTTTTTCTTGCCTAATTGCTCTAGTTGGGACTTCCAGTACTATGTTGAGTAGGAGTGGTGAGAGGGGGCACTCTTTTCTTGTTTCTGATCTTCAAGGAAAAGTTTTCAACCTTTCACTCTTGAGTATGATGTTGGCTGTGAGTTTGGCATGTATGGTCTTTATTATGTTCGAATATGTTTCTTTGATACTAATTTGTTGAGAGTTTTAAGATGAAATGATGCTGAGTTTTGTCAGGTGCTTTTTCTGCATCTATTGAAATGATCATATGATTTTTATCTTTCTTTTTTTAATGTAGTGTAGCACATGTACTGATTTGCGTATGTTGAACCATCCTTGCATCCTGGGGTTAAATCCCACTTGATCATAGTATATCAAGTGTGTGAAAATAAATTTCAGTAGTTTAAAAAAAAAAAATTTATTTTATTGAAGTAGAGTTAATTTACAATGTTGTGTTAATTTCTGCTGTACAGCAAAGTGATTCAGGTATATATATATTTATACACACATATACATGTATTCATATCTATCTATATATATATATATATATATACATTCTTTTTCATATTCTTTTCCATTATGGTTTATCACAGGATATTGAATATTGTTGCCTGTGCTATACAGTATGACCTTGTTGTTTACCCATTCTAAATATAATAGTTTACATCTCCTAACCCCAAACTCCCAATCTATTCCTCCCACCTCACCTCCCCCTTTGGGAGTATTTTATTTTAAAAAGCAACTTCAGCGTGCTCTTTTTTTTGGAAGAGTACAATATTGATTGAAAAAGGCACAATCCAAAGTGAATGAATTTAAAAGTGTAATGGATTTTAAAGTTCTTTAAAGGGACTAGTGTAGAAAAGCCCAAATAAATACTCAGGATTTAAGGATACGTTTTGGAAAACAATTCCATTTTGTAGGATTGCTCTTCATCCCTCTTCTTGGTGTTTGCTCAGCCCACTGCAGTCACGATAACAATGTGTGAATTGCTTAGCATGAGTTAGGCACTGTGACCAACAGTTAATCCTTTACAACCATATTTTAGGGTATGTATCCTTACACTTATTTTATCCATGAATAAAAAATGAGTCTCAGAGAGACTGAACATCTTGTCCAAGATTACACAGCGAGAATTTGTAGAGCTAAGGTTTGTGTCCTAATCTAGCTGGCTCTGAATCCCAAACTTGAAGTTTGCTGTTGAACAGGGAGTAATTTGGGCCAGAGGAAAAAAAAAATTTCCCCCATAGACATTCAGATAGACTCTCATATAAGTAAAGGATTTCTGTGATCTTTAACGTTCCATTGCTTTTACCTTCTGCTGCCGAGTCAGCAGATCTTCCCATGATTGTCCATTCTCCAAAGGTAATTGGCCAATGAAAGAAAGGAAAGCAAAACCTAGGGCCTAGCATTCTTGAGATCACCTGTAATGAAAAATAAGAGATGGAATCTTTCTTGATAAAGAGTAGGTAAATTTTTGCAACTATTCGGTGGGTTGGTACAACAGATAAACAATGAATATGGTACTTAATAAAAATGTAATGAGACTGGAAGGCAAATTGGAGTGGTAGGAAGGGTAAATGAGAGGTAAAAAAGGAAAGAGTGAACTCTTGATTCATTTGGCAGTAAATGGGGAGGGGAAGTAATGGGTTTGGCCCATCACTGGGGCGGGAAGAGATTGAAAATAATACCAACTGAAGGTTGGGGATGAAACACTCTGTCCTTCCAATTTCTGCTATAGCCTGGCCCCCATCTCTTCTCTCTCCCTTTGCCATATTAGCTGTCATCATAGTGAGGTCTGCCTTCTTAAGCCAACAGACATTCCTCATCTTAGTTGACCTCTGAGAAGCACCTGCATTACTGCCTACTGTTGCCTCCCGTCCCTTGGCTTCAGGGCACAATTCTCTTTGATTTGGGTCCTATTACTTCTTGTCTCTCTCCTTTTTTGGCTCACCTTCTACTAGCCATTAAATGTTGGAGGCCCTAGATCCTCTGCTCCTCTTATCCTAATTTCTCTCCCTGGTGATTTCATCCACTCCCACGGTTTCATATCTCACGTACACTCAGATAACTCCCAATTTTTATCTCCAGTCTTGATCTCGCGACTTAACTCCAGACTCTTAAATTAGCTGTCTGCTTGCCATCTTTTGAATGCCTCAAAGGTACCTCACAGTCAGCAAGCCTGAGACTGAGCTCATCATCTTTTCCTCCAGGCATGGTCCTCTGTCCAGGGTCCCTCAGTGAATAGCACCAGTGTCTGTCTAGTTGCTCAAGCAGAAACCAAGGAATAATTCTCTCCCATAACCCTCCTATTCACCACCCTGTCCTATAGATTTCATGCTCTCAAATCTATCTACTTCTCTCCATCTCCACTGCTGTCAACCTAGTCCAAGCCACGATGATCTCTTTCCTGAACGACTGCAGCATTCCTTCTGACTGGTCTATTTGCATCCATACTGGTCTCCCTACGTAGTCTTTTCTCCACCCTGTGAGTAGTCCACCCTGCAACTCTAGTTGACTTTTTATTTTTCAAAAGATGAATTGGGTCATATCACCTTCATGTAAAAATCCTTCAATAATTTTTCATTCTCCTTAGTGTAGAATCAAAAAAATTCATCTCCTGGCCCACCAGGTGCTGTATAGTCTAGGGCAGTCGTTCTCAAATTGTAGTCTCAGAATGCATCAGCATCACACCAGTGTGTGTTTTGAAATGCAAAGTTTTGGGCCCCACCCCAAATCTCATGAATTGGAAACTCTGGGGATGGAATCCAGCAGATAGTGTTTTAACAAGTACTCCAGATGATTCTGATGTGTATACTCAGGTTTGAAAACCACTGCTCTGGAGCCTACCTACCATTCTGGCTCTATTTGACTTCGTGCTCTCATCATTCTAGCCTCTACAGCTTTCTTTCATTCCCCACTTTTGCACTATGTTTCTTTCTACCACAGGGCCTTTGAACAGCTTTTTCTTGAAAGCCTTTCTCTCTCCTCCTTCCCTGGTTAATATCTACTCTTCCTTCAGGCCTTAGCTCAAGAAAGCTGACAACGACTAATTCCTCCTAATACCGTATACTACTCCTGTGTAGTGCTTAAAACAGTTGGTTTTTTTTTTATATATATATGTATGGTTACTGGTTAACATCTGTCTCCCCACTAGACTGTAAACTCCAAAAGGATTGGGACAAGATCTGTTTTTGCTTGCTGTTGTCTGCAGTGTCTGGTACTAGAATAGAGCCCGTGCTCAGATGTTTGTTGAATGAATGAGTACACAAATGAATGAATATTTCCTTTCAGTATCTGGATACTGTTTGAGAGCACAGACAGCCTGGAATTCCCATGGTCAGCTCCCATTCCTCTCATTTTCTAAAATGGGGATACCTACCTCATGGGTTTGTTGAGACAGTTAAATGAGGTAATTCATGGACAAAACCTAGCACCAGGCCAGGCACACAAGTCCTTGATAAATGTGAGCTCTAACCATCATTATTATTACGACTCCACTGTTATTATTATCATTTCCAGTTTCCAAAATCTCCTTGAATCATAATGATGGAGTGTAGCTAAAACTAAACAGTATAGTTCTTGACAAGAATATACATTTTTGAACTATAAGATGAAAACCAATGCCTGTGCAGTGTCTCAGGTTTTTTTTTCCCCCCAAAAGCTATTCATCTCCCAGAATATTTACTCCAGGAAATTCTGATTAGCCTTGTTATTAGTTTCTAATGTCATTCATTTATTTCCTTGGCAAATAATTAAGGAGTGCCTAAACGTACCGAGCTGGGTTCTGGAGATGTGGTAGTGACCAAGAGGGTTGTGTTCCTTATAGAGTTGACAGTCTAGTGGGGAAAAAGGTATTAACAGCCCAGCAAGGAAATATTTCACCACAGTGGCCATAAATACTATGGAGAAGCACAAGGTCCCACTTCTGTGTGAACTCAGGAGGCTAAGCCATAATGGGGAGGGGAGTTTTCATTCCTAGGCCCACCTTTGACCCTCAGGTAGAAGCTGCCTGTGCACAAACCAGGCCAACCATTTGGTGTAGGTGGTGGCCTGTGATGCAAACCAAGTAGGTGAAGTGGATGTTTCTCTCCTATTCTGAATCACACTGGTCTCTGTATGTGTTAATTCTGTGTTGTTCTTACAAACAAGGTTTCCATGAAAACCAGCTAAAAGGGGAACAAAAGGCAAAGGCCAGCTGGGAAGCCTGCATTGTTAACGTGTTTCCCAGGTGCTTTATATGCAGACTTAGTGGTTAGGAACTATTCCTTTTTAGGCTCTCTGGCTGATTTTCCTTTGGCTGGCTCTGATTTCTTTACCTCCTGAACACCTGGGGCCAAGACTCCTTTTCGGAGCAGTTTGAAAGCCATCCTTTCTTTTTCTCTTTACTCAGTTTGGTCCAGGTCTTAATCTTTGAACAGCATCAGCTATTCATTGCCATTTGACAACGCTGGGGTTGGAGGATCCAGCGTTTTCCAAGGCAGGTCTTGCTTTACCATTGGTGATCCAGTGAGCCTGTCAGCAAGACTGGCTCTAAATCATCCAGGCTCAATTAGTTTATTTCAAAGAAATACCCAGGTGTTGTTTGACCTTCAAACATATGGACTGCTGGAATAAATGAAAGTCTCGCCTGTTCCCATCATGCCGAGGGAGCTGGATGGGGTAATTCTTTTTTGTAGTCTCTGAGTTTTGTGAAGGGGTTATTAGGTTTGGGCTCAGTGAGTTATTTACTTTAGCAATATGCTTGGCGGTGGGCTGCCTTTGCTGAGACAACAGCCAGGTGTGAGTTGTCACCAAGTACTACTAGAATGGTACAGAGGTATGGAGAAGAATTGGGCCACATAGCTGGGGCCTGAGCTCTGAGGCTTGAGGGAAACAGCCTGGGGTACTGTCGGAAGCAGTAAGGTGGGCGTCCAGCTGAGCTCTGTATCCAGGGCTGAGCAGCTCTCCACAGCAGGAGAGAATTGGTCCCTGGGTTCTTCTTGCCTTTTCCTAGCATGGGGGGTGATGACCATCCTCTCAGACTCTGACTCCTGACTTGACACCCTCAGGCTTTCTTTGGTCTTGTTCAAGAGGCCAGCCTACCCAGAATCCTCAGAGCTTAGCAGAACTTAGCAGAACAGCCTATGTTTTTGCAGCCTGAACAGTTTCTAAGAATTGGGGCGAGGTTGAAAAGCATTGTCCTGTGGCCGAGAGCGAGGTTTTTGGAGTTAGAAAGATGTACTTTCAAATCACGGCCCATCCTACTTGCTAACTGTGTGACATCAGGCACGTGACTTCACTTCTCTGAGCCCAGATGTCTCAGGTATACAGTGGAGCTGATAATTTTTATTTTAGCCTTTTACAAAATATGTTTAAAAGATATTTTAATATTCATCCAACTAAAAAGAGATTTAATGGTCAAGTACATTTGAAAAACCCTTTAGACTCTTTTCCTCTATTTTGGATTTGATACTGCCTATTGTCAGATTAAAGTTCCTGAGAAGTTCTGAAGGAAAAAAACCTGTTTAACTTTGTTTAATCCAAAATGTCAAAATATATTTGAGTTCATGAGCTCTTTTTCTTTTCTTTTGTAGAAAATGGGAGCAGTGTTTCATGAAATACAAATGACCTCATAGGATTGTTGGAAGAGTTAATAAGAACTTACGAAAAATGCTTCCCATGGTGCCTGGCCCAGAGTAAGTACTCAAGAGTAGCGAGTATTGTATGATTATTATTGTATGATTATTGTTAATGAGGGGTTTTGGTCCCCAAAACATAAAACTCTAAATTGGATATATCTGGTTTTTAATCACAAGCCCTTTATTAGTGTTTACCAGTTGGAAATTTACAGATTTCAGCTGTCAGTGATGGCTAATGGTTGTGATTTATTTAGTGCCTACCACGTTCCAGGGTGCATTTTAGGTACTTTACCAAATCGTTGCTATATTTGATGGTCATAACTATTCAGCAAGGTAGGTTTTATGCTTTCATTTGTAAATGTCAGCACTGAGGCTTGAAGATGGCATGTGTCCAGCCCAAGGTTATGTAGAGACTCTGCTGTGGAATTGGGAATTTAGCTTGGATTTGTTTGGCCCAAAGCCCTTTATTATTCTCTGTTGGCATTCTGTAAATCTACAGGGGTCTGTGAAAGCACCAGTGATGTGAAAGAAATTTGCAGTAAGTCTAATAGAAACCAGACACTTGGCCACCACGAGGCACTGGAGGACAGTATGTTGGGAGATCACCCTCCTGCCCTACCAAGGATCTTTCCTTTATGGAATCCACCTTGCTCTCTCACCTGCAGTGGTTGGCCTTGCAGTGGTTGTTCCCTTGGCCGAAAGCATTCTTCCTGTGTCTCCTTGCTTGGTTATCTCTCAGTCACCCTGCAGTCCTTTTACTTGCCTATCTCCCCATCAAACTGTGAGCAGGGACCAAGTCGTGGTCAGTGTTGTATCCCCAGCATGTAACACACTGTATTCTATAGTTACGTATTGATGAATGAATGCTGTCAATTCAGAACCTATATAAGAAAATGATTTATGCCTTAGAGTAATAAAGAGTGGGAAAATAAGTTTATTATTTAGTAAGTACCATCTGTTTGATATATAAGAGTCTCAAAACACTGTTTCATGGAGATTTGGGCAGTAAAAATGTTGACAATTCCTGTGCAGAACAAGGCCTGCTACTAAACTGTAAGGAAGGTTTTTTACCACCTTGGAGATTGTTGAAGGTGACAGCCTCTTTTTGCTGAGTATTGAGGGCGTCTGTAGAACGTTGTCCAGTTCAGCAGTTTCAGAAACACTTTTTAACAGACCCCTGTGTTCAGGGAAGGGTGGTGTTTATGATTCAGCTCAGGGAAACCAATTCACTCGAATGCCAGTCAATTATCATGGTTACTGTCTGTGAAATGCCTTCTTTTACCAAGCTGTGTCCTAGGCATATTACACATCACCTCTCATTTTTATGGCACGACTCCAAAGTACTGGGTATTATTCCCATTACAAATGAGGAAGCACAGCCTCTGAGAAGCTTTGCAACTTGCCAGAGACAGCCAGCTAGAAAGCAGTGGGGCAAGGATGTAAATCCAGGTCTGTCTGTGTCCGAAATCCATTTTGCCCCCTTAGGCCACCTTGACATCTGAGATGGGAGCTATGGGAGCTCCACTGGCAATGTGATCAGTATTGGACATTAATGAGCAAGTTCCCCCTGGAACTTTGCAGCAGAAAGATGCCTAGTGACCTTAAAGCAAAAATCAAAGCAAGTGTTGCTTTAAAGCTTTGTACATCCAGCCTATTCTGGCTACTGTGTCATCTTCCTCAATTTCATGAACATTTTGATAGTGATAAAAAAGGAATAGTTCTCAATATCAGAACACCTGTTTCCTTGGTGTTCCTCTGCATCCATGCTTCGCCTTTGAGATCAAATCCTCCTTATGGTCCATGTCTCTCATTGTTTGAAAATACCTGGTGTCAGGCTTCTTCAAGTTTGACATTAGCTTCTTTTTTTGTATGCAGGGAGTTACCCTGATTTTAAGAGCGAGATTGACTGTCTCAAAGGTTGATGGATTATTTCCTGCAAAGATCTCCACAGATGAATGCTTTGATGCATTTTATTCTGATCTTACCTGTTTCATGGCATATCTGGCAGGAAAGGAGAAGAGAGGAAATTGATTCCCTTGAGCACAGCCTCCGAGAGTGGCATGTTTTCAATCATATATTATGATAATATATTGATGAGATAGTTGTTTTGGTTAAAAGGAAAAAAATGTTGGGGAAGCAACACTAATGCAAAGGGCTTTAGTGTTGAATACGTGGTTGAAACATCAATGACGGGATGATGGGAAATGAGAAAAGATAACCAGAGCTGTCAGCATTTGTGATGCTTCCTCTTCACCCACAAATGCCACAAGCATCCTTTTCCAAACTTAAGCCCCATGATGTTGGAATCTGGCAATGCTGGCTGTCTGGTTGTGACCAGTGGAGGAGCTAAAGTGTGTCAAGTATCTGGCACCAGGGCACACAGCACGAAATAAGAAGGGGGGATATTTATTCTATTTCAGTTCCATGAGGTGATCTATTCTAGTCTGACTTCTACATTCTAAAAGTATAATTCGATACTTGGGACTCCTTTTGATTAACTGGATTTCCAGGGGCCAATTCCTGAGAGAGTGAGCATCCCCAGGGCTCTTTCCTATAAATGAAGGGACTCATCCTTCCATCACAGGGTTTTTCAAAAGTTTGGTCTAAGGACCAGTGCATGAGATTCACTTGGGGCACTTTTTAAAAAAATGTTCCCACCTCACACCTATATACCTACATTTCAGAGGCTGAGGCATTAGTTTCTTTCTTTCTTTCCTTTTTTTTTTTGCATAAGTTTCTATGATTTTAACAAGCTCCTCAGATGGTTCTTCTCAGAAAATTTTTAGCTTTAAAATGACCATCTGCAAGAGGCCAGGGTTCAAAGGAGGCAGGAGCTGAGAGAGCCCTGGGAGATCATACAGTCAGTTAATTCCTATCATTTCACAGAGGAGGAAACTGAGGCACAGAGACGCACCAAAGTTGGGGATGGAGCTCAGGGAAGACCTGAATGTAGGCTTTTCAGAGCTCTTCCAGACTCTGAGGGCAAAAATCATTTCGCTACACTAAAGGTGACATTCCCTTTTTCTGCCGGGAAGTGGAATTGCTTTATAAGGCTGTAATTTATAAGGAAAAAATGGTAACTTATTTGCCCCGGCAGTGCCATCCTCTTTTAGAGTCTCAAATAGTAACATTTCAATTAACTTACTGAAAATTCCTTTGTGATTCCCCGTTGTCTTGAGAGTGGGTTTCAAATGGTGGATAAGCCCGTATCTGTGATTACCACTCACATCTCCAAATATCTTCCACCCGTCCACTCTCCTCTACCTCCTTTGCATTCTACTCTCCAGATATTCTCAACTGTTTTCAGTTCACCAGATGAGCCATATTCCTCCTTCTGGAGGGTTAGCACATGCTATTATTCTCTCTACACTATTTTTCCTAGAAAAGCTGTCTTCATCTTTCAATTGTCAGATGTCAGTGTATATTTCCCCTCCCCCGGGAACCTCCCAAGTGTGGGTAACAGACACTACCTGGTAACCTATACAACCCTTTTCAAATTAATTGATATTGTATTGCAGTTGTTATGGTGCTTTTCTCCTTAACTATATTTTAAGCTCTGAAGGACAGGAGTCATGTTTGGTATCGTAGCACACATAGTAGGTAGTGCCTGATCGAAGGAGGCACTCAATAAACTATACACGACATAAATGGCGGGATGATCTTGAGGTTCACGTACCAAACTGCTCAAGCAGATCATGTCTGCCTGGAATAGAGGATGACATTAGTCAGTGGTAGTAGGTGAGATGGGTTAGGGCAAGCTGAGCTCGATCCTGAAAGGCTTTGGTTTGAGTTGAAGATGTCAGCTCAGCCTGGACCTGGTCACTGCTAATGATTGATTGATGGGGGGTTTGTGAGGAAGATTCCATGGCAGCAGCAAGGAGCATGGGTGGGAGTGAGAAGAGGCTAGAAACCACGTGAGAATTATGATGTGGCTACAGTCGTCCAGGCTCAAGGCAGTGAGAGTCAGGAGCAGCCTAGAGCCAGTGGGGATGATGAAAAATGAGTGAATCCCAGAAATGCTGCCGTCAAAGAGTCAAGAGTACTTGGTAGAAGAGTCAAAGATCCTTCCCAGGGGGACCTTTCTTCTTTCACTGATTTGTTACTTTATTAATTCAACAAATGTTGCTTGAGGTATGAGGCCCTGGGACTATACCAGTGAGTAAAATAGACATGCTCCTTGCTCTCCTGTAAGTGAATGAGACAGATAACAGATAAGTAAACAAACCAAAGAAGAGCTGCCTAATGTAAACGTTTAGTAGGCAATGAACTTCATGAGTCAAATTAAATAATTCCTGTAAAGCACTTGGCACAGTGCTTAGTATATAGTAAAAACCCAATAAGTATTATGAAGTCTGTCTCCCCCACCATTCTCTAATAAAAATTTTAAAATTTCCTCTTATGTCTCACAACTATTTTTGAAAATTTACTTTATTGAAGTATAGTTGATTTACAATCTTGTATTAATTTCTGCTGTACAGCAAAGTGATTCAGTTATATATATATGTGTGATTCAGTTATATACATTTTTTTCATATTCTTTTCCATTATAGTTTATCATAGGATATTGAATATAGAATCCTGTGCTTTACAGTGGGACCTTGTTGTTTATCTATTCTATGTATAATAGTTTGCATCTGCTAATCCCAAACTCCCAATTCATCCCTCCCTCACACCCTCTTCACCTTGGCAACCATAGGTCTGTTCCTTCTCTCTGTGTCACTGAAAACTATTAAATGAATCATGACAATGGCTACCATACATCAAGTACCTATTCCATAGCAAGTTCTGTGTTGTAGGCTTTGCATGTATTAACTTCTCCTTATAACCACCTTTGCAAGATAGTTATGATTGTCTTCTTTTTTTCAGATAAGGAATCGGAAGCTAAAGAGAGTTAATCAATTTCCTTAAATTCCCAGAGCTAGTGAGCTGAAAACCCTAGGTGTGCCCAACTCCCAAATTCCATTCTCTTTCCATTGTCACAATGGATCTATTGCCAACCAGTGTTACAACAGTCTGCTTTATAGTGAATCTGGCAGTCTCTTTAGACCTATCTATTCGTTCAAGTAACTGAAATACCTAGTAAGTGTTAAGGAGTATATTGAAGCAATTACTTATGACTCAGTTACCCACCTCCAAGTATGGCCAACTGTATGGTCCTTCCCTGCCTTCCAATGAGCATCTTTGAATTAGGAGGAAATTTCAATACAGTCATCTTGTAACTTTCAAAAAAAAAAAAGTGTTCATTTATTTATTTCTGTATTTTTAGAAATCTTAGGCTATAGAGAAAGCACCTATAATGTTGTTCAACTCAGATTCTGGGTGTTCACAGTGTTAGGATGAAGAGTCTAAGCTTTGCAGATTTGGTTGAAGTCTTTCCTTTGCCACTTACTGGACTATGAAATTGAACAGATCTCTTAACGCACTCTCAGCTATATTATTATTATTTATAAATGATGAAGAAATAGGAGGGTAGTAATAGCACCTATCGAATAGGGTGTATCTGGGACTGAATTAGTGAAAGTAAGTGAAGTGTGTTCTTAACTGGTGGCAGTTTTGCTCCCCCAGGAGATATTTAGCAATGTCTAGTGACATTTTGGTTGTCACAACTGGGCGAGTGCTACTGGCACCTAGTGAGTAGTGACTAAGGATGATTTGAAACATCCTACAGCGCAGAGACTGTTTCCTCAGCAGAGAATTATCTAGCCAAAGTGCTAGTAGTGCCGAGGTTAAGAAACGGTGTATATCCTAATAGCTGTTGTGTTGCCATAAAAAAAAAAAATCCTAAAATCATCCAGGAATATGGAACACTTGGAAAATCCCTTTGGAAGAACTGAGATTATGACATACGGATGAAAATACATCTGGGGTATTGACTAAATATTTTCCTTTTCATCTAAAAATTTTGAAGTCAGGAACTAGATATTTCCATGTGTCCACCTGGGTTGTGGGGTGGTGAGGATTTTTTGTCAGTTGTTTAGGAGTTGCATAAAGCTGAATACGCATCTGATGTCAAGCTCTGTTTTTTTCATTTCAGGAGTAGTTTATCCTACACTATTCCTTGTGGAAAGGGAGGTTTATTTGTTTTTATGTATTTTTTTTTCTTTGTAACTTTAAAGCATCTTGAATTATTAAACCAGTTATTTTCCAGGCCTGCAAATGTTTTCAGCATGTGGCCCTAAGTTTCCCTGAGTCAGCACATAGTCCTGCATCTCGGAAGACCTTAGTTGGTCAGAACCATTCCTTTAAGATGGTGGTATTTTTCTTTGGGGTCGGGATTTTCGAGGTGCTCATTCTGATACAAGAGGGCGCGTGTTTCTCCCAGACCCCCACATTCAAGGTTGTGGTGGGAATTCTGCTCAGGGCTTAGGGGTATGTATCACCATTTCAGACTAGAGAGGAGAATTAAGAGGAGAAACTCAAGTGGCCATTTAATATCTTCCCCTGATGTTAGACTCTTGCTTACTTCTAGCCAGGAGCCAAACCATAAGGTAAATGCTCCAGCCCACATTTTACCAGTGACCATAAGAAAGTACTTTGAGTTACCACTGAAAAATTATTTTTTTCTGCTTTGAAGCCAAATGCTTTTATAAGAGGCAGAAAAAGAAAAAAACCCACCGAAGTCAAATTGATGAAAACCAATCAAAATATGACCTTGTGTGACTGATACAGCTATCCTGGCCGGTCCCAAAATACTGATGGCATCTTCGGGCATGGTGCTCAACACTGATGGAATTAGATTTCTGTGACAACTGCTTGGAAGCTGCAGTCCTGCACCACACATTTCCTGAGTATATTACTGACAAAGATCAGACCTGTTTTGTTCATTACCAGGAAGCAGCAAAGAAGGCTGAAAGGCTCTCTACAGCCAGTACAGGCTGACTTTTAAACAAATGTCCTCAAAGCTCGTGAATACATCATGTAGGGGCCGAGGCCTTGGGGAAGGTATCTTTCATGAAAACTCCGTGGACATCTCTGCTGAAGTCACTGGCCCCTAGATGTTGGAGAGCCTCCCACCTACATCTGTTCAGTTAGTAAGCACTTAGAGATGATGGTTTGCTCTTAAGGAATAAATATGTGTTCATTCTTGATTTTTATCTTAAGCTATATTTACTGATACAGAGCCCAGAGAAAGAAAATTTTTTCTTTATGTCAAGAAACCTGAATTCTGCATAATGAAATCATGAGATTATACTCTGTGAAGCCTGAAAAGGACCTACCTCATCACTGGACTCAGTTTTACGGGGAGGCTCCTAAGATCCCAAGCTAATGATGGCTGAAGGGGGGGGATAAGAGCCCCAGCTAGAGGTCTTTGGGCTACAAAACATGTGGCAGCCGAGCCCTTACTATTCACTCTTCTCTTTGTTGCTTTCGTCCAAGGCTAGACTGCCCAGCTCTTGCTTCTCCTGATATTTCTCACAGTTCATTTGTAACCCCTGCCCCTCCCCCTGTCTGACTTTGAAGAACCTGAATTCATTTAGGCTGTGATTAGTGGTAATTACGTACCTGTCAGACCCCAGCTGGACTGCATCACCAAAGCTGAGTCACATAGCTTTGCTTCCAGTGACTGCTTCCAAACAATTAAATCAGAGAAGCACCTGTGTAAATATGCAATATTTGGCGATAAGAAAATGATGAGGCAAGAGAAACTGAGCAGAACTGGTGAAAAATAGTGAATATTTTCCCCTGGGGGTTTTCACACATGCCTTTAAGCATCTCCATTCTCAAGAGCAAGGTCAGGTTACTTTCCCACCCTTCCCATACTTTGTGGGGTTTTTTTTGGAAGACATAGCTAATCTGATATCACCAGATGTGATTTGTTTGCAAACATTAAAATTGTAAGGTAATCCTCTCATAAGTACGCTGAAAGACAAGTTGAAATAGGGTGAAGGACTAACCAGTAGTTTTCTTTTCCCAAGCCAAAATGTCTATCTGAATAGATAAGCTGACAATTGAAGCTCATCTTGGACAATGACATCTGTTCTTCTTTGTATTTAGGGCTTCCGTGATGGGAGTTAAAGCTTAGGATGGTGGAAAGAGCAAGAGCTTTTGTAATCAGATAGACCAGGAGATGAATCCCAACATCACCACCTAGTAACTGTGTGACCTTGAACGTGTTTTGAGCCTTAGGCTCCAAATTTGTAAAAAGGACATAATTCCTGACCTTACATGCCATGCCACATGTAAAGTGCCAATCTCAGTGCCTGCTTAGCAAACATTCACTCTGCCCCACTTCATAATAGTAGACCAGAAAAATACATCATCTTTGACCTGGTTGCCATTCAATAAGCCACAGTTAAACTATTAGTGATTTTTGTTTTAACATCTTTATTGGAGTATAATTGATTTACAATGGTGTGTTAGTTTCTGCTGTATAACAAAGTGAATCAGCTATACATATACATATATCACCATATCTCCTCCCTCTTGCGTCTCCCTCCCACCCTCCCTATCCCACCCCTCTAGGTGGTAACAAAGCCCCGAGCTGATCTCCCTGTGCTATGTGGCTGCTTCCCACTAGCTATCTATTTTATATTTGGTAGTGTATATATGTCCATGCCACTCTCTCACTTTGTCCCAGCTTACCTTTCCCCTTCACCGTGTCCTCAAGTCCATTCTCCAGTACGTTGGCATCTTTATTCCCATCCTACTCCTAGGTTTTTCATGACCTTTTTTTAATTGAGAGTCCATATATATGTGTTAGCATACGGTATTTGTTTTTCTCTTTCTGACTTACTTCACTCTGTATGACAGACTCTAGGTCCATCCACCTCACTACAAATAACTCAATTTCGTTTCTTTTTATGGCTGAGTAATATTCCATTGTATATATGTGCCACATCTTCTTTATCCATTCATCTGTCGATGGACACTTAGGTTGCTTCCATGTCCTGGCTATTGTAAATAGAGCTGCAATGAACATTGTGGTATATGACTCTTTTTGAATTATGGTTTTCTCTGGGTATATGCCCAGTAGTGGGATTGCTGGGTTGTATGGTAGTTCTATTTTTAGTTTTCTAAGGGACCTCCATACTGTTCTCCATAGTGGCTGTATCAATTTACATTCCCACCAACAGTGCAAGAGGGTTCTCTTTTCTCCACACCCTCTCCAGCATTTATCATTTGTAGATTTTTTGATGATGGCCATTCTGGCTGGTGTGAGGTGATACTTCATTGTAGTTTTGATTTGCAATTCTCTAATGATTAGTGATGTTGAGCATCCTTTCATGTGTTAGTTGGCAATCTGTATACCTTCTTTGGAGAAATGTCTATTTAGGTCTTCTGCCCATTTTTGGATTGGGTGGTTTGTTTTTTTGATATTGAGCTGCATGAGCTGCTTATGAATTTTGGACATTAATCCTTTGTCAGTTGCTTCATTTGCAAATAATTTCTCCCATTCTGAGGGTTGTCTTTTTGTCTTATGGTTTCCTTGGCTGTGCAAAAGCTTTTAAGTTTCATTAGGTCCTATTTGTTTATTTTTGTTTTCATTTCCATTTCTCTAGGAGGTGGGTCAAAAAGGATCTTGCTGTGATTTATGTCATAGAATGTTCTGCCTATGTTTTCCTCTAAGAGTTTGATAGTGTCTGGCCTTACCTTTAGGTCTTTTATCCGTTTTGAGTTTATTTTTGTGTATGGTGTTAGGGAGTGTTCTAATTTCATTCTTTTACATGTAGCTGTCCAGTTTTCCCAGCACCATTTATTGAAGAGGCTGTCTTTTCTCCATTGTATATTCTTGCCTCCTTTTTCAAAAATAAGGTGACCATAAGTGCGTTGGTTTTTCTCTGAGCTTTCTATCCTGTCATTGATCTATGTTTCTGTTTTTGTGCCAGTACCATACTGTCTTGATTACTGTAGCTTTGTAGTATTGTCTGAAGTCCAGGAGCCTGATTCCTCCAGCTCCGTTTTTCTTTCTCAAGATTGCTTTGGCTTTTTGGGGTCTTTTGGGTTTCCATACAAATTGTGAAATTTTTTGTTCTAGTTCTGTGAAAAGTGCTGTTGGTAGTTTGATAGGGATTGCATTGCATCTGTAGATTGCTTTGGGTAGTATAGTCATTTTCACAATGTTGATTCTTCCAGTCCAAGAACATGGTATATCTCTCCATGTGTTTGTATCATCTTTAATTTCTTTCATCAGTGTCTTATAGTTTTCTGCATACAGGGTCTTTTGTCTCCTTAGGTAGGTTTATTCCTAGGTATTTTTTTCTTTTTGTTGCAATGGTAAATGGGAGTGTTTCCTTAATTTCACTTTCAGATTTTTCATCATTAGTGTATATGAATGCAAGAGATTTCTGTGCATCAATTTTGTATCCTGCTACTTTACCAGATTCATTGATTAGCTCTAGTAGTTTTCTGGTAGCATCTTTAAGATTCTCTATGTATACTATCATGTCATCTGCAAACAGTGACAGCTCTACTTCTTCTTTTCCAATTTGGATTCCTTTTATTTCTTTTTCTTCTTTGATTGCTGTGGCTAAAACTTCCAAAACTATGTTGAATAATAGTGGTGAGAGTGGACAACCTTGTCTTGTTCCTGATCTTAGAGGAAATGGTTTCAGTTTTTCATCATTGAGAACGATGTTGGCTGTGGGTTTGTCATATATGGCCTTTATTATGTTGAGATAAGTTCCCTCTATGCCTACTTTCTGGAGGGTTTTTACCATAAATGGGTGTTGAATTTTATTGAATGCTTTTTCTGCATCTATTGAGATGATCATATGGTTTTTATCCTTCAGTTTGTTTATACGGTGTATCACATTGATTGATTTGCATATATTGAAGAATCCTTGCATTCCTGTGACAAACCCCACTTGATCATGGTGTATGATCCTTTTAATGTGCTGTTGGATTCTGTTAGCTAGTATTTTTTTTGAGGATTTTTGCGTCTATGTTCATCAGTGATATTGGCCTGTAGTTTTCTTTTTTTGTGACATCTTTGTCTGGTTTTGGTATCAGGGTGATGGTGGCCTCGTAGAATTAGTTTGGGAGTGTTCCTCCCTCTGCTATATTTTGGAAGAGTTTGAGAAGGATAGGTGTCATCTCTTCTCTAAATGTTTGATAGAATTCGCCTGTGAAGCCATCTGGTTCTGGGCTTTTGTTTGTTGGAAGATTTTTAATCAGAGTCTCAATTTCAGTGCTTGCGATTGGTCTGTTTCTATTTGCTATTTCTTCCTGGTTCAGTCTCGGAAGGTTGTGCTTTTCTAAGAATTTGTCCATTTCTTCCAGGTTGTCCATTTTATTGGCATAGAGTTGCTTGTAGTAATCTCTCATGATCCTTTGTATTTCTGCAGTGTCAGTTGTTACTTCTCCTTTTTCATTTCTAATTCTATTGATTTGAGTCTTCTCCCTTTTTTTCCTGATGAGTCTGGCTAATTATTTATCGATTTTGTTTATCTTCACAAAGAACCAGCTTTTAGTTTTATTGATCTTTGCTATTGTTTCCTTCATTTCTTTTTCATTTATTTCTGATCTGATCTTCATGATTTTTTTCCTTCTGCTAACTTTGGGGTTCTTTTGTTCTTCTTTCTCTCATTGCTTTAGGTGTAAGTTTAGGTTGTTTATTTGAGATGTTTCTTGTTTCTTGAGGTAGGATTGTATTGCTATAAACTTCCCTCTTAGAACTGCTTTTGCTGCATCCCATTGGTTTTGGGTCGTCGTGTTTTCATTGTCATTTGTTTCTAGGTATTTTTTGAATTTCTCAGTGATCTCTTGGTTATTTAGTAGAGTATTGTTTATCCTCCATGTATTTGTATTTTTTACAGGTTTTTTCTTGTAATTGATATCTAGTCTCATGGCATTGTGGTCAGAAAAGATGCTTGATACGATTTCAGTTTTCTTAAATTTACCGAGGCTTGATTTGTGACCCAAGATATGATCTGTCCCAGAGAATGTTCCATGAGCTCTTGAGAAGAAAGTGTATTCTGTTGTTTTGGGATGGAATGTCCTATAAATATCAATTAAGTCCATCTTGTTTAGTGTATCATTTAAAGCTTGTGTTTCCTTATTTATTTTCATATGATCTGTCCATTGGTGAAAGTGGGGTGTTAAACTCCCCTACTATTATTGTGTTACTGTTGGTTTCCCCTTTTATGGCTGTTAGCATTTGCCTTATGTATTGAGGTGCTCCTATGTTGGGTGCATAAATATTTACGGTTGTTATATCTTCTTCTTGGATTGATCCTTTGATCATTATGTAGTGTCCTTCTTTGTCTCTTGTAATAGCCTTTATTTTGAAGTCTATTTTGTCTGATATGAGAATTGCTACTCTAGCTTTCTTTTGATTTCCATTTGCATGGAATATCTTTTTCCGTCCCCTCCCTTTCAGTCTGTATGTGTCTCTAGGTCTGAAGTGGGTCTCTTGTAGACAGCATATATACGGGTCTCGTTTTGTATCCATTCACCCAGTCTATGTCTTTTGGTTGGAGCATTTAATCCATTTACATTTAAGGTAATTATCAATTTTTATGTTCCTATTCCCATTTTCTTAATTGTTTTGGGTTTGTTATTGTAGATCTTTTCCTTCTCTTGTGTTTCCTGCCTAGAGAAGTTCCTTTAGCATTTGTTGTAAAGCTGGCTTGGTGGTGCTGAATTCTCTTAGCTTTTGCTTGTCAGTAAAGGTTTAAATTTCTCCATCAAATCTGAATGAGATCCTTGCTGGGTAGAGTATTCTTGGTTGTAGGTTTTTCTCTTTCATCACTTTAAATATGTCCTGCCACTCCCTTCTGGCTTGCAGAGTTTCCACTGAAATGTCAGCTGTTAATGTTATGGGGATTCCCTTGTATGTTATTTGTTGTTTTTCCCTTGCTGCTTTTAATATGTTTTCTTTATATTTAATTTTTGATAGTTTGATTAATATGTGTCTTGCCGTGTTTCTCCTTGGATTTATCCTGTATGGGACTCTCTGTGCTTCCTGGACCTGACTATTTCCTTTCCCATATTAGGGAAGTTTTCAACTATAATCTCTTCAGATATTTTCTCAGTCCCTTTCTTTTTCTCTTCTTCTTCTGAGACCCCTATAAGTTGAATGTTGGTGCATTTAATGTTGTCCCAGAGGTCTCTCAGACTGTCTTTATTAATTCTTTTCATTCTTTTTTCTTTATTCCTGTCTGCGGTAGTTATTTCCACTGTTTTATCTTCCAGGTCACTTATCCGTTCTTCTGTCTTAGTTATTTTGCTATTGATTCCTTCTAGAGAATTTTTAATTTCATTTATTGTGTTGTTCCTCATTGTTTGTTTGCTCTTTAGTTCTTCTAGGTCCATGTTAAACGTTTCTTGTATTTTCTCCATTCTGTTTCCAAGATCTTGGATCATCTTTACTATCATTACTCTGAATTCTTTTTCAGGTAGACTTCCTATTTCCTCTTCATTTGTTTGGTCTGGTGGGTTTTTACCTTGCTCCTTCATGTGCTGTGTTTTTCTCTGTCTTCTCATTTTGCTTAACTTACTGTGTTTGGGGTCTCCTTTTCACAGGCTGCAGGTTCGTAGTTCCCTTTGTTTTTGGTGTCTGCCCCCAGTGGCTAAGATTGGTTCAGTGGGTTGTGTAGGCTTCCTGGTGGAGGGGACTGGTGCCTGTGTTCTGGAGGATGAGGCTGGATCGTGTCTTTCTGGTGGGCAGGACCACGTCCGGTGGTGCGTTTTGGGGTGTCTGTGAGCTTATTATGATTTTAGGCAGCCTCTCTTCTTATGTGTGGGGTTGTGTTCATGTGTTGCTAGTTGTTTGGCATAGGGTGTCCATCACTGTAGCTTGCTGGTTGTTGAGTGGACCTGGGTTTTAGCGCTGAGATGGAGATCTCTGGGAGAGCTTTCGCTGTCTGATATTACGTGGAGTTGCGAGGTCTCTGGAGGACCTATGTCCTGAACTTGGCTCTCCCACCTCAGAGGCACAGGCCTGACACCTGGCTGTAGCATGAAGACCCTGTCAGCCACATGGCTCAGAAGAAAAGGTAGAAAGGAAGGAAGAGAGAGAGGGAGGGAGGAAGGAAGGAAGGAAGGAAGGAAAATAGTTATTAAAATAAAAAATGAAAAAAAATGTTTTAAATAAAAAAAATTAAAAAGTAATAAAAAAAAGAAAGAAGAGAGCAACCAAACCAAAAAACAAATCCAATGGTGATAACAGGTGCTAAAAACTATACTAAAAAAAAAAAAAAAAGGCAGACTGACAAAACCCTTGGACAAATGGTAAAAGCAAAGCTATACAGAGAAAATCACACAAAGAAGCATACACATACACACTCACAAAAAGAGAAAAAGGAAAAAATATCTATCTATCTATCTATATATATTAAAAAAAAGGAAGCGAGCAACCAAATCAATAAACAAATCTACCAGTGATACTAAACTCTGAATACTAAGCTAAGATAAACATAATGCCACTACCAGATTAGATGCAGAAAGGAAACCCCAAGTCTGCAGTTGCTCCCAAAGTTCACTGCCTCAATTTTGGGATGATTGGTTGTCTATTCAGGTATTCCACAGATGCAGGGTACATCAAGTTGATTGTGGAGATTTAATCCGCTGCTCCTGAGGCTGCTGGGAGAGATTTCCCTTTTTCTTCTTTGTTCGCACAGCTCCTGGGATTCAGCTTTGGATTGGCCCCACCTCTGCGTGTAGGTCGCCTGAGGGCATCTGTTCTTCGCTCAGACAGGACGGGGTTAAAGGAGCAGCTGATGTGGGGGCTCTGGCTCACTCAGGCTGGGGAGAGGGAGGGGTATGGATGCGGGGCGAGCCTGCGGTGGCAGAGGCCAGCGTGACGTTGCACCAGCCTGATGCGCGCCGTGCGTTCTCCCTGGGAAGTTGTCCCTGGATCGCGGAACCCTGGCAGTGGCGGGCTGCACAGGCTCCCGGGAGGGGAGGTGTGGATAGTGACCTGTGCTTGCACACAGGCTTCTTTGTGGTGGCAGCAGCAGCCTTAGTGTTTCATGCCCGTCTCTGGGGTCCGCGCTGATAGCCACGGCTCGCGCCCGTCTCTGGAGCTCGTTTAGGTGGTGCTCTGAATCCCCTCTCCTCACGTACTCCGAAACAATGGTCTCTTGCCTCTTAGGCAAGTCCAGACTTTTTCCCGGACTCCCTCCCGGCTAGCTGTGGCGCACTAGCCCCCTTCAGGCTGTGTTCACACCGCCAACCCCAGTCCTCTCCCTGCGATCCGACCTCCGAAGCCCAAGCCTCAGCTCCCAGCACCCGCCCGCCCCGGCGGGTGAGCAGACAAGCCTCTCGGGCTGGTGAGTGCTGGTCGGCACCGTTCCTCCATGCGGGAATGTCTCCGCTTTGCCCTCTGCACCCCTGTTGCTGTGCTCTCCTCCATGGTTCCAAAGCTTTCTCCCCACCCACCCCCCGTCTCCGCCCGCGAAGGGGCTTCCTAGTGTGGAAACTCTTCCTCCTTCACAGCTCCCTCCCAGAGGTGCATGTCCTGTCCCTATTCTTTTGTCTCTGTTTTTTCTTTTTTCTTTTGCCCTACCCAGGTACGTGGGGAGTTTCTTGCCTTTTGGGAGGTCTGAGTTCTTCTCCCAGCGTTCAGTAGGTGTTCTGTAGGAGTTGTTCCACATGTAGTTGTATTTTTGATGTATTTGTGGGGAGGAAGGTTATCTCCATGTCTTACTCCTCTGCCATCTTCCATGTATCTTTTTGAATTACAGTTTTCTCTGGATGTGTAGGCCTGGTATTTTTAGTTGAAGGACATCCATAGGTGGAGCTTCATGGACCCACTCCTGTTGTGTTCCTTGTGTATTTAAGGATGTCATTTTGTGCAGAGCTCAAGCCAGTGTTTCATCTCTTCCTAAGCTCTGTGATCCTGGGCAAGTTAATTATTCGTTGTGTTTTTTCAGTTGCAAAATGGAGATCATGATAACTAATGCTTCAGATTATTCAGAGAATTCAGTGAGTTACTTGTAAAGGACTTAGAACAGTGACTCGAACAGAGAGGAAAGTTGTAGTTGTGATTGATACTACTACTGGGACAAAAGTAGGCAGCCAACAATAGAGTTGATTTTACAGAAGGAGCTAGTGTGCATAACAGATCAATCAAATTTTCCCAAGTCAAAATGTTCAGTGTTAATTTTTTTCCTCTTTCATAAAAGTCATTTTTAATAGTATTTAGTTTGAATGTAATGTTTTATTGGTAGCTTCTGAATAAGACAGTGAAAAGTAAGAAATCCTTTGATGGAATGTTACTCAGTTATTCATAGAGGCAGGTCCAACTGTCTTTGGTCCTTGCGTCTAAAATGAAATAATCACTAGTTTTTAAAATCCCCAGGATACTATTTACTCTATGACATCAAGCTGATATACTTGTAAGGGTAAGTAAGGGAGTAAACAGCAAAGAGTTGTCAAAAGTCAAGGTTTATTTACTATTCCTTTTGAAATATTTTAAAACAGGATTATGGAATGTTGGAGGATATAAACATATCTCATTCTGCTGCACTAAGCATTGAAGTTACCCCAAATTACCTGATCATTTTGTTAGTTGGATGGCATCTTCTATTTTTGGGGAGCCCTTGGCTTGTTTGAAGAGGTATTTTACCACCGAACAAGGCAAGCATCCTAAACATCCCCAAATTTCCTGAATCCAAAAGATATAGTTAAGTTGTGACTGCAACGATAATAGAGATTTGTAGGAGGCTGTGAACGGAGTTTTTAATGCAAGATTTAAAGAAGGATCACTCTACTTGGAGTGCATCTTTTCCCTTCCTAATCCATTAAGCAAACTGATTAGTGTTAAATGAAAAGATTCGTTGGGTGACTTGCTTTGGAATAGAAAAGTACTTTGAATTATTAAGCTTCCTACACATCTTAAAAATAAATTTACTCTGAACTTCCCGCTCGATCCCACTGAATTCACTGAGCAATATGGCCTCCTGGTTTTGTTTAACAGCTCTGCTTTCCCAAAGGGGTTGATGACTCATTGTGTTGGAGCTGAGCTTTAATGTGTTTCTTCCCTGAGGCCTCATCACTTACCTAGTCTGTTGATTAACTCTGTACATCGACATAGCATGGTCCAATTGAGTAGGCTGTATGATAAGCATCTCAACAATAACACAATAAAATCTAAGCAGAGAAATGCATGGTACACTGATAAATAAAAGTGCATGCATTGAATTTTAAAAATATATTTTCCCATTCTGCACTTTCAAAGCCACAGTTTAAATACCCAAAAGTCCTTTCCACGAATCCATCAATGCACAGTTCTCTAACTCTGCTATATTTTGAATACATATTGGTCCAGTTTTTCTAGGAAATGGAGGTAATTTTTATTCTAATGCCACATTTTGGGTCACTTATTTATAATTAACCAAAGTTTTTAAAATCTGGTTTAAATATTCTGGTAGTACCTCTTACAACTGAATTCCTGGTCAGTTTCCATTTACAGCTACAAACTCTCAGGCAGCTATTGATTCTGTGTCTCCTTGTTAAAGGTTACTAACTTCATCAACAGTAATGCTGTAAGTTACATCTCTTAAGATTCTCTTATTGTTGCTAGCTGAGACTGTACTTTTGTTTTCTGGCTATTTAATGTTGTTGACATTCATTTTGTTTCTCATTCTGCAAAGACAATTGGACCGAATTATTCCTAGATACCATTACCCAGTTGACATACTTTCAGCTTTTGAATCATGGGCTGAAACCAAAAATCTGATGTTTTTGGCAGCCAGACCCACAGTCTGTATTAACTTTGGTCCAGACAGGCTTTCAGATCATGAAAAGGCATGTTGAGTCTTACTCCAAGCTTCTTTCTGCCTTCCTTCACCAATGCATGGTGTTCAGGAGCATAGACTTGGGATAACATCCTTAGTTTGTGTTTAGAAGAAGGGAAACAAAGCAGAGTTGTTTAGGATCTGCATAAGGAACAGTTAGCTTAAGCATTATGGCATTAATATGTGCTAGAAGTTTGTAGGTCTTTGGGTCTCAATTGGTATACTACAAACCTTTCATGGGTATGTCACCTAACTGGGGACCGTCTGTGAGGTTTTCTTTTTGTACAACTGAAAGTATTTGTAGATATGACAACAGCTGTCACTTATTATGTTGGTCATGCAACATATTGGGGGAAGGGCTAAAACCTACCAAGAGTAGGAAAGGAGAGACATAGACTAGCATAAATCTGACACAGAAAAAAATATCCAGAAGATACATGGTACAAAAGATGTATAGGCAGAAACCTACAATAACTTTGACCTGTATGTGTATACATATAGGTATATTAACAAATTTATTGAAGTATAATTTACATACAACAAAGTGAATGTACTCATTTAAAATGTACAGTTCAATGAATTTTGATGTATGCATAAACACATGCAACCATCATCCAAATCAAGAAACAGAAAATTTCCAACATACTAAAATAGTCTCTTCAGCCACAGCCCAGACAACCTCCCAATCCAACCCCAGGTGCCATTACATTTTTATCAATATAGACTAAATATACCTGTTTTAGATCTTCATATAAATGGAGTAGTGTGATATGTACTCTATTGTGTTTGGCTGCTTTCAAGTTTTTGAGAATCATTCACGTTGTATGTATCAACAGACATTCATATACAAATATACAGTCTGTGTAGACATAGGTTTTTATTTTTCTTAGGTTCTTACCTAGGAGATGAATTGATGGGTTATCTGATAAGTTTGTCTTTAACTTTATAAGAAACTTACCAAACTGTGTTCTGAGATATTTATATCATTTTTCACTCCCACTGCCAATGTATGACATTTCCAGGTCTATATCCCTTTTGTTCTGTTTTGTTTTATTTTCGTTTTTCTATGTGGAAGTTGAATTATTTATTTAAAACAGTGGAAAATATGGATTGCAATACCAAGAATATAAATTAGCTGTTGACATCAGGTTCCCATCCCAGCTTATGTTTCTTTGTTTCATTTCTTCATCATATTTTGTTGTCAGATCTACATCCTTGCCAAACTTGGTAATATCAGTCTTTTTCATTTTAATCATTTTAGTGGGTGTAGAGTGGTATCTTATTGTGGTTTAAAATTGCATTTCTATGGTGACCCTGATATGAAAAATCTTTTTAGTGTTTATTAACCACTCATATTTTTCACTTTTGTGAAATATATGTTCAAATATTTTGCTCATTTTAAAAATTGGGTTGTGTTTTTATCATTGAGTTATAAGAGTTCTTTTAATATTCTGAGTAGAATTTTATGTTAAAGTTGTGTACTGTGAGTATTTTCTTTCAATCTTTTACTTGTCATCTTTTTTATTTTTATGGTGTTTTCTCAGTAGAAAAAGGTTTTACTTTTGATAAAGTCCAGTTTATCAATTTGCTTCTTTAATGGTTAGCATTTTTTGTGTCTTAAGAACTCTTTGCCTGCACAAAGTCATAAACTTTTATAGTTTTAGATTTTACATTTAGTTCTATAATGTTTCTAGTTTATCTTTGTGTGTAGGAAAAAGTAGGGTTCAATATTGATATTTTTCAATACAGACATCTGATTGTTACAGCACCAGCTTTTGAAAATACTATCCTATGCCTGCTTTGTTCTGTTCAAGTTCACTGACCTTGTCTTCTGCAGCATAAAACTACTATTATAACCATTCGGTGATTTTTTTTTTTACTTCAGATACTATATTTTTCTGTTTTAGAAGTTTCATTTGTTCTTTTTGTAAAACAGTTTTCATTTCTCTTATTGCATTCATGTTTTTTTAAATAAATTCTAAAACTATTTATAATAGCTACTTTAAAGTTTTTGTCTGCTAATTCCATCATCAGTGTCACTTCTAGGTCTATTTCAGTTGACTAATTTTTCTTCTGGTTATGGAGAAAAGAATTTTTCCTAGTCATTTGCATGTCAAGTAATTTTTGTTTGGATGCCGGGCACTGTTGATGTTTCATTGTTGAATGTCTGTATTTTATTATGTTCCTTTAAAGAGTGTTGCTCTTTGATGTGGCAAGCATTTAAATTTTGTGTGAATTAGTTTAACCTTTTTAAGATTTGTTAAAGAAGGTGTAAATTAGTCTTTATTCTAGAGGTAATGTTCACCAACTGAGGCGTGGACATTCTAGGGTCTCTACTGAATTCTGAATGGATTCAGTGGTGTGTCTCCAGTCTGGCTGACTGCAACTTAAGTATATCTCAGCCCAGTGGGAGATATGGTACTGCAACTTAAGTATATCTCAACCCAGTGGGAGATATGGTAATCATTCAGTTTACAGTTCTTCAGTTATTGTTCTTTCCCTAGTAGTTGTTCTTTGTCTTGTGGAGTTGCCCTGTACAGCTTAAAAATGAGCCAAAAACTCAAAGTCACCCTTGTGTGTATTTTTGGAACTCTTTTTTTTTTTTTTCTATATATCTTCTCTTTTGGTTCTCTTTCCTACAAATTCCAGTCACTTCAACTTATGCAATCTTTGATTTCTGTCTCCTCTACTCGGTGAGTCCTCATGTTCTACCTGGGTTTCCCTTCCCCAAGTGGCAATCTGAAAAGTATCTCTTGGATATTATGTCCTCATCTCATTTGTTTCCTTTCACTCAGGGATCATAGTCTTGTGCTGCCTGTTGACCACTGTCTGAAAACAGTGAGTTCATATATTTTTTCTTGTTTGCTAATAGTTTATGGTGAGTGGTCCTTTCAGTAGTAATTAGTCTATCATGGCCAGAAGAAGAACAGATATATTTTACAACAGTACAATTAAGGCAGTTACTTTACCACAAACAGGGATATAGTGCTAAAGGGGACCCAGCTAAATGTTATGGTTACTTTAGATGTGATTCATTACCTTTGAGAGCACTAGTCAAAATTAGGTTTTAGGATACATGCCATTAGTAGTGATGGAGATCACTATTTCCCCAACTGCACTTGCTTTTGTCTCAACTTTGTGATTTTTGCTGTGGAGAGCTTGCATTATAATTTGTTAAAATATTTTCTTTCAGTTAACTTGCTTATAACTTAAATTTATTTGAAAAGTAAGCTCTAAAACATTATCATAAATGGAGTTGAAAAACTAATTGTATTTTTCCAATATATATTAAAATAAGCAAAACTCTTTAAAAATAAACAAAATGTATCTTTGGACTACTGAAAGCATCTGTATCCCACCGGGCACTTCTCTACACCTAGACATACGGGAGTAGATCACATAGGCATTGAATGAAGAAGTGATGTAGGTGATAGAGATAAAAAATGTGATGACAATTTTTTACTTGTAGTTTCTGATAGAAGCATAAAAGTTTAAAACTAGAATGATCTAATCCAATCTTCTCATTACACAGGTGGACTAATTCCTTCCGGAGGCCTCACAGCTGGTTAATTAATTCAACAGATACTTATCAAGGGCTGGGCATGTTCTAGGAGCTGGGAATACAGCAGTGAATAAAACAATCTCTCTTGGAGCTTACATTCTAGTTAGGAATAGAACCCCTTTCTTTGGCTCTTTGTCCAATTGTGTGTTATTTAATGGTCTATTCACAACAAAAAAGGGCACCTGAACATTTTAATACCTGTCCCCAGTTTGTGTTTCAACACCTTTAGAAATAAGATTTTGCTCTGTGTAAAATCAACCCAACTGCATAATCCTTTCAGTCTAACTCACCTGAAATATACCAGCTCACATGATGGCACTCTGTACTCCCTAGTGGGGTTACTTCTCATGCTTTTCTCTTTAGCCATAAAAGGGAAGACAAATCTCTCCTTTTTATGAGAAAGCACCCATTACAATTACGTAATCTGGGACTTTGTGGATATAGTCAGCCTTTGGTTGCAACATACATTAGAGCTTGTAGACAGGGTCTTTTGGTTTCTTATCTCATCTTGCTTCATGATCTTGTTCCTGCCCTGTTTTAGTCTCTCTTGACATATCACCCTCCCAAGGTGTTTGTGCTATTTATCTGTATCAATTCCTATATTCCAGCTCTGTCTCCTTTCAGACCTGGAAATTCTTACCCAACCAAGCCTCTTCTGGTCTGAGGAAAAGAAGACTCTACTCTGACATTCCAATCTTGAAAGCTGACTCTGTTCCTGACAATGTCAATCGTTTTCACAGGCACAACCACCCCCAGAGAGGCAGCAAGGGTAGGATGGAAGAAATCATCAGAAATGAGTTTGGGCACACAGTTGCGTCTCTCCTTTTTGTCTTTAGATCAGTGGAATTAGTGAAAGCTTCTGTGAACTCCTCGAATTTTCAGCCTTTGGAATTCCCAGATGTCTTCAAGTTGTCTTTGAAGAATGCTTATTTTACAACGTGTGCTTTTTCTTAGAAAAGGAGAAAAACAGAGTGGGTCTTGTTTGAGGGATAACTGAGACTTGAGGATAACTCCTTTTTATTATGAACTGCTACGTCCCAGGCATTGTGCTATGCGCTTTTCATGCTTTTGCCCTTTTGACCTTCCCAACAGTCCAGTGATAAATGAGTTATATGTAGCCTTATTTTACAAATGAAGACATAGGGTCTTGGAGAGGCCACTTAGCTTCCCTAATATCAAACAGCCAATATATGGTTAACTTGAGATTCAGTACCAATGAAACCCTTCTATAGTTCATTAATGTCAGTGTCAGGGTAGAAATCATGATACCAACATATGTATAAAACATTAAACATAGGATTTGTTCTTATATATTCATTTTGTCATTGAACAAATTGAGGCAGGGTTTGTTGAATTTGCCTCAAAATCACTGCGTTAAATAAGTGGTGGTCTAAATCAGAATCGTAGTTTTTTGAATTTTATTACTAGGTTTTTCAAACACAGCATTCATTGTGTAATTCCAAGAGAAAACTGTCCGCTTTTGCATTGGCCTGAGTTGTTTGGTTAAAACCCAGTGTATGAACAGTCACAACAGAAAGTTTAAAGACAGTGTTATAACACTGGCAAAACCCAGTGTATGAACAGTCATGACAGAGATTTTAAAGACAGAGTTATAACATTGGCATTATAAATAATATTTAATTCTGTTAAATCTAACAAATATTTATTCAGATATTTATTGTGTCTTTTTATTGATGACATTATGCTTTTTTTTTTTTTTTTTTAACTACTGGACCTCCCACATAAACTATTCTATTACCAGGCCAAAACAAAAGATAAAATGCCCTTTCAAATTCAAGGAAACTGTCCTGGTCTATCTAGATAGTTACTCATCCTGTAAGATGTGTAGATGTGTTACATTCATATGGTACTGAATACCATAGGAAATGTCTCTTTCCTCAGAATGCCTTGTTAGGATGTGCCATTTGAAAGAGAAAAAAAAAAAAAAGGTTTAATCAGAACCACATAATCATTGAAAACAATCTTGTTTCAGTCACCATCACTGCAAATGCAATTATGACCAAGTCTCATGAGTCTGTGCTAATGGGAAGAAGGTGTAATACGGATGGTCGACAGGCTCAGATAATCCAAATACCTGATTTTCAGCATTTCCCCCACTAAACTTCTTTACCAGCATTGCTAGCAAGGAATGGAAATTGCTGCTTCTAGTTTCCTTCCTCTCCTCCCCACACCCAGGGCCCCTAGTCCCAGTCACCCTTCAGTGGAGATATTAGTAAGCAATGAAATGGCCAAAGAGCTGTGGGAGGAAGAAGAGAGAAGGAAAGCTGATCAACCCTTGAGTTAAAAATAGAGCTATTTTAATGTGATGCTCTTGAAAAGGAAGGTCCTGCTCTTTGTAGACTATTGTTTTGATTGATTTCCTTATCAGATATACTTGTACAAGCACATCTCAAGTACAATTTTATTCAATTTCTATTACATGATTAAAAATCAATTCATTTTCTTTGTTTTAAAATATTAAACATTATAATGATATGATTGAATTTCTTTTTTTTTTGACCTTTAACCTCCATCTCAGACCTGCCTCCTTTTCTGAAAAGGAACACTACAATCTTGACATCTATTTATTATTATATAAAGTGTCCAGTTTTTTATCTACCCAGTTTTTTTCTTTGTATTTACATATAAATTTAGCCAAAGAACATAAACATGGATTTGTTTTGTTTTACAGTAATAATAGACTATATTGTTTAACTATGTGGTAGACACTGTGATGCATTGCCCAACTCCCTCTTTAATGAAGGACTCATTGCCTCAGTAGAGAATGCTGTCAGCAGACAGTTCTAGCTGTCAGGCCCTTCACAGATTGCCTCAGTGGCACAGAGGCATCTCAGCCTCACCCCCTCCAGAGTCAGCCAACATCCAATAACTGATCTAGTTCCAATGTACAAGTTCTTATGCAAGTTCATTGCAAGGCTATAAATGTCTTGCTACGTTGGCCCAACTTGGAACAACTCAGAATGACCTTTCAAGGTTGAGAGCTCTGCATGGGGTGACTGAGGCTGCTGTTGGGTCTGTGTTATAGCTCTCCCTCTGCCCAATCCTGCTTCCTCAGATGTTGATAAGCAAGAATATTCCTTAATAAATATCCTGAACAGTAAACAGTAAACTCATAGTCTGCTTCTTAGGGAACCCATCCTATGACATGCCTCTTGCTTACTTTTTCACTCAATAGTATGTCTTGGAAGGCTCATTTACCAATAAACATAGATCTGCCCTCTTCTTTCAGTATTCTTGTAGTGTTTGTGACAGAAACTGAGTAGTTGTTCATCAAAGCCCTGGTTCCCTTTCTTCCCGAACCTGTATCTAGACCACATAGTGATTAGGAATAGGTAGGCTACCGAGTCCTGTCCACAGGATTGTGGAACTACGTGATGTATGATACTTACAGTCCCAATCTGTTAAAATGGTATGAAGTCTTCCATGCCTTTTCTCATATCTCATGTGCCAGCTAGATGCAAAGCATTTAGCAGAAGATGCCAAGGTCCTAGAGGATGGCAGAGCCACAGGTGAAATAAGGCTGGGTCCTGAAATCACCACCTGAGCTGCCTGTGAACCCTGCATCAAATTGTTAATCTGTTGAGATATTTAGAGTTATTTCTTATAGAATTAGCATCTCTTACTTAAAAGTGAAAAACCTTTTGGTAGTTTCCAGTTTCTCACTATTCTGAATATTTTGTACATATCTCTTCAGGTAGGTGTTTCTCTAATGTTAAATGCAGGGAAGTGAAATTGCTAGGTCTCAAGATGCATAAGCTTTCAAAAAATTCAGTAAATATTCTTGTACCCTTCTCTGAAATGGTTATACCAAGTTCTGTTTCCACTAGTAGTGCATGGGAATATCTCCTTCACATATCTTTTCAATGTGGGATTTTAAGGTAAACTTCATTTTTGGATGAAAAATATTTTTGTATGTAGTTGAATTTTAGTTCGTTTCGTATCTCAAATTCCAGTAAATATAAAAAATAATAGACACTTGATACTTGCAGTTTAGTCTCTTTGAAAGCAGTCCCTGAGATTCATGCCATGAATCACCATTTTGCTGTAGCAGAAATTTGAACTGTACGTGCCATGGCTGACTCATACCCATGTGTGTTTCACTACTGAAGGATCCCAATCAAATGCCCAGATTCCACGTCAGACAGCTTTGCTATTACCTATTTCTCATTCTGAAGGAAGAAAAAAAAAGCAATAATGATACTGGCTTTTACATATTGAGTATATAATATATGCCAGGCCCTTTGCTAAGCATCTTACCTGCATTAACTTATTTGAATCTCAAAGTAATCCTCTGATGTATAAGTTTCTATTACTTAGCTCTGCTTTTCAGATGAGAAATCTGAGGTCAAGGTAATGTCATTTACAGGTGAAAGAGCTAAGACATAAGCCCAAGATTGTCAGGCTCCAAGCTTAAGGTTGGATCTCTTTTCTCTTACACTCTGTTGCCTGCATAAACAACTCTTATTCATAGTTGGAAAATGTCACATCCGTCATTGAATTAAATTTTGCTGGACCTCATTGAGGGAAATTAAGGGCTGTGGTGGTTTTTGTATATCTGGGAATTAACCAGGTCATGAGGAAATTTTCTTCGTGAATATCCAGGGTTCGTTTTAATGGTAGAACAACACCCATTAGGGTTAAGCCTTCTGTCTCAGCTTTGGGGAAAAAAAGTATCAAAGTGTACAGATCCATAAGTCATTTAAAGGTTTAAAAAAAAAAAACCAATAAAATCTGCATTCTGGGTGGCTGCTTGCAAAGCAGCTGTAATCGCTTCGCCAAATCACATCTTGCTCCGTGCTCCTTCCTGAACTTCCTTTGTCCTCAAACTGAACACAATGCAGAGGAGGGCTGTGTGGGTCTGGGGCAAGATGGAATTTGGTCCAGCTGTTTTCAGAGGTTACATTAGAAACTCAAGAGGCTAAAAGGGGTTGCTGTGAAAACTGCCTTCTCACATTGGAGTCCCCGCATTGCATCATGTGTCTGTACCAAGAAAGCTCAGTGGGGGTGAAACTGGTAACACACAAATCTTCCTAAGATTAGGCCCTATCGACGAGGCACAAGGACCTATCTGACTTTCTGAATTTCTTCCATTTTTGCGGTTTTTGAGGTTGCAGTAGAATTCAAACCTCTCCGGGTTCAAGTTCATCTAGTCTTGACAAAATATGACTTCCTGGATCAGTGAAAGAAGGTTTTGATTAAAAAAAAAAATGAGGACAATTAGATAAAATCGTTTTCATCAAGTATAAATGAATCAAGGTTAGATGTCTCAAAGTATACAGGGGTCAAAAATCTTGGGATGAAAAGTAAGCAATAGACGGATTCGGGGCTTCCTTGGCCTTTACCACATTGGGAAATGGTGAGTTCCTGTAAATCCCAAACTTGGTCAAAGGGCAAGAGAACAGAATGGAAAAGACAAAGAGGGCTAGATGGGTATATGTAATCATTGGGCAGAAGGCTTAAATTTGTTCTCTTCTTGGGGGCAAATGTGTTCCTTCACAGCTGTCATCCTCTTTGTATATAGATAGATATTCGTTCATTTAAGCAACGTCTATTGTGCTAACTCCATGTCCGGCACAGTTAGAAACTTGCTCTACAACAGAGAGTGAGAGAGACACAATCTCTTACATCTTACAGTCTTTGAAGGAAGAGATAAGGAAATAAGTGAACATGACTGTTTAAAAACAAGTTTTGCAAACTGAGACAGTTGCTATGAAGAAAGCGATCAGAGTCCTCTGATGCAGAATGGAGGGGGAGATCTATGTAGATAAAGTCCTCGGGGGAGAGGTGTCTGAAGAACCTCCACCTGAATGGGGGCATGTGCACAGTGAGACTGGGGTGAAGTTTCTTGGACTGAGGTCTACTCCTAGGAAGAGCTTGGGTTGACTGGAGGTTATGGCGAGAGCATACTGGGACAAAGGGAAGGTGACTCAAGCAGAGGCCAGATAGTCCCAGACAATGAAATGGCACTGGAGAGTTTTAAACAGGGAGGTGACGTGGTCTGATTTCCATTTTAGAACTATCACTCCAGCTGCAGCGTTCACACTCAATTTGGCGGAGGAGATGGGTTGAAAAAGGAATAGAGTGGAAGCAGGGGGTTGAGACAGTAGGCGATTACAGTAGTTCAAGTGCAGCACAAGTGAGATGTATTTATTTATCTGTTCCCTTGTCATTGGCTGTCCTCATTTGGACCCGGGTCAAAGCTGACATGAATGTGAAATGTTTGTATAAGTCTGATTACATTGCATGAATTCCATTAAGCATTCTCAGGGGAAATAACAATTAGGGAAGCTGGAAGGCCATGGCTGCTGCTTTAAACTTTGTCATTTGCCAGAGATTGTGAGTATACAAAGCGCCTATATCTGTGATTATAGTCATGTGCAAAGCACTTGAACTTCTGGGGTTCTGCAAATGTCTGCATGTGCGTGTGGTTGCCATGGTAGTGAGCTTCTCTGGCAAGGTTAGGAGGGGATGCACTAGCCGCTGGTCTCTTTTCTGTTTCCTTGACATGGGGTTGAATGGAGAAGTCAGAGAATAGCCAGCGTAATGAGTTTCTGATTTTTCTGCACTTATGCTCATGGATTATCTGAAAAGAAAGGAGGGCATGACATCTGGTTTCAAATGACTGTGCATTGAGGCTCAAGAGCTGTGAATGTTCAAACTCCAGTGGAGATTTTTGACTGGCCTTGAGATGTTTCCCTCATTGTGGATAGCCTTTATCAAAAGCAGACTTTTTTTTTAATTTAAGCTGTGCTAGGCCCACTCCTACCTGTAAAATTGTTTTTATTTTAGTATTTGATTGTCCGCCAAAGATGTCTGTGGGTTTCTAAGGTTCTTGATTTATGGTTTTGGAGAAAGTAGGGAATCGAATGTCCAGTACAGTTGGATTGCCAGGCATTGGTGAACATCCATCTGGGATCTGTGGCCATGAATTCAGAGTGATGTTAACCAACACTTTCACTTTGAAACAGTCATGGTACCGTAGTCTTTTAAGGCAAATAATATTTTCAATGGCAAGTTGCTTTAACTTATTTCCCTTGGTATCTGTGGTTTGAGTCTTCTTTCATTGAGTGATAGGTATTTCTTGAGCATCTGTGAGGAGCCGAGCATTGTGTTGACAGAATCCTCAGTAATAAGCGAAAGGAAGCAGAGTGAGGGGGCAAAAGATAGAAAATAGGGGAGAGAGATAGAAAATAACTTAGGAAATAGACTTCAAAATTCCTCTGGTGTTCACGTTCTCGTCTGTCATTTTCCATCCACAGGACCTCGGGCTGATAACTTAATCTACGTCTTTCTTGCCCTCTCTAAATTTGAAGCCTTAATTAAACTATAGAGTCTTTGGTGGGCTTTCAGAGCAAGGTGTAACTCAAGTGCCAAGTATGACACATATTTTATATTTCAGATGTGTTTGAAACTGATAAGCTCCAAGGATTTTGGTATCTTATTTAATAGGTAGCAATAGCAAGTGATTTTGTTAAAGTTCTCCTCAGAGATTGAGAACTTGGTGAAGTTTTCTGTTCACAAAAGAAAAAGAAAAAAGAATTACTGCTTAGCAGGCTGATTTGTCTTGAAATTTTTTTTTTTTTTTTTGCTGTTTTGCCTACAAGAGAAGAGTGCAGAATCTTGGGGGCTTGATAGAGAGAGAGAGTTATATGTTGAATTGTGCGTGGGCAATGCTGGCAATTTGTCTTTTATTACACTGAAAATATAAAACATTTGGAACAGAGGAAACAAAGCCCCACCTCATTTGCTTTTACTTTTGCTCATTTCTGTGTCTCCATGCTGACATAATCCCAAATGCTAATTTAGCCAAGTATGGCTAATCCTCTAGAAGCCTTAGCCATCAGCTATATGAATTCAGTGGCACTCTACAGAACCTTCAATTCAGTTTCTCCCATTTGTCAAGGAGAAGGATAAAAGTGAATTTGTCTCACAAAGCAGAAACAGCACTGAAAATTTTTAAATAATATGGAACTGAGCATCCATGCTGATATGCCAGCCTTTCCAGCCCCATTGTCTAGAGCACTGGTTCTCAGTCTCAGGCAGTTTCGCCTCCCAGGGGACTTTGCAGTGTCTAGATACTTTTTGATTATCATGACTCAGAGATGAAGGTAGGCAGAGGCCAGGGATGCTTCTAAACACCCAATGATGCACAGGGCAGCCTTCACAATAGAGAATTTATCTGGACCACAGTGTCAATAGTGGTCAGTTTGAGAAACCCAGATCTAGATCATTCCTTCAACCCCCTAGTCTCATATGCCAATTTCCTAGGATTGTAAGCCTGCTGAAAGAAGAAGCTAAACATTTAATTTAGATTTCAACATGGTATCGATACATCAATAGCTTTCTGATGCAAAGTGCTTTCAAGTTTGTAACATCAAATGTAAAACAGGTCCGTTTGTAATAAAAATAATAGTAATCCCTTACATATGTAAGGCATATTATAGTGTGGAAAATAGATTTATATACAGCACCATATTTGATCATCACTTCAACCCTGTTAAAGAGTTGTACCTGGTATCTAAACATTTTATAGAAAGGGAGTTGTTTTTGCCTCTTGAATCTCTTGAAATGGCTTTTCAACTTGTGATAGCACCTTAATTATTGAGGAGTCACCCACAAATCATTTCAAGTATTTCTAGAAAGAAATACTCAGGGTATGTGCTACTCATGTCTCTCTTACTGGGCATGAGTGAACTCACCGCAAAGGAAAATAGAGCTTCAGGGACTGCCTTGGAAGAGTTAAATTGTATGGTATGCTACCATTGCGCCACACATCTAATTAATAAAAACCATATTATGGAAGGCAGCAAAAGATATTAGAAGTGATTTTCTTACTTGAGTTGCCTTTTTTTGTAGAACCTGAAATAGAAGGGGGTTATGATCAGGGAAATTTCCTGGCCTGTGATCTAATCTTTGTATGGCTTTACTGTGCTGTGATCCATAGAGCATCACTTGAACATTTAGTGAAGAAGATATTGGGGAAATCAGATGCTGAGCTGCTGTTTGGGTTTCCTTGGCAAGCTAAAAATATATGAGTATGAATGTGTCAAGTCCATTAGACACTCAAAGGACCCTCTTTGATTCTGGAAATGTCTTAAAGACAAAGAGTTCCAAGAGATAATCAAGCCAGAGCAAGGATTCAGAGGATTCTTCGCTGAATGTGGGAGGAGTTCTTGCCTCATTCAGGACTGACACAGAGCACATTGCTTTTGAATCCAGATGTTAGCAGGTGGCAGGCCCAGAGTGAAATGCTGGCTTGACCACTAGCTAGGTCTCTGAAATGACAGGCCGTTACACAATGATGATTGGTTTCCTCATCTGCTGGATGGGGATGGTACTCTTTGGGGGCAGCATAGAGGATTAAAAATGCGATGTAGTGGACTTAGCACAGTGCCAAGCACATTCCAAGTACCCGAGGATAGCAAATCCTTCTCAAGGTGCTGTGAAGTTCTGATTAGGCTGTTCTTGCTTGTATGATCCCTGTTTGTGAGACTTCTCTGGTGTGCATGCATGTTCACTATTGAACATAATGTGTTCAGTGCCACTGTCCTAAGTCAGACTCCTGACATATTTTGCCAACACACCACGAATGAGACCAAGCCCTGCCTCTACTTAAAATCATTCAAAGACTCTAACTTTCTTAAGGGAGTAAGTCTTCCTTTGCCTGCCCTTTAAATGTTGGGGCTCCCTAGGGTTTTCTCTCTCATGTTCCCTGAGGTTGTGTTTTGTTAAGTATTGTATACACCAATGTTCACATTATTCACACTAGCCAAAAGGAAGCAACCCAAATATCCATCAACACATGAACGAATGACCAATGCATATACATATAATGGAATATTAACCAATGCATATACATACAATGGAATATTATTCAGCCCTAAAAAGGAAAGAAATTCTGACACATGCTACAACATGGATGAACCTTGAACACATTACCCTAAGTGAAATAAGCCAGACCCAAAAGGACAAATGCTATATGATTCCACTTATGTGAGATACCTAGAGTTGTCATATTCATAGAGACAGGTAGTAGGAGAGTGGTTTCCAGGGGCTGGAAAAAGGGGGACTGGAGAGTGGTTGCTTAGTAGGTACAGAGTTTCAGTTTGGGATAAATGAAAAGGTTCTAAAGCTGGATGGTGGTGATGGTTACACAACAATATGAATGCACTTAATGCCACTGAACTGTACACTTAAAAATGGTTAAAATGGTAAATTTTATGTTATGTATATTTTACTGCAGTAGAAAAAATTTTAAAATAAGCATAGTATAATAATAACAAGAAAAATTGCTAATATTTATTGAATATTTACAGTGTACCAAGCATTGGGCTGGTCATTTTATGTATGGTCATTAATTTAATCCTTCCATTAACTCTTGGAGATCAGTGCTATTGTTATCCCTATTTACTAATGAGAAAAATTGAGGCCCTGAGAGAGGGTGAGTAAGACCAAGGTCACACAACTAGGAAGTTGCAAAGCTGAGATTGAAACTCACATATCAAGTTCCAAATTCTTAATCATTATGCTTACTCCCTCGCCTAGTCCCTCTATGTTGACAACCATCACATTTTGAATCTCTAGCTCAAACCTTAGAAGAATGATAATGATGGCAATTGTATTGATGCTTTGCTAGCATTATGTTCAGCCTCTCAAAAAAATTGTGAACTAATGCCCATCGTCCCGACTTAAAGATGAGAATCTGAAACAGAGGGAGTTTAAATAACTTGTTCAAGTTCACTCAGCAATGGCAGAGCCAGGATTTAAACCTAAGTCAATCTAATTTAAAGCCATATTCTTATTATAACTGTGTTCTTAAATGTTCCACAAGCACCCCCTTCTAAGATAAACTCTCTTCTTTCATATTTTAAATAAAGTTTATGAACTGGGGATATACCTTACGGTATCAATACAGTATTCTCCCTATACCCCAATAGTAACTTGATGGACGGACTTTGTAGAACTCAGAAAATAGGGTATTTATCACTCTTGATATAGTAAGTGCTCAGAATAAATGTGATAAAACACGATCTGCCCCAGGATTACCAATAACTAGCACTTAGGTAGAGATAAATGAAAGAATCAGGAGCTTGGGTGAGATGAGCAAGTGCGTATAGGAACGAATCCTCTCACAGCTCAATGAGATGCTTGTGAGGCTAGAAAACCTTGGCTATCCCCAGGCGGACTTAGAGAATATGTAATTTTTTCAAAGCAAATAACTTTTTATTGAAATATAGTTGATTTACAATGTTGTATTAGTTTCAGGAGTATAGCAAAGTGATTCAGTCATATATATACAAGTAAGTCCCCTACATATGAACGAGTTCCATTCCGAGAGTGCATTAAGTCCAATTTGTTCGTAAGTCCAACAAAGTTAGCCTGGGTACCCAACTAACACAATCGGCTATATAGTACTGTACTGTCATAGGTTTATAATACTGTTCACACAAATAATACATTAAAAAACAAACAAAAAATACAGAAAACATTTTTAATCTTACAGTACAGTACCTGGGAAAGTACAGTAGTACCAGATACATCACCGCTGCTTTTATGTTTGCTTCCAGGCATCTTGGGCTTGAAATAAAGATACTGTACTACTGTACTCTATACAGTACTGTACAGTAAAGTACATAAAAACACAACCATTTGTAGAGGATGCACACACGTGATAATGTACACCAGACACTTGAACTAACTTACGGGATTGGACCTGCAAACGCACATTCGCATCCTTGAAAGTTCGCAACTTGAAGGTTCGTATGTAGGAGACTTTATGTATATATAGTATATATGTATACCATATATATATATATATATATATATATATAGTATTTTTTCAGATTCTTTTCCATTGTAGGTTATTGTAAAATATTGAATATAGTTTCCTGTGCCATAGGAATCAACAGTAGTTCCTTGTTGATTATCTGTTTTATATATAGTAATGTGTATCTATTAAGTCCAAATTCCTAATGTAATTTTTAAAAGTTAAACCATTCTGCACCCATTTTGGTCCCACATTATGGCTCCCTTTCTCTGTTGCCCGTGTTTCTTTCCATTCTTAGTGAGCATCTCTGCCTTATTACCGAGAGCTGAGACCCTTGGTGGCCCCTGGGTCTTTTTGCTGGCAGTGGTGTCTTGCATCAATTCACACTGTTGCCTCTTACCAGTTTGTACAATTGCCCTCAGAGACTGCAATAAATGGAACCGAAAACTTGGAGCCCAAACACAATTTCCAGGACTTAAATCCCTGACCCCCATAGAGATCCTTAGAGATTTTGTGGAATGCAAATTCCCCCAACAAATCCAACCTGCTTTGTTCTATGAAAGAGTTCTCTAACAACCATGAATCATTAGGCATCATAAGGAAAGGCCAATTTTCCTTCTCTAAAACCAGCTTTTCATAAAAATAGGCATCCTTGATGTCATGAGCAGAACTAAATGACCTGAATGCAACTTTTTAACAAAGGAAATAGTGGCTAAGAGTTTTTGTTGTTGCTTTTTTTTCCTTTCCATAGAGTATATCTTGCCCATAGCCAGATCTAGATCTGGAAGAAGTTACTTGTAATAATAATTAGACATTACCATGACAAATGCAATATTTAAAATTGCTGGTAGTAAAATAAATCACTTCCCAAGGAAAATTTTCTGTTGAGCAAATACGTGCAATTTTTCAAGGCATAACAAAAAAAATGTGTGGTTACCTTAAAATGTACTATAATTTTCCCAGTTATTACTGACTATGTAAATGCAAAATGCAGTTGAAATTTCAGTGTGATAGAGTCATAATGAATTTTTAGGTTGACCTGAGTGGTATTATCATATAGAAGAAGAGAAATAAGCCTGTGATTGGAGAGTGTCTGGAATTACTCTGGTTATCAAATATTCATGCTGTAAAAACTCTGCAAAATGATGTTTCCTAAATAAATGTCAAGAGTTAGATGGCATTCAGTGAATGATTCCAAGATTAGTGCAAACAGTGATTCTTTAATTAAATGCAAGCAAAAAATGATAACTAATTAAATGTCATAGTGGGACAGAGAAAGTGTAGGAAAGAAAGGGCTCAGTGGGAAACCAGGTCAGAGATTTGGACTGACTCTGAGGAGAGGGAAGCAAGGGTCAACTTCCTCATATCTGCAGAGCCAAGTTCCAACAATGCCCCATAGTAAAATACTAGCAAAAATGAGTCCACAGAAAGGAGAGCCCTAGCATTCCTTTAAAGGGAAGGAAGCTGCAGTAAATGTAATTGGGAACGTAGGTTGCTATTATTATAAATAATAATAACTAACATTGAGTCAGTATTTTGTCTATGTCGCAGAGTTTGATAAGCATTTCGTGGACTCCCTCTCATCAGACTAAACTTCTGTACAGTGTAGCAGTGAAGTACACAGAACCTTTTTTTTTTTTTTTTTTTAAGCTGGACACTGATATTTTGCATTTTCAAAAAAGCGTTGAATTGGTCTCAGAGGAAAACTCGAAATGCTGCTGAACTACCTTTGTTCATATTTTGAATTGGTATTGTTTTTATTTTAAACTACGTAATAGGAGGTAGGAGGCGGCACCATAATCTTTTCAGTATCAAAACCTCTAAAGCTTTGTCCCTGGCCGCTGGGCCTTCATCACCACTCTTTCGTTGACTAGTAGCCCTGAGGTCATCCCACGATGAGGAGGAAAGTAGGACATATGTCCTTAAGTAAGACTGGAGGGCTTCCCTGGTGGCGCAGTGGTTAAGAATCCGCCTGCCAATGCAGGGGACGCGGGTTCGAGCCGTGGTCCTGGAAGATCCCACATGCCACGGAGCAACTAAGCCTATGTGCCACAACTACTGAGCCTGAGCGCTAGAGCCCGTGAGCCAGAACTCCTGAGCCTGCCTGCCGTAACTACTGAAGCCCACCCGTCTAGAGCCTGTGCTCCGCAACAAGAGAAGCCACTGCAGTGAGAAGCCCGCGCACCACAACGAAGACCCGACACAGCCAAAAAATTAATTAATTAATTAATTAATTTAAAAAAAAAAAGAAAAGACTGGAGCACCGGTCTCCCTCCTACCCTGAACTTGCTCTGGAGAACCTCTTGTCCATCCTGGATACACTGCTTGTTGAGAATCCCCCCCACACCACCTTGTTGTTTTTATCGGAACTTTGTGTCTGATTCCGTATCATCACTCCCCAGGATATTTCTACCCAGGTTGAAAACACAATCCCGCTTCCAGGCATCTGCTTCACGTTTCCTGGATGGACCAGTAATGTGTTTGTTTAGCTCACTTCGCGCGTTAGACTATAGGTTTTGCCAGTGGCCTTTTGAACACTGGCCTCAGGATGTTTGTTTTTGTAAGTTTTTGTCTTATCTCACTTCCTCTGAAAAAGCCTCACTTTTCACAGCTTGGCTGAAGCCTGAATCAGCAGCTCCCAGAGCCCTGCTTAGACATCTTGCCAGTACACGAGGCTAAATTTGTTGCCATTTGAAAATCATGACCATTCTGCATTGCAGTGTTTCAGCAAATAACCAGAAGAGCATTCCAAGAACTTGGGCAAGAAGAGTACAGTAAACTACATCAGTGGCTGTCTGCCTATCTCCTTTCTTTCCCTTTCCTGCTCTCTCCCCATTTTTCCTCCCTCTCCCTCCTCTCTCCCCAACACCCCCTTCTCTCTCACAAACGCATGGAACTGGGATGAAGTTCAGTGCTTCTCAAATGCAAGGCAAGCACCTGGGGGATTTGTCAAAATACAAATTCCCAGACCACATCCTCGGAGATTCAGACTCAAAACAGCTGGTCGAGCCCTGGGAATCTGTCTTTTTAACAAATATGCACCCTCCACACCACCCACAGCGTTTCGATGAAGTTTTTTGTAGACCTGAATGTGAAGAAACCTCAGTAAAGTGGTGAAAATCTTGAACTTGAAAGTCTCGGATCTGGTTTTGAATCCAGCTCAGCCATAGCCTGGCTGGGTAACCTTCTGAACCCCAGTCGCCCTCAAAATAGCTGGATAAAATAAAAGGTTTTGTGGGAAGTCAGTGGGCTTGGCATGAAGTGAAGTTTGGCAAATAGTAGCACTTATTTTTAAATCATCCTATTTTAAAGAAGCACAGAAGAAAAGAAAATAGTAGAAAACAGAATCTTATTACTAGTCTTCTATGAGGAACAAGTGGGTTTAGCCTATGTAAAACTAAAGGTGCATCTTGCACCAAAACAGGAAAGACAGGAAACAAGTGCATAGCTCTCTTATTTCTGAAGATCTACAGCTCATATTTCTCCCTCAGCTTGGTACCCTCCTCAGTCCCATCTTCACTCAGCATCCTTTAGGAGGTTTCTTGAATTTGCTTCCTCAGGGAGGGTGGCCTTCCGGACCCCTAGGTTAAATCCACAGCATTGGTGACTTCCTCTTGATGTGGTATTCACGTGGTATTGTTAACTAGCTAGATGTTTGCCTTCCTGCTAGACTGTGAGCTCCACTACGGGATGGGATCTTATTGCCTATCATAGCCTTCTTTCCAATGGGAAGTTCATAGTATGAGTCTGATAACAGACCTTCTGAGGGAATAAATAAATATACGGGAGATTTTAAAAGTTCATTAGTGCTGTTCAACTCTGAAATGGAATATCTTGGATACAGTCTTGCCTGTAATAGCAGGTCCATTCAAATGGACCACATGGATATATTGCTAAGGAAACCCCTTTAGGGAACTTGGTGACCTTTAAGTTCTCTTCCAGTTGGCGGAACAGTTTTCCAGAGCACCTCAAGGAAATCTTGGACAGTTTCTTGAACAAAATCATAACGAAGAGCTCTGTTTTGCCATTTGCAAGGAGTTAGACAAATTGCACAAGGAGACACAGGATGACAGCATCAATTTTAATTATGTCTCAGTGAAGCACCTGAAGGTACCACTTCAATGATGCACTGCTACAGCCCACAGGACCTCCAAACGATGAAGGGAGAATGAATGAGGTAGAGGCAGAATGTTTTTATTTTCCAATCTACTCCCAGCTTTGCTGCATTTAAATTTTTTTCCTTCCTCATATGGAGAAATTTTAGCTTGGCATTAATATTCCCACAAAGGAAAGGTGATTCACCAGCGGAATGAATTAAGCATTTTACCAGACTTGGTTTCAAAAGTTGGAAAACCGGGAAAAAGCACATATTATTTCAAGTCTGGAAAAGCTAATATTTTTTTCTCCATTGTCTTTCATTTTATACTTCTGGTCAAAAATAGAAAGCCACTTTTATATCCTTTTAAATGTGTTTCTTAGGGGGAAAAGACACCTTCCAAGTGGAAGCAGAAACAAAGAATAAATGCTAAGTTCTATTTTCTTTTAGCTTGCAGACTTCATTTGGATTTTGCTCCTATGGCTAGAGTTTCTGTTACTACCAAAAAAAAAAAAAAAAAAAAAGGGCAGGGGTGTACCTGGAAGCTTAGAAAAAGTGAAGTAAGAAGGCTATATAATCCTTAGCCATGTTCTTAATTTAGTCCTTATTACAACTTGACTCCATTTATAGGACAATCCTTCTGACTGAATATTTATATTCCATTGTTTTCAAAGAAGATCAAGAGTGCCATAAACAGTGACAGTTGTGTGTGGCAAGCATGTCAGTGTACATAGATAAATTATGCCTTCATTCTTCCCTTTTTTTGGCAAAGTCATAAAGCTGCCATTTTTAAGGTATTTCTACACACTCCTCTGTTTATTTCTTTTGAGCCCATTTGTTTTCTCTTCCGGGAAAGAAAATACACTGAAAGCAAAGACCAAGTATACACTCTAGCAAAGTATTAACAGTTCCAGCAGTGGATTACCTCTGAGTTCTGGGAGGTCATTTTGCAAAGGCTCTGGACTTAGTCTGGTTGATGAAGACCTCTGATACTTGTTAGTAGTGTAGTTTGAGCTTTATTAGGTTTATCACTAGCCATCAATACAAGGAAAAGCCAGTGTGGGGACAGCCATATCATCAGATAGGAAAGTATTGAAACATTGTGTAGAGACAGATCCCTTCTCTACCACACACTGGGTGAAGTCTGTGCAAAAGTAGAGCATTACTGTCCCTCCTGAGTGGATAAAACAGTGAGAGAAGGATTCCTTTACTAAAGAAATTTCCAGAGTGTATTCCTTACATGCTCTTCTATGGTCACAAAGGTTTTGCACAGTAACGCCATCTTATTTCTACTTGCATAGTAGAGAGAAATGCATAGCAGAGTCACAATGCGTTTTCATCAATTAAAGACCCTAGGAATTCCTGAAACCATGTATATTCTTACTAAATTTAAGTTTGCCCAAATTCATTTCACCCCTATTTTACAGCACACCTGTTAACAGTAACTCAATTCCATTGAAAAATAAGACCACAACCCGTAAGCCCATCTGCACCTCCCCTCCCCCAACCCCGGAAGCTCTTCTTTTTCTCAGATTTTATTTAATGCAAGGATGACCTATAGTAGCTCCAGTACTTTGCCATCTTTTATATGTCATGACACCCATAGACATGTATAATAAAAATTATAGTAGTTGCATGTCCCACATATCCATAATGGATTATGAGCATCCTTTGTCCGCTTCATGGTTTTTGACTATCTTTACCTGCCATAAAATACTCTGTGACTCCTTCTGTAAATTTATGAAGCACTGGCCCAGACGGGAGGTCATAGCCCAAGGACTGAGGGGATCAGTCGCATGGGGAAACTATACCACTTGGGACATTTCACTGTGACGAGCTAACAGGGATGCACAGGATGAACCCACCCCGGCTACCGGGAATATTTGTGTGTTGAGTGTGGAGTCCTCTATACTCACCCATTGTTTGGTGTCTTCAGGTACCTACTTACCCAGCGTGAAGTCAGATGTGAACACTGTAACTGGTGCCCTTTGTTTCACTGCCTAGCCCACCTCACACATTTTATGGAGACCTGGTGCTATATCATCCGAATGACTCCCCTCATTTCCTGTGTTAGATAGACTTCATTTTTCCTCTCTTGGTTTCCGTAAGAGGCAGCAGGCCAGGTGGACGAGAACTGAAGGACGATCCATCAGCCCTCCCTGAGACATTGGGAGGTTTTCACTTCCTTTCAATTAGGAGCAGACTATTCTAGAGGATCACCTCCCCCACCCCTCCCCCCATGGCCTACTTGCTTCCAAAGCATACAGCTAGATGTTGATTTTGCTGTCAGAGCTGGGGCTCTGGGAAAACCAGTAACCAGGTAGGAAAAAGGTAACTGTTAGGGAAAAGTTATATTCAAATGGATGACTAGGAACTGGTAGGATAACAGGTATTTTCTAAATACACCTCTCACCTAATACCAGGTTCCTTTTTATTTCCTTAAAAAGTAATCCATCTTCATTGCTCAAAACTGAAACTATGCAAATGAGCAAAACAAAGAAAACAAAAATCATATAAAACCATCACCCACGTAGAACCATAATTAACATTATAATGTATTTCCCCCAGTCTTTTTCCTTGCATAAATATCTGTAGTCTATTTTAAAACATTGGAATATTTGTGCATAGTGTATCATAAATATATTTTTCCACCTTACTATGTCCCTCAGTTGTCTTTAGATGCCATGAAATATTCTCCTATGATATCATCTCTGGAGGCTGCATGAACTCCCTTCTCTGGCTCTATATGTGATGATGTATGTGATTCATCCCTTCGTGTGGTCCAAAGCAGTGGTTCAATGTTTCAGATTTTTTTTCTCTATGACAAACAGTATTAATGTTAATACCTCTGGAACCAAACCTTCAAACACACGCCCCCTTGACTTTGTACTATTTTGGTTTCATTTCTTGTGAGATATAATCAACGTACAGAAAAGTACATAAAACATTTTTACAGTTAGTTGAATCAATGTAAAAATGAACAGCAGTGGTTGCATACCGGTATGAATCTATCTAAGGCCACAGAACTGTACACTTAACAATGGTGAAAATGGTAAATTTTAGGTTATGTATATTTTACCACAGTAAAAAAAGAAAGAAAAGAAAAAAAAGAGAACACGAATATAATTACCACGTTGGGCCAGGAAAAGATCATTGCCAGCAGCCCATGAGCCCTCTTCCCCATCACAGCTCCTCAGGCTTCTCTGGACCCTTGTGCTGTCCATCTTTTCTACTTAGTTTTACTAAATATGAATGAATGCCCTGAAATACCTATTTTTGAACTTTTATAAAAATGGAATCATATTTTTGTGTCTGACTTCTTTGGCTCCCTGTATATTTGTAAGATTTATCCACGTAGTATATTCATTTACAATGTGGTATGGCATACTATTGTATGAATATACCGTAATTTCTCCACTATATGCAGGATGGACATCCCAGATTTGCGCTGCTACAAACAGTCTGCAATAATCCTGGGGCACATGTGCACCCATTTCTCTAAGATATATACCCAAGATTGAAATCATTGAGTCGTGGGATAAATATATCTTTGATTTGAGTAGACAGTGCCAAAATAAGTGATTATAGTTTTCACACCAGGTGTGTATGAGGATTCCCAATGTGCTACACTCTCCCCACATTTGGCATTTTCAGAGCATAACATTTTTTGTCAATCTAGTAGAAGTACAGTAGTATTTCATTTTGGTTTTTATTTGTGTATGTCAGATAATTAATGAGATTGAATGCCTTCTCATATATTTACTGGTCATTTGAATGTTCTTTTGTAAAGCAGAAGACTTGAATCTTTGCAGATGTTTTTCTATTATGTTGTCTATTTTTGTCTTATTGTCTTGGGAGAGTTCTTTTAATATTCTGAAAATAAGCCCTTGGTTGGTTATGTGTTTCCCCAACCTATAGTTTTTCTTTTCAGTCTCTTAATGGTGTCTTTTGATAAGCAGGTTTTCTTTTAAATGTAGTAAAATAGACAAACTTCTCCTTACAGTTCTTGTATTTTGTTTAAGGCATTCTCGTTTACCTTGCACTCATGAAATCATTCTCCTGTATTTTTTTTTTAAGTTTTATAGTTTATCCTCTCCTATTTGGATCACGAACTGATTGGAATTATTTTGTACATGATGTAAGGTAGAGGTATAATTTTTTCTTTTTTAAAAAACATATGGATACCCAATTGTCCTAGCAGTATTTATTGAAATCTATCCTTTCCCTGCCAAACCACCATGATACCTCTGTCATACAACAAATGCCCACATTACATGCCTGGGTCTGTTTCTGGGCTCACTATTCCGTCCCACTGGTCTGTTTGCCTATCACTGATCCACAGTTAATTCTTACATCATAGTAATTCTTGATCCTTGGTGGGGCACACCTCCCACATTGTTGTTCTTCTTGGTTCTTATTCACCTTATTCATCCTTTTCTGTTCCATACACATTTGACACTCAGTTTATCATATTGTTAAAAAAATTTGGGCATTTAGTTGGGATTATACTGGAGGAGAATTTATATTTTTACAATATCGAGGCTTTCAATCTATGACCATTTATTTAGGTCTTTTTAAATGCCCGTTAATAACATTTTATAATTTATTCAATGGAAGTCTTAACACATTTGTTAGATTTGTTCTTACATATTGTTGATGCTATTATGAATGCTATTTAAAAAATTTTTTTATTTGTGTTTGCTAATACATATAGTAGTACAATTGATTTTTTCATATTGATATTATATCTAGAAAACATGTTTAATTCTCTCATTATAAGTCTGTAAATAATACATCTGTAGTTTCTTTGGGGTTTTATGTGTGTAAAGTCATATCATCTTTAAGTGACAAATTTGTTGCTTCCTTTCTAATTCTTATGCTTTTTATTTTCCTTGCCTCACTGCACTGACTGAAACCTTCAGTGTAATTCTGATTAGAAGTGGTAACAGTGGGCAAGTTTGTCTTTTTTTTGTTTTTGTTTTTTGTTTTATCTCAAAGTGAGAATACACCTTCAAGTATGATGACTGCCAGTTTGTTTTTTGTTTTTTTTTTGAATTTCCATTATCAGATTAAGGAAGTTAGGACCCTTCTCTTCCTGGTTTGCTATAAGGCTATAAGGCTTTCTTTTTTATCATGAATGAATATAGAATTGTTTCCAAATGCTTTTTCTGCATTTCTGCATTCTTTGAGATGATCTTGTGAACTTTCTCTTTTATCTATTGTTTTATAACAAACTACACCAGTATTTAGTGGATTAAAAGACGACCATTTATTATCCCTTACAATCTGTGGGTTGAGAGGGTTCAGCAAGGTGGTTCTTCTGCTATTCTTGTTTGGGTAGTCTCATGTGGTTGCAGTGAGATGGTATCTGGTTCTGGATTCATCTGGAAGCTCAGCTTGGACGTTGAACTGTCCCAGGTGGCTCATTACATGTCTGGCACTTCCTTGGAGGTGGCTAAAAGTCCCAGTGCAGCTGGGATGCTGGGAAGGCTGGTTCTGTCTTTCCCCACGTAGTCTCAGGGCCTCTTTCTCTCTCTGTGGCCTCTACATGTGACTTTACAAAGTCTCTCCAGCTGGGTGGCTTACGTATTACATGGTGGCCCAAAGTGTAAAGCAGGAGCTGCCATGCCTTCTTAAGGCATAGTCCTGAAATTTTCACAGCATCGCTTCTGCCATGTTCAGTTGTTTAAAGTAAGTCACAGGCCAGCCCAGATTCAGTGCCATAGGGACTACACAAGGACCTGATGCCAAGAGGCCACCTTTAGAGACCAACTACCACAATATATTCATGGGTGAATTACATCAGTTAGATTTTCTAATGTCTAGTAGCTTTATGTACTTGGGATAAACCCAACTTGGTCATAATGAATTATCTTCAAATCTAATATGTTACTTTCTTAGGTTGGCTCATTTTCACTTTTTCCTCATAATATATTTCAAGAAAACTTGTGGGTCTATCCTTGCCCTTAAAAAGAATCCAATAATACCTTTATATGAAAAGTTGAGGCACCATGTTCTTTCCTCCCCTCGTGTATGTCCTGAGATGAAACTTCTTTGATCCTTCCTTGGAGGGAATGGGACACTGGGACAATTTTACTGGTCCCAGCTTTGGCAGGCATTGCAACCTGAGCAGCCATGGTTTCACTTAATGACTCACTGTCACACTGGCATATCCTGTTCCCTGTTGATGGTGCCACCTTTTACACAAGAGCACACAGAACCCCCTGCATTTGCGATGAGATTGCATTTGCAGTCCTCCTCTTCTGTGGAACCTCACAGTGCTTGCTTGCATTGGAAGGATTATGACAGCAACTTCCTGCAATCCTACAGTGCCCAACAGATGGAGGGTGACTCATGCCTCTGACAGGGAAGTTAATGGCTCTTTTCAGTGCTTATATTGGTCACTTTTCCCTGTTTGCTCCCAACATTTGCTGGTCCAGTAAGTTTATGAAAAGATTGGAGGACATCACTATAAGGTAACAAGGATAGCATTTATCAGAAGATTGGAGGACATCACTATAAGGTAACAAGGATAGCATTTAGTTACTATTACAGTAGATTCTATTTGAAAGATTATAACTTAACATGTACCAGACACTATATATACTATGTGTGTGTGCATGTGTGCATATATATATGCTTTATATTTTGTGGTGGATAAAACATGGGCACAAATTTATCAACATTCTTCCCATTGAGAGGTGAGTCTGTGACTCCTGCCCTTGAATCTGCGTGAGCTCAGAAACCGCTTTGAGCGGGCGGATCTGGAAGAAGTGATGCTGTGACTGTTTTCAGGCCCAGGCCTTAATAGACTGGCAGCTTCTCCTTCCTGCCTCTTGGAATGCTCATTCAGGGAGAAGCCAGTGGCCATATAAGTCCAACAACGCAAAGACCACCATACTGTGAGGAAGCCCAAGTTAGCCACAAGAGAATAGGCAGAACTGACTTAGCTCCCACCCAGCTTTTTTGGCCATTCCAGCCCAGACAGCAGACCTGTGAGTGAAGAAACCATTAGATGATCCAGCCTCAATGACCATCTGTTGATATCAACCCACAGAGATTATAGGAGGAGATACCAGTGTGTTTATGAATAAAGACGAGTTCAGGGTTGGTCATGATGTGTTTGAGGTGCTGTGGGACATCCTGATAGAGCTATTGAGAGAGTACAGGTGTCTGAAGTTTAGGGTGAATGAACTAGACCGAAGGTATAGACCTGAAAATGCTGAGAGTGCGTGTTGCTGGGTTCTGAACCACGGGATACAGCCTGCTCTTGCTTGTAGTAGTCGCTCACTAAGGGTAGGGGCCACACCCCTGGGGGAGTGGAGGAGAGTTGCACTTACGGTGAAGAGGGACAAAGTGTGTCATCCGCTTGAGGGAACCCTTCTCCCAGGCAATTCTAGTATCTGTCTCCAAGGAAAGGTATCAATTCTGCTCTCCCCCACTTGCCATAAACTAAACTAAAATAAAATGCAAAAGCCTTATATTAGCATACAGACCATTGTTCATGTGTTTGGTATAGTCTTTTGTATAGCTGTTTTCCCACTGCTAAAGTTATGTATCAAACTCTGTCTTCCACTCTCTCTTTTTTTATGGCCTATAAAGACCAACAGCATCTCATTCTTGGCCCACGCTGATCTCACTTCCTTTAAATTTCATTCATTCACTTTGCTCCAGCCTCCCTGACTTTTTTTTATCTGTCCTTTCCATTTACCAAGCTCATTCCCTCCTATGGGGGGGTTTACACTGATTATTCCTCGTATTTAAGAGCTGCTTATATTGTCCTATAGTTCTGTCCCTATCCTATAGTTGTCCTATAGTTCTGTCCCTATCCAAATTCAGATGTCAACCCAGAACCCAAATGTCACCTCAGAGAGGCTATGTCTGCACGCTATGCTAACAGCCTATTTTATCTTCTTTGTAGCACCTATTCATACCTGAAATTTTTTAAAAACTTAATTTTGTTTGTAGAACTATTAGCTCCAAATTATAGGATTTTTGAATTTCTAATTCCCAGTTCCAAATGAGTACATAGTGGATTTCCAATAAAAAACTGCTAAGTGAATGAATGATCTTCTGGGTGCAGGAGAGGGGGACCAAGAGAGGGAGGAGGAGGGCAAGTGAGCATATGTCTTATAGGAGTCCCTCTCCAGGGCTCCCATATCTAGTGCACTGGTCGGTGGATCTCAAGTTCAGCTGCACGTTAGAATCATCTGGGGTCCCACTAAAGGCTGAGACCCAATCCCAGAAATTCTGATTTATTGGTATGTGGCCTAGGCATCAAGATTTTTCAAAGCTCCCCAGGTGGTTATTATGTGCATCCCGATTGAGAACCACTTATTAGACGTTAATAAAACTGAAGTTATCTTTTCCTGGGCCTCTTGTGACTTTTTTATTAAGTGAGTTCTGAGACTCTAACTCTAGAGCCATCAAGCAATGCTAATCTCTAAAGATGTCCCCAAAATACTTGGTTTAAAGAAGGATCTGGACTGCTCATGTTTACCTTAAAGATCAAATTCCCATTGACTGGTGGGAACGTTTTGGATTATAAGAAAAGATACATGGAGCTTTTGTTAGAAGACAAACTAGGGCTGGCATGTGAGCCAAATTCAGAATTTTCCACATTCGTGTCTTTCATGGTCATTGTATATTAAAGTAGGATAGGAAAGTAACTTAACGGTCCTCCTGGGAATAGGAGCACGTTTTGACATTTTGAATGTCACGTCTCAGCCCCTAAGGGAAGCATATAGGAGAATAGAACCAGGTTCATTCCCTAAGCCCATCTCTTGGAGAACATGGGGAAGGTACTGATGGTATTGAGGGGGCACTGTGGAGCATGAGTTAAAAATCTTGAAGCAGTGAATCCCTCTTTTCAAAGAAAAGCAACTGTAATCCCAGTTTGTAAAGCTGATCGAAGTGGGGCAGCTCTGTTTGAAGTAAGGTTTGTAGCCTGGAGGCCAGCTCAGTCCAGCTTGCCTCACACAGTCCCTACCCCCAGGTGGCCCTGGAGGACTGAAGCCTAGGGCTCTGCCAAACTTACCTTGAAAAACACTCTTCCAGATGACGCTTTTAGGAGTAGTAATTATAGATCTGTCCTGGTTAAAAACATCCATCACAAGGGAAATTTAGTAACAAATAGGCAAGGGACTGACTGCTGCGGTTTCTTTGGTATCGAGATTGAGCAGAGTATCAAGATTAACCAGGTTGGTCCTTTACAGGAGCATGACACAGAGACCTTGGTAAAAATGCAGGTTCTGACTTAGTGCGTCCTGGGTAGGATCGAAGATCCACTTGGGATAAGCTCCCAAGTACTGCCAATGCTTTGAATACCAGAGTTCCAACTCACAATTCATATACCAAAATCCCCTGGGAGACTTATTAAAAATGCGGATCTTGGGGCCCCATCCTAGGGCCTCTGGAAGGAACCCTCTGGTTGTGGGTCTGGGAGTCTTGTTTTAACAGGTTCCCCAGGTTTTTCTGATGTTCGCTAAATTTGAGAACTGTGCTTTAGCATGTGTCTGTCTACTTATCTTTCTCTTAAGGGACCCAGAAGAAGATCCCGAGGCTCCACAAATGCCAGGGCTGGAAGAGGCTTTGGAGATCATCTAGCCCAGCCTTACTCTGTTATTGATTAGGAAACTGAGCTCCCAAAGGGCAAACAGTCCTGCCAGGTGCCTGTAGCCAGTGGGTAGCGGAGCAGTGCGGACACCAGAACAGAAGTATCTGATTCCAACCCTCACTTTTCCTAGAAAACCATGGACCTTCCTTGGTCATTGCTTTTCTGTGCTGCTTCATGAGGCTGTGTCTCTCTCATCCTCTGCTATATTCCCCAAGCCTAGTGTCTGGCCTAGGGAAGATGCTATATAGAGAAGTTACTCTTACTGTTGTATATACCTGCTACACTTGTGCCTAATCAATTATCTTCACATTCTCTTATTAAATATTTTCAAGTTATAAAAATGAACACTGATGTTCCCAGATAAAATACCGAAGTTCTCAATAAGAGTCTAAATGTAGAAAGCATTCAAGAACATGGATTATGGGGAGGAGAGGGGATGGCCCCAGTTCCATAATTTATTAACTATGTGATCTTGGGAATTTTGCTCAACTTTTCTGACCCTCAGTTTCCTCATTTGTAAATTAGAGATATCACTGGACCCTATGTCATGGAGTTGTATAAATATTGAATTGGTCAATGTATGTAAAATGTTTACTATGGTGCCTAGTACATAGTAAGGGCTAAATCCAGCCATGGCGCTCCGGATTTCAGAAGCAAAATAATGCTTCATCAGTCACACTGGAAGTCACAGCATTAGGAACCCCTTGCCAGCTGCCAATCTGTAACAGTTAGAAATGGGTCACATGTAATGCATAGACCATAGGTCTGGAGTGAACAATTTTGAGTTTGCACAGATTCTAAGAAGAAACTTTCTACAGCATAAGGTGTGTTACCCTTGCATAGCGAAGTGGTTACTGAGATACTGAGGAGCCAAGTTACTGAGTTGGGTCACTCGTAACGAATGAGATGGCAGGAGGGCTGTGTAGGCTGAATTCCCCACTGGGATTCTCTCCACAGGGTCCAAATATTGACTAACCAGCTCAGAGTTTGCTGCAGATCTGTGGTGCAATGGCTTTCAGCAGTGTGTTTCAGTCTTTACCCAGAGAGTATAGGAAACATATTTTTAGACTGATTACTAACTGATGGAATGTGAGTTTGAAATGCATGCCTCCAAAGTTCACCAGGGGAACGAGACTGTGTGATTCTTACTATCAGGAGGTGTGTTTTCTCCACGTGTCCCTGGGTTTCAGAGTAACTCTGATTTTCAGACATTCTGCTCTGTTGTTCCATGAGTATAATTCTACTTGTCTGAGCAGATATGCTGATTTGTGAGGAAGTGGTTGGGAAAATATGGCCACCACAGAGCGATACAGAGATCACATCAAAGATACTTGGTGGTAGAGGAAGAAGTACGACATATTGTAAGCAGGTGTGACTTCACCTTTTACCTCAGTAATGAGTCAGGCTTCTTTCAGTTGCAAGTGACAGAAACTAACTGAAACTTGCATAGGCAAAAAGGGAGTTCCCTGGCCCTTGTAACTGAAAAGTCCAGAGGATTCATGGCTGGCTAGATACAGGTTCTCGACCAGTGACCCAGCAAACCCACATCTCTTACCTCCTCACTCTGGCTCCTCTGTGTGGGTTTTATTCTCAAGCAGGCTGCCCCTTTGGGTGACCTCAGCATCCCTGGGCTTGGATCCTGCCAGGGGTTTCAGCAGAAGCTCTGAAAATTCTCTCTGGCTGGACCTGAGTCATTTTCCCTCTCAAACCTACCAGTCCCTGAAACTGTAAGGGCTAGAAGACTCTTCAAAGGAAACTGAGGTATTGCTGTCAAAAACGGAAGGCATGGATTCTGGACAGAGAAGTGCAATAAATGCCTTACATCCTTTGCTTGTGTGTCAGGAATTTGTTTGCTGTCACTTCTCTCCGCCCAGTTTTCCTAGAATAAAATTCTTACGCCCACCATTGTCATCTACCCACAAGAGATCTGTCTCTTGCTCATGTATTCTGTTCATTTGCCTCCCCGCCCCTTTATTTTTCTGCCTTCAGGAAGAAGGATAGTGCCTTTAGCTGCAGGCAGCCAGGAAGAACTTCTTCTGAAATTTCCTGGGAAACATGTCGACGCAATTTTGCCACCATATGCAGCGTCTCTGGTAAACTGTAGAATGGGCCCCTGGTTCTTCTTAGTTCACCAGAGCAAGGACTCCAGGAACGATTTGCTTGGCTCTGATTTGCAGTTTGCTTTTAGAGAGCTGAAGAGACAGGAATTTGCACTTGAGGACAGCTACCCTTGCAGGGGGCAGTTTGCTTTATTAAACAAGAGGTGACAGTGTTGTGTGTTGTGTACTTAGCACAGTAAGGTTCACAGCTCCGTACACAGTGGAAGAGCTCTAAGATTGACATGTCACAAGGTTTAGAAAGAACCTCAGACAGCAAAAAGGGACAATAAAATCAAATGTATGTTTTCATTCAGTACAACGCATCAGAGCCTCCTATAAGGTTTATTAAAAAGAATTAGCATTTATTGACTGCTAAGTGTCAGACACTGGGCAGAACCCATTCACTCCCCCAAATACCCAACAGGGTGTTTATTATTCCCATCTTATACCAAAGGAAACTGAGGAACTCGAGGTTAACTGACTTGCCCTTGGTAACATAGCTGGACAGTGAGGGAACTTCACGCCATTGGACCCCGGGCCCCAAGCTCTGACATCCTATATAAGTCTCTATGATGATCAGTTTGGCTATTCAGAAATGATCCATGACTGGGTTTTTTGTTTGTTTGTTTTTAAGACTTTATTTTTAGAACAGTTTTGGGTTAATCACAAAATTAGGAGGGAAGTACAGAAATTTCCTGTATGCTCCTTGCACCATACACGCACAGGCTCCACCCCCCCACCCATTGTCAGTATCCCCCGCCAGAGGTTACATTTGTTGTAACTGATGAACCTGCATTGACACATCACTATCACCCAGAGTCCATAGTTTACTTTAGGGCTCACTCTTGGTGTTATGCATTCCATGGGTTTGGACAAATATATAATGACAAGTGTCCATCATTATGGTGTTGTCCAGAGTATTTTCATTGCCCTAGAAATCCTCTGTGCTCCGCCTATTCATCCCTCCCCTGCTCCTCACTACCCCAGCAACCATTAAAATTTTTGTTTGCTTTGCCTTTTCTAGAGTGTCATAGAGTAGGGACCACACAGTATGTAGCCTTCTCAGGTTGGCTTCTTTCACTTAGTGATATGCCTTTAAGGCTCCTCCACGTCTTTTCATGGCTTGATAGCTCATTTCTTTTTAGCACTGAATCATTTCCATTGTCTTGTTATAGCACAGTTTATTTATCCCTGTTCACCTACTAAAGGATATCTTGGTTGCTTCCAAGTTTTGGCAATTATGCATAAAACTGCTGTAAACATCCATGTGTAGGATTTTTTGTGGCCATAAGTTTTCAACTCCTTTGGGTAAATACCAAGGAACACGATTGCTGGTTTGCATGGTGGTAAGGGTAGGTTTAGTTTTGTAAGAAAACACCAAGCTGTCCTCCAAAGTGGCTTTACCTCTTTTCATTCCCAGAAATGCATGAGAGTTCCTGTTGCTCCACACGCTCGCCAACATTTGGTGTTGTTAGTGTTCCAGATTTTGGCCATTCTAATAGGTGTGCTACCTGCCATTTAAAATTTTTTCTTTAAATATGTATTATATGACTTTTAAGTGCTAGCTGCTAGATGTGTGCAATGCTGGGAAGATTTTTGAGAAGTGACTCCCAGATAGCACCTGAGATGAAAAACAGTAGCTAAAACCTATTGCGTACTTACTAAGAGCCATGCCTCGTGTTAAGGGCTTCGTGTTTTCATTCTCTTCTTCATTTAATTCTCATGTAACCTTCCTGAGTTAGATACCACTTCATTTTAGAATAAGGAAACCAAGGGTCAGAGGGAAGACATTTGCTTAAGGGCATCTAGAAAGTAAGTGACAGAGTTGAAGTTGAGTCCAGGTAGTTTGTCTCCACAGCCTTTGCCTTTGACCTCTGTGCCTCTCCACACCACACCACGCCAGGCCACGCCACACCACGCCACGCCACGCCACACCACGCCACGCCACACCACGCCACGCCACGGCACGCCACAGCAGATCCTGTCAGTCACTGCCAAGACCACGATGCCCTACTAGAACCCAATCAATTTTATACTTAGTATTCCTCAGTTATTATTCAATAGTCTTTTCCTTTTTAAATTTTTTAAGGCCATCACCTATCAAAGCATTAAGTAGTAGGTATTTCACTTTTAAATTCCGTTGCAAAAGGACAAAATTTTTGAAGAAGGAGATTTTGTCACTGAATAAAGTGACAGGATGCTCATTATCAGTTCAATAAATTTCCCAAGATGGGTTGCAAGTGCCAGGCTCTGTGGTAGGCATTGGAATGCATGGTAAGACACAGGCAGTGCCACAAGAATGTGCATAGTTGGGTGATAGGTATACAGATAACTACAGGGAAATGTGTTGAGTTTTGAAGAACTAGAGGGAAGGCCAAGGTGCTTTGGGGACTTGGTCTGAGCTACCACAACAGCCAGTGAACTGGGTGTTCCCCAGAAGGTAATAGAAGTCTTGTCCTTTAGTTAAAGGGGTCAGATTTGAAAAATTGTGTGCTTAGTGAAGAATTTTTGGTTGGAAAAAAAAAAGATAACAAATTTAAACAAATAGTGAGTTAATTAAGAGGTCAACAGCATTGGTTCACTAGTTTCATGCTATCACCAGTGTCCCCTCTGTCTACTCTACCATCTTAGTTTTTGGTATTTCGTATTCATGATTTTACCTCATTGTCACAAGATGGCTGCTGTAGCACCATACAAAACCAAGGTAGGAAGTGGATAAAGGTGTGGTAGGAGTGAAAAAGCTCTTTTCCTGTAATGGAACTCTCCTTCTGTTAACAAAAGGAAAAACTTTCTCCAGAAGCCTCCCAGAAAAATTCCCTTTCCATCTCTTGGCCAGAATTGAGTCACATGATGACACTTAACTGCAGAGGAGGATGGGAAAGAAGCAAGTCTCCAGGTTTTCTCCAGCCTCTTTAGGGCAAGGTTAACAAAGGAGATAGAAATGGCTCTGTGTTATCTAACCAATAGTTTCTGCCACAGTGTGAAAGAGTATGACACATTTGGAGCATTCCTAACCATACAAGTACTGTGACCAATGATTTGTGACCTTACGATCATTTAATTGGTTAGTGTGTTGGAGTTAATCATATAGAACTGGGTCACATGTTGGAGGATGGGAAATTCCTGCCCTGTTGCTCATGAGTTTTGAAAACTCTTCCCAGGGAAATTAACTGACTAATAATTGGCTTATCTGTTTCCACTAGAGTTGAAATAAGGCAAAATATTTTTTTCATAACCTAGGACTGGACAGTATATCCCAAAATTAGCATCTAAAATTAGCTGAACTCTATGCAGTTTTTAAAGCTTGTGTCAGTTATAACTTATGTGCTATGGACAGCAGTGGCCATGTAATTTGTGAAGCTCAGTGCAAAAAAAAAAAAAAAAAATGTAGGGCTCCTTGTTCAAAAATCATTAAGAATTTCAAGATGGCAGAGCAAAGCACTAAGCCAAGCACGGGGCCCTGTGCAATTGCACAGATTACACGTCTACAAAACTGGCCCTGGCTGAGCGCAACTGGTTTGCTGCTGAAGCCTAAACTTGGAGGCGGCTGAACTCAAGAGGTTGGCTACGGGTGTGGGATCTGCTCCTCATAAGGGCAGCATGATGGTTGAATGCACACTTTTAAATAGGCCTGCTCTGTATTCTAATCCTAATGCTGCCACTTAATTGCTCAGTGATTTTAGAAACTTCTTTAGCCTTTCAAAGATTCAGTGTCCTCTTCTGTAAAAGGAAGATGATAATATCTCTTTCGTATATTATTGAAAGGAGTAAATTAAATGATAGATGTTTTCTCCTTATCATAGCACATCCCTGCTATATGCTATACTCTGACCTCAGTGAAAGGTTGCCATGACCTGTGAATTTTGCTGATCCCAAAACTCAGTTTTACCATGTCAGACAGAGGATATTAGACTCTAGGGGGCAGATCCTTGCACATTAGACTCACAGGAGAATGATTTGTGAGTCAGAATGTCCATTTCTTCACATGTAAAGAATTGGCTGGACTTGGAATGACATCTAACATCTGCTCTTTTTCAGAATCCAGTCTGGAAACGATGCTCAGATTAGTACACAGAATCAGTATTTTCTTCGGACGCATGTGTCCTGAAATTTCCGAGGCCAAATACACGGAAATCTTTTAAATGTAGCCAAGGTTTCCTTTTTGTAGGACTCGGGAGAACCTGTTTCGGAGGTTTAGGAGCATGTTTAGGAGTTCTGTGAATTCCCAAGGGGATTTCCAAACTCAGCCAAGCATGCATGATTGGATCAATGTGGGGATTCACTTTGGTAAGCATTTAACATAAACAGGGTCATGTTTTGTATGTGAACACAGGCATGTGTAAACTACCCTCAGCCTACCCAGTAGGAAAAATTAGCATTTGAAGCACCCTCAGCAAGAATCTAACCTCAGCGGTAGTTACTTAGACCTTTTGAATGCGCCTTTTGTAATCTACACCATAGGATTTGTTAATTTGCAGAAGAGAAATAGAAATGCTTTTTTGATTGCTAAAGTTAGCGGTGTTCAGCTATGTTACGGGCCAGAATGATGGCATGGCCCTACCACCCTTCCATGAATGAAGTATAGGGACTGGGGGAGCCAATCACCTAATCTTTTTGGTCCTCAAGGTCCTACACCCCCATTTCATGGAGGGCTCTGGCACTGGACACGGTCCTTTAGTGGATGGTCCAGCCACCGGAGGACAGCGGTCTCAGCCTGTCGTAGGCAGAGTGAACATTTTATATAAGGAGCTTATGCAAGAACCTCAAGGCAGACTGAGACTTCCCGGAGCTTATAAGGAAAATATGCATTTTCATCTTGTGTGCTTGTTTGTTATTACACATATGTGTGTTTGGCAGAGTTTGGGCCTAGGCTTGCTTGCGTTAGGACTTCTTATTTGGCAGCAGGGATGTGAGGTGGATACAATCCAACCATTTTTTGTGGCCAAGTGGGCTTAGGGCAGTTCGCCATGAAATGCTTTCTTTGTGGTACAGTTCATGGAATTAGTGTTCTCAGGAACACACTTTGAGAAAGTGTGGAATTAACCTACAAGCAGAGGGTTAATTTCTTAGGTGATATTTCCATCAGTCTAGAATAGATGGGGACAGTTGATCTAGTTCTTTTCTGTTTGTATTTTGATTTTCCGATCTGGGATGTCATGTATAAGAAAAGTGTTGGGGAGGCATCACAATGAAATCTCATTTGATTTTGCATTTAACAATCTACTTTTATTGAGAAGAGTAAAATAGAGGAAGTTTGGGGAAAACAAAAGACACGATCATTTCACCTGTGCACTCATAACGGATCTGTGGATGAGAAATGAAGCACTTTGGCATCATCAGGGTGTTTCTGTATGTTTAAGTGCTTTCTCTCGATGGAGTGACTTTTAGAGGACTGACTAAAAATTGCACTTTCAGAAGCATGATGCTGTGAGACACATCCTAAGATAGAAAGCCCTTTGTGGAGAGAAAATTCACTGCTTTTCTGTGGCATCTATAACCAGCACACATCTAGTTATCAAAAGGAGAGCTGCATGGAATAAATACAGTAGTTGACTTCTACCCAAATCCTTTTGAAAAGAGGAAGTGGAGCCTTTCTGCTCTTTGACACACAAAAGCACATTGCTTATAACGGATTCCACAAAAGAAGCAAAATCCAAACAAAGCAACATCTTTTTGCCCTAACCTACATACAATGTAAGTGAGATTCCAAGTATGCAAATGGTGGGAGGAAAGAAATGCATGTTCACCACTCCAATTATTGGATATTGTGTAGAATATGAGTAGTAATTGCCCACAAGTTGGATGATTAATGTGCACCACTTTTGTTCTTCTTCCTCTTCTTCTTTAATATTTGGTCTCAGTCTAATCTTTATCTACTCTTTCTATGATTATTTCTCTTTCTGTAAAAGCTGGGTTGGTGTTCCAAGAACTGAATCCAACCCCCATCAAGCCCAAGGCGTCAGGGTGAAATATAACAACAGGTCTCTTTATCTGGGCCGGTCGTCTCTTTTTAGACATCAGTAAGACTTTCTTTATATCCATCATGAGCTTGGTTTCGAAACCAAACCTGTCTCCATCCGTTTACTCTTGTGGTGCAGGTGTGAGTGGAATCAGTCCCATTTTAGAGCAGTTTCTGTGAAGTGCAAGCTCCTGGAGCTACAAGCCTAGATGGATACTCAGCCTTCCCCCCCGACTCCACCCCTCCGACCAGATCCTTAGGATGTGTGAGTTTATCAGTCGATCCTCCCTCCTTCACTGTTAGGCACGGACCTTGTTTAATTTTCTTTGTGTCTCCATCTCCCGCCACCTCTCCCCAGTGCCTGGGCCAGTGTTCTATCCAAGTAGGCTCTGAATGTTTGTTGACTACTTAAATACTTCTGGAGGACTGTTTAGGGTTCTGTTGAGGGGGGTGGGAAAATGGCTTTGCTGGAGCCACACATGAGGGTGGAGGCTTCGTTCTACAGGCTGGAATGAAGTACAGTGGGAGGATGAAGGATGTTTGCAAAACTGGGGGTGGAAGGCACTAGGGAAAAAAGAAATGCAGAAGGGACTTTTGTGTTCTGTCTTTGGAGTTAAATTCATCAAGACTGTATAAACCTCAAGGCATCAAAAATGATAACCACCTCATAAAAGTCTTGGACTAAACTATCCAGTGTGGTAGTCAGCTGCATGTGGCTATGTAAATTGAAATTAAACAAAAATAAAAATTCAGTTCCTGAGTCACACTAGCTACGTTTCACATGCTCAGCAGCCACATGAGACTCATGAGTGCTGTATAGGAGAGCAGAGATGTAGAAATTTCCATCATCTCAGAAAGCTCTGTTGGACAGCCCTGCTCTAGGAGATGGTAACATCTTCATTTTTTTTTTTCACTCCTTGTTCATTCATCCTACAATATTAACTGAACACCTACATTTCCTGGCAATGCTCTGAGAAAAGCCTGAAACAGCGAAGAGCCTAGAAGAGCCCAGACCCTGGAGCAATGGGCTCAACTGCTCGCTTACTGTGGGACCTTGGACAAGTCACTCAACCTCCCTGTGCTTTAGTTTAACCAGCTGTAAAAGGAACATAATAAAATCATCTCATAGGGTTGTTATGAGGATTCAGTGGGTGTGTGTTTGTGTATATGTGTGTCTATGTAGATAAATTTATGTACATGTGTGTATCTATATGAGTATATATATGTGTAGATACACATACACATTTATTTTTGTATGTATCTTAAATCACTTTCTGGCACATATCCAGTGCTTGGTAGGAGGGAGCTCTTAGTACTAGTAGCAGGTATTTATTACAGAGTGATGAACAAAACAACTATGGTTCCTGTTGTCCTGGAATTCACCGTCAAGTGGGAGCAGCAGATAGTAAATCACTGCACAAGTTAATAATTGCAAACTGTGTCAAGAATTGCAAAAGAAATGAATGGGATGAAGCAACAGAGAATAGTAATGGAAAAGCTACATAGAAAGCTTCTCATTTAAGCTAGAAAAAGAGAAGAAATGGCAGCCATGCAAAGGGAGAAGGAGAGAGAATGTTAGGCAGAGGAGAGTACACTGTGAAAGAGGACAATGTGACTATAACAGACCAGGCAATGGAGGGGCTCCAGCTAAGGTTGGAAGAAGCAGTAAAATGCAGCCAACTCACACAGAGCTGAAGCCAGTGGTAAAGAGTATGTGCCAGGGGAAATGTATTAACGTTAAGTATAAACTGATCACTCTTGAGTTGTGGGAGGCACATATTGGAGGGGTAGCAGGAGCGAAAGTGGAGTCCATTGGAAGGCTATTTTAATAGACCAGGAGCGGGGGAGTGATATAGATTCCGGCAGTAGGCATGGAAGTAGAGTGAGATGGGCAGTTTCTAGTTATAGTTGACAGAAAGAACCAATGAGACTTGCTGATGGATTACAAGTGGTTGATAAGAAGGAGGCATCAGGCTGATATTCAAGTTTTTACTTGACTAAGTCAGTGGTAGTTTTATTTACCAAAATAAAGAAGACCTATAAGGAACGTTTTTGAGGAAGACTAACCAAATCTGCTTGATGACAAGCAGTCTGTTAGAGATGGAAGTCTGGTTTCCAGATGAAAGGCTGGTCTGAAAATAGGCACATGGGCATCATTAGCTTGTAGATGATATTTAAGAGGTTGGAAAAGAGACTAACTTCTGGAATGATGGAGTGAGAAACACAGCAAACGTTCTCCCCAGTGCAACAACCATTTAACTGAAGAAAATTATATATATTCTCTGAAAATTGTCTAAGGGCATACAGCAATTAGAGCAATATTGATTCAAGTAAAATTTAGTAAATCTCAGTAAGAACAGTGAGAGAGAGTCTTTGACATTTGAGCCGTGACACCTCCCTCCCAGCTACATCTTTGGAATCACCATGGAAGGGGCAGGCTGCCAGCATTTTTCATCTTTCTCCAAAAGTCCCATGTTGCAGGAGCTTTATTCAGAGAGAACTGGGCCTCTATTCCTCCACCTAGGAAATATCCATTAAATACAAATGAAGGCAGTAAAAGAGGAACAGAAGAACAGAGAGATTTGAGACATAGAAAACCAAAAGCAAAGTGGCAAATGTAAATCCAACCATATTAGTAATATTGGTTATGGATGATACTAAAATGTGGATGATCACACAGTCCAATTGAAAGGCAAATTATCAGATTAGATTAAAAAAGTAATATCATCTAACTGTATGCTGTGTACAGGAGGCACTTTAGATTCAAAGATACAAATAGCTTGAAAGCAAAAGGATGGTAAAAGATACATCATGAAAATAGCAGCCATAAGCAATGTGAAGTGGCTATACTAATAGCAGACAAAATAGACTTTAAAACAAGAGCTGGAAATGGGGGAGACTATCCAAAAAGAAAGCAGTGCTAGAGAAGAACAGAGGGTTTGGGGTGGAACTTTGGGAATTCTCAAATTTAGAAGCAGGCAAGAGGGGAAGGATCATGAAAAGGAGACACCCAAGCTACAATATTTTTCCAGGCTCTTACAGATCATGCTATGGTATAAGCACACATACTAGAATCCTTCCGCATCAGCCCTAAGAATGCATGCAGTTGAACTGATCCTCTCACTCTTACCTGCCCCAATTTGACAAATCAGGAAATGAAAGACTGAACAGTGACTTCCCCAAAGTCAGAGAAACATAGTAACAGAGCCAAAACTTAAAAGTTCACGTGTGTGTGTGTGTGTGTGTGTGTGGTGTGCGTGTGTGTGTTTGTGCACTCACCGATTCAGCAACGTTACATTACTTTACAGCATTAAGATACATTGTCTTAATTTTCCTTCTTCTCTCATACTCCCTAAGTCTTTATCTTGTGGATAAAGATAAGGTGGACTTGTACAGCAGGGTTGCAGCCTGCTTTGGACCCTGATAGAAAGTTCTCAAGATTTAAAATCAACGAAGTGAAATTGGGTTGACTTGATATTAGCTGTGTCTTTGTATGTGACTGGTTAACTTCCCACAATCTTGTTTTCCTCATCCGTGAAATGGAGGGAGTCATACTCCAAGGAGGGGTATAATTATTAGGAATGAATGAGGAACACAGAATCCCTTAGAGCTTAGCTTATATTTCAGGAGCCCATCAGACTGGTTTGGAATCCCTGGTCTGTCTCCAGCCTTCTGAGGGCATCATAAAACATTCAAGATGTAATACTTCTGCAGTGAGAACTTACCTCCACAGGTAGAAAGCAGCAATTTTGGAGAGTCCAGTGAAAACACCATGCTGTGTTTCAGATGCCAAAGAAGAGCCACCACAAAATTACCAGTTCCCAGTAGCAATTATAACTATAATACAGGATTAATTAACATCTACCATGGAACGAACATAAAACTACAGTCTTGACATGAAAACACCAGTGATCCTATACTACCCAGAAAAGTAAAGTGCTTGTTGGCATTTAAACATGCCATAACCTAAAATGGCTAAACGCATTTAATACCCTTATATGCTTTTTACTTGGGTAAACCGTCTATAGTTCAGATCCTTTCATCCTCAGGAAGTCAGCGAGAGTTCAACATGAATAAACTTTATTTATATCCTTTATAACTGTCTCCACATTGTCCCCCTTGGTGTTCACTACGATGAAAATCTGACCCGTGTTACCCCGGTAGAATCTGGTCAGTATGTTTAAAAAATCCGTTACATATAGTATCACTTTTGGATTAACAGATCAATATCACAGTAAAGACACATTGAGCCAACTCTTCTCAGAATATGAGCAATGATATGGGAGAATATTAGGTAGTTTGGGAGACCACGGGACCCCCACTGGGGTTATACCATAGAGTCCCACGCAACTTGCAAATGCAGAGTGACTGCAATTTGAGCCATTTTTCAGTTTTACTTAAGAAGTTTTTATTGGGTACTTCCTATTGCTGATACTATGGGAGATTAAGCTAAGCATTATGTTACTTAGAACCTACAATAGGTTATAGCATTGCGCTGGACTCCAGAGTTAGAGTTAACCCATAGGTTCCATTTTCAGGCAACTGGAAAGAGGTTGCCGTGCTCAGTGGAAGACAGAGATTTGGGTGGTACTGGATACTTTTTTTTTAGTTGTTGTTAATGAAAGAAAGAAAATTACAAATGGAGTAGAAGTTTCTGCTTTCATGTTGAAGAGATTTTAAGATATGGAAAAGTCTATTTATTTAATTGAAGTATAGTTGATTTGCAATGTTGTGTTAATTTTTGCTGTACAGCAAAGTGACTCAACTATACACATATATACATTCTTTTTAATACTCTTTTCCATTATGGTTTATCCCAGGATATTGAATATAGTTCCCTGTGCTATCCAGTAGGACCTTGTTGTTTATCCATTTCATATGTAATAGTTTGCATCTACTAATCCCAAATTCCCAGTTCATCCCTCCCCCACCCTCCCTCCCCCTTGGCAACCACAAGTGTGTTCTCTGTGTCTGTGAGTCTGTTTCTGTATTGTAGTTTCATTTATGGCATATTTTAGATTCCACATGTAAGTGATATCATATGGTATTTGTCTTTCTCTTTCTGACTTACTTCACTTGATATGATAATCTCTAGTTGCATCCATGTTGCTGCAAATAGCATGATTTCATTCTTTTTTATGGCTGAGTAGTATTCCATTGTATATACGTACCAATCTTTATCCACTCATCTGTTGATGGACATTTAGGTTGTTTCTATGTCTTGGCTATTGTGAATAGTGCTGCTATGAACATAGGGGTGCATGTCTCTTTTTGAATTATAGTTTTGTCTGGATATACGCCCAGGAGTGGGATTGCAGGATCATATGTTAATTCTGTTTTTAGTTTTCTGAGGAACCTCCATACTGTTTTCCATAGTGGCTACACCAACTTATATTGCCACCAACAGTGCAGGAGGGTTCCCTTTACAGATATGGACAAGTCTAGAATAGTTAGGTACTGCAGAGTGATCTTGACGCATTTGACAGTATTCTTCATAGAACACTATGAGTGAAGTAAAGTGGAGCTTTAATGAAATTTCTTGGAGGAAATTGCCTCCTCTCAGTTTAGGTTGCCTAATGAAGAATAAGCAACATCGTCACTACTTAGAGAAGTAGAAGAAACTGAGAGGGTGAAGCAATAGAAAGAAAAGGTACTCATAATAAATTTTATTGCCATTATTCGTAACATTGCAATTTTAGGTGTTTTTCTATGGAGCTAATCAGCTCTTCAATTAAATCTGACAGCTACTATTCAAAAAGTGGAAATAAATGTACTGACATTTATAGGTAACATTTTTTCTCACCAAGAATATCTATCCTTGCCTGTGTATGTTTTCTTCTTGTAAGTTAGCATTTGCAGTTTATTAATATTATATTAAAATAAATTATCCACTCTTTTTTTCAATGATATGAATCAGCTTACCACAGTGCATTTCTTTTTGGTATAAATAGAAGGAAACAGAGTTGAATTTATTACAATCAATTTAGAAACAATTTATTTGGATTAGAGCCTAATCTTTCTTGAGTTTCCTTATTACATTGTAAGTCCTTTATCCCTCAGATCTCTATTCATTAATACATTAAGCCAAAAATCATTATTAAGAGTCCTACCTCATTATAAATTGCAAGAACTAGCTTTCCATGCTGGAGTTTTACACTGAAAATAGCTTCTGGGGAAAGATAACATTTTCTTTAACAGCTCATATTTCAGGCAGTCAGCATCATATCATTATTGACAAGTGCCCAAATCAGAGCACCTACTGAACACGTCCATTCAACAAAGGTATTATTGCATATTGTTTTTGAACAATGGCCTTAAGAGCAAAAGTACATCATCTTCCCAAGTACTTTTCCCCCATCATTAACTAGTTATTCTTACCAATAACCTTATGACAGAGGCCATTATAAAGAAAGGAAGTAGAAGTGGAAAAAATTCTACAAAAAAGGGCTGTGTCAGAGATTACACATTGCCAATGTCACATTCTGATGGGAGCAAGTGCCTTTCAATGATTTATCTCTTTTTGATGGTCAGTTACACCTCAGCATGGCTGATCAGATCAATAATACTCCTTAAATTGCTGGGGAATCTGAGGCTGGGTTGAAGGTTAGAAACAAAATCCTTTCTTCTTCATTTCAGTTAAACCAATCAGCCACAGGCCTCCAAGGTGACAAAATTGGCAGAGCTGTGGTGTCACATGTTCCAGTTGTCCTTCCAGAGAGGAAAATCATCCTTGTACTCTTAGAATCACAGTCCCTTCTACTTTAAAGGGAACATAATCCCTGGGTTCTTAACCTTGAGTTCGAGCATGGATTCCTCCAAGCATTCGAGTCAAGATACACATGGCATCTCTCTCTCCAAAAATATTTTAAAAAGCATTCTGCTATTAGAGCCCATTCACAAAACTTACCTTTGTCTTTTTTTTTTTTTTTAAGATTTATTATTTATTTATTTTTATATCTTATTAGTTTTGGCTGCGTCGGGTCTTAGTTGTGGCATGCGGGATCTTCGTTGAGGCATGCGGGACCTGTTCATTGCGGCGCGCGGACTTCTCTCTAGCTGTGGTGTGCGGGTTTTCTCTTCTCTAGTGGTAGCACGCAGGCTCCAGGGCACGTGGGCTCTGTAGTTGTGGCGCGAGGGCTTATTTGCCCCGAGGCATGTGGGATCTTAGTTCCCTGACCAGGGATGGAACCCGCGTCCCCTGCATTGTAAGGCGGATTGTTTACCACTGGACCACCAGGGAAGTCCCACCTTTGTCTTTTTAAGTGAGAAAATACAGACCCAAGAAAGTCAAGTTAAATACTCAAGTTCACCTAACTCCTAACCTGGTCTTCTTCAAATCATTCATCGCTGCCTCTTGAGAGGGCTGAGGTAACCTCACGTCTTCCTCAGCTCTTCTTGGAAATGATAGTGTTCTGATTCTTCAGCCCAATTCATCCATTCAGCAGTATTGGTTGAGCCATTCTATGTGCCAGGCACTGGCATTCGTCTCTTCCATAGCACAGGTGTCAAAACTGCAGAAGAATCAAAATGGCGGTCTTATCTTTTGATCTGACCGGTTGGTAAAGCTCCAGAGGACATTCTTTTGCCTTTTCTTTTAATCAGTGAAGGTAACAGACCTCTAAAACTGTTCTAACTCTACTCAGAACCACTAATGTTCCTCCAGTGCTCCTAAGACCACACCCATTCAGTGCCTAGTGTGGAAGGTCCATGCATACATGGGAAACCTATTTCCAGACCCCTTTTCTCAAGACAAACCATTCTACTCACTTTGTACCAAATCATTAAAAAAACAAAAACAGAAACAAAAAACAAAACAAAAAAAACCATACTGTTATTCATTCAAGCAATTCTCACCCAGAAATTTACTGTAGTTCTATTCATCCTTCAAGGCCTGCATAATATCACCCTTTCTCCCTGAATCCTATTCTGATTACCGAACTTAAAATCCCCCCCTTTCTCTTCTTAATTCCTACAGCTCATGTGGCTATGCCCAGCTGGGGGCTAATGGTTGATGGTCCTGTTTTATCTCTTCATGCATATATGACTTAGCACCAGTGATAAATTTAAGCTTATTGAGGACAGCTAGCATGTCTGTGGTTCATTATATACCCTCCCTCACTTGATGGATTTGTTCAAATGAGAACTAGTAAAAATGGCCTCCCTTCAAAAGATTCCCAAAGTATTTCTATTTTTAGTAGTTGACTATTAACAGAAAGCCCAGTCCATCCACATATTGAAATCCTTGAATCTGCCTTGAATATGGATTCCCTTGGCCAAGAATACTCTCACTTTTATTTTCTTCCAGAGTCCAGAAAACCTTGGAAGGCTGCCTTATGGGGTGATGGAATGAAAAACCAGACCAAACCAACCAGACATGGGCTCCTTCTATAAATGTACATTCCACAGCCCAAGACAGAGCATCTTCCATTTTACTTGCTCAGCCCCCAAATGCCTCCTGGTTATAATTAAGGACTTCAAAGTCTCCCAAACACCCTTTTGGAAATGACTACCCCAAATACAAAATGATGTCCAGTCAGTTGTACATCATCACACAGCAGGGAGGGAGAGGCATGGAAAGCAGTCATCAGCACATGGCCTAATCAGAAAGCCTGGTCTCTTGAGGATTTTTGTTTTCTCGTTGGTCGTCTTTCTAGCCACTGAATTCTCAAGTGGCCAATTTACTCCCCATTGGTAATCAGCTAGTTATTTTTACTCTCATTTCTCTCTCTGGGACTGTCAAACTCTTTGGAACAATCCATCACCCACAGCGGCCTAACCCTCCTGTGGCGGGAAGTGGGGGAGGGAAGCTATTATCCTGGAAAAGATAAGTAGAAAACTATTTCACCGTTCATATTTGGTTTTTAAACAATGATTTCCCCAATGAGGTAAGTCAAATAATGACACAACTGGGTAAGAGTGAAACAATGAAAGCTCCAAGGGTAAGTGCGTTAGGCAATGGAAACGCTTTCCGGCTGTGCTTTGTGACTCTGAAATCACTTGTTCTTAGATTGTCTTTACAACCCCACAAAGGAGCATCACCTTACATTCATGACTTACGTTTGCAGGAAGCTGCCTCTGTGGAAATTATAAACCCAGAAAGGAGAGTTTTAAATATGTATAACGCATCGGTGTTTTTTTCAGGCAACTTTACCCCACTAACGAGAAGGAAGGTAGCCTTTGAAGGTTGTTTTGTCTGAGGCAGGAAGGTTTTTCCTCTGGTTCCCGCAGGTCTTCTCGATTACAGAATCTCACTTTAGTTTGTCTCTTGTTCCCTCGTCTTCCAGCTGTTGCTGTCTTTGTCTGTCTCCAGTGAAATCATTTCCAAACGCAGTTTTTGGGGCTGCCATTTTTCTGAGTTCACCCCAGGTGCCATGGGAAAGTTGACCCCACTACTCTTGCAACTAAAACTCTGGTGTCAGTACATTTTCTAATGACTGGTGTCTAATTTGATCTCCTCTCAAATTTCCCTCAGTCCTTCAGAAAAACCTAATATCAATCCCTCAAGGCTGGCTGTGCTCACTGGAGCTAAAAGTTTACATTTCTGAAGTCCATGTTCCCCCTTAAGAAAGATGTTAGTGTGACACAAATTGGCATTTTCTTGGCACTTCCATTGCTTGAAGCAAACTCTTTATTCCTTGGGAGGAAGCTAAGCATTGAGCAGCCCTTCTCGCTATTTCCTTAGAGACTCTCTGAATTGGGGCAGCAGCAACGTGATCTCAATCTTGAAATGTTTATCTTCCTCCACCGTTTTTCATGTCTCAGACCCTTTCTTGTGTCCTTTATGTTTCATATAAACATCCACATATGTAACTTCACTTTTAGGTGTGTCGATCTATAAGGAGAATTGAAAGAGACTGAGAAAGCACGTTTACATACCGCATATTGAGTTTGCTGCCTTTTCATCTGCTAATTCCCTCCACGCATGGCTGTTCTCACAATGGGTGATATCACCCAACAGCTGTCTTGGATTGGAAACGAAAATGCTTGTAGAATTTTGGTCTTTTGTCTTACCTACGTACATCTCTCTCTTTTCCAAGATACCAAAACAATACAAGAATGGTTGGCTGGCTTCAGTGAAACGTTATTCCTGTGACTTTATATAAATTGTTTTACAGCTTATTCTCTTCATCTTTCATGGTAATTGTCCCTAATTCTAAATTTGCTTTCAAGAATCATTAACGGCGATGATACTGACATGAGCTCTTATAGTTGGTATTTGGTGAAACAGGAAAATTGTTTTTGTAAAAATCGGTTTTTCCATCTGCCATGTGTGAGTAGGAAATGAGTGGAGAGAAGTGACACTTTACCTGCCCCGTGTCCCCAGGTTGACCTGAATGAGAACTTTAATATCTGACATGGTGCGTATTTCTTGATTAGCATCTGGATTGGCTGAACCCAATCATCAGAGAGATCTCTGTGCCTCCTTCTCCATAATTACTCTGGTTACTTACTGAGGTCCCTTGGTCCTGCTCTTCTGAAAACAGCAGGTTCCTCTCATCGTCACCAAAAATTGCTTCATCACTAAAATCTTGATTTTTAAGACAAATCTACTTTCCTACCTGTTCTTCCATTCTCTTTAGTCTCCATCCTTATCACAATATCCTGTTCCCTGGTTCTATCCTCTGTTTTGGGTGATTGTGTTAACTCTATTTATTCCCAAAGAAGTGTGCTCTTGGGAGAGTGAGAAAGCCTCCAGGGAGCAGCGATCCTAAAATCCACAGACTGCCAGCGGTTCACAGTGTTATACAGACATTGTATACAACTCAACACATTTTCCTAAACTAAACATCTATTTGACCAGCGCCCAGCTCAAGAAGAAGCATTTAGGAACTTTGCTAGCCACTTGACAGAATAATGTCTTTTGAAACTAATAAGCAAATATTGGGACCTGTATTTTGCCTGTCTCTTTATTCCATTTTTAATCCTTCCTTTTTATTGTTTTTTTTTAATGTATCGACCAGTGAATGATTAGAAATAAATAGCCAAACAAAATGAAATCAAACAACAAAACGGATCCTTTACCTCTGATTATTTGAGAAAAACCAATCTAGAGGACGTAAGAGTCCTATCAGATTTTGTGCGTGGTTATTTTCAGCTGCTAAACTTCAGCGTGCCTGTGAGAACCCACCCTTCACATGAGGCCTCGCTGTCCTAGACAGTTAGGATAACACCCTATAAGGAGCTCACTCACCAGAACTTGTCTTCTACTATCAAAGCACCTTTCCTTGGATTTAGAGTTACCACAGTGTGTCTCTTCAGGGTCCTCAAGGTGTTGCTTTCTCTGGGGTCCCTGCCTTGCAGGCATCGGGCTTGAATTTCACTAGGGTAAGTTTCCCTTCTTGGAGCCCAGCCTCTCCTGTGAAGATGACAGCATGGTCTACACTATAGAAATGATTGTTCTGGTTCTAATATAGAAGCTGACACACAGGACTGGACTTTTCCTCCCCTCGTGCCAAAATTGTCTGCGGATATCAAACTTTCCTGTTGTGAATGGGTACAGGCTGTGATGTGGCCCCTCCAGGACTTCCAGTAGCGGTAAGAGGAAAATTACGAACCAACTCCCCTCGGAGAGGAAGTGCCTATTGAAAGAGTGGTCAGCGGCGGCAAGCATGGTGGCTTCCTCCTTCCTACCAGGAATGGCCCCACCTCTGCAGCTGCCGACTCTCCCGTCTCAGGGTCTGTGAACTGGCATCCCACGAAGAGGCTTGGCACAGGCAGCATTGCACATATGCACACTTATCCCACGAGCACTTTGGCAAAGAATCAGCTCCGTGCATTTCCCCGGAAGGCAGGATTTCCCTTGTTCATTGATGGTGTCTTCAGTTTGCAACAAATGCCTTGAAAATGGGACACATGTGATATTGTAAGCCTTCTACACATTCGAAGAGCAAATGACCCAAGGCTCATTTTCTACTTTTTCCCCCTTGTTCCAGAAATTGATTGTTGGAATGGAAGAGGTAATACACGGGCGATACAGCTGGAAGGGCCCTTACAGATCAGCTGGCAAATCCCATTTTATAGATGCTGAAACGGAAGCCCGGAGAAGGCATGTGAATTGCCAAAGATGAGATTCAAACAACACAGATTGGATTTTAGGGTTTTATGTTTTAATTTTCCTTTTGTTTCAGTAAACTATTGATGGAAATACAGTATACTTACAAAAAAGTCACAAATCATAACTGTAAAACTCAACAGATTTTCTTAAACTAAGATACCCATATAACCAGCACCCAGAGCAAGAAGCTAAGCATTTCTAGTACTCCCCAAAGTCTCCATAATATAACGTAGCCACTGCTCCCTCCCAAGGGTAACCACTATCCTGCCTTCTAGTATAATGTCTTGGTTTTGCCTATTATTGAAGGTCATATAAATCGAATTATGTAGTGTGCTATTCTTGTACCAGGCTTCCTTCATTCAACATTGTTTTGGTGAGACTTGTCCACTTTTTTGTGTATAGTTTTTTTTGTTTTTTTCTTAAACACCTTTATTGGAGTATAGTTGCTTTACAATGGTGTGTTAGTTTCTGCTGTATAACAAAGTGAATCAGCTATACATATACATATATCACCATATCTCCTCCCTCTTGAGTCTCCCTCCCTCCCTCCCTATCTCACCCCTCTAGGTGGTCACAAAGCACTGAGCTGATCTCCCTGTGCTATGCAGCTGCTTCCCACTAGCTATCTATTTTACATTTGGTAGTGTATATCTGTCCATGCCACTCTCTCACTTCGTCCCAGCTTACCCTTCCCCCTCCCCGTGTCCTCAAGTCCATTATCTACATCTGCGTCTTTATTCCCGTCCTGCCCCTAGGTTCTTCAGAACCATTTTTTTGTTTTTTTTGATTCCATATATATGTGTTAGCATATGGTATTTGTTTTTCTCTTTCTGACTTACTTCACTCGTATGAGAGACTCTAGGTCCATCCACCTCACTACAAATAACTCAATTTCGTTTCTTTTTATGGCTGAGTAATATTCCATTGTATATATGTGCCACATCTTCTTTATCCATTCATCTGTCGATGGACACTTAGGTTGCTTCCATGTCCTGGCTATTGTAAATAGAGCTGCAGTGAACCTTGTGGTACATGACTCTTTTTGAATTATGGTTTTCTCTGGGTATATGCCCAGTAGTGGGATTGCTGGGTCATATGATAGTTCTATTTTTAGTTTTTTAAGGAACCTCCATGCTGTTCTCCATAGTGGCTGTATCAATTTACATTCCCACCAACAGTGCAAGAGGGTTCCCTTTCCTCCACACCCTCTCCAGCATTTATTGTTTGTAGATTTTTTTGATGATGGCCATTCTGACTGGTGTGAGGTGATACCTCATTGTAGTTTTGATTTGCTTTTCTCTAATGATTAGTGATGTTGAGCATTCTTTCATGTGTTTGTTGGCAATCTGTATATCTTCTTTGGAGAAATGTCTTTTTAGGTCTTCTGCCCATTTTTGGATTGGGTTGTTTGTTTTTTTGATATTGAGCTGCATGAGCTGCCTGTAAATTTTGGAGATTAATCCTTTGTCAGTTGCTTCATTTGCAAATATTTTCTCTCATTCTGAGGGTTGTCTTTTCATCTTGTTTATGGTTTCCTTTGCTGTGCAGAAGCATTTAAGTTTCATTAGGTCCCATTTGTTTATTTTTGTTTTTATTTCCATTTCTCTAGGAGGTGGGTCAAAAAGGATCTTGCTGTGATTTATGTCATAGAGTGTTCTGCCTATGTTTTCCTCTAAGAGTTTTATAGTGTCTGGCCTTACATTTAGGTCTTTAATCCATTTTGAGTTTATTTTTGTGTATGGTGTTAGGAAGTGTTCTAATTTCATTCTTTTACATGTTGCTGTCCAGTTTTCCCAGCACCCCTTATTGAAGAGGCTGTCTTTTCTCCACTGTATATTCTTGCCTCGTTTATCAAAGATAAGGTGACCATATGTGCGTGGGTTTATCTCTGGGCTTTCTATCCTATTCCATTGATCTATATTTCTATTTTTGTGCCAGTACCATACTGTCTTGATTACTGTAGCTTTGTAGTATAATCTGAAGTCAGGGAGCCTGATTCCTCCAGCTCCATTTTTCTTTCTCAAGTTTGCTTTGGCTATTTGGGGTCTTTTGTGTTTCCATACAAATTGTGAAATTTTTTGTTCTAGTTCTGTGAAAAATGCCATTGGTAGTTTGATAGGGATTACATTGAATCTGTAGATTGCTTTGGGTAGTATAGTCATTTTCACAATGTTGATTCTTCCAATCCAAGAACATGGTATATCTCTCCATCTGTATCATCTTTAATTCCTTTCATCAGTGTCTTATAGTTTTCTGCATACAGGTCTTTTGTCTCCTTAGGTAGGTTTATTCCTAGGTATTTTATTCTTTTTGTTGCAATGGTAAATGGGAGTGTTTCCTTAATTTCTCTTTCAGATTTTTCATCATTAGTGTATAGGAATGCAAGAGTTTTCTGTGCATTAATTTTGTATCCTGCTACTTTACCAAATTCATTGATTAGCTCTAGTAGTTTTCTGGTAGCATCTTTAGGATTCTTTTTTTTTTTTTTTTTTCAATTTTATTTATTTATTTATTTATTTATGGCTGCGTTGGGTCTTCGTTTCTGCACGAGGGCCCCCTCCAGTTGCGGCAAGCGGGGACCACTCCTCATCGCGGTGCGCGGGCCTCTCACGATCGCGGCCTCTCTTGTTGCGGAGCACAGGCTCCAGACGCGCAGGCTCAGTAATTGTGGCTCACGGGCCCAGTCGCTCCGCGGCATGCGGGATCCTCCCAGACCAGGGCTCGAACCCGTGTCCCCTGCATTGGCAGGCAGACTCTCAACCACTGCGCCACCAGGGAAGCCCCTAGGATTTTATATGTATAGTATCATGTCATCTGCAAACAGTGACAGCTTTACTTCTTCTTTTCCGATTTGGATTCCTTTTATTTCTTTTTCTTCTCTGATTGCTGTGGCTAAAACTTCCAAATTGTGTATAGTTTTAATGCATTGCTTTTAATTTCTGTATAGCATTCTTTTCTGTGAGTATAGTACATTATTTATCTTTTCAACTGTGGATAAACATTTAGGTAGTTTCCATTTTGGGGCTGTTATGACTAGTGCTGCTGAGACCATTTCTCTACATGTCTTTTGGTGAATATATATATAATCAAATTGGGGTTGACTCATACTTTGTGCCTAATGATACTCTCAAAAAATGATAAGAGGGGGAATGAACCAACTTTGTGCAAGTCTTTGTGTCATGAGACATTGTCACCGCACCCCTGTCTGTGCCAGCCATCAAAAGGGGACCACTTGAGGAATTACAGTAGCCACATGGCAGTCACCAATACAACATTTATGTTTGGGACTGTTTGCAGGGACTCTCAAAAGCCAAAATAAATAGTCATGACATTTTTGTTAATATAAAAATCTGTTCTTTAATTTGCTTTTATTTTTACTTATTTTTATTTACAGAAGTAATATATAAATACCTTCTTGTTCTATAAACATACCTCACAAAACAATACTGTTAGGATGTAGATGTCATGGTTGCAAGGATTTTTGTCTGTTTTCTGATCACAAGGCCGCATCAGTGCCTGGCATGGAAGGTGCCTGACATTACCTGTTGAATGAATGAATGATGGATGGTACCCATGACCACTGCTCTCGAACCCTGGAGCTTCCCCAGAGGTAATCTAGTCTTTGAGTTTGATGTGTGTTTTTCCCTTCCTTTTTTTTTTTTTTTTAATATATTGTTTTTGTGTGTGTGTGTGTGTGTGTGATAATATCATTGGATGATACCATGCTTTGTGGATTTTTAAAATTAAGAGTATGTCTTAAACATTTTTTATTGGCAGTATATAGAGAAGATCTACCTTTTTATGAGCTGTATAACATTCCATGGTATGGATTGTTACATTTCAGCTATTGCTGATTTTTTGATACCATGAATGATGGTGCAATGAGCATTCTTATGAATATGTAAAAATGTTTCTTGATGGCAGATATGTAAAAGGGGCTTACTGGCTCACAGGTTGTGTACATTTTGAATACTTCCAAAATGGCCCATCCAATTCACACTGTCATCAGCAATCTTTCATCAGTTTACACTGTCCTCAGCAGATGCTTACCTGCTTCCCCTCAACATTGCCATGATTGATATTATCAAACTTTGACATTTTTCCCAAAATGATATGTGAAAAATGTCATTTAATTTGTGTTCCCATCCCTATTACTGGAGTTGGGCATCTTTCCATATATTTGTTGATTAGGTTATGGTTTGATTCAAGCCTGCTGCAAAGAGCGAGTGTATAGTTGGAAATAATTTAGTGGGTGGATGAGACCTGCCAACCCCCCAACAGGGCACCTTCTTTGGCCATGTTATTCCTTATTCTCATCTTCAGACTGTAGGAATCCCAGACAATCCCTGGTTGTATCTCTGCCCAAATGCTAAGGGTGTAAAGAAGTGATTTAACCATTTCTTCAACATCCTAGGGGATAAGAAGAATCTTGACCTGTCTAGTGTATTGATACAAAACAAAAGCATTTGGAGACTGGATTTTCCAGTTAATTATCCTAGTGCTTTCTCTTTATACCAGCAATTGCAAGGAAAAAAACAAGTTCTACTATGTGACTTACCTATCTTTGCCACCAAAATGGGGTCTGAGTTCTGAAAAATGCTGTACAGGGTATGAAATTACAACTAAACCTGCAATGAGCATCCAGTTTATATTCCTGCATGTTGGGTTCATTACCCAACCAGTTCCTGACCAACATTAAGGGCAGAGATTCTAGGGGTGAACTGTCCAGCTTTTAATCCTAGTCTCTGCTGGTTTTTAAGCTAGAGCATGTTTCTGAACCTCTGCTTCTCTGTTTCATTTTCTATCAAATAGAGCAAATAATAAAACTTACTTTGTAGAATCATCAACAGAATTAATTTATCAGTAAATGTAAGGTACATAACATAGAGCCTGGCATATACTAAATATACAATAAAGGTTACTATTATTATTAATAGGGTTAGCTTTGATTGGGTCAGAGATCAAGGTTTAAATTGGAGTTGAGAATATGTTCAAGTTCTTTTCTGCTCTTATACTGGGGAAGAAAATCGCTCTAGTGGGCCCTTCACATTCATCTACAGATGTACGCTCACGTTGGGTAGAAGAAGTCATGTTGGCCTCTGATGTTAATTTTATACACAGCTCCTTGCAGGTTTTTAGTCCAGAACATGCACATGAGGAATATTTAACAGAAAGGCTCGCCAGACCACTAACTTGCCTATGAAGTTTTACCTAATGCATAAATTGATTCAAGTTTGCTCTGATCAGACCTTGGCCTCATGAGCCCTTGGCTGACATTTCTGTTTGAAACCTGACACCCTGCCAGAAAGTTTCTTCAGTTTGAATGAAATGAAATGGGGAACTTAATTCCAATAACAGATGGACCCAGCAGGGCCAGCAGTTGGTTCGGATTTTTATTGTCCCACAAGAACTTGGCTTCCTAGGCCATGACCCCAGACTTATACACGTTCACCTCGCGTTCAGGATAGAATAACCAGAGGCTCACAGAGGGGACATCTGGGTGGGATAAAGTCAAACTCCAGCTGCCTTTGTTCTCAGCTTCCTCAACGGCTCTTTGAGGTCCAGCCACTCTTGGTCTTGGGGATGAGACTGATTTAATGCCAAGGCATCTGCTGGGTACGGTTTGAGAAACGCTGGAAAGATGCCTTCCTCACCACACTCATTCCAGAATGGGCCTTCCGTATGGAACTCCTATGTGAGAATTCTGAGATTAAGATGCATCCTTCGTTAGAATCTTCTTTCAAAATGCAAGTGTAGCTGGGGAGAATATTAAGCTATTATTATTGCATCAATCCCTCATTTATTCATTCATTTACTTACTCCCCACATATCTGTGAGGACTTACCCAGTGCCTGACTATGGACCAAAGGGACAGTGGCTAACAGGCAGACACAGTCCTTATGGTCCTTATGCCCTGCATCACCCAGTCAAATGCGGAGACAGACACTGGACAGGCAAATACCTCAAAGTGTGATGAATGTAAAGGAGTCACCAGGAAGGGCCCTGAGGGACTCGGAGTTCAGTGTTTGGCCTTGACTCTGTGTGACCTGGATCATTGCTCCCTCTGTGTGAGCCTGCATGGTCATGGGGTGCCACCCTTGATGCTGCTTCCAGTGACAGTTTTACCTCTTGTAAGGCACCGGAGCATGCAGCCAGCTCAGGGCTCCGGGGAAGTTTACGAAAGTCTCATTACAGTGTCCCTCTTGGGGTCTCTGCCACAGGTTCCCAATGCAGGTGAGACCACCTTGTAATGATGCTCTTCTGTGCATTTCACCCTGGAGTAAACTGAAATCCAAGTTGAGACAGAAGGAGAGAGGAAAGAGGAGAAGGGGAAGGGGAAGGAGGAGGGGGAGGAGGAGGAAGAGAAGAGACAGTAGTGACCCTGAGTAAACAGAGGCACAGGAAGAAGAGACAGGTAGAGTGTGATCCTACTGTTCTTATTCCCAATGCGTCTAGTACCAAACACCCTTCCCCTGTCCAGGAGGAAACATGAGAGTTTGACTCAGGGCAGCTGGGCTTGAGCTACACTTCCCATCATTCGCCAGCTCTGACCTTGTCAAGTCATTGAGCTTTGGTTGCTTCAGTTTCCTCATTTGCTAAAAGGGATTTAAATCACTGTATCCCATTCCCTGGGTGGTTTTGTCACTTGTCAAACAAGTCAATACCCATCAACAGTGTTTTCAAAACATAAAAAATATGTTAACAAATACTAGTTGTCATTGTTATATATACACATTCACTACGTGTATGTACAGTGGATGGAAATGACGGAATCTATACTTTTGAGTTGGCTTGGGGTCAAAGGGTGGACCGAGGCTGGAAACCTGGGTCTCCCAGAAAGAATGGATTCTAGCATTCTTCTCCGCTTCCTCATTATCTCCCAAGTGTATTTCCTTGACGCCCCTAACTTTTCAGAGCACTCACACATCAGTCATTTCACTGTCTCAGTACGTTTGTTACTGAGTGACCAAAGGTGCTCAAGTGACCCACCTCTTTCGGTCACAGATTTTGAAATGGATGTAACTTGACATGACTGCATTGCTATCCTCATGAGGCTGGAGGGGGATGGAGTACATTGTAGGCTGGGAGACCTTCGTTCCACAAGCCACGTCCTCTTAAACCTCTGAGCTTCTCATCTCGATGGGAAAGAGAAAGTGCAGAGTGAGGGCATGCCATCAGACGTGAGGGGGACATCACTGATGAAAGCCACGCTTGCCAAGTCCAGAACAAGACTCTGTTAAGTTTATAAATGGTTCCCTCTAACACACCCTAAAAAGATGCTTAACCTCTGGCCTCTAGTGCCCAGGGTGCCACTCTTCCTCCAAGAAAGAGCAGCCCTCCTGGAGAGCTTCCAGAAACCATGCATTTCCTGACATTTGCAAAAGGCTCTTCGGGAACTGCTTGTCTACATCTGTCTGCTCCAACTACAAAGAAATGGATTTCAAAACCATGTGGGAAAAAAACGTGACATACGGGGCAGGTCAGCCACACCACCTGCAGCTGTGGCACCCAGCATCACCAGGAGAGCACCCAGCCTCAGAGCATCCCTGCGCCCGCGGGCAGCGCTGCAAGGTGACTTTCTCAAGTCGGGGCATGGGCTCAGTGCTGCTCCTATCCTCTCACAGCCCACAGCCTCCCCACACTCTTCAGCATCCTGGTTGTCAAAAGGGCAGGGGCCGTTGGAGCTGGAGGAGCCGAGTTGAAATGCCAGCCTCATCACTTATGAACTGAATCATTTTGGACAATATTTTTTATCTTTTCTGAGTCTCAATTTCCTCATCTGAAAAATGGAGATGATCTTCTTCTTATAGGGTCAATGTGAGGATTCAGTGCGACACTGTGGATAAATGCTTAGCACAGCCGCTGACACATAGCAGGTGCTTCATCAGTAGTGGTTGCGTTCACTGTTTCATCCATCCATTCATTTTAGGGAGGCAGAATGAACATGGTATAATTTAGACCCTTTTCCTTCTTTCCTAATAGGTGACTTTATCACTGAGGCCTGTCCTCATCACCCTATTACAAATTGCAAACCTGTATCACGGACTCCCCTCCCCACACACCTCCAACCCCCTCCCCATCCTTTCTGCACTACCGTAGTTTTTTTTTTTTTTTTTAGTATTTATTTTATTTGGTTGTGCCGGGTCTTAGTTGTGGCATGTGGGATCCTCGTTGCGACACGTGGGATCTTTTTTATTTTTAGTCGTGGTATGTGGGATCCTTAGTTGCAGCATGTGGGATCTAGTTCCCCAACCAGGGATGGAACCCGGGCCCCCCACATTGGGAGCGTGGAGCCTCAACCGCTGGACCACCAGGCAAGTCCCACTACCCTAGTTTTTAGAGCACCATCACTTTCCTTTTTTCTTTTTTAAAAATTTTATTAAAGTATATTTGACTTACAGTGTTGTGTTAGTTTCTGCTGTACAGCAAAGTGATTCAGTTATCCTATCTATGTATCTATCTATTCTTTTTCATATTCTTTTCCATTATGGCTTATCCCAGGATATTGAGTATAGTTCCCTCTGCTTACAGTAGGACCTTATTGTTTATCCACCCTGTATGTAATAGTTTGCATCTGCTGATCCAAAACTCCCTCCCCCACTCTCCCTCCCCTTAGGCAACCACAAGTCTGTTCTCTATGTCTGTGAGTCTGTTTCTATTTCGTGGATAAGTTCATTTGTGTCGTATTTTAGGTTCCACATATAAGTGATATCATATGGTATTTGTCTTTCTCTGTCTGACTTACTTCACTTAATATGATAATCTCTAGGTCCAACCATGTTGCTGCAAATGGCATTATTTCATTCTTTTTTCTGGCTGAGTAATATTCCAATGTGTAAATACGACATCTTCTTTATCCATTCATCTGTTGACGGACATTTAGGTTGTTTTCATGTCTTGGCTATTGTGAATAGCCAAGCCAAGCCCTATGAGCATGGGGTGCATGTATCTTTTTGAATTAGAGTTTTGTCCAGATATATGCCAAGGAGTAGGATCGCTGGGTCATATGGTAACTCTATTTTTAGTTTTTTAAGGGACCTCCATACTGTTTTCCATAATGGCTGCACCAATTTACATTCCCACAAGCAGTGTATCAGAGTTCCCTTTTCTCCACACCCTCTCTAGCATTTGTTATTTGTAGACTTTTTGGTGATGGCCATTCTGACCGGTGTGAGGTGATACCTCATTGTAGATAAACTCCCTTTTTGAACATTAAATACAAGATAATGAAGTTGATGTTGATGATATCTATAGCCGTTTATGGGACACTTACTCTGTGTTTTATATATGTTATCTCCAATCTCAGTAACTCTACAAGGTGCATTTTATTTTCCCCAATTTGTACGTAAGGAAACCGAGGCTCAGAAAGGTTAGTTAACTTGTCCGAAGATGTCCATCCAGTAAATGGCAGAACCAGGATTTGAATCCAGATTGTCTTAACTCCAGAGCCCAAATTCCTTCCATTCCCCACGAGCTGGGTCATCTTGGGCAAGTACTTAACCTCTCAATGCCTTAACTTTTCCCCCTGTGCAAAGAAGGCAACAAAAGTACCTAACCCAAAGTGTTGTTGCTTAGATTAACAGAAATAATTCATGCAAAACGCTTAGCGCAGTAATATTAGCTATGACATAGTTGTTTTTTATACCAGGGCTTCTCAAACATGTCTTAGAAGTACTCATCCCCTCTAAATAAAAAGTGACAAATAATTTCTGCGTAGGCTGCAAGTGACATCTACCTCTCAGTGGTTTTCAGCACTTATTTGCAGGTTAAAGAGTCTGAGAAGTTCCACAGTAAAGAACCCAGTTACACTCTTCCCCAAACTAGAAGATATAGATATTTAAATCGGTTAATTTTCACCTAACATTTTAGTCCTACCAAGAAAGAAAGGGGCCTTTTACGCCTGATTTGGAATGGAATTGCTTTGATAATCTCACCCTCCGCCAGCGTTGGGAAAAGGTCCTACTGGAGAAACATACCATTAAGAAGGACTTGCTTTGATACCGGCTGTTAATCCCATGGCCCAGCTTGACATTGTCTCTTAGCAACGTCCTGTCCTTTTCCCCTTTTCATTCTTGTGCCTCTAATGACATTTCCTCTCCTCTGGTTTCTCTTCAGGCTTTCACGGCCCCTTTAAGCCTCGTTTACACAGAGAGAAGCAGGAGCCGAAGGCCCTGCGCACATATTTATGTTAATAGTACCGAGGGGAGGAACGGCCTGTTCTGGGGGCTGCTTTCCAACTGTCACATAAATCAGTCAGAAAAAAAAAAGTTACTATTTTCACAAAGACACTGCCAGAGTGGAGCAGCAGGTCTTGGCAAGGCATCATCCATGCCTCCCTCCGCTTATGTGCACCCTCCGTAATGTCCCCCTCAACCCTCGGGAAGGGCGGGTGGTGAAGATTTCATAGATGCAGAGGATTTCCAAGTCAGAAGGGACCTTTGAGATCATCTAGTACTAAATCACACAGAACCGTCTAGTAAATACCTCTGCTTGGGTCCTTTCCCCAGATATTCTGGTGCTGTTGTTTGGAGGTGGAGCGTAAGAGAGATTTTGAAAGCTTTCCAGGTGACTCTCATGCGCATTGAGGACTGGAGTCCTGATGTCATCACACATCACGCAGGGACTTAGTGATATGGCCGAGCCCTGGCACCCAGCCGCGTTGTGTACCGTGATGTCACGCTGTCACTGAGTTCTGGGAACAGCAGCAGAAATACTAGACAGTGGTATGATTCGCGTTGTGCATCCACATCACTTGGGGAGCTCTTTCAAACTTACTCCTCACCCCCACCCGCCCTTGCTCTACTTGGACCAACTGAATCAGAATCTCTTGGTGGAACCCCAGCACATAGATTCTGGAGAAAACCCTCGGTGGCAATTTCGATATATATCCCAGTCTAAAAAAAAATGCTAGTCTTATAGGCCACTCATTTTAGAGTTAGAAAAACTAGTGCTTAGATCCAGCGTCCATCAAACACATCAAACGTGTTCTGTGGACAAGTTATGTGACCTCCCTGATCCTCAGTTTCTTCATCTGCAAAATGGGACTACACAGCTAACTCTCACTCATTCTTCAGTTTTGTGGTTCAAAAGCCATTTCTCCTTGGAAGTCAGGGCTGAGCTTTCTGACCAGTCCAGTCACTCACCCTCCCAGGATATGTCCTCACAAAGAGCACCAGAAACTTGTCCTTTGTACCACTGACCACAGTTCACCGATTCAGCAGTGTGAGACTGAACATGTGGTTTTTCAATGGATGAATAAATCATTAATAGTGATTAAATACTCGTGTAATGGATTATCCACTCAGTCCCCACCACCATATTTAAGTTCAGTGAAATAAGAAGTCAAGCTGTCTTGTTTATGGCTGCATCCACAGTGCCTAGTGTGAGGCTAGCACTCAACACACTTTGAGTAAACACACCAAGGGCTGAATACATGACTGGACAAGTGACTGATATATATGGAGCTGCTGGCTCACAGTGAACATGTAACAACCGTCAGCTCTTCTAATAATTATCTTCAGAGAGGTCCAGTGTCTTGCCCAGAGACACACAGCAGAGCTGAGACCTGAACTCAGTCCTTTGGACTGCCAGCCTCATTTTTCATCCATTACGTCAATCTGCCGTCCCTTTCACATTGAGGGGAGGGCATCTAGGAAATAATGGCAGGCTGGCTTTGCCCACTAGAATGAGCTGGAAACCCAGAGCTTCTTGCACATTCCCAGCCTCCAGTGATGCAGTCCATGCACACGCACGCACATACATTTGCCGATGATAATGACTATTGGCACGAAGCTCCTTGGTCCCCTGTTGAGAAAGTTTTGGATCGTAAGCTCCTTGAGGGCAGTAACCGTGGTTTTGGCTCCCCCCACATGATAGACCCATAGGAACTCTACTGTTTGCTTATGACAGGTTTGTGGTGGCGACACTGTTTTGATCTCAGCACCAGTTAAATCATATGCATGGTGAGGCCAAATACCTGTGATGATTTCCAAATTTCCCCATTGGCCATCATGCTGTCTGGGATGTAGGGGGAGTTGGCACCTAGGGTGTCACAGAGAGGAGGTGGAATTCACGTTATTGGCTGCTTAAGCACCACTGGGGAGGGGAGTTTCAGAATAAGACTAGGGGAGAGTGTTTGGGGGAATGACTCTGAATGATCCCTTGTCTGTCCCTACACCAGCATGGAAATCAAGAACTTTTCAAATTTTCATTCTAGTAGATTTCATTAACTTAAAAGTTACTGTGAACCAGATACTAAACCAAGTGCTTTATAAACATAATTTCATTTAATTCTTTTGATTCCGAGGGGTTTCAATCATCAGTGTCATTATCTTACACAGGTGAAAACTGAGGCTGAGAGTAATTTGCTAAAGGTCACAAACACCAGTACAAGGCAAGACCAGCACTGGAAGCAGGTCTAACTAATGATTCCTTAGTTCAGTCCACAAATATTTATTGAGCCCCACTATGTGCCATGTTTTCTAGCTGCAAGGAATATACAGTCGGCACTCCATATGCAGGTTTCACGTCAGGGGACGTGGAGAGCCAACTGTGTATTCACTGTACTATGCCATTTTATATAACAGACTTGAGCATGCCTATAAACTTATAGGCATGATCTCTGCCCTCATGGAGGTAATGGATAAGAGAAAGGACTCCCGTTTTCTTGGGGTACAAAGACTTGAAGTGAGGGAGTATATTCAGCAAAGGCCCGCAGCAGAGAGAGAGAAGATGGCATGTTTAAAGAACTAAAATAAAGGAAGTATGGCTGAAACATAAAAGGAGAGAGGGGAGACATGAGACATGGAGAGACATGAGTTTAGAGGGGTAAATCTGGATCTGCCATGCAGGGCCTCCAAAGCCATGATAAGGACATGTTTAGAACACTGGAGCGACTACCCTGGTGGTCCAGTGGTTAAGAATCCACCTTCCAGTGCAGGGGACACAGGTTCGATCCCTCTTTGGGGAGCTAAGGTCCCACATACTGCGGGGCAACCAACTACTGAGCCTTTGCGCTCTGGAGCCCGCGTGCCACAACTAGAGAAAAGCACACCACAACTAGAGAGAAGCCCGTGCGCCACAACGAAGATCCTGTGTGCCGCAACTAAGACCCAGCGTAGCCAAAAAAAAAAGGAACATTGGGAACCCACTGAAAGGTTTTGAGCAGGAGGCGACATGATCAGATTTCAGTTTTAGAAAGATTACTCTGGCTTCCCCTGGGTGAAAAAAGTGTGTGTGTGTGGAGTAGGGTGTTGGAGGGATGCTTAATTTTTTTTATGCCTAATGCTGCAATAACTGCTCCATCTTCTTGGGGTGGACCCAAGGGCAGTGGGAGAGGCAGGAGAGCAGGGGGATGTGATGTCAAACATGGCCATCCTTCACTGGGCATCTCGATGTATCAGGTGTGATGCTAAAAAGAGATGGTGCACATGATTTCTGTGGTTGGCAGTGTTCTGAGATGGCCGCAAACGGTCCCCACTTCCTGGTTTTCACGCCCCTGTGCAGTTCCCTCCCCTGGAGTGTGGACTGGACGTGGTGACTTCCTTCAAACAAATAGAATGAAGGAGAACTCGTGGGATGTCGCTGCCATGACTGGGTGACAGAAGACTGTCTTGCTGTGCCTCTCCCCCTTGCTTGCTCTGAGGTACCTTCCTATATGAGTCTGTCTATAGCAGAGGAACTGAGGGCTGTCTGTAGTGCTCAGCCAGTGATGCCTGGAAGCCTCTCTTCCACCACCCGCAGGGCCTTTAGCCTGGCAACAACCAGTGAGTGAGCTTGGAAGCAGATCCATCCCCAGCTGGGAACACTGTGGCTCCCACCAGCACCTTGACTGTAGCCTGTGAGAGAATCTAAAACAGAGGACCCTGTGAAGCTATGCCTGGTTTCCTGACCCTTGGAAACCATGAGAATGAGAAATGTGTGTTGTTTAAGCCACTCATTTTGGGGCTAATTTGTTACACAGCAACATAGAGCTGAGACACTGTTACATGATGTCACAGAAGACAAGTGAGGACACGGTATTGAGAAGGGGGAGTGACAAGCATCGTCAAATGTGGCAGGGAGATCAAAGATAACCAGGAATGATAAGGAAAAAGAAAACATTGAATCTGACAAGGAAGCAATGCGAGGGAAGCTGGGGTGGGGTGGGGTAGAAAGGGTAGCTTCAAGACTATGGCGTCCATACAGATCCTATATGATGTGACCAAATTTAAACTCCAATTACTGCTTCAGGCGGGAAGTATGACCTTTTGAGAATGAATAATGCAATCTGTTTTTGCTTTCTGTTTCTCATTTGAGTTTGGGTCCCAATCCTATAATCCTGTGCTTCTAAAAACTCTCCTAAAGGCATCTGTTAATGAATCCAGCATCTGGATTTGCAGTGCTGATCCAAATTCTTCCTTCCCTTTCTCTGGATTCTGCTCCCACTGATGCACTCCCTGTGTCCTTAAAGTGCATCTTTTCTACACACTACCTGTTGTCTTTGGAGCAGACTTGGGAACAAAATGAAAAACTGTACACACATGACCTGGGCGTGTGAAGTCAGAGTCTGGGTAAAGTCAAGTTCAAGTTCTTTCCTTGCTGGAGTTTCTTACCTATAAAAGACTCATAGACTGCCACATGACACTCCATGTCCTTGCCCTCTCTCCAGCTTAAACTGTTCCCCTTCAGTGCACAGCAGGAGAAATAATCAAAGAGTTTGGAGTCCCCATTTTATTGCTGTGTGGCTTTGAGGAAATGATTTAATCTTTCTGAGCCTCAGTTTCCTCTACTGCAAAATGGGAGCAGTAGTACCTCCCTCTTGGGGTTGTTCGGAGGAGGATGAAAGGAGTTGATGTAAATAGGGCACTGAGCGAGGTCTCAGCATGAAGCCTTGCTGATGTGAGGAGCAGCTAACCTTCTCAAGCTTTCTCACCTGCATGGCAAACCCAAAACCACTCTGGAGGCTACCAGGCCAGCTGCCTGAGATGTGTCAGAAACAGCCTGGGGAGGCAATTTGCTTTCAAAGAGAAATAGGCACAAGGGAATAAAAACAAGACAGCCAGCAGCGGGCCCAGCCTTGAGCCAGGATAATTTGGCACTTGGCGGCTTCGGCTTCGGCTTCGATGGCTAGAGGTGCACCGCCCAGAGAGTGAGTCTCTGCAGGAGCTCACAAGCTCAGGACTGTCCTGAAACCCCATGTTGATCGGGAAGATCTGGCGGGGCTGCTGCTTGGCACCTGTACCTGCCTATTCAAAACCCAGAGTTGCCTGAAATTACCTTGCTCTGATTTTTTCATGCCACCGAGGCCCGCTCCTCTTCCTGGCAGTAGAGTTGGTTTTCTCTCTTTCATTCTCTTTCGAGGGGGGTGGAACAGATGCCGAGGCTGCCTGAGAAAAGTATGCAGGACACTAGCCAGCTGTTGCCAGCATTTAGTCACCATGAAACTTAGAAAACAACGTCGTGCCGGCTGCTAGCATGCGGGTTACAATACAGGAGTCTTCACCATGATATTTATTACTGTGTTTTCTTTCTGGAAGACAGTTTCTGGGTTTTTGGCACACAGATCCTGGCCTCCTACTTTGGAAGTTAATGTGCCTGGCTTCATTTCACTGTTCAGGTCCCAGGTCACCTTCTTGGAGAGACCCACCCTGGTAACCCGCTCTAAGCAGCCCCTTTGTCTCCATCCCCTGCAGAGTTACTTGCTAACTCAATAACCTGTTAAATTGCTTTCTAGCCCTATCTGACATTGTTCCCTTTGCCTATGTTTACACCAGTAAGTTGTCCATGCTCCCCACTAGAGTCCAGTTCAGTGTGGGCAGGAACTTCATCCAACCCCTTCATCTCCATATCTTTATCCACCCTATGTTGAAGGGATGATTATTATCATCTCCATCTTACAGATGAAGAAACTGAGGTTCAAATAAATCAGAAGGGTTTCCCTAGGTCATAGAACTAGTTAGTGGTGGAATGAGAATTAAAATCAGGGTATGTGAGTGTGCTTGTCAATATAGTAGCCACAGGCCACATGTGGCTATTGAGCCCTTGAATTGTGGCTTGTCCAAACTGTCATGTACTCTAAGTGTAAAATGCATACTGGATTTTGAAGACTGAGTACAAAAAGTAAAAGAATATTAAAATATCATTAATAATTTTTTATGTTGATTATATGATGAAATGATAGTCTTTGATATATTGGGTTAAATAAAATCGAATATTAAGATTAATTTCACCTGTTTCTTTTTTAAAATTTTTTATTGGCGTATAGTTGCTTTACAACGTTGTGTTAGTTTCTGCTGTACAGCACGGTGAATCAGCTATACGTATACATACATCCCCTCTTTTTTGGATTTCCTTCCCGTTTAGGTCACCACAGAGCATTGAGTAGAGTTCCCTGTGCTATACAGTAGGTTCTCATTAGTTACCTGTTTTATACATAGTAGTGTATATATTGTGAATCCCAATCTCCCAGTTCATCCCACCCCCCTCTTTCCCCCTTGGTGTTCATATATTTGTTCTCTACATCTGTGTCTCTATTCTGCTTTGCAAATAGGTTCATCTGTACCATTTCTCTAGATTCTACATATAAGCGATATTATACGATACTTGTTTTTCTCTTTCTGACTTACTTCACTCTGTATGACAGTCTCTAGGTCCATCCACATCTCCGCAAATGGCACAATTTCGTTCCTTTTTATGGCTGAATAATACTCCATTGTATATAGGTACCACATCTTCTTTATCCATTCCTCTGTTGATGGACATTTAGGTTGCTTCCATGTCCTTGCTATTGTAAATAGTGCTGCAATGAACTTTGGGGTGCATGTAACTTTTGAAATTATGGTTTTCTCGGGGTATATGCCCAGTAGTGGGATTTCTGGGTTGTATGGTAGTTCTATTTTTAGTTTTTTAAGGAAGCTCCATACTGTTCTCCATAGTGGCTATATCAATTTACATTCCCACCAACAGTGTAAGAGGGTTCCCTTTTCTCCACGCCCTCTCCAGCACCTGTTTCTTTTTATTTCCTAAAATGTGGCTACTAGAAGATTTAAATTATATATGGGGCTCAAGTTGTATTTCCATTGGACTGCCTTAGTCTATACTTTTTTTTATTGAAGTATAGTTGATTTACAAAACTGTGTTAGTTTAGGTCAGTACTTTTAATCACGTCACATAGTAAGAACTGAAATATTAGTAGACATGATATATTGTCACTGTTAGTGCTAATAATAACACTAAAATTCAGTCATCCAATTTAGAATTCCCTCTTCTGTTTTCTAAAGTTTGTTTGTGGTGGGATGAGTTGGGAGATTGGGATTGACATATATACACTAATGTGTATAAAACAGATAACTAATAAGAACCTGCTGTATTAAATAAATTAATTAATTAAATTAAAAAAAAATAAAGTTCGTTTGTTAAAAAAACAGTTGCCCTTTTATTTACCTACATATATTAGGTGCCTACTCTATGCAGACCACTGTGCAAGGTGCTTCTTGATGCAGTCAGAACCTGCATTAATCAGGAAGTGACAGAAACCCAGCCTGAACTACCACAGGAATAAGAGAGGGTGATTAGCTCAAAGAATCCTGGGTAGCTCACAGATCTGAAGAAAGAGCTGAGTGAACAGTGTCAGGAATGGGACTCCAAATCTACTCTTTCCCTCTCTCAGTTCTACCTCTTTCTGAGTGTTGACTCCTTTTCCTCAATCAGCTTCCTTCCATGGCTAGAGGCAGATTTGACGGCAGCTTCCAAGATCACTTCTTCCCAGCTTCATCACCAGAGTCAAAGGGTTGCCTCTGTATCAACTCCAAAAAGGACTCTCATTGGCTTAAATTGATCACGTGTGGCTCTCTCAGGCCAGTCACAGGTGGCACATGATGATTGGCCCAGCTGGGTCACATGCTCATCCATGTAAACTGATTGGCGATCCCCATTCCAACCAAAAGCTGGAAAAGGAATATTTCTGAAATTAAAGAGCGATTCTTTTGTGATGAAGGGAGGTATGCTGAGCAGATAGACAAACGCATAGTGCCTTTCTGGGTGCCACTGTCTTCTCTGTGGAAATGAATTTGAGAAATGATAAAAATCTCTGTAAAAGTGAAGATGAAAAAACTGGTACTAAAGGTCCGAGATATTAGAGAAATTTTACAGAAAATTAAAATGGGAATAGAAGTCTTTTGTGGGTGGTATAAGGGGAGTATATAAGCCGACTCAAACATAAATATCCCTTTAAAAGTGTCTGCCATTGTCTCTTGTGACCATCTATGTTCCAGACATAGCCCTGAATGCAGTGAAGCTGGGCTAATAAGTGGACTCCACCTCTCATCACTGTTGGAATATTGCTGCTCATTTGTGGAGTACTCACAGTGCAGAACACAGAATTAAAAACAGTTCTGGTCTACTAGACAAACAGTCTCATTCAGGGAATATTTTCTGTTGAACGACATGCCCCTGAAAAACCCACTTGTGCTCAAAACGTCTTCCTTTTTCTTAGAGAAGAGGCTTGGTCCCTACACACACACACACACACACACACACACAATGTGCCTCCTCTACATTAGGGGTTCAGCCCCTCCCCCCTTTCAGCTTTATGCTATAAAGCTGTCAGCTTATTGTCATCTTATACCACCACCTCCAGCGTCCGAGAGCAGAGCCTTCCTTTGTCACTTAGTCATGGAAGTCACGTTTGGACACATTTCATTAAAATTGAGAAAATTGGGCTTCAGGACTGGAAACATAATTAGAGTTGAATATGCAGACACTAAAGAGACCTTGGAGTAAGTTATAAGGCGATCCATCCATGCCCAGAGAACCCCGTGGATAGCTTGAAATACGTACATATCAACACCTCTACTAACTTCATAGAGATTTTTAAAAGTATGTGCTCACATTCATTTTTCACTCTTTCCTGTATTTTTGGAAAGATGTAGTAGGAGTTTCCCCTCTTGCTCTCTTTCTGACCGCTTAGTTTCACAAAGACAAAGAGGTGAAATTCTAACTTTTCAGCTCGGATGGAGGAGTCTTGTCTAAACTATAGGGGCAGAGAGAGCTGCTCTTTGCTATGCATGCCTGAAGCATTATGCAAATAGGAGTCAGGTTTCTTGGCTGGCAAGACCATGTTTGGGGGAAAAAGGCTGGGGAGAGGGGTTGTCTCAGGAGGTAGCTCAGGCCTGGTGTACAGTCTTTGTCATCATCATATTCTTAGGAAACCTCTGAGCTATGTTTCCACTAGCTCACCTACAGTGTGCCACGGAGGCCAAAGATAGGTGGGCCCAAGAGACAACCCTTATATAAAAATTTAAATAAGTTCCCTTTAGAGGTGTGGTTTGGTTAGACAAAACCCGGAGAGTTTTGTCTGGACCAGTCCTCATTACACAGTTTTTCTGATTTGAAGCAAATTGATGCTTTACACAAATAATTAAAAATTAGTTCTCTAATGTATGTAGCCTCTTTGGAATGAAGATCAATGGAGACATTTTTTAAAAGTGGAGACTGGGGGTTGGGGGACACGTTTTCCTCCCTGGAAGCTTTGATGTTTAATTAAATCTGTAAATTAAATATTTTTCCCCTTCTCATTTTAAATCCCAGCCAACTGGTGTCTTGGCTTTCTGGCAAGACAAATCTACATGTCTAGCTTTGCAGGTAATGGTGACTCACTGTTGTAACCCAATGGGAGGGAAGAAAACAGACACAAAAAAGCTCTCCTCCTTACTGCAGAACACAGAATGCCATTTCTGGAACAGTTAGTAATTTCTAGTTAAACACTGCCAGTTTTATCTTAAAGGAACCGTTACATGGCTTTGCTTTTGCTTATTTCTGATTTTTATATCTGAGGTTATTTCAGAGCATAGAAAGGGAATGAAGTTGATCATCCATACAAATAGAGTATCCCTTTGTAATGATTTGCCTGTGTAAAATGATGGCTTTGATGTCACTGGTCGTGAGATTTCAATCCCCACATCACAATATGTCTTGAACTGCTCAGTTTAATTTTAGGCATTGAAAGGAACCAGAGCTTTTGGCAGTAAAATTCCCAGTTATATTTTCTGTTCTAATTCTGATGTTTTTCCTACGCTATGACATATAGAGATGTTTTCTTCTCCTAAGATGTGCCCCAAAACTTTGCCTTGATGCGTTGGGTGTCTGGAAAACAACGTGAATGTCTTTAACCAGAACTGAAAGAAGAAATAATTTGGTATTAAGTGATGAAGGCTTTTCTCTTAATAATCAAGCCCTGAGTCAAATGAATCAGAGTTCTCAGTAACTTCCCAAGTATCCGCCAGGCAGTTCACGATTTGGAGGACCCCATCGCGTGCCCACCTCATGGCCTTTGCACATGCTGTCCCTCTACTTCCACCTCCCTCCTGCTCATTCTTCTTTCCCTGGACCTCTCCTGCTCATCATTTCCCAGTTTAATATAACTTCCCTGATACTTCCTGGTTAATTTTAGTCCCTGTGGTGTCCTGTGATTTTTCTTGTGAAAAAATTATAATTTCTTAATCAGGTAAATCTTCACTGGGACAGGCAGTGTTAGGTAAGGGGAGCTACAGGGCCTAGCACTGTGTCTGACACATAGCAGCTACCCTGTAAATATTTTATTGAAGGAATCAATCCATTCACTGATACTGCATTTAAATCTGGGGCAGAGGGTGCCACGCTTAGAAATAATTGAGGATTAGGTCCAAAATAGAGCCCACACATGTTAGAGGTCCAGCTGTCCCTCCCTGCATCAGACAGGGATGTAGCTGGTCTTGTGATTATAAAACTTCCAACGTATAGCCCCGGCTGTGATAAGTTCTGCTAAGAGTCTCATCTCTGGTGCATTGCTTCCAGTGGGTTCTAAACACTCTCCGTATATATTGGTGCCAAAGGTAGCTGGCCTTGAAGACGGCCCCCAACAATCCTCAGCTCCTCTTCTTCTCTCCTTTGTGTATTTGTCCCCCACATTGAATCAAGCCTTGCCTATGCTCACTTCTTGGCTAGTGTGTGAGTCTGAGGCTAGGTTATAAAAGGCATTATAGCTCCTGCCTTAGTCTTCGAACAACTTGCTTTGGCCAAATCCAGCCATTATGGTAGAGGATGCACATGCAGCCCTTTGGAAAGGCCCATGGTGGGAGGGACTGTGGAAAGGGATGGAGGCCTCTGCTAGCGTCCTTTGTAGCCATGTGGATAAGCCACCTGGGAAACGGATCCCCCATCCCCAGAGTTACTTAAGAACACTAAGCTCAGGGCTTCAATGACACAAGCAGAAGCTGAAATACAATAGAGGTGCATTCAAATGTTTCCTGCCTTGTCAACCTCTTCAAAACATAGAAAAACAAGAAAGTTATTTTTTACTCCTCAGATGTTGGTAGAAAAATTCATTCTGTGAATACTCATTGCAAGTGGAGTAATGTAATAAATCCCTTATTCTCTCTCTATTCAATTAAAATCAGCTTCTTGGATTAATTGACAGGTTCAAAAGCCTCAGTCCAATTAACAAGGCCCATCTTTATATTTTTCACAATTCTTTTCTAATGCTCGGAATACTTCCGCTAAAGGTGGCCATATAAATCCTTCTTCACTTGGCGTGTTGGCTCTAAAATTTTCCTTCAAGATACATTTCTATTTTAGCAAACTTCAGCCACCTCATGTGTAGTCCACACACAGACGTGGACAGAGGAATAAACTTTACCTTCATGGAAGACAACACAAGGCACCTTATTCCAGCAGAAATGGTGGACAGTGGGTCACATCTACTCTTGGCATGATAAGTACTAGGTGTCATGTCGCTGTCTTACACCCTGCACATTTTATCCCATTTTGTATCACTGAGCACTTCTATCCTCTTTTTCATTTTCATTCTTTTTACCAAGTGGTCTTTCATTCTTGCCATTGAGGCTTGCCTTGGCAGGGAACATCTGCTTCTTTGTCAAGGATGTCGTGGCCACCCTGGTCCCTTTTAGACCCACATTATACCCCAAGCTTTAGGGTCAGAAGTCATTTGATTTTTTAAATAGTTTTATCTTTATTTTCTCATAAAAGCAATGCATGCTCATGGGAAAGATAAATACCAAATGATACAGAAATACATAAAGCAGAAAAAAAATCATTCTGTCTTTTATGGTTAAGAGTTTATGGTCCACATCTTTTACAGCTTTTATGTTTATTTTTTTCCTTTTTTTGAGTAAGTATATATGTATGAAGGAAGTGTTTTGTATAAATGGGATTATTTAATAAACAGTATCATGTAACCTAAAAAAATCTGAGGAACATATTGTGGACATATTTAGATGATAGCTATGACTTTTATGTATGGAGTTATTTAGGGACCAGACTCTGTGCTAAGCACTTTACACGAATTATCTCACAGAATTCTCAGAACAGCACTGTGAAACAAGTGCTATTAATGTGCCCATTTTATAGATAGGGAAACTGTGACTTAGTGAATGTACGTGACTGGCCTGAGGCCACACAGCTAATAGGAGATGAGCTCAGATTCAGTCTCCACAGTCAGACTTTAACGTCTTAGCTCTTAGCTGCTACCCCCGTCCATGTCTTCAAATCCAACTGTCTCATTCTTTATCATGTGCATGGTACTCATTCCCTTCAACCTTGCCACCTTGCTACCCTGTCCATCTGCTCTAGAACTTGTCTTATTTCCCCTTCTTCTCCTGTGTTCCCCCCTCCAGTGACCATCCCCCTTGACCACCTTCCCAAGCTTGTTACATCCCTGCTTTATTTGTGGGCTCTGAGTAACACTTCCCTTCTCTCAAGGTGTGTTTTGACACTGATAAATTGGTTCTATGCTGATTTGGGCAAGGATGGATGGAGTTTGGGGGCTTAATGCATTTGGGGTTTCTGTTTGTGAGGTCTGCAAGGTCTGTTATCTTAGAAATTGGCACGCTTAAAGAGTAACGTTCCCTTTTCTTTCCCTCTCCTACTCTAATTTTGATTCTGCTCATTCCTAACTGGGTTCGCGGTCTCTTCCTGAACTTTCACTAACAATGCTTTGGGTGTGTCCAGGCAGCTCTGAAATTCTTCTCCCAAGAAAGAGAAAGAAGAAAAGCATCTTTATATGTGGGCTAGAAGGGGGATGGTAGGGGAGCTGGGACACAAAGAGGTGAACCATCTGGGCTTGGTTTGAGGACCGGGAAGCCAGGCTAATGACCAGTTGCTCTTGTAAATCTGTACCATGTCATGATCCGAGAGCACTCCCAGCCTCCAACCAATCATTACGCCTGTGAGAGCTTGCTGTCTGAGAATGAAACCTAGCCCCTTGGAGAGAAGGCAGGCTTCCAGGCCTCCCTGTTGGCACAGAGTAGAGTGCCGTTTTCCTCCTGTGGTAAGCAACAGACCACCACAGCAGCATCAAGACTTTGGAAACGGTGGCGTTGCAACTGGCTTGGTGGCAGAGGGCCCCAGGCTCTTTACATGGCATCCTCTCTTTATCAGTGGCAGTTGGGCTGCAGCCTCTGAACCATCACATCTCAGATGAATTTCATTTCTAGGAGTTACCAAACAGTCTTTGGAAAGTAGCATTGACCACACAACATGCAGACTTGACTCTTTTTTCACTGTAGCCATTAAGATAAAGGCTGAACAGCAGGAAGAGGTGATGTAGGAGTACCCAATAAGCAGGACATTGAATGCCAACAGCTATTGACCAGTAATGGCTGCCCAGAGTAATGTGTGTGGAGAAGGATTCTGTGGTCATTTCTAGGCTCAAAGGGAAAGAGCTAGTAATGTCTGCAGTGGACAGGGGAGAGAGCATGGTAGCATAAGCATCATGTATTTGTCCTAAGAATAAATGGTAGAGTAATTTAAGACTGCAGTGCAGGCTCAGGTCTGCCGCTTTCTAACCGAAGTTAATCCTGGTGCAGTTGACTTAATTCTCAGAGCCTCAGTGTTCCCATATATACAATGGGAATTTTACCTCTTGGATATTTTTTGGAATGGTGAAATTCTTATCAAATTAAACTTTAAACATTAAAACTTCTCAATAAATGGAAGTTATCCAGACTTATTACTGAGGGTCGTGGTGGTACCACAGAAGTATTACTGGGGCCAAGGGAAAAAGCAAGTATGTGTGATGATCCTATTGCTAAATTTCATGGTGATTTTGAAGATGCTTTCTCCTTCTATCTTTTCTTTTGCTGCTGACTGGTTTTATTGTGCTAGGTGACAGTGCCTTGAGTTTTCAGGTGTGTCCTGCCATTGATATAAATTGGGGCCAGACTCCAAACTCCCACCTATTTTCTTCATTATACAGCCTGATATGCAGTAAGATGACTCTTATGCCCTAGTGACCAGAATGTGATGCTCCACCTTGTTTTTTTTCTTTTTTATTTGTGGGCCCTTTGGGCAAATTATTTAATGTTGCCGAGACTCAGTTTCCTCATTAATAAATGGGCGTAATATATACTTTACAGGATTTTCATGAGGTTCCATTTAGATAACTTTTGTGACTTACAGAGTCACTGTTATTTTAAGGTTTTATTAACATAGCAAAATTATTGTTCTGTTCATGCATTTAGCTTCTGAATTTAGGTGGGCTGGAGGAACGATTAAAAACAAATGTCAAAATGACCTGAAAAAAACAATAATGATAGGATTTACTATTTTCTGAGGTCTACTTGGCACCAGAAACTAGATTCGTTACTACCTCATCTTATTTCAGAAAAAGAATGAATAGTTTAAAATATTGGTACATCCCAAATATTGCATGGGACATACTTATAATTAAAAATGATTTGTTGTTTATTTAAAATCAAACTTAACTAGGCACGTTTTTTTGACTAATTAGATTAGAGTTTGCTGAGAGTATTAAGTGTTAATAAATATAAACTACAGGTGACCCTTGAACAACCCAGTGGGGGCAGTGGGTTTAGGGGCACCAACCACCCATGCAGTGGAAAATGACGTATAAATTTGTAGTCGGCCCTCTGTATCCAAAGTTCCATATCTGTGGATTCAGCCAACCTTGAAACACGTAGTAGTGTAGTGTATATTTATTGAAAAGAATCGGCATATATATGTATAAAATGGATAAAAAAGAAAAAAAAGAATCCACTTGCCAATGCAGGGGACACAGGTTCGAGCCCTGGTCCGGGACGATCCCACATGCCGCAGAGCAACTAAGCCCATGTGCCACAATTACTGAGCCCGCATGCCACAACTACTGAAGTCCACGTTCCTAGAGCCCGTGCTCTGCAACAAGAGAAGCCACCGCCATGGGAAGCCCGCGCGCCGCAACTAGAGAAAGCCCGCACACAGCAACGAAGACCCAATGCAGCCAAAAATAAATAAATAAACTTATAAATAAAAAAATAAAATAAAATGCACAATTAATAAAAGGAAATAATCTCACAAAAAAAAAAAAAAAGAAAAGAATCGGCACATAAGTGAACCTGCATAGTTCAAACCCCTGTTGTTCAAGGTCCAACTGTACTTAGAAGAGCTATGCTTACATCTAAGTGCTCAATAAATGTTAGCAGTTAGAGAGACAATGCAATATAAAGGTATGGAGGGCACGCTCTGGAGCCAGATTTCCTGCACCAAATCCCAACTGGGCCGCTTGTTAGCTGGGTGGCCTTGGACAAGGTACTCTATTCCTGCAGGACTCAGTCACCTCGTCTGTAAAGTGAGAATGACAGCCTCTTTCTCACAGGACTGTTGTGTCACTGAGTTAATACACGTGAAGGTTTTGGAATGGCATCCAAAGCAGAGAAAGTGGTCAAAAATGTCAGCTATGAGGATATTATGGTCATTGCTATTGGACTCTAATATTTGAGTATTAATGCTTATTGTAATAAAGGTATGTATATCTGCTATCCACCAAAAAGGTTTCAGGCAGCTAGGCAAGTGTTGCCTCATCCCCATTGCACAGAGCTATATCTAAGATCAGAGAAGTTGCTAATTTCCCTAAGGTCACACAGCCAGAACTGTGGTTCAAACCCCAGGCTCTCTGACCTTACGGCTGAATAACCTTCCACTCCTCGAGCAACTGAGATCTGTGATCTATAGAGTGGAGACAATGGCTATGAATTATAACAGTAGTACCATCTGTTAGTTGTATGAACACTCTATAAATTTTAGAGAACATTATCTGAATTATAATGTTATATTTTATTATTTATATTTATTTAAAAATCTACATAGTCTAAAGCATATTATCTCCTTTGTTCTTCCTCACAGCCTGTGAGGTGGGCAGAGCAGGTTTGATTGCCACCACTAGGCAGAGGAGGGAAGTTAGAATCCAGGAAAGCCGGGTGACTTGCTCAGAATCACCCAGCAGAATAAGACGTAGCGGGTACGACCATCATCCTCAGTTTTCAAAACCCATGTTTGTTTTCTGACCCGTGGCACTTCCCTCATTATAAACACATTCCTCCGTTAGAGCTTCCAACAAGGTCTGCTTTGGCTTTTATTAAATTAAGTGTTGCGTCCACATCCAAAGACAACTCGAGTGTTCTGTCTTATAAAAATTCCCCCTGCATTGGATTTTTCTTTCCCGTTTATCTCTAAGATAATAAAAACAAATAATTCACAAATCCAGGGGAGAGATTAGCAAAACAAACTTTGCTGTTATTTTTGAGCTATAAGCAGAGCAAGCAAGTGCCGTAATTGCTAGCAAATGTTCTGTAGCCTGTATTATCTCATCAGCTAATTAGACAGCTAAGGCCACCGCACCCCACATTTTCTTCAGGAATCACAGGTATAATTCCCACCATGTTATTACAGCGTTTTCAGTTTTCAATTACACTCCAAATGCTTATTTGGCAGTCAGACGTATTCTGTGCATCTCTTTTTGGATTCCTGAAACTACTGCCCGTGCGGCATGTCTCCAGACCATCGTTAATACACAATATGCTCATCCTTAAATTTCTTTCCACTTAAAAAAAAAAAACAGCAGTAAGATGTTTATGGAAAATGCTGGGTTTGGGGATTTTAAAAGGAAAGTGCTTTGAAAGACCAGGCAGGAGTCCAAGCTGACCTAAGGCCAAAGTCTCTATCAAAGCTGATGGTCTCCAGCCCCGCGGTATAGAACTGAGCTTGGAAGGAACTGCCAATCCGTGGATGTCACGGGATAGCCCCTTGCCCTCTGAAATACCTTCCCGGGGGGGCAGAAGGGTGACAGGGTGTGGGTGGGGACCACAGAAGTTCCTCTCTCCTTTCTCAGAAAGTCTTAGATGCTAGTCACAGGCACTACCTTTTGTAACAGGGTCAGGAAGGGAAAAAGTATTAGAATTTGTAGATTAAGTCACATTTTCATATTTTTAAGGGTATGCAGAGAGACTGAGAGGAAAAAAAAAAAGCCTAGAAGGGTATACACATGAATAGAAATGTGGTTATTGCTGGGTGGTTGGTCAAAATTATTTCACTTATAAGTAAGAGAATCTCACCTGAAACTAGTTTAAGTGAAAAAATATGCAACAAGAAGCATATTGGCTTGTATGACTTTTTGGCCCATATACAGATGTCATAGTTTCGGGTATCACTGGATCCAGGTCTTCTAACTGTCACTGGGGATATCTTACTTCCCACCTTTTTTTCTCCCTATCCAGAAAGCTAGAATCTGCTCTCTTCTCTATTCTTCACCATGGGAATCTTCAAACATATTAATCATAAGTCTCACGGGTCCCAGAAGAAAAGAGCATCTTTCAGTAGCTTCAACAGAAGTCCCAGGGGAGCATCGGCCTGGTCCACTGGCCCATGCCCGTGGCAGGGTCAGCTCTGTGCAAACCACATGGATGGAGCAGAATTACTGTGCAGTTGGGAGAGTTGGTTCCCCAAAGGGAGGGGTGTAGGGAGATAAAAATCATATGTCCCTTACTCTGTGATGTTCATCTGCTTTTTGTTAGACTACTTTTTCTAAATAATTTTTAATGAACCTATATTATTTTAGGATAAGATTTAAAAGCTTTAAAATTTATTTTGAATCATATTGTGATGAAAAGGAAAGGAATCTGAGAGATTCTAAGCACCCAGGAGACTTTACACTTCTAATATCCCTAGCGCCCTTCCAAGGAAATGGATGCTAGTAAATTGCCAGTTTGTCCATGAGAGGCTGCCACCCAGAGTAAGTGGGACCAGAGAGAATCACCCTAGCCTAAAAATAAAAATAGCACTGTTCCGTCTATGTATATTAAGCCATTTAGTTTTCACAAAATCCATACTGTTAATATCTCCCTGCCACAGATGGGGAAACTGAGGCACACAGAGGTGAAGCAACCTGCCCAAGGTAAGTGTAGGAGTTGATCTTCACACCCAAACAGAGCATCTGCCTAGGGACAAGTTAAAAACAAGATCCTGAGAGAAGGACCCAGATATAGAGGGAACAGCAGAGGCAAAAGGCGAAGGTAGCGAGGATGGGAGAGAGAAACTTCTGAGAGCACATCCAAACACCCAGCACTCAGAGCTGCTGTTATCCTGAGAGATGAGCGGCTATTGGTCCAGCTCTTCGTGAGCTGTTTTCCTGTCCTGCTCACTTCCCCATGTCTCTTGATGATAAATGCTCTGTCGCTTGACATAGGGTCACCTCTTCCTCAGTATCAAAATGCCTGACTCACAGGTGTGTCAGGGGAGTCGTATGGTCCTGCATGCAGCTGGCTGGCCCAATTAACCACCACCAAGCCAGAGAAAGCCAGTGAGCTCATTCATTTCTCTTACCCTCGCTCTCCTGAAGTTCTCTGTTTGGAAGTCTCTTTTGACACTGATTTCATTCTGCCTGGTATTACCAGGAGTGGTCAGTGTTTCTTTCCCTTTCAGTGCTCAGTAACCACTGTGAAATAGAATTGAGGTTTGTCCTGGCTCCTGAAGGATGCTCCTCTGTATGACAGGGCCCTCTCTTATGATGACCCTGTCCCCAGAGGTCAAGAGCTGGCCCCTTCTTCCCTTACTTATCCTGGCCCTCACTGTGCCAGAGAGTGAAGAACCAGCCTTCTCTTATCATTCAAGGCTGAGTGCACTCCTGCGACAGACCCTCCAATATCATCCTCAAGGGCCAGGCCTGGGCAAGCCTGTGGCTCTAAATGGCATTCCACAAGGGGACCACCCTGGGAGATGCCTGGAGGGGCTGGCTTGAGGGCACAGGTGAGATCGGATGGTGTAGACTCAGCTGACTTCCAACAAGAAGTGGGTCCTAGGGACACTGTACTGTTTCTTTATAGTATTGTTTTTGGAGACTAGGACACAAGGCCTTTGAAGAACAGGTGGGTGTTCATTCAGCTTTTAGGGACTGGTTTTAATTTGTGAGGCCGCGTGAGATCTTGGTGGGAGATGCTGGAGAATGGGATGAAACCATTAGGATGGCTGCCTGGAGACAGAACTCGATGAGTTTCTTTAGGTATCTCTGAAATCAAGGAACATGGGAGCATCATTTTATATTCAGCCAATGTTCTCTGATGCTTTTGGAGGCTATTTCCTTAAGAACAAGGAAAATGGATGGGGAAATATACCAAATGTCCACTCAACAAGCTCCAGCTGGGGCCTTCTTCATCAACCTTCCCTAGTCACAATTTACCCCTCACTCATGATGCTCCAGGCCCCTCTTTCAAGTCCTCAAATAGCCCAGTCTTATGCCCATCTCAGGACCTTTGTACTTGCTGTTTCCTCCTCCTGAAGTGCCCTTCCTTATATTACATTGAATCAAGGAGGTGTCAGCTCATATTTCACCTCCTCAGAGACACCATTTTGGATCACTCAACCTAAAGCAATCCTCCTCTGGCTGCCCTTTCTCCCATTATCCTCTTTAATGTCTTCATAACCCTCTCTACCGTGTAAAATTATTTCCTCTATTGGTTTATTGATATTGCATTGTCTGACTTTGCTAGAATGTAAGAGTTCCATAAAAGTGGGGTCCTGGGATCTCGCTGTCTTTGTGTCTATATCTCTATATGACAAACTCTAGCAGGTTTTGGATGTAGACGATCATCACCATCCACAGGACACAGTTTGCCCTGCCCTGTGCTCTTGGCTGTGGGAAAGATGACTTTTCTCTTTCACAGACAGACCAAGTTAGAACCTGATTCTAAGTTTGGATCCTTAGAAGGCTCTTTGATGTAGCATCTCAGTAGTTATGAGTTTCCAAGGCTATTTTTGCTGAACCTTGAGATTTATATGTTTGGTACTTGGTGGCATGTACAGGAATTCCCTTTGGAGTTTTACCAGCTATAGCATAGCATTGGCTCGGTGTGTTGAACTAAATGATAGTTCTTGGAATTCGTTGAACTGCTTGAAATCCCAGTTTTGGAATTCTGTTCTCCTAATTTTGTTCCTTAAGAGCTGCTTCCACCAGGCATTAATGGGTGTCCTGTATGAAAAATAAGAAGGTAGAGGGGGCATCTGGGCAGCAGACATTGTAATGTCCCATTCATCTCCCCCTGGCACTCACAGTTTCCATGCACAACAATCTGAGTGCTCTATTGCATGCACCTGCTACTCTTTGCCTGACCTCATTCTCTGGATGTCATGCAGGGCAGGCTGAAAGTGCCAGGGAGTTAGTGACCCTGGGAGCAGCCCTTATTTATGATGGATGAGAGTTGGTGGATAAATATCCAGCTCCCTCACTCCTGAGATGGGTCACCTCTGAGGCATCTTCCCATCAGTCCCCAGCAAGGTTGAGTCCCAGTTGCCCACAGGGGTAAATCTGCCCATGAATGCACCCTGGATGGGCCTCCTTCCCTTTCCATCTTGCTTGCCATCTCCTCTCATGATGCTTTCTTTAAATTCAGCTCCCAAATAAAACTGCTTGCACTTAAATTCTTATCTCAGGATCTGTTTTTGGTGCAATCTAATCCAAGACAGCATTCTATGGCTAAACATGGTCAAATAAACTTAGGAACTGAAGAAAGTTAAATAGAATTTTTTTTTCCCCCTACAGGACCTCTCGGCTTCTCTAATGTGCTAATGTGCCTTGTGAATTTCAAGACAAGGGTTGCTGCAGCATTTCCTTTATTTATTTGGCCACAGAGACTAAGGCAATGGTGCCCCTTTATACGAGGAAGTGTGTGGAATCTGTGAGCCTTAGAACAACACACTTTAGGATCATTTATCCCCTTCCTCCATCCTGACCCCCCATGGCAGGAGAAGCTCTATGGCTGAGACCTGGCATGTTCACATTTTGGCTTGGTGACTGTGGGTTTAAAGCTTCATGTTGTCAAAAAAGTGGTATGAATGTAACAGCACTCCCTCCTCAGCCATCTGCGCACTCTCTTGGCAAAAATAGTGTGCACAGATTCAAGCATCTGTTCTAAAAGGAACATAAAACAGACAAGGCTTTCCAAATGCTTCCCTTCCCAGGGTTACTCACCCAAAGTTCTACACTTTATCTGGGCAATTTCAGTCATCTCTTGTCCCTCCTCTTTGTCATGCAGAAAGCCACAGAATTAGAAATGAGCTGAAGGGAACTGAGTATACTGATGGTTAAAGAATTGAAAATGATGTGTCATTAATGAGTCCATTATTCACACTGTGGGGTGGGATACAGATGTGAGGGTATCCTGGCGCCTCAGTGTAGCAGGTGAGATGGATATTGAACCCACAGTTACAGAAAGAATGAATCCTCCTAAGTGCTCTAAATGAAAATGTAGGTTCCCAAGAGAGTGTATAATGTATTGCCAGGAAGGCTTCCTGGAATAAGTGGCATTTAGGGGGAGACATTAAAGAGTGAAGAGTAGGGGCGAGAGTTGGCAGTCATACTAAGGCTGGGAGTGAGAAAGAGCCAGGCATTAAGCGAACTGCCTAGGGGGATCAGATCTCCGAGAGCGAGAGGAGAAGGGTGGGAACTCAATCTGGTGAAATGGACACAGGCCAGATCAAGCTCATGTGTTTGCTTTGTGAGATTAAATAGTAAACATTCCTTAGCCTCTGTATTCTCATCAGCAAAGTAGGAACAATAATAGTAATTGCCAAATGGGGTTCTAGGATTAAGTGAAATTAATACATGTAAAGCCCTTAGTAAAGTTCTTGCTACACAGCACATGTGTAATAAATGATATCATACTATTTACATATTATTGATGCTAAGTCAGTTGGTTAGTGAGAGAACCAGGATTCAAGCTCAGGTCTTTTTTACTGGAGTCTTCCCTATGAACTGCAGTGATATATTTCCTGGTTTGATTTTACATAGTGCTCCTCAGAGACGATTCTGTGGGTTACTAGGTGACATTCGAAGATCAAGTTTTTGAAAATATTTAGGAAATAAGTATATAGGACAATAGTCACAAGATTTTTAGTAAGAAAGTGCATTCTGCAAAATTTTGTACACCATTATCCCACCTAATATTTAAAACATTTAGAAGAAAACTAGATTTTTAAAAATAAAAATGGTGGGGCTTCCCTGGTGGCGTAGTGGTTGGGAATCCGCCTGCCAATGCAGGGGACACGGGTTTGAGCCCTGGTCCAGGAGGATCCCACATGCCGCGGAGCAACTAGACCCGTGCGCCACAACTACTGAGCCCACGATCCACAACTACTGAAGCCCACGCACCTAGAGCCCGTGCTCCGCAACAAGAGAAGCCACTGCAATGAGAAGCCCACGCACCGCAACAAACAGTAGCCCCCGCTCACCGCAACTAGAGAAAGCCCGCGCGTAGCAACAAAGACCCAACACAGCCAAAAATAACTAAATAAAATAAATTAATTTTAAAAATAAATAAATAAAAATAAAAATGATAAAGCATTGTTAGATGATGGAAGTGTGAGTGATATTCTAAATAAATTTACCTTAATAGCTTTTATAACTGTCCCCCCGAAAAGTAAAAAACCTGGTGAAGTTCCAAATTTTCTTCCTGGCTCCAATCTTAGGAACTACTCATTTCCCTATTTCTGAAAAAAAGTTATATGTGTAGGATGCACATCCTACCAGGAATTGACTCAAAAGACTATTAATCAAGCTCGAAAAGGAGTTAAAACTGGTTGACTCTGCATCCGGGTCCACTTGAAAAAGGAAAGGGATGCTTTCCTGCTCTCAGGGGGAAGTCAATGCAAAAGTACAGGAGTGGTCCGCTTCCAGTCTTGGCGGGCACACCAGTGCTCAGAACATCAGTGGGTCAAATGGCTGGCACAAAAAAGAGTAACTGGATTAGCTTCCTTGCCTTTCTTAGTGGCTTAGCTCAAACGCTTGAGGCGTTTTCCACAGTGCATTGGACACGGAACTAGGCTTAGATAACACCTTGGATTATTAATGAAATCCTATATGTACCTGTTCTGAAAATGAAAATCCTATGTTGTCCCAGAGAGAAAGTATGAGCACCAAGGCCCTATGTTTCCCTTTAGAAAGGTGTTAGCCACAAACTTGACACCAGACTCAACAAAAGCATTCCTCAGGATTTGCCAGGAACACAAGAGCACATGATCCCTCCAGGATTTGAAGTCCATCTTCAAGCCTCCATCCATTCTTCCTCTGTGCACATACATCAGCAGATCGAAATGTACCCCACACTTACACATTCTGTGAGCTGAAAAGATGATTGGCAAAGGAACGTCAGCGGTATTGAGTCAGAATGTTGATGTAGCACATGTAGCTTTAATTCGGATTAGGATGCTCCAGCTGAAAAGAACATTGTGTCATCTTGCCAGATTTCCACCGCCCCCGCACACACACACGAAAAATATTTAGCTGGAGTTGCCCAACCTTTGTTCCCAAACAGTGTCTTCTGCAACGTCCGAAGGTGTATTCCGATGGACAGTCATTTATTACATGTTCTTAGGTGTCATATATTGCAAAGGCGTGCCTCAAAGGGGAGAAACTGGTCATTTTTCTAGCAAGCAGACTCTTGGCAAACATTTCGGAGGTAAATCAGGATTTATTTGAAGCTTAAGATAGAGGATGTGGACGCCAGATGGTACTGGTGTGAGTGAAAACTCTTAAGTAAAACAGAGCTGACCCCAGAGTGTAAGGAGCACGTTTTGGCAGATTATTACACCATCTGTCACTTGAGGACATTTGAATAATGTCTTTCATAGGAAACTGGGGAAGTTACGGGCCTCCTTTTGAAGGTCTCGGTTCTGAAAGAACAAGCTCCTGAGGCATTCATTGATTTCGGAAGGTGGACCCTCAGGAGACGGAAACGGTGTGCTCAAATCCTCAAAAACTCATAATCTCCATCAGCAACCATGATCAATCACTGCATTAAAATAATCAATAAATAGTGGACTGTTTCCATGTGTTGGTGTAGGAAGCATCTGCACAATGGTAGCCTCAATGCCTGGGACTCTAGAGTTCCAGGACACACCTACTAGAATTCTATTTTGAAGGTCCCAGGTATTTTGAGAGAGATAGAAAGTACTTAGTGAGGCCTGTCATCAGTAGTCACGTCCCGGGAGTGCCCGGATTTAGACTCTAAAGCACCATGTTGCCTATATTCTTTCCGTGATGTACCCTTCCTTTCTTTCCCTCCTGGATGACTCTTTTCCACCGTTTAGGATTCTCCGAGGCAAAGCTGAGTGTAGCATCCTCCTTTACCCATGGCATCCCCTGCCTCTCTCGATGACAGCCCCATCGTCATTATGTGGCTGCCTCCCCACTAGACCGTGAGTACTTTGATGTCAGGGAACAAGTCTTATTCATCTTTGTACCCATAGTACCTGTCTCCGTAGCCAGCACAGAGTAGACCCTGAAATGGATCTGGTGGTGAGGAACTGGAAAAGGAGAGAGACTTCTCCAGGATCTTAATCCATTTCTTATCTGTTAATTCACAAGTCTTTCTTTTAATGTGTGTTGACCTAAAGAACAATGAGAGATATTTGATGTTCTGGTAACATTTTGAAATAAAGTTCAGGGATCACCTGGTAAAGTTTTTGAAAGCCAGTAAGAGGCAGTAGTACAGCAATACATTTATATAATGTGCTGTGAGAGGAAAAAGTACATTTTATGTGGGCTTCCTGCTATAAACAGTGTAGTGGTTAAGAGTGTGGGTTTGGGTGGAGGTCAGAATACCTGGCTTGGGTCCTGTGACCTTATACAAATCATTTAAGCTCTCTGAACTTTTAGTATCATTCTTTATAAAATAGGGATGATATATTCATCTCATGGGATCATTGTTTTAGGTAAACAAATTAATGTATGTGGGACTTCCCTGGTGGCGCAGTGGTTAAGAATCCGCCTGCCAATGCGGGGGACACGGGTTCGAGCCCTGGTCCGGGAAGATCCCACATGCTGCGGAGCAGCTAAGCCCATGTGCCACAACTACTGAGCCTGCGCTCTAGAGCGTGCAAGCCACAACTACTGAGCCCCCAGGCCACAATTACTGAAGCCCGCGCGCCTAGAGCCTGTGCTCCGCAACAAGAGAAGCCACCGCAATGAGAAGCCCGTGTACCGCAACAAAGACCCAATGCAGCCAAAAAATAAAAAATAATGTATGTGAACTGATTAACTAGGTACATAGCAACTAGTAAGTCCATTCTAATTATTAACCAATAATATATGTTTAGCATTTGGTAGTTAAATAGGTTTAATCTAAAAGTATTTATTTATATTCGACCCAACAAAACTTTCCCTGGGTGCCCAGTGCTCAGTAGGGACTTAATGAATGATATTACTGTTATAATGATTATGGACTTCCTAAAGTACCTTAGTACTTTATGATGACATCTCAGCTTGGCTTTCTTCTCACTCAAATGAAAGACTCATCAAAGTTGAAAGTGCAAGAAGATGGTTAAGTATTTTTATCTCATTAAAACCGCCACCCAGTGAGCAAGACATGAGGAAAGGAGTGAATAACTTGCTTTCTTTCTTTCACAAAGTTTAGCGACACAATCCTCACTCCCAAAGATTACCTTTTCAAGTACATCTTGTCTTTTTAGCAGGTAGACTCTGTGAGAGCAGGGATTATGTCTCACGTGAGTTCTGTAGATCCTCAAATACACAGTGTGGGTGCTTAGTAAGTGAGCAAGATAAAAAAGCCCAAGAAAATAAGATGAGTGTCAAAAGGATTTCATTTAGGGGATAAGAGTTGTGAAAACATGAAAATTCAAATATTTGATGCTGACATATTCCCTTCCAAGCTTATTCCTCATATAATCATTCTTCTTCAGCATCATAGGTAATAGAACAAACCCATATATTTGAAAAATATGTGTATTTCAACCACTGAGAAATATTTCATTTTATGTACCATGCAAATAAACCTTATATTACAGAGTAGTTCTAATATATTGACATTGGGAGCTTACCCTGTGCTTGATTGTGCTATGAACTTGAGCTGCATTACATCGTGTGTGCTTGTCCACAATCCTTTGACATACATACTGCTATCTTCCAGAAGTTATAGATGACAAAGTTGAGGTTTAAATTAATTTCAAGGATTTGAAGCTAGGTATTTCTGACTCCAAAGCCTAAGCCTCTTTCCCCTTATCCTTGGGGTCTGCAATCTCCCCAAATGTCTGTAGTTTCAGTGTTTGTAAAGGAAACATTTTAAAGTATGTATGTAGTTTTAAAAACTCAACAATTTTCTTCATATGGATCTCACTATATCTGTGAGGTATATATTCAATTCAGACTTTTATGTATAAGGTTTCATTCAAGCAGAGCACACCTGGGGTTACTCACAAAGTATGAATATGAGGTATCTAGCAAACTGATTATACCTCACAGACACTTCATAAATGATGACTATACGGATGAATAATCAATTGAAGAAAAACATTTTGTATAGTACATACTACTGTGCAAATATCCACATTATCATTTTCAATAACTCTGTTGTTTTCTAATGTTCTTAACCACCACATTATTTCACAACATTTTCTGGAACTTAGCTCATTATTATCAGTACATTATCAGCTCTGTGTGAGTATTTGAGCACATAATGTGTCCAAAGTGATGACTGGCCCTCTGATTTTTAGAGGTGTGGATCACTTCCTTTTTGGTTAGGTAAACAATACTTTTGAAAATTAGTTGACCTGTATAAATGGATGTATTACTTCTCAGCGGTACAGCCTTAATTACTTAATTTCAAAATCTATTGTCTACCATAAAAGGAAATTTCAGGTTACCATGAGTGGAGATCAGAGATTCCAAATAAATAAAATCCACAGCTGCCTTATCAAGTCAGATGTTTACAAAAAAATGTGGTCTGAAAACATGGAGGCAATATACATTACCTAATTAAACACATATTTGACAGAGTCAGTAACGTGGGGTAATACATGTTTAAACTTTTCACAAAGAAAAAAGTCAACCGTGATTCTTAGTTCATTTCCAACTCAAGGATAAGTGTTGAAATCCCTTTGTGTCTTTTCTCTGTGTAAAAAAGCAGTTGTGTTCCATTCTAAGTATGTGGTTATCTTGGGTGCTTGGCATGGTCTGGGAATATGGTATCCTAATTAATCCAGTGTAAAGTTTCTATAGATACCCTTTGTGGATGATCAAGTGTCATAGTGGTTGAATGCAATGTAACACAAAAAAAAATGTTTCTTGAGGATTCTGGTTTTGGTTAAGATGGACTAAACATGTGCCACCTCTTCCTAAGCTTTGCACAGTGCAAGGCACAGAGCCGGTGCTGGGCCAACACAGGTAACTTGAACAGATGCTAGTTTCTCTGGTCATCTGCCCCTACCTCCACCATCATAAATATATATTAAACTGTCCCAGCACCTTAAATGAGGTCTCCTGGATGTAAAGTAACAAAGGAGACTAGGAGGGTAGGGTAGGAAGGACATACCAACAGTGAATGTTTCTAGGGAGGCAAGAGAAGAGTTATGAATTCATGGTGTGGCACAGGCTGGAATCATATAAGCCAAGGAAATTCAAGTGTGGGAACAACCTCCATAGGGTGAGGGTGTTTCCGGAAGTCTTCCTGAAAGGGCTTGAATGTGAATTTCCTAATTGGGTGTTTTTCAAACTGTGGGTTGTGACCTGAGGGTCAGGAAATCACTTTGGTGAGTCATGACCAGATTTTTTTTTTAATGAAATACAATGAAATCAAATGGACAATAGCAGAGTGTATTACTGGCTCACAGCATATAATGTGTTTCTTTCTGAGGATTGTGATCCAGAAAAGTTTGAAAGACATTGCCCTATCCTTAGGCTTGTGAGAGGTTGCTCTACGCCTGTGATTCTCGTCCATCAGCCACTGTTGAAGATGATCTTCTATCCTGCTAGGGATGGAGAACATGGTACAACTTTCCCATCCTTGAAGAAATCACCCTTCATCTTTCTGTTGTGTCTGTTTCTATGGGGCAGTGTTTTATTTGGAGATACAAGCTAACATATATGTAGTCCAGACTCAGTACCAGGCAACTGAAACACATGATCAACATTTAATTCTCACCTAATCTCCTTCTGACCTTATCATAACCCAACAAGGCCAGGTTCATCATTTCCTTTGTACTGATGAGAAAACTGAGGGTCAAGATGAACGTATTGCTAGTCACTTGCCAGGAAGTGGCTGAGCTGGATTTGAACTCACTCTCTTCTGCCTCTGATGCTAGTCTCAAACCCTCTGTACTACTGCAGATAGTCCTTTCTTTTAACTTGGAATTTTTGTCATGGAATTATATACTCCACTTAACAAGAGCATAGGCAGTCAGTCTCCATGTTGTGCCCTTCACAGTGAATCCTTAAGTTTGTGCCAGATTATTTCCCCAAATTTTTATTGTGGTAAAATATATATAACATAAAATTTCCCATTTTAATCATTTTAAGTGGAAAGGTCAGCGGTATTAAACATATTCATAATGTTGTGCTACCATCACCACCATCCATCTCCAGAACTCTTTTCATCAACCAGTTGAAAAATACACCCCATGTTGTTTCTATGAATTTGACTACGCTAAGTTCCTCATATAAGTAGCATCATACTGTATTTGACTTTTTGTGACTAGCCTATTTCACTTAACATAATGTCCTCACGTTTCATCCATGTTGTAGCGTGTGTCAGAATTTCCTTCCTTCTTAAGGCTGAATAATACTCAATTGTATGAATATACCACATTTTGTTTATCCACTCATCCGTCAGTGAACTCTTGGGTTGTTTCCATGTTTCAACTATTGTGAATAATGGTGCTGTGAACATGGGAGTACCCATCTCTTTGAGACCCTGCTTTCGGTTCTTTTGGGAATATAATCACAAGTGGCATTGCTGAATCATATGGTGATTCTGTTTTTAATTTTTTGTTTTCCACAGTAACTCTACCATTTTACATTTCCACCAACAGTGCACAAGGGTTCCAATTTCTCCATTTCTTCACCAACACATTGCTTTTTAAATTTTTTGATAGTAGCCCTCCTTATGGGTTTGAGGTGGCATATTGTAGTTTTGATTTGCCTTTCCCTAATGATTAGTGGTATTGAACATCTTTTCATGTGCTTGTTGGTCATTTGTATATCTTCTGTGGAGAAGTGTCTATTCAGATCCTTGCTCTATTTTGAATCAGGTTTTTGTTTGTTTGTTTGTCTTTTGCAGTTCAGTTTTAGGAGTTCTATATAGATCCTGCACATTAATCTCTAATCAAATATATGATTTGCTAATATTTTCTCCCATTCTGTGGGTTGCTTTTTTATTCTGTTGACAGTGTCTTTTGATGCACAAAATTTTCTAATTTTCATGAATTCCAGTTTATTTTTTCAGTTGCTACCTTTGCTTTTAGTGTCATATCCAAGAAATCATTGCCAAATCCAATACCATGACGCTTTTGCCCTATGTTTTCTTCTAAGAGTTTTATAGTCTTAGGTCTTTGATCCATTTCTGAGTTAATTTTTGTATGTGGTATTGAGTAAGAGTCCAGTTTTATTCTCTTGGCTATGGACATCCAGTTTTGCCAACACCATTTGTTGAGAAGACTGTCCTCTCCCCATTGAATGATCTTGGCACCCTTATTGAAAATCATGCAAATAGTTTTTAAGCTAAGTTTGTAATGCAGCAGTATGGATTTGTAATGTCATTAGCATTGCCTAGTAAGACTGAATAACTTTCTGTCTTCTATCTTTGGAGGCTTTTAAATTCCCATGTTATATTTTAGAAGAATGGAGCTATGCATTTCCTAGTTTCAAATCTCAAGTGTTGTTTTCTCATCTCAGTTCCATCTCTTGGGTCTGTCATCTACCTCTCTTCAGCTTCACTGTCATCACACAGTCCATGCCACCATCGTCTCTTGCCAGACAACCTGTAATAGTTTCCCAGCTGGTCTCTTCAATCTAGTCTCTCCTGATTTTTTTGAAATGCACATTCCATCAGTCCACTGCTCATAATATTTCAATGGCTTCTCTTTGCTCTTACAATAAACACCATATTTATTAGGCCGACTATGTGTTGCCGTAGTTCTGACCTCCCTCTCCTCTCCAGCTTCATTTTGTACCATGCTCTTTGCTCTTATCACCATGCAGGCCTCCTTTCAGTTCCTCTGAGATACCTTCTTCCCTCCTTTCACAGGGCCTTTGCACATGCTATTCCTCTGCCAGCATCACTCTCCAAACCAATCCCATATTCCTGTTATCTAAAGAACTCCTGTCCATCCATCAGATCTCCACTGATTTTATTAGCTCCCAATGGAAAATTTCTCTGTCCTCCTTGCAGACAATTAACCATTATATGATCTCAAAGCACCCTGAGTCTTTACTTCATAATACTCTTCCTTGTAATTTTACATTTATGAATGTGATTCTCTGGTTGATGTTTCTGTCCCCCACTGGACTATTAGCTCCATAAGGGAAAGAACTGTGTGTCTATCTTTTGCCCCCAGGGCCTTGATCAGTGTCCAGCTCATAGAGTAGGACATTAAACATTCAACTTACTTGACCTCTTTAGAAGCAGGTGCTCATATTTGGCCAAAAGTCTCAACTCAGAGGGAGGTAATCAAGGCAGACCTCTGAGGGATTAAAGAGTCAGGTTTAGCAGTAAGAAGAGCTTTCTGAGTATAAATGTTGATGTCTCAGAGCCCTGGTATTTATGGTTTCTCCTGTATTTGGTCTGGACACAAGACATTCCTCCATCTCCGTTGGGTACCATCGTTTCCTTGTTTAGGAGTTTAATTAAATCTGCACCTGACATGCTACAAACAGTTGGGAGGAAGAGCGGTGTCTGGTTCATGGCTTGGAGGGAAATGTTAACCATGCAGAGCTTTGTAACCCCAGGATTTACTATGTGTATAATTCTTGGATGGATTTGCATAGGCCTCCATTAGCCTAGTCCCAACTTCAAGCTGTCTCCCTGGCTATCTATTTCCCAAGGGATCTAGGGTAGAAAGTATTTTAAAAAAAACCAGAGAGAAGACTTCTCCATGAGCAAAGGTATCTTTTCCAGGCAAGCCTCTTATCCCAGCAACCACTGAGGCATGTTGAGGGGATATTGTTAACAATAATGGTAGTAGTAGTAATAAGGATAACAATTATTATTATTATTTTAGCACTTATTGACCTTTTGTTATGTGTTAAATGCTTTGCCTGCATTATCTTACTTAATATTCCCAACCACCCAAGGAAGGACTCTATTTTACCCTGGAGTAAACTAAAACTTAGAGAAATCAAGCTCTTTCCTTAGGACCACACATGAAGCAACAGGTGGTAAAGGGATTTGAAACTGGGTGGATGATCTTCCAGTCCCATTGCTCTTGACCACTGTTTTATCTGCCCTTTTTTAGAACTTAATCATTCCTTTAGTAAATCTTTTCTTTTTAGGCATTTATCGTGTGATGGGCACTGGGGGTCCAAAGCAAGATAAGTTATAGATGGTCCCTTCCCTGGAGAAGTTCAGCACCCAGTGGGGGTCATATCAACCTTATCACCTCCTTGCTGACATTGATTGAACACTTACCGGAAACCAGCTCTGAGCTAAGCCCTGCACCTGTGATAGTCTCAGAACTCTCCCCAGGTAGGTGCTATGATCATACCCTTTTTACAGATAAGACAAGGAAGGCCCAAGAGAAAGTACATTCCCCAAGGGCCCACCACCAGGAATCCACTGGCTGGGATAGAGCTTGAAGTTTATTTGACTTTGTCAGATGTCTCTGCCTTTCACTACAACCCTGAATTGCAGAAATGTGGAGAATGCACGCACAGGGGAGCCTGCAGGGCACTTTGAGAGTTCAGGGCAGGATGTACTTAATTCTGTCTAGAGAAGCCAGAGAAGGCTTCCTGAGGAATATTAGATCTAGAGAAGAAAAAAATGTAGCTTTTGGTTGAGTAACTGTGCCCTCTGCCTTCCTGCTTAAATATATTCCACATCTGGCAACAAGTGAGATTGGAAGGAAGTGAAAGCCAACGGGGAGACATTCCTAGAAGACACATTCGTGTTCCACATAGAGAACTTTCTGATAATTATTCCAGACTAAGAGTAGAAGGGAGTGTTGGGAAGCAGTGAGTTCCCCACCATGGAGGTTTAAAGGAGGCCAAGGATCCACGAGGGGGATATTCAGGTACTAGATTAACAATCCGATGAGGTCAAGGGTACCCAATTTAGTTGTGCATAAGAATTGGCAGGTGATTTGTTTAAACACCAGTTCTTGGGCCTTTCCTCTACACGTTCTGATTCAGTGGGTCAGGACAGGGTCCCAGGCATCTGCATTTTTAACAAGCTCCCCAGCTGATGCTGAAGGATCTGGTCATGGTGAAGTCACACTGCCACAAATGCGCTAGGTGACCTTTAAAAAATCCTCCAGTACTGAGGTTCTCTAAACAGTGTTTCCTAGTGTGTATCTCACAGACCATTCAGTCTGTAATAGGAGTTGATAAACGTTTTCCTTCAAACAACAGATAGTGAAGGATTTCGGTTTTGTAGGCCTTAGGGTGTCTGTCACTACTCAAATTACTGTGTAGTCTGAAAGCAGCCATAGATAATATATAAATAAATGCGTGTGGCTGTGTTACCATAAAATTTTATTTACAAAAATAGGCAGTAGACCAGATTTGGCCTACAGGCTGTATTTTGCTGACCCCTGGCCTACAAAAATTAGTGCTATGTACGATGTTGGCCGTGGGTTTGTCATATATGGCCTTTATTATGTTGAGGAAAGTTCCCTCTATGCCTACTTTCTGCAGGGCTTTTATCATAAAAATTAGTGCTATGTAAAAATGAGTTTGTGAAAAGCTACAGACCATATCTCTTCATGAATAATCGTAGTGCATAGTAGCATCTTAAAAGCTCTGAGCAGGCCTGAGAAGTAAAGAGATTTGTTTAGTTTTGACTGACCCAGAATTTCTCAAATTCTTTTCACCAAAGGACCTTCTTACTGTATAACACTCCCATACCCTTAGAACTGGTGTTCCAGAGAACACACTTTGAGAAGCACTCATTCACATCTTACAAGTGGGCAACGTACATTACAATTTGAATAGATTGTCCTCTGAGAGTTTAGGAAGAAATTTTCCCTAAAATACTTGCTTCACCCAGATCACTGTTGCCTAAACTTAACCTCTTTAAGCTTGACTTAGGGTGCTGTACCCTGATTAAAATGAAAACACTCCCACTGTAAATGGGCTTGTCAGTTTCCTTCCTCAGGAAGGTGGTTTTGAATGCAAGTGATGGGGCAGAAGACATGGCGTTATTTGGAAGGGGTCAAAGAAAAGACATCTTGGAAAGGAAGAAGGAGCAGATAGGGGTGTAAACAATCATAGCATGAGTTATTAAATACTTGCTGTATGCCTACCACTATACCAAGGCCTTTAGATCTGTGGTTCTCAACTGGGGGCAATTTTGCCTCCCAAGTGACCTTTGGCAATGTCTGGAGACATTTCTGATTGTCAGGACTGAGGGTAGGGGATATTGTACTGGCATCTACTGGGAGGCCAGGGAGGCTGCTAAACATCCCACAATGCACAAGATAACCTCACCCCCACCCCCAGCAAGGAATTATACAGCCCCAAATTTCCATAATGCCTCTGTTGAGAAACTCTGATCTAGATGATCTAATTTCTTCCATATAACAACCTTGTGAGGTAGTGGTATTATTTGTACATTTAAGAAATGAGGAAACTGAGGCAAAGACAAATGTATCTTTCATTCTGACTTTCGGTAGTTAGTGACAGCGTGAGCCCACACTCTTAAAAGCTTACATTCAACCGCCTGTGGCAAAGACAGCTTTCACTTCCTTAGCCACATAGCCCATGACTCCAAGAGGTCTTCCCACAGACCCTTCACATCACGGTCCCCTTTTTCTCCCCCATTCCCTTTCATTTTCTGCTGTTGATACCTTACTTAGGTAACACCCAACTTTATCCATCTTCTAAAAATATATCTCCAACAACCACCGAGACACCCCTTATTTAAGGGTCGAATGGCCAGCCTGACCATTTATGATAAGTTAGGTTTGTAACACCAGGCAAATGATTTTGACCTATTGGTTTTGGTTTCACCATCTGTAAAGGGAAATGATAACAACATGTGCCCTTCCTACCTTGATTCATTTCGACTCAAACATAAGCTCTTGGCTCAGGATTCTGCTTGGAACGTTGAGGGATCCAGAGAATGCACAGCCCCCCAAGGAGAGTGTGCTGAGCGGATGGGATCTTTAAGGAGGAGGCAAATTTCTTGTTTTTTTTTTGTTTTTGTTTTTGTTTTTTTTAATATATTTATTTATTTATTTTTGGCTGTGTTGGGTCTTCGTTTCTGTGTGAGGGCTTTCTCCAGTTGCAGCGAGCGGGGGCCACTCTTCATTGCGGTGCGCGGGCTTCTCACTGTCACGGCCTCTCTTGTTGCGGAGCACAGGCTCCAGACGCGCAGGCTCAGTAGTTGTGGCTCACGGGCCCAGTTGCTCCGTGGCATGTGGGATCTTCCCAGACCAGGGCTCGAACCCGTGTCCCCTGCATTGGCAGGCAGATTCTCAACCACTGTGCCACCAGGGAAGCCCCTCTTGTTTTTTATAAGCCTGTCCAGCTCCAGTTTTTCTAGCAGCCTACAAGAATGCTGCAGAGTGTGAGAGTGGGCTTAAGAGGGTCTGGACAATATCATGAAAGGGCAGTTGTTACCCCAATATTTGGCCTGGGGATAAGGAGGGCTGGAAGTGCATGCACGGTGGCACATTACAACACTGAAGGTTGAAAGTTCCTAGACAGAGCTCTCTCCAAGAGGGCAACTGGGGTGAACACAACCGGGACTTGTGAGGAGACCTCCTCAGGGCCCGGCACTACGAGTTACCCTCCTTTCTGGTAATTAAGAAACATGAAGCCCTTGTACTTTATTTTTATCACTGCTAAATCGAGCAGTCAATTCAGACAGTCCATGAATAAGGGGGTTGTTTCTGGGAAGGCGATAGCCCATGGATTATCATTAAGCATTGAAACCAATACTCAGAAAATAAAAACAGTGCAATGGCATGAATATTCAAGATGGCGCATCATAGTGATGAGGTATGAATATGGCAGAGAGTCACAAACTGTGGTCCTGGAAGACTGGCTTTCCCTTTACTCTCTCTCATCTTCTGCTCCTTTTAGAGATGCCAGCCCTTTGTTCTCTCTCCATCTATACTGACTCTGGCTATTCGATTATTTCACAGTAAGAGAAGATACTCCTCGAATTGGAAATGACAGAGACTCCGCAATTGTAATGAAACTTTCTTTTCAGAATCTCAGGTCCTCATGGAAATGAGTGATTGTTGAACACTGGGCTCTTGGTACTCACAAATACTAGGAATTAAATAGTCTAATAAGAAATGCATGTCCCATAAATGGCCATTCCCCACCTTCCCAACTGTTAACAAAATAAATATTGTGATGTCAGTGTGGTTTGAGGTTATCTGACTTGGGGATGAACAGGGGACATTAGGGCACATGCCCAGGGAGATTCATGGAGGCTGACCAGTGCTTATGAAAAAAGAAGTGAGGTTGTTTAGTTATTTCATAGCAAGAGATATGTCATATGTTATGGATATTTGTGATAAATCATATTTTACTTGACTCCTCTACTAAATCTCATTCCTTTTTTCTTTCTGTAAGTCCTTTCTCTATAGAGTTTCTCTAACAGCAATAAGGGCAGTGCAAAGACCTATAATTTGGAACAGATAAAACCTGACGCTCATATCTTGGCTCTGCCTCTAATTAGCTGGGTGGTTGTGGATCGATCACTTAGCTTTCCTAGGTCTTAGTTTTCTTAACAGTTCAATAAGGAAATATTACTTATCTCATTGGATTCTTTTGTGAAATAAAGAAAATGATGTATGTTAAGTGCCTAGAATACACCAGGCACTCAAAAATGCTAACAGTTATTCTCAGTCAAATAGAAATGAAATTATATTGATGCTCCGGTGAAATCGCTCTATTAAAGATACCTAACCACTCCCCTTGAAGCAGGAGAGCTGCTCCCTGTACCTGGTAACGAGCAGCAGACATAAATGATGAGAATTTCAACTTGTCATTTTTTTCTAGGGGGACCTCTGATCATTCCAAGTTGGAAGATATAGTGCAAAAGAAAAAACAAAGAAAGAAATCAGGAGTCTCATAGTAAACAGATTTACAAGAATCCAAATTTGATTGTAGATAAATTATTGTTAAAAGAATTCTTGTAAACACAGGGTTAACAGTCCTTAGAAGGGTAGTCGATCTGTTTCATGTTATCATTTCTTGGTTTCTTAAACCCAGTGACTCAAGCTGGGCTGCCCTCTTAGCCTGGGAAATCCCTAAAGCGGAAACTGGGGGGGGGCGGAGGAGGGGAAGGAGCCCCTTTGTGATTTTCTCAAAATGAATCACTAGTGATTAGAGCCAGTTCAATCTTGGATTCGTTCAACTAAGTCACCTTGAAAAGTGGAAGCACCTTTGACTTTCCCTTTTCCTTTCTTTGTTCTCTAGCCAGCCACACCCCCCTGGGCCCACCACAGCCCCTCACCTCTTACACAAAAAGACCTTCAGAACTGGGGGGTTTCAGCTGCCTCCTGGGGGAGAGCCCTCTGCAACCTCCCCCTCCATCCCCACCCTCCAGTCTTTTCCGGTAGGTGCTGGTTGACTCAGTTTTCCCTCTGGGCAATTTTCGAGTTTTGCTTTTCCTCTCTTGCAGTAAATCCGCCCCCCCGCCGCCCCCCACCCATAGCTAGCTCCTTGTTCCTTGGAGTTAGCAAATGCCTGGGTGGGTAAGACCGCCCCTCACGGTGAGGAGGCTCTGAGAGCCCTTGGTTCATTGCGCTAAGGGCAGTGACCGCTCTTTGCACGTGCCTAAGCAAGCTTTTATGCGGACTGGAGCAGCCGGGAAGATGACAGAAGCAACAAAAAAAGCCATCCGGTGGGCTTAGATTGGGATAGGCTCCTCTAACGGTATATTTGTACCACTTGGGGATGTGGTGGGGGAAGAGGAGTTGTGATCTTCCTTCCCCTCTTCCTGCTTTCCCTCTGTTCCAGGGAGCAGAAAAAATAGTGTTTTAAGGAGACACAGCTGATTCTGTGACAGAATTTTTTTAATGCAGTTCTGCATGGTTTGATTCAGCAAACCATGCCTGAGCCTCAACTCTGGGGGGTGTGGAGCTGAGTTAGGTCCTGTCCCTGCCTCCTAGGAAGGCAGATGCCCATGTTACAAAACACCTGCCTTTTCCAAATGTCAGTCTTGTGCTCAAAAATACTGACTGAATGAACGCACCCCACCTTCACAGATTTTGCTCTAAAACCATAGCAAGGGGACTCACTATTCTTATCTCACTCACTATTTTTCTTTAAACTGACTTGCTGTCTCTCTTTTTTGCTTAGCCTCATCCTAATCAATACATTGTGAAATCATGGGTCTGATATATTAATTACATTGTTACAAATGCACATTAAAATAAATGCATGAACAAGTGAACCTGTTCCTCCGTGTACCACATACCCAGTGCGCCTCACATATCCTCTGCAGTGGGTAGACCACCCATGGGGAATCACTGCCATATGGTGCGCTGCATGTAGGTACACGGCAGAGGTCTTTGCAGAAGCTATCCCATGAAGTTGGGGAGGAGGAGGGTGGCAAAAGAGGTAGAAAGTGGGGGACAGAGGACTTCTCTGCAGGTTCTGGGCTGAGATTCAAAACATAAATGGGAGTTTGCTAGGGAGTCCTGGGGAAAAGGGGCTCCAGACAGAAGGAGCAGAGAGTATTAAACTTAAAGTATTAGGGAAAGGAGTAAGGAAAGGGGTAAAAGATTGATTGAGGCATTCATTCGACAAATATTTCATTTCAGACCACATATCTGTTTGTTAGTTTTCCACATGGTTGGTTCTGGGAGGATCCACCAGGAAGTGTGATAAATGGTGTTGCTCACAATCTAGTTGTACAGGCAACACGCACATACGCAGATACAGGTATCCTCAGGCAAGCATCCTTAGAGTGTACAATTAAGGACCAAAATAGCAGCACTGATAAGTTACTTACTGTGAGGTCAGAGGAGAAATTTCTGCAGATAGCACTGGCTGAGAAGGGCTTCCTGAAATTGACAGACTGGGAAGAATGGGGTAGAATTTGGAGATTGGAGGAAACAGTTCAGATAGGAGAAATAGGTCAGGAGGGGCAGCTATGGTGACAGGGACATACTTAACCTGTCTCCACCCCTCGGCTTCTAGACTGAAGGTGGATGCAGCTGTAATCCAGATTCTTAACCCAGTGCCCTGGATGGATGTTAAGAGGTCTGTGACTCTCCAGACATTGATGCAAATGTTTTTGTGAATTCATGTGTGCATTTTTCAGGGGAGAGTATTTCTAGGTTTCATCCGATGCGCCAAAGAGTAACACAGCGTTGCTCAGGGGCTTCGGCAAATCTATTGATGTGCCTTTATTATGTTGTTTCCTTAAATCATACTCTTTTTTTTTTTTCTTTACATAGAGAATCCAGTTTTCACAAACTTGAAGGGCAACAAAATTTTTCAGAGTGATTAGGTTAACTTGCCCAAGGTCACTTGGTGGAATCAAGCCTCCCCAGTGAGATCAGAGTCTAAGGCCCACCCATGCACTTAACCACCACGATATGCTTCTCAGTCACTCTTCCCACGGAGCAAATCTGCCCAGGACCCTGGCCGGCAGTCTCACCTCTACTGTGAGGGCTTATGATATTCTCAGCTTGTGAAACTACTCCTCCGAGTGACAGGCCCTGGTCACTGACCTTGGCTTGAGTGTTAATTTTCTCCTTTTGACACCTGATTTTACTAATCATCATACTCTACTTATAAGACCCAGTCCTTTGGAAACTGCAGAAAGAAAGCATGCTTTAAATACCTGCAGTACAGCCTGTCTTTTTAACGTGATATTTCACTGCAATAGCTACACAGGAACCCTATGTTCAAAAACAACCATTTAAAAATCACCATTTAAAATCAGTATTTATATGAACCTGCTTGCAAATGCACTGCTTAGACATAATTAACTCTTCTTTTTCTTTTTATCACACAAAAGTAGAGAGATTATAACCAAGCCCCATGTTCCCATCTTCCAATTTCATTTATGAACACATGACCGTTCCTGTTTCCTCTTAGCCCCAATACTCACTGTCCCCATCTGGGATTATTTTGAAGCAAATTCCACGTATCATATAATTTCATCCTTAAATATTTCAGCATTGTACAGAATTTTAAATAGACTGTTATAAATAGTATAGGCCACTTGCCAGGTCATGGAAAAGTCTTGTGCTACATACAATGGCGTGTGAAAGGGTTTTATTTAAACAGGGCTTCTCTGGAACATTTCTGTCTGATAATTTCTGTTGGTTGAAGGTCTCTTTGATAATGCAGTCTATCGCACTTTCGAGAATCATTGTTGCTGTGAAGTATAGTTTTAGTCAATTCAGTAAATATGTAAATATGGACAGTCAGTTCTGCTCTGAGACATGTTTTGAACACATGGATTTGTTCCAGTGCCATTGATATATTAGGGAATGATTTGGATATAGTCAAATTTCATGTTAGCTTATGCAAGATTTTGTCCCCCAAAAAACACTTGACGAGCATAGAAAACTGTCCCGAGCTGAACTGGGCTGTGTGGGAATACACAGAATACACACACACACACACACACCCCCTCAGACATCCACCAGCTACCTTGATTCACTCCACATGTTATGAGCCACACCATCCACATCTGGTACTAGAGCTTTCCATCCAGTTTTAGATAACCCTGCTTCCACCACTTCATAATTGCTCACAAGCTGAGACCCTTCCAACACCCATTTCCACAGACAACGACAGGTCTTTTTCAAGGCAAAATGTATATTTATTGCAGTTATTTATGCATTTTTTCACCAATTAACGTAGGTAAAACAGTGTTTCTGTTTTTATTAGATTCCTATTCTTTTTTTTTTTTTTAATGTATTGCTGACAAGTTTTTGAGTGTTGTACCTGTAACCCAGGGTTTCTCAACCTTGTTACTATTGGCATTTGGGGCTGGATCATTTTGTGCCATGCGGGCTGTCCTGTGCAGGGGAGGGGATTTAGCAACAACCCTGGCCTCCACCTACTAGACTCCAGTAACACCACCTCCTCTCCTGCCCACCCCCTCCCAGTTGTGACAAACAAAAATGTTTGTAGTCATTGCCAAGTGTTCCCTGGGGAGAGGGGCAAAATTACATGAGATTTCGAGATTTTATGAGTAACTGAGAGCCTCTGCTGTAGCCCCATTTCCCATGAGCCCTGTGGTATTCCTTGCGCTACGTTGCATTGCGTGATAATTTTTAGGATCATGTATGTCCTGTCACAGCAGAACTGTCATACATCTGAAATGAGTGTCTCCATGTGAGTCCTCATGCTGATGCTATTTATGGTAGGCTGTTGGATTCCATTCACTGCATTGAGTTCAAAATGTAAATTCCAGAATTAAGGGAGTCATTGACTTCTAACAATGTCTTTACTTTGAAAGTACGTAGACCTTGAACCATACAGGATCTTACGACATAAATAATAGTAACAGCAGCAGCTACCATTTTTCAGATATTCCTTAAGAACCAAGCACTGTGCTGTAAGCATTATATTCAGGGTCCCACTTAACCTTCACAAGAACCCATTCTGGGAGCCACTGTCTGTCACGCCCTTTAGCAGGAGAGAGTTCTCAGAATGGAGTCTGAGTCCCTGAGGAATGGGGTGATTTGCCTGAGGTCAGCCATATAGGAGAAGGATGAGAAGCATCAGTACACAGCACCTCTAACTCTGAAGTCTGTGTTCTCGTGCCTCTGGAGCCTCCTTGCTTAAGGATATCAGAGGCTGTTTACTGAGCACGTGTTCCGTTTACCAGTGTCGTGACTGTAACCTTGATAACGCAGCAAATAGCTGAAAAGCCAAAGTGCTCAAACAAAGGGGCTGAACTCAGTAAAAAGGATCTCACATTCCTACACTGAAGCCTATGCTAACATTAAATATAAAGATGTAGAAAAAGAATTCTATGGAGACATCTTCATGCTTTGCTTATCCAACAGATTGTGTATCTGTTTCCACACAGCAAAATACTGGAAAGGTGTTACACCAAATCAGAAAGTGCCATTATTATCTCTCTGTGCTAGGATTACCAATGATTTCTGGCCTCATCATTTTGCTTAACCATATTTTAAAAACTTTCACTTACTTTTTGGATTCAAAGCCTATCTTCTTTGACTATCATTCATCAGGAGGAAACCTGAACAAGGACCTGCTACATTTTCTCAATCAGCGGTTCCAGAAAGGGTCACCTGATCATGAGTACCAGCAGACCCTAAGGGATAACCTTTACAGCCATGCTGTGCCTTCTTTGCTTTTACCATTTGTCCTAGGGTTCTGTCTGTCCTTTTTTTTTTTCAGTGAAGTTTTTAGCGCTTGTTATCATTGGTGGATTTGATTATTGGTTTGGTTGCTGTCTTTTTTCTTTCTTTCTTTTTTTAAATTTTTTATTTTTTTATTTTTAATAATAGTTTTTTTATTTTTTACTTTAATAACTTTATTTTACTTTATTTTTTTTTATTTTTTATTTTTCTCCCTTTTCATCCTAGCCATGTGGCAGACAGGGTCTTGGTGCTCTGGCCGGGTGTCAGGCCTGTGCCTCTGAGGTGGGAGAGCCGAGTTCAGGATATTGGTCCACCAGGGTCCAATAATATCAAACGAGTCCAGGTAATATCAAATGGCGAAAGCTCTCCCAGAGATCTTCATCTCAATGCTAAGACTAAGCTCCACTCAACGACCAGCAAGCTACAGTGCTGGACACCCTATGCCAAACAACTAGCAACACATGAACACAACCCCACACATTAGAAGAGAGGCTGCCTAAAATCATAATAAGGTCACAGACACCCCAAAACACATCACCAGACGTGGTCCTGCCCACCAGAAAGACAAGATCCAGCCTCATCCTCCAGAACACAGGAACCAGTCCCCTCCCCCAGGAAGCCTACACAACCCACTGAACCAACCTTAGCCACTGGGGGCAGACACCAAAAGCAAAGGGAACTATGAACCTGCAGCCTGCAAGAAGGAGACCCCAAACACAGTAAGTTAAGCAAAATGAGAAGACAGAGAAACACACAGCAGATGAAGGAACAAGGTAAAAACCCACTAGACCAAACAAATGAAGAGGAAATAGGCAGTCTACCTGAAAAAGAATTCAGAGTAATGATAGTAAAGATGATCCAAAATCTTGGAAATAGAATGGAGAAAATACAAGAAATGTTTAACAAGGACCTAGAAGAACTAAAGAGCAAACAAACAATGATGAACAACACAATAAATGAAATTAAAAATTCTCTAGAAGGAATCAATAGCAGAATAACTGAGGCAGAAGAACGGATAAATGACCTGGAAGATAAAATAGTGGAAATAACTACCGCAGAGAGGAATAAAGAAAAAAGAATGAAAAGAATTGAGGACAGGGGCTTCCCTGGTGGCGCAGTGGTTGAGAATCTGCCTGCCAATGCAGGGGACACGGGTTCGAGCCCTGGTCTGGGAAGATCCCACATGCCGCGGAGCAACTAGGCCAGTGAGCCACAATTACTGAGCCTGCGCGTCTGGAGCCTGTGCTCCGCAACAAGAGAGGCCGCAATGATGAGAGGCCCGCGCACCACGATGAAGAGTGGCCCCCACTTGCTGCAACTAGAGAAAGCCCTTGCACAGAAACGAAGACCCAACACAGCCATAAATAAATAAATAAATAAATAATTTAAAAAAAAAAAAACAAAAAGTAACATAACCAATGGTCTCAAGGCCCTAAAAAAAAAAAAAAAAAAAAAAAAAGAATTGAGGACAGTCTCAGAGACCTCTGGGACAACATTAAACACACCAACATTCGAATTATAGGGGTCCCAGAAGAAGAAGAGAAAAAGAAAGGGACTGAGAAAATATTTGAAGAGATTATAGTTGTAAACTTCCCTAATATGGGAAAGGAAATAGTCAGTCAAGTCCAGGAAGCACACAGAGTCCCATACAGGATAAATCCAAGGAGAAACACGCCAAGGCACATATTAATCAAACTATCAAAAATTAAATACAAAGAAAAAATATTAAAAGCAGCAAGGGAAAAACAACAAATAACATACAAGGGAATCCCCATAAGGTTAACAGCTGATCTTTCAGCAGAAACTCTGCAAGCCAGAAGGGAGTGGTAGGACATATTTAAAGTGATGAAAGGGAAAAACCTACAACCAAGAATACTCTACCCAGCAAGGATCTCATTCAGATTCAACGGAGAAATTTAAACCTTTACAGACAAGCAAAAGCTAAGAGAATTCAGCACCACTAAACCAGCTTTACAACAAATGCTCAAGGGACTTCTCTAGGCAGGAAACACAAGAGAAGGAAAAGACTTGCAATAACAAACCCAGAACAATTAAGAAAATGGTAATAGCAACATACATATTGATAACTACCTTAAATGTAAATGGATTAAATGCTCCAACCAGAAGACATAGACTGGCTGAATGGATACAAAAACAAGACCCGTATATATGCTGTCTACAAGAGACCCACTTCAGACCTAGAGACACATACAGACTGAAAGTGAGGGGACGGAAAAAGATATTCCATGCAAATGGAAATCAAAAGAAAGCTGGAGTAGCAGTTCTCATATCAGACAAAACAGAGTTTAAAATAAAGACTATTACAAGAGACAAAGAAGGGCACTACATAATGATCAAGGGATCCATCCAAGAAAAAGATATAACAATTGTAAATATTTATGCACCCAACATAGGAGCACCTCAATACATAAGGCAAGTGCTAACAGCCATAAAAGGGGAGATCAACAGTAACACAGTCATAGTAGGAGACTTTAACACCCCACTTTCACCAATGGATAGATCATCCAAAATGAAAATAAATAAGGAAACACAAGCTTTAAATGATACATTAAACACGATGGACTTAATTGATATTATAAGACATTCCTTCCAAAAACAACAGAATACACTTTCTTCTCAAGTTCTCATGGAACATTCTCCAGGATAGATCATATCCTGGGTCACAAATCAAGCCTTGGTAAATTTAAGAAAATTGAAATCGTATCAAGTATCGTTTCCGACCACAATGCTATGAGACTAGATATCAATTACAGGAAAAAATCTGTAAAAAATACAAACACATGGAGGCTAAACAATATGCTACTAAATAACCAAGAGATCACTGAAGAAATCAAAGAGGAAATCAAAAAATACCTAGAAACAAATGACAATGAAAACATGACGACCCAAAAACCTATGGGATGCAGCAAAAGCAGTTCTAAGAGAGAAGTTTATAGCAGTACAATCCTACCTTAAGAAACAAGAAACATCTCAAATAAACCTAACCTTACACCTAAAGCAATTAGAGAAAGAAGGACAAAAATGGTTCTGAAGAACCTAGGGGCAGGACAGGAATAAAGACGCAGACGTAGAGAATGGACTTGAGGACACGGGGAGGGGGAAGGGTAAGCTGGGACGAAGTTAGAGAGTGGCATGGACAGATATACACTACCAAATGTAGTATAGATAGCTTGTGGGAAGCAGCTGCATAGCACAGGGAGATCAGCTCCGAGATTTGTGTCCACCTAGACGGGTGGGATAAGGAGGGTGGGAGGGAGATGCAAGAGGGAGGAGATATGGGGATATATGTACACGTATAGCTGATTCACTTTGTTATACAGCAGAAACTAACACACCATTGCAAAGCAATTATACTCCAATAAAGATGTTAAAAAAATAAATAAAAACTTTCTGCCATAAACATGCGTTACATATATATTTATATTATTTCATATGTATTTCATTATATATATTAAAATATATATAAATATATATAATATATATAAATATATAATATGTATAAAACATAATATATATATAAAACATGATTTTAAGGAAAAAGTGAAGACCAAGATAGCACAAGAGATAATAAAAGGGGAACCAGACACTAGTGAGTTCAAGTTGGATTAAATTCTAGAATATAGAAAGGACTTGCAGATGTGATTACCAAACCACTGTCAGCAATCTTAGAGAAATCAGAAACCGGGAGCCAGGCCAGGGAATTGGAGACAGGAATATGTTATTCCAGTTTTCAAAAATGAGAAAAATGTGGATTCAAAAAACTAGAAGGCAATGGATGTAGCATTCGGAACCCGATCATTAAACACACCCTGTATGAACACATCCAGGAAAGACAGCTCAGCCAGCAATGGCTGAGAGCCTGCAGAAGTTCAAGTCACACTGACCTAACTTTTTTCCTCTTTCAATTGTTTGTTTTTGATCGATCAGTAAAGTACTCCAGGTATCACGCACTTCGATTCCAGCGAGAGCATTTGATAAACAGATGTGTGTTTTTCGTCGTGGAAAGCATGGGCTAGATGATAATTTGATGAGTTGAGTTCCCAGCTAACTGAATTATCCATACTCACTACCAGTGGCTGTAGATTACTTGAGTAAGGTGCTGGGCTAAGCATTTGAACACACAACCTCGTCGGATGGGTGCCATGGTTATTCTTCTTCTCAGAGACGGGGAAATGGAATCTTGGAGAAGCTGTCCTATTCCTGAAGATACGTAGTATGTAAATAGCAGAGTTGGGATTGGTGCTTTTAACTACCACTCCATATTGCCTTCTTAGTAAATAAACAGGGCTGGAAATATGAGGGCCGCAGTTGCAGGCTATGGGTCTTTATCTCATGCAGTATATTGATGAATCACTCCTAAGAGACTGTAGAACTGACAGTTGTCAGATTCCAGATGACATATAGCTGGCGTCAGCCACCCCTGTGTTCAGTGCCACTTCGTGTCCTTTGATTGCAGGAGGGGACTCTCCATTGGGTGGGGCTGGGAAAGAGGACCAGAGAGGCATGGGCATGGGTAGAAACCATACTCCAATCTGCTTTTTCCAAAAATGTATTTGCTAAGGTCACCATGAAGTTCAGTCCTTTCAGTACTTTCCATGGACATTTGGCCTGAATAAGAAAGAGGCTTTTGGCCTATATATTTCCCCAGTTCTTTCAGCTGCAAATAAATCTCTGGCCAAAAAACAAAAAAAAATTCCTCTGGCTCTGAAAATAAAAGATTTATTTCTTTTTAAACTTTCCCCCAAAAGTACTTCGTTATGGAACTTAGAAAGAAGGAAAAAGCAAGAAAGAGAAAGAGGGAAGGGGAGGGGAGCAGGGAAGAAAGAAAGAAGAGGGGAAGGAGAGGAAGAAAAAAGTAGTAGGGAAAAAAGAAAGGAGAGAAAGAAACAAAGAATGAGAAAAAGAAACATCTTTGTGTGATGAAATCAGATTTCTTTTTAAGGCATCAGGGGAAAACAAAAGGGGTTACAATTTCCCCAGCTGTTTGGTCTGGATGCAGTGTAAACAACCCAGCCCCCCATCTGGCCCCCAGGAGGCTGTGAATCTCAGGGGAGCCTGAGAGCCTGCTCGGCCAAACTGCCCCGAACCCCCCGGGGGCCCCTGCTTGCTGAGTCAGCAGGAGCGACCAGGGGACTTTGTTTCCCATTTTTATTCGTCTGAGTGCCAAATAGAGTATGCAGGTGAAGGGTATTGTCCTGGAACAATCAAGGTCAGCTCCGATTAGGAAATGGGGACACAGTTCTCAGATGCTTCCTGACTCTGCAGAGTTGAGCTTGTGGCGAGATTATTCTTAGCCTGCATTAGGAAATGTGCACCATGAAGATCTGGCCAGACTCATAACCCAGGGCTTGTGTTCTTCTGGGCTTTATTTTCTTCTGTGTCAGGAATGTATCCTGGGGGCTTCCCTGGTGGCGCAGTGGTTAAGAATCCGCCTGCCATTGCAGGGCACATGGGTTCGAGCCCTGGTCCAGGAAGATCCCACATGCGGCGGAGCAACTAAGCCCGTGCGCCACAACTACTGAGCCTGCGCTCTAGAGCCCGCGAGCCACAACTACTGAGCCCACGTGCCACAACTACTGAAGCCCGCGCGCCTAGACCCTGTGCTCCACAACAAGAGAAGCCACTGAAGTGAGAAGCCTGCGTACTGAAATGAAGAGTAGACCCCGCTCACCGCAACTAGAGAAAGCCCGCGTGCAGCAAAGAAGACCCAACGCAGCCAAAAATAAATAAGTAAATTTATTTTAAAAATCTTTAAAAAAACAAAAAATAATATATCCTGGCATATTCATATCAGTGAAATGTGCTGCCATCATTAAAAAAAAGATGATATAGACTACAGGGCAATAGTACTTGGCAGGGACAGATGCCTGCCATGTATTGTTTACAGGAGCTCAAGTGTAATAAGACACAGATAATATCAATTATCTCTAGGTGGTAGGCTTGCAGGTGATTTTTAAAATTTTATATTTTTCTATGTTGTTTATTTTTTATACTCATAATTATAGCTGTGCATTGAATATATGGAGGGTTTCCTATGTGGTGGGTACGATGCCAAGTATTTCATGTGTATCATCTCATGGGCTCCGTGAGAGAGACCTGTGAAGCAGGTGCTATTAGCATCCTCATTTTATTGATTACGTAACGTAATTAAGTCCCGTGCCTAAGGTTATGCAAGCCAGGAAGTGCCAAAAAATGGGACTGAAATCCGTAACCCACACTAAAGCCCGTTCTCTTAAGCACCACGTGACATTCTTTTTCTGAAAACAATCATGAAAGTGTATCCTGATAATTGGTTAAATCAATTTCTGAAGAAAATGCAGCTATTTAAAATCAATTGGTTGACAATTGATGATGGTACAAAATGTTCCTGATATTCCATTATGTGAGAATGCAGTTTACAGGTATTATTCCATTGCGTGTGCTTGCGTGCCCACGTACGCCCCTAGGAAACAAATATCTTTGCTGATATGTTAACTGCGACTTTCAGTGTTGGGATGGGGATCATTTTAGGCTCTTCTTTTGATTTTTAATGGTTTAAAATTTTTCTATAATAGCAGGTAGCACTTTTGTAGTAAGGAAAGAAGGACAGCAGCCTCTCCACCTGCCTTTCTGACACCCAGTGCAGCCGCCTGACCACCTCCCTGCCCCATGCCTTTTGCCAACTTCTGGAATAATAGCGCGTCTTTCCCTTCTCTCTCCCCTGGGACCTGCCACTCCATGGGCTTTAGCCTTCTTTGGCTAAAACCTGAGCTGGTGCCTTAGAGACAAGAAACAGAAACTGGCAGATAACCTGCCTCCTGAGTTTCCCATCTCTGTTTTGTTTGCACCCTGGGGCAGCTTACAGAGGTCAAAATCTGGCTTGTCGAAAGGGGCTTGTTAGAGATAAAGACTCTTGACTCCCAGGGCTCAGGGGACAGGGTGTGGCCACTGGACAGCTGGAAGTTTAAAAACCATGTCAAGATGTCTGCAAAGGCCTCCATGAGAAGCAGCTGGAAAATGTCTCTCACACCTGAAGGGGAGACCATGTACTAGACAAGGGGACTCAGTGTAAACCAGGTGCCCTGCCCTTACATGCTATGAACCTTTGCCTGAAATTCATTCATTCATTCATTCATTCATTCAAGAACTACTTATTGAGTGCCTTCTATATGCAAGATACAGTTCCAGATTCTTGGGAGGCAGCAGATAACAAAACTGACCAAAGTCCTTGTCCCTGTAACACTTAACATTCTAACCCTTCCACCATCTGCCTGCTTAGAGAACACCAGCTCATGCTTTCAGACCAGAATTTTAGGCTCAACCTGGAGAGCTGTATGATCACCTAGGGTAAAGGGTTACGCACACTTTTCTCAGGTTCCATTATATTTTATTGGCACTTATTTTTCTATTATATAACTTATTGTACATGTGTTTGCTTATATGTAATGTAATTGTTTGTTTATGTGTCTTTTTCTCAAAGACCATGAGCTTGAGACACCTGGGTTCAAATCCATGTTTTCACCACTCAAATAGCTGCATGACACTGGGTCAATTACTTAAATTTAGTTTTTACTTAACCCAGTTTTTTCACCTGTATCATAGGAACATTAATGTCTAACTCAAAAGGTTGTTGTGGCGTTTACAAGAGAAGTGAAGACCTGTTCATACAAAAACATGTATGTGAATATTTATAGCATCTTTATTCATAAGGATCCAAAACTGGAGGCAAGCCGTATGCCTTTTGACTGATGAATGGATCATCAAACTGTGCTACATTTGGACTATGGACTACTACTCAACAATAAAAAAGTTGATACAGGAAACAACATGGGTGAACATCAAACATATTATGGGTTTTTTAATGTTTTTTTGTAAAGTATACAATTTAACAGTTTTATTATATTCACGGAGTTGTGTATCCATCACTACAATCACTTTTAGAACATTTCAGTATGCTCCCCCCCAAAAAACTGGCACCCTTTAGCTGTCATTCCCCACCAAATCTCCATTCCCCCATTCTTAGGGAATCAACTTTGTGTTTCTACAGATTTGTCTATTCTGGACGCTTCATATAAATGGAGTCAAACAGTATATGGCTTTTTGTTATTGGCATCTTTAGGTTAGCATATTTTCAAGCTTCACTCACATTGTTGCATGTATCAGTACCTCTTTCCCTTTTATTCCTGAATAATAGTCCACTGTATTGATAGACAACACTTATCCATTCATCTGTTGATGGACATTTAGGTTGTTTTAATTTTTTGGCTATTATGACTAATACACATTTATATACAAGTTTCTTGGTTTTAGTTTTTAGAATATATATATGTAGGACTTCCGTGGTGGCACAGTGGTTAAGAATCCGCCTGCCAATTCAGGGGACACGGGTTCGATCCCTGGTCTGGGAAGATCCCACATGCCGTGGAGCAACTAAGCCCGTGCGCCACAACTACTGAGCCTGTGTGCCACAACTACTGAAGCCCACATGCCTAGAGCCCGTGCTCCGCAGCAAAGACAAGCCACCACAACGAGAAGCCTGCGCACCGCAATGAAGAGTAGCCCCCGCTCGCCACAACTAGAGAAAGTCCACGCACAGCAACGAAGACCCAATGCAGCCAAAAATAAATAAATAAAAATTAATTAATTAATTTAAAAAAGAATATATATGTATATACATATATCTATATACATATCTGAATCACTTAACTGTACACCTGAAACTAACACAACATTGTAAATCAACTATACTTCAATTTTAAAAAAAGATATAACACCAAAACACCAGCAGCAATGCAAACGATAGACTGAAAATGAAAAAAGACCGAACACATTATGTTAAGTGAAAGAAGCCAGAATTAAAAGGCTACATACAGTGTAATTACATTTATATGACATCCTGCAAAAGGCAAAACACAGTGACAGAACAAAGACCAGTGGTTGACGGGGGCTGAAGTGAGAGGAGGGGATGGCTACAAATGGATGAAAAGGAACTTTTTGTGATAATGTACTATTATCTTTATAGTGGTGGTTACACAACTGTATTCGTTGGTCCAAACTCATAGAATGGTACATCGTAGAACTGTGTTAAATGGATGGATGGATGGAAGGAAAAAAGGAAGGAAGAAAAGATGCTCAACTTAAAACTTCAGGGGGTTTAATGCCTCTGAACCTTTCCAATAGGAAATAGAAACCAGTGAATAAATTCTTCTCCACCACTGTGCATGGCCTCCCAAAACATAATCCCACAAGAACTTGATACCAAGCGTTAGCGAACTCAGTAATGCCCCCTCCCATTTGCTTTCACTCCTTCCTTACCGTGTTCCATTGTCTTCCTCACTTCTGCTTCTCCGCATTGCACTCCCTGATAAAATAATACAACAGCTTTTGCTCCAGGCTTTGCTTTCAAAGGAACTAAGGATAAAACACTAGGCATGGCATGTAACTAGGTTCTTGCCAAGAGAAATGAGAGCAGAAATGGTATGTGCTGCCTTTGGTTCTGGGCTCTCAGCCTTTGGGCATGCTCTCCTTCATTCTCCCTCTTCTGCTTCCTATGAGTTGGAGCCCAGCTACAATCTTGATTCAAATATGTAGACAAATTTGACCGCCTGTGAGATGGTGGCACAACCATATGGAAGGAACTTTTTGGTTCCTGGACGACCCTGTGGAGAAAAGATCCTGCCAACCTGGACAACTCATGTCAGAACTGTTAGGTGAGAAAGAAAATAAGCTCTGTATTCTTTAAACAACAGTATTTGGCTGGCGGGGGGTCCCCTTTGTTACAGCAACATAATCTTTGCCTAAATGAATATGGGGGAATAATATGGTTTCTCAAGTACTCTCCGTGACGGTGACTCTTCTAAAAACATGGTGAGCACACATATTATCACTGAAATTGTGACACTTTTAAGGGTAAAGGAGGTGCTATTAATAATGATTTGGGGGTGATAGGAGTAAAATAGTCTCCCTGTTTGTAAGCAACATCAAACCTCTTCTAAGAAGATACCTGGTATATACTTTATCAAGTATATAAACTATGTAAAGTTTTGTACCTTTATTACTAGGATCAGGATGAAGGATGGAGAGTGGCAGTAACGTAAATAGTATCTGGCCAAGTGATGGTGGTTATCTGGAAAGTTCTGATCTTTGTATATAGAGTATGTATGGAATCTCCATTCCCAGGGGAATATGGATGTGGCTGGCAATTAGCAGCCCTGGAGATCCATGTATGTTGGAATCTTAGGTGAGCCTAGGGGGATCTCCAACATTTCTGTTTAATGAATATAAGGAGCCAAGAGTATCTTCATTTGGATTTGAGTGGGGAGGAGCCTGTAAGGTGGGCCTTAAAATTCACAGGTGGATGGATATGAGGAGATGGACATGAGGCTGCCCATGGTCCAGTCTCACATACTGGATCTGAAAACTCTAGAGCCCTTTTCAGACAGTCTTTGAGACACGGCAGCTCCAGAGTGTTGTATTAGGGCCCATTTGACAAAGTGCTGTTTGAGTTTAAAAGAAGGGCGTTGTTCCTACAACTGGAACTTGACTAAGTGAAAATGGCAGGAAATTCAAGGAGCCACACTGCCCCATGGGTAAGTGCAGAGTTGACAGCTGGGTGAACAACAGAGCTCACGTCTATCCGCACTGCTCCTCTCTCCTTGCTCTCTCTTTCTTTTTTAAGGTGCTAGACAGGCGTCCAGAAAAAGCAAGCCATCAGGTCAATATACAAAGAAAATATGCCCTTGAAATGATTTTTATCACATAAAAATAGTGGAATGGCTTTCGAGCCCTCTTCCTGAGGACTAAACCCTTACCTACACCATTTTCCTTCCATTGCAAACCCTGTTGCTGGGCAAATTAGGATTATCATCAAACTAAATCCTGCATGCCTCAATTTGACCTTTTATCCACTACTTTTTGTATTGTTGTTTCCCAGTACCTTCCTAGACTATTATCCCTACATGAGGCGATACAATGTGAGATTGGGCTTAACATCAGGCTAGTTAAATTTCAGGCAGGCTAGTAGCCACAGAAAATGTTAAAGGCCACATTATTCAAGTTATAAAGGAGTTAGTTGGAGAGAGGAAATGTTAACATTCAGATGCAAGAAATTGTAAAACCATAATCTGCCAAATAAAACTGTTTCCTTGGAGCTAAATAAATATTCTCCCAGGGACGGACCTGAGGCATCAGACAGCTGCATCTATTTATGGTTTCCCCTGTGTTTCTCTCTCTCCTCTGAGTCAATCAGCTCTACAGAAAGCAACGGCAGTTTCTTTATAAAGCCTCCCTTTTCCCAGCAAGGGACACGAGTAGTGCAAGAGTGAAACAGCGAGCCAGCTGCCATTGAAATGTTCCAACCATCTGCTCCTTCCTTATTTTTGTTTTTACTCTGTACACATTTAAATGTCCTTCCTTGTTTATGTGTTTGTAGAGAGCAGATGGAATTATCATCATCATCATCATCATCATCATATTTCACACACTGAACACCTACTGTATTCTAAGCACCATGGTAGTAACTTCATATAAATTATCTCACGTCAACCTCACAAAGCTTTGATAAAGTGTAAGTTTTACTGTCCTATTTTACTGATGGTGAAACTGAGGCTTAGAAAGTTTAAGAGATTCGCCAAAGGCTACATAGCTGATAAGTGGGATGTTCTGAACCTTAAACCTTTCTCTTTTCGAAAGAAATGTGTAAAGTGCTGATAAACCTTCAGAAAAGTTATGAAGTGGGTGCAAGTATGTTTAGCATCTTTTCAACTCCCTCTTTTCAAACCATCAGAATACCCTACTCCTCTGTACCACCTTTCCCAAAACTGTCAGGGATCCCAACAGTTCCAAAAACATCCTTTCTTGTACCGTCGGTTTGAATATGGGTCTCATAGAAAGCAAGACAGTTGAAACATCCAAAGAAATAAACCTCTGAAGGCTGAATTTCAGACCATTCAGGCAAGTAACGGGGAAGATGTCTGTAGGTCGGTGGGCCTCCCCAAGGCTCCTTTGGTGACTCCAGATAGATAGCTGCTACTCTGAAAATTTTAACAACCCTGTGCCCTCAGCAATATCAGGTTCATATGCAGGACTTCCCAAGATAGGCTACCTATCGAACTTTTCAATTTATTAAAACCGAAACAACAGCAAAAATTCTTGAAGGCCATTGCTATGATCCCATAATATTTTGAAGGGGAAGACAAGCCCAATTTTTCTCAGACCAATAGAGTAGGAAAGATCCAGATCCCAGACTTTGTTATGATTAAGTGAACAAAGTGCTTGTTTTCTAGCAAATAAAAATGTGTTCTTTGGATATTCTTCTTCCTCCAGTCCCAGGGATATGCCTTCAGTCTGCTGTTGAAAATCTAAAGCATTCCAGTTGGAAGAACAGTAGACATTTCTCTTGTTGGTTGACTGTGAGTAGAATTTGGACAATGATTGTTCTGATTCCAGAAAGTCCCTGGGGAGCAGAGAGAGGAAGGGGCCTTGGAAACTCAGCCAGGTGTTAGCCATCTCCTCAGGGGGTCCTCTTCTGCCAGGCCATGAAATCCCAGGCCTGGAACAGACCCCACTGACTTTTTCCAAAGTTTGATCTTTATTAGAGAGGCAGAGGCCAGGGATTTTTCCATGCACAGTTCTTCAGCTCTGGAATTCTGGATCTGACCTTCTGGTGCAAGAGAACTTGCATATCCCAACCTTGAAGACATGGTGTGACTATAAAGCATTGAGTTGTTTTTCTTTCCACAGCCTTTTTCTCATTTCCAGAAAGAGAGGTTGAATAAGAGGGGTATTTGGGATGTTATTTGGCTTAGAAGCAAGTTTGTAGAAAAGAATGTCACCCTAGGGGTTTTCCATGTTAGGTAAATTTTTCTCCTTTGCTAAATGAATAATTAATGTTGTTTTAATATGGAACTGGCCCTTCATTTAGACAACTTATATGCATGAATGCCCACCCCTTCTTTCTCTCAAAGCAAATGGATTCTTTTCACCTACTAGGAGGATGGCTTAAAACAAGTAAACATTTGGGTGGTCTGTTGATATTCACAGAGCACATTTGAAATTAACTAATTTGCCTTCAATGAGAAACAGGTTCAAAGAGCTGGAGCTTTGAAATTAAGTAGCACAAGTTATCTTTGCATATCCTCTGACTTGCTTAGGTTGTTGTTTCAATGGCAACATTTATTAATGAAGGGAAGGAGATTGCCAGAAGGAGGGACAGAGGCCAGGATGGGTCTCCTATACAGAGTGAATTTTAAACATCAGGAGTAAATAGGCAAATTAATCTGTTTTAAGAACCAGGTTCTTAAAACATAGTTATTCTCTCTCTATTCCCTCAGAGTTCTTGTTTGCCCATCTCTGCAGCACAGCCTTTTAGGCTGCATCTGGGGCTCCTTGGTCAGCTAGCTTCAAGTTGGGTTCAGCTAGAGAATGACACCCACAAGAAAATCAGAGGCAGGAGAGAGAAGTTAGGGTATCTCTGCCCTCTTCCCTTATTGTTTTGTCAACTCCCCTCTGGCAGAGCCTAAGGTTACCCCTTACTTCGTTAGCCCACGATGGTTGTCTAAGTCAGCTTGGGCTATCATAACACATTACCACAGACTGGGTGGCCTAAACAATAGACATTTATTTTCTGGAGGCTGGGAAGTTCAAGATCAAGGCACCGGCAACACTGGTGTCTGGTGAGGGAGCACTTCCTCATTTGCAGACGACTGTCTTCTCATTGTATCTTCACATGGCCAAGAGCAGAGAGAGAAGCAAGCTCCCCTTTCTCTTCTTTTTTTTAAATTAATTTTTATTGGAGTATAGTTGATTTATAATGTTGTGTTAGTTTATGCTGTACAGCACAGTGAATCAGTTATACATATACATGTATCCACTCTTTTTTAGATTCTCTTCCCATATAGGTCATTACAGAGTATTGGGTAGAGTTCCCTGTGCTATACAGTAGGTCCGTTATCTATTTTATATATAATAGTGTGTATATGTCAATCCCAATCTCCCAGTTTATCCCCCTCCCCTTTCCCCCTTGGTAACCATAAGTTTGTTTTCTAAATCTGTGACTCTATTCCTGTTTTTTAAATAGGTTCATTTGTACCATTTTTTTTAGAGTTCAGATATAAGCTATATCATATGATATTTGTCTTTCTGTGTCTGACTTACTTCACTCAGCATGACAATCTCTAGGTCCATCCATGTTGCCGCAAATAGCAGTATTTCATTCTTTTTTATGGCTGAGTCATATTCCATTGTATGTATGTACCACATCTTCTTTATCCATTCATCCGTTGATGAACATTTAGGATGCTTCCGTGTCTTGGCTATTGTAAATAGTGCTGCAATGAACGTTGGGGTGCATGTATCTTTTTGAATTATGGTTTTCTCCAGATATATGCCCAGGAGTGGGGTTGCTGGGTCATATGGTAGCTCTATTTTTAGTTTTTTAAGGAACCCCTTCTATTCCTAGAAAAACACTAATCTCATTCATGAGTGTTCCACCCACATGACCCAGTACCACTGGGGGTTAGGATTTCAGCATAGGAATTTGGAGGGGTACAACATTCAGTCCATAGGAATGGTCATGACTGCTTAGGTTTGCTAGTCTCTGGGTGCTTTACCACTTCTTGTTTCATCAAACCCACACCTTCCTCCTTTAACACCTTATCATTATGGCCAACTTTGGGGGTAATGGTGTATCCTATTTATTGCCAGGATCCTGATAAATAACACAACTGGCTTTTACTCAATAAGCCTAAGAAATACTAGGAATTAACCTCCTTATAATCACCCAGAGTTGGATCAGGCGTAATAACAATGAGATCCAACACTTATTAAATGCTTTCCATGTTCCCATGTACTATGCTAAGCACCATACATGAAGAATTCCAGGAAGTACAGACTGGACAGGTTTCTCGATACAATAGGCCATAGCGGGCAGAAACCGTTTATAGGGAACTTATGGCCAAAGCCTATTTAAGTCTAAGGAAAGTGACCCTTGAAGTAATAATATTAAATATTACTTTTATTAATACTGCATATTAATAAAATTAATATTAAATGATCCTTTAAGGGCACTGGATAAACGTGGGTAAAGAGACTATTTTCACAAAAACTCCTCTTTGCTTAATACCTACTACAGATATCTTTCCATTAACTGTCATGGGATCAGAAGACTTAATATCTATCTATTCTTCTCTCTGAGGAATCCACAGGTGCACATGATGACGTCCCACAGCACCATCTGCCATGGGCAGGGCAGTAGAACCTTGGTTATGTGCTTCCCCGGGGATGGGGGGGAGGGATTTCCATGCTCCCAGGGAGACTCTGGGCTACTTTGGGTTTTGACCCTCTTGAGATTGGCTCTTTGTGGCTGAGTTTGCTTATGAGTTTCCCCTCTCTGGGGTCCCCTCTCTTCTAATGGGTAAATTGCTTCAAATGTATGTATTCTGATAGAAGAAAGAGGAAGTGAAAGAAGTTAGGGTGGGGCAGGAGATGGAGGGGCTTGGTGTGACTGTGTCATGCATGGAGTCTTTGTTCTTTTCTCCTTTCTTTTACCAAAAATAATTGTCCAAACTGAAAGTTCTGGTAAGTTGTTGGGTCATGTTTGGACACTGTTTGGGTGGTATTGGTGTTGGTGTTAGTGATATTTGTATGTTTGTGCGAGCGTGTGTGTATTTTGTCTGACACCTTGATTTCTCAAAGTCAACTAAAATTAGGTTTAACAGCTTTTCCTAGTAGTGTTTGGGAAAATTGAACCCATAGCCTGTTACCTGTCACAGATGCCAGACTTTCCTCTGAGGTATTTGCAATCCTGATCGTACACTGAGCTTACCAAGAAGAAGGAAAAGTCAAGATAACATGTGAAACATCTCGACCGGAAGAATGTGAGAGGAAATTATGTTCAAATTAAAATGAAATAAATCACAGATAAGAGGGTAGAATTCACATGAATTTTCAAAATCACTTGGGAGGCATTAATGTTGCATTTTCTACTAGTAACTGTATGAAGTGCTCCTAGGTATCCCAGGCATGATAACAGTAACAGCTAGCATTTATCAAGTCCTTACTATGTAAGGACATTATCTAATTTAATCATTACGCCAGCCCTATGATCTACTTGTTATGAGTTTCATTTAACAGATGAGGAAACTGAGGCTCAGGGAAATTGAATAATTTGCCCGAGGTCACACAGCTAGTACGTGACAGAATGCTGACTTAATACTAAATACTAACTTGCCTCCCTGTATATGCAACTTCTGTTTTAGTTTTATTTTAAATTATGTAGTTCTATGTGCTCATTAATCCAAAAAAAAAAAAAAAAAACAAACCATACAGTATTATACAAAGTAAAAAGGGAAAAGTTTCCATCTTCCTCAACTTTTTCTTTTCTATCTTGTTTCTACTTCTTTCTTGTATATTATCCTGGCGGTAGCTTCTGCAGACCTTGACCAAGATCTTCTCAGCCTATACTCTTAATCTCTATGCTGTCGTGCTGCATTGTTGGAAAAACTGTGACACATTTACATAAATTTTGCCAAGAGAACGATCTGCCCAATATTTAACTTAGACCGTATTTAAATCAAATTCTTACTGAGTGCATCTGTTCAGTCCCTTTGTCAGAGTACAGTTCCTTAAAAGTTAGAAATGTAATACTTTCAAATGTATAGTGGGTAAATGTCAAGGATTTCTCTAACTCAGTAACAAGGGACACAGCAGGATGGCAAAGGTGATCCAAGGGAGGATATAAAAACCGATGTATATTTAGTCAATTAAAAAAAATGCTGGAACAAGATTGAAAATTTAGAAATAAAGCTGATTAATTTCCTTCAGAGCAATAAAATCATAACTTATAGAGTTATCTGTTATTCTGGACAAAAATTATTTGCATCTCTAGGAAACAAAAACTGTTTGAAATTTATCAGTCTTCTGTCAACTGACATCTAATTTTACAGAGTCTGAACTCTAATTAACAGTAAATTTTAAGGCAATGTTACTTTCCCTTAGAATAGCTGTCCAATAGAACTTTATGCCATGATGGAAATGTTCTTTATCTGGGCTAATACAGTACCCACTGGCCTCATGTTGCTATTGAACATATGAAATGTGGTTAGAGTGACCAAAGAACTGACTTTTGAATTTAATTTTAATTCAAATTTGACTTGAAATAGTCATGTGTGGCTAGTCGCTACCATATTGAACAGTGCAGCCCTGGAGCTTCAAATGACCCTCAGGTGGGCTCATTAGAACTGTTAGTATGACTCTGAAAGGGCTCGCGGTAATTTTTTTGCCTTATTTCTAAGTTTGGGGGCATTTTTCTCAATACCTTTGTCCCTCCTACACTTCCCTCCATCAACCTTTATTTTTCTTTCTTTGCTGTGAGGAGCGGGAAGGGACCGCTGTTTGTTGCCCGCTGATGGCCCCCGTCCAGTTCTCAGATGAGACTGATGGCCCCTCTGAGGACTGAAGACGCAGTCCCCTGGCACGGTAGTCAGGAGGGACGTGCACGCAGCTACGGTCTAAGAGAGCTGACGTGTTCTCCCGCCAAGCTGAGGAGTAAATGTCACGAGAAAAGCCCTTGAAAATGGTTCTCATCCCCTTTCTCCATCTCAGACAGCCCAGAATGAACTGTTCTTAAACGTTGAATTTTAATATTCTACATGGTTGAGAAAGGCTTCTGGTAAGGGGATTTCAGGGTAAATAGGTTGCTAGTATTTAATTGATGATCAATGAAATTCCCAGAGCCATCTTTCATAAAGGAAATGGGCTCATGTAACCTTAAAAAAAGGAAGAATATTATCTTTATGATAAGGTGATGCACGAGTGGTTTTTGTTGATTTATTTTGGAAGAGCTATTTATAAAATGATAGAGATTTTAAAAAGAGAGAGAGAGAGAAGCCTCTGCTGGTCCCTGGTATACCTTACTTAGCAGGGGAGAGAGAAGTTGATTCTATCTTAGAAAAAGTTAACTGCTATGTGTTTCTGGTTGTCTCAAAGCATTTTCACCTCACTTAACAGCCCCTCACTGCTACTCCTAAAGACTTTAACAATCCATAGATGGAATTAATGCCTTCTTCAGTGCTCCCCTTTTGGTGCCTTCTCAGCATCAGGATCTAATAAGCAGTAATGTCTGGGTTGCTCTGTACTGTAGCTTGCTGTGGTGTGCTGCCCTGGATTTGCCCGTAATCTCTCTTAGGGGATTCAAGGCACAGGGGTTCAGAGATTGGAATCATTTTGCCAGCCTGGCAACCTCTGTCACTCCGATTTCTTTAATCTTCCCATCTTTTTTATTTCCCCAAATAACTGAAGACTTTACTGGAAGGTCAAGTAAACTTTGCTGTAAATCACTAGAGGATCCAGAAAAGGAAAGGTAAAAAAGGAATCCTGACTGCTCTCAAATAGTCTTGAAATTTACCCTTTTAATTTTTTAAGCCCCTTGTACTTAAAAAGGCTTATAGAAACATATATAACTTATATAAACCAGAATATCCATTGATTTCGTAAACTAACTGAAAGGTAGCTAGAAATGGGTTTATTGTCTCACTGCTGTGTTCAAAAGCTTTCTGAAGTGTATGCTCACCTTCCTGCCTTATTAGTTACAGTAAACATGATGAATTATGTATTTCTTTTAATATCATACACTATACTATGCCTGTAACTCATCATTTTCCACTTGAGTTCTCACCATCATTTACCTTTTTGGGTATCGGACACTGAGTTGAATGTTCCTGTACTTTGAAGCTATCGCCTTGAATACATTGGGTGAATCTTTTGAAATCAATTTGCATTATCATCTTGTTTTGTTTTTCAATCCAGCTAAGGTTTATTGAGTGTTTACTATGAGCCAGGCATTGTGCTAAGTGCTTTAAGTGAAGGGTCTCTTTTAATGCTCTCAATATTGAGTTACTGGTAGTTTTTCTCCTTAATAAAGAGGAAGAAACTAAAGTTCAGAAAGTCAGTGACTTATTCAGGGTTACTCAACTAGTAAGTATTGAAACCATGACTCAAACCTAGGCGTGTTTACCTGTACAAACTTGCTCATAGCTCACAAAGTCTCGACGTCTATTCCCAGCTCTGAGTGTTACCGACTAGATAGTTGTTTGACCTTTCCAGGCACTTGTGTTCTTATTGGCAAAATGAGGATAATAATATCTCTCTTCCAAGGTTGGGGTACTGAGACTTGTAAGAAGTGCTAAGTACATGTAATGTGTTACTATTTTAATATGTTCATTAGTAACTTCTCTAGTGAGTTGGGTTCCAATTAATTGATATGTCATGCTTAGATCATAGGTGGGGAATCTCACCATCCACCATAGGGAAGAAATTGGTTTAAGACCTCCTGGCTTTGGACTTGATCCAGTGTGGCCTAGTGATTGAATTACCACAAAGAGTTCAATTAAAGGTGGTTTGGTTAATGAAATGGCCAACCCCTGCACCTAGTACTGGTCCCAGTTTCAAGTTTCTTGCTTGTTTCACAAAGTGTGCAAATATTTGGTAATCTAAATAATTCTCTCTTTAGTCTTTGAGACTGTCTGTTATATTGTTTGGTTTTTATCTGTTTAGGTGGGCTTTGGAGCAAAATTAGTATGACTTTGAAGGGGCTCACGGTAATCTTTTTGCCTTCTATCAAGTTTGGGTAATTTTTCGAGACACTTTTGCCTCTCCTACATTTTTTATTTTTATCCCAACTATTGGGATAGTCTTTCTACTTTTGAAAGGGACTTTTTATGATTTGGGAGTCTCTATTCTGACACAGAGCCAAAAAAGAGCAAAATAGACTAAATAAAGATCAATTCTATATTGGTCTTGTGTTCTTTGGAAACTCTAATGAAATGTGCCACCAAGCAGAGAGGCGCCATTAAAGAAACAACCTTGCCCTCTAAAAGTGGCCTCACTAGGGTGACGTGTTTTTTTGAGAGGCATTCAAAATTTCAAGGAATTGTTCCACACAGTATTGTTATTTAACTTTACATTTTCTTCTTCTATTAAAAAAAAAATCCTTTCCTAGTTTCAACAGTGGCTTGTTTAAGGAGAAATGAAGAGAAAATGATTAAGTCACTTGGAGCTGAACTTCCAGGCAGCTTTGCTGAATATTCATGATGTATAATTTTTAAATCTCTCTGAAATGGAATTCCACAGAGACATCAGACTTCCATCATCTAAGAGGCAAATCATTCAAACATATCCACAGACATTATCAGAGAGTACCATCCTTACCTCATGCCTTCCCCCGTGAGCCACTTTTGAAGATAGGATGGTAGAGTCTGCACTATCAAATAACTTACCATTGGCTAGAGGATACTGAAAGTTGCTACCTATATAAACATTTGTACAAAGATGAAAAGGAGATGCCTGGGACTGGTTGGGTGCTGGGGAACCACTGCAAGCTAAACCAGATTCTTCACTCTCTCAATCTATTTGGCTCTTTTTGCTTCTTTTCTTTAAAGTACTTTTCAGCCAGTGAAACAAGAAGCTTAACCAAGTCACAACCCTAGCTGCACTCTGAAGGCAAGAGTAAAAACTCTATTTGGTTCTCATTTTCAAACACCTGACCCCAGTGTCTGAGACATACTGGCAATAAACAAACAGGAACGATGTCTAAACAAAAAACAACAACAAAAACCCCAAAACTCAGAAACATTTAGCTTGGATTCCACATCAGAAGTATGTATCCAGTAAATCCTACTTGTCACCATTATAAACGTAGTATTAAAAATCCCACCCACCTGTTTAGGACACAATGACAGAGTCAAGGGAAGATAAACAAAACTACCCGTCTGCTTTCTTTTAAAAAGATATTCAACTTTCCATATTAAATACTGTAGGTCTGTTTAGAATGTAACTAACACATGCCTCTTCTGGAAAAGAAATCCAGGAGAGAACATTTAAGTTCTTTAATGACAACACAATGTATAAAGAAGATAAACCATTGGAAAGTTGATTAAACTGATTTTTCTGAAAGAGAAAGAATATCTTAATTGTTCTTGGTGACTGTAAAAGCATGATCTACTTCTAATCCTGTTTCTTACCGATGCCTCCTCAAAGGATAGGGGAGAAGATTGATCTGAAGATTGATCTTATCATGATAGAACTTTATTTTCAATTTGAGTGATAACGGAAAAGCTGCATTGCCTTGAAGGCTGTTTTAGCTAAAAAATTGACACCAAACATCTCCTTGGCCCATGCGACGCTGGTGAATGGAGGGAGCTTAAGGGTTTCTTTCAGTATTTCTCCTCCTTTCAGCTCTGAGTCCACATCAGAACGCTTTGTACCATGCACCATGGCGAAACAATATAAATAAATCATGTAATAAAATGACCTTTCCCAAATCACGTTTTGGTGAGAAGATGTTTTTTACAGCTGTCTCTTCGCTCTAGCTGCAGGTGCCAACAAAAGTGAAACTTTTACCAGCCCTACTGGAAATTTGACATCCAGTTGAATTCAGTTCTGGGGAATCTAAATTCAGCATGCTTCCTTTTCACATTTTTGGCAGACAGAAAATACGTACTGCCAATGAACCAGGGTGTGTACAAATAACATCCTTATCTTCAGCCTTAGACTTCGCTTCTGGAGAAGAGAAAGTTGTCCTGGGAGAAAGACCTTGAGAAGGAATACCGAGAGGGATTGTTTCTTTATTTCTGTTACAAGTTTATGTGCTTCGTCAGGATAGTTGATTGTGTTGTCCTGGGAATTGCTGAGCACAGTGACATGTAAATAAGGAAATGGCCTAAAAAACAGTATGTGAGTCCTCCTTTTTTCCTGTGCTTTTGCTCAGAAATGAGACAGTTCTGTGTACATCAGGAGACAAGACGTAGCTACTCAAGGGATCCTTTTTTTCCAGGTGACAGTGTTTTGTGGAACATCTGACAGACCACACTGTTTGTCAGCACAGCCTAATCCACACGTCAAACCACATTTCTAGCTGTTAACAGAATATGGCAGGTCCATGTTTATTACCAGAAAGGTCAGAATTCACAGAAACACATAAAAACCAAAAGAGATTGGAGGTTGTGAGGGATGAGAGGTGGAATCTAGAGAGCCCTTGCCACTTTTTTTTTTTTAACTATTCATTTCTTTTTTTTTTTTAATTTTTATTGGCGTATAGTTGACTTACACTGTTGTGTTCATTTCAGGTGTACAGCATAACTATTCTTTTCTAATTCAGTTTTACTAGGCTATAGTCTGACACTGGGAGCAAAACAGAAGTAGAAGTTTCTTTGAAAGCTGTACATGCTCTGTCACAAAGCAGTTCTAGAACATCCCCACTCCCTTGCTCTCCTAGACCCGTTCAGTTCTTTTGGAAGGAGGTCAGGGAAGAAATTCATGAATAAAAAACAAGTCACTTTCATGTCCCTTCTCTTTTTTTTTTTTTCCCCCAAACTTATTTTTATTTTAAATCGGCTTTCTCTTTTCTTGAAGTGACCAATCTAGGGATGATGGATTGGAAACCAGGAGTGCCCTCCTTCTCCAATTCTCTTCAATGCTCCTCCTCAATTCTTCTTCTTCCAGCTCCTCTTATCCTCCAAATTCTTCCATCGTTCCCAGTGTTTCTTCCATCTCCTTGTAATTCTCCTAATTCTTCTTTCTCCTTCCTCCATCTCTCTCTCCTTTCAACCCTCAGCCTACCTATCTAGTTTACTCATTTTTGTAGTGTAGAAATCAGATCTAGATTGTTTTTTCAGAGTCCCAGAGCAGACTTAGAAAAACCAGGCTAGCATGGAACAAGGCCGGGTACCATCCATCTTTCTATTCCTGCCTCTGTGCTTTTTCTCTTGTTTTCTTGGGCCAGTTCCACGAGGAATTGTTGCAAACCCTACAGGAAACACATGGCACAGATGAAGCAGAGTCTTACAAAAATGCAAGCAGTTTGGCCACATCTATTAGGGAACAACCTCTCCTTAGAACCAGAAAAATAACTTTGCTTTTCAAGCCAACTCATTATAAGTAGACACCTATCCTTTTGTTTTCACTTTCAAATTCAGTTAAGTTAGTTATACTCGAATTTAACTGATGGCAAAAAAAATAGGAAAAATGGCAAAAACAAACAAAGATGGGGAAAAAAAATAAGTGACTACTATTTAAAGTGTCATAACACAGATAAAAAGTTTACTTAATAAAAAATCTTGCTTCTCATTATAGGAGACTGATCTGCTGGTTAAACTTAAGTTGAACTACACAAATTTGTCAACATTCAACTATTTCTACAAAAATGGAAATTTCATGTGGTTCAGTGTAATAGGTTAGATTGTTATTTTGGCTAAACATGTCTCAGAGTCCTTCAGGTCCCGGAGGGCCCACAAGATTTGAACCCTGGCTCCTATATTGAATCCATTAAGACTCCTCAGAATTGGAGTCTTTTTTGCTTATATTGTGGTGATGTGTAGTTCACGTGAAGGTGACAATTATAGGTTAACAGTTTAACTTTGATTGGTCTCCCAGAGTATTTGAATTGCAGCAGGAGACCAGGACTTCCCTGGTGGTCCAGTGGTTAAGGTTCCACGCTTCCAATGCAGGGGTCTTGGGTACGACCCCTGGTCAGGGAATTAAGATCCCACCTGCCGCGTGGCCAAAAAAAAAAAAAAAAAAATTGTAGCAGGAGAATCACAACCTTAACCCAAAGATGCACAACTCAAACAGCTGTGCTTTCAGACATTATTGTGAAAATGGAGATGGTATCTCATGGGATCATGTAATGTTGAAGCAAAGTCACCCTTAAGTACTACTTTATACAAACCCTTCATTTTACAAATGAGAAAACAAAAATCTAGATACATCAGAAGCATCAGCACCAGATCCTCATATGGTGGCTGGTCATGCCAGGTTTCTGGCGCTGCACTAACTTTTACTCGATTCCACACCCTCCTGCCCATTTTCTAGTCCTTCTCTCTGCCTTACTTCAACTCACAGACTTTACCTCTGCCCAGCAGACGGAGTGGGAGGAAGGAGGAAGGAGAGGGAAAATGGAGCCAATCTCTTCTCACTCTGTAATGAACAGCGTCTCTAGGTGGTAAACTGAACACTGGCTACTACCTTCCCCAACAACCCCAAGTCTCCCAGAAATGTCAGAAAACATGTTTAAAATGAATTTGTACATAGCCATGCTCCAAAACCAGAAAAGAACGCTCAGTGGGTCATAAACTGTGAGGAGTCCCTGGAAGGTAGAAATTAGGTCAAATCAGATCGAGGAGTAAAACCAAAGCCCAATATGTACGTGGGAAAATTCATTCACGCTCTGGCAAATTCCAAATGTCACCTCCTCTTCTCCACCCGCAGCTGGATCTGTGTCCCAGTCCCTCCCTCCCTCCCCCCGTGAAGCCTTCCTTGCCTTAGAAATGTTTTCACTGGCCTGTCCTGCATCCAGTTTTTCTCAGCCTTTTTCTCATTATCACCCTCCTGAAGGAGCTTTTGAAGGCATTTTCCCCCCTAATCATTCCCCCATAAAATGCTAATACCACAGATATACCGTGTATCTGTGTATGTACTCTGTGTACATCTATGTTTCTATATAAAAAGAGTAACAACTTTTTGCCTCTCAAGAACCAGTTTTTGCCCTTGGGGGTGATATTGCGCCCTTGAGAATGTACTTCTTACACCCCAAGGATCAAATAGCTTCTTTTAAGAAGAGAGGGTCTCCCTGACTCCTCTCAAGTCATGCAAGGGAGATGACCAATACTGCTATGTCTCTGGGCTGTGAACTCTGGGTGCACAGTCAAAATATCTGTGAACAGAATCCTTTAAGTGGGTTAGGGGAAAGATTCAACAGTGGAAGAAACGGAGAGTCATGAAACATGGTTTAGATATGTTTCCTCCGTGTTTTATTTCTCCTTCTAGTGTCCCCAGGACATGCTTTGCAGAAATGACAACCTCTGGAGAGTTCACCGAATGCAGGTGTCAGCACAGAAGAAACGCACTGTGGTGGGCAGCCTCCGAGATGGCTCTCGGTATCCATGCCTTTGAGTAATCCCTTCTCCTTGAGTGTGGGCCAGACCTGCTGACTCACTTCTAACACACAGAATTTGGCAGAAGTGATGGAACGTTACTTCCAAAACTAGGTTATAAAAAGACTCGCTTCCATCTTGGATTCATTTTTCTTTCTTTCTTTTTTTTTTTTTTTTTTTGCAAAAAAAAAAAAAAAAAGACAAAACAGAACATTTAATGAATTTTTACTCCAAATCTTAACTAATAATGAAATGTTCATATTGGGCAATTGGGCAATACAGAGATGAGTTCTTCATAACAAATGCAATTAGAAATTAAGTATGATAGAAACCTATATATCAAATTAAAAATAGAATTTTCTGAAGTCTAACAGATACATGAGAAAAAAAAAAAGCAAAACTACCCCAAACATAGGCACAGAGCTCCATAAGATACATACTGTGTAACCTCTAGTCAAGAGCTAGAACATTACCAGCATTACAGAAGTTCCAAACAAATAAATGTAATTATTACAAATATTGATAAATGCCCTGAAGAAAGCAAATGAAGTATTGCAATTTCAAATAAGAGGAGCATCTCTGATAGTGGGTAGAGACAGGTACGTATCGACTTACTGAGAGGAGTGATGGACAAGGCAGGATGAGGAGCAGATAACACATGGTTTGAGAAGGTGATGTGTAGAGTGCTGCATAGATTTTCTAGAGTTGGACATTGATAGAAGGAAGAGTACTTTCTTCATTGAATTAGGAAAGAAGAGGGAGAACATGGGCACAAGAAAGGATAGTTTCTAGGTTTGTGGTGAAACTTCTTATCTGATGACTCTTCTATGAGGCTGATTTAGTTTTTTGATTATGGATGTATAGGAGGAGTCTAAATGTTTTAAAGAAATAGGAGAAAGTAATGATGGTGCTATAATGGTCTCAGTATTGAGAAAGTCAGCCTATAAGGATGACTGGAGAGTCACGATTGCCCAGTTGAATTTAAGCACCATAGATTAAAAATACAATCACCTAATCTGCTTGAATATTTTTTCCCCCAGAGTTGTGGATCTTTTAAGGTAAACTTAAAGAGGAGATAGGTAGTAGGATTCATTCAGGTTTAGCATTTTGACTGGAGTATTATGGAAGGAAATAATGATGAGGAAGTTAAAGATTTTGCAAAGGGCCACCAATAAATTGCAAAGGCAACCTATGGAATAGGAGAAAGTATTTGCAAATCAAATATATCTGATAAGGGGTAAATATCCAAAATATACAAAGAACTCATGCAACTCATAGCAAAAAAAAAAACCACAAAAAAGAAAGTATCCATTTTAAAAATGCAGAGAGGAACTGAATTGACGTTTTCCCAAAGAAGATGTACAAACGGCCAATAGGTACATTATAAGGTTTTCAACATCACTAATCATCAGGGAAATGCAAATCAAAACCACAATGAGATGCCTGTTAGAATGGCTATTATCAAAATGACAGACGATAACAAGAGCTGACAAGGTTGTGGAGAAACGAGAACTTTTTGCACGATTGGTGGGAATGTAGATTGGTGCAGCCACTATAGAAAACAGTATAGGGGTTCCTCAAAAATTTTAAAATGGGGGGGGAGAGATAGATTGGAAGATTGGGATTGACACATACACACTACGATATATAAAATAAATAACTAATAAGGACCTACTGTATAGCACAGGGAATGCTACTCGATACTCTGTAATGGCCTATACGGGAAAAGAATCTAAAAAAGAGTGGATATATGTACTTGTATAACAGATTCACTTTGCTGTACAACTGAAACACAACATTGTAAATCAATTATACCCCAGTAAAAATTAAATTAAATAAATAAATAAGTAAAATAAAATAAAAATAGAACTGACATAGGATCCAGCAATCCCACTTCTTATCTGTGGGGTATATGTGCCAAGACCCCCAGTGGATGCCTGAAACAAAGCCCTATATATACAATATTTTTTCCTATACAAACACAGCTATAAGAAGATTTAATTTATAAATTAGACATCACAAGGGATTAACGATAAGCAGACGTTCAGCATAAACCGTATCTTTTGCACAAGCTGTTTGGACTCAAGAAGTCATTCCTATCAGAGGATGGTGGAAACTCTCTTGAAATCTAGGATCCTAGATGTCAGCCCACGTGCAGCCTATAAACAGAGGCCTTGCACGCAGCACTTCAGACCAGAGTTCCTAGAGCAAAAGGGCTGCACCTGATGCCTCAGCCAGCTGGCGGGCTGCAGGGAAGCACTGCGCATGACACCTCAATCCCAGATCGAGGCAGCGGGCCATGCTCAGAGAGGCTGCGCACAGCACTTCGAATCCTTTAGAGGCACACCTGCACGTGCCCCACGAGAACCCCGCCCCCTTCTCCCTGTGGAGAATATAAAGCAGCCACGCCCATACCGTGTCCTGCCCTGAAGAGGGTGTGTTCTGGAGTACGAGCTCACGCTTCTCCGTTTTTCCATCAGAGAAGAAAGCTTTCCTTTGCTTCGAAACCGAACTCGGTCTCGTTTTATTGGCTCCAAGGACACTGGACAGAAGGACCCTTCTCGGGAACCAACTCTGGAGGGTCCGTAACAAAAGTCCCCGACTTAATAAGGAAAGGAAAAAACGGTATGCTGAAGTTGCTAAGATCTCTGGTAAGAACGAATCTTCTCGGTGAAATTGTAAAGAAGGAGAAAGAAATTGGTGCTGGTTTTTCTGCTGCACCACAAACTGCAGAAGTTATAGCCACGGTGTGTGATAAGTGCTTAGTTAACAGACGAAAGGCGTTAAATTTGTACAATAAGGTATTTTGAGAGAGAGAGAGAGCGAGAGAGACCACATTCACATAACTTTTATTACAGTATATTGTTATAATTGTTAGATTCATTTTCAGTCCCCGTATTACCCGCCCCCGCACTTCTGTCCTTGTATCTTAGTCTTATCCTAGGGTACTGGCCCCTGGGGGTACTGTCCCCTGGCTAATGCCTTGATTGCAGCCTTATGAGAGACCCTGGGCCAGAATCACCCAGCTAAACTGCTTCCAGATTACTGACCCACAGAAAGTGTGAGATAATACATGTTTGTTGTTTTAAGCCCCTAAGATTTGGGATAGTTTGTTACAAGCAATAGATACTAATACATCCTTTGTTTTTCTATGTTTTTTCCTTCCTTCAAGATTATTCAAAAAAAAAAAAAAAGATTATTCATTATCATTTGTTGGCCAGTCTCCCTGTTCTGTAACAGTCAGATGGCTTTTTCTTCTAGACAGATACTGGAGGTAGGTCTAAAAGCTTTACCAAACCCAAAATGAATACTAAAAATCAAATTAGAATTTCATTTCCCATGATATTGGTGTGAAAAGAGTCATAAATTTGATGGAACGAAATGTGACTGGCTCAAATAGAGAAAGTAACCATACTCAGTTGTCCTTTTTCAGTTATGTTTTTTAAAGTTTGACTATATAAAAAGACTTTACGTATTCCACTCCCAAGAATTCAAACTTTGTTTATTTAGATGGAGTCTGGAGAGCTCATTATCTTTGTGAGATTTCATATATATATATGGCACAGGTTATGTTATATATAGTACAGTATAAAATATATATATATGTTTTGCCTCAGTATGTATATGTATATTACTGCCATTACTTCTTTGCTATAATTGAAGCAGTCTCTAGATTCTTTTTGAAGACTTATTAATATTCCTTCCCTCTCCTTCTCCCACCCTCAGAGGGAGTGAGCCTTGCAAACTTTCAGTCTTATGGGTTTATTATCATTGTCTTCAACTCTTCAGTGCCTCTCTATGTTGGAATAATAGTTTAAGGAAATTGATGTCAGTAAATTTGTTTTCATATCTCTATATCTCTATAGTACAGAATATATATATTACATTTGTGTATATATCTATATTTATGTATATAATACAGTATAAAAAGATTGTAAGGGTAAGGGGAATGTTTACCAGCTCACAAAAACTACTTCTTTCCCAAAACTGTAGCAGCACCTTGACCTATAAATATGGAAAACTATATTCAAAATAGCCCTCATCTGTTCATCAAAATAGGCCGAATGAGACCTCCCCATGGTTCTATTTTTGCCCAGTTCATATAATTTTATATTTTCCACACTCCAGTTTGATTGATTCATTCATCCATCAGATATCAAAAGGTAATAAGACTTTCTTTCTTTTAATTCATACTTTAATTAAGATATTTTATTAATTCAGAATTGCCTCTCCCTTCAGTAACTCTAAATTAGTGAGTTCTTTCTTTGAGATGTTTTTAATATCCGTCTGATCTTGGGCCTGGTGGTATTGGACTGGTTTGATGGATAGTTAAGAACTTACTTTATTTTAAAAAATAGCCCATCAGAATATTCCTCTGATGAACAAGGAACCAGAAAAATATATATATTTTTTTTGCAGAGAGTTTGGCAGATTGGCTCATTTTCATAAAATAGTTTGTGTAACAAAAGTGTGAAAGATGTATCGTTTGTAAGCTGCTTTAATGAATTAAGATGGTAAAAGTACTCAGACCATAAAAGATGACGTGCGGTGTCCCATGGATGACATGGGACATGACATGCGGTGTCCCATGTCATCCAGAGGCAGTGAGTGCGTCTAACACTGTGGAGGAGTGCTAATTACGAACGTGAGTTACACCGTGTGAGAGTGAGCGTCTTCTTCATCTTTGACCTGCAGCTATAGGTTGGCAGGGGACCACAAGTTTTGGAATTTTGCAGACCTGAGTCTGAAATCTGGCTATACCTCTTATTCTCAAGTTAATCCAGACCTTCTCGGCCTCAGTTTTTTGTCATCTTCAAAATAGAAAGAAATAATACCCTCTTCATATTGTTGTTGTATGTTTAAATGAGGTTAAGGAGCTAATGCTTGCTTAATTCTTAACCTGGGGTCTGTAAATGCATGACAAATGGCCAGGTCATTATGTGAATGGTGAACCTCAACTCTTTCTCATAGATGACCTATCAGGCATCAGTTATCAAAACACAAATCGAAGAAATGAACTCTTCTGTTTCTGCTCCTCTCTTCAAGGCATTGTTTTTAAATCTTACGGAATTTCCCTTCTCGTAGGTCAAAAATGGTCAAATATTGGTTCATAGTGTCCACTCTAATGACAATTTTATATTCAGAAAGTTATATTCAGCTTAATCTTACAACCATGAAAAATCTCAAGGATAAAAATAAGTTGATGATAGTCTCCCCTGTAATGTAAGCCCATTAAAACACCTATATTTGGTTTTTTTTTCAAGGCAAGGATAGGCACAGACTTACAAAATATTCATTTAATTATCTTTCTATCCTACTAACATGGTTGTCTGAACCTGATACACTGACAGGGTCCCTTCTCTAAATGTGCCTATTCAGACATTTGAGGTTGAAACTTTAGCTAATTTACTGACAGTTGATGTGTTGTAATCATTTTCACTATAATTGATCTAAACGTTTGATTCAACTTTTATCGAGAAATTTTAAAACCTTCCTCATTAATTGATTGCCTTGTTGTTCCACATACTCTCAAGGCCATCTTGACAAAATTCAGGCAATGAGGCCGAGAGATGATTTTCTGTGTTTAGAGTTTTGTTTGTTTTTTAAGAGTTTTCAAGTCCCTTGGCTTTGTTGTCGAAGCAAACAACAAAGCAAATTTGTTGACAAATCAAGCAAATCTGTCATTTGTCTCTAGTCCATTGAGTTATCTAAACGTGGAAGCCCAAGTTCAGGGATAGAGCATTGGAACAGTCAGCAGAAATCTTGGCTTCCTAGCTTCCAGACGCCACGTCAGCTCATCTAGATATTCCTCATTTAAGGGGGGAGTTGGAGCATTACAGTGCTAAAAACCATTTAAGGTGCTTTTATTATTTAAAATGCTTTATCTGTAGTATTAGACCCTCACAAAACCCTATGAAAATGTGTTTTATTTTTTAATCTTTTACCAGTGAGGAAAATGAAGCCCTAAGAATTGAAAGCAACTTACCCAAGTTCCCCCCCACCCTGTAAACCATAGGCTGAGTTTAGAGCAGTGGTTCTCAACCAGGGATTTTATTCCCTCTTCCCAGGGGACATATGACACTATCTGGAGAAATTTTTGTTTGCTACAACTGGGGGAGGGTGCTCCTGGTGACTACTGGGTCAGGGCTGTTAAGCATCCTACCATGTATGGGACAGTCCCCCACAGCAAAGAATTACCGGGCCCGAAATGTCAATGCAGGTATTGCCAAAGTTGAGAAACTCTGCCCTAGAGTCTCCAGAGCTTTCCAGTAGAATTTTCTGCAATGATGGAAATGTTCTACTAAACACTTGGAAAGTGGCTAGCGTGAATGAGGGACTGTTTGTTTAATTTTAAATCATTTAAATTTAAATAGCTCCATATATCTAGTGGCTAGTTTTTTGGACATCATAGGTCTTATGTTGCTTCCTGGCCTGTAGAATGTCATATAATAACAATTTCATAGGGTTGTCCTAAAAACTGAGTGAGATAAGTAAGTGTGCAATAGGATATTGACTGCTATTTTAGGAGTTAGGTAATACATCCATATATACATGCTAATTATATTATGAAATATGTGCATATATTATTTGTATATACATACGTGTACAGGTGAATGAAGCAGTTTCCAAAAAATGATCTCAAATAATAACGACATGTTTAGGTAGTCCACAAACTATTGCAGTGCACCAACATGAAGTCTTCAATCCTGCTGAATCCCCCTCTGTCACTTCTTGCAACTGCAACAGACGTTGGGAGCTCAAATATTAGAGTCCCTTCACCAGACCAGTGAATATCTGAACTTCAACAACTAAATGAACGGGTATTTATTGGCCGGAACCCTCCCTGTCCCCCACCACCAAGGCCAGATTTCCTTAGGTATCAGTACTTCAGTGTTGATAAATATGGTTTGATCTTGAAAAGTACAGTTTATTTGAGCTTTTTGGAAGCACATCTTTCAATGGCTTCTAGCCTGAAGGCCTAGCCCACTTTTGCTCTCTGAAGGTGCCTCTGGCAGACAGGCAGAATGGCCCACCAAGACTCTGCTGGCATGAGGACCCAAGTGGCTTGGTGGGCACGCTAATGACTGGGAACTTTGAAGCTGACAGCTGGGGCAGGATTCAGATTATTCTGCTGCTGGGGAATAAAGTTACCCCTTAAATCTCAGGGTTTACACTTGCCTTTGAAGAGAATGCATGTACATACTTGACACTGGAGTAAGAACCAGTTAAATTCTTCTTCCATCAACATTCTAATGGTCTTTTAGCTTACTTTTCTTTGGAACAGGGATTGAACTCAAAGGAAAGGCATTTGGGACCAAAGAATATTCAGAATAAAAATAAACAGGATCATGGCCTTTCTTTTCCTCTCTTTCTTTGGGTTTCAACTTAAATACCATGTTTCTAGAGAGGCCCAACCCAACCAGCATACGTATAAACAAGATTTCCCACCTTACTCTTAGGTTTGATTTTTATCTTATCTCCTAATTAACTTCCTTCAAAGCACTTTTGAGAATAAGCAATTATTTATTTGGAGATTCACCTACTTAGTTTCACTGTGTCTTCCTCACCAGACTACAAATTCTTTGATGGAAGAGACCATCTCTGTCTTGTCTGCCATAGTATCTTCATAATCCAGCATCGTGTCTGGCATGTGTGTTTTTTGGATGAGTGGATACGTCAACATAAAATTGATTATAAATATCATTGATTACTCCTCTGGTATGTATAACCTGTAAAAATTAGTCAAAAGATATTTGTCTATTTTCCCAAGAATGAATGCTCCCAAATTGTGTTATTCTTCCTGAGTCTGTGAGAACTTTGACTCAAGCATTTTCCAAAGAGAATGTGTCCCATTTCTTTGATTTCAGGATGCAGGCACAGGGTCTCTGGAGATGAGGCCACCAGGGAGAGAATTATTCGAGAAATTACATGAGAAATGTAGATGCCAGGCCTGAGGTCCACACAACCATTGTTTCCTGAGGACTCTACTTCTGACAAGAGCAAAAGAGAGTGTAGTAGTTGCAGACCACGATGTTGCTCCCCAAAGTCCCTACTTGCATCCCCTTAGATACATAGGTGCTGTGACTTTCTTCCTTTCCACAAACACTTAGAATGAACCTACTCTGCACACGGATCAGAAGTCAGGGTCGAGTTAGAAAGAAGAATACCAAGATGATAACGCCTAGGCTTTTAAATCCTACAAATTTGGGTTCAATTCCCAGGGTGGCCACTTACTGGTGATCTTGGACAAGTTACACATCCTCTCGAAGCCTGTGATCCCTTATCTGTAAACTGGGGTTTACATATTTACATAGCACATATTGCATGCCATTGTGATAAAAAGTGAGGTGTTCCCGATGAAGCATTTAGGACAGAGCCTAGAACATAGGAAGCACTCAATAAATGTTAACTGTCTGTGATGATATTAACACTTGGCTCCAGATTCTTTGACACTCCTCAAAGGTGGAGTTATGTCCCTTTCTCTTGAACCAACATGTCCTTATGACTGCTTTAACACAGAGTCCAGTGGAGGTGACACTTCCAAAGCTAGGTCAAAAAGACATCAGCTCTTCCTTGTTTACTAGAATCCTGACCCACCTTAGAAGAAGTCACACTTCCCTGAGGTCGCCATGTTGAGGAGGGCATGTGGAGGTGCTCTGGCCAACAGTCCCATCTAAATCCATCCTTCCACTCACCCCCACTGAGCTGCTAGACCATCCCTCTGGGAAGTAGACCCTCCAGCCTCAGCTGTTCATGGCCCCAGATGTTCAAGTCACCTCCAGCTGAGGCCCCAGACATGAGGCAGCTGACTCAAGCCATCCTACCTGTGCCCTGTCAGAATTCCCAATTCATAGACTCCAGGAGCACCATAGAGGGTGGTCATTTCAAGTCACTAAGTTTTGGGATAATTTATTACCCAGCAATAGGTTATGGTACGCCACAATTACCATTTATGTCAGTTATTAAAAACTCTTGTGATAGTTGTTAACATTTAAATAACTAATTAAATAATAAATAATGATTATTAAATAAATAATAAATTTATTATTAATTAAATAATCATAGTAATTTTCAGTAATTGATTAGATAGATATCATTCTTGCCACCTTGTATCATTCACTCTTCTGGTCAACAGTGCTGTGAAAGAAGTCTGGAACTGCTCTGTCTTTTCTCTGAGACTTTGCTCATGGCATCTGCTCCTCCTAGAACTCTCTTCCAAGCTTACTGTGGCTCATTCTTACTCATCCTTTAAGATTTCAGCTCAGGTGTCACCACCTCCAGAAACCCACTCCTCATTCCTGGTCCTCTGTGATCCTGCAAGGACCTCTAAGTTTCTCTTTGCACTTTACACACTGCACTTGCTACATGACATCACAAATTTCTACGACCTCCTTAAGGGAAGACACTGCCTTATTCAACATTGTTTCCCCAGGGCCTGCATTTACACAGGAAAAACAGTATCTGGTTGTGGTTTGGCACACATGTTCTGGAGCCAGGCTGCCTGAGTTTGAACCCTGGCTCAGTCGCCTACCTGCTGTGTGATCTTCTCCGAGTGCCTTAAAAATGCTGTGTCTCATGTGTGTAGACTGCTTCATGGATCCTCCCTCTTTCATAAACTTCCTTACAATTTAAAGATTTTAAAAAGTAAGAAATAGAAAGCATTTAGATTAGCACTGGATATGTAGTAAGTCTTCAATTAATAACTAGGTATTGTTTATAAACTATCATATTGGTTTGGCTCCAGACAGAGGGTCAGCCCTGCCATTTCTTTTTATTCTGGTTCTGTTTGGAGTTTTTTCCTCTTAAATATTTCATCTATTTGTGTTTATTTGTTTGTTCATTTGTTTGTTTAGCCTGGGATCTAGCAGTAATTCTCAAATCTAGCTGTATACTCTAGGCTCATCTGGGGTAGCCTGTTAGAAAATCCCAGGCACTCTTTCCAGTGATTCTGCAGCCAGAAGTGAAGCCAGGGAACCTGCAGCTTTAACAAGTTTACTAGGCGACTGATTCCAAGGAGGTGGCCCGTGAACGGGGCCAGCATTTGCTAACACTGATCTAGGATTTCTATCCAATTTTAATTGTACTGCTTTATCTCCTGACTCCGTTTCTTAAGAGAGCATCTCATATACACAATTTTCCTTTCAAGCAGCAAACTGCAGACTGTTTAAAACAAACATCTAAATGCCATTTCATTCTCTTTTTTACAGGATGCCCTTTTCTCACCTCATTTTGTCCCCTTCACCAGCAGTTAGCATCTGACCCCGTCCTTGTTCACCAAAAGAGCTGGCCATTTGTAGTCAATGGATGAACAGCTGAAGGCTCCTTTTAGGGGAGTAAAATTGCAAATAAGGGTGATAAATAAAGCTGTTCTTTAAAAGAGCCAGTCTCTTTGGCACATACTGTGCTTTCCTCTATCAGAGGGGGGAAAACTGAGGCTTATTCATAAGGAAATGAATAAATGGTCAAAGAATCACTCCAGAGAGTCAGGAGCTAATCCTCTTTTGTCAAGTGGGGGATGCTTTTCCCTATTTCATATTTGTTTATGAATGCCACAGCATGTATTCCAAAAACACCACCCCTGGAGAGAGTAGAGCTATAATTCTGACAGAATTATATTACCCAATCATCTAAATTCAGGATAAATTTTAGATAGAAAGGAGATAGCAGAAAACCAATCCTTAGAACACACCTGTGAGACCCTTTGAATAGCGCTTTGTGAATGAATGCCCTTTATCTCTCCCCCCAGCGATGCTATCACAGTTTAACTGGCGCTAACACAGCTGTTCACAGCTGCACACAAGATGCTCGCAAGAGCACAATGTCAACCATTTGTCCTCGTGGGGTGCAGCTTAATTTATTTCCTTTGAGGATGGAGTCTGATATTGTGTTCTAGCAAGAATCTAATCAGCAGATCTAAAAGACTTTCAGAGGTCAGATTTAAGGGATGAGATGAGTTTCCGTGTATGATTCTTCTCTTGGATATCTACCCCTGCCCCTCGAAATATATCCAGTGGAGAACTAATCTTGAGGGTCAGTTTGTTTTTAATAGACCTTAAGCAGGAAGTGAACTGTGGTGGAACAAATGTTCTCATTATTTGAGAACATAGCCACACTCCGCTTGTCAGCAGGGTCAGCTGATGCCAGAATGCTCTTCACAAGCCAATTCACGGCAATGTGACAAAGGAAATTTATTGAGCACCTACTACATGCTGAGCAAATGTGTGGGGCTGGAAAAGGCAATAAAAAGTTTTCATTTCATTACAACGTAAGTTGCATGTCTTGCTCCTGAATGCCTTTAACATGCCTGGCGCAGTTTAGATGTTCAATAAATGTTGAATAAATGAATAAATACTGCACTCAGTAAATCAATCTCCTAAGCTAAGCCAGATAGATTTGTAGCAGCTGCCCAGAGGGCTATTCCAAAAAAAAGATTCTGAGGCTGTATCCAAGCTCAGTGAGAAATGTGACCTGAATGATTAGCAGTGTCTGTCAAGGGCAGGAGAGAGGTGAAATCAAGTGTGCCATATAATATATTCTGGGGCTAAACGTATGTGATATAGCTATTCATCCCCTCCCTCTCACCCTCTCTGCTTTTTTCCCCATAAACCTTTCCCTTCAATTTCTGAAGCAAGCTGAGCGGCTGTCAGGGTCTAATCAGAAGTATAAATCTTCTGCATTCATGGTCCCCATCTCTTCAGAATTCATCTTCTTCCAATCAGGAGAGAAGAGCTAATAGATTCTGGTTTGAGTGAATCAAAGAGATCACAGAAGGAAATTCCATCTCGCTACCACTGTGACTCTGCCTGGTTGGTACAAAACGAAAGACCAGGCAAAATGCAAAGTTAAAAAAATTGAGAGATACAGAGTTTACATTTTCTTGATTTAATTTGTATACACAAGGTTCACCTAATCCTTAGTGGGTGAGGATATAGGTGATGAGTATGCTGGATTCATATGGATTTTCTGCTCCTCATGTGAAAAACCACATGTGCCTTCTCTTGACTTCACACTTAAAAAAAAAAAAATTGTCCAGCGTATCTTGTTAAATAGAAAAACTTTAAAACATAAAAATTTAAATCTCACACTCAGTTATTAGGCTGTTTTGTTAAAATTCGCTCTGTCAAAGCCAGAGGAGTAAGTTTTGACACTACCTATTAGGAGAAGATGTTGTAGAACAACATACATTTTAAATGTTATCCCGACATGCATAAAAGATCCATCCAAATTTACCTGGAAGCCCTGGAGGATTACCTGCCCTCCCAGTAATTTGGCAGAAAAGTTTCACTAAAAGCCAACCAGTAGTTACAAAAGCCATGCAAATTTCCGAGATTGGTAGGCAAACAGGTCCAAAGATTTGGCAACAAAACACAGCCCACTTTTTTCCTTATACACTTTATTTGGTTTGCATTTGTGAAAAGAAGTATATATTGCTCTATAAATGGGAAAAAGAATTTATATGGATATAAGCAAAATACATGCAGATATTAAAAAATAAAGGCAATGTTTCTAAAATGATATCTTTCTTTGATATGAGAAGGAACTAAACTAAAAAATTCAAAAGTGGATGTCTTTGAGTAGAATTGCAGTAACTTTATTCTTCTTTAAACTTAAGCAAGAAAAATGAGGGAAAGGTATATTAGAGTATGAACATAAGAGGAAATAAAGAATGAGGTTGATATCCAATTTGCATAACAAGTTATTCCTATAAAATTAATGTAAGTGATATAATATTTGATTTGATAAGACTTCCCTTTTTCCTGGAAATCTTTGTTAGAGAAGTAAGCAGGGATAGAAGGAAAATCAGCTTCAAATATTAATATATCTGAATTCTATTTTCTGGGTTTTTTTTTACTCTGAAACAAAAGGTGGAGATTCATATAATGGAAGAGAGATGATCCTGGGAAACATGAACAGGAGTAAATCAAATTTGGTCTCTGAATATATCTTTTTGAAAACTTTACAACTTCATGAATATATAACAAATATATAATCAATTATCTAATACACTAAAAATGTTGAATATTCATTACACACAGTAGTAGACATTGGGAAACGTATGATAAGTCATTCTGAAGTTGCCAGTGATTTCGCTTACATTTTTAAAAAATCACTGTATAAACATTGTTGCCAGTAGCCCAGACCAGTGGAAATATGGAATCCTTTAGCTATAAGCTGGAAACAGTGAAAAAGGGAACCTATAGAAATAGGACAGACTGGAAAGAAACTAAATTTGCACAAAGCATCAGTCTCAAGATCTAATTAGTGCCCCCTGGAGACTAATTTTTCAATTAGAAATTGACATCAATACTAAAGGCATGAGAATAAGTTTATAAAATGTGCTTCCACCCACCTTTTTTGCTTGAGGGTTCTAATTATAAGGAAATGCACCAAGAAAATAAGTCTATGACAAATGAAAAAATCCTAGACAGACCAATTAGGATAAGAAAATAATTTGGGCTCCAGAACCTATGGAGTTTTAAAGACTTCAGCAGTTAATGGTTAAAGGTGGGGAAAAAAATAAATGATCTGTTGCATAAGCAACTCCAACATATTCAGAGTGGGCCTCAAACGTTCTGGGTTGGTCTGGCTCCAGGATTACCGCAGTGGATGATTAAATACCATTGTTGATACGGGAGAACAGTATACTGGAGTCTGGTTGGGGGTCCTCCTTGAGTTTTTCTTACTCTATGAAAAAAAGTAGGCAGGCTTCCGTGTCCTCTTGTTTCAGAGGGTTTGGATTGTAGGGCAGAAAGCAGAACTCACCTCAAGAGAACCCTTGCTGCTTGGCTTTTATTGTCAAAAGTCTGCTTATATATTTTTTAATTGAACTATAGTTGACTTACAATGCTGTGTTAGTTTCTGGTGTATAGCAAAGTGATTCAGTTATACATATATGTATATATATATTCTTTTTCACATTGTTTTCCATTATGGTTTATTACAGGGTATTGAATGTAGTTCCCTGGGCTATACAATAGGACGTTGTTGTTTATCCATTCTATATATAATAGTTTGCATCTGCTAATCCCCAACTCCCAGTCCAACCCTCCCCCAACCCCTTGGCAACCAAAAATCTGTTCTTTATGTCTGTGAGTCCGTTTCTGTTTTGTAGATAAGTTCATTTGTGTCATATTTTATTTTTTTAATACATTTTTATTGGAGTATAATTGCTTCACAATGCTGTGTTAATTTCTGTTGTACAACAAAGTGAATCAGCCGTAGGAATACATATATCCCCATTATCCCCTCCCTCTTGGGTCTCCTTCCCACCCTCCCTATCCCACCCCTCTAGGTGGTCACAAAGCACTGAGCTGATCTCCCTGTGCTATGCGGCTGCTTCCCACTAGCTACCTATTTTACATTTGGTAGTGTATATATGTCCATGCCACTCTCTCACTTCATCCCAGCTTACCCTTCCCTATCCCCGTGTCCTCAAGTCCATTCTCTACGTCTGCATCTTTATTCCTGCCCTGCCACTAGGTTCATCAGTACCAATTTTTTTTAGATTCCATATGTATGCATTAGCATATGGTATTTGTTTTTCTCTTGACTTACTTCACTCTATATGACAGACTCTAGGTCCATCCACCTCACTACAAATAACTCAATTTCATTTCTTTTTATGGCTGAGTAATATTCCATTGTATATATGTGCCATATCTTCTTTATCCATTCATCTGTCGATGGACACTTAGGTTGCTTTCATGTTCTGGCTATTGTAAATAGAGCTGCAATGAACATTGTGGTACATGACTCTTTTTGAATTATGGTTTTCTCAGGGTATTTGCCCAGTAGTGGGATTACGGGGTCATATGTAGTTCTATTTTTAGTTTTTTAAGAAACCTCCATACTGTTCTCCATAGTGGCTGTATCAATTTACATTCCCACCAACAGTGCAAGAGGGTTCCCTTTTCACCACACGCTCTCCAGCATTTATTGTTTCTAGATTTTTTGACAATGGCCATTCGCACCAGTGTGAGGTGATACCTCATTGTTGCTTTGATTTGAATTTCTCTAATAATTAGTGATGTTGAGCATCTTTTCATGTGCCTTTTGGCCATCTGTATGTCTTCTTTGTGAAATGTCTATTTAGGTCTTCCGCCCATTTTTTAATTGAGTTGTTTGTTTTTTTGATACTGAGCTGCATGAGCTGCTTGTATATTTTGGAGATTAATCCCTTGTTAGTTGCTTCGTTTGCAAATATTTTCTCCCATTCTGAGGGTTGTCTTTTTGTCTTGTTCATGGTTTCCTTTGCTGTGCAAAAGCTTTTAAGTTTCATTAGGTCCCATTTGTTTATTTCTGTTTTTATTTTCATTACTCTAGGAGGTGGGTCAAAAAAGATCTTGCTGTGGTTTATGTCAAAGAGTGTTTTTACTGTGTTTTCCTCTAAGAGTTTTATGGTATCCGGTCTTAAATTTAGGTCTTTAATCCATTTTGAGTTTATTTTTGTGTATGGTTTTAGGAAGTGTTCTAATTTCATTCTTTTACATGTAGCTGTCCAGTTTTCCCAGCACCGCTTATTGAAGAGGCTGCCTTTTCTCCACTGTATGTTCTTGCCTCCTTTGTTGTAAATTAAGTGACCATATGTGCGTGGGTTTATCTCTGGACTTTCTATCCTGTACCATTGATCTATATTTCTGTTTTTGTGCCAGTACCATACTGTCTTGATTACCGTAGCTTTGTAGTATAGTTTGAAGTTGGGGAGCCTGATTCCTCCAGCTCTCTTTTTCTTTCTCAATATTCCTTTGGCTATTCAGGTTGTTTTGTGTTTCCATACAAATTGTATGGAATTCAAATTGTAATTTCCAATACAAATTGTATGGAATTCAAATTGTAATTTAATTTCAAATTGTATGGAATTTACAATTCCATACAAATTGTAAAATTTTTTGTTCTAATTCTGTGAAGAATGCCATTGTTGGTTTGATAGGCATCGTATTGAATATGTAGATTGCTTTGGGTAGTATAGTCATTTTCACAATATTGATTCTTCCAGTCCAAGAACATGGTATATCTCTCCATCTGTTTGTGTCATCTTTGATTTCTTTCATCAGTGATTTATAGTTTTCTGAGTACAAGTCTTTTGCCTCCTTGGTAGGTTTATTCCTATTTGTTGTGATGGTAAATGGGAGTGTTTCCTTAATTTCTCTTTCTGATTTTTCGTTGTTAGTGTATAGGAATGCCAGAGATTTCTGTGCATTAATTTTGTATCCTGCAACCTTATCAAATTCATTGATTAGTTCTAGTAGCTTTCTGGTGACATCTTTAGGATTTTCTATGTATAGTATCATGTCATCTGCAAACAGTGACAGCTCTACTTCTTCTTTTCCAATTTGTATTCCTTTTATTTCTTTTCCTTCTCTGATTGCCGTGGCTAGGACTTCCGAAACTGTGTTGAATAAGGGTGGCGAGAGTGGACATCCTTGTCTTGTTCCTGATCTTAGAGGAAATGCTTTCAGTTTTTCACCATTGAGAATGATGTTTGCTGTGGGTTTGTCGTATATGGCCTTTATTATGTTGCGCTAGGTTCCTTCTATGCCCATTTTCTGGAGAGTTTTTATCATAAATGGGTGTTGAATTTTGTCAAAAGCTCTTTCTGCATCTATTGAGATGATCATATGGTTTTTATTCCTTAATTTGTTAATATGGTGTATCACATTGATTGATTTGTGTATTTTGAAGAATCCTTGCCTTCCTGGGATAAATCCCACTTGATCATGGTGTATGATCCTTTTAATATGTTGTTGGATTCCGTTTGCTAGTATTTTGTTCAGGATTTTTGCATCTATGTTAATCAGTGATATTGGTCTATAATTTTCTTTTTTTGTGATATCTTTTTCTGGTTTAGGTATCAGGGTGATGGTGGCTTCGTAGAACGCATTTGGGAGTGTTCCTCCCTCTGCAGTTTTTTGGAAGAGTTTGAGAAGGATCGGTTTTAGCACTTCTCTAAATGTTTGATAGAATTCGCCTGTGAAGCCATCTGGTCCTGGACTTTTGTTTGTTGGAAAATTTTTGATTACAGTTTGGATTTCATTCGTTGTGATAGGTCTGTTTATATTTTCTAATTCTTCCTGGTTCAGTCTTGGAAAATTGTACCTTTCCAAGAATTTGTCCATTTCTTCATGGTTGTCCATTTTATTGGCATGTAGTTCTTTGTAGTAGTCTCTTACAATCCTTTGTATTTCTGCAGTGTCAGTTGTGATTTCTCCTTTTTTGTATCTAATTTTATTGATTTGCGTCCTCTCCCTTTTTTTCTTGATGAGTCTGGCTAATGGTTTATCAATTTTGTTTATCTTCTCAAAGAACCAGCTTTTAGTTTTATTGATCTTTGCTGTTGTTTTCTTTGTTTCTATTTCATTTATTTCTGCTCTGATCTTTATGATTTCTTTCCTTCTACTGACTTGGGTTTTCTTTGTTTTTCTTTCTCTAGTTGCTTTAGGTGTAGGGTTAGATTGTTTATTTGAGATTTTATTTGTTTCTTGAGGTGAGATTGAATTGCTATAGACTTCCCTCTTAGAACTGCTTTTGCTGCATCCCATAGGTTTTGGGTCATCATGTTTTCATTGTCATTTTTCTCTATGTATTGTTTTATTTCTTCTTTGATTTCTTCAGTGATCTCTTGGTTATTTAGTAGAGCACTGTTTAGCCTCCATGTATTTGTGGTTTTTACAGTTTTTTTCCTGTAATTGATTTCCAGTCTAATAACATTGTGGTCAGAAAAGATGCTTGATACAATTTCAATTTTCTTAAATTTTCTGAGGCTTGATTTGTGACCAAAGATGTGATCTGTCCTGGAGAATGTTCTGTGTGCACTTGAGAATAAAGTGTATTCTGCCACTTTTGGGTGGAATGTCCTATAAATATCAATTAAATCTGTCTGGTCTATTGTGTCATTTAAAGCTGTGTTTCCTTATTAAATTTCCGTCTGGATGATCTGTCCATTGGTGTAAGTGGGCTGTTAAAGTCCCACACTATTATTGTGTTACTGTCGATTTCCCCTTTCTTGGTTGTTAGCATTTGCCTTATGTTTTGAGGTGTTCCTATGTTGGGTGCATAAACATTTATAATTGTTATATCTTCTTCTTGGATTGATGCCTTGATTATCCCTGTTAGTCCAGTGGTTCGGACTCGGAGCTCCCACCGCTGGAGCTTTGGCTCAACCCCTGGCTCCTGAACCAAGATCCCACAAGCTGTGTGGGGTGGCAAAAAAAAAAAAAAAGAAAGAAAGCAGAACAATAAAGAGTAAAAAATAAAATTAGACTAGGAAATTAACATATGTTAGAAAGAATATAAATATAAAAATATAGATGAAACAACAACCAGAAGGTAAAACAGAACCACAATAGTAAAAATGAGGAGAAAAAAAAAAAAAAGGCAGAAAAGGCCTTGGCTGTGGGAGGTGGGGCTTAGGCAGGGGCCGGGTTTAGGCAGTGGGTGAGGCCTATGCTTAGTATCCACAGAGCTGGAAAAGGCCCTGGTGGGGGGTTGGGGGGAGGGCTTAGGCTCAACTCAACAGAAGGGGCCCAGGCTGCCTCTGGTCTCAGAGGGTGGGGGACCCGGCCTGGGAGCCCAGCAGGCTTCCCCGGCCCGAGTGGGCGGGGCAAATGCCCTCTGCTCGTCTCCTGCTCCTCTGGTCCTGGAGGGCCCCTCCCGTCTCCCTCTCCTGTTCTCCCCTGGCCTCCGTCCTATGCCCCCAGGACCAGTGTGGCCCGGAGTGGGCCTCTGAGTGCATAAGACCTGTCCTGAGAGCCAGGAGGGCTTCCCGGGCTGATTGGGCAGGGGAAATGCTAGGCATGCTCCCCCCTGATCTGAGCCCCTGAGGGTCCCTCCAGGCATGGGAACCCCTCCCCCATCCCAGCCCCACCCCTCAGTGGCACCGGTCCTGTCAGGCCTCCACTTCTCCTCCCCACTCAGTCCCCCCACATCCTACCCAGTCGCTTGGGGGTTCCTCCTGTCTCCTTGGGCATCGAGGTCCCCCACCAGCGTCCGGCAGGCACCCTAGTTGTGGGGAGATGCGAATTCCGCGTCTTCCCATGCTGCCATCTCGACTCCCCATTTGTGTCATATTTTAGATTCCCCACGTAACTGATATCATATGGTATTTGTTTTTCTTTTTCCGACTTTGCTTAATATTATAATCTCTAGGTCCATCAATGTAGCTTAAAATGGCATTATTTCATTCTTTTTGTGGCTGAGTAGTGTTCCATTATATATATGTGTACCACATCTCCTTTATGCATTCATCTGTCCATGGACATTTAGGTTGTTTCCGTGTATTGGCTATTGTAAATAGTGCTGCTATGAGCATGGGGGTTCATGTATCTTTTCAAATTATAGTTTTGTCGGGATATATGCCCAGGAGTGGGATTGATGGATCATATGGTAGTTCTATTTTTAGTTTTTTGAGGAACTTCCATACTGTTCTCCGTAGTGACTGCGCCAATTTACATTCCCACCAACAGTGTAGGAGAGTTAAAAGTCTACTTATTGATTAGGCCACTGTTATTTTGGGTCTCCACTACCCGTAACAAACCTAATCCTTATTGAAATTGAAGTTACTTCTAACCTGAATGAACAGTAGTTCAGAGTAAAACTTAACTTGATTTTAGAGAAATAGTGTCATATTATTGGGTGGGCCAAAAGGTTCGTTCAGTTTTTTCCGTAAGATGGCTCTAGTAGCACCTAGGTGTTTTTAACTTCATTTGAAACAATGCTTATCTCAAGAAAGGTAAAAACGCAACTGAAACGCAAAAAAAGATGTGTGCAGTATATGGAGAAGGTGCTATGACTAATCGAACGTGTCAAAAGTGGTTTGCGAAAGTTTTCTGCTGGAGTTTTCTCAGTGGACGATGCTCCACGGTTGGGTAGACCAGTTGAAGTTGATAGCAATCAAATTGAGCCATTCACTGAGAACGGTCAGCGGTATACCATGTGGGAGATAGCCGACATACTCAAAATATCCAAATCAAGCATTGAAAATCATTTGCACTAGCTTGGTTATGTGAATCACTTTGATGTTTGGAATCCACATAAGTTAAGCAAAAAAAAACCTTCTTGACTGTATTTCCGCATGTGATTCTCTACTTAAACGTAATGAAAACATTCCTTTTTTAAAATAAATTGTGACGAGCAATGAAAAGTGGATACTGTACAATAATGTGGAACGGAAGAGATCGTGGGGCAAGCAAAATGAACCACCACCAACCACACCAAAAGCCGGTCTTCATCCGAAGAAGTTGTGTATATGGTGGGATTGGAAGGGAGTCCTCTGTTATGAGCTCCTTCTGGAAAACCAAACGATTAATTCCAACAAGTACTGCTCCCAATTAGAGCAACTGAAAGCATCACTCAACAAAAAGCGTCAGAATTAGTCAACAAAAAACACATAATCTTCTGTTAGGATAACGCAAGACCGCATGTTTGATGACCAGGCAAAAACTGTTACAGCTTGGCTGGGAAGTTCTGATTCATCTGCCATATTCACCAGACCTTGCAACTTCGGATTTCCATTTATTTTGGTCTTTTCAAAATTCTCTTAATGGAAAAAATTTCCATTCCCTGGAAGACTGTAAAAGGCACCTGGAACAGTTCTTTGCTCAAAAAGATAAAAAGTTTTGGGAAGATGGAATTATTCAATTGCCTGGAAAATGGCAGAAGGTAGTGGAACAAAAAATGAATACGTTTTTCAATAAAGTTCATGGTGTAGGACTTCCCTGGTGGTCCAGTGGTAAAGAATCCGCCTTACAATGCAGGTGACGTGGGTTGGATCCCTGCTCTGGGAACTGAGATCCCACATGCTGCGGGGCGACTAAGCCCATGCACCACAACTGCTGAGCTCACACACCTCAACTAGAGAGAGAAAACCCGCACACCACAACTAGAGAGAAGCCCACATGCCACAACGGAAGGATCCTGCATGCCTGAACGAAGATCCCGCGTACCGCAACTAAGACCCAATGCAGCCAAAAATAAATACAATAAATAAATAATATTAAAAAAATAATAAAGTTCTTGGTGAAAATGAAAAAAGTGTCTTTTTACTTAAAAGCCGGGGCTTCCCTGGTGGCGCAGTGGTTGAGAATCTGCCTGCCAATGCAGGGGACACGGGTTCGAGCCATGGACCGGGAAGATCCCACATGCCGCGGAGCGGCTGGGCCCGTGAGCCACGCCTACTGAGCCTGCGCGTCTGGAGCCTGTGCTCCGCAACAAGAGAGGCCGCCCGCGATAGTGAGAGGCCCGCGCACTGCGATGAAGAGTGGCCCCCACTCGCCGCAGCTAGAGAAAAAAAAGCCCTCGCACAGAAACGAAGACCCAACACAGCCATAAATAAATAAATAAATAAAAATTAAAAAAAAAAAAAAAAAAAGCCGAAGGCACTTTTTGGCCAACCCAATATTTTTGCACAGCAGATTTTGGGGTGTAATACTCCTGCTCTACTGAATTTGGAAGAAGATACAGTTATCCTGGTGATGTTCTCAATGTTTTCAAAATTTTGGTGTACATATGAGTCACCTGAGGGCTCATTAAAATAAAGATCGCTGGGATCTACCCAGAATTTAATGCAGCAAGTTTGGGGTGGGAGTGAGAATTACATTTCTAACAAGTTCCCACGAGATGCTAGTTCTGCTGGTCAGGGACCACACTTTTGAGGGCCACTGTTCTAGACTAATTCTCAAACTAGCTAAGGTAAAGGACAAGTTTTATTTTATTTTGTCTTATTTTAATATTCACCCTGTCCTAGACCGATGCTTTTGTAAAGTACAATGAAAATCATTTACTAAAAGTGTGAAATAATAAAAAGGTATAAAAATACAAGCCTCATTTTTAGAAATTATTATTTGGATTCAACACTTGTAGAGGCATAAAATTACTCTGCCAATTCCTATAAAAATGTCTCATTGCTGACTCTCGATGTCTATACTTACCTCGTGGACTGGCTACTGGAGGTTCACAGATAAGCCTGATCCATGGCCCACTACAGCACTCCTAGCCTGATTGAGTAGCCTGGGACTAGGGGCACTTTGTATGCTTCCTGTCTGAGAAATTTCTGCAGTAGAATCCAAAGACTCCAAGCCTAGGCCAGCATCTCCTATCCTCCCTAAAAAAGTTAACAGTCTTTTTTTTTTTGGCCATGTGATGGTTCAGTGGTATAGAGAGCTTCCTAGCATTGCTTCAAGTAGAGCATTATCAAGGAGCTTCCACTGACAAACTCTTAAAAAGAAGTTAACAGCAAACAATTCATCATCATCATATCTTCCTTCTCTACTATAGGATATGACCCCCCCCCTTTAAAAACACTATTTCTCAATAGCTGGCAACCTATTTTTAGCACTTACTATGTGCTAGGAACAATGATAAATTGTTTATAACTAATGTATGTGTTTTATATGCATTATATCATTTAAATTCTCAACAACCCTACAAGACAGGTGCAGTCATTACCCCCATTTTCAGTGGAGGAAAAAATAAAACAGTGAGGCCCAGGAAAGTGAAATAACTTGCATGAGATCATACATTGGGAAGTGGGCAGTTAAACCAGGTCCATGCTTTTGACCACCAGGTTTTATTCCTCATTTCACCCAAGATCTTTCCCTGCAGAAATGCAGGCCAGGTCAAGATACCAGCTTTACGCAAAGCATCCTAGAGGCACCAGGAGACCCAGGTGTAAGTCCGGACTCTGCCTCTAAGTAGTTGAGGGCCTAGGAGAAGTCATTTTCCTCTTTGAGCATCACTGAGTTGTCATCCATAATTTGCTTCAAGAACTAATGTTCCTTGAGGGGTTAACAGACATTCTATGAAAAATGTGTTTGGGGTCAAATAAATTTAGGAAAGCTTGAATAAAATATTACCCTCTTTGAGATTCACATTGCTGGCAAATTAAAGACTGAAAGGTTTTATGGTGAAATGGTTCCGATTTTATTTAATGTAGCCTTTCCCAAAAGTCTTTGAGTAGAGAAACCTATTTTTATACAACTAATATCTTAATAACAGAGGTTATTCATGGAACACAGTTCTGGAAACAATACCCTAGTTTTTCCTGTCCCCAAATTCTGTGAGTCTATGACTGGTATAGAAATAAAAATAGATACAGAATGGTATAGCAATAGAAATGGTATAGACTAGATATAGAATAGTATAGAAATAGAAAAAGAATGCCAGTAATAATAACAAAACCAGTAAGACCTAAACCTAATGATAGTCAGTGCTCTCATTAGCTGTGCACCGGATGGATTAGAAACCCAGATACTGTTCTGCGCACTTCACGTATATTAGTTCATTTAATACTTATTATAACCCTATTATAATAATTGTAAACACTGTTATCCCCATTTTACAACTGAGGAGACTGAGGCCCTGAAAAGAGCAGTTATAGGTCTCTCAAACTAAACCATTTCTCAGAGACTCAGGTTTTCCTGCACGCCCTAAGGAGAGTATCAAGAAAAGAAATAGAAGCGAGCCCATTACTATTTTTTATTTTTTTGCCTAGTGTGCTTCATTTGCATATCAAAAGCCCTGTAATGTGGCTGTAATCTGCCCTGTTTAATGTTTCTGACTTTCTTTTACTCTCCTATCGAGCATGGTTCACAGTCATTACCCTCTTGATCAAGTTACAGACAAAAGCAGCCTTCAAATTAGGCCTATTAAGATTTGTTTTTAATGAGGAGATAATTCCTCTAACAGCACAAGCCAGATTCAGCTGGGGTATGATTACACAATCAGGCTGTCTTGCAGAAAGGAAAAGAAAAGCAGACTTTTGCCTCTTCCTCGAATGATTTCAGCCAGTCTTGATTCACTTGATGCCACTTAAAAGCACAGAGCAAATGTAATATCTGGGACTTGTGAGTAATGAAATAATCACATAGCCCGTGCTCTGCTAGGACAGTGGGAAAGTTTCTATTTCAAGGATTGGACTTCTTAGAAGGCAAATGTCCAGATTCGTGGTATTGGAAATCACAGGAGGGAAGATAAATGCTTTCTTTCTACGAGTCTAAGCTCTCTTGCTTTGTTGAATTCACTTGTGAGCCCTCTTTGTCTTTCAGGAATGAATACCCTGTAAGACTTTAAGTAAAATGATTTGTTAATTAACCCCAACCTTTGGGGATCTTTCTGCATGCTTTTTATTTTTATTAAAATTATCTTCAGCACATTTACTTTCTAAAATGTTCTCCAACAAAATCATCTCTAGATATATTTATATCCTTTGCATACTCATAAGTCTTGGGTTAAGAAATCTTTATCTGTACTTTGTTAACTACCTCAACCAATCATTTCTTTATATGTAAAATCCACCTAATACATCCATTCATCTGAAACTGTTTTACAATGATATGTGACAAGGACAATGAACTTGGGCCATCATGGACTCAGTATTCTGCAATATTGGTCCAAAGGCTCTTTCATCTCTCACTGCAGCACTACCACGAAGAGATGTGATAAGCCTCCTTAAGGATTTAAAGTTGTTGGGCAACTTTAAATTGTTAAAGTTGTTTGCCCCAATTGAACTTAGCATGACTGACAAGGAATAAATAGCTCTCGACAGCAGGCAGGGGATATAAAAGAATATTTTAGCAAGAACAATAGCTACTAACACTACATATGACTCTACATGTAGAACAGGATCCGGTCAAATGATTTATTTGTTCTGTATTAACACAGCAGAAACCAGTTTGTAGCATTTGGGAGCTGAGTGAATGAGTCATGAGAAATGAAATGGCCAAAATCAGGAGGCCAAGGTCTAACTTAATCTTGAGTATCATCACCTGCCATTCCTACCTGACACCTGCACACACTCTCAGACTCACCCCTATGACTCAGCGTGGTCACTCGTACAAAGAAAGTCTTCAATTAACGTGGTCTCCTTTCAGTGCTGTAAATACCCCAGTTTTTTCCCCAATTACAGTCCTTTTCATACACTCTTCTTGATTTCTAAAACGCTCTTTACCCAAACATTTTATTGGTCCTTTCTCCCATTCTTTTCTTTCTTAGCTCAAATAAATCACCCGAGAAGCTTTCCCTGAGCACGCTTTCTAAAGCACCTCTACCCAAACTGTTTTTCTCCATCTCTTCTCCTTGTTTATCTTCCAACATAACTCCTATTTGATTTATAGTTTTATTATTTTTGAACCTGTATTCCTTATCACTGTGTACGATCTTTGAGAGTAGAGAAAAATGTCCATTTTTTCCACTGCTATATTGCCTACCCGTAGAAAATATGATGAAATTGATATTTTATGTTTTGTTTGCTCAGAAGAATGGATTTTCTTGCTCATTTCTCATTGTTCATTTTGATTTTCATTTCCTAATATAAATGTCCCTCACTGGAGGCAAAAGTTGAGATTTATGTCTATCCCAATTCCATCCTTTAATAAATTCCTTCATCTCCCTTCCCTTGTACATTTTGAATGTGATTTTACCTAGTGCCTCTCAATGAGTGTTAGAGGTAAAGATGTTGGAGAACTCTCTCCTTGGAGACTTCACTTCATATTTCTCCCAGATGAACTTACTGCCTCACAAAAGGGCTCTTTGTCTTTTGAATTTAACCGGCTCTTTGTTTGGGCTGGTATCCATCAGCCCAGGAGTAAAATGTCAGTGCTCTCTATTTAATCAGTGTTTTATTCTTGGCTTGTATTTCAACAGGGGGGATGAAACAGCAATTTGAATGTTGCTGATATATTTTTTGACCCTTTTAAATTCCCGATCTATATTATGTGAATCTCAATAATTTCTAATTTATTTTCAATCTGTACAAATTCCTTGGAGAAATGTGCTATTCTTTTGCTAAAAGACATAACAGCTGTGCTGACACTATACCAAAACCAAGACTAATCCTCGCCCAACCAAAGAGGTCATTTTATGACATTCAGCTTTTTTTTCTTTCTCATCATAATTGCCAAACTTTGTATTGTCTGTTTGTAGAGCAGTGGTTCTCCAAGTTCCTTTTCTGGAATACTAATCTATAGTGATATTTTGCTCCCCATCCCCCAAGTAGTTTCAGCAAGCCAGGAGTTTGAGAAACCAAGTATTAGCATATTAACAGTTCTGAGACCTGTTAGAAAATCAACTGCTTTAGCTTGGTTTACCTTTTAGCGGTTTGTCAGTGTATTTGACCATAGCGATGGTACACAAACAGCAGTCCCAGACCACCTGGGAATTTGTGAGAAATGCAACATCTCGGGCCCCGTCCCAGAACTACAGACTCCCAAGCCCTAGAACAGAGAGGAGGCTGAGCAATCTGTGATTTCTCAAGCCCTCCAAGTAAACTTGACATTTGCTCGATGTGCGAACCACTGGACCATGGAGGTCTTGTATTGGGACCACCTTCTAATGTCCTGAAGGTATGTATTCAGAACACCAGGGAAACTATTCAGTAGGTCTGGGGTGTGGCCTGAGAGTCTGCATTTCTCACAGGTTCCCAGGTGACGTTGATGCTGCAGATCTGCAAAGTATTCTTTGAGTAGCAAGGCCACAAGACACTTCCGAAAGAGCTAGAGCAGGCATGGCTGACATGCATGGGGAAGAATATTTAGATAGGGTCTTACAATGGAAATTACGGGCAAAGTGTCTCCTGTCGCCCATCTGACCAGCCCTCCTCCAGCCATCCATGAACCTCTGTTGGAAGATAAATAGAAATGGCAGCATGATGCTCCTCACCTGGCTACCTACCACACCAGGTTTGCGAAGACAGACACATGGCAGAGGAAGAGGTGAGACCAGAGATCCTTGAGCATGGGAATTTTTCTTCAACTTACAAGTAAACCATGAATAGCTCTGTGGTCCTGGAAAGCTTAGATAACCACCATGAAACTCAATTTTCTCACCAGTTGGAAATATTAATAGCACCTGTGTTCGTAGTGGTAATGAGAGTATGCCATGCTCGGTAAAAGGCTTACACTGTGTCATAGAGTAAGTACTTAATAAGTGATAATGATGATGATGATATGATGATGGTTATGATGGTGGCCCCACATGAAATGGAAACATCCTGAAGTCAGCCTCATAATTTGCTGGAAAAAAGAATGTGGAAGGGAAGATCAGGTCATTGTATTTTCCCTCCATGACTAGGGAATGCAAACTATATATTTTCACTTTGATTCTCTTCTCACAGCTCCAAGTGTCTAAACCACCTACCTAGAAATCAGCCATTATTAATTCTGGGGTTTGTGAGTAGTGGAATTGCTGCTGGTCTTGATTTCCTTCTTTCTAGTATGACTGGGATAAAAGTAGTCTTGTATAAGGTTTAAAACCTTCCCGCATCTCAGAATATTCCAAGGAAGACTTAGTATTTGCCTGAGATCTAGGACTTTGGTAGTGTGGATCTAGGCAATGGGTAAGGCAGCCACGTGGTAAGAGGTTACCTGGATCTAGACGGGAAAGGCCGGAGAACCACTTGGGGAGAACTAAGTCAGCGGACACTAAAGCATGAGCAGGGAGAAGAGACAAGCAAGCCAGCACACTTGCGGCCGAGCTTGAGAGAGAAGAGAGATTGTGAAAGAGCAACTGTTTAGATGAGAGAAATGAGTAGATGGTTGAAGAGGGATGACTTTGATTATAAAAAATAGGAAGATCATTTCAGGGGTCATGAACTACATTTCCTGTCCCCATATCTCTTAGGAAAGTTTTGGTAGAGAGCTAAATTTATTTTCATCGATTTTTGGATGTCAGACTTGTGACTCTGTTGACTGTGACACCAGGTTGAGACTGACTTGGAGGTAATTTGGTATTACTTAAATAACATGTTTGGTATTACTTAAGTAACATGAGGTGATTTGGTATTACTTAAGTAACATGTTTCCATATTTATTAATAATAAATAAGTATTTATTATTGATTCATTGATGGTCGGAAAGAATTATACCTCTCTCTGGCTCTCTTTCTCTCTCTCTCTCTGTCTCTCTCTCTCTCTGTGTCTCTCCCCCCCGACCCTGGCCTCTGATTCTTTCTTAGTAAAGAAACTATCTCGAAATTTTGAACACCAAGACTTGTCTCAATTAGTGATTCTCAATTGGGGCTATTTTGGGACATGTGACAAGCTCTGAAGACAATGTTGGTTATCACAATTGGGCTTGTGTTACTAGCATCTACTGGGTAGAGGCCAGGGACGCTGCTAAGCATCCTACGATCACAGCTTAGCCCCCACCATAACAAAGAATTGTCTGGTGTAAATGTTAACAGCGCCAAGGTTGAAAAACTCTTGTCTAAATTATTAGAAACTTTCCTTCCTCAATTCCAACTTCCAGTGTGTGATTTGAATAATTCCTCTGATTATAATTTACATGCTTCCAATAATAATAATTCTAGGGGAAAGCCATTCTATATAGCACATAAGAAAATGAACGATTCTTTAGGAACTTCCATCTTATTATCTGTCAAAGGAAATATCCTTAATAAACCACAAATTTTCTCTCTGGAGACTCCTACTATGATAATAGACTCAGTTAACCAATAAATAAAATGTTCAATTCTGCAACAATTACTTTTGAGATTTTCTTGCCAGTAACAAAATGTATGATGACTTTTAACTGATTTGCATAGCTAGTGATTTCCATGAAACCGCCATCTTGGAGGAGCTATTGCCAAGTGTTTGAAGAGGCAGTGAGGCCAAATGGAGAGGGCCTTGTCTGGTCCTCCTGAGCTTAGTTCTAGGTCCAGCTGTGCCACCAGCCATGTCATGTCCTTGGGCAATCTGCAACACTTCTCTAAAACTTGAAAGCCTCTTCTGCAAAATTAGTAGGAATTGGATTAAGTTCCCTTTAAGGTCTTTTCTGGTTCACTCTGAACTCTGATTGAGATTCTTTTCCTCCATGAGAAATAATGCCTTTTAGTTGACCTTTGAAGGAGAGTTAAATGAAGTTCAGGTCAGCCTCAGGCTCAACGAAGTGTTTGTGTTATTTCTAAAAAAAATAAGGAAAGTAAGGAGGAGAATATGGCAAGTTGCCACTGTTAAAACGAATATGTCTAAATGGAAATTTAGCATTTTCCCTACTAAGACGAATCTGTATCCAAACAGAATTTGAAAAATAGTTAAAAAAAAAAAAAAAAAAAGTCGATTCCCACAGAAAACAATGAATCAAAATGAACATCTGTTAGAGGTTTTTTTTCAAGTCAGGCCAATACCATATTAAACCATGGCCGGTCCTTGCTCACTACCCTTAGTCTCTCTCTTTCAAAAATAAGTAAAATAAAATATTTTTTTAAAAAACAACATAAAAACAATTTGCATTGACTTCACTGTAACAGAATGTAAACCAAAACACATCTTTGAAGTTCCCGGCACAGATGGCAGGTCCCAGCTCTCCCATGGTAGATGCTAAGCAGAAAAGTGACTGAGCTACAGGAAGTTGAAGAGACCACAAATATCTAACACCACAGAAATGGCCCAGAACTGCCACTGACAAACATGAAATGTATTAAACCGATGCGTCTCTCTGAAGCAGTCCATTCCTGGGCCTTCTGAAGGAAGCCCTTCTTTTAATTTGAACTTGTCTGTAGATGCTTACATTGTCAGCACTAGGACATGCTCTCCTGAGCCCCGTGTTTTAGTGGGAGAGATGAATTTGTGCTGCTTTGTTGATATCTACCACCTGGTTCCCATGGTGACTTGTAGCAGGCTTTTGTAAGAAAGCTTCCTGAAGTCTGGAGCCATGGTGAGCAAACTTTTTTGACCTCAACACATAGAAATACATTTTACATCATTACCCAGTACAAATGTGTGTGCGCGCACACACATACACACACACACACACAAAGTCCCCCAAAGTACCATAGATTCTCTGATATCTCTTGTGTTTGGGCCTATGTACCAGTTTCTTCTGCTCAGATCACTATTTCTGCTCCACTCTCTTGTTCTGTTACTTGTCTAGATGATGCCTACTTGTCACTCAGGCTGAGAAATGTACCCTACACTGGGTTTCACGTCTTTGGTCCCTTTACAACAATAACACAAGCTATATAAGCACATACAGAAAAGGTGAGAAAACCATGAAAGAACTGAATCTTAAATGGCCTGATTTATCTCAGAGCATCACAGAATTTTTAAGCAAAAGGGCACCATAAAAATGATTAAGAGCAGCAGTTGCCGACTAATGTTCCTTATATATCAGTGAAGGCCACCATTTGTGGCTAAGTACTGTGGTTCCATATTATAGAAAGCTCAGGGGAAAACTGTCCACTTATTTTTTGATTAAGACTGCATAAGCAGGGGCTTCCCTGGTGGCGCAGTGGTTGAGAATCTGCCTGCCAATGCAGGGGACACGGGTTCGAGCCCTGGTCTGGGAAGATCCCACGTGCCGCGGAGCAGCTGGGCCCGTGAGCCACAATTACTGAGCCTGCGCGTCTGGAGCCTGTGCTCCGCAGCAAGAGAGACCGCGATAGTGAGAGGCCCGCGCACCGCCATGAAGAGTGGCCCCCGCTTGCCACAACTAGAGAAAGCCCTCTCACAGAAACGAAGACCCAACACAGCCATAAATAAATAAATAAATACTTAAAAAAAAAAAAGAAAGACTGCATAAGCAAATAAAATCCCAAGTTTTTTATATGACTTTGATTATAAAAAATAGGAAGATCATTGATTGTTACTTCAACAAGTGTTGTTTGCCTTTTTTTTTTTAATTTTTTAAATTTATGTTTGGCTACATTGGGTCTTCATTGCAGTTTGCAGCCTTCTCATTGCAGTGACCTATCTTGTTGTGGAGCACAGGCTCTAGGCACGCGGGCTTCAGTAGTTGTGGCTCACGGGCTCTAGAGCGCAGGCTCAGTAGTTGTTGCGCACGGGCTTAATTGCTCTGTGGCATGTGGGATCTTCCGGGACTGGGGCTTGAACCCGTGTTCCCTGCATTGGCAGGCAGATTCTTATCCACTGTGCCACCAGGGAAGTCCTTGTTTGCTTTTTTTAAAAAGTCTCTCAAATTGTGGGTGAACTAATTTTTTAAAGTTCTTGGTGGTCTAGGCCTTTTTGGAGAGTCACTGATTTAGCCCAATCCCTTAAATTTTACAAATCTGGAAACTGAACTCCAGAGAGGGTAAGTGACCTTCCAAAGCCCATCCAGCATATAAAGGCACACTTAGGATGAATGATCACATCCTAAAACACAGAATTTCCCTCTAAAGGCATAGATAGTTTATCTCATCAATATGTTAAGGAGATAATGCATAATCCAGAATCTCTGTCAACAGTCGAGTATAACGCTCCAGGAAACATAAATCAAGATCTGTTGTATTCAAAACTGTGCAAGATTCATCAGAAACCACAAAGATGAGTTCTACACAGTCCTTGACTTCAAGACCTTAGATTGAATAGCACTTACCTTCAATCTCTTGTTTAACCCTCACAACAGTTCTATTGGGGTAAATGCCACATTATTCCTATTTTGTAGATGAGAAAGTCCTATTGCTGGTAACCTGCAAAACAGTGATTCAGAGTCTGATGTCTGTTGCTGCCATATATTGCACAGGTATTTTAAGAATTCAGAGAAAGAAAAGATTAATTCTGGTTGGGAGATTTGTGTAAGGCTTCTTGGAGAATGTGGAATTTTTAAAATTAAAGTATGGTTGATTTAGGATGTTTTGTTACTTTCAGGTGTACAGCAAAGTGATTCAGTTATTCAGATTCTTATATATATATATATATATATTCTTTTTCAGAATCCTACCCATATAGGTTATGACAAGGTATTGAATATAGTTACCTGTGCTATACAGTAAATCCTTGTTGTTTATCTGTTTTATATATAGTAATTTGTATCTGTTAGTCCCAAGCTCCTAATTTATCGCTACCCCCTTTCCTCTTTGGTAACCATAAGTTTGTTTCCTATGTCTGTGAGTCTTTTTCTGTTTTGTAAATAAGTTCATTTGTATCATTTTTTAAGGAGGATCTGGAATTTGAAGCATGTGATAGATTTCAGTAAAAAGGGATTCAACAAAAAGACTGTCCAAGGCAGAGGGAACCAAAGAGCAAGAGAAGAAAAATGAAAAGAAAATTCTAGACCGAGTACTTGGAGGATAGTCAGGTTATAGAGGACCTTGAATGCCATTCCAGGACTTCAGCGATTTCCAAGAGGTGTTCCACAGAGCACAGTGTCTGAAGGCTGTTAATGGGGGTTAAACATGGTGTTGGATGACCAAACGGGTCTGGGAAATACTGGATTAAAAAGGTTCGACAGATTCTTTACTGTAGAACTGCCTAGAGTCTTGAATAGGCTAATGTAAATTATGAACATCCAAGAAGAGGATAAAATTCACAGCATTTCCCAGATTTATTCGATCACAGAATATCCATTTTATCATTTTTTTTTCTTTCTTAAAAAGCAGCTGACAGATTACTGAACCTTAGGAACATTGACCTGACAGTAGTGGGAAAGGCTTCCTAAGAGGGAAGATGAGATGGAGATGAGACCAGATAGGAGGCCAGGGTAAGAATCATGATTACCTGAAGGTAAAGGTGAGTCCTGGACCTGGGAATAAAAATTCACAAATCAATGTATACTCCAAAACAAATTGGAAACTACTAAGTAACATTGGACACAGATGGGGTTTTAGATGGCTTTAAGGAATTATGATTCATTTTATATGCTATAATAGCAACGTGGTTATTGCTTTAAAAAACCTTTATATGTTAGATACATACTGAAATATTTATGGATGAAATTATTTACTTTAAAAGAATACAGTTTTTAGAAAGGATTAGATGAAACCAGAATGGCAAGATGTTAAGTTTGATGAATTATATTCTTTTCTTGGCTGTTGTGTATGTTTGCATATTTCCATCATAAAAAGTTAAAAATAAAATCAATGTGAGAGACATTGAAAAGGGATATTCTGCACCATCTTAGGTTGGGTTCCCTGAGAAACTGGCTCAGAGATGGAGATTTGCATGCAGGGCTCTTGAGAGTAAACCCTGTGGCAGATTGCAGAAAGTTGAACTGGGCTCAAGGAGATGCTGAAATGCACTTTAGTCACAAGGCAGGTCTCAGTAGCTCCCAGCTGGAATGACCCCTCAGGTCACGTGATGTCAGGGGACCATGGCTTTCTGCACCTCTCCCTGCCCTCCCATCCGCATACACAAATTGACCTGTCTTTGGATTGTGAGCTGTCTCCAGAGAATAGGCATAACCGAGGACAAGACACTATTTGTATCACCTCACACCAGTCAGAATGGCCATCATCAAAAAGTCTACAGACAATAAATGCTGGAGGGATATGGAGAAAAGGGAACCCTCCTACACTGTTGGTGGGAATGTAAATTGGTACAGACACTATGGAGAACAGAATGGAGGTTCCTGAAAAAACTAAAAATAGATCTACCATATGATCCAGCAACCCCACTCCTAGGCATATACCCGGAGAAAACCATAATTCAAAAAGATACATGCACCCCAATATTCATTGCAGCACTATTTACAATAGGCAGGACATGGAAGCAACCTAAGTGTCTATCAGCAGAGGAATGGATAAAGAAGGTGTTGTACATATATACAATGGAATATTACTCAACCATAAAAAAAGAACGAAATAATGCCATTTGCAGCAACATGGATGGACCTAGAGATTATCATACTGAATGAAGTAAGTCAAGCAGAGAAAGACAAATATCATAGGATATCATTCATATGTGGAATCGAATTTTTTTTTAAATGATATAAACTATTTACAAAACAGAAACAGACTCACAGATTTCTATAACAAACTTATGGTTACCAAAGGGGAAAGGTGGGGAGGGAGGGATAAATTAGGAGTTTGGGATTAACATATACACACTACTATATATAAATTAGCTAACAAGGACCTACTGTATAGGACAGGGAACTCTACTCAATATTCTGTAATAACCTATATGGGAAAAGAATCTGAAAAAAGAATGAATATATGTATATGTATAACTGAATCACTTTGCTGTACACCTGAAACACAACATTGTAAATCAACTATACTCCAATAATTTTTTTTTAAAAAAAGACACTATTTGGCTGACAATTCCCAGAGAGAGGGACTCCAATAGGTGCTGAGCTTGCAGCAGTTGAGGTAATAAGAACCTCAGTCCTCATCCAGGAAATCTGGGCAGCTTACCCTGGCACCCATCACACTCTCCATTTCTTTGTCCTTCAACATGTACAACGATGACATGTTTCTCCCATGTCGCGTGCAGTTGATGATTGTGTCTGTGTTTTGTTTTGTTGGCTATTATGAAAGAGTGGTGTATTTGCATAAAGAGGGCATGTGTTGACAAGAAGTAGATCTATTGCTTTAAATTCATCTTGCAAGTGGTTTTCATTGAAATAGCAGGAAACTAATGTCGTTTTAAAACTTTATTAAAATCATCTGGATATACTCAGCCTAGTAAAAACAGAGTACACGGCTGCTGGACTTCCTGTAGCTTTAGATATGGAGCAAAAAGAGGCTTAAGTGATATCCTACATTTGAAATTGTGTAGAAAGATATGTTATTGGCCTAAGAAAATATGTCCCTGATGAAGTAGATTCACGACTAGCATCCCTGCTCCATTTTTGTTTGCATGACTTTTTAGTGTCTCTTTTTAGTGTCCTACTTGGCCTCTTCGTTCTCTGTGTGTTTATATACATCAGTGCTGTTTTACTGAGGCTGCTGCCTTGTCTTGTTCACTCTAAGAGATTTCACTTCTCCACTTAAGAAAGGTCAATTCTGAAGTGAACCTTTAGAAAGAGCTGTATCACCCTAAGCTTCAGAATCATTTCGAGTTTCTCTTCCAAAGAGGCAAGTTGACCCTTTATCATAATTGAATTCTATTTAATCTAGCTATTTTCATGATTAATTACAAATGGGAACTCTGGTCGGGATGGGGCAGCCATGTTTAATGAGGTCACTCAGGTGGCCAGGCCACTTTCTAGGGCATTGTGCTCTTTTACTAACTTTTGGCAAAAAAGCGTCAAATAACTTGCGCCCTGTTGTTGAGTTATTTTAGAAAAAATGCCACCAGTGTTCATTAAGGATGTAAATGCCTATAAATCCACATAAACACATGCCTTCCCCCTATCCAAATCCATCATGCAGCCGCGATTACGTTTGATTCTAGGGCTTTGAAATGCAGAGGAAAACACTGAACGCTGTGAGGTAAAACTCTTCTGCAATGGGGAACTAGAATGAAGTCTTGAATAGCATTACTCCAGCCAACATACACAAGCTTAACATTACTTTTTGAACCTATGGCCATGTGCATTAAAGATGAATATCTTGCCTGTGAAAAATTAAGGTCCCAGAGCCCTTGCAACCATTGTTTCTTTGTGAAATGGAGTATGCAAAATGTCTTTTAAAAAGGCAACCTTTAGGTGAATAGATTGCTTCTCCTCTTTCGGTTTGTGCTACTAGTTGGAAAGGCCCCTAAAGGAGCATTAAGCAAATGAGCCAATAGTTGTAAAAGAGCCTGAGACCAGAGTCACAGAAACCTGGAGATGGATGGAACCAGTGAGCGAGACCCATTTTCGTCCTTGTGTGAAAAAAATAAAATGTCTCTTTCTCCTCTTTCATTTTCTTGATCTTTTAAAAATGTAAAGGCTCATTGCTTTTTTTGTTGGTTAACAGATCGAGGTTTAAACAAAGAAGGCTCCTTTGGAAGGCCCAAGTAAGAAGTGCCAAGCTGAAGAGGACGGAGCTGGCCTGGGAGCTCTGTGAGTTATCAGGTAAATGTTATGTCTGGAGTAGACACTAAGATAACCAAGCCTCGAGGGGCCTTGGATCAATTTAATTTTGATAAATGACCAGTTTGGTAAATATTATTTACATTACTCCACAAGTCAGGTCTGTTTCTGTTCCATTCAAGTTTGAACAGCCCACATCATCGGCTGTGGAAACAGCTTCTCAAGTAATCCCCACAGGCCAGCTTTCCCCACTGTTAACTCACAATTAGAAGGATAATTAGTAATAAGGGTGCTTGGCTTTTGAACTAAAAATGAAAACATGAGCAAACAGCTCAGTAATCTAGATTTGAAGCAATTCTTGAACCACGAGACCTCCATATTCCCAACAGTCTACAAAGATGGTGGTATTACTTTTAAATTTTTGTATCTGCTTTAAAAAAAATGACATTCTTAAATATTACAGGATTTAAAAAGAAAAAAAAAATTTCAAGCATGGTCCTATCCCTTTAACACGCTATTTTGATTTATCTGCATTTTCCTCCACTCTTTATCTATATGTTATACGTTTATTGAGTCATTCACTCCTTCATTCTGCAAGTGTTTATTAAGCACTTAATATGTATCAGTTAGTGGTTTAGGCCAGAGATCAACAAATATTTTCTGTATTGAGCCACACAGTAATAAATTTAGGTTTTGAGGGCCACCCAGTCTGTGTCACAACTACTCAAGTCAGGTGTTGTAGGGCAAAAGTGGCCAAAGACAATATGTAAACAAATAGGTCTGGTGGTGTTCCAATAAAACTTTATTTGCAAAAAGGGCAGTAAGTCGTATTTGGCCAGCTGGCCACAGTTTGCCAAACTCTGCCATAAGACGATGGTGTCCAAGAGACCAACAAAATAGACAAAGTCCCATTGAAAAGACACTGTTAATTGGGGGAGGCAAATAATAAATAGCAAACGAATGCTTTCAGTGAATAAATGGTACAGTGAAGGAAACTATCCCATATTTTACTTAATCCTTCCTCTGTTTTGTGTATTTAGCTATATCTTATTGATGAGCATACAAATGAAGGAAACAAAGAAATCAAGGTGTCCATCTGATAATAAACTTTTTCTAAATCCTTTGTTTCTGCTTTGGGCAGACAGGAATTTTAGGTTAGGAAAAATTCACTCATAGGTAAGGAAGGTGAACGTAAAGAGTGTTTGCCTCGTGGTAAGAAATTTTTTTTGGCTTTAGGCACCCAGCTTTCTGGGTAGCACTGAAAATCAGGGTCTAGAAGTCTAGATTGTTCTGAAGAAAGGGAACAGACAAATGGGAACCTCATACTTCCTGCTCAGGGCCTGTGTTTTGCCACCAGGCAGCAGCCCCTCAAGATTTAGTTGATTAGGGAACAAGATAGCTCAGAGAAGGATGCTCACATTCAAATCCATCAAGCACTGATTGTAATTAGCACAGTGCATGCAAAGCACAGTACATGACCCTACATTATAGGGAGGATATACTGATGAATATGACAAATCCCCTTCTTCCCAGGTGGAGACGGGCACCTGAGGGATAGGACAGATTCAAGGCCAAGGTATCAAGTGATAGTGTATATGGGAGGTCAACCCTTACTCCCCTCATGTTCAGCATAGAGGAAGGGCTTTAAACCCCATGCCCCAGGAAGGGAATGCATAGGAAATATGTATTCCATTTTCTTTCAGAAATATTTTCTCCTCCTTTGTTCTTCCCCTTGGGAAGAACAGTAACCTCTCTGGTGGATGGGATTGGAGAAGCATGGGGTACAGCGTTTTCTGTATTCTTTTTTCAGATACTGGTCATGACAAACATATATTAGGGTTTCTATGTGCCAGACACCAACACTTTCATTTCTTTACTCCTTACAACAGTCCCATGAGGTAGTACTTTATCATTCCCATCTTCTGGATGAGGAGACTGAGTCATAGAAACTCTGAGAGACTTGCATGGCTGCTTGGCTGATGAATGGTACAGCCGGGTTTACTCACTCAAACGAACTCCAGGATCCCTGCTCTCAATTTCTCTGCTCTGTGGTTCCCCGGAGGAGCGCGAGTGTTCTGTTTACTTCTTCCATGATATAAGCATCTCTGAGTCAGGGCAAGGTCCCAGCCTTGCTCAAACCCTCTGTGTCTCTGATCGAGGGCACAAGAGCAATTTTGCTGTGCAGATATGCAGGTTTCCTTGAGTTAGGTGTACTAATCACTAGATTTGGCAGAAGTGAGCAGAAAAGCCAATCATGTTCTTGAATTCAGCAATATAAAGCTGATATTTTCACCTCTCTTGGTTTAACTCCTGCATCTCTTTTCTCAAAATTTGGTGGCCAACTTAGAGGAAAAAGGATGATTAATTCTCATCCCAGACTCCCAACCTAAGTATGAATAATAGCAGTAGTAAAAAGTAACCAAAAACAATTATGATATAGCAGGCATTGTGCTCAGTGCTTTAGATACGTGTCATCTTTTTGCATCTTCACCACAATCCCAAACACGTAGGTACTCCATGTTACGGAAGAGAAAAGAGGGATTAAATTTTAGGTTGTCAAATAGGTTTCTGATGAATAAAAGGGTAATTAGTATTTTATTGGCTATATGACATATTAATAGGCAAACCCAACACTTGATTGCAGTGGTCTTTGACGTTAACATCAAATAATTCTGCTCTTCACGGAGTCACTCACAATAGTTGATGTTTAATATTGTCTGAGAGCACTCAAAGGTCAAAATAATTCAGCGGTACTGGTCAAGAAATAGCAGAATGAGGGTAGGTTAAGACATTCACTTGATAACCTCTTTCATCTGTCCACTTCTTCCCACCATTTTTGCCATTGCCCTAGACAAACCACCATCCTTTCTCACTTGTGCTACCAAAGAGTCCTCCTATTGTCAACCACATATATTCTTGTCCATGTCAAATGTCTTCTCCATATGCACAAGCATGGCCTTACTACAGGTCATTCTCCTGACATTCTCCTGATGTCATAGGACATCTAATGTTTTCCAGTTTTTCTTAGAATGAAGACCAAAATTCTCAACACATCTTCAAAACTCCGTAAAGTTTGGCTCCCAACTGCCTCTCCAGTCCCATCTCCTCCATCTCCCATGTTTGCACTCCAGCCACACTGGTCTGGTTCAGTTCCTTGGCTATCCCATACTCCTTCCTGACCTAATTTGTTGTTGTTGTTGTTCTCTCTTCCTGAAACATCCTTCCCTAACCTGGTTTTCACATCCATAAACAAACGTATCCTTCATGTTTCAACTTAAATGTTGTTTCCTCTGAATTTCTTCCCTGGCAGCCCAGAGTATTAGGTCTCCCTGTTAGAGGTCCTTAAGCTATCCTGTCCCTATACTTCTAGGACTTATCTCAGTTTATATTCATTTGGTTTTTGTAGTTACTCTTTTTTTGTCTGACTTCATCTAAAATAAAGCTTCATGGGGGCACGATCCAAGTCTGTCTTTCTCACTGCTCTATTCTCAGTGCCAAGCACGGTGCCTGGCACATACTCACCCGGTATATGTTGTTGAATCGGTGTCACCTAATATGGTTGTGCAGCCTGTGTCCTGTCCAGCTCCAAGGGCACTATACACATAGACAATGATATCATTGGTGCTCCCTGGAAATGTACACACAGCAACCCTATACTGAATGGAAGAATGAATAAATGAATAAGTAAATGGATGAGTAAATGAAACCTTTGGTACAGAATTGCCTTATTGAAGAAAGCTATGTTTAACGTCCAGTATTTCCTAAAAACCATAAAATCCCACGTGGTTTATATATGCCTTGCATATATGTCACACTGAAGCAGTTATTTTGGCATCTTATGTGTTACAAATGAGATCTCTTTTGTCCTTATTGGAATTCTGCATACACTTTTTCATAATCTTGAACTTGGTCCACAACCCTCCAGGTGCCAATATAAAGTCCCACTTTGGCTTTTTAATGGTACAGGGACCTCATTTTTGACTTGCAGGTGAGAAAGAGCTGAAGCTGCATTCCATTTGTGAGTTGAAGTACATTTTTAATATAGTATTTTTATGCAGTGGGGCCCCTGAGTAATATCTGCAATGTATTATAATATGTTGGTAAAATATATACAATCATCAGGGGAAGAAAAGAGTGTCATCCAAAAGAAGGTTATAGGTCACGGTGCTGAGAGCCAGATTACCTGGCACGGGGGACTTCTGATAACTCAGTGTCTGTTGGAAATAATAAATCTTAGCCATGTTACCCATATCCAAATCTTGCCACACATTTACATTCTGTTTGTGACTCCAGGCTTCCCTACAGCAGAAATTGAGCCATGGTTATTACTGATACAGTTTATTAATAAACTTAAAAAGGGTAGCAGCTTAAAAAATAAAATGGGAATTTGGGTTGGGTGAATCGTGATTTCTTAGGACCAAGAATTGCTACTTCACCCCCAATACTGCCATCATTTCACCTTGTAATTCACATCCCTGCATTCCCCAGAGGCTCTAAGCTCCACATGTCTTGAATTTGTTTTAGAATCTAACTTACTCACACCTGCCTTGCACATACAGAGTTTGCGGGTCTTGATATTCATGGGATGACTGAATGAAATTATTAAACCAAATGGTTTCATTAAACCAGACTTAAAATTCCACACTGCTTCAAAAACATCACTTCATTGGCTTTTCAAACTAAGAACAGAACATCAGCTTGGGCAAGTTTCTCACTGGGACTTAACCCATGAGATGGTAGATGCCTTGGTGCATCACCCAGAACGCCTTCAGAAATGAAGAACTTACTCTCTGAACTACTGGGAGTGCAGCCAGAAGGCAACCCTTGGTTGTTTGGCCCCCTTTGGGAAAAGACCACTGAGGAGAGCTGCCTCTCTCTTATGGGGGCAGCCTCGGCCAATAGCTGGTCAACTCCAGCTTGTAAAGGCTGGGCCCCCCTCCTCCCCTTCTGAGGCCAGTGCTGCAGAGCCGTCTCAGCTCCAGAACTTCCCATGGGGTCAGCCGAGGCCTTTCCTGAGAATACATCCCAACGTCTCCCTCTACCCCATCCTCCTTGCGTTCCACTCCCGTTCACAGGTGTTGATCTCAAGACCACTCTAATAAACCTCCTCAGTACTAGTATTTGTCCCAGAGTTAGCTTCCCACAGAGCACAACCTACAACTCATGCCTGTATGTTTCAAAGAATTAAATACAAAGGAATCAATTCAAGGACTTCCCCCCCCCGCGTTAGAACAATCTCATAACAAATGACATTATCATCTGAGAAAGTGACTGGGTCTTGGTAGCAGCTGCAGCAGAGGGCTGGATTCACACTGTTCATACAACAGAATCACTCTCATAGCTTGGAGTAACCGGCAGTGTGGTCCTTCAATGCATGGGAATGCTGCTCCCAAAACAACACTAGGAATTTAGGAAATTATGGTGGTGGAACAAATACACACTTAATTAAGGGCAGTGTCAGAGTTCTTGCATTTTTTAATTGACCTCCAGAAAACTATTTTTCTTTAATGCCTGGTTGTTGTGTTTTCATATCTAATTCTCCAAAATGTGCACTAACAAGAAAACACTTGAAGAAATTTCCAAGATCTAGAGGATCAAAAAATCTTACATTTTCCCTAATAACTATTATAACAAATATAATTCTTGATGATACTCTAGTATAATTATATATAATAATATAACTATTGATGAGGCTCTTGTCTAGGAGTCAGCAAACTACAGATTGTCGGAGAAACCCAGCCCACCATGGGCAGAATTTGGCCACATCCATTCATTAAGAGATTGTCTCTATTTGCTTTCACGCTACAATGGCAGAGTTGAGTAGTTGGGACAGAAACTGCGTGGCCCACAAAATCTAATATTTTTTATAATTTGGCTCTTCGCAGAAAGACTGCTGACTTCTGCTCTCATGTAGTAACATTTAGTGATCCCAATATAGTACTAAATGAAATAAGAAAATGTTGTTGAAGAAAAGTAACACTGTGTGTACACACACACACACACACACACAGAGTTATCTCTGGTCATTGAGATTAGAGGTGAATTTTTGTATTTTCTTCTTTTTGCTTTTTTGTACTTTCCACAGGAAACATGCATTGTTTTTTTAATAAGAAAAATAGTAAATGCTATTCACTGTGTAATTTGTGCTTTTTCTTCAAAACCATTTAGAATTTTATTAGCTAGCTGTCTATAAAAAATAAAGTTATTTGTCTAAAGTCCGGTTAGAAAGCAGCTCTGAATGTTTGCGTACTGAAGGATTTGTTTCATAATACTACTCCATGTCTAAGGAAAATATGTAAACAATGCAATGTAGAGAAGCTTGTCCAGCTACTGGATTAAGCATCCAGTTGGCCATGAGAAGCTTAAAAAAAAAAACAAACCCACCACCAACAACCCTGGGTTATTTTGTGACAGCTGGCTCCATTTGGTAAGCTTATACACATTGTGCTAAGAAATATGGTTTATTCAACTTCTGGTTTGTAATGCTTTTTAAATTCTCCCATCAATTTTCTTCTGTATTTCAAGAAGAAAGTACCAAAAAAGCTTCTATTTTCCAAAAACAGGCCATTTCCGGACTATAAAAATAACACAGTGGTCCTTATAGTAATATAGCTAACCATTTTTAAGCAATTTTCTTAATAAATAACAAGCCACAAGTTCAGTGCTATTTATCAGCATCCTCTTAACAAACAGATGAGAAATACTCTCTCAGCCTATTTTCAGATGAGGAAACTGATCCTCAGGGAGGTTGAGTAGGTGGCCAAAGGCTCACCAGCCTAACACATGGCTTAGCCAAAAGTCCAGAGGTCAAGCCACCTCTCTCTGACACTAGAATTCTGAGTCCTTGCTAGCAAAGCTGTGTGGTCTTCTGACCATCTGCATGTTCCAAAACATCATATAACCCCAGCACCCATCTCCGTGGAAACACATAGTTGGCACTCAAAAAATATCTGTAGAATGACCAAAAGACTGTGCTCTTTAGTCCATTAAATAAGGACTAGCACAAGGAAGTAGGAGTTGTAGCATTAAGAAGTATTGGGAGTGGGCTTCCCTGGTGGCACAGTGGTTGAGAATCTGCCTGCTAATGCAGGGGACACGGGTTCGAGCCCTGGTCTGGGAGGATCCCACATGCTGCGGAGCAACTAGGCCCGTGAGCCACAACTGCTGAGCCTGCGCGTCTGGAGCCTGTGCTCCACAACAGGAGAGGCCACAATAGTGAGAGGCCCGTGCACCGCAATGAAGAGTGGCCCCCGCTTGCTGCAACTAGAGGAAGCCCTCGCACAGAAACGAAGACCCAACACAGCCAAATAAATAAATAAATAAATAATAATTTAAAAAAAAAAAAAAAGTATTGGGAGGACTTCCCTGGTGGCACAGTGGTTAAGAATCTGCCAGCCAGTGCAGGGGACACAGGTTTGAGCCTTGGTCTGGGAAGATCCCACATGCCGTGGAGCAACTAAGCCCATGCACCACAACTACTGAGCCTGTGCTCTAGAGCCCGCAAGCCATAACTGCTGAAGCCCTCATGCCTAGAGCTGGCTCCGCAACAAGAGAAGCCACCGCAATGAGACGCCCACGCACCGCAACGAAGAGTAACCCCTGCTCACCACAACTAGAGAAAGCCCGCGTGCAGCAATGAAGACCCAATGCAGCCAAAAAAATAGAATAAAATAAACAATTAAAAAAATATATATATTGGGCCGTCCCTGGTGGCGCAGTGGTTGAGAATATGCCTGCCAATGCGGGGGACACGGGTTCGAGCCCTGGTCTGGGAAGATCCCGCATGCCGCGGTGCAACTGGGCCCGTGAGCCACAATTTACTGAGCCTGCGTGTCTGGAGCCTGTGCTCCGCAACAAGAGAGGCCACGACAGTGAGAGGCCCGCGCACCGCGATGAAGAGTGGCCCCCACTTGCCGCAACTGGAGAAAGCCCTCGCACAGAAACGAAGACCCAACACAGCCATAAATAAATAAATAAATAAATAAATAAACCCAAAAAAAGTTTAAAAAATATATATATATATATATATTAAAACATATATATATAAATTTAAAAAAAGTATTGGTGGGAATAAAGACACAGACCTACTAGAGAATGGACTTGAGGATATGGGGAGGGGGAGGGGTGAGATGTGACAGGGTGAGAGAGTGGCATGGACATATATACACTACCAAATGTAAAATAGCTAGCTAGTGGGAAGCAGCCGCATAGCACAGGGAGATCATCTCGGTGCTTTGTGACCACCTAGAGGGGTGGGATAGGGAGGGTGGGAGGGAGGGAGATGCAAGAGGGAAGAGATATGGGAACATATGTATATGTATAACTGATTCACTTTGTTATAAAGCAGAAAGTAACACACCATTGTAAAGCAATTATACTTCAATAAAGATGTTTAAAAAAGAAAAAAAAAGTATTGGGAGATCATGATTTTCATTTATCAAATTATTTGGGGACAGTATTTTCAGAGTTGGTATAAAGAACTAGCAGACTACTTCTGTGCAATACTAGAACACTTCTTATTGGAAATAATTTCAGGAAACTATTTTTGTATAAACATGTTATAAGTCCAAATTGATTTCTTTATTCAAATAACTATTAAATTTTGTATAGAAGTCATATTTGCTTAACGTGATATGATATTACATATCAGTGTTACATAGAAAAATATCAGAATATGATTTATATTTTCATTTTCTTCCACTCTTAGGCATTTTTAGAGTACTGTGTCTTTGCTCACTGGAAACCTGGGGCTTTTGTTTATTTATTTATTTTTTAACTATTTGAATTAAAGCAAGTATTACTGTATTTCTGGGCCTGTGTAGATGCTGAAGAACCTGTATATTCATAATGCATCCTTTCCTGTTACTAAAAACAGAATGGATCTTTGAGATTTTGAAATTAATATCACTTAGTCACACCAAAAGAGAAGTCAGTTATTGCCAAATCTATTTTCTAAATAAAATTATGTATTTTGTATCCTCCTTTTATGTACTAGTATTGATATAAAGAGAAAATAAAATCTGGGTTTGGAACTAATATTTAAAAGTGGACAATTTCCCCTCAAGTTGTGGCAATTTGCCACAATGTATAGTAATATATTACTATATATTAATTAGTGAATATATAGTAATATAGTAATTGGTGGCTATATAGTAATTGGTCAATTAAAATAGAATACAGTATTTTTAAACCCTTAAAAATGCCAGGATTGATAAAATGCCACCAAAGTACATACTTTATCATCTCCATTTGACAGAAGAGAAACCTAAGGTTCAGAGAAATCAAGAAACTTACCCAAGATCACACAGCCAATAAAAGAGCAAAGTTGGGCTGTGAATTCAAGTGTATAAGACTCTAGAGCAGAGTTTCTCAACCTCAGCACTATTGACATTTTGGACTGGATAATCCTTTGTCATAGGGGGCTGTCCTGGGCATTGTAGGATATTTAGCAGCATCCTTGGCCTCTACTCATTAGATGCCAGCAGCACCTCCCTCCCAACAAGTTGTAACAACCCAAAATATCTCCAGACATTGTCAGATTTCCCCTGGGGAGGCAAAATCACCCCTGGTTTAGAAACACTGCCCTAAAGCTCCTGTCTTAAATGCTATGCTTTTCTGCCTGCCTTTCAATTTAGGTCAAGATCACCCTTCCAGAATGGGCCCCTAGCAAGCTTGTCATAGTCCGTGCATGTCTGGGCCTCAGCCAATTTAGTTTCTCCCTCATTTTACATAGGAAGGAAATGCCAGGTGCCCACAATCTGGAGTGGTTTGGGATATGTACCCAAAGCTAAAATTAATTTAAAAAATAATGAATCCCCCTGTTCTCATTACCAGAAATTTGAGCCAGAACTGGATCCATGTGCTTGGGGATGAGGTTGTAAAAAAGGGGCAGGAAGAGGAAGACTTACTCAAGCTCAGAGTACTCATTATTTCACTTAGAATTAATTTGATGAAGAACTAGAATAAGAATTGCAAAGTCATCAAAGATGATGGCTTTTCCTTTATGACCCTTGGCACCAGAACAAAGAGCCTATTTTTGTGGGTTTTGGGGTTTCCAGAATAAAGGGAATAAAATGTTTAGGTAATGTTTGGATGGTTTAGAGACTGTATGTACGTTAGTGATAGGTCAATTAATATCTGCACAGTTCAAAGAGGCAATTATTTTAATTTATAAATCACTTCAGAGGTAGAGAGCTGCCATCCATTATGTAGTTTTTACAAATAAGAGTGCTCATTGTTATGTGTTTGTGTCTGTGCATTTCTACCCATGTCATTCTATCTGGCCTGAATTTTCCGACCAGATCACATACCTCTGTGATTATGTATTTGTCTCTAGAGCACTGCCAAATACATAAAGCATTGTATCTGCAATCTGACCCTTGGCTGAGACCACCCTCTTTTCCGAGTTTTCACTGTGCTAAAAGGTACCACACGCACAATGTTGCTTCCAGAAAAGGACTTCTTACATTACCCTCTAAATGGCAGAGTCTGGGAGCTAAGCCTCCCAGGGGGTGGGGGTGGTGGTGGGGGTAGGGGCGGGGGTGCTTACAAAGCCTCTTGGTAATCATTCAAAAAGGAGAGAGGGCCAAAGTGATTTCTGGGCATGGTGGGCTTATCGGACACTTTGACAGTTGATGAAAAGTTCCCAAGTGGCAGCACAGAGATTTCCTTTAAAACCACGTCATAAGCATCCTTTTATTTTGTCTTGTTTTTTTACAATTACTGAGTGACAACAAAGTACCAAGCATAGTGCTCAGTTCTGGAGGAATAAGAGTATGTAAGACAGATATAGTCTGATGGGGGAGGCAAACTAGGAAGCTGGGCTAACAGTATAGTCTGATGATTGCGATAATTGGTCAAGTGTAAGATACTGGAGAAGGTGTGGTGGTTGGAGAAGCTTCCAGAAGGAAGTAACCTCTCCTTCAAAGCTGAAAGATGAATATGTATTAGTCTGGTGAACTGGAGCGGGGGATGTTCCAGGAAGAGGGGTGAGAAATGGAGAAAAGCCCCAAAGGCAAGAGAGAACACGGTAATTTCAGGAAACCAAACTAAAAATGGATGGTGTCTGGAAAGGAAGAAAAGTGAGGGGCAAGCAATGAAGCTCGAGATCTGAGCTCAGATAGGATTGCAAAATATTTTCCTAGTCATGTTAAAGAGTTGACTTTATCCTAAGGGCATTGGCATGTAATGGTAATGCTTTAAGCTGGGGAATGATATGTTCAGATTAAGAAAACCAATAGGAGGAGACAGGAATGGCTTGGGAAGAGTAGAGGGGTTTGACAGTACGTCAGGGAAGATAGTACATCAGTAGGCCCAAGAACTGGAAAGAAGAAACTTATAGATGATGTTTAATGGAAATAAGAGAATTTAGTGAAGACTAAAAAAGATCTAGCTAATAATAAATTCACCTGATAACCCTTCCCATTATATATACTCCTTCCCTTTTAACTCAGTGTACTTCTATTCCAAAAAAGAAAAAAGACAATTATATAATTTATATTTATGCCTTCGGTTTCATTAGTAAAAAATTACAAGTATTTATTGAGCATTTCTTACATGTCTGGCATTATTCTAGGTACTGAAGAAACTACTGAAGACCAGAGATCGTTTCTACCTTCAGCGAATTTCATTTTAGTGATGGAGACAGACAGTAACAGGAAATCACACCAGTTATTCAGACAGCAATCAGTGCTGTGAAGATGAGGAATTATAAGGTCATGTAGAAGGTCATGCCCGGTAGAAAGAAAGGACTCTGAGAAGGTGATATTTCCTTTGAGACCAGAGCAAAGAGGAGCCAAGCCTGTGAAGGCCAGCGGAGCAGGCATCCCAGTGGAGGAACCATTATTGGCCCTGAGATGGAAGTGATCACGACCTTCTGGGGAAGCAGAAAGCCAGTGGACGCACAGCACGGAGGGCCTTGGGAGCCATGGTAAGGTGCTTGGATACTATTCTGAGGGCAGTTTAGACCTTGGAATCAGTCTCTTTTTAGATTTAATTAATTTTATTGAAGTATAGTTGATTTACAATGTTGTGTTAATTTCTGCTGTACAGCAAAGTGATTCAGTTACATATATATACACATATATATGAGAAAGAATATATATACTTATACATTCTTACATACATATATTCTTTTTCATATTCTTTTCCATTATGGTTTATCACGGGATACTGAATATAGTCCCCTGTACTATTCAGTAAGACCTTGTTGTTTATCCATTCTATATATAACAGTTTGCATCTGCTAATCCCAAACTCCCAATTCATCCCTCCCCTACCCTCCCCTCTCCCTCGGCAGCCACAAGTCTGTTCTGTATGTCTGTGAGTCTGTTTCTGTTTCGTAGCTAAGTTCATTTGTGTCATATTTTATATTCCACGTATAAGTGATATCATATGGTATTTGTCTTTCTCTTTCTGACTTATTTCACTTAGTATGATAATCCCTAAGTCCATCCATGTTGCTGCAAATGGCATTATTTCATTCTTTTATATGGCTGAGTAGTATTCTATAGTATGTGTGTATATATATGTATGTATATATACATATATATGTGTGTATATATATATACCACATCTTCTTTATCCATTCATCTGTCATTGGACATTTAGGTTGTTTCCATGTCTTGGCTTTTGTAAGTAGTGCTGCTATGAACGTTGGGGTACATGTATCTTTCGAATTAGAATTTTGTCCAGATATATGCCCAGGAGTGGGATCGCTGGATCATATGATAATTCTGTTTTCAGTTTTTTAAGAAACCTCCATACTGCTTTCCATCAGGGCTGTACCAATTTACATTCCCACCAACAGTGTAGGAATGTTACCTTTTCTTGGAGTCAGTCCCTTTTATGACTGGACATTGTTAAATCCATTCCAATGGTTGGAATAAATAGTCCTTCTTGGAACTGTGGCCCATCCCAGGATCCACTGATGAAAATGTTTTATTATGAGATTTCTGCTTTCTACCTTGGGATGATATCCCTTTCAGTGCAATGCACCTTGTGGAGAGAACAGATCAGATAGCCTAGGTAGAGCCTTCCCTGGGGCAATGATTATTTATGTCCAAAGATCAGGCTGCTGGACACTGACCAATTGTCAAGCCCTTTCTTGAAGGAAGAACAAAACAATACTGCACACATTCCCATTGCTCCGCTTAGAGAGAACACATCCCATGTGAGTGGGATTTTTGCTCTGTGCTGGCCAGCTGCCTCGTCAATAATTAATTCAGTTCCTTAATCACAGGAAAAGTGTTTAGGAAGCTGAAGTAATGAGGAGAGGATCATCATCAGGAACGTGTGTGTTCCGAGGACTCCCTACGCATTGCCAGCTTTCCTTCTGCCCCAGCACAGAATGATGGCAAAGGAGTGAATTTACCAGCAGACAGATGTGGATGTGTATGCTCACAGGGTGCCGCTCCCTACAGGTTCTGTGGCCTCGGTTTCCCGAGTCTGTAAAATGGAAATAACACTTGGCTCATATGACTATGATGATAGGAAATTCTTCAGTCTTCGTAGAGTAGATTTTTTCTTGTTTACATGGCGGCTTTGCTTCATTTGGGCTCCACTTTTTTTTAAAAGCAGAATATCAGGCTTTATAGCCTGCAAACAAAGCATCGATATTTCTTTTGCGGCCGCCATCTTCGACTGGAAATGAGAGCAGAATGTTATTAACTTGACTTCATTATATCATTACCAAAGGGTGGCAGTTAATCAACGTGCTATTTATAAAGAAAACCTTGAGATTCTCTTTCTGATGAAAGACTTACCTAAAGGCTATGGTTTGTTATTGAAGTAACATCAGTGCCTAGTAAAATTTAAAAATACAAAACAAGATGAGGGTTGGAGCGGGAGAAGGAGGAGAGGGAGAATTCTGGGAGAAGTTAAATTATGTTTGGCTCATCCCTAACAAGTTACGTCATATTGTTATGAAAAGCTTATCATGGTATTACAAAACTTTTGTGAATGTACCATTAAATTATTCTTTGTATTCTAATGGCATCATTTCAATCACATTAAAATCGAGAACGTTTGCTGCTGTGACAGATATGATAATAGCTTTCTGCTGTGAATGGCGTTCATTTTTAAACTTTTCAAATAGTTGTTTTTTGGGAGGGGGTACACTTCAGCATAATACTTTCCATCTTTTCCTTCTAAAGTTATGTTTAATGGCAGCTCATCTCAGTAAACAGAGGCAATGGGAGGCCCTGTGATGTTAAAAGAACTATAGAAAAGGACTTGCTTTGTAATTAACTGCTAACACTTCATGAATGGAAATATAGTTGCACAGATGACATCTGGGCTCTGGAATTAGACTGAGATTCCACTCCAATTCTAACCCTTACAGCTGTATGACCTCAGGACAAGTTAAATATTATCTCTAAGCTTCAGTTTCCTTATCTGTAAGATGGAGATAATAACAATAGTATTTGCCTTGCAAGTTGTAATTAAATTTAAATCTATAAGCCTCATAACAAGACTTAAAATGGTACCTGGTACATAGTAAGAGCTCAAAAAACATTAACCATTGTTAACATTAATTAACTGTGTTATTCTTAGCAGGTTGCTTTAGTAACCCAGATTTTAAATTTCTCACTTGTAAAATAGAGGATTTGAGCTAGCCTCAATGTTTCCCAAATTTAATCATTCGAACACAGCCTTCAAAGTTTTTGCCATTTGGGGAGAAAATATCCATGAAATGTAGCCCTGAAAAGAATAAAGCCATACACACATATATTCAGTATATCTGTGTGAATCTGTAAATTGAAAATAAATCTGTAATTTAATATAGGTGCATTGGTTTTAATTTAATAACATAAGATATCATAATACCCATCTTTCCAATGTGATATTGTAGAAGGTGTCACTGAAGGCTTGACCCATTTATGAGCACATCAGGGCATCATATCTGTACCAGATGGATTACCAGTACCTTCTATATTTTAGGCTTATCTAGAGCAATAATACCTTGTTATCTTTTTGTTTCAGATATGCATTTAGATAGACACATGTGAAACTGATAAGTACAGTGGCTGAGAGCACAGACCTGGGAGTTAGACAACCTAGGTTCAAATCCCAGTTCTGCTATTTGCTAGCTTTGTGATGATGGGCAAGCCATTTAACATCTCTGTGCTCAGATTCCTCATCTGTAACATCAAAATCATAAGAACATTTACTTCTGACTGTTACTGTGATATTTTAGGTAAGTTAATCATGTAAAGTGCTTAGAACAGTGCCTGGTACCAGCATCTAGTTAACGAACTTTGCCTACCAACGTAGGCAAATGTTGCACTTCAACAAACACTGTCTTGGATCACCTTTATTTTTCACTGTGGTTCTGAAGTCTTTAAGGAGTTCAGAAAGCAAACTGAGTCCTCACACTTGGAGTAGACCCCTGATGCCTCTGGCTCAGATTTTTCCTTCTATAAAATTATTATAGTACTATCTCCTTCTAGGTACTTCCTAAAAATTGGTAAGGTCTAGGATGGGTAATGGGTTTGTATTTGAATAGTTTTAAATCCGCCAACACTTGACAGTACAAGATCCTATTGTTAACTGGCGACCTGTGATTCTTTATCCTGAGCAGAGGATCAATGTAAGAACCAAATGTCGGTTGGTGACTCTCCACTGCTTAAGGAAAACCACAAGGGAAAAGAAAGCCATTTCTCTCACTATGGCTTTTCTGCCAACAACATTGAAGAAAATGAAACATGACGTGAATTCCATATGTCCAAATATATTACTATTCCATTTGGTTGTAAAAATATGTCTCTCTGGCCTACCATATTTTTTTTTAACATCTTTATTGGCGTATAATTGCTTTATGATGTTGTGTTAGTTTCTGCTGTATAACAGAGTGAATCAGCTATACATATACATATATCCCCATATCCCCTCCCTCTTGCGTCTCCCTCCCACCCTCCCTATCCCACCCCTCTAGGTGGTCACAAAGCACCAAGCTGATCTCCCTGTGCTATGCGGCTGCTTCCCACTAGCTATCTATTTTACATTTGGTAGTGTATATATGTCAATGCCACTCTCTCACTTCGTCCCAGCTTACCCTTCCCCCTCCCCGTGTCCTCAAGTCCATTCTCTATGTCTGAGTCTTTATTCCTGTCCTGCCTCTAGGTTCATCAGAACCATTTTTTTTTTAGATTCTATATATATGTGTTAGCATACGGTATTTGTTTTTCTCTTTCTGACTTACTTCACTCTGTATGACAGACTCTAGGTCCATCCCCCTCACTACAAATAACTCAATTTCGTTTCTTTTTATGGTTGAGTCATATTCCATTGTATAAGTGTGCTACATCTTCTTTATCCATTCATCTGTCGATGGACACTTAGGTTGCTTCCATGTCCTGGCTATTGTAAATAGTGCTGCAGTGAACATTGTGGTACCTGACTCTTTTTGTTTTTGTTTTTGTTTTGTTTTTTTAAATTATTTATTTATTATTTATTTATGGCTGTGTTGGGTCTTCGTTTCTGTGCGAGGGCTTTCTCTAGTTGTGGCGAGCGGGGGCCACTCTTCATCGCGGTGCGCGGGCCTCTCACCGTCGCGGCCTCTCTTGTTGTGGAGCCCAGGCTCCAGACGCGCAGGCTCAGTAGTTGTGGCTCACGGGCCTAGTTGCTCCGCGGCATGTGGGATCTTCCCAGACCAGGGCTCGAACCCGTGTCCCCTGAATTGGCAGGCAGATTCTCAACCACTGCGCCACCAGGGAAGCCCCCTGACTCTTTTTGAATTATGGTTTTCTCAGGGTATTTTGGCCTACCATAGTTGAAACCCAAATCATTTATATCTCAGCCTCAAATCCTTCCTCTAAATCTTCACAGACATGCAACATGATGACATCCAAAATAAGCATGATTGATTGAAAAATGTGAGATTTCTGTCTAAAAAGAAGCTCCACGAGGATAAGGGGGCCTCTGTGCTCAGAGATTGGAAGTAAAATATGCAGACGGGGTTAGTGTGGCAAATAGATCCCAGCCTTAGGATGTATCGGGAGAAACTCAAGGGGACAAAGCAAATGTTTAAATTACTCAAGTAGAATTATTGTGTGTTTAAGTATTATGTCTCAGATGAGAAAGGTTTTGTAAATCACAGTGAACTGGTAATTACGCTCTCAGATACACTACAGCCAGTTTTAATAGGCCACGGAGAGCCCCTGTACCTTTCAGCTTGAAGGCACTCAGGTTTCCTCTGGATAACAGACAAGTTCTTGTGTCAGAGCTGTAAGCACGTGGACAAATCGAAAATAAGGCAGCAAAAAGGGATGATAAGGAGGGAAGCCAAGGGCAGGGCATGTTGTTTTATCCAACATTGATTTTGTGTGGTTTGGAAAGAGATGATCCCAAGTCAAGAGAACATGTATGGTTTGGTTTCACTTTGTCTGTTACCCAGCTGACTACCTCTGGGACAAGAATTCCCTCTTCAGAGATTACCTACTTCTCCAGAATCCATTTATAGGTTTCCAGGAGTGAATAGACCATGGTTGTGATTATGGTCTGTCTGTTGCTAACAATATTTGGTAATTTTTTTAGATAGGAAAGTCATAGTATACAGTATATGCTGCTAAATTAAAACCCATCCACTGAATTTGACATCGTGCTGGGCTTTGGCTCATATTCGGGGTGTGTAACACGCTCCTGCAGTACCTGTTTCGGAAACCAAATCGATCTTATAGACCTAGGTCAGATGATTAACTAGGATGAGAGTATCTTTCAGTCTTACTGCATCATCTTTTCACCAGTTTCCTTTCTGAGATGACCTCCTCCTTTGCTCCGCCCACCCTGCCAAGGCCTGGGCAGGTGAGACAGTGAAGGATTCTCTGCAGGCACCAGGTTCTTGACTGATTCTGGTTCTTCAGAGACACCCTCACCACCTTGCTAATAAAATTCCTGTTTTGCTTAACTTAGGCAAAGTCTATTTCTGTCTCTTGTACCCAAACGAGCCCATCTAATATGATACTAACCAAAATGTCGTATGTATACATACATATATAATATACATTACTAAATATATTACATAATATATAATATACATTACTAAATATACCATATATGTGTGTGTGTGTGTGTGTGTGTGTGTGTGTGTGTGTGTATAGTTGAGGACTTACCATGCTAGGCACCATTCTAAGCTCTTAACATGTAGTAAGTCATTTATATTTACAAGTTTACAGAGGTACCCCTTCTCTGCCCACTCTTCTGTACTTCCATTTTCATTCCCTGCTTTTTTTTTTTTTTTTTCTGTTTTTCAGTGTACTTCTGTCTTTCCAACATACCTTATCATGTTCTTATTAGGTGTATTGTGTATCGGTGTCCCCCACCCCCACTGAAATGTAAGCTCACCGATGTGTTTCAAGTGCCCAGGACAGTCTCTGACGTATGGCAGGGGCTCAGTAAATATGTGTTTAATTAATTAAATAATTAATTAATGAGCTCATGCTACTGTTTGGTTTATTATGAATATTCTTTTCAGTCCTTAACCTCCTCCCGCCTACCTTGCAGGACCTGCTTAAGTACAATGTTTGTTCTCCTCCGTAAAGCTTTTTTTTTTTTTTTTTCTCCGTAAAGCTTTTTAAGTTTGGGCTAGATGTTCACATCTGTGCTCTGGCCCAGCAACAGGGGACTAGATCAGATGACCTCTTGAGAGCTGTCTGGCCCTTGACAATCGAACTCAATTCCACTTAAATGTTCTAAAAGTAAGTTGTGGAGAAATTCTTTTCCTCCTCCTCTCCCTGATTGGAGTGCACATTTATCTAATTATTTTCTTGGTAGCTTGACCTAGCTTTAAAGGAGTCCCATGTCAGCTCTCCTGCATTTTCTCTAAGCACTCGATTTTATAAAACTAAGAGACCAAAGACTCAGCTCTCTAGGGAATTAAATTGCATTCAAATAAGATTAAGGATTTTTGACTCACAAAAGCAAGGACAATCAGAGGCTAACTAAAATGGGCAATTGTTCAGCAAACTAATCCAGACATGTTATTCACAAAGGGAATCTCACAATTGGCCAGGGAAGAAAAATTCCCTGTGAAGGATTGGGTGGGCTGCACTGAGTTAGGGGAACCTTCTTCCTTCTAAGGCTTAAAGCCCAGCCACTCACTTCCTAGATTGTGAATATGTTTATTTTCTAAATTTAGTCGATTGTGGCCCAATATCCTCCCATTGAACAGGATTAGATTAGAGCCTGAGAGAGAGCCTTAAGATTAGATCTTGAAAGCCAGGCACGATGGTTTGTTCCTCTAAGGAAGCAATGGATTGGTGACGTGGTGTCAGGAGTGGAGAAAGAGTGCTGATGTTGATCTAAGGAAGTTTGTCTGTCACCCCTAGGTTTAGAACATGGGTCCTTAACCACTTGTGGGCCATGGACTCCTTATCAGAATGTTTTTAAATGTGTAAAAAGGAGCATAAGATTGCAAAGCAAACTATAATTATATTGAAATGCGTTTGTCAAAATATTTTTTTCAAAACAGATCAGTAATACATGTATTTATTAACACATTAAATATCAGGGCTGCGGTAGGCCTGATAATTACTGTAATTTTAAAGTGGTGATGAGTTTAAATGATAGTGTGAAGTATCTCAACAGCTTTAATGTGATATGAAAATATATACAATTTATATAAGTGATAAAGTCACAGGTACAGGTAATAATTCTGTGGTTGATTCTTTGCAATCATAATGGAAGGAAATGCTGAATTTCAGTTAGAGGTTAATGAAAATAGTGATGTAATTTCATGGATGCCCCCTAATGTCTACCCCAGGTTAAGAACTCCTGGCATCGAGATTGAAGTGAAACAGTCCATGAAGCTCCACTATTGAATATTGTACCCAACTTCATGGTGGGATGCCTACATTTGCCGACATTTGTTCCAACTATTACCCAGCCCCCTAAGAAAGTGTTCTTGCTGGCTCACATCAACAATGAGAAAGATTAAAACAATGGAAACATATCAGTATCTGCCACATGTATTTTGTCTTTTTACGAATTTATTTATTTTTGGCTGTGTTGGGTCATCGTTGCTGTGCGCGGGCTTTCTCTAGTTGCGGCGAGCGGGGGCTACTCTTCATCGCGGTGCGCGGGCTTCTCATTACGGTGGCTTGTCTTGTTGCAGAGTATGGGCTCTGGGCTTGTGGTCTTCGGTAGTTGTGGCACACGGGCTCAGTAGTTGTGGCTTGCGGACCGTAGAGCACAGGCTCTGTAGTTGTGGCGCACGGGCTTAGTTGCTCCGCAGCATGTGGGATCTTCCCAGAGCAGGGCTCAAACCAGTGTCCCCTGCATTGGCAGGTGGATTCTTAACCACTGCGCCACCAGGGAAGTCCCTGCCATGTGTATTTTATGCTTAGTGAAAAGGCCTCTTGACACTGCTGGGCAAGAGCCCCAGCTTGCCATAACAGAGTATTAGAACTCTGGCATTAGGGTGACCAACTTGTTCCACTTTGATCAGGACTGTCCGTGTTTTAAAATAAAAAGTCCCAGGCTGTAGGAATCCCTCAGTCCCTGGTAAACCTGGATGGTTGGTAGGTGCTTTGGAGTCAGAAAGAACACTGATTTTGATCAACTTATTTGTCTCTGAGCCTTAGCGTCTTCGTCTCCAAATGAGAATGAGAATGTCTTTTCCACAAGTTTGTAATAAGGGTTAAATGAGTTTATGCATAGAAAAAGCTTAGTCACGTTATAAGCACTCAAAAACCAGTGACTATTATTATTATTGCCACTGCTGCTATTTTAACATTAACTCCCTTCCCCCTACCTGACTCCATCCTCCAGAAAGAATCTCATCTTCCTCTCTGCCTTTGTACGTTGTAAACAGTCCTCAGGCCACTCCTGAACTCTACTTTTTCATGAAGAATTAATTTGCTAACATCACATGCAGCGATGAAATAGTACATTAGGTTGAACTGTATGAAAGTGACAGTTTTATGAGTCAAAAACAGTCAAATACTGATAATGTCATACAGTTCAACCTAATGTGTGTACATACCAGGCCCAGGGTGTATCTTACAGGAGGCTGTCATTTAATAAATGTTGTCCTTTCTTCCTTAATGACTCTGATATTCATAGGCATCTTGTTAATTCATCCTCCTGTAATCATCCTAGGTTTTCAAAGAGATTTCATGTCATTATATTCTTTTAAATTAAGGTAATCTATTAAAAGCTTAAGTGAAATGATTTTCTAACCTTTCCTAAACTGCGTGTAAAAAATTCACAAATCAGAAGAAAAATTCTTTAGTTTTGGAACTATGTGTTTGCTCTAGAAACAGTTGCTATTGTGTATCCCTTGCTTTTTTGGCAATGAATAATATACCGCCTTGCCTTCTTCTTTATCTTATGTGCATGTGTCTTGGGCCTAATCTTGACCATGTTATATTCCACTATATCTTTTACAATACCCAGTGTTAGAAAGAAACACATTAATCGTGGATAATTGAAAAGGGGATTTTAAATGCCATAGAAACCAAATGGGAAGTTTACATCAGTAAGGTTTCAGGCTCAAAGGAACATCATTAAAGAGAAGGGCCCCAACTAAATCTCTGGAGCAGCTCTGACCAGGATGGTAACCCCTAGCCTCATGTGGTTATTGAGAGCTTGAAATGTGGCTGGGCCAGATTAAGATGTGATGTAAATATGAAATACATACTATACCCCAAAGACTTAGGAATAAATAAAGGACATAAAATATGTTCTTAATAATTTTACGTGTTGAAATGATAGCAAGTCGGATGTATTGGGTTAAATCAAAAATGTAATTAAAATTAACTTCACTTTTGACTTTTTTAATGTGGCTCTAGAACAGTGGTCCCCAACCTTTTTGGCACCAGGGACCAGTTTCGTGGAAGACAGTTTATCCACAGCGGGGGGTGGGGGGGAGAGGAGAATTCAGGCGGTAATGCGAGCGACGGGGAGCAATGGGGAGCGCGGATGAAGCTTTGCTCGCTTGCCCGCCGCTCCCCTCCTGCTGTGCGGCCCGGTTCCTAACAGGCCATGGACCTGTAGCGGCCTGTTAGGAAATCACCCAGATGCCTGTCCAGAGATGAGTGGATAAATAAAATGTGATATATACATGCAACGGAATATTATTCAGCCTTAAAAGGAAGGAAATTCTGATACATGCAGCAACATGGATGAGGCTTTGAAAACATGCTAAGTAAAATAAGTCAGACATCAAAGGACAAATATTATATGATTCCATTTACATGAAGTACCTAGAATAAGCAAATTCGTAGAGACAGAATAGAAATAGAGGTAACCATGGGCTGGGGGTAGGGGGTATTTTAGTATTTAAAGGGTAAGGAGTTTCTCTTGTGGGTGATGAAAAAGTTCTGGAGATGGATAGTGGTGATGGTGAATGTACTTAATGCCAATGAATTATACCAATTATAAAATGATAAATTTTACGTATATTTTACCACAATTTTTCAGAGTTCTCAGGTGGCTTACGTTACATTTCTTTTGGATAGAGTTTAGAGTTTAAACTGGCTCTAGAGTTTAATGAAGAGCCAGGCAAACTTGGCCTTCTATCTGCAATACTCGCAGAGTTTGAGAGCTCAGCCTTTGGAGTCAGACGTTAGGATTCAAGTTCCAGAACCTGCCCCTGACCAGCTAAGAAACCTTGGGCCATCCCAGCATCACTCACCACCTCAGTTTCCTCATCTGCAAAATGGGGGTTATAAAATGTACCATATAGGGTTGCTGTAAGTCTAAAAGATAATATATATACATTGAGTAATATAAACATAAGAGGCAATACTGAATGAATGGTACACATTGTCACTATAGATGGAAGCAGGATCTTCCATTTTTATTGATACCTAGCAATTTTGGTAACATCTGAGGAATAATCCAAAAGGCTCAACAGAATTCCACTTACCCGAGTGAAGCCTAGTCAGTAAATGTGATCCCCTTTTCTGGGACTGTGGGAAAAGAGCTCAGTTCTACTCTAAAGAAAGAGTTCATTTAGAACGTCTCTTATATTTTTGTCTATAAGTGTATCACCTCATAACGTATAATATGCATTCCTAAAACATCTCCTGTTGGGCGAAAGTATGCACTGAAAACAACTAAGACTATGGAGCAAATAATGTTAGGGGCAGACCACCTCAAAATCTACACAGTTTTGCAACCAGAGCACTAACAAAAACAACGGGTCCACTGGGAAATAACTTAGCCAGCCAAGGCGGGTGATCCAGCTTGGCTGGAGGTGGCCACAGTGGATCTGAAAAATGCACACTCACACACTTGCACACCTGCACAAGGAAAGTGGAAATGCTTGGCAGTGCCTTAGCTGGAGCAGGGCTGGCAGGCACAGAGATAATGTGGATGGAAGTGGATCCCTGCCATTAAGGGAGGAAGTACAACCTCCCCTGAGCTAAGAGCTGAGTAAGGCTGGGGGGTGCCCATGGCTGGAGAAGGAGCCCAGGTGTGGGGCTTATATTAAAATATTCTTTAAAAACAAGTGAAAGGTTCGCTGCTGCCAATACAGCAGGCCAAGTTGAGGACATTTTCCTTTCCTGCTAAAGGTTTTCATTGGACTCCTGCTAACCCAGTTCCCCTTGCCTAGGCAAAAAAGAAAATCACATATGAACCAGTATGTCTTCTGCTATTACGTAGGTAGCTGTCCCCTCTTACAATAGCATATGACCTAACTCATATTTCGGAGTCATACACGTCTGTATTTTCTTTGTGCCAGGGACAGGGCTGTATACATTGTCCTGTTTGAGATTCAGCTGGCATAATTACATCCATTATAAAGTTGATTCCCTTGCTCAAAGATCCCCGGCAAGTATGTAGCACTAGGATTTACATTAAGTGTACTTATCTCAAAGCTCATCCTCTTAACTACTACACTCTGTTGCCTCATCATTTTAGGCCATTTAGGTGATGACAGATGTGACCAGATACTTCAGCAGATTTTAGGCTTAGCCTTGCCTAAGCTCACCCCTCAACATACTTCCCTTCCTCTTTCTGAAATCACCTGGTGTAGTACTAGCGAAGAGAGAAGAAATGATTCAGGCATATTGCTTCTCAAAAGTACTTGGGGGAAGTGGCAGGTATAATGTCATCATCTAAGATCTCTACCTCTGAGGCTATAATTGTGAGTTTATCTTCTGTCCGGTATGAAAATGAAAATCATTAGGCTGTAAGTTTTCTGTGTTCTACTAAGGTTTCAAATGGTGAGCTCAGTGAAAGAGTGTCCAAGCGGAACTGGGTATGCCCCAATGGCCAGATCAAATACTGTTAGGATTCATAATATGGAAACCAATCTTGAAAGCTAGCACAGACTCTGATGGAAGAGATTCTTGGATGAAATTCAGAACTTGCTTCCCCTCGTGGGATATTCAGTTAATAAATACAGAGCGGCCATACTGGTTATTAAGATATTAGGTATTTCTGTAGTGGCGGGTAAACAGTCACTGCCTGAACCCTCCACATGCCTCTCTTTACTACCTTAGCTTCCCTTCCTCTCATCCTGGGTCCCTACAAGCCTCCTTATTCCAGAAACTAAATGCCTAGCTTCCTGAGGGAGCTCTGGTTCTTTAGGTAGCATCCGTTCTCACTGGCCAACGCCTAACCATACTGCTTCTTAAATATCTCCACATTCTATAGCTAAAGAATTAGCTTAATTCCTGAGATCTCGGTTGCCCATCTTTATATTGATGGGATAGGAAGTATAGATGGAAATGAGGAATTGGAAAATAACCTGACCTTGCTGAATGATTCATCTATTATTTGAGTGTAAGAATGTTTTTTTAAAGAGTTTGAATTCGTTTATAGAAAGTCTCTAAATCAGGAGTTGCAAACTCCTGTGGATTGGCCAAATTTGGACTGCAGGTGGGTTTTTTTTGAATGGCCAGGAATGTTTAAAAATATTAAATTCAAAGATTAAGCCAAAAAAAAGGGTTCATCCCAGCTACCCTCTTGTCCTACTGTTCAATTGTACATTTAAAATCCCATCCTGTTCCCTGAAAGCATTCAAATTTGAAACCCCTGTTCTAAATTCATACAGCACCATCTCCATTCTATTAGTATTTAGTCATCATCCCATCATACAGTCTGTAACTTGAGGTGTAATGTTTCTATTTTGTTTAAGAAATGGATGCAAAGCTACATTCAGAGGTAGCCAATTAAGATTAATTAAACATTTCACCAGACTTAACAGGTCTAATTAGATTTGATACATCTCTAATTTTATTACCAATGAGCATATCTGGATGACTAAATTATATCTTCTTAACTTCATGGGAGATAAATCCTCATCTCTTACCCCTGGGCTTTTTTCCTCCCTGTAAGGGATGTGATGGTGAGTCATCATGCATGTTCTCCCTGCCTCCTGATGCCATTAAGTAAAGCCCATCTGAGAGCTGAGGATGGAATCTGGGGCTCTGGGGCAGTTTCTGGCTTTGGGCCATCTCCCTGAATTATTCATGTGGAGCTAGGGAGGGTAAGTGTCCAGCCACAAAGATCCAGCACCAATGCCAAGGGGGAGACGCTGGTCTAAAATAATTGAGAAAACGACCACTGGCGCCACTGACTTGGAAGCTCCAAGAAGAACCACATGACTTCAGCTCAGGTCCAGGTGCCCCTTGACCCACCCCCTCAGCACTCTTGTGTTAACTGTGAAAGGAGCTCTGAGGCGCCAAGATGTCTCTCTGACCTGGTGTAAACCTGGTCCTTTGAGTTACTCCTCTCAGCAGCCCTGCAAGAGGTTTGGGATTTTTCAGAATAAACAGCAATCCCCAACCTCTAATTTTCCCCTGGCTGCACTCTTGTAATTATCCCATTGGTGCTAAGTTGATTGTATGTTTTTAGTATATTTACTGAGTACCTATTAAGCACAAAGCACTATGAGAGTCCTGGTAGGGGGATGCAGAGGGGAACAGGTTGCAGATCCTGATCTTCAAGCATAATAAGTAAGTTTCGTTTGGAATCAACTTGATGGTTGCTGTTGGAAGTGATGTCTTTTGAAGAATTCTAAGGCTCCAAGGAGAATCAGTGGGAAATAATGCTGTGATCAAGTCATGATGTCTACTCTGGCAGAGCACAGAAGGGTGTCATTCCTGACCAGCAGCCGAATAAGGAAAATAACACTCTTGTCTAGTGGTCCATTGATCTATAATGTCCTACATAACAGACAAAAATAATCACTGCCATATAGTCACTGCCATTTACTCTGTACTGAATACAAGCAAGACATTAGGTAGGTGCTTAATATGCATTTGCTCTCATATTTTAAGAGTATTTGGCATTGTTTCATCTTAATCACTAATGACTACTTTTAGACCTGTGATTTGACCTCTGTGGTCTGTATGGTTATCCCAGCTCTAGAGGCACAAACTCTTACATTTTACAGTGTGGTATAGGAAGAGTGCATTAGCAGTTAGAAGGCTCAGATGCTAGTAAGCCATTTCCCATCTACAGCCCTCATTTTCCAAAGTGTAAAATGTTGGGGACAACGTGATGATTTCTCAGGTCCCTTTCAATTCCACAAGTCCTCTGAGGAAACCTAGCTCACTTCACTGATGTGTGGATGGACTTAAAGTAATTAACAGAAAATGACCCAAACCATATGCATTTTCCTCTTCCATAAACATCCAAGAGGCTTAATTGTTTGCTGTCATCCCAAGAAGGGAAAGGGATGCTGTTGGAGTAACCCCATGCAATCCATCTGGGTTGATTTTGGAGTCTCCTGGGTTTGGGAATGATACGGTCAAGGAAATTGCCTAGGGTACAGTGACCTTAGTACATAAAGTAAAACAAGAGAGTTATTTGTCTCTAGTAGCTGTGACCAGGTCACTGAAGGTATGCAGGGGGAATATGTTCTGATAAAGGCTACAAAATTGTTAACACTTTTAATTATGTTTGGGGCACACAGCATTATAGAACCAGCTGAGTTGGCATTATTGAAAACCTTGTCAGCTGCCATTCAGTGACTCAGCCAGCCAAGGAAGCTCTTGGGAAAGTTTGCTCATTTCTTTATTCAGGTTGTTTGTCCATCCATGTAATTTTAGAAGTATTCTTTCGAAGAATCCAACAGCCGTTAATCCTAACAAACAATAGCTTTTAAATTCCAGACTACCGTTTATCACATAATAGTTAAGGTAGTAGTGGGGACTCTCCTAGTTATATTTTTCCATCCTTTCCAGAATACAGTTTTGAGGAAACACAGAGGTGTTTGAAATATGGAAGCAGGAAGATATAGTCATTTTTCAGATGAATATCCTAGATAGTATTCATTAGTTAAACTATGTTGAGAAACACAGTAAAACTTAAAGACCTAGAGGATGTTATTTATTTTATTTTATATTATTCTATTTTGATACATATTTTTATTTGAGCTTAACTCACAATTCCTTATGTTAAATAGAAAAGGTTTTAAAAGCTACAACATTTTAGGTATAATATTATATTATGTAGGAAGAGGAAATAAATTTGCATCACTACTTATATTCTAACAGTAATAGGAGAGAAAACCCCCAAAACTTGCTTTGGTAAAGTCACACGTTGGTAATTGTGCCAGGGAGTTCATGCTTCAGAATGCCAAGTGTAAGTAGAGGCTGACCTATGATGAAATGTTTAATTTCATACCACAGAACCCAGTGGCATCCCATTAAAGACAGTCCCTTGGTGTTCAGATGTATGAATCAAACATAAGGGTTGTCTTCCCCAAGAAATTTTCTGAAGAAGTAGCGCATGAGGCAGAGAAGCAAGCTTTATTTACCTCCTGTGCACATTCTGCTCAGCTACCCAACCAAGGAGAACCCAGCATAACCATCCAAAGAAAAGCCAAATGGGGAATAGAAAAACCTGAGAAAGAAAAAGCCATCTCTTTCTTTCATAGTATCCTATTCTTTTCTGCTGTCACCCACTTGCCCCATCTTCTGAACCCTCAGCCCCTCGTGAACTATAGAGAGAAGTCAACTGCATGAATATTAAGTGAACGGCCACGAGTCGCTGGATTTGTCAGTCTCTACCCAGTCAAAAATAGGTGTCTCAGTTATCTATTCCTGCATCCAAAGCTTGGTAGCTTAAAAGAACTATCTTATTTGCACCTAATTTGAGGTTAGCCCTTTGGGCTGGGGTCGGCTGGGTGGTTCTTCTGTGGGTCTCATGTGGTATCATGCATGCAGCTGCAGTTAACTAATGGTTCAACTGGAGCTGGAGGTTCTGAGATGGCCTCACTCACGTGTGCAGTATTGGGTGCTGGTTCTAGCTTGGCTCATATGTCTCCAGGATTGCCTGGCCTTTTCCATATGGCAATAGCATTCTGAGAGATAAGCCCCAGTGCCATGGGGTTTTCAAGCTTCTGCTTGCATTACATGTTCTGATGTCCCATTGGCCAAATCCAGTCAAATGTCCAAGCCCGGTCCATGTGGGAGGGGACTGCACAAGGGCATAGATGCAGGAAGGCATGATTCACTGGGGGCCATACCTACCACAGTAATCAAGGGTAAATGGCAGGAAAAAAGCTTGTTCTAATTGACCTGGGTGGCATGGCTCAAGGAACAAAGGAAGCATGCTCTAAGACTTGGGATACTGCCTTTAGTTTGGCTTTAGAAAACAGTAGGTGGAATGATGCAGATTTTTTTTTTTTTCCCAAATGCAGGGAGGTTCTCAGCCCTGCTGTGAAAAACTGGCTTGTTCAAAACTAATTGGGTCTTTCCAAAACATTTACGTACCTAAGCCAACCTAAGGACAAAGAGAGTCCAGGCTCTATTGTCCTTGATTACTCTTTTCTGATGGTCTGAATTCATTTCCAGATATTTCCCAAAGCACCTGTTATATATGGTAAAAGCAAACCAAACAAAATCCCTTGTTTATTCTTGAGCAAATTCATGGAGTGCTCTTGCTGTGTAAGCAGAAAGAAATAAGTCAAATGATTTAGAAGTCAATTATTTAAAGGCATACAGTGGCATCAGTGACCTCTCCTGGAACTTCAAAATGGAGAAATTGCCTTGGTCTACTCGCTAGCTTGAGCAGCCCAACTAGGTAATGGACATTCTAGAACATACTTGCTTTTAAGAGATCTGTCAAATGGACCATCTGTAAGATCAGAGAATCACAAAGTTGGAAAGAATCTCAGAAGTTTCCCTTCGCTAGTCAACTTATGGTCTGAATTATTCAAGACAGATGGACCATCATCCTATTTTAACATCTTATACTGTTGTTTGCCTCTTGCCAAATCCCTCTACCCTGCACACATCCTTTTCTATGATGTAAAAGAAATTGTAATCTCTGACTCGCATGATCCATTTATAAACCTACTTAAGATAAATGGAACTTCAGGATTTGCTAAATCCATACAGGTCTCAGTTGAGAAAGAGAGACAGAGACAGAGATAAAGACAGAGAAACAGAAGAAGGGACGGGTCCATTCATATGTACCATACCTTCCATGATCAAGCTAGTCATTTAATCTAAGATGCATGGACCTCTCCTAAAAATTTCCTCAAGTATATAGTAACATCAGCAACAAGCTACATTGATCGAGTGATTGAGTGCTCATTGTATGCCAAGGAATGGACTGAGTGCCTTGGAATGTCAGCATAGAAACTGTTTCAGGCTGGGTTCACTTTGAACAGTTAGCTCCCCAACAGATGAGGGAAATCTTCAAAGAGAAATCAGAACCAATAAGGCAGCCCTTAGGGACCAGGCCAATGCCAGCCCTATGGTGTTATGGCAAAATGGAAAGCCACGGAAGAGGAAGGAGATTTGCAATGCTCCTTATACTTGTGGAGGTTTTTCCCCCTGAAAAATACCTGAACATACAAACGTTTGCAAACAATTCTAGGAATTCTTACAGAGACCCTGATACCTAATCATAGGCAGCTTGGACTCCTGGATTAAGACAAAAAGAGACGGGAGGAGAAAGAGTCTGATTCTTACTAGAAGTCTTCTTTATCGCAGGCACTTGACATACATATAAACACACCTTCACAGTGGCCATGAAAGGTAGGGCTTGTGGTCCCCATTTAGCACATCCAGAATCTGAGATTCCCTAAAGTTAAACATCCACAAAGATCACATGGCTAGCAAGCACTAGGCAGGCATTCAAAACTGTTTCTTCCTGACTTCCCAGTCTTAACATTTGAGTCAACCACTAGAAAGAGAGAGACAGAGAGCCTAAAACACAACAGGGATGGGCATTTTTATAAGAGATCATTGATATTACAAACTATGTAAATATCTCACAATAGTTACTGTTAAATATACCACAGTTCATCCATACAGTGGAATACTGTGCATCATTAAAAGCCGTATTTTCACAAAGTATGTAATGATTTGAGGACACAATTGCAAGGTCACAGAAGCAGGATTCAAATATGTATATTCATCATAGCCTGTGTGTGTATGTGTGTGTGTGTGCGTACAAACATATACACATTGAGAAAACTTGATGATGGGAAAAGAAGTGATTTTTGTCTTTTTAGTCATACATCTTTGTATTATAATGATTATTTGTTATTTTTATAATCAGGAAATAGTCAATCTTTTTAAAAGTTGAAGTATAGCACTTAGATGTTCAAACTGTCTTCTAAAGCAGAATAAAGGAGCTAGAAGGGATATAGCACAATCCCATTTTTTCCCTTTTTAAAATTTTTTTAATTGAATTTCAAAAATTAATATTATATTACAATATTACATAGTTTCAATATTATATTAGTTTACAATATTATATTAGTTTCAGGTATACATCATAGTGATTCAGTATTTATGAGGATTATACTCCATTATAGGTTATTACAAGATAATGGCTATAATCCCCTGTGGTATATAGTATATCCTTGTTGCTTATCTATTTTCTACATATTAGTTTGTATCTCTTAATCCCATGCCTCTAATTTGTCCCTCCTGCCTTTCCTTTACCCTTTGGTAACCACAAGTTTGTTTTCTATATCTGAGTTTGTTTCTGTTTTGCATATACATTCATTTGTGTGTTTTTTTAGATTCCACATATAATTGATATCATACAGTATTTGTCTCTCTCTGACTGACTTATTTCACTAAGCATAATATTCTCTAGGTCCATCCATGTTGCTGCAAATGGCAGAATTTAATTCTTTTTTTATGGCTGAGTAATATTTCAGTGTGTGTGCGCACGCACGCGCGTGTGTGTGAGTGTGTGTCACATCTTCTTAATCCAGTCATCTGTTGATGGGCACTTGGGCTGCTTCCATGTCTTAGCTATTGTAAATAGTGCTGCTATGACCATTGAGATGCATGTACTGTTTCAAATTAGCGCTTTTGTTTTTTCTGTGTATATATCCAGGAGTGGAATGCTGAATCATATGGTAGTTCTATTTTTAGTTTTTTGAGGACTCCCCATACTGTTTTCCATAGTGGCTGCACCAATTTACATTCCCACTAGCATTGTACAAGCATTCCCTTTTCTCTGCATCCTCTCCAACATTTGTTATTTGTAGACTTTTTGATGATAAGCATTCTGACAGGTGTGAGGTGATATCTCATTGTTGCTTTGATTTGCATTTCTCCAATAATTAGTGATGTTGAGCCTCTTTTCATGTGCCTATTAGCAATCTGTATGTCTTCTTCAGAAAAATGTCTATTCAGATCTTCTGCCCATTTTTTGATTGGGTTGTCAGTTGTGTATTTTTATATTGAGTTGTGTGAGCTGTTTGTATGTTTTGGATATTAACCACTTGTCAGTCGCATCATTTGCAAATATTTTCTCCCATTCCATAGGTTGCCTTTTCATCTTGTCGATGGTTTCCTTTGCTGTGCAAAAGCTTATAAGTTTGTTTAGGTCCCATTTGCTTATTTTTGCTTTTATTTCTTTTGCCTTAGGAGACTGATCCAAAAAATATTGCTACGATTTATGTCAAAGAGTGTTCTGCCTGTGTTCTCTTCTAGGAGTTTTATGGTTTCCATTCTTACATTTAAGTCTTTAAACCATTTTGAGTTACTTTTATATATGGTATGAGGGAATGGTACAATCCCTTTTTAATGGTGGGAAGACTAAGGCCAGATAAGCATAGCCTAAAATTAAGTAGGACTTGCATAATATTGGTGGAGATGTTGTGATTCATAGTATAGTCTTTTATTTTTTCTTTTTACCTGCTTTGTGAAGAAGTACAACCTTACCTGGAAACATTGAAACGATGTTTTTGATCTCTCTGGTTACCATGTATATGTGAATTCTAAAGTAGGGCTCTGATCAGAAAGACAGATTGCCCAGATCCCTGCAAACTCTCTGTCTTCTGTCCCTCAGCACGTCTTGCCAAGGGGACATCTAGTGTTACCCCACCCAGGATTTGAAACCAAGAGAACAGGGATTCCGGCTTGTATTCTGAAAGGCAATTTACTGAAGGCAATTTACTGGCTCCTTCCCTTGGAATCTCCCTCGCATACTCATCTTGTAGAGCCTGAGCCAGATTCAAAGCAAAACACCCCACTTCTCAGCAGAACCCACCAGAGACTTTTTCTGCCAGAGGTTTACAATGGATGGATTTCAGCCTCTGGGGAATATTCAAATATGTGTACAATTGTTTCCCTAATTGCTGTAAATATTTACATTGTCCTTATCAGTAGATTATATATTTATTTAGAACTATCATTTACAGTGCTCTCCCCTAATTGGGAAATGAAACAGCTGTTTGGCACTTAAAAGAACATGTCATGTCCCCTTTGACGGATCACTTAAAGAGGACAGGGATTATAAGTGTTTACTTAAGGATTTCTAAAGGAGGGCTGACCAGATCTAGGCAGAAGGAAAATGATTTCTGAAGAATGTTCTGCCACAGCAGATTATAGAGATATGTGGGGAGGAGTGATGAGTGGAAGAGCAGGTCCTGGGGATTACATGGCATTTGTCATCAATTTTAATGGGACTGGGCAATGGTGTAGTTGGTATTTCAATTTGAATTGTGCGATTTACTTGGTCAGGATCCTTGCTGTTGAGTATGTAATGGTGATTATGTAAGTCTCAGGGTTGCTCCTTGATTTGCTGACTAGTTTGCCAGTGAGCTGCTCAGAGGAAAGCTCTTCAAAACTGTTTATTCCAAAGGGGGAAAAGATACCTCTTTTAAGTTATATTTGCCAATAATTTAAATTATAAAAATGTTTTAAAAAGTCAAGTTTTTAAGATAACTAATTTGTATTATATTATGATCTTGGATGCAAAGGGAAAAGAAAGACTTAACACTAAGTTTTTTTTAAAATTAAACTAGATGTGAAGGCAACATTTCTGCTTGGATTTACCTATAGGAACTATAAAGTGCATGATGAATGTTGGCTTTTTCTGGCATTGCCCACGTAAAAATATATTGCTTATGTATGAAAAAGTGACTATACTGTGTGGGAAAAAACGTAAAGTGAGTTCACCCTAAGTGTAGCTGTGTTAATACAAGAGGAAAGATTGCATTTACTAATGCCATATCTAGTTAACAGGGTGTGAAGTTTAATTTTAAAATCCTATACAGTTTATTGCATACAAATGGGGTCAGTTAAAATAAATTTCTTCAAGCATAGCAGATTTAAATAGATTTATGTCAACATAGCTTTTCAATCCACCAGCATTATCAAATTATTCCATATTATCTTCAAGGGGAAATGGACCCAGTGGTAAACATAGTTTAGCGCTCTACTTTGAAGGGTGGGAGGTAGGGGTCGTGTATGGAGTGCGGAAATAACTCACCACTTTAGTTCATGGTATTAGACATTTTTGAATAATAGCCAAAGAGTTCTTGTCAGTTTCAGGAATTTACTGAGTACACACTTTCACTTTTCAGAAGTGGGCCTGGAGTCAAACTCTTAATAGAATCAAACTCTTAATAGAATGAAATAGCAAGTCAGTGTCAGAGACTCCAGAAATGACTTGAGGGCTCTCTGTAGAATTTCCACATACGAGGAATGTTCAAAAGAGTCAATAAAAGTAAACTATGGAGCCAAACAGTCATGGTGGGAAATGTCCACTTAAAGATTGCCAACAGAAAAGATAAGCATGTGGACCTTCAAATAGTGATCGAGCAATCAGGCATGGGTGAAGGCATAGCAGAGTGGTTCCCAGGGGGCTTCCAAGTCAACAGTTCTGGACCAAAAGCCAGGCTCTTCTTCTTACTTAAGTTGTGACCTGAGACAAATCATGTCGTTTTTCTCAAAGTGATTTATCTCATCTCTGCAGTGAGTACAGTAGCACCAGATGCCTCCTTTGCACAGGTAGCAATTGATACAGCTGTAAATGTTACACTTCTTTCTGTGATCTTTGCTTAATATTCGTCTCCTCTTTTAGACATCAAGTTCCTTTGCTCACCCTTACATTCCCAGCATCAGTCACATGCCTGCCACACAGCAAACATTCCATGATGATTTGTTGAACAAGACCTTATTTCACTGGAAAATTATGGAGAGCATATGAAACAATTTGTGTAGAGTAGTTAGCCTTGTGCCTGCACTAAGTCTTCAGTGCATGGGAGACACCCTTATTATTGTTGTTGTTTGCATTGGATAAATGTCTGTTAAATAAAATATTAAATGCCAGGCTCTTTTAGGATAAAGCTCACCAGGTAACTCAAATCTGAGGGCACTAAGAAACTACATTTTATTAGTTCATTTTGTACTGCCCAAGCCTAAGGAAACCACTAAAATTTGGCTTCTAAGCTGGAAAGGCAATTCATCAATTTACAATAGAAGATATATTATTTTCTAGGGGTCAGGACTTCGTGAAATCAATGTCTTTGGAACACAGAATTAGTTCCAAAAGTTGCTTGTAAGCTCTGAATCAGAACAAAGGGAGCTACCTCTATGGTCTTGTAGGACATGTGGTGTGGGCTGGAGACTTACCCTGATTCCACCATTCTGATACCTTTCTGGTGGCTGGGAAGTTTGTATCCAGCAAGTAAAATGTGTCTGTCTGTCTCTTTCTCTCGCTCTTTCTCTCCCCTTAGAGAATAAAGGATAAATACGACAGTTCTGTCCATCTATGTCTAAAACAATTTTGAAACTGAAAGGAACCTTAGGGAGCGGCTATTTTCCTAAACCCAACACCTATATTATAGATGATAAAAGTGAGTCTTGAAGAGGTGACTTTCCCGAGGAAATACAGCTAGCTAGATAGATGGTAACAAAGCAACGGCCTGACCCTCGTTTCCTAGTGAACTTTTACTCTTTCCAGTTCACGATTCTGCTTTATCTAACATTCCCTAATGTTGTAGTCTGGAAAACAGACCCTCAAACAGTATTCACGTCCTAGTCCCTAGTATCTGTACATGTTGCCTTATGTAAAAAGTAAAAGTGTGAGTAAAAGGTGAAGAATCTTGGGATGAGAGATTATCCTGGATTTATCAGGGTGGGCTCTAAATGCAATCACATGTATATTTATGAGAACTAGGGAAAGGAGGATCAGAAATACACAATGGAAAAGGTGATGTGAAGACCTAGCGGAGAGAGATTTGAAGAAGCTGGCCTAGAAGACTGGAGTGATGCGGCCACAAATCAAAGAATGCTGGCAGATACCTGGAGCTGGAAGAGGCAAGGAATGGATTCTCCCCTAGAGCCTCTGGAGGGAGAAAGCCACTGCCAACACCTTGATTTTGGCCCATTGATACTGATTTAAGACTTCTGGCCTCCAGAACTATGAGAGAATCAGTTTCTGCTGTTCTAAGGCACCAAGTTTGTGGCAATTGGTTACAGCAGCCATGGGAAACTAATATTCCTATGAAAATGGAAGTCATATTTTCCTAGTTAAAAGTTACTGATTTATTTGCTGCCCGACCCGGCTACAACATTAACAACAGTACTGCTTCAGAATTAAAACTTAAGTGAATACCTGCTTTTTAGCAGCATTTAAACCAAATCCTACTGCTTCCCTAGTAGTTTTGAGCAAATAAAATCTGGACTAATGTGATTTCATTGGCAAAAAAAAAAAAATTATAGATTTATGATATGACCACAGGGCAAAATATTTCATACATAGACCATCCTGGAAATTACACACAATTCTTTGTCCAAAATCACCTTTTATAATGTCTCAGAGTTAATTGGACTACAGTTTATTTTTTATTTCACATATATTTTGAAGGGATTCTTGCTGGTAAGATTTTTCTTTAGACGGCTTTAGGAAAGAGCCATCTTTGATAAGATGATAATCTACATACATAGATTATCATTTGGTATCTAACTTTTTCAAAAAACTAATTTCATGATACTGTGTTGATTTTATTAGCTTTAGTTTCAGAGAATGGTATTTTTTAAACTTTCTCCAAAAGCTAGACATACACCATTTGGGAGAACTGCAATCCCTAGATACTCCCCATAGCAATAACATCTCATTGTCTTCCCATGTGTGGATTTATCCATTGTATAATCTTGTCTTCTATGTAATTGGCTGGTATTTTTTTTACCTTAAAGAAAACATCTCTTTTTTAAGCTTAAATCTTCAAAGTGTGCAAGCCAGCACCTGAAAGGACGGGTTAGTATTGGCTGTAGGTTAGTAGGCCACCCCTTAGTTTTATGAGGAAGTACAATTATTTCAGGTAGATGACAGAATAAAAGGGTGCTTATTGTTAAGACCAGGTGTTATTCTAAATAAATGTTAACTAAGAGTAGAATTTTCAATAGCCAACACAGTATTGGTCCAAAAGCTTTTGTGATCATTAATAGACACATATTTCTAGTGACAACTGGGTTCTTACCTTCTGGAGTTGGATTAATTTGTGTATGTGTTTATCAGAAATCCCCAGTTAGTAAATATAGTAACAAAGCCATGGTGACTTTAATTCACTAATAAAAAATTAAATACTGTGACCAAGTATGTATGCTCATCTATCAGATATTTTACTAGAGGAACGAACAGAGAAAAATCTATCATTCACCACTAAAGTAGGAAAAAATGCTCCCAAAGGACTGGGAAGTAAATGACGATCATGAACAGCAAGAATCATCTGTTAGTTGAGCCATAGGACATTGCCATCTTGTAGGTCAGAAAATGGTAGAATGATAGCAGTTTCTTATGATTCAGCTTAGTAGTTTGCTTGGAATTGGTTGGTCCTGAATGGTATAAAAGCGATCCAATTCGAAAGTATGCCATGGACACTTCACTCCTTATGACCTATTTCCCCACTTTGTCCCTTTGAACCAATTTACCTTTCACAGGCCTAACAGAGCTGTTCTTATAGGACTTGGTGTCAAAATTTAAAGACAAAAATGGAGTTTTTCCATTTTCAAAATAGCTGACATTCTACATGGAACAATTTGAGACCCAAAAATGATTAAAAACAGGAAATAAATGCAACTTAGGTATCCTATCTCTCTTCCCCCCACCCCACCCAGGGGTAACAGAATCTTCTGCTGTTTCTTATATCAAGATCATTACCAGATCTTTTTTAATCCATGGACCCCAAATGAAGGAAGCACCACCATGTCTCAGAAGGGAGTACAGGTTTTCCTAAGAAGGTAATTATTTTAAACATGAGCTACATTTAAATAAAATGCCTTCATTCAGCCTGGGGATTTTTCCCCTACTTACAGAGGTAAGAATTTATCTCAGTTGATTTTTAGAAGGACCCTCATCCAGTTAGAGTAATAATGACACCAAGTTTATTCTTGATGTCAGGGCTAGTCAAGGCTCCAAGAGGAAAATAATAGTATAGTCAAATTGGGTAATTTGAGGAGAGATTAACAAAGAAGTAATTAACAAAGGTGTGGATGGAGTGGAGAGGTACCACAGGGGATTATGCCATACTATGGCACTAGTGTTATAGACTGAATGTTTGTCCCCCGCCAAAATTCATATGTTGAAAACCTAATGCCCAATGTGATGATACTTGGAGGTGGAGCCTTTGGGAAGTGATTAGGTCATGAGGGTGGAGCGCTCACCAATGGGATTAATGCCCTTATAAAAGAGGCTCCAGAGAGATGCCTTCCTCCTTCCACCACGTGAGGACATAACAAAAGATGCCCATCTGTGAACCAGGAAACCCTTACCACACACCGAATCTGTCAGCATCTTGATTTTGGACTTCCCTGCCTCCAGAACTATGAGAAATACGTTTCTGTTGTTCATAAGCCACCCAGTCCATAGTATTTTGCTATAGTACCGCAAATGGACTAAGAGAGTAAAGGTCAGGGTGCTGTGCACACTTCTAGGCCTGAAGGGTGGGGGGGGAGAGAAAGGGAGGGAGAGAGAAAAGGAGGTGGGTAGAGAAGCCTATCGTCTGCCAAGAGCCGTGATATCTCTACAGGAAGGAAATCTGGGGAATAAAAACTCCAGTTTACTCTTTTCTCCCTCCATCCCCTGTTGGTCTATTTGTTGAGCCCACCATCCCCTGCATGAAAAGCAGTTAATCCAATCCCTAAATGCCAGCCTCCTAGAGCACTGGCAGAGTGGAGTGGATCTGGGGAGGGAAAAGGAATTATCCAGCACAGTTGCCAGTATTTACACACAGCTCAGTTAGAGCATAGCTTTGATGCTGTGGGTAGCAAGTAAGTGGTTGCTACATACATATTAAAGCAAATCAGTTTCATGTTCTTATTAGAGACAGCGTAGAGAATGGGAAGAGGAACACGGAGAAACATGAAGAAGGGAAGGTCACTAGCATTTATTGAGTGTCTATTATGTCGCAGACACCATTTGGGGTGATTTGCATACATCATCTCAGTTAGTTCTCAGAAGGGCAATATGCCGTAGATATATCACCATCCTACAGATAAAAGCACTGAAGCTAAACAACTCCAGTTACTTCTCCAAAGTCGGAAAGCTAGTAGGTGGCTGAGCTGGGATTCATACCAGGTCTGACTAAATTCAAAGCCTCCGCTGATTTCACCATTGCATGTAATGTGTCCATGCTTGTTTACAGTTTGAGAGCAGAAGCCTTGTATAATACATGAGTCGTCACTAAATACACTATATGTTGATGCCAAGGAAACAATTCAGGCCTCAAGAGTCAGAAATGTCATATTTGTATCAACCTACATGCCCTCAATATGCACTGGTCTACCATCCTCCAAAAGGTACCACCCCCGTACACATTTCACATTGTATTTGCATATTACTCTCTCTGCCTGAAATGTCCTCTCCCAGTCTCCCCCCTCACCCACCATTTTCTCCAGTCAAAATCTTCATATCTTTCAAAGCTCAACACTGAACTTTGTTATTTTTTCTGAAAAACCCAATTCCTAGATCTCTCAGAATTAATGGCTTCTCAACTTTGTTCTCCAAATACCTCATTGAGAATACCTATTACCATTAGGTGTTTATGACTACTGTAATCTGTAATCTGTAATTACAGTAATCTGTGTGTGTTTCTCCTTGTTCCTTCGCCTGTGTAGTAGACATTTGTGGGGTTTGCCTTCACAGCATCTAGTCCCCCTTCTCTGTGTGTTAGTGTCCTGAATTTCCTTTGGGGAATGATCCCTCCCCCACTCTCCATTCCTGTGGTTAGTTTGGAGCCATCTGTATTTCAACTCCAGGATTGCCCATGTGACTCAAGCTTGGCCCATCAGAGTACCACCTCCTCCTGAACTCAGTGATTGGCTTGGGAATGGTCTATGACCAATCACAGCCAATCAAAGCTAATTGCAGGACTTTTGCTAGAATGAGCAAGAAAAAGGAGCTGGGGTGAGGGGGTTGGGGAAGGGGGAGGTTTCTTCTTTTCTTTTTTTTTTAGGTTTGAATCAGACAATATAAAATCTGGAACTACCATTGTAGAGACAGCCTGGTAGTAGTGAAGTAGACTCAAGAAACTGGAGTAAAAAGACGTGAAGAGGCCAAATTCTGATGACGTTGGCTTGAACCACTTGGTTTATTTAGCCACGGCTACTCCAGGCTTTCCAAGTATATGAGCTGATAGGTTAAGTTTTCAGATACTTGCTATCATAAAAATAGCCTAACTCTTAACTCCCTAACAGAGCATCTGGTAGACTGGAAATGCTCAGAAAACATTCATTGAACTAATTAAATGGAATCCTTGCAAACTGTTGTTTGTCCATGTGCCAAAGTCCTAAAACCCAAATCAAGAAGATGATCAGGTCTCACGCTCTTCCCTTTCGTTTTAAGACAGTCCTTGAAATGTGTTTGCTGAAGACAGACAGAACTTTATCTTCTCCTCCAGCACGTGACCCGATCAGAAAGAAGATGCTTTGTGATTGAATAACACATGAGCTAGCAAGGGCCAAGCCTGATGTTTTCAAGGTGTTGAAAACTTATGATGAACCTGTTGATTTTTTCAACCCATTTGCTAAGCTGCTCCTGAGGATCATTTGACAGTTTCTCTGGGGGGGAAATGTTTGGAATACTGTTTCCTACTCTGCAGGAAAAATAAGAATAAGGTTTTGCTTTCTCGTGCCCTGTTGTTTTCCCTTTTCCAAATTCATCTGGCCCTGAGCACTCCCACAACAATAGTAGATACTTTTTGGAGTTTCTGAGCTGCTGACAATCACTCCTTTAGTTTTCATCTGACGCAAAGCAGCAGACTGACAGAAGCCATGCTGGGGAATTTCACAGCCAACTGGGCCAGGAGTGAGAGCCTGAAGTGAACTAGGTCAGTTTTTTCCCAGGGATTTGGAATTAGAGCAGAGAGCTAGAGAATGAAACGGATTCAGTCATCCCATGTGCCTGGAACTACAACACGTGGCCTTGGGAGCTGTGGGTGGGCATCTTTCTTCCTCTGTGTGGAATGAGGAGCAGAGATGAGTCTTCTGGGACCAAAAAAAAAAAAAAAAAAATGAAGCAGATGTGCAGATACAGGCAGAGATGGAGAGAGTGTACTCCTGCTTTCCGCCCTCCCTCAAGTTCGCTCTTCTAGTCTTCTCTCAGCCCTCTCTGCATTCCTGCTCATTATTCCACTGTAGCACCATTACATCTGTATATTAGATCCTCATCTTTTGATTAAGGTAAGCTAATTTGATTTCTGTTCCAAGCAACCCAAACAAACAAAAACAAAACCTCATACATTAGCCAAGAGCTTCTTAAGATGGGGAATTACCTAGGCGAGAAAAACTATCCCAGCTGAGAGAAACAAAACAAAAATCGTCAAGAAGAGTTGGCGACAGTCATTCTGAAATCATTTAAAAGATGTCTCTCAGCTCTGAGAAGAGAAAAATAAAGCTGCTCATTCGGCCAGCTTTGCAGAACTGAAATAGAACGGCCCTGCTCCATGGATTCACGTAGTCACTAAAAGTGAATTCCTTTCTGCAGTCTTCAGCCTGCAGCTGAGCCCTGAAATGTATTCCCAGTTAAAATTCCTCTCCAAGCCCTACCCCATGACTTCATGAAGTTGTCTGCGCACAAGAGCAGCTCTCCAGCCCAGAGATGTAATGTTTGCATCATCGCTGACATGGAGACAAGTGTTTAGATGGTCCATTAAGTAAATGCCCCTTACAAATCTAGGGTACATCTGGTAATTTGATAGCCCTGCCTTGCCTCCATATGGTTGGAAATCCTCAGCTTGACTTATTAAGGAGAAACAGGCACAATTATTATGTCAGGACACATTAATGTGTTTTATTCTGCCATTGCATTTGCTTACTGGCATTTGATGAAGCTAAAGAGATTTTAGGTTATGAAATTTGTGTTTCCTCTTTGTCTTTGTTTCAAAAGTATGTGTGGTATAATGTGGATGAGGAATATCACTTAAGCTTCTGGCCAATTCTCCCCAAACCACAAATGGATTAGCATCTTCTTAAAAAAAAATCTATCCCTGCTCTTTTTATCTTGTCTGTTTTCTGAGCAAAAGAACTATTGAAAACAACAAAATGCCTGTCCCTTTTCATCCTCAAAAAAAAAATGACCTTTCCCTTACTTTAACTGTACAATGATTATCTACATTATTGGACACCCTTTGGAAATATCGGGACAAAAATACAAACAGCATGTTAATGAAATCCGCAGATGATACTCAGTTGGGAAATACTGTTTTCATTATTAGTGACAATGGGTCAGGCAGCCAGACTCAACGACAGCATCTGTGAGAGGGGAAGAAAGCAGTAGAGAAAGTTATATTGGTGAAAAAGGCAAAAGGAGCTAAACACATTGAAATGACTCGAAAACCCAGATGCGGTGTGAGCAGTAGACAGGTGAGCCTTGAATATTCACTTGTCAAGTCAACATGGACACGAGTGGAAGGCCAATTAGAGATCCTTGTACACTGGGGAGTGAGAGCTGGGCTATTTTTAGCTCCATAAGTAGAGGCATTGTGTCTCAAAACAGATAGTCTTTTCTTCCAGAGCTTTAATAAGACTGCACCTGGAGTAGGGTACTCAGTTCTGGAACTGCAACAGAATGATGTTTTAAAAAACTCTTATATGTAATTTTTCAGGCTTTTTTTTTCAAGAAAGAAATACAGCCACCTTAAATTTTTTTTTTTTAGCAATTCCTAACGATATATCAGCTGCTTTTATCGATTTGGATCATCCTTGAGTGTTAGCTAAAGAAATCTGGGTGTACCTAGTAGGCATCCCAAAACTAACATATTCAAACCTGATCTCTGGTCTCCCTACTGCTCCCAGCAAACCTGCCCTTTCCTCTGTCTTCCCTGTCTCAAATATTGGAATTCCATCCTACCAGGTACTTAGGTTTAGAGTGATCCTGAATTCCATTCTTTTTCTCAAACCACACATCACACACCTCAGCAAATCCTGTTGACTCTAGTTTCAAAACAGATCTGGAATCTGCCCATTTGTCACCACATCCATGCTACCCCATAACCCAAGTCACCAGGCTCTCTTGCCATGTTTATTGCAATAATATCCTAAGTAGACTCTCTGTGTCTGTTAAAATGAAGGTCAAATCATGTCACTTCCTTTCCCAAAAGTCTTCAATGGCTTTCCAAGTCAGTGTGTAAAGGCCAACAAGACCCTTTGTGGTCCAGCACCCCTTACCTCTCTGATCTTCTACTCCTGCCCATCTTGTACTCCTGCCTTGCCCACTCAACTCCAGCCACACTGGCCTCCTTGCTGTCCCTATAACATGCCAGGAAGCTTCCTGTGATGTCTTTGCACCTGCTACACCCTCTGTCTGTCATTCTCTTGCCCAGATATCCACATGGACCACTCCCTCAGGGTTTACTCCAAAATTACCTCTGCAATGAAGCCTTTCCTGACTACCCTCATGAAAATGCAGCCCACATTCACATCACATATCCTTACCCCCTCCCTGTTTTATTTCTCTTCATTGTACCTAGTATCAGCTAACATGCTGTATATTTTTATTTGTTTGTTGTTTGTCTCTCCCCTGACGGACACGCCCAAAATACACATTATTGCCATCATTTACTTTCATCTGTTTTATTCCCACACCACAAAGAGTACTGATCCCACAGAAAGGGCTCCATAAATATTTACTGGAAGACAGAACGCAACTTGATGCCTGTTGAAATGTTGGCAGTGCTAACTTTCATAATCAAAATACTTGATCAGAGTCAGTCAATTATAAAAAATATCTAAGTTCAAATCCAAGGAGCGCTTCTAAATCTATAGCAGAGCTAGGTGTGCTTTAAAAATAACTTCCTCTGTCCACACAGTGCATTTAACCTCCACTCAAAGGCTAAATAGCATGTTTTCTAAGCTGCCATCACTTCTAGCTAGAATGCTGCTCTATTATGTTTTTAATCAGTAGGGAATATATTTGCAAAGGCATTAAATAGCTAAGCTGAAGGACTTTAAAAATAAGTCTCAGAAATAAGGAAGGTGATGCTCAGAAAGGTGAATCTAGTGGAAAGAACACTGGCTCTGGAATCAGACAAGAGCTAATACCTACAGGAAGTGTTCTTAGAATGTATCAGTATTAACTTGTTTAGCATTCACAAGGAGCTAGGAACTGTTGTTTTCATTTCCATGACATAGATGGGAAGACTAAGGCAGAGAGTGGGAATAATTTGCCCAAGGTGCTTTATCGCTTATGAGCTAGTGGTGAAGATTTGAACCCAGGAAGATCTGGCCCCAGAGTCCATGTTCTTATGCACTATACCAAGTCTCCTTTGGCCTCGGGACCCCCTTACACTCGTGAAAAATTGTAAGGATCCCAAAAAACTTTGCTCATGTGCATTGTACCTATAGATATTTATTGTATTCAAAATCAAAACTAAGACAATTTTTAAAATATTTCTTCCTTAACTCATTTTAAAATAACATCAACAAACTCATTATATGTTAACATAATATACGTTAAGAGAAATAATTATATTTTTCAAAATAGAAAGCATTTGGCAAGAAGAGTAGCATTGTATGACATTTAATGTCTGACTTAATAGCAGACAGTTTGATGATCACATTTGCTTCTGCCTTTGATCTATTATATGTTGTTTCGATTGAAGTATACAAAGAAAATCCAGCTTTACACAGATACATAATTGGGAAAGAAGGAAATAGTTTAATAGCAGTTTAATTGTAGCTGTTCTTTGATAGTACACAAAACTTGACAAGTACTATGTTCATCAGTTCAGTTGTAATGTGGAATCTGAAACCATATCGATGAACTGTCATACTTTGTTATAGTAAAATCCATGAGTCCATTTTGTATTTTCAATAGTTCTTTTACCCGTGCATGTTTTTTTAACACTATGCATTGGACATTTGGAAGATACTAGTCCACTGAGTTTTACAGATCTTCCAAAATCTTTGTTTTTTAAAGGTTCATTAATATCAGAACTCTCATTTTTTTTTGATAAATTTATTTATTTTATTTATTTATTTTTGGCTGCATTGAGTCTTCGTTGCTGCGCGTGGGCTTTCTCTAGATGCGGCGAGCGGGGGCTACTCTTAGTTGCGGTGTGTGGGCTTCTCGTTGCGGTGGCTTCTCTTGTTGCGGAGCACGGGCTCTAGGCGCGCGGGCTTCAGTAGTTGTGGCATGTGGGCTCAGCAGTTGTGGCACGCAGGATCAGTAGTTGTGGTGCACAGGCTTAATTGCTCCGTGGCATGTGAGATCTTCCTGGACCAGGGCTCAAACTGTGTCCCCTGCATTGGCAGGCAGATTCTTAACCACTGCACCACCAGGGAAGCCCACAACTCTCAGTTTTTTAAAAAAGGGGCTTTAGGAATTGGAAAGCTGACAGGCTAATGGTGGCAGATACAAGTTTTCCAAAATTCTAATTTTTGCCTGAAAGCTCAAAAATGATATTATTGGCAAGAAATACTTTCAGGTTATCATCCCAGAGGCCTTTATGATTATTGACATAGCATATGTTTCTAGGCATTAGCTTCCAGTTACAGTTATGTTTTGATCTTCTGAAACTTTGTTGATTTATGTGTGTTTATCAAACATACTTATATACCTCGAGGGAAAAAGTTACTTCAGCTTATACAATTAACATTGCTAATAAAAAATTAAATATTTGGCTAAGACACCAACAACTTTACTCACCATTGCTTTTGAATCATTAGTGCAAATATCAATACAATATAAAAAGATAGATAACTAATGTCTTTGTATTACGATGCAAAGAGTTTTGACCACTCCCCCTCAAAAGGCGTTAGACCTGATGAAGGTTCCGCAGATCACACTTTGAGAACCGTTGAATGACCTCTCCCATCCCTGCCCTAACTCTTAGAAGTTATGCTGCTTTAACTTCTCCAAGCTTCAGTTTCCGTACATGTAAAATGCAGATATTAATATACAACTCTGATCTGACAAAATTATTTTGAAAATTTGGGATAATCGTATGTTAAGGTCTTGGCAACGTCTCAGGCACACAGTAGGTACTTGAAAAGTGGTAGCTGTCATGACTGTTGCCCAAGCCCATAGCCTGTTATTGGCAAAGCTAGAACCCAATGTCCTATTTTCTGATTCCTGCTCAGAGGTCTCCCTGCGACATCATATCAGCAAGAGCAGAACAGATCCCACTGTGGCTGTTTTTACAAGAAAGAAGAAAGTAGCCAATTCATTTGATTCAGTTGATTCAATGATCTTCCTAGTTAATGTCCTAGGTGATAAATGGAAGCAGTGAAGTGGAGTCGTTGAGACTATGTATGATCTGCACTGGGGTTGTGACTAGCTCTGTACTCGTTGTGTGACCTCTACAAGTTCTCTGAGCCTCAGGCCTCTCTTCTGTGAATCTGGATAATCATAGCACCTACCTTACGAGGTTGCTATGAGAATTAAATGAGATAATGCCCAGAGATAGTAAAGTACCAGCCCAATGTAAGTGTTCAGTAATGGTTAGCTGCTTGCTATTATAATAACGATGACTCTTGTTATTATCTTCATAGCTCAGCTCAATATCACACCCTCAGGGAATCCTTTTCTAACCCTCTAATGAAGACACCCCATTTTAAGATCTCATCACCCCTGCACCTTTCATTGGACTTAATATAGTTGCAGTATTATATTTCAATATGTGATTATCTGATTGTTTGTCATAGGCACTGGGCTCTCAACAAACACAGGGAGAGGGTCTGTTAGGCTCATCATTTTTTCCCCAACACCTGGCGCAGAGCCCAGTGCAGAGCAGTTTTCAATAAATAGTGACTGAAGGAATAAGTGAGAGAATTCATTTACTAGCCTGGCAAATCACGCATATAATCATGTATACGTAATGATAAAACTTCCTCTAGCACGTGTTATTCTAAGTATGATCTGCGGGCCAGGAAAGAAGCCTAATCTGGAAGCTTGTTGGAAATGCAGACTCTCAGGCCTCACCCCAGAGCTACAGAATCTAAAGATGCACTTGAACAGAATCCCCAGGCAATTCATATGCTCATCAAAGCTTTAGAAGTAAAGACCTCTGTCTACTCTTCATCAATCCCTCTCTGTGTGTGTGTGTGTGTGTGTGAGAGAGAGAGAGAGAGAGAGAGGGAGAGAGAGAGGGAGAGAGAGAGAGAGGGGAGAGGAGAAGAAGTGGGGGAGGACGAGAGGGAAGAGGAGAGGAGGAAAGAGAAGAAAAAGGGGAGGGAGGGGATGAAAGAACAGACAGTCACTAAATTTCCTCGGTAAAGCTGTGCTCGCTTCCACAATTCCAGGTCTCATTACATTCCCACTACAAGCATTATTACAAATATTACCATTTCTAAAAAACAGCTGCATTTTCATTTTTTTCAGCCCCAGCCAGGCTGCTCTTATTTCCTATTCATATATGATTTTTTCCAGAAGGCTATTTTGGCCTCAGTTGAATAATTTATTTCAGAGACTTTACATCCTACAATATTCTCTAGAGGAGACAGAAACACCATCTGTGCCCACTTTTGGAAAAACAGCCCCAAACCATGAAGTAGGGGTGTCATTTTAGTTACAGAGTTGCAAAATTTGGATGCCTGCATGTCCACCACAACCTCAGAAAAGAGGAGAGAAAACTACACATCAAAATCCCTTCTCCTATAATAGCACCAAACCAGTCCCACTCCAGCAACCCAAAGAGATTATAAAAATATGCATGGTACCCAGCTGACCCCTGGAAAAATTACAGCCTTGCTTTTTCATGAAAAGGGTATTATTTTTGGAATGTATTCCCATTTTTGAATGGTCAAGCCCATCCATCGTTGGATAATAATGTGCAAGAACTCAAAGAGATTCAGCGAATGGTTCATTTGCCTGTGTTCGTTCCTTTACATTTTGTGGGACCCAATTTCAAAAATTCCCTTTGCTATGGTGTCCTCTGCTCCCAAAGGAGGAAATGGGCCTGGCCAGAAGCAAAACACATTTCACTCAGTTGGGTCCCCCATCCCGTCGGTGCAGTGACCTTGGCAGGACCTGAGTCTGAGAGCTGTTGGTTATCAAATGACATCTGAATTTGCTGCTGCATGCTCTCCTGTAGCTTCTTACCTGCCCAGGACTTTCTTCTGTCTCTCTCCCTTCTGTCTCCTACAGATATATAAGATACACATATACTTTATTTCTCTGCCTCAAGAAATAAAGTAGCTGCTGAATCTATAGACTTAACCCCTAGATTGGGTTATTTGGGTTTAATCCACTAAAGCGTGTGGGTTTATTCATCCCATAAACACTACCAGCGTTTCCTTACAGTGAATGAGATTTAAAGATGTTAAATAATTTGCCCATGGTTACACAGTTAGCACGTTTCAGAGGTGAGACTTTAAGCCTGGGATTTGCGGTCTCATTTGGCATGCAACAATGAGTTGTGTAAATGAGGCAGTGTCCCACTTTTAATGAAGATTTTTATTATTTTATGTTGGCATCACCAGAGCTAACACAGTGATAGCCCTGTGATACTTTGTGTAAAATATTTGCTGAATTAGACATTTTTCTGACCTCTCAGCCTGCTATGGAAAACACATAGGATGATTGTAATATAATATATTAGTGGTTGCCTGAAGTGTTGTCAGAACACTAATAAGGCACTAATAAGGATTCTGCTTGGGTGGAGAAGATGGTGTCAGGGGAGGCTTACAAACAGGAGAGGGTATGTTTCAGAGTGCTTTAAAGAGTGACTAGGAGCCTCCCAAGCTGGAAGGAAAGAAGCATGCCAGATGGAGGGAACAGGAGGACCAAAGACACAGGTATAAAAATATGAAGAATTCTGAAGAAATGATCAGCCTGTATTGGTGGTTCTCAAAATTAAGTGTGCATTGGAATCATCTGGAGGCTTATTAAACCACAGATTGCTGGGCCCAATTCCCAGAGCTTCAGGTTCAGTAGTCCTGGGTCAGACCAAGAGTTTGCGTTTCTACTGAGTTCTCAGGTGATGGTGATCCTTCTTGCCCGAGGACCACACTTTGTCAAGAGCCCTGTTCTACAGAGAAGAGTCATCTGGAAACCCCTACAGCGTGTGTGTATATGAGAGGCGTGCCAAAGCCTGCAAGACTTACACCAAAAGAAAATTCCCGGAAGGGATGAGGATTTCTTCTTTTCCTGCGAGGAGTGGTGATTAAATTTTACTGTTGGTTTTGGGAGCAATTCATGCTGAAGCTGGCCAGTGGGAGGAAAAAGAGAAACCACAACTCAGGACTGAAATGAAGGCACCTGGGATTTTATTGCGTTTCTGCCCCATCGGTGCCCCTATTCACTAGCCAGTGAGGGCCTGCGGCTACAGGAGCTGAAACACACTGGCTCTTTTGAGTTTGTGACCAGTTCACTGGGAAGATGGCGTTTTTCAGAGCTTATCCTCCCGTTTTGGTCCTGTGGCTGCTGACCAGAGGTGAGTTCCTGTGTTTATCTCCAACATGCTCTGTTGACCGCCAATGGCCCTGAGGAGTGGGGTGGGGGAGGGACATGTCGAGATGCTCTCAGATGCAGAGAATGAAAAGGGTTCCGGAATGGCAGGCTCAGCTGGTTGGACTGGGACAGATGACGTCCTTGTGAAATTCTTCCCTCTCCTCCACTTCTAATTCATTACCATGGTTTGCTTGTCTCATTTTCCAACATGGAAGAACGTAGGTTGCATCTGCCGTTCCTCTCCAGTCCCTTCAAATGGGGGGAACAGCTCTGAAAGTCCTGCCTCCATGGCTGGGATTGCTCTCTCTCAGCTCCTGACCTACCAGGACAGATACCAGCTAAATCTGGAGGTCACATTTGTCCAATAATTAGGGAACATGAGACATCTAGCGCCACACCCCTGCTTTTTCTTTTCTTTTTTTTTTTTTTTTTTTTACACTAGGTTGCTTTGCCAGTGGATAGCCAACAGCTTTGTGTATGACAGTCCTACCCAGGGCCCTTCCAAACCCCACCGTTACTGCCAGGATTGGCAGAGAGGAGTCGGAATCCCCAGAGAAAGAGAAAGGAAACAAGATCATATTGTTCAGATTCTATGTTTTAGCTTTGTTTTCAGTTCTCATGCAATTCCCCATTACTCTATTGCAGTCTTCTGGGAAACTTCTAGAAATCGACTTAGTAGTCCACTTAGTTACTGGCCGATGTGGTGCTGGAGAGGCTCACTTTTCATTTCGGAATTTTCATTTTCTTGTTGTTGGCGCCAGGAAGGAGGAGAAAGAGATGTTGGTCTAAAAGACAAATATGACCTGAGACCAGGTGAGCCTGGTATCAGGGGTGGCACTGGAGGCCCGTGCTCCATTTCTTGGGGGGATGGGAGCTTTATTATCGGTGTCATTGATGAGACTCTGGCCTCCTTTCCAGAGATGAAGTCTTTTTGTCATCATGTCTATTGTCCCCCACAAGTGCCCAATTAGGAAAGATCGCCTCAACAGAGGAGGCTGATTAAATTCACAGATTTATTGCAAAACCGCTTGGGGAGTTGTGGAAAATGAATTTCACTGCTGTGCTTCCTTGCGTTAAAAAAGGAAAAAAAAAAATCAAGCTGCAAGCCTGCACCTTGGATTGTCTGTCTGTTACAGATCATAAAACATCCATAACCTTGCACACAGTTTATTCTTCTCCAGAGAGGCTCCAGATGCTTCTTCCAGGCTCCCTAAGGAGGTGATGGCTTCTGTATTCATAGGACACAAGGGAGAATGCTAACCCAGGAGCAGGATAGGGTAGACACAGGCCTGCTGCCCAGGTAGAGGTCAAAAGAGAAAACTTTGCTTTGCAAAGCTTGCAACCAGTTTGAGCAGGCAGTCCTTGTTTTTCGTTGGGTCCCGGGAAAGCTACTGTTAGTAGGCATGATTGAAATGAAATCTGATTTTTCGCAGAAGCGAGGACAGCACAGAGGAGACTTTCCTGACCCCTAACCTGATGCACAAAATGTTACAGAAATAACTATAAGCACTACTTTAAAACTCTTCAGTTTCTAATGAGGATATTTAAGACATACATCCCATCTCCCCACCCACCCAACCCAAGTCTTAGGTTTTACTTATTTAAGGCAACATTTCCCAAATTGTTTTATGCAGAACATAAACTTCACAGGATGCCCTGGAATAAAAGGTTTTATGGCAGCAAAATGGGACCACACTGCATGCTATGCGCCCTTTGATTCATACTCCTTATTAACATATTAAAAATAACAGCTAACTCTTATTGGAAGTCTATCTGAGCCAAGCATTATCAAGCACTTTTATATTTTATCTCAGCAAGTCTTCAAAAAATAATCCTCTGAGGTAGATACTAATTTATCCCACCTACAGATGAGGAAAGTGAGGTTTGGAGTAGTTAAATGTCATGCAGTTAAAGGTAAAACGTAAATGAGGAGCCAGGTTTCAAAGCTACTCTCATTCCCAAGTTTATGCTCTTAACCCCTAAGCTTTATCACTTTCCCACTAACGATATAGATACTTTCTCACATTGCCTTTTTTCATTATTACTTTCTTGCACAATTGAGTCCATTCTTAACTGTATAAGTTGGTCATCTTTTGTGGGTATCTTTAATTTTTTTTTCATGTCATCACACAGAGCCACTTGGTATCATTTTAGATAATATCTTCTCTAACATCAAGCTTTTATGCTCGGGTCTCATTTGGCCTTTGTCTGACTGCTTCATGCATGCTTTAGTGGATTTTCATCTGTATCTTTGACAGTTTATGGATAAACAAAGATGTAAAAGAGACAGGATGTGTCTGAGTTTATTTATCCTGCCTTTGGCAAGGGAGTCTTTGTCTGCAAAATGAAAGTAGTTAAAAAGCAAAAGTAGGATTAAAAAAGGATACCCACAGTATATATGTAGTTAGCTCCTGTGTTGTGTGGGGTTGAGATTTCTTGCACCATTGGGATCTTAATAACTAGGAGATAAGTTACTTGAGGGGTCGGGGAGGGGTGAGGAGAAGGAGAGACAGAGAATGATGCTATACCCTTCAGTTTCACCCTGAAGAAATTGTCCATTAAACCTGGGAACTGGGTTTGTTTGCTAATCACCTTTCCAAAGCATGGCGCTTGCTCAGGAAATGGGCTTTCAGAGAGAAGGGAAGGATGTGAGCTATTAGCAGTGGTCCTATCTCTCAGCAGGGGTAGAGCCAAAAGGCAGTAGGAGTGATGTTCTTGGTTCCATAAGATTGCACAGGGTACCTAATCTGCTCCATCACGCTCAATCCCAATTAAGTTGGCTTCCTCCACTGTGTTCTCTGAGAGTCCACGTGAGATAGGGTTACCCTCCCTTTGCCCCCTTGATCAATCAGAAATGATTTCATGAGCATCTACTCTGTACTCAGCATTTCCTTTATACACAGGCCAGTTGCCTGATGTGGCTTGGCTGATGTTTGAGGAAGTTTTTTGTTGTTGAAACTGTGCTTAACGTTCTCCGTGGATTATCTCCTTCCATATCCAGGACAGTCTTACAAGAAAGAGCCTATTATTAGCTGCGGTTTATGAAAGAAAAAACTGGGGCGGAGAGAGGAGAAATGACTTGTTAAAAGACACACAGCTAGTCAAGGGGCAGAGCAGGGATGCTCACCTCACTTCCTCGAATTCTAAAGCCTGTGCATTTTATGACTATCAAACAGCAGATTAGTGAATGGGAACTCCTCCACTACCGTTCTTCTCATGAACAAAGTGGTTTCTGTGGAGGAAATAAAGAAGAGAAATGCTTGGTTCATGTATTAAAAACGAATGTTATCAGTAATCAGGTGAGCGGGACTTGCGATGCTGCTAGGAAAAAAAAAGTCAGGAAATCATTTATTTTCAGAAAAACACTAATTACAGAGATATAAATTGTTCTGGGTAAAGATGCCAAGAACACCAGTGTTGTCTGCAGCCTAAATAGACCTTCTCTAGTTTGGCTGGGATTGAAATATTAGAATTTGCTCTTCATTCCTCCAGTCTTAAAAAAGGTACTTGAAATTGTTCTGTAATATTTAATTCTTTCAAATAACACATAGAGTCAGCCCACTTTTAAAAACTTTGGTGAGCACCAGTAATCTCTTAGGTTTACAAAAATGCCAGTGAAGGAGGAAGTGAGAGGTGGGGACAACTTTATTCTTCTCGTAGGCTGAAAGCTTTAAATATTAAGCAGAAACTATTTAGCAACAAAAAGAAATGAGCTCTCAAGCCACAAAAAGACATGGAGGAAACTTCAATGCATATTGCTAAGTGAAACAGACCAATATGAAAAGGCCACCTACTGAATGATTCCCACTATATGACATTCTGGAAAAGAAGAAACTATGGAGACAGTAAAAAGATCCGTGGTTGCCAGGGACTGGGGAGAAGAGAGGGTTGAATAGTCAAAGCACAGAGCATTTTTAGGGCAATGAAATGATTCTCTGATACTGTAATGGCAGATACAAGTCATTATGCGTGTCAAAACCCATAGAATATACATTGTAAAGAGTAAACCCTAATGTAAACTATGGCTTTTCGTTAATGATAATGTTGTAATATTGGCTCATCAATTATAGCCAATATACTACACTAACACACTAATGCAAGGTGTGAATAATAGGGGAAACTGGATTGGAGGGGGCAGGGTGAGGGAGTAGATGGGAATTCTACTTTGGATTCATTTTTTTCTATAAACTTAAAACCGCTTTTTTTTAAAAAAAAAAAAAAAAACCTATTTTTTTAAGCAGAAGAGAATCACACTGTTTTTCAGCATCATAGCATCTCTGTAGATGATAGTGCCTTTTGGAGAATAAAATTAATCCCCTCAGTGCATAATACCAACTCAGTGCTCAGATTGTGACAACAGAGGGATATATGAAAGGTCAGTTTAAACATCTCATTGGGTTGGAAAGACAAAGGGGACTTTGTGTCACAGTAGTTCTCGTCCCATGGAACTGTGGAGATGGCAGGAGATAAAACAATACTCTTTATCACCAGCAGATTAACTAGCAAGGACATATATTCTTTCTATTTAGCCTATAGTCTCCTAAGGACAACAGGCCTTTTGTCCTTACACCTGTTGCAGGGGAACAGAGCCCTTGACTGAGACCTAATGGGGTTTATGGGAGGCCATGCAGTTCAGATTTCTTATGTGTGTCTCTGGCAGGACATCCCATTTCATAATATGCCTTCCAGCAAAGGAACTTGGAGACGGAGCCCTCAGCATTCAAAGGGAGAGAAGCAGATCCATGGTCACTTGAGAAGAATGATAGAGTATAGAAATCCATGTTGGAGAGCAATACACGTGTGTGGCATGTTCTCGCTCCCAGCCAGAACGTCCTGTTCTTTCCTGGTCCTCAGCTTCCTACTCAGCACCAGGCACAGGGTGAAGGCTCTACAGAGGTGAGACTTTGCTTGATGAGTGAACCTTCAGGACTTTGCTGAAGAAAGGGAAACAGCAAAATGATTCATCAAAATGAACTCCTGATTTTTTCCAGCTATTTCACTACAGTTTCCAGATAAACGTCTATAGGCACGTGTGTGTGGATGGCTTTCTGCATTCTGAATCCTTGTTTGGAATGGGATCTGTTGGGGTTTTTGACTGCCTTCTTTTGGGAACAACACTCCATTCTTCTTTGGGGCAACCAGCCTTCCACTTATTCTTAGTGTGTGAAGTTTGAGTTGAATATTTCCTCTTGGCTTGAGGAAATGGTCTGTGGCCTGGGCCCAGTCAGTCAGAGGGCTGTTTCCCTTGGCCTCAGTGAATTGAGAGTCAAGATGGACCCCTGAACATCCCACCTGGGATTTTGCTGGCATGATTGGAAAAGAAGTGTTGTTTATCTGCTGGCGTTCGAAATTGGTGAAATGCAAGCCTAGAGGTACTAGTGGACTTAGTTGCCACCACTTGGGAAAAATCTCATTGAAAATAAAGCCGGAATAGAGGAAAACTGAGCTGAAAGATGGAGAGAGAACAATTCTCAGTGAAAATATCTGAGCAACTTGAAGCAGCCAAGCTTGAAGTCAACACATTTCTTGGACCCTTCAATGAAATGGGCTCTAAATTCCCCAGATTTCAACCATCTTATAACGAATTATAATTTATGACTGTATCCATTTGGGAGATGGGAACTTTATTATCAGTACTCTTATACTGAAATTCTGAGTCTTTAGTGCACTTTCATATGTCCATGTCCTTCAGATTAGGATTTAGTAGGAAAATCCTAACTGGGAGATGTACCGTCCAGAGCCTCCACCACTTCCCTCCACCTAATCACACCTCCAGATGGAAAAAGATACCATCTGAAATGAAGAGTCCTTGAAATACCTCTTCCACATCTCAACAAAAGGAAGAATTCTTCTTTGTTGAACATTTCATTTCACATAAACTCTAAATCTTTTCATGGCTTAGCAAAAGTTGGCAGAGTCCTCCTGAACAGATTGAGACATCAGAGACTAGGCCCTTGGCCATGCCTGCAACACATTCTGAAGACATGGCCCGTGTCCCCTCTCCCCCTCACACTCAATGTGCCATTAACACTAGGAGTACAGCTCAAGAGGAAGGTAGCTTGTACTTGAAAAATAACCTTGCAATTCATGGATGGGTTTGAAGGATGAAGAGAAATGCTCTGTAGCCCTTCACCCAACTCTGGCCGTTAATATAATAAAAAAGTAACATCTCTTGCGTGCTTCTGTACCAAGCATAGTTCTAAATTGTCTCCTTGCATTATCCCTTGTAACCCTCACCTACTACAACCCCATGTGATTGATCATACTCCCTTTTTTTTTTTTTTACAGTTTTTTTGTTGTTTTTTTTTTAAAGGAATTCCTTTTTTTTTTTTTTAATTTTATTTATTTATTTATTTTTGGCTGTGTTGGGTCTTCGTTTCTGTGCGTGGGCTTTCTCTAGTTGTGGCAAGTGGGGGCCACTCTTCATTGCGGTGCGCAGGCCTCTCACTATCACGGCCTCTCTTGTTGCGGAGCACAGGCTCCAGATGCGCAGGCTCAGTAGTTGTGGCTCACAGGCCTAGTTGCTCCGCGGCATGTGGGATCTTGCCAGACCAGGGCTCGAACCCGTGTCCCCTGCATTGGCAGGCAGATTCTCAACCACTGCGCCACCAGGGAAGCCCCCATACTACCCTTTTTACATTTGAAGAAATGGGACCGAGAAAACTTATAGAACCTGCCCAGGATCACTGAGCAAGATTCAGACCCAAGTAGCAGGACCCAGGCTTTCAATTACAACACCGTATTTTGTGATAAAGAAGAAAAGCAGTGCCTGGATCATGGCTTTAGAAATTGTGAAAACCAATGTTAGGATCGGAAGGAAGCTATCATGTAGCCCGATAGAAAAACTGAGATTGAAGGAGATAAGCCAATTCCCCAAAGTCACATAGCAGGTTAAAGAACCGGGCACTGAAATCTAGCCCTGATGCCCCAGTTCTGTTGCAGTGCACACCTGTCCTTTGAGGACGTATACACGCTGCACCAAATATCCAGTTACTCACCAGGCACCTATTGTTAAAATTCTAAAATATGTCCAGACCAGTTAGCAAGTTGTACTGTCCTGAGGCTATTTCCCCTCTCCCCTCAGGATTCCTGGACCTCCCCACAATTCAGAAATTAAAGGGCTAATGTCTGTCTCTGTGGCCGGCTTCATTCTCATTAGTCAGTTCCCTCCCTCCGTTAAGTATCTTTAACACGAGCCCTTCGTGAACACAGAAGCCAGCACACAGACTGTTATCCCTCCAGATAATGGGAACTTCTTGGGTGAGTTGCAGGCCACATCTCAGTCATTTGGGGTAACACTGCTATCTCAAATATGAGATAGATGACAGTTAATCGTGCCAAGCGTGCCCAAGACAGCATGAGGGGTCCAGAAAGGAGAAAGCTCAGCCCCAGCATTTGGGGACTCTGTAGAGGTCTTTTCATGCCCTTCCAGGTGTTTGCTAAGACAGATCTTGCCCATAGAGGTGAGGAGTTCAGGGTACCCGAACTGTCAGAGGCAAGAGGAGTCTTGCCCCCTCTCTCACTTTCCTTGTTTCTTTTGGGAATGGCAGAGGCATTCCTCAAGCCACAGCAGCCCCACGGACAACAAATGGGAAATACCAGGAAAGCAGCTTTCGCCAGCTGTGCAGACGGCAGGCCCAGGTTCCTTTTGAAGTCAGTGGGAGGTAACCAGTTACCTTTCTCACTCTTCTCAGCAGCAGCAGAGATGGAGAAAGGAATTGTTAGTGGAAGGGAGGCTCTGAGGCACAGAATGCCCAGCTAGAGTCAACTGATGGTGCGCTGCTAGCCAGCCTGAAAACCATCTAGGTCCCAGCGGCCTGCGCCCATGAGATGGTGGTTTGCAGAGGACTCACTCAGGCCATTGCAATATCCATGCCCCTGTTACGCCTTCCCAGAGATCTATTTCCGTGGTAGCCACAACTTCTTTGTATAATGTTTGAAGCAAGAGATATTACAGTGGCTGATAGCAAATATAGAAAAAACCAGAAAGCTCCCCATCTCTTTCCTTTACATCTGGTGATCTTCTCATTCTCTGGATGTTTGCTTACATGTCATTCCACATTCCAGCCTCTCCCCCAGGACTAAGTTAGCATTCCGCTCGCACCTTATGATTTCCTTGTTGTAGCATTGATTCCATTTAAAATTATTTGCTTAATGCCTGTCTTCCCCATTAGACCCATAAAACCCATGGGGACTGAGATTGCATTATTACTCTTACAGATCCCCAGGACCTAGAAGGATGTTATCTGTAATAGTGAATATTTACTGAATAATGAATGAACACTGCAGGATCTTGACACCAAGTCCTAGCTATTTATGGAGGGTGCCTTTTTTTACTGAAGTATAGTTGATTTACAATGTTGTGTTAATTTGTGCTGTACAGCAAAGTGGTTCAGTTATACATATATATATATATATATATATATATATATATATATATATATATATATATATACACACACATTCTTTTTTAATATTCTTTTCCATTATGGTTTATCATAGGATACTGAATATAGTTCTCTGTGCTATACAGTAGGACCTTGATGTTCATCCATTCCATGCATAATGCTTATATCTGCTGACCTCAGCCTCCCACTCCATCCCTCCCCCAACCCCCTCCCACTTGGCAACTACAAGTCTGTTCTCTATGTCCATGAGTATATTTCTATTTCATAAAAAGGTTCGTTTGTGTCATATTTTAGATGCCACATATAAGTGATATCATATGGTATTTGTCTTTCTCTTTTTGACTTGCTTCACTTAGTATGATAATCTCAGTTGCATCCATGTTGCTGCAAATGGCATTATTTTGTTCTTTTTTGTGCCTGAGTAATATTCCATTGTATATATGTACCACATCTTCTTTATCCATTCATCTGCTGATGGATATTTAGGTTGTTTCTATGTCTTGGCTATTATAAATAGTGAGTGCTGCTATGAACATAGGGGTGCATGTATCTTTTTGGATTAGAGTTCTGTCTGGACATATGCCCAGGAGTGGGATTGCTTCATCATATGGTAACTCTGTTTTTAGTTTTCTAAGCAACCTCCATACTGTTTTCCATAATGGCTGTACCAACTTAGATTCCCACCAACAGTGTAGGAGGGTTCCCTTTTTGGATGGGGCGTCTTAACCACCATTAGAATATGTGGGAAAGGAAGTTAAAAATAAATAAAATCATCCTTGCATACATCAAGTTCTTCAGCTTCACCAATTCGCAAAACACTTTCCAGTTTGTCTTCTCTTCCTGTTTCTTTTTTGGGGGAGGGGGTAAATTATTTTATTGTTTTAATAAACCATGTTCTATTTTAAAGAAAATTTTTAAGAGGAGAGCTTGTAAATGCAGATGCATATAATTAATATAGTATTTTAGAAGTATTCATTATTATTCATTAATCTTTGGGGTAATAAAACCAAAATAAGCGAGTGAACCAAAACTATCAAAAAAGAACAGATTGAACCTTATAAAGGATATTTGATGTGGTCTCAAAGGATTCAGAAATCTGTCTTGTTACTCTCATGATATGTTTGGTTAATGATTGAAGTCCTTAACAGAGTGCTTGCATTAGTATAGCATAAGGAGCATTGGTTTTTCGAGAGCCATTTTTAAAGATTACTTAATCCTGGATAGGTCTGTTTTGGGCATCTCATATCAAATCCAAAGCGAACTTTAAAGTAAAATTGATTTCATTACCTCAGGTAAATTATACATCTCTTGACTTAACATGTAATCTAGTAAAAAATTCTCCCAAGACTATTCTTTTCTTCTCTCTATTTTTTGAAGTCCATTCTCTCCTACCCCATAATTTAAGGAAACCTCCATTTCATGTATTGTAATTGGAGCATAAGTGAATTTTCCTCAAACTGGGGCGTCCACAGACCAGTGGGGGATGGCTTACCTTTTCTTGGGGTTCTGTGAATTCCCTATGAGATGTGTAAAGGGATGAAAGCATACACTGAATCATGCAGATGAACATTTTTAAATGAAATATGGCCACATGATGTCAATATCTGAAGGTTTTCAAATATATTGCAAGTTCTCTCATACTCCTCCCTTCCAAAAGAGGATTCTAATTTTCCTTCCCTTGGATGCAGACAAGACTTAGTGACTTGCTTCTAATGAGCAGAATGAGGTAAGGTGATCTTGCATGACTCCCAAGGCTGGGCTGGAAAAGGCAATATGGCTTCCACCTGGCTCTCTGTCTTGGGGCATGTACCTGGGAAGAAAGTGAGACACCATTTAAGAAATGTGGCTTTCCTAAAGCTGTCACGCCACAGACCCAATGAAGAGATTTCGTAGATGCTGGTAGAGGAGGCCCAGCTGTTTAAGTCTTCCCAGCCCAGCTACTGGGCATGCGAGTGATAAAGACTTCCAGCCTCAGCCACCATCTGACTACAACCTCATGAAAGACCACCCCCGCCCAAGCCAGAACTACCCTGATGGGTTCCTGACCCAAAGAAACCATGAGAGAGAAGTGATGATGCTGTTCTGAGCCACTGAGTTTTGTGGTGTTTGTTAAAAAGCAAAAGATAACTACTACGGTGTCCTTCCTTGCAGTTGGGTTTATGATACATTGGAACCATGTATTTATTAGAGAAGAGAAGAGAGGCAGACTTAATATATGCATGTCAAGTGAGGGGTAAAGTAGTTCAAATAGAGGAAGGTGACAGGAAAATGGCTCATCACCCCCAACTTGATGTTTGAGGAGAGCTGAACTCAAAGGAATCTTTGTTCAGTCAACTCCATACTTGTGTCGCAAGCAGTTACAGGGCTCCAGCAAAACATCAGCAATTCAATTTAACAAATGCAATCAATTTTAATTGTATTGGCTTGGCTTGGCTTTTATTTTTTCCTCTGATTCCACTTAACTATATATCTGCTTATATCTAGGTTTATATGTGTGCATTTAAGTAGCATTATAATAAAATCACTGGAAACACCAGCAAACCACAATTTTTCTTTCGAAGGAATCTTAAATTTGAGAATCAATGAGGGAGGATCATCAGGAAGGCATATGTGTCTATGACACACTAGCATCTCATTCACTCTTGCCAAATGAAGTAATACCTCCCACTATGTACCCTAGAACATTCTTCATAATTGTCCATACATATAATGGTTCAATTTTAAGGTTAGTGTATCTGTCTGTAAGTCTCCCAGTTTAAGTCTTATGTTTGAAACCCATGTTAGTGACAATGATGTCTTCAGTCCTTGTATTCCTAGTACACATGGCCTGACCTTTTTCATCAGCAATCACTTTCTCGTCCTGTTTATCAGTTTCAGCTAGAAAGTGGCCACCTGTCTTTGTAGTGCCCTCGACTTCCCCAACATAAATTTTTGAGTAGGGAACTTAAATGACATTTTAATTCAGACCACTATTAATGTACCTTTCAAATCTATTCATTCATTCATTCTCCTATTATCCTTAAAATATAGAAACAATTTATAACTTAGGTTAATATATTTACATGGGTATTTTTGTCTTACGGGGATGATTGACAGACATAACATAGCTTTCTGTTATAAGCTGTGACACATATCTGAAGTATTTTCATATTTTAAAGCAGTAGATTATTCATTATTATAGTACCAATATCAGTCATCTCTTGCAGTCTTGAAGTATTTGCACAGTACAGTGTTAAACATTTCTTCTATTATTTCATTTAATCCACACAATTTACCTAATGACTTATGTAAAATTGCCGGTTACAGTGGCTTGGAGGGATGGTCATTTGTCCAAAGTTTAACATAACTGGAAATAGAGGAACTAAGATTTGAACCCAGATAAATTTTCCCTTAGCAACTCAGTTTTGTAACTTTTCTAAATTCTTTTGACTGTTTGTACTTTGTTTACCATATTTCAGTAAAGCTAAGTTGTCATCAGTTGTGAGGTGTTCCATTATTTATGAGCCAGTATGACAAAGACTGACACTTAAACTATGACATAGCACTTCAGCACTAGAATTTTTATTTTATAATGATTTGAAAGTGCTCTATTTAATAAACAGACCTAGTTAGACATATGTGTTTTTTTAATTAATTTATTTTTATTTATTTATTATTTTTGGCTGCATTGGGTCTTCGTTGCTGCGCGCGGGCTTTCTCTAGTTGTGGCAAACGGGGGCTACTCTTCATTGCGGTGCGTGGGCTTCTCCTTGCGGTGGCTTCTCTTGTTGCGGAGCATGGGCTCTAGGCGCGCCGGCTTCGGTAGTTGTGGTGCACAGGCTCAGTAGTGGTGGCGCACAGGCTTAGTTGCTCCACGGCATGTGGGATCTTCCCAGACCAGGGCTCGAACCCTTGTCCCCTGCATTGGCCACCAGGGAAGCCCTAGACATACGTTTTTATCAAACGTTACTGTTGTGCATGTATAACATGGAAAGCATAAACAAAACAAATGGGAGGAGGTATTTTCTGGAACTTCCCATTAAGAGTCTGGTTCTTCTGAATCATTTTGCAGATGAGGGTCGTTAGGGACATTCTACAGTGTCATCCTTCATGTCAAGGAGAACATTGATGATGCAGCATTCCTGAAAAGAATGTTCCATTATTGGGTCTGGAATTTTCTTCCAAGCTGCTGTCATCCTTTCCAGAAGTTTTGATATATATTTGCAGGCAAAGTTAATGCCTCTCATTTAAATATTTAAAAATGCACATCATAGAGTCAATGGAATATGATATTATTATGTTTCCTGCAAACCATGTTAAAAAATCAACTATCCACAAATTTAGTATTTTACAGTGTTTTAGTTATACTAGGCATCTAGGTTTAATATCAGACTTTAGCCTGATGTATATTACTATACATTTATGTTGCTTTACTTACATTATGTCCGTTGTTTTGAATGCTTAGAGATACGTCAGATACCAGTTTAAATTCTTTGCATGTGTTAACTCATTAAACCCAAGGAAGCGGTATATTGTCCATTGTATCAATAAAGAAACTAAGATTTAGAGAATTTAAATAATTTATTCAAAGTCACATTGCTTCTTAAATGACAAAGCCAGAGTTTGACTTTAATCTCTGCGACAACAAATTGCATTCTGCTAACTGCTTTGCGATATTACCGTTCACATAAACACACACAGTTGCAATATGAGAATTGGTAACTAATATTAATGATCCTTCTTATGTACTACGTAAATGATTTCTCCTTCCCTTAGCCTTCCCTTTGCTCGCACATGAGTATATAAAGTACCTTACATGTGGATTTTTATTGACTCCTCTCTCCCTGAGGCCAAATATTAACAGTAACCCTTCAGGGACTGATCTGGTGGTAATGGGCCAACATTTCTTACAGCTTGGCAATGCATCACTCCATGGCCATTTTTCTTTAAAGGTTTCGGAGGGAATCGCTATAAAATGACCATACTACTGGCCATGTCACAGAACTGTTTACATAGATATAGGTCCATGCATTCCTCTTTGCCACTGATCAGAAAATTTAATCTTGGCAATCATTCTCTAGGAAATTAATGTTGCTTACATCACATGTTTATGACCCACCATATGAAAAGGAAGGAATATGTGCAGTTGCTTTATGATGTGCCTGAAGCAAAATACTTTATTATTAGGTACTGCCCAGTGGAGCCATGCTTAGGTTTTTATCTTGCTTTTAAAAAGAAGGAAGATAATCACAGAGGAACTCTGACCTCATTTTATAATTGGGGGTCAGTGACACCAATAGTTAGCCACACAAGTAATGAACCCAGGAATGACTTAGAAAATAAAGTGAAGCAGCTTTTGTAATGTTAGGTCATGGATTTGGAAACTTTTATTTAAACATTCTTCCCATGATACTGCATCTTTAACAACTCTGTCCAGGTGTTTGGAAACAAGAAGAGGATTGTCGTGTTTGTGAGCCATGCTTTCTTGAGAAAATGTCAGCTTTATGTGAAAAGGCTTGTGAGACACTGTGAACCAATGCTGAGCCAAATGAGATGCACTGTAAAAGAAGATACCTGTGCTTTCTCCCATTTTCTCAAGTCTTGGCATCTGGTACCACCATCTTCCCAGCTACCTAAAGTCGGAATCATTATTGACTTGCCTCTCTTATTTGGTCCCTGTATCCAATAAATTTCGGAGTCCTCTTATTCTCCCTCCACAGTAACTCCCTAATCTGCCTACTTCTCTCTATCCTGCCATTACTTCCAGTTACCACCATGGCCCACCTGGATAACTGCATCGATCTTTGTAATCTAACTGAGGCTTTCTGCCTCTGATCCTGCTGTTTCTGAAGCCAGAAATCTTCTCATGTGACTTCTCAAACTCTTTGATGACTTCCTGTGGCTCTTGAGATCAGGCCCCACGTCCACTGTTTAGTTCACAAGGCCCTTCATGATGAGGCCCCTGTTGACTTTCCAAGCCCCATCTCTCTCCTTCCCACGGAGGGCCTTGAAAGGGCCTAAAATATCCTGTCCTCTCAAGTCCACAGTTAGATTTTATACCTTCTTAAGATGACTTCCTCCACGCCCAGGCTTGTGTCATACCTCCTGCTCTGTGTCCTTTTACTTCTTTATGATGATCCCATCGCTTAGTTAACTCTATTATAACTACCCACTTGTTTACCTTCTCTACCAACCATGAATTCCTTGCCAGCAGAAACTGTCTCTTGTTCACTGTTGTAAGTCATACCGTATGGAGCACTTGCGGTACAAAGGATGATTTGAAGCAGTACACAGATGCTCTCTTTTAAACTTTTAAAAACTATCCTACATTTTTAATGTTTATATTCTCTTTATAACAAGTAGCTTGTTTTCTTTATCATGAACCTCAAATGCACAGGATTAAATTAACTATAATCTTTATTCTATGACACAGTCATCATTGCTCCTTTCATGACCCATTTATATTTATTTTGCTAGTTATTTTATACCTTAACAAGCATGCCTAAATTCAATGTGCAAAACAGAAGCTAAGATCGTCATAATAGGCAACATCTAGCCATATGGTACATGGGTTCTGTTCTTCTGCATCATTGTACCTGACCCAACATACTGTGATCACCATTCTCTCACTTTCTATTTAAATAGTTCACTTGCCTCTCTATTTCTAAACTTTATTTTTTTTAAATATTATGGAAGGTATTTAATAATTCAATTTTTAAATATATTCTACTTTCCTTTTTAATTAAGTACATGCAATTGCATATCAAAACAGAGCAGAAGAGTATATTTCCTTTTCTTATTGAGATATAATTGACATATAACACTATATTAGTTTCAGGTGTACAACATAATGATTTAATACTTGTATATATTGCGAAATAATCACCACAATAAGTTTAGTTAACATCCATCAGTATACATAGTTGCAAATTTTTTCTTGTGATAAGAATTTTTAATATCTACTCTCTAGCAACTTTCAAATTTGTAATGCAGCATTATTAACTATAACTAGCATACTTTCCATTCCAAACCTTATTTTCTTATGTTAATTGTTTCTAACTTTATAAAAAGCATATCACACTTAAGCAATATTTGGGGCATTCTCCACTTAATATAATGTTGCTGAGAGTCCTCTGTATTATTCTATGCTATTGTAGTTCACTTGGTTTGACTGCTGTATTCCATTGATGACTATATCACAGTTTAAGCATCCACTCACCCCTTGGTGGGCACCTGGGTTGTCACCAGGTTTTTGCCCTTGTGCACAGTGGTGCTCTGAACATTTGAGTACATGCCTCTTGTTGCACATGGGTAAACATTTCACTGTAGGACTGCTGTTAAAGAGAAGGTGAATTCATATCTTTTAGAGTTAATACCAAACTAGATTTAATGAGATGGCACCAACTTACCCTCCTACCCATAATGTATATGAAAACCTATGGATCCACATCCTCTCCATTACTTGGTATTGCCAGCCTTCTTCATTTTGGCCACTCAGCTACCAGGAAAATGGATCTCACGTGATCTTGATTTGTATTTTCCCGATCACTAATAATATTGAACATTTCTTTATGCATCTATTGTACATATGTGTTTCCTCCCTGTGAAATGTTTACTCCTGTTTTCTGCCCATTTTTCTCTTGGATTGTTTATGTTATTCTTACTGGTTTGTAGACATTTTTACATATTTTGATAGCAAGTCTTTAAAGACTACATGTACTTATTGTAGAATATCATATTGAAGTTGGTAACTCATCTTTGTAATATCTTTAAGGTATCCTAACAAAAAAAAAGTTCTTAAGATAACATATGTAAGACATTCAATAATACCGAAGTAGATTTCTAGATAACATGGCAAGGAGTGAAATTACCTGATTTCTTGACTGATGAAGTGGGTTGTGGTGGAGTATAGGTTTTGCCCTGTATTTGAGCTGTTTTTGAACTAGAACCTACTGCTTTCCACACATCCATAAGGTGCTAGGCACATCACAGGCACTCAGCCAGAACTTGCTGGAATGAACTAGAATACCCTGTGGAAAAAGGCACACTAATAAGAACATTTACCCTCCAAGTTGTTTAAACAGATGGCATGTTTTTGAAAGAAGAAAAATTGTAAAAGAAACTAAAGAACAGGACTGATTTCCAGTTGATTTTCATGGTGTTGGGGAAACGTGTTTTTGGCAGACTATTGCATGTGGTTAGGTTGGGCAATTTTCCCCTTTTCTAAGACAGTATTCTGGGGACATGCTGGTATAGGTGTTTTGTACTGACTCATCTAAAAGAGACTTTTGCATATATTGTGAAAATTCTCTTTGGAGTTAAAGAAAGGGAAAAAATAAGAATTAAATACTGCTCCTCTTACAAGTCATCCATGACCTCAAATCCCCCCAAGTGGACCCACCTCTCTCTCCTTCTTCTTCACTCCTTAGTTCTCACTCAGGCACAAAGCAGGACATACCAACACGGACATTCTGATTTGAAATCATAATGTAAAAATTTTTACATTATTTTTATTCTTACATGATTTTTGATCTTTTTTTTTTTTTTTTACCTAAAATATGGAGTCAACCAAACTCTCTGAGACTCTTCCTGTGACTACCCTCTACTCAGTGTTCCTATCTCCCATGAGGGCCAAGGCAGAGGCAGGAATACATTGGGTCTGAGGGATGGGGTGAGGGTATCTTTTATATTTATATAGTATTGTTTCTCAGTATGAAAGTTAAGTAGTATATTTTTAATTTTATAGCATATTATATTTTACAATACAGAAGACTGTATCTCACATATATGTAGTATAAGAAATACTATTACTCATACCCTAAGTACCCATCGCCCAGCTTAAGTAACTGAACTTTACCAGTCTACTGCAACTCCCCATATCAATCCCTCTCTCCTCACTTATTTATTTATTCAAAAGCATTCATTTGAATGATTATTATGTATCATGCACTGTTCTAGGTAATACAAAACAGTAAAATAAAAAACAGACAAGAAGCCCTGACTCCTGGAGCTTACATTTTATAAAAGGAAGCTACCATTTTTAATTTTGGGTTTATCATTCCCTTTTCCATATAAATATATATATCTCCAAACAATATATTAGTTTACTATTATACTGTCTAGTGTCCTTCTATGCCTTGCTTTTTTCGCTTAATGTATTTGTGCGTGAAATGCTAGTTCATCCATTTTCAATATTTCTGGACTTCTGTTATGTAAATACTTCACAGCATATCCATCTTCCTGTTTATGGATATTAGGATTATCTTCAGATTTTTGCTATTACGAACAATGCTGCTATGAAATGGTATCATATGACACATATTCCTGTGTCTGGATTCTTTTGTGTAACAATACATTTGTGAGAGTCATTTCTGTTGTGCATAGCAGTAACTCATTGTTCATTGTTGTATAGTTTGTATGGGTATGTATATACCCAATTTATTTGTAATTATTTCAGCATTTGAGTTATTTCAAGGATTTGTTTAATGCCATGTTTATGTACATGTCTTTTGAAGCATGTGTTGTGTTGGGTATTGCTGGGTCTTAAGATATATGTAAGTCCAATTATAGTAGATACAGTCAAATAATTATCCAAAGGGATAATACAGTTTGCTCTCCCACAGCCATTCTGCTGGCTGTGTATCAAATTGTGCTTTTAATTTCCATTTACTTGATGATTAATGAAGGTGAGCACTCTGTAAAAGTTCATTTGTTGTTTAATATCATATTTTATAGAGTACCAGTTCAACACTTTCACCCACTTTATTCTGTTGAGTTGTCTGGCCTTTTTTTATTGATTTGAGAAAATATATACAGGAGTATTCCTGAACACATAAAGGATAGAACCAATGGCAAATAGAAGAGGTAATAATAGGCACATTTGTCTTATTATCATTCTGAGGTAAAATTCAGTATTTCACTTAAATATGACATTATTATAGGTTTCAAAAATTGATTTATCAGAATAAGGAAGTTCCCTTTCATTATAAAATATAGTTTGCTATATTTTATCATGAAAGCAAGTAGAATTTATTAAGTGCCTTTTCTGCAACTATTGAGATAATTATGTGCATTTTCTCCTTCATGCTATTGACATGTTGATTTGTATTGATTGATTTTTTAATGTTAACCCAGCCATGCATTCCTAGAGTAAATTCGGTTTTTTGTAGTGTAGTATCCTTTTCGAATATTGCTGGATTCAGAATTCTAATACTTTGCTTAGAATTTTAAAAATCTATTTTCATGGGAAAGGTTTACTTTCTTGGAACATCCTTGTCAGCTTTTGGTATTAAGGTTATGCTAGCCTCAAAATCACATTGGAGAATAATAGCTCTTCATTCTTCTGACCTCTCTCTCCCTTTCCTAATTCTCTCTTCACCTGTATCTAACTTCTATTAAACCCATTGGTTGGGTACTTAATTTCACTTTTTACATTTTTTAAATTCTCAACTTTCCACTTGAGCCCGTTGTATAATATCCAGTTTTCCACCAGAATTCTCTATTTTGTTAATTAATGTTTTAACCTATTTACCCTGATTATTTTAATATCCATGTGTGATAACAAATATATCTGGATATCCTGTGGGTCTGTTTTTAATATTTATTCTTTTCTCTTGGTTATTAGTCAAGTCGCATCTTTTTGGGTGTTTTGCTATTTTTGTTTGAGTGCTGAACATTGACTTTGAAAAACTGTAGAAATAATTTGAGACTCTGAACTGTTCATTTCATAACAGCAAATTCCATTAAGGAGAAATATAGTTCAGATTTCAGGCCTACTTCCTTGGGATTTCACTCTCTCTCCAGTTGTAGAATTGCAAGTTCTTACTGTATTGATATTGTCTTGTCAATGTTTTCAAATATATTTTTAAAAAATATTTTGTTGAGCTTGTCTAGTTATTCTCAGAGGGGGAATTTGTCTAAAATTAGTATGCTATTGCCAGAAGGGACACCAATTATGTTATTGGATTTTAATTTGTGTTTTCCATAGTTCAAAACAGTTGAGCCTTTTTAAATAAGCTTATCAGCCACTAGTGTTTTCACTTATGCACGTTTCTATTTACTTATTCATTTTTTTATTGATCCATAGAAATTATATTATCATATGGGTTTTTATTCTCATTATGTGTATTTTAAATTCTTTCTCTCTAGTTACAGTTTTTTTTTATTCTTTATTTATTTGTTTTGATGAACTTAAGTATTTTTTAATGTAGTTATATTCATCAGTCTTTTCTCTTTTGAGCCTTTTATCTTTTTTTAAAAAATTTATTTTATTTATTTAGTTTATACAGCAGGTTCTTATTAGTTATCTGTTTTATACATATTAGTGTATATATGTCAATCCCAATCTCCCAATTCATCCTACCACCACCACCCCCACACCGCCCCCCACTTGGTGTCCATACGTTTGTTCTCTACAACTGTGTCTCTATTTCTGCCTTGCAAACCGGTTCATCTGTTCCATTTTTCTAGATTCCACATACATGCGTCAACATGTGGTATTTGTTTTTCTCTTTCTGACATACTTCACTCTGTGTGACAGTCTCTAGGTCTGTCCACATCTCTACAAATGACCCAATTTCCTTCCTTTTTATGGCTGAGTAATATTCCATTGTATGTATGTACCACATCTTCTTTATCCATTCGTCTGTCAATGGGCATTTAGGTTACTTCCATGCCCAGCTATTGTGAATAGTGCTGCAGTGAACACTGGGGTGCATATGTCTTTTTAAATTATGGGTTTCTCTGGGTATATGCCCAGTAGTGGAATTGCTGGGTCATATGGTAATTCTATTTTTAGTTCTTTAAGGAACCTCCATACTGTTCTCCATAGTGGCTGTATCAATTTACATTCCCATCAATAGTGCAAGAGGGTTCCCTTTTCGCCACACCCTCTCTAGCATTTGTTGTTTGTAGATTTTCTGATGATGCCCATTCTAACTGGTGTGAGGTGATACCTCATTGTAGTTTTGATTTGCATTTCTCTAATAATTAGTGATATTAAGCAGCTTTTCATGTGCCTCTTGGCCATCTGTATGTCTTCTTTGGAGAAATGTCTATTTAGTTCTTCTGCCCATTTCTGGATTGGGTTGTTTGTTTTCTTAATACTGAGCTGCATGAGCTGTTTATATATTTTGGAGATTAATCCTTTGTCCGTTGATTCATTTGCAAATATTTTCTCCCATTCTGAGGGTTGTCTTTTTGTCTTGTTTATAGTTTCCTTTGCTGTGCAAAAGCATTTAAGTTTTATTAGGTCCCATTTGTTTATTTTTTGTTTTTGTTTCCATTTCTCTAGGAGGTGGGTCAAAAAGGATCTTGCTGTGATTTATGTCATAGAGTGTTCTGCCTATGTTTTCCTCTAAGAGTTTTATAATGTCCAGTCTTACGTTTAGGTCTTTAATCCATTTTGAGTTTATTTTTGTGTATGGTGTTAGGGAGTGTTCTAATTTCATTCTTTTACATGTAGTTGTCCAGTTTTCCCAGCACCACTTACTGAAGAGACTGTCTTTTCTCCTTTGTATATCCTTGCCTCCTTTTTCATAGATTAGTTGACCATAGGTGCGTGGGTTTATCTCTGGGCTTTCTATCCTGTTCCATTGATCTATATTTCTGTTTTTGTGCCAGTACCATATTGTCTTGATTACTGTAGCTTTGTAGTATAGTCTGAAGTCAGGGAGTCCGATTCCTACAGCTCCGTTTTTTTTCCCTCAAGATTGCTTTGGCTATTCGGGGTCTTTTGTGTCTCCATACAAATTTTACAATTTTTTGTTCTAGTTCTGTAAAAAATGCCATTTGATAATTTGAATTGGATCTGTAGGTTGCTTTGGGTAGAACAGTCATTTTCACAGTATTGATTCTTCCAATCCAAGAACATGGTATATCTCTCCACCTGTTTGTGTCATCTTTGATTTCTTTCATCAGTGTCTTATAGTTTTCTGAGTACAGGTCTTTTACCTCCTTAGGTAGGTTTATTCCTAGGTATTTTATTCTTTTTGTTGTGACGGTAAATGGGATTGGTTTCTTAATTTCTTTTTCTGATCTTTTGTTGTAAGTGTATAGGAATGCCAGAGATTTCTGTGCATTAATTTTGTGTCCTGCAACTTTACCAAATTCATTGATTAGCTCTAGCAGTTTTCTGGTGGCATCTTTAGGATTTTCTATGTATAGTATCATGTCATCTGAAAACAGTGACAGTTTTACTTCTTCTTTTCCAATTTGAATTCTTTTTATTTCTTTTTCTTCTCTGATTGCCATGGATAGGACTTCCAAAACTATGTTGAATAATAGTGGCAAGAATGGACATTCTTGTTTCGTTCCTGATCTTAGAGGAAATGCTTTCAGTTTTTCACCGTTGAGAATGATGTTTGCTGTGGGTTTGTCGTATAGGGCCTTTATTATGTTGAATAGGTTCCCTCTGTGCCCACTTCCTGGAGATTTTTATCATAAATGGGTGTTGAATTGTGTCGAAAGCTTTTTCTGCATCTGTTGAGATGATCATATGGTTTTTATTCTTCGGTTTGTTAACATGGTGTATCACATTGATTGATTTGCTTATATTGAAGAATCCTTGCATCCCTGGGATAAATCCCACTTGATCATGGTGTATGATCCTTTTAATGTGTTGTTGGATTCTGTTTGCTAGTATTTTGTTGAGGATTTTTGCATCTATATTCATCAGTGATATTGGTCTGTAATTTTCTTTTTTTTTTGTAGTATCTCTGTCTGTTTTTGCTATCAGGGTGATGGTGGCCTCGTAGAATGAGTTTGCAAGTGTTCCTTCCTCTGCAATTTTTTGGAAGAGTTGGAGAAGGATGGGTTTTAGCGCTTCTCTAAATGTTTGGTAGAATTCACCTGTGAAGCCATCTGGTCCTGCACTTTTGTTTGTTGGAAGATTTTTAACCAGTTTCAATTTCATTACTTGTGATTGGTCTGTTCATATTTTCTATTTCTTCCTGGTTCAGTCTTGGAAGGTTATACCTTTCTAAGAATTTGTCCATTTCTTCCAGGTTGTCCATTTTATTGGCCTAGAGTTGCTTGTAGTAGTCTCTTATGATGCTTTATATTTCTGCAGTGTCCATTGTAACGTCTCCTTTTTCATTTCTAATTTTATTGATTTGAGTCCTCTCCCTCTTTTTCTTGATGAGTCTGACTAAAGGTTTATCAATTTTGTTTATCTTCTCAAAGAGCCAGCTTTTAGTTGTGTTGATCTTTGCTATTGTTTTCTTTGTTTCTATTTCATTTATTTCTGCTCTGATCTTTATGATTTCTTTCCTTCTACTACCTTTGGCTTTTGTTTGTTCTTCTTTCTCTAGTTGCTTTAGGTGTAAGGTTAGGTCATTTATTTGAGATTTTTCTTGTTTCTTGAGGTAGGATTGTATTGCTATAAACTTCCCTCTTAGAACTGCTTTTGCTGCATCCCATAGGTTTTGGGTCGTTGTGTTTTCATTGTCATTTGTTTCTAGGTATTTTTTGAATCTGTTTCCTGATGGAAGGGACTGGTGGTGGGTAGAGCTGTTGCTGTGGGTGTTGCTCTGTTGGGCAGAGCTCAGTAAAACTTTAATCTGCTTGTCTGCTGATGGGTGGGGCTGGGTTCCCTCCCTTTTGGTTGTCTGGCCTGAGGCGACCCAGCACTGGAAACTACAGGTCCTTTGGTGGGGCTAATGGCGGACTCTGGGAGGGCTCACACCAAGGAGTACTTCCCAGAACTTCTCCTGCCAATGTCCTTGTCCCTGTGGTTAGCCACAGCCACCCCCCACCTCTGCAGGAGACCCTCCAACACTAGCAGGTAGGTCTGGTTCAGTCTCCTATGGGGTCACTGCTCCTTGCCCCTGGGTCCTGATGCGCACACTACTTTGTGTGTGCCCTCCAAGAGTGGAGTCTCTGTTTCCCCCAGACCTTTTGAAGACCTGCAATCAATTTCTGCTAGCCTTCAAAGTCTGATTCTCTGGGAATTCCGTGCCCCCCTTTTGCCAGACCCCAAGGTTGGGAAGCCTCTTATGAGGCTCAGGACCTTCACTCCAGTCGGTGGACTTCTGTGGTATAATTTTTCTCCAGTTTGTGAGTCACCCACCCAGCGGTTATGGGATTTGATTTTATTGTGATTGCGCCCCTCCTACCGTCTCATTGCGGCTTCTCATTTGTCTTTGGATGTGGGGTATCTTTTTTCGTGAGTCCCAGTGTCTTCCTGTCGATGACTGTTCAGCAGTTAATTGTGATTCCGGTGCTCTCGCAAGAGGGAGTGAGCGCACGTCCTTCTACTCCACCATCTTGAACCAGTCTCACCTATTAATTCATTCTTTGAATAGAAGAAATAAACTCAGATGTGGTAATACTGTGGTCGCATTATAATTGGAGGTTGCTCACTACACTGGTCGATAGTCGATTTTGACTTCTGGTCTTGCGTGGAAGGCTGAGTACACAAACGTTTGTCTAGAACCTGCCCTCGTAGATTAACGACATCCTCCCTGCCATAGGCCAGCTTAGCTTTGGCTTGTTTGAAATGTTCATGCCTTCTCCGCACTCCTCTAGCATGGTGTTTCTTCTTCAAAAGAAAGTACTTTTTTTGCCAGTACTTCACGAAATTTCATTGAATTCATCTTGGTATCACAGTACTCTGCTGAGTGAGACGTTTTTAAAAGGGAAGGGCTCACTGTCCATCCTCTCGGGTCCTCCACGCTGTTGGAGTGGGTTCTCCTCAGAGCCTTTTATCTTATTTAGGAACGCCTTCCCTATTTCAATGTCATAAAGATATTCTCTTATATTTTTCTCTAATTACTTAAGAATTTTTCTTTTAACTTTTGTCTTAATCCATGTGCAATGCATGTTTGTGCATGGAGTGAAGTAGAGATCCAATTTCATTTATTTCCGTATGTTTAAGAACTTATCCCAGAACCATTTATTGAAATTAGGAACTGACTATATTAAAAACACCTTAATTTCAGAGCGATGTTGTTTCAGTGAACTATGTTCCAAGTACTGGAGGTCCCTATTATCTTAGTATTCGTTATTATCTCTGTCTCCCAAAGAAATGACCTCTTTTAAAGCTCATCTTCCATCAGATAACCCTATGTCTTAATTTTAACTTCTCTCCCCACATTGTGTCAATATTATTCGCCAGTCAGTGTCTCATAGGTTGTTAGCGGTTTTAAAATCCCCCAAATAAAGTGCAAAAACAATGCAAATGCATGGCAAAGTAAAACTACAAATCTTGCAAAACATGTGGGATCTTACCACCTTAGCAGAATTGCTCTATTCATCCCCAAAGGCAATGACAGAAGGAGGTGTAGCCGAATTAGACCAATTAGTAACAAAAGAAAGGAACCTAAACAAGTGAGAGGACACTATAAACACCTCAAAAGAGAAGGGCTTGAATGCCAAAATTTAGGAGTGGTCCTTGAGAAAAATGTATAAAGACCTTGTAGATTTTTGCAAACTGAACTTTATGATCATGATGCAAAAGTAAAATTAAAGATGTCTTATAGCTCAATTTTTAGAGAATTACACATACACACAGCTAATAGCACTTGATTCTTGCTTTGATTGTTCTACGACATCTCACAGTTGGAAGTATGACTTAAATTCTCTTAAGCATAAAATAAAATAGTTTTTATAAACTGTATTTTTCAAGTTAAAGCCCCAATCAAACTTTTTTTTCACTGCTATTTATTATAAAGCTTTATTGACTCAAGAGTATGAACAATAACCTGGATGGGGAGGATAGTGAAGCTTCAAACCAAATCTTTGACACAAATCTACTTCTCAATGGACTTATTTCACAAGACAAGTTTAAATGATTATCAGGGCCAGGGCTAGGGTGAGGTGACTGAGGTGCCCAGGGCACAAAACTAGGAAAGCATCAACTCTCATTATACACATAGAAACACTGATCCGATTTCTCTCATTATACCTTAGTTTTGCCTGTTCAAAGATTTGGAATGAAATCATACAGTATGTTCTCCTTTGTGTCTGCCTTCCTTCACTCAGCATGCTTTTGAGATAGATCCATGTTGTCCTGTGTATCAGTAGTTCATTCCCCTTAATTGCTCAATGTTCTGTTTTATAAATTTTGATTTTATAATTTGTATATTATAAATATACCATTTTATATTTTATAATATACCTCTTTATGTAACATCTCATAAATATACCACAGTGTGTTTATCTACTCATCTATTGATGGGCGTTTAAGTTGTTTCCACTTGTTGCCTATTACAAATAAGGCTGTTGTGATATTTGTGTCCAATCCTTTTTGTGGGCACATGTTGTCATTTCTCTTAGATAAATGCCTAGGAATGAAATTGCTGGGTCATAGAGTAAGTGTTTAACTTCATTTAAAAACTGCCAACACGTTTTCCCAAAATGTTGTACCATTTTACATAACTGTCTGCAGTGTATCACAGTTCCAGTTGCTCCACGTCCTCACCAATACTTGCTAGTAATTTTTTAAATTTTTTTTAAAATTATTTATTTATTTATTCTTTGGCTGCATTGGGTCTTTGTTGCTGCATGTGGGCTTTCTCTAGTTGTGGCGAGCAGGGGCTACTCTTCATTGCGGCGCGTGGGCTTCTCATTGCAGTGGCTTCTCTTGTTGCGGAGCACGGGCTCTAGGCACGCGGGCTTCAGTAGTTGCAGCACACAGGCTCAGTAGTTGTGGCACACGGGCCCTAGAGCACATGGGCTTCAGTAGTTGCGGTGCATGGGCTCAGTAGCTGTGGCTCGTGGGCTCTAGAGCACAGGCTCAATAGTTGTGGCGCACGGGCTTAGTTGCTCCGCGGCATGTGGGATCTTCCCGGACCAGGGATCAAACCCATGTCCCCTGGATTGGCAGGCAGATTCTTAACCACTGAGCCACCAGGGAAGTCCCTAGTCATTTTAATTTTAGCCGTTTTATTGCTGTCAAGTGTTATGTCATTTGTCTTAATGTGCATTCCCCTAAAGACTAATATGATGTTAAATATCTTTTCATGTATTTATTAGCTATATATGTTCCTTTAGAAGGTACCTTTTAAGTCTTTAACCTGTTTTTTGATTGAATTGTTTGTCATCTTATTATTGAGTTTAAGAGCTCTTTACATATTCTGGATTATATATTTTGGATATGAGACCTCTGTCAGAGGCATGTATTGATAATATTTTCCCCCAATCTGTGGCCTGCCTCTTGGTTTTCCTAATGGTGTCCTTTGAAGAGCAAAGAGTTTTAATTTTGATACAGCCCAATGTATCACTTTTTCTTTTACGTTTAGTCTATGAAATCTTTGCCTACTCCAAAGTTCCAAAAATTTCATCCTATATTTTATTTTAAAAATATTATAGTTTTGGCTTTTACCTTTAGGCCTAGTATCTATTTTGAATTAATCTTGGTTTATGGCATGAGGTAGACATCATAATTCATTTTTTAATATGAATGTCTGCTGTTCCCACAACATTTAATGAAAACAACTTTACTTTCCCATATAATTACTTTGGAACTTTTCCCAAAATTCAATTTACCTTAGGTGCGTGAGTCTTTTTCTAGTCTGTGTTCTGTTCCATTGACCTGTATGTCAATTTGTCAATACCGTATTCTTGTGATTATTAGAGCTTTATAAAAAACCTTGAAATCAGATAGCGTAACTCTTCCAACTTTATTCTTTTTCAAAATTGTTTTGGCTATTCTTAGTCATTTGCATTTCCATATAAATTCTAAAATCAACTTGTCAATTTCTACAAAAACATTTGCTGAGATTTTTTTTTTTTAAATATTTATTTATTTATATTTTTTGGCTGCATCAGGTCTTAGTTGCGACATGTGGGCTTCTTTCTAGCTGCGGTGCGTGGGCTTAGTTGCCCTGAGGCACATGGGATCTTAGTTCCCCAACCAGGGATCGAACCCGCGTCTCCCGCACTGGAAAGCGGACTCTCAACCACTGGACCGCCAGGGAAGTCCCTGCTGAGATTTTGACTAGGATGCCATTAAATATATAAATAAATTTGACAGCACTGACATCTTAACAGTACTGAGTCTACCAATCCATAAGCGTGGTATCTCAGTAAGTCTTTTAAAATTTCTCTCAACAGTGTTTAGCAGTTTTCAATGTAGAGATCCCGCACAGCTTTCATGAGGTTTATTCCTAGATATGGCAATTGTTTTTGATGCTATCAATTAACCTTTTTAAAATAACTGTTCTAATTTTGGAATAGTTTTAGATTTACAGAAAAAAATTGTAAAACTAGGACAAGGAGTTCCCATAAACCACACACCCAGTTTTCCCTATTATTAGCATCTTATTTTATTATGGTATATTTGTCACAATTAGCGAACCAAGACTGATACATTATTATTAACTAAAATTCATACTTTACTCAGGTTTCCTTAGTTTTGACCTAGTGTCTGTTTTCTGTCCCAGGATCTCATCCAGGTACCATATTACATTTAGTTGTCATGTCTCCTTAGACTCTTCTTGGCAATTTACTTTTTACTATGTTCATGATATTATATTTTATTTCTTCAAAATGGTAGATATATTGAATATTCACATGCCGAAGAGTGAAGTTGGACCCCTACCTCACACCATGTACAAAAATTACTCAGAAAGCATCAATGACCTAAATATAAGAGCCAAAGTTATAAAATTCTTAGAAGAAAACATAGGAATAAATCTTCATGAACTTTGATTTTGACATGGACTCATATATGACATAGCAACAAAAGAAAAAGTAGGCAAACTGGACTTCCTTAAAATTAAAAACTTTTGTGCATCAAAGGACATTATCAAGAACAAGACAACCTATAGAATGGGATAAAATACTTGCAAATTATGCATTTCATTAAGGGTCTAGTATCCAGAATATATAAAGAACTCTTACAACTCAACAACAGAGAGATTAAAAAAACCTATTTAAAAATGGGCAAAGGATTTGAACAGACCTTTATTCAAAGAAGTAGAAATGGCCAACAGGCACATAAAAAGATGCTCCACAATGTTAGTCATGAGGGAAAACCAAATCCACAGTGAGGCATCACTTTATACCCACTGTGATGGATGTGATGGAAAACATGAAAAATAACAAGTGTCAGCAAAGATATGGAGAAAGTAAAACCTTCATATGTTGCTGGTAGGAATGTAAAGTGGTTCAGCCAGTTTGGAAAACAGTTTGGCTGTTCCTTAAAAAGTTAAACGTAGAATTACTTTATGACCCAGCAGTTCCACTCCTAGGTATATACCCAAAAGAATTGAAAACAAGTACTCAACAAGTACATGTACACGCATGTTCATAGCAGCACTATTCACAGTGGCCAAAAGGTGGAAAGAACCCAAATGTCCATTATCAGATGAATGGATAAACACAATGTGATATAAATGTACAATGGAATGTTATTCAGCCTTTAAAAAGAGGCAAGTACTCACACATGCTACAACACAGATGAACCTTGAAAACATGGTGCTAAATGGAAAAGTCCAGGCACAACAGGTATGATTCCATTTGTATGAAAAATCCATAGAGATAGAGCACAGATGGGTGGTTATCAGAGGTGGAGTTTGGGAAAGTGGGGAGCAAGTGCTTGGCAGGTACAAGTTTTCCTTTTGGGTGATAAAAATGTTTCAGAACTAGACAGAGGTGGCGGCTGCATAACATTGTGAGTGTACTAAATGCCTCTGAATTTTTCACTTTTAAATGATTAATTTTATGTGTGAATTTTACCTCTATAACAAAAAAGAGAGACTTTAAAAATGGTAGGGATACTTATCTATTTCGTCACTGCTGTATCTCCAGCTGCTTTGAGAGAACCTGACATGCAGTAAGTACCCAATAAATACCATTGAGTAGATGAAAAACAGCACCTGTCTTTTAAGCCCAGGAATTGTCTCTCATTTCTGGGGCTGGGAAAATGTCTAAATTTGCTTCCAAAAAGAGTTTCTGAACACAGTCACGACCACAGTAGAAATTCACTGGACACAATTTCCCCAAAGGACAGAAGACAGAAGACAGGTCCAGATTCTGGAAAACAACATTCTCTACCATCCGTCATCTTTACTTTTGCTAGAGATCGGAAATTGCTGACTGTGGCTCCCTAAGACCCCTGATACTCCCCTGCTTCCCACTCAGCACACCAGCAAGAGTAGACTTTATTCACCATACTTACCTGACCACTTAACTATAAAAACCCGATGTGCAGTGCAGCAAAGCTCACCTGTTACATAAGCCACTCTGAGTGGTGTCGATAAACTTTGCCATGAACCACATGAATAAAATAAGAACGCACAGCAATATAGTTATTCAAAATCCGTAGACATAAATATAGTAGGAATCTTAACTGCCTTCCATTCTTTGTTTTCAGCATTTATTATGTATCAGGCACTCTAAATGGTACTTTTAATACATCATGTAACTGAATTTTCACCCTGGTAGTCCTATTTTTAGAGGAAGAAACTAAAGCTTATAGAAGTGAAATAAGTACCCCAGAGTCACATAAGGAGAGGCAGAGCAAGCATTTGAACTTGGACACTGAATGTCAGCTGTATTCTGTTTTTGGCCAGTGTGCTGCTTTACAAAGTGGAGTTGATGGTAACTAGTAGCCCCACGGCTCTTATGCTATTGGTTCCTTGACCAGAGCAAAAAAGACGCCAAGTTTAAACAAACCTCAGGGAAGGTCTCTGACTGTATTAGCATGGATCACATGCCAGCCTCCTGGCCAGAGATGAGAGCGCTAAGATTCGATGTAGTAGATGTAGATTAGATTAGATTGACCCTTGAACGATGCGGGGCAGGGGTTGGGGAGGGGGATGAACCTCTGTGTACTCAAAAATTTGCGTATAATTTTATGGTCGACCTTCCATATCCAAGTTTCCACATCTACAGATTCAGCCAACCATAGATCATGTTGTACTGTAGTACATATCTATTGAAAATATCCACATGTAAGTGGACCCGTGTAGTTCAAACCAGTGTTGTTCAAAGGTCAGCTGTACTGTTATTTCCCCAAAGAAAGGGAGGACTGTTTTGGCATCCAGAACAACAGAAACATTCTATCATCTCACCTCAATTTCAGGCCATAGTTTAAAAGACATCTGCCAAATAACACCATCCATTAAAAACACTGTACAATAAGCGTAAAAGAGATGTACTCAGTTTCTTGATCAATAATGTAATGAAGAGGGTTCCATTCTATCGTCAGACACCATGATGGAATGAACCAAAAATCAGGATGCAGTGGTTCTAAGTCCCAGCTCAGTCACTCTCTCTCCCTCTGCAGCCGCGGGTAAACCCAATCTGAGCCTTGATTTTCTACCTATAGATACAGCAATTGCCATAAACAGTTCTCAAAGGCCCTTTTCAAGTCTAGGTAGTTATGATTTTCTTGGTCTAATCTCCAATTTTGAAGAAAGATTCCTAGATAGCCATGTATGGGAAAAGAGAAGCATTTTATTGCTGTTTTCAGTCCAAATACCTCTTTTCTAATCTTTGTTTGGCCTTGCAGTGCTGGTTTTGCTTGTAGGACCATAAATCTTCTAGTTTTAAGGTCTGATTTTCACAGTGATCACAGGGAATGTGTACATTCTGTGTAATGTCCAGCTTCACCCAGCCAGAACTTCACAGAGGGAAAACGGAAGACAGAGTCATTGTTCAGTACGTTGAATCAGTATAATGGAAACAGAATGAAAATACAACTTTTAGATTTTCTGGGTCAACATAACTTCACAGTAGTAGAAATTTGGTAATTATTAGTTTTCTTAGATGGGAGTTACTTAACCTTTTACAATCCACACCCTTTGATAAACCTAAATATCCCACACCAACCCCCAGAGTTTCTGAAACACAGCCTTGGTTGAGCGGGGGAGGGGGAGAGCCTCGCCTCTTCCTCCCTCCCACCATTCAGAGTCACTGAACCCCAGAATTTAGACTCTTTCTTCTGTAGAGCTTTACTTTCCCTCAATTGTATTATAAACATTGTAAGTTGCTTTTTAATTTCCAACTATTAAACTACAACTTTGAGGGTGCTTTTATCACCTACCTATCCACTCCATCATATTGCCCACAGAGGGAAGGTTCTGATATGCCCCCCCGAGGAAGAAATGTCCTGCAGTTGAGGACCACAGGTAGAGCACACTTACTAATAACCTTCACTCACTGCAGCTTTACTTTTTCCTTGACATGTTATCTTTGTCTAAATTCCTTAAGGTCGTTTCTGAACCTCAGTTCCCTTCATGAAGTGAAACTTCATGAAGTTGTTATGCAAATTGGGGGGATAATTTATGGAAAGGGCTTGGCACAGTGCCTAGAATATAGTAAGTGCTCAATGAATATTAGATAAGGGCAGTCGGGGCTGCTGTGTACAGTTGTACAGGATGTACACTATACAACTCCATGGTTTACAAATCAAACCGCACTGTGAAAGACAGTCCCTGGAATTGTGATATGTAGGAAACAATAGTTGGTAGACAAAAATATATAGGTATATGGATTATATAATATATATAAAATATTATATATCTATATCTATCTGTTCCCAATGATCTCTGTAAATTGCCTAAGCACAGGGTGTCTGATTTACCAAGACTCTTTCTCTGCTCCTGCTGTATAGTATCATCAGCAGAGCCAGGAAGTCCCAGCCAGCCAAGTATGCGGTCTCAGGCCAGCAGGATCAAATCCAAATGATCTCGCAAGCCAGCCCTTGAAACGGAATAGCATCGGTGACCCAAAATGAAAGGGAGTATAGAACTGAAGCATTCAGGAAGGGCCACGTGAGGTCTTCTGCAAACTTCCCAGCCTCCCAAGGAAAAGTTTTATGTCATTTTAAATATTGGTTGTTTACATTGGGATTACCCTGAGAGCAACATGCTGCCATTATTGTGAAGACCAATGCCCAGAGGAGAGAAGCTCTATCTCTGTTTGTTTGGACTTGAAGCAAATGCCTGCAGCCTGCAGTCTGTAAGTGTTTCATAATCAGGGGATGCTGGAGGCTTAGTTCCTGCTGGAGACGTGTGACCACAAAAAAACAATAGGAAAAGATGGAACAAGTTGAGGAAGCAATCTGGAGAATGTTCAGTTCGTCACAGGCTCCCTGACCATGTGTTTTATGGCATGAAACACTCAAGGCAGAATGTGACATTAAAGAAAATAAAGGGAATCTGTGACCAAATAATATTAGTGTGAAGGATTCTAATTGCACTACCTAGTTAGAGAAGATCATAAACCTCCAATTAAGTGTGAAGTATATTTCCCAGGTGCATTACTCTACACCCAGATTAACCATGTGTGAAATGATACCACTCACTTCCCTTTCCTAACTACCTGATTTGTTGCTACCCAATAACTGGCAAGTTTGGCCTTTCTTAGCAGGAAATACCTAAGCTATTCAACTCCATTTCAAAGGACCTTTATGGCTTACCTGCTATGTGCTAGATAAAGGGGTGGGAACAGGATGAAAATAAAGAGAAGTAGATCCCCCCCTCAAGGAGCACACTGTCCAGTCAGAAAACTAACAGAAAAGGAAAGGATTGCAGAATGGGAACTATGTACTGAATAGGGATGCTAACATCTTGCCAGAGTGATGGGCAGCAAGCAAGAAAGAGAAAATAAAACACAAATGATCAACTTATAGTTATACTAAATTTAGACTGAAGAACCTGATGGCATCAAGAACTTTTGGATTAAAGCAGAATCTTTGGTTCAGAGAAAAGATATTTGAGGCATCTCCAAGGGAGAGGTTCATCAGTTGTTTTCAAAGAAATTGTATTTTTCACTTGCAAAGTAGTAATTTACTGTATCTGTAGAGTAAAATCAGTTTGCTTTAGTCATTGCATGCATGATTAGTCAATGAATTAGAAAATCATGCTTTAGTGGAATCTGATTTATTTAGTGAGCTCAATTTATTTGGAAGGCAATGTGTCCAGATAAAATCTTTTTCAAAAATCTTCCCCCCCCCCATCTTATTCTCTAACCACCAAATCCTTTTGTCCTTCAAACGTCATCACCAGCTTCAAATGAGAGTAAACAAAAATGTTGAATTTGGACGTGAGTAGATGACAGGTTATCCTCCTGGTTTAATATGCCCTCCATATTTTAAATAATGATCTACTTGAAAAGACAAGATTGGAAATTTAAAAATAAAGCTACCAATTCCAGGTTTGGATAAGGAACTGAAAACATAGCTCCTTTGTGCTCCCAGGACTTTCCTTGATTCGGCCTGTTTTGTAGACTATCTCTTGTTCTTGACTGTGGCCCGCAAATGGTTCTAAGAATTCTGTGAATAGTTTATCCACATGCTCTCAGAGCTTGCTGCCTTTTGCCTGGACAAAGAAGCAGAACCTTGTTCCTTCCCTGTGAACTAAGTTTTGTACTTTGTGGTCTGAAGAGGCCAGCGTGAATCTCAGGAAATCAAACTGTTAGCTGGCCACTTTATTTTTTTAATTATTTTTATTTTATTTTAAGCTTCTGGAGCTTTATTTTTTTTATTTTTGGCTGTGTTGGGTCTCTGTTGCTGCGCACGGGCTTTCCCTAGTTGCGGTGAGCAGGGGCTACTCTTCGTTGCGGTGCACGGGCTTCTCATCATGGTGGCTTCTCTTTGTTGCGGAGCACAGGCTCTAGGTACCTGGGCTTCAGTAGTTGCAGCACACAGGCTCAGTAGTTGTGGCTTGTGGGATCTAGAGCACAGGCTCAGTAGTTGTGGCACACGGGCTTAGTTGCTCTGCGGCATGTGGGATCTTCCCGGACCAGGGCTCAAACCCCTGTCCCCTGCATTGGCAGGCAGATTTTTAACCACTGTGCCACCAGGGAAGACCCCAGCTGGCCACTTTAAATAAAGATGATAACCTTTATCAAGTAACCAGTATCAAACCAGCTAGTTTTACTCATTTAGTCCTCAAAGTATAACTGGGCGGGAGTATCCGTAGGCCCATCTTACAGACAAAGACACTCACTTGTGCAAAGTCAGATGGCCAAGAAATGGTAGAGTAGGATTGAAAACCATGTCTGCTCACTTCTTGGAAACATAATTAAGTAGGTGAAGGCAACAGAATTGAGATCCTGGTCTTTTTCATCCAAAACCTGGCCCCTGAAGGAAATAAACACCTCAACTGCTTTGAGTCCCTTTGAGATGCTACTTAATATAAAATATTTGCTTAGAAAAAGACTCTTCTATTGAAAGATAACGAAGACTCTCTACTACCATCTATAGGGTACCCATTGTGTACAAGGTCTTATGCTGGAAATATGGGGTACAGACCTGGGGCCTCCGTGGCTCACACTCTGATCAAAGATTGAAACAATCATAGACCAATGACTGGCTATCCATGTATATACACAGTGAGGGTGGAGTATATTCATTTATTTATTAATTCAACAAATATTCATTATGACTGTTTTTTTGAGTATCTGAGCCTGTATTTACGTATATGAAAAATAAGGACCAAAACATCCTTGCCTGCTTCCCCAGGCTGTTGCAGGGATTCATTTAAGGAATGTGTAAAATCATTTGGATGATTATAAACTGCCCCACTGCCACACACTTCTTATTACACTGAGGCAGTTCCACACAGAGGTTCAGAGCTTCCAGAGTTTGAATTCCTCTGGAATTACACGTTGCCCTGGGTGACCTAGGGCAATGTGTACTCTTGCTGTACTCTTGGGTGCTCTTGTACCCCATCTCTCTTTTCAAAATTTTTTTTAATTGAAGTATAGTTGATTTACAATGTCGTATAAGTTTCAGGTGTACAGCAAAGTGATTCAGTTATATATATTATATATATATATATAATATATATATTCTTCTTCAGATTCTTTTCCATTTTAGGTTATTACAAGATATTGAATATAGTTCCCTGTGCTACACAGTAGGTCCTTGTTGCTTATCTATTTGGGTTAGCCAAGTGGTTCGCTCGGGTTTTTCCATGGGAAAACCCCAACGAACCTCTTGGCCAACCCAATATTTTATATATAGTAGTTTGTATCTGCTAATCCCAAACTCCTAATTTGTCCCTCCCCACCTTTCCCCTTTGGTAACAATAAGTTTGTTTTCTATGTCTGTGAGTCTGTTTTCGTTTTGTAAATAAGTTCATTTGTATCGTTTTTTTCAGATTCTACATATAAGTGATATCATATGATATTTGTCTTTCTCTGACTGACTTACTTCATTTAGTATGATAATCTCTAGGTCCATCTGTGTTGCTGCAAATGGCATTATTTTGTTCTTTCCTATGGCTGAGTAATATTCCATGTGTACATATATATATACCACATCTTCTTTATCCATTCATCTGTGGATGGACACTCAGGTTGCTTCCATGTCTTGGCTATTGTAAATAGTGCTGCAGTGAATAGTTGGGATAATCCCCCATCTCTTAGCCTGAGTGAATGCTTATTTCTTAACAACAAAAGTACCTGATGTACCCTTGGGGTATATGGGCTCTGGACACAAATGCAGCAACAAAACTAGTATTTCTAAGATGAAAGCCTCCAGGGTACAGTGTAAGGAGCATGCATTTGAGCATCCAGTAAACTAAATCCTGGCCTGCCACTCACTGGCGTGAGACCTTGGGTATATCATTCAAACTCTCTGAACCTTGGTTTATTCGCCTATAAAATGGGTGTATTAATATCAATCTCATACAGTTGTCATAATAATTAAACGATATTCTCCTTTATGAGAATATGGCTATAGAACTCGGGTGTATTGGAACTACTCAGTTAAATCGTGTAAATGGAATGTTGGATACACATGGCCGCCACCATTAATAAAACATAACTCTATTTCTGTTTCCACCATCTCTTTGAACTTGAATTAGTGAAGGTTATCTCAAGAAAGCTGCGAAGAATGGATAGGGCATGACTAGCTTTTGTCACCTCTTGTCTTCCCTATCACCTTCTCTTTGTTAACTGCTGTCTCATAGCAGGATAGAAAGGTTGGTACTTGGCCAGGCAACTTCGGGACTGGCAGAAAAGCAAAGCACTGGCTCTTTCAGATGGTCTCTTGTGACCACGTCCTTAATCGGTAGGCCTCCAGTGAGGTACATCCAACTCTACTTCCTCCTGAGGTCCTTCCCAGGCAGCCAAGAGGAGCCCACACCAGCCCTCTCTCATAGGTCCTTATTCTTGGGAAATGCTCTGTGTTCATTCCCCAACATATTCTGGAAATGCAGGCCTGTACCAGCACAGCTGCCCTGTCCCAGAGATTGCACCAGAGCAGCTGGGTGACCCTTCTCTGGCCTTTGGTTTCCCTGGAAGGAGGCGGTCCCTGGGCCACAGTCCCCTTCGGCGCGAGTTTTCAGGCCTGAATCAGACATCAGTCATCTAAATCTCCCAAACACAGGGGACACATTTCAAAGTTCTCCAAGTGTGTCTTGAAACCTCTTTCCACCAGACTTGTGGTGAAACCAGGGGTCGGCAAACTTCCTGTAAAGATGAACTCTCCATTGTAGTGCCAAAGCAGCTATAGATGATGATATTTAAATAAATGGGGTGACTGTGTTCAGTCACATTTTATTTATGGACACTGAAATTTGAATTACAGTGAATTTTCATAGGTCACAAGATGTTTTTTACTTCCCTCCACATTTGACAAATGCAAAAGCCATTATGAACTCACGGCCATGCCAGACCAGGCAGTAGACCAGATCTCACCTGCATATTGTAGTTTCCTCACTCTGGGTTAGATAGTAGAATCCCTGCCCTCCCCCACCCCACCCCCGCCCCCCTGCCCCAAAGAAAAGAAACAAAACACAAACAAAATGAAGAGTCACCCAGGATGCAGGAACTCTCACCCAGAAAACCTCCTCGCCAATCTGTTTACACAGCCTCACTCACCACACTCCGGTCTCTTTTGATAACCTCAAAGGTGGGGCGGGGGCAAGGGTGGAGGGCAGTCCATTAAGAGTACCAGACCAGTTTATTGTACATGTTTTTTAAAAATCTGCATATATACATTTGTCTCACTCACGTTGTTTTTTCGAATCTTTCATATTGACACCTCAGTTGAAACAAACAAACGGAGTTCCGTTCTCGAAGCTCATTGCAATAGCCATTACAGTCATTCCCATCATTACTGCCCAGAATTTACCATGAAGAGACGAAGAAAGAAATATAGTTGGATGGAATAAATGGTAGAAATTCCGTTTTCTTCTATTTCCATGCTGAAGTTGTTGATTCATCGTGATCAGGAGGAAGCACATTTATTCTGTTTACCTAGCTGGGCTTTTCTTCTCTGTCCTACAAGTAGGTCCAAGGTGAGAGTTAGGGCATTTTTTTCCCCATCGTCAATTTAGTCACTGTTAGGAATATTGGCTTTGGGGAATAATGGGACATCTTTCAAGTTCTGCTTTGTCCACAGGAACAGAATCTGGCACTAAGGTCAATCGTCATAACTGTTTATGGGGCCAAGATATTTCAACTTCATGTGGACTGATTTTTGCATATTTTCAAAAGCAAGTTGGTTTTAAGTGTATTGAGGTAGCAAGTGTATATATACTCCCGTGGAGGCCATTTTTGCCGAGCGGACTGCTTCAACACCAAGCTTCTTTCAACTTTAATCGTGTTTTTAACCTTGGAGACCATAGGATTTACATTAAGGAAAAGGGAAGCTCAATTTAAAGGGAAAATGATAAAGTCTGGGTTTTTTAAACCAATCTCTTTTTCCTTCTGGAAGCATTACTCTGTTGTAATAAAGCTGTGGTATATCAAATGGATATTAATGTGCATCATATCATGGGAGCAATTTCTGGGCCACATTTTTATATGAATACTCACACTTTAGAATCACATAAGGTCTACCTTCTAACAAGTTCAAAGCACTGAGGAAACATGTCCTCATTCATTGGCGCCACATCTCAGAGAGTCAGGAGGGTACAGAAATAATTTTTCTTCTATTTTTAAGGTGATGAAACTGAGGCCCAGAGAGATTTTGGCAGAAATAGGAGCCACACAGCAGGTAAGAGAAGCCTCAACTGTTACTTCATTTACAGACCTACACACCCTTTCACTTGGGCAATGGTGGATGTTCTTCAAAACAGGGCCATAGAACAGTTTCTCATATGTAAATGTACTTAATGTAAAGCATTTTTTAAAACTTTATTAACATTCCAAACGTGTGAAGCAGTAATAATATTTTCTAGATTAGAATCAGAACATTCAGATTCAAAGAGACCTCAGAGATCTTCAAATTCTGCTCATTCATTATACACTGGGGAAAATGAGGCCCAGAGGGAATAGAAGATGTTCCCAGGTTATGCAGCTAATTGAACGCTGAAAGACCAGGTCTCCTGACATTTTGTGACCTTTTCACTAGACTCAGGATGGCAAATAACACTCCCTCATTTCGTGCAAGTAGCAGACATCAATAATCAATCGCCCTACTCTTTTCTGCCCAGCCTAGTCACAGTCTCACAGTCTTTCTAAACATAGTCCAGGCAGTCATAACTAATTACTCAGAGCTGATGCTAGAAATAAAACCTGTTTGTCATCTATGATATTAAAATGCCAAATATAATTTTTAAAGCTATCTATTGATAGGTGCATATTATATAGCAGGCACGGTATTCACAGTATTTAATTGCAACCTCACAACAACTCTGTGCAGTTGGCATTATGAGAGTTATAGAAACTGAAGTTCAGGGAGATTATATAACTCACCCAAGGTCACAGTAGTGACTTGTAGTCAGCTAGAAGCTAGTAAGTAGCAGACCAAAGATTTGAATCTAGGTCTTTAAAAAAATGTATAAGTATATTTGAATAGATAGATACATATACATATATCAGTTTCACTTAAAGGTTCTCTATATCCCATCTCATTCCCTTTAAAATATTTTTAAATTTTTTAATAAAAATTGTATGCATTTAAGGTGTACAATATAATCTGATAGACACATACAGTGTAAAATGATTACTATAGTTGAGCTAATTAATGTATCTTCTCATCACATAGGTACCACTTTTGTATGTGTGATGAGTGCACCTGAATGTATCCTCTCAGCATATTTCCACTGTTCAATACACTAGTATTAAATACAGTCATCATTCTTCTATGTTAGATCTCTAGACTTACTCATCTGACACAATTACAAATTTATACACTTTGACCAACATCTCCCCATTTCCCCTGCCCCTCCCAGCCACTACTAACCACTGTTTTACTCTCTGCTTCTATGAATTTGCACTTTTTTTTTCTGAGTCCACATATAAGTGACATCATACAGAATTTGTCTTTCTGTGCCTGGCTTATTTCACTTAGCATATTGTCATCCAGGTCCATCCATGTTGTCACAAATGGCAGGATTTCCTTCTTTCTCAAGGTTGAATAATATTCCATAGTATATATATACAGCACATCTTCTTTATCCATTCATTCATCAACAGACACTTGGGTTGTTTTCATATCTTGGCTGTTGTGAATAATGCTGCAGTGAACATGGGGGGTACAGATATCTCTTCGAGACACTGATTTCATTTCCTTCATATATATACCCAGAAGTGGGATTTGCTGGATCATATGGTAGTTCTATTTATAATTTTTTGAGGTATCTCCGTACTATTTTCTGTAGCGGCTGAACCAATTTATAGTCCCACCAACGATGTACAAGGATTCCCTTTTCTCCACATCCTCAAAAATACTGGTTATCTTTTGTCTTTTTGATAATAGCCATTCTAATAGGTGCGATGTGACATCTCATTGTGGTTTTGATTTGCATTTCCCTGATGGTTAGTGATGTTCCTCACCTTTCATATATCTGTCAGCCATTTGTATGCTTTCTTGTGAGAAATGTCTATTCAGGTCCTCTGTCTGTTTTTTAATCGGGTTATTTGTTTTCTCGCTATTGAGTTGTTGAGTTCCTTACATATTTTAGATACTAACCCCTTATCATATGTATGGTTCGCACATATTTTCTCCCATTCTTTTTTTTTTTTTTTTTAAACATCTTTATTGAAGTATAATTGCTTTACAATGGTGTGCTAGCTTCTGCTTTACAACAAAGTGAATCAGTTACACATATACATATGTTGCCATATCTCTTCCCTCTTGCATCTCCCTCCCTCCCACCCTCCCTATCCCACCCCTCTAGGTGGTCACAAAGCACCGAGCTGATCTCCCTGTGCTATGCGGCTGCTTCCCACTAGTTATCTATTTTACATTTGGTAGTGTATATATGTCCATGACACTCTCTCACCCTGTCACATCTCACCCCTCCCCCTCCCCATATCCTCAAGTCCATTCTCTAGTAGGTCTGTGTCTTTATTCCCATCTTGCCACTAGGTTCTTCATGACCTCTTTTTTTTTTTTTTTTTTCCCTTAGATTCCATATATATGTGTTAGCATACTGTATTTGTTTTTCTCTTTCTGACTTACTTCACTCTGTATGACAGACTCTAACTCCATCCACCTCATTACAAACACCTCCATTTCATTTCTTTTTATGGCTGAGTAATATTCCATTGTATATATGTGCCACATCTTCTTTATCCATTCATCCGATGATGGACACCTAGGTTGCTTCCATGTCCTGGCTATTGTAAACAGAGCTGCAATGAATATTTTGGTACATGACTCTTTCTGAATTATGGTTTTGTCAGGGTATATGCCCAGTAGTGGGATTGCTGGGTCATATGGTAGTTCTATTTTTAGTTTTTTAAGGAACCTCCATACTGTTCTCCATAGTGGCTGTATCAATTTACATTCCCACCAACAGTGCAAGAGTGTTCCCTTTTCTCCACACCCTCTCCAGCATTTATTGTTTCTAGATTTTTTGATGATGGCCATTCTGACCGGTGTGAGATGATACCTCATTGTAGTTTTGATTTGCATTTCTCTAATGATTAATGATGTTGAGCATTCTTTCATGTGTCTGTTGGCAATCTGTATCTCTTCTTTGGAGAAATGTCTATTTAGGTCTTCTGCCCATTTTTGGATTGGGTTGTTTGTTTTTTTGTTATTGAGCTGCATGAGCTGCTTGTAAATCTTGGAGATTAATCCTTTGTCCGTTGCTTCATTTGCAAATATTTTCTCCCATTCTGAGGGTTGTCTTTTGGTCTTGTTTATGGTTTCCTTTGCTGTGCAAAAGCTTTTAAGTTTCATTAGGTCCCATTTGTTGATTTTTGTTTTTATTTCCATTTCTCTAGGACCTGGGTCAAAAAGGATCTTGCTGTGACTTATGTCATACAGTGTTCTGCCTATGTTTTCCTCTAAGAGTTTGATAGTGTCTGGCCTTACACTTAGGTCTTTAATCCATTTTGAGTTTATTTTTGTGTATGGTGTTAGGGAGTGTTCTAATTTCATACTTTTACATGTACCTGTCCAATTTTCCCAGCACCACTTATTGAAGAGGCTGTCTTTTCTCCACTGTATATGCTTGCCTCCTTTATCAAAGATAAGGTGACCATATGTGCATGGGCTTATCTCTGGGCTTTCTATCCTGTTCCATTGATCTATATTTCTGTTTTTGTGCCAGTACCAAACTGTCTTGATTACTGTAGCTTTGTAATATAGTCTGAAGTCAGGGAGCCTGATTCCTCCAGCTCCATTTTTCGTTCTCAAGATTGCTTTGGCTATTCGGGGTCTTTTGTGTTTCCATACAAATTGTGAAATTTTTTGTTCTAGTTCTGTGAAAAATGCCAGTGGTAGTTTGATAGGGATTGCATTGAATCTGTAGATTGCTTTGGGTAGCAGAGTCATTTTCACAATGTTTATTCTTCCAATCCAAGAACATGGTATATCTCTCCATCTATTTGTATCATCTTTAATTTCTTTCATCAGTGTCCTATAATTTTCTGCATACAGGTCTTTTGTCTTCTTAGGTAGGTTTATTCCTAGGTATTTTATTCTTTTTGTTGCAATGGTAAACGGGAGTGTTTTCTTAATTTCACTTTCAGATTTTTCATCATTAGTATACAGGAATGCAAGAGATTTCTGTGCATTAATTTTGTATCCTGCTACTTTACCAAATTCATTGATTAGCTCTAGTAGTTTTCTGGTAGCATCTTTTGGATTCTCTATGTATAGTATCATGTCATCTGCAAACAGTGACAGCTTTACTTCTTCTTTTCCGATTTGGATTCCTTTTATTTCTTTTTCGTCTCTGATTGCTGTGGCTAACACTTCCAAAACTATGTTGAATAATAGTGGTGAGAGTGGGCAACCTTGTCTTGTTCCTGATCTTAGTGGAAATGGTTTCAGTTTTTCACCATTGAGGACAATGTTGGCTGTGGGTTTGTCATATACGGCCTTTATTATGTTGAGGAAAGTTCCCTCTATGCCTACTTTCTGCAGGACTTTTATCATAAATGGGTGTTGAATTTTGTCGAAAGCTTTCTCTGCATCTATTGAGATGATCATATGGTTTTTCTCCTTCAATTTGTTAATATGATGTATCACGTTGATTGATTTGCGTATATTGAAGATTCCTTGCATTCCTGGAATAAACCCCACTTGATCATGGTGTATGATCCTTTTAATGTGCTGTTGGATTCTGTTTGCTAGTATTTTGTTGAGGATTTTTGCATCTATGTTCATCAGTGATATTGGCCTGTAGTTTTCTTTCTTTGTGACATCTTTGCCTGGTTTTGGTATCAGGGTGATGGTGGCCTCGTAGAATGAGTTGGGGAGTGTTCCTCCCTCTGCAATATTTTGGAAGAGTTTGAGAAGGATAGGTGTTAGCTCTTCTCTAAATGTTTGATAGAATTCGCCTGTGAAGCCATCTGGTCCTGGGCTTTTGTGTGTTGGAAGATTTTTAATCACAGTTTCAATTTCAGTGCTTGTGATTGGTCTGTTCATATTTTCTATTTCTTCCTGGTTCAGTCTCGGCAGGTTGTGCATTTCTAAGAATCTGTCCATTTCTTCCAGGTTGTCCATTTTATTAGCATAGAGTTGCTTGTAGTAATCTCTTATGATCGTTTGTATTTCTGCAGTGTCAGTGGTTACTTCTCCTTTTTCATTTCTAATTCTATTAATTTGAGTCTTCTCCTTTTTTCTCTTGATGAGTCTGGCTAATGGTTTATCAATTTTGTTTATCTTCTCAAAGAACCAGCTTTTAGTTTCATTGATTTTTGCTATTGTTTCCTTCATTTCTTTTTCATTTATTTCTGATCTGATCTTTATGATTTCTTTCCTTCTGCTAGCTTTGGGGTTTTTTTGTTCTTCTTTCTCTAATTGCTTTAGGTGCAAGGTTAGGTTGTTTATTCGAGATGTTTCCTGTTTCTTGATGTAGGCTTGTATTGCTATAAACTTCCCTCTTAGAACTGCTTTTGCTGCATCCCATAGGTTTTGGATCGTCGTGTCTCCATTGTCATTTGTTTCTAGGTATTTTTTGATTTCCCCTTTGATTTCTTCAGTGATCACTTCGTTATTAAGTAGTGTATTGTGTAGCCTCCATGTGTTTGTATTTTTTACAGATCTTTTCCTGTAATTGATATCTAGTCTCATAGCGTTGTGGTCGGAAAAGATACTTGATACGATTTCAATTTTTTTAAATTTACCAAGGCTTGATTTGTGACCCAAGATATGATCTATCCTGGAGAATGTTCCATGAGCACTTGAGAAAAATGTGTATTCTGTTGTTTTTGGGTGGAATGTCCTATAAATATCAATTAAGTCCATCTTGTTTAATGTATCATTTAAAGCTTGTGTTTCCTTATTTATTTTCATTTTGGATGATCTGTCCATTGGTGAAAGTGGGGTGTTAAAGTCCCCTACTATGATTGTGTTACTGTCGATTTCCCCTTTTATGGCTGTTAGTATTTGCCTTATGTATTGAGGTGCTCCTATGTTGGGTGCATAAATATTTACAATTGTTATACCTTCCTCTTGGATCGATCCCTTGATCATTATATAGTGTCCGTCTTTGTCTCTTGTAATTGTCTTTATTTTAAAGTCTATTTTGTCTGATATGAGAATTGCTACTCCAGCTTTCTTTTGATTTCCATTTGCATGGAATATCTTTTTCCATCCCCTCACTTTCAGTCTGTATGTGTCTCTAGGTCTGAAGTGGGTCTCTTGTAGACAGCATATATATGGGTCTTGTTTTTGTATCCATTCAGCCAGTCTGTGTCTTTTGGTGGGAGCATTTAATCCATTTACATTTAAGGTAATTATCGATATGTATGTTCCTATTCCCATTTTCTTAAATGTTTTGGGTTTGTTATTGTAGGTGTTTTCCTTCTCTTGTGTTTCTTGCCTAGAGAAGTTCCTTTAGCATTTGTTGTAAAGCTGGTTTGGTGGTGCTGAACTCTCTCAGCTTTTGCTTGTCTGTAAAGGTTTTAATTTCTCCATCAAATCTGAATGAGATCCTTGCTGGGTAGAGTAATCTTGGTTGTAGGTTTTTCTCCTTCATCACTTTAAGTATATCCTGCCACTCCCTTCTGGCTTGCAGCGTTTCTGCTGAAAGATCAGCTGTTAACCTTATGGGGATGCCCTTGTGTGTTATCTGTTGTTTTTCCCTTGCTGCTTTTAATATGTTTTCTTTATATTTAATTTTTGATAGTTTGATTAATATGTGTCTTGGTGTGTTTCTCCTTGGATTTATCCTGTATGGGACTCTCTGTGCTTCCAGGACTTGGTTAACTATTTCCTTTCCCATATTAGGGAAGTTTTCAACTATAATCTCTTCAAATATTTTCCCAGTCCCTTTCTTTTTCTCTTCTTCTTCTGGGACCCCTATAATTCGAATGTTGGTGCGTTTAATGTTGTCCCAGAGGTCTCTGAGACTGTCCTCAGTTCTTTTCATTCTTTTTTCTTTATTCTGGTCTGCAGTAGTTATTTCCACCATTTTATCTTCCAGGTCACTTATCCGTTCTTCTGCCTCAGTTATTCTGCTATTGATCCCATCTAGAGTATTTTTAATTTCATTTATTGTGCTTGTCATCGTTTCTTGGTTCCTCTTTAGTTCTTCTACGTCCTTGTTAAATGTTTCTTGCATTTTGTCTATTCTATTTCCAAGACTTTGGATCATCCTTACTATCATTATTCTGAATTCTTTTTCAGGTAGACTACCTATTTCCTCTTCATTTGTTAGGTCTGGTGTGTTTTGACCCTGCTCCTTCATCTGCTGTGTGTTTTTCTGTCTTCTCATTTTGCTTATCTTACTGTGTTTGGGGTCTCCTTTTCACAGGCTGCAGGTTCGTAGTTCCCGTTGTTTTTGGTATCTGTCCCCAGTGGCTAAGGTTGGTTCAGTGGGTTGTGTAGGTTTCCTGGTGGAGGGAACTAGTGCCTGTGTTCTGGTGGATGAGGCTGGATGTTGTCTTTCTGGTGGGTTCATCCACGTCTGGTGGTGTGTTTTGGGGTGTCTGTGGCCTTATTATGATTTTAGGCAGCCTCTCTGTTAATGGATGGGGCTGTGTTCCTCTCTTGCTAGTTGTTTGGCATAGGGTGTCCAGCACTGTAGCTTGCTGGTCGTTGAGTGAAGCTGGGTCTTGATGTTGAGATGGAGATCTGTGAGAGATTTTCGCCGTTTGGTATTACGTGGAGCTGGGAGGTCTCTTGTGGACCAGTGTCCTGAAGTTGGCTCTCCCACCTCAGAGGCACAGCCCTGATGCCTGGCTGGAGCACCAAGAGCCTTTCATCCACACGGCTCAGAATAAAAGGGAGAAAAAATGGAAAGAAAGAAAAAAAGAGGATAAAATAAAATAAAATAAAGCAATTATAATAAAAAATAAGAAAAAAAATTATTAAGAGTAAATTTATTAAGAAAAAAATTTTTTTTAATTTTTAAAAATAGATTTATTAATTTTTTATACTAAAAATAAGAAAAAAATTATTTAGAAAAAATTTATTAAGAAAAAAATTTTTTTAATTTTTTAAAATAAAAAATATGAAAAAACTTATTAAAAATTTTTTTTAAAAATAGAAAATAAGGAAAAAATTATTAAGAAAACATTTATTAGGGAAAAAAAAAATTTTTAAGCCAAAAAAAAAAAAAAAAATGGACGGACCTAACCCTAGGACTAACGGTGAGAGCAAAGCTATACAGACAAAATCTCACCCAGAAGCATACACATCTACACTCACAAAAAAAAGGAAAAGGGGAAAAGTTAATATATCCTGCTCCCAAAGTCCATCTCCTAAATTTGGGATGATTCGTTGTCTATTCAGGTATTCAACAGATGCAGGCACATCAAGTTGTTTGTGGAGCTTTAATCCGCTGCTTCTGAGGCTGCTGGGAGAGATTTCCCTTTCTCTTCTTTGTTCGTACAGCTCCCGGGGTTCAGCTTTGGATTTGGACCCGCCTCTGCATGTAGGTCCCCTGAGGGCGTCTGTTCCCCGCCCAGACAGAACGGGGTTAAAGGAGCAGCTGATTCGGGGGCTCTGGCTCAGTCAGGCCGGGGGGAGGGAGCGGTACGGAGGAGGCGGGGCGAGCCTGCGGCGGCAGAAGCCGGCGTGACGTTGCAGCAGTCTGAGGCGCGCCGTGCGCTCTCCCGGGGAAGTTGTCCCCGGATTACGGGAGCCTGGCCGTGGCGGGCTGCACAGGCTCCCGGGAGGGGCGATGTGGAGAATGACCTGTGCTCGCCCACAGGCTGTTTGGTGGCGGCAGCAGCAGCCTTAGCGTCTCATGCCCGTCTCTGGGGTCCGCGCTGATAGCCGCGGCTCGCGCCCGTCTCTGGAGTTCGTTTAAGTGGCGCTCTGAATCCCCTCTCCTTGCACGCCGCGAAACAAAGAGGCAAGAAAAAGTCTCCTGCCTCTTCGGCAGCTGCAGACTTTTTCTCGTGCACCTTCCCGGCTAGTTGTGGTGCGCTAGACCCTTCAGGCTGTGTTCACGCAGCCAACCCCAGTCCTCTCCCTGGGATCCGACCGAAGCCCGCGCCTCAGCTCCCAGCCGCCGCCCGCCCCGGCGGGTGAGCAGACAAGCCTCTCGGGCTGGTGAGTGCTGGTCGGCACCGCTCCTCTGTGCGGGAATCTCCGCTTTGCCCTCCGCACCCCTGTGGCTGCGCTCTCCTCCGTGGCTCCGAAGCTTCCCCCCTCTGCTACCCGCAGTCTCTGCCCACGAAGGGGCTTCCTAGTGTGTGGAAACCTTTCCTCCTTCACAGCTCCCTCCCACTGGTGCAGGTCCCGTCCCTATTCTTTTGTCTCTGTTATTTCTTTTTTCTTTTGCCCTACCCAAGTACGTGGGGATTTTCTTGCCTTTTGGGAGGTCTGACGTCTTCTGCCAGCGTTCAGTGGGTGTTCTGTAGGAGCAGTTCCACGTGTAGATGTATTTCTCATGTATCTGTGGGGAGGAAGGTGATCTCCGCGTCTTACTCTTCCGCCATCTTGCCCCTCCCTCCTTTTCTCCCATTCTATAGGTTGTCTCCTCACTCTGTTAATTGTTTCCTTTGCTATTCAGAATCTTTTTAGTTTGATGCAGCCTATTTGTCTGTTATTGCTTTTCTTGCCTGTGCTATTTGGGGCCCCCCAAAAAATCATTGCTCAGACCAATGTCAAAGAGTTTTTCTCCTATGTTTTCTTCCAATAGTTTTATGGTTTCAGGTCTTACATTTAAGTTTTCTATCCATTTTGCTTTGATTTTCATATATGGCATGAGATAAAGTCTAATTTCTTTCTCCTACATTATATCACTCCCTTTTTTTATATAAATTTATTTTATTTATATTTATTTTGGGCTGCGTTGTTTGTTGCTGTGCGCGGGCTTTCTCTAGTTGCGGCGCACGGGCTTCTCATTGCAGTGGCTTCTCTTGTTGCAGAGCCTGGGCTCTAGGCGCGCAGGCTTCAGTAGTTGTGGCGTGCGGCTCAGTAGTTGTGGCACACGGGCTTAGTTGCTCCGCGGCATGTGGGGTCCTCCCGGACCAGGGCTCGAACCCATGTCCCCTGCATTGGCAGGCAGATTCTTAACCACTGCGCCACCAGGGAATACAGTTTTTTTAATCATCTTCATCTTATTTTTTCCCCTTCAATTATCTTCACTTTGGATAGGTGGGTTACCTTTTCCTTGCTGAATTTAACACTAACATCAGATGCTCCAAGTTCACTGAATTAGAAACGCAAAGCAATTCCCTATCTTTGCAATCTCCCCTCGGTTGTAACTTGCTGCAGGTTAGAAATGGCCTTTTATTGAAAGGCATATTTGGTGGAACAAATAAACTACCTTTTGTTAGGGATTTGCTGTGGCTCTCCCCCGGGTCTACCCCCTCACCACATCTATTTCCAACCCCCTTATACGACTTCCTCTGCTCCCCTGTCCTCAAGTGAACATGAACAAATTCAGTCCTGCTGTGTCTGGCCTTTTTAATGGAGCTGGGGCCAGGCCAAAATAAAGTATTCCAGCTTTTTCTAGCAATTCACCAGCAAAAGGATTCAGAAGGATTTATAGCAATTTTCACTTACATGTGAATGCCACCAGGGTAGCTTAAGAGATTGGGCATACATTCTGGAAACTTTTGCCTTTATCTTGCTAAATCAAAAGAAAAAAAAAAACAAAAAACGAAGACCCAGGAGAAGTAAACGTTATACTGCCTACCTGGTTTTTTAGCTGTCTCTAAATTAGTTAATGGTCCATCCAAGCCCATGAGAGTAAAGTCCATGAAAGATCACAACAACTTTTCTGGACACAACAGCTTTTCTGGACATAGAAGTAAATCCACTGAGATGATCTTTCCTCATCAAACATGGCCAGCCTCTGCTGACCCAGCTCCGCTCCTAGATGAGAATCTGGGAATTCCCATTAATGCCTCATAACATTAGCACATGGTCTTAAGCCCGCTTACTCACAAAAGAGACCTAGTTTTTAAACACCACTGGTCCCTCTCTGCAGCTTCTATTTGAAGTCAAGGGAAATAGATGGCCTTAAAAGATCCTCTTGAAAGAGTAAACTACATTTATCTTCCCAGTAAAGAAGATGAAAACAAACATCCTTAGTGTTTGCATATTGAGAGCCGAGATTCTGGCCCCTCCAGCAGAAGCGAAACACTTGGCCTATTTCTGGACTGTATTTGAACAGTTTCAGTTGCCTTGTTGTACCTGGCTTCTTAGAAAGATAAACGGCCTCCCGGCCCCCAAGGGTGTTGGCTGTGACCACTTGCTTTGCCAGTGTAAAAATGTAAGCTACCGAGAAGAGTTCATCCTATCTAAAGGCGTAGGATTTGTCAGTAAACAGTTTATCCTGCATCTTGTTAGTACTGACAGGTATTTAATGTAAACTCTGAATTATTCAAGCCTCGCGCAGCATTTAGAAACACAGCTGCACCTCCTGGTGTCCTGTTGAAGTTCCCCTGTTGGGTCTCTATTAAAATCATGTAGCAGTAATGTGTTGGGAAGAAAAGGTAAATAGTTACTGATTTCATTATTTATATACAGCTGTGTTTGTAAGCACGTGGTAGTCTGGGTAGGCGAATGCCGTCTGTGATTCTTTGGTTCAACTGTGCAGCTGCCATGACTCAAGAATCAGTGAGTTATGACAGACATTTTAAAGTGAAATTTGATCAGCATGGACAGCCGATCTAAATAATCAAAGCAGTTTATAGTAAGTGCCATAGGAATCCTATACTGACAGTGTATTAACTTAGGGGAGAGGGAGATCCTTTCTGTCTGCCTTCAACGATGCTGAAAGACTTCTCAGAGGATGTGACATTGGAGGTGATTATTGGGTGGTATTTCACCAGGCAAAGATCACAGAGAGGACATTCCAGGCGGGACAGTTGAAAAGCCAGGCCTGATGTCTGACTGTATGTAATGTATATGCCTGCACCTCCATCTGCTTCATCCTGGTTTTTTCCTGGCTTTTCTTTCTAGACTCCCATATCCTGACTACACTTTTAAATCTATCCTAAATCCTAATTATGAGTTCTGTCCTTGGGGGCAGTGATCATATCTGTGTCCTCCGTGACTTTATACGCACTATTTTTATACTTGGAGTGTGGTATGAGTTGAGTAAATATTTACTGAATTAAAACTCAGGCCACAGTCTACTTCTTTTCCTTTCCATTCCCAGCCTACCAACCATTCATGTTTGCCTCCCATCTGCTGCCATTCATCATGAGTTAGACTTGAGAGGTGGTCTGCATACATTTAATGGAGGGATGGATGGAGCAACTTGGTGATGCTGGTGGCAGAAACAGTGCCCACAGCTCTGTAGACATGCTCACCTTATAGCGAGTATTGTTGTATGCAAGTAATTTGATTTTCAGAATAGAATTACAATACCCAGGCACAGGGCTGAACCCTTCTTGTGTCTTATCTGATGGAATCATCTCAACAACACTGTGAAGTTAGGACCACCATCCTCATCATGCTATAGGTGATAAAAGTAAGGCTCAGAGAGAAGAAATCACTTGCTCAAGGTTCACCGAGATGGTACTCAAGGTGATGGGGAGTTGCTCGTCTGCACGTGTCACTTCAGAACCTGAGTTATTAAGTCTGCTCAACAGTGAAGGCTCTATTTCATTCCATAGCAAACAGCAAGGTACTTGCTAGACCTCTCCTGAGAGCCCGCCTGACCCCCATGTAGTGTAGGGAAAGAGAAGGCAGAAGGAGGAAGGCAGAGGGAGAAGAGAACACACAAGGTGCCTCAATCAAGGGCTGAAGTTGGTTCACATATGCATAAATTTTCTCTGGACCATTTTGTTGCTACCTGAATTGCTTCCCTACATTTCCAGTGGCTTAAGGAATAAAATAGTGCAGGAAATGCAAGTTCGTTAAGTGAAGTCTAAATGGCAAGGCCAAAGCTGCTGGGCAAGTGTATTCTAGAATCACCTCTGAAGTACTTTTGCTGATCTGTGGTGTGTTTATTCCCACCATTGCTTGCCGACATCTGATCATATATAACTGAGAACTATCTAGAAATACCTTCCCTCTCCTGGTATCTGCTAGGGCATTGGTACTCCCAGCAGTGCTATGAAAACAGGCTTAGTGAATAACAAATCTTGGCCTCAAGAGTCAGCCAGGTCTGCAGCCGACTGTGATTCCATCCCCTCTGAATAAACCATTTCTTGGAAACTGGGCCATCTTCTATCTTCAGGAGAGGGTTCATGCCCGTATTGGCTAGTACCTTGATTATTACTGAACACTGGACAGGGCTTATCAGAACCAGAGAGCTTGATGCAAGGCAGCTCATACCTAAGAGGGAGAGAAGGAGAGACAGAAAGGTTCTACGTACCTGTCTACACCAGGCTTTGCTGCAAAGGCCTGCCTGGAATTAGAACTTGAGGTTTTTGAGGTCTCTCTCTGGGGAGATGAAGATTTTGAAAGTCTCAGAGAAGGAATTTTCACGAATTTAAGTTTGGAAATTTTTTAGTAAATTTAAAATTTAGTAACTTTACAAGCAAAGGGAGTGAAAATATGCCTGTAGCAAGAATGTTTTGGGGTTTTCTTTTTTAAAGAATAGGAAATAAAGCCCAAAGTATATTAAGGAGTTATCTAATTTCAAATTGAAATTAGGAGGTAGCTATAAATTATCTTGTAAAGGTATATCTTACTTTGAGAAATACATAGGAAACATATTCTTTCCCTTCTGCCTCCCTCGGACTTCCCCCACCCAACTCTGTTCTGCTTTTTTTTTTTTTTTTTCCCCCATGACTCTTTCATAGAATGACTCTTTCATAGAATGACTATTAAAATTGCTTCTTGCAGTCTGACCTTCTTGCCAGCCAAAATCAATCCCTCGTGTTTCTCTGCATCCCCACTGGCCTTGCTACATCACAGTGTATAGCAAGGAAAGTCACTGTGAGAAAAGGCCAATGAGATTCCTCACACTGGGCTCAGCTCTTCTGTTACGATTCAATTAAACTGTTTATCCAGTTACTGCCGTTCAGATCTCTGTCTGGAGTCTGAGGTCGCCGCACGTGCCAAGTGGGAAAATGGCCTCTTAAGCCTCCTGCTTCCCCTGATCCGTCCTACGTCGCAGTGCGGGAGAGGCAGCCCGAGTGGGAAGGACCAGGGGTCCGAACAGAACAGGGGGGCCATGAGGTCACGGGGGTGTCCAGGGCCAGCGGGGCAAAGACTAGATGGTTTTAGACATTTATACCAACTTGCTTCCAAGGGGTTGAATATTTCGAGAGGTGGGGGAGGGGAGAATGGCGGGAAGAAAGCAGTCCTGTTTTAACCCATCTGCTACACTACCTCAGAGTGAGCTTCCAAAAACGCCAACCTGATCAGCCCCTGCCCTGCTTAAAACTTCCAAGACCCCTCTTGACTTCTGAGGAATCACAGTGTGGCCACAGCGTACTTCTCTGGTCTGGCCATTTTTGCAGATCCATACAACCCAGCTGTCCCAGGACTCATCGTGCTCTCTCTTATCTCCCCATCTGGGCACAAGGAGTCCTTCTGCCTTGGCCTCCCCTGACTTCTCAGCCTTGTTTGGTTAACTCCTCTGTGTCCCTCTTGTCTCACCTCGGGTATTGCCTTCCTCGGGCTACCTCTCCAGATCCCACCACCACCATCGTATCTGGGACAGCTGCTGTGGTCTGTGTCAGGGCTTGGAAAACTTTCTCTGAAGATCCAGTCTGTAAATATTTTAGGCTGCTCAAGCCTGCCATTGAAGCAGGAAAACCTACACAAATGAGCTAGTCCATGTTCCAGTGAAACTTTATTGACCAAAGTAGATGGTGGGCTAGATTTGGCCCGTGAGCTGTAGTTCACCAACTCCTCATCTCAATTCCCATGGTTTCTTAAGCTTTAGTCTATGAAGACCCTAATCAGAGACCGTGAACACCTAGGAGACAAGAATTAAGTCTTTCATCTCTGCGTTCCCAGTGCCTGACACAGGGCCTGGGGCCTGCATAATGTGCCGTGGCCGTTGAGAACATGCATGATTGGATAAAGGACTGGAGAAGGCCCAATCAGTCAATCTTCTGTGACTACCACACTCTTCCACAATCAGTCCTTTCTCCCTAAGACAGAATAGGAAATATTTTCTAAAATGCTTGAAGTTGTCTTTGGATTTTGGGGGGAGGTAGATTAGTTAGTAGAAAGATAGTGTTTTTGTGTCCTTTGAAGGGGAAACAAGGACACAGGAAATTTCTTCCTCTCAGATGTGTAGGCTCTGAATAACTGGCTCTTCTAAAGATTCCAGATTATAATTGGTAAGCCTTCCACCTCCCAGGATGCTGGCAGGATCTGTTGAGCCTCATTCCTTGGGCCTGCACACAAGGGCCGTCAGCAGTCTGACCCCTCCAATATCTTGCTGAGACACATTTCTGTCCATTGCATCCTGCCATGTTTCCAGCAAGCCTGGGCAGTTCCAAGGCAAGCATTTCTGGCTGTTTCTCTAAAGCAGTGACAACAAGCTGTGCTGTTTGAACAGCCCTGTGTATATCCAGGGACGTTATGGGGAGTGAGGGAATTCCCTTTCCTCCCTCAGTAGTTCACAACCCAATGAACTTTAAAATGCTCTAATTCCTCAACAACTACCACAAGAACAAAATCCATATCCTGCAGCTGTTTGAAGAGGTAGAAGGAAGGAAAAGTGGGATTGGCAAAAAGACAGTGAGCTTTTGTTCTTTTTTCCTGCCAAGTCCACACCCCCTTTCTTCTAAGTGTAAGTACCTTTGTTTTCATGGAGAGAAGCTCCCCTTTCCCTCTCTCAGTTCATATGGTCTGGATGAGAGAAGACCAAGCACTGTGGTCCAGGGGTGGATGCAGGATTCAGGCCTTGCCAGTCTGTGTCTTCCATCTCCCAGTCCACAGAGACTATCTCAGAGGGATGAGGCTTCTGACTCAGGCCAATTAGAAGCACCCCTGATACTTCTGATGGGAATCCTGGGAAGATTTAGGTGAGCTGAGAGGATAACATATAAATCAGGAGCAACTGGGCACCCACTTTGTCAACAGAGAGGGATGCAGAGCTGAGAGACAGAGAGCTGATGACTTTGCTTCAGCCCCTGATCCAGTCCCAGTCGGAGATTAACATCCCCCTGAAATTTTCAGGATTGTGAGCCAATAAACTCCCATTTTTTGCATATGTTGGTTAACGTCAGGTTTCCATCTCTTGTGACTACAAGCATCCTAATAGAAAAAATGCTTACACACTCAAATCAAGTACCTAGGAGAGAATGTTAGAACTTACTAAAGCTTGGGATTCCCCATTCCAGGAATGGAATTTTCTGCCATCAGTTTAGCTGGCATCTCATCCTGATACCTTCTCTTGTGATAAGCAAGCATGTAGGTGGTGACCCACTTTCTTGCACTGGGGTCTTTATAGAGCCAAAGATGGACTGGAGACAATTTGGGTTCATATATTTAAATGCAGGAGTGTTGGCCTCGACTGACGGACAGTATCTATTGATCCATGGTGGAGATTTCCCTTTAGGGTCATTGAATAGTAAAGCTAGAAGAGGCCTCAGACCATAAGGTCTGGCCTCCTCATTTGATAAAGGATGAAAGTGAGGCTCACAGACAGCAAGAACATTTACTGATGCTGCATGTGTGATTCAGAGGCCGAGACAGCATTAGAATTTGGGTCTCCTGACTCTCACCCCTTTATTCCACCAAGTCCCTGGCCCAACTGTTGTAACCTGTACTATTTTCCGATTAATGAGAGAATATGACAGTTTCCTTGAACAAAGGTAGAGCCTGTAACCATGTGCTTGGAGAGGTGACGAGTAAGGTGGAAAGAAAGCTGGACTTGGAGTCAGAAGAGGTATGCCTGACCTTGGACAAATCACTTGGTCCTTTGAAGACCCAGTTTCCTTGTTTGGAAGATGAGGGATGGAACCAGCCCTTTTCATCTCTCAGGATGTTGTGATGATCAAGCGATAGCGTGTGTGTCAAAGTGCTTCCTGTGCTGTTAAGTATGACTCTCTCATTCATTCAGCAAATTATCGGGGGCCTAGTCTGTGCTCAGTACACATACAACAGTTAGCAAAACATTGATTCATGCTCTGATGAAGCTTATATTTTAGCATGGGGAGACAGAAAAACAAGACAAACGTAATTGGTAAGTCAGAGGGGAGAAGTGTTATGGAGGAAAAAAAGCAAGGAAGAGGTACAGGGGATACAGATATACCTGGCTGGGCAGAGAAACCTCACTGAGGAGGTGACAGCTGAGCACCAATCACCTAGGAGAGAAGAAAGGACCAATCCTACAAATGAGGGAAGCAAACCTCAAGCAGCGTAAACAATAATCGTTTGAGCCCAGAGGTGGAAGCCATCCAGCCTTGCTTTGTACAGGCAACCTCCCTTCTGTGAAATCATAGTTTCTTCAAATGCATTCCAACCTCCCGAATCTACTTGGTCAGCTAGTAAGCTGTGCTCAAATATATATCTGGTTGCATTTCCCAAGGTGGGAAAAATAATAGATAGGGGTAAAGAAAAAGAGACAGTTGAAGAGTGGGGAGTATAAGCTGGCATACTTGCTCTTGAGGGGAATCTAGCTATATCATTTATATCCTTCCCCACAGAATGTCTACTTCTAGGACCTTATACTAAGAAAATACTGTAATTAAGGATGTGTGCAATGACTTGGCTAAAAAAATATTCATTTATCTCAGCCTTATTTATAGCAGTTCAACATTTGAAACATCCTAAACATCCATCTGTGTGGAATTGGCAATAAAGTGTGGTATTTCCACCAGAAATTCCAGGAATGGCCCCATTCGGACTGACTTGGTTCATTAACCTATCCCTGAATTAGTCTCTCTGACTAATCACTGTTTAGTAAGGAGCAGTTCTATGCAGCTGTTTGTCAAAACATGATGCACTTAAAATGGGTGCTTTTTATTGTGTTTGTGTTTTACTGTCTACAAAGTTTATTAAAACAGAACAAAAGATAGAGGTGTTCTATTAACATGAGAGATTTTTATTTGGGAAAAAAACAAATGACAAAATGGCTGTACTACATTATCTGACATATGCCATATATGAGCTAAAGTAAAGCCCAGAAGAATATACTCCAAAATGTTAACACATTTTCTGAGTAGTGGGCTTAGAGATGATTTTCATTACGTTTCTGTTAAGTAATTTTTTACTGGAAAAATTAACACATGCTCCTGGTTTCAAAAAATCACAATACAGATGGAATACAGAATACAACAAATCTGTCTCCTTCAAATAACCACTTTTTCATAGTTTCTTGAGTGGTCTTCCAAATTTTTGTTTGTATACACAGGCATTTATGTGGGTATCTGGGGTTTTCGTGGTATAAATGAGCCTTTTGAGAACACAGATACAAGCAAACTAAACATACTGTTGTGCACCTTGCTTTTTCCCCCTTAATTCATCTTAAATATAATTCAACGTCAGCACTTAGAAATCTGTGCCATCCTTTCAAATGATTGCAAATGATTCCATTATAGGGATGTCCTATAATTAACTTAATCAATCTCCCTATAAATGAACATTGAGATGGTTTTAATTCTTTTGCAGATCTCACATGTTGACATTTGTCTTTCTTGAATGTGCCTCTTTGGGCACACAGGTAACTAGTTCTCCATGATCAACGCCCGAAAATGGTACAGCTAGGTCCTAGGAGATATATATCCTCATCTTCATTGCCCATTCCTATATTTAATATTTTCTAAAATTCCATGTTCCGTGAGTATTCCTAAAAAGTAAGTTTCTTGAAAATGGCATTGGAGAGCCCACAGCCCTTTCAGAAATCCTCGTTAGGCTCAACTGTTGTTCCTTTGACCCTGAGAGAGAAGGTGCTGTGTGCTGGCGTGATCGCCATGCCCGAAGGACACATTCTCATTAGGTGGCTGAATTTGAGAGGACGGTGGCTGGCATCTGCAACAACAGCCTCAATAGATAGTCCCTCTTATCATGCCAGGAAATCTGAGGGCTCCTTCCCAATGATGTACACCCGTTTAATAAAGCAGCTGGCAAAGACAAGCTACTGGCTGAAAGAAATGGAAACGTATGTCTGATATCTTTGGCATCAGAACGCCCAGAGAGAGGCAGAATGGTCCAAAACCCCATAAAACTTCCATAGCCTATTAAGAGTGGCATGGCAGGCACGGTGGAGGCTAAGAACAGAAGAGGTAAACTTGCCCGAAAAAGAAAAAAATGGTCAGACTGAAGTTCCATAGAGTTTATTGTTGGAATGGAACTGCTTAAAGTCATTAAGAATCTGATTGCCAAGCCATGTAAGTGAGCCAGGGTTGAAGCAACGTACAAGTGACAGACACTTCTCATCGCAGCTGGCATCTCAGTAGAAATCTGTTAATAACACCAAGAAAAGGGCATTAAAACAACGGTCTAAACAGGATGAAATGAAAGCATATTTGGCATGTTTCCTCAGAGGACAGAAGGGCAAATGTTGGCAACTTTCTCCAAATGACAGGAGTTGAATCTGCTTAGAACACCCAGACACGGGGTTAAAATAATGTGATCCAACTAATTATTTTCCATTCCTTGGTATGCTTCCTCGGCTGATAACCTCTTTCAGCTTGTTTAAAAATATATTGTTTAGCTTTGTGATTGCACCTCGAAAAATTGTTTGGTTTGCAGTATGTTTACATTGATACCAGAAACTAATCTCAGAAGATTAATTTACATGAGAAAATAACTCAGATATTGGATAAAATACATTTAGAAGCCAAGAAGTAAGAGAGTAGTAAAGGTTTCAAAGCAGCTGATATAATGAAGAGCTTCAGATATGTATATGTTTTCTCCACTGTCCACTGGCTACATGGAACTATATTTAAAGTAATTAAAATTAAGTAAAATTTAAAACTCAGTTCCTCAGTCACACTAGTCACATTTTAAGTGCTCAAGAGCCACATGTGGCTACTGTTTCCCATCTTGGGCAGTGCAGGTCTAGAACATTTCTTCCATCATAGGAAGTTCTATTGGACAGCACTGGATTAGACCTTGGAAATAATTCTCTAAGACACTCTTTGCCTGCCCAATTCCACTGGTTCCATCTGTCTTTCAGAATGCCACCACTAGTCAACTTCACCTTATTTTCTTGCTTTGCATGTCACCTGGTGAAAAGTAGGAACAGCAATTGTTTGAATTACTGGAAGCTCTTGGAGGACAGAGATAATGTCCTATCTTTTATGCCTAACAAATTCCTAGAACATAGTTGGTGCTCACTAAATGTTTATTGACTGACTTAACAAAGAAGAGATGAAAGAAGGGAGAAAGCATCTTATATTAGAACTAAGTTTAATTTTCTAGACAAAACAGCTTATTGAAGGATACACACCAAATGATAAATCAGAGTTCATGTTACGAGAATTGGACATCAAAGAGAGCATTGCTGTCAAGCCTTAGTATAGCTTATTTAATGACATTTCTGTTTTCCAAAACCTTTTCTGTCTAAAAACTAGATCATTCTTCCCCCAGGGAAAGGGAGATAGATTGGCCCAGATTGCTACTCTGAATCTCATTTTTTACCATCATCAGCCCTCTTCACTTCAGCATACTTTCATGAGAAGATATAATCTCCCCAATTCCAGATTCTAGGGTGCCTGTTTCATGGTGGCATCTATGGAATCACCTTAATTTTACAAGAAAATGCTCTGAATCACCGTATTAGGCACGCTGGATTTACAATGCTATCCCATACATAGATAATCTCACACATGGTCTGTGGGCTTTCCTGGCAAGAGGGAAGCATGTGGTTCTGGAAAGAACACAGGACTTGCACTGTCCACACATGGGTTGGAATTTTGGCTCTGTCACTAGCACCTGTGCACGTTATCAAACTCAGTGTCTCAGTTTCCTCCTTGGTGCAGCCCAATTTGGGGAATCATTGTTAACACTCAAAATAATGCCAGCAATGCACTGCCGCCTTCAAAAGTGACTGACCCATAGAAGGCCCTTGATAAATGATAGCTACTCTTAAAATTGTGATTGATAGATAACTTGGATCAAAGAATATGGCCTTCCTCACATGAACACTTTTTTTCTAACTTTGTCCTTAGATTTCAAATGCCAACTTACTTTAGAATGCGCCCGTTGCTGACCAATGGATGAAATCATTAAGTTTTTTTTGTCTCTTATCCACTGTTTCTCCTTAGACTGAATAGCAGGGTGTGGTAGGAAAATTCTAAGGTTCCCCCATGATCTTTACCCCCTAGTATTACTCCCATGATTACATGGTAAAAGGGATTTTGTAGATGTGATTAAGGTTACTAATCAGTTGACTTTGAAATAGGGAAATTATCTGAAAGGACATAACCCACTCACATGAGTTCTTCAAAAGCAGAGAGTTTTCATCAGCTGGTGGCAGAAGGGTCATCACATAAACTCAAAGTGTGAACAGGATTGGATGCAAGAGAGAAATTCTGTTGCTGGCTTTGAAGTTGGAGAAGGCCATATGGAAAGGGCCTGGGAGAGGCCTCTAGGAGCTGAGAGCAAATCCCCAGATGACAACCAGCAAAAAAAAAAAGGTGACCTTGGTCCCACAGCTGAAAAAGCTGGAGTTTGCCAACAACTGGAAAATCTTGGAAGTAGATTCTTTCCAGAGTCTCCAGATAAGACCCCAGTCTGGCCAATACCTTGATTTCAGCCTGGTGAGACCCTAAGCAGAGGACCTCTCCGAGACTTCTGATCTATAGAACTGTGAGCTAGCAAATGAATGTTAAGGCACTAAGTTGGTGGTATTTTGTTATACAGCAATAGAAAACCAATGCATAGGAGGTGGAGATGGGACTTGGGGAGAAAGAATTGGATGAAAGGGGCCTGGGGCAGGCTTCAGAAGTGAATAAGGAGAGAAGGGAAGAAACTGAGCCAGGGAAAGAGGGAGTAAAAATGATGTTGTAAACTTTGCATAATAAATGAAAGATTGTGAAAGTGCAGAGAGGCAAACCTGAGAAGGCCTCATATTGCCTTAGATGTGTGCCTAAGGAGAGAGAGAAAATGAAACAGCACTCCTTATTTCATAACATACAAAGGGATAAGACATGTAGACACAGGGAGAACACCATTTGAACATGAAGACAACCATCTGTAGGCCAAGGAGAGAAACCTGGAATAGATCCTTCCCTCTAAGCCCTTGGAAGAAACCAGCCTGCTGACATCTTGATTTTGGACTCCTAGTCTCCAGAACTGTGAGACAGTACATCTCCGTTGTTTCAGCCACCCAGTCTATGGCATTTTTTTACGCAGCCTTAGAAAACTAGTGCCAAAATCTCTTTTAGTTTGCTACGGCTGCTGAAACAAAGTACCACAGGCTGCGTGGCTTAAACAACAGAAATGAACTGTCGCACAGTTCTGGAGACTAGGAATCCAAAATCAAGGTTGGCAGCGTGGGCTCCTTCTGAGAGCCGTGAGGGAAGGATCTCTTCCAGGCCTCTCTCCTTGGCTTGTAGATGACCATCTTCTTCCTAGGTCTGCTCATATCATCTTCCCTCCATGCATGTCTCTGTGTTCAGATTTCTCCTCTTATAAGGACACCAGTCATAATGGATTAGGGCTCCCCCCACAGTGACCTCATTTTAACTTGATTGCCTCTGTAAAGACCCTATCTCCAAATAAGGTCATATTCTGGGATACTGGGGGTTAGAATGTAAACATTTGGCTAATGTATGACTTTTAAGGGTAATGTGTTACCTTTAAAAATACTGTTGGCTATACATGAAGGTCGTGGTGGGCAGAGCCTCATACTGGGTCAGTGTGACCTGAAGCCAGTCCTCATAGTTGTGACTCTGTGACCTTAAGCCACATCACCTCTCCATACCTGCTTCCCCATCTTTAAAACAATATCCTTTCAAACACTCAGTGATTTTATTATATTTTACCTTATTATATCATTCTGCACTTACTAAAGTACTTAGAACTATGCAGAAATGGGGCAGCTTAATTCAATAATCATTGAACACACACCTTCTCAGGGCCAAGCACTCTGCTAGGTGACAAGGGCACAGAAATGGGTGTGGAACAGCGCTTGACCTCAAGAAGCTCCCAATCTAGTGGGCTCTAGGTGTCATATTTTTAAATTGGCAAATGAAAGAAAGTCTACCTATTAATTGTGGGAATTTGGTCTATATTAACTCTCCTTCTCACTCTAAACTCATTGCATGAATACAGAATGATGCTAATCCTTCTAAGATCAGAAGAATCGAAAACACAGCTGAATTGTAAGAGTGGAAAGCCATCTAAAATGTATTGGTGACTAACTATGCATCGGGTATTTTACTTCCATCCTCCTCTAATACTCAAAGTTATTCCAGGCAGAATTTGTCTAAGAAAAACCCAAGTCCAAGAGCAAAAGGCAAGGGAGAAAAATCCAACTCCCTTAGTGGTATTATGAGGAATTTCTGTGGAGTCTTTGTACCTTATATGTCAGCATACTGGAACCACCTATATATCAAAATGACATTGAAAAAATATATTTTAAGGTCTCCATAGTGAACATAAAAGCTATCAGCCACCTGAATACATAATAACACCAACTGCTGCTTTACACTCGATGCAGCAAAGTTTAAAGGTGAATCCTAAGCAGACACATAAATAAGAGCAGAATAACCACTGGAGAAGATTAAGATTGGATTTAGAGCTACAAGGGCTGAAATCTGCCTTGGACATTTCTAATGACTGCTGAACAGAAGATAAGTGATCTGTGTCTTAGTTACAGACTTGAAGGTACATTGGACCCATTAAAAGGTAATTTGGGAAATAATAGTTATGATAATAATGTTAATGAAATAATAATAGCACTTCTCTCTGACCTTGGCTGGGTTATGGCTCCAGCCGGCTTCCTCCAAGCCCAACCATTTAGCTTGCACTAGCTTTCAACTGCTCCTCATCACAGCATCTGTACTCATTCCCAGAGCTGGCGGGCAACCTCCTACCTTTGAACTGAGTAAATAAACATGACAGTGAGCCCTTCAATGAATGCCCACCCAGGGTTATTATAAAGGCTTTGGGCCAGTCTGTCCTAAAACTGCAGACAGATTTAAGGTGCTTTACCATTTACTGGAATCCCACGTTGAATGGGAAGACTTATTGGGGCCAGTGATTCTAAAATAATAAATACAAAAGACATGGGAGTCAAATCCAAACCCACACCAAACTGCCTGGCAGGTTGCAGAGCAAATCTAAACACACAGCCTTCTACAGGAGCAAATGTAGAGAAAAACCACCAAGCTCTTGTCATTCCAGCCCAACTATTTATAAACACTCTTTTAGCCAAGGTTCAGTTTTTAGCTCATTCTCTTGCCGATGTCTAGTGTTATCTGAAAGTAGAAACAAAAAATTACCTTTCACCAATGCATATAGACGAAGCTAGTTTTTTTCACGGCCTAGGAACAAACCTGGGGTCAGAAGTTTAGAAATAATTTGAGTGGCAGTCATTTCAGGGATGAGAAATATGACACAGTCATGGCTAAGTCTGAGTAGCAGAGAAATACAGCACTCACCCTTTCTTATCTCCCTTCTCTATTCCTGATTGACTTCATTTTTCCTTTGGTAAGACTTTCTGAGTTGCATATTCAAACAGATAACTGCTTACTGTCATACGCTATTTATCCTCTGTCAAAGGTTGAAAAAAGTACCAAACACAACCTCCACAGCTGCAGTTGCCAATAATTTCTGGATCCATTTGGGGCTGATCTCATTCTTATCCTCCCTCCAGCACCCATCAAAGTAATGAATGGTGTAACTTCTCTCTAGCGATGCTGGTATGAATAGTAATGTGCTGCGGTAGGGATTTTTGCTTCTCTCTGATTAATAGGTATTCAGGAATCACAGCCCTTTCACTGTTTTCTTTAGATTAGTGGGGAATCTTGGTGCATAGGGTTGGAATCTGAGCGGGAAGAAGAGGGCTTCTCAGATCATGGTAGAAAGAACCGCCAGTTTACTTTTCTCTTGTAGTTTCATCTAACAGACAATATAACTGGGTCATTGAGAGCTTGGGCCTGGGGTCAGACTGGCCTGGACTGAATTCTTGTTTGGTAAAGAGGGGAAGCCGCTTAACCTCTTCTCAGGCTCTGTTCCCTCCCCAGAAGATAGGAGTAATATTAATACCAATCCCCAGGGGTGGGGTGAGGTTTAAATGCCATAACACTCTAGGAGGCATTAGCAGTGTGCCAGCCAAGCTGTAGACCGCTCTGTGCTCATCAGATGCTGCCAGAATGATTATTAGGATCCCCGGGGAGCTTGGTCCGTTCCCAGACTGAGCTCTTCAATCCAGCCATGGTTAACTGGACACTAGGCGGGGGGTCAGAGGAGAGTTTCCAGTTGTTAAAGGAAGGAGGGGACATTTTTAGGTTCTAATACAGGCACGATAAAGAAAACACTTGGGTACATAGACATAAGAATGCTTATGGAATTGCTCTCCTGGATTGAACTGATAATGGTGTTTACAAATTTAGGGTCATACTTTCCAAAGGGAATGTGGTAAGCTTTGGACAAATTCTAGTCTCTATCCCAAATTTTCAAGTGGGATCATGATCGTACACTGGTTCTCAAAGCCTGGTCCCTGCAGCAGCAGCACAGATGAACTTGTCAGAAATGCACATGCCTAGGCCCCACTCTTGACCTAGTAAATCAGAAATTACGGGAGTGGAGGCCAGCAATTTGTGTTTAACAAGCCCAGGTGAATATGATGCATGTTACAGGACTCGTACCTTCTCTGCCTATGTGGATCCCTTTTACTGGTATTCTTAACTTAAAACAAACGAACAAAGAAAGAAAGACCCTCACTTTTCTAATCCTATAGTTGGCAGGATGAGATTGAGCCATCCTTGAAAACTAGTCCTTAGAGTAGGTGTGAGTAAGCAGAGTTTCAGATATCTGCAGGCTCTAAGTGATTGGTTCTTAAAAGCAGCTGATAAATCTAATCAGTCATCTTCCTGTGAGAGGCCTTCTAGATGGAGTGCTAAATGCAGTTCAATAAACTTAATAGTATGTTTACTCACCCTATGGTATCCTTACTTTGTTAGAGATTAGTACTAGGAATTAGTGGAGTTTAGGCCTTTAGTCCCTGCAAACACTGTAGCTGAGAATAAAAGATCCTAAAGTAAAAGGCGTTAATCTGCTTATTCTCAAAGTCTGAGATAAGCACCAATGTCAAATCTAAGCAGTGTGGAGAGCAAACTTCCCGACTAGATTTGGTTAATGGGATGCCTGAGAAGAGCATGGCTGCAGTGGATTTGGTTTTTGTGTCCTTATCATCGATCACACCTCCCATTGGGTAGCAGCCATAGCATCAGATTTGCTCCACTCTTAGCTTTAGCGGTGGGCCCCAACTCAATGAAAGGCAGAGTAATCCTCTCCCCCTTACCATGGTGGTGGGCTAGGAAACCCTGTCTGGCCAATTTGAACAGGCATTCCCCTGGCTGCAAGAATCGAGATAGTCCAAGCAGGGGGATTTCTGTTAGGATACAGAAGCTCCTTGTTAGCAGTGTGTAGGGTGGGGAGTCGTTTGCCCCATGCATGATGGTCACCTGCAGACAAGGCTGACACATAGGGCCATAAATGTCAGTTGCTATTTTATCAATATTATTCTTCCTCTCATCAACTACCCAATTCTTGAAGGGAACAAGATGTCTAAAAGAGCTTCTGAACAGGGTGACCTAGAAGGAAGAAACAACTTGGAGCAGAGATAGAGAAATACTCAAGAGTTTCCAAGAAAAAGAATCAAAAGGAGACATAAGCAGGAAATGACTATCTCTAAGTCTTGTCGTGAAACACACACACACACACACACACACACACACACACACACACCCCTTGAGATGTTAACTGCAAAGTAAGCACCACCTATTCCCTGCTAAAGGGGAGGATTAGATAAGGCTTCAGGAAGATATGAAGCTCTTGAGGTGAGATCCAAATAATCTAAACAGAGAGTAGAAGGAAAGAACCTTCTAGACATGTGCAAAGATCGCATAGCAAGTGGAAACGAGCTGAGTATAAGGACCTGAGAAAAAAGCCAGAGAAACTGAAACAGAGAAAGAATGGTAAAACATGGTGTAGACATTGGGCACATAGACACTAAAAATGACCATGGAATTGCTCTCCTGGATTGAAGTGGCTCAAGAGGATGAGGATTAGATCACATAGGTCTTTTAGGCCATATTAAAAGTTGTGGTCGTAAGAGCAATGGAAAGCTGCAAGTTGCATGTGGTACCATGATGAATTTTTCAGGGAGATACATCAATGTCTAGTTCTCAATCATAGCTTCTTAGAAAAGATGTAAAGGCTTTATAACACCCCATCCTCTTAGCTGAGTCCAAGGGTTCCTGCCATGGCTATGATGATCTACAGGCCAATGGAGGAAGATAAGAAACAAGTTAGCATCCAGGCATGGGAAGCCCAAAACAGCCCTACACTCCAAAATTTGATGTTCATCCTCCTTGGCATCCAGACTCCGCCATAGAAATGAGTTGGGAATGAGTCCCATCTGATGGAAAGAACTTTCCCAGCTGTTATTTCCCCTCTGGAGCTCTAGCCCACAGGCCTGCAACTAGTATACCAACCCAATGGTGTGTCATCTAACAAATCCAAGTAATTTACTACCCCCGATGACTATTCTCCTCAATTTTTAGACAAGCTTTCATTTTTCTTGACATATTCATGTTTCTGAAACTAAGAAAAGTCTTAGAATCATAACGTACATTTAATATAAGATTTCTTTTTTCTTTGCCTCCATTTAAAAAGCTGATGATAAAGGATGTCTTAATGTATCAAGGAAATGCCGCAGATTTGGTACTCGTGATTCTAACTCTCTTCATTTTAATAACCTTTACATTTCTCATTTTTCTCACTGGAACATAATTGCTCGCTTAGTTTTTTTCTCTTCCACTAAGCATTGAGCTCCTTTCAGGACAGAAATTGCTTTATTCATCTTTATATATTTCCTGCCTCTTCCAGCAAATTGTACCTACTAGGACCTGGCACATAGTAGGAGTGGAATATTTGTTGAATTAATGAATGAACCAATAAGTGAATAAATAAATAATATTACATATATGATTCAAGGATAGTCCTAAAGGTCCCTTGAAAAAAAAAATACAGATACCTTTTTTTATCTGTAATCTGGTTTGAACTTGGCATACCCAACATTTTTGAGTATTCACAATGAACAAGGCTCTGTGCTAAGAGCTTTACATGTAATGTCTCATTTAATTTTCAAATGAGCTCTCAATTGATCACATGTTCTCTTAACCACTTAACTAGCATACATACAGAGGTCAGCAATTATTTGCCCCAAAGTAACCCATTTGTAAGTAGAATCGCCGTTTCTCAGCTCTGCCCAGCTGACTCCACTGCCTGTCCTCCCAGCCAGTGCACTGAAACATTTTAAACGTATCTTTTCCAGGTTTGAAATTAGGGAACAGAGTCCTCTGAAAGTCTAGTGTTTGCATCCTTTCCAATCCTTTGGTCTTAACGTTGCCATCTGGAGTTGTCAGAAACACTCTAGGATAAGGGAGGAGCACCTTCAATTCCTTTGTCGCATGGAGACCCCATTCAGGAAAAGATACTTATGTTAATAGAATCATCTGCATATTTCCCTCTACTCAGTGAACTTCTTTTATCTTATTTCAAGTGGGTGAGGTTTATCCTCACATTTCCACTTTGAATTTAGAAATGCATTCTTGCTAAATCAGACACCTCTTTTTCTTTGGAAAGAAAAGTGGAAAGAATTGCAAGATACCGTAACGATATGATGATGGTGCAAAATATTCAGCCTAGATTAAATTTAGTGGGGAGGTACAGTTATCTATTTAGATATGTCAAATCACATTCCTTGAAACATGCTGTATTAGGAACTGCTCGTTGTTCCTTCATGCTTTCCCCTTTCTCTGTAGAAAGAGACCTCTGATTATTAACTGGGTATCTGGCCACCCAAAACAAAGACTATACTTATCAGAGTTGGGGCCACGTGTCTAAATTCTGGCCAATACTCTGTAAATGTGAGTATCACGTGGCAGCTTTAAGAATCTTCCTGAAAAGTCTGCCGCTGTGCTCCCTTTGCTCCATCTTCTTTATTTCTTCTTTGCTGATGGCTAAAATTTTATTGTGTTGGCCGGAGGTAAAGCAGCCATATTGGACCATGAGGTGATCTTGGAAAAGAGGCCATACATAGTGGAAATATAAGATGGAACAAGCCTGGGTTCCTGAGGTTTTCATGGAATAGACCCTTCATAATAACCCCATACTGATGTTGACATGAGAGAGAATAAACTATCTATAAGCCATTGTTTTAAATTTATTCATTTAAGGCAAACTTAATCCTAATTGACACACATGCCAACAGCATTCACTAAGACCCTGATAGTAGTAATGGCTAGACTACAAATATGGACGTCAACCTTATACCACCCTTTTAACAGGATCCATTCCAGTTCTATTAAGATATGGGTGTTTCATGCAACTGCCATTTGGAATTATAATAGAAATGGTGGTCATTTCTTGAGGGCTAGGTAGTTACAGAATTAATAGACAAGCAAAACACCAAAAAACAAAAACAAGAAGATGGACAGTTCAGCCTCTGGGTACAAGGCAAGAAGGAGAGTTACCTAAGAACTAGAGAAATAAGAGAACAAATTAAAATGTATGTGAAAGGGTTCATTCAGAAGTAGAATTTCAAAGCAAGCTTGGGTTGGCCCCTTGAGATCTGTCTAGAACAACTCACCTCCTATACCTGAGAAGACACCAGGGTTGGGTGGCTTGTAAAATGATTCTTTCTTGACTTTTTCCATCCATTCTCTGCAAAAACACTTTTCAAACTAGGGACCTTTTTTTAGGGGGGGGTAATTTTTAAATTTTATTGAAGTATAGTTGATTTACAATGTTGTGTTAATTTCTTCTGTCTAGTCAGGTGACTCTGTTATATATATAATATATATTCTATATATATAATATATATTGTATATATATTCTATATATACAATATATATTATATATATATATATACACATATATTCTTTTTCATATTCTTTTCCACTATGGTTTGTCACAGAATACTGAATATAGTTCCCTGTGCTATACAGTAGGACCTTGTTGTTTATCCATCCTGTATATACTAGTTTGCCTCTGCTAATCCCAAACTCCTGTTCCTTCCCTCCTCAACCCGCCCTCCGCCTTGGCAACCACAGTCTGTTCTCTATGTCTGTGAGTCTGTTTTTGTTTTGTAGATACATTGATTTGTGTCATATTTTAGACTCCACATATAAGTGATATCAATATGATATTTGTCTTTCTCTGACTTCCTTTGCTTAGTATGATAATCTCTAGGTCCATCCATGTTACTGCAAATAGCATTATTTCGTTCCTTTTTTATGGCTGAGTAATATTCCATTGTATATATGTACCACATCTTCGTTGTCCATTCCTCTGTCGATGGATATTTAGGTTGTTTCCATGTCTTGGCTATTGTAAATGGTGCTGCTATGAACATAGGGGTGCATGTATCTTTTCGAATTATAGTTTTGTCTGGGTATATGCCCGGGAGTGGGATTGCTGGATCATATGGCAATTCTATTTTTAGTTTTTTGAGGAACCTCCATACAGTCAAACTAGGGATCTTGTTAAAAATGCAGATGCTGCTTCAAAGGACCTGGGTGGGACCCAAGACTCTACCTTTCTAACCAGCTCCCAGATGCTAATGCTCTGGCAGCCGGTTCACCTATGGACTATGCTTGGAGTAGAAAGGCTCTGCACAACTGCCACAGAGATCTCTGAAGACCTAAATCAGATCATGTCAGTCCCGTGCTTAAAACCCTCCAATAGTTTCCCACTGTGATTTGGGTCAAATCCAAACTCCTTACTGTGTCTCTTGAGACCCAGTGTCATCTGGTCCCTGCCCATATTTTTGGCCACATTTCAACCTACCTCCTGCCTGGTCCACTCTCCTCCAGCCTCCCTGGACTGATTTCTGCCTCTCAGAGATGTCATCCTTATCTCAGCACCTTGTTTCATTTTTTTCATGGCATTTATCAATACTTGGAATTCTGATGTATTCTAAACCTGTAGAATATAAGCTGTTAGTCTATAGTATATATCACTGTAGTCCCAACGCCTGCTATATCAGCACAGTGCCTGCTACGGTATAGGTGCTCAATACAAAAGAACACCAAAAGCTAATGTTTGGCCCACAAAAGTAGCAAAAATAATTGATCCTGGGGTCCAAAATTCTGGTGGACAAAAGGAGCCGGAGGACCAAGCAAAGATGGCGTTCTCTGCAATACGCAGACACACATAGCTTGTGTCCTAGAAGAACTGACTCCAGTTTAAGTCAAATCCCTACAGCAAATAGCATCAGAACCGAACTTCGTGAGTCCCAGTGAATGGCTGATCCCCAGCAATGTCCAACAGAAAAAAAGCCCATAACAAGGGCCCTTGGGTGCCGCTTGGTGTTTGTTGCAAGAGCCAGCCTCTAGGCTCCAGGGAAAGGCTTTTGTGATAGCGATGATTTCTGGGGGTCACCCCAACTGAGACCCATCTCTGAATGTGACCCCATTTCCCAACAAAGGCCTCTGGAAGAGTAAGTGCCCCCATGTCTTTCTGCCAATCTCTGCTTGCAGTGCTATAAAATCCAAACAAACATGTCCTTTCCAGAAAGATTACCTAGTTCATGCCAAGGAAATAGCCATCATGTGTTTCCTTTCAACTCACCCCTGATTCTCTCTCCAAGGATGGAAATAAAACACTTTGAAAGTCTGAGAACATTCGAAATAAGCCATCATTTAGAAGTAACGGCCTCTCGTGCTATGCACATAAATAAAAATCCATACTAACCTCAAACACATTTATAAGGTCTTCGTAAAGAGTTTGCCTTTTCTCCATAAATGTCCGAAAAGATTAATTAAGAACAGGATGACTCATCCATCTAGATTGATTAAATGTATCTCTAAGGGTCAGATTGGAAACAACGCCTAGATACATTAACATACAATTTGCCCACAGTGATTAGTCTATTTATTTTACTTGATGACAATATTTCTGGAATTAAGTCATTGTTAATCTTCGTCTGGAGGGAGAGACAGGACCACCCTATTCCCCATCCAAGAAGCCATCTTCTCTCACCTCCCAGACTAACATTCTCTCTCCAAAATGTGCACGGTCCTTTAGAGCTTGGGAAGTGACCAAGATAGCACAGAATACAGGGAGTACTATTAAAAGTTGCATCCCAAACTCAGCCCACTGCTTCTCTCATTAGCTCTCTGAACAATGTCTCTTCCCTCTCCGAATTTCTTCTCCTTTTTTATACCCTTTGCATCAGGACACATTCACTAAAAAAACCTTTTGGGAAGTAATGTCCTCTTTCCAAAAACAAAGCATTAATTATATACTGATATCTCGGCCTAAAGGGTAATAGCTAACGTTGGGTGGTAACCACGCATAATAATATACTGTATTGCTTGCGTTGTGTTCTTTATTTCAATTAATAGTCACAAAACGGCTGCGGGGAGATTGGGAAATGTAAGTATTCACATCCCTGTCTCACAGGTTAGTGAAACTGGGATTCAGAGAAACAGGTCTTTGGCTGTGTTCACCGAGCTAGAAGTGACCAAAGCAGACTTCATAGCCCAGTACGTTGGATAGCAAGCCCTGTTCTTAGCTCTTGGGCCATGTTGTGTCACAGATGTCACATTGAATCTGTCACTTCTGCTTCTCCAAAGTAGGAATCTTGAGCCCCCATGGGGGCTCAAGATTGCACAGTTGACCAGCTTCCAGAGTCTATCTCTAGAAAGAGAGGTTTATTATAATACTGCTATGAGTGGGAACACAGTAGGAACATTTGTAGTTGATAATTTCTCTCTTTCTGTTCCAGGATTATGATGTCTCTGTGGCCTAGTGATAAGTCCCATAAAGCAGACGGAATGGTAGGAAAGGGGGATAGGAGAGAAGGAAATCTGGGTGGATGGTGGCCATCCTAACAGCCACGTCATTTTAAACTGGTTTGTCAGAGAGTCACCAGAAAAAACTATACTCAAAGCAATAGTTGTATGTAGAGAGAGAGCGTGTAGATGTGGGTTGGATATGGAGGTCTGGGTGTAGATTGCAGTAGTAGAATGGCAGAGGAGTTCCCTACCACACCATTCTCTTAGGGATCTAAAAAATGGTTAAAGCCAAATAACTCAGGCATTGAATGTGGCTACTAGAACAGCTCTCTGCTAATTATTTGATGAAAGCCAACCAGAGTCAGTGTATCACGTGATCCAGATCCACTGCTAACTATTTATTTCCATTTGGATGTTAATTGGACATTTTGAATAATATAGACAGCTCCTTAGTTTAAAGAACTCAAAGCTTCATGGTGAGTGGTAGGGAAGGAAGAAGGCTTCAAATAGTTCTAAGTTAACCCCAGATCTAACTGTATTTTTATTTTCCTGGGATACAAGATTCCTGCATGAGGGTGGGGGGTGGATAAAGGGAAAGCATCTCACCAGGGCCTCTAGACCAGGGATGATTTGTGAAAGGTCTAGAATCTTTCGTGATGAAAAAAGCCAGATTCTCCAATGGCTTTAGAAATACTGGTTTTAAACTGAGTGAGCAAATGACTTTTTCATTGTCTTAGATTGTAGTTGGCACTGACAGATACGAAAAGAAGGGTACTGAAGCTGAAGATGATATCGCTATACAGTTCTGTGAGTCTACACAGATTTCCCTAAAACTCCTAGATTCAAGTACTAGCACATTGATCACGGCAGACAGTAAATTTGCTTGAGGGGTGGATTAGCCATTGGGTATTCTGATAGACTTTTAAGTGGAAACACAGTTTTGTGAGCCACTTGAAAGTTGCTAATAATACTATCAGGGAAAATAGACACACTGTGTGAGAATGGTGCTTAACAAATATTGTATGACTTCCTATTAATCCCTTTATAATAATTTTCACATTCCCATGCAAGTGACAGTATTTGGCTGATAACTCCAGCAGAAAACAAAAAAAAGTATAAAGTGTGTTCCTATGTATAACTCCGTTCATGAACAGTGTACGGTGAAGTTTACTGAGTTTGGGTTCCACATAAGAAATAAAAGCTTTATGATATTCAAATGTGAAATTCAAAAAAAAAAAAAAAAAAAGATTGCACAGTTGAGGCTGAGAATAAACTTCCTCCCCTGAGTGGCATCACCATCCACATCTCTGGGAGCAAATCAAGCTCATCATGGGCCCCAGACACATTTGGTGATAGTTCAAGCACAAATTATGTTGGTAGTTTTCCTTTGGCTGTTCCTTGGTGATGGTGGCCAATTCTCTGGCACTTATCTAAGCCATGTTTATTAATATAACTGCTAGGAGGTTTTTAAAGAGCCGATCATACTTCTAGACTGACCACATGGTTCTAAAAAGAGTCTACCAACACAACCATAAAGAAAACAAAGCACTCTGAGTGGAACGTAAAAGGAACCAGGATCCTATCTTCCTCATCAAAGTGGTGCAAGACTGGGTATGGTGGGCTCGCCACACCACCACTGTTCTGGAGCAGGTTGAGCAGGTTAGTTACCCTCTCTGAGCCTCAGTTTTTCTATCTGTAGAAGTGGTATATTAACTTATAAGGTGGTTGAGAATATTACATGAGATAATGAGGGCAAAGCAAGAAGCATGGTGACTGTCAAACAATAAATGCTCAATCAATGAGAACTATAATTGTTGCTGATCCCTGACTTACATTCTGTATAACATAAATAATAACGATGATCATTGCCAGCTATCTCTTTAAGATTATCTGTGTACCAGGCACTGTTCTAGGCACCTTATATATTTTAGTTCGTTCAGTGCTCACAACAGTTCTGTGAGTGCTGTTGTATTCCCTCTTTACAGATGGGTGTGCTGAGGTCCAGAAAGGAACATGTATTTGCCCAAGGTCACACTGCCAGTCATTCCCCATTGAAAAACAGGCACTTTAGCTCCAGAGCACACTCTCATAATTATCATGCTCCATGGGAAGTGGTTACACAGCCACAAATCCAGTGGATTACAACATAAACCTCTGAAACAGAAGAGGCATGGTAATTTAGCCTACAGGGCCCGGCCTATCTCCTCCTTCCTACCTTCTCCTAACCACCATTTGAGTGTTTAATCCAACACGTAGCTAAGGAGAAAACAGACGAGAGGTTTGTTCCACCAGAGTTCCTTCTCAAGTGGAGCCTCCCAGCAGTTTTTAAGATAAAATGATGATGTCATGGTTATTAAGACAACAAGGAAAAAATAATAGAAAAGTACCATGAAAGTAAAAGTGTTACAGGCAAAAAACAGTGGTTCAGGCCCTGCATTTCTCTAATTCAGCCCCTTCCCCAGACTTACTCTCCCCATAAGAGAAGCTTCTATCCTAAGTCCTTACCCTCCTCTAATCACCAACCTCCTACTGGCCACTCCTTTCACCCAGATCAGATGGATTCCTACTCATCCATCAGATTTCAGCTTAGCCCTCACCTCCTCCAGAAGGCCTTCCTGGATCCCCCTGCCCAGCTCCCTACAGCAGGATTAAGCGGCTTCTTCAGGTCTCCTGTAGCATCCATTGCAGTTTTGTAAGTGCAATGGACTATAAGCTCCATGAGGGCAGCATCTAACTCCAGCAAGTATTCTTCTGTGTTCTCAGAGTCTAGCATTTTGCCTGCGATATAACTAGACACATCAGTAAACATACGTTGTGTACCTTTGAGAACCACAAAGCATGCCACTTCTTTTAAGGTTTAGAATCAGGTGATACAATTCTTAAAAATGCACTTTTTCATGACTCAAAAGGGATCTAAACAATTGCAGAAAAGTAACAGCCAGTCTATTTTCTTAGGTCACTCCACTCAATAATTTGGAAACCTGGGCAAAGTGTAACAGTACTTTCTACTGGAACATTCTTCCCTAAAAGGATCCCAAAGCCCTCCTCCTGTTGTTTAAACTCATTCCACTTCATTTGGTTCCCTTTGTAGGTAATTCTCAGGGGCTTCATGATTATTATGATATTTTCCTTTAGCTTTCTCTTCTCTGGATTAATAACCTTGGCTTCTTAAACTTTTCCCTATAAAAATCTATTAATAATTTTCATTGCTTTCCCACTTCTCCATACTACTCATATCTTAATGCATATTGTTAAATCTCGTAAAGAAAGGAAGTAAGTTTGAGGTCTGTATTCTTACCTTTGTTCTCTGAGGGCTTAAATACAAAAAAAAAAGAAGAAAAACAGTGATTATATCTACAAAGTAAGGAATAAGATATGGGTTTAAATAATGGTCATCTGGTCTCAGTCTTCCTTTTTTTTTTTCCTTTTTGCTATTTGAGGCTCATCTTTTGAAACATGCTCTACTTTCTACTAAGTTCTAGAAGACAGAGATGACGTGAAGTCCATGATTTAGAATAAGCATGCACATTAAGACATTAGAAATCATTCCACATTTCCAGAATGGTCCCATTTCAAATATTTGGACCTGTTTTTCCATGAGTAGAACTCGTAAGTGTCATATCTGTTTCCTAATTTGAGGCTCAAAAAATATGATCAACCACATATGGTATATAATCTGTAGGTAATGATATTAATATCAGTAGGAAACGTTGATTGCAGCCTCCTTCTGTAGCAGGCGCTATGCTAGTCATTCAGAGGCATTTTCTCTTTTAGTCATTAAAACATCTTTATGAGATAGATATTCTTTCATCCCCATTTTACAGATGAGAAAATTGAGTCTCAGAAAAACTTATACAGAATCACCCATCAGTAGGTGGCGGGGCAGGGACTCCAACAGGTCTGACAGTATACTCTAAGCTGTAGGCACTCTGCTGGAGGCTCTAGAAGTACTGATTTGGGGGTTTTGTTTGTCTCTTTGTTTTTTCGTAAATGACCTGATCCACCATCAAGCACACAGTAGTTTTATAATAATTCTTCGATTTGTTGACATAGGGAAGCAGTACCTTTTACACTCTATTGACAAGACTCTAAATTGGTTCAACTGCTTTGGAGCATCTGTCCATTGGGGCATCTGGCCACATCTAGGATCATCTGGCAGCATCTGGGGGTGTTGAAGATGTGCATATCCTAGGGCCCAGCCATGATTCCCCAGGCAGTATGGCAAATACCACTGGTCATCTGACCCAACCCCCTTCCACAGCCCTATGCTGTCCAGAAATTTTCCTGTAATTGGCTGAGGGATAAACCACATGACCCTGTTCTAGCCAACAGGGTGTAAGTGAAAATCACTCAGTAGGCCTTCTTGAAAGACTTGTTTACAGGGATAGTATGACTAGACTACTTTATCTCCTGTACCTTCTTCCTGAACGGAGCATGACACAATGCCTGGAGTTGCTATAACTATGCTGTGGTTATAAAACAGCAAACCTGTGGGTAAAAGTGCACCCTGTAAGGATGACGGAGCAGAGAAATGGAACAAACCTAGATCCCATTGGCATCATTCAACTGGCCTGGCAGTCCTGGAATGCCTACCTCCAGGCTTGTTGGTATGTTAGGAAGAATAGCTTCCTGTACCATCAATTCACTGTTAGTTGGCTTTCTTTTCACCAGAGTTCTCTAGAGAAGCTCTCACATGTACACAAGATGACATACACAGGCGTTTGTAATGTGAAAAATCACAAACAAAGCTTAATGTCCATCAAGAGGAAAACAGATAAATAAATAGCATACTCATGCAATGATACATGGCAATTAAAAAGGAGTAAACTAGATCTACACATAACAACATAATTCCTTTTTATTATTCTATTGAAGTATAGTTGATTTACAATGTTGTGTTAGTTTCTGGTGTGCAGAAAAGTGATTCAGTTATACACATCTATAACAGTTTGTATCTGCTAGCCCCAAACTCCCAATCCATTCCTTCTTCCCGCCTTGGCAACCACAAATTTCTTCTCTAAAATAGATAATTCTTGAAACCAGAATGTAAAGTGAAAAAGGGAAATTGCTGAATGACGTGTGTTCAGTACAATACCACTTAAATATATTTTTTTAAAACACATATAATAATTCTATATAGTTTACGGCTATATCCATATATACTGAAAGTATAAAGACATGGATGTGAAGGAAACACACCAACTCTAGGGAAGGAGGAAGGAATGAAATTGGGGAAGTGTTATAGAGGCACTTCAGGTGAACCTGTGGAGTTTTTATTTCGTAAAAGTAATCTGAATCAAATACAGCCAAAAATCTTAGCATTTATTAAATTCGGGCGTGGATTCGTGGGTATTTGCTACATAATTCTCTGTGTTTTTCTATAAATTTAAAATGCTTTATACTTTTTAAAAAATAGATGAAGAGGGGCTTCCCTGGTGGCGCAGTGGTTGAGAATCTGCCTGCCAATGCAGGGGACACGGGTTCGAGCCCTGGTCTGGGAAGATCCCACATGCCGCGGAGCAACTAGGCCCGTGAGCCACAACTACTGAGCCTGCGTGTCTGGAGCCTGTGCTCCGCAACAAGAGAGGCCGCGATAGTGAGAGGCCCGCGCACCGCGATGAAGAGTGGCCCCCGCTTGCCACAGCTGGAGAAAGCCCTAGCACAGAAACGAAGACCCAACACAGCCAAAAATAAATAAATAAATAAATAAAATTAAAAAAAAAAAAAATAGATGAAGAAAAGGAAAGAGACTGTTTCAAGAAGCAGTTGTACATTTATATAAAAGTACCCTGTCAAGCGTAAGGTGACATGTAAAGCCATATACTTTATTATTATAATTACCATCAACCAGGAAGGCTGTATTGAGGAGTGAACTTTCCATGAGCCCCAAAGAGAGGGTAGGATGAGAAGATTTAGGTAGGCAGTAGAGGTGAAGGAGCTTTATGGACCGAACTGTCTCCCCAAAATGTACAAGTTGAAACCCTAACCCCCAGTGTGACTGTATTTAGAGACAGGGCCGTTAAGAAGGTAATTAAGGTTAAATCATGTCATAAGACTGGGACGCTAATCTAATAGGACCGATGTCCTTGTAAGAAGAGGTAGAGACATCAAGAGTACACTAATACAGAGAAATAGCCATGTCATGACATAGTGAGAGGGTGGCCGTCTACAACCCAAGGAGAAAGGCCTCAGGAGAAACCAGACCTGCTGACACCTTGATCTTGGACTTCCAGCCTCCAGAACTGTGAGAAAATACAGTTCTGTTGTTTAAGTCTGTGATATTCTGTTATGGTAGCCTGAGCAAACTAACACAAGGAGTATGTCTAGAACTGTGGTTCTCAATAGTGAATGACGCTACGTAACAGGGGGATTTAAGAAATTGGTGGGGGGAGGGTAACGTTTGATGGTCACAAAGCTGAGGAGCACAGGAGGCATTTTATGGGCAGAGGCCAGGGAGGCAAAACCTTTTTCAGTGCCCAGTTCAGTCCTCACGACAAAAAAACAATTCTGTGTCCCGAATGCCTTTAAAATATCCCACAGGACATTTATGAGAGGAGAAACCTGTGTATAATTATCTAAAGCTACATAAAAATGCAAAAAAGTGAGGTTTTTTGGCCAGGTAATATTATACACTGAATTTTCCAGGAAAGTGGCTCCTATGTAGATTAAGGGAGGATTGTACTTTTGTTTTCTTAAGAACTTTGCCAAAAGGTACTCACCACCATTCTGGAAAATTCTATCGCTGACAGTAATGCTAACGATGTTTATATTGTCCACACGACATATCCTTATCAGTCTTCATTCATAGCCATAGTATCTGCCAAGAGTCTGCAAACTCCAGAGAGCTGGCCAAATCCAGCCTACCGCCTATTTTTGCATATAAAGTTTTATTGGGACACAACCATGCTCATTTGTTTACATACTATCTATGGCTGCTTTCTCAGTAAAATAGCAGAATTGAGAATGGCCTGCAAAGCCTAAAGTAGTCACCATCTGACCCGTTACAGAAATGTTTGCAATCCCCTGGTATAAACTTGATTCTGTGTCTAGTACTAACATCCAATTACTTCAGTACCTAATCTAATTTAATCCTAGAATAGTTACCTATTGAAATATATATGATTTTATTATCTTACTTCCCCTTTAAGTTCTATTAATTCTAGTTAATGCGTTATGTAGATTCATTTGAAGTTGTGTAGATATCTCTGTATCTGTGACATTCACTTTAGGAAAGAAATGGAATTCATTTCAGTAAAGAGGGGGAAGTATTTCTAAATATTCTCAAAGGTTGAGGAACAACTACTCTAGACCTAAAAGAACAAAGACCATGAAGAACAAAGAGTTATGTGACCAAGAAGAAAATTGAAAACCGGCACTGTGTTGAAGATGAACTGACCTTAAGCTCCAGGAAAGAAGCTACTGGGTTTATCTGTACATCACTTAACTCAGGAACTGGTACACAGGACTCACTCTATAAACACTTGGCTGAATGCTCCCATGAATGGAGGGATGGATGAGGCATATGAATGACAGAAAGACAAAGGACTGGGGTAGAGAGCTTCCTTTCTCAAGGGGTCATCAAGCAGAAGATCAATGGTCATTTGCCGGGCAGTTTATAGCAGGGATTCCTTCATACAAGGACCAACTGAGTGGACCAGAGAACTCTCTAGGTCTCTAAAGACTCCACTTCTAAGGTTGAGATCCAATACTCCAAAGATGCAAAGTTCATTACTTGGAGCAGCAAAGACCTTATTCAAATTTTAGACTGAATATGATCTAAAACTATCAAGATCTGCCCAACCTCCTGACCTCATCCCTCAGCTAGTTACATGGGATACTAGAGAGAAGGGGTAGATTGTGGTAGTTAAGTATACAGGACTCTGAAGTCAAATAGATTTAGGTTCGAGGGTAGACTGTGGGCAAAGATGAACACCAAAATTCCTCTCATCCTTGAACGCACACCCCTTTGCAAATATGATGCTGCAGAGCCTTCTATCAGGAGGTGGAGTCTATCACTCTACCCTTGGATCTGGGCTAGCCTCCTGACTTACTTTGAGTGGTAAAATGCAGAACAAGGGACATGGTGTAACTTTTGAGCCTAGGTCTCAAGAGGCCTGGTAGCTTCTGCCTTTACTCTCTCGAAACGTACAGCCCCATGTGATGAAGTATGGTCTAACTCAGGGACTGGCAGAGCATGACCCATGGGCCAAATTCACCCCACCCCCTGTTTTTGTAAATAAAGTTTTATTGGAACACAGCCATGCCCATTTGTCTACATACTGTCTATGACCGCCTTCACATTATAAACAGCAGAGTTGAGAAGCTGCATCAGAGACTTAATGCCCTGCAAAGCCAAAAATGCTTACTGTCTGGCCCTTTTCAGAAGAAGTTTGCTGAACCTTGGTCTGGCTGCTGCAGGATGAGACCACATGGGACAGACAGGAGCTGTCCCAGCTGAGGTCTCCCCAGAACAAGCAGCCCCAAGTTAAACTACAAAATGGGTACATCTACACAAGTGATCGCAGGTGCGACCAGCAGAACAGCCCAGCTGAACTCAGCCCTAATTACAGACCCATAAAATGAACAGATATAATGATTGTTGTTTTAGGGCACTAAGTTTTGGGGTAGTTTGTTCTGCAGGAAGAAGTAATTGAGACAGGCAGCCGGCAGCCATGGCTCTGCCACTCAAGGTGTGTATAACAGTGTTTGTTCCCAGCTCATATTTTTGGAGGGCTCACCACTTCAGTGCAGGCTGGCTGGCTTCCAACTACCAGCATCTGGATCTCTCTGCCTGGGGGCTTTCTCCAAAGCCTTGCAAGGCTCTGTCCAAGCTGGGAATTGACACTCCATCTGTACCCCACCCACCCTTAATCAATGATCAACAGAAGTTGGTGTAAAAATACACTCCAGTTCCCTCCCCCCTCCGGAAGGGATAATTCTGAGGCATATGTTCTATGCTGTTTTCCAGAGTTTCCCTGCAGGGTAACTCTCTGGTCTCCTACTGCCTTGACAGTACACCCTTTATCAGCAGCCATCCCTTCTGTGTCTGTTTCTCCCATGGCTGTACTGATATTTCCTGAACATCCCAAATAAGCTACTTTCACTCAAATCCTGTCACAGATTCTGCTTCAAGTCAAAATACAAACCATGAAGACACTGTGTAGCTTTAGACAAGTTTGTCTCTCTGAACCTCAGTTTCCTTATCTGTAAAATGGGAATCATAGGAGCATTGTATCATGGGACGTGGTCATGAGGACTCATCTGAGATACTGTTTGTAAAGCATCCAGCACTGCTCTCAGTGGCAACAGCGCACCTTAACTAGCCCCACCTCCTATCTGCATGCACTCTGGGGATTGGCCAAGTGCATGCACAGAGCTCTGGTGATTGGCTAAGGCACCTCTAATGAGCCAGGCTCCTATTGAAGGACCATCAAAAACCAGCTTAGAGAGGCAGAGGATGCCTGAGGACAACCCAAGTGTTGAGGGGGGGCTTATTGTGGCGTCCAGTCACGTCCCAGTTCAAAAGTCTGAGCGCCATGCCACAGATCTCCATCTAGAGGACAGCGAGGCTCCTGACTTCTGAGTTGGAAGGCTGGGCTGGAGCCTGCTGCGTGCCTGACCCCAGGAACCTGTCCCCGACAGGAAGGAGAGATGTAGTCAAGGAAGTGTGGCAGGCCTGACTCCAGGCAATTAGAAAAACATCATCGTGCCTCACAGTGGAAGGTGAGCGTGACTTCAATGTTGGCCTTAAAAAGAAATGGGGTGGGAGAGGATGCTTTCCTTTTCTCGTCGAAGAGAGCAGTCTGTCTACTCAAAACCCTCCACTCCTTCTAGTAGTCTATAAACACACGCCCAAACCTAGAGAAAAAATTAAGAGCACACTTGTGCCTCCCCGACTACAAAACACGTTCCATTTGCTTTGGTCCCTTCTGTTCTCTTTGAAAGGTTGACTCCTTAATATTCCTCCCTCATGACCTGTCCCAGCACATGCAGGGAGGTTTAGGGGCGCCCTCGCCTGCAGAGCATGACAGGAAGGCTCAGCTGGTCCCTGCATCCTTACGAAAGGGCTCCAGCAGACCCGGGGTGAGGCCGCAAGGTAATGAGAGCAGAATTCTGGATCATGGCCAGGCCAGGAATAATAGCACAGCTATAATTACCCTGTAGAACATTGGATGGAAGTGGCTATTTTAGAACCTGAAAACATCTCAACAGCACCTTGGAGTCACATTTGGGAAAGCCCCTTTTTACCACTGTTGTCTTCTTGTCATGCAATAGGATGTCGTGTCAGGGACATTTCCTACCAGAAAACCATCAGGGGATCCATGTAGCGCTTGGAGAAGCCTGAGAAAAGAAATTTGTTATAAATTTTAGTTAAGGTATTACTGTATATGAGGGCTTCTATTAAAAATAATAAACTGGTCTAGAAACAAAGTTATCCAGATGAAACTTGCTTTCATTTATTTGTATCTTAAATCATTTTTTTGAGTAGGAGACTAAGGGGTGGATTTGGAGCTCAAGAACTCATGTTAATGACAGTGATAAATAGTAATAATAATATGGTAGCAGATAGCATTCACTGCTTACTCATGCCATGTGCATGACCTGCATTTAAATACCTGCTTTTTCTTTGATGCTTATCAGCTTTCCCTGTTTTACCGCATTTGATACGAGGAGGGAGGGTACTCTTATTATTCCCACTTTACAGATGAGATGACCAAAGCTCAATGGGGTTAAGTAACATGTTCATGGCCACCCACTGGTACGTGACATCTGGGGATTTGAACCCAACCCTGTGTGAAACAGTTTGATCTGTGCTGAAGCACCCACTTCCGATATGCCCTGACTGGCAGGGCCTGGAGCAAGAAGACAGGATGTGGAGAGAGCAGACTTCCTTTATGGTTTCCTTCCTGTTGCCAGAAAATTGTAAAGGAGCTGGGGGGTGCTGAGAAGTCAGTAGACTGATAAGAAGTCAATTGATAAGAAGTCAATTGCTTGGTTCAGTGACTAGAAAGCAGTTGAACAGGCAGAAGGGTAAAGTACACCCAGTGATGAAAGGAGCAGTTAGAAGTCCTCCTTTGTACGGGGATTTCCACTTCACAAAGGACTTTCCCCATGTCCTGTCATTGGTCCCATCCTGTCATTGGTCCCTTTAAACTATCCTGTAGAGGCACTGCAGTGTTTGAAGACCATGGCGCAAGCACTTCTGGCAGCCACAAAGAGCTTTGTAGAACTGGGGACTTCTGCTGCTGAATGCAGATCAGGAATAACTATGCCCAGCATTTGTATAGGCCCTTTTACTTCTAAAACTCTTTCAGTTCATCAAACACCAATCTGGAGAAGTGGGCCAAGTGGAATTATCCACATTTACAGATGGAGAAGCATCTCTAAGTAACTCCAGAACCCCAGGACAATTTCCACTTAGACTAACTGCATTCTCGCTCTGCCCCATTTATGATTTGAACTTGATTTGTGTGGCTAGAAAATGAAGCATGTTGAAAACTCTGGGGGGGAAAAAACCCTCAATGCTCATAAGTAGAAATCAATGCTATGTAGTAATCTAAGAAATACTGGTTTCAAAATCAAAAGAACAAGTAATTAGCATAAAGACACATATTAGCATGCCTGAAAACCAGAAGGCTGCTACCTAGGAATCTGCTTTGCAAAATTAAACAACATTGGCTGGAAAGTATTATACTTTCATGCATCTAATATGCATAGCTTTTGAATATGTTCTGATACAGAATTTAAGCTTGCTTCATTGGGCACATTATTACAACCCTTATCAAACTGTGCTTGGATTTAGCCTAAAAACGATTCCAAAATGACTATATAATTCATGTTCTCCAAATTACAAGAGAGGGTTCTCCATTTTTCTCAGCGTGCTATCTCTTTTTGTGTTTCCTTCAAGGCATAAATATATAGTCACGAATTTAGGGAGAGAGATAATCAAGTGTCGTTCACACACACTATAATTAATATCTTGAACTCCATTTTCATCAGGAAGAGCCAAAAAACAATTGAGTCAGTTTTGTAACTTGGCTCTGCACAGTTAAGAGAAGTTCCCAGTGGAAAAAACCAGAGAGGCTCTTAACCGTGTTAAGCATCTTCCAGAGTGGAAGAGCAGTATCTTTAGATTGGGCTCAGTGACTTATTTTCCTTAAGCCCCAGTTACTTCATTGTAAAATGGCCCACAAGAACCTAACTAATTCTGGCCCCTGGCCGTCTCTCCAACTCTCCGTCTCTCTCACCATTCTCTCCCTCACTCATTCATTCTCTGCCACAAGGGCAGCCTACATGTCTCCTGGACATGCCAAGCATATTCCTGCCTCAGGGCCCTTGCACTTACTATTTTCTCTGCCTAGAAACAGCTCTTTCTTCAGGAACTCGCAGGCTCCCTCTCTCAAGTCTCTAGTCAAACAGCCCTGCTGGAGGAAGGCTTCCTTTGGTCCCTAAGCAGCACTTGCCTGCACTTGCCAGCACTTGCCGTATTCTCTTTATGATCTTTCCTAACTATTTTTCTTTATAGCATTTATCTTTACCTGACATTATTTTTTTTTTCCTGTTTATTGTCCCCACCCCTCACTAGAAGACAAGATCCATGAGTGCCCCAACTTTGTTTTCTCCTCATTTCCCAACTCTTCAAGGAGTGTCAGCAAATAAGGAGAAGCTCTGTAAATATTTGTAGAAGGGAAGGAGGGGGAGACAATGGGAAGGAAATCTTGATGCTCCTATTTTTTTTTCATCTAAAATTCCGAATTGGTACCACGGTTTTAAGTTATTTCCATTAACTAGTTCATTGGGCAATTAATTGATTTAAAGGAGAAATAATAATTATCTCTTTTCTAAAATTAAAAAAATTTTAATTATGGTGAAATCCTTATGACATAAAATTTACCATCTTAACCATTTTTAATGTATTTTATTGAAGTATAGTTGATTTACAGTGTTGTGTTAATTTCTGCTGTACAGCAGAATGTTTCAGTTATATATATGTGTGTGTGTATATATATATATATATATATATATATACACACACACACACACACACACATATATACTTTTTCATATTCTTTTTCATTCTGGTTTATCACAGGATACTGAATATAGTTCCCTGTGCTATACAGTAGGACCTTGTTGTTTATCCATCCTATATATAACAATTTACATCTGCTGATCCCAAACTCCCAATCCATCCCTCACCCACTCCCCCTTGGCAATCACAAATCTGTTCTCTATGTCTCTGAGTATGTTTTTGTTTCATAGATAAGTTCATTTTTGTCATATTTTAGGTTGCACATATAAGTGATATCATATGGTATTTGTCTTTCTCTGACTTTGCTTAGTATGATAATCTCTAGGTCCATCCATATTGCTGCAAATGGCATTATTTCATTCTTTTTATGGCTGAGTAATATGCCATTGTGTTCATGTGCCACATCTTCTTTATCCATTCATCATTTAGGTTTTTTCCACGTCTTGGCTATTGTGAATAGCGCTGCTATGAACGTCGGGGTGCATGTGTCTTTTTGAATTATAGCTTTGTACGGATATATGTCCAGGAGAGGGATTGCTGGATCATATGGCAAATCTATTTTTAGTTTTCTGAGGAACCTGCATACTTGAACCATTTTTATTTATTTATTTTGTTTTTAATTTTTTTTAATTAATTAATTTTATTTATTTATTTTTGGCTGTGTTGGGTCTTCGTTGCTCCATTCGGGCTTTCTCTAGTTGCGGTGAGCGGGAGCTACTCTTCGTTGAGGTGCGCAGGCTTCTCATTGTGGTGGCTTCTCGTTGCGGAGCACGGGCTCTAGGCGTGCAGGCTTCAGTAGTTGTGGCATGCAGGCTCAGTAGCTGTGGCGCACGGGCTTAGTTGCTCCGCAGCATGTGGGATCTTCCCGGACCAGGGCTCGAACCCATGTGCCCTGCATTGACAGGCGGATTCTTAACTACTGGGCTCCCAGGGAAGCCCAACCAGTTTTAAATGTAGAGGTCAGCACAGTTTTTTGGACCAGGGCATCTTCAAAGGAAGTACCTCTATTGTAAAGAAAGACTGCCCCAGTCCAAAAAAATGTGCTATATTCTTAAATACTTACATTAACCAGATTGATGCTTTTAAAGTAGAAGGAAAATGTGATATACTTGTGCTAAAGCAAGGTAAATACAGAATTTACAAAAAACACGTATTAATTTAGTAGTGTGGTCTATTAATAAAAACATACATTTAAAGCAGTATAAACGTCTCATTTAATGTTCCAGCTTGCCATCTAAGGACCATTAAATGAAACCCTGTTTAGTGACGTTTAGTCAAACATCTACACTTGAACCTCTTCATGGACATGAGACTTGGTCGGTTGCCATGGTAACCCCAGGTGCTAGGCCAAAAGATTTATCCCTCATTTACAGATGGAGAAATTAAGCCTCAAAAAAAGCTATTACTTGCTCAAGGTCGACACAGGGAATAGCAAAGATTATACTCACGTCCACGGCTTCTAATGGCAAGTTCTGGGTCTTTCCACTATACCAGGCTGTGAAATGACATTCCTAAATATAACAGGCTTATTTTTCCATCTCCCTTTATTATCAGCTTTGCTATTCAAAGTCATTCTACACCAAAATTTCTTCCTTCAAGACCCATGAATTTTCTAGACTAGCTTCTTAGCAATAAAAAACACCTTTCCTCACAAAGTGGCCCTACATGCCACCTGGCAGCTCAGACCTCACTTTAGGAAATACAGCTTAATTTAATGAGGTGCTAGGAAGCTGGCTTGGGATGCATCCAGCATTTTAATATAGAGTTTCTTACCAGATGGTATTCACTTGCTCCTAAACTTACCCTTCTCTTATTGTGAGACTGCTTTTTTTGATTACTGTAGCAATAACTAGAGAGGTGAAAGTCATTATTTTGATCCGTGTAGGGGTTAGTACCCTTTATTCAAACTCTAAGATGTTATTGCTATGATTGACCACATTTCATGGGCAGTCCCATTTCAAGTTACAGAGTAGAACTGGGTGGATGGACCAGTGCAATTCCATTACCAGGGGCCTGTAAGCAGCAGGTTCTTAAATCTTCACTCTTTCAGCCACAGGTCACTGTGAAGTTTCTAGAATATATTTGAGTACCCGCTAGGTGTCCAGCCCAGTGAATGGTTACAAAGAAATTAAGCTTTAGTCCTAATTCAGTGTTAATCACCTATTAATAATGAGTCCTCACTGTATTCCTGGCTCTGTGCTGGGTGCTATGGATACAATAACAATTAAGGCAGACATTGTCTGCCAGTAAGTCTATTGCTATAGTACTGTAATAAGTTAATATCATGGAGTAAGTACTTGAGTAAGTAGTTATTATGTATGTACCAAGGACTGTAGTGGCTAGAAGAATAAAATACCACTCCTGCCCTTAACATCCCACACATAAAAGAAAAAACAATAGGTAAACTCTCAAAAATTATAATGTGTGTGTGCATAAAATATTTAAGTAACTGACTGACATTCTCTTAAGAGAATGGAGAATGCTCAATCATGTTAGCTGCTGATATTACTAAGCACAACTCTTCTCAGTGTCTTTTTGGTATTCATTGTAGAAAGCCAGGATTTATCTCCACAGCATTGCTGGGTGTCAGATGTCTAAGAGGCAGCTAACATTTTATTTGTAGGTGGGCATATATTGAGCCTGGTACACTCTTTTTTTTTAAAGTACCGATTTGGGTTTTTTTTATTTTTACTTTTTTTAATTTTTGGCTGCGTTGGGTCTTCGTTGCTACACACGGGCTTTCTTTAGTTGCGGCAGGGGCTACTCTTCGCTGCAGTGCGCGGGCTTCTCATTGCGGTGGCTTCTCTTGTTGCAGAACACGGGCTTTAGGTGCATGGGCTTCGGTAGTTGTGGCACGTGGGCTCAGTAGTTGTGGCTCATGGGCTTAGTTGCTCCGCAGCATGTGGGATCTTCCTGGACCAGGGCTCGAACCCATGTCCCCTGCATTTGCAGGCAGATTCTTAACCACTGCGCCACCAGGGAAGTCCGAGCTTGGTACCCTCTTTAGGGGAATTAAACAGAAGTATGTCTCATAATGTTACTTTTTTAAAGGTGAAGTATCAGTTGTAAGCTAAGTGGGAGAATCTAGGTCACAAGAAATTGGGTCACCATAATGCTTTTTTCAAAAGGGTTTTAAACTTTCCCACAATAAAGTTATGGTTAGAAAAAAAAAAAACAATCCAACCTTTGGACATAAAGTTAATGTAGAATAGAAGCCGGCAGCTTCGTTGCTCTAAGGATAGCATGTGTGTGTAGATACTGAGATCATGAACTTGGGAATCAGAGACCTGGATTTGAATCACAGCTCTGAAATTTACTAACTGGGTGTTCTTGCATGTGTTGGGTAGTCTTTCAGATTCGTGGTTTTTGTTAGCTGTAAGATGAGATACCCAAGACTACCTCAAGAAATGGTTGGGAAGATTAAATAACATAGATAAAGCATTTAGCCCAGTGCCTGGCTCATCATAAGAACATGAAGCACTGATGATGTTGATAATGATGATGAGGAGGAGGAGGAGGAGGAGGAGGATGAAGCAGAAGACAGCAAAGATGAAGATAATGATAAGCATGATATTGACAAGCTCAGTGATTCTCTCTCCCACGCAACCCATACCTTCACCTGTGATGCTTTTCTAAAGGCCAATTTTATATATTATATATACAAGCTTGAAAAATAATAGAACTCTATCTTTACAGGCCAAAACTCTTTGAATTGCGTTTCTAATTCTACAAACTTGAAATTATTCCTCTAGAGTCCCTAGGCCAGGCTGCCTAGAACAAGAACAAGAACTTCAGCTGGTAAGATGGTTGTTTGTTTTCAGGCCCAGATAGGGACCCAGCTAGAATAATATCTTGGCCCAACTAGCACCACACTTGTAACCAATTGAGCTAACTAGTCTGACTTGAAGGAAGAAGGAAATCCCAAACTAGTCCCTGAGTTATTTTCTTTGGCTCCACAGTAGAACTATCTGCAAGAAATATTTTTATTATTTGGGTCCTTTCTTATCCTCAGTGAATTTTCCTTTAGGATATTTTTCTTCCAATTACGGTGGCTCTTTGGGTGAATGGTTGAGGATAAGGTAACGTTCTTTTCTGGGACTTAAGAGGAACCACTCCATTTCACTGTGGTGATTTAATAGGCACAAAATTACAAGTGTCAGAGAAAAATGAAGAAATCAGGGCAATTTGAAAATCGAAAGGGAGAGAAGAAAACAGTGAAATTACAACTTCGCTTTGTAACTACACCTTCTTTGCAGTGTGAAAAATATCCATTACTACTCTGTATATGACAAAAAGATATTTGCAGGACAGCCTATTTTTTCTTATACTCTAAGAGGTTTCAATGCCCTTAGATGGTAGAATTTCAGCATACTGGATGAAATGAGGGCTGTGAATACCATGCAACTCAAAATACATTTGCTGAGAAGTATCAGAGCAATGTGTTAGCATTTGACACTACTAAAACTTGGCTGCTGTTTTGGCAAAGTGATACACTTAACCTGTAGCTATTGCAATTTAGTGAAATGTGTCATAAAATTCTCCCTCAGCAATAGGACTTTCAAAAACCTGAATAAATTTTAAATGGAGTCAAGATTGATTTTTCAGATAAGTATCTCATCCTATGACATTTTTATTTAGGAATTAGAACACCAGGGATTGACTTTAAATGAAGTCTATCTAATATTTTATTGAACACTTTATTCTTCAGATCTTAGCCGCTTTATATTTTAAACATGATCACATTTTGTTAAGAGTTGGAAGTTATATGTTTCAGTGCAAATAGTGAAAACCCTGGGAAACGGAAATAAAGTCATTTAAGGAGAATATAGCTTAGTAATGGTTTTTGACTTTAAACTACTTCCCCTAACCCTTTTCATGGGAAGGCTGATAAAAAAATGAATTTTTAAATAGGTTAATAGGTTCAAATAACAGCACTTACTGAGTACTTCTAACTGGCTGGTGCTATTGTGCTAAGCACTTTGCAGGGATATCTCATTTAATTAGCACAACTCTTTGAACTTGATAATACCATGAAGAACAATTTGTCAGGCTACCCAGTTTAAATGGCATCATAGGAAAGGAGCATCCAAACCACCAAAATACTATAAACATTATTTATTTATTTATTTATTTATTTATTTATTTATTTATTTATTTAGCACCCCCTAGTGCTAAGAATGGGGAAAGCGATTCCCAACCAAAACTGCTTTTATATTTCATTCATTCACCATTCATTCATTCCACCAATATGCATCAATTTCCTATTATGTGCAAGACACTGTGATGGTGCTGGTATTGAGTAAGGAATAGACCTGCTCCTGCCTTCAAGAAATGTACCATCTATTATGAGACAAACAACAAAAGTAAGGTTAAAAATGTGCAGTTACAGATTGTGCTGAAGGCACTTACGGAGACAGCTAGGGTCCTGTGATAGGAAGTAATAGGGGGCCCCTACATGGATGAGTATTAAGTCAGGCTACAGAGCACTCCAGGCAGGGGATAGCTCGTGTCAAGGTGCTGAGGTGCACAGATGTTTGGAGTACTGGGGAAGAATTCCACTATGGCTGGAACATAGAGGCATGCACAAGATTAGGTTGGAGTGAGGGCCAGGACCCAGTGGAGATGGACATGGTTGGGAGTATCTGTTCTAAGTGTGAAGAAAAGCAGGTCAGGGGTTTAGGCTGCTATGTGAACTGATGAAATTCATGTGGTGTAAAGACCTCTCCGATTGCTCCGTGGAGAAAGGCTTTACGGGGAGTGAAGGAGGGTGTAATCCTTAGCTGGGAGAGACCAGTAAGGAGGCTTTGTAGGAGCTGAAGTAGGAAATGAGAGTAATTTGGGCTGGATCGGTAGTTCTCAACTGGGGAGACTTTTGCTCCCCGGGGAACATTTGGCAACATCTGGAGACATTTTTGGTTGTCACAAATGGGGAGGCCCTCTGGCATCCAGTAGGTAGAGAATAGAGGTACTGCTAACAATTCTACAATGCACAGGACAGCCCTCCACAGCAAAGAATTTTCTGGCCCAAAATGTCAAAATAGTGCAGAGGTTGAAAACCCTAGGCTAGAGGTTTAGCAATAGTGATAGAGATAAGTAGATAATTAAATTTTTTTAAAACTATGTAATGAATGGGACTTAGTGATGGATGACTATTGAGTGGTGAGAGAGAGGGAGGTATCAGGTGTGACTCACAAGATTTCTGGCTTGAGCAAATGTGGGGTGTTGTTTACTAAGATGGGGAGGATTGTGGGAGGAGCCAGATTGCAACAGGGAAGAAATAAATAAATCATCTTTGTATATGTCAAGTTTGAGTGGCTGGGAGATAGCCAAAAGGAGATGTGAAATAAGAAGTTGACTTTCTGAGTCCACAGCTTAATCATAATCATAACAGTTAAATTATTGAGCAGTTATAATGCGGCAGGCATCGTTCTAAGAATTTCTGGTACATGATTTTATTAATCCTACTGACAGTAAAGATCAACATACATTCTTTGAATCCTCTTGATGTATACTTAAGTCTCCAAATTATGAGCAAAGGATATATCATTCTAGTCTTCAAAAATTTTTCTTCCATATAGGAAAACACATTGCTGAAAGCTAACAGTAAATATTATGCCTTCTCTAATAAAACAGAATGTGTCAGTAAGATAAAACATCCTAAGCACCATGCCATCAAAGATACTCAAAATTATATTTGTCATTTTTCAAAAAGCTTTCATCATCTTTATTTTAGAAAATATCCTGAAAGTATTTATCTTCCTTATTATCTCTGGTTTGGATAAAATAGCAAAATTTTACCCCAAAGAGGACACTATTTAGGAAATATAAGCATGATGTCTAGAAACAGTTAAGCATTCCAAGGCAGGCTTCTGCCATTTAATATTCTTTCAAAGCCATCTGGCCCTCCTTTTTCTCGGTCAAATGATACAGTGTCTTCAAAACACATTCCCAACATGAGCACATGCAGCTAACTAAAGTCAGGAAGCCTGAAGGAATCAAACTACCCCATTCTAAGTTACATGATATGCAAGTCACTCTTGTGATACTTGGGATGGATGTCTGGGAGTAGTTTTGCTTATTTAGTCTGAGAGAAAGAATCTTAAATAGCAAGGCTATGAAAGCTCATATTGTTACAGTGAGCCCTACTGCACTTGTAAGTTTCAGCTAAGACCTCAGTTAAAAATGGGACTCCAGTTTGGAATTTGTTAACAAGGCCAATTCCTGGTAGTGTATATTTGTAACTTGGCCCAGGCCTAAAGTTTCAGGTCAACTCACATTAAAGGAGAAAATAAAGAACTTTGTTCAGTTGAGAAGGAACTACTCAGCTCAGAATCTAGGAATACAAACGATTTGTGATCCTCATATGTCTTGAGGCAGTCTTTCAGAGATTTTTCTCCAGTTTCTTTTATCTCCACTTTACTGAGAATCTGCTAGTATTAAATCAGGTGAGAAACAGTGCTGATAAGCCTGAATCCTTCCGGTCCTTAGTGGAGGTACTCATCCAGCTGTGGGAGGACAAACAAGGTTTCAAATTGCACCCTGCAATCTATTTTTAGTTTTGTTGGGTTCTAGGTTTCTAGGTACCTTCAGAAAAATCCTACAATTTCTCAATTCTCTAGTTGGCTAGACCATATTGAAGATCCCTCTCTTAGAGCCACCAGGAAGCATTTCCTGCACCTCATTACACAACTTCCTTAGCTGTTCTAAAAGTGGCTTAGGGATTTTCTTTTCCCCTAGGGAAGGAGGTGGGTCAGGAAACTGAAAGAGACAAAAAGCACAGTTCTGGGCGTGCTGGTCCCTGTGTCAGTCCTTCTACTGAAATTAGCCCCACGTGCTCAGTAATTTCATGACACCTAGAGATTCTCCCCCAACATCTTGGGTCAACATGCAAAGGCAGCCTGATGAGCAAAGCAATTCTTACCTCAGTAGTACTCCAAAGAGTATTTTACGTAAAGTCTATATGATGCCTAAAGAATGTTTTCTCATCAAAACTCTTCTAACTTGCAACATAGTATTTACTTTTCCACCCATCTTTCTGGAAGAGAATATCATTTTTGTGGGGGGAGGCATCCATAATATTTGCAATTCCACAGAAATATTTGATACATTCTTAATAAACAGTATGCAAGTCTACCATCGAGGAACATAGAGTAGTACTGATTCACTAAAAAGATTAAATTCTACTTATTAGAAGACCTACATTCCATCTCTCTTTACCTCCTACCCCCATTTCTAAATTGTGTTGACTCTTGATTTTGTCTCCGGTAGTTAGAACTGAATATCATTAGCTATTCCTGGGACACCTGTATCCTGTTGTATGGTTGGAAACTAGTCTGACCCATATGTAGACAAAGAGAGCTAACCTTGACTGAGCTCATAGTCTGGACCAGGCACTACGCCAGGTGTTTACATCTGGTGGTTAGCTCATTTAATTATTAATGTATGATGAACTCATATGCATTTTCATACTGGTGGTGGATAATTTTCTTTAATCATAAAAGAAATACGTGCTTATGAAAGAAATGTAGGCAAAAAGGGGAATAAACTATGGGGAGGGGAACAGTCATAATGCCATTCCCCAAAAGTAATCACTGGTCAATATATTCCTCACGGTCCTTTTTCTATGGTAGGCTTTAGAAAAAAACCTAGTTATAATGATGCCATAGGTATAATTATATATACTCTACATATAGTAATGCGTAGTTGCAATAATAATATATATACAACTGGTTTACATTATTTTTTCAATTAAGACTAAAAATGCTTTTTGCTACATGGTGTTGCTACATTTTTTAAAAACAGCTGCATTTTATTCCATACACGACTATCTCATATTTACCTTAATTACTCAGAGGTTGTGCACAGTCATTTTAAGCAACTTACAAAGGTCAGGAAAAAAAGAAAACTGACACTGTCATTTTAAGTTAAAAAGAAGAAATCCAAGTTAGGCCATGCAAAGAAATCAAAGCCTTGTAAAAAACACATTAATACTCTTTCATTTTTAAACTATCCTATAGGCCATACATGGTTCAGAATTTTTTTGTTAATTAATTAATTAATTTACGGCTGCACTGGGTCTTCGTTGCAGCACGTGGGCTTCTCATTGAGGTGGCTTCTCTTGTTGCAGAGCACGGGCTCTAGGCGCACGGGCTTCAGTAGTTGTGGAGCACGGGCTTAGTTGCTCCGCGGCATATGGGATCCTCCCGGACCAGGGCTCAAACCTGTGTCCCCTGCATTGGCAGGCGGATTCTTAACCACTGCGCCACCAGGGAAGCCCCCAGAATTTTATTAAGCATATTAAGATAACTTCAAATTAACAAATGTGACTGAAATACATTCTCACACAGCCCCCTCAAAAAATAACTCAACTGAAACTAAAATTCCCTAATTCTATATGCACTTTTAAGAGCTAGCTAAAAACGTATAACAAAGAGAGAAGAAAAGCAAGCCACTATTTCTCTCCTCAAACAAGGAGTTGTCATGCCCCACGGGCAATATTCTGTGGCAGAAAATAGTCATTTGACTTACTGTGCTAGTATCCTAGGGCTGCCATAACAAAATACCACAGACTGGGTGGCTTAAACATTAGAAATCTATTGTCTCACAGTTCTGGGGGCCAGAAGTCCAACATCAAGGTGTTGGCAGGGTTGATTTCTTTTGAGGCCTTTCTCCTTGACTTGCTGAAGGCAGCCTTCTCACTGCGTCCTCGCATGGTCTTTCCTCTGTGTGTGCATGTCTGGGTACAACCTGCCTCTTCTTATAAGGACATCAGTCATATTGGATGAGGGCCCACCCATTTGACCGCATTTTATCTTAATTACCTCTTTAAAGTCACTGTCTCCAAATACAGTCACGTTCTGAGGTACTGGGGCTTGGGACTTCAACATGTGAATTGGGGCTGGGGGGGCGGGACACAATTCATCCCATAACGCTTGGCAAGATTAGCAATGACAAGATCCCTTGCTCCTTTTTTCTTTCCTGCTAGGATGTCTGGTTAACAAAGTATCTTCCTTTCAAAAAAACAAGAAAGAAAAAGAAAAAAAAGCAGACAAAAACACATGCACCTTCTCTTTAATACTCCCCCCATCCCACCACCAAGAAAAAAAAATTATTTTGAACTTATTTTCTTCATTTGAAGTCTCAGATCATATCTGCATTGGGCACATTTTCAAATCTTAGGCAAGATCTCAGAATAGCAAGGGGCACAACTTTTGCACTAAATTCCTTTAAGAAATAGCCATAGACTTGCTGCAATTTCACAAAAAAGAAAAAGAAATGAAAAGAAAATGCTAATAAAAATGCTGCTGCCGACATACCCTGGAGGCTATACTTTGAAGCCAGCCTCCTGGTACTTGATGCCACAGAACCATTGTCCTTCCACAGTCTCCTACCTGCCTGTCCGCTGGGTCCCAAACCAAAAATAAACCCTATTTTCTTCTCAGGACCTGACCATAGAATTTCCTACCAAATTCAAACACCTAAAAATCCTCCGTGGAATGTTTCCTAAATGAAAAGAAGAAGAAGAAGAAGAAAAAACACTTAACTTTGTAAAGATTTTGTTAAACACCAGCCACCCAAATTTAAAAGTAAGAACAAAGTAGATTTTAAGTGGAAACAGTCCAAGGAAGGCTCTTCTTTGAAGAAATGGCCACTGGCTCTTTTGTTCTTTTATTTTTGCAGGAGATGCGGTGAGGGATTTTGTATCCTTTCCCATATCTTTTTGTGAAATCTAATCCTCTTTTGCTAGAGGTTGCCTTTCCCGTTCAGTTTGCCAGGCCAGCGGGGGTGAAAAGTTGCATTTTAACCTAGCATAGGGCTTTCTCGAGTTTATTAACACGGTACTGCTGAGGAAATTCAGTCCCCCAGTGACTGCCCTGGTTCCCAGATGAAATATTCACTTTCCCTATGATATGTTATTGTAAATAGAATACCAAAAGGTTATTATATTTTGGACTAGGTGACTGATTTTGAATTAACTGGCTCAACCAAAATGAAAATAAAAGACCACTCAATAGTGTAGTGGGAACGCATTTGGAAAGCCTACTTTCCCTTTCTTGTGGATGGTGACAGTGTGAGGTGAAGCGTAAGACTCTCAGGTCTTTTCGGGTTTTGTGACCTCGGGCAGGCAGATGGGGAGCCAGTTCGTCTGCATGGATCAGGGAGGTCCTCGCTTTTGGTGAGGAGCTGGCTGGCTCTGGACTGGTCCATGTGATAGGGAAGAGGACCCTGGACTCCTTCGATCTACTAATCCATGAAAATGTAAAAAGAGGAACCCCCTGACCTGACCAAACGTCATTCCAGGCTAATTAACTTTCTCCTCCTCCATGGCCAAAGGCTATACTGCAACCCCAAGGTGTCCATGTTGCAAGAAAATACAGACACAAGTGGAAACATCTGAGAGTGGATGGATTCAGAGAAATCCCTAGAAAAACCACACATGAACAATTGCCTGCCAGTAGTACATTGAACACAATGGCAATTTGAATTATTTGTAAGGTAGCTACTTATTAAATGTCTGTGTCTTCTACACTTTAAATTCTGTGAGGGCAGGGTTCGATTAGGTGAAGAATTGAATGAAAGAATGAATAAAAACACCATAGAAAAAGAATGGGATTTGGATTTAGAAGCCTTAGACATGAATCCCAAGAGGTTTAATTCTCTAGTCATAATGGATGATTTTTTTTTTTTTAAACAAAATGTTCCTTACACCATGGTAAGTATTTTAATCTTCACTTTTCTCCTCTAAAACAAAAATAGATAATATTTTCTAAGCAAGTTTGAGTTCCTGCCTCTTGGATGACCAACCATCACAGTTTACCTGGGACTGACCAGGTTCTGAGGATAAGGGGTTTATGATGCTAAAACCAGGGACGTTCTGGGAAAACTGGGATACATTGGTCATGGTGCAACACTGAATTAGTTGCTTTTTATTCAATTTTATCTCAGCTAATCCTCACCTGAGCACTATTAGATAAGTAGACACTTTTATTATCCCATATTACAGATGAGGCTATCGGGGCTCAGGCAGGTTAAGCAGCAAAAAGCCAGGACCATCTTAGTTGGGAGTCCAAGGCATAGTTATCATGAAGCTGTGCTGCCTCCCATCAGAAAAATGGGAGCCATGGTAACCCCACCTCATGGATTTCACCTCATCATTGAGATGATGATAATGAATTCATGTGTGGCATTTCACTATCTGCAAAGCCCTTTCCCATTGGACCCTACAGTGAAGGGAGGCCATTAAAACTACGTTGTGATCAGTCAGCAATAAAACTTCCTGATCTAAAGCCAGAAAAAGAAAAGAAAAGAAAAAAAAAAACTATGTTGTGGTCAACCCAGGTTGACCCTCCTTTGGGAACTTCATGGCCCATTACTCTGGGCTCTGGTCAACTCTTTTCTCACTTCTCTTTTTAGAGAAGACACAGAGAAAATAGGAGAGGAAGGGAGACAGAAATTATTCTTCATCAGCAAGTTACTTTCTCCAAAAGCACTTTTTAATCATTATTATCATGAAATGTTTATTTTTCAAAAGTCTATGCTAAGCTTGAGAGAACAACTTTAACTGAAGAATAAATGAGTGCCTTAAAGAGGTAAGGTTGTAAATTGCCCATCAGGTCCAAGGATTCATGGTTGGTTGGTTGCATTCTTTGTATTTATCTCTGAGAGTTCCCTGGTCCTTCACCTGGGCTTGCCCATACTAATATGTATTATTCAGTTTAACCAAACCCCAAAGTTATAGGCAAGAGGGAAATTTAATAAGCTGGGGGAGACAGATACATTCAAGAAACATAATGAAACTTTTCTGAGTAGTAGGTCAAGCAAACTTACATAGTTTAATTGAAAATAAATGCCTTATAAATGAAGCAAATAACTACAAAACAGACTCTTAAAGAAAATACAAAAAAAAATAACTGATTTTCAATTATACTTGATGATATATTTATTATATACGTAATACGTGATGATATTTGGGGGTACTTCTTTGGCTCCCCACTCCCTTTAAAACTGGCCGTGTGTGTGTGTGTGTGTGTGTGTGTGTGTGTGTGTGTACACATATACATACAATGGAATATTACTCAGCCATAAGAAAGAATGAAATATTGCCATTTGCAGCAACATGGATGGACCTAGAGATTATCATACTAAGTGAAGTCAGTCAGAGAAAGACAAATATGATATGTGGAATCTAAAAAATGATACAAATGAACTTATTTACAAAACAGAGACAGACTCACAGACATAGAAAACAAATTTATGGTTACCAAAGGGGGAAGGGGTGAGGGATAAATTAGGAGTTTGGGGATTAACAGATACACACTACTATGTATAAAATAGACAAAGAACAAGGACCTACTGTGTAGCACAGGGAACTGTACTCAATATCTTGTAATAACCTATAATGGAAAAGAATCTGAAAAAGGATGTATATATATATACACATACATACACACACACACGCACACACACATATAACTGAATTACTTTGCTGTACACCTGAGAGTAACACAACATTGTCAATCAACTATACGTCAATTAAAAAAACAAACCCCCAAAACTGGGCTTAAACACCTTATCCTGACAGTCAAGGCTTTTTACAGTACAGTTCCAGCTTAATTTTTCTCTCTTCCTCGTCTTCTTGTCCAACTGGACTCTCCTCTCCTGTCTTGCCTCCATGCCTTCATTCAAGCTGTTGCCTCCACCTGGGAGTCCCTCCTCATTCTCATCTGCACCTGTGAAACTTGTGATGGACCTCTGTTGTTCTTGACTATCCAGCATCCATTTCTCCTCTTTCTCATTTTAAAGCTTCCTTTGTAATGTGGGGGAACCCCTCCTGAGCAAGTTCACTCTGTGGGTTCAACAGGCTGAGCCCATCTTCAATTCCAGAAGTGGGCATGTGATCCAGACCTGGCCAAACAGCCCTGTTTGTATATTCTGCCTCACTTATCAGGAGAGAGGCACTCTCTTTATGCTGGCGTGGTGGAGCTGGTAACAAGACAGCCTGGGAGGGATGGTGTCCATCCTTACCCCTACAAGGAATAAGCCTGTCTGAAAACAAAGCCAGTACAAGGTAAAACCACCAAGAGATAGATGGCTCTCTAATGGCATCATTTCGATACCCTGGATCCAACTCTGCCTGATGTAAGATGTTCCTGCATTTCTCAGTTAGCTAAACCAACACATTTTTCTATGTTTGCTTAAATTAGTTTGAGTTGGGCTTCTATCACTGAAAACCAAAAAAAAAAAAAAAAAAAAAACCACAAAAAATAAAACCCCAAATCTCAGTTATACAAACCCTACCCATAATTCTGGGTTCATTTCGAAGGTCACCAAATTCCTAAAGCTTTCTTGTCCTCAAAAGAGAGATGGCGTTTTTTGGGGTTTTTTTTGTTTTTTTTTTTACTTTTTGACCACACGATGCACGGCAGATGGGATCTTAGTTCCCTGACCAGGGATCAAACCCACACCCCCTGCATTGGAAGTGCCGAGTCTTAACCACTGGACTGCCAGGGAAGTCCCAAGATAACCTTTTTTATTTAACGATCTCCTAGTACTCTATACTTATATTTCTTGTCATCTGCCATGGGTTAAAATTACTTATCAATCTCACAGGACTGCAGGCATCTTGAGGACAGGGTTCTGGGACTGATTTGTTTTTTGCTCTCCTCACGGTGTCATACATAGCTGAGTGTTCCTACCCACTTGTGAATAAGTGAGTCAAGTTTACTTAGCACTAAAACAATTTTTAAAAAGACTTAAGATGACTTGAAAATAGCTTTCACACTTATTTTGTTTGGAGGTCAGGAAAAAATGAATCAGGAAAGGGAGAGAAGGCATAAATATGGAGAGAGATCTACGTTGTTAGCAGTGTGAGTAGTGTGATTTATAATGTGTACAAAAATCTAATCATATAATCAGTAAGGTAGAGACTTGAAAATTAAGTGCCTATAAAGAACTATAAATTCTTCAGGAAAAGAACAGTGAGAAAACATGGTCTTTCCAATCAGACACCCAGATTTGATCTGGACTTTCCTGCTATGTGACTAAGGGGTGAATTCGTTATTATTTGTGATTTTCCATTTCTTAATATCTAAAATGACACAAATAGCTATTGCCAAACGATTGCTGTGAAGATGTAGTGGGAAGAGAGATATTGTGTATTAGTTGGTATACATATCCAGCTGCTGCCACAGAGATCTATAACATCAGTGGTTTAAACAAGAAAGATTTTTATTTCTCTCCCATGTGAAAAACAAGACTCAAGTAGTCTGGGGCTGGTATGGTGGCTCTACAGTAGCATCACAGACCCAGGTTCCTTCTATCTTGTGGCTCTGCCATTCCCACTGTGTTGTTCTCATCTTTAATTGTCCAAGATGGCTTAATGCTATAATCTCATTCTAGCCAATAGGAAGAGGAAAGGGGAAGTGGAGTGCATGCCCCTTTCATTTCAAGGCACAGTGCAGGTTTTCCACATGGACTGCTCACATCCCAGTGGACAGAGCTTGGTCACATGTCTAATAGGGGACAAGTTAGGAAATACAGTGTTGATTCTCAGCTGCCATGGCTCAAATAATGTTATGGTTTTTTTAAAAAAAGTTATTATTATTACTAGAGATAAAGGGGAAAACTAGAGATAAAGGGGACAACACTGGATTTATTTAACCACCTGGAAGGTTTCCTGGTACACCTGATATTACCTCTTTGCATCCCCTTTCTGGTTACTGGTGTATTAAAAATTCTGAGTAGTATCCTCTCCTTTTTGCTGGCTTTGTTAACCAGCAAAATCCTTCTGGAAAGCAGCATGAAAATGCATAGGATTCATGATAATCTAACTCTTAGGAATTTATTCGAATGAAATAATAAAAGGCAGAAGCTGTGCATGCCAGTCTTCCTGGAAGAGCACGATTGTAAAGCGTTTCGCTATTCCACATTAGTAGACCATAAGCCATCCCTTCCTTTTCTGAGACCAACTTTGAAATCCTCAGGTGTTGGTCTTAGATACCATGACGTTACCCCAGTGCCTGGGCCAGTGCTGACTGGAGTAAAGACTTTAACACGCTGGGTTCCTGAGAAATGGGTCTTGTTCAGATATTAGTGTGCAGGAGGTACGTTAGGGATCAGTACCTGTGGGGAATTAAAGTAAGCAGGACTGGGCAGAGAGAAAAGTGAACTGTGATGCAGTCGTGAGAAGGCTTTAGCCAACCTCCCAAGCAGCTCTAGAGCTGGAACAACCCCTCAGAGTTATCCTGCATCACCCATTCCATGGAAGGAGACATGAATGCGTGAATAAGGTATCTTAAGGCAAGGGCAAGTCCTGGGGAAGAATTTAGCCAAGAGCGGGAAGCAGCCAACACTGCTGGCATCTGGAGAAGGAGCATCTGAGTCCAGAAGAGGGAGATCTGGGCTGCGCAGTTCTGCGTCCCCGGCAGGGGTCAACACTGATCCATGCTGAGCTAGTAGGATACTGTGGCGGATCCGGGAGTTTGAAATGGGAGACTAGGAAACTGGAAGTGGGGAGGCAAGTTTACTGCAGTGTTCGAGGCAAAGTCCACGAACTCTTGTGGCTCCTCAGAACCACCTGGTCCCTGCCCTTCTTAATGCCTGGTTGTTGAATGGTTCATTGGATTTAATTTGTTCCGGTTACCATGAGGACCTTAAATATTTTGCCAACAATCCATGAATTACTATGAATGTGACAGAATATTATGCATCCCTCGAAATGATAAGAATGCCATTCTGATAATAATGTCAAACACAAAAATATGTCCAAGTTATCATTTTAGGTGAACTGACGTAACAGAAAATAATATTCCTCTAGGTAAACATTAGTAAGTAAAAGTAACAGATGCATCCAAGGACATTATCAAAAAAGTGAAAAGACAACCTACAGAATGGGAGAAAATGTTTGCAAAGCATATATCTGATAAGGGTCTAGTATGTAGAATATATTAAGAACTTTCAACTCTCACAGCTCAACAACAAGAAGGCAACCCAATTTTAAAAAATGGGAAAAGGACTTGAACAGACCTGTCTCCAAATAAGATACACAAATGGCCAAGAAATCCAGGAAGAGATGTCAACATCATTAGTCATGAGATGTATATTGAAACCACCATAGGGTACCACTTCACATTTACCAGGATTGTTATTTAAAGAAAAAAAAGAAAGAAAGAAATATAAAAAAGAAATATAGCCAAGAGTCGGCAAGGATGTGGAAAAACTGGAACTCGTGGACATTTTTGGTGGGATTTAAAATGGTTCTGCTGCTGTGGAAAACAGTTTGGTGGTTCCTTAAAAAGTAAAATTTAGAATTACCACATGATACAGCAATTCTGTGTCTAGGTATTAGAGAATTAGAACCAGAGGCTCAAACAGTTGTACACAAATGTTCAAAGTAGCTCTATCCACAACAGCCAAAAGGGGGAAACAGTCCAGATGTCCATCACAGAGGGACGGGTAAACAAACTGTGGTATATCCATATAATGGAGTATTATTCAGCCATAAATAGGAACGGACTACTGCTATATGCTACAATATAGATGATACTTGAAAACATGCTATGGAAAAAAAGCCAGACACAAAGGCCATATATTGTATGATTTCATTTCTATGAAGTATCCAGAATAGGTTAATCTTTTGAGACAGAATACGGATCGGTAGTTGCCAGGGGCAGTGGGGAGAGAAAAATGGGAAGCATCTTGCTTAATATATATGGCACTTCCTTTGGGGGTGATAAAAATGTTTTGGAACTAGATAGAGGTGGTGGTTGCACAACCTTATGAGTGCAGTTAATGCCATTGACTTGTTCACTTTAAAGTGGTTAAAATTATGTGACTCTCACCTCAATTAAAAAAAAGGTAACAAAGAATAAAAGATACTATTGGATTAGAAGTGGTTTTAAAAAGCATTATATCACCATGTCATATATATTTTATTTTTCAGTTTCTTTTTGTTTTAGGGTAGACAGTTACTTCCTAAAAGAATTAAAATACTTTGGAATGAGAGAAATAATTCTCAGAGTATAAGTGATCCACATGGGCCATATGGAGACAGTGCCCCAGGGTAACACATCCCTTGCCAATAAAACTTGAGGTATAAAGTGACTGGCAACTGGCTCTTGTCCTTCACAGCAGTCTTGGTTCTGTCACTTCATTAACCTCAATTTAGTACAGCCCTTCATTGTTTGCAGTTGAATCTTTTGGGGCTGCACTTACATTGTATTGGCGGGGTTTATTTGTAGCACCTTTAAAAATATTCTCTAATTCTTTTATTATAAATTTTCTAGTTTAAAATATAAGCATAGTATAGTTCTTTTTGAAAATCCATGTAAGAATAGAAATAGAAAATTAAAATGCCCATCATTCTATCACCTAGAACAGCGGTCCCCAACCTTTTTGGCAACAGGGACTGGTTTCATGGAAGACAATTTTTCCATGGACCAGGGGTGGGGGATGGTCTCAGGATGATTCAAGCACATTACATTTATTGTGTACTTTATTTCTATTATTATTACATTGTAATATATAATGAAATAATCATACAACTCACCATAATGCAGAATCAGTGGGAGCCCTGAGCTTGTTTTCCTACAACTAGATGGTCCCATCTGGGGGTGATGGGAGACAATGACACCCGACGTGTGTTGCTTATGTCCAGTCTGCTCCTATGAGAATCTAATGCTACCACTGATCTGACAGGAGGCATAGCTCAGGCAGTAATGCGAGCGATGGGGAGCAGCTGATGAAGCTTCGCTCGCTCGCCCGCCGCTCACCTCCTGCTATGCGGCCCGGTTCCTGACAGGCCACGGACCGCTACTGGTCAGTGGCCCAGGGGTTGGACCTAGAATGAAAGTGTTTTATACACATGTGTGCACACCAACACGTATACACAGTGATATGGGTGCACTTGGGGCCACAAATAGTATTATGCTGTACATGTTTTATATTTTTCACTCCCTAATGTTATTAACAATTTTCTTTGTCATTCTTTTAAAATGGCATTTTTAATGTATAGTTGTACCATAATTTATGAAACTGATCATCTGTTTCATACATCTATTTTTCCCAGTATTTCTGCAACCTAATCCTTCACTGTGCTCCATTATAACCTTTCCTTCCTTCATTCTTCTTTTTTGGGGGAGGGGAAGGGGCAGCTTCCAATTTTCACCAAAATATTTACAATTTTATTATAAAGAAAAATAAGATGAAATTCCTGTGTATAAGTCCTTTTGTGTATCACTGATTATTTTATTCAGATAACTTCATGTTGGGATATAACTGACATATAACATTATGTTAGTTTCAGATGTACACCATAATGATTCAGTATTTCCAGTGGTGAAATGATCACCACAATGTTTAGTTAACTTCCATCATTACACAGTTACAGTAATTTTTTCATGTGATAAGTTTTAAGATCTACTCTCTTAGCAACTTTCAAATATACAATACAGTGATATTAACTATAGTAACCATGCTGTACATTACATCCCCTGGACTTATTTATTTTATAACTGGAAGTTTGTACCTTTTGACCACATTTACTCACTTCGTCCAAACCCCACCCCCCTCCTCTGGCAACCACCAATCTGTTCTCTGCATCTATGAGTTTGTTTTTCTTTGTTTGTTGTTGTTTTTGGATTCCACACATAAGTGAGATCATACGGTATTTGTTTTTCTCTAGCTGACTTATTTCACTTAGCATAATATCCTCAGGGTCCATCCATGTTGTCACATATGGCAAGATTTCCTTCTTTTTTATGGCTGAGTAACATATATATATATATATACTACATATATATTATATATAACAACTTCTTTATCCATTTATCCATCAGTGGACACTTGGCTACCGTAAATAATGCTGCAGTGAACACGGGGATGCACGTATCTTTTCAAGTTAGTGTTTTTGTTTCCTTTGGAAGTGGAATTGCTGGATCATGTGCTAATTTTATTTTTAATTTTTTGAGGAACCTCCATACTATTTTCCATAGTGGCTAAACCAATTTATATTCCCACCAACAGTGTACAACATTTCCCTTTTCTCCATATCCTCCCTGATACCTATTATTTCTTGCCTTTTTTATAATAGTCATTATAATATGTGTGTGGTGATATCTCATTGTGGTTTTGATTTGCATTTCCTTGTTGCTTAATGACATTGAGCACCTTTTCATGTAACTGTTGCCATCTGTATGTCTTCTTTGGAAAAATACCTATTCAGACTCTCTGCCCATTTTTCAGTTGGATTGTGTTTGTTTCTTTGCTCCTTTTGCTGTTGAGTTATATGAGGTCTTTATATATTTTGGATATTAATTCCTTATCAGATACATGATTTGTAAATATTTTCTCCATTCCATAGGTTGCCTTTTCATTTTGTTGATCGTTTCTTTTTTGTTGTGCAGAAGCTTTTTAGCTCGATGTAGTCACGCTTGTTTATTTTTGCTTTGCTTGCCTTTGCTTTTGGTTTCAAATCTAAAAAATCATTGCCAAGACCAATGTCAAGGAGCTTAATGCCTATGTTTTCTTCTAAGAGTTTTATGGATTCAGGTCTTATATTCAGGTCTTTAATTTCGTTTTTAGGGGTGTGTGTGTGTGTGTGTGTGTGTGTGTGTGTGTGTGGTGTAAGATAGGGGTTTCAGTTTCATTCTTTTGCATGTGCCTGTCTGGTTTTCCCACCACCATTAATTGAGGAGACTGTCCTTTCCCCATTGCATATTTTTTACTCCTTTGTCAAAAGTTAATTGACCATAGGTACAGAGATTTTTTTCTGGGCTGTCTATTCCATTCCATTGATCTAAGTGTCTGTTTTTATGCCAGTACACACAGTTTTGATTACTATGGCTTTGTAATATAGTTTGAAATCAGAAAGCATGATGCCTCCAGCTTTGTTCTTCTTTCACTTCTTTCCACTTTTTATTTTCTTTGTATTTCTTTCACCCTGACTGCTTTGGCTATTTGGGCTCTTTTATGGTTTCATACAAATTTTAGGATCGTTTGTTCTGTATCTTTGAAAAACACCATTGAATTTTTGACAGAGATTGCACCTGAATCTGTAGGTTGCTTTGGGTAGTATGGGCATTTTAACAATATTAATTCTTCCAATTTATGAGCATGGAATATCATTCCATTTATTTCTGTCTTCTCCAACGTCTTTCATCACTGTCTTAATAGTTACAGTTACATTCTTAAAAATAAATTCCTAGGACTAGAAATACCCAGTCAAAAGGAAAATGTGAAAGTTTTTGATATGTGACAAATTGCCTTCCTGTTAGGTTATCCCATTTTCCCCTTCCAACAATGGTGCATGAGATTCTGCCTCTGTTCTACATCCTTTGCAAAATCAGGGCTCTCTCTACTAACTATTGCCAAAAGTATTATTTTATGTTTTTAAAAATTTGTTTTTGATGAGACAATACATAATATGGTTTAAATGTCCATGGAACCAAAGGTATCTGGGGGAGTCTCTTACCTGCCCAGGTACACCATCCCCCTTTGGGGGCCACAGTTCGCTGTGTGTTCTTTCCAGAAATCATTTATGTATTCATAAATGGTAGCAGTCTAAACACACTGTCTGGACCTTGCACTTGCTATATCTCATAAATGTAGCCTCTTCATTCTTTTCTACTGTCACATACTTTTCTATTGTTGAATGCTATACATTTTAAAAGTTCCCTTTTGATGGACAGTTCAGTTGCCTTCAAGCTTTTGCTGTTACAGACAACATATCTGTGAGTTACCTTGTAATTCCCTCACTTTGTACATGTACAAGGAAATGAGTGTAAGTTAAACTTCTGGGTTACTAGGTTCAAGGATTTTTTAAAATGTTTTTGTTATTATTATCAAAAAGAAAAGAAGAAAAAATGAGGGAGAGAGAGAAAAGAAAAAAATTAGAAAATTTAGTGAGTCTGGTGGTTATTAAATGGTAGAAAATGTCACATATTTTTCCCAGATTGCTCATCTCTGAAGTTGCTGGTTTTCTTTCAGTAGTCTTCCTTGTCTGTTCAAGGGGTCAGAAATTTCAAAAGAGTAAGGGCAGGAAACAGAATGGGTGCTAAAGACCCAATAGCAGAGCTGCCTCCAGTCCTATAACAGGTGTTTTACCAGCAGCTGAATTCCAATAAGGAAGAACAAATACCTTAGAAGAGGGCGAGCTAAGCCTTTAAGCCCTGGAGGTGATGTTACACATCTTCTCTTCAGAAATACAAAATGAAAATACGTTTAGGGTTGGAAAATAATTTTCCAGGGGTGACATCATCTGTGACACAAAGGATGAAAAGTTCAAAACTTCAGTTAACGTACATTTATTTAACAGTGACTTCTTTAATGGAAAAAGTGACTTTCGCTTAGTTTAAGTAAACTTAAAAAAAAAATAACGTGCGTGCAGCAAAGTGCACAATATATTATATAGCACATAATTATATAGCTTAATGAATTTTTACAAAGTGAACACATCCCTGTAACCGCCACCAAGATCAAGCAATGGAGAGTAACCAGCATCCCAAAAGCCCCCACTGTGCCCTTCCAAATCACTACCTACCACCAAAGTAACCGTTGTCTCTCACCACCAATTAATTGTGTGTGTTATTTAACATTATACACACGGAAAATACAGGATGCGCTTTTCTGTGTCTGGTTTCTTTCACTCAACATTATGTAGAATTCATCCCTGATTTTGTTTTTATCTTTCTTTTGTGTGGCTTCATTCATTCCACAAATATTTACTGAGCACCTACTGTACGCCAAGCAGTATGCTAGGCACTGGAGACACAATGGCAATGATACAGATACGGTCCCTGCTTTCCTGGAACTTACATAAAGAGACTGTCTTCTGACTCTGAAAATAAGTATCTAAGGATTTAAATGTCATTGCTTCCCAGAGAGACAATGAGGTTTGTCAACACAGGTAGCTCCGAGGTACCCGTTTGTCTAGAAAGTCACAGATATGGTCCGGCTAATGTGTACTTCAGTAGATTTCCAAATCTTTATCTCCAGAATCTCCCAGCATTGTTTACCTGCTATTTAAGAGTCAGAGGCCTGCAAAATAAAAATCTCGACTGCCTTGTTAGAATTGCATTCCAGGATAGCTCCTTGATTGAATAAGTAGAATGTCTGCCAGGCAAGGCTCTGGGGAAGTTGTCTGTATCTTTGAAATGCTATTTCAAACGTGCTTCTTTGGCAGAAAAATTCAGAGAAGAGTAACGGCCAAGCAGTGGCTTTTTTCCTTTGAAGTTATAGTTTCTGCCCTTTTCTCAGTTTAGGAAATGGGTTGGGAGATAATATTTCATGTGGTCAGTGAAGATTTCCAATTAACCCCAAAATCAGGAGGGGTACACAGAGAGTGTTATTTCAAGACCCCACATAAAGTCAAAAATTCTAGTGCGTGCATACATTAACTTCAGATTTGCTAGCAATTACTGACTTTCATAAATGACTTTTAAATATTTAAATTAGTACAACATTGAGAAAATTAAATATGTGCATTTATCAAAAGGCTTAAAAATTTTAAGAGCATGACAAATAAATCTATAGTCCCTTTACCATCACCCTCAAATTTGTCCCCTCTCCCTTTCTCCAGGTATGATTTAGAGGGCATCCTTCCAGACCTCTTTTTATATTTTTATGCACAAATACACATGTGTGTGAGTTGTTTTTCACATAGATGGTATACACATCATGCTGCAACTTGCTTTTTGCCCTTCAACAATATTTTTTGAGATATCGCCAGTTACTCTCTACCTGGTTCGCTCCTTTGAACTGCTGTACAGGGTTCTGCGCCATATAAATGTGCCATTTTCTATAACACAGCCATCCTTCTGCTGAGGACATGCCGTCTCCAGTTTTTCACTATGACAAGCAGTGCTGCCATGACAGCCTTGACCTGCATTCTTTTTTTTTTTTTTAAGATTTTTCTGATGTGGACCATTTTTAAAGTCTTTTTTGAATTTGTTACAACACTGCTTCTGTTTTATGTTTTGGTTTATGGCCACGAGGCATGTGGGATCTTAGCTCCCCGACCAGGGATCGAACCCACACCCCCTGCATTGGAAGGCAAAGTCTTAACCACCGAACCACCAGGGAAGTCCCTTGACCTGCATTCTTGGGCTTGTGAGCAAGTATTTCTCCAGGGCAAACACCAAGCAATGGATAGATGATGCCATTGCTTCTTTAAAAGAGCAGCTTGGTCCTTAACTCTGAGGAAGCTCCTTGAAGGCTGCGTAGGTCTTACTTGTATCTGCATTGCCAGAGTCCAGCACAGAGCCTGCCGGCTTGTGACTGCCTGCCATGTATGGGGGTCCTGGTTTTCCCTTCAACTCTTTACTTCTCAATCTCTTGGTCTGTCCCTCCTTGCCTCCAGGTCATTTCAAAGGTAGCAGCATAAGGTCTTCCTTCTTGGCCTTCTCTTGTTTCTCCACTGTGTCTTTCCCTTGGTCAGAAGCTCTCTTCTCAAGCTGCACATTAGAATCAAATGGGGAGCTTTTGAAATTTACCAGTGCCCAGGCCCACTTCCCAGAGGTTCTGACTTCACTGGCCTGCAGTGAGGTGGATCCCAGGTAATGGGTTTTTTTCCTTCTTAGCTTTCTGTTTTCTACTATTAGGAGGCTAGAATGGAAAATCATTGCCATAGGCCAGTGGTTCTCCAAGTGTGGTTCCCATCCAGCAGTACCAGCATCCCCGGGGATTTGTTAGAAGTGTGAATTCCTGGGCTTGACCTTAGAACTACCAAATCAGAAACTGGAGGGTGGGACCCTAAGTATAGGTTTGGCAAGCCCTCCAGATGATTCTGAAGCATGCTAAATCAAATTTGAGAACTGCTGCCCTGAGTGAGCTCCTGCCTTTCCCTGACTCTGTAAACAGGTAGAAGACTTCCTTTTTCTCACCTCCAACCTCAGCTCCTCTCCTGAACACCAGCTGCCCCACTGACATACCACTAGGGTGCCTCCTCCACATCTCCAATGCTCCCCACCCCACTCCCACCTTGCCAAACTATTTTTCCCTCAGCTTTCTCCATCCCAACAAATAGCACCAATGTCTTCCAGGTCATTAGAAGCAGAAATGTGGAATTCATTTTAAAAATCTTTTAAAATTGGTAATACATTCTGGTGGCTTAAAACCCAATAGGTATAAAAGGGTAAACGATGAAAGTCTCTCCCACCCTTACCCCCCTGTTATGGACTGAATTGTGTCCCTGCCAAATTTATATCTTAAAGCCCTAATCCCAAAGTGACTACATTTGGAGATAGGGCCTTTAAGGAGATAATTAAGGTTAAATGAGATAAGGGTGGGACCCTAATTAAATAGGACTGGTGTCCTTGTAAGAAGAGGAAGAGATACCAGGAATGTATTGCACAGAAGAAAGGACAGGTGAGGACACAGCAAGAAGGTGGCCATCTGTAAGCCAAGGAGAGAGGCCTCACCAGAACAACCTTGCCAGTACTTTGATCTTGGACTTCCATCCTCCAAAACTGTGAGAAAATAAATTTCTGTTGTGTAAGCCACCCAGTCTGTGGTGTTTTATGATGGTTAATTTTATGTGTCATTTGACTAGGCCACGGGGTGCCCAGATATTTGATCAAACATTATTCTGGGTGTTTCTGCGAGGGTGTTTTGGGATGAGATTAACATTTAAACCAGTGGACCTAGTAAAGCACATTGCCCTCCATAACGTGAGTGGGCCTCATCCAACCAGTTGAAGGCCTGAAGAGAACAAAAAGGCTGACCTGCCCTTAGAGAGAATTTTTCCTGCCTGACTGCCTTGAAACTGGGACATCCGCCGCTTCTTGTCTTCAGACTCCAACTGAAACATAGACTCTTCCTGGGTCTTCAGCTGGCTGGCCTTCAGATGGAATTAAACCATCAGCTCTCCTGGGCCTCCAGCTTGCTGACTTACCGTGCAGAGCTTGGGTCTTGGTAGCCACCATAAACACAGGAGCCCATTCCTTATAATAAATCTCTTTACATCACACACACAGAGAGTCTTGGATCCATTTCTGTGAAGAACCTTGACTAATATGCAGCCTTAGCAGAATAATACATCCCCTTATGTCCAGTTCCCAATCTTCTTCTTTCCAGGGTAACCACTGTGCTTCGCTTCTTATGTATCCATTCAGAGTTTCTTTAGAATATATAGGCAAATAAAAATATGTAATATTATTTTTCTCCATCCTTTACACATACACACAGACACATACACAAGAAGTCCCATTCCTTTTACAGATGCATTGTCTTTCATTGTATGCATGTATCTTAATTGATTTAATCAGTCCCTATAGTTTATGTTTTCATTGCTCGTGATTTTGTGCCATTAGAAATGATACTACAGGGACTTCCCTGGTGGCGCAGTGGTTAAGAATCCGCCTGCCAGTGCAGGAGACACGGGTTCGAGCCCTGGTCCGGGAAGATCCCACATGCCGCGGAGCAGCTAAGCCCGTGTGCCACAACTACTGAGCCTGCGCTCTAGAGCCCGTGAGCCACAACTACTGAGCCCGTGTGCCACATCTACTGAAGCCTGCGCGCCTAGAGCCGGTGCTCCAAAACAAGAGAAGCCGCCGCAATGAGAGGCCCACGCACCGCAACGAAGAGTAGCCCCCGCTCACCACAACTAGAGAAAGCCCGCGCGCAGCAACGAAGACCCGACACAACCAAAAATAAATAAATAAATTTATAAAAAATAAAAAAAATAAAAAAAAAAGAAATGATACTACAGGGACTTCCCTGGTGGTGCAGTGGTTAAGAATCCGCTTGCCAATGCAGGGGACAGGGGTTTGAGCCCTGGTCCAAGAAGATCCCACATGCTGCGGAGCAGCTAAGCCTGTGCGCCACAACTACTGAACCTGTGCTCCAGAGCCCGCAAGCCACAGCTACTGAAGCCCAAGCACCTAGAGCCCATGCTCCACAACAAGAGAAGCCACCATAATAAGAAGCCCACCCACCGCAACGAAGAGTAGCCCCCACTCGCCACAACTAGAGAAAGCCCGCGCGCAGCAATGAAGACCCAAGGCAGCCAAAAATAAATAAATAAATAAATTTATTTTTAAAATGATACTGCAATCAACGAAGAACCTTGTGCATGTCATTTTTCTACATATGCAAAAATATCTCATTTATATAACACGTAGAATGCTAGGTCAAAGGGTATATGATTTTTGCAGTTTTGATAGATGTTGTCAAATTGCCTTCTTAGGGCTTATGTCAATTTACATACTCAACAACAATGTATTAGAGTTCCCCAGTCTTAATAATTGACTGTATTTATCAGTATTGTGCCTGATAGCTGAAAAACTAGTGTTGGTATAGTTTTTATTTATTTATTTATTTTTTAATGAGGAGTGCCTTCCTCACTTTGTAACAGATTCTTTTATTTATTTATTTATTTATTTATTTATTTATTTATGGCTGTGTTGGGTCTTCGTTTCTGTGCGAGGGATTTCTCTAGTTGCGGCAAGTGGGGGCCACTCTTCATCGCGGTGCGCGGGCCTCTCACTACGACGGCCTCTCTTGTTGCGGAGCACAAGCTCCAGATACGCAGGCTCAGTAGTTGTGGCTCACGGGCCTAGTTGCTCCGCGGCATGTGGGATCTTCCCAGACCAGGGCTCGAACCCGTGTCCCCTGCATTGGCAGGCAGATTCTCAACCACTGCGCCACCAGGGAAGCCCTTGGTATAGTTTTAATTTGAATTTTTTTATTATGATAAAACTGAGTATACTTTCACAAGCTTGCACCATTTGTATTTCCTTTGTTGTGAGCTGTCAATCGATACCTTTTGCAGAGTTTTCCTTTGGATTGAGGAAAGATCTCTCTGTGTGTTATGAGCAGAAAATTTTCTTAGTTTGCCTTTTGATTTGGACTATGATGTTTCTTGTCAAGTAGAACTTGTTTTTATTTGTTTCATAATGAAGTTAAATATTTCAGGTTTTTTTTTCCTGTGTGGCTTGTGCATTTTGAGTCAGCATTAGGAGGTCTTCCTTATGCCACACATAGAAAGGAATTATTCACTCCTGTTTCTTTCTAAGCCTGTTTTGGTTTAATTTTTATAGTCAATTTTTGATTCATTTGATATGGATCAAGCATGTAATTTAAAGTATGAGGTACAGATTTAACTTTTTAAAAAATTTTTTATCCAATTTTTAAAGGTTATACTCCATTTATAGTTATTACAAAATATTGGCTATATTCCCCATGTTGTACAATACATCCTTGTAGTCTATCTTACACCCAATAGTTTGTTCCTCCCACACCCCCACCCTGACATTGCCCCTCCCACCATTGGTAATTCACTAGTTTGTTGTATTTTTTAGATTCTACATATAAGTGATATCATACAGTATTTGTCTTTCTCTGTCTGACTTATTTCATGTAGCATAATGCCCTCCAAGTCCATCCACGTTGTTGCAAATTTTTGTTCTTTTTTACGGCCGAGTAGTGTTCCATTGTACATATATATGTATAAATATATCACATCTTCTTTATCCATTCATCTGTTGATGGGCACTTAGCTTGTTTCCATATCTTAGTAATTGTAAATAAAGCAGCTATGAACATTGAGCTGCATGTATCTTTTTGAATTAGTGGGGGGTTTGGGGATATATACCCAGGAGTGGATTTGCTGGGTCATATGGTAGTTCTATTTTTAATTTTTGAGAAACCTCCATACTGTTTTCCACAGTGGCTGCATCAATTTACATTCCTACCAACAGTGTACAAGGGTTCCCTTTTCTCCACATCCTCAACATCAACTTTAAAATTTTTTTTTATTATTAAAAATTAATTTTAAACCACATAGCTACCAAGTCATTCTAGCACTGCATAGTGACTGGTCCAAGTTTTCCCAGGTCCAAGTTTTCCCAATCAGTTTCAGAAGCCATCTCTATCAGAAACTAAACTGTCCCAGTCAGATCTGTTTCTGGATTTTCTAGTCTCTTCCACTGGGTTTTCTGTTCATTCACAGTCCAGTATCACCCTATTTATTTACTCAGGCTTTCCATTATATTTTAATATCTGGTATTAATACTAGATTCTCCACATTGCTCTTCATTTTCAAAGTTTTCCAAGCTGTTTTTTGTTTATCTTCCCAAATAAACTATTGTTCAATTTTTTCTCAATCAAACAGAAGAAAAATAACAGAAACAACATGTTGGTATTGATATTGTGTTTCCAATCATTTTATAAACTGTCTTAGGGAGAATGGGCACCTTGGTGACATTCTGTCATCCTAAGAATATGGTATTTTTCCATCTACTCACATCTCTGAAGTCCTCATTAGTGTTTTAAAATAGTGTTCCTACAGGCGTTGTATGTTCCTTGTTATTTCTATCCCCAGTGATTTTGTTGCTATTGTATGTGGGTTTTTATTCTTTTATATTCTCTATGTGGTTATTTGTATATATAAAAGACAGCAATTTCTGCATAATCATTTTGGGACTCATTCTTGATGCCCTCACTTCTCATCCCCATGATAACATCCTTCACCATGTCCTATTGAATCTGTCTTTAAAATATACTTTCGCCGTATCTAAATCCTGCCACCTCCACTCCCACTACCCTAGTTAAAGCCACTGTCATCCTGGTTTGAACAACACAATAGCCTCCTTGATCCCATCGTTCACACAGCAGCCAGAGGGAGTTTTTCAAAATGAGTGTCTTGCTGTCTCCTTGCCTAAGAATTTTCTGTGGCTTGCCCTTACATTCAGAGTAAAATACAAACTCCTCACCTGGAAGGCCCCATATCACCTGGCTCCTGGCTCACTGGCCTGCAGCCCCACTCTCCATCCCCTCCCCTTCATTCACAGAACTCCAACCACAAGGGCTCCTCTGGGTTCTGAAACCCTCCCACTTCTTTCCTATCTCAGACATTGTCCTGCTGGTCTCTCTGCCGGGAATATTCTTCTGCTTGTTGTTTAAGGGGCTGGTTCCTTCTTACTATCTAGGCTTCCATTTATCTAGCACTTCTCAAAGAGGCTTTCTCTGTCCACCTAATCTCAACTATCTCCCTTTTAATCTTCTCCACAATACTTAGAACAGTGTTTAATTATATACTTGTTCACCTATTTACTTATTTTGTGTTTCCCTTCCCCCCAGACTGTGAGCTCTTCTGCTATCTGCAAACTTCATGGTGCATAGTAGGTGTTCAATAAATATTTATTGAATAAATAAACAAATGTCTTCCTTGTTTATATAGTCAGGGGTTGGGTAAGCTTCTACTTTTTCCTGCTACTCAGTTATTATTCTCTAACCACGTTTTAAATCCACAGTTACCGTATATCAAATGCTTCTATTTCTGTCTAAATCACAAGCTCCCCTCAAACTTCACTCAAAAGCCTGACTTAGCTATCATAAATCTCTTCTTAGCATCTGTCCACATATACACAGTGTATATAAGGTTATTTTCAAATAGTGAAACACATATTGAATGTTACAGAAAAGGCTAATATTATGCATAATTTATAAGAAAACTTTTCCCTAAGGGTGGTGACAACATCATATTTTCTTTATATACTGTCTCTTTATTTAAAAAAAACAACTACTGGTCTCATTAAGAAAATAATATATTCTTGTTGTAAACATAAGTAAACAATATGGGATTGGGTATCACAGAAATGTAAAAAATGTAAAAGATCTCCATAATTCCCAGTTTCAGAAATCACAGTCATATGGTTATAATATGATGATGTATATCCATCTTTCTAGACTTTTTTTTTTCCTTTGCAGATCCTTTTCTGGCACAGGCTGAGGTTTTGCTGCTTTATTTTGTTTTTACTACTAAAGGAACCAATTACACAAACCACACTGTAACTCACTTACTTAATAATACACCGTGGACATGTTTATATGCTAAAACATACTGCTCTTCCTGACTCTTAAATAATTGCCTAATATTTCATTGCATTTACTGTCTCTTGATGGTTCCCTTCCCTTTCCACCTGCTTAGTGAAGTGGGGAGGACAGGGTCTTGAATTGTGTCTGTTTTCAATTGTTAGGACCTTTGGCCCTCCTGGACACGAGGACCAAAGTCACCGCTCAGGGAGTCATTTCTCTACTGTGACTTCCGTTCTGTCGGAAAAGGTACCTTAGAGCAAATATAAGTTCCATGAGGTCCAGATTGGTGGTCAGAATTAATGAACTGAATAATCAGTTGTAAGAATTATAAAAAATGTATGTGGGTGAATTTGTGTTGCTGACTGTAATCATAATTCAGGCACCACCGCCACCATGGTGAGAGTGCCCAGAAGAAAATTATACCTCCAACGTCTTGCTTTTTGTAACTGTACCTCTAGCACAGAACCCAACAGTAGCTGAACTTTATGCCAGTTATGCTTGCCATGAATGCCAGCGATATGTACTGTCAGACCTGTTTTTAAGTGGGGAAAAAAAAAAAAAAAACAATTTTTTTTTTTTGCCAACTTCTGATAGGGACTTGACAAGGCGCTAATTACTAGGCTTACATTTCAGGAAGCAACCTATTTTGTGTTATTGGTACCAATTAATACAAAGATGGTGCATGGTGAATATACCATTTCCAACTGGCACTGATTTGATGTCGCATAATCTCATTACTGCGTCAAGCTGGTGCATGCAATGCATCTATGTTTTTGCACATTAATTTGGAAAATGAAGGTATTTCTCCCTGCCCCTAGCCCCTCTCCGTTGTCCTTGGTAGTCACAGTAGCTGAGGTATTTTGAAAAGTTCGTTGAAGACCATCTTTGTAGCAGACTTCCACATAAGCTCACGGGGAATTCAAATCCTGCACTACTTTATAACTCTAAGGCAGGCCTCTTGGCCATGTGCTGTTGTAATAGCAAGGGCCACAGTACGGCCTGAACAACACAAAGATACTGGGCTGAACTGAGGGCCTTGACAGTCTGTAAGGGTGGTTGTTGCCATGAGACCACTGAAGAAGAGCAGTGTTCCCAAGGGCCAGTCTTACAGTTAGGTCAATGAGTGGTCTGGGCATTGGAAAGGAATTCTCTTCCTCAACCCCAGTTGGACTGATATCCAGAAGCCCCACCATTTGTGACTGACTCCCTAAACCAGACCCCCTATAGGCCTCTTCCCCCAGTTGACCTGATATCTGAATTTTTTCTAATGTATAGATTTCTACTCTTTGAGATTGTGTTCCAGACCATCACAGTTTATCCTATATTAAGCTTAAAAAAGCATAAATACACATGAGAGTCAATATAATATTATGGTTTAACAATACGCCTTGAAATCAGAAAGCCTACCTTTGAAGGCCCACTTAGCTACTCACTAGCTGTGTAACCTTGGGCCAGTTACTTATCCTTTCTGTGTCTTTATTTCTTCCTCTCAAAAGTGGAGCTCACGGCATTCCTATTTCATTGGGTTGTCAGAAGGATTGAATACTGTCTTATCAATTGTGCCTAGAAGTAGTAAGCAATCCCAAAGGTTAACCATTACTGTAATAAATACCTTTACGGTAGACAGCCTATTATGCATCATCTGGCAGAGGAAATTACATTTTTGCATATGTAAATATTGTTTACCATAAAAAACATTTTTTTTAAATGTTCTGTGGGAAAATCATGTTTTGGCTAATGTTTTGGCTATTGAAAGTATTCTGCCAGAGGGACTTCCCTGGTGGCACAGTGGTTAAGAATCCGCCTGCCAATGCAGGGGACACGGGTTCGATCCCTGGTCTGGCAGGATCCCACATGCCACGGAGCAACTAAGCCTGTGTGCCACAACTACTGAGCCTGCACTCTAGAGCCCGTGAGCCACAACTACGGAAGCCTGCGTGCCACAACTACTGAAGCCCGTGCGCCTAGAGCCCATGCTCTGCAACAAGAGAAGCCACCACAATGAGAGGCCCGCACACCGCAAAAATGAAGACCCAGCACAGCCCAAAAAAAAAAAAAAATATATATATATATATATATACATATATATATATATATATGTATATATATATATATATATATTCTGCCAGGGAAAAAAAGCCCAACGTTTGAAAAAATGCTAAATCTGACTTACAGGAACTGCTAATTTAAGCAGAATATGAGAAAGAGTAAAGCTGTTTAAAAATGAAAAAAAGTTTTAAAAGGACAGGGGGGCTAACAACAAGGATGAATGTGAAAAAATACGTAGTCAACGAAATATAAGCACGCACATGGCGTACTTTCTTTCCCAGAAGAAGAAAGGCCCATAAATCAGTGGTGGAAGTAGGAGGTTAACTGAGGAAGGGGCGCTAGGTGCCAGTGCTTTTCTCTGTAAGACTGAATCAGGAACTGCTCTTCCTAACTAGTAGGTGGGTTAGTCAGCAGGTGAGGCTGCTGATTTGGATGTTTAGAGATCACTTCCTATATGCCAGCCACTAAGCCAACACCTCAGTCCATTCATTTTCACAGCATCCCTTTGAGGCAGGCAACTGTGATTATTACCCTCTTTTCAGGATATGGAAAGGATATGGAAAGTGCCCACACTACTGGTCTCTTACTTTCCATGCTCACAATCCTGATGTAGGCATTGGGGAAAGCATAGCTCTGGAAATTTTTACTCTAGAAGATTCTAATTAAAGCAGGACTTTCCTCCCCGTGAGAAAGAGATTACCTCCATCATTCCTGCAGGGGTGGGTGTGTGTGTGAGAGAGAGAGAGAGAGAATGACTTTTACAAATTAAACAAAATACTGGCTCTGAAAACTAGAAACAATTTTGTAGCAATTGTAAACTCATTCATTTAAGATATATTTATAGAGTCCCTATTAGGTAGCACCAAGGGTATACAGTGGGGAGGGCAATAGATTTGCTCCTTGCCCTAGTGTAGTTTAAAGTCTAACAGAGAACAGCAAACAACAACAAGACAAAAGGGATGAAACAAACCAGGACAGGAGAAGTTCAGGGCTCAGGGGGCATGTAGCATCCTGGTGCATCCCACAGTACTCTGAGCATCGTCAGATTCCATGCTAGCACATCTGTAACAACTGTCTATGTTGAATGTGGACTTTTGGAAAATGGAGAAATTGTATTTGCACACGTTGTATTGCTTTCTAACTTGGCTTCAGTTGAAGAGTGGTTTGAATCTGAGCACTTCTGAATCATTTGTAGTTATGATGTTGAACCCAGGTCTGAAGGTCGCATTCCACGGATACTAGAGGGGGCAGAATAAGGATCTGAGGCCCTACGTGTTTCAACTGATTATTAGTGGGATTCATCTGGGGCTCCAAAGCCTGGGCAATAGCTAAAATATGGTCTTCTGGAATGATAAGTAGGAAAGGAGCACGTGGTATGTAAACACTTTTGTAGAATTGCCATAAGCTAGTCATGAGCTATCTAGAGCCATCATAAAGACCAGACTATGATATTCCACACAGGCTCAAGAGGAGTTATTTAGAACTTTAGATTTAGCATTCAAATTAAAGAAAGGATGTTCTGACAGATCATACTCATCAGGCCAGGTATAAAGGCTGAACAATCAAGAACAATTAGGTGACCATCTTTCTGTCACTAGGCTGCTCTAATTCACAGAGATGGCAAGCTTTGCAGGTAAACTGACTCCTGGTCAAATCCCAGCTCAGCACATTCTAGCTCTGTAATGTTGGGTAGGTCACTTAACTTTGCTGAGTCTAATTTTCATCATATGTAAAATGGAGAGAGTAGAACCCAGACAGCAGGACTGCTGTGAGGAGTAAATAATGAGCACAAAGTAGGAACTCAATACAAAGAATCTCATGTTATTATTATAAATGATATAAACTACTTTCTCTATGTTCTGCTATTCTTGAAGTCAGTATTTGGAAGGCTTTAAAAAATACACTAAGATCATTTCCCCTGTGGCAAGTAAAAGATGACACAGTTTCTCCCCACCTCCACTCTGCAAACATGAAACTGGATCAAAGAGGGTGTTGCTCAGGGCTGCAGAGTTTGACCATCACCAGCTTGGTGCTTCATTTACCAGAATCCTATGCTACCCAGTACCACGGACTTACCTATTCCTGAAACCACTTACTACTGACCACTCGGGAAACAATTCATTTTAATTCTGCCTCCTGGTGTCTCCCTATCATTTGGGTGTGGGTTTTCCCTTTCTGTGGAAATTTGCTTCAAATCTCCTTCCTGTTCTTTTCACTGGTGTTCTGCAAAGTCATTTGTGATGTCATCTTTCGCATTTCTGTTGACCAGACTATCTCTCCCTAGTGACTAATCTCCATCATCACTCCTCTGGGATTCAGTTTTCATGAAGCAGCAGCCAAAGAAGCTTCCCATTTAACGTACAATAACATTCAATTCCAGTAAAGCCTGGGAGAAGAAAATGGGCTAACATCTGTCTTTCCATTAACTCCAGGTGATCTCAGTAAGCTGTTCTTCCTTCAGAGCAAACTTGTGTGAGGGGCCAGCTATTACAGAATCCAGTCTCCCCTCCTGCACTCAGGTAACTTTACATTCTTATTTGTAGAACCAACTTCCAAACTGCATGTACATATATTTTTCTTTCATAATTTACATTTTATTGGTTGTTTGAGGCTCAATACACATACATTTTAATTTGTACACAATTTTAACGGAAGTACCAAAAATCTAAAAAGTCATGTAGCTGTGATTCTTTCCTAAACAGTTATTCCAGTCAGTTTCTGGCCTAAAATTTGGTGGCAAATATTCCTTAAAAGGATATCAAGTATAAATTTATTTATCACTTATTAATTTGTATTATTTATTTATATATCACGTATAATATATTTATATACATTAATACAATAATTACATATTATAAATATGATAAAGAAGTCATTTTAGCACAATTGAAACAAAATAGAAGGTTTATATTTATTCATTCACTCAATAAACATTTCTTGAGCTCCTACTATGTGCCAGACCTGTATTAAGATGCTGAGGGAAACATCATGAAATATGAATGAAATAGATTAAGAGGATTATTATGACATACTCAACCTTAGAGAAAGGAGTAAGAGAGCCAAAAACAAATCATACATAGCAAAGACAGTTGAGACAATTCTCTTGATGATTTTAGCCACCCTCACCCAAACCAACCCCCCAAAACCTAGCAACATTTCTCATTTATTCATTATATATGATAATTATGAACTTGGACTAAACTGCTGAAACAGAGCTTGAATCTCAAACAGAGTTTGAGACAAACAGAGTTTATCTCTCACTAGTTGGGGGACCCTTATCAAATTATTTTACCTCTTTAAACCTTAATATCCTTAACTGTAAAATGAAATTACTAATACTGCCTGCCTCATAGGGCTGCTGTAAGAATTAAATGCTGTATTAAATGCACAAGGTGTAGCACATGGTATGTACTCAAAGTTGATTATTATCATTATTATTATTCAGATTTTGACCTGAATTATTTAGTTAGCTAGCTCAATCTACCTATTAATTTCAAACATCTTACTAAGATTTTTTTTGAGACTTGTTTATAGATGTAAATTCAGAGGTAAGCAAGTAACACTTAAGAAAGGATGAACAGACTCACTGAGGATGAGAAACTTAGAAATCCAGGCTCTTGGTCACCTCAGGAGGTTGCAAGAGATACTTTGTATTTTTCATCCCTATTAGCTGTGGAAATGATTGGTTGTATTAGGAGCAATTTTAAAGAACCGTAAACAAAGTTCATCCTTTAATGCCAAGTCCTAGAAAGAAAACTAAGGAGAAAGAGTACACAAAGGAAACTTCTACCCTTACATATAATCATTTCTATACTGTTAAATTCTCTATCAGGAGGGATTTAAATTGAAAAAGAGGAAAATTGTTTAATGGGAAATACTGAACACGTGCTACATTTTTGAGTAATTTTATAGTGGATGTCCTAGAATATTTTCCATAGGAATCACCTAATAGTTTGATTTCTTGATATTTTTCTGTCCCTTGCTAAACTCTCAGCATACCTCAGACACTGATTGTGAGGAATTTTTATTACATAATGGAAAGAAAGATTGTGTATTAGCAGAAATGTCTTTTAGTCAATTACTTTGAAGGTTTAAGAAAAAGGTTTAAATGTTACCCTTTAAAAATCTGATTGTGCACTTGACAGGTATTTCTGTTTTGCCATCTTTACGTTGTGTACCCAATCCTAAATCCCAGTCAGACAGATAATGGCAACATTGGTCTATCTGGGTTAACAACTTTTTTAGGAAATTTCAGTCTTGCCAAGTTATTTTTCCCTCTTCCAGGAGAAATATATGCATTAATGTTTCCAGAGTAGTGGACACGTATAGAATATTGCTATTTGGTCCCCGGTGTTGGCAATCTTTGGTATTTTCAACCTTGAGTGCCAGCAGCCTACCAAGCAACAGAAAACTCTCGTTCTGGGATTTTTGGGCAAATACTCATTTTTACAGAAACTGTTTGAAACATCAGGGATTAAACACCTCTCTCCCTCTCTCTTTCCTCCCCGCCCCGACCCCCCCCCCCCCCCCCGCAACCACATCCCTCTCTGGCATGAATTCTTCTGACTTCCAAATATGCATCCCAAGGCAGAGGTAGTTATAGCTTGAAGTGTCAGCTTTGAGCTGCTCCAAGCATCTCTCTGGCAAAAAGCAAGCGGAAGTGATTGAGAAATCCCTCCAGGCACTGGTGCTTCCCCTCGAGTCCACGACAGTCCCCTCTCACTCCTCCCGCCCCCTGCCCCATGCCCATATCTCTAAACCCGGAGGCACTCGGGGGCGCCTAAGTCCCCGCCTCCTCTCGCTGCCCAGAGCGGTTCTTAACCTTTTTTGGGCCCGAGACGTACAGAAAGCTATGGACCTTCTCGCGATGGGGACAGAGGTTGGGAAAAGCACAGCTTTAAAGCTTTGCGAAACTTTCAGGAGACCACGGATTTGAAACACACCGCGAACTGCAAAATAAGAACCCCAGCTCTAAACCTCTTGACTTGAAGCGATTAAACCGAGAGCCGAGCTCCGATGCCAAATCTCGTCCCTAGTGAGAAACTGTAGGAAGGGAAGGCGCTCCTGCGCTGGGCCACTTTCACTTGTAAGAAACCAAAAGAAGGGGGTAGTCAGGGACAGAAATTCATAAAGGGGGAAAGAGAAGAGGGAGGGATGGGGACAGCAGAGAAAAAGAAAAGGAAAGGGGGAGATGCGGAAACTAGAGAGGGAGTGGGGGAAGAGACCACAAGGGGGGAAAGGGGGGGACAGAGAGCGGCACAGAGACACAGGGCGAGGGAGAGAGATTCGGAAGGGGGAAAGAGAGGAGACGGGAGAGAGACAGACTGGGAGCGCCAGGAAAGGGAGAGAACTTTCTCCGCTCTCCCTCCCCAGGGCAGGGAGTCTCAGGAAAGCCAGTCCCGGTGTGGTGGCGGGACCGCAATGGGCTGCCCCAGCGCTCCCGGCGCCTCTGGGAGCACGAGTCCCGCACGGGCGGCCGAGGAGCGGACTCGATCTGGGAGGAGGCGGTCCCCGCTCCCTCCGCTTTCTCCTCCCCTCTCCTAGAGGCGGGGACCTGGGTACTTGAGCAGCGGAGGATCCGCGGCCCCCCCCCCCGCCTCCGCCCCCCAGCCCCCCATTCAAGAAGCCGCTCCGCTATCCCCGCCAGCACAGGGCGCCCGGCGCGCCTCGGAGCGCACGTTCCGCGCCTTCTCCTGCCCGCTCCCTGGACATTATGCGGCCGGGCAGCCGAGCCCCAGTTCTCCTCCTCCTCCTCCTCCTCCGGCTCCTCCTGCGGCCCGAGCGGCTCAGCTCTCGGCAGGCGGCAGCGTTGCTCAGCCGAGCGCAGACGGGACCCTCGCCGCGAGACCTCAGCGACTCCTAAAGTCAAAAGTTGGCGGCGGGCGCCGGGCTCCGAGCGCTCTCCGCGGCCGCTGCCTAGCGTCGCCGCCGCAGCCGCCAAGGAGGGCAGGAGGGAGGGGGGAGTGGGGGCGGCGGGGGAGGGGTGGGGAGCACCATGCAGTTTGTATCCTGGGCCACACTGCTAACGCTCCTAGTGCGGGACCTGGCCGAGACGGGGAGCCCAGACGCCGCGGCGGCCGTGCGCAGGGACAGGCTGCACCCGAGGCAAGGTAACGAGGCTCGGCCACCGGGACCCCTCCGCCCCTGTCGCCAGCTCCCCAGCCTCCGTGTCCGACAGCGGGCACCCCGCAGCGGAGGCCTCTCTCTCTCTCTTCTCCTTTTCCTAGAAAGAATTGTCTCCCGCTTTGCAGCCTCTTCCTTCTTTAGGTCATTCCCAGCCTATTTCTAGAGAGAGACACACTGTGGAACGAACTTTGTCGTCTCCCCCTTCTTTTAGCCGGATCTTTTTCCTTCCCCACCCCAGGTGCCAAGCTACAGTTACTTAGTAACTGGGGGCACCACATCGTGGCGTGTTTTGTTTTATTCAGGGTATTTGTCAGGATCTGTAATCATGTTATGTGTTTTGACTTATTCATTGTCTGGCTCTGACAGCGCCTAACACTGTTCCTGGCACATAGTAGGTGTTCAGCAAATATTCGTCCGGTGACTGAAGGTGAAGGGATTGACTCAAATGGGGGGGAGGAGGGGGAAGCTGGAAAATAACTCAGGACGAAACCGCCCACTTCATTTTTAAATTAAAACTTGCGGAAAATTGAATTATTGGTTCATGTGCCTCTGCTTCTCTCTGCAGTGAAACTATTAGAGACTCTGAGCGAATACGAAATCGCGTCTCCCATCCGAGTGAACGCTCTCGGAGAACCCTTTCCCACGAACGTACACTTCAAAAGAAGGCGACGGAGCCTTAACTCTGCCTCTGACCCCTGGCCTGCCTTCGCCTCCTCCTTTTCCTCCGCTACCTACACCCAAGCGCATTACCGCCTCTCCGCCTTCGGCCAGCAATTTCTATTTAATCTCACCGCCCATGCCGGATTTATCGCTCCAATGTTCACTGTCACCCTCCTCGGGGCACCCGGGGTGAACCAGACGAAGTTTTATTCTGAGGAGGAAGCGGAACTCAAGCACTGTTTCTACAAAGGCCATGTCAATACCAAGTCCGAGCACACGGCCGTCATCAGCCTCTGCTCAGGAATGGTAAGTGGACGCGCACCCCTCCCCTGCCCTCTCGCCTCCTCACCCGCTTCTAGGAGACTTAGTTGCTCTCTCGCCTAAGACCCTCACTGCGCCGTGTCTGCTCTGGCGATAAGTATCAGCTACAAACTTGTTTGCGTCCTACGCTTTGGGTGGCTACACCGGTGAGTGTGCGAGAGGAGCGCACGCATCCGCCCCCGGGGAGTTTTGGATGTTTCGGAGCTTTCTAGGTTCCGAATTCGACTCAGCTGAGTGTTGCCCCACACCGGTAGGTGGCTGGGAAGTCAGTTTCCAAACTCGGAGAGAGTTGTCCTTCCTTCCTGCAAACTCGGCCGCCCAGGAGCGGAGCAGCTGAGCGCAGGGAGAACCCGACTCCTTATTGGCGCGTCTTGAGTCGGGGGTGTGGGCTGAGAATCCCCAGCCACGGGTACGGAGAGTTCCTTCCGTGTGTCTTGGAGGGCGCTGAGTAATCTAGAGTCCCCACGTTCTCTCAGGGCCTTTTTTCACGCGCCAGGAACCCTGAGGCTGAACTGGATTGACAGGGAACAGGTCCCGTCCCAGGAACGGAAGGGTGGGCCGAGGGCTCAGGGGGCGGGGAATGGGGCGGAGCCTACCCTGGACGCTTTGCATTAGGGAGGAAACTGGGAATGGGGGTGCGGCGCAGTGCGACTCTGCACCCTGCTGGTGGGGTGGCCCCAAGAAGCAGAAATACTGGGAGAGAGCTTGGAGAGGCTGCCCGGAGGAGGTTTCAGTTCTTCTGGGGTTTCCACCACCCATGGGGTGCCAGAGAATCGGAAAAGAGCCTGCGGCGCGCGTTTGTCTAGAGAGGGAAGGCGAGAGGGCGGGGCGGCCACCTCTCTGCGCTGCAAAATACGCACTTAGCAGGGGATCCAAGTTGGTACCCCTACCCCCTGCTTAGTTACGCCACCCCCCGCCCCACTTGCCCTCCAGTCGGCCCCACGCGGTATCCGCCCTCTCCCCTCTTGATGTTTGAAGACCCGCTGTAAGGTTCTGACCCGAGCAAGAGCTGTTCTAGGACTTTCCCAAGCGACGTGCGTTTGTGCCTCGCGCTATGACGCAGAAACTATCGCGGGTCTGACTCTCCCAGCGCACGGGCGCTCTGCGCCCTGCGCCCCGTGATAGTATTACTTTTCCCCAGAGCACCCATTAACTCCCCATCGTTACCTTTTCTAAGTGGGAGCTTGGATACTTCCCCGGGGCTCTTGCCTGCTTCCTCCACGCGCTGCTATGAGTGGCTTGAGTCCCGCATCTGGATGTCTCATCTATCTCCGCTGCACAACCGAGGGGTCGGGTGGGGAGCGAGGCAAGCTTGAAGACTCGGAGGGGGGAGGGTTAGCCTGCTGGGATGCGCGGACGAAGATGAACGCCTTTAGCCCCCAGCAAAGCTCCCAGAGCCGCCGTGCGTTGTTGAGATGGTTTGGGGGTGGGCGGAGACGGCAGTTAGGCGAAGGGGAGGGGGTGCTGCGGTGAGTCACTGCTGCCCCAAGACGCCTGGAATCTTTCTGTTCTTAGCAAGGTTGGGGTTTGGGTGGGCACAAGTTAGGTGCTGGAACCCAGAGCATCCCCAAATCCCAAGGTTGTAACCCACAATTCCGGAACCTTACTGATAGGGCTACGTGTGTACGTCCAGTTTGTAAACAGCCTTTACTCCTCCTCCCTCCCCGCCTCCACACCCCGCTGAGTGGCCCCAGCAGCGGTATGTTTTACTGCGCAGGACCTTAATTTCTATTGGCAATTTTAGGTGGTAACTCGCACGTGTTAACTGCGGAGTAGTAACTCTCTCAGGGAACTGAGGGCCGGGACTTCAGAAGGACTGTCTAGACCTTGAGGAGTCCATTTATATTGCGTTTAATTTGCAATCTGGCCCTTTTTTGGGGGGGGGGCAAGGTCTGGCATACATATGAAAAATATGCGAGCTGGCTGTTTCTATCTTCAGGGACGAATCTAGCTCCACAACCCTTGCCCCTTTGTCTTCCTCCTGGAATTTATCTTTCCTCCCAAGATGTCCCCTTACCGTTTCAGTACTAATAGTATCCTGATGTTCCTCGTGGCCCACGCAGGAAACCTTCCTGGAAATCTTTCACTCTTCAGAGTGAGACATGCCAACCTTACCCCCTTCCATCACCCCACCGGTCCGTTATTAGTGTCCCTGAATTCCCTCTCAGATGCGTTTCTCACCTGTTCTGAACATCCCTACTATGACTCTAGACCTCTTTCCCTCTCTCTTCCTCTGTCGTTAGGACTGATGTCTAAGAAATATTTCCATCTGGCTTCTTCTCTGGTCTTTTTTCTTTAATCCCTGCCACACACTACTAACAGATTAATGATGACAAGGCACAAGATCGCATGGGCTACCCTGTTCATTTACTTCACAGACCGCCCCACTGCCTAGTGAATGACTATAAACTCCTCCATCTGGCACTTCAGACCATTGACAGTGTACTTCTTCACCCCTTGCACATCCACATGTCCAGTCTCATCTGTTAAGCTTTCCTTCACAAATCCTGCATTTCAGGCAACCTGCTCTCACGCATTTCTCTACATTTCCCTCCCGTCCTAGTTCTACCTCATAGCCTTTGGGCCTTTGGATTTACTTGGTGATCTCACCCTGCTTCACATGCTCAAATCATACCCTTCTTTCAAAGTGTAACTAAGGTATCTTGTTCCCCAGGAAACCTCTTTGTCGTCCTTCAGACTGCTGTCATCTCTCCATCTCCACTTTCATAGACTCTTACCTCCATACCTCTTTGATGTTTAGTATGCTGTCCCTTGTAGTATGGTTCTTGGAACACGTGTTCTATCCCCTTTTCCTTGGCAGTAAGGTCAGCATCAATTCATTTCTCTCCCGTATTGGAGCCTTGTATATTATAAGCACTTAGTACCTGTGTTTGAATAAATGGTCACCTTACCCAAGAAAGGATTACTCTTCAGTCAAGCAGTTGTTTTGTGAATCAGCCACAAAATTAATTTGACTTCATATAGATACCATTGACTGAAGTCTTACTATGTGTCTTGTACTATAATAAGTATTTTATGTATGCATTATTTCATCTAAATCCTTACAACAGCCCAATCCTTGAAACAACCCATTTTGCTGATGAGGACACTGAGGCTTTGAGAGTTGGGGCCTTGCTGGAGGTTTCACAGCTAGTAAGTGGCAGAGTTGGGGTTCCCACCCAATCCTTCTGACCCGTACTCTTAACCGTGGGCCAGAGAATGAATCTTTGTTCTTAAAGAGAATTTCAAAGTTTTTGTTTGTTTGTTTGTTTTTAAAGGCACTGGACTAGAGTTAGGGTACCTGAGTTCTAGATTCACCATGGGTACTATTCAGCTGCTTCTGTATCACTGAAGGGGATAAGCCAGTTCCTCCCTCTGGGCCTCAGTTTCCCCTTTCAATAATCAAAGGTGCCAGATCTTCACCAGATGGGCTCCCAGATTCTTTCTCAGTATTTATAGCCTGTCTCTAGTAGCTTTCCCATGTTGTAGTCAGCTTCCTGCTCTGTGCTCAGAGAGCACCAGAGTTGTATGTTGAAAATGGAGAGAGGTGCCTGGGTGAAAATAAACTTGTTAAATCACTTCTTCTCTGGACACCAGTTATTCTGTCTCTTATTTTGACACCAGACTACACTAGAGCTGTCTTCTCTTTAAGTCAGTGGTTCATTAGCCACATGGAGAGCTTTTTAAAAAATACAGATGTTAGTCCTCACCTCTGGAAATTCCAAATCTGCAGATACAGGGTAGCGCCCCAAATCTAAATTTTTTTTTCAACTTCCTAGGCTATTTTGACAGTTAGCTGGGTTTGGGAACCCCAGTGTCTTAGCCAAGTGCTTGAAAACTTTATCATGCCTAAGAATTCTAAAATTTCAATTCCTGGGCCCTACCCCCAGATACTTTGATTCAGTAGATCAGATTTGGGGTGGAGTGCGATTATTTGAGACTCTAACTAACTCCTGGATGACGCTCGTGCTGCTGCTGACGTTCAAGGACATTCATTTCCCTGTGTCCAGGGGAAAGTCCAAAGCCTCTGCCTTTTTCCCGCCACTGAGGGAAAAGGAACAATGGAGAAAGAGAGAAGAGCTTGATATTTCTCTTGAAACACTGCCCACCGGCATGGCATGGGGACCTTTTTAGTGTTCTTGTAATGTTTTGTTTGGGTGGTTCAACTTTGAGTCACCATTTATCATTTGCAAAACTTGTTGGTACGTGGGAAGGGGAGGAGAAAGAGTTACCTCTTTCAAGGTGCTTAGAGTGATTGGCAAACGCAAATTGTATCCTGGGGGTTAGAGGCTAACCCTGCAACACCAAAAGCCACTCGTGTGTTCTAAGCCCTTACAAGGTATCACTTTGCTAAGCACTTCACACGCATGATCTTATTAATCTGCACAATAAGTGACAGTAAGTATTTTTGTCCTTAATTGATAAACAAGGAAGCTGAAGCTCAGAGCAGTTAAGGAACTTGCCCAAGGTGGATGGGTAAGTGGCAGTGCTGGGATTGGAACCCCTGGCAGCCTGACTGCAAAGTCTTATCCCATGTCACTCCCTATGGCCAAGGGAAGGTGTGGTAAGAGACTCGTGTGCCAGTGTCACAGGTGGCACCACCTTGAGTGCCTTGTGGTCAACATATGCTTTCGATTTTGAAGTCATAATAAGGCTTCCGTGGGTAAGCTTTTGCTTTTGGAGCTGATACTTGTCCCTGAGTTTCCAGGCTGTCTTAATGCACAGAAACACTCTCTTTCAACAGTCTGTAGGAATGTATATAATTAGAACTTGAGCACCAAGGAAGTATTTCTTACAGACAGGTTTGGATAGCAGGTGCAATAAAGTAGAGTCCAATCAAGGGTAAGGTACTGATACGGCAGAGAGTGGGAAAAAAACCAAAAAAAACAAACAAAAAACACAACTGCTTCTCCAAATATGTCGGGAAGACTTTTCATTTTAAGCAGCCCTCATGGGAAAGGGATTGGGTAAATGGTGCCATTCACTTGGCAACATTCCACTGTCCTTCTCCTCCCAGTGGCTGAGTTATATTAAATCAACCTCTCATCTCTCTTGATTTGCAGCTGGGCACATTCCGGTCCCACGATGGGGATTATTTTATTGAACCACTGCTGTCCATTGATGAGCAAGAAGATGAAGAGGAACAAAACAAACCCCACCTTATCTATAGGCGCAGCACCCCTCACAGAGAGCCCTCAACAGGAAGGCGTGCGTGTGACACCTCAGGTATTTGCTTCCTCCTTAAGCAGAGACCCCCACTGTGTGAGCTGGGTTAATTGCCAGGCCACAAAGATGTAGCTCTTTCACAGGCTACAGAGCGCTACCATTTACATTGTCTTTTATTCAGTCTTCAAGCCAGGTAGGTATATCCCCATTGTATCAGTACAAATGTGGAAACTATGACGAGGTTTAGTAACTTGTCCAAGGTCACACAGGGAATAAGTGACAAATCCAGGATTCGAACTCAAAGAGCAGTGACTCCAAGCCCACTCTGGGCAGAGCTGCCTCTTTTGTTGAAGTTGCTCCCGTTTAGGATTATGCTTTAGTAATGTCTTGAGGCTGTTGTCGCCGTATCCTCAATCAGCAATTGCTTGTGTTTTCTTGCTGTGTTGGTGTTTTCTATTCATTTGGACTTTTTTTTTTTTTTTTTTTTAACAATGTAGGGTTACGAAAAAGTCTTACAGATGCAACGCACAAAAACTTCTATATGTTTATTGAAATTTTCCAATCAACTTCAGTTTAGTTAATGTTCTGTGGCTTCAGGAAATATAGGAATGGAGCTGTGGGTTGCACTGTCAGGTGTCAGTTGAATGCACATATGTCCACCATAGATCTTCCTCCATCCTGGTCAGATTCTTTGAGGCTTGGTGCTGACACACTTGGCCAATGTCAGGGGTATGTCCTCTGGGCACACTGGAAAGCTTATGCTTCTGTATGCTTCTCAGTCTGCAGTCCTGAAGCACCCTTTCACTGTCTTTGAAGCCTAGTTATTTTCTCTCTGATGATAGTGTATCATTAGAAACCATCCATGTATTTGGTCCTGTGTTTTAGGGTGTTGGTTAAAATACCATCTTTTTTATTCTTGGACTTCCTGTTTCTGAAAATTTATCCCTCTCCCTATTCTTTATTTTCAAAAGTTGCTTCCCCAAACTAAATAACTTCTCAGGGTCTTTCTGGCTTCTCCAGATAAGACCGAAATTCAAGACAAAGGGGGTTTTCCTAAAATGATCACTTGTTTCATCTTGTATCTGTATCAGGTTCTTCCACTGTGACAGAGTGTGATGTCCTATTCTCTCCTGGAATTATTACTTCTAAAGTGAATCCTTTAACAAAGGATGACATTGGCTGCTTATAACCTGGTGTAGCCAAGTTGTAGCATATGGCATCGTTAAGTCTTTCGGCTTTATCCCATCCGGTCCTGTGTTCTTAACCACCGGGGCTAGATGGAACTTAACTAAAATATTCTGTCAGTTAGATTCTCTACAGAGCCAAGGGGTGGAGGTGGGAGTCTGAGGGAGGGGTGTACTCAGAAACAATAGCCAGGGTGCCAAGACTGCCAGCTGCTGGCAAGTTCAATGGCAAGACATTTATCACATCTTTTTGACTATGCTAGTAAGAATGTTGACCTTTACTTCTTGAATTCCCAAATCTGAAATAACCAGTGCATATTGTATGCATGTGTCTAAAACATACATATATCATGGAATAAAAAGGAAATATGTGATTCAAGAGAGGAAGAGAAAAGTCTTTCTTAATACTATCATTCCAAAAATCCTCAGGGTTCATTTTTCAATTTAATTATCCAAGTAAATAGACATTTGATTTTCTGGACTAGAGGACAAGTCATTGTCAAGTTCAGTTAAAAACACAAAAAGGAGGGAATCGGAAAAAGTAAAGATTGAGGACAACAAAAGATGCCTTAATTTTTCAGAACAGCTTTATTTGCGTTCTAATTATTGGTGGGGGCCTTTGAGTGCCACCTTTCAAATCACCAGTGCCAACTTTTAGTTTTCTTTCTGGTTTTTGCTTGCCAGTGACCGATATGACAGGCCCTTCCTTCACCCCGTGTGATGAATCAGAAGCCTGGCAGTTTTGATTGGCTCTTTCAAAGGTCGCTGCTGGACTATGCCACTCTGGTTTCTCTCTTCCAGCTGCTTCTGCACCCCTTCTTTGAATTCAGATGCAGGCGGCTCAGAACAGTTGGAGAGAACTTTGGAATATGGCACAGTTCACCAGCAGCCATTAGAGGGATGGACCAGCAGGTCACGGAAACCTCCAAAACCAGGTAGCCTTGGCACAGGGAGTGAAAGTTGGTGGGGGTGGGAGAAGTCCCTCTGGCCAGAGGGGAGAATATCCTCTCTGCAAATGTCGGTTCATTCAGCTTCAGGGATTTCCCCTACTAAGAGCAGTGGTTGGTAATCAGAGATAAACTTTAGAAGTACCCTGGGAGCCTCATGCAGAGTCTTTAAACAAACAAACAAACACCTCTTGCAGGGAAGTGAAATAGAGCAAGAATCAGTGGGTTTACTAAGTGTTCCAGGTGATTCAGAAGTTCAGCTAAATGTGAGTTCCCGCTAAAGTTGGATTTAGGGCAGTAACCACTATCCATAGCCAGTGCTGCCTCTGCCCTGGACTTGGCTCTCTCCTTCACTGCTTTCCATCTTCTCTTCTCATAGGGTGATGGAATATTCGAGCTAGAGGAAACTAGCTCTAGGTCAACATGCTAATTCTACCCAGATGAGCAAAAACTGTAGGCCTGGGATGTTAAGTTACTTATTTCCAGGAGTGATACCCTATATATTCAACAAGAAACCATCAGAATTTGAGGTCGCCCAAGCCTGGGAGCAGGCCCCTGGAAGCCCCCTGCTGAGCTAGGTGTAGCCCTTTAGGTGCTGGATTATGACAGTCTTCCCAGGACAGGGCACTATGGTGGTGACACCTGTTTCCTATAGAATAGAAGTCTTACTCATTTCTGATTGTTGATGTATGTCTAATTTTCAAAAAAGATTCTGAGATAACTTCTATTAAAAAGACATGTGTAGAAGGAGTCTTATATAGTGAAAACTTCATGGGTTTAGAAAGGAGTCTACAACATAATTTATTCATTCATGTGTGCATTTATTCATTCAGCCATGAGCTATTTATTGAGTAACTCCTCTGTACCATGAGGATAAAACCAGGAACCATCTTTATTCCAGTTAGATGTGTGACGTCAAGCACATTTAGAGCATAAAGTAAGAATAACATATACCTTCCAAGGGGGTAGTCAGGACTAAATGAGTATGAAACAATGAAAGCTCCCAGGACAGGTGGTAGACAATCACTGAAAGGGAGATTTTTTTTAAAAAGATTGTAAAAATAGACATTAAAACACCATAGCCAGGGAAAGAAAACTCAAAATACCAAAACCCAAAGTTAATCAGATCTCTGTGATTAAGCTTAGAGCTTCTTGGTTACCTGGTCACAGAAGGCCCATAAGGGACTTGCCGACGGTCCCCCTGCCAGCGAGCAGCAGGGCTGAGAGCCCTTTCTGTACCTAATGCAGCATTTTGAAATTTTATTTCCTGTAACTTTCTCTTAGCCCAGTGACTGTGTTTCTGTTATGCCCTCATTGGTTGTGTCTATGTGTATACACGCGGGCCACTTGAGTGCATCTGCATCGATTTGTGGTTTTCATCCTGTTGGTGGGTTCCTCAGAATTCAGGATGGAGTGTGGGGTGGCTTCTCTTTCTTATGGCGTGCCCTTGTGACTAGTCTCCCCTATCCACTGGGTCCTCAGTTGAGGTCATTGAGGTGACTGCCTGCCCGCCCTGCACATCAGGGGGACCAAGTGGTAGGCTCGTGGGAGCCGTTTGGGAGAGTTTGTTGCTTTTATAAGCCACTTCCTGCTGATCCTTCACATTGCATTTCCAGATGACACCCCAAGTTTTGTCTCACAGACACTCGCTATTTGACCCTGGATTTTGCACAAGAGGATTTAGTTGTTTTCATTAGTGACAGAGACGTGTTTCCCAGTAGGTGAATTGAGAGGAAGGCAGGGGAGAAGGCCAACAGAAGGCTGTTTTGTTTGCCTGGGCCTAAAAGACAGTGTCTCTCTGTTACTAAAATGCCTCTCTCACCCTCCCATCTCAGCAAGGCTAGCTCTTTTGTTTTGTTTTTTTCATAAGGCATTTAAAAATTGTACACTTGTTGACCCATCAGTGCCACTTCTAAGGAAGTAATTGGACAATTGTGTATAGAGGTTTATGTGAGAATACTCAGTCTGGTGTTGTTTAGTATAGCAAAAGGCTGGAAACAACCTAAGTGCCTTTGGTTGGAGGATAGATCAATAATTTATGAAGTCTGCATTTGATGGATTACTATGCAGCCATTAAAAATGATGGCAGGCAAACACAGAAATAGATATATTAAGTGAACACACAAGTGATGAAGTTGTATGTAGGGTATGAGCTCATTTTTTTTTAAATGATGGCAAAGCGTGTGGAGGAGCATATATGTATAAAGAAAAAAATCTGAAGCAACGTGCACAAAAATGTTAAAAGGGACTATTTCTTATTGGTAGGAACATAGGCAGTCCTTCCCTTTTTATTTTATAGTTTTTGCTGCGATTCTATAATAGTTTCATAATCAAAAAATGCAGTAAAAAAAAATGCAGTTAAAAAGAAATGGGGGTGGTGGCATGTAGTTATTTTGTAGCCCCGTGGCACTTGTCACCGGGGACCAACAGCCAAGCCAAGATACCATGTTTTTGCCTTTGGAATGAGATAATCTCAATAACCAGGTAGATAAAATTCCTGCCTTGTGGCTACTTCTTTGGGACACCAGGGTTGGTCAAAGCTGAGGCTCCATCCTCACCCAGCTAAATTGCCCTGTGGCTGTTAGACTAACCAACCTTAGAATTACGATGGGATTACCATGGCTTTAGTCTCTATTAGGCACTGGGGACTCTGCCCATCACCCCCATTAGAATGTACTGTCACTTCTTGGTTGGGCTCGCAAGGATGCGATCACAAAGGCTGGAAAATACAAGATGATGATTAAAGCCATCATTTTTTGGGCTCTTAGGATGCACCTATGGAATCACTGTGCTACACAATTCCGTACATTGTCATATGTAATTCATTCGTCAATACTACAGGGTAGGTATTATTATCCTTATTTTACAGCTGAGAAAATTATAGCTCAGTGACGTTGAGCCACTTGTCCAAAGTCACACAGCTGGTAGGAAGTGGGCCTGACACTTGAACCCAGATCTGATTCCAGGGTGCTATGCTGTGAGCCAAACTTCATTGAAAACACAAATGGAAGCTGCCATCTAGAAAATCCTTTTTCACTTAAATTTTCAGAGCATCCCTTTTGACTTCTATGTAATCTCGTCCTTAACTAATACTAACAGTGGCTAATGTTTGTTGAGTGCCTATTGCATGGCAGGCACTGTTGCAAGTGCTTTACATGGATTATACTTAATCCTTACCTCAACCTTCATTTTTGCAGATAAGAAAACAGAGGCATAGAAAGGTCCATAAGGGTTATAGAGCTCCTAAACATACCATTTTCCATAACCCTTTTGTCCTTGACTAGTTAAAGGATTTTTTGACCTGTCCCTTTGTTGATTCGATTGCATTTTTTTTTTTTTAATAAATTTATTTATTTATTTTTGACTGTGTTGGGTCTTCGTTTCTGTGTGAGGGCTCTCTCTAGTTGCGGCGAGCGGGGTCCACTCTTCATCGTGGTGCACGGGCCTCTCACTATCGCGGCCTCTGTTGTTGCGGAGCACAGGCTCCAGACGCGCAGGCTCAGTAGTTGTGGCTCACGGGCCCAGTTGCTCCGCGGCATGTGGGATCTTCCCAGACCAGGGCTCGAACCCGTGTCCCCTGCATTGGCAGGCAGATTCTCAACCACTGCGCCACCAGGAAAGCCCCTCGATTGCATTTTTATATGAATTATTTTTTTTTAATAATTTTTTAAATGCCTTCCTAGAATTTGATTTGATATGAGGAGGGTTGCCTGCTGCCCGGAGTTCCCACCAAGGCTCTGATGACTCACAGAGGCCTGTGTCTCCAGCTTGCCTCCGTTGGAGTGTGTACTTGTTACACATTAACCTCTTGGATGCCATTAATAATTTAGCATAGATTAGCTGATTAGATTAGCTGCCCTGAAAGTTGGGCCCAAATGGAGTGAGAGACAGAGGTAAGGAGCAGACCTCTGAGGGGGGCTTCAAGTAAACAATTCTGGGACAGCTTGAAGGTTCCAGGCAGTGACAGAAGCTTTGCCTGCCCTCATAGTCCTGCCTGGATGTAAGCAGGTCTGGTAGTTGTGGGCTAATTAGTGATTTGTGTGAGAGGCCAGCGTGCTGCCATTTTCCCACAGCCTTTTTCTCTCCTCAGATCCTTCCCCTCAGCTTTGTAGCCTAAGAACAGGCCACATTGAAGGAACCATGTGCTGGTCAATGTGAAAGCACATTATGAGTTTTTCCATTTACTCCTGGAGCATATTCTGGGGAGGAAGACGTGCCAGTTATTCCCATTTTACAGATGAGAAAACTGAACTCAGCGATGTGAATGAACTTGTCCACAGTGTGTAAGGGAAACAGCTGGCCCTCAAACCCAGGACCGAGTGGACTCTTTAAAGATGGATTGTGCCATTTGGGGTTTATTGTTTTGGCTTAATTTCTTTTCATTTACCTCTTTCTGTTCCTCATCCATCTTTATACCTTTTTTCCCTTTTTTATATTTTTGTCTTTATGTCTAATAGTCAATAAAAACAGTGACCTCTAAAATCCTCTGTAAATTTCTAGAAAAGCACTGTTTTAAATAACTGAATTCTTGAGCTTATTTCTTCACCTTTATCTTTCTTGTGGCATTTATATTAAACTAATTGCTTTTCTTTTGTTTTAACATTCGTATTAATAGTGCAACACTCCAAAAAAATTGGCAAAGGAGAGTAAAAAAGAAACTTCTAATACAGGAACTGTTCTCATCTAATTTTTTAAAAATTTTCATCATGTTTTTTAAAAAGTGTTTTATTACAAACATCTTCAAACACACAAAAGTAGAGGCAGCAGTAAAGTGAAGCACCAGCATGCACCATCTACATTTAATGATGACAGATTTTTTTTCCACATTTGCGTCTTATTTTTCCTTTTTGTTGGAGTATTTTAAAGTAAACACAGGTATCGTGACATTTTCTAGGTACTCCAATATGCACCTCTGAAAAATGAGGATATTTTCTAACATAACTGTAGTAGTATTTGTCAGGGTGAGCAGGATCAACAGTAGTTACTCCGTATCACCTAAACAGTATCTATGTTAAAATTTTCCCGATTGTCCCCAAATGCCTTTTTACAGTCCATTTGTTTAGATGATGATCTAAACAAGGTCCACACGTTGCGATTGATTGTTAGGTCTCTTAAGGAACTTGTCGCTTTGTTGTCATTGCTGCTGTTGTTAAAATCGCTATTTTCCATCTACATTTAGTTATGCTCCCTATGGCCCATTTTTCCTTTCCATTTCTTTTACTCCTTGATTCATCTTTATCATAAGGTCAGGGTGCATTTGCACGAGCTTGGAAGAGCAGGGTCAGCCCCCAAACCCAGAGCACATAGCAAGAACAAAGCCACCAGGAATGAGCCACTTATCAGAGTAATTTCCTTGAGCACAAAAGGCGGTGTGTTAGGTTGGTTTTGGACTCTTTGTCTGGAGTACCTTGATAGCCTTCTTTTTTTTTTTTTTTTTTTCCAAAGCCACCAGTAGAAAGATCCTCAGTTTACAATATTCACTGAGCCTACCTTAGCTACCATTCAGGAATTTCACTCACCTGTGTTTTGAAGCCCAGAAGAGCCAGTTTGCAGTTGGGAATGTCAAACGTCAGGTTAGGTTTGGATGTGAAATTAATCTCCGTGATGTATGATGTGCTTTCCTGCCCCCTCCCACGAGCCTTTTGATAAGATTCTGGACCCACAGATAGCCCGAGGGTGGCCTGCTTCACCTTGATCCCAAATCAGGGGCTTTCCCTGTCACCTGTCATCAAATCTGGGTGGTTTATTTTCCTTGCTTCAAAAACCCATTCACTGCCCCAAGGAAAAGGGTCAGAAAGATACTTGCTAGTTTGTTCATCTTCCCAGTAACCTCCTGAAACAGGTTAAGATGCATGTCCTCTAAGGAAGGGATGTAAGAAATGGCAGAAGGCTAGGACAGAGGGCTGCCATCAGATGTACAGGCTGCCAGTGGCAGGAGGTACTTGGAGTTAATCTGAGGGCTTTCAGACCTTCACCTGAGCAGGTTTTTGAAGTAAGACATTGGAGAATCTCTCGGTTCTCTTCATATGAGCGTTCTCTTCATCTAAACCCATTCATTTAATAAAGTGCTATTTACTCATATAATTGAGGTTTAAATTTTTTGTTTGTTTCTTTCAGTTTTATTGAGATGTAATTGGAGGTTTACATTTTTAAATTTGCATCTGCCAGAGTTAGGTTCTTTGTGATAATCAGATTATTATAGGATCATTATTGTAGCTATTTACGGATAACCAAAGTCTGCTCGTGTCTGGCCCAGACTTCTGCATGGACATTCTGTACAACTGCAACTCACTAATAAGTACGAAGTGTTCCGCATATCACAAAAAAGGAGCAGGAGGAAATGCAAGATGTGGTGGTGTATTCATGTGGGTGGTGGACTCTGAGAGGGAGTAAAATTAAACAAGGGGCAAATGTTCATTTTTTATTGATTCCTCATCTCTCACGTGACATTGGAATTAGAGTGGCGTGTTGAGAATGCACTTAGCCTGTGGTGTTTGGAAAAAGTTCAAGTTCATGTGCTGGACCTCAGAATTTTTCTGCTAAGATTTTATTTTAATATTTTACAAATCTTTTTATTTTCCATTAATATTTTCTAGTGTTTTCTTCCATTTTTTTCTGTTAAGGTGTAATTTGCATGCAGAAACAGTCGTCTTTTCTCGTGTATAATTCTGCAAGTTTTGGCATACAGTCAGGTAACGATTATCACAGTCAAGATAGAGAATGATTCCTGCTGTGCTTTGCGGCACTATAGTTTTCTATATAGTTTAGCTTTTTCTGTCTCTGTAGTTTGGCTTTCTCCAGAATGTCACATAAATGGAATCACTAAGCGTGGTGCATTTGAGGTTCATCCACACTGTTGGCTGTATCAGTAATTCATCCCTTTTTATTGCTGAATACTGTTCCATTGTGTGGCTAGACCACAATTTGTTTACCCAGTTGAGGGATAAAGTTTTGGCAATTACAAATAAAGCCACTGTAAACATTTGCCTGCAGATTTTGGGGTGAACATACGTTTTCAGTTGGGTAAATACCTAGAAGTGAGATATCTGGGTTATGTGTGGTAAGCATATGTTTAACTTTATAAGAAACTGCCCATCTCCTTTTCAAAGTGACCGTACCATTTTGTAGTCCCAGCAGCAGGGTATAAAAGGTCTACTGCATCTTTGCCAGCACTTGGTATTGCCAATATTTTGTTTGTTTGGTTTTATTTTTTAATTTTAGCCATTCTAATAGATGCGTAGTGGTATCTCGTAGCAGTTTTAATTTATGTTTCCCTAATGACTAATGATGTGCTTATTCGCCATCCATGTATTTTCTTTGGTGAAGTGTCTGTTCAGATCCGTTCCATTTTTTAAAAATTGGAATGTTTGTTTTCGTATTATTGAAGTTTGAGAGTACTTTATACTGTATTCTGATATAAGCCCTTTATCAAATATGTAGTTTGCAAACACTTTCTCCCAGACTACGGCTTGTCTTTTCATTCTCTTCACTTGCAGACACTTATTTCATACATGGTTTCCTTTTTTTATTGCAAACATTTCATGTCCTGTGGATTTCATGCTGTCGCAGGATGACACTGCAGGAAAGCATAGTAGAGAGTGAAGTTTAGTGTTTGTCCAAGACACAGGTACAGAGACATGGACTAGGAAAGACTGACTTAGGTCTGGTTATTCAAAGCCATTGTCTGTGCCAACAGAAAGGGATAGTGTTGTTTTTATTTCTAGTTGATATCTGGAAACACAACTTTCAATTTCAAGCCCGTGTAGTTAATGATAGGAACGGGTTCCTCTTGGCTTATGGATGAGAATAGTTACAAAGGAAGCCGTCAGTTCCTAAGAATGCAGCTATGTTCTATTGCACATGTATGCACACAGGAGAGAAAACCAAAGGACAGTGAGACAGAGACACACATAGAAGTTAGTAGTGCAAGACTCAGCCCTGGATGACCACATGCTCTTCGGGGAATAGGAATGGGAGACATGACTCTATTATTCCCCAGTGTTCCTATGCTGTGCTTTGTGGGCAGTATAATGGTTTTCCAAAGGTAACTTTGGTTATGTGTTAGTTTTTTTCCTTTTAAGCCTATTTTCCTAATCCTCACATTTGATGCTATTCCACTGTAACAAGTCAAATTAGGGTATAGAAATAGTTTTCAGAAACTATTACCTATTTTCGTAGGTCCAAAATAAACACTTTGCAATGAGTACTGGAGATACATATATGGCACCTTCCTTGATGTTTTTAACATCAGCCATAGCTCACTTCTTTTCTGTTGGTCTTTCTCCGTGGCAGTTATTCTGTCCCCTTCTACCTGCCCACCCTGCGTACCGTTTGGTGATTTCTTTGATACCCTCTCTAAGTGGCCAGGAGAGGAGACTGTTGGGTTTTGCCCTTTTTGAATCTTAGGACTTCATTTTTTGGCATTTTTCACTCATAAAATATAAGAACTCATCATTTTTCAATACTGGAAGGAACTTTAGAGAACTTCGAGTCCCTGTCTCTGTGGATAAGAGGATCGAGGGTCAGAATTCTGAAGGAATTTGTAATCTTAGAGCTAAAACGAATGGAAAAGTGAGCCGTGAACACAGACCTCTTGGTTCCCGCTCCTGTGTTCTCTCCAGGCTGGAAATCAAGGAAAAGCTGTCCATGGATGGTGCCTGCAAGGGGTATGTTCAAAAGTGCAATTCAAATGAGGTTTTGGGAGTGCTACTGGGTTTATTTTAAGTGTAAGGATAGTTAAGAATAAACTAGTGAGATCGTTTAAGAAGTTATATCACGACTTTAGAGAAAGATATTAGGCTTTTAATTCACTTAAGGGAGTAAGTTGTCAAGAGCAAGAGCTGAATGTACGGCAGCTAAATATCTGAGCTGGGCCAGGGTGCTGCAAGATGTTGGCCTGTGGTTGGGAGGGTCCCTGGTGAGTTCAGCCTGTGGTCAGAGTACAGTGTGTCCCTGCAACCACTCATGATCATGGTGGCCAGAACAGGGACATCAGGATGAAGAAGGGTTTCTACCGCAGGCCTGGTGTGTAAACGCGTCCTCAGTTGCCTGTAAACTGGGAGACTTGTGTATCAAAGGAATGTGGGAGATATACTCCCTAGGAATTGGTTAGAAGCCTTTTTAAAGGGCTCCAGCCCAGTGCTCTTTAATCTCTGATACGAGAGCGATACCTAGACCCGCCACAGGCATCACAGGGCCACCCAAGAGCTGCAGTGAAATGGCACATAGCAGGAGCCCCTTTATTCCAGCAGCCTTAAAAGGCTGCTCATCTTCAGTAATGAGTTGCCACAGCCAAAATACCCCTAGAGCACTTACTTTGCACCAGGCCCTATTTCAACACTTTCTGTGTATTAAGTCGCTTAGCCCTTCCCACCACCCTATTAAGAAAGAACCATTATTATCTCCATTTCACAGATGAGGAAACTGAAGCACAGAGGGCTTCAGTGACCTGGCCAAGGTCCCACAGATTGAATGCACAGATGCTGGGATTTGAACACAGATCTCCCTGACTCTCAAACTCTTATCAGCACATCATACTGCCTCCTGAATGCACTGCCCTGTACCACAGCCAGTAGCCCCATGTGGCTCCTGAGCCCTAGAAATGGGGCTGGTGCTGCATGTTGAAAGCATAATATTTTGCATGTATTAGGGTAAATAGAATATATCCTTAAAGTTAGTTTCATCTGTTTCTTTTGACTTTTTAAAATTTGGCTACTAGAAATTCTTACTTCCACGTGGGGCTCACATTTTATTCCTCCTGGAGAGTGCTGGTCTGGAAGATCCCAAGCCATGTTGCAAAGGGGCCTGTGAAGCAGCCATCAAAAGCAGACTGCAGACGATGCAGGGTGATTGTAGGCAGCTGGGGTCCCGCTGGGTAGAAGGAGCCCATCTCCCCTTACTGCTAAGAGATGGGATGAGTCAAAGCCAGCATTTCCTGAGGGGTATTTTGCAGGCTGTTAATAGCAAAACCAAACAATTTCTCAGTAAAATACAGGCCCAGGTATGTTCAGCATTTTATACTATTTCAAATAGATGTGCTTTCAATAATTTCTCAAGTTATTTCAAGGGTTTCAGTTTCCTCATTTATGAAATGGAGATAATAGTCCCTGTCTATTATTCTAATAGTCCCTGTGAGGAATAATCAGGTTAATCCATGTAAAGTTCTTCGAAGAGTGCCTGGCACAGAGGAAAGCGTAAAACAAACGTCAGCCAGTATTATCGTAGCAGTGTCATCGTCACATCGTCACAGCAGTTACCGTGTGCAGTTGAAGGAGCTGCAGGATGTTGAATGAGGGAGCGTGCGGCAGGGCCTTTGGGGCAAGTGTCCCAGCTTGCACACCTGAGTCAGCCAATTTACCTCCGCAGGTAGCTAGAGGTACCCACCCCTTGGAAGGTGGTGTGATGACCCTCAAACACGCCTCCCACTACCCGCCACCTGTCACCCATCACAGCCCCTTGAACTACAAGAAGCTTCTCCGTTGTTTTCTCCCAGTGGCATCTCCTTCTGTCCCTGAAAGGAAAACCCATCAACAAACTCCTCTTCATCTTGTTCTATTTCCAGGGACTTTTCAATCCCCTCATAAATTGGCCAAGATCCCGATTCCATAAGATGATAAGTTTCCCGATTCCATGGATGAACAAAATGTAGACTGGTTTCTTTCCTGCAAGACTTCTCAGAGCTCTTAAAATGCTAATGTGTGTGCAGAAAGTCCCAGATGTGAATGCTGCGTAAAGCATTTTGCAAACCCACTTGATTTGTTTTTGGAAATATCTTCAGGGACAAACGTTCTGTAAACCACTCCTGGGGAAACACTGTCTATAAAGGTTTTGCCCAGCTAAAAAGGAAATCTCTCCCACCACTGCCCTTTGCACCCATGTCCCAATGGTGTTGTCCGTGGAGCACTGTTAGATGCTGGGCATGCCACTTCCCCTTCCCCCCCCAAAAGCTAACAGTTTGTCCAGAGAAATGGGCTTGGGGACGTGACTCTCCTGGGTATCTAGGGATTCACTGTTGTTTTTCAGGCTATCAAATGGAGGACCCCTAAACAAAATTAAACCTTGGTGATTTTCATTCATACGCTTTAGACCTTTATATACACAGAAGAATTCCTTCCCTTAGTTCCTTCCCCACCCGGTTTCTGGAAACACATTGTTCTTTACTAGAACATTCATTGGTTTTATGGCTATTTTCGTTTTTATGTTTTATCTCTTCCCACCCACCCCCATATTGTGCTTGTTTACCCATCTTCCTCTGATCCCAGTAGACTGTGACATTCATCCCATGGGGTCCCCATTTGAAGGCTTCATTGAGTAACTCTTTGAGGGCAGATCTTAGATGGGACTAGAACAGAGGGCCAGGAGCTGCCATCGGCTTCCATGTTTTGTTTCCTGTATGTGATCGGCCTTTGGAGCCAGTTGAAAGGTGGAAGTATCTGTGGCATTTCTTTCCATCTAATTACATCTCTGACTAGGTCTTCCCACGTCAATCTGCATGTGCCTCTTAACCTAGATTGGAAGTTCCGAGGGAACAAGGGCTGGTCTTTATGACTTTCCTTCCTTCCTCCCCTCCCTCTCTCCTTTCCTTTAGAAGATTCTTTCAAAAATAGAATGGTTTTGTTTGAGAAACCCTGACGTCAACATTCTAATTCATAAAGAGGGGCTGTTTTGCATACTACTAGTAAAGCAATAACAGCTAAAAATCCTTATCGCATTAAATATTTAATGGATCTTTCCTGTGCACCGTGCTCTGTGCCATGGGCATTTTACGTATTATCTCTTTTAACCCTCACAGTTACCCTTTAAAGTACGTGCTGTTAGTATCCTTATTTTACAGATGAGAAAACTGAGCCTTTAAGATAGGAAATTGCCCAAGAAAGGGCAGCTACAGCAGCGCTAGGGCAGGAACGTGAACCAGGGCTAGTCTGGCTCCAGAATCCAAGTATGAAACCACTACCGACTCCCGGTCCACTTCCTTCTGGCTGTCAAGTCCTGGAGGAGCAGAAAGGGGACTTGCTGAAATCCTTGCTCGCCAGTCTTCCCTTTGGTCCTGTGCTGTGATCCCCCTGCCCACTTAGACCATGAGGTCACAAGGTGGCTCAGTGCCTTAAGGAGAATTCAGTTAAATTTTGATAAACCTTATAAACATAGAGAGCAATAATTAACTTCCCAACTGTTAAAGTTAACATGCGAATCTCCTTAGCTCAACCCCAGTGGGTAGGAAACACTCAATGAGTAACTGCAGAATAACCAGGCCCGGATGTTATTTTCTAAAATAATTCCAGTTATTTAGTAATGTTGTATGCATTTTGTTGCATGGTAATGTGAAATGAAGCTCATTTAAAACATTCTTATCAGTAAATAAGCAAATGTTGTTTAAGTTTTTAGCTGTCAGGTTTTTTAATATTGATACCATCTTAAATTTTTATGATACTTTCTTTTTAAAGATCAGCCCCAAGTTTTACTTCTGTTTTGTTGTTGCTGTTGTTTATTTCAACTTAGCCAGTGCCCTGCACAAAATAGGTGCAAAAAATAATATTTTAAAATTCAGTTTATAATTTACAAGGAATTTTCTACACACTTTCGTATTTAATTCTCAAAATAGCCTTAAGGTGGAAACACCTATTTATATACCCATTTAAGAGGTCAGGAAACTGAGGCCAAGAGAAGTAATTCAGAAAAGGTCATTTAAGGGTGTAAACAACTTACCATTAAAATGATTTTAAGCCAGAAAATTGTTTTTCAGAAGAATAGTCTCTCTCCCTTAAATGGTTCCTTTTAGTTCGAACTCACTACATGACTTCATAACTGGTAAAAAATAGAAGAAAAAAAAAACATTTATTGGTTGCTTCCTGTGTGCTGCATACTTTATATGCATGATCTCTAGTTGTTTCTCAAAACAACTCCTTGGAAGAGGTAGTGTTCTTACTCAGCTTTGTAAGTGGAAGAAATGAGGGTGAGAAAAAGTCAGTTATTTGCCCAAGGTCAAATAGACCTTGAAGCTTGCTTTCTCCAGAGCACAATATCTTAGAACAGTGGCTGTTAGTAGTAGTGTAAGCATCACCGTTCCCCTTCGTAGTTCTCAAGGCCAAAACAATTGTAAAAGTCAACATTAAGTCGTGTTCTTGGAATAAAGCATTATAACTATAGTGCCTTTGACTTGGCATTAGAAAGCACACAACTGCAAGTTAGAGCTTTTTAACATGCCGAAATTTGTTTACATGCACATGTGAGGGTTCCAGTGGCAAAATATTTTACTTTTCTCTGAATACAAATGTGCGTTTGATTCTTGGAGATATCACATGCTACTTTTTTTAATTGTCTGGTTTTTTTTTAGAGCAGTTTTACGTTCACAGAAAACTTGAGAGGAAGGTTCAGAGATTTCCCATATATCCCCTGCCCCCGTACATGCAGAGCCTCCCCACAATCAACATCCCTCATCAGCGGATACATTTATTACAAATGATGAGCCTACATTGATGCATCTTTATCGCTCAGAGTCCATAGTTTACATTACAATTCCCTCTAGGTGTTGTAAATTCTGTGGATATGGACGCATATATGATGACAAGTATCCATCATTATGGTATCATACACAGTATTTTCACTGCCCTAAAAATCCTCTGAGTGCTCTACCTATACATTCCTCTGTTGCCCCAACCCCTGGCAACCACTGATCTTTTACTCTCTCCATAGTTTTGCCTTTTCCAGAATGTCATATAATTGGAATCATACAGTATGTAGCCTTTTCAGATTGACTTCTTTCATTTAGTAATATGCATTTAAGATTCCTCCAAGTCTTTTTATGGCTTAATAGCTCATTTCTTTTTAGCGCTGAATAATATTCCACTGTCTAGATATACCACAGTTTATTTACCCACTCACCTACTGAAGGACATACTGGTTGCTTCCAAGTTTTAGCAATTATGAATAAAGCTGCCATAAACACCCCATGTACAGTTTTTTGAGTAGATATAAATTTTTAGCTCCTTTGGGTGAATACCAAGGAACACGATTGCTGGATCGTATATTAAAGAGTATGTTTAGTTTTGTAAGAAACATCCAAACTGTCTTCCAAAGTGACTTGTACTGTTTTGCATTCCCACCGGCAATGAATGAGAGTTCCTGTTGCTCCAAATCCTCATCAGCATTCGTTGTTGTTAGCATTCTGGATTTTGGTATATCATGGCTGTTTTATCTGTATTTTCTTGATATATGACATGGTACAAATTTTCATATGCTTATGTACCATCTGTATATCTTCTTTGGTTCAACATGCCACTTTAAGATTTGAACTAGGCCAGGTTGCTCATAAGCTATTTAGTTTAGTAAACATGATTAATTTTTGAGGAATCCTTCCAGAAAAACCATGAAAAAATGATTTCCTTTCTAAGTGTCGTATTTGAACTTCAAGATGAGGCACGAAAATGGTACAGCCACTATGGAAAGCAATCCGGCAGTTGCTCAAAATGTTAAACATAGCCTTACCATACAACCCAGCAATACCTAAGAGCAGTGTAAACATGGCCACACAAAAACTTGTACATGCATGTTTGTAGCAACATTAGTCAGTTGAGTTGTTGAACCCAAATGTCCACCAATTGATGAATGAATAAACAAAATGAGGTATATTTCTAGAGTAAAATATTACATGGCAATAAAAAGTAATAGAGTCCTGACACATGCTACAACATGGATGGACCTAGAAAACATTATGCTAAGTGAAAGAAGTCAGACACAAAAAGCAACATATGTATGACTCCATTTGTATGAAATGAGAATCCATAGATACAAAACATAGGTTAGTGATTGCCAGAGACTCACCTACTGAAAGACGGGGGGTAAAGGGGGAATGGGGAGGGACGGCTGATGGGTACAGGGTCTCTTTTGGGGGCAATAAAAATATCCTAAAGTTAGATAATAGAAATGATTACACAACTCTATAAATACACCAAAAACCACTGAATTGTATACTTCAAAAGTATGAATTTTATGGTATATAATTATATCTCAATAAAAAGTAATAACAAACGTAAAGCTTTCCGTGGGTGAAATGAAGAGCAAAAATACACAGACCATTCATACTGTGCTTTCTAAAGGGTGAAATTTCATTATGTAGCTCATTTTGATAAAACTATTAGCAAAGTGACCTTTCACATTTCAAATACTAGTCTCAATTCCATTATGCTAAAAGGTCACTAAAGAGAAATGTGAATGACTTTCTTTTTATCCTAACAATGTGTGTCCCTTGGTAGAAATTGTTCTCTGATATTAACAATTTCTATTCAGAGGCAAGAGAGTTGAGTAGATATACCAGTCATAGTGTCTGTTTTTTTCCATCGTCAGTAAAAGTGTTCCTGCATTTGTAGTCACAGCGAATATTTGAATCTTTAAAGCTCTTACTCTTTGTAATGCCAAATTCAAAACTGCTTGCTAAAATGGTTAATGTGGTAGAAATTAGTTGGGCTAATTAGGTCAATTAATATTATTCTAACTCATTAGGATAAAAGGTCAGATGGTTAAAAGACTGGGATGTATGTATTAGAGGATGTTGCTTTTGATTCTGAAGAAGTAATTTTATTCCTGCATTTTTATATCACGTAAAGCATACTGAATTGTTTCTTTGACACACAGATTAGCTGTGAATGAAATGTCTTCCAGGTATATTAGAATTTACATGGGTTGTTCTCTGTTACCACTGTTCTCTGTTAGAAACCTCTTTCAGTGATTAATGCCTTAATTTCTTCAACTTTGCTACTTAAATAAGTGTACCTTTTTTCCAATTAGTGCCTTGATTTATCCTCAGGTTTTCCCATGCCCAAGTCCCCTCTGATGAGATGATTCCCCTGAATGGTCCAAAGAGTGACTTCTATATAACGTTTCCTCAGTGTTTTTCTCACTGCGGTTATGCTTTTCTCTAAATTAACCTGATAAGTCAAAATATTTATGGAAGACAATAAGTAAAGATTATCTGCTTTTCACAAACTAAGTGACGTATTTTCTTTTTTTAACAGCTTTATTAAGATACAATTCACATGCCATACTGTTCATCCATTTAAAGTGTCCAGTGGTTTTTTGCTGTATTCACAGCTGTGTGCAACCATCATCACAGTCGATAATAGAACCTTTTTATAACTTGAAAAAGAAACCTTGAACCCATTAGCTATCAATGCCTCCCCCCATGTCCCCACTCCACCTCCAGCCCTAAGCAATTAATCTACTCTGTCTTTATAGATTTGCCTATCCTGGACATTTTATATGACTGGAATCGTATAATATGTGGTCTTTTGTGACTGGGTTACTTCACTTTATTGATAAAGTTTATCAAAATGTTTTATAGTGATAAAGGGTCATTTCACAGGAATACTTAGCAGTTATAAACAAATATGCATCTAATATCAGAGCACCAAAATACGTGAGGCAAAAACAGACAGAAATGAAGGGAGAAATAAAAAAATCAACAATAATAGATGGAAACTTTTCAATACTCTACTTTCAGTAGTGGGTAGAAAGCTAAGCAGAAGATTAACCAATAAATAGAAAACTTGAACAACATTGTAAACTGACTATACCTAACAGATATCTGTAGAACACTCTATCTAACAACAGCAGAGCACAAATTCTTCTGAAGAACACATGGAACATTCTCCAAACCATATGCTAGGCCATAAAACAAATATCAGTAAATTTAAAAGCATAGAAGTAACGCAGAGTATCTCCTCTGACTACAGTAAAATGAAATTGGAAATCAATAACAGAGAAATGGGAAACTCAAATATATTTGGAAAGTAAATAGCACACTCCTGAATAACCAAAGGAGAAGTTGGAAAATACTTTGAGATAAATGAAAATGAAGAGACAACATGTCAAAAGTTATGGGTTGCAGCTAAAGCATGGCTTAGAGGGAAATTTATAGCTATGTCTTAAATGCCTCTATTAAGAAAGAAGATCTCAAGTCAATAATGTAACCTTCCACTTTAAGACACTTGAAAAAGAAGAGAAAACTAAACCTAAAACAAGCAGAAGGGAAGAATAAAGATTAGAGCAGAAATAATGAAATGGAGAAGAGAAAAACAACAGAGACTTTAAAACCTTTGAAACTTTACTGATTCTAATAAATTAAATTAAAATATTTACAAAAGACATGAAGGGTATTATTTCACAAAATAAGTAACACATTTTAATGTATTTAAAAAAATCCAATTTTCAACGTGGCTTCCATACACCTGTTGTAAAAAACTAGTGTTTGTGAAAATATCCACCAGGCACTGTCTTTTTTCCAGTTCAGGCTCAGTTTAGAAACTGTCAACCAAACCATGAGCCCATTTCAGTCCTTAGCTCTTCAGCAGTTTTGCCTGATGGAAAGAGCACTGTTTAGGGTGTTGATCAAATCCATGCCTGATTCCTGATACCACCACATCCTGTATGTGACATTGGACAAGTTGCTCAGTCTCTTTGAGACTTATTTTCCTCATCTGTAAAATAGAGGTAATTTTCTCAGCCTGAGAAGAATGATGAGATAACATATGTAAAAGAGCCTAGTTCAATATCTGGCATGAAGTAGGTGCTTGTCTAGTATCCATTCTGTAATCCCTAGTTATTTAAAAATGGAATGACAGCCCAAGTACCTATATGGCATGGGTATACATATATGAATACTATTGAAAGAGAGACTGGAAGAAAAACAGTCTAATGTTGAATCCTACTGCGTACCAGGCTTAGGGCTAGTCATGTTATCTATAGCTGCACCACATGTAACTTGTTTGACAGTTTGGACTGATTTCACTGTTTTAACAACCACTGAAACACTCAACTTGAGCAAAATACACATCCTGGCCTAAATTGATTGTTTTAGCAATAGGTTATAATGGTTAAATATTTGAGCCCTTCAAATATGAAACCACTCAGAGTTTATAACTTCTTTGTTGTTGTTATTACTGGTGTAATAAATTCTATTTCTTGTGTCTTAGGAAAGCATGTTTCTTAGTTGTGCAATTCTGTTGCCTGTTTGGGCTACAGACTCTTGGCATTAAAACTCTGAAACACATTTATGATTTGATAGGCAAGATAACTGATTAAATTCTGTTTTTACTCAAAGCATATTTTAGCAGGCACGTGTATGCTCATTCTGTTTATTGTGTGGTTGACGGCTTTGAAATTGAATATTTTCACCAGCAACACGAGCTTCAAACCAAGTTGGAGACTAGTGCTTGTCAGAACTCTAACATGAATATGAATCACTTAGAGATCTTTGTTAAAACGTGGATTCTGATGCATCAGGTCTCGGGTGGGGCCGGTGAGTCTATATTCTTAACAAGCTTCCAGGAGTTGCCAATGCTGCTGGCCCCCGGACCACACTGTGAGCTGCAAGCTTGTGTAGAATCCAAGAGGTACCTTGGCTAGAGTCAGAAATGAGGAGACCTCATCTGGCATTATATGTCACAGTCCCAACTACCTATTCGTACTCCCTGAGTGGAATCTACTTCCTCAACTGAGCCCTGAAACAAATTAATTAAAAATTTGGAAGCATTGAACCGCATTGGTTCTATTCTTACATTTCATGCATTACAGTGATTGAATACGGTAAGAGAATAATACCTTGTCATTCATTTTCTGTAGTTCCTTTGTACTGTCTATTAGCTTGCCCACCTCTTAGGCCCCTTTATACTGTATCTCATTGAATTGTGAAAAGTGGTGTACATGAAGCATTTCCATTTCCATTCTCTAGAGCTCTATAGCTGTGCTGTTGGCCCTTACTCCATGTATGGCAAAGAACAATGAATACAAACCACTTAAACCCCAGCCAGACTTTTGTTACCGAATGAAAAGAGTAAGCAATTGTTTCCCCTAAACTCAGGCCTGATTTTCTAATACCTTAAGTGAGCATTTATGGAAGCTTCCAGAAAAGCTTATTTCAAGTCCTTAGTCATTTAGATGAGAGCGCAGATAATTTCACCCGGAGAGTCCACAGCGTGTAGAACTTGATTTTGTATGTAATTTGACGACAGAGGCATCATTTTAAGATGTGTCAAATTAAATTCTTAATATGAAATAGATGTGGCTCAAAATGCAATGCATACCATCTGATTTGTTACAGAACACAAAAATAGTCACAGTAAGGACAAGAGGAAAACGAGGACGAGAAAATGGGGAGAGAGGAGTAGCCTGGCTGATGACGTGGCAGTATTAAAAAGCAGCTTAACCAAAAGGGCGCTTTCTGCCTATGGGAACAAGACGGACAGCACAAGGGAAAAGAGGACCCACAGGAGAACAAAACGTTTTTTGTCCTATCCACGGTTTGTAGAAGTGATGGTGGTGGCAGACAACAGAATGGTTGTATACCATGGAGCAAACCTTCAACACTATATTTTAACTTTAATGTCAATTGTAAGTACATTCAAAAGGAGGTGATTTATGATGTCCCTAAATGTGCCATTGGGTAATGGGTTTCCACCCAGTGCTTTGGAGAACCATTCGGGGCTGGCATTTCAACAATTCAGGCAAGTGACTGAAGAGAACATAAGATTAGACAATGACAATAATGGGGATCAATAGTGAGTGTTTATTCTGTGTTAGACAGTGTGCTTCTTACTTAAAAGGCATCATTTCTAATGCTCCTGGCAACTCTGCTAGGTGAATTGTCATTCTCATTTTGTTGATAAGAAAACTGAGCCTCAGAGGAGTTGGGTTGCTTGCCCATGGTCATGTAAAGCCAGTAAAGTGGCTTAGGGACTGCATGTGACCCTCAGCTTGTCCACTTCCCAAAACCAGTGCCCTTTGACACGTGAATTTGCACAGCCAGGTGTGGGTCGCCAGTAAGACTTTTGGATGCTGGTTGTGAATCAGAAGCCCTGGTGGAGCTTTGTAAAACGTCTCTATCCCCCTCCCCGGGATTCTAATTAAGTAGCTCTGGGGTGAGTCTTAGGAATCTCTCACTCCCATTTTGAATTTTTCTACTCCCATTTTGAATTGAAAAAGTAATAAATTTGCATGATTGAAAAACAAATCAAGCAGATCCAAAGACTAGTGAGAAAGCTGAAGTGCCTTTCCCCACCCAGGCTCCCAGGCCCCTTCCCAGAGGCAACCACTGTGACAAGTTTATTTGCCCGTGTTTCTAACCAGCACTGCCCAATAGAAATATAATGCAAGCCACATACGTAATTTTTTTTAAATATAGATACAGGTAATTTAAAATTTTCTGTTAGCCACACACACACACACACACACACACAAAAGAAACAGGTAAAATTGATTTTAATCATGTATTTTGTTTTATATCTAAATGTTGTCATTTACAAAATTATAAACGAGACTGTTTTCCGTACTAAGTCTTTAAAACCCAGTATGTGTTCCACACTCAGAACACATCTCAATTCGGACAAGCCACATTTCAAGTGCTCAGTGGCCACGTGACACGTGGCTACCATGTTGGACAAGGCAACTCTGGACATTTCTTAAGCAAATATGTATGGATACGCTTTTTTTTTCAGAGATGGCGCATTCTCATACACCGTGTTACATATTGCTATTTTCTTGAAATACTGGAGATTGTTCCATAATAGCCCATGTGCTCTACCTTCATTCATTTTAAGCCTAAGCATAGCATTCCTATTAATAGATTGATTCTAGTTTATTTGAATGGGAATCTACTTTTATTAAATTCCCCCAATGAATATGAAAAGCAGCCATTTTGGAACACTGACTTAGAATTTCTCCTTCCTTCTCCGTGGCCTGTGGTTCTCCTTGTGTTTCCCTGCACTGCTGTGAACCATCCCCGCTGTGTTCCCCAACCCCTACCCCACCTGCCTCCCCTCCCCACTCTCCCTCACCCCACCTTCCTCAAGCTCAGTCCCATGTGCCCCAGCCCTCTCCTGTCCTGGAGGAGGAAAAGGAAAACCTAGTCAGGCCTTGCATAGACTCAACTCCATTTCTAACGCATAAATTCAGAACTGTTAAGGATTTTGATGACAAGCATGGACTCAGTGTCAAATTGACCTTGGCTGAGAATTCTGGCTCTGCTACTCACTGCTGGCTGTTTAGTCTTGGACAAGTTGCTTAACTTCTCTGAGCCTCAGTTTCCTCATTTGTTGAGCAAAGATTATAGTCACACCTAGCCCCGAATGTTGCTGTGCAGTTTTCAGCAAGGACCTAGTCCACAGTAAGCATTCAATGGATGTTAGCTCTCATAATTAACAATAATAATGAAAACAAACCAAAAACAAAAAACCAGGTTACCAGGTTGTGGAGAACACAAATGGTTGGTACAACAGCAGTATTAACAACTATGTGGTCCATGTGAGATTCCATAAATGGCAATCCAGCTTCAACTGGGATGAAAAAGTTTGATCAAAAGTTAATATCCAGTGTTTTGGCACAAAGAACTGCTAAGTTACATGGCAATGCAGTTTCCTTGGAAAACACCTTGAAGTTTAAATTTGTTTGCATTCATTACTGTCTAAAGCTGCCGTCTATGAATTTTACAAAGAGACTTTTAAGAAATGTTTGTTGAGTGAATGAAAATTCACAACTCCAAAATGCATATGTTGCATGAACCATAAAAAGAGGTGGAGCCCAGCGTAAGAAGTGAATTGCTTATTGCTTACACGGAGTTCACAATTAACTTTGAAAAATTTATCTCGGTTGCAGGTAGCCTCTATCTATAAAGACCCAAGTATTGGAAATTTAATTAATATTGTAATTGTGAACTTAGTTGTGATTCATAATGAACAGGTAATAAAGTTTTTTTCTTCTTTCTTCTCTCTGTATCCGAAATGGCATATCTAATTGGTATTGGTACAACGGACCAACCATAATTCTTTTCTGTATTTAGGAAGGACCTTCCATATCTTTTAATGCCCAGACAACATTAAAAAACTTTTGCCAGTGGCAGCATTCAAAGAACCATCCAGGTGGAATCCAGCATGATACAGCAGTTCTTGTAACGAGGTATATGGATGTCTATTCCTCCAGTCTTTTCGTTTCTGGTCACGTTGATGGGATGAGGTCATATATTCCTGGTAGCCAGCCCCTAGCCCAGGGTTTTTCAACCTCAGCACTATTGACATTTTGGATCAGATAATTCTATGCTGTGGGGACTGCCCCGTGCCCTGCAGGATGTTTAGCAGCATACTTGCTCTCTGCCTACTACCTGCTGGTAACTCTCCCCCCGCTTAACTGTAACAACCAAAAAGTGTTGTCCAGATGTTGCCACATGCCCTCTGAGGGTGTGTGGTGGAGGAGGGCAGAATAACCCCCGGTTGAGAAGCAGTAACCCATCGCCGCCAAGTAGACAGTAAATGTGTTAGGCAGGTCTGAAAGTAAACACCTGTATAGAGCGGGCAGCTGCCATTCCCATTGAGCTCGTTACCATGCAGGATATAAGTCCAATGTTGCCAGCTTTTGTGATTCTGTAAGAAACCAGAAATAAGGATACTTTTTTTGGAAAATGTGAAATCTCCCAATTTTTAAATGGTAGCTTCTAGCTCAAAAATATTTAAAATGCTGTGCAGGGCAGCAAAGAGGTCTGCTGGCCTAGTGTGTCTCCCATCGGTCACCTTTGATATGGTCACAAACACTTGCTCTTAGATCAACTTAAATGAAAGGCATTTAGAGCCTTCTCAGAATGTTCTTCAGAAACTAGAATCACTTGCTTCAAAGTATGAGGAAAAATCCTGGACGGAAAGGTTTTCACTTGCCCTTGGCTACCCCTGTGGCAGAAGGAGACCTCTCAATGTAGCTTTTAATCTGTAAGCCAGTGATTCCTAAACTTTTTTGAGTTGCAAATCCCTGGCTCTGTTAGTCTGCTTTTTGTAAAACCAATACCGTCCCCCCCCCACCCCCCTTAAAGTGGTGATGTTGTGAATACCTGGAAGATTCTAAAGTGTTTGCTTGTATTGACATTTACTCTTTGGTGTCAAGACCCTAAGTCTGCTTTGCTTTCAGACAGGATATCTGCAGAGCTCATGACAAATGTGATACCTTAGGTGAGTCCACTGTGCGTATCCTCTCTGGCTACAACAGTTTATGTCATGTTTTTCTTCCAAGCCACAAATGCTTTTTAAAGTAAATCCTTGTGGGTTTTTTTTTTCCCTTCTAATAGGTCTGGCTGAACTGGGAACCATTTGTGATCCCTACAGAAGCTGCTCTATCAGTGAAGATAGTGGACTGAGTACAGCTTTTACAATAGCCCATGAACTGGGCCATGTGTACGTTTCTTCTCCATATTTTCATTTAATTTGGAGTGACCTAAAACTTTTGTTCCTTCACATCAGTGAGCATTCACTTGACTTTAGAGGGTGTAAGACGCTTCTTGAATCATAGTTGAGTTTGCAGGGTTGAAAAGCTTGGAATGTAGCTGGCAGAAATTACTTTGACTTTGGGAAGCTAAATAAATACAGTGCACCCTCTTCAGCCATAGCTCATGCGTCTCTTTGGTTTAACTGTACAAGTTTTCTAGGCAAGGTCTAATATGCTCCTTTCCTACTGCAAAGTGGAAAAAAGGGGGCCTTTCTACCCCCTCCACTGAAGCAGAGCGTGTATCAGCCCAGAGAACTTACCTGACACAACATCTTTGTTTAGTAGGGTCCTCCAACATTGCTGTGGCCCGCACGATTTTCCCAAACCCAGATCATTCCTGATTTTAGTTATATCTAAGGTTGTCCTTTAGATATTAGCCTCTGGAACAGAGCTATCCCTCTTTTAGGGGAAAAAATGAACAAAGATACAGAGAAGAAACTATTTCCTAATTATGTTCACTAAGTGTCTGGTCGTTATGAAATTGGCTTTTCCTTTTTGTTCCTTAGAGCCAGAGCCTGGTTAGAACATGGGGCAAAACAGTATAAATTTATTCAAAATTATTCTGGTTTTTGATCTGCCTTCTTTTCTTTCTAGAATGATTAAATTACTCATACTATATCCTTTTGAAATAATTTTCTCAAAAGATGTCCTTAGTATAATACAGCTGTGTATCAATCTGCATGTCAGATGTTAACTTTATTTAGAGATAACATCATCTATTAAGCAAGCTTTTCCATTCACCAAATGTTTTTTTAAGGCACTTTATGTGCAGTGTAGTATAATAGGCGTAAAGCAAGATGCATATATAGAGGTATCTCTAATCCAATTCCACATATAATGCATATATTTTCAAGCATATTTTAAGAGCACACCCCTTTTTTTTCCTCCAAAGGAAATATCGTCAGATGCCCAATGTTTAGAGAATAAAAGAGGCATGACTTTCAGTTAAGCCCTTGTGGCAGGTCAGAGTCCTGCTTAGTCAGCTGCCTCTCTGTCCTTTGATTTCTGAAACACCTTCATGAAACTCAAGGACTTCTTGGAACTAGGTTTGAAAACTACTGATTTCACCAGCATCTCCCAAAGTACAGGACTCTAACACTGATTCCAAGAGAATGGTCCATGGGGGAAAAAAAGAGTTTTGTAATCCAGTGATTTAAAAAAATTTTTCCTAGTCGAGCCATGCTTGGAGTGCCAAGGCCAAATGGCATGAAGTAAAGGCTCTGACAAGTCCTATATTAAAGTGTTGATTTCGTTTAACTCAGTTTCCCCAAACTTATTTTAACAGAATCTTTGGGGGATTTTCATTTGTTTGTTCTACATGAAATCTGGTAAATTACTTGAAACCTATAAATAGGAGGTGTAGATTTCACAGTGAGGAATAGGGTGGCATTTCAATGGGGCAGCTATTCCTGCCCCAGAGAATGGAATGGGGAAAGTTACAGAGATAGAAATGTATTCAAAGGGCAAGAGTTTGTGTGATTTTTTTTTTTCTTTTTTTTTTTTTTGGCTGCTTTGGGTCTTCGTTGCTGCGCGTGGGCTTTCTCTACTTGCGGAGAGCAGGGGCTACTCTTCGTTGCAGTGCGTGGGCTTCTCACTGCAGTGGCTTCTCTCTTGTTGCGGAGCAGGGGCTCTAGGTGCGCGGGCTTCAGCAGTTGCAGCACGCGGGCTCAGTAATTGCAGCACGCTGGTTGTAGAGCACAGGCTCAGAAGTTGTGGTGCACAGGCTTAGTTGCTCCATGGCATTTGGGATCTTCCCGGACCAGGGATCGAGCCTGTGTCCCCTGCATTGGCAGGCAGATTTTTAACCTCTGCACCACCAGGGAAGTCCCTGTGTGATTAACAGATTAACATTTCCCCCCAAAATATGGCTAACAAGAATATACTGTTTAAAGAAATATAATTAATTTCCTGTTAATTCCTTTCCCCAAAAGAGTTTATAAACCCCTTTTAGATAGCCAGTTTATAAAATTGACATTTTAAGGGAAGTAGGAATTTTGAGTAGCAAAACCAAAATATTTTAAGCTATAGAGAAGTCTCAATTCACAGTTAACAAACATCTCCCCCTTCAAAAACCATGTTGTTGACATTGTTCTAGGAGCTTTCATTTACGTTATCTCCCTTAATCTTTATAATCCCCACAAGGTAGATATTATTGTGTCCCTGTGTTTGACTTAGAGATATTAAACTGCCCAAAGTGTAGTAGCGAATGCCGGCGTAGGAGCATATGATGTTGGAGCACCAGTTCTAAGGCAGAGTCAGCAGGCAGCCAGATACCCAGGTTCTGGACGGAATTGTTCTAACATTCCCTTTGACTTGAGGAAAATATATGCTGTTTCCCTTCCTATAACATGGAAACAATACATACACCCCTCATCTCAAAAGTGTCAGGAAACAAGAAATGAAATAATTGGTGAATGATGTGAGTTGTGGCTTAAACAGAAATTATAGCAATTATATTGCTAGCCTGTTAATGAATTATTTTTCTTTTGGCGCCTTGTCTCTTTGAGTTAGCTTTGTTCATATTTTGAGAAAAGTAAAAATCCTTTTTTAAAAAAGTTTGCTACCGTACTCTGTAGCAGATTTTCTAATGAACTTTTTCAAAATTAAATGTTAAGTTGTTACAGTCATGACTTTCTGATAATATAAAACCCAAGAGCTGTTGGGAGGAAGAAGCAACTGACCTTAATATTTGTTGAGCGTCATTGTATGTTCACAAATAGCTCCTGGCTTCTCGTACCAGCTTCATTAACATCCAGAATCTAAGAGTCAGGAAGAATTCGGGAGGTAATTGAGTCTCTACTGAATACAGAAATCCTTACACAGTGTTTCTGACAAATCTTCCGCAACTTGCCTCATAGGAGAGAATGTAGTTTGTATGTATTCCAAAACAGGAGGTTTTAGAATCAGTCCGAAGTAGACTCCAATCCCAGCTCCCTTAGTAACCATGTGACCTTGATCAAATATTGATAGTTAAACCTCTCTACAACTCAGTTTCCTTTTCTGTAAAATGTGGATAGTAATAGCACACTATTCATTGGGTCAAATAAAATTAATAAAAAAATAATTTTAAATTAAATGAAATCAAGTAAAATTAAATAAAATTAAATGAAATAAAGCATCGAATGCATTTAACACACCAGCTGGAGCATTGTGAATGCTAAAAACGTCTTGGTAATTATTTTTTAGTAAGTGCTCAATGAATAGTCGTTATACCACCCCTGCTATGAGCAAACGTGCCTAACATTTGAATGAAAAAAAAAGTTTTCTGTTTACATGGTGAAATAAACTGAATTTTATCAAGTCATGGTGGGGTGGGGAATAAACACTAGCTCCTTTGCACCAGAGAGAAACAAACAAGGAAGATTTGAAAACTTTGCTTGTATTAGGTTTGTTGATGGAGGTATTACACTGACTCTGCAGCTGGGATTTGGAAACCTGGGCAGTCATTCCTTTAAGAAAATAGACTCTTAAGCATTTATTACTATAAAGCTCAACCAAGACAGTTGGAGCTTTCCCGTCTTACATTTCCCATCTGGCAATTATTGAGGGGGCCAAATTTTTAAAAGAAAAAGGAAATCAAACATGAGAAATTACTGGTAGGGACTTCAGAGACTTTTATTCCAGCTTTTATTTTTATATGAAGCAAGTCTACATACTTCTTTCTGACTCCCTTGTTTTTGTAACTCAAGGTGAACTAGTGAAGGGAGTTCCTCCCTAAATGCCAAATTAATCATATACATCAATTTTGTGATTCGGAATAGTTATCCAGAGGACAGCCCCTGTGAGCTTGTTACCCAATGGATAATTATCTTACTGAGAAAGGCATGTGGGTCATAGAACTGATGTTTCTGGATTGAGAAATGCTTCCTGTCATTTTTTTCCCCACTTCCTCTCTCTAAGCCAAGAATGGCAAATACGTGTTAATGCCGCTGCCGAGTTCCCTCCCAGACCCAAGAGGATGTTGGCACTCCATCACAGCCTTTTCTCAGGCAGAACCTGGATTAGTTTAAGAATACTTTTGTGCCCAGATTTTCAGGAAGCTGGTACCAATCAATTGTAATTGGCATGAAGCATGAAACTATTTGCCATCTCTGAGTTAAGCCAACTGAATTGGCGTGCCTCTCGTTTCCATCCTTGCAGTTTTTCTTAATGGATTTTATTGTGCACGAACTTTGCATACCTCTATAACGGTGTACTTGCAGGGTTTTAGCATCTGTCAACCTGACTCAAAGAAGAGGAGATGCCAAGACCCACCCTGAGCCTCTCATTAGGAAGCTTTTGACTTCAAGTTTTGACAGTTGACTGACTCTTTATGTGCACAATGTTATCATAACCTGCCAAGTTCTTGACTCTATAAATTGGCCTTCAACAGCTTATTAGGAATTCCAACTACTGTATTCTAGCACCAACTACAGCATATGCAGAGCCTCTGCAATTCCAAAAAGTACAGCTAAACCAAATAGTGGCCCGATTCAGTTTTCTGTTTTTTTTTTTTTTTTTTACATTAAAGGCACTTTGGGGCTTCCCTGGTGGCGCAGTGGTTGAGAGTCTGCCTGCCAATGCAGGGGACACGGGTTCGAGCCCTGGTCTGGGGAGATCCCACATACCGCGGAGCAACTGGGCCCGTGAGCCACAATTACTGAGCCTGCGCGTCTGGAGCCTGTGCTCCGCAACAAGAGAGGCCGCGATAGTGAGAGGCCCGCGCACCGCGATGAAGAGTGGCCCCCGCTTGCCGCAACTAGAGAAAGCCCTCGCACAGAAACGAAGACCCAACACAGCCATAAATAAATAAATTTTTTTAAAAAAAGGCACTTTGTATTCGGTTGGGTCAGAAGTATGTTTTATTCTACTCCCTACCTTTAATCCTCTAGTAAGTTTTGTTCTGCTCACCAGGACTCAGGTTCTTATCCATAATGCAGTAGTCAGTTGAATTTTTTCTCTAAGATGCGTTCTCAATGCAATTATAACAGCTCTATCCCTTAGTGTTTATTGACTTTTTTATATCATTGTCTCCTTGGCCTTAGGTTCAACATGCCTCATGATGACAACAATAAGTGCAAAGAAGAAGGAGTCAAGAGCCCCCAGCATGTCATGGCCCCAACACTGAACTTCTACACCAACCCCTGGATGTGGTCAAAGTGTAGTCGAAAATACATCACTGAATTTTTAGAGTAAGAGTTGAACTTTCTTTGAGCACAGCCTTCATGCTAGTATCTCGCCTCCATGCAGTGAACTAATTGTGGGAAAGAAAATGTAGAGTCCAGCATTCCTTTTGAGTTGTTATTTTTGTTGACATTCCTGGGAGGAGGGAAAAGAAAAATACTCTCTGACATCTGTATAGTTCATGTCCTCACCAGAATTTAGAAGATTACAGACTGAGCTCAAGAAAAAGGTTGGGATCTTAAAGAGAATATGTCAATGTTGCTTCATTCTTGGTAAAGCTGTGAAATCTGTGCAGGTCTTGGGGAAGGGACCATGAATATGATGACATGATGAAGGAAGGCCACAAATATTTATATGCTTCTAACTTAGTAATTTGGTGTTGGAAAGGGGTGGGGAAGTGAGACGCCCCCAAAGAACGTTACATGGGTGGATGAAAATTGCACAGACCTCCATATTGTCGAATTGAGAACATTCTCTGTCTCTCTCTTTCTCTATCTCCTTGACTCTTTCTCCTTCTCTCTTTTCTTGTTTTTTTTTTAAAGCTTCCCACCAGGCTGCTCAAGGATCCAGTTACCTTATACAATATCCTTGTGTCACAGATTTATTGCTCGTCTCTCCCAGATGTACAAAAGGTTAAGTGATTGTCCCAAGGTCACTGGGTGTATATTTCCCCAACCACAGGGAAGAGGGGGTTTTGTTAATCAGAACTCACCGGGTGTGAATTTTCCAGAAGAGGTGTTTGCAGAAACATGGAAGAACTGGCAGGTTGCTGGGGGTTTTGTGTGTGTGTGTGTGTGTGAGTGTGTGTGGTTTTTTTAACCAGATGATCTAAAGTGTTTCTTATTGTAACACTAAGCAAATCAGCAAATATTTAATAAACACTTGTTGTTATGGACAGGGCCCCATGCTTGGGTGGAAAAGGCACTATTTTTACCCCTAAGACACTTTACTCTATTGGAGAAGACGTCAAAAAATAAATAGGTAATTGCCCCGTAAGGTGGTAAATTCTGGAACAGGTACATATTTCCTCCTGGTTATGTTGTATGCACAGCCAGTGGTTCCACAAACAAGTATGCACCAAAAATAGAACTTCAGCTTCTGGACTCAAGTTTGGATGAAATGAATAAAACAAATACAAAAAAGGAACCATCTTCTGTACCATTAAAATGACAGAATGGCCTTCACTGTCATCTGGAGCCTTTGACAGTCATATCTTATCCATTGCCCTCACCATCTTTGTTTTTCTGCTTTCCACAGCACTGGTTACGGCGAGTGTCTGCTTAATGAACCTGAATCCAGACCCTATCCTTTGCCTCTCCAACTGCCAGGCCTCCTTTACAACGTGAATAAACAATGTGAATTGATTTTTGGACCAGGTTCTCAGGTGTGCCCATATATGGTAAGTATCTGGGGGCCGTTTCTACCCCCATAAATGGATTCTGGACTTTTTTTTATTCATAGTTTTCCATTGGATTCTCACTCTTAACATAAACCACTCATTGAGTGGTCCATTGACTATTAATGATAAGAGTAATAATGATGATGGGGATAAACAGTAATAGTGCTCGGTGTTGCATGTGGGCCTTACCTGCACTTTTTCATTTCACTCTCAGCCCAAAAGGGAGATGCTATTACCATTTTCATTTTATAAGTGGTAAGGGAGGCTCAGAGGGGACAAGGTTACAGAGCTCGTAATGACAGAGCTCAGCCCTTTTCTCTCCTTGTCTCCTTTTCTTCCCACTGCCTTGTCCAGATGACTTTTATTATAGGCGCTCTTCTAGATTCAGTAATTCATGAGACAGACCCGTTTCCCTGTTTTAGCTTGTCGAAGCTGTGTCCTATGACCACCTGGGGCTTGAAACTGTTTCTGGTGGTAACTCAGCTGGCAAGTGTGTGATACTTTGATGTATGTGTCATGGACATTTGGACCAGTGATTTGATCTAGTGGTTATCAGGAGGCATATCAGCAGAACTGTGCTTCTCTGGGATGCCCCATTCTATTCTTTTGGGTATTTGTTTGTTTATTTTGCTGGGAGTGGTTCAGAGATAGCATGGTAAATTGGCAGGTACAGTGATTCCATGGAAATAACAAAAAATTTTCTGTAAAATGTATCTATGATTATATTCGTTTCTCTGTTACTCATGATAGCAAACATGAGGAGTAATGCACATGCCCAAGAATGGAAAGGTTAAGCAAACTATAATATCTCCATTTAATGAAATATTATACAAAAATTGAAAAGTAACTCTATAAGGGAACATGCTCTAGCTATAGTTTTAAATTAAAATAACAGGATAAACAATTATTTTACAGAGTATGTTGTCAATGTAAAAGGGGGAAAAAAGCTTCAGGAAAGACTGGATCATTTAAAGCTTTTTTTCTATTAAAAAATAGTAGCTTCTGAATTTTTCTACTCTGAATATTGTTTATTTTCATCATCAGGGGAAAAATTATCTTTAAAAACTATGCCTGAAATAGAGCTAAATATGTCAACTTGGATAACTCAAAAAACATAGTGTGTAGAGGGGGAAAACAGGAAGTTGTAGGATGTATCCATATATTCTGAAATATCGGACAGCATTGTTTGTTTAAAGCTGAAATGCTGTGTATTATTGATAGATATTTATACATTTGTAGTAAGAGCAATGGGAATGATGAGATGGTGAGCATCATTAGGACAGTGGTTACCTGTGGGAAGAAGGGGAAGGGGTTGGGATTGAGAATGAGTGTGCATGGCATTCAGCTGGGCCTGTGAAGTCAAGTCTTCTTTCTTTGTTTGGGTGGTGGACACATGGGTATCCATTATGTTATTGTTCATACTTTTTGTATACCTGAAATATTTCATGATATTTTGTCCCTTCTTTCCTTTGACAACCCCTGAAAGCCCTAGAAAAGAGTCATAATATGATCATGATAATATATGGCTTAGTAGGAAAAAACACCAGTTTTAGCATCAAGCCAAACGTTAACTCTAATCACAACGTAACTCAAAACCCACTCTCCAATCACAGCTCATTGCAAACCTAAACTCATATCACATATTTCCAGTGTGATACTTTACTCTTTGCCAGCCTCAGTTTCCTTATCTGTAATATGGGGAGATGTTACTAGGACCAGATGACATCTCGTATGTTTCTGTTGCACAGTAGTTCCCCTTTGACACCCCCGCAAGTCCTCCCAGGCATAGAAATGTGTCTCCTGGGCTGCTCTCTGTATCCGTTGGAATATTTTATCATTTATCATACCAAGAAAAAAGTCCCTTTCTAACCTACGCTCTACATCATTGGCAAAACGTTAGGTGAAAGCAGCCATTGCCTTGCTTGATATCCTCTAATCACATTGTCACTGAATTGTCATTCAACTGAATTGCGCAGATGCAGTGTAGACGGCTCTGGTGCAATAACGTGGATGGAGCGCACAAAGGCTGCCGGACTCAGCACACGCCCTGGGCTGATGGGACCGAGTGTGAGCCTGGAAAGGCAAGTAATGCCCCGATCCGTCCTTCTGTTTTGGGGCAGATATGGGCAAGATTTGGGCTGTAGGCTCAGTCACCATTGTTTAGAACATAAGTTAATGCAGCATATTTCAGCATGCATAATACTTTTTTGAGGCAGGAGGTTCAACTTTACTGTTGAAAATTGTGCAAACTTACCTTATAGCATAATACTGACACGAGGGACATAGCTATCATTATTGCCTCGATTTTAAGACATACTTTTTCTCATTTTAATGTTTTTTAAATCCCAATGTGCTTTTCAATTTATGGGTACATTTAATGTGAGGTAACATTTCTTTTCTCTCTCTCTCTCTCTCTTTCTCTCTCTTCCTCTTTCTTTTGGGGTGGCAGTGGAAGGCCGTTATTAAGTTGGTGGAACGTCTTAAAATTACGGAAATACGGGAAGACTTACTGTGCTCACTACTTGGATACAAGGCTTTTCCCAGCCTGTATTGACCCCTTTAAGGCACTGTGATGTCACCTGAGATACATCCAAATCCACACTCTGAGTTGGTTATAATGGCTCCTACTTATTGGTTAATAACCAAACAAAATCTGCTGTTTGTACAACCTAATGATAACAATGTCCCAGCAACTAGGAATATGATTAATGCAACCTTTTGCACCTGGTGTCCATCTAAAAAAAAAAAAAAAAGGTAGTATGTTAAGGATTTGGTTACAAAAAGTTTTAGATATAAACCTGATTTTTTTAATCCATACAAAAAATGGTGTTCAGTCACTCACCTATGATGTAATCCCTGTACTATATCTGAGTCTCATGTTATCCTTATATAAGTTTTTTCCTTTCTTCTCTCATTGTCCACTTTACTCACTTTTAATATTTTGTTCTCATTTTCTGTTCTTCTACTTTACCTTGTGGAATCAGTAGCCCCCAGAGTGTTTCCATGGAAACATGGGGTCCTCAGAGGTGAGGAACTTAACCGTCCCTTCCCCAGTTTTATAGATAGGAAACAGAAAAGAGAAGTGACTTGCCCAAGGTCATTCAGCTCATTCAGGGCAGAGTCCTCACACATCCTACCCACTCCCTTCCCAATTCTCTCCTTTGCTTTCTTTGTCTGAAGGGGCTGCAGGGTCCACAGGAGTGGCCATAACTCAAGCTCACTGAGCTCTTTAAGTTTCCATGGTCAAACAGGAGAACTAGTGGCTTATCCACTCATTTCTCAGAGTGGTTTTCTTATTTTTTAAATTTTATTAGGGTGGTTTTATAAAATTATAATGAAGATGATTTTTCACTTGATTTAGCTTGGTTACTCCATCAGCTCTGGTCTCACTTCTCGATGGCTAGGACCTAGCAATTGAGAATACAGCTTTCTCCAGGAGCCGCCTAAGAAAACAGCCTAAGGACATAGGCATAACAGTTTCTGCACCGGACCTTTCATCAGCTTAAGAAGAAATATATCTCCTTGGCCAGAGTGAACCTTTCACATTTTGCGAAACATTTAACTCAAAGTTCTGATGGCCAGAGGATCATAGGTTTGAGTGGGTTATGGTTCTCAGGTTTCCGTGGCAGCCATCAAGCATTCACTCTTTCTTCCTAAATGAAGATGTGGCCTCAGAGTCCTTCTAAACACAGTGACCCCTATAGCTGCTCTCAGTTGGTGGGAGATGACAATAGACATGGTATCTAGTTGACAACTTGGCTAGTTGGCTTGAGTTGGAGCCAGCCAACTATATATTTAAATGGAGTCTGTCTGAGCTCAAAAAAATCACTGGTATTATGTCATGGTTCTTAGTCAATCTGATGCACCCATCTACTATGTCTATTTCTGACACATGTTACTGCTGGAAAAACCATAACAAAGAAGAGCTTTCAATTGTATGATGAAATGAATTGTATTTAGTAAAATAGTCATGTACAGGCTACCACGCTCCATGTAGTACTATGGTATCCCAGTCAATCGTGGAGCACACAACCTGGGAAGATGTCTGTTGTGTCTTCTTCTAATCTTCTGTTTTTGTAACAGAAACAGAAAATAAGAGATTGCATGGTAATCTTATACCTGACAAATGGGGAAATTGGGGACATCTTTCAGAAAACATTTCTCTTGTATGCTTTTGTTCAGCAAAAGCAAGAGACATCAAGGCATTCCAAAAGGCAGATTCAGAACACCTTCAGAGAAGCAGCTATGTGGAGAACATGATAGGTACATTTTCAGTTTGTTTTAGAAAAGCGGCTAAGTCTAGCAACTTATATTAAAGACGTGGATGTTCATTTGTTTATTCCCCAGAAGAGCATTTATGCATTTTACAAATAAGACGGTGAAAATGTTGGCATAGACGTTCTTTGTGTTTTTCCATTTTGCTTTTGTTTTCATAGAATTGGCAGTAAAACCTTATCCTTTTCTCTAGCAAATTCTGTATCCCTTTGCTGCTGGGTTAATTTTTTTTTTTTCTTTCTCTTCTCTCTGCCTGCTCCCTCAGCAGTAATCTGTCTTGGGTTGCTGACACAATGTTATTTTGATGAATGACTCTCTCATGTCCCTTTATTTTCTCCATTCTCTTCTTAAGTCCATTAACATTTTCATTTTAACCCTGTTTGTAAATCTGACATTTGAAACTCTTGTGTTTTAAGCCTCCTTGGGACAAAACTGACCTCCAAGTCGTTCTTCCAATCTCAAAAAGAGCATTTATGTAAAATATCATTTAAATGGTTCTGAACACTTTTAGGAAAGGCTGACTATATTTCGGCTCTGGCTCCAGTAGCCGCTAATGCTTTGTTATGATGTAATGGCTTTTCCAGTATATAATTGTTGTTTGTTCAATTCCTGGTAAAATAGATTATCTTGACACATATTCGTCAAACAGTCCCCATTTCCAGCCTCTGTCGCCTCAGGTTCTTCCCCTCTTCCTCTGAGGTTCTCCCTCCCCTGTGAACCCCTGCCAGTGGTCATATAAGTAAGAAATGTTTAATTTGCAGATGAATTTTTAATTAGGTTTTCTTTTAAAAAAGGGACCCTATGAGGACATTTGAATCCAGTGCTGAATGGCAACACTCTGCTTAACCTATGCCCTTATTCTGCTCTGGTTTATGGTAATGCTTAATGAGAATTATGGTCACTTTGAAGATTATTCTTGTGTGGAGGTAAAGTCTATAGAATAGAGAGGCCAACAGATTGAAGACTGAAGTGACATGAGGAAAAAAATGTATTTACAGACAAATTCTCATTTTGAAAGTCCATGACTAGTCATAGGGATGTTCTCCTTAGTGTGTAGAATTTATAAAATGTGTACCTGGCGTCAAGATTTGATGGCTGAATTTGGGCATCAGCTGTGACGTCAATTGTATATTAGTTAGGAATTTTGTTCAGGTCAGACCAAATTGTAGTAGTGTAAGCAAGTTGGCTCTTTTTCTGACACACACACAAAAAACTAGTCAGAGGTAAGCAGGTCATGGAGCTATTATGGTAGGTCTACAAAATCATCAGAGACCCAGGCTCCTAATTTCTTTCTGCTCTACTATCTTATGCAAATGGCCATCATCCTCAAAGTCACAAAATAGCTGCTATAGCTCCAGCCATCAACTCTGAGTCCCGGGCAGAATGAAGCCAAAGGGCAAGGAACAAAGGGGCAAAAGGACCCTCCCAGGAATCTGACCCAATGAATTCTGCTGACATCTCTTTGACCATTCCTATCTATACAAGAATCCAGGGAAATATAGATTCTATTAATAAGGATGAAGGAGAGAATGGATATTGAGTAGACACATTGGAGTGTCAGCCTCACCTAACCATCTTATTAATCTTGCTTTTAAATTTCAGTCTTTATTTAGATGTCAACAGTTGTTCCCATTTGCTCACAGTTGAGAGGCAGCATGTGTCACAGCTAAGAGTATGCACTCTGGAGCCAGATTGTCTGTGTTTCAGTATCAGCTCAGCCCCTTACCAGATGTTTGACATCAACCTCCCTGTGCCTCCATTTTCTTTTTTGTAGAAATGGGGGTAATAGTAGTACCTATTTCATAGTATGCTGTGAGGATTAAGTAAGTTAATACATACACAGCGCTTAGAACAATGCCTGGCAAATGTTAAGTGCTATGTAAATATTTGCTCTTATTATTACAAACCTTATTCAAGTTGGGTCTCCTATGTTCTCAGCTGTGTACTAGGTGCTTTCCATACATTGTCTCATGTTATACTCAAAACAACTTTGGCAGGTAGGTCCCCATTTTTCAGCTATGGAAGTAGAGTTCAGTGACTCACCCGAGGTCACAGTTAGTTTGTAGAATGGCCATCCCACACCACCAGACTGTTTGCCTGCTAAGCTTTGTCCCCTTAAGACCTGCTCTCTCCGATATGGCAGCTACTAGCTACCCGTGACTGGCGAGCATTTGAAATGTCAGTCTGAACTGAAATGTGCTAAAATGAAAATACACACCAGGTGTTAAAAATCTAGCATGAAAAAGAAAGTGTGGGAAAAAATCTTATTTATAATTTTATGTTGATTACATGGAGACAGTAATGTCTTAGACATTTTGAGCTAAATAAAATATATTAAGGTTATGTTCAGTGTTCTTTTTACTTGTTTTAATGTGGCTGGTAGAATTTTTTAAATTACATATGTGGCACATGTTACATTCTTACTGGATAGTGGTGCTCTAGACCAAGCTGCCTCTCATTGATTTTATGTACATATATTCCAAGGAATGTTCAAGACCGCTGTAAAGACAACTATAAAATGATTTCAGGGAGTAATGTGGTCACCTCTGCCCTCATTTCTCGGGTGCAGAGTTGCCCAAGATTCTTTGGATGCCGAACCTTTTAAGCCTCAGCCAAACAGCCCAGGAAAAGGGATGTGTTCTCAGATACTCAGGAGGGTAATTACAAGGGAGAAGGCAGGGCAGAACAGAGAAAGCCTAACTGCGCTCTTTAAAATAATTGTTCGCCAGACCTTTGCTGGGACTGGCCATTGACTGAGGCTTCACCAGCCTCTCATCTGTTCCCTTTCCCCACACGCTCCCCCCACCGCCTGGCCTCCAGGCTACTCTGCTTCTAACCTCCGTGCCTGGGTCCTCCCTGCGGATAAATCACAGTGGCCACCACCAGCTCCGCTTCAGAGATCTGAGCGAGCGGCAGGGCGTCACCCTCCTGCCGCCACTGCTGCCCCTCTTCCTTTGTCCATTGCTCAGTGACCTCGGCTTTGTGTCAGGGCCTCACACCCCAACAATGGCAGAGGGTTGAAATGGGCTTCTCCACTCACTTGTCCTGCTGAGGAGTTTTACTTTGTTTTGCTTTAAGCATCATGGCCTTCTTCCTGCTCTAGGCTGCAGAATCAGAAACCATTAGTAACCAAAAAGCAGTAAAGTTTAGGGCTCTCTGTAATGTGTCCATTTTTGCTTTAGTCTCATCCTGTGTGCTCTGCTAGAGTGAGTTTATAGGAATCATGTAACTAGCTTTTTTTTCCCTCTCCCATTTAATTAAAATTGGTTTTCAAATCTGTGAGGAGCAGTAAAGCATTGTATTTTACCAGGCTCACAACATCTCTAGGCCTTGTTAATGGAGATGCACTATGCAAATCCAATAACTCATTTCGGCCCTGTCTACAACCAGTAGACAGCCCATTTCCACGCCTCATTTTTCCAAGTAGACTAATTGAGCGCTTCTAGGCTGGCCATGGGACTTACCCTAACAGCCTGGAGCCAGCCACTCATTGGCCAGTTTTATTCAAGCCAGTGGTAAATGAAGACACAGCCTAAAACCACTAAGCCCGAGATTAAACTCCCTACCGTTTCCATGACTCACGTAGATGATGAAATTGTAGCATTTCAAACCAGCACATGGAAAACAATGCAAGTGTGGTATATTTAAAAGGACAGCGGGTCCTACAATATCTCAAGCACCGAGCTCTCCCTCACTGTTCCCCTTATTAAATACAGCACTGCAAGTTTGGATTTTGTGTTCCCAAAGAAATGGAGGTCCCTGTGACTGATGGATCCTGGGGAAGTTGGAGTCACTTTGGAACCTGCTCAAGAACATGTGGAGGGGGTATCAAAACAGCTGTTCGAGAGTGCAACAGACCAGAGTAAGTCCTAGAACTCGTCACTCTTATTATTGGGGTAGCAGGGGTGAAAAATTCCTAAAGGGGATAATTTAACTGGAGGCAAGTAAAGAGCTCTTTCCGAATTAGACAGTGGGTGGACATCTAGAGCTGCCCAGACCAATGTTATCTAAGCTCTATCTCTCTGTATTATTATTTTTCTCCTGTGACCCTTTATTATTAAAAGTTTTGTTTCTTAAATGGTAGATGCTTTGTGTTGGTTGGTCAACAATTTTGACAGTCAGGTATATCTCACTGCCCGCCCCCCCCGCCCCCGCCCAGAGCTTGGGATAGCACACTAATAAAGTGAACAAGTGGATTTTCATGAGGAAACAAAGAAATCAGACATTTCCTTCCAGATTGTAGATAAATGTATCCTTTCCAGTTAGCTACTGAAATGCTGAAAAGGGCACACAGACTCCCAAGGCGGCATGAGTGAACCCCAAGGGACCTGGAGCCCTAAGTCAGGATTTACTTTTGAATCAAAAGTAAAGTAAACTGCTTTTCAGGATAGTTCTCAGAATGTGACCATGACTGTCTCTACCAGTAGAACCTTGTTGAAACTTACATGCTAAAATAAAGCCCACGGGCTTCTTTCCCAGCATCTTATCACGATAGACATGGTTTTGGGGAGAGGCTATTTATAAGTGGATTTAAAAAGCTGCTATCTTCATTATAAGTAATGACATCAAATTTTGTGTGGATGTAAGATGCATAAAGTTGAAAGGGATAGAAAATAATACATGATATTATTGCCATTGAACCTATGTAGCCCAAGAGGTCTTCCCAGATTAGTTTTTAGATGTGCAAACTCACAACCATTTTTAAGAACCAGCTGCGTTGGAGTTTTGTAAAAGGGTTTGGCTCAGCAGTACTCATTTATTTTTAACAGCCTACATTAAGGATAGCAGACTGGATTGTAGAGAGAAGCAAGCAGGTAGAGGAGCAAAGTAGGCTTGTGCAGTAGACTAGGTTGTACTGTAGAGTACTGCAGACCAAGGGTGGGGTGCTTCCAATTTTTTATAAGGAGAATATGAATTGTGTATACCAAAAAGGACATAGCTTTAGCCTGCTGTTGCAAGCCCTGGTCTAAATAAATAATCTGTATAGTCCAAAGCACAGATGGTGATCAATTTATTTTAATTTATTTTTGTTCACAGTCCAACATTATTTCATATCCACATAATATTAATCTCTAAGGACAAGTAAAGAGCTATAAGACATAGGCTCTGGTCTGTAAAAGTAACACTGTAGCTATGGATATAAACTAATACATGTTAGATTTTTCCATAGCGTCTATACTTAGTATTAGTTTTTAAAATAATAATATAAATATAGTAGATGCTTTCAAAAAATTCAGATACGAAAGTGTATCATATAAAAACTTACTGCCATTATTATTCTTACCCCCAATACTCCCCCACAAGAAATAACCACTAAAAAATAATTTGTTGTATGTTATTTCAAACTTTTAAAAGAGGTTATAGATGTAATATGTATTATATGAAATAAATATTACAGAATATAAAATAAGGGGCATCCTATATATATTGTTCCACAACTTGCTTGTTAAAAGCAGTTATATATCCTAGCTGCTTGTACTGTTGAAGTTTTAAAATAAAACGTTTTAAGCTAGCAGCAGATATGATGAATTCTTTTAAAACGTAAAAACTCTTGGGTGGCTACATTGAACCAAATCGTGATTATTAGCGTAAGCTAGTATTATCGTGAGAGTGTGGATATTGCAAACAGTAGGTGCTTTTAACATTTTGACTCAAGAGTATTCCATTCAAAAGAAGTGGGGGGTTGTTTTTTGTTTTTTTTAATAGTCTTAGAATAATTCTAAAAGTAGTGTGGAAAGTGGAAAGAGGTAAATCACTCCATAATTGGAATGGAGCAGACAAAGAAAATCACCCAGTGTAAAGATCTCAGCAGGAAAAGATCTTGAGCTTCAAAGTGAAGCAAAGATCCTCTCATTCAGAAGTTAGGAACCTATCATTAAAGACTTCAATTAGAGGTCCTTGTCCTGGCTGTTTGCTACGGGAGGTTTTAAAATAATACAATCCACCTAGTTGAGTGTCAGCACTGACATCATTTCATTAAAACTCCTCCAAGTTATTTGCACTTCGGGATGTCCCTGTGAACTAAGGAAGGAGTCTGCCTCTTAAAACCAAGGTTATGATGGCACTGGGGGAGTCAATTAGACAAGGGAAAGGGACACTGAAAAGGGAAAGTCAGGTCCAAATCAGTTTAAGAGCTTGTTCAGAGAAATTCGCAGAGCAAATGGTTCATTATGTAGAATGTGGAAGTGGTTGCTGTCCTGATTCTCAGGAAGTTTCAGAGAATGCAGCCCCTCCCAGCGCCGCCCCCATTGCTGGCAAAATGCTTTTCTCAGTTTGCGGAGCCCTTAGAATATAATGAAGATCTCCACTTTCAGAATCCAAGGTATACCTTTATTGAGAACACTGGGTTGTTCTTATGTTTTCACTGTATTCATGTGATTCAAAAATGTATTTATTTAGCATCTGGATACTTTAAGCTATATTTTTAGGTTTTTTTTTTCCTTGAAAGCATGCAAGCTAAAAAAGAGACGCAGCCTTGCCATGTGCATGGGATCATGCTATACTTGATGAGCAAGCTTTAGAAAGCATATCCTTTCTAATTTCATATCCCAAAAAAGTTGTTGGTCCCAACTGGTTCACCATCATGAGAATGGAGCCCTGATGTTTTATCTTTAAATGCTTTATTTTTTTAATCCCATTTTTGACTGATGCCCTACATATAAGATAAGCATATGTTCTAGTTTGTAAGGATGGTCCCAGTTTACATCTGTTGTCCTGGAGAAGTTATTGATAGCTCCCCTTTCAATTCTCAAAGTGTCCTGAATTAAACAATTATGTGGTCACCTGATCTATAAGAAACATGTAATAGAATAAAATTTAAAATCAGAATCACCAAAAACATAACTTGGAGTACCAAAACAAGACAAAGCATTGGAAATAGAAGATGCATGACGAGGCCATTGGCCCATATACTTGTTGTTTTGTGCTCTAAATTTGGCTCTGAGCTTCCTGGTGGCTGGAACAAAATGGTTTATAGAATTGTTATAGTCTATCAAACTAAAAAATCACACGAGTTCTTTAGGAAGGGCAAAGTATTTCCTTCTTCTCGTGCTTCTCTTTTGCTTTTAAATTAGGAGATAGGTTAAATTGAAGAATAATAATAAACTCATAGATTTGAGAAAAGACAGGATTTGTGAACTAAGTATTTCTCATTTAGTCTTTGAGCGTAGCAACTGCTTATGAAATCTTCCATAAAAGAGAATAAACATATGTCTGTTTCATGTAAGAAAACCAGTCTCTCATTTGGGTGTAAAGAATGGCAGCAAAGTTTTTTTGAGCGCTGAGTTGGATGAATTTACAGATGGTCCCCAACTTATGATGGTTAGACTTAAGATTTCTTTACAATGGTGCAAAAGCAATTCTCATTCAGTAGAAAGAGTGCTTCAAATTTTGAATTTTGGTCTTTGGTCGGGCTAGTGATACGCGGTACGATGCTCTGTTGATGTTGGGCAGCGGTGGCCACTGCACCTCTCAGTCAGCCACACGATCGTGAGGGTAAACAGCTAATACACTTAGAACCATTCTGCACCCAGGTAACCCTTCTGTTTTTTACTTTCAGTATAGTCTTCGATACATTATAAGAGACAGTCAATACTTTATTATAAAAAATAAGCTTTGTGTTAGATGATTTTTCCCAACTGTAGGCTAACCTGAGTGTTTTGAGCATATTAAAGGTAGGCTAGGCCAAGCTAGGATGTTCAGTAGGTTAAGTGCATTAAATGAATTTTCGACTTAAGATATTTTCAAATTACAATGGGTTTAACAGGGCATAACCCTATCATAAGTCAAGAAGGATCTGTCTTTTGAAATATTGAGAATTGGTTGCTGTGGGAGAGCCATTAACTAATGAATGAATAGAGATATCCAGTCCCATAGACTGCCCCATTTGGCAGAATTATTAATGATCGCTAGTATGGCTCCCTGGCCCACCCCATCTAATCCTTGAATATTCTTTCAGCATTCTCCGTAATCGGTCATTAGACCCCTTCTTAAAACCCTCCAAATATAGAAAATACACTACCTTCTCAGGCCGCCTGTTGTATCATAAGAAATTTCTTCCTTGTGCTAACTGTAATTCATCGTAAGTAAACATAGATGTCGAGATTTCTGTTCAAACCCATTTGCAGACCAAAGTTTAGCTTTCCTTGAGAGTAGAATGCACCTGCCATGATCTTTGCAAAAATTCTTTCATAGCTTTGGCCATGCAGCATCGTGAATTTTCTTTGTATATATGATTCAGCTTGCCTGTGCTGAATATAGTTACTTTCATAGTAATTAATGAGCAACTTCCTTAAGTCCTTTCCATCCCTATTTGACAAGCATTATTTTAAAAGGATCTTAATAGTTGGAAAATGTGATTAATATTATTTTTAAAGCTACATTCCTGTAATTTTCAATATTTGCCTATATGGGGAAAAAACTTCCATCCAGCTAAATTATTAAATTCAAACATGAATTTCTCCATGCTGAAACGTAAGTTCAGTTTTGTAAAGCCCTCCTCATTACACAGGACATGCAAATCAAGCAGAGATCCTGTTATCTAGGATATTAAAAAAACCATATATTTCTAAAGGACAAATTTATGCTTATTCATAAAATATCATTTGCCTTTACATAAAAAGCAAATGAAGTCATAGAATCAGTTTTGAAATGGAAAGAGACCTGTCTCAAGAGAGGCAGCGTGGGAGAGAGGCCAGACTGTGGGCTTTGGGTCAGGGAGACCTGCCTTGGTCTCTCAGCCAGTATGTCTCACTTAACTGCATGTGACCTTGCCAGGTTACTTAACATTTCTGAACCCAGTTCAAGCAAGGGTTCAGAAACAAGGACGCTACTACCTACCACACAGGATGGCTGTGCACAGTCAGTGACTGAAGTTGCAAAGTGACATGGTGCCCTGTACACTAGACTGCTCAGGGGTCAGCAAACTTTTTCCGTAAAGGGTCAGATAATAAATATCTTAGTTTTTGTGGACCACAGGATGGCTGTCCCTGCTATTCAACTTTGCTGATATAGTGAAAAACATGCGTAGACAGTATGTATAGAGTGGGTGTAACTGTGTTCCAATAGAACTTTTATTTATGAACAAGGAAATTCGAATTTCATATAATTCTTGTGTCTCAAAATATTCTTTTTATTTATTTCTAAATTTTCTTAGAGTGTAAAAACTATTCTTATCTCACTGGCCATGTAAAAACAGGTAGTAGGCTGGACTTGGCCCACAGGCTGTAGTTTACAGACCCTTGTAATAGCTAAACATTTACTGTATGGCTGACCTTGTTCAAGTGCTTTGAATCTATTAACCCATTAATCCTCACTCAGCCCTTGAAGTAGATATTAGCATCATCTTTCTTTTACGGGTAGGGAAACTGAGGCTTAGCAACACTGAGCGATTTACCTACGATTGCACCATGGTTAAGAAGCAGGGCTGGGATGCAAATCCTCTTTCCAGAATCTGTATCTACAACCTTAGGCAATATTGCCTTTTACATGGAGTGTTTTCTGTGTGTTCTTTATTTTTTTAAATGTCATTTATAGAAATAAGTCACAAAATGCTCTTTGCCATTTGATAGTGGTCAAAGCAAGCAAAGGTGGATTCTGTTACCATGTGAATCAGGAAGCCACCTGCAAATGTTAACTCTTTGCTGCCCAAGGAACTGCTGCTCTTGATCAATTTCAAGAGTCAGAAAAGACTTCTTATATAAGAGAACCAAAAGAAAAAAAATCACTGAAAAAATTTTATTTTCAAAGGGAAAGAAATATGAGTTACTTTCAGGCAACAGGTAAATGATCTGATGGATCCACTATAGTTTGTTGGGACATTTAAAAAGATTCCACAGAGATCATTTCAATTTGAGAAAAAATTGAAGGGGTCTTCCTTGTAGAAGGAAAAACAGGTTTTACAGCAGTATGAGCCTGATCTGTTATTCATGTGTCATCAGTGATATTTTATGCATGAGACTGGGGTGCTTTGGTACTGAGAGAAGAACTTGGTATCCAGAAAACCAAGGCTGTATCTCTAAATGACACCAAAAAAGAAAAAGACAGGACTCTGGACCATAGTTCCTGGAGAATGAAGCAGGAAGAGCACAGTGGGAGAACCTGGGAAGCTTGAATTCCAGTCCTGTCTCTGTTCTTTTATTGGCTGTGTTACCTTGGGCAAAGTCCTTAACTTTTCTGAACTTTCCATCCCTTGATATAAAAGTACCTCAGCTACCCTCCCCTTGGGCAAGATATGAGTGAATATGGGCGAGTCAAGCACACAAGGCAGATATAAATCATACGGGCTTAATGGGGAAACGATCAGACATAGATACTGTTGGGTTTTGTGCCGTTTTGCATCCCTAGATGCAGTCTTCTTCATAATAACAATGAATACTTATGAGACTCCTTGCTGAGCTCCTCGTTTATAACAAGCCTTTCAGGTGCACAGTATCATCTGTGTTTACATGTGCAGAATGAAGCTCACGGAGACCAGGTAACTCACACAAAGTTGCCCAGCTTGTAACTGCAAAGCCCATGCTCTTACCTCCCTCTACAAATCTTTGGTGGACGGAACATGTTTATGACAGCATCATGGCCAGGCAGCCCTTCCTGAGACTCAGGCACTCTGCAGTACCATTGAGACCTGCCTCACGGTGCACACATCATAGCTCAGATTTGGTACTCAAAACAAACAAACTGCTGAATCGGATGGGATTAGGTTGGGTTGTGCTGACATGTAACATCATAGTCATTAACATTTTTAGGCATTTGCTGTGTGCACTCATTTTAGAGAAGAGGAAAACTGAAGCTCTGGGAGGCTAGGAACTCTGTCTAAGGTCACACAGTGAGGGTAGGGCCAAGATAAGAAGCCAGATCCAACTCTAGAGCCTCACGGGCTCAGCTAGACTGCCCCTCATTCTGTATTTTATAGTCATGGATATGTTTCCCTTCCCCAAGCCCTGTTTTAACAAAACAAAGCAAAAAAACAAAACAAAACCAAAAAAAAAACAAAAACACTTCTTATGGTCCAAATTACTCTGAAAGATTCATTCTAAAAAGAAAAGGTAGAAATCTTTCAGTTTGAGAGGTGCCCTCAACTGTGGTACCTGTGGTATCCGAGTAGCTCTGGTATCCGAGCTGCTCCAGCCCTGGGCTGTGAGTGAGTCCAATTTCCTCTGATTCTGTGATCTTCCCGTTTCTGTGATGCACTTGGCAAGCTGTTGACTGCTGGGAGATGGGTTGTTTAATATACTCTCTGGGTCACATCTGGAAAATCCATGAACGGGGTTGCATGCTGAGATTAAATTTGCATTGTGATGCTTTGCAAGGCGTCCTCCATACTCTTGTCACACAACAGTTAATGAAACCAGTACACTCTCTCCTGGTTCTGTTAAGTTAGTCAAAATATGAGCACATCTTATTCCATCTTATTTGTAAAACAAAGCAAAAACAATGGTCATGCAGGGAGAGAGAGGAAGAGAGAAGAGGGACAGAAATGAATGGAAATGGAATGGTGCAAGTTTTAGGATGGTTGCCCATGAAAGTACCATGATACGGAAGGTAGACAGGAGCATTCCAAGTACTCATTTGTACCTTTGACCTTCTGTGTTTTTCAAACTGAAGGACTGTGGATGTTCAGGGGAAGGAGGACACAGAATGGCCTAATAGACGCCAGGTTTTATGTTTCAAACTTAAAGTTAGATGCTCTCCCATTTTATCCTCAAAACAGCCTTACCAGGTGGTGCCTTCCCATTCTACAAATGGAAGGGCTGAGGCTCAAGGACTTTCAGTGACTGGCCCAAGGTTATACACTTAATGATATTGAAGGCAGAGTGCAAACCCAGATTCCAGAGCCCTTTCCCTGGCCACTGTCACTGACCACTTCACATTTGCTTCCCTCAAAGACGGGAAGCCACATTGTAATACATGACATTATAATATATTAGAGAAATACATTATAATACAGTGTGTGTGTTCTTTACATTGTCAAGTCATGGGGAGAAATACATTATAATACAGCGTGTGTGTTCTTTGCCTTTTCTTAGGCCAAAAAATGGTGGGAAGTACTGTGTAGGGCGCCGGATGAAATTTAAGTCCTGCAACACGGAGCCATGTCCCAAGCAGAGGCGAGACTTCCGAGACGAACAATGTGCTCACTTTGATGGAAAGCATTTCAACATCAATGGTCTGCTTCCGAACGTGCGCTGGGTTCCGAAGTACAGTGGAAGTAAGTGCATCTGGGGACGTGCTCGTGGCTGGCAGGCCGGCACGGGGTCCAGGCACAAATGTCACGTTGCATGGTGTTTCTCCTGTCTAGTTCTGATGAAGGACCGCTGTAAGCTGTTCTGCAGGGTGGCGGGGAACACGGCCTACTATCAGCTCCGTGACAGAGTGGTAGATGGAACTCCGTGTGGCCAGGACACCAACGACATCTGTGTCCAAGGCCTTTGCCGGGTGAGTCCCAGATGGCGATTTCTTCACTGTGTTGTCTTGCTGCCAAGCTGTGATGTGTGGCTTCCTTGATAGAATAGCAGCTGCTAGTATCTGTGCATTATCGCCAGGGCAGTGGTTCTCAAAGTGGGGCCCCCCGGACCAACATCAGCACCACCTAATTCTTTTTTTTCCTTTATGTTTTATTTGATTTGATTTATTTTTTTATTGAAGTATAGTTGATTTACAATGTTGCGTTAGTTCCAGGTGTACAGCAAAGTGATGCAGTTACATATGTGTGTGTGTATTCTTTTTCAGATTATTTTCCCTTATAGGTTATTACAAAATACCGAGTATAGTTCCCTGTGCTATACAGTAGGTCCTTGCTGGTTATCTCTTTTCCATATAGCAGTGTGTATCTGTTAGTCCCAAACTCCTAATTTATCCCTCCCAGCACCACCTGATGCCAAAGTTTGAGAACCACTGCCCTAGATTTTTCTGACACTCTCTGTGGGAGTCTGAAAAAAAGCTCCCTGTGAAGATTTATTATAATTGACACACATACACACTTCTTTACGATAACCGCAGTGCATAAGGTTAAACCCAAAAGCTTCCTGACAGTGAGTTTTGTAGATTGAATAGCTGTGCTCCAAAAAGATGTTACGAGGAAGAGCCAGCCTCACTCAGGTTTCTGATTTGAAGCAGGATAACTTCTACCAAAGACACACAGGCAAATTATTCTTGGGAGGGAAATCGAGACCCTTCTGGCAGATGGTAAAGCATCAGAGCGCTGATTTCTTGAGGGCTTGGCACCATTTCCCTGCTCTCACCAGTCAGAACTCATCCCTCGCAGCCAGGCTCTGAGGTGATGTCCTTGCATGGAGCCCAGGGCACATTGGAGCTCCTCATTGATAGGATTTGATTGAAGAGCCCCTATGAGCTTCACCCGCCTCCTGACCCACAGCTACAGTGCGGACTTCCTTTTTAGTCCATGCGCTAGAGCAAAACACTGAGTTTCTCCTCAAAGGCTAGTTCATTCGAAGGAACAAAATAGTTGAGGATGTGAACTCTGTCCTCCTGGTCTTCTGGTGATTTCCGGTGTCCTTTTCAGACCCCAGTCTACACTGCTGCATTGCATTAAGATGTGAAGAAATTAAAGAGGCGGCTTAGAGCCTGAGGCCTCAACCTGGCAGCCTGCAGTCATGCTTTGTCCTCCATTCATAGCCTGTATTTAAACATAGGGGATTTCACATAAAATCAGATTTTCCAGTCCCTTTTGAAAAATTGGGATACGTGAACACTGGGCTCCTATTTTTGCATGGCAGCAGTAACCTGCAGTGGACAGCGGCTGCTCCCTTAAGATGGGCTGTGAGCTCTTTAATGGGATACAGTCCTCAACCTCTCTTTTTTTTTTTCATTCCTGAGCTATTTTTCTCGTTTACTTTACTTGTAGACTAGTGCTTCTCTAACTTTAATCTGTAGACGAAGCACTTAAGGGTCTTATTAGCATGCCGGAAAATCTACTCTGACTCAGTACATCTGGGTGGGGCCTAAGATTCTGCATCCTCAACATCATTGGGGATGCCCATGGCTGCTGGTCCAGGGACCACATTTTCCCACAGCAAGGCTAAAGACAATTTGAGTTCCCAACCCTTGAAAGTTTAAAGAGACTTAAAAGTTCTTGTCATTTTGAATGCGCCTCATTCAAAGAAACACATTACTTATCATTTTATAATCTCTCTAATACTTACCATGTATTTCAACTGTTTTCTTTTTTTTTTTTTTTTTTTTTTTTTTCTTTTTAAAAGCAAGCTGGATGCGATCATGTTTTAAACTCAAAAGCCCGGAGAGATAAATGTGGGGTTTGTGGTGGCGATAATTCTTCGTGCAAAACAGTGGCAGGAACATTTAATACAGTACATTATGGTAAGAATTTGTTCCTAAGAACCATGAGAAGGAAAATAGTCAAAGTGTAAACATTGTTAACCACGTGTAATATGTAAAAATATTCATGTCAAGTGTAAAATCAGTCTTGATAAGGTACATTACCCATCTGGCTATAAGGCACCTAATAGTGAGAATTATATTGTATTCCTTTGTTGCCACCTTTTACACCATGCTTAGAGAAAATGAACCAATCTGTGGAATGCTCAATTTCTGCTCAATTCTTTTCAGGTTACAATATTGTGGTCCGAATTCCAGCTGGTGCTACCAATATCGATGTGCGGCAGCACAGTTTCTCAGGGAAATCAGAGGATGATAACTACTTAGGTGAGATGGGTGCCCCCTGCCATTTGCAGGAATTCTGGTTCTCTGGAGTAGTTGGCAGAGGCTACTTCCTTTCCCCTGTAGCAGGTGGACAGCTTTCAGATGTCATGTATTTTCATAAAAGAAAGAAGTTGATCTTGAAACTTATTATTTTATTTCTCCCTTGTACATTACACCCTCAGCCTATTGATTGAAGAGTTGTGTAGTTATAGTAGTCAATATCAAGGAATTGACTCTGGATCTTAGAAAATAGGCCCCAAATCAATTTTTTTTTTCTTTTTTTTTTTTAACATCTTTATTGGAGTATAATTGCTTTACAATGGTATGTTAGTTTCTGCTGTATAACAGAGTGAATCAGCTATACATATACATATATCCCCATATATCCCCAAATCAGATTTTGAAAGTATTTGCCTTGTAAGTTTAGCATAAAATCATTGCTCTTTTTGAGTCTTTAAAAAAAAAAAAAAAAAATCTGTCCTTTGGGTAACTGACACGCCAGTGTTTTAGTAGAGGTGTTAGTTGACTTAACCAATAGCAGACCACAGGTGGACTTATTCAACATTTCATTATTCTTGGTCATTCCCAAAGGTTTTATACTGGCAATATGTTTCTTATGTCATTGCTAACATGGCCCATCTTGTTACTTCATAGTTTCTTCATCTTTCTCTCACCATGACCAGGCGCATGATTAATTCATATCTATTCCTATTTTCAAACCACAGCTCACCAACAACCCTGTGTTCATTTTCAACTGTTTGCTCAGCCCAGTCCCACTTCAGATTATCATTCTGTAAACTTCCATAAGTGATTAGGAAATTCACCCAATTATTTTTCATTAAAAAAAAGACATGGGGACTGGGGTAATGACAGAAAGGGATTCAGCTAGTCACCTTGCACAACCAGACTCTTCTTAGCTCTGAAGAGCAGCGCGACTTGCGCTCAGATCTAGAAGAAATCAGGGCAGTCTTGCTGGGCAGTCAGTTTTTAAAAGAAATGAATGGACTTTCTTATAATGTCCAGGCAGGGACTCCATGCATCTGAATACAGCCTCTGCAGAGGCTTAGTCCAAACATCTGGACATATTGAGTTAGAAATGAGAATTTGTTGGATTGAATTAGAACCCGTATCTATATCTTGGAATGTCTGCATGAAATCGTTTATAGATAAGCAATGATCCTTTAGCCAAGCGTGCTAATTAAATACAACATTTACACATGCCTCTGTTGTAGCATTTTCTGCAATGTCTCATCATTCATTCAGCCAGCCACTTATTTAATATGTGCCAGGCCCTGTTCTAGGCACAATGAACAAAACAGAACAAAAACATTAAAAAATAAATAAAAATTTCTGTCTTCTTAGAACTTTTTAGTGGAAGGAGATAGACAATAAACAGGTAATAGAAGGTAATAAGTAAAATTAGAAAACAGAGCAGCATAAAGGAAATTGGGATACTGAGGGTGGGCGGGAACAGTGGAGTTGAAATGCTTGAATTGTAGCGAGAGACAGTGGCTATCTAGGGGAAGAGCATTCCAGGCAGAGGGAACAGCCGATGTGAAATCCTTAAAAGAGGAACATGTCTAGTTTGTTCCAAGGATAGAGGGAGGCCAGTGTGGCTGGAGCTTTGTAAGCACAGAGGAGAGTCCCAGATGAGATTAAACAGGTATCAGGACTAGATCATATAGGGCCATATAATCATTGAAAGGACTTGAACTCTGAAAGATGAGGGTAGCTACTAGAGGTTTTGAACCAAGGAAAAACATGAAATAATCATATTTATATTTTTAAAAGAGTATCCTGGCTGTTATGTTGAGAATAGATGGGGTCGGTGGGTAGGGTACAGGGTAGAAACAGAAAGATGGGTTAGAAAGTTATTGCAGTAGTCGAAGAGGGATGTGCTGGCGGCTTGTCCCCAAGTGGGAGCAGTGGAATTGGCAGTACACAGTCAAATTCTGGATATCTTTTGAGGGTAGAGCCATCATGATTAGTGGATGGGTTGAATATGGTGTATGAGAGAAAGAGAAGGGTCAAGGATGACTCCATGGTTTTGACCTGAGCAGCCAAAAGGATGCAGTCACCATCAAGTCAGTTGAGACTTGTTCCTTATTTATCCATGTGACCACTAGTGTTTTAGGGTCGGAAGCTGTGTCTTTATATTTTTAGCTCCCGATATGAAGCCTTCACATGATATGAACTAAGTACATGATGGCTGAATTATTGAATAATTATTGAATAATAACCATTGCTCATGCTGTCTTCACTTACTGAGTACCTGCCATGTGCTTAATGGGGGGATGGAATTATGATGGAAATATACAGAATCATTCCTTCTTTAAAGACTGTAAAATCTTACTTGGAATCAATTCTCAGTGGTTGCATCAGCTTTTCCTCACCCTAAATATCCAAATGAGTGGTACCTTTTAAAACAGTTAACAAAGTTCTTGAGGACCCTATCCAAATTATTTTTGGGGAATCCCACATTTCTCCTTCAACCACTGTGCACAATGGGTCAAGCATTTTCCTTCGTGGACTGGATTATAAATTAGAGCCTGTGACTGCTGTGGCCTTACTACTTCCTAGTTAAATCCAGCAGCATTGCATGCAGCCTCCTTTATTGGTTAATTTCCTGAGAGCCAAACACCATGTTGAGCTGCTCCTTTCTTCTCATCGAAAAGGAGAAGGATTCTCCACTGTTCTTCTCCTTCTTGGAAAAAGAATCTCCTTCCAAGCAGTGGCCTCAGTTCAATTCAACTTCATCAACCAGGTCAGGTGCCTGAATTGGGAAGGGCCTTCTGCTATCCTTTTATTTCTCACTAGAGGTTTCTTAATCTCCTTGTGAAGAATGAAAGCAAAATTAAAGAAGATTTGTCATCTGGGACAGACAGTCTGAGGTAGTCATGGCTCTTTAATGGAATATTATGGGAAAGTTACCTGTTGGCCAAAGAACGTCTCTCTGGAAGCAAATGAAAAGTCCAGGCAAAGATGGCGAGTCACGGTTCACCGAGCGTGAAGGTCAAGACCTCAGAGCCTTTGAACCTTGCAGTGGTTTCTTAACAAGTTAGGAGAAATATGATGTTGTCATCAAATCTGCCGTGTGTAAATGTTTACTCTTGGCTTGAAGGAAGGCGCAGCAAATGCTCTAAGAAGATTTTAAAGCCCCCAGTTGAGTCTTGCTGGAGGCCAGTCCCAGCTGTTCGGTTGCTAAGCGATCATCATCTGTATACCTCACATTTTTTTTTTCAAAGTCAGTCAAGCCATACTCTTTTCGCATGTGTTGGTGAAGGAGCAGTTTCCAGGAGAGAGGGCCTTTGTAGCAACCCAGCTCTGATGGGTGAAATGGGGGGGAAACCAACCCAGGAAATTAGCTCCCTAATCGCATTAGTGGGAGGTTGGGCAGTAGACTGTTGTTTTCAGGAAACTATTTGTTTCACAAGGTACCGAAGCAGAAAGTCTCCATGTCAAAGGTCATCCTTTCAGCATAGACCCCTCCCTCCTGTTGGGTTAAAGCCAAGTTGCACCCAGTGCCACCATGTTCGTGTTTCTTTAGGAGAAAAAGGAGCCATTTCCATGGTGCTTATTTGTCTCCAGGACGCTTAGCCCTTGATTAATGGTGGCAGTGGGAAGACAGGAATCGATTCAGTTCAAGATAAAGCAGGAACTCCATTTCACCTGATGACTCCTATCTCCTTTCCTACTCACCATCTAATGGGATAAGGAGCATGCAGTGAAGGGTGAAATGCCCCCAGGTCAGCATAAGCATGAGAGGAAGCCTGGAGACATTGGAAAGGAGCCCCAGAATTAACATAGGATAGATGATTGCTCTTTGAATACAGCCAGAACTGGATTATCGCTTAATTTACAGAACTGGCCTTGTGACATCTCATTTCCCCCTTTTTAGTGAAACATCAGCTGAGTAGCTAGCATGCGACTTCACTTGAAAGAACTGGGTGATTTTTCTGGCAGCACATCCTGCCACCGCCATGTAAGTGACCCACGTTAGGAGGCAGCCTCAGGAGGCCTGAGGTGCCACAGAAACAACCTCGTCTCCAACCAGTGACCCACTGAAACTCCTACATCTTGCATGGCTGGTGGGTCTCACGCTGCAGGAGCTGCAGGGGAGATGAGGTTGTCAGAGGTTTACACTGATGGGGAAACAGTTATTTGTCTGGAAGCTCTCTGTTCTCCTTGTCATGAGTGTCAGGTTCCATCAATCACTTGTTCTTTCGACATCGTTGACTGAGCACCTACTATGGGCTGGGATCTTTCTTAGGCTTAGAAAAGTGCATTTTTAAATGTTGGCTTTACTTAAAGAGGCTCATGCGGTCTAGCAGAACAAATAAGTTAAATTTTTAAAAATCTGTAGCTAAACATATTTGCTTTCAATTTGTACATAAGATAAGAACGCCTGAATTCATTCACTCATTTCATGGATATTTGTTGACCTTCTTCTTAGAAAACTTTAGTGGTTAACAGGCTCTGGAGACACACTTCCATGATTAGAAGTCACCTGGCCTCAGAAAATATTTTAATAATGTTTAAGTCATGCTTTTCTTATCCATGAATTAAGCAAGTATAAAAGTGTGATGAGGAGACAATGCATTTGAAGGCATTTTGACCTGCCAGCTACCAAATCCTATATGCACGATCCTGTTTAATGTTTGTAACAATTCTGTAAGAAATCCATTATACAGAGGACGAAAGTGAGGCTTAGAGAGGTTGAATAACTTACCCAAGGTCACATGAACAGAAAATGGGAAAAGAGTTAAAATCCTTTAAAGTCTGACCTCAGACCCTGTACCCTTAACCACTTCACTTTACTACTTCCATATAGAAAAATGTATAGCTGACCTGGGGATGAACATGACTGGGAGTTGAGGTTTATTGGTGGGAGTGAATGGTGAGGTTGGAAGAATAGGTCAAGATAAGATTTGTAAAGATACAGGAAGGTGATGCTAAGGAGTTTGAGCTACAGTTCTATTGGTAGTAGGGACAATCAAAGGATTTTGGATCAAGAAGAAGAAGCCAAGATCTTGGATTGCCTGTTTTAAAAGATTATCTTTTTAAAAAAGCTTTTTTTCCTGTGTCACCACTTTTCTTCCCAACCATTTCAAATGAAGGCATCTTACTTTTACCTCAGGGCCAAGATGGGGCTTATAAGGGTAGGAATTCTGGTAGATGAAGCGCAGGTTTAGGGATCAAATTTGATGCAATTAATTCCTGATCCTGCAAAGAGTAGTCCTTGCATCAGTATAGTGCCCAGCTGGGTGAACTCTGTGCGGTTCCCATGTCCTCGAAAACAAGGGCACTGCTGCTACCGAGCCACAGGGAATATTCAGAGCTTCATTGCAGCCTTCATTAATTTCCACATAAGGGTACGATATCTACTTCCCCTAAATCCTCTCAACCTCTTCTACATATGCATTGCTTCTGGTCTACTTCTGGTGAAAGACAGTGCATCACCTGCATCAGTGAAGCACAGGTTAGGATCTGGAAGACACTTAAGATAACTTGGCTCCTCCCCATCCCACAACCAAGACAGATGTCATTAATGATGCTGAGACATGAGGCTGTCAAGGAATCCTGTTCTGCGTAGTTTCTTGAACGGCTAGTACCAAATGATTGACATTTGTGTCTGGGAGGACACCTGTTTGCCAACCCTGGGTTAAATTTCCACATTCCTTTTATTCACCTAAATACATGGCCTGTGCATTTCAAGGGATCCCTCGCTGCCAAGATTTGCTAATCGTGCACAACTTACAAAAGATAACTGGCCTCTTTCTAGTATTTTGTTCAGGGCTCAAATGTTTAATAGCTCTGCTTTCTTGAGTACCTGCTACATGTCAAGCTCAAAACATGGGAGAATTCATTATTCAAAGAGCAGTAGTACTGAAAAAAAAAAAGGTACTTAAAATAAAACCAAACTTTTATAGTAAACACTAGGGGGAAGATATGATTGGGCTATGATTTGATTTGATCATGATATGATTGGGATTTTATCTCGAGAAATTAATCAAAAAGTATGAAAATAAATTTTATTTTTTCTTGTATTCAACAAAATTGTATTTTGATTTTAATCATGCCCATGTTTTTAGAATGGAGAATAAGCAATTAATAAATATTTTTCCCTAAGTTTTCCAGTCAAGTCATGTGATAGAGAGGTACATTCTTTGCTTAAAGTTTGAATTTGACAGTAAAGTCTGAAAATGAGTCATTTTTTAAAAAGCTTCCTGAGGTTTTTATCCACTGTCCCAATAGCCTCTCTTGACACTTGGATAAGTAAATTATTCCTTCTGAAGCAGCTGTCATCTCATCTTCTTTGTCCATTTTTATTTCCTTTTCTTAAATGTCTAACTGGTCTAACTCTGTCATGTTCTCAGTTGGCCAGTGTTTTGGCACTTGACTCAAGCTGTTCTCTAACATTACTTGTTCAGCTTCACTGATTGTTTCATCTTTTGCAAGATTCACAGTAGAGTCATTCATTCTTCCCCCAAAAAACTATTTTTGAGCATCTACCATGTGTTCTTTCAGAAGCTGAGATATAGCTGTGAATAAAACAGTCCAAAAATCCTTGCTTACATTCCTGTTTGGGGAGAGAGAGCATAAACAAAGTGATACGGAGAAAAATTAAGGTGGGAAATGGGATAGGAAGTATGGAATCTGTGCTGCCAGTGGGAGGGGCTTGCAGTTTTAAAAACAATGATCCAGGTAGGTTTTACCATGTAACAAATTATCTCAAGATCTAGTGGCTTACAACAACAAGTATATACAATATCCCAGTTTCTGTGTGTCAGGAATCTGGGAGCAGCATAGCTGGGTGTTTCAGGCTTGAGGTCTCTCCTACAGTGGCTGTGAAGACTTCAGTTAGGGCTGTGATCCTATCCGAAAGCTTGACTGGGGCTAGCAGATCCACTTACCAGATGCCTCACATAGATGCTATTGGCGGTAGGCTTCGGTTCTTCACTGCTTTTTGTAAGACGCCTCTTAATGAGGCTGCTTGAGTATCCTCACAACATGGCAGCTGACTTCTCTCCCAAAGCCAGAGATTCAAGGAAGAGCAAGGTGGAGCCCTAATGCCTCTGACCTGGCCTTGGAAGTCACAGTATCCTAGTGATTACACTGTCAGTGCTACTCAGTGTGGGAGGGAACAGCACAAGGTGTGACTATCAAAAGGCAAGGATCGTTGGGGCCATATTGGAGGCTGGCTACCCCAGTGGGCCTCACCAAGGAAGTGATACTTGAGCATCGTACTGGCTATGGATTTCTACATTTCAACATCTGTCTAAACAGAGAAAACTAACAAAGATTCAGTAGGTTCAACTAATTCTCATATGAAGTAGAAAGGGTTATTTGTGTGGGAACCAATTTTGTAAGTTCATTTTATTAATACGTATTTTTAAATCATAAAACATTTTTTCTTTTTTTAAATTGGGGTAATGTTGGTTTATAACATTATGTAAGTTTCACATGTACAGCATTATATTTCCGCTTCTGTATATACTACAGCTTGCTCACCACGAAAAATTTAGTCTCCATCCATCACCATCCAGTTGATCTCCTTTACCCTTTTTGCCCCCCGCCCCACCCCTTCTCCTCTGGTAACCACAGCTCATTGCTTCCATCTGTAATCCTGTGTTTGCGGGGCTTGTATCACAAACCCCAGGCTAATTAGCATGCTTGTATTATATTTCTAATTTGCAAGGGCACCATGAAGGGGAGGTGTTTTATCTCCACTTAAGAGATAAAGAGATCAAGACCGAGAGGAGGAAAGTGATGTCCCAAGGCCACATAGCTGGCAAGTGGCAAAGTTCGGATTTGAGCCTGTGCGTGTCTGGCTGAAAAGTCTACATTCTTCACAGTCTGGCTCTCTGCCTGTCAAAGTATTATTTCAAATGGCAGCAAATCAATGAATTCTCTTTTCTCATCTTTAGCTTTATCAAGCAGTAAAGGTGAATTCTTGCTAAATGGAGACTTTGTTGTCACAATGTCCAAAAGGGAAATCCGGGTTGGGAATGCCATGATAGAGTACAGCGGGTCCGACAATGTAGTGGAAAGAATCAACTCCACAGATCGCATTGAACAAGAACTTTTGCTTCAGGTAAAAACTTGGCAATGAGCCCATGCCCATTTTCTAACTCCAAGAATCACCGGGCCCATACACATCCTCTCCATTTTGTCTGCACATCCCAGGTGTTGTCCGTGGGAAAGTTATACAACCCTGATGTGCGCTATTCTTTCAATATTCCAATTGAAGACAAACCCCAGCAGTTTTACTGGAACAGTCATGGACCCTGGCAAGCATGCAGCAAACCCTGCCAAGGTATGTACTTTCAGGTTGAGTTTGGGGGATTCAAGGTGTTTTTTATTTTTTTGGAAGCAGCCAAATACATGCAATCTATAAACCTTTCGATCTGCATGCATTTTCTAATCTTTCTCTGCATCTATCTGGTCACTTTGGGCTGGCAAGTTGAGCTGTTTAAGGGATTCAGGATATGCTAGGTTTCCTCATTATGTGCGAAGCCAAGCAAAATCAGCTCTGCCAAACTGATTTTCCAGAGACATGGATTTAGTAGTCGTATTATGTGATTTATCTTGTTTCCTTTTGTCTACAGTATGAGTTGTGAAACTACAGCCCGTGGGCCGAATCCAGCCCACTTCCTGCTTTTATAAATAAAGTTTTATTGAAACATGGCCACACCAATGTTTTACATTTGTAAGCGGCTGCTTTTGCCCTATAACAAGAGTTTAGTAGTTGCGACAGAGGTCATGTGGCCCACAAAACCAAAAATACTGACTGTCTAACCCTTTACAGAAAATGTTTGCCAGTCCCTGGTCTAAATAGTTTATGGAATAGGCTACTTTGTCTGAATGATTTTTTTCCTCCTTGCTTAGGGGAGCGGAAAAGAAAACCTGTTTGTACCAGGGAATCTGATCAGCTTACAGTTTCTGATCAAAGATGTGATCGGCTGCCCCAGCCAGCACCCATTACTGAACCCTGCGGCACAGACTGCGACCTGAGGTGAGGCCAGTGTTTCCTCATGGTCTTTAGTACTGAGTTGTGGGGGTTTTGTAGGAGGTCCCTGCATGTGAGAAGCAAGTGTGGTTGTTAGTCTTTAGACCCCCTTCCTTGCGTTTCAGTGAAATAAGCTTTAGCCAATTTTCCATCCCTCTGAAACTGATTATCTAAGACATATACCTGCAGATTTCTTGTTCTTCTCCTGAGAATTAGCAACAACTACTAGAGTATGGCACTTGCCAAAAAAAGTTCTCATTTGACCCTCACAACTCACTGCATAGGTATTATTATGAGGGAGTTACGTCAAACGCAAAAGTTTGTTTTGAAAGGCAACAGAAAAGAGGTAACCTCATCCATCAAGGTGCCCGTAATGCTCTGTATCCACGCAGAGTGTTTATCACCCAGTATGAGAACTTTTACATACGTGAAAGTTGCAGTGCACTAATGTAGAGTTATGGAGGGAACTAGAAGAAAATTTATATAGAGATATCTAGATATGCAAACAGTTCTATATTTAAGAAAAGTATGAAATCTGAGGCAAGAAATGGTGAGTGAGTAGAGAATTATAAAGCTTTTCCACTTCTCTTTCTTGGTGAAAAGGAGTAACTCTGAGGAGTTTTCTGCTCCATGTCTGTTGCCTACCCTACTTGGATTCCCTTAGATTTCACTTCCCCACTGACTGAATCCAACTGGGGCTGGTAGAGTCTCAAAGGATCAATGCAGATATTGTGGAACACCTGCCTGCAACACTGAGCATGCTCTTATAATCCCAAGAAAGGCAGGTTTGTACAAAGAACCGCAAGTCATAGAACATGACCATAAAAGAAAATGATTTTTGAAGAACCCTGTTTAAAGTTTATGCAAGGAGCACCAAGTTGAGGTGGAGATCATATTTGAACTGTTTCTTCGAGAAACTAATATTTTTCACTTCAATAAGATTCTAAAATAAGCCACCATTTAGTTGGTGATGATGCTGGCGAATTGGATGTTCTCCAGAGTTTCTCCTGCATTGGAAGCTTTCTGACGGAGAACAAAAATTAAGCAAATTGTACAAAGCGAATGCATTGAAAGGTAGCCTTGGATCCATGATACTTTTATGTAGAATTATGAAGAAGATCTCAACTGGATTTCTTTTCACTTTGTATTAATGGTTTACGTGGAGTTACATGATACTCAGAACTTGGTTAGAGAATAAAATACCAAGGGTAATAATAATAATAATAGCAGCAGCTACTTTTTATGAGTACCTGTCATGTGTGTTAAATGCTACACATTCCTTGTCTCATTTAATCCTCCTAGTAGCCCTATGAAATGGATCCTACTTGCCCCCATTTCACAGATAAGGAAGCTGAGCCTCTGTGAGGTTAAGTGTTCTGCCTAGAGTCACTTAGCTAATAAGTGTTGAGCTTGTATTTGCACTTTCTGATTCTGATTTTTATTAAAACTCATTTCACAATAACTAGGTAAATAAAGTCAGATCTTAAAGTCTTTGCATTTCATATAGTAGGTATATCAAAGGTACTATTCTAAATTCCCCATTTGGAGAAAGCCACCTGTTTTTTTTTTATACTTAACGTAAAAAAAGAAAAAAAAAAACAAAAAACACCTTAAACTCTGCTGATACCAAAGGAGGACAGTAGCTCAGGGAACAGGCTTGGGTGATGATAGCACCTCTGGCTGATTAAAGAAAAGAAAGTGAAGGAATTTTAGCCATGCCTTTTGGTAGACGTGTCTATGGTAGAGTGACAGACCTTGTGGGGGAGAATTTAGAAATGAAAAGAAAAAAAGGGAAAGTTTAGGATTAGTTTTTAAAGCCTCATAACTAGACAGGTGCATGCTCATGTCTGAAATTAAGTAGAAGATCTTATTGATTGATTGATTGCACTGCACAGCTTGTGGGATCTTAGTTCCCCAACCAGGGATTGAACCCTGGCCCTCGGCAGTGTGAGTGCAGAGTCCTAACCCCTGGACCCCCAGGGAAGTCCCTAGAAGATTGTGTTTATATGTCAGCATTCAAGTTCATATTTTACTGGCATTTACAGATTGTTGGAAGAATAAAGTTGTTTACTGAAAAACAGGCAAATGCAGAAACTGAGCCCAAAGAAGGCATTACTGTCTGTCTTCTCTCTGTCAGCTTGACAGTGGCTGTTTTTATGATTTATACTAATAATTGCCAAGTATCTTTGTGCAAAACTGAAAGACTGGAGAGAAGATTAGTACTGGTTGCTCAAACTCGAAAACAGTTTTTCCCAAAACATTTTTATGGCTTGCTAGTTCAGCAGGCTGACCCACGGCAAACCAGTATGTGTGAGAAGTATTACTGACTGTCTTCTCCACTATGTGAAGATTTGTAGTTCAGATTAACATTCTGAAGGCCCTGAGAAGTTCTGCAATAGAGGAACTTGCTTAAAGCAGTAGTTCCCCAAATTATTTAATGCCACAATGCCCCACACACCCACGGAGACATACATTTTTTTTCTGTTTCCACTGATTAACAAACACTTTGCTTTTCTGCAATATAGTAACACATTACAATTGCCACCTGACATGAATGAATGAATTCAGAACACTGAAGGTGAGATGACTTTCCAGTGTGATAATAAGTGAAGTAAGTGATAGCATTTTGAGAACTTTCCTAAAGCAGTGCTGTAACCTTTCCACAGACTCCGCCACGTTCTCTGCCTGGGTTCTGGGGATTGTATGAATATCAAGGAAACTCTGGTACACTTTTCCAGCCCAAGCTGCTGGTGTACTTTCTTGTAGGGGGCAGGATTCCTGGCTCCCTTATCCAGGATGGAAAATAACCCTTCCACGAGGAAATGATGAAGGCAATGAGAAGGTAGCTGAGAATCAAAGGGCAGATGAAAGTTCCAGATGCCTCTGTTGAATTGGTCCACATTTTTTGCCTCACTTCCTTAGGGAAGTGAGAGTTTGCCCAGATTAAACTTTGACAGGATGAGATAAAGCACTGTTTTACAATCCCCATGTAACATGTTCCGGTTAGAAATAAATCCTCCAAATACTATGTCACTCTCATGGAAAATCTCAGTAGCCCACTTTACATGCCAAATGTAGGAGTGGGTCAACTCTGACCTACTTTTGAGCATTTGTGAGCAATTCCAAGATAAGCGTGTGTCCAGTGCTCCTCTTGTCTTCCTGAGGGTAGAAGGGAGAACTCTTAGGGCATTGGTATTTGGCAAACCACGGAGTTTATGAGCGGGAGAGAATTAACGGTCAAGAGCAAATTCAAATGAAGATTATAAAGAAATCATCCTTTTGGGATTGCTAAGTTTGATCAACGAAACACGTTTCAAGCTCATTTTTTAGACTGTTCTATTCATTTTAAGCATTTTTTTTTTCTTTTTTAACCTCTGGCTCCGTTGCTGGAGCATTAAAAGAACCACTTGATTTATCAGTACATACTGAGCACCTACTGTGTGCCAAAAAAGTCTTATAGGTACTAGGGATATAAAGTTGACAAAAATTTGTAGATTCAAATCTACTTTTAAAAGTGAATAATCGTGGGACCGGAAGGGATGAATAGGTGGAGCACAGAGGATTTTTACGTCTGTGTGATACTGTAATGGTGGATATGTATTCACTAAGCATATGTCTAAACCCATAGAATATATAACATCAAGAGTGAACCCTAATGTAAACTATAGACTTTAGTTGGTAATGATGTGGCAACATAGGTCCATCAGTTGTAACAGATGTCCCACTCTGGTGGGGAGTGCTGATGATGGGGAGGCTCTGCGTATGTGGGGACAGGAGTATGTGGGAAATCCCTGTACCTTCCTCTCAGTTTTGTCGTGGACCTAAAACTGCTCTAAAAAAAATTAGTCTTTAAAAAAAAAAATTGTGGGACTTCCCTGGTGGTCCAGTGGTTAAGAATCCACCTTCCAAAGCAGGGGACTTGGGTTCGATCCCTGGTCGGAGAACTAAGATCCCACATGCCGCTGGGCAACTAAGCCCACGTGCCGCAACTACTGAGCCCGCCCACTCTGAAGCCCATGTGCCACAACGAAAGATCCCATGTGCCACAACAAAGATCCCGTGTGCCGCAACTAAGACGCTAAACAGCCAAAAAAAAAAATTGTAATTGAGTTATATAGACTATGGTCCATGGCTTCAAGCAACTTATAGTCTTTATTCACAGATAATAATGTACACAGTCTAGCATACTTGAAATTCACAATTATAGTCCAAATTATCCATTCCTTTATTAATTCCCAGGATGTTCACTGAGCATTTTCCAGCACAGGCCCACATAAAGGAGGTTTCAGTGTTTCCAACAGTGGTTCCCTGTTAAAGCAGCCTCCTTGACAAATGAAAGGCTGGGTTGCATGAACCTTTTAAATATAAAATTGCTTTTTTTGCTCTGCTGAATTCCAATGGTTTTTTTTTTCTTTTTGGTTGCTTGAATTTCAGATTGACTGTATCGGGAGAGAATCTTCACAAACATAGCACCACTGACTGTCACTCTGTGACTTAACGTGTACATTGGCAGCCATGAAAAATACATGGAAATGCTGGTTTTAAATTGGATTTCAGTAACTGACTGTGGCTTTGGGTTTCATGGTATTTGAGTTAAGGAAGAAAACAGAGCTCAACTCTTCCACCAGTCGAGTCTCGATAAGACATATATATTTAATAGAAATGTTGGTTTCTCCCCGTTGTTTATGCATAGGTGGCACGTGGCCAGCAGGAGTGAATGTAGTGCCCAGTGTGGCTTGGGTTACCGCACATTAGACATCTACTGTGCCAAATACAGCAGGCTAGATGGGAAGACCGAGAAGGTTGATGACAGTTTTTGCAGCAGTCACCCCAAACCAAGCAACCGGGAAAAATGCTCAGGAGAATGTAACACGGGTGGCTGGCGCTATTCTGCTTGGACTGAAGTAAGTTGGTTCTCACTCAGAGAGTCTTCTTCTTGGAGTAAGTCTGATTAGCTGATGATGGCTCCTTGCAGAGCTGCATTGAGAAATCCCATTTAGAGTACCATGATTGATTTATAATGGCTGCCCCCATTAAAACTGCAGAAGAGTACCATGATTGATTTGTAATGTCTGACATGGGCATGGCATGTGGAAAATTGGGAGTGGTGGAACAACTCAACAGAACACTTTTTTCATATCCCACAAGCTATGTCCAATTTTGTTTTCCTTTGCCAGTTTGCTAATATTGACTTTGGTATAAACCTGGTAAATAAATTGATAACATGAACAGATACCCCTAAAATAACAACTAGAATTGACCAGGCTTTGTTGGTTGGTTGTTTCTTAAGGACTGGAAGAGACAAGCCAGCCTAGCCAGTATCTTGAGCATGCTTGATGAGAAACTCAGCAATAATTTTATTTCATTTTTTTTGTCCTTTCAGTGTTCTAAAAGCTGTGATGGTGGAACCCAGAGGAGAAGGGCTATTTGTGTTAACACCCGTAATGATGTACTTGATGATAGCAAATGCACGCATCAAGAGAAAGTCACCATTCAGAAGTGCAACGAGTTCCCTTGTCCACAGTGGAAATCAGGAGACTGGTCAGAGGTGAGATGGGAAGGCTGTTATTTCCCCCAGCTCATCTCCGATACTCAATTCTGAGTCTCCCCCAGGTCAGTTCAAGGCTAGACCAGCTGCACCTTTCTCCCACCTCCTCTTGAGGAAACAACTCCAGTCTTCCACCTGCCCCATGACTGTCTCACTGGACATGACTGGTCCACTGGTGACCTCAGAGTCACAGTGGGTTTATCTGGATCACCCGCCATAGTAGCTTCTGTTGGTGATTTTTGAAGCTCCAGCTTCTCACCTTCCCTCCTCTTTGAGCCCTGGCGAAGTTGCTATAAAGGAAATCAGGGCTTTCTTTGTTAATTATAAAGCTGCATTGGCTTCGATCTGAAGTCAAAAATAAGATTCCCTGATTTCTTATCTTTGAAATAAGAGAATTAGACCCCAGTGAGTGACCTATTTGATTACCCATCTAGTTGCTAGTGGAAAACTTGGGAAAAAGAGAAAGGAGCAGGCTGAGTATTCCAGATTTATGCTTTGCTTGTCCCTTACCCGATGAAGCATAAGGCTAACCCTCCATTGTGTAGCATAGGTGGCCTGAGGACAGCAACTTGCTTTTATAGACAGTGTCAATGCTTCCTGGTGAGATTCTCACTGAGCAAGTGCCCCCCTCCACCTTTCTTCAGGGGAGCAAGTGGCAGGGGAACAGAAATTGCCTTATTTATGGGCCAAGTCAGGAATGTGGGGAAAGAGGTATTTCCCTGCTACAGCTTCTGCATCCATTCCCTTATCTCATCCGTGTAAGTGCAATATTAACTGTTTACTTTCAACATTAAATAAAATCTGAATCGTAAAAGAATACTATTAACGCCTCTGAAATGGCAGACAAGTAACAGTGCATGTGATTAACAGTGTCTGACTCCTGGACAAATTAACAACAAACCTAGTTCTTATGTTCTCTGTTAACTAAGTGGCCTTAGCTTCAATTCTAGTATTTAGTTAAAAAAAAAAAAAAGCTGAAAGAAGGTATTGGGTTTAAATTCTACTTAGATAGCTAATACTAGCTAAAGTATCATCTCAAATTAAGTAACAAACCTTTGCAAAAATACTTAATGAAATGGAAGTTGGAGATATCAAAGTATATATTCAGTATGATCCAACATTCCATAGCTAAAAAGACTGGGAAGAAAACAGCAAAATTTTAATAATAATTATCCCTAGGATAGGTAGTGAGATTTGGGGATTGTTATAGTTTTCTCTTTTGTGTCTTTCTGTATTTCTCAAGTTTTCTACAATGAAAGTAGATAATGATGATTATATTTATTTATTTATTTATTTAGATTATATTTAAGACTCACTGAATGAGCATGTGCTAAGTACTTCACTTGGATTTTTGTTATTTAGTTTTCACAATTCCTGGCAGTAGGCATTATTGTATTCCCCATTGTACAGATGAGAAAATTGAAGTACAGGGAGATCACTTAGTATCCACAGCTGATTAAAAACCAGTATTAGGATTAAAAACTAGGTTAGTGTGACTCGTAAATTCCCCACCTTTAACTCTTACGCTACCAAACCATGAATGCTGTTTTTCAGGATTTCAGAGCATGATGCTGTGTTAAGTTTATTCTGTGCTTGAAACTGGCCCAGAGCCTGGGTAAATACAGAATGAATGAACGAATGAGTGAATGCGTGAAAAGCATGAACCTTGATGTATTTACAAATTGCAACGACTGAGAGGAATTGCTGTGGGAAAAGAGCACACCTGGTCCTGTTAATCAATGACTAATCCCCAGGAACCACAGTACATTGTTCAGAAATGACCCTGACTGGCTGTACCTTTTATTACAGTGCTTGGTCACCTGCGGAAAAGGGCATAAGCACCGCCAGGTCTGGTGTCAGTTCGGCGAAGATCGATTAAACGATAGAATCTGTGACCCTGAGACCAAGCCAGCCTCCATGCAGACCTGTCAGCAGCCAGAATGTGCGTCCTGGCAGGCGGGTCCCTGGGGACAGGTATTTTGAATGATAAAGTTCTTAACTACATTCTTTCCTTCTTATCTGGAGCGGGCCTGCAGAGGGACATTCCAGCGGCCGGGATTTAACCACTATGGCATGTGGCACGCACTGCACCTCCGTGGCGCCAAGTGATGGAAACTCTGCAACCATTTTGCCCCACTTCTGAGGGTTGCCGCTTGGCCTCCTGGAGCTGATTATTCCTTTTCCAGACCCACGTGCGTGTCTTCGCCCTTGGGTTAAAACTGTAGCTTGAGCACACACGAATTTGAACAAATTCACAACAGATCTCGTGCCTGGCTGATGTTATCTACTAGCGTGCAGCTGTGGGTCTGTTACAGAATGTGATCCAGCGCCAGTGTCTTTGGCAGGAGGGTCTGGACTGGGATTTGGAAGGGATGTTTTGGCTCCCAGTGTCATGATTCCTACTTTCACCTCTCATAAATTATTCAGACTTTTCAAACAGAATTAATTAGATCAAAGGTTACAGGAATCATCTCTCTTTGAAAGAATCTTTTCCAAGCCCCCAGTGTAGGTTTCACAGTCATTTGAACTGTTCTTAAAGGAGAGAGTGAAAGTCTCCCTTGGGCTTGCATTTAAGAAGCCACTACTCTTGGAATTAAGTCTTTCCTAATATAGAAGCAAAAGCGTTCTGGGTACTATTTAAGTAGCACTCCACGTTCCCAAGAGAAGCAAAGCAGCTGCTTGCTGTCACTTGTGTAATCTCTTTAAGAATGACTCTCCCTCCACCCTATCCAGCCACAGCCTCTTCCCTAGCTTACGTCTTCATTTCCAACATGGGTGCAGTAAATGAGAGCAGCTTTATTACTACACCCTTACAATTTCTACCGTTCACATTGGCACTCTTCCTCTCCATTACACAGCATCCTTGGTCAGAATGGTTGATCATGTTTGATCACGCTTATTAAACAGGGGGAGTCCACTCATGCCCCAGATCTTGCCTCCTTTTTGTCTATATCTGCTACCTCTTGTAAATAATAACCGGAGGAGAGCACAGCTCAGGGCCACTGTTAAGATCTGAATATGACATCTTTTGGAACTAAAAGGCTTATTTTTTTATGTGTGTTTATACCAGGTCAGTCCTAGCCAGAAATTTGTCCTTCCTTTGACTGAACATGCAATTCAGAGCAACAGACTGTTTCTTAAAATATTGAAGAATAACACATGTTCATAAGAGAAGTTTTGCAAAAAGTAATTTAGCAAAAAGAAGAAAACCACACTCCTAGCTCTACACTGCAGAGTTAATACATTTATAATTGTCTCCTTATGTTTTAAAAACTAAAAATAGGATTATATTTAATCAATTTTTTGTTAATTGAAGTAAAACTCACGAAACAAAATTAACCAAAGTGAACAAATCAGTGGCATTTAGTACATTCAGAATGTTGTACAACCACCACCTCTATCTAGTTCCAAAACATTTTTGTCACCCCAAAATACTCATTAAGCAGTTACTCCCCATTTCCCCTTCACCCCTGCAGCCAACAATCTGCTTTCTACCTCCATGGATTTACTTATTCTAAGTATTTCGTACAAATGGAATCATACAATGTGTGACTGTTTGTGTCTCCAGCTTCTTTCACATAGCATGATGTTTTTAAGGTTCATCCATGTTGTAGCACACATATGTACCTCATTCCTTTTTATGGCTGCATAATATTCCATGTATGGATATACCGTAATTTATCCATTTATCCCTCTACAGACATTTGGGTTGTTTGCACCTTTTGGCTATTGTGAATAGTACTTAATTCTTCTATAAATGTTTGGTAGAATTCACCAGTGAAGCCATCTGGTCCTGGACTTTTCTTTATTAAGAGGTCTTTGATTACTGAGTCAATCTTTTTACTTCTTATAGGTCTGTTCAAATTTTCTGTTTCTTTTTAAGTCAGGTTTTGTGATTTTTGTGTTTCTGGGCAATTAGTGTGTGTTTGGAAATTTGTGTGTTTCATCTAGATTGTCTAACATGTTGGCATATAATTGTTCACCGTACTTTCATTATCCTTTTTTATTGCTGTAGAGTCAGCAGCAGTGCTCTTGCTTTCATTTCTGATTTTAGTTGTTTGCGTCTTCTCTCATTTTAGTCAGTCTAGGTAAAGATTTATAAATTTTGTTGATCTTTTTAAAGAGCCAACTTCTGGTTTTGTTGATTCTGTTGTTTTTCTATTCTAGTCTTTTTTTTTTTTCCTTCTGCTAGTTTTGAGTTTAGTTCTTTTTCTAGTTCCTTAAGGTGTAAAGTTAGGTTATTGATTTGAGATCTTGTTTTTTTAATAATATACGTGTTTACAGACAAATTTCCCTCTGAGCACTGCTTTTGCTGCATCTTTATATTTATTAAAACATAAATTTTATGTTTTATTTTTTATTACATTCATCTGAAAGTACTTTCTAATTTCCTCTGTGATTTCCTCTTTGATCCACTGGTTATTTAAGACTCTGTTGTTTTATTTGCACATATGTGTGAATCTTTCAGTTTTCCTCCTGTTATTTCTTTCTAACTTCACTCCACTGTGGCCAGAGATGATACTTTGTGGGATTTCAGGGTTTTAAAATTTATTGAGACTTGTTTTGTGGCCTAATATATGGTCTGTACTGGAGAATGTTCCATGTGCATTTGAGAGGAACGTGTAATATGGCAGGGGGGCAATAAGCAAAAATGTCTCAACACTTTCCTACTGAAATTTGGCAATAAGCACTCACCTAGTTGCTTTAAGTGTTTGATTAGCTTCCAGAGTTAAAAAAAAAAAAAAAAGATTCTGCCATTTTTTGCCAGCTTAATAGTTGCTGCAGTGGAGGGATCAACTCTTGGAGCTTCCTGAACTGCCATTTCCATGACGTCACTCCCTCTACTTATTGTTTTTTAGATGCTTTTTAAATCTAACAATTAGGCTTAGTGGCTACATTTTCCTTATGATCTGTTTGCCATGATGCATTTAATTGACTTTTGGTTCTTGCCTAGTTAAGTGGTTTCTAATAGTTTGCCTTTTATAAATAATATTGCAAAGACCATTCTTATACAAAAATATTCATGCAAACTCTGATAATTGCTTTAGGAAAATTTTCCAGAAGTCAGATAAGAACTATATAAAGTACCTATTTTAGCCACAGCATTCTGCTAGGTATAGTGTGAAAGATGTAAAAATGATTGAAATGTACTCCCCTCCTTCCAGGGGTTCACAGTCAAGGAACTGAACTCCTACAAACATAATTCCAATGGGAGGCAGAAATAATTCCATGTAATATCTTGATAATCGATCAGTATAATTTGTACAGAGTAGGATTACCTGCTTTTACCTAATATCTTTGAGTGCCAGCCCTCTGGCCCACTATGATGGAAATATTTTTTCTCTTGTAGAATGTAATAGGTAAAGTTAGGGAAAGAGAACATTGGCTAGGTTGTATATACTTTCTGTTTTCTTTCTTTCCCCCAGTGCAGTGTCACTTGTGGACAGGGATACCAGCTAAGAGCAGTGAAATGCATCATTGGGACATACATGTCAGTGGTGGATGACAATGACTGCAATGCAGCAACTAGACCAACTGATACCCAGGTAAATTTCCTTTGTCCAAATCAGTTATTGGCTTTGGGCACTGATGCCAAAACTTCCCAGGAGCTCAGGCAAAACTGAAGTCCTTTCATAGTTAAGTATGTAGGTAGGGGAAACAGTAGACTAACTATATTGTTCTGGATTTACTTATTTTTTACATTCTGGATCTAATATTTTGATGTACCAGTTTTGTTCTTCTCTGCTTATTGGAATTGTATGTAGGCTTAATTCTGATTCTTATTGGGTGGCAAAGGTGACTCTTTGGGCTGGTTTTCTTGAACTCAGATTTTTTTAATGATTTCAATGTAGGGTTTGGCAAATAGTATCATATGTTCAGGCTGCATGTGCTGGAGCTGGCTTGTTCCAGCTCACAAGCGATGGTTGGTAAATTTTCAGAAATTTTGCAAGCTGGTTGTTAAATACAGCCATTATTAAAAATTGAAAATAAAAACCTATAAATAAATAGATGATATTAAAAATTAAGTTGAGAAATACTTTTCCCTTTCTAATTATTTTCCTGTAGTTTACTCTGATTTACATTACATTTGTACGTATTTGCATGGTGGAAATACTGTATAGTGGTGAGCTACTGCACATCCCTTTTTAACTCTGTGTTCATTGATACCAAGTTGGTAGCTTGAAATTGACCATGGTGAGAGTACTTACACCACAGAAATCAGTAGATGCTGTAATTCAGAGTTTAATTGATTGTTGTATTGATTGTTTAGACTCAAAAAAGTGAGGGAACAAATGTTAATAATGCAGACTAAACTTTTAAAAGTCTTGTGTCTGCAGCTGTTATGTTGTAAATAGCATAAAAAAATAAGGAAATATTTTTCTGGTATTTGAAAATTATTTTCTGGTTCAGCAAAGAAATTGTTCATGTCATTGGGTGAATGAGTGAATTTCTGACATGCATCTTCATTGTTTCTCTTTCACGATACTCTTAAATGTAAACAAAATATCAACTGACATTCATGTCAGAACTACACTTGTCCAGCAACGACAACCATCGTTCAGCCACAGATTCAAGAGTTCAGCAAAAACAACAGAAGTATTCTGTGAGAATCAATTGGCTCTATGAAATTTAAAATAAAGAATTGTATATTTTATTGTTATTTGTAAATTTTATGCTACACGTTCTTTATATCAGAAAAACTTATAAACAAGCATATATATACATGCATAGGTGCATGTAATATGTGTGTATGTATATATGTATATACACATACATATCTATACACACACACAAGCACGCCTTGTTTCTCGAGAGAGCTAGTTGGTAATCATTCACCAGCACGCTATTCCATGTGGACCTTGATTTTGGCATCATTTGTGTAAGGAGAATATGTAAAGAGAAGACTTGGGTTTGCAGATCAGCTTTGCTAATTGCGGAAGATAGGATTTGAACCCAGACTACACCCAGAAGTTATGCTCTGAGGCCCCATCTGGCCACTGTACTGCCTCAGCTCTGAGTGCCCTCAGTCTGCTACTTGGCAACATGTGTTGTTGATGGATGCAGGGTCTCAAAAAAGGAAATGAATATGGCAGTGTTGTTCATGCTGTCATTGCTGATCAGTTAACCAAACACCGCTTGTGACTTGTGTCATCTTTATTTTTTTTATTGAAATGTTCCAACCCACTTCATGAAAAATGCCTGGGAATTAGCTGCGACATCTAAACACGCAGAAAGTAAGGTCTTAGCGACTCCCTTAGAGATTCACAACATACGTTTCCAAGTTATTCAGTAATATCCATGGACTGACTATAGGGCAGCTCCTGCAGCTGCAGCACATGAATAAATTTTTCACTGTGCGACAAGTTCCCTGTGCCATTCTTTGGACCCCAGGCAGAGGAATAGGCAAGGTCTGAACCAATCCTGTTCAGTTGGTAAGCTTCCTAAAGTCACTACAGCACTGAGCCTCCAGCACTTTGCACTGTGCCCAGGGCATCCTGGGCATTTAATGGGTATGTATTTAATCCAAGAACATTTGATAACCACTGAGGCTGGGAATGATTGTGAACAGGTGTGTACTTCCGATTTCCCATTTGGAAATCTGGGAATATTACCTACGCATGGATCACCTCAATCCATCATAGGAATTGCCTCTGAGTGATTGAGGGGTGTGATATAAATTCTAGGCTTTGTGATATTGAATACACCTCTTGTATCTAGAGTTGACCTTCTTTGGGGCCTCAGGAGCTATCTGCGGGTACACTCGGAAAGCAAGTTCATGGTTAGCAAAATCTGATTAGGAAGTGAACCGAAATGTAGGAACAGAAATTGGCCTGCCGAATGTTTCCAAAAATAAACAGTTAATTTTAAAAGGGTATGCTGCTCTTTCCTAAACTGTGTGTCATTTTACAATATCTTCTTCACACAAACAGGTAAATGAATGTGGTTTTGTATTAAGGCACCCACAAAGGGACTCAGATTATATCCCATTTCACAGTTGAATTTGTAGTTGGGGCTGAGAGATGTCACGTGACTTGCCCCAAATCACCCAGAAGTCTGAGATCTTAGAATTCTTAGTCCTTATATTTGTATACGCCATGACTGAAAGGTAACTTTGGCCTTTTCTTCCCGTCCGCGTCTAGGACTGTGAATTACCATCTTGTCACCCTCCCCCCGCTGCCCCGGAAGCAAGGAGAAGCACACACAGTGCTCCAAGGACCCAGTGGCGATTTGGGTCTTGGACGCCAGTAAGAACGGAAGAAGTAGAGAGGGTGGGAGGGAAGGCAGACGTTCTCTGACACGACTTGAGAAAGTAGGTTTCTATCCAGTGAGTGACTGTTTCAGATAACATCTCTGCATTGTTTTATTCCAACACCCAGTGCTCAGCCACTTGCGGAAAAGGTACCCGGATGAGATATGTCAGCTGTCGGGACGAGGATGGCTCTGTGGCTGACGAGAGTGCCTGTGCAACCCTCCCTAGGCCAGTGGCCAAGGAGGAATGTTCTGTGACCCCCTGTGGGCGGTGGAAGGCTCTGGACTGGAACCCTGTAAGCAAGTGAATTCTCTGGAATTGGGAGGGGACTGGGGGAGCTGCAAGGGGGATGACTAGTCGTGGGTCCCCAAGGTCAACGGGTCCTGTTTTAGAATTGGACTTGGTTGTGAGATATTCTTCTCCGCGTATGTGCAGCTGGTATGAATCTTAGCCAGATGTGCAAGAAATGCACATTTTTTAAAAATGTGTAAGTCAACTTACAACCCCTTAAGCCCACATCCTGTTGGGCTGGTTGGAAAATGCAGTCTTAACTGAGCCAAGTCCCATTAGAAAGTAGTAGGCTTGTGGAGTACCAGAAGTAGCAGGGAGAACTGGGGGGAATAAGGGCAGGGCCTCAACTTGCATCTGGGTGCCTCCTGCATCCCGTGGTCCCTTCAAGTCCTGTGCCTCTGGCTTCCCTGCCGAGAGTGAGAAGTAGGAACCCTCAGGCAATGCTGGGGACCCAGCCTCGTGTGCACACCAGGAACCACCTGTGGACTTTTATAAAAGTAGAAAAACCTTTGTGTTCAGGTAACTCCTGCTTTCTGTCTTGCCAAAGCTCCCGAGTCCAGGAAATACAGAGCTTAGGACAGGTGAAGAGAATGGAGATGAATATCTCAATAAATACCGTAATACATATATGAAATTTGAGAGCTGGATTCAGAGAGGGCTGTGTAAAAATCCAGACAGTGACATTAACTGGCTGCATGACCTTGAGCAGTCTGCTGTTAGTCCTTGAACCTCAGTTTCTTCTGCTCTTAAAAGAGGCCGAAAAGAATATCTACCTTATAAGGCTGTTGTAAGGATTATTTGAGATTCTGTCTGTTAAATACTTAGAACAAAGAAGGTGCTCAGTAAATGGTAGATAATCTCACTCTCACGCCCTGAGCTTCCAAACATACACACGTACATCTATCAGATCCATCTGTCTACTCACCAGGTATTTAGGAAGAGCAGTGACTGACAAATTAGAAAGTCCTTGCCTTTCTGAAGATCATTCCAACAGCGATTCCAGTCAATGAGCAAATAAAGATATAAATATATGATATAGCACCAGATACTGATACATACCAGAAAAAAGGTCAAACACAGTAATGGCAGAAGAGGTGATGTGCTTTTAGACAAGGTGGTCAGAAAAGGCCTCACATTGCACTGAGCAGGGCTTGCATGGAATGAAGCAGTGAACCACATGGATATCCGTGTTGTACAGCAGAAAGTAGAGCAGCTGCAAAGACCCTGAGACGGGGGTGTTCTTGGCCTGCTCAAAAAGCATCCATAAGGCCCGTGGGGCTGGAGTGCAGTGTGGAGAGTGATAAGAGATGTGTCAAAAAGGTAGCCGGTGGCCACATCATGAAGGGCCTACTAGGTCAAGGTAAGGACTGTGGACATTATTCACAGTGGATTGGGAAGTCACTAGGTGAATGACATGATCTGACTATTGTTTGCAAGGGTCATGGTTTATGATATGTGGATAACAGACGTGGGTTGGGAGGAAAGCGTCAAGATTACAAACAGGAGCCCAGCTGAAAGGCCACTGCAATAGTCCTGGCAAGGGAAGGCGGTGGCCTGGACTAGGGAGGTGATGGCGGAGATGGTGGGAAGCGGCTGATGGGGATGTATTTTGCATACTGGGCCAACAGGGCTTCTCCATGAAAGTGACCATGAGGTGGGAAAAAAAGAGACGGGGATATGCCAGGGTTTTGGGCCTGAGCGACTGGCTGAACCACCCTTTCTCTTTCTGAACGTCCAATGTAGTGCTCCGTGACGTGCGGGCAAGGGAGGACCACCCGGCAAGTGGTCTGTGTCAACTACAGTGACCACGTGATCGATCAAATCGAGTGTGACCCGGATTATATCCCGGAAACCGACCAGGACTGTTCCATGTCACCATGCCCTCAGCGGACCCCAGATGGTGGCCTCGCTCAGCACCCTTTCCAAAACGAGGATTATCGCCCCAGGAGCGTCAGCCCTAGCCGCACCCACGTGCTCGGAGGAAACCAGTGGAGGACCGGCCCCTGGGGAGCAGTGAGTATTCCCTGAAGCCTTTGCGAATTTGCTTTCTTCTCTTTCATTTGATGTAGTGCTTGGAGGGAAACAAACTAGAAGCACCTCTGGAGCATATTTATGTCAGAAGGGATTGACACTGTGCATTTTCATTTGTTGAGGTTAATTGCAGTCCCGGAAGGGGTGTCACTTGAGACAGTCTGCCCGCACCTCTAAGCTACCTTAACTGGGTGGAGGAGGGGGTGTCACTGCTGGATGATTTGATCAGGCCGCTTCCTGGAAGGTAATGTGAAGCTGTGATGATTGATCCCGGAGGTGGCAGGCAGCTCTTACCTGAAGGAAAATTAAAAGGGCAAAAGAACTTTTCTGAAAGGGAGTTTTTAATGAAAGTCATTTTCCTTCTTGCTATTTTCCAGATGAGTGTAGTCTTGAAGTGGCACAATTGCTATGCCATTTGTAGTAGTAGATCATTGTCTTGGATTAGGAGAGAAGGACTAGGCTGGGTAAAATCTGTGCTTAGAGGGAAAATACCATAACTGAATGGTTATCAGCACAGGCTTTAAGGAAAGATGCCTCTGTTTGATCCAAGGACTTGCACTTTCAAATTTTGGTGTCTTGGGCAGGTCCCCTCTCCTCTTTGAGCCTGTTTCCTCATCTGTAAAACAAAGTTAACAATAACTCCAACTTTCTTGGGTTGTCGTAAGAATTAAATACAACGATGCGAATAAAGTGTTTTACACTCTGCCCACCATCGTGAAAATTTAATAAATGTCGACGATTATTTTTATTGTTATCGTTATCTTTGTCCTTCAAATTAGGAAGACCTTCACAAATAATATTTAGCTAGCATTCAAAGGAAAAATATGCTCTTGAGAGTTTCAGAATTTTTATTGAATAATTTTCCAAAAAATAATTTTATTGTGGAATACTGGACATGTCTAAAGGAACTTCAGGAGGGGTAAGGTAGCAAGAGACCCTGGGGGAGGTATGGGGAGTTTGGTGTTTATTAATCACTCATGAAGTCTTCTTTTTAATTGTTTACTATTCATTTCCTTCTAGTACTGCTAATTGTGTTTAATTATTTCTGGACTAAAAAGCATTAGAAGGAACCTGTCAGTTTCCCACCATGGTTATGTTTCAATAAATTAGGTTTACTTTCCTGTGAATGCAGATAGCCACTGAGTGTTTTCACACACTGCACCTGTCGGTTGTAAGCAGACCATCTGCCTGGGACCTTCACCGCCTCATTCTCCTCCCTTACTTCCCACTTTGAGGCTTCCTTTGCCTGGGTTAGAAGAAATTTGGGTTCTGAGAAATTAAAGAGTGATCAAGAGAGGTCATCACTGAGTGTCCCATGATTTTTCCAGTGGAAAAAATTCACAACTCAAACATGTGTATTCTAATGATACCACTAGAACTTTAAAAAAAAAAAAAGGCACTGAAAGCTATTCTTATTTAGGACTACATTTGTGGATAATGCATTCCTTTAAGATTGAATGATTCTGCCCTTGGGCAGAGTTCCCAATTAGGGAGGATTAGGTAACCTTTTTGCAGCAATGGGCAATACCATTCTTCTCATTGTGCCTGTTTTTTGTTTGGGGATTTTTTTTTTTCTAAGTTAAGTGAGGCTGAAGGTGGACAATGTGATTTTTCAGCTCTAGGCTGACGTGCCTGACTTACTCCCAGGAGAGTGTGGCATGTGTATACATCTCTGCGTGGTTCGGATGCATGGTTCTTCCTGCCACAGCAGGAAAGGCAGCAAAGAATCAGGAGCACTAGAGAATGGGAATCTAACATTTTCAGTAGTTTCTGGAATCAGAACCTCATTTTACAGTATGTTTTTGCATAAACCTGAACCCTCTGTAAGTTTTTTGGTGTGTTACCAACTAGGGGTCTCTGGTTGCAAGCAAAAGAAAAGGAATTGATTCCTTCAAGGGAAAGCAAAACAAACAATACTGTTCATTTAGCCCCAGTAGAGACTGGGACCAGAACATCTTCAGGGATCTAGCTAGGGGTTGGCAAATTTTTTCTGCAAAGGGCCAGGTAATAAATATTTTCAGCAGTGTGGACCATGCAGTCTCTGTTGCAGCAAACCAGCTCTGCTGTCTTAGCACAAAAGCAGGCATAGACAATATGTAAACACATGGAAATGGCTGTGTTTCCATAACACTTGAGTTATAAAAACAGCTTGCAGGCCAGATTTGGCCCCCAGGCCAAATGCCAATCTCTGATCTCTAGATGTAACAGTATCTACAGTATAATTTCTCTAAGGAGTTTCTGTCTTAATGAACCCTTTTCAACTCTGAACCGCCCTTGAGTTGCTCTGCTCAGGATTCAAATTCCCAGGAAAGTCTGATTGGCTCAGCCCGTTCCTCTTACTCCTTGATCAGGGAAATGTAGAGCATCTTAAAACACAGTCCCACTAAGGTGACATCCATTGGGGGAGAAATGATTCCTTAAAGAAAAATTGGGCTGCCAGGTGTTAAGGGGAAGTATAGTAGGCAGATAAAAATACCAGATGTCCATCATCTCTTGCTTCCCTAGTGGCCGTTCTCTCTTGTTCAGTGTGGATGATAAGGTACAGGGTTTGTTCGGAGGAACGTTTACCTGGGAAAATATGTCATCTAAAGAGGACAGGAAAATTGTTAACAAAGTAAGTCCAGAGTGAAATTCTGCAACATGGGAATGGAACTAAGAATCCCTGTTAATCAAAAAATGGCAAAATTGGACCTGGAGAAAGATGATGTACAATACTTCACCTGTGTATGGGAGTATAAAGACCCAGGCCGATGCTGGGTTCAGAACTGTGCAAGCACAAGTTCTAGACTGTATGGCACAATTGCTTGGCCCCCAGCTGAGCGCTTTCTCTGTTTGGTCAGATTCTCAATAGGAAGCATCTGACTGGTCACTGGGCAGCCAGTAGATTAGTTGACCTTGGATTTGTTATCCTTCCTTGCTCCACTCAGCCATATTGAAGGGAGGGTAGCATGTGGTTTCTGGAACTATTGCTTCTAGAAACTCTAATTGGATCAGGCAGTAGATCCTGTGACCAGCACTATAGGATCTAATAGGGGTACAAGTATGACATTGATCCCCTCTGAAGGAGCTTACCATTTTATTGGGACAATAACATAGGTGACATAATAAACAAATAATACAAGATTTTATTATCAAAGGAAAAACTCAAGGGCCAAAATATATATAATCCAAATCTGTTTGCAATATGGAAGGTCCTTCCTAATGTTTTAAATTCTGGTCCCCAAACAAAGCCGATTAAAATAATAGGTCTCTGTGTTTCTCACATAATAAGCTGTTTAAAAGTAGAAAACAAATATTTTTAAGTTTCGAGTGAGTATATCAGAACCGTCAGAGAATAGAGGTAGGATTTTTGTAAATCAAAAATTACCTAAATATTTGCTCAGACAGAATTCATAAATCTATTTTCCTGCTCTACATTTAAAAATTAAACTCAATATTTTTGAAAATCATTCATAATTTGACCAGCATAGGCAGGGAAATTGAACTGAAGTCCAGTACAATAAGCAAAAGATAAACATTTTCACATCTTTATATGGAAGAAGCCAACCAGCAAGGAGCAGTATTTATGGGTATTTTGAAATAACACTGGTTTGAGCTGGGGTTTGATAGCACAAATCAGCCATTGGAACCTGGAACTCAAAACAATGTTGCAGATGCGGTCGGAGACTTGATAATTCGTGAGAATTGGGTTGCTTGGAGGACTAGATGGTTGTTTTACAAGCAAACAGATTGTACAAGTTAAGGGTCAGAGTGAAGGAGACCAGCAAACACATCGGGTTTCAAAAGATAAGGAAATTATGGAAAGAAAAAAACACTCGAGATGTAGATAAATAAGAGAGCTATGAGAAGCTTGTGTGGGAAATTAGCTGAAGGGTGAACATAATTCTATGACAACCATGAGAGGGAGTAAGCACTAGGCTCGTGCACCTGAAGAGAGGTCTGTCAATATGGAATTCAAGTTCACTGAGGAATAAAAATAAAGAAGGAAAACAAATCTTGCTACCATTAGCCACGGAAGTAGAGGCTTTTGCCAAGGGAGAGACAGGAACGTTACCTGCAAGGAAATTATATGTAAGTGACATTCCGTGATGCTTTCCTTGGGTAATTGAAGGAGTTAGTACAGAAGCTTAATTTCAACAACTGGCAATTCCTGAATCATGTGATTTGACCCCGGTGTTGAAAGGGAAGTTAAATGTTGTTTCTAAATAAGTGCTTGTAGTTTTGAAAAGAAGAGAATTTCCCAGTAGACTGTGGTGTCAGTCAGCGAGTCTGTACCTCTCAGAGATGCAAAGGATGGATAGGACAGCTCTGGAAATCCCAAGACATGATCACTCATTAGGCATTTATTAAACACTTACTGAGACCTAACCTGCGCAAGGGGGAAGCCGTGTTTCTGCCCTCCAGGTGCTGCTAAGACGTGAACTTTAAACAGCCCCACGGAAGGGAGGTTCTCAGGATTGCTTTCTGTCCATCGTGGACGACTTGAGAATGGTTTCTGCCACATTTGTCTCTGACCCTTCAACCAGCTGCTTTTTGTGTCCCTGAGATGGAGATCGAGGTAGGGATTAACCTGTTGACTGATGTCTGCTGTGTTCAGTGTTCCAGTACCTGTGCTGGTGGGTCCCAGCGGCGTGTTGTTGTGTGTCAGGATGAAAATGGATACACCGCCAACGACTGCGTGGAGAGAATCAAACCCGATGAGCAGAGATCCTGTGAATCTGGCCCTTGCCCTCAGTGGGCTTATGGCAGCTGGGGAGAGGTGAGAGCAAACTCCACTTATACATCCTTTGGGAAAAACCAAACACCAAACAGTGTTATTGTTCCTAGTTTATTTGAAGAAAAGAACTAGCTCTAGTTAAAGCTTCTTGATTTCAGGTTAACTAAGAGAACTGTCTTAATTCTGGACTATTTTAAAAGTGCATTTATTACCAAGTAGAGACAGCTTGACTACACAGGAGAGAAAAGTTAGGAAAGAATGCAGATAAATGCTAGTTTAAATTGTTAACCTCTGCTGATTAAAACATGGGTGCTTTTAAAGTGATTGAAAATGTGTGTTAAATCAGTCAATGGAAATTTTGCCATCTTCTTCGTAGTTTTGGGGTGTTTGTGATGCACCCTTGTTCCCATGGCATCGTGTCTCCTAATATTTCAAATCCCTGATGAACCAGAATGAATAGGAGCTGTTATTCCTATCAAAGGTGATGCATTTTAATTGTAGAAATGAATAATTAGCTGTATAGTCTCAAATAATAAAATTCTTCAGCTGTTACCTTTTAAGAATTGCCTGCTATGACCGATGAAAGGCAATAGAATATTTGGAGCAGGCAAAACTGGGTCCCATTCCCAGGCCTGGCTCTTACAAGCTTTGTGGCTTTAACAAATAATATAACTTTGCCAAATGTCTGTATTCTCGTCTATAAATGGGAATAATAATGGCACTCACTTCACAGTGTTCACATCTATTATATGAGATAGTGTGTCAAAAGCCTAGCCCATAGCCTTCAATCACAGTTAACTGCTTTTATAATAATGATAATCAGTATTATTACTACCAATAATACTGATTATCATTAGTATTACTATTATTATCGAATGGGGTTTTGAGCCACTGTCATGTGTAGGACTTAGATGCTTATTGTTTTGTATTTAATTAACAAAGAATATATCTCTCTACTCTTGAATCCACAGGGAGAACACATATTTAGAGTTTGTTGAGTTGTTCTGTCTTGACTGTAAAATTTATAAAATAACACACGAGGATTAACATCGTGGAGACCCCCACCCCCACCCCCGCCAAGAGGGGAACAAAGACACATGAGATGGACGGGCATGTTTGTCCACACCCCTGGCTAAACGAAATCACGTGTCCACATTTCATGCTTTCATCCACATAACCTAGTAGTCATAGGCACTCATAACGGAGAGTTTGTTAACTTTCGGTGATAATACGTCATTCTGGAGGGCTTTGCTGAAAGGCCGGAAGGGGAAGTCAGGTTTGGAGACGTGTGTATTGTGGGTTTCCCAAAACTCCTCGTAAAGTTGTGTCCCATGGGGCCTGTGCTTCAGCTTCTGTAATTGGATAGAAGCCAGGAGAGTACACGCATTTGCTGGGATGCTGGCTGTCAGCACGGACCAGATCATTCCAAATTCTGTGGGAGATCTGGCCTTGACACAGCAGGGGAACAGTCAGTGTTCCTGGATGTGAGCACAGCGGTACTGTCCAAGAAATACAACTTGTTCCTGCCTCAGAAGTGTGGGTCTAGCCAACAGTCAGAACCTTATCCAATGTTCCCACCACACTGTTTACTCATCCTAGGGGAAAGCCATCACTATCCTCAGATTCAGAGATAACATAAAATATTTGAACGTCAGAAAGGTCTATGGAGACTAGAGTCACAGAATAGACAAAGGTTGGTGACAACTTCTTAGAGGTTGCCAGAAAATAAAACCAGCTAAGTCATTATTTCCTTTATTTGGTACTGAGTGGTTTTTAGATTTTTATTTGTTTCTTTGATTTTTGGTTTTGAATACCTCAAAAAAAGGCTGTAGTCTTATCCTAGACACCTGCTGTTGAATTGACTTTGATCAAGTGAAACTCTCTTAAGCTCAGTTGCCCCATATATAAAATGCGGCAAATAATTACACTCTCCTCTTGATGAGATAATATATATAAAAGCACTTAGTACAGATGAAGAGCAAATGCTCAATAAACAATACCTACCATGAAAGTAGAGGGCTCCGGTCTGCTGTGTATATTACTTTTGGTAACTCAGCTCCGTTCTGCCTACAGACTTATCTTGCCTGATGCTGTAATAGAGTCTGGCTAAGACGTTTTTCTTACGGGAAAAGAAAATTTGCCACTGGCTGTTCAGGCAAAATAACTGCAGCCTTCCTTTTTCTTCTTCCAGTGTACTGAGCTGTGCGGTGGAGGCTTGCGGACAAGACTGGTGGTCTGTCAGCGGCCCAGCGGGGAACGGTTTCTAGATCTGAGCTGTGAAATTCTTGACAAGCCTCCAGATCGAGAGCAATGTAACACACATGCTTGTCCTCAAGACGCTGCATGGAGTACTGGCCCTTGGAGTTCGGTACGGCCCTAACTATTCATGTTTGTCAAGCAAAATATGTAACTAACATGCCCAATTCCAAGGTGTTCTGGGTCACTCCTTTGAGACAGATAATTATCCTCCTCACAAGGGCATCCCTGAAACTGTGCTATACACAGTCTGCTATTTTCTTCATATTGACATACAACAGAATTAATTTTTTTAATGAGATTGCCAAAGTGACTTTACAGGTGACTTGTACCTCATACAGGCCTTTGCCAATGCCCAGAAGTAGCATCCTTTCCTATAACTAGACTATATATATTTGTGTGTGTGTGTGTTTTTTTTTAAGAAACTAAATAACTCCGTGCCGTTATTAAGCTTCAAAGTGATTTAAGCAGACAACTCAAAAGCAGATATTCTTTCCTTTTCTAAGCTGGTAGTTTTGACTTTGGTGGGAAGATACCTGCTTATTGAGGCCAAAGCAATTTTTGATTCAGAGACTATACCTTGCCTCTCTGTGACTCGGGTACAGCTCTCAACACAGACACCAAAAAGGTTGTGCCCACAAAATCGACTGAAACCATTTGGAAAATTCAAAAGACCAAAAGTGGACTCAGTGACCTGATGCCATTCAAGGCATCTGAAATGTTCTCTCTTCTATCAAGACACAAAGCCTGTTTGAGACCATTTTTTTCTTTGGTCCTAGGCTTCCTTTGTGATCTACTTTTAAATGACATTGTGAGACAGATTCGCCACTGTAAATACTATGCAAACTTCTGGGGCAGCTCTTGGCAAACAGAAGGATAGGCTATGTCAAAACGATACTGTGGCTAAATTGTGCCATAGGTATGGAGTCATTAGGGCTGTTTCGTGTAAATAGAGTAAATATTCCTGTGAATACATTAATTGCACTGAAGCTGAATTAATATTAAGTCATATCCAAAAGCCTTTTTTATTCCATAGGGTTCTGAGGAAAAGTCTTAACCATTCCTAAAACCAACTAAAGAGCAGATTAACTGACCTGACATGGCTAATGCCTGTTGACACTTCTAAGAGTCAGGGGTTTCAGTGTTGGAGATTGTGTCTGCAGGTAGAACACTAGCTGTATAACGACTGTACTTTGTATTAAGTAGAAATCTAGAAGAATTTAGAGTGTTATCTCAACTGGTACTATTCAGCTGGGCTCTAAGGATTTTATTCAAGGGCATTTCAGATGTATTGTTCACCCAGAGTATTTTGTCTGCAATACTGGCACTCTCCCAAAATGAACATTTTGAAAAAGATCAGAAATAACCTTAGAATGTCAAGAACATCTTCTGACATTCCAGCTTCCCTAAGTCACCTATTATGTATTATTTTTCATGAAATTTTCCCTCTTGAGCCCATTATATTTTCACTCCTTTCACTCAGCCAACACCAATACCACACTGGAGTATATATCAAAAAATCTAGTAGCTCTCTAAAAAGTTGTGTTTCTTTAATATTGACCAAAAAACATCTCCTAACCCTCAGAGGGTATGTGTGTGTGTATATATAAATAATAATAATATAATATTATACACTATATATTGTATATAATATATATACAATATATATTATATAGTATATAAACATTAGTTTCCACAGCATTCTCTTTCTTGAACACTTTCTAAACACAGCTTAATTCTTTTTTACACCGATCACCACCCTCTCCCACAGATATTTTAAGAGCTTAAGTGCTTAAATTTTAAAATATGATCTGCTAATTAACTGAAGACTTTAAGTTTTTCTTATTGTAGTTGTTGTTCTTGGGGCTGCACATAGTTTTCTGAAACACACAGAGAAAAAGATTCTAAATGCTCTGTAATGCACAGGAGCAAATACACAGATTTTGAAAATATTTTTGCTGCCTATGCGATTTTAATGCTTCCTTTGTAAAGTGATCATTATTCAAATATATATTCAAATGCCTCTGCAGCCTGGGAGCAAGGCCACTTCTACAAGGCTTTTTATTGTGATTTTTAAAACAACTAAATCAAAAGCATTTAATTTAAATAGATCCATTTGTAATATATTATTTAAATTATGTGTGTGAGGGCAGCCTTTTAGATTCTTACTGTAGAATTTGGATTTTACTTTTATGTTGACTTTTATTGATGCTTTGGTACAATTTCTTAGTAATTCTAGATTGAAGCATACCTCAGTGAATTGTGTTAACAGCCATAAAGCCACTTCTATGGTGCTTCATCATTGTAACTGAGAGTGACATTAACAACAACAAAAACTGTATTCGAGGTGCTAACATGTTGCTTTCAAGAGAAAGTGAACTAGATTTATTAGAGACCAAGGGTAGCCTTTAGTCCCCCTCCAGCCTTGTTGCTTTCTTTCCCCAAATACTCCCAAGCTGGAGATAGTGTCGAGAAGCAACTATTGCTGTGTGAGTAGGTCTTTTCCAAGGTCAAAATGAAGATAGCCTAGTTCAACAGTTGTTACTAAGGAGCACTATTTAGGAGAGAAACTCCAAATGGCTGTTAGCGTGGTGTCCAGACTCTCTAAAATGAAGCTTTTGTGAATGTAGGCTTCAGGTACCCATTTTAAGACCCTTAATTCTGGCTCAAGTCACTAGAGATTTAGAATCGTGATTGTGGAAAACACCCTCCCCAGATTTCGTCTTTTCTGTCCTCTTTTGAATGTGTCCTTGCACTCTGACTTGGTAATGTTTTATTTTTGAAATAAGGTTCTTAGCACTGATTTGCCTATTGCATGCACACATCCCGTGACTAGAGGGATAAATTGGAAAGAGAGCTGTCAAACTGTAGTGGGAAGTGGGTTAAAAAATCTGTAGCATTCTAGAGTAAGCTGCTTCAAGATAAAATCAAAAAGGTTGCTAGGTGACGTCACCTATCCAAGATGGTCCTCCAGCCTTCCTTTTTGCATTGCCCCATGTATCTGCTTGCTGATTGCCTTGGAGACAGACCATGGTTCTCCTTAGGAGAAATTGCTTGTGTGAGTTTTTCATGCCAAAACCTAAATGTGTTCTCTGAGCCTTGCTTTAGGTGCTTTGGAATAATGCCTGTCGACCCGAATAATGAGAATTTATGAGCTCACGAAGGAACTGTGCTTTTGTTTCTGCCTGGCCAACTTATGAATTTGTGTCTACCTCATTTTCATATTAAAGTTTGCAGCTTCTGTAGGTAGGAAGAGAAAATGTCTGACATCAGTATTTTATCACCTCACCACATCTATCTCTAGCAAAAATAAAGATTGTAAATATCACTACCATACTTTCCGAATGCATTTTAAGCAGCCAAGCCTAGTATTATCTGAATATTTTGAGCAGTACAGATTTCTATGTGTTTATATAATAAAGCATATTTATTTTTTCCATGTTATTTAATTTTATATACAATGTTTAAAAATCAGTGTTTATCAGCAGACTGTAAAGGCAAATAGGCTGTGTGGTTAGAAATGCATGTATATGTTTCTTTTGGTTTTAAAAAGACACGTTTTAATTTTGTAAATCCCCTCCAACCTGTACCATCCCTCTCCCAAATCTGAGTTAGCCGAGTGGCAAGCTTTATGTTATTGGATAGTTCAAAATGTGTATTTTAAAGGGATACTTTAAAAAATATTTCTGGATTGGAAATGATGCTTAGTGATATAAACAAAAACAAATACGAGGCCTAATATTTTGTTGGGTTTCTTTTCTTCTCTAATACTGTTGTCCTGATTCACTGAGTCTCACCTATGAAATATGAATGCTCCATTTATTGAATTTGTAGATAATGCTAAGGCATAGCCAGAAGACAAAACCAGTGATTAGGAGAAATGGTTCTGCATATGTCAGAGGAGCCAGGTACAGGAAAAAGCTCACCTAATGTGCATCAGTTTGATCATACCTTATTCTTTGTGTTCAGATAACTGTAAAAGACTTACAACATTTGTCAATTTTGTTATTTGTTCACCTGCAATACATATCAGAAGCATTTCTTATTAAAGAAAAATAAAGAAGACATAACAGTAACTTGAAAGTTTTAAGAGAAGCTGCACTTTTCAAAAAATGATAAATCATAAAGATGACCTCAGATCTCTGCTGGTTCCACATTCCCCTACTGAGCCTCGATTTTGCACTGTAGTTTGTTATGGTAACTGGGGGGGAAAGGACCAAAATAAGGGAGTCCTTATATGCATTTGAGGGTTTTTTTATGAGGTGCTGAATAAGATAACTTCTCCAAAGCAGGTGATCGTAGCTAACGTTTACTGAGTATTTACTATGTACCAAGCCAAGTTAAGCAAATCTGTGTCACATTTAGCCCCCATGTTACCCTGTCGAGAGAGGCGTTTTTATGAATCCATTTGACTGTGTGATACTCTACTTTAGCGATACAACTTCAATGTCAGTATACCTTTTTTTTTTTTTCTCCCCTGGGAGAAGGAAGGATTTATTACTTGTAGCCAGTAAGGAGAACACCAGGGATCTTTTCCAAAGCAGTGTCTCCCAATGTCCCATTTGTTTTGGTAGAAAGAAACAGTGCATGTTCAGAATGAATTTTTTAAACTCCTTATATTCAATAAAAGGATACGCCTAAAACTCACACTCCATCTAGACTCAGCGTTATTTAGCTAATACTGACATTGCCCCTTTGACTCCAGCAATAGAAAATCTAAATTTATAACTTTTACTGGTAAATTCCCATAACCGGCAGCTATGAACACTTCAAACAACTGATTATGTTTAGGGAATGGCAAAACATCTCTCTTTTTTATTTATTTATTTATTTTTTATTTTTATTTTTTTATATTTTATTTATTTATTTATTTATGGCTGTGTTGGGTCTTCGTTTCTGTGCGAGGGCTTTCTCTAGTTGCGGCGAGTGGGGGCCACTCTTCATCGCGGTGCGCGGGCCTCTCACTATCGCGGCCTCTCTTGTTGCGGAGCACAGGCTCCAGACGCGCAGGCTCAGTAATTGTGGCTCACGGGCCCAGCTGCTCCGCGGCATGTGGGATCTTCCGGGACCAGGGCTCGAACCCGTGTGCCCTGCATTGGCAGGCGGATTCTTAACCACTGCGCCACCAGGGAAGCCCTTTTTTATTTTTAAAATATCGTAATAGCCAGATTCGGAGGATGATATAAAGAGTTGGGCTATAAGGAATATCACATTAAATGTGTATGCATTTTTTTATAAATATAAGATTTTTTTTTTTTTTTTTTTTTTTTTACTAATGAAGACACATCTTAAACATACTTTCTAGTGTCTTTTAAGAAAGAAATAAGAAACATATTATTTGGCTCTATCAATATGGAGTATAAAAAATAAGATAGGTTTTTTTTTTAATGAAAACATTATGACATATGAAATTGCGAAGTTTATTTGAACTCAGGATAGATTAAGACTCTATAAACCACTCATCTCACATGTGCTCCAAAAAAGCAAGACACTGGGCTGCATCTGTTTCACTGGAGATAAAACTTAGCTGGACTTTTTTTTTTTTCCTCCGTATTTACAGTGATTGTATGCCTATCAGAGATTCTGTTCCTGCTTTCTGACAGCTGATATTTCATGATAGCTTGACAGATTTCTGTTTTTACAGTCTTAAAAGTCCAAAGGTGGGGATGGGGGCAAGGGTAGGAGAGACATTAGACCCTGAGAAGGAGTGAAGGTCCTCCCCCCTGACTCAGGTCAGCGAGTTGCCCTTCTGGAATGGACAGGAATGGAAACTTTGGAATGTGGAGTGGGAGGTAGAGGCTGAGTCCAAGTCTAATTGGCTGGGAGGGAATCCTGATTATTAAAGGCAGTTGAGGAAGATTTATGAGGAGGGCGTAAAAGACTCTGGGTCATTCCTTTTAAAAAAAAAAGTCATTCATTTTTCAGCTAATATTTTTTATGGGCCTACTGTGGGGCTAGTCTGTTCTGGATGCTAAGGATACAGCAATGAACAGTCAGAGCTATTCATTCTAGTGGGGAAACAAAATTTGAACACATATAGAACTGACAGTTTTTTCCTGGAAGCCTCACTACAACCATAAAAATACAAATTGCTATTAGGAGATATATATATATATCTTCATGTTGCTAATGATCTTTGTTCAACCGATATAAATTATTGATCTTGTCTTTCCTTTTAAATGTGCAGTTGCTCAATAATTTTCAGTGATAAATGCTCTCTCGCTGATGGCATGGAATCTTTCAAAACCTCCTGTCAGGAAATATGCTTCTGTTCACCTTTACATTAGAACCCAAACATGAGTTCAGGGGTCTGAGAGCCAGGATAAGTGGAGGGCCTGGCTTTCTGCCTCTCCCGTCTGGGGTCCTCAGCCTCCACACCAGCGTGGGAAGTTGTGGCTGAGAGTACATTTCCCCCTTTGTTATTTAATAGGTACCAATAAAAAGATCTGGAATGTGTGGATTGCCACATCACCATCTTTGCTTCTTGCTGTTGTTCATTTTCATGGATTGTTTTAATCACTGCAACATCCCTTTCCAGAAATTTATAAAATAGAAAATTGGCAGCCAAGAAAAGAGTGTACAGGAAGTAGTATGGAAAAGAATCAATATAGGCTGAACCTACAAAGCCACCATTCTTAGCCAGGCCTGCATCCCCTTTCTCTTATAAGAATGAGGTTATGCCTTGGCCAAAGCAGTCCAATAACTTTCCACAATGTTGGAAATGTTCTCTATCTTTGCTTGCCAATATGGAAGCCACTAGCCACATGTGGCTAATATTAAGCACTTATTATGTGGCCAAGTACAATAGGGATACTGCATTTTAAATTGTACTTAATTACTCTAAATATAAACAGCCACCTGTGCCTGGTGGCTACCGTATTAGACAGGGCAACCTCAGGCAATTAGCAATTAATATTCAACTAGCCAAGGGATCAGTAAACTTATAAAAATAAATTGGGGAGAAAAACCCTATGTCAGCATGTAATGGGTCCCTGTGTAGGATGCCCTTGCATCTAATAAGTACCATCCTCTTGTCATTCTTCTGTTTTGCACCATTGTTTGGGAACACTTTAGTGGGTGTTCCCTGACAGCTGGGCATTGAAAAAGTAGCACAGGGAGATCAGCTCAGTGCTTTGTGACCACCTAGAGGGGTGGGATAAGTAGGGTGTGAGGGAGACGCAAGAGGGAGGGGATATGGAGATATATGTAAACGTATAGCTGATTCACTTTGTTACACAGCAGAAACTAACACAACAATGTAAAGCAATTATACTCCAATAAAGATGTTAAAAAAAAAAATACAGTGGTCAAACCTAAAAAAAAAAAAAAAAAGAAAGAGGCTTTTAGAACCAGCTGTCTTTAGAGTAGTAACTCCAGGGCCTCCACATAAAAGCAGCTGTTAAAACAAACTCTCCTCTTTTGCATCTCAGTGTTCAAGTTCATCATGGCAGTAAGTTCAGTTAAGGAGAAAGAATGTTTATGTGTTCTATGGGTTAAAAGGGCAAGGTGTAATGATGCTTTTTAGGAGAGGGCAAAAATGGACAATGCCAGGTAGCCACCTTGTAGAAGCTTGAATTCCAAGAGACCATTCCCTCTTTGAAGGAGAAGTTTCAAGAAGGCAACTTTCATATTCCCTGAGCCCTGTAGGTAAAGGTTGAGTAGATTAGGTTTATGGAGCTGTCTCAAAGACACTTCAGAAGAATCAGAGCTGAGGCTGTGTCTCCTCCATCACTATAATTGCTGTCATTTAACTTTGCCTCCCCAGTGTTAAGAAAACCAGTATGGTTTGTTTCATGTTCATACCCTGTACTGATGCACCCAGAAATTAAAATGTATGTAACGACATTGGCTGCAAATTGGCTGATGATGTCATCAGTTCTCTTTTCTAGCGACCAGATAGAGTTGTGGGGTTTTTTTGCCCCTTTAGGGTGACATCTGAATTAAACTATAAACCGTTCAGGTGGTCTGTTTTTAGAAGCCCTTTTTCATTTATTATCCTCACTCTTAGGTTGTCTATGTACTAAAATGGGAAATAAGTCAAATAACTCTCTCTAAGCCACCTTCTTCTGAAGTATCTCAGAAAGTAGATGAATGGATTGCTTCAGTTATCTGCAAAAGAGCTGTTTCCCTTCAGTTTTGTACAGTGCATTTCCTGCCATAATTTTTGTGACAGCTTTGACTTTTTATTATAACAATCACATTTTGGAGCATTTACTTTCTGCTAGAAATTATGCAAAGCAATTCACTCACATTATCAAATTTAATCTCTTCTACTTGATGAGCTTAGCACCATCAGATAAGTTAGCTAGTTGGTTCTAGGTCAGACTGTGGCTGAACCAGGTTCTGAGCTTGGCAACCAAGATATAATCCCCTCATCTTGCTGTTTAGTTGGTGAAGTGGTGAAAAGCTGTGGAAAGAGGATGTCTACAATTTTAAGATTTTCTGTTTTTCCAGATTGTAACTGCTTGAAACATTCTGGAATTATTGAGCCATTTACAGATTTTGCTCAGAGCTCTAAAGGGATGAATATGAGAAAATTGTTTTTCTTAAAATTAAACCAGGTAAAGAGCAAGATTGGGGCTTTCTAGAAGACTTGGAGGGAAAAAAAGCATCAAGTATTTATTAAGCACACATTAAGTGATATTTCTGACATTTTAATATACAAAGAAATAGAATAACTGGAGGTAATAAATCTAAGTGTTTTCTTTGTTCAGCAGATATATAGGTAATCAGGATGAGAAATTAGATTTTGGTCAAGCCAGTTAGGGGATTTGTAGATGTTTGTGGTGATTAGGTTTATTGTAGAATGTGATATGCTGTCGCACTACAAGTGAATTATGAAAAATGATGAAATTAAAATTTATTAAAAAGTGATCTCACACTAATAACTGTCTGCTTGAAATAAAACACATTAAATGCATTGAGATATCTTCCATACTCTTTCTTGAGCTAAAACTAAGCTACAGGAGTTGAACTCTTCTGGCAATGCTAAGGCTTATTCCTTCCCATTGGTAGGACAGTCAACCACTGTGAGTTCTGCCCTTGCATTCACCTCGTTCTTTGCCCCTCGTTCGCCCAAATACTGATGTATTCCTCCATCCATGTGGCAAGTGCATGTTAAGATGTGGTTATGGTTTGGGAGGTGTGTAAGATGAAGTGAGGGAAGAGATGACATTAAAAAAAACGAAACAAAACGTGGTTTTGCTCCCTTTTTCTAACTAGAACAAAGGAAGAAATGTAGACGTAGCCACCACATTTCAAGTGAAAATCCTTTTAACCGTATCATTTACTGAATTGCCCCAAACTTTAATTTCCTTTGGGCTGTAGACGCCCACTGTCCAAGCTTGGTGCCTCACACACAGTAGGCATACTATCAACAATATTGAAATGAATGAATGAATGAGTGAATGAATGAACTACTCAGAAGCTGAAATCCTTATTGCACTGGCCTAAACTATGGAAATAAAGAGCTAACTTGCAGGAGGGAATCATAAAAAGAAACACATAGGTTTGGATGCTATCAATAGTGGTGTATCAATAGTGATTTCCTGACTTGGAGAGTTGTATGGCAGTTATGTAGGAAAGTGTCCTTGATTTGGGGAAATTAGAGTTGGAGAGATGATGGAACATTATGTCTGCAAATTTTTCAGGAAAAGACAAAATAATAATGGCATATATGTATATATTTAGGGAGGACGAAGGAGGGAGCAAATGTGGTGAAATGTTGACAGTTGGGGAATCTGAATAAGGGGGAGAGGGAGTTCTTTGTGATGTTCTTACAATTTTTCTTTGTTTGAAATTTTTCAAAATAAGTTATTTTTTTTTTTGAATTCTTAAAGAAACGTAAATACGTTCAGAGTGTGTATTTTACTTCACAAGGAAGCAGAGAGTAGGTCTGGATTCATTTCAGGGCTTTAAAAATTCTGACACATTTTAGGAAGCTGTTTTTAATCTCAGATTTGCACTGTAACATCATAATAAAAGTGGGTGCTCTAGTCCGAGCTCAGCGTAAACAGCATCTTTCCTAGTTTTTCATTGGTTTTTTTCTCATGAACTTCTTCTTCTTCCTCCGCCCTACCTCCCTCCGCCCCTCCCACTCAGGCAGCTAAAATGAAAGGGCCTCTGGGAATGGTGTGTTTTTTTGCTCCCCTTTTCCCAGGGAAATCCAGACTTTCATTGCCAGTCTTGTTAGCAAATTCCAGTAAATACTTGGCCAAATGCAGACTCCCCTTTTTTAATCCATTGCTCCCCAGTCAAAGCCCAAAATCCTTTGAAAACTAAAGAACTTTTCCACAAATATGTGCTGTCTGTTTTCCTTGTGCTTCATAAAAAGCTCTCGCCCAACCAACTCGCCTATTCCTGCATTGCAGTTGGCCCTTTCTTAGTGAAATCATGATTTCCTTCTCCTTGGTTGTCTCTTAATCAGCTGTGAAGTATCTGGGAACCCCTTAGCAGTGGCAGGTCACAACTGTGATGTCAGGGAGGAAGTGCTGTCCAGAAGAGCCTGTTTGTTTCACTGTAGTTGCGATCTTCATTGCTGTGCCTGGGAATTGATTTTACATTGTACGTGTCACGTTCTCTAAGACCAGGGATTCCCAACCCTTTTAGCCTTGGATCTTGACCTTGTTAAATTGATGTTCAGTGGGCCCTTTACCACCCCCCATCCAAAAAAAAGCTCTGTGTGCCCTGCCCACCACCAAATGAATTAAAATCAATTCAGTTTTGAGAGCTTGTTGAAGGACTTTCTGAAAACCTTGGGATTATTCAGTGGTTCTCAATCGGGGGTGATTTTTATCCCCCAGTGGACATTGGGTAATGTCTGGAGACATCGTTGGTTGTCATAAATGGGTTTGGGGGGGCAGGTATTACTGGCATCTAATGAAGAGAAGCCAGGGATGTTGCCAAGCATCCTACAGTGCACAGCATGGTCCCCATAGGAGAGGGATGACTCATGATCAAAAGTCAAGGCTGAAGTCACAGTTGCAAGCCCTGTGGAGTGACTCTGGTTAGCTATCAGAAAACAATTCTCTCTGGAGAGTCAAATTTTCCGTCAAGTAGTATGTGGAATCCTAGGAACCCAGCAAGGTCAAAGATTTTCAAGAATGAACTGAAAATAGGAGGTTTCAAAGTTGTCTCACCAGACTATGAATTTGCAAACTAACAAGCAGTGTCATTCAGTCTTTTTTGGAGCCGGGAGGGAAAGTTGTTGATGTGTACAGATGTGCCCGGTGTGGTCCATAGACATTCCACATGGCAACTTTGGCAGGGGTCACTAACTTTGGATAGAAAGGCATAAATGAGGATGGGAATTTCTACGAAAACAAGCGTTATTCCAACATGTTCATACTTTTGGATTGCATGAACTGATAGCACTGATAGTATAGAGATGATAGATAGGTAGATATCGATAGATAGATTCCTTTGCCTTTTATGTTTCAATCAAACAGCACTTCCCTCATTCATGGTAGAATCTGCACATGTGTAATGCTCTAGCTATATCTAGGAATTAGTTTCAGAGTTGAATATTTAGGAGTTTTTCGGGGGAAGTATTTTTATAAAAGCATAATTAATCCTAGTGAGCATTTTATCTGGGAAGTAGGAGACCAGTTTCTTACTAGAGACCAAGACAGTGGTACAGAAAGTGTTCCATGACTTGTGAATAGATCTGAAACAGGGTTTCCCAGCCTCGGCACTATTGACATTTGGGACCACATACTTCTTTGTTGTGGGGTGTTGTTCTGGGCATCCTAGGATGTTTGGCAGCATCCTTAGCTTCTACCTGCTAGAATGCCAGTAGCATATCCTCTTGGTTGTGATAACCAAAAATGTCTTCCAACATTGGCAAATGTCCTCTGGGGGCAATATCATCTCTCCCTCGTGGTTCAATGAGTGTCTTACAGCAGAACTTTCCTTTCCATATTCTCATAGGCATTAAGTAGGTATAGTCTACAGCATTTCCCAAATCTGTTTGATACCAAATTCCTTTTTTTTTTTTTAAGAAGTCAGAGAAGTCTTAGAGGTTTTAAAATTGTTCTCTTCCTCCTTTCAGGGAAGATAAATCATTATGTTGTAGAGATCACCAGGTTTTCACAGTTATTTTCCCACCAGTTGTTTTTTTTTAATCTATCAGACGAAGCCCTGATCAGCTTTTTCAGATATGTGGCATTAACCTGGCTTTTCAATACATGAACTTCCTGGGGAAGAAAGTTTCTGAAATTCTACCCCTTCATACCTCTCCTTTTCCACTTTTCAAATCTTTTCTGCTTTAGCAGATGGCAATTGCTATGTATTTGCCAACCTCAGACCCCCATGCCACACAGACACACGTATTTATGATCAGAATGGCAGGTGCAACTCCAAGATCCGTGGCACAGAGAACATTTTAGATGATCCATCTCCTGGCCCTAGAAGGAAAATGAGTCTCAATTCTTCTTCTTCAAAAAGGTCACTAATGATGACCATAAACTCTAATAGTGACTCCAAATCTTTGAGACCGGAGAAGATATCTATTGGTAGAGGAAAGGCAAGCAAAATGAGCCCAGACACTGTCATCAACCTCAGAAGTTTTATGGTAGGACCTAAACTCTAATGAAATATTGGATTCTTCCCACAATGTTTAAACTTTATTGGATGAAAGACTGGAAATTCTTATAAAAAGAAAGACACACGTTGGAGCTCAATGTAGAAGAGACCTTGGTTCTCCATAAGACAAATGAGTGCTACCTTCCAGAAGTGATTGGAACCTTAAACTACCAATGGACTAACTATGTCAAAAGCTCTTTCAAATTAGAAATGGAGTTGTGCCTTTTACCTAATTATAACCTTACCAGTTATTCTGGGCTATGAGACGATACAGCCACTAATGAAATCTTACTTCTCTGAATGAATGGGTTTCTCCACATCCCAGTCACCAACTGATGACCAATGGTCTTACATGTCTTGATGTGGCACATAATAAAAGTGCCTGTCTGCAGTAGGCCAGATGGATTTGGCCACAAGTGGAGAAGGAATAACAAAAGGCCCATATTTACGGATCATCTTCTGTGAGCCAAGCTTTGGGCCTGGTGCCTTGTAAGCATTATTGCAAATCCTCATATAATCCTTACAAAATGGTCCCTATTGTGTCCATTATGCAGGTAGGAAAACTGAGCTCCACGCAGGCTAAGCAAGTGTCCCAGCATCCTACAATCAGTAATTCTTGGATCCAGACCCGACTGACTCTCAAGCTTCATGCTTTCCCACTCCCTCTCTGGAAGGGCTTTCAAAACTTCTAGAAATACTGATTTTGATTTGTGACACATCCAAAAATAGGCTCTTGCCCTAGCGGAAACCAGTTTAGCTCTCCTCTGCTTTTTAAAAGCCATTGAAACTGAGTCTTTGGGGTCTGAATTTTTGAATAGGCCCTTTTAACACTTCACTTGATTTTGAATGGTTTTCAAAGGAACTCAGAAATTGGGCTTGGTCACCCAACACTCTCAGACCAGAGCTCTGAAATGGGTTGGTTTTCCCCTGCACATTTATAGCACTCTAGAACAATGTGAATTAGTACATCTGTAAGGAAAGATCTGCTGAACTAAGAAAACTAGATATTTCTGAATGTGGCCTAATCCTATTATTTGGGTAATAACCGCCTCACTTAGTAGGGAGGCTTGTGGTGGCCAGCTTGTAGAGAGTGTACAGGAGATCGAATTCAATTTATAGTTACAAAGTCTCAGGCTTGATGTTGGTTTTGTAATCCTGAATACCCTATACTCTGAGAGCATTTTTCTAAATGAAAGGGAACTTAAAAAAAATCAGGCTCAAACTTAGACACATTATTTTGGAACAGATGGTATAAGTCTTTAGTTTGTTTTGTTTTGCTTTGCTTTGCTTTGCTTTTAGATGTTTCCAGCCAGAATGGAGATAGACAATATCTGGCCTAGATAGAACCCATTCTGGTCCATTATATTTCTTTGTAGTCTATTTTCAGTCTGTATATCTACATTTTTTCCATCTGGCAAAAGTGTCAATCTAAGGTGACATCTTTGGGAAGGAGAAACAACATGTTGTGACCCTAAGAGTACATGGTGGTCTCAGTGGCTGTTAGCCAAGCTTTCAGTGTTAGTCTTGCCTGTGCAGGACAGTGTGGTCTTCTGAGTTCCCAGCTTCTAACCCTTGCTGTCCGTTATCTTACATCATATTCTCAGATAACCTTCCTCTTAGATGTCTCCTGTGCAGTGTTCAGTTCTGTAACTATGAATTAAATATTAAACCACAAGAGTGCTTAGCCAGTTTTAGATTGAATAGACACAGGCGATAGGAGAGAGCACGAGTTATTTATTTGGACCCTACCAATGAACGGAGCATTGTGTAGAATGTTTGCTTCATCCTTAAAAATTCTTGTGAGATAAGTGGCTCTAGGCTCTATTAGATACTATTCATTCACGCATGCGTTTGTGTGTTCCCTAAGTATTCAAGTGTTTTCTATAAACTAGGCACTGCTCTGAGCACTGGGGAGATAGCAGTGAACAAAACAGACAAAAATCCTTGAACTCATCAAGCTTACATTCTAGTGGGGAGGGGGAGATAACCTATAAATCACAAATAAAACAAAAGTTTAAATATGTATCGTGAAAGAAAGTGAGTGCTGCCATGGATAAAAATAAATTAAAGAAGAGAGAAAATAGCATGGAAGAGAAGGTGGGAACTGTAATTTTAAGGTCAGGCAAGTCTCCAATAAAAGGTGGCATTTGAGCAGAGATCCGGGAAAATACAAAAGTAAGCTATGTGGATACCCAGGAGAAGAGTATTACAGGTGAACACCTGGAGACGGGAGTATGCCAGGCATATCTTAGCAGTCACAAGGCCAAGGTGGCTGGAATAGAGGGGGTGTGGATGGTAGGGTATGAAATTAGAGATGAAATTGATGGAAGGGAACATGGAAGTTGATCGTGGGAGAGGGAGAGAAAAGGACCATTGGAGGAATTTTTGCTTACACTTAGTGAGGTAGGAGCCATTGCGGGGGAGGGAGTAGGAACGTGGATTTGTTTTAAAAGAATGAGTCTGGCTTCTGAATTTAGGGGAAGCTATAGGAGGAACAAAGATAGAAACAGAACATTAGAAGCCGTTGGAGTAACTCAGATGAGAGTGCTCAGTGGAAGAGGTGAAAAGTGGTAGGATTCTTTTTTTTTTTGGATTCTTTTGGTTTTTTTAAATATTTATTTAGGCTGCGCCAAGTATTAGTGGCGGATTCGTCGTAGCACGTAGGCTCCTTAGTTGCGGCATGTGAACTCTTAGTTACGGCATGCATGTGAGATCTAGTTCCCTGACCAGGGATTGAACCCAGGCCCCCCTGCACTGGGAGTGCGGAGTCCAACCACTGGATCACTAGGGAAGTCCCAAGAAGTGGTAGGATTCTGACATATTTTTAAGGTAATGCCAAAGGATTCGCTCCAAGTTTAGATATGGGATACAAGAGAGAGAGGAGTTGGAATGACTCCAAATTTTGTGCAGTGGACAAGTGGATGGATAGTTTCCATTGATTGAAATGAAGATAATAGGAAGATCAGGACGTCCATTTTAGACATGTTAGGTTTAAGATGCTTACTCACCATCATCTCATACCTGGTTAAGCATCTTGCATAAGATCACAAAGGAATAGATAGCAGTGGTCAAACCAGGTCTGATTGATTTCCAAAACTGAATTCATAACTACCACGTGCTTCTGCCTCAACCCTTGGATTTTCATTAGAATAAATCTCAGAGTAGTGCAGGAATCATTTAAATTTCACAGAAAACCATCAACCATGATTTTAGCCACTTGTATGCCCAGTCTTCCATGTTGTGAGCCACTTACATTTCAGTTGGGTTTTATTTCTTCTCATCTCATCCTTTCATAGTGGTACTTCTGAGCCTTTTCTTTAGCAAAAGGTAAGCAGGAGGAGGAGACAAGGAAAGCCACAAAGGACTTGACTAGCACATATTGATAGTAACTTGGTCTTATCTGAAGTACCAGTAGAGCATTGCAAAGTTGGAGGAGGAACATCTCATTCAATAACGGTTAAGATGACTTTTTTTCCCTCTCACTGAGGTATATTTCTCTGATTACAGGCTCAGATAGGTATGCATATTTCCATTCTGGGGTGGCATTCATATCCACCCAAAAGCAAATTCATTGCATGAACTACTTTCCCCCAAAAGTTGTAAGTTGTTCAGTGTAAGATATTTGACATACTGGCAGATAAAGATGTTCCTTCCACACGAAACTGATGCAGGAATGGCCAGACAGGCAGAGAAAGCAAGACTGGAAGAGGCAATTAAATGAACTCTGCCCTAGTGTCTTTTAAATGACTGAAAGCTCTTTGGGAGGAGGAAGAAGCTCAAGGGCTGGGCATTGGTTGGGTGCATGAAGGTCCAAAGACAGCCTGCCTGCATTGCTTTTTTACAGAAGCATTCCCAAAGGTGACTTTAGCTTCCCAGGTCTGTCCCTGGCTGGCTGGGACAGTAGCCCAAGTCATGAGTGGGTCTACCCAAGTGCTATCATCTTCTAGCAGAATGACATCTCCAGGTAGCCTTGAATCCTCCAGCCTGGGCCCTTAGTTGCAATCCACCTTCAGAGCGCCAAGAAACGTGGGGTCCCTGTTCCCACCAGCCGTAACTTTTCCATCACTCACTCACTCAGACTCTTCTGCACCCACCTTTGAAACAGCTGAGAATAAAGGATGCTGGAATAAAAACCTCACCCATTACCCTTCCCATCTTCCAGTCTGCCTTCGTAAATACTTCTGTGGCTAGCACAGAGTGTGGGTCCTGGTACCATCTTCACCTCTTTCCTGAAAAATGCCAATATCGTGATTTTGCTGAAGTTGGGTTACAAAGAATCATCACGTCTAACCTTGAAAGGGAAAAGAAGCCTTAAAAAATAGGCACTGTGCTTGGGAATGGGGAATCAGAGGGCATGTTAGTGGTTACAGAGCCTGATGACATAATATACCTCAAATCCCTGAGGGCACCATTGGATGTGTCCGCTCTAGAAATCACCACATATGGCTTTTGTGAATTTTCTTGGTTTTTGTTTCTATCTTGATGGGGAGAAAAACTGTAATATTTACACTCCTGCAGAATAAGAAGAACCCCAATTTGGGTTTCGCAAGTTCCATAGCTAATTTCATAGGCTACTGTATTTCATGTTAAAATGTATTTCCCACCTCTAATAAGAAGTTGTTATATTATGAGGCCGCAGGCTGTATGGCTGGAGAGCCTGGTACCTCATAATTCTTGGGGGGTGATGGGAGGTGGCGGTCATGAGCATCTCTCACTGCCTCCCCTTCTGTTCCTGGCCCTGCCATCTCCCTTGCGAGGTGTATGCAAGGCCGCCTACTTGGATATAGTATTGACAGGAGCCTTCAAGTGTGCTCCAAGAGTTGACGTGTGAATCTTAGTTCCCTTTCTCCCACAGTCTTAGACCTTTGTAGGACTGCAAAGGCTGGGGGTATTGGGGGGGGGATGGGGCTGGAAGGATGGCCCGATGCCCCATCCAGCTGCGATGACTGTGATTCCTACATCCGCTTTCTTCCTTGGTGTTCCCTGCCAATCTCATGCTTTCTCAGCTCCTTTTCATGGTAATAAGTGCCATGGTGGTCCTGGACATGAACGGCATCAGGCAGGCCTGTCAACACTGGCTTAACGCCCTGAAGTCACAGCCCTTGTTTCCTGGCCAAGCTTTCTCTCCTTCCTCCTCGGTCATTTTGGATCCCTGATGCCCCTGTTCAGAGCCATTCTTGTATTGTGAGAAGCCCTATAAAAATTTCCCTAAACATGCTCACATCTCCAATGAGGAGATACGCTTTCTGACAAAGGACTCTTAGCACTCCCACAGCTGAGCTGAACCGAGCAGGGAAGTGAGTGAATATGTGTTTGGTAATGGTTATCACTGATGTGGATTCTGTGCTTCAGGACGTTGAAAGAAATAACATAACAAAAAAACAAACGAGAAACACAAGGAGTTTTTGAGATAATAATCGTGAGCAGGAAATGACGGAGTAAAAAAGAGATGTGGCTTTCAGATATGGTGCCTTTCTTTTTCTTGTCTTTCTGTCTTCTGTGGTTAGAAGAGACCATATTAATAAGTAATAGCCTATGAGAGTGAAAAGGGCACTGCAGAAGAAAAGGAATCATCAACATTTATGTCTGCTCTGGGGATTTCTCTGTGACCTTTAGAAAGAAAAGCTCTTCACCCATTCACAAGAGGGAGATTTTGCCAGACTAAGTTCCTCATTCACCCAGCGGTGCCTGTATTAGAATGTTAATTTTAGACTCCATGAGTGGACATATATTTTTAAAAATACTCACCTTTTAAACTGCATGTTAGGAGATATTTTTAAAGAGTCCACTGAATAGAAGTAGTAGTAGCAGGAACAGTGAACGTGTATTGATTTTTACACCGTTGGGCCAAAACACCAAGAGCTTTGTATGCATTGTCTCATCTAATTGTAAGGCAGCCCTGTTGCGTATACATAGTGCTGTTATCCCCATTTTACAGAGAACAAATCTGAGCTGAGAGTAACTTGCTCCAAATGGCACTGTGGTAGAATGGCAGATAGCACTCCAACGTAGATCTGTCTGACTCCAAAACCTGTGCCTTGAAGGGCTACATTTTAGAGCAAGGTGAAGACAAGCACCCATGTGGTGAGCTGTGGAATCCCATGCACAGCCACCCCATGGAATTTGTTTTTAACTGGTACCTTAGAAGAAGAGGTGGTTAAACCCATGCTTGTTCATATTGGTGTTGGTAATTCCTCAAAGCCATAGGCACAGAATCTACACCTGCCTTGGCTAGCCCCAGCCCATCCTGCTAGCTCTATGTGAGCATGACTGAGTTGGAGTGGAAGGAATCAGGATGCCTGGTTAGCTGTGGTTCCCAAGCAACACGCAGAACGCCAGAATCTGGTCACAAATCCCCAGTGCAATGGGCACCAAATAGTGTTCCTTGCTAGGTACAGGAGCTCCTAGTCATAAGCCTACATCTATTCCTTCTTTACTGTGTGACAGTGAGCATGACTTGTCTCCTTTTCCGTAGCATTGAATTTGTAAAATAAATACATGGACTGAATAAAAATATATATAAAATATGCTGAGATGACCTATAGCTCAGAGATTTGAGAGCTTAGTCCTTGGTGAATCGGCAGGCCAAAATTTACAACCTGTAACCTTCCATTCATGACCACGCAAAGGGCCGTTCACCAGTGAATAGAGATGATCGTTCACCACGTGGCATCAGGCTGAATGCAAAGGGTGAATCGACCTTGAAAAATGGCCAAGAGAAAACCGGAGTGTGGCTTTGGGCAAAGAGAAATGTGGCTCTTTATTTATATTTATGTGATTGTACATGATGGTATATTTACTTTTCATAGCGTCTTTCTTCCCAGGGTGCTAAAGAGGTTGTGAAGAAAGCATTAAAGTCAGAAATAGATTGTGTAACCATCCTCTTCCTGGGAGACAAAGGAGTCACAGAGGTCTCTAAAATAGTCTTAAGGGACATTTCTTTAAAGTCCTAGTTTTCTGTTATCACCACGGGTAAGCAGAGGTCAGCAGCCTGTTTTCTTAACCAGGCCCTCTCTTCAGTATAACTTAGGGAAGAAAATGGCGGTTCTGGAAAAACACATGCTATATGTGAAGGCTAACTCTGCTTGCTTCCTGGCTCTGTGACCCTGGGCAAGTGAGGTCACCTCTTTAATCCTCAGTCTCCTTATTTGTAAAGAGGAAGCCTAATAGTACCTGAGCCACAAGGTTGCTGTAGGGATTAAATAGGAGAAGCCAGTAGCCTTCAGCTTAGGGTCCCACTCACAGTAAGCGCTCATGGTGTGATTTCTAATAGCTCTGCTCCAACTGAAAGAGTGCTCTTGGGGTGGCCTCTTTGAATTTCAGTAACTGCCAAATCAGTTCAGCATTAGCACTGGGGGTCAGATTCCAGGTGGTTCTTTCTTGAAACCTTTAGGAAAACATGACATTTGGTTTATAGTACACTTCTATGATGGCTATAGCTTTCATGTATTCATTCATTCCCATAAATACTTGCTCAGTGCCTACAGTGTGGAAAGCAGTACTAAACATATGTGGATTGCAGCTACTATCTTTTTTCTATGTGACGAGCCCACATGGTTTTCCAGGTCTTGCACTGAGCAGATTTGAAACTTTGATCCCTAAGTCTGTATCTTTGCACTCAACATTCTTTTTTTTGCCCCACCGGTGGAACAGTGGGTACAGGCTGGAATCCCTTTACCTTTTCTGATTGTGCGATGTTCATGCAGTACTCACTTCACTTGTCATTATAACTGGCAAAGGCAGTTCTGAACCATGGGCGGCATGAGCATTGCCTCCTTTCTGATATCATACTTTCCAGATGAGGTCTGCCTTTCTTAAACAAAGTCAAAATGAGAGTAGAATCAAGACGAGCTTGTTGAAAAAAAAAAAAAAAAGAGTTTGTGTTTTAGATGTTTTTTTCATATTTTATAGAATCACAAGGGAAAGGCCTTGAATAATAATTAGTACAGTCTCCTGTCTCACAACTGAACTCTGCCCACCAGTCTCAAAGTGATGGTTAAACCTGATTGTCAAAAATCCTTAGAGTATCAGAGTCTTGGCTTAGCTTGGTAATGGATTCTAGCATATGACCTTTCTCTTGGCTTCTCAATTCTGTCTTACTTCTAACCTGCTGTCAGCCAGTCCTCTGGTTGGAAATATGGACTCGTTGATCAACATCCTCCATAAGACATTTCACATAAACAGAATCTTATGTATACAGATCACTTGGAAATAGGAATCACGCAGACATACTCAACTGTGCCCACTCTGCTGGGACTGTCCTCCTAGACCATCTATTAACCCTTCTGTATAAGCATCTGCTACAACTCAGGCAGTCCTGGTCCACACCCCACCCACTCCGGTGCTTCCTCTGAGCCCCAGCATCATCTAGCCCCATCGAGAAGCTTCCTTCTAGCCAGATTCTGTGTGCATCCCTGACCTAAACCCTCCCCTGCCTATTCCTTCTTGGTTCCTCATGGCATCCTTACCAATTCCGTGTGGTCCTCCCATCTCCATTTGGATGTCCAGGTTCTCAGCAGCCTCGGCAATGCTGGGGATCTCATTCTTTCTAGGTCTTCACCCCTTCTCATCCAGGCAGACACACTGGGGTTGTTTGCTGGCTTCTCGGTTGACTGAGAGACCCAGCCCCTCAGTATAAGGGAAAGAACCGATGCAGGACAACCCTAATGCCAGGGACAGCACACCAGGAACAGTGAGATACAAATCCACACCACACCCAGAGCTACCACTAGAGAGGGAGCCAGTTCTGTTTCCACCAGATGTGTTGAAATGCAAGGATTTTAAACTCTTAGACCTTCGTCTAAAAAGTAAAGACAGCATCTGAACAAAGCTCCACATTAAACATTCCCTTTGAATGACCTCGCAGAAACAAAAGCCCAGGCATTTGAGATACTGACCTTGGTGTTTCTATGTAACAAGCAGAGATTACTTTGTTTGAGGGTGTTGCTCAAAGTTGGGGGGAAATCATTCTCTTAAACAAGTTGGATTGTTTCCCCAGAGGAAAAAGTCAGAGTCCTACTGGCAAACTAGGAGATTATTTTGGCTGTAAATATAAGGAATTAAATATTCCCCAGAGCAAGAACCCTCAGATATGTAGCCAATAAATAATATGTACTAGGTGATACTCTAAACTTAACTATTATATCTGTGATGCACATTGATGCAAAAATCACTGCCTGGGAAAGGACTGGAAAAAATCAGATGGAAATTTCCCTCAGAATAGAAGAGCTGAAACCTGTGTTTGATTATCAAGATGATAACTTCTTTATGAGATCATAATAGACCCACTAATAAACCTGTTAGATAGGAAAATTTCCACAAGCAGCTGCTTCTCTTCATTGGTAAGTTAGAAAGCATGAAATGAAAAGTGTTTGCTATCAGATTAGATACCTTGCGAATTTCCTTATCTCTTTTAGATCTTAATTTGAGGCAAATAATATGTGTAGTATTGCATCCTGTTTTCCAAGTCAGTTCCATTGAAGTTCCCAAATAAGAAAACCACACATAGGAATGGGTGGGATGCAACTAATCCAGATATTTAAAAGATTTTTAAGGCTTCATATTTCGTATCAACTTCATCTGTCTTCACTTCATGGGCAATAGATGTTGGTTGCACCGGTGGTGCCCCTCAGATGAATTATCAGCAGGGATGTTGTTGATAACTTAATTATTTTCATTGTGCTGTTATGTTCCCAACAGACATCTAGCCACTTGGATTGGAGTCATGTGGGAAGAGATATATACATATAAAGCATTTTGGTTATGCCATTTTGAAAACACCATTTGTCTCCAGTAATAGTACCTATCTCTATGGTTATTGGAATGATTAAATGAGATAATATAAAAGATATATAAAGTCTTAGAGCAGTGACTGGCACCCAATAAATGGGAGAAAGCTGTGCCTTTTCTAATTCTGCCTCTGTAGATTGCTCCCTACTTTTTGGTTATCTCTTCCAGTACCACTAAATGGGATTTGTTTCATTTGTGTATTCAACATTTACTGAGCACCTACTAAGTTCCAAGAATTATGCAAAGTGCTGGGGTATAGTGATGAACAAAACTTCCATAATCCCTGCCCTCATGGAACTTACAGACCAATGGGTAGATTACTAAATCAGCATTTCCACCAACTCTCTTTCTCCCCTCCATAATAAGGGACAGCTTGTCTGGACTGTTTGTATATTGAAATGATGATCCTTCAAGGTAGAATTGCTTTAAGTTGACCCATGTTCATCTGATTAATAAGACAACTATGTCTATTTCTTCACCATAATCAAGCACATTACCACCCATGAATCCACATCCTTTAAGTTCAGCTCATTTCCTACAAAGTAATATATTCTTGACTCCCAATGCAGTTTTCCCCATCTGTATTCATGTCATCACTGTCTATCCAGTTGCCCATACCAGAAACCCAGGAGACCTTCCTGACTCTGCCCTCTCCCCTCCACCCCACAGCTGATCCATCAGGAACTATCATTTCTACTTCAAAAAATGCATCTTCAATTCACCAACTTCCTTCACCCCTCCACTCTGCACCCTAATCTATGGCACCATCACCTCTTGCTTGGACAAATGCATTAGCTTCCTGAGTAGTTTTCGTGTTTCCACTTATGCTGTATTTCCACTCATTGCCTACCCGGTAGCCAAAGTAGAATTTTTGAAACAAAAATCAGACCGTGTCTTACCCCAACTTAAAACTCCTCAGTGATTTTCCCTCTCGTGGAGAATGAAATATATTATTATGACCTATGAGCTCTGCATGGTCTGGCCCCAGGGAATGCCTCAGGGAGCCCTCCTGCAACCACTCCAGCTTGTTTTCTTCAGAGTACTCATCTCAGTTAGCAAGTATATATTTATTTTTGTCATCACTTGATTAATGCTGGCCTCCCTCACTGGTCTGTAAACTCCATGAGGGCTGGAATTATATCAGTTTTACTTATCACTATATTCCCAGCACTTTGCATAACGTTTGAAACTTAGTAGGTGCTCAGTAAATGTTTGGTGAATAAACAAATGAACTCACCTCAGATTCTAACTATGCCTGTATTTTTTGGTGGAAGTAACATTTTTTTTTTTTTTAACTTTTCCAGTGTCTCCAGCCCACATTTTCTTTCTTTCTTTTTTTTTTTTTTAATTAATTAATTAATTTATTTTTATTTTTGGCTGTGTTGGGTCTTCATTTCTGTGCGAGGGCTTCCTCTAGTTGCGGCAAGCGGGGGCCACTCCTCATCGCGGTGCGTGGGCCTCTCACTATCACGGCCTCTCTTGTTGCGGAGCACAGGCTCCAGACGCGCGCAGGCTCAGTAGTTGTGGCTTACGGAACTAGTTGCTCCGCGGCATGTGGGATCTTTCCAGACCAGGGCTCGAACCCGTGTCCCCTGCATTGGCAGGCAAATTCTCAACCACTGCGCCACCAGGGAAGCCCAACCTTTTAAAATATTAAAATAGTCACTAATAATAGGGATTATCTGTGCGTAAGTCATTAGACAGTTGGTTTATAGGTATACTTCTTGGAGGTTCATTCTAAAAGCCTTCTAGAATTATAGCCCATAGTCTTTATATACATCAAAACACTGTAGGTTGAAAGATGGATATTTTTGTTTCGGTGTAGATATTTAAATTCGGCTCTTTCCTTCCACACTGTATACTCTATTAAGAGTGCCAGAATGACTACTCCAAATCATAATACTCACAAGATGAGAGCTCAAAACAACGTTTCCGTCTCCTAAAGTAAAAAGTTATAGCCAAACATATTAATATACATATTTTAAATATCTCTAGCAGCTGCTATTGGAATTTTTATAATGGTTTATGTTTACTAGAAAAACGTGTCTGACACATTTATGAATGGGATCGCTTTGAGCTTGCTTGGTAATAGTGTTTGAATTTATGTTAGGCTACATGTTTTACATGGTGCTATTTACCTATTAGGCATAAAAGGGTACTTTGGCCATTTAAGTTAACAAAATCACAGAGTTAGCAGGGGAAATTAGAAACATTGAGTAGAAGGAAATGACATTTGAAATCTATTTTTGTTGTGTTTTCACATTTTGCTGTTCATTCTTAAGCTCATTTCCCTCTGACATGTAGGGACATTATATTGGGAAATAATGTGTCTTGAAAACCGGAGCCAGCAAGCTTATGATCCAAGTGGTAATGACTTCTGTAATCGCTAATGAGGCAGTGGACGTTGAATATCTCAGCATACTTATGGGGGCCAGCCTCTTGCCTATTCCACAAGAAGCTGTCATATCAAATTTTTGTCCTGACGCCATGAGCCCTTTGATTCCCAAACCTTTCTGAGAAACCTACTCTGAAATCAAAGTCAAGTTTCTTAGATGTGGTCAGACAAGGTCACATTAAAACAGTTGAGTGAACCTGCAGATCAAAGTTGAAAGGTAATGCTTCCCTCCCAAACTTGGCACTGACCCACCTGCTAGCTTACCTTTCAGTTTCTAACATGCCTTTTTCACCTCCTTTCCAATGGACTGGGAAAATGAGAGCTTCTCCTCTGAAAAATGGTAGAAGAGTTTCCTTAAATCAATTCACTAGGAAATGGGGCACAGCTGAATTTGGAAACACACCTTTATCCAAAAGAGTGAATTGTGAGGTAGTTCGTTGAAGAAATGTCTTGATCAGCGATTGCGTGAAGTGAGATGTCCGAAAGGAATCCTGACTAATTCATAGTAGGACTTCTGTAAATCAGAATTTCATGGTAATTTCAGGTTCATGGGCTTCATTTTTGGCCTAAATTACCAGGATTTACCGTCGTTCTTGAGTGACCCAAGGTACTAGACAGGATTCCTGCTGTCATGCTGTCCACATTGTTTTCTCCATTGCTACCTTCCTTCCATGTTGAGCCTTGAGGTGTTATCCAAAATGGCACTTCAAAAGGGGGGAATGGTGACTCTCGTTAGGCATGATCGTAACATCTCACGACACAGGTTTTTATCAAATTCCTTGTGATTAAAAAAAAAAAACAACAACCTTGCCATTGCTTTATATTTCAGTGTTCTGTCTCTTGTGGTCGAGGGCATAAACAACGAAATGTTTACTGCATGGCAAAAGATGGAAGTCATTTAGAAAGTGATTACTGTAAACACCTTGCTAAGCCAAATGGGCACAGAAAGTGCCGAGGAGGAAGATGCCCCAAGTGGAAGGCTGGCGCTTGGAGTCAGGTGAGCAATGCTTCTCCTCTCATGACTGCTTCCTTACCTTCGGCCACATGGCTGACACCAGCGTGTTGGCTTGTTTCTCTGCGCGGTTTTGGTTTTTCAGAGGGGAGCTTGGGGACAGGGAGGGAAACAGCTTTATGTCAGGATACTCACTAGCTGTGGGACCTTGGGCAAGTGGCTTCAGCCCTTGGCACTTTGGATACCATCTACAATAGGACAGTTGTGAGGATTAATTCCAAGTGGTGGTAGATGTAGATGTCAACTGTCTAGGACAGAGTAGCCCCTCAATCCTTCGCTGATGGCATTTTTATTACTATTTACCACTTAAAAAACCACTAATTCAGATTCTAGTAAGGTTGACTATGTTACCTGGCAGGAATTGAGTCTGAATTTACCTTTGAGGTTCTTAAAGAAAGGGCTGTCAATATAAAGTATTAGAGAATACTTCTCTGCCTGTTAGCTTGTATACAATAGAAGTGGGGGACAGATGGGGAAGTTCTCTGTCATTTCCTAGCTCTGCGACCTTGGGTGATTTGTTTGACCTTGCCAAGCTGACTTCATATAGCTCTTATGAGGATTTAAAGCAGTAATGAATGGCATGTACTTAGCTCTGGGGTCTTAAATCTAGTAAGATCTCAAAAGTAATATTTTTTTTTACTTGGATGAGTACGATGTGTGTATATCCAATGGGGAAGGAGAGTAAGTACCCAAGAAACTGACTACAGTTAGACTCTACTAATTCTAAACCTTTGGTAACCTAGTCAGGAACTGGGTGGGAGAGTTCCCCTATTGAATTCAGGAGGGAACTTTAGAAGCTTCTGTTTACCTATAAACAATTGAGGGGTGAACAAAAGTCAGTCATATCTGGCCCTTAAAGTAGATCTTGTCACTCCACACTTGTCCATTTCCTCAGCTTGGTTGAGGTGCTTACTTAAAAGTAATAAGGCCCAATTTCTTTTCACATATTCTGTATTTAATATGTTCTTTCTCTACATTAATTTGATTCAGTAAGGTTTTACGGAATTTGTAGCTCTCCTATGCAGTGGAGATGTATGAAGATACTCCGTAGAATCAATAGAAAACTAAGTTCAAGGTTAGCAGCCTCTAGAATTGATGCTTTCAGAGCCTGGTTCTTGATTCCTGATACCCCAAAGAAGCTTTGCACAGATGTGTTAGCATGAGGAGGAATTGAGAATCCTGCATTTCAGCATGACTAATAGAAAATTCCTCTAGAAACGTGAATTTTTCTTAAATGCCCTGAGCTGCCATCATTGTCCCCCATACCTCCCAGTCTTATTCCCTTCACAGAGAAATAAAACATGGCCTGCATCATTCCCCAGCAGGGGAGCCTCATCCCTCTCAATGCTTTTATCATAATGGTCATGTTTTGTTTTTATTTTTGTTTTAACAATCAAAGCATCTGTGCCCAGCCAGAGCTAGCTCCTCCTCTGGCTTCCTTAAGGGACCAGATTTCTAGGCAGTATTTCATACTGGTCATCCTTAATGGTTTGTCTTAAGTGACTAGTGTCATCTGTAACTTCCAGCCCTTTTTTTTTTTGGAGCTATTCAATGCATGTAAAAGCCTACAGCTAACATTATTTAAGATACCACACTAATTAGCTTGTCCTCTTGCACACTTTCATGCTCTGTAACTTTTCTTTATGTCCCTTGGACATATCTACTATTTGCACCTTGTCCTGAATATTAAGTTGAGAGCATGTAAGTGGTACTCATTATAAAGGCCAATTCATTCAATAAAAGGATGATTAAAAGAATCTTTCACTCTTTATTGGTAAACACAGAGTGAGTTTTACTCTAGTATCCTGTGATCTTGATGGGAAGTCTAAAATTGTTCACAAAGCTGGGATGATTAGGTTTGAACCCTTGGGGTTTTTTCAAACATAAGGTAATAGGATTATCGGAATTCCTCCCCAGAAAAGACCGCACCTGTTCAAAAGGATTGCTTAGAAAAGTCTAGTTACCTTTGTGGAAAATGCAAGTAAACACAGTTATGTAATGATCTGTGGCCAACTTTGTAATGCTCTGATTTGATTTATAGAAATGAATTATAAAAGCAGGCAAGACAAGATGCTACATGGGTAAAATCCAATTTGTGCAATTTAGAAGCATACCTGAAAATAATCAGACCCAGAGTTTGATGGAGAAAGACAGTCTGCATGATTAAAGGTTATTGGTTTACTAATGATCCCATGGTAAACAGAAATATCCCTAAGGCAGTAATATAAAGCAAGAATAACGATTATCCATTTGCAACAATATTTAGAAAGTTTTATATCTGGTCCTTCTGTTTTCTGCTGGTAGCTATATTCTAGTCATCTCATCTTCAAGGTAGGGAGAATAATTATTGCAATTTCTCATCATGTCAAAATGTGTGACAGTAATAAGGCATATAGAATATTGGGATAGGAAACTAGTATAGCCTTGCTAATCTTCTTCGTCTCTCCCTCAGAATTGGTGTTTTGAGATTTAAAGCGGAATGTTTTACTTTTACATCTTTTGGAAATCTGGAATGTGTCAAGGAAATTTTTCCAATAAATAGCTTTTATTGGAAAACATCCTCAGTAAAGTTTGAAAGCATTTTTTTCCAAAAGGTCATGTTCAGTTTGTTTAGAAGATTTTGATCAAGAGCTGAGGGATGAAATTTTCAGACACAATCAGCATCCATTTCTTGATTCAGCTTGATAAATGTGAAGGTTCTATAGTCACATGATTCAAAAGCATTCCAGAATAAAAAATTTTTAATGTGTCCTGTTCCTTTAGAAAGGCTTTTTAAACAAATGAAGAGTAGGACTAAACAATAAATCATCAGAGTAGAATGAAAGTAACACTTTATCATCATTTATCAATCATGAATTCATTCAATCCTGAGATGCCTGTTTTTTTCAAATTTTAACATTTCTGTGGTCAGGATGAGCCTAACAACCAGTGGAAGGCCATGATTTAATTAATTGCTCTTGTTTTCTTTCTGAGTGATACATAATGTAATACTGTGTCTTGGAATCAGTGGTGTCTTAAATTCAGAGAAATACTTAATTTTTAAAAGCTCTTCAGTGCTCATGCCAAAATGGAAACTGGCAGATTGCATTATGAAGCTACCAGCCATTTTTGGTTGGGATTTTTCTTGTAATTACAATGGGAGCGGCTTGGTTGTGGTATCTGATTCTGAAGTATTCTGCAAGTGTCTAATGGAGAAACATGGCAACTGTGTAGCATGTGTCCTTTGAGAAGTCAGGGAAACCATATGCACATGGTCAGTGATGAGAACTAGAGTTGCCTTAGTGATTTGTGCTTTCTTGTTACTTTGTATTTGAACTGCAAGCATTGATGTTGAATTGTTTGAATACAGGCTTTTCACCCACACTCTTGCTGATGTACAAAAGGCTGCATAATATTAGCACCATATTTTAAAACTGGAAGCCAAATTTTAATCCACGGTAGCTTTGGTTTATTGCCTAGGATAGAATTTAATTGGACTATTTTCTGTTTTTGTTTTTGCTTGAGTTAGGGTGATTATCTCTGTTCTTTGCTTTATTTATTTGTAGAGTATCTACTTAAAAGGTTTACTAGGAAGTATGGAAGATATTTTATGCAAGATGCTTAGCATAGAACTAAAATCTCAACTGGCAGTGATTTTGTATCTCTTGGGACATTTGGCAGTGTCTAGAGACAGTTTTGGTTATCTCACTTTGGCAGAGGAGGGGAAATGCAACTGACATGTAGTAGGGTAGAGTCCAGGGATGCTCCTAAACTTTCTACAATGCACAGGACACCCCCAACAAAAATGAATTATTAGGTTGAGAAACCCTAGAGTAGAGCCTCGGCTAGTTAAGTGCTTACTAAGTTTGCTATTGTTGTTACCAGTTATTATTTATTAAAGTTGGTTCATATAGTTATTTTTCAAACTAAGCCCTCCTTTAAATAATGTCACTGCCATGGTTGCAGTAGTTGTACTGGAAAAAAGTATGTAAAATTCTTTCCAGGTTTTCAAGTGTATACTACAGTTCCCTAAACATCAGAAGTTCCATAGAGATTCTTTTTATCTATGGAAATAAGCATTGTTTCCCCTTTAAATCGGTGAGTTCTGCATACTAGCATTGCACAGTAGGGAGTACAGAGAGGTGAAACACAGCTCCCAGCTCAGTAGTTTGGAACTAAAAACATCTACTTTCAAACTGGCACAAATAGACTGCCATGCAGAAATGATAGATGGGACAGAGGAGGGGGGCATGTTAATAGACACCGCTCAACCTCTATTTTCTGCAGAATAACTAAAAGTCAGACTAAATAAAACAAGAATAATTAAGCACGCACACGTGCACACACCACCACCATCAGCACCTCCAGGGTCATGCAGAGGTCTTTTTGATGCTGTTTTATTCATGGGGGTTCCGCACAAATCTCTCAGAATTCACCAAGCAAGCCTGGCTGTCTCTGTATGCAAAATGTTGCCTCCGCTGAGACAGCACAGGAAGAAAAGTTAAACACAGAGAACTAACTCTGATGCGGTATACTTCATTTTGAACAAAGATTACCATGGATGCAGTATTCACAGAGGCAGGGCTTACACCTTACTGTGCATATAAGTCCTGTCGAAACTTTTGAATGTGTTCATTCAAGGCTAGCTTTGACACTATGAAAATCGGAAGCCACAGTGACATATTGTATCACTGAAACTTCCTTTATCTTTTGAAAAAATATCGAACATTGTAGAAATGATATTTAAAATATTGGTTGCTTATGGCTCTTAATACCTTGCCTTTGCTGAACCGTAAGTAATAATTTACTCAGTAACAAACAATAGCATCAAAAAGAAGTTTCGTTTACTTAGAGCCTGACTAGTATACACCCTGAAAGCCTTTAACGTTTTTTCCTTTTTCTTTACCTTATTAAAGCGTTATGAGATTTTGAATATGTATTAGCTCTATGCCAAACTCAAATTTGTTTACTTAATTGTTTACTTAATTTTTCCTCGTGTTTCCATTTGGATACATTGTTCTGGAAGTGTACTGTTTTGTTTTTTTTTAAGACCCCCAAATTCAAATAGCCGAAGGGTATTTTGGTTGTTGTTTGTTGTCAGTGGTTGCTGATGATTTCTGTCATTCATGTGCTAACTCTCCGATGTTGCAGTTCATTCATTTCCTGTGTAATCAATGGGAAATATACATGTAGCTCCCATAAGTGTTAAATGGCCATCCTCTGTACACAAGGCAATCAGGCACCCTCTCATTCCACCAAGAACATAATGACGTTAAAAGTCTGGTTCCTTGTGGGTCACAAACTCATTCAATCCAATTAATACAATTAAACCCAAACAATAGTAGCTATGTTGCTCCAAAATATTTCCTTCTCTTCAGCTAGCTTTGATGTGAACATTTAAGCTCCTGCCTGGCATAGACTCATCTGAAATGATATTATTTCCCAAGATGCCTTCTAAACACTACCACCTATTTTCTTAGAATCTGAAACGGAAATAATATTATTATGCAGCAGAATTCATGAGGGTGTGCTTCTTGTTAGTAAATTCCCATTAGCCTCAGAGTACGATGACTCCTGCTGCAGGTTAATTGGACAAGAATTTTTGTCTAATTTAAAAGCGTGATTCTATTCTTTACGAAGCCATCCTCTTAGGAATATGGGTTTAGTGTATGTTAAGCTTGTTTTCTCAATTAGACAAATGAATGGCGGCTGAGCTATCACAAAAACTTGGAAATAATTTTTAATAGCTAAGTGAAATAATAGGCTGTTCTTTCCAGTCAGATGTTGCCTTTAGTTTCTGAATGTCAAAAGCTTAATAAAGACAGTAATTCTTGGCCTGCCCGTAAGTGAGATTATGAAACCCAGCAATGAGGAAACCATTAAAAAAATTAATTTAGAGGAAAGTTAATTACAGATTAATAGGGTGTTGTGCAGCTTGGTCAACAAAATGTTTCAGCCTGATTAACAGTATTTTTCACAGACTGAAAACACAACACCTGAGGAAATTTTTTTTTTTTGTTAGCTTTTATTTTTTGTATATTCATCCGAGGTTGTAAATAGATACAAATACTTTAACGAATTCCATAGTTTAAAAAAAAAAAATTTCCCTATCTCCAGGAATAGGAGCAAGAAGAAGAAGAGACTGAAGAAAATAATTCTATTTATAAGGCCCTAAAAGCTTCAGTGATTTACTCTCCTTGAGTTATATTTTCCATCTGCCAAGAAATTCTCTTGTACAGAACTGTATCTCCAATTTTCAAGACCCTTCAACCTTCCAGGATAGAAATCATTTGGGATTTTCATTTCACATGGCAGCACTACTTCTAGGCTGTACTGAATGTCTCAGAATGATCTCTCCCAGCCTATTCCATTGTCCAAGAGTTTTGTTAGCCTGAAAGATTTCCCCCTAACTTGAGTCTCTTCCTCACTCAACCGGCTTTGATAGGCAGTGAGTTTGCAGATTTAAGACATTCTCTTGGGTCCCTTTCACTGGAAATTAGAAAGCCTTGTGATAGCTGTGAGGGTCATTGGATTAGGAATGCGGTCCCCAGATCTGTGACCCTCTCCACCCCAATGATCACTCCCTCCCCCAAATGACCCGAAGCTCCCACTTACGCACTCTTGTCCTTTTAGTGCTCTGTGTCCTGTGGCCAAGGCGTGCGGCGGAGAAATGTGGGCTGTCAGCTGGGAACACACAAAATAGCCGGAGAGACCGAGTGCAACCCATACACTAGACCGGAGTCAGAGCGCGCCTGCCAAGCCCCGCCGTGTCCACTCTACGCTTGGAGGGCAGACGAATGGCAAGAAGTAAGTAGAGCCAGGAAGTGGGCACCTGCCAGTGTTTCGCTCAACCCCTTTGCTATCATCACATCCGTTCCCCCGTGAAGCCCTCCAGCATGGTGACAAGGCTGGCTCTTTCCCAAAAGGTTTGCTGTCAGACGGCCAACAGTTCACTCCAACAATGGTGGGAGAGCCCCTCCTTTTTCTGCCGTTCCGACGTCTGTGTTCTTGAGTGTTCCAAATCTGGCTGCCTCCAGAAAAACTTGAACAGGCCTTGGGCCAAATGCATAAAGATAACTTTCCCAGAAGGAGGGGGAGATGGAAGAAATATTTTAAATATGTATATTCAGACGTGGTCATTCTGGATGAGTTCAGACAGCCACTAGGGGCAGACTCTAGGTAGGACCTACTCTGGGTTTTTTCCTCCTTCCACAGCTTTGGCCATCAGCTAGAAGACAGGCACTCATTTGAAACCCTGATTAATTAGCGAAGGATTTGCAGCATTTGAAAAACTGAGGGCATCTGAAGAACTGCTCCATTGATGCAGAAATAGACTTGTTTTTCTCCCACCCCAAGTTAATGTCTAGTTAAAGAAAACACTAAGTGTCCCTGGGGAATGGCCTGGCCTGCAAGGATAGGACATTAGTAGGAGGGAACCTCTGTTTCCAGTACAGAAGATTGATTTGTAGAAAAGGGGGGAAAGGATATTTAAAAGCAAAACCGTATCTACTGACATTGGAATGAAACAGAAAATACAAGCTGTAAAAGGTTCAGAGATAGGCATAGTAAGACAGGAATTTCCCACCGGGAGTGGTTATCAGGACAGGCGAGACTGTGCCTGGCACTGTGCTAAGTGCTTTACGTTCATCACCTCACTTAATCTTTTTAACCACTAAGTGGTTTAAAAAGACAAAGTGGGTATTATTATTATCCCATTTTGCAGTCAAGGAAACTGAGGTTTGGAGGGCCAATGTCATTTGTCCAAATGTTATACACCTAGTACGTGGAAGAAGCAAGGCTTGATCCTAAGTTAATTCTCTTAAACCATTATGAGATACTGCAGCTGCTTTCTTTTTCCTTTTTTTTTCTGCAAATGCTAACGGCATTGCCACTTTTCCCCGTGTTTTTATTGAGATATAATTGACATATAATGTTGTATTAACTTTAAGTGAAAACCTGGTGATTTGATATATGTATATATTACAAAATGATTACTACAGTAAGTGTACCTAGTATTAACAACTATGTCACAGTTACCTTTGATCACCTCACAGAGTTACAATTTTTTTTTCTTGTGCTGAGAACTTTTAAGATCTACTCTCTTCGCAACTTCCAAGTTTAATGTACAATATTGTTAACTGTAGTCACCATGCTGTACATTATATCCCTAGGATTTATGTCTCTGACTACTGGAAGTTTGTACCTTTTGACCACCTTTACCTGTTCACCTACTCTGTGCCCTCCCCCCCACCTCTGGCAGCCAGCAATCTGTTCTAAGTTTGTTTTGTTTTGTTTTGTTTTCAGATGATTCCACATATAAATGAGACCGTACAGTATTTGTCTATTTATGTCACTTAGCATAATGCCCTCAGGGTTCATCCGTGTTGTCACAGATGGCAGGATTTCCTTCTTTTTATGGCTGAATTATATTCATATATATTTTTTCTTTCTATCACATTTTCTTTATCCATTCATCCATCATTGGACACTTAGGATGTTTCCGTATCTGGCTATTGTAAATAATGCTGCGTGAACATGGGGGTGAGTATATCTTTTCGAGTTAGTGATTTTATTTCCTTCAGGTAAATACCCAGAAGTGGAATTGATAGATCGTATGGTAGTTCTATTTTTAAGTTTTTGGAGGAGCCTCCAGAGTGTTTTCCAGAGTGGCTGCACCAACTTATATCCCCACCAACAGTACATAAGAGTTCCCTTTTCTTCACATCCTTGCTAACGTTTGTTATTTCTTGTCTTTTTGGTAATAGTCATTCCAGCAGGTGTGAGGTGATATCTCACTGTGGTTTTGATTTACATTCCCCTGATGATTAGTGATGTTGAACACCTTTTCATATATCTGTTGGCCATTTGTATGGTTTTTTTTTTTTTTTTGGAGAAATGGCTATTCAGGTCCTTTGCCCATTTTTAGTTTGATGTAGTCCGACTTGTTTATTTTTGCTTTTGCTGCCTTTGGTTTTGATGTCAGATCCAAAAAATCATTGCCAAGACTGATGTCAAGGAGCTTGCCCCTATGTATAGGACTTTTATGGTTTCAGGTCTTACGTTCAAGTCTTTAATCCATTTTGAGTTAATTTGGGGTATGGTGTAGGATTGGGGTCCAGTTTCATTCTTTTGCATGTGGTGCTTTGGGTAGTATGGACCTTTTGCGTGCGCGTGTGTGTGTGTGTGTGTGTGTGTTTCCCCCCCTTAAAAAAAGTAAATTAGGACTCTAATTAAATAGGTTAAAGCTATATACATGAAAGAGAATGCAATTTTTTTTCTTTTTTTTTTTTAACATCTTTATTGGAGTATAATTGCTTTACAATGGTGTGTTAGCTTCTGCTTTATAAGAAAGTGAATCAGTAATACATATACATATATCCCCATATCTCCTCCCTCTTGCGTCTCCCTCCCATCCTCCCTTATCCCACCCCTCTAGGTGGTCACAAAGCACCGAGCTGACCTCCCTGTGCTGTGTGGCTGCTTCACACTAGCTATCTGTTTTACATTTGGTAGTGTATATATGTCCATGCCACTCTCTCACTTCGTCCCAGCTTACCCTTCCCCCTCCCCGTGTCCTCAAGTCCATTCTCTAGTAGGTCTGCGTCTTTATTCCTGTCTTGCCCCTAGGTTCTTCATAACCATTTTTTTTTTTTACATTCCATATATATGTGTTAGCATATGGTATTTGTTTTTCTCTTCCTGACTTACTTCACTCTGTACGACAGACTCTAGATCCATCCACCTCACTACAAATAACTCAGTTTCGTTTCTTTTTGTGGCTGAGTAATATTCCATTGTATATATGTGCCACATCTTCTTTATCCATTCATCTGTCGATGGACACGTAGGTTGCTTCCTTGTCCTGGCTATTGTAAATAGAGCTGCAATGAACGTTGTGGTACATGACTCTTTTTGAATTATGGTTTTCTCAGGGTATATGCCCAGTAGTGGGATTGCTGGGTCGTATGGTAGTTCTATTTTTAATTTTGTAAGGAAGCTCCATACTGTTCTCCATAGTGGCTGTATCAATTTATATTCCCACCAACAGTGCAAGAGGGTTCCCTTTTCTCCACACCCTCTCCAGCATTTATTGTTTCTAGATTTTTTGATGATGGCCATTCTGACTGGTGTGAGGTGATACCTCATTGTGGTTTTGATTTGCATTTCTCTAATGATTAGTGATGTTGAGCATTCTCTCATGTGTTTGTTGGCCATCCATATATCTTCTTCGGAGAAATGTCTATTTAGGTCTTCTGCCCATTTTTGGATTGGTTGTTTGTTTTTTTGATATTGAACTGCATGAGCTGCTTGTAAATTTTGGAGATTAATCCTTTGTCAGTTGCTTCATTTGCAAATGTTTTCTCCCATTCTGAGGGGTGTCTTTTGGTCTTGTTTATGGTTTCCTTTGCTGTGCAAAAGCATTTAAGTTTCATTAGGTCCCATTTGTTTATTTTTGTTTTCATTTCCATTTCTCTAGGAGGTGGGTCAAAAAGGATCTTGCTGTGATTTATGTCATAGAGTGTTCTGCCTATGTTTTCCTCTAAGAGTTTGATAGTGTCTGGCCTTACATTTAGGTCTTTAATCCATTTTGAGTTTAGTTTTGTGTATGGTGTTAGTGAGTGTTCTAATTTCATTCTTTCACATGTAGCTGTCCACTTCTCCCAGCACCACATTGAAGAGGCTGTCTTTTCTCCATTGTATATCCTTGCCTCCTTTATCAAAAATAAGGTGGCCGTATGTGCGTGGGTTTATCTCTGGGCTTTCTATCCTGTTCCATTGATCTATATTTCTGTTTTTGTGCCAGTACCATACTGTCTTGATTACTGTAGCTTTGTAGTATAGTCTGAAGTCAAGGCGCCTGATTCCTCCAGCTCCGTTTTTCTTTCTCAAGATTGCTTTGGCTATTCGGGGTCTTTTGTGTTTCCATACAAATTGTGATATTTTTGGTTCTAGTTCTGTGAAAAATGCCATTGGTAGTTTGATAGGGATTACATTGAATCTGTAGATTGCTTTGGGAAGTATAGTCATTTTCACAATGTTGATTCTTCCAATCCCAAAACATCGTATATCTCTCCATCTGTTTGTATCATCTTTAATTTCTTTCATCAGTGTCTTGTAGTTTTCTGCATACAGGTCTTTTGTCTCCTTAGGTAGGTTTATTCCTAGGTATTTTATTCTTTTTGGTGCAGTGGTAAATGGGAGAGTTTCCTTAATTTCTCTTTCAGATCTTTCATCATTAGTATATAGGAATGCAAGAGATTTCTGTGCATTAATTTTATATCCTGCTACTTTACCAAATTCATTGATTAGCTCTAGTAGTGTTCTGGTAGCATCTTTAGGATTCTCTATGTATGGTATCATGTCATCTGCAAACATTGACAGCTTTACTTCTTCTTTTCCGATTTGGATTCCTTTTATTTCTTTTTCTTCTCTGATTGCCATGACTAGGACTTCCAAAACTATGATGAATAATAGTGGTGAGAGTGGACAACCTTGTCTTGCTCCCGATCTTAGAGGAAATGCTTTCAGTTTTTCACCATTGAGAATGATGTTGGCTGTGGGTTTGTCATATATGGCCTTTATTATGTTGAGGTAAGTTCCCTCTATGCCTACTTTCTGGAGGGTTTTTATCATAAATGGGTGTTGAATTTTGTCGAAAGCTTTTTCTGCATCTATTGAGATGATCATATGGTTTTTCTCCTTCAGTTTGTTAATATTGTTTATCACATTGATTGATTTGCGTATACTGAAGAAGCCTTGCATTCCTGGGGTAAACCCCACTTGATCATGGTGTATGATCCTTTTAATGTGCTGTTGGATTCTGTTTGCTAGAATTTTGTTGAGGATTTTTGCATCTGTGTTCATCAGTGATATTGGCCTGTAGTTTTCTTTCTTTGTGACATCTTTGTCTGGTTTTGGAATCAGGGTGATGGTGGCCTCGTAGAATGAGTTTGGGAGTGTTCCTTCCTCTGCTATATTTTGGAAGAGTTTGAGAAGGATAAGTATTAGCTCTTCTCTAAATGTTCAACAGTATTCGCCTGTGAAGCCATCTGGTCCTGGGCTTTTGTTTGTTGGAAGATTTTTAATCACAGTCTCAATTTCAGTGCTTCTGTTTGGTCTGTTTATATTTTCTATTTCTTCCTGGTTCAGTCTCAGAAGGTTGTGCTTTTCTAAGAATTTGTCCATTTCTTCCAGGTTGTGCATTTTATTGGCATAGAGTTGCTTGTAGTAACCTCTCATGATCCTTTGTATTTCTGTAGTGTCAGTTGTTACTTCTCCTTTTTCATTTCTAATTCTATTGATTTGAGTCTTCTCCCGTTTTTTCTTGGTGAGTCTGGCTAATGGTTTATCAATTTTGTTTATCTTCTCAAAGAACCAGCTTTTAGTTTTATTGATCTTTGCTATTGTTTCCTTCATTTCTTTTTCATTTATTTCTGATCTGATATTTATGATTTCTTTCCTTCTGCTAGCTTTGGGGTGTTTTTGTTCTTCTTTCTCTAATGGCTTTAGGTGTAAGGTTAGGTTGTTTATTTGAGATGTTTCTTGTTTCCTGAGGTAGGATTGTGTTGCTGTAAACTTCCCTCTTAGAACTGCTTTTGCTGCATCCCATAGGTTTTAGGTCGTTGTGTTTTCATTGTCATTTGTTTCTAGGTATTTTTTGATTTCCTCTTTGATTTTTTCAGTGATCTCTTGGTTATTAAGTAGTGTATTGTTTAGCCTCCATGTGTTTATATTTTTTACAGGTTTTTTCCTGTAATTGATATCTAGTCTCATAGCGTTGTGGTAGGAAAAGATACTTGATACAATTTCAATTTTCTTAAGATATGATCTATCCTGGAGAATTTTCCATTAGCACTTGAGAAAAAAGTGTATTCTGTTGTTTTTGGATGGAATGTCCTATAAATATCAATTTAAGTGCATCTTGTTTAATGTATCATTTAAAGCTTGTGTTTCCTTATTTATTTTCATTTTGGATGATCTGTCCATTGGTGAAAGTGGGGTGTTAACGTCCCTCCTGTGATTGTGTTACTGTCGGTTTCCCCTTATGGCTATTAGCCTTTGCCTTATGTATTGAGGTGCTCCTATGTTGGGTCCATAAATATTTACAAATGTTATATCTTCTTCTTGGATCAATCCCTTGATCATTATATAGTGTCCTTCTTTGTCTCTTCTAATAGTCTTTATTTTAAAGTCTATTTTGTCTGATATGAGAATTGCTACTCCAGCTTTCTTGTGATTTCCACTTGCATGGAATATCTTTTTCCATCCCCTCACTTTCAGTCTATATGTGTCCCTAGGTCTGAAGTGGGTCTCTTGTAGACAGCATATATACGGGTCTTGTTTTTGTATCCATTTAGCCAGTCTTTGTCTTTTAGTGGGAGCGTTTAATCCATTTTCATTTAAGGTAGTTATCGATATGTATGTTCCTATTACCATTTTCTTAATTGTTTTGAGTTTGTTATTTTAGGTCTTTTCCTTCTCTTGTGCTTCCTGTCTAGAAAAGTTCTTTTAGCATTTGTTGTAAAGCTGGTTTGGTGGTGCTGAATTCTCTTAGCTTTTGCTTGTCTGTAAAGATTTTAATTTCTCCGTCGAATCTGAATGAGATCCTTGCTGGGTAGAGTAATCTTGGTTGTAGGTTCTTCCCTTTCATCCCTTTAAATATGTCCTGCCACTCCCTTCTGGCTTATAGAGTTTCTGCTGAAAGATAAACTGTTAACCTTATGGGGATTCCCTTGTATGTTATTTGTTGTTTTTCCCTAGCTGCTTTTAATATTTTTTCTTTGTATTTAATTTTTGATAGTTTGATTAATGTGTGTCTCAGCGTGTTTCTCCTTGGATTTATCCTGTATGGGACTCTCTGTGCTTCCTGGACTTGATTGACTATTTCCTTTCCCATATTAGGGAGTTTTCAACTATAATCTCTTCAAATATTTTCTCAGTCCCTTTCTTTTTCTCTTCTTCTTCTGGGACCCCTATAATTCGAATGTTGGTGTGTTTAATGTTGTCCCAGAGGTCTCTGAGACTGTCCTCAATTCTTTTCGTTCTTTTTTCTTTATTCTGCTCTGCGGTAGTTATTTCCACTATTTTATCTTCCAGGTCACTTATCTGCCTCAGTTATTCTGCTATTGATTCCTTCTAGAGAATTTTTAATTTCATTTATTGTGTTTTTCATCATTGTTTGGTTCCCGTTTAGTTCTTCTAGTTCATTGTTAAACGTTTCTTGTATTTTCTCCATTCTATTTCCAAGATTTTCGATCATCTTTACTATCATTACTCTGAATTCTTTTTCAGGTAGACTGCCTATTTCCTCTTCATTTGTTTGGTCTGGTGGGTTTTTACCTTGCTCCTTCATCTGCTGTGTGTTTCTCTGTCTTCTCATTTTGCTTAACTTACTGTGTTTGGGGTCTCCTTTTTGCAGGCTGCAGGTTCGTAGTTCCTGTTGTTTTTGTTGTCTGCCCCCCGTGGGTAAGGTTGGTTCAGTGGGTTGTGTAGGCTTCCTGGGGGAGGGGACTGGTGCCTGTGTTCTGGTGGATGAGGCTGGATCTTGTCTTTCTGGTGGGCAGGTCCACGTCTGGTGGTGTGTTTTGGGGTGTCTGTGACCTTATTATGATTTTAGGCAGCGTCTCTGCTAATGGGTCGGGTTGTGTTCCTGTCTTGCTAGTTGTTTGGCATAGGGTGTCCATCACTGTAGCTTGCTGGTTGTTGAGTGGAGCTGGGTCTTAGCATTGAGGTGGAGATCTCTGGGAGAGCGTTCGCCGTTTGATATTACGTGGAGCCAGGAGGTCTCTAGTGGAGCAATGTCCTGAACTTGGCTCTCCCACCTCAGAGGCACAGGCCTGACACCTGGCCGGAGCACGAAAACCCTGTCGGCCACATGGCTCAGAAGAAAAGGGAGAAATAAATAAATAAATAAATTAATTAATTAATTAAAGTTATTAAAATAAAAAAATATTAAAAATAAAAAAATTTTAAAGTAATAAAAAGGAGGAAAAAGAAAGAAAGAAAGAAGGAAGGAAGGAAGAAAGGAAGGAAAGGGCAACCAAACCAAAAAACAAATCCACCAGTGATAAGAAGTGCTAAAAAGTATACAAAAAAAAAAAAAAAGACAGAAACCTAGGCCAAATGGTAAAAGCAAAGCTATACAGACAAAATCACACAAAGAAGCATACACATACACACTCACAAAAAGAGAAAAAGGAAAAACATATATATATATATATATATATATATATAAAAAGGAGGAGAGCAACCAAATCAATAAACAAATCTACCAATGATAACAAGCTCTAAATACTAAACCAAGATAAACATAAAACCAGAAACAAATTAGATGCAGAAAGCAAACCCCAAGTCTACAGTTGCTCCCAAAATCCACTGCCTCAATTTTGGGATGATTCGTTGTCTGTTCAGTATTCCAGAGATGCAGGGTACATCAAGTTGATTGTGGAGATTTAATCCGCTGCTCCTGAGGCTGCTGGGAGAGATTTCCCTTTCTCTTCTTTGTTCGCACAGCTCCTGGGGGTCAGCTTTGGATTTGGCCCTGCCTCTGCTTGTAGGTTGCCTGAGGGCGTCTGTTCCCCGCTCAGACAGGACTGGGTTAAAGGAGCAGCTGATTAGGGGGCTCTGGCTCACTCAGGCTGTGGGGAGGGAGGGGTACGGAATGCGGGGCAAGCCTGTGACAGCAGAGGCCAGCGTGACGTTTCACCAGCCTGAGGCACGCTGTGTGTTCTCCCGCGGAAGTTGTCCCTGGATCACGGGACCCTGGCAGTGGCGGGCTGCACAGGCTCCCGGGAGGGGAGGTGTGGAGAGTGACCTGTGCTTGCACACAGGCTTCTTGGTGGCGGCAGCAGCAGCCTTAGCATCTCATGCCCGTCTCTGGTGTCCGTGCTGATAGCGACGACTTGTGCCTGTCTCTGGAGCTCGTTTAGGCGGTGCTGTGAATCCCTTCTCCTCGGGCACCCCGAAACAATGGTCTCTTGTCTCTTAGGCAGGTCCAGACTTTTTCCCGGACTCCCTCCTGGCTAGCTGTGGTCCACTAGCCCCCTTCAGGCTGTGTTCACACAGACAACCCCAGTCCTCTCCCTGGGATCTGACCTCCGAAGCCGGAGCCTCAGTATGGACCTTTTAACAATATTAATTCTTCCAGTCTATGAGCACAGAAGATCTTTCCATTTATTTCGGTCTTCTTCGGTTTCTTTTATCAGTGTCTGGTAGTTTTCGATGTACAGATCTTTCACCTCCTTGGATAAATTTATTCCTAGGTATTTTATTCTTTTTGATGCAATTTTAGATGGCGTTTGTTTTCTTACAACTGCATTCTTAACCCTTGTGGGTATTCAGCCTTCCAGCTCTGTTCTTCCCTCTCCTTCACCCTCCTGATGGATTAGTTCCATTGTTTTCAGTTATCTCTTTTCTTTAGGACTCTCACCCTCTCTGTCTACTCAATTTTTTTTTGTGCTCATTTTCCTTCTAAAGTTTGGGGTTTTTTTGTTGTTTTTACTTCCACCAGACTGTGGCAGGGAGGAATAGCTAAAGCAGTTACATTTCAAATTAATTGTACTTGAACCACACAAGTTATTGGGAACCCCCAGAGGCTGTAAAGTTTTACAGATGTGGTTCATATACCAGCACTGCCACATTTCAGGTGTGTGACTTAGAACAAGGATGCTTTATTTTCTGAACTGTGAGTTTGCCTTTTGTAAAGTGGGAATAATGATAAGTGTGCAACGTTGTTCTGAGAAAATTAGAAATAATCGAGTGGTTTGGGGATTGACAGAGTCAGATAGAGAAGGAAGAAGAGGTGTCTTCGTCCCTCTCTGCCTGTGTGTTACCACTTGATTCTCTTTGTAATTCTTGCTTCAGACCTACCGCTGCCTGCTCCCTTCCTCTCCCTCTCTATCTTCATGTCCTGCCAAACTCAACCCTGTGTGACTGCTCCAAGGAGCACAAAGTAAGAGAGTGTTCAGAAATGAATCTCAGCTGACAGCTCATGCTTTAGCCAACTTTTAAAAATGCTAGAGCCAGTTGGGAAAATGCGAGCTCCATTGACAATTCCTTCTGAATCCCAAAGACTAGAAACCTTGCCAAATATGCACTGAGGAAATCCTCTTCTCTGATCATCTGAAATGTGCCTAGAAATTTACATCTTTGTCTGTGCCATACAGATCGATCTTTCTAAATCCTTCCTCAAATATTGCTCTCAAGCTCCGTATAAGAACAGAAGACCTACTAAGATAGCCTGACCTGTGGCTAAATTTAGAAGTTGACCAGAGACAAGCAGCAAGAAAAGTGGATCAGATAGTTGACCTCCTGCCAACATCCTGTCTCATCTGCCTGAACCCGAAGTGGAGAGTTTGAGGCCAGTGGACCTGGGTGGTGAGGGAGGTTGGAGGACTGTGGGAGGCCCTCACGTGTCACTGAATTGGCCAAAGGGAGGTGCAGGGCAGCTGGATGGGGGAGGGAGAAGCCCCATTAGAACCCGTTGTTCCTCATGTGCAAAGCATGCTGGTAGTCCTCTCCAAACGTCCCCACATCCACAAGGCTTCAAGGGAATGTTGCTAGCAGCTGGGCAACCATCTTCATATTTGCCCCTGGTCCTATTTGCCTACAGCGGTCCTGGTTTATGCATGGGGTAGGCCTGGTGTAATTACTGATTGCTCCTACTTCCATGATCAAAAGCGTCCTTGTTAAACAGTACATTGGGTGGTCACTTGATAGTACAGCACCCTTCAGGCTCCCCTTAATCAGCCTTCACCTCCATTCTGGTTCTCCCCTCCTCTGTACTCACCCGCTCTGCTACCATTTCACCTGATACGCGCTTTGTGCATGCACACGTCTTGACTTTCTTCCCCTCATCTAGTGACACCTTGAGCTGACGTCAGTGAGATGCCAGGGCAGTCTCAGAGCCCAGTGAATCGGATGCTGGAGACTCCCACCTCACCCCATTATGGGAGGTTTTCTTCTTCTTAGCCATTCTTTACAACTAACTCAGAGCTGTTGCTTGCTTTTTGAGTGTGCATTTTTCCCTTTTGCTTCCCCCTTGGACACTATTAAAAACCCACCTGTTTGTTGGCAAGATGTATTTCACACCAGGCACGTAGCACATGGCACCCTCCTCTTCATGAGAAATAATCCAGGTGATCACCTAGAGAAGCACGAGTTCCACATAACCCACAGTAGCATGATCATCAGGGATGTTACACACAGTCACACAGGTTGTACACTGCACAACCCCAGGGGTACCATTCCCGTAGGCTACAATGTGAGGGGCATCCTCTAGAGTTATACAGTGCAGTGGCCCTGATACTATGATAATAAAAATAATACATCTCATTGTTTATTAAGCTATGGACCAAGCACTATGTTGAATATTTTTATATGGAGGACCTCGTTTAACCTTTCCATAACTCTCTGATGCCGTAATTAAATTTTTATCCTCACTTAAAGATGAGGCAGCTTGAGGCTTAGCTAGGTTAATTCACCCAGGTTCATGGAATCACTAGGTAATAAGGCTGGGATTTGAAGCCCAGCAGCCTGACCTCTGGAACACATGCTCTGAATCTTTATATTCCACTGCTTCCCATGTCGACATGCACCTAAGGTGCATTCTTCTATTTTTATTGGCTTGGCCAGACTGTTTCAGCAGAGTTGGCATCAAAGTAAAATTCTCTGTACTGGTGACTACCCCCACCCCCTTCTGAAGATGAAATTCTTGGTCTAGTTGGTTGACGATCAGACCTTAAGCCATGAGGTTGGTGGGGAGTCTTGATGGAGTACTTCAGTGGACCTTTTTTGTTCACTGAGGGGCCTGTTGACTCTTCAGGGGAAGAAGCATCAGTGTTCATTCATGATATCATAAGATAGAGCCTGGACTTTCAGACGTAGAGAAAAAGTATTAGAGAAGAGGAAAATGCTGTTTCCAGACATTCATGTCCCATTTGTTTATGCCCTAAAAGCAGCGTGTTGTGAACAAAAGACCACTCAATGTGTGGCTCTGGGAAATTGACCTCAAATCTCTGGGCTCCAGTTAGCTCATCTGCAAAATGGGAATTGTATGGCAGACTTTGCTTAATGTCATAGTGAGGATTAAGTGAGATTAAGTGAGGAATTCAGTGCAGTGCCTAGTATATTTTAGGCCTTCCACAAATGGTAGTTCTCTTTGGTACAGTGGACTCCTGATGGAGGATTCAGATGATGACCAGCACTTCAGCTTATCCGCGTATCACAGTGTTGGGCTTTTAAGATCACCTGCCAACTTTGGGCTAGTTATTTAGCTTTTCACTGCTCAGTTTTACTCACTTTAGAATTATTATGCTCATGAGACTGAGTTTAAAAAAATACATGACCTTTTAATTCTTTTGAAAATTACTATCGTAAAAAACTTATTGATAGTATTATAATCTGACTATGAATTTACTTATAGCTGCAGAGGTCTTTTGATCCAACTTGAATTGTGAGTATGTGGGTTATGCATCTCTTTGTTTTAAGGGGTAAATCTCCCAGTTCTTGCAAATATTCTTTTTTTACCTTTACCCAGAATACTCTCTTTCCTCCCTAGTACCTCTGCGTCACAGAGTGGCTGCCCTGCACCTTCCCTCACATCAGTGACTCTTGCTCATCCTTCAGGCCTGAATCAAGATGTCACATCCTTTCAGAAGCCCTTGAAAATCACACCTCCCCTCAAATGACTGAGTCAGATGTCCCTCCTCTCAGCTCTGTCACCCTGAAAATATTCTGCTTCAGCAGCTAGCACTCTGAATTGTTGTTGCCTGTTTTGTCTAGGTTATCAGCTGTTGGAGGTCAGAAAGCTTGTTCACCAGAGTTTCCCCCAGCATTTAGCACAGTACCTATAGCATTGAAGACACTTGGTGAATGAATGAATTTATGAATGAATGGAGGGACAAAATAACGGGTGGAGAGAGGGAAGGAAGGAAGGAGAGAGGGAGGGAGGGAAGGAAAAAGAAAGGCATTACAGAACAAAGCCTGCTAATTGATGGCCTTTCTTCTTTAACTATTTAGAATCACAGCACTCTACAATGTCTTTTAGAACAAACTGTTTTCCCTGTAAGAACAGCTGTTTTACTTTATTGTCACATTGCCATGGACAAGCTGTGCTTGGATCTTTCTGGCCTTTGTAGAACTGCCCACTCCATGGCTCTTTGACCCAGTGCAGGGACTTGGACCACTCTAGTACGTATTTGGATTCTAAAAACTTTTATTGAGATCAGCTGTAGAATGATTCCCAAGTTCATCTTCTTAGCACAGAAAAATTAGTCATGAGCTTCAGGTCAGTTGGTTACAAAGATTTTATGAAGTTTACAGTAGGGAGTGATTGGGTTTTGATGTGTGAACAAGGGCCAGATATTAACTCTTTATCACTCATTCCCTCATTAATTTATTCAACAGATCTTTGTCGAGCACCTGCAAAGTGCCAGGCACTAGGCATTAGGGATGCAATAGAAAATGTGAAATTGCTATGGTGGGATTGATTATCAAGTGAGAGAGAAGACAAGCAAACAGATGTGTTATATGAAATTGCCAATTGTGAAAAGTGCTGTGATGGAAAACAACAACAAGGTGCTGAGGTAGAGACAGAGAATGATAGGCTAGTCCCACCTTCTCTAGGGTGGGTGGTGATAAAGGGCAAAAGGAGGTGATTCTAGGTAGAAGGGAGAGGGAGGACAGAGCCCAGCATGTTTGTGGACAAAAGCACAGCACGTTGGGAGCAGAGTCAGCAAAGGGACAGCAAGGCTGAAGTGAGGTTGGACCTGCAGGAGCACCCAGGTTATGACTCGTTCTGTAAGCCAGGGCAAGAGTTTGGATTTTCTCCTAAGCAGCGTAAGACATTTACAAGGCCCTCTGAGACCTGGCCTCTGCCCACCTTCTGAAATCCCCATCTCAAACTGAAGGCTCTAAGGACCCCCAACTGCTGTCATCATTTCCCTGCCCCACCTCCCCGTGACATCCACCTCCAACCACGCATGCTGAGCCCCTCCTGAGAGTGCCCCCCATCTCCCGTGTGCCACGTTACCTCAGCTCCTCCCCTTCCACCACTACCCGCGCACCGCTTTCAGCGTTGTGGGAATTCCCACCCCTGGTCCTTCTTCTTTTCTCGCTGTCACAGCTGCAGGTACCCTGATGGCTTCCACCTCCATTACACTCTCTGTTATGAAACTCATACCTGCTCACAACAGCCATACAAGGCGGCCCTGAGTGCTAAACCCCAGGGGTCACCAGTTAGCCGACTACCTTGACACATGAACCCCCAGCTGGGAGGAACAGCCACCCCGGGTGTCATAAGAGAGAGAGAGAAGGTGAGTAGGAAGATGTCAGGGCTGTAACCCCATGCTCAGCTCAGAACTTGGCCCATTGCAAATAGGCAGACCTCGTTTTATTGTACTTCACTTTATTGCACTTTGCAGGGACTGTGGGTTTTTGTTTTTGTTTTTGTTTTTTACAAATTGAAGGTTTGTGGCAACTCTGCGTTGAGCAAGTCTGTTGATGCCATTTTTTCCAGCATTTCCTCACTTTGTGTCACATTTTGGTAATTCTCGCAATATTTCAGTTTTTCTCTATTATATTTGTTATGGTGACCTGTGATCAGTGATCTTTGATGTCACTACTAGGACTTGCTGAAGGCTAAGGTGATGGTTAGCTTTTTTAGCAAGAAAGTATTTTTAAATTATGTACATTTTTTTAGACATGCTATTGCATAGTCAGATTATAGTGTAAATATAACTTTTATATGCCTTGGAAAACCAAGCAATTCATGTGACGCGCTTTATTGCGATATTCCCTTTATTGCAGTGGTCTGGAACCAAACCTGCAGTGTCTCTGAGGTGTGCTTGTATTGGTTGAATGAGTGAATGACTTTAAAGTTACAAAATGTCTCCATAGTATTATTTCTGCCTTTTTCCCTTGCAAGTATACTATTTTGGGGCAAAGATGTCCAAACTCCACATACCTGACTTTTAAAATGAACCCATTGGTAGTTTGAAGGTTGCTTTTTCTTTTTTTAATTTAAAGCAATGTTAGATGAATTGATTTGCACTTCCTGTTCCTTTTAGCCAAAGCCTCTGTGTAGCACTTCCAGAACGCTATGCTGTCAGGCTCCCCATTTGTTCTTTGACTTGGTTGTCCACACACTATCCGACAATGATAGCCTGGCCCTAGTAAGGACGCAGCACATTCTTTCATCCATGGAGAAAATCAACAACCTTAAAGGTTGAGCAGGTGAATATGAAGAACGATTTTCTTCCCTCCATGGTTAGTGCGTCTCACCAAAAAAATGTAAAGCAACTTGGTTGCAGTCTGTAAGGAAAGACAGTTTCTACCCATTGCATTAAGTGACCCTTTTTAGACCATTACCCTGTGGCCAACCAACCTAGCTAAATAAAATATTTTATTTTAGATCTTCCTCACCCTCAAATTTAAAAAGTTATTTTCCCCTGTTAGTTTTAACACATTTACAGGCACACGTAGCCCATGGGACAATGGGCAAGTTACCCAAGTTAACCCAGGGCTGTGATATTTGCTTTCTGAATTACAGGTGTGCTGAATTTCAGAGATGCTGGTGGTGTGACTTCCATACTTGGTATAGTTTTTTCTAAAATCTGTAACGAAATTGGAGAAAAATCTTTTGGAAATTAAAATAAGCTGAGTTGAGCTTCTCCAGCTGTTTTTCAGAACATTCCAGATCATATTCCAGGACAGAGGAAGGAGTCATAAATCCTAGGTGGGTGGGAGAAGTGATATTACTGAAAGCTGATAAAATCCTATAGTATGGGCTGGATTTGCTTTCTGATTACCCAGCCCCTGTGCTCTGGTTAGGATTGAAAACTCCAGGAGAAAAGCCATGCTAAGTGATTTTCACAGCTGCTATTGACTCATTCCAAACCACTGAGCAAGTCACTTATTTACTTAGTTTAATTTTTCTAAAAGTTATATTCAAAGTAAGGCTTCCCAACGCCCTTTGCCACCACTGACAAAATAGTTTTTATGGTAGTTAACCATTATTTAAGACCAAGGGAAAAACACCGAACAAGCAGGAAGTATTTAGCAGTCCTGGCTTTCTGCTCTAAACTGTTACTTATTGCTACAGATTAAAGCCCTAAGGATTAGTGAAAATGAAAGAGGACACTGGAAGGTTTAGTCCAGGTCGGCTGCTTAATAATCATGATCTTCTCTGAGTCACCTAAGTCCTGATTTTCTAAGGAATTACTTTTTCTATGGGGAGTTAAGTATGTCTTCTGCATAGATCTACACATCACAGATTAACCATTGTTTTGTTTTGTAACATTCAGGGCCTCATTTGGCTTTTTTTAATGAAGAAACAAAAACATTATTCTTTCAGGATGGTTCCCAGCATCCTCCAGGGGAAGAGAAACCCCCAGAACTGCTGAGTCAGAGCTGAGCTAGGCACTGAGCTCAGCCAGCCGCCTGCACGGGTGGGAAGGGATCTGCTCCTCTGTGCTCATCTCACACTGTTTTCTATTCATATTTGTGCCCCAGAAAAATTATAAATGATTCCATACTCTAGATGTAGAGATTTGCTTCCAAGCAGCAGAGGTTTTGAATTAAGTTTGCAAATGATAAGGAGCTACCAGGACACAACCACATACATAGCCCTACTACTTTCTGAAAGAACAAAGCATCTCACAAAAGACATGGTTATACCAGATGACCCAGCATTTCCACTCCTAAGGATATACCCGAAAGAATTGAAATCAGGTGTTCAAATTTGCATATGAATGTGCATAGCAAGACTCTTCATAATAGCCAAAAGATGGCAACAACCCAAATATCCATTAACATTTGAATAAACAAAATGTGGTATATTCCTTCTAATGGACTATTCAGCCATGAAAAGGAACAAAGTACTGATCCAAGGTGGCAAGACCTTGAAAGCATTATGCTAAATGAAAGAACCCAGACACAAAAGGCCACGTACTGGATGATTCCATTTCTATGAAATACCCAGAACAGGCAAATCCATAGAGACAGAAAGCAGATTGGTGGTTGCCACAGACTGGGAGGAAGGGGAAATGGGGGGTGACTGCTTAATGGATACAGGGTTCCCTTTTGGGGTGATGAAAATATTCTGGAACTAGATAGTGATGACGATTGCACAACATGACCAGTGACTACACGCCCCTGAATTGTACACTTTAAAATGGTTAAAATGGTGAATTTTATGTTACGTGTATTTTGCTACCAAAAAAAAAAGGAAACAAAAGAAAAGAAAGAAAGAAAAAGGCAAGAAGTATATCAGGAAAGACATTTCTGAGTCAAGCTGGATTCCAAACTCAAATGCCTTTGGGATGCTTTGGGTAATAAAAGAGAAGGAGGCTTGTGAGAGACAAAAAAGAGGTGGGGTCTAAGGCCCTCCCTAAAAAGACTAGAAGGGAGACGTTTAAGAGACATTATGTGAACAACAATGGCAGCTCACGGTGGTTGGATAAGGCCCAGGGGCAACAGAGTCTGTAATCCCTGGTTAAAGGAAACCTAAGCTGTCCTTGACACAGGTTGGTTACAGTGACTTTCCTATGTAATCTGGAGTCTTGAAATGTTGGGTGACACAGGTGCTTCAGATAGGACAGGCTTTGGGAGACCTTTAACAACACAGATAACTAAGGTGAAACTTCTACAGTGGGGTTTTCTGTTGGTGAAAGCAAAAAAGATAAGAAATTGGTGGTCAGCACAGAGATCATCCTAGAATGAAACATACCACTTGCTCTATTTTCTCCACTTGGTTTATGGGAATAAAAAACATCTATCCCATTCACCTGACAAAGAGGTGGATAACCAGGAATCAGTTCTTTAGGCTAAGTCCCAGTTTATTCATCTGAAAAATGGAAATTATAGCCATGGCTAAATCTTGCTGCCTAGCTGTCTACATCTTTAACATGCGTCTTTGCTACTAAAATACAGCTCCTCTCTGAGGGCAGGGTTTGTGCTATTTGTGTCTGTTCCTGTTCATCCAGACCCATCACAGGGCCTGACCCTTCTTAGGAACTTGGTGAATATTGACCAAATGATCAAGGGGTGAGAGCAGTTCACCCTGGAGAAGAAAAGGCTATAGGGGCCACAGGAAATCTCTCCTCAAGTCCCTGAAGGGGGTTATTTGTGAGAAACAAGATTTGTTCTGTATGCTCCCTTGGAATCGACAAGTAGGACAAGAGGCTGGATTTGGCAAAGAGACAGGCCTTATTTAGTTCCATGTTATAAGATGAAATGGGCCACCTGGACAGGGAATAACTTCCCTGACTCTAGAGGTATTTTGACACCATTAGGCCATAAGTTTTAAAGAGATTCAGTGTTTGTTTGAATGGGTGAAGTAGTCAGGCCTTAAGGTCCTTTCCAAACCTGAAATTCACTCATTCACACTTTCACTGCTTCACTCACACAGCCACTTATTGAATGCTGATCGCTATGACAGGAACAGTGTTGTTGTTACCGAGTTCAAGTTCACGCTGCTCACTGCATGACAGGCCAGTTAATCGAGAGACAAGGCGTTGGGGCAAGGAATAGCGATTTTATTCAGAAAGCCAGCAGACGGAGAAGTTGGTGGACTAATGTCCCAAAGAACCATCTTACCAGAGTTAGAACTCAGGCTTCTTTTATACTTATACTTCAAAGGCCAGAGCCTTGAGAATAGGCCGTCCTGTATATTTCAGGCTGTAGGCAACATTCTTTTACAAAAGGTGCAGAGCCAGCACAACTAAGCACAGGCAACAGAAGACAAGGGTTAGACCTAAAGGAATAAATCCAATATGTAGTCAGCTGTGTTCTTCTATGTTACACTGTTAAGTAACGGGGGTAAAATAATGAGTTCTCTAGTAATGTGTACCCTCAGAGATCTCGCAGTCTTAAAGAGTATATAGAAAGAAAAATAAATTATTATGGTAACAGGGTATAAGAAATCATCTGTTATCTTTCCATGTCACCACCTGTTTTGTCTGTCTTTAACAGTGCACCAAGACTTGTGGCAAAGGCTCCAGGTACCGCAAGGTGGTGTGTGTGGGTGAGGACAAAGGTGACGAGGTTCACGGCATGCACTGTGACATGAGCACACGGCCTGTGGATCGCGAGAGCTGTGGCTTGCAGCCCTGCGAGTATGTCTGGATCACAGGAGAATGGTCAGAGGTACAGTCCTGGGGATTCGGGATCTGCCTTCAGGTCAGCGATGGCCTGAGGGCAACAGAGTGATGAGGGCAGGAATGTGGGAGACTCACACCCACCTGCCAGTTCTATCCCTGAGAACTGGGAGCCCTCAAACAAGTCCCTCGGCCTTCCTGGGCCAGAGTCCTACAGGTGCAGCGTGGGGGAGGTGCATAAGATGGTATCCACGCTCCTCTCAACTCTACGTTCTGTGATTCCCTTTAATGTCCTAATAGTATGATTAGAAAGGAATTCTTACAGACACTGCAAATTCATATGTTTCCTGTAGGTGCCTGAAGAAAGTTAAGTATGACACGAAAATGTCTTAGCATCAGGGAGGCAATAGGGAATGGTGGAGACTGTGACTAACTAGCACATGATGTGTAAGGGGAACAGGCTCTTTTCCACTCCAGTAGAGGCCATGCAGTGTAACCAAACCTGATGTTTCAAGAGAGGACAAAACTTTGGACTTTTATGTGCTATCTCCTAATCTTAAAATGTGGACTCAAATTATTTATTTAAAACATTGTGTGGGTCGAACCAAACACTTTTGTGGGCCAGATGTGGGTTGCCCATTTAACAACCTCTGATCCAGAGGAATGAAATAGTTTTCCATAATATCCAAGGAATCTCAAGTGTCTATTTTTCCTTATCTCCTCCTGTACACAATGCCTACCTAGACACTTTTTATTATTCATAAACCAATAGTAACAGTCACATGATTATATTTTCAAACCTCATGACATTTTCAAATACTGAAAGACCTGTAACATCAACACTAGTTGTCATTTGCCCCAAAGAATTTAGAGATGTGAAAGGGAAGTATCTGGGCTCATAGCAAAGGTGCTTGCTATTACTGGCATCTCATTAGAGTTCAACAGGGCAGCAATTTCATGTTTTAATGGGATGAATATTTGCATTTAGATGATGTGTTTGTTGGGTGTTGAATTGTTTCTGCACTAAACTGTTCCTAAAGCCTTTTCTAACTATGTCTCCCCATCCTTCACTCTACCCCAGTGAATTTGCCTTCCCCTCCTCACCTCCTGCGGGACATTTGGCACCGTCTGGAGACAGTTTTGATTGTCACAGCCGGGGGAGGTAGGCTGCTACTGGCATCTGGTGGGTAGAGACCAGGGATGCTGCTAAACCTCCTACAGTGTACAGGACAGCACCACAACAGAGAGCTGTTGAGCCCAAATGTCAGGGGTGCTGAGGGTGAGAAACTCTGCTCTGTACCAGCCCTACCTGTTCTTGGTATGTTCTCAAAGAAAGGAGGGGAGATGTGGTCTGGACCATTAGAAATAGATTTACTCTTGCCCGTCCAGGAATATGGGAAGTCCAGATGAGTGTTCAAAATAGTCCTTGACTTTGGGTTTGACACATAAGTTCCAACCCATTCAGATGCCAAGGCGGGTGGAGGGAGGTGGGTCCAGGGGGCTCCTCTCTTCTCTTCCGTTCACCCTTCCTAGTTCCTTGAAAGGCATGGTCGGTCCCTAACTTCTGGTTCTCTGGGCTGCTGCACAAGGCCACACCCTGACTCTCAGGAAGGGAAAGCCTTCCTTTCTGGCCTCTCTCCCTCCTTAGGCCTCTGTCCCTTGGACCATTCACCTGTCTGCCTCCTGGGGGCCTCTTCTTCGAGGTTTCTGGCTTGATTGTCGGTCACTCATCTTAGCTGGTATTGGTGTGTTGTTATTACACTGAAAGAGTTTTGGTCTCTTTCTAAGACTTGCATAATGTTCCTCCTGTGGCTCTACTATAGCCTTAATGTTAACCCCCAAAAGATGAGATAGGGAGAAAATTTTTTTTAAAAGCCTTCCATACATCTGCAAATTTTCAGGTGTACCATGAGTTGAAAACTCTGCAAGCTATAGGCAAAGATTAGAGGGATGGAGACAGGACTTTGTACAGATACCAGGATCATGGGAAGGGACTCTGCAAGGGGAGTGATGCCCAAGGAACTGGACCAGAATTCCCTCTAGAAAAGCTTCTAGTAAAATGCCAAAGCCACAGCAAGATTTGCCTTCTGTCTGGGGCCTCCATCACCTGCAGAGTTCTGTGTGCTCCATATTGGAGAAGAAGACTCCATCACCCCTGGCCCATGTGTGCATTTCCCTTGTTGGGCCTGACGTGTATCACTAGCACAAGAAGCCCACATTCTTATTGTTTCATTTTGCTTTATGGTTATTTTCAAGTTAACAAAGTAATCTGCACTCATGATGAAACATGCACATGGCACCAAGGCATGGAGAGTCAACCATAAGACCTTCCCCTCCTCTCTCCCCTCCCCAGAGGTGAGAGCCTGTTACACTTCACAACTCTGGCCTGAAATGGATTAAGGAAGCCAGAGGCACTCAACATTTTCAGGATGCTCTTAACAGCTACTGAAGGGTTCTTTTCAGAGCTGTGGAGGCCTCTGAATAAAACCTGACCATATTTGGGGCTCATTTCCATCTGTCAACACCTGTCTCCCACCACGTCCCCCACGTAAATGGCCACTGGGCTGCTTTTGCTTGTGGTTGGTAAGGGGAAAGGGTCTTAGCACTTGCCTGCTCAGACGTACAGCCTTGTTTAAATTCGTCCACACTGAGGTCAGGGCGTGCAAGCACTGAGTTAGTACTCTAAAATACCCACAGCTTGGACAGACAGCATTTATTAGCCATCTATCCATGCATGAAACACCTCAGACTAGCCCCGCTCTCCCCTGGCCTGTCATCAACTGCATCTTTGGGCATTTGAACAGCGGCAGCCAAAGAAGGAAGAAATGTACGCAGAGTATTTCCAGGTCTTAAGCCAGCTGGAAGGGAAGGCCCAAGGATGCTCTGCATGCCTGTGGCTGGGCCAGTTCCCTGCTCACTCTAGGACCGCGTCAAGGGGAGCCTTCCCCCTGGAAAAGCTAGAGGAGCGGCAAGCCACGTGGCTTAAAGCGACAGCTTAGGAGACACCAGGAAAAAGAGACACTGGTTTTAATAGCAAGTGAGAACTGGTGGAAGCTATGGTCCCTCACCCCAGAAAAAGCAAAACACACCACATGCTGCATACTGTTTCCAGGGTTCGTCTGCCCCTCCCCAAAGAACCTTTGTTCTTGAGAATCCTGAAACTCTACCTTAATTTTCTGTCACATTTTCACAGGGAGTGGCCAGTTATTTGGTGACTTGGCCCAAAAATGTCATCAAAATAATTTGTTGGTTAATTCAGTTTTCTTTTAAAAGTATTATGTAAAATACTTAGCTGAGGAGGCTGAACGTAATCTAAAATCTTATTAATAACCAGTTAGATGTCCCATCACAGAAGGAGCTGGGACACCAGTAAAATACCTTTTCTTTCTCCTTTTCTGTATCGTCTGGGTATTTTTAAATGCCGTATAATTATGGCAGAAGGTCTAAATGACTGCATGATTTAGAGAGAGCCGGGCTGTGGGGAGGGAAGCAGAAAGGTAACATTTAAGTCCCGATATATCGCCAGGGAGAGAGGAGAAAGAAGGAAATTAAGTGGAGGGCAGATGGGAAAGCAGACCATCAAGTAGGGAAGAAAAGTTGTCCCAGAGTCCTGGGAGAGCCTGGATTTCACACACAGGTGGTCTCTGGCGCTCTCTCCATCCCACTTGGTCGCTTCTCTGATGCGGTCATTGTAGGTTTGGAAAGGCGTGATTTGGCTGCCAGTACGTAGGGCTCTGGACGCTGTAAGTGGACCCGGTGACAGCTGGAGCACCTCCCCCAGCCCCTTCTCCCCGTGAAATCCAGAGCGGGGGCTTGAGGCACCCCCCCGCCCGCAGCGGGGGCCAGAAGGTATAGTGGCAGCCCTCGATCCCAGAAGGCTCCCGTAGGGCTGCACGTCCCCGCGTGCTGGGGGCTGCTCCTTGCGGTCCGTGAGAAGCTAATAAAGTGAGAGCTCTCTGCCGCATTGTCCCGAGGTCAGTGTTCGCCGTGGAGGTCAGGGGCCTATTGTGGCTGCCCCCAGGCCCCGCTCCAACCTCTGCTCTCGGCCCCCTCTCTTCCCAGTGCTCAGTGACCTGTGGAAAGGGCTACAAACAAAGGCTTGTCTCCTGTAGCGAGATTTACACCGGGAAGGAGAATTATGAGTACAGCTATCAAACCACCATCAACTGCCCGGGCGCACAGCCACCCAGCGTCCAGCCCTGCTACCTGCGGGAGTGCCCTGTCTCGGCCACCTGGAGAGTTGGCAACTGGGGGAGCGTAAGTAGACGACTGAGTGATGAAATCGGAAAGCTTTCGGATCTCAAACCCCGACTTAAACATGTCCTGCCTGAGCTGTCCTTCCAGGAGAGCCCCGGGTGAGAAACAGGAGTTAGCATCTTGAAATGGACTGAAGGGGAGAGGGGGGCTTCTCTGCTTGTTAGGCCGTTTGGCCTGGTGCTTAGAGGGGGGGGACAGGGGCGGGGAGGCCAGACAGCCTCCGTCTGATTCCTGGTTCTGCCGTTCCCAATTGAACGACCTGGGATAAGGTGCCAAGCGTTCATGTCTGTTTCCTCCCCTGCAGAATGGGGTGGTTGTGAAGTTGAAATGCGTTCATGCATAAAAAAGCACGTGGACTATAATGGCAACTTTTTAAGTTCCATATATTTTACCACAGTTTAAAATTAAACAGCACCCAGAACTCTTGTCACTGGAAAAGGGTTACAGACGTCTTCGTTGTTGTGGGTTCTGTGGCTAAGAATTCTGTAAGTGCTAGTCCTACATCGGGCATTCTTGGTTGCATTGGGGTTACAACGAGTAAGAATATCTGATATTGGGACTGCCCTTGAAAATTGCCCCAGCCCCCTGGCTCCTGACTACGAGGCTTTCACTGATGCAAAGTGATGATCGGGCAAAAGTGTGGGACCAGTTGAAAGTGGTTAAGGTTTAAACTCCAGCTCCACCATGACCTTGAACAAATTTCCTAACATTTGAGCCTCAATCTCCCCTCTGTAAAAATAGAATAATGCTAGTACTATCTCATAGGGTTATTGTGAGGCTTAGATGAGGAAATTATATAATATATATATATATTTCATATGTATGACTACATATGTAGGTATGGATGTACGTATGTACAGAAATGTATATATAAGACTTAGCACAGGGCTTCCCTGGTGGCTCAGTGGTTAGGAATACGCCTGCCAGTGCAGGGGACACGGGTTCGAGCCCTGGTCCGGGGAGATCCCACATGCTGCGGAGCAACTAAGCCCGTGCGCCACAACTACTGAGCCTGCGCTCTAGAGCCTGTGAGCCACAACTACTGAGCCCGTGAGCCACAACTACTGAGCTCACGAGCCACACCTACTGAAGTCCGTGCGCCTAGAACCCGTGCTCCACAACAAGAGAAGCCACCGCAATGAGAAGCCCGCACACCGCAACGAAGAGTAGCCCCCGCTCGCCGCAACTAGGGAAAGCCCCTGCACAGCAACAGAGACCAAACACAGCCAAAAATAAATAAGTAAAATAAATAAATTTATTAAAAAAAAAAAAATCTTAGCACAGAGACTGGCCCATAGGAAGTGCCCTACATGTGTCAGCTATTTGTTTTCAGCAACACGGGGTTCCTGTGCAAGCCTCCAGGCTCTGAGTTCCACACCACAAGAAGCCCATATCTCCAGGTTCCGCAGCCACAACTCTGACCCTGCTCTGCCTTATAGTGCTCCGTGTCCTGTGGCGTCGGAGTGATGCACAGATCTGTGCAGTGTCTCACCAACGAGGACCAGCCCAGCCACTTATGCCCTGATGAGTTGAAGCCGGAAGAAAGAAAAACCTGCCACAATATCTATAACTGTAAGTTGGCCAACTGAAGCCATCCTTCTGGAGCTTGAAGAACAGGTTTCATGGTTGATGTGCTTGCCTGCCTTTTTCAGAAATATAGAATTTATTTTTAAGAAATTGGCCCCCTTGCAGACAAACATGAGCGTGCATAATGTAACTCCTTCCGTCGGCCGCCACTGCACATCCTGGAGAATCACAGCCCGTTTTCGCGGTTTGTGTTTTCCAGGCGAGTTGCCCCAGAACTGCAAGGAAGTAAAAAGGCTGAAAGGTGCCGGTGAAGATGGGGAATATTTCCTGATCGTCACGGGAAAGCTCCTGAAGGTACGCGTCGGAGCTCAGTCGTTATTTCTAGCCTGGTTTCAGAGCCAGCGGCCCTGGCCCTCGTGGTCCCATTTCTGAGCCACCCCTTGCAGGTTATTTCTGGTCTGTCTTTCAGGTCTTCTGTGCAGGGATGCACTCTGGCCACCCCAAGGAGTACATGACACTGGTCCACGGAGACTCTGAGAATTTTTCTGAGGTTTACGGGCACAGGTAGGAGAGCTCAGGCTCAGAAGAGCCCGGATGCCTAGAGATCCCTGGAAACACCTCCCCATCCTTACCGGGATGTTCCCTCTTGTAATGTAGGTTGCACAACCCAACCGAATGTCCCTACAATGGGAGCCGACGTGATGACTGTCAGTGTCGGAAAGACTACACAGCGGCTGGGTTTTCCAGCTTCCAGAAGATCAGAATAGACCTGACCACCATGCAGATCATCAGTAAGTTCCATGGGACGTCCTGGGGGATGTGTCCATGGGTCTCTCCATTCAGACAGCAAAAACATCCTGCACAGGGGCTGGGCCAAGGCCCAGAGGATGTGAAGAGGAACTTAGGGTCCAGTGATGACAATCCCAGTCGAAGCTGCCAGAGGGTGGGGTTTTGCACCTTTTGATCACTGCTGTCCCCGCAGTGCCTGGGAAGTGCTGAGCACAGGGGCGGTGCTCCATCAGCTTTGTGACAAATGAATGAATGGAGGAGATGGAGGCACATTAAAGGACACCATTGCAGTAGGGGAGTCAGGGCAGCATCCCCCAAAATATGACATTGAAATTGAAACCTTAAGGCCAAATGGGAGTGAGCCAGGTGGGCAAAGCAAGCATGGTAGCAGAATGTTTTTTTTAAGATTTACTTATTATTTATTTATTTTTATTTTTATTTTATTTTTTTTGGCTGTGTCTGGTCTTAGTAGCGGCACGCATGCTCTTCATTGTGGCGCACGGGCCTCTCTCTAGTTGTGGCGTGCAGTTTTTCTCTTCTCTAGTTGTGGCGTACAGGCTCCAGGGCATGTGGGCTCTGTAGTTTGCAGCACGTGGGCTCTAGTTGAGGCGTGTGAGCTCAGTAGTTGGGGTGTGCGGGCTTAGTTGCCCCGCGGCATGTGGGATCTTAGTTCCCTGACCAGGGATCGAACCCGCGTCCTCTGCATTGTAAGGCAGATTCTTTACCACTAGACCACCAGGGAAGTCCTGGTAGCAGAGCTTTCGAAGGGAGAAGAAGTTTTAAGGTAGCAGATGCAAACTCCAAAGCTATGATATTCATGTAGCAACATTCAACCCACCCTGGGCTTCCACCAGCAGTGTACATACGCACACGCACACACACACGCACACGGGCGTCAAACTAATTTTCTCTGATTGTCGATTTACAGAAGAAGAATGGAGGACAGAATTACCTTTTTTTAAACTAGCCTTAGCGTGGACTGATTTCATGCTCCAGCCAACACTGCATTTTTGTTAAGGACATTAAATCATAGGAGTGGTTAGAGACAGCTAAAATATCCAAACACGTTCGCCCGAATAGAGGAAAAACAGAAATAATGAATAATTAATTTTTCTTCATTAACATGTTCACATAACCTTGCCTTGCTTTCCTCTGCAGGTAGATTAAATCTGATTTGTACCAAGATATTTTTAATTGCCTTCAGCCAGACTGATGAGGGCTAAGGGCAGAATCTGCAGTTTCCCACTTAGATAACACCCCGGCTAAGACCCAGGGCTTCTGCGTGCTGAAGCGGGCAGGGCTCCTGCCCTTGGAGGTTGGGGGACTCAGATTTCCCTCCCACGAACCTGCAGAAAGATTAAGGCCTTCTCTTGCTATTCCTGAAAGACAAAGCAGAAAGGTTTAAAAAGCTGCCTCTGGTCTCTAGTTCCCACCAGATTTTGTAGGATTCTCAATCTGCCACCTCCTGATCCGCCTTCCCCATTGTCAGAGCTGTTCTCAGGAGCTGCAAGAGGGTTAAAAACGCAAGCACTGTTTTTATTGGCTTTTTAAAAAAACTTTTTAAAAAAGTTAGCCCCAAACTTAAGAAACTGCCATTAATACTTTCAAGATGTGGGTTCTAATTGCTCTCCATTTTGGCGATAATAGTGCCTGGGCCACGGGAGGACAGATGAGCCTCGGGGAATAACTGCTAAGTAGCTGGAAATGCTTTGCTGGCTTATTCCCCGCCCCGTCCTGCAGTCTTGGAGGCTGCTTCTACTGGAGATTCACAATCATCCAATTACACTACATTTAAGCGAGGTGATTCACATATTTATTTATATAGGAATCAATTCCAAAGTCATCTTAAGCCCCCTTTTTTTGGCTTCCATACTGTGAGGAGACAGAAAGTGCTGGTAAAACGCAGAGAAGGAAGCTTTCGGACCCACAAATATAGTGAGGGGAAAGCAAGTGTACATCTGGATCTGTTTGCTCACTAATCATACTTTGGATTGTTTTCTTTTTTCCTCTCCCATTTCCTCTTATGATTTCTCTAACTCTTCTTCCCTTCTGTCTCCTTGTTAATATCCTGTCCCTTCTCTTTCTCTTTCTCATACTCTCACCTCTCCGCTCCCTATAACCCTGTCTCCAAAACCCCACAGCCACTGACTTACAGTTTGCCAGGACACGCGAAGGACATCCCGTCCCTTTTGCCACCGCCGGGGACTGCTACAGCGCCGCCAAGTGCCCACAGGTACGAGTCGGGAGCTCTCCACCCCTCACGCATGGATTTACATCCCCCCACCCCCGTGACTGCATCTGGTTCTGCAGATGTAATTAGAACAGCGACTCTGGAAGGCACTTTGGCCACCTGGATCACGGGCCTCACAGATGCTCACAGCCCCTAACCCAGTCACTCCGCTCCTAGGAGTGTTTCCTAAGGAAATGATCACAGCCAGGGGCCAAACTTCCGCATTCAGCAAAATGCATCTGTGATCATGGTAAACATTTAGAAACCGATTAGATATCACATGGCAAGGGTTTGGTTAAACACAGGACGATGTTAAAACAATGAATATTATGCAGTGACATGTGGGTAAATGTTTAATAACTGGCTCTCCAAGGGAAGAGGGGGGGAAAAAGCAATGCTTTGCAGCATTTGCCCATTTCTGTGGTGTAAATTTTCTCCCTGACTGGTTACAAGTCATCAATATCGTGTCACGAAACGGAGGGTTTGGGGAGAGATGCACTCAGTTGTCTCTCAAAAGCCAGTGCAAGTGGGTTCCAACACCCCGACTGTCAGCCATTAAAGATTCTGAATATTGCATGAGACAGAAAAACTGTCACTCCTGTTTCAGATGTGTAAATGTGCCATGTTCAGACCAAGAAGTGCAGAGTTATCTCCTGAATTCGCTTTCCCCCAGAGCAGCTGCACGGCAGTCTTACCCGTTCTACAGTTGCACACGTTTTTGCCTCTTTAGAGGTGTGGCAGGTTTTGACTTGCCTTTCGGAACAGGCTGTGATAATCCTCCTGGGCTCATTTTGCAAAGCAGGCATCAGTCTTTGCCAGAAGCTTCTGCAAGGAGAAGGTAGGACAGACATAATGAATTAGGTGATTTTGGACAGGAGAACGTGGCCCCAGTCTTTCCGTTGATTTACATGAGGTCTTTAGAAAGCTGTTGTCAGACTCTGTGACAAGAGTTTTCCACATCGCGGTGGGCCTTCATGGATTCTAGGAATTGGGACTGGGTGATGCTCAGAATCCCAGGCACTGTCTCCCCAGGGTGCGTTTACACACAGCCACAGAGACCATCCTAAGACAAACACATCTGAATTTTCTTTTAACAACGTGTTTTCTCAGCCCCAAGCTTTAGAAAGTATTGCTAAACATTTTAGAGAAGTGAAAAGGAAGCACTCAGGGGAGAAAGAAAATAAACAAAGGACAGAATGTTAAAAGGGGCCTTTTCTCCATTACCCAGGAATTGAAAACTTTTGAAGTGCAGTTTCTTTAGAGCACTGGATGACTTCAAACACCCCATTCGTATGGGTTGCATTTAACAGCTTATAGATTGGCCAGTCCTGCCTTTTTCAAATGCCTCAGGATTTTCTTGTTTCGATATGTGCATCTTTGGGGAAACTTAAGTAAATGAGAAGTAATTTGCCTTCAGTTATTTTAATAATTCAGAGACAAATGAACCGATTGATTTGCTAAATCCTGGCACTAAAGCAGTTGCTAAGAGAAAACCAAAGCCAGTGAAAGGTTAAGTTGTATTTTTTCCAGCCCATTCTTCAAACCATATCGGATACTTCTAGAATTCACTTCCTCAGAAGTATATTGAGCACCAGCTATATTGATGAAAGACGGGAGTTTTTCAAATCACTTTTCCAGGGAAAAGTCTGTAGAAAGCATGACTATGCAAGCTATTTTGGAGCCCTGCTTGTCCTTTGGTCTATGACTGCAGAGAAATGAAAGCAGAGGGATGCTCTGTTTGACAATCTGCTTTCTTCTTCCTCCGCCTCCACTGCTGTTGCTTGGGGGAGGTCCCCACGAGCTGTCAACTCAAGATGCAGCCAGAATGTATTTTGTTATCCTGATCACGGTGGATGCAGCATTATCATTACTGCTACTGGTGTTAATAGCGTTTATTGAGTGTTTACTATGCTTGAGACACTGTGCTCAGCATTGGTAAATCAGCGTAGCATTTAATCATCCACAGCATCCTATGAGATTGCCCCCTTTTGACAGATGAGGAAACTGAGGTGTAGAGAGATCGGGTAACTTACCCAAACCCACACTAGTGCTCAGTAGAGGCCGGATTTGATCCCAAGTGTGTCTGAGTTCAAATCCATGATGGTAGACACGCCTGGCTGATCCTGTTTCCAGACAAGACTTTTGCAGCATTCACCCTTGTCCAACAGAGAACAAAACCTCCGTTTGTCAGAGGTATTATACACCTTTCGCTAACTTTTCTGGATCATCTAGTGTATGCATGTCTTAATTACCTTTACTCTTTTAAATCAGCAACAGAGATAGTAGCTAAAACTCTCATGCCCTTTAGACCCTGAGGATAAGGCCTTTAGGGGTAGAGATATCCCAGACTGGAGCTAGAAAGGACGGTAGGTCTTGACTCCTCTGGTGACACTCAACTTTTAGAGTGCTAATTATCAACTAGGACGCTGGCTGAAAATGCAAATCCCTGAACCTGAAAAGGCCAGGAAGAGAATAAGGACAAAAACTCTTGCTTATCACTCGCTCTGAAAGAGCAGATCTAGCTAGCAAGTAGTCTGCTCGGCTACGTGCTCAGTCACTGGACACCCAGATCAGCCCGGGGCATCCTCAGGCTAGAAGCCTGGACCTTCTAAGGACTTTGACGTCAAAGCAGATCAAGTCTACCTTCTTCGATGCAGGCAGAACAGGCAGTCTTTGTGGGAAACAGGATAGGGAAGGAGAGACGAGGGCATCCTTGGCAACAATGAGGTCTGGGCATTTGTGATTGGTGTGGACGCCCTCCTCAGGGCAGGAATGATAGTAAGATAAGAACATGGCCAGGTGGGCTAACAAAGCATGTAGAAGCCCGTGTTTGAGGAGGCTGGGCAAGGAGGCTGAGACTGCGGTGTAGCCACGGTCATGGATACCTGCGTACTGAAGCCACTCAACATAACAACCACTAACATCTGTGTAGTACTGTCATAAAACAAGTTTCAAAAATATTTTAAAAATATCACCTACTCTCTGCCAGGTAATAAGCTAGGTATGTTATACCTTCTACTCTTATTCACAGATTATGTCTTATTAACCCATTTTACAGATGGGCTTAGGAGAGGTAAGCCACTTGCCTGAGGTCACACTAAAGGTAGAAGAATCAGGATTCTAGGATAATTTCATCCCCCAGACCACAGCATGATTGATGTTTGGGGCTGGATAATTCTCTGTTGTGGGAGATCATGCTGTGCATTGTAGGATATTTAGCAATATCTCTGGGCCTGTCTGCACCAGCTGCTAGTGGCACACACACACACCCCCACTAGCTGTGACGTGACAACCAAAAATGTCTCCAGAGACTGCCAGATTTCTCCTGGGAGCAAAGTTGTCCTCTGATAAGATCCACTGATTTAGACCAAACTAAATCCTCCCATCACCTCTGTGAATAGGAATCCTGTTTGTCCCCAGGGTACAGATGTGGAATTTAAGGCTCCTAAAGAGTTCATAAACTCTGTTTAGCAAGTATTTATGGAACCGACATGGAGAGGAAACCTCCAAGTTGCACCTAATCCTGGAAGTCTTCGTGGAAGAGCTAGGGTGTAATATTTAGTTAAGACTCTAAATATCAAGTGCCTAGTCACATGTTACAAACCATAACTGATATAAATAAAGCAATACCAAGTCCATCCCCTCAATAAGCTTACTGTTATATTAGAGAGAAAAAACTAACACAAAACAATTAGAAAATGCAGGACTGGTATCAATGTTTTTGAGTATCTACTAAGTACCAGGCGTTCACTCCACGGCTAATTTCATTTAGTCCCTCACTACACTACTCTGAGGGAGGTGCTCGTATTACCTTCCATTTTACAGATGGACAAACTGAGGTTCTTACAGGGTAATAATCTGTTCAGGTGAAAAAGCTGAATTTACCCTTAGGTCTGATTGGATGTGAGTCTCCGCCTTGCTGCTCTCCTTGATTTATTAAAGACCGTTTTGACAAAGAACCGGATGGTAAGGCTCAGAGAGGAAGCCTTCACCCAAGTCTGCGGAGGAAGAACATTTTTAACTCCGAAACTGTTCATGGTGGAGTAGGAAACCTCAAGAATCTATTTTAGATGCCTTTGTGGAGTCATTTTTGCAAGAGAGAAAGACACAGAGACAAATGGAGAAAGCAAGAGAGATTCTCTGCTGCGGCGTCTCCTTGGAAATAAAAATGGAAACACCCGAGGCCACGTTTGGAAAGGAATCCCAGAGCGGGGCTGGGAGGTCTAGGTTCCCTGGGCCTGGTAGCGGTGGCGGGTCCTCTGCGGTCCAGAGCGGGCCGCGCGCGCCCTCTGCTGGCAGCTCCAGAGAACGCGCCTCTGCTTTGAAGTCCCGCCCCGCTGTGCTTAGGACGGGGCGTGCTCAGCGCCGCGGGGAGCTGAAGCCCGAGGAAGCTTTGGCAGCGAGATCTTGTTAGAAAAATTACACTGTGGCATTTTGTTCCTGAAGGAATCTGATAATTGTGAGCAACATCAGGATTGCTGAGTTAGGGACGCAGAATAGCGGTAGTTGAGAGCGAGGACTTTGAAGTCAGGAAAATGGGAGTTGGGTTCTCAGTGTCTCCTGGAGAAGTTAATCACCTGCGCCGGGCCTCGCTGTCCCCCTCTGTAAAGAAAATCCCCTTCTGAGAGCTCTTGCGAGGATGGATGAGATGATGCACGTAAAGTGCCGGGTTCACAACTCCCCTCTCCCCCCCCCCAAAAGAACCCTCAATCATTAGTAGCTATCATAATTAATTAATATCTTTCTCCAAGTTCCCTTTTATTGTGTGGCCTTTGCTCGGGACGTCACGTGGACTAAAAATCTTTTTCGTTGGCCATTTATTCCAGGGTCGTTTTAGCATCAACCTTTACGGAACGGGCCTGTCTCTGACTGAATCAGCCAGATGGATCTCCCAAGGGAATTATGCCGTCTCTGACATTAAGAAGTCGCCGGTAAGGTTACCGATGGGTTGGGGGATGGGTTTTGTTTTCTCTTCCTTCCTCCCTCCCTCTGAGGCGGTGGTGCTAAAAGTAAGGAGTGTGCTTTCCCACTTCTTCAAACCATTTTACAAAGTGTCAGCAAGAAAATTTAGGACATAAATCAAAGGTTGAAGCGTGTACAGGTGCGTGGAGCAGAGAGTCTTGCTTCCCTTCTGGTGAATTCTTCCTGGAGATGTGAACCTGTGAACCATTTGGAGCAATTAGGAGGATGCCTAACCAGGAAGCTGAAAGTAGCCAGCAGCCTCTAATGGAGTGTGTGGCTCAGACACCTTGCAATTAATTAGCCAACATGGAATTCACCTATGTGAGCTTAGGGAAAGTGATGTCAGTCTGTTTCAGAAAAATTCAAATACAAACGGGGCTGGAAGAAGGGGTAATTCATGAGGAGGGTTTCTGGAGAATTAAGAGAAACACAGGCTCTCCAAGTCAGCTTTTCAGGCTCTAAAATCTTGCTGCTGAAGGTGGGATCGATGCCCCCCAGAGCACCCGCATTGCCTGGGAGCTTGTTGACAACGCAGTTCCTGGGGCCCCAGAGCTTCTGAGCAGGACCTGCAGCTGAACAAGGTCCCAGATGGTTCCTGAGCACAGTACAGCTTGCGACGCTCTGATGTGCGTACCGTTTCTCAGCGTGGGTGTATGTTAGAGTCACTTGGGAAGGTTTAAAATGCATGTGCCCGGGCCCTACCCAGATTCACTGAAGGGGAATCTCTGGGGAATTTGAAATTCCCCAGGTGACTCTAATGCATAAGCGGGGGCAGAAAGCACTGCCCTTTCCAGCCTAGAAGTTGCCATGATGTGGGGCAGGAGCCTGACCCGCAGGCAAATGTGAAACTTATGGGGTGTGGCCTGTGGCCCCAGTCCTGCCTTAGCTGTGACCTCTGCCTCCCGGTCTCAGGATAGTGAGTAAGGGAGGAAAAAGAAGAGGACTGGAAAGTGTGGTGTTATTCCAAGGTGAGGTTGCCAGACAAAGTATAGGATGCCCCGTTAAATCTGAATTTCACATAAACAAGCAAGATTTTTTTCTTTTTTTTTTTACTGTAATCATGTCTGAAACATTGCATGGGACATACTTATTCTAAAAAAACAGTATCTGTTGTTTATCTGAAATTCATATCTGACTGGGTGTCTGGTATTTTTATTTGCTAAACCCTATCAAAATCGGAACATAAGGAAACAGCTCAATCAAGCTGCTTCCACCAAGGAAGGGAAGGAACATCAATTATGACGTCCGGGGAAAATCTCAGAGGTTCCTGATCCCTTTTTTTTAGCTTCCAGAGTTAAATTTGTGTTTTGGGGGGAAAACAAACAAACAAAAAAATCTTTCTCACTTCCTCTTTTCTCTATCTAAGCCAATCAGCTCCTTCAAATCTGATTAACTAAATGACCATATCGATTGCTTATAAATTAATCATTAAAATTTTTTTCTTGTACTGAAAGGGATAAAGAGAGCTGAGAGACAACACACGTGCTTTAGAATGTGTGCTTTACACTGTGTCCTGAAATTATGTTCTTCCCTGCTCCTACTATATATTATGTTTCAGTGACTGAGAGAAACAAACAAAAAAAATTAATTGACCAAAACGTGGTCAGACTTAAAACATGATTATATAGAAAGCCATCTGTGTAAACTGTAATCTAAGTTTCAGTTCTGTTTGTTAATGTCATTACTGCAGTTTTTCTCCAGAACCTAACAATATAATTATAGCCGGGAGCGCCACCTTGTGGAGGCAAGGATTACTGCCCTGCCAAGATGGGCTGGCTGTTTCCCCAGCTTTTGGGGATTACGCCTGTGCTGAAGGGAATTGGTTTCACAATTGCCTGTCAGCACTTTTTTTTTTTTTTTTTTTAAATCTTGGTGTTCCATGACAACTCAGAGAGCCTGAGCTCAAAATTAATATCAAGGGTCTGTCGAGCACTCCTTATGAATCCCCAGGAGCCAGAACTGAGCAATCTCTAGCTCCTAGCAACCCCTAGACATGATGCTTTGTGTGCCTGACCTGCTACGCGGTCCACAGAGCAACATCCGCTAGGGATACTCCATGAAAATAGGCTCCTGCAGGCAAAGACACTTGGAAAAATTGTGTATTTTATTTCCTTCTTGAAGAGTCGCAGTAAGCATGTGTGTATTGTAGGTTGGAATAAAGTGTACAGGAGGGAAACCTGTGTGGTTTTATTCAAGCCAGCATTTCCCTAAGTCATTCGTTCTCAAACTTGGGCCAGGACTTGCTAAACCACAGCCAGCCTGGGGAGAGGCCTGAAATGTACACTTCCAACAGTTTCCCAGGTGATGCTGATGCCCTGGTCTGGGATCACATTTTAGGAATCACTGACCTAAGTTAAACCAACCACAGACCCTTCTTTTCAAACTTATACCTTTTAATTTCCCTGAGTTACCAGTGGTCCATGGAACACACTTTGGAAAACTGTGTAATGTCCTGTTCCCACCATGACTTAGCACTGTCTTGCTTCTGAGGGACCGAGGCTGGTCTCCTCTACGGCAGGCAGATCCTGGCCAGTCCTAATCTCTTCTCCAAAGAGCCCTGCTTTGATTCATCCCTCACATCATCACTCTCACTTTCCTTCACTTTTCTGCTGGGAGCTACAGAGAGAAAAACACAATGAAACCCTCCATTTTCCAAACCCGCTTGGCGATAAAATGTTTTCCCCAAGCGAAACTAAAGGAAAACTCTAGTCATTCAGGGTAAAACTGAATTACTAGAACCACATGGAGGGCAGGAACATGGTCTCACCAGCAGGAACAGACCTGGTAAAAACGAGTCTCAGTGTCAAGGTTCATTCTTGGCTGCCTGTGTGTAGTGGGAGGAATTCTTTTTTTTTTAACTCATAAGAATGATTTTTGTTATTGAAATAGCTCCTATGTATTGGGCAATTTATATGCATTCAATCCCATTCCTCCAGCTTTCTCATCAGATTCTTGGGAGGGTACTGAAATCAAAGCCTACAGAGGCTGCAGAGTATAGAGGTTAAGCCCCCAGACCCTTAAGTCAGATCGCTGGACGTGCTGTTACTAGCCTTGCCATCTTGGGCAAGTTATTTAACTTCTCAGGGGTCTCAGTTTCTTCCCGCATAAAATGGGGATCCTGGTGGTCCTTACCCAGTTGGGTTCTTGCGGAGCATAAATGAAATAGGGAGATAAAGCTGTTTGCGTGTCACTGGGCAGGCAGCAGGGGCACAGTAAGTATTAGCTGTTAATGTTACAACATTTTCATAGGCCTGAGGCTTGCCGTAAGGTTGCAGAATTGGTCAAGGTGACGAAGGAAGCAGGCTTGCTAGCAATGGAAGGACAGGGGACTGCAGCCTGAGCAGAGGCTAAGCCTGGACCTGGCTGGCCCCCACTGCACCGCATGGATTTTGTCCATGTGGGCCCCACCCCACCTGGGAGTAAGGCATGTGGGACGCCCCCTGGACCCAGGGATGGACCGCTAGACAGATGCTTCAGCTGTACCGGCTTGGCTTAGGGATACCAAGTTTCTACTCTGATTGTGTGTGAGGGGCAGCCAGACAGAAAGGGGGGCTTGGCCCGGTTGTGAGACTGGAGAGAAAAGGTTGGCATTCTGAGCTCCTTCGCCGGTGATACTCTGTGCAACCTCAACTCATGAATGTGCTCAGGATGTGAAAGGGTCCTCAGCCCCCATCGGGACGATCCCCCCACCCCCAGAAAGATGCCCCTTCTCAGAGCTGTTGTCTGGCCTTCTGTCCAGGAGGAGGTTCCGGAATGGCCTTCAGAGCCAGGCACAGTGAAGGGCAGGATGGGAGAGGTGCCCTCAGGCCTCTGTGCTGCTTCGTGTACCTGGGGGATGGGCAGGGTCCACAGGGAGCTGGGGACCTGTGTTTCTGAGGTACCTGGCCTTGGGGCCCAACGGTCATTCCTTATTCTAGGGGAAGAGCTGTAAATGGAAGAATTGCTTTGAAATTAAAAATTAATGAAAGTTGCATTACCATGGGGGAGATGGACTCAGTTCCTATCTTTTAATCTTTTAGTTCATTTACAACCAGTGGAGTTAAAGTCACGTGATAAATACCTGTGTGTGTGCACGCACATAGCAAGCATAGAATCAGTCCTCACGTATCTACCATAAGCCGCCTCCTAACCCACAATTCATCTGTGAAAATCCAATTATCCACCAAGTATGAAAATCATATTACAGACAAGTAGAGTGAAACTACCTTTTATATATGTGTACATTTTATTCTGTACGAACCCATAGAAGTTAGATGTTTATACATATATTCGTATATATAAGTGTGATTAGGACTATAGTCGGAAAAAAAAACAACCAAATACTGTGTTTTATGGGCAGTTTCATCCCCAGCATACTGCAAAGAAATGCAAATAAGCACATTTCAATCAAAGATGTGTTGGCTTTGCTAAATTACATGAGTCAACCTACCTTGGTCATATTGACTGCAAAAAGCAGAGTAATGAGTGAAAAGTATGAACTATAAACTATTCTTTTTTTTTAATAAATTTATTTATTTTATTTATTTATTTTTGGCTGTGTTGGGTCTTTGTTGCTGCGTGAGGGCTTTTCTCTAGTGGCGGTGAGCAGGGGCTACTCTTCGTTGCGGTGCGTGGGCTTCTCATTGCGGTGGCTTGTCTTGTTGTGGAGCACGGACTCTAGGCGTGCAGGCTTCAGTAGTTGTGGCTCGCGGACTCTAGAGCGCAGGCTCAGTAGTTATGGTGCATGGGCTTAGTTGCTCCGCGGCATGTGGGATCTTCCCGGGCCAGGGCTCGAACCCGTGTCCCCTGCATTGGCAGGCAGATTCTTAGCCACTGTGCCACCGGGGAAGCCCTATAAACTGTTCTTAATGGAACAGAGGTCGTTCATTTTAATTATATGTAATAGCTCAAACTCTACTAACAAAGTATTTATTGGAAAGAGATTTTTAGAGGGCTTGCTTTAATGAAGAAATAAAAATGATTTCCAATTAGTGTTTCATTGTATGCGAGCGGGTGCTTCAAAAGTGCTGGAAAACATACCTTTTTTCTCTGAAGTAGGCACTGTTTCCATGACAATCATGTTTATGCTATTCATTTTCTCAGCATATTTTTTTTATTCTGTAATAGAAATAAGTTTTAGTTCAGCCTTTACCTAAATCAAATTGAGTCCTAGTTAATGCAATAACATGAAAATTGCAGAGCTAGTATCAGCGATTTTATAATTACTCAGACTGTTCCTCATCTCCATGAGAACAGGCTATGATGGAAATCCACACATAAGAAACACCTTTATGACAATGATCGCTAATACTTATAGAGTACTACATTAGGCCAACTGCTATGCTGAGCACTTTGTATGCTTACTTTCATTTGCAGCAAACCTATAAGGGGAGACTCATCCCCATTTTACAGATGCACCAGGAAACTGAGGTTTAAAGAGGTTATTAAAGACATGATACAATCCTGAGGCAATCTGATCTCTGCTGCCAGGGCAGGAAGAGTTTGGGTAAAAAGTAAGCTTTGATGAGACAAAAGACATTCCTACTATGTCAGCATCCTTAGGGCCACCAAACCTATACTTCAGCTTAGAGAAAAAGTTCCTGGCTAGAAAACCAGTTGGTCTGGCATCAAATCTAGTTGGTAGTGTCAGACTAGCTCCAAAACTAACAGGGGTCCCTAAAACCAAGACCAAGTAGGGTGATCGAAATCCATCTCCCAACTTAACCTCACTCATAATCAAAAATATGCAAATTTTTAAAAGAGTAGAACTATTTTTTTTTTTTCTTTTTTTGCAAATTTGGAAAGTTTTTCCTTTTTCTTTTTCTTTTTCTTTTTTTTAAGTGAGAGTATCCATTGTTTTCAAGAGACTTTCATAGTTTGGCCATATGAATCAAATACAGCCCAAAGATATCCTGAAATGCATGCACAAGTATGGTTCACACCAGCGTTAGTCCCAGTAGAGGAAAACGTAAAACACCTTAGATGCCAAACCTTGTTCAGCAGTCAGGGGTAGGGGGTGGCTCATATGACATGGTAATTTACAAACTGGGATATGGTGCCACAGTTAAACAAGGAGCTTTTCATAGCATGGGGAAGCATTGGGGTGACTGATTAGCAGGGCCATCTGAATTGCAGTTCACCAAGAAGAGTGTACTTGTTCAGCCTTTTTCTTTCACTCATTCGCCAGATGTGTATTAAGACTGCCGTGAGCCACACACAGCTAGCTTCTGGAAACCCTTGGATTTTAACAAGGCACTGGCCTTGCCATCATGGGGCTTACATTCTAGGGGGAAGACATTAATAAAGAGAGAACTACCCCATGTTATAGGGTGCTGTGCAGCAGGTAACTGCGTCAGAAAGGTTTCTCAGGGGAAGTGGCCTCTGGGCTGGGTTCTGAAGAATTTACTGGGCAAAAGTTGGGTGGTCCAGTGCACACAGAGAGGGAGAGGGAAGAGAGTTCCAGTGAGAGGAGTAGCATGTGCAAAGGCCCTGTGTTATAAGAGGCATGTTAGAAGAACAACCCAAAGAAATGCGGAGGAGGGGGAGTAGAGAGAAAAGATGGGATAAGACAAATCCAGACAGGCAGGCAGGATCAGTCCGTACAAGGCTGGAGACCAGGGTTCAGCAAACTTTTTCTGTAAAGGACCAGCTAGTAAATATTTTAGACTTTGCCAGCCAAGAGGTAAAAATCATTGATACTATATACATATTTATATGACAAGAGCAAAAACAAATTCACATAAAAATTTTAGTGATTAAATTCAAAGTGTAATAATAATTGAGTATAAATTTTTGTTTTCCACATCTACCAAGGAAAAGAATGAAATATTGAGAGAGGACAACATTTTGCTTAATCAGTGTTCTCTGCTATCAAAATTGATTCTAAATGTTTATTTGTTAATGCTGATCTGAAATGAGATTTTCTGTACTTCATCTTTATAAATGTCATTTTGCAGGGATAGGTATTGCCAAATACTAATATTGTCCACAACCATATCATTTTAATTGACCATATTCATGCCTTGGCAGACGTTGGTAGAATTCTATTAGATTTTTCACTTGATATTTGCCTTTCAGCGTGTCATTACATTACAGATGAATCACTTGTAATTGAAGGTGAGATGGAAGCTCCTCAATTACCTCATTAGATGGATTTTGAAATATGAAAATTTCCTTTGCGCTTATGTCCAAGTCCAAAAAGTACTGCTGGAACTGTATTTCACGCTCAGAAAATATATCCACTATAAATGTACGTGGAATAGCGATAAAGCTTCTTGTTTTAACATTTGACGGAGTGGGAAGTGTACAACCTGCCTTAACATGATTTATGATTCAAACAATGTTAGTTATTGAAATGACTTTACCACAGTATAACTTTTGCCTATAAGTGCAGTTTTTGCCTTGTAATTTTAGCTCCCACTCATTAAGAAACATTATCAAGTCAGTAGCAAAAGATAATGTCCAAAGCCATTAAGTGTCCAATGACAGTGATTGAGAACAGTTCTTCTTGTTCAGAAAATTTTTAATCCCAGCCCTGAGCTCAAAATTCACAATAAAACTTTACCACTGCTGAGTTGTCAATCTGCTGTGTGTGAGGATAAGTCAGGGTATTCAGCTTCTGGTCCTGACCCCAAATTTCCAAAACTGATGAAGGTTAAGTTTATGATAGAAAAAGAAGTTCATTATTAACACCACCAGTTATGTAACACCAGGTAGGTTCATGTATTTTCCACAATGAATAATCACAGGCTTTAAACATCTTTCATTTTCACAAGCTTTGTAAATCGGTCCAACTAAAGCTTTTCCCGCTCCGCACATATTTCTTACCATTATTAGTTGTGAACGCATCTTAGCAGATTACACTTCAGTTTTTCTGCGCTAGTGTTTTCTCAACCTCTTTGAAATACTTCCGCATAGACCATTCATGGAGACTTAATTCTTTGATCACTTCAAACTCAGCATGGTCTCCTCAAATAAACAACTGAAGAGTATCAGTAAAATCTGTCTACTCACCAAAAGTCAAAGGAAACCACTCCAATTATTTGCTTTGTCTTTTAATTGATTATTGATGCGGCTCCCAAATGTCATTAAATTGTTGAGCAACTGGTCTTACCAAAAGGATAACAGTCTTCAACAAGTTGATTTTCTCTGGACACATTTCTTCAGCAATTACAATTAAACAAGATATCACTAACTCAAAGAAAACATTTGTTTTGCTAACAAATGAGCCATTTGGAAACTTACACATTTTCATCTTTTATTCTTGCTCATTTTGATTTTTTATTTTTGTGAAGAATTACACTGTGGTGAGATATTCTGTTCTAAGTTTTCTAAATTCTTGACCGTTGCTCTCCTGTGAGTTGGGAATATTGTGACACATGCCGAATGTGGTGATGTTGGTATATCGTATTCTTTTAGCACAGCTGCCATGTCGTTGCATGATGAACACAATACTTTGCCATCTAAATGTGACAACAGAATAAGCCACATGCTACTGTACCTTAAAAGTGCAATAGTCAGGGGCTTCCCTGGTGGCGCAGTGGTTGAGAGTCTGCCTGCCAATGCAGGGGACACGGGTTCGAGCCCTGGTCTGGGAAGATCCCACATGACGCGGAGCAAATGGGCCCGTGAGCCACAACTACTGAGCCTGCGCGTCTGGAGCCTGTGCTCCGCAACAAGAGAGGCCGCGATAGTGAGAGGCCCGCGCACCGCGATGAAGAGTGGCCCCCGCTTGCCACAACTAGAGAAAGCCCTCGCACAGAAACGAAGACCCAACACAGCGATAAATAAATAAGTAAATAAATTTAAAAAAAAAAAAAGAGAGAAAAAGAAAACCTTTAAAAAAAAAAAAAAAAATGCAATAGTCAGGACTTCCCTGGCAGTCCGGTGGTTAAGACTTCACCTTCCAACGCAGGCGGTATGGGTTCGATCCCTGGTTGGGGAGGTAAGAACCCACATGCCTCATGGCCAAAAAAACCAAAACATAAAACAGAAACAATGTTGTAACAAATTCAATAAAGACTTTAAAAAATGGTCCACATTAAAAAAAAAAAAATCTTAAAAAAATAAAGTGTAATAGTAAAGTCTACTTTTGTCTTCTTTTCTTGTTTTGACATATACTGGTAATAAAAGAAACGAAAGAAAATGTTATGATATAGCAACACTCATGGCACTCAAAACACTATCACGTTACACTGTGTCACTGTGACGTGTGTGCAGAGTAGCAGTGTGAGGCTGCAAGGGCCATCTTGACCACTCACCCCTGCTGTTGTAACGTGAAAGCAGCCACAGACATGAGGGAAATGAATGGACGTGGCTGTGTTCCAATAAAACTTTATTTATGGACCCTGAAATTTGAATGTTATATCATTTCCACATATCAAGAAATAGTATTCTCGGTTTGCTTCTTAACCATAAAATATAAATGCTGTTCTTAACGTTGGGAGCTACATCAATAATCAGTTAAGGGCTTCCCTGGTGGCGCAGTGGTTAAGAATCTGCCTGCCAATGTAGGGGACACGGGTTCGAGCCCTGGTCTGGGAAGATCCCACATTCTGCGGAGCGACTAAGCCCGTGCGCCACAACTACTGAGCCTGCGCGTCTGGAGCCTGTGCTCTGCAACGGGAGAGGCCGCGACGGTGAGAGGCCCACGCACCGCGATGAAGAGTGGCCCCCACTCGCCGCAACTGGAGAAAGCCCTCACACAGAAACGAACACCCAACACAGCCAAAAATAAATGTAAATAAATAAATAAATTTATTAAAAAAAAAAAATCAGTTAAAAAGCAAAGAACTTCCCTGGTGGCACAGTGGTTAAGAATCCGCCTGCCCAGGGACGTGGGTTCAAGCCCTGGTCTGGGAAGATCCCACATGCCACTGAGCAACTAAGCCTGTGCGCCACAACTACTGAGCCTGCGCTCTAGAGCCCATGAGCCACAACTACTGAGGCCGTGTGCCACAACTACTAAAGCCCATGGGCCTAGAGCCCGTGCTCCACAACAAGAGAAGCCACTGCAGTGAGAAGCCCATGCGCCGCAGCGAAGAGTAGCCCCAGCTCGCCGCAACTAGAGAAAGCCCACGCGCAGCAACAAAGACCCAACACAGCCAAAAATAAATAAATAAAAATAAATTTATTTTACGAAAAAAGCAAAGCAGTTCTTTTGAGTGGTTTCCTTTGGTTCTTGATCAGTAGATAGATTTTACTGAGACTTTTCAGTTGTTGTTTATTTGAGAAGACCATGCTGAGTGTGAAGGGACTAAGGAATTAGTCTCCATGAATGGTCTGTGTAGAAGAAGTACAGGTAAATTACACTTCAGTTTTTCTGCCCTAGTGTTTTCTCATCCTCTTTGAGAATGAGAAAACACTAGGGCAGAAAAACTGAAGTGTAATCTGCTAAGATGTGGGCCATACAAAAACAGGGGCCCACAGGCCATCCTTCATCAGCCCCTACTTTAGACCATGGTGAGGATGTTGGGCCCCGCTTCTGTTCAGAAGTGCTACCTACTGTGTGTACAGAAATGATTTCCCTAAAAGCCAGTGCAAGCCCTGGAAACATATGAGCCAAGCAGGTGGGCTAAGATGATGCATCTCTTTGCAGGATGGTACCCGAGTCATAGGGAAATGCGGTGGTTACTGTGGAAAATGTGCTCCATCCTCTGGCACTGGCCTGGAGGTTCGAGTTTTATAGTTAAGGTAAGTGTCTGTCTGTCTCTGACTCTGTCTCATTCTTTCTGTAGCCTAATGATTAGCAGATGTGGGCGGGTCATTGGCCCCCAGGCAGGTGAAGCTGACTCAGTGCTATTTGACCTTTGTCTCTCTTGCTCATCTATTGTCATGTGCCTGAGGCCATCTGTTCTCCATTCTTGGACATGCCGTCCCTAGACGTCCTGTACCAGATTCCTCTGTAGTGCTTATTAAAGGTGCTGCTCCCTGGGCTCCATCTCTAGAAGTCCTGCTTCGTTAAGTCTCTGGTGGGTCCAAGAACCTGTATTTTTAATGCAGGGAATTCTGATGCAGGTGACTCACAGATCACCCTTTGAGAAATACTGCCAAGGAGTGTTACAAGTGTAATATAAATGACGTTCATTAAGCCCTGACTGTGTGTCAGGCACCATGCCGAGCGCCGGGCAGGCATTATTTCAGTGAATCCTCACAACAAAGCCACAGTCTGGGGCCGTTATCCTCATTTTACAGATGGAAGCTGAGATCCACAGCAATTAAGTAGCTGGCTTAAGGTCAGATGGATTCCCTTGGCAATAACCCAGGAGTGTCCTACCCCAGAGCCTCTCAGTTAATGTACTCTTCCGCACACTTGTAACTCACAGTGTGATCCACGGACCAGCGTGATCCACATCGCGTGGGAACTTACTAGGAATGCAAAATCTCAGGCCTCATTCTAGACCTACAGAGTCAGAATCTGCATTTTAACAAATCTGCAGGAGAGTCGTGCCTGTTAAAGTTTGACAATTCCTGGTGTAACTACAGTATGCCAGCAAGTGGTCCCTCTGCTGGGCAGAGGACTGAACTGATCACTTTTTCTCATCCCAGTGCCTTTCACGTACGAGGGCTCAGCCAACTCAGGCGACCCTCCTACAACTTCCCTCAAGCTTCCAGCAGCCCATTACCCTGTTAGGCTCTTCAAGATCCTGGCAAAGGAATACCTAGTTGACATTTATGTATCGGTGTCAATGTTTAATTAAAAATCCATATTCAACCTTATGATCTCAAATTAGGATTATTTCCACTTCAGGAGGCCATGGGGGGGAACAAAAAAGAGAGAAAGAAAAAGAAAAAGAAACTTACTGTCTTAAGTAACTGAGATGTCCAAGCAGTGGTCTAACTTCAGGCATGGCTGGATCTAGAGGCTCAGAGTCATCAGGACTCTTTCTTTCTCCATCCATCAACAATGCTTGCTTCTTAAGTGGCTTCATTCTCAGGCAGATCATCTCCTCCACACCATGGTCCCTGGCAGTTCTAGGCTTACATCATCTTTACAGCTCATGGCTCCAAGTAAATGCTCATCTCCGGCATCTATTCTGCACAAGAACTCTGGCTCTGATTTGTCACATGGCCATTTCCAAACCAATCACAATGTCCAGGAGACTGGGATCATATACCCACCTAGAGTCGGGTGACTGACTGACAGCTTCATTTGGAAGAGGGATGGTTGCCAAAGAACCAGAAGGAGTTTATCAGAAAAGAGGGGAGAGAGGCAGGCAGAGTCAGCAGGTATCCATTAGAGATTCCCATTTGATATGTATTTTATATATTTTATATCCAATAAAGTAATTTTATATGTATTTTATGTACGGTAACATTTGAGTGAGCACAGATACATAACATTTATGTGTATGTATAAAAAAGGCTAGAAGGAAATACAGCAGTGTTTGAAGAACATTATCTCAGGTTGGGGGAATCACAGGCTAATGGTTTTTATTTTATTCTTTATACACCCCTGGAATTTCCATGTTTCTTGTAGCAAGTGTTATTTTTAAAATCCAGAGAAAATAGTGTTATTTTCAAGTTCTATATGTAAAAATTTATGGTTTACCTTCTCTTGACTTATGTCATTTGAGACAGAAGATTTACATTTCCTGGTTGGTTCATTTGTTTTCAGGTGCTCTGAAGAGGAAACCGTTATGGGATGGATGAAGGATAGTGATGAAATACCTCCACCTTAAAATTTGGGTGTGTGTGTGTGAGCGTGTATGTGTGTGAGGACTTGTATGCCTGTGTGTGTGTACATATGCATATATATATACATATATACACACATATATACACGTGTATATATGTGTGTGTATATAAATGTGGAATATCCTTATGATGTAAAGTTTAATATTTATGTTTGAAATTATTTATTGTGATGTAATATTTTTGTACGTAAAATGATTCTTTTATGACTGCCTTTCATGTTATTTTGTCCCCTGCAGTCAGACCACTGCATTTTACGTACTCTACATTATATGTAGTACTTTGACAAAAGTGATCCTTCATTATCACGGTACACTATTGTTTACTTTCTATCTGTAAATGTTTTATTGTTACTTTTTTAAAACCGTAATTTTTTAAAAAAACAACCTAGCCGCCATCAAGGTGCTACAAGAATCGTATGAGGATATTTTTGGCATTTCTAGGAACGTATCATTAGCCAATCAGTAATTCAGTGATGTCACAGATTGTACCAGCTATTAATTATGTTAAATATCTATTCAGTTTCATGTGATCTCTGGGAAAAAAGTCGCTGCCTTGGTGCTAATGTTGTTATGTATTTAAGTGATCATCAGACTCAGAAATGTAAACGCTTTTAATAAAAGGGAGAAGCTAAAGGACAACTTCCAGTGGACAGAATCACTTGGAAAAAATAAGACCAACTGTTTACCCTTGTTTTTGGACATGCCTTTTTGGGAAGAGAGTTGGACTTTGTTCTTGTTGTTGTTATTCTTATCAATACTTTACTTCAGTCCATGGTGCCTTGGTCTCTCTGTGGTTAAATGGAGGGTCCCCCAAGCAGCTTCATCACAGAGTGACATTGAGCAAATGAGAGCCACTCAGCGTTTTGCCAAGATATTCTGAAATGGTGTCTATGTTAACAATTGTGGCAGAGGATGCACGGGGTGGGGGTGACCTTCGACACCACAGCACACCTGGAGAAACTCAGAACCGGATTCTTAGTCATCAGGATTGACCTTTGTATGGAAACATTAGCTGGTGACTTGACGCCTTTGAGCCATGAGCCTGAAACCCTGCCAGTGTCCATGGCTGCTGCAGTAATTGGTGGCATGTATGAGAAGAAATGAACTGTGGAGTACAAGATGCCGGAGTCTTTCTCATCTCCCATTCATCTTTGGATTCCATTCATCTTTGGAAGGCCTGTTTTTTTCTCCTTTCCAAAATGGAAGTGCCAAAGCTGTGGTCTTTCTGCCCTTCCAACCTGATTGAAGAAAGGTCATGGCCCATGTCAGACACTCGATTTGAGAAGCCCTCCCATTTTCAAAAACCAAAGAGATTAGGAGAAACCTGGCAGTATTCCCCAAAGCCAAACAAACTCCAGAGTGCTCCAGGAAGTTATATCAGTATATGAATAAGTGTTATTCTCCATTATTAATACATTGTGAAAATATACTATGAATAAATACCATGACCACATCCAAACATTTGTGTTTCACATGGTTTCTGGACTCTTGATTCAAATTGGAATGAACATATCTCTAGTTTTTAAGATTGCCAGATTGAGAAGAAATGCAGACTTTCTTAATCCCATTGATTGTGTTTGCCATTCTGGAGACAGATAAAGGATGCGGACTGTCCCCAAGGTTTGTCTTTTCATCACTTAAATCAGTTGAAATGGTTATTCTGAAACTGGGAGACAGAAACCTCTCGTTTGTGTGATGGGGAACAAGTGAGCAAACAGAAGAGGAGATTTAAGTGGGGTTTGGGGGCTTAATTGTTAATATTATGTAACAGTAGTTTCTATTCTAGAGACTGATGGTGTCCTGGGAATTGAGAGCTTTCCAAAGAAATCTAATGAACAGCTAATAGTAAGTGAATATCCACCATATGCCGGGGCCCTTTATTAAATTGTTTTAGCTCATTCTTAGAACCAGCAAGTGGAGCAGGTAATAGACTTACCGTCATTTTTTGTATAAGGAGACAGAGCCTTCAAGATACACATGGGCCCAAGTTCACATACAGTGAATAAGTGACAGTCTCAGAAAGAACTTTGGCTCTGATTGTGTTGCATGACCACTTCTGTACCAATCACATTGTCACGACGGCTGGGATTATGTGCCCACCTAGAGGCACATGATCAGCAACTTCAGCTGAAAGACCAGCTGTCCCAGAAGAGAAGGGTTGTGTTACCAGAAAAGGGTAGATGGTATGGAGACAGGCAAAAGCAACACATACCCACGGGAGATTCCGTGTGTGTGTATGTGGTTGCATGCACATGCATGTGTGCAAGTATAAAATCTCCAAATCCCATAGCTCACACCATAGTTCCATAGTTCCTTGTCACCCCTCAGCTTCATCTGAGACTTGGGTTCTAGTCCTTTCTCTGACATCTAGTAACTGTAGGATCCTGAACCCTAGGAGGATAAAGATCTGTAAAATGAGGCTACTGACATGCCTCCTATCTACCTTGCGGGATTGTGTTTTCTATAGCTGCACTCAAAATATGCATCAGCACATTTAAGCTGACAGCATGAAAGCCATGGGTTCTGTATCAGTTAGGAATTGTGTTCAGCTGATAGTTACAGAGACCTGACTGCAATGACTTACACATTAAAAAGTGTATTTCACTGCTATATTCAAGAAGCCTGGAGATAGGCGACCCAGGGCTGGTATGGCAGCTCCACAAACTCCTCAGGGACATAGTTTCTTTACCTCCTTCTCTCCTCAGTCTTCCATATTTCCATATGGCTGCTAGAGCTCCAGCAATCACTCCCAAATTCTAGACAACAAAAATAAAGGAGTGGGGGAAAGGGTTAAAAGTAGCCTGGTCCCAGCTTTCTACTCTTTGAAAGAGGTTTTCCAGAAACCTCACCCAACAAATTCCACTTATATCTCCTCAGCCAGAAATGAGTCCTGTCTTACACCTAGGCTGCAGAAGCAGTGGAGAATTAGGGTTATTTCACAGAGTATATTGCCAAACTAAATAAAATGAGGGATCTGTTCCCGGAAGACAAAAGAAACTTACGAGAAGCAACTAGAAGTCTCCGCAACAGGTTCAACTACACTGACAAGAGGGAATGGTTTGGAAGCAATTATCATAAAGTAAGCAAGAGATAATAGGATCTGGGCTGGAGATGTGACCATTGTAATGGTAGAAAATTATAGAGTGATAGAGGTGGTAAAATTAACAGGAGCTGACAGTGGGTAGATTCAGCGTGGACAGGGGGAGAGAAGGCACTGATCAGAATTCAAAGATGAGGTTTCATTTGCCTGAAAATACGACCAGGGTGATAGAAAGATGAATGTTTGGATGGGTGAATGCACAGATACAATCTGTTAGATTCTGTTCATTCTTTATATCTTTATAGCACTGTACAGATTAAATATTGTCTTTGTGTTCTAGTCACTCTTTATCCAAATAATATTTATTGCACACCTACTAATTTCCAGTCATTGTTCTAGGCACTAGGGATGCAGCAGTGTACAGTTGATGCTTGAACAACACAAACTTGAACTGCACAGGTTCACTTAGGCGTGGATATTTTTCAATAGTAAATGCTACAGCACTACATGGCCTGTCATTAGTTGAATCTACAGATATGGAAGAACTGTGGATACAGAGAACACAATGGGTAATAGGTGGATTAACCCCCGTGTTGTTCAAGGGTCAGCTGTATTAGGGTACAGGCTAAGAGTCTGTGTCAGTCCACTGGGGCTGCCATAACAAAACACCGCAGAGTGGGTATTGTAAGCAACAGAAATGTATTCTCTCATAGTTCCGGAGGCCAAAAGTCCAAGATCAAGGTGCCACCAGGGTTGATATCTGGTGAGGCCTCTCTTCCTGGCTTGTAGACAGCTATCTTCTCACCGTGTCCTTTCCTTGGTGTGAGCATTGAGAGAGAGAGAGAGAGTGGTGTGTCTTCCTCTTCTTATAAGGATACCAGTCCTGTTGGATAGGGCCCCTCCTTTATGACCTCATTTAACCCTTATAATCCATATCCCCAAGTTCAGTCATATTTGGGGTCAGGGCTTCAACATATGAATTTTGGGAAAACACAATTCAGTTCATCACAGAGCTGTAAGAAAGAGACCCCAAAATAAGGCTGACATTTATTTTTCTCTCTTTCGCCGTGTAGAAGTCAGCAGGCAGCTGGGCCTGGTACGAGACTCTGTTCTGTATGTCGTCAGAGGACTTGGGCTTCTTCTGTTTTGTGGCTTGGCCTTTCTCGAAGTGTTGTCCTTACGTGGCTCATCCTCACTATGTCTGTGTCCAGCCTGCAGGAAGGGGCCAGTCATTTTCAGGCAGTACCTGAAAATTAAAAAGTGACTTTTAAAAAAAAATTTTTAATACTGGAGTATAGTTGATTTACAATACTGTGTTAGTTTCAGGTTTACAGCAAAGTGATTTAGTTATACATATACATTTATCTCTTCTTTTCCAGATTCTTTTCCCATATAGGTTATTACAGAGTATTGAGTAGAGTTCCCTGTGCTATACAGTAGGTCCCTGTTGATTATCTATTTTATATACAGTAGTGTGTATATGTTAATCCCAAACTCCTAATTTATCCTCCCCACTTCCACCTTTATCCTTTGGTTACCATAAGTTTGTTTTCTAAGTCTGTGAGTCTGTTTCTGTTTTGTAAATAAGTTCATTTGTGTCATTTTTTTTAGATTCCACATATAAGTGATATCTTATGATATTTGCCTTTCTCTGTCTGACTTCACTTAGTATGATAATCTCTATATTCACAATTTATTAGCAATTGCTTAGATGCAGAGCCTGATTTAGAAGCAAGAGGAAATGTGCTCTAGTTGGCAACCATGTGCCCCGCTAATGCTGAGTGGAGGTGGGGCTTCCATGACTAAAAAGAAGGAGGGAAGGATGGCCCCTGGGCAGATTAGCTGCTCTGCCACAAGCAGTGAACAAAACCCACAGGAATCTCTGCCCTTCAGAGCTTACAGTTGAGTGGTGACAGATGAGAGGGAAAATAAACAAACAAGTAAGGCACTCTGCAATTCTTTTCCAGTAATAGATCTGAGCGTATTTTCCATGATAGCCACCCATATACCATCGTGGCATGTCATGCTGCTCCCAGAATCCCAAGAACTTCCATACCCCAAAGCTTTCACACGTGTCTGTTTTTGCCTTAGCATGTCAATGTTTCTTTCTCCTCTGATTCATACAAAAGTAATAAAGAGTAAGCAAAACCTAGTATGGTAAAGAAGTACCAGAGGGAGAAATAAAGAAGGGAGAAGAAGGAGGGCTGCCCGGCGCCCCAGGGTGAACATGTTGCTCTTTTAAACAGGGTGGTCAGGAATTTCTTCTTTATGAACTTACATAGCTCCTAACAAAGCCCTGGATCACCGTAAAAGCCTGGCACCAACCGCAGTGGGTGTGGAAACTCTCTCTGCCACCGACAGATGGCCTGAGAGGTCCTGCTCTGTTATTTTAGTATCAAGTCTAGGCATTGCACTGTTAAACCTGCAGTTTATTTCTGCTCATATTTTAGAGGTGATTTTTCAGGGTGTGCCTAAAACCTTTGAGGCCCTAGGCCCTAAAAAGTTTATGCTACTCCCCTTAAATATGTACCTCTGACCATGAATTTAGGGTTTATTTTCCCCATGAAGACTATTTTTTTAAATAATATCAAATATCAATTTTTCCCCTGAAACCTGAAGACCATCTTTGGTGTAGCCCTAGGCACATGTTTTTTCTGTTCAGTAGGTGATACAGCCAGTTTTATAGCATTATTAATTGCAGTGATTTCTGATAAGGACAGAAGGAGCAGATACTTAAAGTGCTAATAAAGAGGGCATTCAGTTACAAAGGAAAGAAGATAAAATTCCTATATAACTTATACTATGTCACTTTATTAGGATTTAGAATCAAATGCCTTTCAGGCTGTTGATAGGAGAATTACAGTTAGGTCAAATGGTGTCTGTATGTAGAAAAGACAATTAATATTCAGTTTATTACATTTACAAGTTCAGAAACCTAGCTCTCCCTTAAGCTTTGGAGTTCGGCTTACAAATCCTATTATTTTACTTTTTTATCAGCCTACTTTTTAACAATTACTTTTTTAAAACTTTTGAACAATATTTTCTCCATTCGTCACTTACTCAACAAAAAGCCTTTAAATATTTTATACATTATTTATACATTTAATGAAGTTTTCCTGTCTTAAGCCCTTTAATTATCTGACAGAAGCAAATATTTCTGAGTAATTAGATAATTTTTATAAATATAAAAATATAAATATTACATAAATCAGTGACCTTAAAGTTCTTTTAAATACTCCTAAGTGGCAAGTTGATTTAGAATGGTTTTAACTTAAAATTACAAATGAAAATCAAGTACTCAATCACATGTTTTAAGTTGGCCTTATAAGCTACTACTCTAATATTTCAAATGTTTAAAATTATGACAATAACATAAGCTATCAAATTTTCACATGTACCTAAAACCAAAAATCTTAATAGTGGTTCTGCTTCCCTTAGACATTTTTATATCCTAAACCTTGCTCTTAGCGTGAGTAAAAGTTGTGAGCTCATCCAACTGTTGTAAAAACCAGAGGTTCCCCTCGAGCATAAGAGTTGGAACAGCAGAGACTGGGATGGTTCTTCTCACTCCACCTAGGGAAGACTTGTGTATTTTTTTTTTTTTTTTTTTTTTTAGGCTGTAGATGCTCTTTTATGAGGATTAAATAGGAACAGGTGGGGATTCGATAGAAAAGCATGTCAGCAAGGCCCTGGGATGCTCCCCAAGGTCGCGGGGCAGGTCCTGTACCAGCCCAGCACCTGTCTTCTGGGGCTCCTGGGGCGCTCGCTGCTTCAGGCTCAGGCCTGGGTCCCCAGAAAGCCGGAGTCCTCTGCTGGGCAGAGAGCTGCCCTGCGGCTCTTTATTTCCTGTTGCTGCCATAACAAATTACCTCAAACCAGGTTTAAAACAACATAGGTTTATCATCTTATAGTTCTGAAGGTCAGACATCTAAAGTGGGTTAGTAGACCTGCATTCCTTCTCTGTTCTCTAGGGTAGAATCTGTGTCCTTGCCTTTTCCAGCTTCTAGAGGCTGCCTGCATTCCTTAGCTGGTGGCCCCTCCCCTCATCTTGGAAGCCAGTAGCGTAGCATCTTCCAGTCTCTCTGTCCCCTTCTACTTCTGCTTCCTTCATCACATCACCTTTTCCTAACTCTGACTCACTTGCCTCCTTCTTTTAAGGATCCTTGTGATTGCATTGGGTCCATCAGGTAACCCAGGATGATTTCCCTATTTTAATATCCTTACCTTGATATCATATCTGCGAAGTCCCCTGTCAAAAGAAAGGTCACATATTCCCAGATTTTGGAGATTGGGATGTGGACATCTTTGGGGTGGGAGTGAGGGGTCATTATTCTGTCTACTACATTTTCCACACATTTAAGGACTAGAGAGATTGGCCGGATGCTGACGTGATTGTCCAAACTCCCAATGAGCCACACTGACCTTTATGTCAATGAACCTTAACTTCAAGAGAGGGATGTTCCCATAGCCCATGTTCCTGGATTCAAATTCTACATATTACCTGATTTTTCCACCGGCATTCCAAACTCTGTAACAGTTAGATTGCTTGATTGGCTTTTGCATGTGGCCCTTATATATATAGACATCTTCCTGTCTTGGTCCAGAGACTTTTGAACTTGGCAAGAATTTTGTGCTTTTGCATATGCTTCCCAGGACATAGAATTCTTATGGTACTAAAGTGATGGTGCACTGAATTCTGAATCTCTCTCATGCTTGGATAGATCTGACCTGCCATCAAGGCTTATAGGGCCATCTTTATGTTATAACAGCCTTTTAGGACATGAGCCATTATTAAGTATAGAAACTTTCATAGGTACCCTTGGTAACAGTGCCTTCTTCATCTTCTTCATCTTTCTTGATAAGCCAGGATATCTCTTCAGTGCTTGGTGCTAAGTTTCACAATACCGTAGAATGGGTACACATCTGGGAGCCTTCTTGGCCCCAGCATACTCTGGGCCAAGGCAGGAGACTTCAGGGGGTCCCTTTGTGGTTCGTGGGCATACCACCAAGCTTAATCAGTATCTTTAGGTGTAGAACCTGAGAATCTGCCTTTTTAATAGGCTCCCCAAGTGATCCTGTGCAGACTAGGGAAAGCTACCTTTCAGAGCATCTTCTTTCATGCAGCAGTGAGGCTGTCCAGGCAGTGTCAGTTTCCTTCACCCTGTCACCCAAGCACTTTGTATTTGTCCTCTGTGGGCATGCAGTCGGCACCCATAAGCTCTAGAACAAGATGGAATGGCTTGCCTTGGTTCCCCCACTCCCTAGCCGTGTGACCTGGCACAAGACTCTTACACTCCCTGGCCTCCCCTTCCTCTTCAGTGGGATGAGGGATAATAATGGTACCCATGTCACATGGTTGCTGTGAGGCCTCAATGTGCTCTTGCATTTAAAGCACCTGAAACACTGCCTGTGTTAAGTACTCAGTATCTCTTAGCTACTAGAAACTGACTAAATGCTATAGAAACCATGGTTTAATTTGGGAAGGGCTACTGTGGGAAAGGTATGAAGGTATTGGCCCACACTCTCACCTCCACTCCATGTCCTAGAGTTGAGAAAACTAGGTTTTCATGTATGTGCCTTCCTCAGGCTCCACTTGTTTGCAAAATACCGTAGTTCTTTCTGTTTCTCTTCCCAAACTGTAAATGAAAGCTGTGTATCAGAGGATACTGTCAGGGCTAGAAGGGGCCTGAAAGGATATATAGATCAACAACAACAATAATAACTATATCCCAAGCATCATAAAACTACATTTATTGAGCATTTACTATGTGTGATGGTTAATTTTATGTGTCATCTTGGCCAGGCCATGGTACCAAGTTTTGAGTCAGACACCAGTCTAGATGTTGCTGGGAAGGTGTTTTTCAAATATGATTAACATTTAAATCAGCGGAGGGACTTCCCTGGTGGCGCAGTGGTTGGGGGGGTCCACCTCCCAGTGCAGGGGACACGGGTTCGAGCCCTGGTCCAGGAAGATCCCGCATGTTCCACACGCGGAGCGGCTGGGCCCATGTGCCACAGCGGCTGAGCCTGCGCTCTGGAGCCCGCGGGCCACAACTGCTGGGCCCTCCTGCTGCCGCTACTGAGGCCCACGTGCCTGGAGCCCGTGCTCTGCAGCGGCAGAGGCCACCGCGGTGAGGATCCCGCGCACGTCAACGAGGAATCGCCCCCGGCCGGCTCGCCCCAGCTAGAGAAGAGCCCGTGCACAGCAACAAAGACCCAACGCAGCCAAAAAAAAAATCAGTAGAGTTGAGTAAAGCAGGTTACCCTCCACACTGTGGCGGAGCCTCAGCAATCAGCTGAAAGCCTGAAGAGAAAGAGTGAGGCCCCCTGATGAGGAAGGAGTTCTGCCATCAGACGGCAGCAGCAACTCTTGCCTGGTTCTGCAGCCTGCCAGCTTGCCCTGCAAATTTCAGATTTGCTAACCTTCACAATTGCATGAGCCATAAAATAAATCTCTTCCCTAAATAAATCTTTCTAGATAGATAGATGATAGACAGAATAGAATATTATATATTATGTATCTATATAGAGAGATATCCATAGCTATAGGTATATTCCATATTTATAGCTATGTATAAGTATACCTCTATTTCATATTAATATCTATAGGTAGATATCTCCTGTTGGTTCTGTTTCTCTGGAGAACCCTGACTAATACGCTACGTGACAGGCCAGAGCCATTCCGTTGCACAACTCCAGGGGGTGCCATTCACCCTGAGCCCTAAGTGCTTTGCACGTGTCCTCTCATGGAACCGTCATGACAACTCTGTGGGGGAGCCACTTTTTAAATTCGCATTTTAAAGATGAGAAAATCGAGGGTTAAGAGAGTCTGATAGCCTGACTCCCAAACCCAGGGGCTTACGCACTCAGCATGCACGAGACCCGAAGCAGCTGTGTCCAGGGCATTAAATTAGTGAAAGGACAGTACCAAGACTAGAGCCCATACCTCCTCACTCCCGACACACTGACCTGTCACACCAGAGAGCTTGCTCACAGAAAGAAGAGAAAATTTAGAACTTTGTTTCACATGAGCAAGCAGAGGAAGGAAGAAAAGAGTCCCGCCGGGAATATTTCCTGTGATTGCTCAACTATATTCTGGACTAGATACCAATAGTTAAGAGCCGCAGGCCCTGTGAAGTTAAGATGAAGTCAGTTTCTACTTAATTGGTTAGACTTCGCTCCTATTCCATTTGTCTTTGGGGTTCAACTTTTAATATGACTGAGCAGCGCTTAGAAATGCTGCCTCTGTGTCCTTTCCGCTGGAGCAGCCATCCCCATTCCATCAAGGAAAGGTCAGGCAAGAGGCGCTGGGCTCATTTGCATCCCCCCTGACCACCCCAGAACTTGGGCCTGAAATAAAACGTCTTTGTCCCAGGAAAGAGCCAAGCTTTTCACTCAGCAGCTGTCTGGTGCAGAGACCTGCGGCTTTTAAGAAGCCCTTATGTTGTCTGAAGTCAAGTTTGTTTTCCATCTCCCCAGGTATTAGTCCACTTAGGAAATAAAGTGTTAAAAGCAATTGCTTGACCAGTTGGGGCTCACCCAGGGATTGGCAAATCCATGCTTCTTGTGCAATTTACAAAATATTTTCTTTGTAGTTGTCCTTGAAGCCCAAGTGGGACTAATGGCTTTAACTACCAGCCTACACGTTTCAAAGTGATTTCCACATCAGGAAGCCATTGTCGGCTTCCCCAAACACTTAATTGGTACAGGATGTGAGCAATTCCGAAAGGCCACGCTTCTGTTCTGAGTCCCAATCTGTCGCTCAGGTAGGAGCTGGTTTTCAGCAACGATTTCCATTTCTGTCTTCTTGTGTGCGCTCAATCATTTATGGCTCCATTTTCCTATGGAATAAAAGGTTTCCTTGGTAATGAAAAAGCATTATAATCATCACCAGCACCCAAGAAGTGGAGTTGGCTTGGCGGTCACAGACCAAAGGGCTCTGTGTTGGCGTAAACTCATGGAGGAACAGCATCAAAAACAGTCTTTGCAAGTGTGTGGTGGTGAAGAGTGCAGTTTCTAAAATCTGGACAAGTTGCTTACTTCCCTAGAATTCAGTTTCCTCATTTGTACATCAGTTATAATGGCATTGAACTCAGAAGACAATTCAAGGATTAAGTGAAATAATGTGCATCGGGCTCCTAGAACAGTGACCGGCCCACACTAAAGGAAGTAAATATCATCCTTCCCCTCCCTCCCTCCCTCCCTCCACCATCGTCACCATCGTCACCATCGTCACCATCGTCATCCTTGTCATTATCAGCATCTTGCACTAAGATTATTTTTTTTTTTTGGAAATGTCATAAAACCCAGAAGTTATAAAGAAGAAAAATTAGCAATTTACCCACATAAAAGTAAAACCTTTAGATATAAAAACAAAAACAAAAAAACAAGCAAACCCATAAACAAGGCCTAAAGATAAATTACAAACTGGGAGGAAAATGTTTGCCAGATTAAGGCATTATTCCCGTTTACAAAGATGATGAGCAAGCTGTTTTTAAAAAATAAGTGTTTACTGAAGAAAAACAAACAAAATAAGAAACAGAGAGAAAGGATGAGAATAAAAGGAAAATGAAGAAAAATGTTTAAAAGACACAAGCAGGCAGTTTTTTTTTTTAATTTTAAAAATGACAGGCAGATGAAAACTGCCCAATTTAGTTCATAAATCAACAGAATATAGATTAAAACATCAATGAGAATTTTTTTCATCTATCAAGTGAGGAAAAATTGATAATACTCAATATTTGCCCAAGTGTTCTCTAACCTCTGCAATGCTTTTCAGCAGTATTGATGCAGTAGAAATTGGTGAAACTTCTGGAGGATAATTTAATAATTCTCAAAAGTAGGAGTGTACCTTAATTCCTAACCTATAGTTAACAATACTATACTTCATATTTGAAAGCTCCTAAGAGAGTAGATCATCCTTGTGGTGATGGATGTTAACTGGACTCATTGTGGCGATCATTTCACCATGTATACAAATATTGAATCATTATGTTCTATACTTGAAACTAATAGAATGTTACATGTCAATTATACCTCATTAAAAAAAAAAGAATGCTTTCCTAAAGGTATGGGTGGACTAATACATGTGTAATACAGCATTATTTATAATAGAAGAAGTCTTGGAAATAACCTAAATGCCCATTAATAATAGATTAGTTAAATGAATTATGGTAAATCTATATAATAATGGTATATTATATAGTTAATCTATTGATATATCTGCTTGTGTGTCTGTCTATATATCTGTCTATCATCTAATGCTGCATAACAAATCACCTCCAAACTTATTAACTTAACACACATTTGTGTGGTGTCACAGCAGCATCTGTGGATCAGGAATCCAGGTATGGTTAGCTGGGTCTGAGACCCCTTTAGGGTCTCTTACAGGCTACAGTCAAGGGTGTCGTAGTCACCTCTAGGCTGACTGGGGAGCGATCTGCTTCCAAGCTCACTCTCATAGTTGTTGACAAGATTCAGTCCTTTGCAGGCTGTTGGCCAGAGGCTGCCCTCAGTTCCTTGCCCAGTGATGTCTCCCTATGGCAGCTGATGATGTGGTGAGTTGCTTCATCAGAGTGAACAAGCGGGAAGAGCCAGAAAGAGAATGCCAACAAGATGGAAGTCCCAGGGCTTTTATCACCTAATCTCGGAGGTGACATCCCATCACTTTTGCTATTCTCTATTCATCCAAAGCATGTCATTAGCAAATTTCAAACATGAGTTTTCACTCCTAAATTCTTCAGTATTCATCTATAAAAAGTAAGGACATTCTCCTCCTTAAATGCAATGCCTTATTCCATCTGAAATAATTAAAGGAATTCCCTATTGTTACCTAAGATCCTGTTTCCATCTTAAAATGTTTCCAGTTGTTTCAAAAATGTCACCTTACAGATAGATGGTTTATTGGAACCACGATCAAGTAAGATCCATATATTGCATAAACCTGATTGTGATATCTTTTAACTGTCTCTTCATCTGAAGCGCCCCCCTCCCTTTTTTTTTTTTTTTAATAAGGAAGGTTTTAATTATTATTTATTTATTTATTTTTGGCTGTGTTGGGTCTTCGTTTCTGTGCGAGGGCTTTCTCTAGTTGCGGCAAGCGGGGGCCGGTCTTCATCGCGGTGCGCGGGCCTCTCACTATCGCGGCCTCTCTTGTTGCGGAGCACAGGCTCCAGACGCGCAGGCTCAGTAGTTGTGGCTCACGGGCCCAGTTGCTCCGCGGCATGTGGGATCTTCCCAGACCAGGGCTCGAACCCGTGTCCCCTGCATTGGCAGGCAGATTCCCAACCACTGCGCCACCAGGGAAGCCCCCCCCTCCCTTTTTTCATGCCACTGATTTGTTCAAAAGAAAGGAGGCCAGTGGTCCCACCTTCTGGGTTTGTCTAAGTGCTTTCTCGTGACGTCTTTGAACTTGTTCTTCTACCTCCTGTCGTTCCTATAAACTAGATGTTGGATCTAAATACTTATATTCCAGGAGACTATTTCATAAGTAATGCTGTATCTTTCATATTCTATTTTATTAGGAAGTACATCATGGCTTGTGCCACTGCTAGTGATTTTATAATTGATCAGAGTGGTCTTTTTAAAATGTTCACATCACTCCTCTGCTGAAACCCCATCACCTTTAGAATAAAGTCCCGGCTCCGTACCGTAATCTGGCTCAGGGCTAATTTCCTCCCCATTGGTCCCTACAGCTCAGCTACACTGAATTACTGTCCCTCAAACTTGCCAAACTCTTTCTCAATTCGGACCTTTGCTGTTATTGCTTGCAACACTCTCTCCCTAGAACTTTGCATGGCTGGTTACTTCGCACCCCTCGCGACAGCCCTCCTTCCCAAACCAGTCTCCAACCTATAACCCTATTTTATTCTCTTTTGGCATTTATCCCAACCTGAAACAATTTCATCCTTCTTTTAGCTTGTGGATTTCTATACGGGTTTATGAGATTTTTGTCTGATTTTCCATACTGGAATGTAAACTCCACGAGATCAGGGACCTTGTTGTGGTTGCTCACCACTGTACCCCAAAAACTTGGAACAGTGTCTGACACTTAGTAGATGCTCAATAAATATTTGTTAAGCAAATAAATGAATCTTATCAGCACTTTTTCAAGGTAGTTTATGTTACGAAACAGCCTCTAAGACACCTACCCGATGAGAATAAATACAGCACTGTGTGTATTTCTGGGTTTCTGGGGGGGTTGTTTTGTTGTACTAATGTTTTTGGAGGGGTGTATGATGCTTTCCTACTACAGACCATTGCTGTTCAAAATGTTTCCCACTGCCCAGCGGCATTGGCATCACCTGGGAGCTTGTTGGAAATGCAGACTCTTGGGCCCCAGCCCAGACCTACTGAATCAGAAGCTGCATTTGACAAGATGCCCAAGTGACTTGTGTGCATTTTAAAACTTGAGAAGCGCTGGTCTAAAATCCTCGTCTCTTTTATTTCTCTTCCTTCCATTTCAACTTACTCTCCAGCTCTACCCAACCACCCCCATTGTTAAGCCCTAATGGCCCATCCCCGGAAGCAGCCTCTGGTACCTCCCGAACTATTTACCTAAAGGCTTATCTTCCCGGGCTGCTTCCCTCCGGATTTCATTCTGTTTATAAATATTGAAGCTGAAATGTAAACCACATTGAAACTCTTCCCCCAGAGGCCTGCATGTCCCGGTAAGTCTTTACATTTGCAGGTATCTATTGACATATCTTAAACAAACAATTTTAAATGTTTCCATGGGCGTCCTGAGTTTAGCATTTCCTTTCATCTTGCCTGGTAGCAGATTGAGGCTAGAGTTTATTTTTAAAGGTTGAAGAATTCATAATATTTCTTAAACATGGGTTGAGGGTACACACCACCACACCATGGAATTGGGATGTGGTCTCGTGCAGCCTGGTTGCAAAGCCTGGACTCTTTAGCATCTATGGCAGCAATGGGCACAAAAGTCGCTTTACAAAAGTGCCATTTGTTTGTCCATTCATTTATATATTCATTCATTTGGAAGGATATTGGCATGTGAGGATATTGGCGTGGTATAGAGATGTAGAGCCCTTCAGACCACCATTAGAGGAGATGAAATAAGTACAAAAGTAACTTCACAAGGTTGAGTCATGTCAGTGATGTCAGGTACTCTTTGAGTCCAGTGGAAGACTTCATGGAGGAGGGCAGCAAGTAAAGATGCCTTTAAAGAGCAGAGGACCCAGGAAGTCATGGTCCTTGGACTGCCTCTGAACCCTTCCATTTGACTTCATTCAGGATCTTGGCCATCTTCCATACTGTCACTGGGCTTCAGTCTCTCAGAATTTATTAAGCACCTGAGACTCATATAGGATCTTGGGGCAAGGAGAATTATCTCCACTCAACAACCTTTTCCTGAGCGCTTATTATGTGCTAGATACAGCCCTAGGGACTGAGAATACAGCAGTGAATTAACACACAAAATACCATTCTTGTGGGGCTTATATTCTAATGAGGGGTAAATGAGGTAAATAATGATTGAAGTCCTCCATGGTGTGGGTACAGAAAAGACGGTTCTCAAGTATATCTTGGTTTTAGGAATTAATGATTGCTTTATTAAAGTCACATGTGAAGAAAGCAAGTGTTTAAGCTCAGCTTATACATCTATTTCTAAAACATATAAGCCATTTTTAAGGGCACTTGAAAAATATTTGATTGCATTTTCAAACTTAATTAAGCTACGTTGATAAATTCTGTATATTCAGTTTAATTTTTTAGTAGCTCATTTGTGTTTTTGACACATTCTCCTAGGTGCTTAAGTCATTTTTGTAAATCTTTAAATTAAGCTAATAAATAGGGTAATCCTTAAAGTGTCTTAAATGTTCTAACACTTGATAAAATTTTAGTAAGATTTTAAATTAAAATCCTAAGTCAAGATCAGTTATTACTCAATTTCATAGTTTAAATGGGTATTACTTGGCTGATCTCTTCATTCTACTAGACAAAATAAGCATATAAAATTACCATCTTAGTATTAAAATATTTAATATGTAAATGTTAATACTATAGATTTGATTCTCTTAAACATTTTTACAATTAATCGGGAATTCCTAAGGGTTGAAATATGCTTAACCTTTAAGGAAACAATGATATCAGCCCCTTCCGGTTTGGGAGGTTGCCTTCAGGTTCACTGAGTTTAATGATCATGATGCAGGTAGATCTTTGAGGTGTCACCTGCCACCTGAACCCCTTTTCCAGAGTTGCCTAAAGAAAAAGGCCGTGGCTTCACCCGTGTTCGTTAAATTCACGTGTAATTTATGACTCTTCACCCAGATGAACACGCTGTTGGTTTTTGCATTTCTTTCACTCTAAGTAAATCCATCTATTCCCAGGTCTAAAAGACACATGTACTTGACCAGAATCTGGCTTTTTTTTTTTTTTCCTCACAGTTCTTACAGATTTCTGATTAAATTGTAGATATCTCTCAGCAGGGTGTGGAATTTTTAAGCGCAGTGTCCAAGGTCATTTTATTGGCAGGATGTGCAATATGGAAAGAAGCAAGATAAAGCAGGGTAGAAGAGTTAGAAAGTGATGGGGGGAATGCTGTTTTATAACGTGGTCAGAGATGGCCTCTCTGAGGAGGTGACTCTGGATCGGACACTGAATAATGGAAGAGACAAGGCCATGCAGATATCTGACAGAGGGAATGGTAGGTACAAAGGCCCTGAGGCAGGAGCAAAGGCTTGGAGCAAAGAGACCAGGAGGTTCCATCTGTGTAGTGAAGGGAGAGTGGGAAGAGATGAAATCAGAGAGGGAAGGGGCAGGATGGGGAGATAGGGACAGTTTATACATTGCTTTATGGACCAGGATAAGGAGCCTAAATTCCATTCTGAATGAGCTTGGAGTCCTTTCGACCTGATTTAGCTTTTTAAAATTTACTTATTTATCTATTTATTTATTTATTTTTGGCTGCATTGGATCTTTGTTGCTGCGCGCAGGCTTTCTCTAGTTGCAGCGAGCGGGGGCTATTCTTTGTTGCGGTGCGTGGGCTTCTTATTGTGGTGGCTTCTCTTGTTGAGGAGCACAGGCTCTGGGCGCATGGGCTTCAGTAGTTGTGGCACGTGGGCTCAGTAGTTGTAGCTCGCGAGCTGTAGAGCACAGGCTCAGTAGTTGTGGCACACGGGCTTAGTTGCTCCGCGGCATGTGGGATCGAACCCCGCGTCCCCTTCATTGGCAGGCGGATTCTTAACCACTGTGCCACCAGGGAAGCCCTGATTTAGCTTTTAAAAAGCTTTCTCTGGCTGCCAATTGGAGACTAGAAGGTAGTGAGACTGTGAAAGAAGCAGAAAAACCAAGTGGGAAGGAGTTCTTAAAATAGTCCAGTCTAGAAAACATGGTGGTCTGTGGTACCAGTGGAGATTGTGCAAAGTGACTGGATTCTAGGCATATTTTCAAGGTAACACCAATGTGTGGGATGAGCGATGTGAGACCAAGAGAGGAATCAAGGAGAACAGAGTATCTGGAAGAATGAAGGGGCTAAATTTGGAGGTGGAAAAGCCTGGTAAAGTAGCACATGGGGTGGGGGGAATCAGTTGGATACACAAACGTGGAGCTCAGGGTGGAGGTTGGAACCGTTCTGAATGCCAGCTCTGGTCCCTGCGAAACTCCAGACTGAATGTCCACCTGCTCTTTGGTGTCTCCACTGGATGTCTAAGGGGTGCCTCTGACTCTCAGCAAACAGTGGGTATTATCTAGAAGCATTATCTGCCATGGGTGTCTGGGGGGCGGGGCAGGGTAAGGAAGTACACAGTATATTCTTCTAGGAAAAGTGAGCCGTGACATCTAGTGGCTTTTCAGGATTTCTTCTTCCTTCTGCTGTGGAATTTCAAAGGTTAACGTGCCACCACCCAAATTTCCGGTTTATAGCTGACCTGACTTGGATGAACTGCTCTGGGTATACAGTAGAGTCCAAGGATTTGATATGAAAATGTGAGTCGGAATCTCTTCACTTTTCTTCTTCCAGTGTTTTGTGAGTGCCTCCCACATTCTGGCGTATGAGTTTCCCACGGCTCCGAAACACATTACCACAAATTGGGTGGCTTGAAACAGCAGAAATGTATTCTCTCACAGTTCTGGAAGCCAGAGGTCGGAAATCACGGTGTCAGCAGGACCATGCTCTCTCTGGAGGCTGTAGGGGAGAGTCCCTCCTTTTCCTCCTCCAGCTTCTGGTGGCTGTTCTTATTCCCTAGGGCTGCATTGTTCCAATCTCTGGCTCCATCTTCAAAAGAACTGCTCTGTTTCTGTGTCTTCTCTTCTATCTCTCATAAGGATTTAAGTTTGCTCTAAGCTGAATTTTTGTGTCCCTTCAAAATTCATATGTTGAAACCTAAGCCCCAGTGTGATCGTATTTAGAGATGAGACCTGTGGGAGGTCATTAGGTCACAAGAGTGGAGCCCTCATGAATGGGATTAGTGCCCTTATAAAAGAGACCCCAGAGAGATCCCTTGCTCCTTCTGCCATGTGAGGACACAGTGAGAAGATGTCTGTCTATGAACTACTAGGAAGTAGGCTCTCACCAGACACCAGATCTTCTGGCTCCTTGATCTTGGACTTCACAGCGTCTAGAACTGTGAGAAATAAATGTTTATTATTTATAAGCCACCTAGTTTATGGTGGTTTTGTTATAACAGCCTGAATGGACTAAAACAACATTCCACCCAGATAGTCCAGGAGGATCTTATATAGAGATCCTTAAATTAATTATATCTGCCAAGACCCTTTTTCCAAATACTGTCACATTCACAGGTTCTGGGATTTAGGACACAGACATCGTTTTGGGGGGGGGGGCACCATTCAACACACTACAATTGGCTAATGTTACAGACACAGGAAAAGATGTAACCCATTCCCACACTCATACATTTGTTAATTAATTCAACAAATATTTGTTGAGCACAGACTAGAATATAAGGCCCCATGCCTGGCATTGCAGACACCGAGGTGTGGTGAGGCAAAGGCCTTACAAAGACTTCACAGCCTTGTAAGAGGAACAGGGTAAAAAGGACTCAGCTCCCTTGGAGTGCTCACAGAGTTCTCTTGTACATTATATTATTGAATATTTTATCCTCCCAGTTCTGGGAAGTAGCTATTAGTGTTTCCATGTACAGTCGTGAAGACTGGCTCAGAGAAGTGACGTGCACAGGGAGACGGTTAGTAGGTGGTACAGTCGGGGTTTAAACCCAGGTCTGCCCGCTGGTGGCAGGTGGAGACTCCAGCTCCACAGTAAACACCCACTGGGGATACCACACGTGCGTGTCATAAAATGCTGACTTCTATGGCACTGAGTTCCAAATGGGTATAAATGGATTATAAGAAGTGACCCCATTTAAATACACAAGGGGTGAATATTCTTGGCATCTTCTGGTCAACCCTTTTTGGGAAGCACTCACTTTTTGTTTTTTAATTAATTTATTTATATTTGGCTGTGTTGGATCTTCGTTGCTGCACGCGGGATTTTTCTAGTTGCGGCGAGCGAGGGCTACTCTTCGATGCAGTGCGCGGGCTTCTCATCGCGGTGGCGTCTCTTGTTCCGGAGCATGGGCGTTAGGCACGTGGGCTTCAGTAGTTGTGGCACGTTGGCTCAGTAGTTGTGGCTCATGGGCTTAGTTGCTCCACGTTACGTGGGATCTTCCCGGACCGGGGATTGAACCCACGTCCCCTGCATTGGCAGGCAGACTCTTAACCACTGCGCTACCAGGGAAGTCCCACTTTTATATTTTATATTCTGCTAATCTAAACGTATCGGACTCGGATTTTCTTAAAGTTCGGTGGTCTCAGAGACCTTAGTCCTGTTAAATAAAATGAGAGTGATAAAATGCATCTTTGTCTGGGCCTCAGCAACCCAGGCCCAGTGTTTCCCTCAAAGTGATAACCTCAAAATGTGTTGAAACTGAAAAACAACAACAGTCCCTGTAATTGGTTGTAATTAGATGCAACGCAGAGTTGCCCACCAGTACTCTGGAAAAGCACCCTTTGTATTCAGACAGACCAAGTAGATAGAAATGCAGCTTTCATTTATACTTTATGCCTGGTAAGAGAATTAGGATTCTTCTTTTTTTTTTTTTTTTTCTTTTTCTGCTATAGCCTCTGGAATAGTAAGGTGGCAAACAGGTGACCTGGGTATCCTCTTGCAGTGCCATCTCCGAGCTGAGTGAACCAGGGCACATTGCTTCCAATGTCTGAGCCCAACTTCGCCCATCACTAAGGTAAATGTTTGTTCTGGGTGATCTGTGAAGTCTCTTCTGGCTCTGAAATGTTTTAACTGTGAGGCTACATATTCAGTGGTAATTATATTTACTAGGATGTATGTTCTGTATGGCTAGGCTTAGTTTACAGTTTTTATGAGACAGATGAATGAGGTTAATAAGAATAGTTAATTGAAAAAAAAAAAAAGATTGAATTCCCAGAAGGCATTTTACTATGAATTTAATTATGAAACATGCTAATTGCATCACTCCAAGGCTTGAGAGTTGTCCAGTTGCTGGATGCACAAAGTAAGGGGCAGTTTTTCTCAAGTTGGCCTCAGCTCTGAACTAGTACCGGAGATGTGGAAACAGTTCACTTTCTAGGTATGGAGAGAAAGAGAAGATGGGAGAGCCTGGCAGTTGGCGTAATTGGTCTCTTCCCTTGTCTTTGACAACTTAATGCACCTATAACAGAGAAGAAATGTACATTCTAAAATACAGCTCTTCTATTATCACCTACCGTGTGCTCTGACTGTACAGCTGCCACTTGACTGTATGGCATCTTCATTGCAAATTAGCAAAAGATAGTCCTTTTCAGAGAATGCAGCTCCAGAAACAAACAGCTTGGTGAACAGATGGCTCTGCACCAGGGTGTGGCTTAGCAAGTGGAGCTTGGGGTGAACTGCAGTCTCTACTGGCCCCCTTGGCTGAGTGTTTGTGCAGTGCACACACTGCCCCACTGAACAAGGCAGCCCTTCCAGGCTCAATCACTTAAATTCTTTCTACTCCTCCCAGGCAGTGGCCTGTCTTTATTTTGAAAACTCCCACCATCACCGCATTTGAGGTTCCAGTTTAGAGAGTCTGGAACACTTGAGGGCCTTGGGGTAGGAGGGAGAATGGCATTTTTGAGAAATGGAGAGAAAAACCATTGTGGTTGAAATTAGCAAACAAGGGAGATGAAGTGATGAGACAAGGCTCTGGAGATGGACAGGGGTCATTCTGTAATCTCTAGGCTGTTGGGGGCTTTTTCCTAAAAACACTGGGTCTCTGTGACTGGTTTTAACCACTGAAGGGTTTGAACAGATCAAACTCATTTCTGTGGAGAGAGTGAATTACAGGAAGCCTTTAATCAGAGGCAAGAGATGCGGGTGGCTTGGAGAAGGGAGATGATGGAGAACAGTGAATGGATTTTAGAGATATTTGTACAGTAAAATTGTGTGGAAATGGTGATGGATGGGCTTGAGGAATCAGGAATAATTCCAAAACTAAGAGTAACAGCTAACATAACACATCTTTGTGCCAGGCGCCATTCTGAGTGCTCTACGCTTATCAGCTTATTTAATCTATGAAGGAGAGACTATTAGTTGCTTCACTTTGTAGAAGGGGAATTGAGGCACAGAAAGATGGAATAACTGACCCCACACTCCACAGCTGAGTTAAGATTTGAATCCACAAAGTCTGAGGTTTAAATCCTTGGTCTAAACCAGTGGTTGTCAATCAGGACAGTTTTGCCCCAGGGGACATTTAGCAGCCTCTGGAGGCATTTTTGGTTGTCACAACTCAGGGATGGGGGTGCCACTGTCACCTCGTGGATAGAGGCCAGGGATGCTGCTAAATGTCCTATAATCACAGGACAGCCCCACCACAGCGGATTACCTGGCCTGGGACGTCCAGTAATATCGTTCCCACCACTGTGTCAGAGTACCTCCTGAGGATAGCGCCTGGGCTTCTGCCTCAGACAGTTGATTCACCAAGACTGCGGGAGAGCAACTTGAAAAGGGCTGTGAGTTGCTTTCTGGACACACCCAGCTGAAGCCCTTAAAGACACCCCAGAGGAGATGGCAAGTCGATGGCTGGGTGCTTGCTGGGCTCTGTCATCCACAGGAGGAGCCTGGCACTGCCTAGAGCAGGCTTCTATTCCTGGATACTGGAGACCCCCAAGTACCTTATATATTTTATCTCGTGTTTGTTTGTTTATACACCCACCCTCCTCCAGAAAGGGTATAAAGCTACTTACAAGGATAAGGAATAAAGTACAGGCCATAAAAGATAACAGTGGGTCATTAACATGAGGGTGGAGACATAGGATGGAGCCAGAAAGGAGGCAAAAAAGGACCTTAACCATAAGCCTGGCTTCTGCAGGGCTGTTATTAGGGGCTTACTGGACTCCTTTCTCTGCCTCCCTGCCCCCCTCGGCTCCTCTCCAACAGATGAAGCCCAGGTCTCATCTCGTGGCCTCTCTGCAGCTGAGAAGAAGCCTGGATTTGTGTACTGTCTTTTAAGTTCCCGGTACACAGTGGGAGAGCAATAAATATTTGCTCAGAGAATCTCTGGGGATACAGTTCTGAAGCAGACACAAACCCTCCCCTCGTCAAGCTGACTTTCTTTTTTTTTTTTTTTTAATTTATTTTTGACTGTGTTGGGTCTTCGTTTCTGTGCGAGGGCTTTCTCTAGTTGTGGCAAGCGGGGGCCATTCTTCATCGCGGTGCGCGGGCCTCTCACTTTCGCGGCCTCTCTTGTTGCGGAGCACAGGCTCCAGACGCGCAGGCTCAGTAGTTGTGGCTCACGGGCCCGGTTGCTCCGCGGTATGTGGGATCTTCCCAGACCAGGGCTCGAACCCGTGTCCCCTGCATTAGCAGGCAGATTCTCAACCACTGCACCACCAGGAAAGCCCAAGCTGCCTTTCTAATGGCAGAGATCAACCAAAAAGGTAGGCATTTGGTGCAGGGATTCGTGGTTTTGTTTGTTGTTGTTTTTAAATCAGATAATAGAGTAGTTTTAAGATGTCATTCTTGCTATAAAGAAACAAAGGAAAAACAGAGTCAAGAAAGAAGGATGAGGGGAATTCCGTTAGATGGCGTGGTAGGGAGGCCTCTCTGGGGCCTGAAGAAAGAGCCAGCCGCATAGAGCAGGGTGTGGGTGTCCCGGGGCTGAGGGAGCAGCATGGATAAATACCCCTGTGTGGGAAAGAGCCTTGGCCTTTGAGAGACCCAGAGTAGGCCAGTGGGCCTGAAACATGTTGAGGGAAGGAGGCTGGGAGGAGAGATGGTAGGAAAATGGGCTGGGCCATTTGGGGCATAGTAAGAAGTATAGGTTTTATTCTGAGGGCAGTAAGAAGCTGTGGAAGGATTGCGTGGTAAAGATCAATGGTTTCCAAGCATCCATCCCCCACCCCCATCTTCCTCATTAATAAAACCCACAACATTGAACTGGGCACATGGCTGCCTGGAATAGAGACTACTTTTTCCCAGCCTCTTGTGTAGGTGTGGTCATGTGACTTAAGCTCTAGCCACTAGAATGTCAGCCGAGGTGGTGTATGCAACTTCTGAGACGTATCTTTGAAAGGATGGAGTGTCCCCCCGGCCTTGCTGCCCTATGGGATGTAGATTCAATGGCTGGAGCCCTAGCACCATCTTGGACTTTGAAGTAACCTTGGAAATGGAAGCCAGGGATGGCAATGCTACCAGCTAGACAGGGCTTGGATTCTGACCATCGTGCCGCCTTAACAGCACCAGTTGCTTCTGTGAGAGAGAGATAAACGTGTGTCTTATTTAAGACACTATTAGTGTGAGTTGTCTATCACAGTTGAACCTAATCCCAGCTGGTAGAGGTTTTCAGAAGAGAAGGACACAGTTCTGTTTATCATATAAGTAGTTCCCTTAAGCTGTTGTGTGGAGAGTGGATTAAGAGGGAAGAGCACAGAAGCCGGGATCTGGGGTAGAGGCTGCTGCAGCTGTCCAGGCAAATGAATGAATGAATGTGTAAATGAATGAATGAGTCACTTCACAGTGCCGCCTGCTCTCTCACCTTCTCTGATGACCTGCTCTTCTTTGCCCTTCTGTTCCATCAGTTGGTGAGCCTTCCTTACAGGCTGTATCGGTCTGCTCAGGCTGCTGTAACAGAATATCACTGACTGGACAGCTTAGACAACAGATGTTTGTTACTCACAGTTCTGGAGGATGGGCTGTCCAAGGTCAAGGTGCCAGCAGATTCAGTCTTGGTGAGAGCCCTCTTTCTGGCTTGCAGATGGTCCCTTTCTCCCTGTATCCTCACACGGTGAAGGAGGAAGCTCTGGTGTCTCTTCTTCTTAAAAGGGCGCTAATTCCATCAGTGAGGTGAGGGGGGCTTCACCCTCATGAAGTCATCTAAACCTAATTGCCTCTCAAGGCTCCACCTCCCGATGCCCTCACGGTGGTGGTTAGGGCTTCAACATATGGATTGTGGGGGAAGGGGGCTGAGTGGAAAAGCCTACAGTTCTCCTCCTGCATTTTTCTCCTTTACTTTCACACAGGACACCTCATTTCTGACACTTCCGGTCACCAAATGCTTGGGGGGGTTCCACCACCAAGCAATTCTGTGACACCAGCTGGCTGTCCTACAGTTTAACTCAATTCTGACACCACCTTCCTGGAGGTAGCGTCAGATCCCGCAGGGTAAGGGCTCAGTCTCACGGGACTGCCCCCCACTTCAGATGCCAATCGCCGTTTCATGTGACTCACAACTTCTGCCTGATTGGGCTACAAATTAGAGGTTCCTGCAAGCCCCTCCTCGGGTTCGAGTGATTTGCTAGATCAGCTCATAGAACTCAGGGAAACACTTACTTATGTTTGCCAGTTTATTAAAGAATATGATGAACAGCCAGATGAAGGGATACATAGGGCGAGGTCTGGGACGATCCTGAGCACAGGAGCTTGTGTTCCCGTGGAGTTGGGTGTGTCGCCCTCCTGGTACAGGGATGCATTTACCAACCTGGAAGCTCTCCAAACTCTGCACTTTGGGGATTTTATGGAGGCTTCCTCACGTAGGTATGATCGATCATAATTCCGTTTTTAGCCTTTCTCCTTTCTCAAGAGACTGGGGAATGATGGGACCAGGGGCTGAAAATTCTAAGCTTCTAATCACCGCTTGGTCTTTGTAGTGAGCAGTCCCCATCCAGGAGCCATTTAGGAACCCACCCAGAGTTACATCATTAGAACAAAAGACAGTCCTATCACCCAGGAAATTACAAGAGTTTCCCTGTGTCAGGAACCGGAGCCAAAGACCAAATATTAGAACAAAAGATGCCCTTAGTATGCTTATCACTTAGGAAGTTACACGGGCTTCAAGAGCTCTGTGCCAGGAACTGTGGGAAGAGACCAATGTATATTTTCTGTTATCTCACAGGGGGACACAAACATTCAATTCATAACACAGGTGATTGTACTTCCCTCCTGGGCAGAAGGAAGAGACCAGAAATATCCCAAATATTTACCTCCTCCTCCAAAAGGAAAAGTCCCCTCAAACAAAGGAGGGGAGGAGAAAAGGCATGTCTTTGAGCATTAACCCTGGAAGGGTGCTTCAGGAATTCCCACTTCACAGATGGGAAGACTGATGCCCAGAGAGGGAAAGGGACTTGCCTGTGGCCACACAGCATGTCAGTGGGACAGAAGTTATACAATATAGAAGCTGGAAGAGGGTGTAAAAACCACATAGCCCCGTCCCCTCATCCCCCTCATTTAGAGAAGAGGAAACCAAGGCCCAGAGAGGGGGAGTTAGTGACAGCCAGGATCAGAACTCAGGACAGGGGCACCGTGATGGTGTAAGACCAGGACCTGCACTTGGAATTGAATGGCCTGCTGTCATGTCTTGAATCATTTTAATGTTTAAATTTGTGTTTTGGAAGCTGAGTCCGGTGGGACAATGGAGCTTGTACCGATGGTTGGGAACCTCAGTTCACGTGAAGCCCTACCTCCCACTACCTCCCCAGCTGGGTTCTCAGCCCCAGGTTCCCTGGTGTCCCAGGACTGACCCATTCTGCCCCTCCCCACTGCTCTTCCAGCCCCATTCCCCCCCATCCCCACCAGGGGCCTGGGCATGGGGAGGACTGCCACCCATACCCCAGAGCATCTCAGGGGAGAGCATGACCACAGCCATCCCCGCCCTACACTGGCAGCACCATGGTGCTTCCAGTGGGCAACCTGGCAGGAGTGAGTTTCTCTTGACCCTGATTCAGGTGCCTAGTGCACCCTGGTGTAGAGATTGCCATATTTGGTGTCACCTGTCCACCATGGGTTGGGATGGAAGGCCTGTGGGAAAGGGGGATGCTGGCTCCCTATCCTGCTCCCCCAGGACCCTGGCAGCTAATGGGCAATGCGCGCACACACACACACACACACACACACACACACACACACACAACCAGGCTGCGGGGCGGGCTCCTGGGTGCCTATGAAGGTGTGCACTCTCCCCATGCCCATGGCATTAAATAGCAAGCAAAAAGTACTGTCATCCTGAGAGACTGCCAAAGGAGAAAAAGAAAAAAGCTTTCTGTTTTAGTACCTTTAATGGCACCTATTTCCTGCTTTTTGACCGAGGGGCCCTGCAGTTTGCACTGGGACCTCACATTGGGTAGCCTGTTCTGACTCGGGACTTCTGACTGCTCCCTCCATCAGCCTCCAGCTCTGGCTGGGCAGCGCTCGCTTTTCTTACGGTCAGCCTACTGTGTTCCAGCCCCTGTGCTCGGCCCTTTTCCTGCATTATCTGTTTTGAAGCCTTGCTGGACCCCAGTGAGGTGTGTACTATTATTAGACTCACTTTAAAGGTGAGGAAGGGGAGGCACGGATAGGCTACGTCAACTTGCCCAAATCCTCCAGCTGGTCAGCGAGCGAGCGAGGCTCCCTACCCACGTGGCTGGTCCGCTTGTCCTGGCCTGGCCTGTGGGCAGCTGGAGGTGGGGGAAGGAAGGCACCACATCTGGATGCTGATGCTAGCTGCCCCTCCTCCTCCCTGTGCAGGGCTGTGTACCCCTCCCCTCCGCTCCCCTGCTTAGCACCTCACCCTCAGCCTCCAGGGGAGGAGACCTTGCAACCCAGACTACCATGTAACCAGGCAACCGTTCCAAGACGCTGCTTTTCCTCCCTGCTCCTTCTGCCTTATTCAATATCTGCCAGGCGAGCACAGCTCCTGGGAGTGTCCCAGAAGTATTCGTAAGAAAGAAGACTGGCTGGGGAGGCCTGCGGGGACATCTAATATTCATCTCGCTGCACCTTCCACCCCAAAGTCCTGAACCTGCTTCTGGGGGATTCTGAGAGATCTGTGGGAATCCAGATTCATGGCACTGGAAATTGCCCTGGGCTTGATGGAAAAGGGCGTGGCCTATGGGGAAGATGGGGCAGGGGGAGGCTTTGTGCGGTGTCACACTCGGTCCTCAGCTGCTCTCTGGATGCCCCTGGTTCCCTAGCATGGAGGTTCAGATACCCTGCACTCTTAGAAGCAGCTCACACCATCTGTCTTCTGCTCCCACGATTCCTGCCATCTGTAATCAGATGCGAGATGAAGGGGGGGGGGTGACCAGGATTAATTGAGCTCCTATTATATATCCTGTGCCAGACACGAGGGAAAGAAAAATTAGCAAATCAGACTCAATTCCAGTTTCACAAGTGGGAAAACAAAAGCTCAGATAGGTAGAAAGAACCTGAATCTGCCTGATGACAACTTCTGCCCTTCCCAGTGGCCATGCTGCTTGCACAGGAACAAAGGAATTTAGGAGTCATCTGAGCCAGCTCCCTCATTTTACAGAAGGGGGAACTGACAAACAGGGAGCAAGAGCGTCTCCTCCAGGGCCACCCAGCTTGCTTGGCTCCAGGCTCATCTTGCAATTACTTGAGCTCAGTTTCAACCTGTTCTTGGATTCAGTAACTGTTTAGAACTCCAAACCTCCTTCTGTTCTCTGAAGCTGACTACATTATGCCTGTGCTTATGTCAATGTGCATACAGTCCTGTAGTTTAATAGGTACAGCATAATATAGTTAAGACTCATTCCTGCGTCTTTAGAGTAGTGGGATTTGGGACAATTATTTCATCTTTATTTCATTTTTCATCTCTGTAAAATGGAGACAGTAATAGTACTTACCTCACAGGATTATTGTGAAGATTAAATGAGATCATTTATGGCACATGTAGAATATAATCTTGAATATTATTTAATTGTGTCCAATTTGTATTACAGTTATTTTAAAATCTCAACCAGATAAAGAATAGGGCTTATGTCATATTCTTTATTTCTTTATTGGTACCCCAAGTGCCTAGGACTATGTCTGCAAAACAAGGGATAATAAATGTTTGCTTAGTTAGTGAAATTTTGAAAAATCTAAAAGAGAAGTCAAGGTAGACTTTGGAAACCACACCAAAATGGTGGACAAAGCTGTCGTGCTGTCTTAGCCAAGACTGGACTTGAGCAAACTGTGCATCTAGCCTCCTCTTCCTTCCTTGTCCTTCCCCAAACCTCCAGCCTCCCCTCAGGGGACCACTGGACACCTGTCATTTCCTCTGTGATGTGAATTTAAGATCAAGGTGGTCCCTCTCCTAGGGCTGGTTGCATTTATAGTCTTCTCTGCGATTGTAGAAATTCTGTCATCAGAGAGAGGAGGTGCTCTGGGGTGGAGAGCTTATCACAGAGCTCAGGGCATGAGGCAGAGACTGGCTGGCTGTTGGCTAACCTTGACAGCTAGGCTCTATTGCCCAGCTTCCCTTGCAGCTAAGTATGAGCACGTGATGGAATTCTGGCCAGTGACTGGGAGTGCAAATGATGTGCACAGCTTCCAGGCCTGGCTCACAAAACCCTCATAGTCTGTCCCCTTCCCCAGCCACAAGAGAAGGACACCTCCCCCCATCAGGAGGACTGATTTTGGACTTTAATGGAGAGATGAACTTCTGTTATGTCAAGCCATTGAGTTTGGGGAGGGAGGTGGTTATCTGTTCTAGCATCTAGTGTTACCTTAACTAATACAGTCATGAGGCGGTGGCCACAAAAGGCAGTTGAGCGGGCTGTTCCCAGGTATGGTGCACGTAGGTGAGGGCCTGGCTGAGCAGGAAGCAGGGCAAGATTCAGGTCCTGCCTTTTTCATTTCCTATCCAGGCTTTTCGTCCAAAGGCTCTGGGCAAGCTGCTAAAACATCTTTGAAGTTGAGACACCCGTCATTGCTTGATCATTCTCTTCTGAAGAGATGCCGGGAGAATCAGAGAGCTGGAAAGTAGGGCAGGGGTTCTTTGATTTCAGCCCAGTTTTTTATTTTTGCCTTGGCTAAGAGTTTAGAGTTAACAATTCCCCAAGGGAAGAGTTCTTCAAGCTCTGCCTTTGCTGCCCCTCCCTCGATCTGTTTCTCCTTCCCTTGTTCCCTCCCTCCCTCCCTTCCTTCCCTCTTTTACAGTGAATGTGCAAGCACGCAGCCTGGATTCCCAGCTGTATGGCCTCATCAAGTTTCTCTACCTCTCTGGGTCTTCATTTCCACATCTGTACATTGAAGATGGTCCCATTTACCTTGCCAGGTCCTTGTGTGGATTAGAGATGTAATATCAAAAGACCAGCACACGGCAACCTCTCAGGGGAAAAGATGGCTCCTGCTTCCATTATTGCTACTATGTCTATGCCTCACGTTCTCTGATTCTGTGTTTCTATTCACTCCCTCACTCAGTGACCACTTATTGAGCACCTACTATGTGCCAGGCACTGAAGAAGAAGACAAAAGCCCTTTTCCTCATATTGATACACCTTGCACTCTGGCAGACTGGAAGATGTCATATAAGTGAGCAGACAGATAAAATAATTGAAAATTGTAATAAGGGCTAGAAAGGAAACAAACAGGTTGCTAAGATAGAGAATAAGGGGTGAGGGGAAGGTGAGGCACAGCCTGGATGGGGCAATCAGGGAAGGCCTCTCTGAGAAGGTGACCTTTCTGTGGGCCCAGAAGATTAAGGGGCAACCAGACAAGAACTAAAGGAGGAGCCCTCTGGGAAGAGACAGCAGCAGTGCCAAGGTCTTTAAGTGGTCAAGAGGCAGACAGGAGGCGGTGTAGCTGGAGCAGAGAGAGTGGGGGGCCAGGGTATATAGGAGGTGGATTTCTATACACACGTAAAGCCATTTAAGTGGGGTTTTGTGGTCCGAGTTACATCCTTACAGCAGTTGTCTCACAGTGTGGTCCCAGACCAGCAATGTCAACATCACCCGGGAACTTGGGAGACATGGAGTTCTCAGGCCTAGCTCCAATCTGCTGAATCAGAAACTCTGGGGTGGGACCCAGCCGTCTGTGGTCTACCAAGCCCTCCAGGGGAAGCTGTTGCTGCCGGTCCCGACAGCAAGCCCCGTGGTTCTCGTTCCTGGCTGCACGCAACATCCAGGCGTTTCAAGATCTGTGAATGTTGAACACCCCACCCCACCCCACCCCACCCCCCCCACCCCACCCCACCCCCCCCCACCCCCCCCACCCCACCCCCCCCACCCCCCCCCACCCCACCCCCCCCCACCCCCCCCACCGCGAGACTCTGATTGCGTGAGTCCGGGTTGGCACCTGCGCGGCGGTAGTTTGTTAAAACTCCCCAGGGCGTTCCCGGCAGCTCCGCGGCGGGCATCTCCGCTCTAGCGGCCGTGAAGACTAGACTGGAGGGAGAAGAGGAGGTTGATGCAGAGGTCCACGTGAACGAAGTGGCCGCTTAGACTGGGGGGACGGCAGAGAAGGTGGAGAGGCAGGAACAGATTTTAAATATATTTAGAGGAAAAAAAAATCAACGGGACTTTTAGATGGATTGGATATGGGGTCAGGGGTGGGACTTCACGTTTAGCATCAGCTTGAAGGTAACTCCATGGTGGTAGTTACGACCCTGTGCTTGTAGGTGGCCTGTAGCCAGAAGCCCCTGGGAACAGGGGCTGGACGATGAGCCTAGGAACGTGAAGAGGTGCATCTTCTCTATCTGCCTGGCAGTTAAGGCAGCGAAGAAGATCAGATCGCAGCAAAGTTAGAAAGCTCTGAGTTTCTCCTGAGTGCTAAGAGGAGATGGGATGGGAAAGACCCCTCTCCCTTCCTCCATCCTCCTCTTCCCCTCACCTTCCCCCCTTCCTCCCTCCTCTCCCCAAATGCTCAAGTAGGACGTTCTTGTTTTAGAGTCAAGTTGCCCCAGAACACTCAGGAAGGGCCCCTTCAGGCAACACCCGCCCGGGTGATGTATCCAGGAGTGGCCAGCAGAGGGCGTGCTAGACTCGGAAATGTGCTTTGCTGGGAGCGAGGCAAATCTTGCTGTTTCCAAGTCAACTAGGAGAAAGGGATTTACTCCGAAAATAATAATCGTATCTGCATGTATTAAACGGCCTCTATGTACCAGATACTGTGCTAAGTGCTTTCCGTGTACCGTCTCATTTAATCCTCTTAGTTTTACAAGGTGGGTGCTGTAAGCAGCCCCCATTTTACATATACTTAGGATAAATGACTTGGCCATTGTCACCCAGGTAGTCACTGGCAAGACTGGGCTTGGTCATCTAGCCTATCTGACCCCAAAGGTGTGTGGCCACTCCTCCGTCAGGAGGGCCAGAATCCTCAGCATTTCTTTCTTATCCCTTGTGCTGCTTTCACTAACACTTGGGGTCGGAGGATGCCCTTGGAAGGTGGCATCACCTGAATGAGCAAACCATGGCTCTGCAACTCACTTGCTGTGTGATGGTGAGAAAGTTACTTAGCCTGTCTGTGTTCAAGATCTTTCATCTCTAAAATGGGGTGAGATGATCTTACATAACTGACCCAGAACCTTGTACAGCCCAGAGGAGGTGTTCAATTAATGGCAGCTTTTCTGCCTAAAATGATTTCAGAGGAGGTGGAAACAGCTCTGAAGGGTCTAGAACTGTGCTGTCCAACAGTCCTTCCTGTGATCATGGAAATGTTCTGTATCTGCGCCGTGCAGTGTGGTAATCTGTAGCCACGTATGGCTCTTGCATACTTGATACATGACTAATTTGAAATGTAGGAGCTGAATTTTAAATTTTGTTTAATTATAAGAAATTTAAATAACCACGTGTCTGAGATCAAAGTCTGTGTATCCTTGAAAGTCCCTTAGGTATTAAATAAAATAAACCATATTCAACATTTAGAGCCTGGCATAGAGCAAATTCTCAATGAACTTGAGTTTGTCCGAAGTCAGCATAAAAGACAGGAAAATCAACCAGCAAAGCCATGTTCTGCGTTTGACACATTTTGTTCATTTGTCGGACTAGAGGCTCATATTTCCCCAAGAAAAATCTCTCAGTCAGGGTTCACTACCCACAGGGCGCTGTCTGGGGCAGGCTGTTACTTTCTTACTTTTTCATGCTAAAATTCTTTCAATATTTATTCAACATGTATTTAGTGGGGGTAAAGAACAAGCTTATGTTCTAGTTCATGGAATGTGTGTTCAAAACAAAATCCCTTCATTCATTCACTGACTAAAGATATCCCGCTTCCTTTTCTATGCCCTTCTCTTTAATTTTCTCTTGCAATTTTATAAACCAGACAACTTCCTTTAAAAGTTTTTTTTAAAGGTTTAAAATGTAAATAAGAAAATACCTGGTCCCCAGGAAGCAGCACTACATCACATATGTCTCGGTTCTAAAATTTCATCTATTTAGACTTTGCTTTTAAGCAACGGTCAGTTGGCAAATCTGGAAATTCAATGGTTGGAAATTCCAGCTCACAGTGGGTAGTGGCATCGATTTCCTCCAGAGACAGGTCTGCCTTGATGGACGCTGTTGTGTGTTTCCACCTTAGGGTAATTTCTACTCGGGCTGTATTAGGAGCAGCTTGCTTCCAGCCGGTTGCATAAGGAAACCTGAGTTGATGGGCACCTGATTTCCAGTATCTTCCAGAGAAGTGTAGTGTTCCTCTTGGCCTGGCACTGTGGGCTGCTGGCCTGTCCCCTCATCAGGCCGTGACCCAGAATAACACGAAGCCCCTGTCATTGGGGCAGCCTTGCCTGCTCCCAGGGCTGGCTGTCCTGCGTTCAGCGCCCTGCAGATCCTTGCTTCCTTTCTCACCGTCCTGAAGACTTGCACGCTCTGGGTGCCCTGACTAGATGCCCAGCTTCTTGAACAAGAGCTGCGGTTCTAGCCACACACAGCCCGGTGTAAAGAGGCGTTTTATTTGGGTTTTTTACTTTTACTTTCACTACACGTCCAGGCCCTTAAGAACATAGAGAGTCCTCTGCTTGAATGACATGTTCCTTTTTTAAAAATTTTTCTGAACATGGCTCATTCCCAACTCTATCACCAAGGTCCCTTAGTCCCTTGGGAGTGGGGTCCAGATATGAACAAAGAGATGCCCTCCTAATTGTGCCTCTGAGTGCGGGGTGGAAGGATCAGTGGTCTGACTCCTTATCCATCCCTCTTCTCACCTCTGTACGTTGGCCCGAAGGTTGGCCGTCCTTCTCCTGAGTACCCACGTCCAGCATTCCAGCAGCCCTAGTAGGTGTCGGTACACCCTCTGTGAGGCCCTGTGCTATGTGGTATCATGGAGGGAAACATCCCTGGGGCTCCCAGAACCTGCACCACCATGAAGTGCTTCACCCAGGTCTTAGCCAACCCGCTGTGGAAATGGCAGTTCCCACCCAGTGGCTGAGGGTAGGTTTTCATGCTACGTTATGACTCCACATACGAGCCAGTCCGTAACCCTCAGCCCTTAACTACCCACTCCTCTGCACTGTCTTTTGGTGAAAGCACTGCCTTCATCCTCAAGGCGGGCATCGTGGTTTCCTCTACCCCCTCCATTGTGCCTGGAGTCTGGCTGACTGTCACAGGGCACCCTTACCCTTTGGCATTCAGGTGGGGTCTGCCCTTGCAGAGCCCAGGGGAGACTGGAGGGAAGGAGCAGAGAAGGAGTGGGGGGGTTTTGTTGGCCCTTCCTTTCAAGGTCACCTTGGCCAGGTGTGCTCTCTAGACCAAGGTCTTGGCTCCTCTCAGGCTAACCCCTCTGTGCAACGCTGTCAGTTCTGCTAACAGCTCCCTCCCCTGTCCCTTCAGATCTGAGGACATGACCCCTTAGCTGCTCCCAGCCCTGGCTGATTGCACTAGCCCTTATGGTCCTTTGCGCCTGCAGCTCTTTAAATAGGCCCTTTCTAAATAAACCTTCCTCCAATTATCCTACTTTGAGTGTGTCATCTGTTTCCATTAGGTCCCTGATTGACATGTCTTCCTTTGGCATATATGTGCAGTCTGGTTTTGCTGGATTGATATTCCTGGTTGCTCTGTGAACCTCAATTTATTTCCCCCTCCAAACATTGCTTAGGTTCAAGATGTTTGCTGATTGTTCCAAAGCCTGAATTTCTCAATTCTAGTCTCTTTCAAACTAACCATCCCTCCCTCCCTCCCTCTTTCCCTCCCTCCCTTCCTTCCTTCCTAGCAGTTCTGCATATAAATACTAGAGTCAGACTGCCTTGGTGTTAAAATTCCAGCTCCTCTGCCTACTGATTATGTGACCTTACCTCTCTAGCCTCCGGTTTTCTCATCTGTAAAATGGGGATGCTGCCTGGGTTATGATGAGAATTGAAGGAGATCTTACGATGATGTCTGCAGTTGGAGGCTCCTCTCTATCTGCTGACTGTGATTATTCCTATGTCCAGGCCACTCTGTAACCTCCAGTTTCTTAACTTAGGTTTCCCAGGTCTGTCTTCATTGTCCTTCTAGCTCGTAGATGACTTCTTCCTCAGCAGTCTCCATGATCTTTAGGTGACCTCTGGATTCCTGGTCTTTAAAGAAATCCTTCATTTCCATGGACCAAGTATAGTCAAAGAACACACTGTTAACCTAATTCTTATAGTTGAGTTTGCTGATTCCTCCCAGTTTCTGGTAAAGAGTAACAAAAAGGAGCTTTGAATTATATTATTTTTAGTTTCTCCTATTAAGTACGAGATATTCAGAATGCCTCGGAGGGAGGCCTAAAGAGGCCAGGGAATCTTTTTTTTAACAATATGGACCCAGCAGGAGGGAGAATTTGATACCAGTTCTAGCAGGCTGGGAGAAAAGAAAAGTACAAAGTGCTTTACACATGAAGACTATGTAAGTATTTTGTGGTTTATGCAGTGGATTTGATCAAGGTTGTAGAGGAAGCAGTTGAGACCAATGGTTAGCTCGGAGATTTAGGAAGATCTGTGGCTATAAATTCTCCATTACATGTCTGATCCATTGACGATTTTTAAGTGTTGGTTGTATGATTTTTCACCCCTAAGCTCCTGAGAATTGTAAGAACAGGATTAGGAAGGAGGTGTGTGCCTGAAATTCACCAAGAAAGAGTGGAGGAAGCAGTTATACCCCATCCACAGATGAACGCATTTTCTTGATGCTCTGTTTATTTCATATTTTTATGTTCTCAAGAGTCTCCCAAAATAGTAAGTTGTGCGCATTTGTCTTCCCATCTAATTTTGCTTTAACAATAGTTGGAAGATCATAACCAGATGCTTTCTTTTAAAAAAAGAAATTGACATGTTGACATCAAAATTAATACTACTCTCCAGAAAGTCACTTTTTCAGTTGAGTTAGTAATTAAGTTGGCAAACCCACCTCTTAAATTCTGGGACCACACGGTGGGTGGGTGGGTGGGAGGCTGGACCCTGACCTGGCCTCAGGGAAATCAGCCAGCTAAGCTTCTTGAAGTTCCCTGGAGAAGCATGCTCTAAGCCAGGTTTCTTATTTAAGCAATTAAACTTTAATTACCCAAGTAAGAGATGAATCCATTCTCCTTTTTAAAAAACTTAATACATCATAGATGAGGCTAAAGTTCCCTTGGACCACCACTCTTTTTTTTTTTTTTTAACGTCTTTATTGGAGTATAATTGCTTTACAATGGTGTGTTCATTTCTGCTTTATAACAAAGTGAATCAGTTATACATATACATATATCCCCATATGTCTTCCCTCTTGCATCTCCCTCCCTCCCACCCTCCCTATCCCACCCCTCTAGGTGGTCACAAAGCACCGAGCTGATCTCCCTGTGCTATGCGGCTGCTTTCCACTCGTTATCTATTTTACATTTGGTAGTGTATATAAGTCCATGCCACTCTCTCACTTTGTCACAGCTTACCCTTCCCCCTCCCCGTGTCCTCAAGTCCATTCTCTAGTAGGTCTGACGTGGACCACCACTCTTAATCGTGATGCTGACCCTCTTTACTGGCGGTTCCAGGTTTGGGGGTCTATCTTTCCTGAGCTTGTACTTTGCATTTTCCTACGTACATATATACACATAGAAGGTAAGTAACATTGTTGTGTGTTTTTCTCACAGACCATTTTCTCCTTGATTACTCACAGCCAGGACTTGTGGGAGAGAAGAACTCCTTATTACAACTGAGGTTGGGAATTTGAGACCTTCTTCTCCCTGCTGCATTTCCTTTTGCAGAAACCAAAGCTTCAACTTCTATACCCTGTGCCCTTTGCCCCTTCCTACCTTATCTTTTCCTGTTTGTGGATCGTTTTGCCTTTATTTGAAATGTCAGTACTGTTTGCCATGCCTTCTGGGGGCAGCTTGCACATAGTCCAGGTAGGTAGGCAGCGAATCATGTGATCTACACCTTCCACAGCCATGATGAATCAGTTACGGTGAGCACTTGACCTTCAAGGTCATAATGTAGAGTTGGGGCTGGCCGCCATCTTGGGTCACATGCAAGATAAGTAAGTGGATGCAACAGCCTGAGGGAGACAGTGCGGTCACCTCTGTTCTTGGTTTTTGGGTTCTAATGCCTGTGTCACCAGGCTAATCTCTGTTGCCTAAACTTGGATTCCATAACCTTTTCTTTTCTTTTTTTCTTAGTTGAGTTAAATTGAGTGAGTTTCTGTTATGTGAATCCAAAAGAGTTTTTACTTCTTATTGTCTAATCAGGTAATTAAATTCTTTGAGCTTGTAGTCCCTGTGTGCCTTTCAAAGTACAGGATGCTGCTTAGTACATTGTAAGTATTCTGTAAATGGGTGTTTCTCGATAATGGAGATTTTATGGAGTGAGAATTATCTTGATCTGTCGATTCAGGTTGTACTTTGTTTCATTGGGAGAGAGAGGCCATGTGGCAGTAACAGGAATCATTCATTTGTTCATCCAAAGACATTGCTTCCAGATAACAGAAATTGAAAAGTAAGGCAAGGCCCAGTTTCTGACCTTGGGAGGCTCCCTGTCTCGCAGGCGAGATAGCCATGGACAGCAAATAAATTAAGAGTTTGATTGGTGAGTGTAGCCCAAACAAAATGTTCCCTCCCTACATCTGCTGTGATGGTCGTTCGTTTTTGCAAAATCCAGTAACTCTGGCCAACTGGGTGTAAATACCAGCACTGCCGCTAGCCCAGGCCTACCCACGGATCTGTGATTAGGACGCCATCTCCTGGTGATGGAGGAAGTGTCCCTTACCTTTACCCCCAACTAATTCTAATGTAGAATTCCTCCGTTCTGCATTATCATGGTTCACTTCAAACGAATCACTGACACTTGCTTATTCTACGCTATTAGTCATGTCTGAAGTTCAAGATTGGTTCCCATTTGTCTCTGTTGCGTGGGTAGGACACTTTACACAATGCTGGAATGTCTTTCAGTCCCCTTTCCCAGATATCACGAGTTGGAATATGTTCAAATCAAAGGATTTTCCCTTTCTCTTGTTCTCCCCTCAGACGGAGGACCAGGTGGCATCCTTGCTACCATCCCCTGCATCCCAATTCAGAAACTTACCTTGTTTCCCATGGGGAAGGTCCAAGCCTCTGTCACTGATTAATGAATTTATTGAATGAAATATTATTAATTACTGAAAGATGAATTTGTAATTTAACATATATTGCTGAGTATCCACCATGGGCCATGCCTCAGGCGAGGTCCTGGGGACAGTGCAGAATAAAGTCAACCTAGTCAGCGCCTGTCCTCTGGAGCTTGGTGTCCAGTGACGAAGACCACTGGGAATTAGCAAGTAATATGAGGGCAAATCACAAAGGGCCGATGGATCTGGAGTGTCTAAAAACACACCACAAGGTCGCACTGAAGCGAGAGTGCTGTACGAGTGAATGAGGTGCAGAAGGAGGGGAAAGCATTTGGATTCAGGGGCTAATGTGTCCAAAGGCCCCAAGCTGGGAGGCAGAGCCTAAATAACCTGGTGGCCGCACCTGGAAGGCTCAGGAAATGAGAACAACTATGCATCAAATTGTCACCTTTCAGAAAACAAATGCTCTGCTTTAACCAGAATAACCGGCTGGTGGGTGAGAAACCCACGATCAAAACAAATGCCTCAGTTGTCACTGAACTGGAAACTGTTTTATTGACGTCAAGATATTTAAAAATATGAGTGACGATTCTCAAACAGCCCCTCCTCCCTCCCCTGTCCTCTTCTCCCTCCCAGTCATCAGAACTTCACACAACCCTGAGCTTTCCAGGGGGTCTTCTCAATAAAGAAGGCCTGAAGGGTCCTGGTTTATTTTGTGAACCTTTTGCCTCCCTGTCCGGGTGGAGACGGAAATTGCAAAAATCCCAAAGAGCAAGATTTAGGGGAAAATAAGCAGAATTTTCAGTCAAGTTGGAAAACTGCTGCTGTTCGCTGAGGCTGTTTCTCTTGCCTTTGATTTGTGACTGTTTCTTCATCATCATCATCACTGTTGTAGTAGCAATTAACACTTAATAGTCAGTACCTCAGTGCCAGGCATCGTGCTAAGAAGTGCGCATGTATCATCTTATTTAATCCTAGCAAAACCCCATTAAGATGGGGACTATTAGGTTGACCAATGTGAAACTGTCAATATTCAACCATTTCTTGACCTGCAGAAATGATCATTTCGTAGGGTTGAACCAGGGCTTTGCAAAAATTGTCCATGTTTTCATAATTGGGGAATGGCTGAGCTGAGATGCGTACCGGGCTATGTGTTGTACCAAAGTGACTGTGTTCTTTGGCTTGACTTGAGAGCGGGAGGGAAGGAGAGATTAAATACCATAAAAGTTCTATATTTTTCCTCCCCTGTCCTAGTTTACTACTCTGTGTGTCTCGTGGGTTAAGAGAGGAGAGAAAAGTCAGAAGATGCTGAAGTCTGAACATATTGCAACAGTCCTTACCCTTTCCACTCTGCTGACCCGTTCCCACCCCAACTCCATCAAAAACTGGTTTTCCCCACAAAGGGAATCATTGGCACATGCTACCTCCAAGTCCAGGGAAGTGGTGACCGCAAGCACAGCCAGACCCAGGTCCCTGAACAATGCTGAGAAAAATCTGTCTCTGCACCTCTCCACTCTCCTTCCCACTATCTGTTCCAGGTCCACAGCCCACTGCCTAATATCCCCACCAGAGAGAGAGAGAGAAGGAGGAAGGAGGGACGGGGTGGGGAATGCCGCTTGCTCAGTACTTCCAATAAAATCCTAGCAAAGATTCCCATCAGCCTGGACAGGTAGTGTGCCCATGCCTGGATTAGCAGTCATCCCGGCTGTATCTTGCTGAGGGCGTGTAAAGCGTTCTTTACATGCATCATTTTAACGCTTCCTCATGACAACCCTACAGAGGTTGGGGGGAGGGTATTATTATCATCCCATTTTACAGACGGAAAGACTGAGGCACAGAAGTGCTTAGGTAAGTGGCCCAAGGTCGCCCAGCTAGTAGACTCTGGCCCCAGCATATCATGTACCTCTCTGACTCACGTCATGGACTGCACCAGTGGGGAGCTGAGGCTCAGATGCCCAGCCCTGGAGTGGGGAGCAGGGGTGCAGCGTCACCTGTGTGGGTCCAGGCCCCCCTCAGTCACCTGAACTGAGGGATGGGAGGAGATGATTCCCCAAAGGAAACCTGGGTGCTCTTAACCGGAGGAAGAGGGGCTGGGTGTGGGCAGGAAACCACAACTGCCCTCCACAGTGAGACTCTAGCAAAGTTTTTGACAGAGAGGGTATTTTTCTCTCCAGTCTGATGTTGGACCCCCATTTCAAAGAACAGTAGGCTATAAAAAGGCAAGGGAAGGAAGTATTCATTAAAAGGTCCCTGCGGGCTCTGAGGTCAGAAAGAACAAAGAAAATCTTAGTGAGGGAGGCTCGCAGCCTGGTCTAAACTTCAGGGGCTCTGGGGCAGGACAGAGGTTCAGCCCGAGGACCTTGGACAGGGATGGAACCTCTCTAACTCCATCTTCCTTGTTTGTCAAATGGCGATAAAATACCGACCTCTTTCGGGTTTCTTGACAGGATTAGATGTCCTAATACATGACAATTCCTTAGCCCTGTGCTTGGCGTGTGGCTCATTTTCAATAAGTAGTACTGTCTGTAGTTAATGTTGTTGCTAAGACTGTTTAGATATGAGCGTCCGTGTGATCCTTCCTCTTAGGCCAAGGGTCTCATTTGCTCCTCTCAAATCTTTGGTTCCTTTTTTAGAATCACAGGTTCAAGGACTTTGTCTAGTACCTACAACCCTAGAAGTCCTGGTGGTACTTTCCCAGAACTTAAGTTGTTTTTCCTTTGCGGGGGAGGGGCAGCGCGGCTGAGTCAGCAGGGCCTCCTCTGATCGGCTTCATCTGTTTCTCTCGGATGCTGGAGAAACAAGAGCCCATGGAGTCCTTTGGTCCACAGTGATCAAATGGCAGTGTCCTCTAGCGCTCCCACTGGCCTTCTGTGGGCATCTCGTGAGATGCTTCACGATCCAAGCCCAGTGGCCTCTGGCAGCCATTCTGGGCTCAGCTTCTAGAACCCGCTTGCTCTATCTTGCCTTCTCTTTGGATCCTGCCTCTCCTCTCTCTGGCTTGACACTGTAGACTTCCCAAGTGTCCTGACTGATACAGATCAGTCAGGTGTCTTTTTGTTGCAAACGACAGAAACCCAATTGAAACGGACTTAAACAATTAAAGTAAGTGAAAAGTCAGGACACAGCAGGATTCAGGGACTCCAACGATATTATCACATTTATGTCTCCAACTCTTGCCTTTGCTCTCTTTTCTGGTGGCTTCATTCAGGCAGACTTGTCCCATCAGGTGGTAAAGCGGCCACCAGGGAAGGTGGCTTACACCACGTGATTGCACGAAGGCTCCCAATTCGGCACCCTTCCTGCATGCCTACCCTCAGCCGGTGACTTTGCATCCACCCCCGATGTTGGGCGTGACCATGTAACCTCTTTTGGCCAAAAGAATATGGTTGGAAATGACAGTGTGCCGGTTTTGAGCCTCGCCCTTAAGAAGAATTGCCTGCTCTTATGCTTCTGGAATCAGCGTGAGAATATGCCGCAGGTAGCCTGCTGGTCCTGGAGGGAAAAAAGAGATTTAGAGCAGAGCTGCCCCGCTGACCACAGATGTGAGCCAGAGGCAGAAGCGTGCCAGCGAATCCACAGAGCTGTCAGTGTGACATCAGTGCTTACTGTCGTGTGCCCCTGAGCTGTGGGAGGGTCTGTGATGTAGCCTCGTGGCCATAGGTGAGGGATGCACAAGCTAGTCTCCCAACCACCGCTCCTAGAAGAGAACTTTTCCTTCCTGATGGTTCCGACAAAAATCCCAAGATTGATTTCAATTGGCCAGACTTAGGTCTCTTCCTAGAGCTGGGGTGAGGGGGAAAGAGAAGAATCTAGAACCAAGACATAATTGCTGAAAGTGAAGAAGCAGTGATCTCCCACAGGAGAATCATGCTGCTCTTACCAGAAGAAGGTAGAAAGGATGCTGAGCAGGCAGGGTGACTGACTCTCAATACCCCATCCCTGAAGAGGATGTAGAAACCTGTATCCTTGGCTCCATGTTAAGCCAGGAACCAGGCTTGTTCATGTCTACACCTATCTGTGTAGGGTGGAGCTCAACCGGAGCTAAGAACCAGCCATCAATTGGCCAGGTAGGGAGGCCCACGACACAGTGTTTGATGAGCCACCCAAATTAACATGACCTTGTCCCTAACTTCCATCCCTTTCCAGGCTGGAATGGGTAAGGTGGCTTCAGCCAACTGGCAGATTACTACTTGGCAACTCGCCCTCCTTCCCCACCGTGCAGCTCCACTTGGAGGTGAAAAGTAGTGGCCGGAATAATTGCTGGGTCCACACCTGGACCTGATTGAGAGCCGTTCTTTCTTTCCAGCCCTAGTCCTCAATTGCACCCTTGGGGCTTTCATCTCTGGTGGGGTTCGCGCCCTGCTGCCTCTCTGTCTTTGAGAGAGAAGTAAACTGAATTGGAAGCATCACATGCAATAAATATAACCCCTTTGCCCTTTTTCATGGGGTCATTCAACTTCTTGCTGAATATCATTTAAAATGAAGTTGAATTAAAAACTCAGGTGGCTATATTTTGCTTGCTTCCTCCAAATCCCACCTTCTCTCTTGACCTTTTCCCTGCTCTGTTTAGTGGCTGCTATCTTTAAGGAATGACTTTTGGCTCCAAGATATTCATGGGGAACTTTTGATGGACAGCACACCGGGAAAGGACAAATTTCTGTCTCATTCTGGCAGTATCATACCCCACAGCTTCACGACAGCCTGTGCTTTCTCCAGGGCTTCTGTCAGGTAGAAGCACTTAGAGATATAAAGAGAAAGTACCTTTTCTCTCTTCCTCAGGGGTCACCCACCACACTCCACCCCGCACCCTCCCTTAAATGCCACATCTCCCTGTGGGGCTGGGAGAGAATGCTGGGAGAAGGCCTGGGTGAGGGAAAGCAAACACTGGTCCATGTATTCGCTCCGATTTCACCATTAGGGATGAGACAATAGCTCTTGTGAGCACGAGCAGGCAGTGTTCAATGCAGCTTTCTTCCCCTCCTCAATGCAGCTTTGATCCAGCCAGGGCTACCCGGAAGGAATTTCAGTGTAACTGGGGCAGCCCAACCTGGGAACCACGTCTCATTCTGTGTAGGGGCGGCTCCTCTCATGACTTGGGAGGTTATTAGGACCGAGCTTGGACAATTCCATGAACGTGCAGCACTCGCATCCCACCAGCAGCTCCGCACACCAGGCTGATCGCATTTAGCACATAGCCTTGCTCTAGGTACGATGGCTGGTGCCAATTATTAAACTGTCGTCTGTCAGCCTCAAAGTCACCATTGTTTGGTGGCCGGAACTGTCCTTTCTCCCAGCCAGCTGGTGCCATGCTAGGTTCTGCCACTAGGGGGTGCCAGAGGGGGATTGCCAAACTGGAGGGCAGAGAAGGGACTTTCCTTCTAGTTGACATGGGCTTCCTTCTGGCAGAGCCAAATGTCTCTAGCTTTTTTCAACACTCCCAGTGCCAGCCTCTTCATCATGTCTCCACCCCATGATTTACAAAACTCTCCTACTTTTAAAACAACCTCTGGGTTTTTCAAACAATCCCGCCTCTCTGTGTACAATTTCACTCACAACAAAGAAGAGAAACATCAACAGCTGGTCCAGTAAGGGAGGGGTCTCTTCCCACGTAAAGATCCAGTTTCTTCCCCGGGGCGGCGGGGGGGATACAGCTAAGAAGATAAAAAAATGACCTTTCACCTTCGGGAACAGTAATGTAAGATTAATTTGAGGCTTTGAAACTAATGAGTTGGCTTGTCCTGGTGCAGCACCCCGTGAATAACACGGCGTTTGCAGAGCTGGCAACCCAGTGATCTCTTTCCTGGGGCTGGGGAGAAGGGAGGGATAAGAAAGAAACTCATTTTTAAAAACAAACCTCAGAGGAGAGAGATCCCCATAAAGCTGGTATTAGAGGAAGAAAAAAACCAAAAAAACAAAAAACAGGGAGAGTGTGCGAATTATGTACCTTTCATCTGCTTAGCTTTTCACTGTCGGAGAGCTGAAGGGCTCACCCAGGCAAGAGTATTGTGCGGTAGTTAAATCCATGAAGTTGGAGTGCATCCCTCGGGGTCTAGGCCTGATTTGTGGCTGTCTAGCCGTGTGATCTTGGACATGTTTTCCCACTGTGTTTCAGGGAGGTTTGGATTAGAGAACGCATGGAAAGCATGTACGTTCAGGCCAGGAATCTGGTTATTTTTGCATCTTTGATGATGATTGAGAGAGGCAGGAACAACTTGAGGGTGCTTTATCCACGCACTGGGAAGGCTGAGTTTTCTGCTCTGCCAAAAGGAAATGTCTAAGAGCAGAAGACCAAAGCAGAATCAGGCTGATGCGAATCATGGGGAAACTGGTTTCCGCACCACCCAAGAAAGAACCGTCTCACAGTCTAGCTGACCGACAGCGGGCATGGCTGACAGAGGGGAGGCAACGAGACCCCCATCCTTGGAAGTAATCAAGCAGGAGCTCATTCCACTATATTAGAGGATGGGTTGGATCATTTCTAGAGATCCTTCTCCCTGTTCACATTCCGGATCTTCTACTTGTTAAATGCGTTGCCTGGGGTCTCAGAGCCTGGGTTGCCTTATCTGTGAAGCAGGCTGATGGTGCTACTGGCCTCCCTCTTACAATCTCTCTCCCTTTTTTCTTCACGCCTTCCCTTCAACACAGTGAGGATCATGAAGGTAGACACTGTGCTAGGCTCTGGGGATACCAAAAGGAAGTAGATGGTATATAGACACTGCCTTGGAAAAACTCAAGCATATAGTGAGGGAGACAGATGAACAGAACATTATAAAGCAGTTCCACAGATGCACTGAGAGAGCTACGTATTGAGTATTCTGGAAGCACAGGGGAGGGGCATCTAACTCAGCCAGGATGAGGTGGAGAAGGGGCATCAGAGAATGTTTCCTGGAGGAGATGCTGTAGGAATTGGATGCTGGGAGTGTTTGCTTTGGAAGCAGAGTAAACACTATGATCAAGGCCCCGGGGTCAGAAACAGTGTGACGTACAGGGAACTGTACCAAAGGCAGTGCCGGTGGGATACAAAACATCAGGTGAGTGTGATGGGAGACGAGATGAAGAGAGAGGGACTAGATGACGGATGCCCTTGTCTTCATGCTAAGGAATGTGAACTTGGATCGTGTAAATGATGAATTGTCAGTGCCTGGTTTAAATCGGCGTGTTCAGGTTTCTGTTTTAGAGAGACCTCCTGGGAGCGTATGTGGAAGAGAAATTAGGAATCAACAAAGTTGGACCATCAGTTGGCCGACTTTTGAACCCTGGAAGTCATCTAAGCCAGAAGTGGCAATGCCATGAACCAGGCCTCTCATGGAGTTGCAACAAGGATGCCATGGTGGGATGCCCAGGGAAGCTCCTAGTAAAACATGAACTGCTTCCCAAATGTACAAGATCCTTATAACTATGATCTCTCTATAAAACTTTGGTTTGGGCGGGCCATCATATAAACTGAGTCCACTCATCACTTACCACGCAGTGGCAATAAAAGCCGTACATGTCATCCAAACCAGTATAAATGGTACTTGTGCTAAACAAGAGCCTTTAAAAAGGTAATGAAACCACTGGCTTGAGAAATAATTTTGCAGATACTTCTGGGATACAAAGTGTTCCATTCCAAGACTGAGTATTGGTGCTGCTGGGAAGGACAGGGGAGAAAAGCACAAGATTAGATTTCACACAGACAAACTAAGAGGGCAGACGATGGTCTTTGAATGAAACTTCTGATGGATTTGGCACTGGAGGCACGAGAGGGCACTGGAGGTGGGCCCAGATGTCTCAGATTTGCTGAACTGTTTTTGCAGACAGTTGGACATTTACCAGGATATTTTGGATCTTGCAGACGTGCCCTGGAATGCCTCTTCTCAGGGAAGGCGAGAGGAGTCCCTCTTAGGCAAGTGTGGTGTCTGCTTCTCGTGCTGTTTATGGCAGAGCTGAAAACTGTCTTCGAAATTAACGATAGATGTGCATAAATCTTCTTCAGTTACCTAGCAACTAATACAAGACAGCGCCGAGGTTCACAGGGCTGGGAGGAGGCGAACCTGTTTTAGGAATACCTGGGAGCATCTTGGTGATACTTGGGGATTGCTGGGAGGGAAAGAAAGAAACATGACTAATTAAATGTTTGCATTTCTTTCTTTCTCTTTTATTTCTCATAAAAATAGAATCAGATAACAAAAACCTTTCCTAAATCCCTGAGGTTTCTAGCAAAGTGAGGGTTTACAAAGACTAGATAATTTGTGAGCCCTCTTCCAAAGCTAAATTTCTGGCTGTAAACTAGCTGTGTGACCTCATGTATAAAATAATAGATCTGATTAGGGAAATTGTAAAGTTTCACTCATATTTCCAGGATGTATGGGGTGATAGGGTTTTTAGATTTCAGTTTTGTTGAATCAAAGATATGTGTCCTGAGTCAAAGTGGAGTTTTTAAAAGGAAGAGGTGTTGAAATAATGAAGTCATGAGGTATGTGACTTAACACACACACACATGTTCTCTGTGTGTATGTATATATATATGTGTGTATTTTATTTATAAAAATTAGTCTATACATTAAGCCTTGGGTTACAAATTCAATACTACAGGGCCTGGCAGGTGACACTGATGAGTTCTGTGCCCAGGGACCATAGTGAGCCAGACATCTGGGCAGTTGCTAGGTGGCCCCGGCTGAACACGACCATAAGAGAATAGGACCCGGCACTGCCAGATCTTTTGATTCTTCAAAAAAGGCAGAACTCCAGAATCCATGTAGCACCTCCTATTTTTAAAATATTGACAACCAATTTGAAGTTTTAAAAAGCATTGTGTGGGCTAAACAAAGCAAGTCTGCCTTAAAGCAAAAAGCTCTGAGCGCTTAGTTTTCTTTTTAAAAATTGTATGGTTGCTCATGACCCACTTTATGTGATGCGATGGAGATGAGCTCGCCCAGGCCACGGGCTAATAGTGTTCATCCAGTGCTCCTACATCCTGTGCTAGGTGATTTTCACATTTGTCATCCTCAGTGTCTGCCCAGAGGTGGGTGTTAACTTATCACAGGAGTTAGGATCTTTATTTTCAATATAAGGATGCTGAGAGCCACATACGTCAAGGTTATACTGGAGGTCACTTAGCTCCTGAGTCCTGTGTCTCCAAATCAGTCTCATTTCTCTGACTCTACAGCTGCCTGCTCTTAAGGGGTTGACTCCCCTGGAATAAAAGGGGGGTGTTTGTTATTTTTATAAGGAAAAAATCGTTTTCACAGAATTTCTCTTAAGAAGAGTTAGGGAGCTGTATTTGTTTGCTGGAGCTGCCATAACAAAGCACCACAAACTGGGTGGCTTAAACATCAGAAATTCATTCTCTCACGATTCTGGAGGCTGGAAGTCTGAGATCAAGGTGTCAGCAAGATTGGTTTCTTCTGAAGTGTCTCTCCTGGCATGTGATGACTGACTGTCTTCTCCCTGTGTCTTCCCATGATGTTCCCTCTGTGTGTCTGTGTACTAATCTCCTCTTCTTAAAAGGACACAGTCATATTGGATTAAAGCCCACCCATGAGACCTCATTTTATCTTTTTTTTTTAATTTTTATGTAATTTTTGAAGGTTACTTTCCATTTACAGTTATTACAAATTTTGGCTCTCTTCCCCTTGTTGTGCCTATCCTTGAGCCTATCTTACACCCAGTAGTTCGTATCTCCCACTCCTCCACCCTTATACTGCCCCTCCCTGCCCCCCACTGGTAACTGCTAGCTTGTTCTCTATATCTGTGAGTCGGCTTCTTTTATGTTATATTCACTAGTTTGTTGTATTTTTTAGATTCCACATATACGTGATATCATACAGTATTTATCTTACTCTGTCCGACTTATTTCACTTAGCATAATACCCTCCATGTTGCTGCAAATGGAAAAATTTCATTTTTTTTTTTACGGCTGAGCAGTATTCCATTGTGTGTGTGTGTATGTATATGTGTGTGTGTGTATATGTGTATATATATATATATATACACCTCATCTTCTTTATCCATTCATCTGTTGATGGAAACTTAGGTTGTTTCCATGTCGTGGCTCTTGTAAATAATGCTGCTATGAACGTTGGGGTGTGTATCTTTTTGAATTAGTGTTTTTGGAATATATAACCAGAGTAGAATTGCTGCATCATATGGTAGTTCTATTTTCAGTTTTTTTTAGAAACCTCCATACTGTTTTCCACAGTGGCTGCACCAATTTACATTCCCACCAGCAGTGTACAAGTGTTCCCTTTTCTCCACATCCTCAGCAGCATTTGTTATTTGTGTTCTTTTTGATGGTGGCCATTCTGACAGCGGTGAGGTGATATATCATTGTGGTTTTGATTTGCATTTCCCTGATGACTAGCGAAGTTGAGCATCTTTTCATGTGCCTGTTGGCCATCTGCATTTCCTCTTTGGAAAAATGTCTATTCAGTTCTTCTGCCCATTTTTTAATCTGGTTGTTTGTTTCTTTGATGCTGAGTTGTATGACCTGTTTATATATGTTAGATATTAATCCCTTATCTGACCTCATCTTATCTTAATGACATCTTTAAAGATCCGATCTCCAAATACAGTCACCTTCTGAGGTGCGGGGGGTTAGAGCTTCAATCTATGGATTTTCAGGAGCCACAGTTCAGCCCCAAACAGAAGCCACCCACTTTTTTTCCCTCTTATGTCCCTGTAGTAGTAGTATTATTGGAGAAACTGAGAGAGGTTTTCTAAGTCCGGGAGCCAGAGTGTCAAACAGGGCATTGGCGAACCTGAGGGGATCTGCTTGTCTGGCCCAGCATCCCACCAGCTCCCCAGGAGGAGGGAGGTGTGTTTGCACACTTGAACCAGTCAACCCTTTCCCAAAGCATTGCTTCAGTGTTTTAGGATAAATAAAACAACGTTGAGCAATGTCACTCTTTTACTTGGCATCACTTCTTACATCTGTGTGTCTTGATTTAAAATAACATTAATGTGGACAGGTAGCATTATTTATCACATCAAAATTGGAAACAACCTCAGTGGCCAGCAGCAGGATTTAACAGGATTCTCTGTAGCCTTTGGAAACTTGGCTATGGAACAATATTTGCAATGTGAGAAAATGCTCAGGATAGATGAAGTGGAAAAAAGCATGTTAAAGAAATATGTACAGTTTGATTCCAACTTTTTGAAAACAATTTATCACATGTACATATATATTCATATATATGTATATGCATCTGTGTTCATTTGGAAACATATGCTCTAAGATGTTTAAAATATCTCTTGGTCATGGAATTGAGATTCCATGGAATTGAGACTATTTGAGATTTTTTCTTCTGTTTTTCTAAATGTTTTATGTTTTCTGCAATAAGTATATATATTATTTTTGCAATTAGGAGAAAATCCTTAAAAACCCAAACCTTGATATACACACTCAGTTTACAGAAAAATTCTTCTAACTTAGCCTTTGCCATAAGGAGCTCTCTTACAGCTTTTCATGTGGGACTGTGTTTATAAAAATTTCATTTACTTGCCATTTTCCAGATACAACTCTCAGCCATGATTACCTGGACTTCTAGAAGAATTTTTGTGCCAGGCCTGAGAATCTCTTTTCTCTTTTTTGTCCATCTTTCTTTTCCCATGAAAGGGGTTTTTGGAGTGAATTCAGCGAAAGGATGGTGCCCCCCAGACCTGGATAAAGGGTATGAAAATAAATACATAGACTAAAGTAACATCCAAGCAGATCTAAAAAGAAGTAGGATGTAACTTCTTAGTGACTTTGTGCCTTCTAGTTCTCTGTATTTATTTGAGAGATCCTTTGGACACACTTCCTTTTTAATAGAATGTGCTTTGATTGGCTAAATAATCTCTAGAATATACATTGTATACTTTTATGAAGGAGAGGTTTGCGGAGGCTGATGCTGTCATGTCAAACTTGGAAGAGGCAGTAGTGGTCACCTTGACCAACTCTTGACATCATTGGTTCCCAGACCTCTGAATCCCCTAGAGAAACTTTATAAAAAGTTAGGGTCCCATACCATTAAAGAAAAAGAAGGGGCCTGGGCCTATGGATTGTGAAAGCTCTGGTTCTTTTGATATTTGATCAGGTTGGAGAACCCTTTTTCCCCATGACTCATGAATTTCTCCCTTCAACCTCACAATAGATGGTTACATGAACACTTCTGGAGAAAGAGAATTTTCCACCTCATAAGCTATTCCATTCCACTCTTGGACAGCTATGCCTGTTATAATTCCCTTTTGCATATAACTTGGATAATTCCAACCATTTCAGAGGTTAAAAAAAAAAAAAAAGTGGAGTCACTTTGCATGTGTAACCAAATAAAAATTCCATGGTCCCACATGGCCCAATCTCTGCATAGGGCCACATCTTCAAGAGCAAAAATAATAATAATGATAATTTAGGGCTTCACCTGCAACTCCCAAAGAATGTTGTCAGGGGTACAATTCATGATCCATGGTAACATTTCTCAAAATCCTTTTCCCTTTCCTTCTTGATTCTCTTATACTCCTCAGTTATACCAGAACTCTCATTCACTGTCCCAACCCTAAATCTCCCCAAGATCAGCCTACATGCCTCTGCAGGCTATTTTCTTTTTCCATTCTCAGCAATTCAGTACATAGATTGATTTTTATCCCTCTGGATGCTCTTCTTGTCTCTCTGGTTTGTCCACTACCCAGACTTTCCACAACAAAGGCGAGCCCAGGAAATGTCTAACAAAAATCTTTCCTCCTTTCTTCCATTCCACCTGGGCCTATTTCTCTGTACCCAGTTCCATGATATTGCTTTTTTTGTTCAAGCCAGGAGCTGGAGAAAGGCAAAGATAACATCAAAGATAAAATTCTCTTTATCACTTGTGATGGGGGAGGGCTAAAGTTGGGCACCGTGGCACATTAATAAGCCATGTGTTCATCACAGTAGTGATTTTCTTCATCTGCCATGGCAAGACCTTGGACCCCTACATAGCTTACATAGCTCCTCCTCATTCTTCTAGCCTCCTCCCCCCAGGCATCATAGGTATTCATAAATAAATCCCCACCGACTACCAACTGATGTCTATAAATTTGTTTTTCCGTCTCTGGATGTAATTCCTCCTCTTTAGTATTGTCTGTAGCTAAGTTCTTCCCTGATTAGCATGTTGGGGGATAGTAAACAATAATACTCTGCACCCCAATGACTTACAGTGAAGTATACGCCATGAATTTAGAATCTCAGCTTCTGCATCAGCCAAACCTGGCTTTTGATCCCAGTTCTGTCCTTTACCTGCTGTGTGATACTGGGCAAGTCACTTCATCTCTGTGCCTCAGCTTTCTCATCTGTAAAATGGGGCCATCACAAAATCTAACTTAAAGGGTTGTGAGAATTAAATGAACTTCAGCTAACTCATGTAAAGTGCTTAGCACAGCAGAGAGCTGGTTCTAGGCATGCATCACTATTTCCATTTTTCTTTTAACCATCCTTTTAGGAGGGGATGGACAGAAGAAAGGGTTATTTTGCTAGAAAGTGAAGAGGACCTGGTGAAAGACTCAGGGCAGAGGTCAGCAAACTAAGTTTGAAGGCCAAATTTGACCTACCACCTTTTTTAAAAAAAACATTAAAGCTTTAGTAAAACTCAGTCACATTCATTCATCTCTGACTGCTTTTGCACTGCAATTATAGAATTGAGTTGTTGTGATAGGGACTGCATGACCTGCAGAGCCCAAAATATTTGCTGTCTGGCTCTTTACAGAATACATTTGCCAACCCCAATTCAGAGTAAAAAAAACAGTGTCTTTTCCACATGGTCTGCCATTGAAGACATGCATGTCATGAGGCCTTCTCTATCAGGTGAAGTGGCTGACTGTTGTCAAAGATTTCCTGTACCTAAGAGTCAACCCTCACCGACATCTTAATTTTCCATGTCTTTCACCAAGAATTAACATCTACAGCAATTGAGAATAAGGCAATGTTCCTTCGAAGCTTGGCTAATTCTACTAGAAACACAAGGAATGGAGTATTGCACATCTGAGAAGGCTACCAGGACCAGGATGCCCAAGGCCTCACCCATGTCTATGATTCTGTGCTTCTTCCTGGGCTGCTTGTCACTTCCCAGTGCCCCTGCCATAAGGTGGGCCCGGTCTTGTGTTTTTACAGGTGGAATTGAGGGGAAATAGGTCTGTGATTCCCACACCTGATTCGAATCCTCCTCTCTGACCCTCCATCCTCTCTCCTCTTCCTTCCTGCAGGCCAGATGCAGACAATCCAGTGAAGGACCCTGAAGTTTAGAGCAAGCTGTCCAATAGAACTTTCTGGAACGATGGAAGTCTTCTATTCTGCACCAGTACAGTAGCTTCTAGTCTTTCCTGGCTATCGAGAACTGGGAATGTGGCTAGTGCAACTGAGGAAGTGAATTTTTACTTTTCATTTAAATAGCACATACGACTAGTGACTTGCTGTATTGGACAGTGTACTTCTGGAAGATGGCAGATGCAGATGTTTGGAGAAGCCTAGGCCTGCATGTCTGGGTGGAGCCGAGCATAGCCCCTCCCCCACCCCTGCCCCCACCCCTTCCCCTGGCCTCGGACTGTGATGTGAGCAAGAAATTAACAGCTCTTTGGATTGGCGTGTGAGAGTGACTGTTTGACCAGCTGGGCCGCCATGACTAATACAGACACATGTCTTGGCAGCCACCTTTATGAAGAAAGGACAATTCAGTCTACTCATTCATTTTACAAGCTCAAGGAATGCCGGGGGCCTCTGCTGAGATCTAGTTTTCAACCTAGTCTGTGGCATTGATTATCCTGCTTAAAAGATGAAAGCGGTGGCTTTGTGGGCCAGAGAGTAAGTAGTTTTACTTAGCGGCTTGGCCATACTGACCCCAGCTATAAGCTAAGTAGGAAGGTTCGGTTCTGTTCAAAACTAAGTTCCAATCGTTTTTTACAACTGCTTTAAACTGTACATGTCCTATTCACGACAGAGAAAGGGCCATCTGGTTTGATGATTTTTTGGCTTGAAGAAGAGAAAACGAAAGACAAGTATAAGCTTTAATACTCAAGAGATCCGATTCTCTGCTGGAGAGGAAATGAACTCCATATCCAGGAGAATTCCACCAGGAAGGGGCCAAACAGACCGTGCTCTCTGGAGGATTCTCAGCAGTGCCGTGAACACCATTCTAACACTCCTTTCGGTCATTTCCAAGGTGAGACAGTGACACACCGCTGGAAGTAGGACAGCTGATCTCACCTTCTCTGGTATCATCAGAGAGAGGATCTAGGAAGCTTCCGTGCAAAGCCAGAAGGGCTAGGATGGCAGGAGCCATCTCATCTGCTCTGTGTGCCTGCCCGTTTCTGGGAGAAGCACCTTGACACCTGTTTTACTGTAAAGAGAACCAACTTTGGAATCAAACAGACCTCTACCAAAATCTCAAGTCTGTCACTTACTAACTTGGACAAATCATGTCACTTCTCTGAACATTGTTTTCTTTCATTTAGGGGTAATAATAAACTGACGTCACAGAGCTGCCGCAAGGATAAAATGAACCGGTGTCTATGGCAGCATTTAGGACAGGGCTTCATACAGAATCAGTGTCTTGGGGAACTGAAGGTTTGGAGCGTAGAATTCCAATCCTGGTGCATCAAGGAAGGCCTTCAGGGTGGTCCTGTGGATGAGGATGTGGGCTTATGTGTTAATTAAAACACTGCTTCTCAAACTCCAATGTGTACTCATACCACTTGGGGAATTTTGTTTAAATGCAGATTCTGATTTAGCAGGATTATGTAATTTAAGTGAGCTTCCAGGTAGTAATTTCAAGGCTGCTGGTTGCTGACATCACCTTTGAAGAACAAGGAATCAGAGGTGTGGACCTAACCTGTGTTTCCCTCCTCTTTCACCCACGTAGAAGAGATGTACTGTCTACTTTGAGTAGGGAGGTGGGGGGGAGTGGAGGATAAGGACGATGCAGAGTCGGCAGACGGAAGGGGAATCTACGCAGATGAGGTAAGAAATCATGGAAAAAGAGATGGATTTGAGGTTTTAAACCCTGACTGGACTTTAAACTCACCTGGAGAGCTTTAAAACTCCATTTTTAAGTCTCACCCCAGGAATACGTATTTAATTGACTGGGATGGGGCCAGACGTGACATATTAAAGCAGATAACCCCTCAGGCTATTCCTGTGTGCAGCCAGCGTTGAGAACTGCTGGCCTAGACAAAAGAGGCAACTTTCCCAGCTGGAAAGAATCAGGAAAGTGGCTTATCAAGATAGTAGATCAGGTTTGGTTTTAGGGGAAAAATGCCTCATGAAAATGGCAGGTAAGAGCAAGCCAATTGGTTGATACCTTGAAAAATCTGATCCATTTGATGGGTCAAGAACACTCGATCTCTGGGTCTCTGAAATGATAACTTAGCTCTGGGCCTTTGAAGAAATTTGTTTTCCTGTTGAGAAGCCAACGGTAAATGGGAGATGTGAAATCTATGCCACTTTTTTCTGGAATCGGACACTTTTTCTTTCATGAACATTGTGGATTTGATTGTCCTCTGTGTTCACAGAGGCTAATTCTCATTGGAGCACAGGAGCCACCTTGGCTGGTAGCCTTACCCAGGCCTCAATCCAGTGGGTCTCCATCAGGGTGCCTTGAGCCCAGCACATGTGCTCCAGTGCACTCTGACCCATGAACATAATCAGTGCTGCTGTGATTGAGTTTTGACTCTTGAAGCCCAGGTTTAGGCTGCCTTCTTGTCACCAGAAGTTAGCTCAGAGTTGGCTCTTTGCCAGCCTTGACACAAAGCTCAGCCCCCTTCCGGGATCTAAGCATGCCAAGTATCTGCGAATATTGTGGTTTTATGGAAGATTCCTTATGTCTTGGGGTGGGAACCACATCAGACACCGTACAGCATTTCACTTGAACAATCCCCGTTAGGTATATCTCTCCCACTGAAAGCCTGCACACACAGCCAATAAGGAGACACTCCTCCATCACAAACCCCTAGCCCCCTCCCAATCTTTTACTCCTCTGGAGCAGAGTTTGGCTCTGTCCTATCTGCTCCACGCCTGGCTGCCTTTACCCAAGCATAGCAAACACGAGGCCCTCCAGACACCCAGACCCGCCTTCTTTAGGTATATGGTATCACCTGTTACCTGGATGTTGAGCAGTTTATTCCGAGGGGTGCAGAGCTGGGCACAGCTTCTGGAAGGAAGAAGAAAGCATAGCAGGTGCAAATCACAGCCAAAGAAACTGCCTGTGAGAAACCTTTGCCTAAAGATTCCCAGGGTCAATGGTTCTGCTTCGCGACTGCGCGTAGGAATCACAGGGTGAGTTCGTAAAATGCTGATGCCTGGGCCACACCCCTGGAGATTCTGATTTAATTGGCCTGGGGTGTGGCCTGGGAGTTGGGATTCTTAAGGGTTCCCCAGGTCATTCCTAGCGTTCAGCCAAGTTTGAGACACACAGTTCCATCCAAGCTGGTTAGTGCTAAAGAGGAAGTAAAAAAGACAGCTGCAGTCCTTACCTTATTGGAGCAATTGCTTTGTCCTGATTGCTGACCCATTTAGTCTTGTCTTGAGTGTTTTAATTCCTTCAAGTGAGCCCTCCAAGAGTCTACCATCAGAAAGTATAAGCCTACAAAGGTTGAGAACCACTGAGTAATCCTGTGTCTTGGTGAGACAAAGAGGCCATTAAATAGGAGGGTAGGGGCTGGAGTTAGAATTTATTTCTGAGTTAGGATTGAGGAGAAATACCAGCTCCTTGTGTCAAACCAGTATCCTCATTTGCAGGATGCTTCTCAAGCACAGACTACGGCAGCAGGGGAAATGGGTACCAGGAAGCTCCCTTCGCTCTCCTTTTCATGGTTCCTATTCATGTGACAGAAGGCGCTGCAGGAAAATGATACAACAACGACTTGAGAGCTGGAAGGAAAAGGGCAGCCTTGAGAGGTGAGCAGGGGGTGCAGAGAGGCTGGGGAAGAAGCAGAAACAAAGGTAGTCAAGGGGGAAGGATGTCCACTCACCTTCCTCAGTACATGCTGGTTCTTCGAGTGCACCTCCGGTAAATTAAAAGGTGTTGGGACTTCCCTGGTGGCGCAGTGGTTGAGAATCTGCCTGCCAATGCAGGGGACACGGGTTCGAGCCCTGGTCCGGGAAGATCCCACATGCCGCGGAGCAACTGGGCCTGTGAGCCACAACTGCTGAGCCTGCACGTCTGGAGCCTGTGCTCCGCAACAAGAGAGGCCGTGACAGTGAGAGACCCGCGCACCGCAATGAAGAGCGGCCTCCACTCGCCGCAACTAGAGAAAGCCCTCGCACAGAAACGAAGACCCAACACAGCCAAAAATAAAATAAATAAATAAATAAAATAAAAAAATTAAAAAAAAAAGAATATATTTATAAATGTAAGATGATTTAATGCCCTGTGAAATATTTAGCCTGTCAACACTGTCTTTTTATTCCCGTTTTCTTCTGATTTAATTTTTCCTTTTTAAAAATTTTTTTAATTTTATTTATTTATTTTTTTGGCTGCATTGGGTCTTCGTTGCTGTGCGCGGGCTTTCTCTAGTTGCGGCACGCGGGGGCTACTCTTCATTGCGGTGCGCAGGCTTCTCATTGCAGTGGCTTCTCTGGTTGCGGAGCGTAGGCTCTAGGCATGCAGGCTTCAGTAGTTGCAGCATGCAGGCTCAGTAGTTGCAGCATGAAGGCCCTAGAGCTCTCAGGCTCAGTAGTTGTGGTGTGCGGGCTCAGCAGTTGTGGCTCACAGGCTCTAGACCACAGGCTTAGTAGTTGTGGCACACGGGCTTAGTTGCTTTGCAGTATGTGGGATCTTCCCGGACCAGGGCTTGAACCCGTGTCCCCTGCATTGGCAGGTGGATTCTTACCCATTGCGCCACCAGGGAAGTCCTGATTTAATTTTTTCTGATTGTGTATGTCAGTTTCATGCTCATACAAGAAAATTTGTAGACCACAGAAGCATGTGCATTGGGAAGAAAGAAAAAAGTCTCCTATAATCCCACTACCGAGAGAGAATCGTCTCTCTAGTTACCTCCATCCACTCCCTCACCACACGTGACTTTACACAGTCTTTTTCAAAATACTATTTGTAGACTTCTGATTAGGAGGATGCTTTGATGGAGCGTCTAAGTGTTGGCTGTCGTTCAGGGAGATTTTAGCCCTGTTGCAATACTCAGAATTGTTTCTAGTAAGTACCTGATAGAAATATGCACCTGGGTGAGGCCGTGCTGAGATGTTGTGTTCTTCTTCCCTATCTTAGAAAGTACTGTGTGGATAGATCCCTAAGGTTTGCTGCAGCTATGTAGGAACAGGGCATCGGAGGCTTCACCTGGCTTAACAGTCACAGACCTAGATAAGAAAAAAATGTAAAGGCCAAAATACAGAAGACAAGCGCATATAGGCCAAGGGGAGGGGAGATAAACAGCTCCTTGCTACACCTGATCCAGATTTGATGTTAGAATATTTCAGGCAACAAGGGCACAATTCTCTATCTAGATAAATAAGTTTACATTTCTGACTATAAAATAAATATATATTATAGGAAATACATTTAAAAGGCAAAAAGAAAAACTTATTTCACCGTCAATCCATTTTAAGGTTTTTATGTGTTTCTTTCCATTTTCTCGACGCATGCGTTTTAAGACTAGTTAAAGCCCACAGCTTATACTGGTTTTGTTTTTCCGCTTCATGTTATAGCAGAAGCATCTGCCCATGTCAATAGCTGTGGATGAGGATTTCTTCAAGTTCCATTAGTAGTTGTATTGCCTTGAGAGATGAGGAAGAAACATACATCAAAGATGTCTGTGAGGGGCAGATGCAGTGATAAAGCAAAATAAAATGGTCTACTGTTCCCCTATAGCTGACAGTGAGAATACATTTTCCTTCCTGGGTTACTAAGCTTTATCTTCCTAAGCAAGATAAAGTGGTTGTTGAATAGATAGGTAAGATTCTGCCGCTCATAAGTGAGCCTCAGGTGTAAATAAGTTCAGGGAAAACTGGCTCCTGCTCTGAAGTGATGGACCCAGGGGCACTCGTCCCCGAGGAGATGCTTTTATGGCAGGTGGTAGGGGACACACTCTTGGCGCCCCCTTTGTGAGGTGGGATTGGGACTTGTGCATGTGGCTTGTTCAGACAAACATGTGGAGACCACTTATATCTTGTCTCCTCTTTGATCAAGTGACAAAAGTTAAGGTCTAGAAACACTCAAACCATGTTCCCCAGGGCATTACTACTGTTGCCTCTTTTACCACCCACATCTACCCAGGAGCAAGATGTGGGCAGGGTTACTGCCACTGGCCCTTGTGTTTCCTTCCAGGGAATTTGAAAAAGGTGCTGCTTCATCTGTATGGAGATCATTCCCTCCATCTGTTAGCAACTTGTAATGCACCGGTTTTGTTACTGACCTTTGCTAAACATCTTTATAATTAAAATACAAATAGGCAATAACTGCATTGTGAACACTGCCCTCCCAACCTGTTCCTGCCAGTTACAAGGCCATGTGCAGTGTGGTGCAGAGCTGGCTGTGTGGTAGCCCTGCTGAGAAGACCAGGTGAGCATCCTGGGCTGGTACTGATTATGACTGGGGTTTGAATTGCTAACACTCCCTGCCCCCCAGCCCTGCCAAAGCTACTGCCTTCTATTTAGTCATTGAACAAACGTGGAGCGTTTGCAATGAGCCAGACCCTGTGCTAGGCCTAGGCAAATGAAGAAATGAATGGGCCATGGCGTTTACCGCCTGCAAGCATACCCTCCACTGGTGATGGCGGGCGGTGGGTAAATGGAAAAATGCAATATAGGGGAATCTACCCTTTAGGTGACTGAGTTTTGGGGCATTTTTCCCAGGGCTAGGATTAGGGTGAGGTGAGTTAGGCAGAGATGTGTACGTGTAGGATAGGATCTTATCTTTAAAACGATATTCTGTTCATCATGGACTTTTTTTGCGTTCATTTTGATTCTTTAATTTATTGCCTAAAAATCTTGATTACTGAGTTTGTGGGCACCCCTGTAAATTTTGCTCCTGAGGCCAAGACCTCACTCCCTTCACCAAAGTTGAACTCAAACCAAACCTTGCCCTTGGGGCACTGAAGGTCATCAACTAATACATACTCACACTGGGGGAGGGGGGGCGGTATCGAAGCTGTGTCATCCTCTTGTTTTGGATTTGGGGTATAGGTAGACTGGCCTTGCCACTAATTTGCTGCATTACCCCAGGCAAGCTGCTTTTCTTCACTCAAGTTCAGTGTCTCATCTGGAAAAACATTAAACTGGGAGAATTATCTTTTTGACACAGACAAGAATGTCTTCTTTTGACAAATAAGTAAACAAGATCATTTCAATGTATGCTACATGCCATATGAGGGAGTGCATGTGTGAGAGATGTTACAATAGGGGATCAGGAAAGTTCTCTCAGGGGAGGTGGTATGTGAGCTGAAACATCAACGTTAAGTGGACACCATGACTTGCAATTTTTTTTTTTTGACAGCTGATTTTAATGAGCCCTTAGTTTGTGCCTGTTATAACATGTATAACAACTATTAGGTGTCCCAACTCATCTTTCTCAACAATGCTGTGAGGTTAGGACTCTTGTTATATCTTTTAAAACTGGTATTGATAAGGAGGCAGAAGCAAAAAGAAGTCAGTTAATTTGGGAAGATCACTAGCTAGCAAGTGGTGGAAAAAGAATGGGCACGTGGTCACGGGGGATTCAAAGCTTGCCGTCAGTGATTACTTAATGAGCATCTCCTGCAGAAGTAGATACAGGGCCATTTTTCATCCTCCTTCTCCTCATTTACCAACACTTAGGAAATACTAAATAGATTCCACGCATGGTGCAGACTTTTAAAAGAGTCCAGTTTGGTGGTGATGGGACTTCGGTATCTTGATGGTGCTGCTGGTTACAGGTCTGTATGAATTAGTAAACACTGGCAGAACTGTGCACTAAAATGGGTGATTTTTACTGTAGGTGAATTATATTTTAATTAAAAAAAAAAATCTCCACGCCCAACCCTCCACCTCCACCCCCTATCCCAGCTACAGCAGCAAGGGCCTTGAAGTGGTCCCTGCCCCTAACTTCCGCGGCGAGGGTGAGGGAAGAGACTTCGGGGGCGGGCCCAGGTGAGGGGAGGGAGTAAGCCCCGGTGGGCCGGCCGGGAAGCAGGGAAAGGGAGAAACTAGGCACAGCTGGGCGCCCCCCGGGGAGGGACGGGAAGGGCCCGTGGACCGCGGGGCGAGCCCGGGGAGGGCGGGGGGATGCCGGGAGAGAGGGAGGGACCTGCGGGCGGGAGGGCGAGAGGCACAGGCGAGGGAGGAGGGGGAGGCGTGTGCTCCGGAGCCAGCCTGGGGCTGCGAGGCGGAGACAGACCACCGGCCGCCGAAGGTGCCCGCCGAAGGTGTCCGCCCAGGCGACCCGCCCTCGCGGCCGTGGTGCGGACGGACCGACGGACGGCGCTGCTTGCAGGAGGCGCCCGGCCATGTTCAGCCGGAGCTCCCGGAAAAGACTCTCCAGCCGCTCGGTGAGTGTGCCCCGCCCGAGCGGGGCCAATCCCCCGGTACCCCGGCCCTCCGCGAGCGCCCCTGCCCAGACTCCTTCCGCCCGGCGGCCGCGCACCTGTGGCCCCAGGTAAGCCGGCCCCGCGGGCGGGGGTGTGGCCCGGGCGCGCGGGAGCGCTCGTAGGGGCAGAAGGGGTTAAGTCCGGGTCCCGAGTCCCGGGGAGAGCCAGACCGGGAACCGTGACCCTGAATGTCGCGGTCCGGGGGCGTCCCGGGAAGCCCCCTCCTTTGCCCCTTCCCCTAAGGCAGGTCGCATTCCCAGCACCCAAGCTCCAGCTTCCAGCTTCTTGGAGCTCTGGCCGCGGACTTGACTTTGGGGCTGTTTTTGGGGGTGTCCTGTGCTGCCCCCTTCCCGGAAGCCCCAGCCTGGTCCAAGGCGAGCGCGCGATGGTCGCTTCTTAGGGACTCCGGGGAGCAGAAAGGTCTTGCTTTTGTTTCTTAGAAACCCGTGACCAAGGTGTCTGGGGGAGACAAAGCCCCAGCCAGGGCCATTTCTTGGTGGCTTAGTGCCCACGCCAGAGACAGCCCGCCTAGACTTCCCCAGGCGAGAGACCACCCCAGGGGCACCGGCAGCGCCCCACCCCAAATCCCCTACCTCGGAGAGGAGCTTCGGAGTCAAATCAGAGGAGGTGGGGTGGGAGAGGCAGGCCGTCCCGCCTGGGGCACAGTGGGGCTTTGGAGGGAGCCCGGGTGGCGGAAACATGCTTGTGTTGTCTTTTTGTTTTGAAGTTGACCGGACTGGGGCGGATCGAGAGAGGCCAGCCATGTAACGCCTGTGGTGACCAGTGCCCAGGGTTCGCCTTGCATAAATGGAGGTAGGACCCCTTACATGGGATTCCTAAAGACACACCACTGCAGGGGGGAAATCTATACATATATGCCATATATGTGTATATATGCACACAAGCACATTTTTCGCCTTTTAAATTCACGCATAAGTCACATGGAAAGAATGCAAAGGCTGTTCTTTTAAGAGTGGGACTACATCTGCTACAAATATTGAAGGTGGAAGTGGTGACCAGACACTGAGAATGCAGGAGAGCCGGGCTCAGGCTGCATTTCCCTGATGTGAGAGTTTTGGGTCTCTTGCACCCACCCTCTGTGTATCTAAGTCACTCTGTCCCAAGCGATTCAACTTAGGCACGACAGTTTTTCCAAGTGCCGCAGTACAGCATGTGTAGGATTCTTGGGACTAGCTGGTGTTTTCCAATTGTGTTTTTAATTCAGCCTCTGTAACTCTGGGTCCCAACCACAAATCCACCACTGCCTGCCTGTGCTGTGTCAACCCTCTTCGGTGGCCAGATGTTTCTTATTAATGTGCCGTGAATGTTGACTTCCAGGCAGCCCCAGCCTGGATTGGAATGATTATGTTTGGGGGACAAGGGATCTGGGTGCCCTCCCAGTACATCTGGCTGCTGGGGCTCTGGCTGGGAAAAGTTAGGGTGCAGGCTTACAGGCCCTCTGGTGATATAAAGAGAAGAGATGGATCCTTCTTGGCAACTTCATGAAAAGGCAAAAGCAGTGGCAGGAGAAAATTCTGCAACATTGTAACCCGTTCTCTCCTTGCTTAATGCATCTTCCTCCCCCCCACCCCCCATGTCCCTTTGAAGAATGCTGTTTCTGGATACTGGGGAGAAAGGCCTGCTTTGATTTGTTTTGGTTTGGTTTGGTTTTTTTTTCCCCTCTGTGTGTGCTTCTCTCCTTTCTCCCAATTGGTCATGTGTGCTGGGCACCCAGTTATAAGGAAACTCCCAACCGGCTCCTTCAGAAATTAAATGCTTTTGTTCCTGCCTCTGATGGGTCTGGCAGCCTCTTTGCCTTTGTTTCAGGACAGTGAGTGCAGCCCTTATGGCTCCCTAGCATTTAATAACTTCTGTGGCAGAGGCAAGGCCGGGCGACCTTATAAATATATAATGTGCAGACATAGGCATCCATCAGTCCTGCCGATGTTGTAGCCCAAATAGGTGTGCTCTGGACTGGCCCCTGGAGTGTCCCCAGTGTGAAAGTGGCGATACATGGGAATAGGTGCAGAAGCGTCATTTTTTCCAACCAAATCCTGTGTGACAGCGCTGCTGTTGGATCCTGTTTGAGCCATCTTGTGCTGTAATGGGGGTGGGAAAGGCAGAGTGATGAACAGGAGAGTGATTTCCGGCTCCTCCCCTACTCTGGAGCCTCTGGGTCTACTTCTGACCAGAGGCCTATGGGGCAATGGTACAGTGTGGGTGTGTACCCAGGCTTCCCTCCTTTCAGTCTCTGTGACCTCTGACCTGCAGCCAGTCACTCTCCCTAGTTCTCAGTTTCCCTCTTCCGTTAAGTGGGAATAATGATGGTACTTAATCTCTCAGCTTTATCGTAGGGATGAAATGAGATATTGAAAACACATACTTCGCTCCATGCCAGGCACACAATAAACATTAGCTACTTTTGTCAATTATTTTTAGCTTCCTCTCAGCTGTTGCCCTGGAGGAATCATAACTAGCTCGCTTGAGGCTGCTGGGTGTCCCCGGTCACTTTAGACTGTCATGACCACAGCTTCTTAGAGACCCTCAAGCCGTTTTAACCCAGCTGGTTTTGTGAGGGGAAAACGAGCGTTTGATTTTCAGCCCATTATGGAGCCTTTCTTTCGGAAAGAGCCTTTCATGAGGCTGAGATGGGTTTTCACGCGGAAGCGGTTTCTTCACTAGCAGCAGAAAAGCCTCCATGAATGCGGTTTTTATGGAGTTTCCACCCATTGCTGGAAAGGAAGCGGATCCTTGCTTTTTGCCCCCTCCTTTTCCCTCACGGGCATGCTTTTGGGTGACCTTTTAGAGAAGGGGGACAATCATTTCTGGGTTACGGCACAATATTCTTTTTGGCAGTTTGAAATCCACAGTATGCTCCGTTTGCACTCCTCTGACTGGGGGGGGGGGGGACTCTGAGCCCCTGGGAGAGACAGTTGTATCCGGATAGGAGGGAAGGCTAACCTGGCACAGGCTGAAAGGCTGCCTTTGGTCTGTTTCAAGGAGAGTGAATTTCCCTTGCCCCCAAGCACCAAGGCACCCTAAATAGTACCGCTCGTGGGTGTCAGCTTGTCCCTCTGCTTCCACATGCTCCCCCTCCAAACCATTGTCCACACAGCAGGCAGCTCCTAAAAGCAGAACGGAATTGTGTTCCTGCCTGCAGCACGATGGTACTGAAGTTCTTGGGAGGAAGCGGGTTGTAAACAAACTTTGCTTCCCTTTCTGGTGTGCTGGAGAGAGCTGGGGCTTTGAAGTCCAGAGGGAGCAGGGCTGTGGTCTTGCTCTGGTTTTGCCAAGCTGTGTGACCTTGGGCGAAAGACTCAGGCTCCCTGAGTTGCATTTTCCTCAGCCGTCACGCTGGGATCTCTCCACTGAACAAATATTTGAGGGTCTGCTTGTGCCAGGTGCTGCGCTGTGCCGGGGATACGGCGAAGAACAAAATAGACGGGATTCCTGCCCTCATTCAACAAATAATTACAATTTAGATAAGGTGGTCCAGAGAGGACTCTCTGAGGAGGTGGCATTTGCACAGCGACTTAGATGAAGCAAGGGAGGAGGGTCCTGTTGATTCAAACCTGAGGCAGGAACCGGCAGAATCACCGGCTCATGGGAGCCTGTTAGAAATGTGAAGTCTCAGGCCCTGCCCTGGACTTGCTGAATCTGACTTTAGGCCTTAACAAGATCCCCAGCTGATTCATGTGCAGGGCAAAGAGTGAGGAAAGCTGAGTTACAACACCTGACACTGCTTCAGCCAGCTGGCTCTCTGCCCTCTGGGGCTTCTGTGTATGACCAAAGATGCCTAAGGTTCTGTGGAGGGCTGTTATCTTTTATGGAGATTTTCCTGAGGGCTCATTCTCCTTCCTCATTTATATTGTCACCCACACCTTTAGGTGGCAAATGTGGGGATTTTTAGGATTTCTAAAAAACAAAAAACAAAAACACACACAAAAAAACAAAACCCACAGGAGTTTCCATGTGTTGGAGAGGGCTCATAATCGTCAGCCAAAGCGCTCTCCTCCACCTGATGTAGGGCAGCTGGGGAGAAAAGATGGGCACTGCTCCCTACAGGTGACCTGGCCCCAAAAAAGCAACCCCTCAAGGCAGCCCAGGACAAATCGCGCAGTGGCCAGGCTGCTGAGGGAATTCTCATTAAGAGGAAGATTAAGGCATCTTTGTGGACTGTGGCCAGAAGAAAATCATTAATAACTAGGCACTTCGTGTACTCTGCCACGAGACAGCTTTCTGAGTGGGGGTTAATTGGACTTGCTTGTTTGTACCCAGTTTGAGCAGGGAGGGGGAAATAGCCATTTTTACAGTGACGATTTGCCCTTTGAATGCCTGGGCACTGAGGAATAAAGATGATAATAATGATACCAAAGCAGCATCAGCAGTGACAAGGCTGTGTACTTACTCTGTCCAGAGCTGTCTCCCCACCTTTTTACTGATACGTACATTTCTGCTGCATCCTCACCAAAACCTATGAGGCAGATGTGGTGATTTTCCTGATGAGAAACTGAAGCTCACGGTTGTTCAAACAGTGGCCCAAGGTCTCCTGGCTACTGAGAATGAAGCTAGGATTTGGCTCTAAAACCCAGGCTGGTTTCCCTGTGACTCCCTGCCTCTTGTGACTTCTCTATTCTAAGGCAGAGGTCACAGACTAGAGGCCCTCGGCTCACATCCAGCCTGTGGATGGGTTTTGTTTGGTCTGGACAGTGCATTAAATGAGGGACTTTTTCTAACATTAAAATCCAGGTTTCCAGCTTCTCTTGAAGAATCCAAAGATGTGGTAACATGGGGCCGACTTTCCTATGTGGCAGTAAGTGGCAGCACACAAGAGGTCTCCATTTAGATGGGTGTGACCTTGACTCACCCTAGTCACCAACATTCCAGTCGCATTCGGGACTTCTTCAAACACTTAGGTGACCTGTCAGGTCCTGAAAGTGATTGGAAATTGTGAACCCTAAATGAGTATTCTCATCTCTCCAAAAATCATGTTAAAAAAAATAGTAATATCTTCTGTCATATTAGCTGCCATTTTTTTTTTAATTTTTAATTTTTAATTTTTTTTTTAATGCTATTCTTGTCTGCTTACATTCTTTTTATGTATGTATGTATGTATGGCTGTGCTGGGTCTTCGTTTCTGTGCGAGGGCTTTCTCTAGTTGTGGCAAGCGGGGGCCACTCTTCATCGCGGTGCGTGGGCCTCTCACCATCGCGGCCTCTCCCGTTGCGGAGCACAGGCTCCAGACGCGCAGGCTCAGTAGTTGTGGCTCACGGGCGTAGTTGCTCCGCGGCATGTGGGATCTTCCCAGACCAGGGCTCGAACCCGCGTCCCCTGCATTGGCAGGCAGATTCTCAACCACTGCGCCACCAGGGAAGCCCCTAGCTGCCATTTTTAAAGCATTGACAATGCCAGATGAGTGTCTCACATCCTTCCAATCTTTCACTTGCAACAGTCCTTGGAGTTGGGCGCAATTATTTACGCCCCTTCTGATAGTTAAGGAAAGTGAGTCTCAGGTTAAATAACTTGCCTAAGTTTCTGCAGCCCCTTAGTCAGTGGGGCTGTCTGACTTCCAACCCTGTCTGACTTCACAATTCTGTGTTCTGGACCAGAAATGCTCAAACTTGGCTGGCATATGAATCACCAGGGGATCTTGTTCAAATGCAGATTCTGATTCAACAGGCTTGAGGGCAGAGGACTAAGATGCTGCATTTTTTAACAAGCTCCCAGGTGATGCGGATGCTTCTGGTGCAGGGACATACTTTGAATAGGAGTTGGCAGACTAGGTCCTGCTGGCCAAATCAGACCCTTCACCTGTTTTGTATGATTCATAAGCCATGCATGGTTTTAACATTTTTTAATGGTTGGAAAAAAATCAAAAGAAGAATAATATTTCATGACATATGCAAAGTCTATGAAATTCAAATTTTAGTGCCCATAAACTGTTATCTGAACAAAGTCACTCCCACTTATTTACATATTGTCCGTGGCTGTTTTTGACCTACAGCAGTAGAGTTGAGTACTTGAAACAGATAATGTACAGATTACAAAGCCAAAAACATTTACTCTCTGTCCATTTACAGAAAATGTTTGCCGACTCCGGGTCTATACCACTAGTAGGGGAATATGCAAGTAGCTTCTCTTAGTTTTAGAAGAAAGGAATCTGAGAACCTTTGGGGAGGTTCAGAGCTAAAGGAAACATCCCCTCCAACCTGGATGAGAATGGTGCTAAAATCAAAGGCAACCAAAGAACCAGGGAACAGACTAAAGCCATTTCTAAAGGGCATGTGGAGATGAGGCTGGCAAGACCAGATCAATGAACCGCCGGTGGATTCTAAGCTCCTTGTAATCCCTTTAACGTTTCAGCTTTGCTGATAAATGTAGATTTGACTCTTGCATTAAAAGGCTGGCTTTCAGAACAAGCCTCCCGGAGTTGCACTTTGATGAGCGGCTGATATGGAAAGCCCAGAGCAATGGTAGCCTTGTGAAGTCATTTTAATTATGCAGAGTGGTTAGTCTGGGGACAACGGCCGCCTTTCCAGGCAGGATGCTTGGACTCAGAGCGGCTGTTCCCCAAGCAGCGCTCACTGGGTCAGCCAGGACTGCGCCTTGAAAAGCATCTTTCCTTAGTTGCCCTGGTAATTGTGTTGATTGACGACTGGGGTGGTAATTTGGGGAGATGCCGGCCTGGTTTCCTTTAGTGGTTGTAATTTGGCTAAGAAATGGGTTCCCACTGATTTTTTTTGCTTGGGCAGGAAAAACCACTCTGTCTCAGTCAACTGGTGTGCCAAGAAAAGGGGAAAAAAAGGAGGTGGGGTGTGTGTGCGTGTGTGTGTCCACGCGCATGCGCCTAAGAAATTCTTGGAATCCTCTAGGTAGGGAAAGATGCTTAGCAGCTAAGAAATGCTGGTTAGCTCACCTTCCTTATGTCATTAGTATTTGATAATATGCCTGGTAGAAGCTGAAGCACCTAAATAGAGGTTTTTCTTTTGAGGAAATATGTATGTTCATCCCAAAGTATCTGTATTATCTCTGATTTTGAAATAAGACATGGCTATTATGAAAGATTTAAAAATCACGGGCTTCCCTAGTGGTGCAGTGGTTAAGAATCCGCCTGCCAGTGCAGGGGACGCGGGTTCAAGCCCTGGTCCGGGAAGATCCCACATGCCGCAGAGCAGCTAAGCCCGTGCGCCACAACTACTGAGCCTGCACTCTAGAGCCCGTGAGCCACAACTACTGAGCCTGTGTGCCGCAACTACCGAAGCTCGCGCGCCTAGAACCCGTGCTCCGCAACAAGAGAAGCCACCGCAAGGAGAAGCCCGCGCACCGCAACGAAGAGCAGCCCCTGCTCCGGCAGCTAGAGAAAGCCTACACACAGCAACGAAGACCCAACACAGCCAAAAATTAAAAAAAAAAAAAAAAAATTACACGAAATTTCAATTTTAAGTCCATAAATAAAGTTTGAATGGAACACAGCCATGCCTATTCATTTAGCATCATCTACGGCTGCTTTTACAGTAGCAGAATTGAGTAGTTGAGACAGCCCTCATGGTCCACAAAACAAAGTATTTACTAGCTGGCCCTGTACAGAAACAGTTTACTCACCTCCACAGCTAGAGATATATGTTGTTTATGGCTTGGGATTTATTTCTTCAGATTCATTCAAATTATTTATTAACAAGATTTTATAGAAAATACACATTCCACATATGGTCTTTTTTTTTAAATTTATTATTTATTTATTATTTATTTTTGGCTGTGTTGGGTCTTCGTTTCTATGCGAGGGCTTTCTCTAGTTGCGGCAAGCGGGGGCCACTCTTCATCGCGATGTGCGGGCCTCTCACTATCGCGGCCTCTCTTGTTGCGGAGCACAGGCTCTAGACGTGCAGGCTCAGTAGTTGTGGCTCACGGGCCTAGTTGCTCCGCGGCATGTGGGATCTTCCCAGACCAGGGCTCGAACCCGTGTCCCCTGCATTGGCAGGCAGATTCTCAACCACTGTGCCACCAGGGAAGCCCCATATATGGTCTCTTATAGCTTACTTTCTTCATACTTAGAAATACTTTTTGGACATCTTTATATGTCATTGTATAAAGGACATAAAGATCTAATATATTTATTAGTTTTTAGAATCCAGTATATGGGTTATCATTGAATTAAATAGTTTTGATTCATGGCTGCTTTGGCTGTTTTCCCTTGTTCCTCATTATACACCATATGACAATAGCTTTTCTTATGCTACGACATGCTGATGTGGAGCTCTTGTCAAATTGTCCTCCAAGGAGATGTTGCCAACTTCCACCCCCATTCCTTAAAAAATTGGAGTGTATTTGTGTGTTTTCTTTGGGCTGAAACTTTGAAACATCTCAGCTTGTGGAGCAACCTGGCAATTAATCCTTGTTTAATCACCCTGAGTGACAATTTGTACCTGATGAATAGTGAGAAAACACAGAGCACTGATGTCAGTCATCTTTTTTTTCAAAACACATTTTATTTGTCTTTAATTCCCAAAGTGATATCCACATTCTGTTGCAAGGTTGTCATTCATCCTTATGCTTCTGTTGTTTAAGGTTGGTGGGATGAGGGGAATCTAATGAATTTGTTATTTTGTGTTCTCAAAAAGCTGGAAGATTATCCTTTAACTCTGCGATTAATGAGTATCCCAGAGGGAATTTCCTGTGAACTGAGGGAGCATTCCCTAAAGGGAATGATTCCTAGATCATTGAGCATTTTGAAATCAAAAGGATTCTACCTGCATTGTATATGAGAGAGCCATGGGGGTTGAACTCTGGGAAGAAATGTGTATTTCTAGGCAGTGTCATAAAAATTTCTATGAAGCTTGTAAGGGCTGCTGGGGGAGCATTCTAGCTGTGTGGTTAAAGGGACAGCCTTTGAAGATACTTTGCTGGAACTGTGGTCTTGGTTCTGCCTCTTACAGGCTGAGTATCCTTAGGAAAGTGACTTAACCTTTCTGAGCCTTCCTTGGTTTTCTCGCCTGAAAACCTATCTTGGTTTTCTCATCTGCAATGTGGGAATAATATTACTTATTACCATGAGGTTATCTTACGTGGTTATTGTGAGAGTTAAATGGGATAATGTGTGCATTGTGCCTCATTGGGCATGATGCGTAATGTGGGCTCCATATACGTTTGTGGTTGGAAGAAGGGTTAATGGAAACAGAATTAGATAAGGAGCAAGAACACCTGGGTTCATGGCCCTGACATTGTAGGTTATGTGACAGAGAACAAGTCACTTCCCCACCATGAGTCACAGCCCTTCATTTGCTAAAAATGGGGGTGATGATTCTTGTCTTAGGGCCTTAACTCAGAAGAGATAGAGTTGAGTCCCCCCTGATGTGAGGATTTAGGGTCTAAAGGAATGAGACTTCCTGATGGAATAGCAGATTTATATGGCTCATCACAGACACACCTGGGGACATGTACACTTTAGATGAAATGGAGTTTAGAAGAATTGGACCTTATACCCTCACAGTCTCTTTGCTTAAGTGAAATATGCATATGATGTTTGTAAAAACAATTTGCAACCTATAACAGGAAGACGACAGTTAGACGGTGCCCTTGGGGTCAGTATATAAAAAGGGGCTTTTTTGTGCCTGGCGCCCATGAAAACTCACATCCAAGGTGAAAACCACACATCATCAAGGCAATACTTAATTCATTTTACCCAAGCCTGCTTAATAAGTATGAATTTTTGTGGCGCCTACTGTGCCATGCTAAACACTTCCATTTACGCAGTCACCAGTCCTTAAGCAGAAGCTTCCTTTTCTAAGCCATGAGAAACAAGGATATTTATACAATATTTGAACCCAAGATGATACCCTGGAAACTCCTGAGATAAGATCTGGACTGTACCTACATTTTGTTGACATTGTACAGGATTTAAAATTTTGATTAGTTGCCAACCTGTGATATTTTGGGTAAAAATTCAGATTTAAGGTTTTCTCTGGAATAATGAAAAAATTATGAAAATTTCGGGCAATTCGTATTCCTTCCATTGTTTTAGATAGAACACACATGTTTGGCTTTTTCCACAATCCCCACCATTTCCTATTGTTTACCTGACCTGCCTCACCCATTTACATTCCTGGCTGGCTGCTATAGTTGTCTGATGTTGTGACTGCTGATTTGAAGAAGTGAGTGAGGGAATATGTACTATTGGAAGGATGATAAGAATGGCAGATTGGAATAAAGGTGCCACTTGGTGGGAATAGCTGTGCTAATAAGCAAAACATCCAAGCAGCTAAATCCTCCCTGTCCTGGAGATGCTCTTGGGATGGAGCTGATATGATTGAGGACCTGCTGTGTGCTTGGCTTCTTTCATGCATCACCTCTTGTCATCCTCAGAACAATTTTCTGAGGCATGTACTTTATCTTCTCCTTTCTAAATCTGAAGAAACTGAAGCCCAGGGAAGTTAGGTAACATGCCCTCGGTCATGCAAATAATAAGTAGTGGAGTCAGGATTCAAAACCAGGTATTGAGGGCTTGAGATCACAAATTCTTTAACCAAGAGAGACTCTTAAGCTTTGTCATTTTGACTCTCCTGGTCTAAATATAAAACAGTACCTTGGCAAAAACAGAATCTTATATTTTCACTGGCCTACGGATGAGATCTAACTGTTGTCAGATATCTGAAGAACCCTAGGCTAGCTGGCTTACTTGAGGCTGGGGTCTTAAAGATGAAACTGCTATAAAATTAGAGGGTGTGGTGTTGAGCTTATTGGGGTATCTGAAAGGTGAGAAATTGAACTAAATATAATGCGATTTCCAGTAAAAGGCTACTTGTAATTTTCTAATCAGATCTGCATACATTAAAGGAGGCTCCATTCCGCTTGTTTATAGCTTTGGTGTTAAATTGGGGGCTCTGGGGAGTTTGTGAAAGCAGGCAGGTGGGGGGCATTCTTCAGAAATGCCATTTGCATGTTTCCTAGAGGAAACGTCCACCAAAGGGATCAGTCAAGGGAGGGAGTTTACAGTGCATCCCTTCAGCAGCCAATTTGAGGTCAAAACAAGGTAAAAATAAAGAAAATGGTCATTATCCAGTCTTTGGACCCGTTTTTGAACTTCTGCTCCCCATTGCTTTACCAATTCTGACACCATGTTGCAAAACAGACCCAAGCACATTTGACTGTGGGAAGGCATTTAATGAGAACATTATTTGATTTTATGTTTGGTAAACTACTTGGTGGTGCAGAAACTGCTTTCACAGTTCTTTAAAACTGACTCATTATGTGTACATGTAACACCCAGAGCGGGTCCTCCAAGTTTGCGTGCTGAGGAATTAGGCCTCCCGGGGACTTATTAAAAGAATGCAGGTGTTTTCTTTCTTCAACGACACCATGAAATGACTCTAATAATATAATTTCTCAAAGTCTTTTGTTCCGCAGTCAGGCACCCAGGAGCGCACCTGTCATTTGCATCCTTGATGACTGGGCCTTTGGAGCTTCTCCAGCGACTTAGTGAGTTGTTTGGAAATCATAACGACAGGCTTCTTTCATCTTTATGAAGCCCCAGATTTGGAGACAATAGATATCTGGGAGAGTCTCCATCACCTTTGGTCTGGAATATTTGGAGCCACAGGGAAGGACACATACGTATGTTTTCCTCTGCTCTGGGAGACAAAAGCATTTAATAGATGTGTCCACCTGCTAGGGATTTTGGATAATTTTTTTTAAACTTCAAAATCCTTGGTGATAACAGCGTTTTAAGGCAGTTTTATTTATTATTTTACATTCATTTTGATCCAGTTGTTGCATAAGTGTGCAGTGTAGACAATTTGGAAAATTCAGCAATGTCAAATGATTTATTTAAAAAAAAAAGAGCATTAACTCCATCACATGACGTGGAAGGAGTATAGACCTCTTAGCTTTAGGGTGTGATTTCCTTCTAGTCTAGTTTCTTTATGGTAGAGTTTTATGTAGTTGTACTAGTTTTCTAGAGCTGCTGAAACAAATTACTACAAACTGTGTGGGTTCAGACAACAAAATGGATCCTGTTACAGTTCTGAAGGCTGGAAGTCTAAAATCAAGGTGTCGGCAGGGTTCGTTCCCTCTTTTGGCTCTGAGGGAGAATCCATCCCTTGCCTGTCTTAGCTTCTGGGGACTCTTGGCAGTGCTTGGCCTTTGTGGCTTACAGATGTGTCACTCCGTTCTCTGCATCTGTCACCACATAGTGTTCTTCCTCTGGGTTTCTGTCCCTTTCTCTTCAAAGGGCTTGTCATTGGATTTGGGCCTACCCTAATCTGGGATGATTTCATCAACTTAATTATATCTACAAAGACTCTTTTCTAAATGAGATCACATTTAGAGATTCCAGGTAGATCTTTGAAGGGACCACTATTCAACCCATTATAATAATTCTGGAAGTAAAGCATGTATATATATACACATATATATGTAAATACATATACACAGTTTCATATTTGTAAGCAGTGTGCCCAATTTGGACTTTCTAAACGTGTTATTTGTGAAAGTACAGTGGTGTGGGAGGGCTGGGCCTTGACTCTGGGGCACCTTTGTGGGAAATACAACTTACTTGTCTTTTCTGGGCCAGTTAAATGTTTGCAACAGGACAGGATTGTACAAGCTGCTCTTAGCAGAGGGAACTCTGAGGTGGAATTTGCTGCCCATATTGATGAATTCAGCTGTCTGAATCAGTTGACCCCTAGGTCACCCTATGAAGTCCATCCATCTTCTTTGAGCTTTTGTTGGGCCTTGCCAGGGAGATGTATAGGAAATGAAGTGGTAGTGTGTAGACAGTTATTTGTGGGAAGAGCTTCTCGCCTTAGGGCCTTTTAATTAATCTTTAGGCTGTATAACCGATTCGCTTTCAAAGGGAAAAAAAGTGGGCTTCCTTAGAAAAGGAAATTCTTCATCATCCTAGAAATAGGTCCCACAAAATCCTGCTGGAGCTGAGTCACTCTATCCCTCCCCCATCCTTATCCCCTTTGCCCCCTGCCACTTCTCCGTAAACACAGTCAGAAGAAGTATAACATTAATTGTACTTCCTCATTCCCTGATTTCTGTTAAATCCAGCATGAATGGATCTAGGCTTTTCAGAATAAATTATGTGAAATAAAATGAAAGCAAATTATGATTTTTTTATCATCATGTTAGCTATCATGAATTGAACATTTACAATGTGCTAGGGACATTATATTCTAAGCGTGCTTCTTGTATTCTTATTTAATTCTTGAAACCTGTTATGAGAGAAACACCATCATCCACGTTGGTTTCATGAGGAAACTGAGAGCCTGCAAGTGAGTTACTTTCCCAAGGTCACGCAGCTAGTTAGTACTCAAACCAAGGTTAAATCTTACAACCCTGACTGTTGTTTGGGCTCTTAAACACCATATTATGTGCCTGGCTCCAGAGGATTCTTATAGATTCTAAACCATAGTTTTCACACTTCCGTATTCATCAGAATCACCTGGAGGGCTGCTCCCCTCCCCTCTCAGTTTCCCATTCATTAGATCTTGGTTGGTGCTTAGAATTTACATCTAATAAATTAGGTGCTGCTGTGGCTGCTTCTGGCCCAGGGAACACAGTTTGAGAGCCATCAGTCAACACCATAGCCCAGCCCTCCAGGACTTATATAGTCACATCAGTTTATCAGACCAGATAAACATGATTTCACTGACTGTCCAGTGTAGCAGTCCATACGCCTTCTTATCACAAAGTAGTGTAGGTTACTCTTACATGGTTGGTATTGATGTTGAGGGCTAGGAGTTTAGATTGGAAAGAAGGTCCCCACCTCCCACTTAAGCTTTAGTAGATTCTTGGCTTCTTCCTCTTTCCTATCACCATGGAATTTAATAAAGTGGTTTTTAAGCTCTTTCATCAGCTGGAAAGTAGAACCAGCCAAGGTCTGGTATCTGTAAAGATGACTAGAGATTAATGAAATGTTCTAGCCCCACCAGATAGTAAAATACATTATAAGGCTACAGAAATGAAAATAGTATGGTATTGGAGCAGGAATAGATTCCTGTGACAGACTAGAAAATCTCCAAAAATCGACCCAAGTATTGTGGGACAGTGGTCTATGGTAAAGGTGACATATAAAAACAGTGGGGAAAGAGTCAATAAATGGTGCTAGGACGAGCAGCTTCCCATTTGGAATAAAAAGAGATTAATCCAAAACTTTTAAAGAACATTAAAATTTGAGGGGCTTCCCTGGTGGCGCAGTGATTGGGAATCCGCCTGCCAAGGCAGCGGACACGGGTTCGAGCCCTGGTCCGGGAGGATCCCACATGCCGCGGAGCAACTAAGCCCGTGCGCCACAACTACTGAGCCTGCGCTCTAGAGCCCGCGAGCCACAACTACTGAAGCCTGAGAGCCTAGAGCCCGTGCTCCACAACAAAGAGAAGCCACCGCAATGAGAAGCCCGCGCACCGCAACTAGAGAAAGCCTGCACGCAGCAACGAAGACCCAACGCAGCCAAAAAAAAAAAACCAAAAAACAAAACATTAAAATCTGATTATGGACAAATGCTTTTACAAGTTTAGAGAGTAAAAAGCATATCCAAGTTCAAGTATTTGCTCTTCCTTTTTCTCTTAGTCGCCTCTTGCTGCACTGGCCACCTTACTGGTTCCCAAACACAGCAGACGTATTCTCACCTTGGGGCCTCTGCGCTTGCTGGGACCTCCCCCAGGACCAGCCCCCCAGATACCCATCAGTTTTGTTCCCTCGCTTCCTTCCAGATCTCTCCTCCAATGCTGTTTCCTTAAAGCATTGTTCCTTGACCATCCTAAAATAGTACTCAGGTCACTCCCTTTTCCCTTCCTCTGACTTCTTTTTTTTTTTCCCCCAGAACATTTACCAATACCTGACATATTTGTAATGGATTATCTGGCTTTCCTTCTCAACCTCGATGTAGTTACTTTAGCCTACACAAGAATTTAAACTGCACGAGGATATTTTGTTCCATGTTTCTTTTGTTAAATTCTCCAATACCCAGAAAAATATCTAGTGCATAGCAAAATACCCACCAGAATTTGTTGAATGAATGAATAAATGAATGGATGATGGGAAACCCAGACGTCATAAAGGAAGATGGGTTATTTTGAGATGAAATAATTTTAAAATTGTCAAAAGAAAATTGAAAAAACAATTGGAACAGATTTGATAGAGGCCTGATTTTTTAAGATGTGAAAACGGCTCTAATAAAATCATGAAATGACTCATTAGAAAATTGGGCAAAGGATCTCATCAGGCAGGTGTATGACAAGGTATCATTTGTTTTCTTAGTAATGTTACCATTTCTAATGTTTCCGTTTATTTGTGAGTCCAGTATGAATCGCTGTTAGAAAATATGTTTGGGTAGAATTGTGATGTCTGTGTTCAATGAACTATAGCATCTCTTTTCCTAGGAAATGTTAAAATAGTATGCATACTCATGTTTGGGCTAAGCTTTGTTGACTTCTGTCAAGAAGATTAAAAGACTTTTAAGATTCCTTAGGATTTGGAGTTGTCCATGGGTATAAACAAGACCCATAGCTGTGCTAGTGTGATCCAAGAAATGACAGGAAAACAACAAATAAAAGACTATGCTACCTACAACATCAAAAAATCACTTCTACATCTAGGGATGTGGGCATTTGGCCACTCATGGATACACTTCTGTTTTCTTGTCATGATGACTTGGGAGTGTTGCCAGTGGCATTTAGTAGGCTGGAGACCAGGATGTTAACTCTTCTGTGGTCTGTGAGATGGTTCCATCACAATGAAGGTGATCCTATCCTGAATGCCAGTGCCATTCTCCCGCAGTGAGAAGCATTGGAAAGTGTAGTAAGCGGCAAGTGCCTTTGGGAAGTGCTTAGTACACCTCTGATGTTCGGAAGCTTAATTAACTTCTCTGGACCTCAGTTTCCCTCATCTATAGATTGAGCGAGATAGATTATAGAATGGGAAAGGCCCCATCATCATTAATACATGGTGATAGTATTACGAGGGAATATTACTAGGGAATATTATTACTACGAATAGTAATAATATTACTATTCCTGCTCAAATAGCCAACTGAGGAGATTTGGGCAAGAAGAAATTTAGGAGAACAGAAATTTTTCGGTCAGTCCCTTTGCTGGATAAGCCATCCTTTTCAGGATGTTCTCACTCTTCTGGTCGCTCTAGTTGTGTTGTAGACTTGTATATTTACCAAGGGTGAATTTGTTTGTTGCTGACACTACTTATGCCAGTTACACTTGCTACTATAGTTAGGTAAGTTACCTACATAAACCTATGAAATATGAATGTGAGAAGAAAAAGGAGCTGTTATTTCTATGAAAATTAAGCTGAATGCTTGGAAATGACCTAAAACAATTATAAAAGATTGGGAAAGAGGCAGAAACTGCAAAAGGACTTAGGTGTTTTTTTTTGTTTTTTGTTGACAATATCTTTAAGTTCTGACAGTACTCTAAAAAAACAAAAACAACCCAAAAAACACCCATAAAACAAAAAATCTGAACTGGAAATTGAAGAAGATGCATTATAGGTGTGTTTTATGGGTGAAGTGTAAGGTACTCTGTAAACCCATAAGCAAAATTCTCTCACCCACTATAAATGAACGTATGGTTATGTATTTCAAGAAAAAAATAAGATACGTATGAATCATTCTTTTGTGATTCCTCAGTGTGATAGACACTGCTGGTTGTCCTCATATACATTGTGTACTTCTTCCTTAGAAGTATTACCTTCAAAATAATGTCCGGCACATAGCCAGTTAAGACAATGTTTCCTAGCCGTCCTTGCTCCTAGAGATTGCCATTTGACTAAACTCTAGCCAAAGGCATATAAGTAAAAATAGTAAGTACAACTTCTGGGATGCGCTCTTGAAGGGAAAGCATGTACCTTTTTTCCCCCGACTTCTTGCCCACTGGAATGTGGATGTGATAGTTGGAGCTCAAGCAACTAAATTGGACCATGAGGTACAAACCCTCTGTTGAGAAAAGCAGAATAAGACAAGCAGTGCCTGGGTCCCTGATGACCATAGAGACACATCATAGCCTTGGACTGTATAACTCCAGACTGTATTTCCATGAGAGAGAAATTAATTTTCATCTTATTATTATTTTTTTTAATAAATTTATTTATTTTTGGCTGCGTTGGGTCTGTTGCTGTGCGTGGGCTTTCTCTAGTTGCGGCGAGCGGGGGCTACTCTTCGTTGTGCACGGGCTTCTCGTTGCAGTGGTTTCTCTTGTTGCGGAGCACAAGCTGTGGGCGCAGGCTTCAGTAGTTGTGGCACGCGGGCTCAGTAGTTGTGGCTCACGGGCTCTAGAGCACAGGCTCAGTAGTTGTGGCTCACGGGCTTAGTTGCTCCGTGGCATGTGGGATCTTCCCGTACCAGGGCTCGAACCTGTGGCCCCTGTATTGGCAGGCAGATTCTTAACCACTGCGTCACCAGGTAAGTCCAATTTTCATCTTGTTTAAGCCATTATTATTTTGGATTTTCAGTCACCTGTAGCCAAATTTCAACCCAGCTGGACTATAGCAATAGGATACACATTGTGTTCTCAATGGTTGAAAATCCAAAGCCGTTCTTTTAATTTTAGGAATACCTGCTAAGGGCAGGTGTGCTTTTCCAGAATATACTGTTCTGAGGCAGGGATGTCTTCATCCAAAACCTTGGCATTTCATAAGTTCTTAGAGTGAATGACTTGTGGTTATAATAGGTAGTAAAGAGAGAGTATTTTTTCCTATTGTTCAGCTGCCCTGTGAATATGCGCCATTATCTATCGAGGAATAACCTGGAACATTTCAGGAATGCCATCATGTAGCACTGATTTCACCCCCTAAGAAAGTGCATATCCTGTTTTGGGATGCGTTTAGAACTGCTTATTTTAGGATTAAAGGGTACAGAGTAAAGGAATACGATTAATCCCTTTGATGGTCCCTATCATTTTACCAGCAGACTAAGCAGAGGGGTTGGGTTCACATTACATCCATGGAGAAGTATGCCACAGTGCTACTGTGTGAGTGAGGAGTGAAACCCTATCGCCTTTGTGTGAGCACAAAACGGCATGTGCCTTTTTAACCTCTTAATTAAATAATCACCATCCAAAAATGTTTCTTTCTGCAAAGTCTGCCCTGTTGGTTGTATCCCAGGTTAGTTTTCTGTGAAAGTCTTTAAGCTGGAATTCGCTTTCTGATGGTTATTCCTGACCAGTTTTCTCAAATTATCTGAGAAGAGTGTTAAATTGGTAATAAAAAATGTCTGAGAAAAAACTGGATGACATTTTGGGGTCAAATTTTCAAAAGGAAGAGGAACGCACTGGGAAATTGATTTATGAAAAGCTTAGAGGGAATTTATTCAAGAAAGTTTATTGTGTGTGTACTATGGCTTCACATGCCATAAAATACAGTAAAACTGATATCATAAATGTATATATTTAAATTAGTTAGATGTCCTTTGACGCATATGTATACATATAGGTATGCACATATGTTATACATAGGTCAGTATGAATATGTATGTGTGTATATGTGTATATATGTACATATGTTTTGTTTTTTAACATAAATGGTGGCATAGCATAGATACCTCCTTTTTGTCACGTAACAATAGATCTTGGTGGGCTTTTAATATCAGTATATATAAATATTCTTACAGAAAAAAGACCATGTAATACCCCATTATATAGCTGTGTCATAATTTTTTTTTTTTTTTTTACCAGTTCTCCACTGATGATCATTTAGGATGTTTAAAATTTCTAGTTAATGCAATGGTGCTTCAGCAGACGTTCTTATTTGCAGCTCGTTGTTGCCTTTACATGTGACAGTACCTGCAGGATAAATTCCTAGACGTAGAATCACCGAATCAAAGGGTATGTGCAAATTAATTAGTTGAATATTGCTAAATAGAAAAAAATGGTTTCCAAAGATGTTTAGATCTATCAGTGTGTATGAGGGTAAAAGATTAAATTTAAATGACCAAGGATTTATCTTGAAGAAACTTTTTGGAATGCTATTTAAAAATTTTATTTTTTATTGTGGCAAGATATTCATATCTGGAATGCCATTTTGATTCATTATGTTGATATCCCACCCTGAAGTTTTTGCAAAACCACTATATTGGATTTAACCTCCTTGTACTGAGATAGGAGCTTTTAAATAATTTTATCCTGATGGAGTCTCTATGGGAATACGACAGACCATCCTTACTGTAGACAAGCATCAATATGCTGTCAACATTCAGCTACTGATAATGCACAGGGGACTGAATTTTGGTGTATCAGGATGAGAGTTTGTGGTCAGCCACAAGAATGGGTGGAAGAAGGCAGAGGGCTGGGTGTTAATGATTTGGGTACTGTTCTGCCCCTAATTTTTTTTCATCTCATCTGAGTCTTGATTTACAGATCTGTAAAAATCAAGGGGTTAAGTAAATTAGAGAAGAAAGGCCCTCTCCCTCATTGCTCCCATCACACTCTCTGGCAGTGTTTCTTAAACTAAACCTTGAACCCAGTTTGAAAATCACAGGTACACTGTGTCCAGAAGCATTTCCTTCTCTCCGTCTCCTCTGTATCATGCTCTGTTCCAAACCACTATTATTTCTTGCCTCAACGCTGCCCTGGCCTCCTAACAGATCTCCCCACTTCTGCCTTTTCACCACTCTAATCCATTTTCCACCCAGCACTCGGATACAAAGAAGTAGTTCTTATGAAATATTGAGCAGATAAAAAATATTAATGAAATATGTATAAGGCATAAACAACAGTGTTGTGATGGACACCCGTGAGCCTGTCGCCTGGTTTTAGGAAAAAGAACCTTGTTATTATCTCTTGTGATCCCATCCTCTTCCCCCTCTCAGAGGTAACCATTATCCTGAGTTATGAGTTTATCACCATCCTCGCTTTGCTTAATAGTTTTGCCATAAGTGTGTCTCGCCAGAAGTCTTTGCTTCTGCAGTTGTCCTTTGGGGATACATGTGTAAGAGTTTGTCTGGAGCAGGTACCCAGGAGTGGCCTTGCCAGGTCATGGGCGTGTACCTGGGACTTCACTAGATACAGATACACTGTTTTCCAAAGAGTTTATACTCCTGTCAGCAGGTAAGGTTCTGCTTGTTCTCATCCTCGGCCACACTTGGTTTTGTGAGATCTTCCCTTAGTCCTTTGTACATGTGGCTTCCTCTGCCTAGAATGCCCTTTCCCCATCTATCCCAGAATTGGCTGCTTCTCTTTGCCTCCTCCCACTCTCAGTTTAAATGTCACCTTCTCAGAACATTTCTCTGACCATAAGACCCCCTTTCCCCACGACTAGAAGGGCAGGACCTGTGTCTGTTTGGTTCATCATTGTATGTAAATAGCACAACGATTTACTGGTAGGTGCTCAATAAATAGTTGGTGGAATGAGTAAGTGGCTGAGCTAGTCAGGTCCTTTCCAGTCTGAAGTCCTCTTGTCCTGTGAAATGAAATGAAGATATGAGAAAGTTCAAGGGAACCCACTCCGTGTGTGGCTCTGGCTTCAAGGCAGTTTCATCATGGAGATGGTTTCAGAAGACCTCTGAAGGGGTGTCAGCTGCTCTGGTGGAGCAGAACATTTCCAACAGCAGACACGAAAAATGATGTGTGTATTGCAATAAATGAATAAACTGAGCATAAATAAATAGAGCATAAATAAGTGGGAGTTGTAGACCTGCTTGTCTCCAAAGTAGGAAAGTGAGTAGCGGTGCTTCTGGGGTGCAGAATTAACCGATATTTCAGCCAGTCTTAACTGGGACAAAGAAGTAAGTGATCCCAGATGCAAGACCTGGGGATGTTTTATTCCAGAGCTCAGATGCCTAGTGTGGACATCTGAACTGCCTGTGGGTGTTTTGGAGTTTTTGCCTTCACTCATGGGAATTGTATTCTTTCAGTCCTTAGCGGTAGCACGTTGCCTCTGAACTCAGCCTGCTCAAAGCTGGGCAGGGCAGCTGCAATACTGTGCAGACTGGGTGGAGGTGGCATGCCATTGTTGAAAATTAACACAAAGATGTCCCCGGACTGATATCCACAAAGAATGAAATCCATGACATGGAATCATTTATAGCCAGCAAAGCACTTTCTCATTCATAATCTGATCAACTTGAAATGGGAGGCAATTGATTGGTGCTCAGTATTCCTGTGAAATCCCAGAAGCGGGGATGCCACACAGGGAGGTGATCGTAGGCTCAGGCTGGAATCTCTGCTGCTCATTGACCGGCTCTGTCCATTTGGACATGTCACTTAGGCTCTCTGAACCTCAGTTTCCTCATCTGTAAAATGGGAATATCAGTACTTCTCTAACAAGTTTCCATTGAGGGAAAAGTGATATAATAAAGATAAAACATTTGGCACAATGTCTGACAAATGGGAAGTGCTTGGATTTTTTTCTTTTAAAGAATTATTATCCTTAATTTATATATGATGGAGCAAGAGCTACCCAAAGGAGGTTGACATACTGGAGTATGTAGTTGAAACTGGGCCCAGAATGCAGATCTAGGGACTTTTGGCCAGTGTTCTTTGGACCCACTTCTCTCTCAGAACAGCTCAGATATCTTAAACCTCTCTTAATTAAACTCTTTCTGTGCAGGAGCTTCTCTTATTTTTTTAAAGTTTTCACAAGTCTTTCTTTTATGCTTCAATACATTCTTAGTCACTTATGGTTTAAAATGGGAGGATTAAGACTGAGCAATTGGCAGTAGCCTGTAGGTACAAATGACTTCGAAGATTGTTAAAAATGAAGCAGGAAGTTGAGAGGGTAAGCAGAACTATCAGAGCATCAGCCTCCAGGTTGCAAGTCCCCGGGGGAACGAGGCTCGGAGGGACTCTCTGTGGCCCTTGCTCGTGTGTTAACATGTGAGGACCTCTCTAAGTCTGTGGCCGACTGGTGATCATTAGTGGCCCAGCGAAGCAGCAAAATCCCCTCCAAGTCTGCTTGTTGCCCCCTGGCTGACAGACCTCCCCACTTCAACCCTGACCTTTTCCTGACATCTTTCCAGAACAGTGTTTCTTAACCTGGCCTCCCCTAGATAAAGTTCAGAGCACCCCTGAACCAGGATGGAAAAAAATTGACATCTTTTGTTTCTACTAACCCCTACTTGAACTTTAGCATTTCCCTTAATTATGCGTGAAGGCAAAAGACCACAGTAATTGCATTAGCAATACCTGTGGCTTTATCACCAATAAAAATCCCAGATGCTTTCATGTCACGTAACAGTCGTGGAAGTCATCTTGAAATACCATTTATGCTCATCATTGCTTAGAAGTTATGGCAGTTAGTAGATTTACTGCTGGATCTTTGTAGCATAGTTTAATAAATATTACTACCATATATACTAAGTTACGTAAATTATAGCTTATATATATAATTTATATATTATAACTTATATTTATAACTATAGCATATGTAGCTATATAACTTATATGCTGTATACTAATTATATAATCTATATCATAGCACTTATACATAAAGACATAAATTGCTACATCAAATTTTAAAAATATTTTAATAACTGTATTTTAACATAATTGGTTTCCTTTATAATCTGATATATTTTATTTTGCTCATTATACTATGGAAACAGGTTCATGGGCATCACCAGATGCCCAAAGGGAGTATAAGGCACAGAAAAGATTAAGAAGGTTGCTGCTTGTTCTAGAGAGAGGAGAGAGGAGAGGAAGGAGGAGAGGAGGATGCCGCCTCGGGTATTTTAGTTGTTGTCTCTCTTGGGAGGTCTGTGAATATAGCAGAATTGATGGTTTGGAGGTGAACTTGGCTTTTCTTTTTTTTTTATTTTATTTTATTTATTTATTTAGTTTTGGCTGTGTTGGGTCTCCGTTTCTGTGCGAGGGCTTCCTCTAGTTGCAGCAAGTGGGGGCCACTCTTCATCGCGGTGCGTGGGCCTCTCACTATCGCGGCCTCTCTTGTTGCGGAGCACAGGCTCCAGACGCGCAGGCTCAGTAATTGTGGCTCACGGGCCCAGTTGCTCCGCGGCATGTGGGATCTTCCCAGACCAGGGCTCGAACCCGTGTCCCCTGCATTGGCAGGCAGATTCTCAACCACTGTGCCACCAGGGAAGCCCGAACTTGGCTTTTCTTAACCACACCGTTGAGTAGTCTCTATTTTTCAATCATACTTTGCTTTTCACAAAGAGAAGCATTTTGCTGTTCAGAGACTTGTCCCCCTCGCTTAAGCGTGTAGTGAAACGTCTTTTTCTCTGATTCCCTGAGGACGGGGTGGAAAGGAGAATCCCCAGAGGTGGATCGGAGCTTCCTGTGTTTCTGCGGTCCCTCTTGTTCACCGGTAGTCACGACACACACACACACACACACACACACACACACGCGCGCTTTTCGGCTTCCCTCCTCCTTCCCTTCACTGCATGATGAATGCTTTCTCCCCAGCCCTCCTCCTGATGAGCGTTTGACGAGGGGAGAAGGCAAAACCAGGACATCACCAGGCCCCACCCAGAACATATTAGGAAGCTGCCATGTGTCTTTATCCGTTCACTTGCAAAGGGCCCAGGCCTGGCAGCTCCTTCTTTGTCTTCCCAAAGCCAGTCGTTCATGTGCCCCCTCTGTGAATTTTGCCACATCTAGGGACCTTCCCTCTGCTGAGAGGCAATTTTGTGTAGTGGGTCTGCTTACAAGCCTGGCCTTGGGCTCCTATAGCAGCTCCACCACTTTGGGCAAGTTACTTGACCTCTCTAAGCCTCAGTGTCAGTTTCTTTATCTATAAATGGGAATTGGGATAGTATGTACCTTACAGGGTCTCTAGAAAAATTAAATAAGTTAATACTTGTAAAGTCCTAAGAGCAATGTGTGACACGTAATAAGCACTCAGTAGGAGTCGGCTATGGAAATTAGTGATTGTCGCCTTAATATTTTTCTTAAAATTGCCTTTTAAAAATCAAAAAGGAATTTAATTTAGAAAGGAAACCAGTAGATAACAGGAGAGGGGCAGTGGGAACAAGTGTAAAATAGGAAGGACCAGGGTTTTGGGGAGAAAAGGCTGAGCTCCAAGGGCAGGGAGTGGAAATTCCGGAGGCAGGTAGAGAGGGGGGCCGGGGGGGTGGTGAGCCAGGTGCCTCGCTGCAAAGGAGGTGGTGGGAACAGGCGAGGGCTGGCAGGACCTTGGACGTCTGTCCATCCATAGCGATCCAGATCTAAGGCTAGGGAAGGTCAAGTTGGGTTGTGGATTAGAGAAGGGAGGAGAAGCAGCTGGTGAGACTGGTCGGGGTGCCAGGATGAGGGCTGGTGGGAAGAGAGGTGGTGACAGTGGGAGACGAGATGGAGGCTGAAGGCAGGGGGCACTGGGGGAGGCAAAGGGCTGGGCTGAGACTGGGGGCGGGGGCAGTGGTTTAAGGCATGGAATGTGGATCGGGGTATGGGGTACCCAAAGGTCAGACTCGTCCAAGGGATATGCAAGCATGGAAATTCTTTTTAACAACTTTTTATTGAGGCATGACATGCATAGGTAAAAGTGTATAATCTGAAAATTTTCCCTGAACTGAACACTCAAGACTCAGGTGAAGATACATTACCACCCTTTCTACACTCTGTGCTCCCACCAACGATATGTATGCCATCCTCTGAGAGACACTCAGAAGAGTAAATTGGGTCGGGACCCCAGTGGGGTCTTCCTGTTCATACTGGAGTCATAGGCTTGGGTGTACATCCTAACAACAAGGTGGGCTGCATAGATTGTTTCCCGATTGTGTTTGGTGATAGGTGAGGACAGGTGACTAGTTATATGCCCCACATTTCCCCACGAGGCAAAGAAGGGAACGTAAAGAGCCAAATATAGAAGAGAGGGAAGGAAATCAGTGTTTGCTGGGTCTCTGCTTTGTGGCAGCTTCTGTGTTAGATGCTTAATATACACTGTCCCTTCAGCCCTGGCAACAACCTTGCAAGGTAGGTCTCCATTTTACAGAGGGTACAGCTCTTATTACAGCTCGCGCTGGTGGTTACTGTGAGAACCAGCGTTCAAATCCAGGCCTGTCTGGTCTGAAAAACAAGGGCAAGTTCCTTAACCTTACTGATTTCTACTGTTCCACCTGTACATGAGGACAGTGATACGTACCTCAAAAAATTGTTACAGGATTTAACCAAGAGGAATCCTGTGAGGTATATGGACTTTTCTGAGGATTAAAGGAGATCATACATTAATAAGCTTAGAAAAGTGCCTGGCACATATTAAATTACATTTGTCCATAAATGCTAATTACCACACCTGGCTAATAGAGGTATTTAATAAATGTTAACTGTTGCTGTTGTCGTTAAACCTCTAGCCTCAGAACTATTTGTTTGTGCTCAGTATTGAGTGCATGTCTTTAATGTTATCTGGTAACAAATAACAAGCTCTCCTTGGAGCAAAACGTCTAATTGCACAGGGAAAGCTTTTTAATGGTGATGCCTAATAAAAGTGGAAGCTCTGGGCTTCCCTGGTGGTGCAGTGGTTAAGAATCCGCCTGCCAATGCAGGCGACACGGGTTCGAGCCCTGATCTGGGACGATCCCACATGCCGCGGAGCAACTAAGCCCGTGCGCCACAACTACTGAGCCTGTGCTCTAGAGCCCGTGAGCCACAACTACTGAGCCCACACGCCTAAAGCCTGTGCTCTGCAACGAGAAGCCACTGCAATGAGAAGCCCACGCACCGCAATGAAGAGTAGCCCCTGCTCGCCACAACTAGGGGAAACCCACGCACGGCAACGAAGACCCAATGCAGCCAAAAATAAATAAAATAAAAATAAATTTATTAAAAAAAGTGGAACCTCTTTTTAATCTGTTGACTCTTTCCCTGCACAATTAGTTCACTTTCAGTTTTTGTTGTCTGCCACAGTAGATAGTCTGTGAAAAGAAGCCTGCCTATTTTGTTTCTTAAAGAACAAATTTTTTTTTTCTTGGCCTGGTGTTCACACCTAGCTACTTAAAATTTAAAGGAAAAAAAATGGTATTTCAGAAAATCATTTTAACATCCTCCAATTAAAAAGAAAAGGGAAAAACTCACTGTAAGACATCCAATTTAGACTATTATGAAAGATTATCTCTGAAAAATGTAGTGTTCATCTAAAAAATTTAAAGGCGTATTACCTTGACTTTAACTGAAATATCAGCAGTACTTTTTAATTAGATTTTTTTTAACTCCCAAATTTTTCAGGCTAGGATGGAAAAGGTCAAGATAGTTTCTGAAGAGAGATCCAAGTTTTAATTTTTCTCACTTTATAATCACGTTCTTTTTTTACTTCTCAATAGCTGACATTCTAAAAATAATCGTGTGTTGGCTTATAGGCTTCATCTGTCTGGCCTAGGATGATTTTCTTTTTCTTGGAAGATATTATCACCGCATTTGGTTTCCAGTGATAATCTATGTGGAGTTACAAGAATTCCCCCAGCAAAACCTTGTGAGGGCAGCCAGGGCAGATGTTTAACATTTCGGCAACTTATCTCCTTGTTTATTTAGCGTTTCTTAGCCTTTAAAGCTTCCCATAAATAGTCATGAAGTTATCACAGAGGACATCAGCTAAGATGAATTGATGTCATTCCCAAATGCAAGTCTAGTGCCAGGAGCTGGCTGGTGTTGCAGGAAGGTGGTGGTGGGAGCGATCTTGCCTGCCCCTCCTCGTGGCCTAATAAACTGCACCGTTAGTGGTTCTCTTGATGGCTAGCCCTGCTGGACCTTTAATAAGCCTGTTGAATTTTTATTTCATCCTGGCGGGGTAGAGTATGAATTAGTTAACAGAAACCTGTATCCCCAAACTACAGAAGTAATTTGCCAGTTATATGGCTGCTTCTCATGGGGGTTGGGGGGTAAATAAGTGCCTCCAAAATACACCCCATAACACATGCACACACCTCAATGCTACCATCAGTTACAAGGAATTCAGAATAGAAAGGCAGACCAGGCTCCATGGATAACTGAGCCGGTAACTGTCCCGATTACCTCCCTTGCTTTCACCGTAGAGGCTGACTGTTGTGAAATATGGCAGTTATGTTGCTTCTCATTGAAAGTCCTGCCTGTGGCACTGCGTCAGCTCCAGGAAATGAGGATACTGGAGCTCTTGGTGGAAGATAAAGCATTAAAAAGGCCTTTGTGAGGATCTGCCCTTTTCTCCTGACCCCTTCCCCCCTCTTGTAGCCCGCACCAGGACACTACGGGCTTGAACCTGTGAGCCAATCCTTCAGACTCAGTGGCTGACTTGAAATTGTGGAATTGAAAGAAAGGAAAGGTTTCTGCATTGGGAGGCTGGGTGATGCTGAATACCCGAAGCCAGGAAGAGGAAGAGAAGAGATTTGGGGGAGAAAAGGAGGAGTTTCGGATAAGATGGGGTTGAGTGGCTGGGAGGACATTTTTTTTTTTTTTTAAATTAATTTATTTATTTATTTTTGGCTGTGTTGGGTCTTCGTTTCTGTGCGAGGGCTTTCTCTAGTTGCGGCGAGCGGGGGCCATTCTTCATCGCGGTGCGCGGGCCTCTCACTTTCGCGGCCTCTCTTGTTGCGGAGCACAGGCTCCAGACGCGCAGGCTCAGTAATTGTGGCTCACGGGCCCAGTTGCTCCGCGGCATGTGGGATCTTCCCAGACCAGGGCTCGAACCCGTGTCCCCTGCATTGGCAGGCAGATTCTCAACCACTGCGCCACCAGGGAAGCCCCGGGAGGACATTCTGATGGAGATGTTCCGGAGGCTTCTCCTAGATTCAGGCATAAGAATATGGTTGGGGCTTCAGATAAAGGTATTTTTAGTCATTCGTGTTTAGGTAGTTGAGGGTGGGTAGTTAAAGCCTTGGAAGCAACCAGGCTTTAATGACTTTAATGACCAGGAGAAGGTATAGATGCTCTTCTGTAAGGTAAGAAAAGTATGTTATTGGTAAAGAATTGCATGTGGCCGCAAGTAACATAGATCCTCTCCTCCCCAAAACAAAAGTTAGCTTCAATAAATTAGGAGTTTTATTTTTAATATGTAATGAGGAATATTGAGTTTGGGTCTTCAGGGGTGGGATGCCAGCTCAGTGTTGTCACCTGAGACCCATGCTTCTCTCTTCCAGCTCATCCATCCTTAGCATATACTCTTGTCCTCCAGAGAACACAATAGCTTTTCTTGCTCACCCCACCCCCATATCGCCCCCCTGCACATTCACTATATTTAGGGCAGGAAGAAAGGGGAGGGGAGGAGGGAAAACATTGATTCAATTTACTTATCTTCCTTTCATGGAAGATCCATCCACTCATGACTTCTGTGCACCTCTTTGGCCTGAACATGGTCCCATGACCATCCCTACCTACAAGAGGAGTTAGAAAATGTAGTTGTTGAACTAGATTCATTGCCATCTTGAGTATATTGACGTTCTGTTAGCAGGGCAGTAAGACAAGGAAAGATTAAATTAATGAACGAAACATTGAGCAAATATTTATTGAATGCCGACTGTGTGCAAAATATGTAAGAATTCTTCTTCAAGTGGCTTTCTTCTCTTTACAGTCTTCTTCCAATTGGGTCATGTCCCACCCTGGGTAAAACTGTATGGTCAAGGACCGGTCTAGTGCTTGACTTCCATTATTGCATTTGGTCTTCACCTAAAACCCTCTGAGGCTGGTGCTGTTATGTCCATTTTACAGGTAAAGAAACTGAGGCACAGAGAGGTTAAGTCAATTGCCTGGTGTCACACAGCCAGTGATACTATTTTCAGTTCTCTCTACTACTTTTTTGGCCCCCTATACTCAACCCAGATCCTACCTTCTGTGAAGTCCCTTACCTTTTGGTGCCCAGTTCTTTTATACCAGTTCATTTCATAAGTTAAAATAAATTCCTCCCTACTTAAGGTACTGCTTACCTTTTAAACATTTACCTAGGATTTACATTTTTTTTACAAGAATTTACATTTTAATAGGGTCATTTTGTATGAGAAAGTGGCGGATCCAAAAGAAGGCATCCTCAAGAGTAGAAATTTCATCTGGGTGCAAGTGGGAAGCATTTGGGGGATGTGGGAAGGGGGATTCCAGTGGATAGAAAGCTGACCCTATTGGCAAGATTGTGGCAGGTGTGTTCCTGTTGGACCAACTAATCCTTATGGGAAAGATGAGGGAAAGAGAAGGAAATAATTTAGATAAGTGTGGACATTTTGCCTGTCATTCTACTCATGGTACCTAGCCCCAGTGTGAGCAGGAGAGGAAGGATGTGAATCTCCTGGTTCTTGTTGGTTTCAGCTTCCCAATGCCTCTGGTGGTGTGGGCTTTTTGCCATGTAGGTAGGACGCTAGTGTTTAAAGATACTTTTTTTTTTTGGCTGTGCCACGAAGCATGTGGGATCTTAGTTCCCTGACTAGGGTTCGAACCTGTCCCCCCTGCATTGGAAATGCAGAGTCTTAACCACTAGACTGCCAGGGAAGTCCCAAGATACATATTTTTAATGCACTATGGCCCTTTGGTGCAAGCTTGTGACTTTCTCTGGCGCTCAAATGAAGCAGCAGTGTCCTCTGTCAATACTAGGGGAAAGCTGGCTGGCTGAGATAAGCCAGGAAAGATGGTTATCATTTTCCAAGACGGTACCTTTCTCAAATGTGTTGTGAAGAGTAATTTCTCTACATCAGTGCTGCTCAACTTCGGCGCTATTGACATTTTGGACTGAATAATTCTTCTCTGTGTGGGGCTGTCTTCTGCATTGTAGGCTATTTAGCAGCATCCTGATGTCTACCTATTAGATGCTAGATGTGACAACCAAAAGTATCTTTGGACATTGCCACGTGTGCCCTGGGAGCAAATCACCCCCAGTCGAGAACCCCTGTTCTACTTGATCTGACCTTGGGTACTGACCTCAAAACCTAAGCCCTGCCTAAGATGTAACTCCAGTCCACATTTTTTTTCCAGCTTTATTGAGGTACATTTGATACATAATATTTCCTGTTCATGTTTATGAAACTCCTGTAAAGCTGCCAGAGATGGGATGTTTGGGGCTTAGAGAAATACCATGCCTTAACATTGGGTAGAGCCAATTAGAACCTACCTGTAACATGCCGTTAAATCTTTTATCCATGAGATTTTGAGTGCCAGCTACATGCAAGGCACTGAACCAAAGCCTGTGTACAGCAGGGCAAAGCATACATGTAGTTCCTGCCCTCATGAAGCTTCTGCTCTACCCCTTCATGCTTATGAAGCATCAAATTACAGATTTTATATGATTGCAGCAAGTTCTCTACAGGGAATGACAGGATGAGCTGACCAAGCTTCGGGGACTGAAGAGAGTGAGATTTAGTCATTTAATCTGAAAGATAACCAAGTGATAGGAGGGGGAGGGGAAAGGAGTATCCTGGGCAGAGGGAACCACATATGCAGAGGCCCTGAGGCAGGAAGGAATGTAACACATTTGATGGACTGAAAACCAGGACAGTTGATGTGCAGAAAATAAGGCAGAAAATAAGGCAGAGAATCAGAGAGATGAAGTGGAAGAAGAATGCCTGGACCAGACCTTCTTGGGAATTTAGGATTTTATCTTAAGTATGGTGGGAAGCTGTTGAATGATTTTACACGGAGGAGTTAAGATTCGATTTGTGCTTTAAAAGATCAGTCTGTCTCTGTGTAGGTCCAGAAAGCACAGGTTTCTCTCCAGACCATAAGGGATTGATTTTGTTCCATGCCGCACAACTCTGATGGAATCTTTTGAGGTTACCACGAGCGCTGGTGCCGGCACCCATCCTCCAATCACCCCAGTTTGGAAGCTTTTAAAACTTTAAATAAAAGAAGCCATTTCTGGTCGTTTTCTCCCTTTGTTGTCCTTCTTTAGACTGTGATTGAAGCTAGGCTCACGTATCTGAAAACCCCAGAGAAGAAAATGATTTCCATAGCAGCTGTAACCATGGGAAACCTTCAAAATAGCTCCCGTTCCTATATTCCACTCCACTCTATTTACTGGTTGGCTGGAAATGAGGGCTCGCATTTTGGTGTTCTTCTTTTTGTCAAAATCCATGTATATGAGAGTCTTCCTTTCACTTCCACATACATCTTATCATAGCTTGAGAATCAAAGGATGGCATATTGGGGGTGAGGGAGAAAAGATGAAGCCACTAGGATACCTTCATTTGTTCACAAGCTAGAAGAACTCAAGTGGAATTTTGATTTAAGATGATGAGATCAGTTTCTCTTCCTCTTGCTTCTTTTCTCCCAGGAAGCATGATAGGACCAAGTACATCTTCCCTGAGAGCTATCACAAGCAAACCTTTTTTTTTTTTTTCCCTTAGACTCTTGAAAGTGGTTTTCATCAGTTTCCCTTCCATTATATTCTCATGGGCTTTTGGTAACAAGCCATCTCTTTGTCACTTCAGAGAGGTGCTCAGAATTCTTCCAGAAACCCATGATTCCCGTTTGGAGAATTTCTTTCATAAAAATCGGGGCATGTTTTGGGCTGAATCTCTGGTCTGGTGCCTCTTTTTTTTGGGTGGGTGGGCACAGGGTAGAAACGGGCGGGTCAGTGTTTCTCTTGATGAACTGATTTTAATGAAATGAAGGCATGACAGTGAATCAGAAGTTATTGCTGTAAAAGTTAATAAGGAGACTGGAACATATGAGTATAGTGTTTGCTTCTGGACTTTGGCCAGGCCACTGGGAGAGGCTCAGGAGGAAAGCTGAGAAAGGAAATACGAAGTTCAGGCAAGTTCGTTATGTGCATTCTCATTTCCAAAATGTTTGAAAACCATGTCGAGAAATGCATTGCATAAGTTAAACCAGCTGCCGGCAACTTTTATGTTCATGGCTTTCCTGGGTCACCACAGATAACAGGGCAACTTCTCCAAGTTCTCAGCATGTATGATAGAAAACAGGGGGGATTTTCTTTATGCAACATTATTATCCTAACAGGGAGGCTTCCTTTTACCTCCGGAACTCACTGTATAAAGAGAAATCATGACTATTGTTGGGCTGGACTTATCATCTGTTGTTGGACTTTGAGGTTTATGTTTTCAAACAAGGCACTCAGGACCTGGCAATCAGTTAGTCACAATCATGATGCGGGAATTTAAGAGATTTACCCTTGTTCAAGAGCTTGGCCTGGCCTGGCCTTCCAGAGTTTTCGCGTTGACATTCATGGGCCTTATTAGAGTACACTTGTAAAAATTAAATAAGATGATCTATGCAGCTGGCCTAGCATATGCTGCATAAATGTCAGTTCTCGTCTCTTATTAAACTTTTATAAGGGTGATCTTAAGAGAAGACAATTGGGTCTGTTTGACTGAATCACATCGAGGGTGGGCATATTGAGATATTGTCAACATGGAGCGAGTGGCCTGTCATCCAATCAGAGGCCTGGAATGGTGACAGTGCCTTGAGTCTCTTGCTTGAAGTCAAGACTGGCTAGTCTGAAAGCAATCTTTTTCTCAAAACAGTCTCTAGAGCGAAGAACTTGACAGCTCACCTTGCTAGCGTGCTGTGGCCTCTTTCAGGCTGCCAAGATTGGTTGGTTACCACCTAAGATGCTGGTGCCTATGCTTAAGAAACTTACTACCAAATGCTGCCCATTAACATGTTTTTCCTGTTAGGAAGTCATTAGGCATTAAATAGCAAGTGCAGTGCCTCCGTGTCCTTCAGACTGTGATTTGGCTCACTGAAAATTTTTTCAGTATGCATGCATCTTTCAAGAATACTTTGAGAAATTTCTAGATGCAAGCCTTTTTTCCTCAAAGACCCTATTGCTCAATTCTTGATAAACAAATTTTACTTACATAATCTCAGAGTAAACTACCTTTCGTTTCTTTGACTTGTAGAATCTTAGACCTAGGAAGCCTCTCTCGGAGAGTGCCTGGTATACCCAGTTGAGAAAACTGATTGACAGGGAGAGGAATTGACTCTTCTTAAGCCAGTGTATTTGGTGGCAGAGCCAAGGCCAGAATCTGGGTCTAATGTGGTGGTTTCCAAAGTAAGGTCTATAAATACTGTGAAAATTTTAAAAATGGTTTTCTAGTATTTATCTAAAAATTACTGGTTATAAATATAAAACTTCTGTTTTGCAGTGGATAATGCATAACTGATAATCATGTTAATTGCATAAGTGTGTGTTGCTTAACCTGTTTTTGCTCTCAAACTAAGCCCTGATCTGTGGAGATTGGCAGATGGGGGTGGGAGGGGTATGGGGGTAAGGAGGCTATATGAGACCTTCCTCCTTTTAAAGTCTCTCTTTAACAAAAACTGATTTTGTGTTAAAGACATCTGATTCTAGAAGATCAGAAGATCGGTGTTTTAAATCTCTTTGTGGATGTTATTTGGGGGAGGTTTTGAATTTAGACAACGGGGTGCACTTCCAACACCTAAATTTGTGAGCAAATGCTAAAACTTGTGAAGCTCCCATTTCTCCCTCAGTATGATAAAGTTCATAATATTTCTTTCATGAAGTTCTTGCGAAGATTAAGTGATGTATGGTATACGGAAAGCCTGTAACACAGTGTTTGGCAATAGCTGAAAACTATGATTACCTTTAAGATCAGCAGCTGATTTCTACTTTTGGACTTGAGTCCAGGCTACCAAAGAAGGCCCCCTCAACTTCCCTGTAATATGAACACGTTATTGAAAATGTCCGGCTTAATTATTTTCCCTTTTTTTTTTTTTTTTTTTTGGCTAATCTCTTCGCCTGACTGAATCAAACTACTGTTACCAATAGGAAAAGATGTGTGTTAGTTGGGTGTTACCTTTTTTTCCCCTGACGTCTCCAGTGACCATATTCAGATGAATCTTCTGATGTTAGGCTATTTATTTACCAGCGTCATGATAGACCCAGCATATCAACATATTTTGTTTCTAGACCCTTCATTTATGCTTGGGAATCTGAGTCCCACAGCAGGGGCACAAATGTTCTATTTAAAACTACATGACAATGAAAATAACAAGAAATCTTTGCAGGAACAGTGCAGAGATGCAAAAGAGCTCACCCTTTCTCACACATGGAACTGATTGTGACATTCATCCCAGGGCCCAGTTCCTGCACGAGGATGCCAGAGCCCATGCTGTAAAGATGTTTTGGAATCCCACCTCTGTCATTGCCCAGTTGGAGGGACTGCAGTATCAGCTTGGAACTATGCAAACATAATAAAGTTGAACATTCTTTTGGAAAGATGACCCACATGTTTAATGTATCGCAGTATGTGAACCAAAGTCAGGTTCGGTTACAAGCCGCATAAAAGCTTCACGTAGGTTGTTTGTCCTTTTTTTATTTTTCCCACTGTTTTCTCAGAATGTGGATTTACTAAGCTAGCTTCCCTGTATGGCACACTGCTCTCCCACTCTGTGACCCAGAAAATGAGGAAGCTTCGAATCCCACATTCACTCCTCTAGGTTGTGGGATACGGTTTTGTGAGCATCACCTCCTCAGACCAAAAGGACCATTAATCGTAACATTGGAGCTTATAGAACTCTATGGTTTTCCACCCTCTTTGGAAACCCCATAAATCACATTTTCATTTTTGATTGGCTAGTTCTCAATAAATAGATCTTTTTTTTTTCTTTTTAAAGGTGTAGGCTTATTTATTTATTTATTTTTGGCTGTGTTGGGTCTTCGTGTCTGTGCGAGGGCTTTCTCTAGTTGCGGCAAGCGGGGGCCACTCTTCATTGCGGTGCGCGGGCCTCTCAACTATCGCGGCCTCTGTTGTTGTGGAGCACAGGCTCCAGACGCGCAGGCTCAGCAGTTGTGGCTCACGGGCCTAGTTGCTCCGTGGCATGTGGGATCTTCCCAGACCAGGGCTCGAACCCGTGTCCCCTGCATTGGCAGGCAGATTCTCAACCACTGCGCCACCAGGGAAGCCCAATAAATGGATCTTAATATAAGTTCCTGTGGTTTTTCATAAATAGTCTTCAGTAGTGTTTAACTATTAAGTATTCATTATTAAGTGAAGTTCAACTTAAGTGCCATTAAAACAAGAGTGCTCCGTGAAAACATCACTGTGCTTCTGTCCATGAATGAGAATAATTTATATTTGCATTGCTCTTTACAGTTTTTAAAAACCCTTTTGCATAGATTATCTCATGATACCAGCATCCTGGGATTATTTCATTGTTTCTGTTTTTTGTGATCACCATTTTCAGGTGATGAAACCAAGACTCAGAAGGGTGAAGTGGCTTGTTCCACATAGCTGGTGGGTGACAGAGCCAGGACGAGAATCCAGTTCTTACTCTGACACTGGACCCTTGCCTCTGCCCCAAGGGGCCTCCGCATAGTCTTGTTGAAGTTTATACTGACCAAGGCATCAACATGGGAGAATCAGGCATTTTTTTCCAAGCACCTTCCATAGCCATGTACTGTATACATGACTTAATTAAACCTCTCTACAGTCCTCTGAAGTAAGTAGGAGATTTTACAGATGAGAAAACAACCTCAGAGAGCTTAAGTGTCTGGCGCAAAGTCCAAAGTTGTTAAGTTATAGACTTCAGCTTTATTTCTGTAGCCTATGCTCCAGGCTGCCTTTCTATAGAATGGTTAAAACTGTGGGCTCTGCGCTCTACTTGCTAAGGGTGGCAAGTTAGTAAACGATTTGGAACAGCTGCAAGTGAATTTGTTAAAGTTGGAGCTTCTATAAAGATAATCTGCAAATATTTGAAAAATACGCAGTCCCTTGAAGTCAAGCAGCCAAAGTAGCAGAATGTGGTGACCCATCTTGGTCCCAGATAATCTTTCTTTGCTTGAGCAGAAGAGTCCACTTTCTTTTAGAACCAGGGGAAAGGAAAGGGGTCCAGAACTTAGATAGGAAGCTGGGTGGGAGTGAGATTAAGAGCCGTACTGTGCCTCATATTACCTCTTCCACTCAGCCCTAATGGCATAAGGTTATTCTTTTATACTGTAGGAAAATGCGAAATTTAGGTCCTCTATCAGTTAGCTTATTGCCACAGTAATGATGTGTAACAAATAACCTCAGAATTTCAGTGGCATGCAACACTAAGCACTTTTTTTCCCTACCTGTGAGTTTTCTGGGTTTGCTGGAGTGGCTCTGCTCCTCCTGTCTTTCATCCTCTTCCTGGGCCCAGCGACCAGCTCTGGCCATTCTCTGCTCATGGCAGGGGCAGAGGTACAACAGAGCAAGCTGAAAAACACAAGCCCTCTTAAGGCTCAAGTCTGGAACTGGCACAATGTCATTTCCACTCACTTGCCATTGGCCAAAACAAGTCATGTGACCAAGTCAAAGGTGAGGAGTGGGGAAATACACTCCATGATGAGCAAAAGTGTGGATGCAGGGAGAGGTGAAAGTTGGGGCTGATATTTCAACTGACTACGGGTTGCAATAGAACATGTTTTGGAATTGCTCCTTTTAAATCAGTGGCTTTACATTTTTGAATTTATGGGCCCTTTTTTGAACATGAGAAAAGTTCTGAACATGCTGTCCAGGAGAACACCAATACACTCCCAATTTGGCTTTCAGTTTTCAGGAGATCTCTCAAGTTCAATCACAAGCTCCAAGTTCACATAAGTAAGTGTAGGGAGGCATTACCCTGGGTGGTGCCCTCTTTCCTCCAGGTAAAGGAGTGAGAGAGCTTGGTGCCTGCCCCTCCCGTTCTAACACCTTCTGTTCTGCTGGTCCCAGATGCTCAAACGTTCATAAATGCAAACACTGAGTATTAGATAGGGTATTTTTTCAGTTGTTTCTATATTAAAATAGCTTTATCAATCTTTTTTGATTATGAAAATTTTCTCCAAAGCTAATGGGTGAACAAGTGTTGTTCTATGATAATATTTTCATTAATTCACAGAAAAAGGTGAAGAATGGGGGGGGGGTGAAGTATATTAAACTAAATTCAATCAGTTTAAAGAATATTTCTCTTTTTTTCTGATGTTTCACTTTGATTTTTTTGTCTGTTTTTGTTTTTGAGGTGCTTGCTCAGTTAAGTTTCTTGTACTTGCAGCAAGGTGTTATTTTTTAAAATTTTTATTGAAGTTTAGTTGATTTACAGTGTTGTGTTAGTTTCAGGTGTACAGCAAAATGATTCCGTTTTATATATATTCCTTTTCAGATTCTTTTCCCGTATAGGTTATTACAAAATGTTGTGCATAGTTTCCTGTGCTATACAATAGGACCTTATTGTTTATTTTATGTATAGTAGTGTGTATCTGTTAATCCCAAACTCCTAATTTATCCCTGCTCCACCTTTCCCCTTTCATAACCATAAATTTGTTTTCTATGTCTATGGGTCTGTTTTTGTTTTGTATATAAGTTCATTTGTATCGCGTTTTTTTTAGATTCCACATGTAAGCAATGTCATATGATATTTGTCTTTCTCTGTCTGGCTTGCTTCACTTAGTATGATAATCTCTAGTTCCATCCGTGCTGCTGCAAATGGCATTATTTCATTCTTTATTATGACTGAGTAATATTCCATTGTGCAATATATGTATAGCACACCTTCTTTATCCACTCATCTGTCGATGGACATTTTAGGTTGTCTTGGCTGTTGTAAATAGTGCTGCAGTGAACATTGGGGTGCATGTATCTTTTCAAATTATGGTTTTCTTCAGACATATGCCCAGGAGTGGGATTGCAGGATCATATGGTAACTCTATTTTTAGTTTTTTAAGGAACCTCTGTACTGTTCTCCATGTGGCTGTACCAATTTACATTTCCACAAACAGTGTAAGAGGGCTCTCTTTTCTCCATACCATCTCCAGCATTTATTATTTGTAGCCTTTTTTTTTTTTTTTGCACCGAATCATGTGGCATGCGGGATCTTAGTTCCCTGACCAGGGATCAAACCCACACCCCCTGCAGTGGAAGTATGGAGTCTTAACCACTGGACCACCAGGGAAGTCCCTATTATTTGTAGATTTTTGATAATGGCCACTCTGACAGATGTGAGGTGATACCTCATTGTAGTTTTGATTTGCATTTCTCTAATAATTAGTGATGTTAAGCCTCTTTTCCTGTGCCTTTGGCCCTCTGTGTATGTCTTCTTTGGGCAAATGTCTATTTAGATCTTCTGCCCATTTTTTGATTGGGTTGTTTGTTTTTTTTATGTTGAGCGGTATGAGCTGTTTGTATATTTTGGAGATTAATCCCATGTTAGTTGCAATTTTTGCAAATATTTTTCTCCCAATCCGTAGGTTGTCTTTTTGTTTATGGTTTCTTTTGCTGTGCAAAAACTTTTAAGTTTATTAGGTCCCATTTGTTTATTTTTATTTCCATTACTCTAGGAGATGGATCCAAAAATATGTTGTTGCGATTTATGTCAAAGCGTGTTCTGCCTATGTTTTCCTCTAGGGGTTTTATAGTATCCGGTCTTAAATTTAGATCTTTAGTCCATTTTGAGTTTATTTTTGTGTGTGGTGTTCATGAGTATTCTAATTTCATTCATTTACATGTAGCTGTCCAGTTTTCCCAGCATCACTTATTGAAGAGACTGTCTTTTCTCCATTGTATATTCTTGCCTCCTTTGTTGTAGATTAATCGACCATAGGTACGTGGGTTTATTTCTGGGCTTTCTATCGTGCTCCATTGATCTATATTTCTGTTTTTGTGCTAGTACCATATGTTTTGATTACTATCGCTTTGTAGTATCATCTGAAGTCAGGGAGCCTGATTCTTCCAGCTCCGTTTTTCTTTCTCAAGATTGCTTTGGCTATTCGGTGTCTTTTGTGTTTCCATACAAATTTTTAAATTTTTTATTCTAGTTCTGTGAAAAATGCCATTGTTAAGTTGATAGGGATTGCATTGAATCTGTAGATTGCCTTGGGTAGTGTAGTCATTTTGACAGTATTGATTCTTCTAATCCAAGAACATGGTATATCTCTCCATCTGTTTGTGTCATCTTCGATTTCTTTTATCAGTGTCTTATAGTTTCTGGAGTACACGTCTTTTTCCTCCTTGGGTAGGTTTATTCCTAGGTATTTTATTCTTTTTGATGAGATGATAAATGGGATTGTTTCCTTAATTTCTCTTTCTGATCTTTCATTGTTAGTGTATAGGAATGCAAGAGTTTTCTGTGTGTTAATTTTGTATCCTGCAACTTTACCAAATTCTTTGATGAGCTCTGGTAGTTTTCTGGTAGCACCCTTAGGATTTTCTATGTATAGTATCATGTCATCTGCAAACAGTGATGGTTTTACTTTTTCTTTTCCAATTTGGTTTCCTTTTACTATTTTTTCTTCTCTGATTGCCGTGGCTAGGACTTCTAAAACTATGTTGAATAAAAGTGGTGAGAGTGAACATCCTTGTCTTGTTCCTGGTCTTAGAGGAAATGCTTTCAGCTTCTCACCACTGAGTATGATGTTAGCTGTGGGTTTGTCATATATGGCCTTTATTATGTTGAGGTGTGTTCCCTCTATGTCCACTTTTTGGAAAGTTTTTATCATAAATGGATGTCGAATTTTATCAAAAACTTTTTTTGCATCTATTGAGATCATATGGTTTTTATTCTTCAATTTGTTAATGTGGGTATCACACTGATTGATTTGCGTATATTGAAAAATCCTTGCATCCATGGGATACATCCCACTTGATAATGGTGTATGATCCTTTTAATGTATTGTTTTGCTGGTATTTTGTTGAGGATTTTGCATCTATGTTTATCAGTAATATTGACCTCTAATTTTCTTTTTTTGTGGTATCTTTGGTTTTGGTATCAGGGTGATGGTGGCCTCATAGAATGAGATCGGAAGTGTTCCGTTCTCTGCAATTTTTGGACTAGTTTGAGAAGGATAGGTGTTAACTCTTTTTCAAAGTTTAGTAGAATTCTTGCCTCTTTGATTTTCAGATTTGTTTTAAATGATTCCTCTTTTAAGGAAGTCATGGTGATATTAAACACAGGTATCCCCTGCTTCATGATAGTTCTCTTTATGCCACTTTGCTTTTATGAAAGACCTACATTAGTACCTGTTTTCACTAACTGAAAGAAATCCAAAGAAGATTTTTTTTGCATTTACGAAAAAGAAAATTGCTTCTTCACCTTACACCATTTCAGCTTGTGAAAGATTTCATAGGAAAACTCTACTCTCAGATAGCTGAGGAAACCTGTAGTAGTTTTTATAAATGTCTTTAAACCCTGTGTAGTTCCCCAGAATTATTTTGGGTATTTTTTTCTGGCCTGTGAAATCTCAGACTCTGAGAAAGAGTGATGTGGACCAACTGCCCATCTGAAGCTGGAATCTTGAGATTTCTCCCCGTCCCTAAGGACTCATCCAGACTCTGTTGGATTACCTCCAGAGCTGGAAAGTCACCATCATTGGTCAGCTATGACCACTGGATCATCCTTCCTTATGTCAGTGTAAAATCCTTTTCCCGGTCATGATAGGAGACATCCAATCAGCACAGTGATCTTGAGTTTCCAAGCATTTTAAGTATAGGAAGAGGAACAGACTTACCTTCCATCTGCCTATCGCTGATTCCTTAAACTCACTAATCTGGAATTTTGTAATAATTTGCTGTCCATCTGAAACATAGGGATGCTTCCGAAGTTAACTAGCCTTTAATTTTGGGCCCTGTCTGGACCCAAGGTTGAGTATTCAGGGATGTGAGTGTATCATTTTGTAGCAGCATCCTCTCCCCATCCCCCAATTCCAGCCTCTCGCCTAGAATTCTTCATTTGGTTGAGAGCCCTGTAGGTTGCTCTTTCCATTTTGGGGGAGTCAGAAGTTGAAGAAGTCAGTGTCCTCCACTCTCATAGGACCTTCAGGATTGCTGGACTTCAGCCCCCCTGCTGGACCCGGGATCTCCAAAAGACCGACAATTAGTGCACTAATGAAAACACACAGCAGAGGGCAGTCTCATGCATAATCAAGGCTGCCTTTGTGGTGATGTCTATTAAATTGAAAAACCCATAGAAAAGTTTCTTTAATTAGGCTGGCTTCATAAAGGAGAGAAAAATCCCTTGTTCTCCTGGAGGCCATCTTTTATGTGCAGGAAGGCTGATTTTCTTGAAGGGGTGATTTCCCTCTTCCCCTTACCCCACCCCCTCACAGCGTTGGGTCTGATTGGTGAAGTTCAACGACAGAAGGGGGTTAATTTTAGAGTAGCCTTTCTGGGTTTTGTTTATTTGTTTTTGTTTTGTTATTTTTTTTTAATCAAATATACAAAGTGGTAGGGACATTTGAACACAGTGCAGCCAGCCTTGCTGATTTATCAGACTATCTTAACAGCCCCCTGTTCAAAGGATTAGCCTGGAGAGGATTATTAATGCCAAACATCTGTTTTTCTTTCATGTGCCGGGCACTCACCCTGCTGAGTCTGTCTTATGCAGTATTTCATTTAATAGTCACAAAACCCCATAAGGCAGATAGGTTTGTTATTGCCATTTTCTGGGTAGGGAGATGGAGATGCTGAGATGCAGGGAATTGCTGGGTGACCTTGAGCAAGTCACTGGATTCCTCCGGGCTTTATCTTGCTCTTCTCTGAAACAAAGGCATTAGAGTAAATAGCTTCCAAGAGCCCTATTTCCTCTAGGTTCCAGACAAAAATCAAATCAAAAGCACTGAAGCAAGACTTATCATGAAAATAGGAAATCTTTATTGTGCGGGGGCAGGGGTGTTATTATAATTGACAAGGAACTAGGGCTGTGCTTTTGCCATTTGTTTAAAATTTCCTAAGCTGAGCCTATGGCGCGTTGGGAACCCAGCATCGGTTTAGTTTAACAACCATAAATGTTGAAATGCTGAGCCTGGTTCAATTTTAGCAATAACCTGCCTTAGTTCCTGGGTAATGTTAAAATGGGAACTGCATGAGAGGTTCTGAAAGCTTGGCCACTTAGCATCTGCTTTGGCTCCTCCATGAAATGCAGAAGCAAAGTGTTAGCATATTGAATTATGCAAAAGAGGTGACTCTCATTTTTTTTTTCCTGACAAAAATTTAGCAAAAAAACCTGACTTGCCCTTCTTCCTAAAAAAAAATTATCAAAAAGGAAACAGATAGAACTTTCAGGGGCCGATCTTCTTAGATGGACGTTTCATTCTCTGAAGCATCAGCCAACTGTCAGAAGTCTTACTTTGAGTCTGTTCTAATGGTTTTATATTCTTTCATACCTCTAACTGAGTTAGTTTCATACCTAACCTCTAACCAGGCCCTGGATGCCGGGTGCTACTTAGGAGGGGTGGGGTGGAGATAAGAGAAAAAGTCACACTAAATGGTTCTTAAGTAAGAGTGGGTATACCTTGGTTGCATCTGAACTGGGCCATGCACGTTATAAAAGGCAGGGGTGATTCATTTAATGTTTTCTGGGGGGGAGGGGGTTACAAATCTTGTGACTAGAAGGAATCATTTTAAAGAGAGAAAAAACTTATAGGTACCAGTGAGATGCTTTTTATTGGTGGATATATTAAGCTTTACTGTAAGAAACTGGCAGGGAAGGTCTGGGCTGGGAAAAAATAAATTCAGGAGTTATCAGCATCTTGATGGTATTTAAATCTGTGATTGAGATCAGTTCAGGAGAGAATGGATGTAGTGCAGAGGGCTTACCCAAGGCTTGAGGCTTTGCAGTGTTTAGAGGATTTATAAGGGAAGAGAAGTCAGTGAAGGAATTAGAGAAGGGGAAAATGTGTCCTTAGATAAATATTCTGTTAGCAGAGTTTAACACACACACATGCGTGCACACATATGTACAGAAGCACTGCTAAAAGTCCTGGTTCCAGCTTTTTACAAGTGAATTCTCCCCTCCCAAATAACCTTGCCTGGCCAAGATGCTATTTTGTCAGAGGAAACAGCAGGAGCTGCTAAGCTGAAATGATGATTCATTATCTGTTAATGGTTTCCCCCTGTGGCTTTTCTTTATTCTCACAACCCCCTACCCCCTTTTAGTGGAGTTTTCCATGTGCTAGAAAAATCTATCTCTGGAAAATATCCAGGATTCTCAAACCTTCTGGACTTTTCTTGACTCATGGAACCTGAGAACTTCTAGGCCAATACAGAATCAGTGACTGTTAAACTGTGCATGAAATTTGGTTAACCCCACTGAATACATACTTGTGATGGTTGATCTTATGTGTTGACTGGATGGGGCCATGGGGTGCCCAGAAAGTTGGTTAAACATTATTCTGGGTGTTTCTGCAAGGGTGTTTTTGGATGAGATTAACATTTAAATCAGACTTGAATAAAGCAGATTGCTCTCCCTAATGTGGGTGGGCCTCATCTAATCAGCTGAAGGCCTGTAGAGAACAAAAAGACCAATCCTTCCTTAAGTAAGAGAGAATGCTCCAGCTGACTACCTTCGGATTGCATCTGCAACATCAGCTCAGCTCTTTCTGCCTGGCAACCTTCAAACTGAACATGGGCCCTCCCTGGGTCCTGCTCCACTGGTCCACCCTGCAGATTTTGAACTTCTCAGCTTCCATAATTGTGTGAGCCAGTTCCTTATATAGGCATACTTCATTTTACTGTGCTTCTCAGATATTACATTTTTCACAAATTGAAGGTTTGTGGCAACCCTGTGTTGAGCAAGTCTCTTGGGGCCATTTTTCCAACAGCATTTGCTGACTTCACGTCTGTGTGTCATATTTTGGTAAGTCTCCGAATATTTCAAACCCTCCACCAGCAAAGAGTATAACTGGGGGAAGGCTCAGATGATGGTTAGCATCTTAGCAACTAAATATTCTTTAATTAAGGTATGTACATTTTTTTTTAGACATAATGCTGTTGCACACTTAATAGACTACAGATAGTGTAAACATAACTTATATTATGCACTGGGAAACCAAAAAATCTGTGCCACTCACTTTGTTGTGATATTCACTTTATTGCAGTGGTCTGGAACTGAACCTGCAGTATCCCTGAGTTATGCCTGTAATCAATCAATCTCTCTCTCTCTCTCTCCGTCCCTCCCTCCCCCACCTTTCCTTCTCCCCCACCCACCTCTCTGTATATATTCCTATGGGTCTGTTTCTAAAACAGTTACCACTATTTACCACTATTCTAATGCTTTTGAAAAGTATATATTTATTTATTTTTGGCTGCGCCTTCCTTGCGGCATGTGGACTCTCAGTTGTGGCCTGCAGATTCTTAGTTGCAGCATGAATGCAGGATCTAGTTCCCTGACCAGGGATCGAACCCGGGCCCCCTGCATTGGGAGCATGGAGTCTTACCCACTGGACCACCAGGGAAGTCCCTGCCACCATTCTATATCTGTCTCTTTATCCACATGAACTTCAAAGGCCTAGCCAGGTACAATCTGACTGTTGTACTGGGAGATCCCCATTTGTTCTGGGACAGCACGAACAAGGGTGGAGGTCTTAGCACTGTCTACATCCAGTGAAGGTTTATTACACAGACCCCCATGCTGGGACCGCTGCCATTATTAGGTGGTTATAGGATGCCTATTGGCCAGGAAGTGCTGTTTTCACCCCATTGTATTAATTATTTGAGCTCTGCCCAGCACAGCGATCTGCTGACAAGCAGCCTTCTTGGATTCTTCTACATGCCTTACAGATTGCTTTCTGGAATTAGTGAACAGAAAGCAAGAGAATGAAGGACTAATATTCGGACTTCCTTTACTTTAGCAAGTGTACATTCAGTGGAGGAAAAGGTACCCTAAAGCATTTTTTAAGCAATGTATACTCTTCGTTTTGGAAGCCATCTTCTCATGCGGTAGCTCGTTTAAACATCACAGGAATCCATAGAGGGTGCAAAACCAAGTGTTTCTCAGGGCTGAAATTTAGTCATTAGGTACCAGAATAGCTGGGCTGTGGTTACACTGTTGATTGACATTGGCACCAAACCAGTATGGTGGTGAAGGAGGCCAGGAGTGGTGCCAGGTTCTGGGGGCAGCTGAATGGACCAAGGTGGGACCCTTGTGGCACCTGCTCCAGCACTGGCCAGGCTTCAGAGAAGGAGGCAGGGGTGGGTACTGGTGGCATTGTCAGCAGAGGCCAAGTTCAAGGTCTCTAGGTCCAGGGTATGTGGGAAGAGCTGACACCCATTCACTGGCCAAGGTGAACCAACAGCATCTGGGCCTCCCTCTGGCTACAACAAGGTGCTGGGAGCCAACAAGGGGCCCTCATGACTATTACTGTCATGAGAATGTCCTTGAAAGACCTTAATGTGGTTCCCTGTGTCATTGATGGATCAGATGCAGGCATCGTTTACTTCTGGCGAGTGCATCGAACAAAAGAGTGTGCCAACGAACCTGAAAATCAACAAATGATTTGGAAAATTTTAGAACGATTTGAAACACAATACATGGTACAGCCTATATTATTTAGCAATTTCTGACCACCCGTTCACTTTTATGCACACATATGTTATGGAGAGAACAAAAGGAAATGCAGTTTGGAATTTCGGTGTGCATTCTTATATCAATTTAGAGTAAGTTTAGTATTTTGAATATAATCACCGAATAGTCTCATTTTACAGAAAAGGAACCAAGCCAAGTGCTGGGCTTTTTTCCCTTCCCCTCTGCTCCTTGGAGCTTTATTGATTTCCTCCCTGCACAGTCTAGATTCAGACATTGGTAGTAACCAATCAGACCTTGCATATTGTGTCTTATCCTATGTTCTCCCTAGAAACTGTCTTAGTTAATATACAAATGGAAGAAACACTAAATTAGACTAGCCAGGCATTGAGTAAAATGTAGGCGTTTTTAGACAGAATAGTCTTCCTGTCAGGAACAAAAGAAGATTCAGAAGCTCTGAGGGTTATTTATAAATCAGGCATATGACAAGGCCATCGAGGCTCACCTGAATAAAGGGACGGATGGTACATGGTAGTGGTAAAAAATGTGATCTATGGGACCACACAGATCTGGGATCAAGTCCTGGCTTTTCCTTTTACTCTTTGTGGACTCTTAGCCCAGTTGTGAAACTGCTGGCCTCAGTTTCCACATCTGTAAAATAGGCATCCTCATAATATCTATTGCATGGTTTATTTTAAAAATTAAGAAGAATAATTCATAGAAAGTGCTCAACAGAGAGCCCAAGACATAGTAATCGCTGAATGAGTGTTCGCCATTATTGCAGTTTCTGTTGTTGTTCTAGGCAGTAAATAATACACTTGGTTCTAGGTCTGCCAGAAACATCCAACCTTTGTTCAGAGTGCTTTGGTATCTGTATTTGTTGGTGACTATCCCTCCTGGTTTTCAGAGCAGTTTATAAATAGTCTCCCAGGTGATTCATGAATTACCTGGAATACACCATCAAAAATGTCTGCAAAATGTCCAGCTTTTGCCATTTGGACCACTCTTGCCAGGATGTGTTTCTCACTTGGGGCTCAGAAAATGTTACTCCTGTCTGTCTGAGCGACCAGGGCCAGTGTGGTCATTGATTACATCAGTGGCTCTAATTCTTGCCTCTGTCTTACCTCCCTGCTGTTTGTGGTACTCTCCTCCTCACACCCTGCGCTCAGCCGTGGGACTGCTGTGGCCAATGGGATGTCAGCAACCCTGGGGCAAAGAGAGGCTTAAAAAAGTGCAAGCGTGTTTCTGCTCTTGCTCTGCTCTGTCATATTCCCGAGAAAGATGCACCTGCTTAGCCTCCTGGTCCAGGAAACGAAGGAGAAGCACATAAAGTAGAGTCGGGTCGACCAGACACACTCGTCCTAAATCAGCCACCCCCCCCAGATGCGCCAGGGAGCCCAGTTTAGGTTGGCTTCCACAGACGCCTGGGGAAGAGATGCCGGTAGATAACTGATACACCCAGGCAGGGAGGAAACGCTCTTTTCTGGTGTTCGATTTTTCCATGAGGAAAATGTTGGGATTTTTGTCTTTTTAAATTTTTATGTTCCAAATAGACTTGATGTTAGAAAGAGAATGTCGCTGCAAGCTGACACGTCCTCAGGAGTGCCAACCAGATTTTCAGCTCATGGCAGGATGTCGTTTTTTAACGCCTGTTGGGAAATAAAACCTGTGTACTCATTTGAAGCTGCTTGTAAGTGCCACGAACAATCATCTGTACAAATGAGGAAGGGGGAGGGAAGGGGACTTTGTTTCCTTGCCACATTCTGCTGATAAGTACTCAGAATAATGAGACCCCAGTCCTCAGGTCACCACTGTGCGAGACCTCAGAGGTCGTGGTGGCTGGTGCGGTGATGCTCCTGGGGCTCCATTGCCAGGGACTCTGGCAGGGGCAGACACTCAAGACCACCAGGATCCACCTGCCTCTGATGCCTCTTCCCTGAGCTGTTTAGGAACCCAGGCATTCCACCATGATTGCACTTCCCTCGTTATATCCTGGGGGCCTGTTTGAGAGGGAAAAGGGGTTCTCCCGCCAGCCTGTGATTCTTCTGAGGGCAGCCAGTGGGCCCTATTCTTTTTGTTTATGAACTGTCTGGCATGTAGTAGGACCCCAGGAGTGAATGAATAAATGATTGATTGAATGAATGAATGGTGTACCATGAAGTATTTACAAGGTGCTGAATTTTTTCCTTGATGGACGTCTATACTTCAGAGACTGCAAAAAGAGAAAGAAGGCATGTATGATACTGGATAAGTTATGTTATCTTTTGAGGGAGGCTTCAGTTTTCACATGTGTAGAGGGCAATTAAAAAAAAAAAAACAACCTGCTTCGGGATGAGAATTATTCGATTAAACCTAAAGTATTTAGCATTGCGCCTGGCATACTGTCCCCGGCTAGTGGTATGTGAGTGATGGTGGTAATGCCGATGCTGAAATTTATACTTTAATAGTATAAATTATACATGCAGACATGAGTCTCCGAAAGAGAATCTGTATGAAAATACTTGAATGGAGAGTTTATGAGAAAGTTGCAGTCCCCGTGGAAGTCAAGGCAAGGACGCAGCTAACTAACCAGAGAACCGCTGCCCCTGGGAAAGGCTGAGGGCCGTACAAAGGCACAGCATGGGCAGAGCAGAGAAGATCTAAGGGGGGGGGCTCTAGGAGAAGGTGGCTTTTGAAGGATGGGTGAGATGTTGACAGTGATAGTTTATGTGACAGAGACGTTGGGTCTTTAAGGAACTCTGAGAAGGTACAGATCTGTCTGGGTGTGTGGTTCTGGAAGAGGTTGGCGAGGAAAGTGTCCCTTCCTTTGGGCTTTGCACAAAAAAAGGTCGGAATTTACTTGGGAATGAATATGGAGGAGAAAGCCTTACTTTATTTCTTGGACCTGTTGAAATTTTACTCCTATATTTGGAATATATAAATTGTGTTGCAGAGGACATCCTCAGCTCCTTCTCCTGCTTTGTCTTCCTAGTCCTACCTTTGTTTCTTCCATGTCTTTTCACTATTCATAAAAGGTCATAAACTGTAGATTTGAACACGTCTGGGTTCTAATTTCAGATGCTGCTGCTTATTTATAGTGTGGTTTTAGGAAAGGTGTGTTGCTTTCTGGGTCTTGATTTTCTTTTTTTAAAACTTATTTTATTGAAGTGGAGTTGATTTATAATGTGTTAATTTCTGCTGTACAGTAAAGTGATTCAGTTATACATATATATACACGTTCTTTTTCTTATTCTAGCCCATTATGGTTTATCACAAGATATTGACTATAGTTCCCTGTGCTATACAGTAGGATCTTGTTGTTTATCCATTCTGTATATAATAGTTTGCATCTGCTAATCCCAAACTCCCAATCCATCCCTCCTCCACTCCCCCTCCCCCTCCCCCTCGGCAACCACAAGTCTGTTCTCTATGTCTGTGAGTCGGTGTCTGTTTCATGGATAAGTTCATTTGTGACATATTTTAGATTCCACATATAATTGATATCATATGGTATTTGTCTTTGTCTTTCTGTGGGTCTTGATTTTCTCATCCGTAAAATGGGAAAATAATTCCTACTTCAGAAGGTTCATGAAAAGGTCACTTAAGGTAATAATGTGCTAAGGGTTCTTAATAAATGATGGTGACCACCATCATTCAATTTTTATTCCTTCTGCCATTGAAGTACAAAGGACTCTTTTCACCCTCCCTCAGACCCTAATGATAAACCAGGTTAGACCCAAAAGTTCTAAGTGATGCAGCATTACTGTATGGCCCAGCAACCTCACTCTTTAGCTGAGGGGTCTTCCCATGGTTACCATCATGTACCATGTGAAAGCCTTATAGAAATCTCCTTTGAGCGTGTTATTTCCCTGAGCCCTCACCTACGACTGTCAAGTAGCTCCACACTTTACATCTTGCCTTTCACCAAGTGGTGACCATCCACAGAGCTGATACCCAGCACTCAAGAGAAGGGCCTAGCGCCTTAATTCATGCCAACGTCTAGTTCGATTGGCTGGTACTGGTGGCTCAATATTTTGATGATCACTCCTGGACGCCATCTTTACAGGCATGGACTTGCAGGACAAATGATTAGGAGGTGACTTATCCATGCTTGTCCACGAAGACTATAATTTAGAGACTGGCAACACCAGGACGGTGATGATCAGATGGCAGAGATGTACAGATACAGGTAACGGAGTGAGGGAATTGGGGACAGTGTCACTTCAAATAGCCACTTTCTAGAAAAATAAGGTTCATTAGTGAATCTGTGTTTCTCCACTTCGGAGCTCTAGGCATCTTGGGTTGGGTCAATTCTTCATGGTGTAGGACTGAATTACACATACAGCATCCTTGCCCTTCACCTACTAAATGCACATGGCACCAGAAATGCCCCCACCCATTGCTGGATGTCCTGGCGGGAGGGTGGTGGTGGAGAGTTACAGCGATCATGTCCTTGCTGGAGAACCGCGATGTGATTAGCCAAACAGAAACATTAACAGTGTTTTATAAGCACATTGCAGAGTCAAATTTAAAGTAGAAAAGCCTTCTTAATAAAAATAATCAGTGAACATTTAGCTTGGGACTCAACGTAATCCTTGCCTGTCTTTAAGCCTGACGGGTAGCACCCCTGAACTGTTACCTTTAGCTTAGACCCAGCACTTCCACTGGGCCAGGGACCGGGCTAGAAGCACAGCGAGGAATAAGATGCAGTTCTTGCCCTTCAGACGCTAACATTTGTAGACCTACCAGGGTGTAGAAACACCTCTGGCTTCAAAGCATCAGGCAGGAGAAGCCTGGGCAGGGAATTCCCCTTCCACCTTGCTCTAGAGGGAGTAGACCTTTATCTCATTTACCTGGGATCTTGTAAACCAGTATCTACCCCTTTAGGACCCAGATGATGGGTTTAACTTCTTTTCACACTTAGAATAAAGTAGAGAAATGTCATGTGAACAGAAAAGATATTCACCATATTTAATAAATGCTATGGCACAGATAGCCAGACTTCACAACCAGTACTGGCCATAGAATTGGAAATGGGCCTTTGGCCCCGCCCCCCCCCCCCCCCCCCCGTGCTATGAATTAACCCTTTGTTGTTGGTTGGGCTGCCTCAGGGAAGTTGCTGGAGAAGTGGCTCTTAGCCAAGTATTTCAATCTTTTAACAATAGGTATGGTGGTTCGTGCTTACTACCCAGAGGCAGCCTTATGTGTCAGTCCTTGTGACCCTCCTTTTCCAGGCAGGAGAAGACTGCCCAGGTCACCAAATTCTAAGCCCCGTGTCAAGTCTCCCCTCCCCCCATGTACCTTGCCATTTTCTCCAGGTCAGTTATGTGTCCTCATTAAGCACTGTTCGTGGCACACAGGTTGGACCTAACTGCTTTTAGAAAAAGTATATCCATTTACCCCAAGGCAAACCTTATAAACACATTTAACAAGGATGTAATAAGTTTTGAAGCCAAAACATAAAGTGGTTTTTTTCCCTCCATCAATACCAGGTATGCTCTTTCTCCTTTTATACAACTACAAGCTCATGTGGTATCTTTTTAAAGGTGGCTCCACTCTCCTTTGAACCAGATCACTTACACCGGGCTGGCTCTCTGGGAATCTCCTCCCAGCCCTGATGCTTAGTATTTTTGTTTCTGTGGTTTCAAGACAAACCTCTGACATTTGTCTGACGTAGCATTCTGTGGTCATGGACGTACATGCACAGAGCTTACTGAAGTTGATTGACATCCTCGTTTTCCAAATTGCTACCTTTTGAGATTTTCCTTTGGTTTTCTTTGGCAAAATTACTTTTTGGTCTTGAGAACCTGGCAGCCTCAGATGTCTGCTGGCTTTTGTGTGTCTCATATTATAATTGATCTGATATCTGTTCTTGTTACCTCCAACTTGGTAAGAATGTTTTTGCACAGTGCTCTGTGTTTGCACAAAGGATGCTATACATGTATAAATGTGTTTGATTCCTGTTCACTGGTTTATTTTAAGATGGCTTTTGAGTACAACATGGTGGAAATGGATGCCTTTGAATCCATTTGATAATCATCAACAACCCAAATAAGAACATGAAAAGGGGTATTTATCCCAATCATAACCCCTAAAGAGGTATTAGCATTTGAAAGAAAAATGTGTCTGAGACAACAGAACAGCAAAATGGACTGTTTAGCACACATTTGTTGAGTTGTAAGTCATTCAGTCATCTTTGTTCATGGCTTTAGGTGAAAAAACCTAATTTGTCAACTGCCTTACGGAGGAAGAGAAATTTGTGCCTGTAAGACTTGGTAATTTTAGTCAAATCAGATCTTTATTGACTTGTAGGGTTGAAACTCTGCCCAGGAAGAGCTTTTAAACAGATAATTATTTAGTCACAAATCAAAGCCTCAGTAAAAAGGAAAGTGTTGGTGAGCAGAATGGAGAATACTCCCTTTGAAATATAACATCCCTCAATTTGTTCCTCTTTTGAAACTGGGAGAGGCGCATTCTGGATCCTTTCCTCCTGTTCTCATGTGGTTCTAAGCCATGTCTTGAGCTCTCTTTCCAAAGTCCCTACAGAAGGCTTTGGAGGACCAGAGGGAAATAGGGGTCGCTGGGAGGTTTGTACACAGGAAGTGGTATTGGATAGGAAAGGAGATGCAACTCAGGGTGGAGAAGGGAGGGTAGACTGATAGGGAAGGGAAGGTAGACAGAGAGACAAGGGCCAGTCCTATGCCTGGCTGGATCTCTGGGGACAGCTCAAAGCACAGTGTACATCCAGCCAGGCACATGCTTTTGTTGTTATGATGAACCTGGGTGAGAGTTCAGAATATCTTGGCAGTAATAGTAGCAGCAACAGCAGATAATTTAAAAAAAATTTTTTATTGGACAGCAGTTAATTTACAATGTCGTGTTAGTTTCAGGTGTACAGAAAAACAAATCAGTTATACATATACATATATCCACTCTTTTTTAGATTCGTTTCCCATATAGGCCATTACAGAATATTGAGTAGAGTTCCCTGTGACCAGCGGCTAATTTTTACTGAGGACCAACTGTCTGCCATTTAACATGCCAAGTGTTTTGATTGGATTATCCCCTCTAATCCTCACAGCATCCTTAGGAGAATGAAATTTATTATCCTCATTTTCCTGTTGAGGAAACTGAGGCTTAGAGACTCAAAAGTTAGAAGAAGTAATTGTTCCATTGGGAAAGGGGGCTTGCTGTAGATGGTTTTCTTTTTACACGACGCATCTGTAGGAGCCTATTTAAGATCACCTCCGGGGGAAAATTCCAATCAGGATGTGACAGAGATGGCATAAATGTGAAAGTGGAAAGGCTTCCACTACTCGGACAGTCTCGAATTACACTATGTCAAAGAGGTCAGAATTTATCAATTTGTTTTAATTTTTTATTGCAAGACTTAGAACTTTTAATATGGTAACATGTGTCACATATTTTCTAGAGGGGGGGTGTAGTACATTTTGCTAAACCTAATTGGCCATAGATCCACTCTTCCCCTTCCCCTTCCCCTCCCCTCCCCTCCCCTTCCCTCTGTTAACTTCTCAAAAAATATACATGAAGCCCCTTCCGAGAAGCATGGATGAAAGTGTAGAAGGTATGACTAGAAGGAAAACAATCGAGGTGCCCTATTTAGTTGCACTCCCAACTCTTGATAATTCGGGGTAAAATTTCACTTCTCTCTGCCAAAGTTTTTCCTCTATAACTTGGAATGTGTGTGTCTCTTGTACTATGTTACAAAGATACGTTATTGTGAATAGTTAAATGAAAATTAAAACATTTCATTCTGGACACTAAACTGATATGAAGGGCATTTCATATAGAAAAGTGTTAATATGTCATTCTTTAATAGTGGCCCCATACAAGAGGGAATTTGAGTTTTCTTTCAGTGCCTAAGAGTTAAATAATCTAAACTATTGAAATCAATTGTTTTTCTTCATGCTTGGGAAGTTGAAAAGAGCGTTTTTAAAAGATGATTGAGATGGTCAGATCCTGATGAGCTCGTACTGACTTCATTGAAAGGCCGCAGATGGAAGCTGGTCACCTTACTTCGATTAAGAGCTGGATTCTGAGCTGGAGTCCTCACAAACTGTGGTTTTGTTCTTCGGATGTAGGGCTCATGGTGACACTTAAGCCCACATGGGAAACAACTAGCGAGCAGTAATTAGACCAAGGACAGTTTGTATAGTCAAAGAAGAAAACATCACACCTCCCAGAATTCCGTAGGTCAAAAGAGCCTGGACCAAATTAGACGGCAGGCAGAGTGAGGCAACCATATTGCTGAAACACATCCTTGGATGTTGTGTGGATTTGCCTTTATTTTCCTTTGAAGTATCAGATGTAGAGCCAGTAGGAAAAAGACATTTTCCCAACACTGAAAGAGAAAATGCAGTTGAGCCTTCTGGAATGAACTGTAAAAGGCCCAGATCTGTGGAAACAATACATTTATGTATGTATTTAGCAGCTTTCTGATGACATTCAACCTCTGAAGCATGAGTGTAGCAAAGTTACGTTGCTGAAACTTAAGACCGAGTCGAGGGCCATGGAGGCAAGGCCTCACTGTCGGTCAAAGATTCAGCTCCGGTGAGAAAGAATGTAAAATATCTTTGCATCCTCACGATGCCAGGCTGGTGGTGGGGTTTTGTCTTTGCTTTTTGCACCCATCTTTCTTGTACAGTTCATTGACAATTCTGCTCATGCTTTAAAATAATCTGGGCTCGAAGTGGGGCTTGCATCTTGCTGATTTTGATTACTCCCACATACTGTATTTATTTGGCATTTAAATCGTCTCTGTCTGGAGGCGATTCAGGTTCTGCCGCATCTGATCTCTGCTGTTGTTAAAAAAGGAAAGGGAAGGGAAGGCAGGTCTCTTCAGACAGGCCTATTGTGTAAGGAGGCCTCCAGGGAAGAGGGGGAGAAAATAAAATTCCTCATGACAAGGTAGGCTTGACTGCTCACTCAAGCCTTTGCCTGGTGCCTCTCACTCTTTTTGGAGGTTGATGGATGGATGCGCCTTCAGGAAGGTCCTTATCATGTGAAATACACAGCATTTATTGTTTCCAGGCAGCTGGACCCTAGATTCAGTTCTACAGACTCTTGTCCTGGGACTCTGCTCTCCTTGTCATGCCCCATGGTGCCATGAGGCACTAGGTGACCAAGGGCTCGCCCCCTGAGTTCAAGGACCCAGGGTTGGGGATCTCCCTCCACCCTCCTGGCCCATGAAGAAAATATCAAAATTTGGGATAAATTCAATTAATTATCAATAAAGACTGAACATTAACAGCGCTGTGCAGAGCCATGCTGGAGCCTGAGACAAAAGGGGGAAAAAAATCAGTGCCACTGACCTTGTTTTTATTTTATTCAGGAAAACCCGAACGAACTTTTGGGCCAACCCAATAAAATGTAGGTGCTTTGTTCCTTCTCCACTGTTTTGCATTAAATGTGATTCTTACAAACATTGCATTGAAACATAATTTTTCTGCATCGCCGAGTTTTGTGGTACCCTCTTAAATTTTGCATCCAAGGGAGTGCCTCACTTGGTCCCGGCCCTGGTAATAAGTTCTCCATGAGCGCTTTTAATAAAATGTGGATAATGTCATTTACCCTGTATTAAGTACTTACCCTGTGCCTCATGGCATGTGGATGTCATGCACGTAAACCCCCGTGCATCATTGGAAATGTTTACAAGCAGTAACTCATGAAATCGGCCTGAAGTAGGTACAGTGATTGTCCTGATTCTAGAAGTGAGGAATCTGAGGCACTAAGAAATTAAGTGACTTGCCTGAAATCATCACTTAGCCACAAAAGGCTAAGGCAGGATTCTAGCCCCAGCATGTCAGGCTCTGATTCTCTTCTGATCTTCTGTGTTTGAGGGACAGAACATTTTTCACCCTGTTCCATGAGGCTTGATTCTGTTTTACCTGTTCAATGACTTGAAGTTTTCCATTTCCATTTCCATTTCCAAGACGACTTGACTTCTGCCCAGGAGATAATGCATCAAATTCAAGTGGAACCTGAAATATAAGATATGAGGAAAGTGTGTGGAAGACTTTGATTCTGTTAATCCGTGGAAAGAGGGAGATGGGTGTTAGTCTAGTTTCTTTCCACTTACGATGGACATGATTTTTATAGCCTTTTAAAAAAATGTAATATAGAAAATATCTGTGTGAATACTAGTTGGTTCTTCAGTGATGTTGCTACGTAGTTTCATTGCTTTCATTTTCTTTTTCCTCAAATACATTCATCTCAGAATTCTTGTTAGGAAATTTAGATTTTGGGGGTTTTTTTTAAAGATTTATTTTTATTTATTTATTTATTTATTTATTTATTTTGGCTTCAACAGGTCTTAGCTGCGGCAGGCAGGATCTTCATTGTAGCATGCAGGATCCTTTTTTAGTTGCAGCATGTGGACTTGTTAGTTGTGGCATTCGGACTCTTAGTTGCGGCATGCATACAGGATCTAGTTCCCCGACCAGGGATCAAACCCAGGCCCCCTGCATTGGGAGTGCGGAGTGCTACCCACTGGACCACCAGGGAAGTCCTGTGGAAAGTTAGATCTTGACTTGAAATTTTACCATCCCCATTCCATAGACCCGTGTTGACCAGGATGGTAAGTGTTCACCACATATGGTTATTGACCACTTGAAATGTGATTCATATTAATTGAGATGTGCTCTCAGTGCAAAGTCACGTGGGAATTTGAAGACTCAGTGTGATCAACAGAAGTAAACTATCCCATTAATAATTTTTATATTGATTACCCATGACAATGATATTCTGGATCTGCTAGTTTAAATAAAATATATTGTTAAAATTAATTTCTCTTGTTTTTATTTTTTAATGTGGCTAGTAGAAAATTTTAAATCACATGTGTGACTGGAATTTATTTCTGTTGCACAGTGCTGCTATAAAATACTGCCTCTCAGCTGTTGCATTTTGAGGCAAGAGGTTGGTGTGTTTGTTTTAAATCGTTTGTTTATTGTTGCTGGAGCAAGTAAAATTCACCAAGAAAGAAAGAAAGAAAGAAAATTTTAGGAGCTTAAGACTTTTAGCCTGTAGATCGTTACTTCATTAAGGAATTTTTTTACCTTTTTCTCTGCCATCTCTGCAGGCATGTAAATTCTTTAGGCTGTAGCATTAATTTATATTCCAAGAGGTTTGTAAACAGCGGGGCCTGTCTTTCAGAGCAGCTGCCTCGAGATGACTTCATCGGACTCTAAATAGGGCTTAGGTGTTCATTTCAGCGTTGAATATTGATAGGACTGCCTGTGTTTGCCAAGTTCAGAGCTCTGCTGCCTCTTCCTCAAAGTCCGGATGCAGAATGGTTCTCTGGGCCCTAGGGTCTCACGTCATGGCCCTGAGACTTTAGTTTGCAGAAGAACCACCTGGTGACCCGGAGAGGATGCACATTCCTGGGGGCTAATCCCTGGGGCATCTGGTTTAGCTCCTCTGGACCAAGCACATCAGTTGTATTATTTCTAACAACCCCCCTCAGCCCCACCTCTCCATTCTAACTTGGGTATTAACATGGTCTCTCTCCCACTCTGTCTTAAGGATATCTTTGCTCTTTCCAGAAAGCATTCCTCAGTCATCCAGTTTCCCTTTCTCCTTCCTTTTCACACACTTCCTTTTCACATACTTTACTTCCAAATAGATATCGACCACTCTTAGCAATCCAAAAAAAAAAATCTTTCTAGTGCATAGACGGCAGGAAGTGCCCTTATTGTCTTAACTGCCTTATGGATCAGTGAAAATGAACTTGAAAGATATCTGAAGTCCCCTTTGAAGCAAATGAGATAATTTTTCAGCAAATGTCAACTTCAGTGCTGTGCAGAGATGATGGTGCTCCATAAATATTTATTAAATGAATGAATTTCTGTCCTGTTCATCTTCCTTTCAAGCTGCACGAAGTCCTCCTGGTCACCTAGGCTGTGAATCTGGAGTGCACAGAAGCAGTAATTAAGTAAACGCTCCATATGGAGGACTCAAATGGGGGTATTAATGCCATGCTGTAGAATGTGCCTGGATGCAACAAAGAAAAAAACCCTCATGAGTAATTGAGCATAACCTTTCCCTCAACTCCTCTTCATCCAACACATGTAACTATTCCCCATTCTCCATCTCTTCCTTAGAGTGGAACTATATTTGTCTGGACTCTGGGTTGCAAGTGACAGAGACCAGTCGCTTGGTTTATGCACAAAACCGAGAATTTGTAAGTTGAGCATATTGAAATACCCAGGCAAGGCTGCGTGTAGAGTCTCAAGGAATATTATTAGGACACGAGTCTCTCTGTCACTTGGCTCTACTGTCCGACTGTTTCCACCCTTGTGGATCAGATGGTAGTCCATTGTTAAACCACTTCTCATACTGCCCCACTCCCCCAAGACCCTGGCTCTCTGGGTAGCTCCAGGAAAAATTCTTGGGATTGGCTCTGGTTGGAATGTGTACCTCCCCTGGAAATGTGGCCATGCAGATGAAATGCCCGGATTTGCCTGATCTGGGTCACATACCCAGAATCAGGGTGTAAGGTCAGCCTCACCCAAACTGCTTGAGCAGAGAGAGAAGAAGGGCGTGGCACCCCAAAGCTAATTCAAGGTCAGTTTATTGCTGAAAAGAGGAAAAGATGTGTGAAGTTGGCAAAATAACTCAAAGGACCGCTATAAAAACCTCCAAAGGAATCAGTTTTTCTCTTTCGAAATGAGATTGACTCTCGCTACAGAAACCACAGCCCTCCCCCCACTTCCAAAGTCATGGTTGCAGGAGTTCCCAAGTCATCAGCAGGCTGGGAGCTCCTCAGGGCAAAGAACGCTCCGTATTGATCTTTGAAAATACCCCAGCACGCTGCACACAGCAGGTGTTTAATCACTGCTCCAGTAGACAGAATTTCATGGTGCACCTACTGTGTGCCCAGCACTCTTACATCAATGAATGTCTGTTGTTGCAGTAATCAGTCAAAGCGGTTTTTATCCCACAGCCTGCTGCAGCCTGCTGCAGGAGGGCTGTGCGATGGTGCAACGTGGCTCTAAATCTGACCCTGCCATTGACTAGCAAGTCACCTGCCCCTCTAGGCCTCACCTTCTGTGTTTATAAAATGAGGCTAATATAGTCCCCCCACACAGAGCCAGTGTGGTGATTAAATGAGATGATACATGTGAAGTGCTTTGCACAGCAGCTGGCACATAGTGACGGCTGATACATGGTAATTAATATAGTAATATTAATATTTGTATATTTCAAAGAACAGGTGTTTGCTGACCATTTCTATTCATTCAGTCAGCATCTGCTAAATTTTTGCTGTATGCTAGGTCCTTTACTAGACTCAATGTAAAGATAAAAATGAATAAAATTCCTGTTCTAGGGGAATCTGTGGTTTCTTGGTAGAGGCAGTCGTGTAAACAGATAATCAAAGGTAATGATTATAATTCCATGGTCCATGTGGTTCCATCCCCAGAGCTGTGTACAACCAAAAGGAATTTCAAACTAATTCAGATTTCTAGAATATCATGAAGGGGGAGCACACGCCTGCCAAGATGTGTCATTCCCCCTTTTCCTCTTCCACTGACTGACCTCAGCCCGCCGAGACAGGCAAGTGCCTTCATATCATGGGCCTTGCTGGCACTTCCTGCCCCAATCCAGTCATGCCCTACTGCCAAGACTCCGTGAATTCAGGGGCCATTTCCCCTCTGACCTTGAATTTCCCATGCAGTTATTTTCTCTGCCCTAAAGGCTCTCTCTATCCACTTTCTCTTTAAGACTTAATTCAGGTGTTACCTTCTATGATAGGCCTTCCCAGCCTCTTGGCTTCAGTGGATACCTCTCTTTTCTTCCTGGTTCCCCCAGAACCCAGTGCACGCCCCCCTTACACTCCTAACCCTCTCATGATGTGACTGTCAGCATCCTCTCAGCCTTCCTAACTGTCGTGTGTAGAGTACGGGCTGGTCCTCCTAATGCCAGGGAGGAAAGGGGATAAATTGAGAGATTGGGAATGACATATACACACCTAGTATATGTAAAATAAGTAACTAATAAGGACCTACTGTATAGCACAGGGAACTCCCCTCAATACTCTGTAATGACCTATGTGGGAAAAGAATCTAAAAAAGAGTGGATATATGTATATGTATAACTGATTCACTTTGCTGTACACCTGAAACTAACAAGATTGTAAATCAACTATACTCCAAAAAAATTTTTTTTAATAAATAAAATAAAAAAAGAGGAAGTCATGATTTCCTTTATTCCCAGGCAGGCTGGCACTGTATGGAATGGTGGGAGGGAAGGAAAAGGTCCTTCCCAGAGCTGAGCCAGCAAGTCCTTTAAGGTTGACAGTCCTCTGTGGGATATTTTGAACAGTGTCTCCACCTGGTGAATGATGTTTCCTGATGTAGGTTATAAAATGGCAGTAAAGGCAGAATAGTATAAGGATGCATAGGCTTTTTCCATAGGGATAGACTTTTAGGTCTTGTTGGCGATGAGCAAGGTACTTAACCTCTTAAACCTCCTTATCACTAAAAAGGACATGATGACAAGACTTGTCTCATAGGGTTGCTATGAGCATTTTATGAGATGTTGTAGGGAAAACCCTTGGCACAGTGCTTGGCACCTAATAAAGTCCCCAATAATAGTGGTTGCTGTTATTATAAATGTGGAAATATATTTTGGAGATCTCCAGTGGTTTTTCAAGAAGAACCATCAACAACAGTTTTCCTCAGGGAACTGGTTTGATGGTTTCTTAGGACAGTTGGGAAGAAGGAAACAAAAGCATGTCAGTTGCAGAGGGAGAACATAATTTTGCTTTGGTTGTTTTTTGCTTTTGTTTTTCACACCTGTTTTCTCAGGGGAATGGGACTTAGTGTCTCACCAAAACTTGACAACAAGTAAAATACACGGTTTAAAGTCCTCAGCAGTCATTGCAAATGTGAAATCAAATCTCTCATTTGCTTTGGAGCGTCCGGACGGCAAGGACAGCTGGAGTGTTGCTATTTTTTATTTCAAATAAAAGAGTCAGCTCCTCGTTACCATAGAAACCACCAACCTAATTATAAGGAGTTTTGTTCACTGGATAAAAGTCATCATTTCTCTTTCCTCCCCACGCTCATACAGGTCCCCAAAATACTGCCATGGGTTTGGTCCTGGATGAAAGGATTTGCTCTCTTTAGCAAACTGGTTTTAGTGCACTGACCAGCTCACACAGGAAAGAAAGCAATTAAGACTGGCCAGAGACTTGATGAAATAGCATCTGCCAGCTCATATTCTACTTTGGAAACGGTCATGAGCATTTAGCAGTAACAAATTAGTGTTTTTCAAGTGAAGTTCAAAGAAAGATGCTCCTAACCTCGCCTCCCATGAGGTAGGCATACTCTTTCTTGTCTGGAAGTAGAAGAGTGGACCCCGGCTCTGGAATTCTCCTGTTCTAGGATTTTATGTTCGGATTCTGAGATCAATCACATTATGTAACATTGCAGTGTTTGGAGAGGAAATGCTAAACCATGAGTTTCCAAGAGCTGACAATCTGTTTAACATACATTTCGGGTTTGCTAGAATGGAAATAGTTGTATCTCCCATTACACCTTTGGGTACCATCAGGGCTCACCCACAGAATGAGGAGGCTTCTTGTGCCTGCTTCTCTCTCCTTGAACTGGTTGTCCCATCTGTTTACTGACCTTCATGCTGATATGTACCTAAGTGGAGATGCTTTTCCTTGACCCTAGAGAGGTGTTCTCTCAAAAGTCAGCTGATAGAAAGCTAAGTGGCACTGAAGACCAAGAGTCTTGGATGTATTTTGGGCATAAGATTACTTAGGGGTTAGCAATTTGCAAATGCAATTAATGCTTTTTTTTTTTTTTTGAGATTCCATTTATAGAATGGACCAGCTGTAGGTCAGTGCTGGTGTTGAGCACATTGCTGCATTCTGTAGACACTGAAATACTAATTTGAGAAGTGAATGTCCCATATGCACATGTCAGGAGTTTTGGAAGACACATCAGGCCATTTGGCATGGGGGGAGGGGAGGCGTGCTCCACAGAGAGGCTGGAGTAGGACGGGGCCAGGCGAAAGCCTGAGAGTAAAGGCAGGAGTCCCGAAGAAGCTGTAACATGAAAAGTAGCTTATATAAATACGTGTATGGGATGGGATGGGGAGAGAGTGGTAGAAATGCATTAGACCCTACAACTTGGGTAACATCCCAGGACAGGTAAATGTTTCCTGTGTCCAGAAAGGGCGTCCTGATTTGGATGCAGGTTTCTTTGACCTGTGCTTGTTCTTGTGTGGTCTCCTCTGCTCTTCCTGCCATGTACCCCCTGCTCTTGATGGTGGTGATGGTGGTGATGGTAGTAGTTATAATGACCATGGTGGTGGGGATGATGGAAGTTGTAATAATGATGTTGGTTATAATGAGATTGATGAGGTTAATATTTTTTGAGTACTTTCTCAGTGCCGGACCCTGTTCTAAACAATTATATCTGACATCTGTTTCCTTGTTTAGGCCAGAAACCTAGAAATCTTCCTTGTTTGTTCCTTTTTCTCATACACGCCATCAAACTATTGGCAAGTTTTGATCAGCTCTACCTTCAAAACCCATCTCTCTTTCGCCTCTCTGGCTGTCCCCTTTGCTACCACCTTTCACTGCCTTGCTGCCAGAGGCTTCTTCCTGGGCTCCCAGATTTCATTCTTACCTCTTACAATGCATTCACACTGCAGGCAGGGGGCCTTATAAAATCCTAACTCCTTCCCTCCTCAGAATCTTCTCATGGCTTCCCTTCACACGGAAAGTAAAATCCAAGACATTATGAGCATTTAGGCCCCAAATGCCCTTCTCACTGGCCTTTCTCCTTGGTGCTTACTCTGCTCTAGTCACCACCCTTCTTCCGAATCCTTGAATACACCAAATCCCCCAGCCTGCTCCCCACCAGAGCTTTGCATGGCTTGTCCCCTTAATTCATCTAGGGCTCTGTTGAGACTCAACTTTCTCAGAAAGGACTCCTCTGAGAATCCTCTATTAAAGAGCACCCCTCCCCGCCATCTGTCACTTGCCCTCCATCCCATTAACCTGATGTGTTTTTCTTCATAGCACTTAATACTCTGTCATCCTTTTATAAAGTGTTATAATCCGCTATGTCTATAGGGAATTTTCCTCTGTAGAACATCAACTTCATAAGGACAGGGACCAGCTCTGAGTATTTCACCTCTGTGTACTCATGGTCTAGTACAGTGCCTGGCCCATAATAGAGGCACCATAAATATTGGTTGAAGGAATGTACAGATGATAAGCTTGTATAAAAATATATATATGACCTTAAGACTTATATTTTCCTCTTACGGGGAAACTGAGGTTTAGGGAGATGAATTACGCCCTTGACTCTGGTGAGAAAAGCTAAAGACTTTATTTGTTCTAAGAAATTCTAGTTTGTAACTCATTGCAATTTCTCAACCAAAATTCCAACCCTTGCAGGCCTAATATAATGTTTGTGTGACTATGTGTTCCTTGGTGTTGGTGATGAGCAAGATGTTTTAGATGGTTTGTGGATATTACTATTGAATCACAGTGTGAATTTACTTTTTTTGGGGGCGGGGCAATGGAATTTAAATTTTTTCTTTTTATTTTATTTTTTATTTTTAGTACAACTTTTAAAGGTTGCTTTCCATTTAGAGTCATTAGAAAATATTGGCTATTCCCCGTGTTGTGCTGTACATCCTTGAGCCTGTCTTACACCCAGTAGTTTGTGCCGCCAGCTTCCCCACCCCTAAATTGCCTCTCCCCCATCCCCACTGGTAACCACTAGTTTGTTCTCTATATCTGTGAGTCTGCCTCTTGTTTTGTTATATTCACTAGATTGTTGTATTTTTTGGATTCCACATATAAAAGATATCATACAGTATTTGTCTTACTCTGTTTGACTTATTTCACTTAGCATAATGCCCTCCAAGTCCATCCATGTTTCTGCAAATGGCAAAATTTCATTCACTTATATGGCTGAGTACTATTCTATTGTGTATATATACCACATCTTCTTTATCCATTCATCTGTTGATGGACACTTAGGTTGCTTCCATATCTTGGCAATTGAAAATAATGCTGCTATGAACATTGAGGTGCATGTATCTTTTTGAATTAGTGGGTTTTTGGTTTTTTTTTCCAGAAATATACCCAGGAGTGGAATTGCTGGGTCATGTGGTAGTTCTATTTTTACTTTTTTGAGAGTGGCTGTACCAATTTACATTCCACCTACAGTGTAGTAGGGTTCCCTTTTCTCCACATCCTTGCCAACATTTGTTATTTGTGTTCTTTTTGATGATAGCCCTTCTGACAGGTGTGAGGTGATATCTCATTGTGGTTTTGATTTGCATTTCCCTGATTACTAGGAATGTTGGGCATCTTTTCATGTGCCTGTTGGCCATCTGCATTTCCTGTTTGGAAAAATGTCTATTGAGTTCTTCTGCCCATTTTTTAAATCAGATTGTTTGTTTTTTTTGATGTTGAGTTGTATGAGCTGTTTATATATGTTGGATATTAATTTCTTATCAGTCATACCATTTGCAGATATTTTCTCCCATTCAGTAGGTTGTCTTTTTGTTTTGTTGATGGTTTCCTTTCAGTGATACAATTCACATAGTGTACAATTCAGCAATTTAAATTATATAATTCAGTATTTTTTAGCATATTCACAGAGTTGTGGAAACATCACCACAATCAATTTTAGAATGTTTTCAGCAATCCCAAAGAAACTTCATATACATTAGCAATCATTTCCCTTCTCCTTCCCCCCGACCTCCCCTAGCCCTAGACAACCATTAATCTACTTTTTGTTGCTATGGATTTGCCTATCCCTGTCATTTCATATAAATGGAATCATACAAATGGAATCATACAATATGTGGCCTTTTGTGTCTGACTTCTTTTACTTTAGCATGATCTTTTTAAGATTCTTCATGTTGTAGCATGAATGAGTACTCCATTCCTTTTTATGATTGAATAATACTGCATTGCATGGATATAACACATTTTATTTATTCATTTATTGTTTGATGGACCCCAAAAAGTGGTTGTTTATCCTTTTTGGCTATAATGAATAATGCTGCTATGAACATTTGTATGTAAGTCTTTGTGTGGACAAATGTTATCAATTCCCTTGGGTATATACCAAGGAGGAGAATTTCACCTAGGATCTTAAGATTGCTTAACATTTTAAGGAAGCACCAAACTGTTTTTCAAAGCGGCTGCACTATCTTACAGTCTCACCAGCAGTGTAGCAGGATTCCCGTTTATCCACGTCCTTGTCAACACTTAATTATTGTCACTCTTTTTTATTAGCCCTCCTAGTGGGATAAAAGTGAATTCACTTTTGTGTTTCCCTTTTTAACAGAAAATGTAGGTCCTCAGGGCTGTCAGCAGGGAGACTACAGGGTTAAGTAGAATTTCATAACCTTGTTTGACATTTATTTTATTTTTTAGATAACATATCACTTTCCTTTTACTTCTTTAAAGTGAGGGCATTATATTGACTTTTTAAAAAAATATCTTTACTGAGAAATAGTTTACATCCCTCACAATTCACCCATTTAAAGTGTATAATTCAGGGGACGTCCCTGGTGGTCCAGTGGTAAAGAACCCGCCTTCCAGTGCAGGGGACGTGGGTTCGATCCCTGGTCAGGGAACTAAGATCCCACATGCCGCTGGGCAACTAAGCCCACGTGCCACAACTACTAGCTCTCACACCTCAACGAGAGAGCCCTGAGCACCACAACTAGAGAGAAGCCCGTGGGCCGCAACTAGAGAGAGAAAACCCTCACGCTGCAACTAGAGAGAAGCCCACGCACCGCAACTACGACCCAATGCAGCCAAAAAATAAAGAATAGATAAATAAATAAAAATAAAGTGTATAATTCAATGGCTTTTAGTATATTCACAGAGTTGGGCAGCCAACATCACAGTCAATTTTCAGATATTTTTATTACTTCGAAAGGAAACGCCATTACCCCTTCGCCATGATCCTCCCAATTCCCCTTCACTCCAGTCCCTGGCAACCACTAATCTAAATATTTCCTATCACTGCAGGTTTGCCTATTCTGGACATTTCAGTATGTTTTTAAAGAAATGATTAGCTTACATTTCCAGCAACGTGTATTGGTTTTCCTATGGAAATATAAAGTTTCCTGTTAGAGTAAACTTACTAAAATAAATTAATAAGCTTAAACAATATTAAATAGAATAAATGGTGTGTACATAAAGGTAAAAATTGCAGTGGTGGTTGGTTGTGGGCTGGAAATAGGCAGATATCCTCACAGGGGAATGCATACGGCCAGCGTTTGGGAATCGTGGCTGATGGATGTCCTTGGACCAGACTGGTCAAGGGAAACACTTCATCTTTGGACTAGAACAGAGGGAGCCTAAGTGCCCACGAGGCCCACACGTCCATGTCATCAGAGAGCACCCACCACTTGACACTGCCTGACACAAACCAAGCGCTCATTAGGCAGGCGTTCGCTGCTGGTCAGTTTCAGTCATAGCCACGAGGAAGCTCTGAGTCCTCCCCATCCCTCACCCGCCCCAACTGGATCACTTCCTTGTTACTTTGTCTCTGCCCCTGCTGCTTTGCCTGCCCCAGCAGAGAAGCTTTACTAGAAGAGTACCCCTGCTCTAAGAGTGAGGAAAAAAGTCTGCAATCTGAGGGTATTTGAGTAGCTGCGTCCTCCCGCTGAAACATTCCAGCTAGCTTTCAAGTTAGAAACACATCGTCCTTAACCAAGTTGACAAAACCACAGGTTACCTCTTTATGTTTTTGCAAAGTGCATCAAACCAAACACTGAAAGCAAAATTCCGTGGGGGCTGAGTGCCATTGTTATCAGTTCAGCAAATGACCCTTAGACATGTTTCCATACCCCAACACGTGGAATGCATCAGCAGACCCAGAAACACGATCAGTGTTTTTTTTACAAAACCATTGTACAAGTAAATTGGGATTTTTAAAATGCATTTTTCACGTTTTTCTTTGGTTGGATCAACCATATGTTAAAGTAAGCTTCACCTATGGCAACAGTGTTCATCCGAGGCTTATTATAGCTTAATAAAGGAGTACGTGGGTGGCGAGCAGAATCTTGCACAGAGCTGCTAGAAAAATCAGAACTAATGGCTTTTGTCTTTTTGCCTTGTTGATCTAAAATGTTTTGATTTTTGCCCAGATTATGGATGAGTGAAGGCAAGTTACTGTTATTGTGAGACCTAAGCTAGCCTCTGTGTGTGTCCAAGGAGAAGGCATCGTTTAGGGTGGAGCTCATGGGGGGAGAGGAGGACCCGGGACTCAGACTGTCTGGGTTCTAATCCCAGCTCTACCACCACTCAGTAGCTATGTGAAAGTTACAAGTTATTAACCCTTCCAGGTTTAGGTTGCTTCATCTGAAAAATGGGCACGATGACAGCTACCTCGCAGGATTTTTGTGGGTCAGATGACACAGTGCATGTGCAGTGCTTCGCATGATGCTTGGCACAGACTGAACTCACCTGCCATTACTGCTGTTATTATTGTTGTTGTTTTCCCTCATTTTCGGAGGCAGTGGAGTATTTGACTCTTTGGGTCCATCTGGAATGATCTCTGATATCTGGTCTAATTGCATTTAATTGCTACACTGGCCGCTCCTCTGTTTCTTGAACACATCAACTTTGGTCCTGCCTCAGAGCCTTTGTACTTGGTGGTCCCCCTGCCCAGCCTGCCTTTCTCCCAGCCCTTCACGTGGTCACTCCTTGTTAACCTCCAGGTCTCTCCTTAGTGTCTCCTCCTCTGCTTTAGATGCTCTGTCATCTCACTGTGTTTCTTTCCATCATTGCACTTGCTTCCCCATGAAATTGTTTTGTTCATTTATTTGTCTCCTTGTCTCTTGTCTATCACCCCCACTAGAATGTGAGTTCCATGAAGGCAGCCTCCTTATCTGCCTTATCCAAGATCAAATGGCCACCTCCTCTTTCGGTGCCTGGCACACAATCAGTACTCCTTAAATATCTGTTGAATTTCAGTGTACAACTTGGAGTTCAAATTCAGAGTTTCCTAAGTAGTGGGACATGAAGTTTTAGAGTAAGTCTTATGCTAGAAAGGCTACCGTACAATTTTAAAAGCCTTGTATTCTGAATTTCAGTGTTACCTCTCCCCCAGCTGTCCCCCGATCCAACTTGTCATGAGGAAGAAGGCAGACAGGATGACAACAGCTATTGATGCAGGCAACTAGAACCGGTTTAAAGGCCATCAGAGATAACTAATGAGAACCTACTATATCACAGGGAACTCTGCTCAATGCTCTGTGGTGATCTAAATGGGAAGGAAATCTAAAAAAGAGTGGCTATATGTATAACTGATTCACTTTGCTGTACAGCAGAAACTAACACAACATTGTAAATCAACTATACTCCAATAAAAATTAATTAAAAAAATAAAATAAGAGGCTTAATGCAACACACATTTTAAAAAAGCCATCAGAGGATTAGTTTCATGCCAGGATATAGGAAACCATAGTTCTCCTTTGGCAGAATGAAGACAAGTGGATGGACAGTGTTATCCCTTCTCAACCAGTTAGTAGATGTGTCACGGGAACAGTGGGAAGGATTATAATGAAAAATTTGGTGCCTTGAATGCCACGGTCATTTAAGGAAAAAGAACATCCTTCCTGGAATATGCATGTCCCTGGAATATGCATGTCCCTGGATACATGTTCTATTTCTAGTTTCCCTGGGTCATTGGAGATAGCAATAAAGAAGTAACCTAATAATTATATATATTTATTTATTATTAATTGCTTATTGTAATAAATACTGTGGAGGAAAATATGGCAAAAATATGGTTTTGATAAGAGAGAGAACCATTGCAGGAAACCAACTATAGTTTGGGTGATCAAAATAAATGAATGAATCTATTAGAGAAGATGAATATGGTTTCATTATTTTGGCATGAAAAATAGATACTGTGATGGCCCTTACGCCAGATTCCTTGCCCCTCCATTGCTGGCACAGGGCAGAGGGACAGCATCGATTCTTGAAGTACCCAGTTGATTTCTGTCTTTTTCAGACTGGTAGTGGGCACTCAGTTCTCTCCTCGCTCCAGCATCTCTCCCCCTCCCTGTCTCCCTCCCTAGCTGGTAGGAATGAGCATCTTGTGGTCTAAAGCCGCACAGGGCCTTGGACCTGCTGGACATCCAGCTGCTGGGGTACATTAATGAGAAAATCTTCTTGGGGGGGAGTGAGGACAGTGATGGCTTCTGTGTTACCTGCTTGTCAGAGCACAGGCTCACCTGCAGTGTTACAGAAGCCTCCGGAACAGAACCTTAGTACTGTTTGGAATCACGCAGGAAGGCGGGTGTTTTGACAATTGGCTACCCATTCCCACCCATTTACCCAACCCAACAGGGCTATCTCACACTTCACATGTGAAAGAGCAATGCTTTGAATGTGCATTCTGGTGACATCTTCCAAAAGAACATGATTTGCACATTTGTTTCTTTCTTTAACTCTACTTATGTTTCAAAGGTGCAGATTTACTTGAGAGCTGACTGTACCAGCATCTGGACGAAGCACCTCACATAAACCTCACCACAGTGCTTTGAGAGAGGCACGATTTGGGGGTGCAGGTCCCTTTTCTTCTGATGGGGAAATTGATGCTGGAAGAGATTCTATTTACCAGTGTCGTGTACTTAGGAAGTAGCTGAGTCTAGGCTTGCACATGGCCCTTTCTCTTAACCACTGTGCACTCTCTTCACAAGCATCACGTGTTCATTGTAAGTAGTTAGAACACAGGGATAAGGGAAAAGATATTTCACAATGTACCTGTAGATCACTCATAATGCTACCTACCCACTCATAAGTCTACTAACCACTGTTAAATTTTTGCTTTCTAAACTATGTGTGGGTGTGCGTATTCGTATGTGTGTATATTTGTATGTTTATATAAAATAACAAATGTGTGTACCTCTGTATAAGTGTTAGTATTTGTTGAAAAAGTGGCAAATTGTAATAACTTCCCATATCAGTACATATCTACAGTCATTTTAATAACAGCGTAGTCTTCTATGCATCCTGTGTATCATGATTTATTTAACCAAATCCCTATAACTGGACGCTCACTGGTCCCTCCCTTCCAGATGAAAGAATAAGGTTGCTGCGGTTCTTCTTTCATGATTCCAAACCATAGCTCTGGATGTGTTTGTACTCATGTCTTTTTGAACTTGTTATTTCTTTAGGATAATTCCTAGAGTGGTGTTTATTCCTTACCACAAAGGACATTTCAGGAAAATTCCATGGCTACAGACAGTCAGACTTGGAAAGAATATAGTTGCTGTGATTAAGGGTTTAACCTGATTCTCTGCTTCCTGGATTAGTAAATCCTAGTTGGCTGGCCGGCTGCCTGCAGCTTCCAAGGAGCAATGCAGTTGGGTAAAGAGGGATGGAAGCTTGGTGTTATAATATGACATGGTAAGTTCCATAATAGAAATGTGCTGAATATCTAGGACGGAGGGAAGCTGCACCTACCTAACCCCCACCTGAGCGTCAGGTGTTTCCGTAGAATTAGCCATATGAAGAGCAGGGAGGATGTGCAGTTTGGGCTGATAAAGTGAGATGTACCAGGCAGAGCAGACAGAGATAGAGCCAGAAAAATAGTCAGGAGCCATAGCAGAGAGGGCTGGGTATAAATTATTGAGAATCTTAGGACCAACCTCTGGATTTTGATACCAGATGTGATGAGGAGAACCTTGGAAAGGCTCTAAGCACGGCCAGTTTGCGTTTTAGAAGTTTCCTCTGGCCTGGGGTTGGAGGATGGTTGCGCAGTAGACACATTCAGAGACAGAGAGATGTGTTGGAAGGAGGATGCAGTTTTATAAGTGAGAAGCATCCATTTTTCTAGGTCATGGGGGTCTAGATGCTGCAGTGGTTAGACTGAGAATGAAAGTGCCAGACTGGAGATTATTTAGTTGAGGGGCCTCAACCTGGACATACCTAAGTTAAGCTTACAGGAATATATGATGCCTGGAATTCTATCCCAAAGTGTGCATATAAGCAAGTTGTTATTAAAAATATTTCCTGTGGTAAGTCTTGGGTGCTAGGCATAAACAACCTGTGGATCATGTTTGTTCTGGCTAGAGTTATCAGATTTTCAAAAGGACCCCCAAATATGAGTGATCTTATTGGAATGATGAAAGTCTCCTAAAACTGGATTATGGTAACTTGATAAACTTACTAAAAATCTTTGATTTGTATGCCTGAAACGGATGAATTTTATGATATACCTCAAAAACCTAAAAAGGGGAAGGGTCCCCATAGTCCAAAGAACATTAAAAGCCACTAAATTATACATGTTGAATTAAGATGTAATGGTTAACTTAATTGTTTCAACTCGGCTAGGCTCTGGTGCCTACCTAGTTGTTTGGTCAAAGACTAGAGTAGATGGTGCTCAGATGGTATTTTTTACATCTGATTGACATTTACAATCACTTGACTTTAAGTAAAGCAGATTGTCCTCTATGATGTGCCTGGGCCTTATGCAGTCATTTGAAGGCCTTAAGAGAAAAGACTGAGAAAGAAAAATTTATGCGTCCAGACTGCCACGTAGAAAGCCACCCAAACGCCCAGGCTCCTGGCCTGCCCTACAGATTTCAGACTCAAGACGGCAATATTGACCCTCATCTGAATTGTCAGCTTGCCCTATGAATTTCAGACTTGCCAGCCCCTACATTTGTGTAAGCCAATTCCTTAAAATACATCTCTCTCTAAAGATACATAGATACATAGATACTCTGCTGGTTCTGTGGGGGGGAGTTAGGCAGGGTCCTGGATCTGCTCCGTGCACAGAGTGTCGGCCCCAGCGCACTGTGGGTGGCTAGGCAGGCCTCGAAGCCTGACTCTGGGTGGTGGTCTGAGAAAGGCAGCCCAACCCGCTGGCCACTTCTTGTGCAGTGAAGGACCCAACTGAATCATGGGGGAAGACAGAGGCTCTCTGAAACCCAACCACCCTTCTTTGGCCTTCAGTCCAAGAGTGTGTTTTGAAAGAAGACACACCAGTGGTGATCAAGTGCAGCTCTGACTTTTATTAAGGGTTGGCCAGAAACCACATGAAAATGACAGCCAGTCCCCAGATGAGGTCTGGTTCTCATCCCACTAGTGTCACAACTCAGTTTTCCGTCTTTGTGCTGGGGAAGCTAGTGGCTCTTTTCTCCTGTTTCAGTTTTTGCCATGGTTTGTGGGAATGGGCAGGAAAGTCATTTCTCGGGAAAACCCTTGGAAGAGTGGAGACTTCTTACACAGAACACATGGGAACTTAGGTCCACACTGGAATGATCCAGGCTTTATTGAACACATACCGTGTGCCAGGAATTATGTCGGACTTTGGGGCTCCTGTTGGTCAGAACTCTTAATGTGCTTGCACTCTTGCTGCCTGAAGGAAGGAACAAATAAAGAGAACCTATTCTCAAGTTGAAAATTGGTACAGGGTTCTATTCTGAAACCAAAAAAAGAAAAGGAAAAGAAGAAAACAACTGTTAGCCACGTCCTTGGTTAACCTATGAAAGACTGCCCAGATATGGTGCCTGAGAAAGTCTTGGATGGAGACTCAGCAGTGGTCCACATGTTGGTATTTAGTACTCTCTGGGTTCTAGAATATTTGTAGAAGGTCACCATCTGGTTTACTGGAAAGTTGATGTAGAACTGTAGGTATGTTTTACCGAGTCCAAGCTTATACTGCTCACCGCACCACAGGCCAATAAATCAAGTTGTTGGGGCAACTTTATTAGGATAGCAACTTTATTAGGAAAGCGAGACTGGTGTCCCAAAGAACCATCTTAAGTTAGAATTCAGACTTTCTTTATACTAAAAAGGGAGTGGGTGTGGCTAGTTGGTGCAAACTTATTGGTGCCGGAATCCTTTGTTCTTGCAGCTGTCCAAGTAGGTCTGGTCCAAGTGTTCCTATAAACCTCCAGTAAGACAATTGTTATTTTCTTTTCTGCAACTTTTTATCTTTATATGAATGGCTAAGTGTTATACTTTAAAGGTCAGAGCCTTGAGAATGGGCTATAATGTATATTTTAGGCTGTCGGCAACATTCTTTTACAAAGGTGCCGAGCCAGCGTGACTAAGCACAGGCAACAGAGCCCAAAGGTTAGAGCTAAAGGAATAGATCCAATATGGAGTCAGCTTTCTTCTTCCTTGTTACAGGTAGCCTCTGCTACTTACTGGCTGTCTGGCCTTTTCCAGGTCCTTATTCTCTTTGACGGAACGGTCCTTCCCTCATCTATAACATCCTTCTCCTCACAGACTTGTGGCAAGGAGCAGGTGAAACACTGGCCAGAAAAAGAATGTGTATGGAGCTGCTCTGTGCTGAGCTCTAGGAGCTACGTTGTAATAGTCCAAGAAGTGCTCCCTGATCTTGGTGAACTTACAGTCTAAGGAGGGAAATGGACCTGAAATGGGCTGTGCACAATTCTGTGTGAATGTGTACGTGTGAAGGGTGTGTATGCGAGCCTGCAGAGCCCATGTGTTTAGGAGAGGTGTTGTCATCAGAGAAACACCCTTTGACAGCTGAAGGTAGTTTCAAAAAAGCATCCATTCTTTCCTTGCTTCTCTCAAACATCGTGAAAAGGTAGTTGAATACAGTCCTTTAAAAAAGCTATTTTTCCCATGCATCCACTTACGTCATGCGGTTGATTGCCCTCCATCTTTCTCTTCCAGACTCCTTAGAAATTCCTCACAAACACTCTTGCCCTGGCCGCCTCCCCTACATCTCTTCAGTTTCTCCTTCCCCCACTTTTTCTCAATTCAGCTTCACAAAGGCCTGAATTAGTCTCCTGGAGAAATAGTGCAAACCGTCTTCTGTCTTCAGACCACAGGCCTCAGATGGGGGGCCAGGGAGGGTATACGGTAGAGATGGAAAACCAGGTTGACGAAGCCAGAACCTACGTCCGTAGAGGGAGGAAGGCTAAAAACATGTGTGCATCAGTGTAAATCACATGGTACCCTGTACCTACTGCTGCAACGTGTCCTTACTATGGGAATGCACGATTAGGGCCACAGTCGCTGCCTGGAAGGCAGGTCTCTGAGCTGGGTCTTAGAGTGTTACCACATGCAAGTTCATGTGCCCAACGCAGAGTGAGGCCAAACAAACTGAGATGTCGGAGTTTAGAGCAGAGAAAAGTTCATTGCAGGGCCGTGCAAGGAGATGGGTGGCTCATGCCCAGAAAACCCCAGACTCCTCGAAGGGTTTCAGCAAAGCATTTTTAAAGGCAAGGTGAGGGACGGGTGTGGTTGATTGTTGCAGACTTCTTGGTGTAGGAATCCTTTGTTCTTGCAGCTGACCGTGTAGGTCAGGTCCTGATGTTCCTATAAAAACCTCCAGCAAGACAAATGTTATTCTCTGTTCTGCAACTTTGAATCTCTGTATAAATGGAAAAGTGTTATACCCTGAAAGGTCAGAGCCTTGAAAATGGGCTACCCTGTATATTTCGGGCTATAGGCAGCATTCTTCACTGGAAGCAAAAGCAACGGAATACAAAGGTTAAAGTAAAAGAAACAGATGCAATATGGGGTCACATTTGTTCTTTCCTATTACAAGAGGAGGAGTGGGAGTGCGTTAGTGTGGCAGCATGAAGCAGCGTGCTGTGAATTAGGGAAGAGAAAGCTGGTCTGTGTGCCTGGAATGTCAGAGACATGGGAAATAGAAGGTAGAAGATGAGGCTAGACTGGTTATTTAGGGGCTGTGTGTGCTACAAGCTAGCCCTACACAGAAAATCTCCATCCTCTTGTTGCAGATGCCTCTTGACACCTGCAAGTTGGTTTGTAAATGATCCCTCCCATGACTACAAGGGGAGGTGGGTGAGATTGTTGTGGCTGATCCTTGGCAAGCATCTCTGTCCCCTGAAAAACTGAGGACCCATGCTGGCAGCATCTTAGTTCACAAAGGGAAGTGTTCAGTGTTTATTTTCCCACTTTCTCAAAATCACATCACTCTGGGTTGCAGTGAACAGAAACCTAACTTAAAGTGAGTGATACAAAGAAGAATATTGGCTCATGTAACTGATTAATAAGTGGGCAGGGGGTGTGATGATCGCAGCGGGAGTCACTCTGTCTGTCTTTCCCTCTGCTTTCCTTCTTGTCCAGACAAACCCTCTTCTTGTGGTGGCAGGAGGGCTCCAGGCAGCCCCAGCCGTACATCCTGTTAACACAGTACCCCAGGGAAAGGGAGTTCTCTTTTTCCAGTCCTTCCTGCGAGAGTCACATGATCGGCTTTCCTTGTACTGAGGTGGGGCACATGCCCATCTCTGAACTCTCTGGCCAAGTCAATGGGCTCTACTGATTGGCCAATCCTGGCTTCTTGGTACTGGGATGGGAGCTGCCTAGCCTACTCAAGCCTCATAAACTGAGAGTGGGGGAAGGGTGGTTCCTCAGAAGAAAACCTAGGTGCTATTACCAGAAGTGGGAATGGATCTGAAGGAGGCTAAAACCCAGATGCCCACAACAAATTGCTTCCTATCCACCTCATATTCTCACCCTGATGAGCAATAAGAAAAATGACCTCCACCAGAGATAATGAGCATAGCAATTATTAGGGCTTTTTATGGAGGGAAGGGGTAGAGTGACTTCAGGGAATATATGTGCAGCAGGAAAAAAAGATTTGAAACAAAGCCCAGCTTCTTCTTGGTTTTTTAGTATCTTGTTTGCTGAGGAGAATTAAGCAAGAAGAGAACTTGATTGCATCTAATTGCTTGTAAAAAGTGTTCAAAAGACATTTTATCACACAATTTAGATGCCTAAACAGCTAGGAGGTGAATGCCACTCTCCGAAGTAATAAACAGAATGGCAAAGTCTTCCTTCATATTGTATCTATTTATGATTTCACTAGTGCAGCCTGTGTTCATTGTTAAAACTAAGGAGGAGTTATATTAACTCAGGACAGATGGTGCTTAATACTGACCACACATGGAGACTGGTGGCCCCAGGCTCCAAGTTCAGGCAGAAGGCAAGACAGATTTGCTTCCATATGGGATGAGTACCATTAGATGCTAGGATGCTGTGGTTGTGGTTTGGGAGTGAAAACGCCAGAATTATCTTGGCTAGGTAGATACTGTTGTTACTCTTGGTAATTTTAATAACCATTTTATAACAGGACTTTACTATTTACTGCATGCTTTCAGGCACACCTGTTCACTTTATCCTCCCAAGAATCATGTGCAATAAAAAAGTTTGTCTCCATTTTTACAGATAGTAAGTGATTGACTCAAGATCACGAAGTTATATTGTATTGGTGCCAACGCATGTGCATTTGTGTCCATACCTTTGCCTCAAAACCCAGGGATGTTTTGACTACACATAATTAGTTGCCCAGAAGTCATTCTGTTATTAAAGGCTTACATTTTCTTTTTTGGGGGTAGGGGGGACTAGGAGGAAAGATAGCTTTATTGAGGATGCCAACAGTCCTGGGGAGAAGGTGGACTCATGTCCCAAAGAACCAACTCCTGACTCCCCAGGCTTTGCTCAGAGATAATACAGGAAAAAGAGGAAGGGGATGCATGCTGGGAAGAGGGTAGTCTTCTATTTTCAGAGATGGTTATCACGATCATTGGCACCAAACTTCCATCACATCTTGCTTGCGGTTAGAACATTATTGGGCCATGAGTCTCTGGTTAGTTATTTCTGCTGGTCTTGGAGGGGCCCCTGGGGAGGCAGGGGGTGGCTGCAGCTCTCCCTGGGGTCACAAAAGCTGGTTCAGGTGTTGCCCACCTACCCTAACTCCTGCTGCGGGCAGACACACTGCCTGGGTCCTTGCATTTCTTTATATGCCCCTCAGGGCAAGCATAAGAATTAAACTGCCCAGGTTCAAGGCTCAGCTCACCTCCTCTACCCAGAAGGGTCTTAATAATCTTCCTTGGCCTTCCTTGACACCATTCTTTAATCTCCGAAGTATACACACATGGGAGTTGAGTGGGGGAGGGAAGAAAATATTAACACTTGTAATAATATTTATTTTTAAACAACTGAACTTCACTAATATTTGAAAGCTTTTTCTTTTGAAATAATCTAAAATTATAGAAAGTTGCAGAATTAGTACAAAGAGTCCCTGTGTACCCCTCTCCCAGTTTCCCCTAAGGCTAATACCTTAAAAAAAATCATTGTACAATCATCACAACCAGGAAATTAACATTGACACAATATTATTAACTCAACCACAGACCTTATTCAAAATTCACCAGCTTTCCCACTAATGTCCTTGTTTCCTGGTCCTGGATCCTTTCCAGGATCTCACGTTGCATTTGGTTTCCATGTCTTCTTATTGTCTACAGCCCTAATCTGTGACAATTCCTCAGTCTTTATATTTCATGACTTTGACATATTTGAATGGAACTGGTCATTTATTTGAGTATCCGTCAATTTGGGTTTGTCTGGTATTTTTGCATGATTAGATTGAGGTATGCTTTTTTTGGCTAGAAGACCACTGAAGTGACGCTGTGTTCTTTTCAGTGCATCTTATCAGGAAGTACATGATATCAACATGTCTTAGTATCGGTGATGCTAGTTTTGACCACTTGTTTAAGGTACTGTCTGCCAGGTTTCTCCACTGTAAAGTTACTATTTTTCCCTTTGTAAATAATGCATGTCTTATGGGGAGACACTTTGAGAGGATGCACATATTCTGTTTGTCATTGTTCTCTTGCCTGCCAATTTTAGCTTCCGTTGATGACATTTGCTTGCAACAATTATTACGGATGCATTTGCTTAATGAGCTTGACTAAAATTTAGTAAATATATTCTCTTTAGTGCTCTTACTGAGATGTCATGTTATATGGTGACATGCCATAGTAGTATATATATTCCCATATTCTTTTCCTGTGTCTATTCACATGCATATTTTTAACCCACTTATAATAATAGTTCGTGGAAAATTTGATAAATACTTCATTTTTAAAAAAGAACACCGAAAGAATTTTTTGGAAGCATTATCACTGACTTGTAGAATTGATAGTAGGCTGGAGAATTGAGCTTGGAACTCTGAGGTCATGCAGGACCCACAGAAAAGACAACATTCTGCTTTTGATTGCCCACTGGCGTCAAAATTCAACCTGGCCCATTTCACTTGGTGTTGTATCATCAAGATTTCTACATGCTTCCAGTATTACCAGTTACCATTTTAAATACCTGCATAATATCCCACATATTATGGGGGGTATTGGATGTTTAGGTTGTTTCAAATTTAATAACAGATGCGTTAATAATACCTTCATGCTCAGTGTTTCTGAAACTTGGCTGCACACTGGAATCACCCAGGGAGTTTTAAGAAATACTGATGCCTGGGTCCCACCTCCCTCCAGAGAGTGTGACTGTGGCCTGGGCATGGGGATTTTTCAGAGGTCTCCACAGATTCTAGTATATAGCAGAGGTTGAGAACCACTGGTCTAGAAGCTCCTGTGGCTTGTGTGGCATATGTTTTCTTGTACATAAAGAATCCATGCATTTACTGCTTCCTATTGACCACAGAAACTTGTGCAGTCTCCTCTCCACTTGACCTAAAGCACACAAACTTTCACATTCAGATGCTTTCACACATGTAGGCAGCCTAATATTGCTTCACAGTATTACCACTTCCTGCTTATATGAGAAAGGTAAGTTATATGACCTCCCTGTGCTTTCGTTTTTTTCATCTAGAAAATGGCAATATATTAGTGTCTCCCTCCTAGGGTCTTGGGGATAAAGAGTTGAAATTCAGACTCCTTATGCAAAACTTTACTGCAGCCATTTCAGAGCACAATTCGGCAATAATTGCAAGGCAGAATTTGTATCCCCTGTCCTCTGAAAAGAGCTTTCAGGCTTATGAGTATCGTTAAGTTCTTGGGTTAAGAAACCACCATGATAATGTTTCTCCTGGGATGGGTTTAAGGTCATGGAGCCATCATGATGATGGTTCTCCAAGACTGGGTTTGATACAATGCATGGAATGGTGTCAACCTCCTCTTCTCATTGGGAACTGGCCACTTTTGCTGTAGCCATCGCAGCATATGGTAGGTTTCCTTACCAGTTCTGTCGTTTGTTTTCCTTCTTATTTCTTTTAAAGTGTGGTTTTGACTTTATTTTAAACAACTGATACCATAGTTTTAAATGACCTGTGTGACATCCTGAGCATTTGCTCACAAATGCCAGATTCTCAAATGAAAGTTGAAATAAAGTCGCAGGATGAGTGATAGTAAATTCAGGATTAGGACCGTTCTATATCCAGTTCTTTTTAAATTTGGAAGCTTTTTAATATATATACAGTTCTCTTTACAGAGTACGAAATGCAGTTAATACTATATACAGTTTTTTTTTAATTCTGAAGCTTTTCATTAATTAAAAATAATAGCTGCCATTATTGAGCACTTACTCTTGGCCAGGTACCGTGATGAACATTATACAAGTTTTATTTAATCTTCACAACTGAACCTTCAAGGGGTAGCTTGAGTTTGAATAAGTGTTTATTTTATTTATTTAATTTTCTTATTGACATATAGCTGATTTACAATATTGTGTTAATTTCAACTGTACGGCAAAGTGATTCAGTTCTACATGTATACGTATATATCTGTGTTCTTTATTTTCCGATTCTTTTCCATTATAGATATTGAATATAGTTCCCTGAGCCATACAGTAAATCCTTGTTGTTTAATTTATTTTATATATGGTAGTGTGTATCTGTTAATCCCATACACCTAATTTATCCCTCCCTCCCCTTCCCCTTCCCCTTCCCCTTCGGTAACCATGTTTGTTTTCTATGTGAGTCTGTTTCTGGTTTGTAAATAAGTTCATTTGTACTTTTTTTTATTAGACTCCACATATAAGTGATATCATATAATATTTGTCTTTCTCTGTCTGACTTACTTCCCTTAGTATAATAATCTCTATGTCCATCCATGTTGCTGCCAATGGCATTATTTCATTCTTTTTTATGGCTGAGTAGTATTCCCTGTGTATATATAGCACATCTTCTTTATCCATTCATCTGTTGATGGACATTAATTGTTTATTATAAAATTGAGAAAATGTTGTAATAATAATTTATTTAATCCTTTCCATGTCCCAGATGCTATTCAGATAGTCTGATTTGAACTCATTTGCTAACAGCTTATTTGCTCGAAGAGTGGATAAGTAACTTGCCTGTTGTCATACAACCCATCAGCACAGAGCTGGGGATTAAATCCAGTCCTGTCTGCCTGACTGCCGATGCCAGTTAGCTTGATCACTGGATTTGATTACTTCTCCTAAAGGCTGATCTTTGGTCAGCTCTGTAAGTATCCAAGTGCAGAAGGTACAAGGGAAATTCTGTTTCATTTCACTCTCAGCCAAACGCCCACCACATTGGCTGGTGACATCTAGGTACAGAGGGACTGTAGCAGCATGGTGATTGGTGGCCCTGATCCAGTACTTACCTGTCTCTTTTTTTTTTTTTTTTTTAATTATTTATTAATTTATTTTTGGCTGTGTTGGGTCCCCGCCTCTGTGCGAGGGCCTTCTCCAGTTGCGGCGAGCAGGGGCCACTCTTCATCGCGGTGCGCGGGCCTCTCACCATCGCGGCCTCTCTTATTGGGGAGCACAGGCTCCAGTCGCGCAGGCTCAGCAGTTGTGGCTCACGGGCCCAGCTGCTCCGCGGCATGTGGGATCCTCCCAGACCAAGGCTCGAACCCGTGTCCCCTGCACTGGCAGGCAGACTCTCAACCACTGCGCCACCAGGGAAGCCCCTTACCTGTCTCTTTATGACACAGTGCCTGCAAGGTAAGGTAAGCTCAATTAATGTTTTGTGGTATTAGGTTTATGAATTTAAAAAATCAAATAGGATAAATAGGCTTTTGTTAATAACATTCACACCAAAGTGAGGCAAAGTCCCTGTTGATTTTCACTCCAGAGAACAGTGGACCCTTCAAGGCAAATTAGCTTAGATTCAGTTGTTGCAGAGCTTGTCCAGTTCATCCCAGCCATGCTGCGAAAAACAGTCCCTTCTTGTTTATCATTCACAGTGAAGATGTTTGTTTTGAGGGGTGTTGCTAGATGGATTTTATAAATGCTAGTGCAGGTCTCTAATTTAATCTTGCATGTTGAACTTTGGATTCTTTATTCTACTGCCTCTGGAACACCACGTTTCTGTGATTTTGCTGAGCTCAAGTACTCAAGTACTCACTCTGTGCCTAGTTAATTTCCCCCAAACAGAAATGTTTCCAAAGATTAATGCCCAGCTCTGTTGCAGGGTGGTCCTTTCCTCCTCACACCAGCGACCTCCTCCGCGCTCAGTTGCTGTCATGTTGCATGAGAAGCTTCCTGAGGTGTCTTGCTTAGTGGGCATATCAGCATGGTGTGTGCCAGCAACTTGCAGCAGCAGTTTCCATGCCTCTTGAGAAGCAGATTAGGGGAAGTGATGGGTGCTGAAATCGGTTTTGACAGATCTCTAATGTTTCTTCTAATTGAAAGCTGTTATTGGAGGTGGTTCTTAGTGGTGCCTCTTGCAGGAATTCAGTTTCCGTCCCTCTCGGAGCTCTTGTAGCTTCCTTCCACTGGCATCTGTGGACTCTGGCTACTAAGGGGTGAGGGGAAGGACAGCAGAGGGCAAGCAGTCCTGCAGTAATTGTGTCCTCACTGGGAAGGAAGAAGCAGGTCTTTCTTCTCTAGGTGGGAATGGATTCTCTGCCATTAATGTTCACTTATTAGTGTTAGGTCAGCAGTAAGAAGATGAAATAAAGGAAAAAAAAAAAATTAAAGGGCAGGGGCAGAACCTGTTCTATTTTTCACAGATTATGACTGTTCGCTTTTAAAGTACCTTCCAGATGGGCAAATGATATGAACAGAAAGTGCACAGAAGCTGAATGCATGTGGCGAATGGAGATTTTAGAAGTTCAGCTCATCTGCAATAAGCAGTAGAAATTAAAACAAAAATGAGTTAGCATTTTACCAATTAAGTAACAAAGCCTTTTTTTGAGATTCCAATTCTTAATGTTGAAGGGTGCTGGGTGATAGGCACTTTCATATACTGCTCTTGGGAATACACTTTGGTTCAAAATCTCTGGCAAGATATTATGAAAAGCCTGAAAAATATTCATGCCCTTTGACTCTGAAATTCCAGGAATTTTTACTAAGGAAATAATAATGTTTTTTTTTTTAAAAAGAAGGAAGTGTATCACTTGGGTATTTATAACAATGTTTATTTTCATAAACGCAAATTGGAAATAAATAGTAGTAAGGTTATGGAACATTCTAGCAATGGGCTGGAATATTACTCTGTTGAAATAGTATCCTTTAAAACTGATGTTTACTAAGATTTTTATGACATGGGAAATGCTTATGATATATTGATAAGTAAAAGTTGTGTGTTTAGTTTGCTTCTCATTTTTTCAAATAATACATACATGTAAGAAAAAAAGACAAAGGATTTATATCAAAATGTTAATGATTATTATGTCTGGGTAGTGGAATTTTCTTTACCTTTTTAAAAAAAAACTTCTGTGTATACTTAGCTTGTTTAATTCCGCTCTGTTCAGCATTTATTTAACCAATTAATATTAAGTGCCAATTATATATCAGCACTGACTTACTACAGTTGTATTTGTCTTAGAAGTATTTTTATTTTTACATATACATCAGTTGATCACAGTATCGAGAGCTGCTTTCTCCGGGCTGTCAGTGGAGTGTGAGTTTCTACCAATGAGGACTCATGAGCCCGGCTGTGCTTCCCACAATTTAAACTTGCTGACCAGAAGGAGAAAGATGGAGACATCCTCCTCCTCCTGTCATTATTTCATGGTCTCATGAACACTATGGACTCACGATACCTTGAAAAGGACTATATGAAATGGTGCTAGAGATGCCATGAACATGCCAAGGGAAATCTACAAACAATGGATATTAAAAATGCAGGAGCTACACAGAGTGACTTTTTTATTTTGGGAGTGGGATGTATTTTTAAAATAAGGAAGGAAGGGAGGGAAAGTTGTCCCAGTGAACTCTTTGTGTCACACCTTCGTTTCAGGTGATTGTCTTGAACGTGCGGGACAAGTGTGGTTTTGAAACCGAGAGTTAGGCGGGTCTGTGATTTTAGTTCTCAGTGCAGACTGTAGATGTCAGTCTACAGTCTACTAGGTGGTACCTGGTAGTACGGAGGGGAAGTTGTTGTGTCAGATCAAAACAGCTTGTTGCTGTGAAATGTTCATCCGGCCTGTGGGTCTTGCTCTAACCTTGGATGACCCTCAACTGCTCGGGCCTCACTCAGTTTCCTCATCCATAAGTTAGGGGTTTGAAAAATCATCTCCAGTGATCAGATTTGTGGTTCCCAGTGGCGGGGGTTAGGTGGGGTGCTAGGAGGGGGAATGGGACGAAGGGGGGTCAAAAGGTGCAAAGCTCCAGTTATAAGTCCTAGGGATGTAATGCACAGCGTGATAAAGATAGTTAACCCTGCTGCATGTCACACATGAAAGTTAAAAGAGTCAATCGTAAGAGTTCTCATCACAAGGAAAACGTTTTTTTCTGCCTCTTTAATTTTGTATCTCTATGAGATGGTGGATGTTCACCAAACTTATTGTGACCATCATTTCATGATATACGTACGTCCCATCATTGTGCTGTACACCATAGACTTATACAGTGCTGTATGTCAGTTACACCTCAATAAAACTGGAAGAAAACAACAAAAGACAAAGAAACAAAGAAAAGTGGTCTCCGAAGTCCCTTAATTCCATTGATTTTGTGGCCCACTATGAGTTATCTGGAGATCTTCTGAACTTTCTACGAGAAGGAACCAATTCCTGTTCTGCTGGTATCCCTTGGGTTAGCATGCTTCTCTTGGCCATAGCTAAGGCTTCCATGAGTTGTGGTTCTGTACCTCATGAGGATCTTTTCGGAGATGTAGGAAGAGGTTTTGATAGCTCCATAAATAGTTAGAGGTGAAAATAAGTGTATTGATAAAATTGTCTGTCCTATGATGTGCCCTGCCTTGTCACACTTAATCCTCATGGTTCCCCTGAGAGGTGCTGATACGGATTATACCCATTTTACAGAGGTCTAGAGAGGCTAAGAGGTCATGGAAAGTCACCTAGCTGGTAAGTGTCAGGGTCAAGCGTAGAGTCTAGATCTAGCTGACTTGAAGATTTGTGCTCTTAACTCTCATGCGTGTTCTTTCAATTCTTTTACTACCAGAATCAGTGAAATTCACAAAACATCCCAAGCCTCAAGTAACCCAAAACAATGATACAAAATGGTGGCCATGAGCAGCATTGCCTCAGTGTGTTTGTTGGCCTCGATAGGTTTTCTTTAAGAATGGGATCAGTTGCTAATGTTCACAAATTGGCAGTTTTGCTTTGGGCTCACAGCATTGCAAGGCTGGTTGTCACTCAGTAAGCGAGGCCCCCTTCAGGTGGGGCGTTGCTGTGTGGTTCGCTCCTTGTCCCGTCTGACCTGCCTCTCTTCCTTACATTAGCTCTCTGGCTGAGAGAAAAATTCAACCTTTTGGATAATGCACAAACGGGACAGCCAGTTTCTGAATGATTATAGTTCAGCCACAGCAATGATAGAATTAAAAGAGCCACAGATGTAAATGCCTCCCCCTTTAGAAGTTACTTTAGAAGTAACTGAATGCCATGTCTGAAAACAAAAATGTGCAAAAACAATGAGATGTTTCCTGTATGACCACATGAGATCATTAGATGTCTATAAGGTTTTGGGTGTTGGTCCTAATGACGAATCATCAGGCATTCTTTGTTATGATAGATGGGGGCATGTACCACCCAGGTGCAGGTCTGTGGTGGGTTTCTCTCTGCTCCTTGTTCTTCGTTTGTCCAATATTTGGTTCATGCAGAGCTCCCCAAAATGCCATCACAATAAATAGTGAATTTGTTATATATTTCTTTGGCTATGCCAATGTCCTTTCATTGTAAAAGTTAGGGCATTGTTGTTTTAAAACAAAATTACTCCGAAGGCATTTGAGTTCTGTTTCATTGATTTTGTTTATGAAATGATGGTATTCCAAGTCTTATCTGTTTGGGTCAGTTAACTACCTTTACCTCCAGGAAGGAGCCTGTCTTCCTCAGTGTCTGGTAGGCATAGCTTAGATAACCTTTGTCATGATGTCTAACATGTTGGGGTCATGGTCCCCTCATTTTGGTCAATGGAATAGTTACCTATCTGGGTAAATAGCTATTGGTAGATGACTTTTGCGTTAGTACATCTGTCCGGTGTTTGCAGAAAGAAGGCGAGTCTAGAGACTTGAGTATAAATTCTGAAGTTAGACCATCTGGGGTCACATGCCAGTTCTGTATATTAGCTATGTGACCTTAGCAAACTTAACTCTCTGGGTCTCAGCTTCTACATCTGTAATATGGGGAAAATAATTTATGTCTCAAGAGATTGTTATGAGGATACAGTAAGTTACTGTTGTAGACTCTATTATTTTCACAAGTATTTGCCTCCCCTACACCCCCAGAGGAATTTATATATCTGTCCTGTTGGTCTCCAGCATGACCATTTAATGTGCTTCAGCTAGTGGATTTTGAGTTAAAGGACATGTGTCACTTTCCAGCCTGGTTTGCCATGTTTTCCTTACCTTTTGCCATAATACTGGCAATGCTCCTGATAAAAGCTTCTCCATCAGCCTGCATTCAGGAATGGAAATCATGGGGCAGAGCCACAGCCAGTGGCCATGCAGCACGAGGGGCTACTCAACCTGTGGGATCATAGCAATGAGCTCCTGGGATCATTTATTGTCATGGCATGACCTCTCCTAACCTTACTAATATGTGGATTAAATCTTTAGCCCTTAGCTTGGCACCTGGCACATGGTAAGTGTTCAGCCAGCATTAGCTTGTGGAATTATGTCTCCTCAGCTCGTATTTTTTCGGTTGTTGGCCCCAATATCTGGCTAATTTTTTAAACTCTCTTCAGTCATTTGGTATCATTCCATTAAGACATGAAAGTATCACTGGCATTGGCCAATTTGTTCCATAGTTCAAGAAAGAACAACAAAAGGATTATAAAGAAAGATGCATTTAGGAACAAAAACAGATATATCAGTATTCTTGGTCAGGGGTCAGAACCAGTGATTTAAGGACCAAATCTGGCCCAGTACCTCTTTTTGTAACATCTGTAAGCTAAGAATGGTTTTTATATTTGTTAATGGCTAGAAGAAATAAAAACAAGGATAATATTTTGTGGCACCTGAAAATTATGTCAAATTTCAGTACCCATAAAGTTTTATTCCAGCAGAGCCACACCCATTTATTTAAGTGTTATCTGTGGCTGCTTGGCCAGGTTGCCTTATTACTACTTGGTCTCGGTGTCCTAATCTGTGCAGATCAGAGGATTATTTTAAATACCTAAAGAAACTATATGTATGACAGTATATTAAAAAGAATAAGATGTGCTCTTAAATGGGGAAAGCCTACATTACAGAAGGTGTCATTTAAACCATTTGTTTGTTTTAATGTGTTCCTGGAAAAATTACTAGAAATAAATATAAACTGAAATATTAAGAGGGGTGATCCTGGCGGTGGGATTATGCATGATTTTTATGTTATATGAATCTGTGCCTTTGGGTATTTTCTTTTTGAGTTTTAGGCATTGAGCATATAATTAGAGTAGTTATTTCAAAACAATAAAATAATAAGAATATAGTATAAGATAGAGGGAGCAATAACCCATTTAACGATGTTTGGGGCCTCTCGAGCCCTCATCCTGTGTTGTGCTGAAAAGACAGAAAAGGTTGTGTGCCAGAGAATGTCTCCTTCAAACCCCATTCCACTGTTTTATGTGCCATCTGGAAACAGAAATACCCTGTTCTTTCCATACTTTTTCAGTCTTGGCATCTGAGCCTGGCATCAGCTATGTGCTTTGGAAATTGTACTTAGAATTTGTGAGTTTCCTAGAACCCCACGGAATTCGCAGATGCTCTATGACCTGTGTACTCGGCAGTGGCTGGAAGACACACCAGTTCCAACTTGTGACCGTGCTCCAAGGCCAGTTCTGCTTTTTAAGAGTGTCCTTCTAGGATTCCGGGCCAGGACTGCCAAGTCCCTACAACCTTCGCTTTAAAGATGTTCCTCCATAGAGGTGTCACTGGGAGAGCTGAAAAGGGGTGGTGGTGTGGGCTTTCCTGTGGGGAGCAGAATTCCCCACTGGTGGAAACACCTGCACTTGGGAGAAGGGGTGCAGGTCATCCGAGCCATCTCTCTCGGCCACGGGCTAAGCACTCCCGTACAGGCAGCCTTCTCAGTCTCCCAGGAGCCACCGTTTGTATGAGCGATGTTATTCTGGAGCCTCCAAGATGAACGTGGCTTTGTTCTCCAGGGCCCAGGCAGACCAAATGCTCTCCAGAAGGCATCTCAGCAGGTGTCCTTGGATGCATGTGCTTTATTTAGGCTTCCTCAAGCTATAGCACTTAGTGGATAGCCTAGATAGAAAATGCGGCAGCCAAAAAAAAAAAAAAAAAAAATTCAAGAACGGTATATGTTGCTCAAGTCCATTAGAGGGAAACTGATTCACCGTTGTGCATCCTCAGGTCCCACTGTGCTTTTGTTCCCAGGTTAAAAGACAGGCAGAGGCGATATAGCTCAATGGTTAAACACTCAGACTAGAGTCAAATGCACCTGCATTCAAGTCCAGCTGCTGCTGTAAACTGGCTGAGTCCCCTTGGGCCTGGGCCTTAATCTTGGTAAATTTTGCTTTCCCCATTGGTAAAAGGAAGATACAAAAAAGCACCTACTTCGTGGCATTAGAAACAATTACTGAGGTGTCGTGATGTGAGGCATCGCGTGGTGCTCGGAGCACAGTAAGTGCTCAGGGAGTTCATTTGTTTATTTAGACATTTGTTGGCACATTTAGCCCTTGGAGGAGGTGCAAAGGGCCTGTTGTATCTGTGATCTGTCTGAGGATTTTTTGCTTTCTAAGTTTAAGAACCTGTAATACCCAAAGTTGAATTTGGGAACAATTTACGTCTTTTTAAATTTCTGTTTATTCATAAAATCTTTCTCAAATTCAAAACTTCCTGCCCTTCTCTTCTTTCACCAAGGGAATAAGAATAATACCAGTAATCATCACAATAATGACAAATACTCAACACCAGGCATTGTACTAAGCATTTTACTCCTTTAATCCTCACAATAAACCCTACGAAGTTCGATCTTTTATCATCCCCATTTTTCAGATAAGAAAAATGAGGCACAAGGAGTTTAAAGTAAGTTGCTCAAGGTTATGCAATTAACAAATGGTGGAGCTGGGATTCAGTTGCAGACCATCTGGTTCTGGACCGCTGGCTCTTAATGGCACCGGGTGAAGAATTTCCCAGGTAGCAACACTTGACATTTTCATAATTGAATCTAGCCTGTTCCTTTAAGAACTAGACAGTAATAGTTGAGCACGTTCAAAGCAAGGTTTCACTCTGGCCTTGAAAGGAAATGAATCATACTTATTCTCTGAACAGTTTTGAAAAGAACTTTTCACTGGATCTATGAAATGTCAAACAAACTGAATCAGATTTTTTCTTTTGTAGGAAGGTAAGCTCTCTCTGGGTAGCTCAAGATGATAATCAAACGAGTTATTAAGTTGAGAAGTATGAACATTTTTCTGCACCTGAATCTTTGTGCTTTCATTTTTCAGTCTGTCAGGAGTGAAGGATTTCACTGGAGAATTCTCCAAGGCTGAGTTTCTCAACCTTAGCCCTGTTGACATTTGGGGTCAGAAAGTTCTTTGCCTGTCCTGTGCATTGTGGGATGCTTAGCAGGTTTCTAGATGACCCTCTAGAAGCCAGCAGCAACCCCTCCTCTTCCCAGTAGCATGACCAAAAATGTCTCCAGACACCTCTTTTCCTAATGTCCCTGGGGAGCAAAATTGCCCCCTGGTGGAGAACTGCGGCTCTAAATTCCCACTAGATCTGTCTTGGAATTTGAGTTCTGTCACTTGCTCAGTAGGTTAATGTGACTGTCTTAAAAACGTTCTCACCTTTGATTCTCTCATCTATTTGCAGAAGGGCATGTTGATCCCTTCCTGTAGGATGACTGGGACTCTGAAATGAGAAAACCTAATTAAATTATAGTGGATGGTTAATATATATGCCTTTTTTGGGGACTGTTCTCTTCTTCCCAAGCTCCAAAATTCAACAATTCTAATCATAATTATAGTTCTTAGTTTCCCTCCAGATGCTAACATATGTATGTGATAAATCAATTTATATTTCATTGGAAGACAACTCTTGGGAATGAAAGTTGAGAGTAATTATTTTCCTTTTCCTTTTTTTCTTTTTTTTTTTTGCTGAGTTTATGTACTCTAACTAACCCAGAAAAGTAGTTTTTTTAAATTTTATTCCACGTGAGGGATTGTTCAAAGACGATCAAGGCCAACTCTTTTGAATATCCACTAACAGTTGAAAAGGAAATGAGTTTAAATAACAGCTCTTGGGATTTAAGTTAGATATGACAGGGAACTGTCAGACAAAGGTATCGGACAGAGGTTCATTGCCGGAGCAGGTGATAGAATTGCCTCTCTTGGAGACTAGTAAAACCTAGAAAGCCACTGATCTGGAACCGTCTGAAGTATGACTTCTAAATTTGGGAAACAGTCTTCACCTTGCAAGTTTACCCTTGAATATGCTGCAAGCTCCACTTCTGGTCTGAGCTTCTAAGAGAGATTCTGGAACAATTGGCCGAGTGTTTCATCTTTCTTCCCCGCGGTTCTGGCCCCTTCCTTCCCACCCCCCCCACCCCCCCACCACACAGCTAAAAGAACTCGAGAAGCAGTTGGCTGAATTTTAGCACTTAAGACCTTGATGAAGGCAAAAAACAAAAACAAGGAATAATTAGTCCCAGTTTGTCAGCAATTAACTGTACTTCGAATATAACTTTTTGCTGCTGGAAACTTGGGCGGACAGCATGCCGTGGTTCTATGGTTCTTCAGCAGCCAGAGCGTGCCCAAGTTACTACTGCACTGAGTGATCCCTGCAGCTTCTGAAAAAGACGAATGCTTGGGCCCCACCTCTGGGTTCTAATTCAGGAAGTTTGGGGGGTGCCAGACAACTGTGTTAGACACACATACACACCATTCTCGTCACGATCTTAATTCTTCAAAGCATGAACCTTGGATCTTGGGCGTTTCATATCTGTGTTTCTTCTCATGTGTAAAGTGGGGTTAATAATAGTGCCGACCACGCAGAGTTGTTGAGAGGATGGCGTAGATAATTCAAACCAAGTGCTTAGCACAGAGCCCAGCAGAGACAAGGCCTCAGTTTCCGTTAGCTGACGTCGTTGCCACTGTGATCGTCGTCATCATCACCACTTCTGCCCTGGAAACCTTGGGCCGGTTTTGATTCCTCCCTTTGTGAATTTCCTTCCTAATTATCTACTTGCCAAATCCTGATAAGTCCAGATCCTCTTAAGGCTGTTTGCAACCTTCCCCTCCCCACTTTTTTCTATTTTTCTCCTCTAGTTCATGCCTTCCCTAGACAACAAGCAACTGACCTTCCTGCTTCCTGCCTTCCTGTCTGTTCTCTAAGGTGCAGCCAGAGTGATCTTTCAAATGTACATGGGGTATCCTTCCCTGGATTCAAACCCTTCATCGCATTTAGAATAAAACCAACTTCTCCCCTCGCTTTACACGGCCTGCCTGGTCTGATCCACCAGGCATCACCTCATGCCACTTCCTGCCTTGTCTACGGTGGTTGAGCCACCGTGATCTCTGACCGCATTTGGCTGTACTTCAGTTGTACAGCCAAAGCTGAGTTCTTTTCTACCTCAGGACCTTTGCACAGGCTCCTTCTGAAGCTCCTGACGACTCTTCACATAGCTACCTCCTTCTTACTTCAGGTCTCAGCCATCATCACCTCTTTAGGTAGGTTTTACCTGACCACACCCATTCAGCATCTGTACTTACGCCCCATTATTTTAATCTCAGCCTCCTGTCTGTTCTCTTCCTAGCATGAGACAGTCTGTCATTTTGTTTATTGGTTTACTTGTGTTTTCTCACATCCTTTCACTATAATGTAAGAACCATAGGGGAAGCAACTGTGTTTCTTTTATTCACCAACCTGTCTCTAGAACCTAGTTCAGTGCTTACCACCTAGATGGTGCTCAGGAAATACTGGTGGGATGAGAGAATGAATGAATGATGAGTGAATGGGTGAATGGCTTTATTTGCCTGTGTCACATGGCCACAGACATGTGTTGAATAGCTCCTGTAGACAGGACGAGCTGGGTATCTGAAGAGAAGAAGATAGAGGGATGTAATCTAGGACCCATGGGAATGTTTTAATTTTTCCAGAGCACTTGGACTGATTTTACTTTTTGGAAACAGCGAGTTGTGTAATTATATGATTTTTCCTTTTCCACATCAGCTGCTACAAATTTAGAGCCAAATTTGTGGCCCATACGTCTTCTTGGTATGCAGTTTCGCCTCATTCTTGGATCCATTTCATGTCCCCGTCCTCATTTTTCTTTTCCTTTTGCTCCTATTTTTAATTTATGTCATCTTGTATTTGATGTATCCTCATAAGCTGCCTTAACATCTCCCTGAAACAAGACAAATTAGACACCCATCAATCTATAAAAATGTGACGAGAAGAGCTTTATGAGAAGTATAAATAAAGTGCTTCTGGCATTAGAAAGGTAGATATTTCCCAGGTGACTTCTGTAAGCTCCAGAGAGCGGGGCGGAGGGCTGAGAGCTTTCTCAAGGGGAGACCTGAACACTTAACTTAGTAGGCGCAGGAAATGTGACTTCAGTTGAGATTAGTAAAGGGAGGATTTAATGCAGGTAACTGGTTATTTTGCCTGTTTTGACTGCACACTGGAGCTCTGGACCTCATGCTGTTTTTTCTCACTATCTTCCTTCTCTAGAAGCACCATATAATTTGCAAAATAATCAGGAGGCATCCCCCCTGTTCTGTCTGAAAGGTTCACACACGCTTTCTCCTAACTCTATTTCATTGATTCTCAGCCGATTTGTGATTTGGGGGGGGGACGGGAGCTTGCTGCTTCTCCACTTCTGTCTGTTGTGGTGTTTGTTTACAGCGTGTTCTGACGCAGATCTGGCCAGTGAGGAGAATCAGAAATTCTTTCTGGATCCTGGGGGGCTTTGTATGTACCATGGCAGCTGTGGTGGTGAGCTCACCCTTCCTGTGGCGCCGTGTACTCGGTCTGCCCCAAACATGGAGCCTTGAGTCTCTTGTCCAGACTTCTCCCAGGACACAGACTTGTGTATTCAGGGACCCTCTCAATGTCTCTCTCTTCTTGGATGACTAGTAGACGTCTTGAGTTGACATGTCCAAAGGTGAATTTCTGGTCTTCTCCCCGTTCCAGCTGCAGCTTTTGCCACCTCCGTTGATGCCAGTTCCATTCATCCAACTTCTCAGGCCAAAAGCTTCGAGTCACCTTTGACTCTTCTCTTACCTCTCCCACTCAGCCCACCAGGGAAGTGCTGGAGGCTCTGCCTTCACAATAGGCAGACTCTGATCTTTTCCCAGCACCATCCCGATTCTGGCCACTCTCAGCTCTTGCCTGCCTTCCAGTGATAGCATCACTTCCATCCTAGCCTCCAGGGATCTTTGGAAAACCTTCCAGGTGGGCTCTCCCATCACCCTCAGTCTAAAACCCAAAGTTCTTCAATGGCCTCATGTCAGCACGTGATCAGCAGCCCTTTGCCCCCACCGTTAGTTCCTCTCTGTCCTTACGAGTCTCATAAACCACTGCACTCTCTCAGGCTCACCACTCCAGCCACATTGGGCCGTTTCTCTTCCTTGAACATGCTGTGTCTGCTCCTGCCTCAGGACCTTTGCGTCGCATGTCCCTTTTGCCTGGAACGCGTTTACTTCCCAGTCTTTGTTTGGTCTCCTTGGACAATCTATTTCAAATGAGCACATTCCTCTCTGGGATTCCCCATCTCTCTAGCGTACTGTTTTTCTTTTATGCAAAGCACTTAACCACTTTCTAACACAATGCTTTTTTTTTTTTTTTTTTTGGCCTATGTTTTGTCTGTCTACCCCCTCCCACCCTGTAGCAAATGTAAGGGCAAGGATCTTTGTTTTATTCGCTAAGCCCAAGGGCCTAGAACAGTGCCCGCCATATTGTGGATTCTCCATCATCATTGTTGAGTTAATAGATGAAGCACTGTCTCTTCTCCAGAGTGCTCCTCATCTCTTACCATCATTTGATCTGATGCGCTGTCCTACTTTAGGAGCCCGTCTATAAAGTCTTAACTACACTGATAAAGCTGGGGCAGATTCCTCCAGAATAAATTGTGACATAACGGCACCCTCTACGTGAACCTTGCATAATTCTTCAGTAACCCTCTCTTCTGGAGCCTCCTGGATCCATCTGGAAACCATTCCAGCAAACATCCATCCTACATAATAGATCACTATTTTCCTTTTGCATTGGACTCTGACTCCCCAGAGCCTGCAGTCAGCACTGAGATGGATTTCTTATCTCCGTGGCTTCATTAAGAGTGTACATATTTGGTTGCCAGTGCTACGGTTCTCCATAGTGCAGTTTGCTGCAACAAAAGAAAGTGTTTGCCAAATGATTTGTCAGCATATGTTATAAAGCCACATAGGCGCTCTTTATGTAACTGGAAAATACTGATCCCAATTAGTGACAGATTAAAGACCAAGAGGGGAAAATGGTGTTGCTTTCTTCATAAAGCACTTAGAGGGTTGATGCGAAGGTGTAGGGGTGGGGTGGGGAGGAAGAGGAGAAGAGAGGCAGAGAGCAGAAAAGGAGCCGACTGTGGGTGATGGAATATAATTCTGGCACCCAGGAAACAGGGTTTAGCATCATGAGGCTCAGCTATCTATCTACTCGACTCCCACTATTCTTCAAGGTAATAACCTTTTCAGGCCAACTGGTCTCATGCCTCATTTCTTGGGAAGAGAAACATTCCTAGGCTTTCTGAAATGGCAGGGACTGGAGCTGACCTCCCAAGGACTGGGGGTCCTGCCGTGGTGCCATGCGGAGCCCCCAGGAGGCTTGGCGAGCCGGAGTGCTACAGTTCAGGGAAGGAGGCCCTCACTGCTGAGGTTGGCAGCCATGTATGAACTCAGCAGCTTGTGATCCTGGCTGCCTTTGGAAGTGACTCACCTCCTCACTGGGAGAGCACATTAGATGCGTCTGGCCTCTTCTCCACAAATAAATATTTGACGTCTTGATGTTCTCCAGGCGTCTTCCTAATTAGGAAACTCAGACAGATCTCTAAGAACAAACCCAAACATGGCTTCCCTGTGCAGGGCAGGACCTGCCTTCCCCTGTGTTAAGTCCCCGAGCCTGTAGCACCGGGGTATATCTCTTAAACTAGCCTCCTGTGAAAGAGTGTAATACTGGCATTTTTGGTTTGTTTCCATTAGAAGAAAAGAACTTCCCTTATCAAAACCAAATGTTTATCTAGTAAAAGACTTGCTTCATCGCACATTCTTTTTGGCAATGTCAGCAAGTAACTGTCAGTGCTTGGAGAACAGACAAATATGTCTCCTCAGCTGGTGAGGTAGATGATGGTCTGAATTACCTACCCCACGAAGGATACATTGCTCTGACGTTCTACGTGCCGGGGGTGAGGGTGCGTAGCACCATGGAGATACCCCTTCGTTTATTCCGAAGCTTTTCTGTGGTAATGTTCCTTAGAATGTTTTTAAATTGAGTGAACTCAAGAATTTACAGTTGTTAGATCAGGGCAGGGTTTTAAACTTTTATGATGTAGCCATGAGGCTCGCAGACTGAACGGATACCAAATGTACTCACGGTGTGATGCGTGGTTTGGGGGTCCAGATTCCTTTACTTGAAGGTATTGTTCTTGAGCTTGCAGTTTTCTCTGAGTGAAAACCAGCCTTCCCTCTACCCGTTCCCCCCCATCCCAACCCCCCACTCTCGTCAGCAGGAAGATAATTTACATTAAGAAAAGATTTCTTGGGAAATGAAGAAAGGGAATGGGGAGCTGGGCTGCAAACTTCCAAGTGGTTCTTGAGTCGGGTGATTTTTTGCCTTGCTGTCTGGTTGTCGGGGTCACTTCACCCACACTCCCCCCCTTACACACTTATCTGAGAGTAAGTCCAAGTTCAGGATGCAGAAGATAGTCTGCGACCACACAGTCAGTAGAAAAGCTACCCTGAACATTGTTTAATGATCAGCCCAGATGTATATCCTGCGTGTTGGATGAAACAATCCCAGTAGAGGAGGGATGAGAAACAGGCGCTTCTCCGTGGTTCACGATGTCATAGCTCTCTTTGGCTAGCATCTGATTACAGTCGTGTATATTATTTAAAAGCTTCTTTAAAAAAACATGACCACAGGGGAAAATCGAGTGGCTTTCTCTTCCTGCTGTCTGTGGATGATGTTTTAATCATGGCACACGTAAAGATGCATGTATTCTGGTGAAATTTGTCAAAACTAGTAAGGCAATTTTGTATCCTGTGGCAATGCCACTTAAGTAACTCTTGTAATTACTCCGGACAGCCCAGGCCTGCTCTGTGTTTTTAGGCTGTGTTATTCTTACTGGTCTCTCCCCTTTAAGACCTACTTGGGATGAACCTTGTCACTATGTTCATCACTTTAATTCAAATCCTGCCAATGTATGTGGAGCTGCATTTTCCAGGGATGAGAATGATCACTGTTTGGGTAGTTAGGTTCATTTACATAGAAGGGGGTTTTATTTTATTAAAAAAAAATTTTTTTTATTGGGGTATAGTTGTTTTACAATGTTGTGTTAGTTTCTACTGTGCAGCAAAGTGGAGTTCCCTGTGCTACACAGCAGGTTCTCATTAGTTATCTATCTTATACATATTAGTGTATATATGTTAATCCCAATGTCCCAGTTCATCCCACCCACGCTTTCCCCCCTTGGTGTCCATACATTTGTTCTCTACATCTGTGTCTCTATTTCTGCCTTGCAAACCGGTTCGTCTGTACTACTTTTCTGGATTCCACAAATATGCGTTAATACACGATATTTGTTTTTCTCTTTCTGACTTACTTCACCCTGTATGACAGTCTCTAGGTCCATCCACGTCTCTACAAAGGACCAAATTTCGTTCCTTTTTTATAGCTGAGTAATATTCCATTGTATATATGTATCACATCTTCTTTATCCATTTGTCTGTCAGTGGGCATTTAGGTTGCTTCCTTGACCTGGCTATTGCAAATAGTGCTGCAATGAACATTGGGGTGCATGTGTCTTTTTGAATTATGGTTTTTCTCTGGGTATATGCCCAGTAGTGGGATTGCTGGGTCATATGGTAATTCTGTTTTTTAGTTTTTTAAGGAACCTCCATAGTGTTCTCCATAGTGGCTGTATCAATTTACATTCCCACCAACAGTGCAAGAGGGTTCCCTTTTCTCCACACCCTCTCCAGCATTTATTGTTTGTAGATTTTCTGATGATGCCCTAACCCCTCATCGTAGTTTTGATTTGCATTTCTCTAATAATTAGTGATGTTGAGCAGCTTCTCATGTGCCTCTTGGCCATCTGTATGTTAGAAGGGGATTTTAAATACCAACAGCTCAGGGGATGTGGTGCTTGAGGTCTGGGGTCCAGAGCTGGGTGAGAAGTAGGCATCGCCTCCTTGGAACTGCTGTGGTCCTAGAAACACGGACTAATGCATTGAGAAGGTGTTCAACCAGGACTGAGGGGACTTGCAGTGTGGAAGGCATGCCCAACTGTCAGACCACATTCCACAGCTGGCTCCAGAGCTACACGTTCCCCAAGTGAGTTTTGACCCACAGTCACATAGCAGAACTCTAAAGCAAAGGTCGGCAATTTGCAACCCACATCTGGCTCATTGCCTGTTTTTATACATAAAGTTTTATTGAGACCCAGTCGTGAGATTTGTCTAGTTACCATCTGTGGCTGCTTTCCCTCTACAGTGGCAGAGGTGAGTAACTGTGACAGAGACCACATGACCTGCAAAGCTGAAAATACCAACTCTCTGGCTCTTTACAGAACAAGTTTCCCAACCTTTGATGGATTTTTAACTTAGAGGCCACAGGTTTCCAAGAGTGTCCATTCATGGTCTTCTGTGGAACAAACGCCCTGGAATAACGTGCAGAATATTTTCTGTGTGTGCGTGCCCACATAGGATTTTCTGGGGAGAAAGTGCATGGATTATAATAATTTTTCCAAGGTGTCTGTGATCTTAAGATAAAGGTCCTTAACTTGAGAGGATATGCAGATCTTACCTCATTTACAGGCTTGACGTCTGTTCTCCCTTAACTTGTTTTTCCCTCTAGGATCCTGCTAAGTCATTGGTCTGAAAAGTAAATTACATGTGAAGTATGAATGTCTAACAGGAAAGTGTTTCGCTCCATGAGAATAGTTTTATTTTAATCAGGGCCTTCCATGCCAGAACCTAACGGTCATGTCAGGGGGGAACATTAGAAACAGAGGAAAGAGTGGGGAGGGGGAGGGGTGGTGGCCAGGAAGTTGTTGACTAGAGGCAAGTGGAACTTTTTTCTTTTTTTTTGGTCCTGTTTAAAGAGACAGTAGGGCAGTTATCTTTCTGGTCAGATAAGGCCAGAAAACCATACGAGTAGCCACTCTTTAACAACGTGTAAGGCAGTATGCTAAGTACGTCATATGAAACGTCTTACATCATTAAGTACGTCATATGAAATGTCTTACATCATACAACTCCCCCCGGGACTTAGCATCTGTAATGCTAGAATGGTGGCCAGTGCAAAGTGCACACAATATAATTGTTAGTGATTAGTCATCATCCTTGGCCTCACCATCCTCACTGATCATCTGAGGAAACTGAGGCTCTGTTGTCTAAGATTTCCCAGCTCCTGGAAATCACAGGTACCGGACCCCGTGTCTGTCAGTCTCAGAGGTGGCACTAACAGAAGCCAAGTCTGTTAACTTCCAAAGTTTTCACTTTGTTTTTAAACCCTATTCTTCTAACCAACTCCATGGACAGCAGGATGTGGGTGGTTCCTCTTTCAAAAGGCAGCCAGAAAGAATCCTGTGGTGTTGGTATGAAGAAACACACTTTTTTCCCCATATTTCCTCCTCAGCTCACTTCCTTGAGAGGCCTTATCTTTAGTATCCTGGCTCTAGAGCAGAGGTTCTCAAACCTGGCTATCCATCTATACTACCTAGGAAGCATAAAAAAGTGCAGATCCTCGGTTACTATGCCAGGACCTACTAAATCAGAATTTGTGAGGATGGGCCTTGGAAGTCTGTATATTTTATAAACCTCTCTATGTAGTAATGTTCTGGCCAACCAAGCATTGGTCCATCAACTGCTGTTTAGACACTGCTATTCTCAATGCCACCCAAGCTCTGGCCACGTTAGCAGTCGAGGTGGGGGGGGGTGTAATTGTTACTGCGATCTGACTGCTTCAACCAAGGTGACTCACCCCGCTTTTGGAAACAGGCAAGATGTTCCCTTTTGCAGTTGGGTCCTCCTGTCCAAACAGAGCCAGGAGTCTGTGGGTGGTCCCAGGCAGGCAGGAAGGCTCCCTTCTGGCAGAGCCAAGAGGGAACAGGCTGAGATGCAGTTGGTTTTTAGGAAAGGAATAGAGCAGGGTGCGGGTGCTTAGCCCAGAAACAGCAGGATTAGGAAGTTGATTCGGAACTCCAACTGGAGCTGGAGGAGGGAGAGGGTATTCCTCTTTTTCCTTTAGGCCTCATTTTAAGGTCTTTACTACATTTACCTCTTAAGGACCATGGAAGTTAGAGCTATCCCTTTAAAAAGGAAAGCATATTGTATAACAAACGATAGCCCTTTATTTCAGAGTTTATGAGAAATGTCCCCAGGGTTCATACCAGTGACCCTCTCCCCGGCCCCGGCTAGTTACAAATTGGCCACTGCACTTGCAATTCACGTAGGTCTAAATTACATACTGACTGAAAGTATGAGAAGGGGAAGGCTATGAGGTTGGAAATGACTACAGGAGCCGGCAGGCGAGCTTGCCAGATTCTTGATGAGAAATACGAACTACTCAAAAAAATTAGAGCGAGGTGCTGTTTGTGGGCATGTTTGCGTGTGAACATATTTGCTAGTCTGCACTGGTCTTTTTAGGGGGTCGGAACAATTAATCTTTTTTTTTTTTTTCCTTTTAACTAGAAGTTTGGAAAGAAGTTGCAGGATTTAAAGTTTGGAAAGTACTTAGGGAACAGACGTATTTATGTTAAACTCGGTATTCGAGAGTCTTCTTTCCTCCGAAGCAACATGAGTAACTACCAATGGGAACTGAGCACTTTGAGTCATGCATTTCGATTTCTGTCTGGCTTTTCCTGGTGAGTTGATGTCCCTGGAACCTCAAGGGTATGTGGACACGTCATTTCGAGTGTTTTTTCTGAAGTGCTCCTCTCCTGGGTTAACTCAGGCAGGGGGGAATGTCATCATTGGCATGTAGATTGCCCGTAATATCTCTGCTAATTGACTTATGAATTATACAAATAAGCCCCTTTCTAATTCCAACTTCTCTAAATTCTTTGCTGCTCAAACGTGGCTGGGTAGAAAGTTTGGATTGGGATACAGTCTCCTGTTCTGCTAGTGTATGGATTGGAAAAGGGATGACACATGGAGTCAGCCTAAGTAAAATGAAAATCTAATTAGTCGAAGAGAAGGAGAGAGTTTTAGCATCACACTCGTACCACGTTAATGATCACACCCCCCAAACATCTTCCCTTGGCTCTGTTATTCTTATTTAGAGACCAAGACTTGAACTCAGTTCCCTTGCTGGCCTCCCTGTTTCCTCTGAAAGGGGTCCCAACCTAGCAGCTTCCATGGAGAGTATTGAAAACTGCCAAGGAGGACCGGCTTGTGAGTTGGCAACTGTGTTCATTATAATCCTGGGCCTGGAGGGACCTCATTGCCTGGCTACCCATCACCACGTTCATTATTCCTCAAGAATAAAAATATTTCTCTTTTTAACAGCAGGCAAATATAGAAGTAGGACTGAACCAGGTCTTTTTTTTTTTAATTTTTATTGGAGTATAGTTGTTTAACAGTGTTGTGTTAGTTTCAGGTATACAGCAAAGTGAATCAGTTATGCATATATCCACTCTCTTTTAGATTCTTTTCCCACATAGGCCATTACAGAGTATTGAGTAGAGTTCCCTGTGCTATACAGTAGGTCCTTATTAGTTATCTATTTTATATATAGTAGTGTCAATCCCAGCCTCCCAGTTTATCCCTCCCTTCCCCCTGGTAACCATAAGTTTGTTTTCTACATCTGTGACTCTGTTTCTGTTTTGTAAATAAGTTCATTTGTATCATTTTTTTAGATTCCACATGTAAGCGTGAGCCAGGTTTAAGGGAGTAGCTGAGCTTCAGCCTCTGACCTGAATCATTAAAACTGCCCTTAGGGTGGGGAAATTATGGCAGTGGCTCTAGGCCCCCAATTTTTTCAGCAGCTTTATTGAAATATAATTTACATACCATACAACTCGTCTGTATAAACCGTACAATTCGGTGATCATTAGCGTATTCACAGAGTTGTGCAACTATCAGCACTGTCTAATTCCAAAACATTTCCTTCCTCTGAAGGAAAAAAAAAAAACGTACCCATTAACATCACTACTTCTCTCCCAGCCCTCGTCATCCGGAATCTAGTTTCTGTCAATGGATTTGCTTATTCTGGACATTTCATATAAATGGAATCATACAATATATGGCCTTTTGTGACTGGCTTCTTTGATTTAGCTTAATGTTTTCAAGTTTCCTCTACGTTATAGCAATTCTCAGTACCTCACATCTTTTTCTTGCTGAATAATCTTCCATTGTATGGATACACCACATTTGGTTTTTTTTTCAAATGTTGATGGACTTTTGGGTTGTTTCCATTTTTTTAGCTACTGTGAATAATGTTGCTATAACCATTCATGTACAGGGTTTTGCGTGGACATAAGTTTTCTTTTCTCTTGGGTGTTATACCTACGAATGGAATTTCTGGGTCAGGGAGTAAATCCATCAACAACATTTTGAGAAATGGTCAAACTGTACCAAAGTGTGTACACCATTTTACATTCCCATCAGCAATATATGAGAGGAACCATCTCTCCACATCCTCACCAATACTTGTTATTTCCTGTCTTTTGATTATAACCATCCCAGTGGGTGTGAAGTGGTGTTTCATTGTGGTTTTGAGTTCTTTTTCTGTGATGGTTCGTAATGTTGAGCATCTTTTCACATGCTTATTGGTCATTGTATCTTCAGAGAAATGTCTATTCAGATATTTTGCCCACTTTTAACTGAGTTATATTTTTAGGGTTGAATGTTAAGGATTCTTTCTATATTCTAGATACAAGTCCCATATCAGATATAGGCTTTGCAAAGATTGTTTTCTCATTCTGTGGATTGTCTTTTCACTTTCTGGGTGGTATCCCTTGAAGCACAAACATCTTTAATATAGTAAAAGCCAAGATATCTATATTTTTCTTTTGTCACTTGTGATTGGGGTCAGATCTAAGAAACCATTGCCTATCCCAAGGTTATGAAGATTTCCTCTCGTGTTTTCCTTCTAGGAATTTTATAGTTGTAGCTCTTATATTTAGGTCTGTGATCCATTTTGTGCCAGTTTTTGTGTGTGATGTGAGGAAGGGGTTCAAATTATTTTGCATGTGGGTATCCAGTTGTCTCAGAACTGTTTGTTAAAAAGACTGTTATTTCCCCCATTGAATTGTCTTGACACCCTTTTCAAAAATCAGTTGACAGTAGATACTTGTGTTTATTTCTGGGCTCTCCATTCTATTCCACTAATCTATATGTTTATCCTTATGTCAGTTCCAGACTATCTTGATTATTGCACTTTATACTAGGTTTTGAAATGGGGAAATGTGAGTCTTCCAACTTTGCTCTTCTGTTTCAAGGTTGTCTTAGCTATTCTGGATTCCTTGAATTTCCATATGAAATGTGTCAATTTCTGCAAAATAGCCAGTTGGAATTTTAAACTACGCCCCAAATTTGAGTGGATCCTCAATTTACTGGCTGTAGGCAGTAACTCAGAGAGGTAGTACAGAGAGAGCCTAAAAAATAGGGGGAGGCGGGAGGGCGTTCCAGATAAGCAGCTGACTTTTCCTGCTACAATTAAAGCATACACACACACACACACACACACACACACACACACACTTCTGAGGCTCACACATACAGGTAACTCCAAATTCTCATCTACCTCCACCATCACCTAGGTCCTGTGCAGCTCTGCTACTGTATGTGTGTTGGGAGTAGCATCATTATTCCCATTTTATAGATCATATGAGTCTCATGTGAGATGATACATAGGTGGTTTATCACACTGTCTGGCGTAGAGTGAGTGCTTGATAAATGTTTGCTGTTGTTGCAGTTACTATTATTGCTATTGCTTCCTGAGTGATATCAGTCACCTAGGGAAGCAGTAAGTCCTTAAACAAAATATAGACTTCAGTAATATATAGACTTAAGTCCTTCGATAAATGACATAGGGAATCCCTATCTCTGCCTGGCCCTTCAGTTGCCTCTTGGGCTCATGTGTGAAGTCTAGAGTAGCGCTTCTCAAACGTTAGGGTATAAGAATCACTTGGGGATCCTATTAAAATGCAGATTTTGATTCAGTAGTTTTGGGGTGGGGTCTCAGATCCTGCATTTCTAACAAACTCTTGGGTGATGCCTTTGAGAACCACCCTTTGAGGAGTAGGGTGGTCGAGGTCCTATAGGGCAGTAGTCCCCAACCTTTTTGGCACCAGGGACCGGTTTCATGGAAGACAATTTTCCCACGGACTGGGGGGTTGGGGGGGATGGTTCAGGCAATAATGCAAGCGACAGGGGCGGTAGATGAAGCTTTGCTCGCTCGACCACCTCCTGCTGTGTGGCCTGGTTCCTAACAGGCTGTGGACCAGTGCCGGTCCGCAACCCGGGGGTTGGGGACCCCTGCTATAGGGCACACCCAGGTAAGAGGTGTTCAAGATCATCTCTGACACTTGGGGGCAGACTAGAGGTTAGTAGAAAAGGCTTCCATCAAGTGTAAGCTGCGAAAACTACACTGTGAGACTTGGGTTATCTAGTTCATTGTTACTGTGGTCATTCACCTTTTGCTATGCCACATTCTCCGGTAAGCATTGTCTGAGCCAGAGGTATCCAAACTCTTTTAATTGCACACTCTCTCACTAGAAAATGTTTGATCACAGACTGCCAAACTGTGTGTATTTACTTACCAATAAATTACACACCCATACTCCTATGATTAGCTAAAACAGGCAATACTTGCTTTGCATGGCGGTATGGGACTGTAAAAATAACCATGCAAGCTGAAACTTTGCAGAGAGATCTTAATAAGCAATGGGAAAAATTACAATTGTACTGTGACCTTTAAAATTTTTTTTCAAAACAATAAAAACTCTCTTACTGTTGGTTATAAGTGCATAGGGAAATAAGAAAACTAATAAAACTAGTATTTGTTTAGTACACTGCAACTTAAAGCACTAGAAACATTGAGAATTAAAATGCTTTATTTCTTTGGGCAGACTTATCAAGAGTAGTTTGAAGAGTGCTTGTCTTTGTCTTATCTTATGATACAGATGAAGCATCTTTTCTAGAACATGGCAAATTGTCATACTCCTTTCTAAGTTTGTATCAGTTTCCATTTTATGCTTTGTGGTTTCATGAAATATCACTGAGAGCTCCTTACTTTTTTGTCCTGTGTCACTTCCTCTGGAACATACATCTTCATCCTTTTTTTTCACAACCATTTTCCTTTATGTCGTTAAGTTCACCTTCATGAAATTACTCTGGCTCCATATTCAGAATTCCTTGGTATCACATAGGTATCGCTGGGAGACAAGAAGGCAACACAACTACATGCGTTGCTGTCTGTGCATGAACTGAATAACAGATGCTCAGTGACCAGTCACTGGCAGACTTTGAAAGGAGTAACACGATTGGTCACTGATCATAATGTACACCTGTTATTTACATAGTGGTTTGTGGACTGAAGCAGTGATGTTTATGCTTTATGCAAATCACTCACAGTTAATATACTATAGAAACTGAAATTTGAATCATGATGGGAGGCAGTTCTCTTTGACAAAACTGGAGTGACTGAAATTTGCGCGTAAGGAATTGTGCAAACTAAAGACTGTTTTCCAAATCATGATATATACATGAATCAAGATTCATAATCATAGTATGCGAAATTCGTACTTCAAAGAGCCATCTTGATCATTTTTATTTTTTTTTTACCAGATTATGGTTAGTTCTCCTTGTTATTGTTTTTATTTTATACTTTGGCATCAAAGGAACCCATACTAGGGTAGGAGATGCACTAACTCAGCCATTTTTCTCATTTTCTTGTGCTTGCATTAGAGAATTATACTCTGGATTTTTTTGTAGTAATCTGTTTAGGTCCATTGTAAATTTTAGTTCAGGTAATACCAGATATCCACAACCCATAAACCCATTTAATCTGGCAATCAGTATCCTCACTGTCAACGGTCCCAAACTGTGGCTCTCCCCGCCTTTTCTCAGGATGCTGTCAATGCCACATAGGAAGTGTACCACATGACCATCTGACAGCAAAATCAAGTGAGGGTCCCAGTGTCAAGCCATCTATGAAATATCTATAAGTTTAATGCCCTAAATTTTAGGTAAAAATCAATTTAAAGATAAACTCTAATATTGTCACTTGATCCACTGTGGAGACTACTAGCCTGAACATTCTGGTTGTACTTGAGTTGCGCTCCCGCTACGAGAAGGGTCCTTCGGAAGGGGGAAAGGCTCAGGTTTTCTTTGCTGCCAGCATGGTGATTGGCACTTCAAGGTCCTTGAAGACAGTGTCCTCAAGACTTTCTGCACTAATAGATTCACCTGGGGAACTTTGAAAAGCATCCATGCTGGAGGGCCCACCTGAGACCCTTTTAATAAAAGTTTCTGGATGGGGCTTCCCTGGTGGTGCAGTGGTTGAGAATCTGCTTGCCAATGCAGGGGACACGGGTTTGAGCCCTGGTCTGGGAAGATCCCACGTGCCGCGGAGCAGCTGGGCCCGTGAGCCACAATTACTGAGCCTGCGCATCTGGAGCCTGTGCTCCGCAACAAGAGAGGCCGCGATAGTGAGAGGCCCGCGCGCCGCGATGAAGAGTGGTCCCCGCTTGCCACAACTAGAAAAAGCCTTCGCACAGAAACTAAGACCCAACACAGCCATAAATAAAAAAAAAAAAAAAAAAAAAAAAAAAATTTTCTGGATGGGGGCTCAAGAATGCCTGCATCGTTTTACAGCCCACAGTTGTTTCTAATGCACAGATAGGGTGGGAAACTATACCTTCAAGGAGAAGGTCTTCCCTCCACTGCCAGTCTTGAAGGACCCTAGCTTGCTTTATTTACTTACTTATATATTTATTCATCCATCCATCTGTCCATCCATTCATTTCTGTATAGGTATTGAGGCACACCCTCTGGCAAGCAGCTTTTGTACTGTCTTGTTAGTGACGGTATTTGCCAAGGAGGGTACCTCTTGTAGACATTTAAACACCAGTAGAAGAAAGTTATCTGAGCATGAAGTCACTGCTGGTGGCTCTGCACTCTGAGGATGATTCTGTGGCTTTAGTAGAGTCCTACAAATGCTGGAATGAGCCTAGGATTCTTCACAGTGTTCAGCCTTAGCCTTCCCTCTGAAGCTTGTTCTACAGTTAGAAACGAAAGCATTTACCGGACATCCCAGTGGATAACAGCTGATATGGTGATCAAACACCAAAGGATAGTGTTGCCCATCAAGAGGTTCTGAAGCGAAGCGAACAAGACCCAGTCAGCCCACAAAGGATGAGGGCCAGGGATACCCAAGACAGACAGAGTTGATTTCCAGACACAGAATCCCAAAGAGGCTGGTTGAGTTGTTGAAGGCCTCTCACCAGATGTGCCTCAGAGCTAGTCTTGGTCCCCAATTTCCCAGCCCTTTTCCTTGACGTGTATAATGCACAGTATAGTCTGAGACCCACCTGCATCTGACTAGCTGGGGAGTTTATTAAAACTCAGATTCCTGGGCTGTACCCTAAATGGTTTGAATTATAATGGGATGACATGGAGGCTGGCAGTCTGCATTTTAAACAAGGTCCCTTCGCTATATGCTCATTAAGGCAAGCTAAAGTTGGAGAATCATTGTCCTGGCTTAAGCTGCCATTGTGCAATAATCTTCCACCCTGCATGCCCCTGTACACAGAGTTCTAGAATTTGAATAGTAAATGGGAAAGATTTCTAGCGGTTTTATAAGATTGATATGTACATTTTGAATACTGGTCCAAAAGAATGACTATTGCTCTTTGGTAAGAGGAATCCTTTCCTAAGAAATATTTGTAGACAGTACTGAGTTATTCATAATATATCCAAGTATGTTGAGAAGTTACTTGAAGTTTAGTGGGCATTTAGATCCATGGCTATATCCATCTGCCAGCCAAGCTTAGCACGACTTGGCAATGCGGGAGCTTTGGAATTGGACAGATCCAAGGTCAATTTTTGCCTCTGCTGCTTATTCGTTATGTGAAATTGGATAATTTACTTAAACTCTCTGAGTCTCAGTTTCCTCATCCAAAAATGAGTCTAGTTATATCAGTTTTGAAGAGCTCTTGGGAAGATTATATGAGAAAAGAAATGCAAAGAACTTAATAAAAGGGATGTGATTTCTATTCTAGAACTGACATACTGTTTTTCTATTCTGGGGGCGATCAGGTCATATTTCAAATGCATTAACTGCGTTGACTGAAGAAAACCTTAGGTGAACCCTTTTGTAGACAGACAAAAGATTTTTGAAAATTGGCAACTCCCACAAAGCCTCTGCTCTGCCTTTGACATTATTATGTGGTAATAACGTGGGTAGAGGTACAGAGGTACAAAGAGTATGTGTAAGAGGCACAAAGAAATATAAGATGACGTCTTCTTTATACACAAGTAGCTTACAAGTCCAGTTGGGGAGAAGATAGTGATAATAATACCCTTGCTTTTGTTTGATTGTCACTTAACAGTTCCCACTGTAGTATTATATTTTATCTTCGTGGCAGCCTGAGGGTAGATAGGGCAGCTACGATTGTCATCATCACCTCCGTTCCCCAGGCAAGGAAATTGAGAGCTTCTGACTTCATCATTGCAACTAATACTCAGACTCTGAAGTCTGCTCGTGCTGCCTCCTTCTACCCATGAAACAATCAGAGAACACAAAGCTTGGTCACTAATGGCCAGGTGTGTACCTGGGAGTTTTGATGGATTGCTTCTCTTACACGCCATTCCTTTGCATGCTTTGTTTCCAGGGACAAGGTGTGACCCGTGCTGGCTTCTGAAATGGGCCGTGATGTAGTAGGGGGCCCTGGAATTTACTTATTGGCATTCTCTTTGTCAACTTGCTCTGCCTTGGCTTTTTTCTTTCCATTACACATCAAGTTTGTAAAAGCACATAGCCCCGGCTCATCTCCTTAGTGCTGACTTGAAAATAATTAAGGCACATGTAAAGTCAGCATATCTGTCCTCCAAGTGTTTTTTTAAAAAATGGGTGTCTTGTTGAAATTGAATTAACTGCTGGAATCAAGAACGCAGTAACTATTTTAAATAATTCATTTAGACTTTTTTTTTAATCTGTTTTTTAATATGTAAAATAGGCCTAGGGCTGCTTACCTACCTCAGAGTAGAATCCCGTGGCTTTAATTAGTGAATATTTGGTAAGGGCCAGACAGGGTGAGCAGCAGTGTCTTCGTTATTATTGTTATTTTATTATCATCATTATTATTGTTATTTTATTATCATCATCAGCATCATTATCTTCATCATCATCCTCGCCATTTTCATTATTATCACATTCAGCCCCTTTATATAATGCCTGTACTTCAAGGACACAAACGTTTTTCTTTAATAAGCTCCAAAACTTTTTCTCCTCTCCCTCCCAACTACCTTTCCATTTCTGTTGCTCTGGGATTTGGCAACCCAGTTTAATTTCTGATGAGAAGACACTCTGGAAAATTGAAATGAGATAACAGGAGTTGATTGGGGGGGAAAATAACTTCATCTTAACTCTTAAAGCAGAAGACATCAGGTTCCCTAATTCCTTCCTTTCGTCCTTGAAAATGGAACATCAGCCACAGAGCGCACCTGTGCCGAGTTCTAAAATGGATCTGTGGCAGCCATTGCCAGAGTAGCAATTAGATAATTAAAGCTAAATTTCACCTGCAGAGGCAGGCTGCAAAATACCGTTGGTTTGACCTTCCACACTTCGGGATGAGGTAAATACTCTGTGGGAGGTGGAGTGATGTCATGGGATTGGTATTGGCAGGGCAGCCGGGCAGTGGTGTGCTGCTCGGCTGACCTCCACGGCCTGGGGGACGTTGGATGCAGCGCATAATCCAACTATTTTTTGTCTACTTCTCCTCTGTGACAGAGTCATGTTACACTTACCCTTCCTCCTTGTAGAGTTGTAAATCACCAAGGAAATCACCTAGCCTATCACCCTGCTGGGTTTGTTTTTTTGTTGTTGTTTTTGTCCTCAGAGCACTTACCATAGATGGAAAGATCGTTTTGATTTCTTCAGTTCTTTTTTTGTCTTCTCCACTCCCTCACCACAACTGTAACCTCCACAAAGAGAGACCTTCTCATCCATCTTGCTCATTTTCTATGCTTGGCTCCCATGATGGGAGCGAGTAGCAGATGCTCAATAAACATTGGTTGCGTAACTGTGTTAAAAATGCCCTGGACAGGGACTTCCCTGGTGGTCCAGTGGCTGAGACTCCGTGCTTCCACTGCAGGGGGCACGGGTTCAATCCCTGGTTGGGGAACCAGGATCCTACATGCCACACGTCATGGCCCAAAAAAAAAAAAAAAGAAAAAAAAATTGCCTTGGACACAGAAAGCAGAAATCAGAAACCCAACAGCCCAGAGGCCAAATTTGGCCTGTTGGTTTGCACGGTATTGTTAAAAATACTGAGTTAGTGGCCAGCGTGTAAATACAATGAGCCTTCATGCAGAAGACCTCATTTCTGGCTTTTCTTGAAATTCTACCAGAAGATCTGGAATACCGGACCAGCCTTAGGAGAGGAAGTAGGGCCTAAAACAGTGGTTCTCAAAGTGTGGTCCTCAGATCAGCAACACCAGGATCACCTGGGAACTTGTTAGAAATGCAGATTCTCCATCCTACCCGGTCTCCTGAACTGTTGAATCTCTTCGTGGTTTTTATTTTAACAAGCCTCTCTAGGTGATTCCTTGCACTGTAAAGCATGAGAACTACTCACTGCCCCTAGAGGTTACAGAATGACTGGCTTTGACAACAGAATGTCTGGCTTAAAAGTCTGGCTTTGCTACTCCCTAGCTGGATGGAGTTAGACAAGTTAGCTAATCTCACTGTGCCTCACTCTGCTCATTTATAACATGTGGATGATAATAGGACCTTCCTTCTAGGGTTAGAAGGATGAAATGAGTTAGTATATGCAGAGTCCTTAGACCCTTAAGAGTCATCGCTTAACAAATGTTACTGGCTGTTAACTTGGCTGTAGTCAGCGGACACCGAACACGCAGCTGCCTCTTTTAGATGCAACCTTAGCTGGATCTCTGCTTGATTAGGACACCACCCAACAGGCGTCCCTCCTTCATGTGACGTGCTCGGCCCCTGTGGGCATTCAGGCTGTCGTTCTGACATAAAGCAACCTTCTCATTGTCAGCAGTGATCCCCACACCCTCCCATCACAGTGGTAATATGCACCTATTGTGTGCCTTACTGGGTTCCAAGCCCTAAGCTAGGCTCTTGGGTTGTTTTATCCTCTTCTATTTCCCAACAGCCCTACAAGTTAATATTGCTATGCTTACCTTATAGATGAAGAATTAGCAATTCAGAGAGGTTAAGTAATCTGCCTCAAGCCACACAGCTGGTAAGTGGCAGAGCAGGAATCCAATCCAGGTAGTGAACTTCAAAGTCTGTTTTGTTTTCTCTTCAAAAATGGGTCACGTGCCACGGTAGCTTACAAATGATTTTGTATGGCATTGAGGTGTTTTTAGGTGGTGAGGAAGATGGTTTTAGTTGGTGTGCAAATTCTGCATTAAAAAAACAAAGTGCATACTGAAAAAGTTAATGCATTTCTAATTCTTCCACAAACCTGAGGGGAAAGTCTGAACTGGTGCTAGTAGGTGTGTTAACTTTTAAATGAAATTCCAGTTTAATAATCGTTAAGATTATATGTTTTAGTGACATTAATTGAAGGTGTATTTTGAAGCCTGCATCAACAAATTAAGAAAGGAAATTCTGTCCTTTTATTGGCACTTAAAAATAGGAGTGTCTGGAAATGTGTTTCTCTCTATATTGAAACATAATTGAATTAAATGCCACATCTTTTTACTTAACCATTTCTGATGGAACTCTTACTAAAATGGTTTGTCAAGGATAATCAGTGCAGGTTCTGACCCAGAGTAGGTGTCCTGTGAAGGTTTGCTGAACTAAAATGCTTCGTGCCCCTCCCCGCCTTTTCAAGTGACATATCATTTAGTCTGATCTTAGTGATTCAAGGTCACTAGCTAATAGTAATCTGTTACTTGTAATACCCCTTTTTTCTTAAACAAAATGAGAGTGATCCACAGGCTCAGAGCCTTTGATGGACAAGTGTGTCTAGTGAAATTGAGTATGCTTTTAATAATTATTTTTAAAAGTTATTTTCTATTTATGGCAAGTAAAAAGTTTTCGTATGTCATAACTGTATAAAACTCCCTCTTCAAATATTTATTTTAATGAAACGAAGAGCTGGTTAAAACCATGCAATATAGGGGTAGGGGAGTGAAAGGTATAAACTATTGGGTGTAAGATAGGCTGTAAGGATGTATTGTACAACATGGGGAATATAGCCAGTATTTTGTAATAACTGTACATGGAGTGTAACCTTTAAAAATTGTATACAAAATTTAAAACATTTTTATAAACGATGCTGAATCACTAATGGTGCAGGTAGTCTATGGACTCGCCATATGTCACGGAAGTAGAATATACATGACGAGCATCTGGAAACAACTGCTCCTGCTATCGTATGGCAGAGGGAGGACACCCATGCCTGCCATTCCGCCCAGACTGATCCTTAAGGCCTCTGCTTGGACCTCAGAGGGGATCTGTGGTCATTTTCTTCTTTCTCCTCTCTGGCAGCTTGCTGTCCACGTTACCCTAGAGCTTTAGTTGGCAGCAGTGGCCTGGTAGAAAATCAAGCCCTGACGGAGGACAGGTAGAGAGGGTGTGAGTGTGTTAACTCAGGCCAGTGGGGCCACGTCAGTGTTTTGGGAAGTGGAGCTTGGCTCCTCCCCTCCAGGGGCAGAGGCCATGGCTGTGTGACTTGGTGACTCACCTGACACCAGCGACACCCACAAGTCGGTGTGTAAATTGACAAAGGGATCCTGACCTAGAAGCACTGCTGGGGGAAGGGCAGAGGGGGTGTGGAGTGTAGGTGTGGTCTGGCTCCTTCTCGTAACTTTCAGTCTGCTCCCCCAACTCTTTGAGAAAGGAAAGGGCATCCTCAGGCATTTCCTCCCAGAAAATGGGCAGCTTGCCCAGTGATTGAGGTCTTTGGGATGGATCACGGGAGATCTGAAGTGAATTCCTGGGTGTCTCATTACCAGCATTTGGACCTGGGGCAAGTCCTTTAAGCTCTTGTCATCTGCGAAACGGGCGTGGCATATTCAGTAAGTAAGATGACGCAAACAAAGGATGTCGCACAGAACCTGGTGTGCAGGTGGAGGGGAGGGGGGGTTGTTGAAGAGGGAGGTAGCGCTGGGTGTGGGGTGCTGATACTCTGTGCTTCCCATCTAAAACTCCGAGCGCCAACATGTTGGCCTGGGATCGCTTTATCATGTACAAGTTAGGGTCCCCCAGACAAACAGAACCAGTAGGATACACAGTTGGCCCTTGAAGAACATGGGTTTGAACTCTGTGTGTCCACGGACAGGCAGACTTTTTCAATAACTGTGCACTGCAGTACTGCACAGTCTGTGATTGGTTGAGTCTGCAGATGTGGAACCATGGATATGGGAGCCAGCTGTAAAGTTATAGGTGGATTTTCGACCACCTGGGGGTCGGCGCCCCTCACCCCCATGTTGTCCACGGTTAAACTGTGTGTGTGTATGTGTGTGTATACAGAGAGAGCGAGGGAAGGGGGAAGAACAGAGGGAGAAAGAGAGGGAGAGAAGTGGGGTGGAGGGTGAGGAGAGAGAGATTTCTTTTAAGGAATTGATTCACACGGTTGTGGAGGCTGCCGTGTCCACAGTGTGCAGGGTAGGCTGGCAGGCTGGAGACCCAGGAAGGAGTTGCAGTTAGAATCCAGAGGTCCTCTGCTGGCAGAATTCCCTCTTGTTCCAGGAAGGTCAGCTTTCCTGCTAAGGCCTTGAACTGATGGGATGAGACCCACCTACATTATGGAGGGCAGTCTACTTCACTCACGGTTTACTGATTTAAATGTTCACCTGACCTTTAACAATACCTTTACAGAAACACATAGAAGGATGTTTGACCAAATATCTGGGTACTGTAACCTCGCCAACTTGACACATAAAATTAACCATCGCGATCGTGTTCCCGTGATCCAGTGGTCACTAGGGGAATCACTGGTGGAACTCTGTTGATTTCTTTCCATGTCAAGCAGAGTTCTTTGTATCGCAACGGGCAGAATGCATTTTAATACAAACTAGTTTGAGAAAAATAGGAGGGGGTAGGTGTGACTGACTCAGTGGCTCAAACTGCTAGGAGTTCTGGCTTCTAGATCAGGGTCTCCTATGATATGAGGCCCTTCCCCCCCTGTTTTGTCCCACTCTCATGCAAGGGTTCCCCTTGTGGTGGCTAGATAAGCTGCCACCTGCTCTTGGCTTAAAATCTTCAGAGTCTTTTTCTTCTCAGGACTTTCAGCGGAAATCCTACGCCTGCATCTCATTGGCCCAGTTGTGTCACGTGCCCGCCCCTGAACCAGTCACTGCAGCAATGGGAATGAATGCACCGGTTGGCTTAGACCAGGTCATGAGGCCTACCCTGGAGCTGAGCTTTGGCACCACCCGAACCAAGTGGGCTGTAGTACAGAGAAAGAGCGATTCCCCATGGGAATCAGTTGTTTCCAGAAGGAGGAGGACAGGTTGCTGGAAGGGCTGAAACATCACGTGACTACGTAGCCTCACACACAGAGCTCTTTTCTCTTCCCTGCCTGTCCCATTGCCCACCTTTCCCTCTTTATTCTCATCCATGCCTAAACCATTTTCTATCCCTTTAAAAACCTGGTTCTTACTTTGCTAATTTTGAAACTCCCAATTCGTCTAAGAAAGCAGATGCTTCAGAAGCAGACTGCCTCAGAGAGCAGTTTTGAGCCTGATTCTGTACGTGTGATCATCGCCCAGGGACAATTTGGTACCAGCCGATCAGTCAGTGCTTATGTTCCTGGTGTGGGAGGATGGCTCAGAGTGACTTAGTACTAACTGATGCTGGCAAGAAGGCAAGTTATGCCTCCTGTATCTTTTCTTTGTCCATTAGCCAGAGATCTGAAGGAAGGACTTTAGAATGGATACTAGGAACTTATCTATGAGTTGTAGCAGACCGGAAGAAATCTCATGCTAGAAGGATCAAACATTAGGGGCAAAGCTGCCTGCAAACACTTTTTTGTTTTTGGTCATAATTGTATATATATATTTTAAGGCAACTTTATCAAGATATAATTCACATACCTTACAATTCGCTCATTTAAAGCACACAGGTTTTTTTAAAGCATATTTGCAGACTTGTCAAACCATCACTAAAATCTAATTTAGAACATTTTTATCATCCCTGAAAGAAACCCCATACCTATTAGCAGTCACTATTCATTCCCCTCTTCCTCTGAGCCCCTGGCAACCATTAATCTACTTTCTGACCCCACAGATTTGCGTATTCTAAACATTTAATATAAATGGAATCATACAATCTGTAGTCTTCTGTAACTGGCTTCTTGCACTTAGTGTAATATTTTCAAGTTTCATACATATTGTTGCATGTCATTCCTTTCTACTGCCACATAATCTTCCATTGTATGGATATACCATAGCTGATGGACATTGGGTTGCTTCCACTTTTTGACTTTTATAAATAATCCTGCTATGAACATTTGTATAAGTTTTTGTGTGTATATGTATTTTCATTCCTCTTGGGTATATACGTAGGAGAGGAGTGGAATTGCTGGGTTATAGGGTAACTCTATCCTTAACTTTGAAGAACTTTCCAAAGCAGCTGCACCATTTTGCATTCCCACCAGCAATGTATAACCTCGCCAACACTTGCTATTGTCCGTCTTTTTGATTATAGCCATTCTAGTGGGTGGGAAGTGGTGTCTCGTGGTTTTGTTTGGCATTTCCCTAGTGGCTAATGATATTGGGCATCCTTTTATATGCTTACGGGTCATTTGTATATCTTCTGTGAGGAAATACCTTTTACCTGTTTTTTAATTGGATTTTTTTTTTTTATTATTGAGTTATAAATGTTCTCTATATGTTCTGGCTACAAGTATTTTTGATGTAGGCTCTTCAATTCCTATGAGGCCTTGACTTTTAACAGCTTCTGGGTTAGTGAGAATATCTTTTATTCAAACCTGGGGAAAACCAAAGGATAGACTAAGCTGTCATGGATAATATTGCCAGTGATTTGCATTGTCATTTAAAGTTGTCTCTCAGCCTGGTTCCTCAATTTTTTTTTTTTTTAATGTCAAAATTACCGAAAGAACAGCACAAGACATATCCCTATACCTTCCGCTAGATTCATTAGGTGTTAATCTTTTGCCACATTTGCTTGCTTCTTCTGTGTGTGTGTGTGTGTGTGTGTGTGTGTGTGTGTGTGTGTGTGTGTGTGTGGTGGTGGTGGGGGGGGGCGGGTATAATTTTTCAGGGCTGAATCCTTTGAAAGTAATTTGCGAACATAAGGACCCATCACCTCAAAGGTCTTTAGCACGTTTAGGCTGTGAACCAGGTTATGCTCCTACATAACCATCATACCTTTATTGTGTCGAAGAAATGTCAGATTAATTCAATAATCCCAAATATATAATCCATATTCATATTTCCCCAGTATTCCTGCAAATGTCCTTCCCTGCCTTAAAAAAAAAGTCTAGGGTCCATTCAAGGTTCACCTGTTATGTGTGGTTGTCCTGTCCCCTAAATACTAGAAAAAATTCCCCCTTTTTTGTTTTTTGTGACATTGATATTTTTGGAAGAGTTCAGGCTAATTGTCTTATAGAATGATCCACATTCTGGATTTTTCTGATTGTTCCCTTAAGATTGGAATTAGAATAGACATTTTTGGGGGAAGCATATTGCATGGGTGATGCTGTGTCCTTCCCTTGCATCACTTCTGGAGGTATATGATGTCAGTTTGTCCTGAAATTGGCGATGCTTAGTTTGATCATTTGATCAAGGGGGTGTCTGCCAGATCTCTCTATTATAAAGGTAACTTTTCCCATTATAGTTAATAATTAATCTGTGTAAATCTCTTGTTCCCCAGAACCTTTCACCTGACTGTGGCATCCATTGATGAGCCTTGCTTGAGTCAGTTATTGTACTGGGAGTTACAAGATGTTGATTTTTTAATGCTATTATTCATTCACCATTTTTCAGCTGGAATTCTTCTGTCTAGAAGAGCTTTACCTTTTATATTCTCATACTTCTAAAAAATTTCCCTCCCTCCCCTCGCTCGTTTTTTCTTTTTCTTAAAAACAAAAATATCACCATGAACTTGAGTCATTTTAATCACTGTCATTTCCTAATTTAAAAAATTAAATTGTTTGTCCTCTCAACAAGTATTTTTGAGTTCCTACTGTGCACTAAGCATTATAGCTTAAAAAATTAAATTAGACTGTATTTGAGTTTTCTTTCAGGCCTAAATTATTTTGTGATTCTATGAGATTCTAAGGCACATCCTTGTACCTGCATTTTTATATTTATCTCTGCCTCTAAATTCCATTTATTTGCTCATGTTATCTTAGTATTTTGTTAAAATGTTCTTATAGACTTGTATTTGTTTTTTATTAAAGGAAGCCAGAACAAGTAAAGCATTTTAGGATAAACTGTATCTCTTAGTGTTCAGGGCCTAGGAGAAATCCATCTCTGTAGGCGTGAGGAAGTTTCCAATGCTGTTGGAACTGGTAGCAGCTACCTAATTGCAGCCAGGTCTTCTGATAAAGTACATGGTCTCTTCAGGTCACAGGCATAGTATTAGTTACACTTTTAATTTGCATTGACTACGTACTTGGCCACCAACCTCCTTCCAAAATAAAAATAACACTTAAAATCCTACAGGCAATTCTGCTTGCCATTCTGTTCATAAGGTTTGTGCCCAGCTCATGAGTGAGACAGGAGATGTGCCTCTGCTTTTAGAGAACTCTCTTGCTTCTTGAGTGGGGACTTCTCACACATGGTAATTTCACATGTTTAGATTTTTTCTTATGTAATTAACAATATAAAATTACACTTTGCATAGGTACTCTTATTACACACTGTATCTTTTGGTCTATGTAATAAATTTATATTAATAATTTCCCTGTGTGAGGTTATCAGTTATATCATACCTCATTGGTAATTCAAGAGATAAGTTAATTGTGACTATATCATTTTTGCCTTATATGATGATTTCAGAGCCTAACCTCTGACTGAGTCTCTATTATCCTACTCTTGCAAACCCATCTCTGTGTAGTTTTGACATACATCTCTTTCCTTTCAAACTTTTTTCTTTTTCATATGCTGATGAAACCCACTAGCCTTGCTTAATGAATCCCATTAGAGCGCTGGTCTATCAGTTACATTTGTGCTTTTCTGCCTCCCCCTCTTCCCCAGTAGGGGGCAGAAGAAATGGGAATTATTAACCCTAAGATAGCCAAAAGTGCCAATTTTATTGCTGTCTTGAAAACGGCTCCTTGTTTGCAATAAATAGCAGTGCACACCTGGTAAATAAAAGCATGTCAGTTTATTGCTTTTTTGAACTGGTGCTTTTTTCTTGGGAAGGCTAGATTTAGAGCTTGTATCAGTTTGGATTCTTTGATGGCAAGCAACAAAAACTGATTTTGCTAATTTCAATAAAAAGGAAGGTTATAGAGTGCCTCACGGGTTCTGAGGCAAAGCAGAAAAAGCAGACCTCAGAAGAATAGGACCTAAGGATCAAGGCAGCAGGAACCCATGTCTGTTGGTCCAGCTTCTTCCATCTTGTGCCTCTCTGCTGAAAATTCTCAATCATGCTAGAGAGAAACTAAATGGGCTTGACTGGGGTCATGTGCCTGATAAGGGCTGGATGTGGGGGGCTGGAATTTGATTGACATTCTCACCAAAATTAGGGCAGGAGCATGTTACCAAGGGAAACTTGGGCTGCTTTTCCCCAAGGAAGAGGCAGAGGAGATTGGACAGACATAAATAGGACTGCCCTCGATCAAGCAGCACCCATGCATCTTTATAAATCATCTGTGATGCCCAGTACTTTGGAGAGCAAGGCATTCTGCCATTTTTCCTCCAAAAACAGCCACTGATCTTATAGCAAACTTTGTCTGATGATCCAGACAAACAAAGGATTACCTGCGCCTTTATCTTCCTTCAGCTTGGCTGGTCCTCTAGAAATCCTGGTAGTCAATTACATCTCGGGGGGGGGGGGGTCTCGGGGGGGGGGGGGGCCGGGAATGCAGAAGGGAAGAGTGAAATAGACAAAGAAGGAAAATGGCTGAGAATGGGTTAAAATGATTAACTCCCTTCTGGAAATTTCCAACTGTCAAATATTTGTTTCCGGGGACCAGCACCTTTCTCATTAGAAATTCACTGTCTTGGTCACTGCTGCCTGGAGCTGTGGATATGTAAATGTCAACTCTCTCACTGGCAAGTTGGTGAAATTTGCTGATGACACAAATCTGCGTAGGTTTGGGAGAAAGCAGGATTGTGAGAAACTCCAGATGCATCACAGCAAACTGTGTGAGTCACTCAGATGGGTCAATGGAGAGTCGGCTTGTTGGGTGGCGGTGAGAAGGGACAGAAAGGAATTAGCATATTTAGCACCAGAAAGAAAGAAGTCAAACTCGAGGGCAGCAGTGGTATTAAATGGCCTTCTGTAATATCGCCTCGAGTTCTTTCTTGGATCTGTGTACTAAATTTGACTCTTCCTATGTCAGAGAGGAGAAAGGAGGAAAAAAATAGAGCTGTGCATCAGAGCGAGGCTGACTGTGAAGCTCCTGGTTCCCACACCCAGAAGCTATTTTTATTAATAGGAAAGTTGATAATAATAACAGTTAACCATTTATTGAGTACTTATGAGGTACAAGGCACTGTTACTGGGCTTGTTACATATATCATTAATCTAGCCAGTAACTAAAGGAGGAAATGCAGATGGCAAAACTGGGGCTTGGGTTAATTGTCCCGGGAGGCACAGCTAGGAAGTGGTAAGGAAAGGATAAGAATAAAAACCTTAGCACTTCTGCCATGTAAATAACAGCTGCCTGACAAATATTCCTGCCTCGTGCAATATTAGTGGGGGTCCTTCATCCCATAGGTAGGAGGACCCCATACCAAAGCACCACATAGGAGTTTCAAGTATTTATTCATATTTTCTTTTTTAAAAAAATTTTTACTGGAGTATAGTTGATTTATACATATTTTCATTTAACTGTATGTGAAGTTGTTTCCCTGTGCTAGACAAGTACCCTTCTAGCCCAAAGGGGAGCCCCACTAGGAAAATCACCTTCTTAATCCCATTTTATACCCATAGCCAGAAGCTCTTAGCCATTTCTCCTATTTGAGGGTTGCTTTAAGCCTCTCAAACTCTTGTTTAACTCCTTGATCAAAACTGTAGAATGGAACAGACTTTGGCCCTTCCCTCCCCATTTTTAACTGAAAACTGAGTTTGGTTTAATGTATTTACTTAAGAGCCGGGCTAAGAAGGAAGAGGAAGTCTCACTGGGACGAGGAGGAACCTGGCATTTAATAGCAAGCAATTAGGAAAGCAAAGCTGACAGTTTTCTGAGCACCTGCTAGATTTCAGGACACATTACCATATTTAACTCTCACAAAAACCCTGCAACGTATACGAGAACTGTCCCATTTTATTTTACTACCTAATAAACTACGCATGGTTGTTTTCCAGGGTTTGCCCAAAGACACACAGCTTGCAAATGCTAAAGCCAGCCTTTTTCATTTTTGTCTTTCTCTCATCTTGTGGGCTCCACCTTCAAAATGTATGTAGAATCTGACCGCTCCAGAGGAAATAGACCCTCTGTTACCCCCAGCCCCTCCAATCTGAGCCTCTGTCTTTTCTTGCCCAGATGATGATGATGATGATGATTACACTTTTTAGGTCAGCGTTATTGAGCTCCACATACTTCACATACAATAAATTCACTTTTTTATTTTATTTTTTTAAATTTTATTTTGTAGCAGTTAATATTTATTGAGCACTTACTATGTGATAGGCACATTCTAATGCTTTACATGCATAATTTAATAATTTAATAACATTTAATAATTTAATTTATTAATGTAATTTAATCTTCACATCCGCTCTGAGGGCGGTATTGTTACTTGCCTATTTTTGTTGTTGTTGTTCTAGAATATCTTGCCCGGATTATTGCAACAGCCCCACAGCTGGTCCCTCGGCTGCCCAGGCCTCTCTGCAGTCTCTTTCTTCTCAACACAGTAGCCAGAGGGATGCTTCCAACCTATGTAATTACTCACATCAAAATCTGATTCCGAGCCCCTTCAGGACCTCATCTCCTCCTGCCTTCCGCTTTGCTCACACTGCCCCAGCCATCTGGTCTCCACTCTGATCTTAGCTGAGCTCCTTCCTCAGGACTTTGCACTTATAGAGCCTGGTATGCTGTTCCCCAAGACATCCATGGAGCCTGTTTGTTGATGTCCGTCTTGTCACCCTCCCAGTGAGACTGCCCAGACTGTTTGAAATGATAACTATACAAGAGGCCCAGTTAAGGGCAGTGTGATAGGCAGCAACTGTCAGACAGCTTCCACGACCTTTGCCCCTGATGTTACTCCCATGATTGTGTTATGTTATATGGCAAAAGGCAAAAAGGAGGTCATCTGGGTTTACAACTAAAAAGAAGTAAATTCTGCCACCCACCTGAAGGAGCTTAAAGCAGATTCTTCGCCCAGAGCATGTAGATAAGAGGCTAAGCCACCAAGACCTGGTTGTAGGTTTGTGACACCTAAAGCAGAGAACCTATTAAAGCCCCCCTGGACTTCTGACCTCCAGAACCGTGAGGTCATGAAAGAGTGGTGTTTTCAGCTGCTAGGTCTGCAGTGATTTGTTAGGGCAGCAATAGCGACCTCATACAGATGGTGAATACATAGGATTCCCCTCTCCAGGCGGACTGGCTCGTGGGGCGGTGTCCGCCTGCAGAGCTGTGCTGGGGAGGCTCTGAGACTGCTCGCAGGCTCTGTGATGGATTAGCAGCAGCTGAGAGTTTGCTGCACATGTGCCATCCCTGATCTGGGCTCTTTCTGCTGAACTAGATAGAATGGTGGGGTTAGATGGAGTTAAATTTTTAGGCTGGGGTCAGAACAGAGAACACAGCATCATTAAAGAAAACTAGCCAGCAGAATAAGAATCAGGAATACAAGACTGTCTTAGTTCGTTCAGGCTGCTATAACAAAAATACAGACTGGATGGCTTTTTTTGTTTTTTGGGTTTTTTTGGCTGCACCATGCAGCATGTGGGATCTTAGTTCCTGGATCAGGGATCGGACCTGCTCCCCTGCATTGAAAGCGCAGAGTCTTAACCACTGGACGGCCAGGGAAGTCCCGGACTGGATGGCTTATAAATAGCAAACATTTATTTCTTGTCACAGTTCTGGAGGCTGGGAAGGCCAAGATCAAAGCGCTGGCAGATTCAGTGATGAGGGCCTGCTTCCTGGTTCATAGTCAGCTGTCTTCTTGCTGTGTCTTCACATGATGGAAGGGGCAAGGGGGCATTCTAGAGTCTTTTTTATAAGGGTGCTAATCCCATCCCTGAGGGCTCTAGCCTCATGACCAAATCACCTCCCAAAGTCCTCGCCTTGTAATACCATCACACTAAGAATTAGTGTTTCAACATATGAATTTTAGTGATATACAACTATTCAGTCTGTAGCAAAGATCTAGAATGTAAATTCTGTTAGGGCACAGATTTTTGCTTATTTTAATCACTATTCTCTCCTCAGTGTCTAGAACAGTGCCTGGCATGTAGTAGGTGCTTAATAACATTTTTTCAATTAAAGATCTAAATAACAAGGGGTAGGAGTTAAGTGTATTCTTATGGTTAACTGAATGTGTTTTCATATTATAGGGGCCTGAAGTCAAATTCCATTTCCACCACTTCACAATCTCCTTATCTCAAATAGGGAGATAAGAGTGATTTCTTTGCAGTGTGGTGGTGAGAATAAATTGAGATAATAACATACTTAATATCCAGAGCCCCGTGCCTGGCACCTGGTCAGATTCGCTCAGTGGTAGATGTTTTAGAATTACTACATCCATCAGGCTTCTTAGTTGTAAGTTACAGCCATGAGCTTGGGCTGATTGGAGCGGGAAGACTGTTATTCGGAGGTTATCAGGAAGTTCACTAAACCTCCAGGAAGGCAGGCGAGCCAGGCTCTGAGCACAGACACATCAAAGGGAAGCGCTCTGTCGAGTCAGACAACCAGAAGCATGTCCAGGAGGGGTCCACCGGGACACGGCTGCCACTGCAGCACACGGTGGTGGCTACGGCTCATGCCTTAGTGTGCTGTTGCCTCTGCGCATGTTGCAGCTGGTTGAGAGACCAGCATCACCCCCCCGTCCCTGCTCCTTTGTGTCAGTAGATCCAGATGTTAGACTCTGGACAAGGCCACACAACTGCTCAGGGCTTCCCCTAGCTGCCGGGAGAGCCGGGAGGGAGGTTTGGATTTTTCACCTTCTCTGCTGAGAGATAGGCTCTATCTTCCACTTATAAGGCGGGGATTCTCCAACCGTAGTAAGGAGTTTAGACGCCAGACAGTCCCCTCGCACCTCCTACCCCCAAAAGACAAAAATCCCTTCTATTCATCATTACGTGCTGATCCAAAGTGAGAAATACTGTTTCAAGAAGGCAGGGGAAGCCCTAGGGTTCAGTCTCAGGTTGATTCAGGTAGGAGGGGTGGTTCATGGGGCCTTCAATATTCAGATATAGAGGAGAGTATCTTTCTGTCCATTTGACATTGGCTTTCAACTTGACCCCTTCTGATCGATTCTGTACCAGGGTCACGCATAATTAAAAGGTCACTTATGTCTAGCCTCAGAATGTGGTTAGAGCAGGGAGGTACCCGTAAGCATGAGCTTTCTTTGAATCTAGTTCCAGGGCTCTTTGGCCTTCACGCTTCTAAAAGATGTGGAGGACCTGTGAAGGATCCAATGATGACTCATTCCATGGTTATACAGTCAGGCGTTGACTGTCATTCTTCTCCTGCGTATTTTGTACCTGAGAATACTTTCTAAAAATAATCACATGATAATAGATAACATTATTTATTGCTTACCATTTTATAGCCACTGACTGAATACTTTAAGTTGTATTTGGTCTCGTTAATCCTTCCTTCTGTGAGGTGCAGTATAATTATCCCCATTTTATAGACCAGGAGACTGAGGTTTAGGGAGCAGGTCAACCAGGTTGTAAGTGGTGGAACTTGTATTTGAACCAAGGTGTGCCTGGCACCAAAGCATATTGTCTTAACCACGAATTTATGTGAAGCTGATAGAATGTGAGCAGTAAAAATCCTTTTCAGAGCAAGCTATACTGTTCAGCATTCAGCATCATGAATTGTCACTCTTGTGTGCAAGTTTGGCATAAAGGCTGTAGAAAATCCACAGGTGCCCTTCTAGATTTGGGGTGGGAATTTGACAATTTTTGGATCTGCATGTCTTTCCTCAAGGTTTTGCCTGCAGATGAATTTTTTTTTTTAATAGTAAAAGCAGTATGAGAGAACATATACTTTTTTCTGTAATCAAGATGATGAACTGAGTTGCCTATATTTATTTCCATTAGCACAGTGATTACATATAATTAAAACTAAGCATCATCAGAAAAGGTCAGATAACAACAAACGCAGGATAGAAAAGATGAGTTATTTTTTCACAGAAAAGATTTGTGCAGGCCCACTAAGAAGAAATACCTATATCCCTGCCCTCTCTGATGCCAACTCCCAGCACTCTGTTCTACGTTTTCCTTTTCTGTCACACCTTACCTTCTAATATACTCACTAATTTATTATTGATTGCATTTGTTGACTGTCATTGCGTCCTTTTAAAACATAAGCTCCCTGAGAGCAGGGGCCTTTGTTTCATTCTGCGATAGATCTCAAATGCTGGGAAGAGTCTTGCTGCAGAGCAGATACTCAAATATTTGTTGAATGAGTGGATGAATATAATAAATAGTAGTAGAAGTAGGATTACACAAGAGGAAATTCTCTAAAAGTGCAACATATGTTTGCCGGATGGTTTCAATTATCTATTGCTGTGAAACAAGCCACCTCAAAATGCAGTGGCGTAGGAAAACCCACCCATTGGCTACCATTCTATGGATCAGGGCCTTGGGGAGGGCTCAGCTTGCATGAGTGTCTCTGTTTCTCATGGCGCTGGCTGAGGCAGCTCAGCTGGTTCTAGAGAATTCAGGATGGCCTCATTCACGTGACTGGGTGCTGGCGGTTGTCTGGGATGCCTTCGTTTTCCTCATGTGGCCTCTTTCCCGCCCCCGGCCTCCCATCTTGCAGGGCCTTTCTCTCCATGTGGCTTCTCTCTCCAGCCAGATGGTCTGGACTTCCTTACGTGGTGGCTGAGTCCCCAGAGTGGACAGTGGAAGCTCCTAGGCCTCTCCGGGCCTCAGGTCCAACATCCCAGAGTGTCACTTCCACCGCATTCTGCGGTAAGAGCCAGTCCCAGAGCCAGCCCAGATTGCAGGGCTGGGCAAGGGAATTCTGCCTCTTCGTAGGAGGAACAGCACCCTGACATTGTCCGGAAAAAGAGCGGATGGGGGAGGGGGCTGCTTTTGTGCTTTGCTTTTTTTTTTTCAGTTTCCTTTTTTTATTGTGGCAAAACGTATATAAAGTTTACCATTTTAACCCTGTTGAAACATTCAGTGAACCGTTCAGTGGCATTAAGATACTCACATTGTTGTGCAGCCATCACCACCATCCATCTCCAGACCCTTTTTTAATCTCCCTAAACGGAAATTTTGTCCTCATTGAACAATAATTCCCTGTTCCTCTCCTCCTCCCCCCAGCCCCTGATAACCACCATTCTACTTTCTGTCTCTATTAATTTGACTGCTCCAGGTGTAACCTATTTAGATACGTCATTTGCATGGAATGGTACAATATTTGTGACTGGCTTAATTTACATAGCATAATGTCCCCAGTGCTCATCCATGTTGTAGCATACGTCAGAATTTTCTTTCTTTTTAAGGCTTAATATATTCCTTTGTAGGTATATACCATTCATCCTCCAGTGGACACTTGGGTTGCTTCTACCTTTTGGCTATGGTAAATAATGCTACTATGAACATGGGTGTACAAATGTCTCTGTTTTCCGTTCTTTTGGGTGTTTACCCAGAAGTGGAGTGGCTGAATCATATGGTAATTCCATACTTAATTTTTTGAGGAACCTCCATACTGTTTTCCACAGTAACTGCACCATTTTGCAGAGAGGGGGCTCCTTTTAATCCGTAATACCACAATAATATAATCTCATTTGTAAACCTGTATTCACCACTTTTATAAGGACTAATTTTTTTTTTCTGCTGCGGTTGAAACATATTCTAATGCACATTTTTTCCTTTATTTTTAAAATTTATTCATTTTCCTACATCCATTTATGGTCCCATAGAACTTAATTTATATCAGGTTTTCCTTCCTCTATTACAGAGAAAGTCTATTCCAAGTTCAACTAAATGGCAGGGGTCAGTTACACCAAGGTCTCTGCTCTCTGTCTTGCTTAAAGTCTGTAGCTCACACAGATTTCTAGGCTAGGGTGGCATCATTTTCCCTGAAAAGCTTTGCAGCATTGCCCCAGAAAATGATTCAGAAGTACCTTCAACTTCCCAGCATTTTCCAGCCCTCTTTGACTAATCTGAAAATGAATCTTTTGAGGAAAAAAAAGGGAAAAAGGGGCTTCCCTGGTGGTGCAGTGGTTAAGAATCCGCCTGCCAATGCAGGGGACACGGGTTCGATCCCTGGTCCGGGAAGATCCCACATGCCGCGGAGCAACTAAGCCCGTGAGCCACAACTACTGAGCCTGCACACCACAACTACTGAAGCCCGCGCCTAGAGCCCGTGCTCTGCAACAAGAGAAGCCACTGCAATGAGAAGCCCGCACACGGCAACGAAGAGTAGCCCCCGCTCGCCGCAACTAGAGAAAGCCCGCGTGCAGCAATGAAGACTCAACGCAGCCAAAAATAAATAAATAATTTAAAAAAAAAAAAAAAAAAGGGAAAAAAAGAAAAAAGCACCCTCCCAAGACAAACAATGAGAAATTACTAAAAGTAATAGATGCTTTATTGCTTCTCTTCCTAAAGACCATATTTTTGGTTGTCTTTAGCTATTATTCATTCCCCTGGGGCACATTTCGTTTTTTCTGAAAGATTGTACAGCAAGGGAGAACAGTTTATAATTTAGGCTACAAATTGTGTGCGACATTTCTGGGTCTTATTTGGTGGTTCTTCTCTCTATTGTTGTCTGAGAAGAGCTTTTTCCTTCATAGGCATCACTTGAAAGCAGGTAATACCCCTCATGATCAGGCACCTCCCTTCTGTAAAGATGTATGATATGACTCATTTCTGTGTTTTCTAAAGAATGGGATTAATGAGACCTTACTTCTCAGATTTACAATACTGTTCTGTACCCCAAGCCATAACAGGAATCATTACATTCTTCATGTCCCTAAAGCCTTCAATATTAGGAGGAGGACCATAAAAGTGGGTGTATTGGGATTTCTCTAGGCCTTTTTGGAGTGAGGATGTACTTCCATTTTCCTTTCGAGGTAAACTTTGATTCGAAGTTTCTCAGGATTCGGCCACCCCAATATGGATTCTGCAGGGTCCTGGTAAAGAGCAGGGCTTTATTGTCTGGCACATGTAGGTTTGAGTTGATATATGCCTATTCACTAACTGTATGATTTGGGGAAAGTTCCTACATCTGTGTCAGCCTCAGTTACAGCAACTGTAAAATGCTGAAACCAACACTACATATCTCAGTGGATTAAATTGAACAGTCAAGGAACAGTGCCTGGTACAAAGTATAAGCTAAGTAATTATTCTTCCTATTAGTAAATTGTAAGTTCCGTAAGGGCACAATCTATTTATTTTAATTTTTGAATGTACAGAGTTTAGATAAGTATTCATAAATAATATGCTGAAAGGAATTGCTACAGCAAAAACAGTGTACATATTGTAGAGCTTTGTATAATTCTTTTTTTCCTATTCTATATTTTCAACTTTAATAGTAATAATTAGAGCAACTAAGGTTTTTTTTTTTTTGAGCATTCACTGTGTACTGGGCATTGAGCTAAGCATTTTACATGTATTAACTCATTTCAACTTTAGGAACATAGGTACTATAATTATGCCTATTTTACAAAGGAGAAAACTAAGACCAATAAAGAGAATTTAAGTCCCTCTTTAAGTCAATAAGTAGCAAAAATTTGAACTCATCTAGTCTGGCTCCAAAGTCCATGCTTTTAACTTCATGAGTTTTCATAGTTTTTGTTCTCAAGATCCCTTTAGTATCTTAAAAGAGCTTTAGTTTATGTGGGTTATATCTATAAATATTTACCATAATCAGAGTTCAAACTGGGAACTTTAAAAATATTCACTTACTAATTTATTTAAAATATAAAAATAAAAAACTTATTATATGTTAACATAAATTCATATTTTCCAAACAACAAAAAAATTAGTGTGCACAATGGCATTTTTTTTTCAAAATCTTAATGTCTAACTTAACAGAAGACAGCTGGGTAGTCATATCTGCTTCTGTATTCAATTTGTTGTGATATCACAAATTATTTAGCCTGTCGAAAACTCCATTTAACATTCATTAGAGAACTCGAGCAAAAATGACAAATAACATCTTAGTGTTATTACAAAAATATTTTTACCTCCCAGACCCCCTGGAAAGATTTTGGGGGTCCCTGGGAGTTTCCAGACCACACTTGGAGAACTACTGTCTACCCTTCCCTGCTTTTCAGGTAAAAAGTTTATGATCTAGTTAGAACAAGGAAGGGAAGAGGTATTAGGCGCTATTTCTGAACCACCAAATGAAATACAGAGATGGCTGGCACAGTTGGCAGCCTAATTTCACCTACTGTTTCTAATTTAATTCATGTAATTGGCCTGAGGGATAAATATTTTAAATATCTATTTTATAGTTAAGAACAGTGAGGCTAAAAGATTGAGTCTTGCTCAGAGACACCCAGCAGAGCTAGGATTTGAACCCATGTCATCTGATTCGTAAGTCTCTTGCTCATGCTGCCATTTTCCCTGTAAGTAATTGACACACTTTATTTTAATGTAGACCACTATGAGTGAGGGACCTGTGTTAATCAGGACTCTGGGTTGTTAGTGACAGAAGTCCAATTCAAACTTGTTTCAATCAAAAAAAGGAAATGTATTGTCAGCAAAAGCAAGTGGTAGGTGGACTTCAGGCATAACTGGATGTAGGTGTTCAGCTAACAAAATCAGACTTTGGATTTTCTTTTATCATCTCTTGGGTTTGGCTTCCCTCTCAGTTAGCATCAATCTCAGGCAGGATTTGATCCTAGCAAACCTAGGCTTTATCTAATCAGCTTGACGACCCTTGCAAAAAGAAAAAAAAAAAAAAAAAAGAATCTTTCCCCAAAGTTTCAGCAGTAGTCTTGTGGCTGACTCTCATTGGTCCACTTGGGACAAAAGTCTGTCCCGAAACCAGTCCCTGGGCCAAGGAGGTGGAGGACTGCAGTTGGCCAGGGCTTGGACCATGTGCCAGTCCCTGGAGCCTAAGGGAATAGTAGGGTCAAACTCACCTACTCCTATGTTGGCCTCAATTACTTCCTCTGAGGTTGGTGGAGGGGTAGTTCCCAAATGAGAACTGGATGCTCGTACCAGAAAAATGGGTTGAGGGATTCTGGGCGGGCAAAACTCAAAAGATGTCTACAGTGGATCCCATTTTTCTCATGTATACCATTTTAGCTTACATCACAAATAGAACTCCTTGATTTCCACCCCACCTCCGCCTTTCTCATTCTACAGGGTGTTTTTATGGGATGCTGTGATCATGTCATAATGTTCTTTGGGCCCTGCTCTTAAGGAATTTACAATGTCGTCCTGGAGACAAATCAGACATACACACAAAATGCTCTAAAAACAGTTACTAAGCAACAAATTAGCATATGGAAATGAAATCCTAGTACAGGTTAAATGTCTGTGAGCCAAGGGATTATGTAGAGGATCACAACAGACACAGATTTGGCACAGAGCAACATCTTTGTGGTATATATTATACGGTAATAGACACACTGTGGACTTTCTTTTGCAGAAGCGTTCCGAAGTCTTTTTCTCTCTTCCTGGGAGACAGTGTGTTGAAGTTGAAAGAATACGAGTTGAAAGTCAGAGACTGCACAAAATCTAGATCCCTTCCTCCTTTCTTCACCACCAGTGCTGGTATTTGCTTTCTGGCCAAAGTTTTCATATACAAGTAGAATCTAAGAAGCACGCCATCCCTTTTCTTAACATTTTGCTGCCCTCACGGGTATCCAGGTAACTATTCAGTCCTGCGCCCTGATGAGGGACAAAGAGAAACAGTTTTTTGGAGTGATGGTTATTTTCACTGGAAAGAGGTATAATTCAGAAGAGTGAGTGGTTGATTGTTGAAATCAGAGAGCTCATCAGTACATGCACTGATAAACTACCAGGGCCTCAACTTTGTGATCGGATATAGGTAAATTGTAAGAAATGCAATGTTAAAAGAAAACTCTTATTTACCCAAGATATTATTTAGCAACTTAAGATTTCTGTTTAAAGGGTATTTTATTTTATTTTTTTATAAATTTATTTATTTATTTATTTTTGGCTGTGTTGGGTCTTCGTTGCTGCGCGCGGGCTTTCTCTAGTTGCGTGAGCCGGGGCTACTCTTCGTTGCGGTGCACGGGCTTCTCATTGCGGTGGTTTCTCTTGTTGCGGAGCATGGGCTCTAGGCACACGGACTTCAGTAGTTGTGGCACGCGGGCTTAGTTGCTCCGCGGCATGTGGGATCTTCCCAGACCAGGGCTCAAACTCATGTCCCCTGCATTGGCAGGTGAATTCTTAACCACTGCGCCACCAGGGAAGTCCCTAAAGGGTATTTAAAAAAATACTTCCAGCACTTCATACATTGTGACTGAGCGTTGTTATTAACTGCTGTGATTGATGCATTTGTTTAAAGAGAGAAGGAAAAATGTAGCTTGTATTTAATGAAGCCTGTTTAGCTGTTAACCTAGCTTCAGGAATTCAAATATTTTTACATTTATTTCAAGAGTCAAAAACAGCCGCTCTGCATTAGTCTTCACTTGAAGATTTTGTTTTGAAATTTTTAGGGATTGTTTTCTCCAAAGCTCCTGTTTCCAATCCAAACATGCATAGATCGAAATTTCTTGCTCGGGCATTGTAATGCTAACTTGATCCAGTGCAAAAAATGGAAGAAATTGGCATTTCTACGACCAGTTGGAAGCTTTTATCTCCAGGTTTTTTGGTTTGATGCTTAAAACTGTGCTACATGCACTGGCCTGAACTCCACTTTCACTCTGAGTCCTGAATGGTCAGCGAAAAGAGCTAACTAGCTTGCCCCTTTCATTCACAACTTGCTTTTTGATGGCACATAGTGAGGCGTTAGTTTTTCTTTGCAGTTTCTACCTGCTCCCCCATTTTGGTAGAGAAAAGTCTCTCCACTCTAGTTAGTAGAACTCCACTTGATAAAATGGAGACCCGTTTCTTCTCATAACTTCGAAGCATATTCAATATCATTATATTGTCAGCTTTGGCTGCCATAACAAAATACTACAGACTGGGTGACTTAAAACACATTTATTCTCTCACAGTTCTAGAGGCTGGAAGTTTGAGATCAAGGTGCCAGCAGGGTTCATTTCTGGTGAGGCCTCTCTTCTCGGCTTGCTGACAGCTACCTTCTTGCTATGACTCCATCTGGCCTTTCCTCTGTACATGTAGAGAGAGATCTCTGGTGTCTCTTCCTCTTCTTATAAGGGCATGAGTCCTGTGGAATTCAGGCCCACCCTTATAACCTCACTTAACCTTTATTACTTCCTTGTAGGCCATAACTCCAAATACAGTGGGGGTAGGGCTTCAATATATGAACTTAGAGGTGGTGGAGGGAACACAATTCAGTCCATAACAGTCATTTTTGTTTTTTGTTTTTCTTTCAAGAAGGATAAGATGAAAGTCTTCTTTGTGTTTCTAATTCACATGGTGTTCTTGTCGACCACGATCTCTGCTAGGAGAACTCAGCAAGCATGCTGTGGGTGGAAAAAGGACACAGTAAACTATTTCAGCTGGTGAGAGTGACATGCAAGATGAAAGGCACAGAAAATTTAATCTCATCTCTTCTTGTTCTCTTTTCCTGTGAATGTAGCCTGTCCTATTTGTTACTGCCTGTTTATTTCAGGGCCATCTTCTGATGGATGCCTGTTATTAAAGTGGATGGAGCTCTGAAGGGGTAATAACAGAGGCGATTTCCCAGAGCGAGGAGGTTTGCTTAGTGTGGAGATTAGCCCTGTGTTCAGCAATCTAGACTTGTCAAGAGACTGGGAAGTAAAGACCCGGAGTAGCACGTTCAGCTTTGTTCCATCGTTTTACCGTGGAATTTAAATGTGTCAAGGCATTTTCTGAGATGATTGGCTTTGGCCCCTGACTCTATAATTGTGTGTGCCCACTTGTTTATGTATTTATAGTAGAATGATGTTTGGGACCTGGTACATGTTATCCCGTTATTCCAGAACTGTGGCCAAGACGCAGAGTGGGAACAGAGGGTGCAGGTACCCCATATTCCAAGTTCAGAAGTTGTAGCCCTCCAGGGCTTGCTAACAGGCTCCATTTCACTAGGACAGGCCTTGACTGCCTTACCCCCAACCCAGAGGCAAAATGGAAAGGAAAAAAAGGTTGTCTTTTTAGTGAGAATAGTATTTACCAAAAGCTTTATCTTCCTTCCCTTCCTCTAAGGGAAGTGGGGAGTTGTCCCCTTGTTGTGAGCTGACCAAAGCTAATCTGATCCCTGTAGATTCTTTGGAAGTGGCCAAAGAGGTTAGAGTTAGTGAGTGTTGGCCACTCTTCTGTAACCTTGCTCCAGTTTTAATGAAAGCAGGCCTCGGGCCAAATTCTCCCACACATAAGAGACATTTACTAAATGAATATTCAATAGCAGAGCAGGCTCAAAACAGCTCATAAACCCTTTCTGCAAGCCCAGTGCTGTTCCAGAATGCTGCCGCATACAAGAGCGATGCTCACTCATCCCTGGCTACGGAGTGGAATCATCAAGGGAGCTTTAAAAAGACACTGATACTGATCCTCCCTCCAGAGATTCCTACACTGTTGACCTGGGTGAGCCCTGGCTCTTGGGATTCTAGAAGCTCCCCATGCAATGTCAAAGTTCAACCAAGGTTGAGAACCAGTGTTTTAGATGCTCCCACCATAACCTGTATGAAATTCTTTGAGACCAACCCAGCAACATCACAGAGACAGGATTCTGTCTTCTCTAGTTAGGACTCTTCGCTTAGAAAATCTCCTAAATCAATGGCTGAATCTACAGTTGAGGATTACGTCAGGGGTGTTATCATAAGGGGTGCAGGGTACAGGCCCGAATGGATTCTTATTCCCAGTTCCTGTAGAGATGGAAAGTGTGTTCAGGCTATTTTGGCCACTTCAAGCATCTTAGATACCTTGTATTTCATCAGTGGGACCCTGTTTCTGTCATCCATCATGCTAATTAATAGGTCTTTAGTTTCACCAATAAGAATCTGTTTTGGCATCCCTGATGCTAGCTAATAAATGCTGGTTGTTGTTTAAGCTCAGCTAAAAGAAATGTGCATATGGTAGCTGGCCATGGATTATGGCCCTTTCCAGTGCAGTGTAACTGGTCTCCCCAAGTCTGTGTATTCTTGGTAGCGTGTTAACAGACAACCCCTAAAATTAAGGCTAAACTACCTGGCACATATAAGATATCACCCTGATTATACAGATAATTTAAAGTAAATTACAGGGCTTCCCTGGTGGCACAGTGGTTAAGAATCCGCCTGCAAATGCAGGGGACATGGGTTCGAGCCCTGGTCCAGGAAGATCCCACACTCCGCAGAGCAACTAAGCCCGGATGCACAACTACTGAGCCTGTGCTCTAGAGCCCGCGAGCCACAACTACTGAAACCCGTGTCCCTAGAGCCCGTGCTCCACAACAAGAGAAGCCCATGCACCGCAACGAAGAGTAGCCCCTGCTCGCCGCAACCAGAGAGAGCCCACGCACAGAAACAAAGACCCAACGCAGCCAAAAATAAAAATAAATAAAATCAATAAATTTTAAAAATAAATAAATGAAAAATAAATTACAGTCACGTAGTACTGCCTCTTCTCAAGGTCAACAGAGTGATGTTCCAGGAGAGCTGTTTGTAAAGTCTCGACATGACCTAGCTGCCAGTTATCCCCTTTCTACCCTCCAGTCAAGTCAGGACCTGGTGATCTCTGGTCTGCAGGTTGTGGAGACAGGAAAAGTGTGACCACCGGGATGGCTAGGCCCAAATGGGCCCAGGGTATCCTCTACTTCTGCAGAGATACAGATGTTTTCCCCCACATTGTGTCTGCAGGTGCTGGAGTTGGAGAACAGAGTAGATGGGATGGAGGCTTTAGAGTCGTGGGGCAACGCTGCTTAGGGTAGGTGGCACGTACATAGGAGGAATGGGGTCCGAGACCACCAACTGGGAGTCAGTCAGGAGGAGTGGCTAAATTCTCACAAGAGGACCATCAATGACTAGGGCAGCTTGGTGCCCCTAGATCACACCAAATACACATGAAGGACCCGGATTAGACATACATGTTCTACGTGTGATCCAACCTTATCGGTTAGCTTTTCCTACAGCGATACTGCATAGCAGTCCACCCCTAACCAAAGTGACCTATAACAACAGTCATTTCTTCTTGATCATGTCAGCTTCTCTAGGATGGGTTGGTGTCATACTTCGAGGTGTGAGCTGGACCATGTTTGTGAGCCTGTGATTGGCCTCAGATCTGCTCCCACGTGTTTAATCTGGTACCCTCGCTAAAGGGGCAGCAGCTACCTGGGGAAATTTTCCCTCATGGCAGTGACTGAAATGCAAGAGAGCAAGCACTTATGTCATGCCTGCTAACATCCTGTCGGCCAGAGTGAGTCACATGACCAAGCCCAACGTCAATGAGGCAGAGGAAGATACTCTCCCTCAGAAGGTACAGTATATTGGAGAGGATGAATGTTTTTGAACCATCATTTCATCTGCCACAGGGGCCAAGAAAGAGGCACATCTCATCTTTCCTATCATCTTCTTTGTCCCTTAGACCAGAACAAAAAGCTCAGCAAAGAGGACATCTATGTGCGGTCAGTCCATACTCTTCTCCACCACAAGCTTTGGAGGCTCCTGTTCTTGGATGAGGGAAAGAATGCTGATCTAAAGACAAAGTAAAAGGTTTACAAAGAACAAGGCTTAGTCTTAGGAAACCAGAATGAGACACTTCCAATAACTGAATGTTACTGAAAAATTATAGAGTTGGATTGAGATGTTGGTTGAGGGAGGCTTCCACGCAACAGGAAAAGGTTGTAGAACACTGAGACTGGTAAGGTGATGCCATCTCATGTTTATACCTCGCTGTGCCCAGATGCCTTGGTAATCTGTTACATATGCCTGCTTTGATGTTCTCAAGGAAAATGCCTTTGTAGATCCCTTGTCTGGTGGTTAGCTGTCAGGAATACATTTCCCATGAGCAGTGCCTGGGGAAATTCACTTAATTGGGAGGACGAAAGGGAACAGCACAGGATGTCTCAACGGAGTCTTTTCCTTACTCAGCCATAAAAAGTTGCTTCCCCTCTTTGGGATTGTAGTTGCCCATCTGTTTGTTATGGAGAATGTTGTCTTTTCACAGAGTAATATGTCTCAAAGTGGGCTTCACAGGATCCCACTGAGTCATGATGTGAAAGCTTCTCTGGAAAGATGAGTCTATGATCAAATGAATTTGGGAAACTTCAGGTTTACAAATAGAATAGTTTTCCTCCCTGCAGGACTTTTCAGAGCCCTTAATATGCTAATATTCATTGTAAATATGGAAAAGAGGAATAGTTTGTAATAATTTAAAAAAACCATTTTAACTAGAGAATGCTTTTTTTCAAGGAATATTAGACCTACACGTGATGGTGCAGTAAATGCTGTCCTAGGGAATTTATAGGATAAATTATGTTAAAATACATGGGGTTTTGGAGGAAAGTGCTAGCTAAATTCATGGTGGTTTTTTTTTAAATTATTAAGTACTTCTCTTCAATGTGCTCTTTCAAACAAGTCACCTCCACTAGAATTTACGTTACCTTATGAGCCTGAGTAGTAAAATCAGTTGCCAGCAAGAGAACCTGACAGTGGTAAGGTATGGGAGAAAAAGGGTTTAGGAGAAAATGTTGAAAGAAATAAAAATCAGTGAAACAATTAACACATGTCATCATTGATTTGTCTTCTTTCTAGGTTGAAGAACTCTAGTTCCTTTCTTCCAACAGTGCAGTAAACTTTGTTTCAGACTGACCATCTCTTTTGAGAACTTTCAGGGAATTGTTTCATTCTTGGCTCTGTTAGGAGCACATCGGTCCTGTCTTCTTGACTGAAACTCCATCGTCACTTCCTCAGTGACATTGCTGAGCGTATTCCTTTCCCCTCGCTTCATTTTTCTTTGCCCACAGCCCTAACCAGTCAACAGCCCTGGAAAAGTTTTCCATTCCGTTTTCTTTCATCGATTCTGGGGTGCCATGTTTTTGTAAGCCCTACAGCCACGCAGGTGACATCCCTAAACATATGTGGTTTCCTACTTCAGCTGGTCTTCTCTTCTCCTTGTTAGCTTTGCCATGGTAACTTCAAAGGGATCCTTCTTTCCCGTCCACCCCCGACTTCCCGCGGCACAAAGAAATAAAGCCACTCATGGGTTAATATCTTCAACTTAATTCTCCTCCAATTCTAGACATACCTGCTCCATCATCTCTCTTTCCCTCTTTTCTTCCTCAGAAGGTTAGAAAAAGCCTGAAAACTGTCCCCCCCACCAAATACTAACAATAGCTAAATCATTTAATCCCCACAACGACCCCTTTAAGTAGGTAATATTATTATGCCTATTTTACAGATGTGGATACTGAGGGCAAAGAGAGATTAAGTAATTTGCAAAGGTCACACAGTTAGGAAGTGTCAGAGCTGAGATTTAACCTAGTAGTCTGGCTCCAGAATCCTGGCAATCTATTTTTTTTCTTTATTCCTATCAGCTTAAAACAAAACCAGCTTTATTGCACTATGATTCACATATCATAAAACTCTCCTTTTTTAAATTTTTTTAATTTAATTTATTGAAGTATAGTTGATTTGCAATGTGTTAATTTCTGCTGTACAGCAAAATGACTCAGTTATACATATATATACATTGTTTTTCATATTCTTTTCCATTATGGGTTATCACAAGATACTGACTGTAGTTCCCTGTGCTATACAGTAGGACCTTGTTGTCTATCCAAAATTCTCCTTTTTAAAATTAACAATTTAGTGAGTTTTACTATAATCACAGAATTGTGCAACCAATAGCAATATCTAACTCCAAAATACCCCCAAAATCTAGTACTCATTAGCAGTCATTGTTCATTACCCCCTGCCCCTAGCCCCTGCTAATCACTAATCTACTTCCTGCCTCTTGATTTGCCTGTTCTGGACATTTCATGTAAATGGAATCATGCAATCTGTGTCTTTTTAATGACTGGCTTCTTTCACTTAGCATAATGTTTTCAAGATTCAGCTATGTTGTAGCATGGATCAGTATTTTGCTTCTTTTTATTGCTGGATAATATTCTATTGTACAAATTTACCACATTTTGTTCTTCCATTTGTCAGCTCATAGATGTTTGGGTTGCTTCCACTTTTTGGCTATTATGAATGTGCTGCTCTGAGTACTCGTGTACAAGTTTTTGTGTGTACATAGATTTTCATTTCTCTTGAGTATATGCTTAGGAATGGAATTGCTGTGTCATACAATTCTGCGTTTAACGTTCTGAGGAACTACCAAGCTGTTTTCCAAAGCAGCTGGACCATTTCATAATCCCATCAAGAATGTATGAGGATTCCATTGTTTCTACACCCCTAAGAACACTTGTCTTTTTTGTATCATAGACATCCTAGTATATGTGAAGTGATGTCTCAGTGTGTATTTTTCTCATGACTCATGATGTTGAGCATTTTTTCACATGTTTATTGGCCATTTGTATATCATCTTGGAAGAAATATCTCTTGAAATCCTTGGCCATTTTAAAATTGGATTGTTTGTCTTTTTATTGTTGAGTTGTAAGAGTTCTTTACAGACATACTTCATGTTATTGTGCTTTACAGATAGTGCATTTTTTACAAATTGAAAGTCTGTGGCAATTCTGCATTGAGCAAATCTGTCAGTGCCATTTTTCCAACAGCGTTTACCCACTTCATTCCCCCCTGTCACATTTTGGTTATTTCTCACAGTATTTCAGACTTTTCCATTATTGTTATGTTTATTAAGGTGATACATGATCATTGATCTTTGATGATACTACCATAACTCACTGAAGGCTCAATGATGGTTAGCAATTTTTAGCAATAAAGTATTTTTTTTTTAATTTCTTTTTTTTTAACATCTTTATTGGAGTATAATTGCTTTACAATATTGTGTTAGTTTCTGCTGTATAACAGAGTGAATCAGCTATACGTATACATATATACCCATATCCCTTCCCTCTTGCGTCTCCCTCCCACTCTCCCTATCCCACCCCTCTAGGTGGTCACAAAGCACCGAGCTGATCTCCCTGTGCTATGCGGCTGTTTCCCACTAGCTCTCTGTTTTACATTTGGTAGTGTATATATGTCCATGCCACTCTCTCACTTCATCCCAGCTTACCCTTCCCCCTCCCCGTGTCCTCAAGTCCATTCTCTACATCTGCGTCTTTATTCCTGTCTTGCCCCTAGGTTCTTCAGAACCTTTTTTTTTTTTAGATTCCATATATATGTGTTAGTGTACAGTATTTGTTTTTCTATTTCTGACTTTCTTCACTCTGTATGACAGACTCTAGGTCCATCCACCTCACTACAAATAACTCAATTTCATTTCTTTTTATGGCTGAGTAATATTCCATTGTATATATGTGCCACATCTTTTTTTTCCTATGTATGGGCCATACTTTCCTGTTTCTTTTCATGTCTCATACTTTGAAATGGAATCTGGACGTTTGAAATGATATGATATTACACCTCTGGAAACCATATCTATCTCCCTCCCGCCCCCAGAGTTTGTTGCTGTACTGTTGTTGTCTGTTTAGTAACTTTCTTGGATGAATTCTTTAACGTCTGTATTCTTTGTCATGTGTGTCCACTGAGGTCTCTGTTCAGTTACCTTAATAGCCAGCTAATAATTGGACAAAGATATTCTTAAATACATGGGACAAGTAAGTCTCCCCTTTGCCAACAGACTGTGTGTGTATGTTGGTGTACATCATCAACATTGACAGCTGATATTTCCATGTTAGCTTTCAATTCCCACTTGTTCAAAACATCAAGGTCAACTAAAGGTGAGAGAGCCCTCTTAGGTCTTTCGTGGACATGTACAAAGTCTTTCAGATGCCTGTGACTTTCTAGAGCCTCAGGAATATGCTGGAGCTTTCCCAAGCCCCCTATATTCATCTAATTATCTAGATTTTCCTTTTAAGATTTTTGGCCAGCCTTTTGTTTCCCTCAAGTGGTATTATTGCTTCAGGCACCTGCAGTGTTAAACAATTCCTGCTAACTATTTTCAGCACACACCCAGGGATAGGGCTTTTACCCTAAGCCAGCTTTGATTCAGGTCAACTGAAAATGAGGCCTGCTTGGGGGCTTTGCAGGGAACTTTCCAGACTGGTCAAATAGTGACAAGTTCCTTGGGACAGGACACTTCGGGGGCTCCAAGCGCATTTTGCCACCCCTACAGTGGGTGCCAGGTTACTGTTTTTTAAGCTGTTATTATTGTAAGACTGCTGGTTCTCAGGGCTACTGCAGAAATGAAGACAGGAGGATGGGAAGAGTACCATTTAAAATGCTACAAAGCTTGTTGTTCTTACCAAGATTCTGCTGGGAGGTTTTTGTTTGTTTGTTTGTTTGTTTTTTCATATAAAGTCTCCTCGGGTTGTTGCACACCTTTGGTTAATTTCCAAAGTCCTGAAAAAGTTTATTTTGACAATTTTTTGCCAGTGTTCTTACTGCTTTTATGGAGGAATGGATCTTTGGAGGTCCTTACTCTGTCATTCTGGAATTTCTTCTTTAGGCAATCCTGTTTTAATTTATGAACACCAATTTTCAAAAATCCTTAATAAGCACTCTGAAGACCTAGTTATGAATGAAAGTGGAAGTCTATAGGATTGTAAGTCATTTGTGCAGGAAAACTCAAGGAATGATTTAACTTTTTTCCTACTAGTTCAAGACCATCAAGAGGACATTTGTAGCCAGTATGTGCTACAAATGATTTAAGAAACATTTTTTGTGAGTTAAATATTCATGACTGGATAATGTTTCTTGTATATGGATGTGTCCTGATTTGTTGCTGATCATCGTTTAGGTTTTTTCCCCAAGCTTTCACTACTACAAATAATGGTATAGGGCATATTATCAGGCACGTATCTTTGTGTATATAAGTCATTTGGCCAGATAAATCCACCGAAGTGAACTACTAGCTCAAAAAGTATATGTGTTTAAAATCTTGACAGCTAGGGTAACATGCATTTTTAAATCTTTAGAGTCTATATTTTATTTCTCACACTAGTATTGGGAGTGTTTTTTTCTTTATGGTTCATTTTTTGTCCTGTATTTTGAAGAGTTCTAAATATGTACAGGATGTCTGAAACATTGGGAAACAAGGTAAATGATTGTAAGTCATATGTTAACTGTATTTTCAAATATATTTTTCTGTACCCTCCTGACATCTTTTTAGATGAAATACCTCTAAATTTAAAGCATTGAGGCCAATTGTTAATCTGAAGAGTGGATAGTGAAATTTTTGACACCCTATGGATTGGCAAGTGGGTAGTGAACTTTTTTGACACCCTGTAGATTGTCAAGTAGATGTTTTATTTCATCTTGACTTATAATGTCTATACCTGGAAACAACCTGAATGGCTAAAAACTTTCTTGGTATTTGAAAAGCTAGTTTTTCAGTTGCTCCTTTTGAATATTTTTCTCTTTCAAGTGAGTTGTAGCAGGATGGGTCACCTTTCTGGATTTGTTACCCAAACGACTCAGCATCTTAAATTATAACATACATGCTCTTCTAGCTGGGTGAGATTAGAACATGATTGAAAGTAATGCAGTAGAAGAAGAACCTGGCTGTTTATAACACTGTTTTTCAAAAGTGTCTTGAGTTGTGATCTGTCCTCTTTCATTACGTAAAGGGAGAATGAAAATGATCACTGTTGACAGCCTTTCACTCCTTTAATGTTTACCTGGCTGCCTTTTGACATTTTGTTACTCATCCTACCTTCTGATGAGCAAAGCAGTAAAATGTGTTTTAGGCAGACCACGCTGAGGTATTAATTACCTTATTAGGAGAAAGCTGGTTCTTTTGCAAGTACCCACTGGCACTAGGATTCAGGACATGAAAGTGGCCCTCTGCTGAATCTCAGTTAAGTTATAGGCCAGATCCCATTACAACAAATCCCAACACAAATTCAACACAACAGAATCTTTATATGACAACAGGATTTCTAAATCTCAGACCAACAGTGGCCTGCTCATTGCAGACAACAAAACCCTAGCCCTAAATATGCATTAGGAGTTTTTGGTAATGGAATTTGACCTGTGGTTATGTTTGGAATCAGAATTATGCTTTGGGAATGGTGATCCTACACACGAATGTAAGGAATAAAGGGCCTCATTTGCTTCTCCCTGAAGTATGCTATCAGCGAACCAGAGCTACCCTATAATAACATGATGAATCCTCCTAAGTCTACAGGAGATTAGTAGAAGCCGCTCATTAGGATGTGATCCACAGCTCAGGCTCCTGTCACAATTGGATGCTGCCAATCTCTGTCCCCTGTGCAGTGCCTGGCATTTAAATTGCTTTCAGGAAATACCTGTTGAATGAGGAAGAGACTAGAAACAACTTTGGCTTGTGTTTCCATAGCCTCTGAGAGGAAAAGGTCCACAGAGGGAAGTAGGCTTTCCAGGCAGGCTGGATTTTAGTTACACTGCAAGCAAGTCCAGTCTTTTATTAGCCTGCTGGCTGAGGGGGGTGGCCCCTTAGCATCCTCCGGCCAGCTCCAGAGGTGCAGAGTTGATGAAGGAGGTTGGTTCTATGGAACCTGACCAGGTACCATTTGCAAAGCTGCTTTCAGCCCACCTGAAGAGGACCTTGGGGATGACGTGGGGGTCTGTAGAATGAAGAACTAGATCTCTTCACCCAAGATATTGAAGAATTCAGTTCTGACTGCTGGCGTCACCTGTGCTGAGATCAGAAAAAAATCACCCCATTACCTCAGCCATCATACAGAAATAAAAATACTACTGCTATTATGAGTAATACTAATAATGATGATAGTAGTAAATTCTTATATAGCACTTTTTATGTCCCAGGCACTGTTTGAAGACTTTAAATTCTCATATAATTTACAGACCATGATACCGTGAGGATAGATACTCTTTTCCCCACTTTGCAAATGAGGAAACTGAGGTGTAGGGAGGTTAAGTATTTTATCCAAGGTCCCATAGCTATTAAGAGGCAGAGCTGGAATTTGAACCCAGGCAATTTAACTCCATAATTCATACACTTAACCACTTTCCTTCAGTGCATCTCATCTGCAAAACCTCTGTGTTTTCAAAGAGTAGGTGTCTATTAAGTGATTGACTATGCAAGTATATTCACCAAACATTCATCCAGCACCCATCATGGGCCAGGCACTGGGATTATAACAGTGAAGCAAAGTAGTCAAGGCGCTTGTACTCTTTTGTGATCAATAGTCGTGCAGATGAACACTAGGAAAGAACAAAATTTGGTTCCACAGTGACCTTTGATGAAGGTACCTGCTCCAGACAAAGAAAAAGTAACACTGAGGCTGAGGTCTACAGGGAGGACAGGCAAGGGGAACACACGTGGAACAGCATATGCGAAGGCCAGGGGGCAGGTGGAATCATGGCCACCTTCTGGAACTGCAGCCCTGGTGGTGAGAGGAGGTGGCTGCAGAGTTGGCCAGGGCAGACCACTGAGGACTCCATAGGTCATGTTCAGGAGTCTTATCTTATAAGCAATGGAAAGCCATTGAAGAGCCTTCAGCAGGAGAGTGGAATAAATAGATTTGGGTTTTGAAACAGATCTCTCTGGTGTCTTGGGCAGAACAGATGAGAGGGTCACCAGAAAGGGTACTGGGACATCAGTCAGGGGGCTCATCCTGTAGTCCAGACAAACGGTGGAGGCAGCCTGTTTGGGCTCGGTTGGTGGCAGTGGAATGAGGAGGATAGACAGATCTGAGGAATATTTAGGGGATAAAATCAGCAACTTATCATGGCTGGGTAGAGACGACTCCAGCTGTCATGGAAGCCAAACATCTGAATGAAATGGAACATAGGAGCTTTAGACTCAGATTTCGTTCTGGGGCCCCTGGAGCCATCTAGCCAATAGTAGCTATGTTCTTAGCTATATAGCTGGAGAAAGACATCCTGCAGTGACTTGAGTATTTGTTGAACACCTAGTGTGTGCCTAGCCGTTTGTCAGGCAGTAGGTAAACAATGTCATGGACGGAACTCCTGTCCTCAAAGGGTTTGATAACAGTGGTTCTCAACCAGGAGCAATTTTGCTCCACCCTCCACCCCAGGGGCTGGGGCAGGGGTGGAGTTTGCCACTGGCATCTAGTGGTTGGCAGCCAGGGAAGCTGCTAAACATCCTACAGCTCACAGGACGGCCCCTGCAGCAAAGAACTCTTTGGCCCCAAATTGTGGAAGTTGAGAACCCTGATTTATACTTTAGATGGGAAGACAGAGGAGCAAGCAGTACAGTATATACAGCAGCATGATGAGGTCAAGTGCAGGGTGTTAAGGCAGTGCAGGGCATGAGACCCAGCCTTGTTGGTGTGAGGAAGAGACAGTGGAAGCTTCTTTTAGCAAAGGTTCGAGAGGGCAGTATAAACCCACTGGAACAGTCCTTGAGTTCTGTTTAATTCAAATTAATTTAAGTGAAAGAATTAAGACTGTGGGCTCTGGTGTCCAAGGGTTCAAATCCACACTCTACTAGCTGCGTGACATTTGATCTCACTGTGCTTCAGGTTCTTCATCTTAATATTTGGTTCTCCCTTCACAACCCTGTGGTGAGATGAAGGGAGATAATCCTGGTGAAAATCTGAGCACGTCTTGCACACAATAATCACTCAACAAAAGCCCATCGTAAACACCCTTGCCTTCAGTTGCCCGGTTGACATGATTTTTATCTTCTTTTTTTAAAAATTAATTAATTAATTAATTTATGGCTGTGTTGGGTCTTCGTTTCTGTGCGAGGGCTTTCTCTAGCTGTGGCAAGCGGGGGCCACTCTTCATCGCGGTGCACGGGCCTCTCACTGTCGCGGCCTCTCTTGTTGCGGAGCACAGGCTCCAGACGCGCAGGCTCAGTAGTTGTGGCTCACGGGCCCAGCTGCTCCGCGGCATGTGGGATCTGCCCAGACCAGGGCTCGAACCCGTGTCCCCTGCATTGGCAGGCAGATTCTCAACCACTGCGCCACCAGGGAAGCCCGATTTTTATCTTCTTGAACGAGCAGGAGGCAAAAAACTGCTTGGCTCCAGCACCTTCACAGAACCTTCACAGCATCTTCCTCTACCTCCTTTGCTGAGCTTGCCCAGTGTGAGTAGCCTCCTTCTTGTTTGTGACAGGAAAAATGAAGGTGAAGAAGATAATGCCGTCATTGTCGTTTTCACTGTAGTCTTCAGACTCTTGTGGGAACGTCCGATGGAAAAGTTGAGATTTGGCAATGGAACACTCAGCCTTTACTCGCTGCTGAGCAATAGATCCAGGGCTCCCTAATGTGAGACTGAGCACGTCTCCAGCCCATAATTGTCTACTTGCAGAACTGCTGTCCAACACATTTAATCATCATGTAGTAATCGGCTCAGAAGCTGTTCAGAATTTGAGCCATCCTAGTCTGTTAATGTGCAAAAGCCCGTTGTATTCACGCAACCGTATTGACTGGAAAGTAAGGCCAATTTTTTTAACTCCCCAAAGAACTCATTTAAACACTTTTAATTTGACTTCTTGGTACCAAGCAGGCAAAGCATTTTGGGAAATTTCCCACTGGCCTCTTAAGCACCGGGCCCACTGTAAAATGATGCTGAGGTTGACACATAACCATCTGACCTCAAGAAAAAGGGAGTATTTGATGAGGTTGGAAAATCGTATTACTAGGAATCTGCTGCTTGCTACCGATGGGTGGGGAGTCTCCCTCCCATGATGGAGAACGGGTTCAGTTGTCTTCCTGCAAATCAGAGAATGGATCCATCTTGGTGGTGTAGCCACTGTACTCTGGAGCAGGGTTTGGTAAGCTGTGGCCCATGGCCATTTTGGGAAATAAAGATTTCGGGAACACAGCCATGCTTGGTCATGTGTGTATTGTCTATGGCTGATTTCATGACAAAGTTGAGTGATTGCAACAGAGACCATATGGCCGGCAAAGCCCAAGTTACTTTCTATCTGGCCTTTTACAGAAAAAAGTTTGCCAACCCCCCCCACCCCGGCCCCCCCGCTCTAGAAGAATGCTTCTGAAACCCTAATGCACCTCAGAATCACACTTGAAGATTCTGATTCCGTAGGTCTGACCATCTGCATTTATAACAAGCTCCCAAATGATACCAATCCTGATGGTCCATGGACGGTACTTGGAGTAGCAAGGTTCTAGAAATTCATTGGCTTCATGGATATTGTTCTTGTGGGAGGCAGGCTGCTTGTTGGTGCAGAGCATAGGGTTCAAGTCTCATTCTTAGCATTTATTACCTCATCATCTTGGTCAGGTACCTCATGTCCTTAAGCTTTGGATCACTGCTCTGTGCAACAGACAGGTAGTGTCTATAACGTGCTTGGCACAGGGCGTGGCCTATCGTATGGATTCAGTGCTTATTAGCTGCTGATACATGGGCACACCCTGAGGCGTGTTACGTAGGAGTCAGGCACATCCCTCCTGTGGCCTTCAAATCAACCCTTGAAATCACCTTAGTGGCAGGGGTCTTACGTGCGTTTTTTGGAGCCCCTGGTTGGCAGGTTTTGTTGTGACTCTTGTTTCGAAGAAATGATTATTGAGAGAATGCTTTGGTTTTGAAACTTTATGTTCAATTAATTTAAAAACCTAATTCTTGAAGTTCAGCATTCAGATCTTACTATTCTATCATGTTTAGAAATATTTGGTCCCTGTTTACAAACTTAAATAAATTCTTTATATTTTAAAATGCATTCATAAATATAAAATATTCAGCTTCTTTTTAAGTCCTCTGACTTGACTCCCTTCTTCCCCAAGGAAAACTCCCTTTCCCTTCTCTTTTAATAATTCTTATAATTCTCACAAATTAAACTTATAATTATGGTAAACATTAAGTTGACTTAAGTATCCTAAAACTTTATGTAAATTTCATTAAGATTTTAGTTTAATATCATAAATCTATATCAATTACTCTGACATTTTGAATTGGAGCTACAAGAGCAACCTGTTTATTTCAATAGGGCAAATTCTTTCAAATGTTAAAATGATTTAAGTATCAAATATGTGCAGATTCCGTAACATAAAGTATATAAAGGTTACAGGTTTGGTTCTTTTAAATGTTTCTGAATGTCATTATAAATCTTACCAGGGTTAATGCTTACCCACTAAGGAAACATTTATCATCCTCAATTTGTGGGGAAACCTTGTCAGTTACCTTGAGATTGCATGATGATGGGACATTTCAGGTGGGTGTGGATTGGATTCTTGTTTGTAATGCTGCTGGGAGACCCTGAGTCCTGTTTATAATTCCTGTGTCATCGACTTCATAAATCAATAACTAAGTGGTCAGATAGCCCATAGCCCTTAGATGCAAGTTAAATGTTACAGAAGTGTGGAATACTCTTCCAAGCTGCGCCAAGCCTCCTGCTTGAATACTGCATTTCTTTGTCTCTTGAGGAATGTAAATATCTTGCCAGCCAACTCTGATGACTCTTGAACTTGTTGGAAAATGGCATCTTTTCAAGAACTTTCTATCTCATAGGGCCGTAACTTTTCTAGATATTAAAATGAAAACCTGTTTTATTTTGCACATCTTGACTGACATGTGGTCACAACTTCTAAGGTCATTCTGCTAGTTGGGTTGGCCTGAGTCATTAAACTCCTTTGATATTAAAGATGATCAGGACACTTAAATATTCTCCATGTGGTGTCTTTGGGTAGCCTAATGATAGGGGTATATATTACAGTTAACAGTTGGTTATGCTGCCTAGATTGTGTAGTCCAACTCTTTTTACTTTAAGGAGGAGAAAGGACAGATGTTCAAGGGGAAGATTCAAGTTCAGATTCAGTCAGAGAAGGCCTGAGATACATCTGGCTGTATGATAGATAAACTAGGTTGCTGAGTCTTGCTTGGGAGAGCAGTGCTGTTCACATCCCCCCTCTTTGCATAATCAAACTTTTCATTGAAGCTTATCATAATTGGTACGAGACAAATGGCTCTAGACGATTAATTTTTGCCTTCATTTCATTATTTGAAAATGTGAGTTGGTCTTGGATTATATTATCATAATTCATTTGAAAGGCCTTCATTTAAAAGATATTATTATCCAGCTTTGGCCATTTGATACATGGCTGCTTTGGGTACTTGATTAAATGCTTCCACCAGAACAGTCTTTTCTGGGATTGGTTTGAACTTTAGGTGCACACTGCAAAGTTTATTTTTTGTTATTAAAAAAGTTTCCTTCATAGGTATAAAATTTTAGGAGCTAAAACTTTCCAGGAAGAGAGTACTCTGATATATCTTGCCTGACTTTTCACCTAAGGAGGGCCATTCTCAGCAAGCTAAAGGCAAGCAGAATTTCGTGTCGAATTCATACCCAGGCATCTCAGACCTTCTCTATTGGATACGGCTTTATTTTGTAGTTAAGGGTAAAAGAACATTTTTGGCCATTTATGCTTGGGGGCCCCAGAAGTTAAACCCATCAGTGATGTTATAGGTATTAAATGTGATCCTACGCCCTTGAAAGGCATTAAGAAATTAAACCATTACCTTCCTGCTCGTGATTCGGATTAAAATTGTTGTGCTTGAGCCAATCTCTTTATCTCTTCTTGAAATACATTTGCCCACATTTGATAATCTTGAGCAATGAAAGATTCTTTGAAATGATAATATGCAGAGTCGATAGCCATCCCGTTTTTTGCGCATGTTGTAAATGTTCACAGCACACCGAGAGACACGTGACTTTCTTCCTTTCTCAGGGACCCATCCACCTTGCATTTGAATTGCTTTTTTTAAACATCTTTATTGGAGTATAATTGCTTTACAATGGTGTGTTAGTTTCTGCTGTATAACAAAGTGAATCAGCTATACATATACATATATCCCCATATCCCCTCCCTCTTGCGCCTCCCTCCCACCCTCCCTATCCCACCCCTCTAGGTGGTCACAGAGCACCAAGCTGATCTCCCTGTGCTATGCGGCTGCTTCCCACTAGCTGTCTATTTTACATTTGGTAGTTGCACACTCCCTTCTGGAGCTCTCACTTGGGCCCCACTGTTGTTGTGGTTATTGAAGGACTTGAGAGTCAAGTCAACCTTTAAGATTTTCATTAAACTTCCAGATGTAGTCATAGTCATTGCTGCTCGGAATATTTGAATGCTCTGTAGTTCCGGGCGCTTTGAAAAACTATTGAAGTGCAGTTGAAAAAACAAGAGAGATGATTTACTGAATCTTGAAAAATGTCAACCTCTTCATTTTGACTTGAGTTCATCATTCAAGTTCCCAAGTTTGCATTTGGTGCTTGAAAAGCACAGTGATGATAATTAGAATCTGACTCTAGTTCTTCTCTCCCAGCCTAGAAGCATTTTCCTGATTAGCTAGATTCTCTTAAAATCCTACCTGATCTGTTTGCTCCTAGCTCTTTTCAATGCTAGGTGTCAGTGTATCAATGCCTTCCTTAAAAGTAGTCATAAGGAGTCTGTGTTTCTCTGAGTGAGTTCCCATTTTGAGTTCAACTTTCTTAAGGGCAGTAACTGTTTCCTAGTCCAGTTTTATTCACTTATTTAATCTCTGTTCATTCAATGCGTCAATAAATATTTAAGTGCCTACTGTGTACCAAGAGCTATGGGAATCTGGGATTATCGTTATGGGTAAATGTGGGCCTTGCTATCTTGTACTTTTATGTTGTTGAATGGAAGACCAACATGGAACAGATGATCATATGATCATTTAGTCACAGTTGTGGTGAGTGAATACAACTGTGCATTGTGTTTAACACAGCATCATTCACTCAGAGGCTGCATGATTAAGAATTGTGGGTAGTAATTGGAGAGGAACTTCTGGATCCACTTAGTTCAACTTAGGTTGCCCTGTAGTGTTGGACAATGTGCTTTTTAGAGCAGCTTCTTATGTGTTTGTTATTTATGCCAAAGTCCATTATCTGGAAAGCTTTAAAAATTCGGATTTAAATACTACAAGCAAACAAGCAGAAAAACTGGGTCATCCTAATATTCCCCAGTATGTGTGTGTCAAAAGGATATGGGTTCTCCCAGATCCTTATTACTATCACAACATTAATATGACTGTGTGTGGCATGATCATGTGTCTGCATTAATATGCATGAGCGCTAAGCTCCATTTTTTCCTCCGGTTGTTTTAAACATTTATTCCTTGTCAATGATTTTATTTTAAATTTCTACTCCGTCTCATACCACTGATTCTATGAAAATGCAAAGTTTTGGTCTAACAATTCAAAGTGACAGGTAAAGATAGGTCCAAATCAAAAATATGACCTTAGTAAAGAAAAGTAATGAGGAACAAGATGCATGATGGCAGCCACAAACAGAAATGACTTAGCCACTTTTGTTTTTCACAAGCCCTAATTCCACTCCTACCACAGTATTAATAGATCTTTCTCATCATAGGAAATAACAGACACATCAGCCATTGGAAGCACCAGAGAATAAGTGATTCCTGGTATAGTTTTGATCAATTGATACTAAAGATTTTATCAGTCCTTTTCACTCTGTCTGTTAATACATAGATGGCAGGGATGTCTCGGGAGGGCTTTTGCGATCTTAGGAGCCTGAGCCACGAAGCGGAACATTTCTGTCTCATCCAAATGAAGAGACATCATTCAAACGTAAAAATAGCCAAGCACCAGTGTGCAGATTAATATTCCATGATGAGAAGACCTGTGGTCTGTTGGCCTGCCCGCACTCACACGCTTGCCAACACGCACATTCTCTCCAGGTGGAGACCCTCCCCCACTTCTGGACAAGGCTTGAGTCTGAGAAGTGTTTCCAGATGCGTTCAGGTGCTGACATCTTAAAGGATAAGGGTGGGCTCTCAGGAGTCTCAGCCAACTGAGTATTTCCTGGGCTGCACCCCAGACTGGCATTTAAGCCTGGCAGCCCTGCAGTCGTCCGGTCCATGCACATCCCCCCGTGGATGCCCCGTTATCTCCGTGATGGGGTAAACTGAAAGGCCACCTCGGAGCAGATCAGGCACTTGCCAAGCCAGATGAATTTGGCAACAGAAACCTGTGCTGTTTCCATAAAAGGCTGTTGGTCCTTCCTTATTATCAGTTAATGGCGCCACTTCCTTCCAGGTGTGCAGGCTGCTCCTGGAAGAATGTTGGATGGGTTGGGTTGGTTGGTAACACTTTCCACCTGCTAGACACCTAAGGGGGCGGAGGGCATGTAGAGTCAGTCAGTGGTGGGAAGAGCTCTTGCGGGATCAAGGTCACTGTGGAGAACCCAAGGTCACAGGCCTCTCCCTACCTCTGGCTGACTGCCGCCTTGAGGAAATTTAGGGCCAACTTTGTCTGATGTAAATTTTTCAAAAGAAGTTGGAGATCCTGCTTTTTATATAAAATCTCCAGATTTTTACAAGTTGCCAGCTAACGGAGACTTCCGGGAGCACTACACCAGCCAAACACAACACATCTGAGGGCCAGGGGCCCTTTTATGCCAGGGCCTGGCTGCTCCAAGTGTGGTCCCCCGAGCAGCAGCCTCAGCATCTCCTGCGAGCTGGATAGAAATACAGAATTTCAGCTCCACCTTAGTCCCATTGGTCAGAGGCGGCATTTAAACAAGATCCCAGGTGATTTGCATGCACGTTAAAATTGGAGAATTATTGTGTTGGGGGCCTGATGCAGGTTCTCACTCACTCAAAGCAAGAAGAAGCTTTTGAATTATTGGCTAGAAATTAAATGTTTTAAATGGAATTCCATTTTAAAAGCCCAAAGAGAACCTCATCCTTGAAGTATTAACTTGGATATAACTTTTCTGGGGAGACCTCCTCCCTAAAACCAGGTTAGGTGTTCTTTCTACGTGACTCCATCCCACCTTGTTCTTACTGGTATTTGCCTGTTTATGAAAGAACACCATGAAGGCAAGAGCCATGTCTTGTTCCCTTTATATTTCCAGCACTTGTCAGGGTGCCTGGCACATAGGGACGTTCAACACATGAATGAATTAGTGAAATCTCCTGATCCTAATTCAGTTATTAAAAAATTGCATAGTACCCGTAGAGAATGGACTTGAGGACACGAGGACGAGGAAGGGTAAGCTGGGACGAAGTGAGAGAGTGGCAAGGACATATATACACTACCAAATGTAAAATAGATAGCTAGTGGGAAGCAGCCGCATAGCACAGGGAGATCAGCTAGGTGTTTTGTGACCACCTAGGGGGTGGGTTAGGGAGGGTGAGAGGGAGACGCAAGAGGGAGGAGATATGGGGATATATGTATACATATAGCTGATTCACTTTCTTATACAGCAGAAACTAACACACCATTGTAAAGCAATTATACTCCAATAAAGATGTTAAAAAAAATTGCATAGTAACTTATTTACCGTTTGGGGGGTTTAATTAGACTTGTCAGAAGGAGGAAAACTTAGCAGCGGTGCAATCTTTTTTATGCTTACAGTCTTCTCGTCCACTCCTTTGGGGTGTATCTTCCATCTCACTGTTCATCTTGTTCTCCCTTACGTTTCTGGGACCTGTCCCATGACCTGGCATATGTAGATGCTCAATAAGGATGTCTTGAGTGGATGAACAAGTAAAAGCAAAGATCTCAGTAGTGGCTCCTGTATTAAGTAATGCTCCTCTCATCATCATCCCTTATTTACCCATTCAAATTACAGACTCATGGTTTAATTATAAGTTAAAAAGCTTTCAATATCTGTAACATACATACTATGTATGTATATATATACAGTGCTCACCAGCACTGTTCTGAATTAAGTGGGGTTTTAGTGCCCTTAAATATGTAGAATATATTACTTTATGAAAATAATGGGACAGTCCTTCATGTTTATCTTACCAAGTAGAAGCGTCAGGAGTACCTCCCTTTCTGAGAGTTTCAGTAGGTTGCCCTTATGAAATCTGAAGTGAATTTTTAAAAATTAGTTAGTTAATTTATTTCTGGCTGCGTTGGGTCTTCGTTGCGGTGCCCGGGCTTCTCATTGGGGTGGCTTCTCTTGTTGCGGAGCACGGGCTCTAGGCCCATGGGCTTCAGTAGTTGTGGCTCGCGGGCTCAGTAGTTGTGGCTCATGGGCTCTAGAGCGCAGGCTCAGTAGTTGTGGCGCACGGGCTTCATTGCTCCACAGCATGTGGGATCTTCCCGGACCAGGGCTCGAACCCGTGTCCCCTGCACTGGCAGGCGGATTCTCAACCACTGTGCCACCATGGAAGTCCCAAAGTGAATTTTAACTACCCCCATCTGATCACATTCTTTATCCACATCTTCTCTAGAATAGCATATTGTGAAGAAGGAAAACACGGCAAAGTGGATGCAAAGATAATGTTTCCTATGTTAGTGTTCATTTTTTATATATTCTATACAAAGGTCATTTGTCATTGGGACAAAGGCTTTTGATCCAAATAAAATATTTTAAGTTGGATTTTTTAAAAAAAATCACAGACATTTTTGGGTTTAATGGAAGGTGAATTGCTTTGCTAGGATTCTGTCACTTGATAGAAACTGACTTCCCATGGTTCTTAACAACTTGCAGTATATATTGACACTCTTACCTTCCAGGAGAATTTATTCTATTCAGCTTTACTCTTATTTTAGGCTGGGATGGCCTCTCATTTTTGTGTTTATGCATTTGCTAGGCTTGTTTTTTTGTTTTTGGTTTTTTTTGGTGTGCTTGTGCGATTTTAAAGACTTGTTTTAGGTCTCCTGGCCTGCCATCTAGCATGGCCGTTCTGAGAGTTTGACTTCAATTCTGAAAGGTGTGGTAGGGCTTTTCAGATAAGAATTCTATTGTAGATCAAAAGACCAGAAAACTGGCTTTCTGTATATGTGTTATAGAAGCTAGCCTTTCTGCTGGTTGTGTAAAGTGAAGGAATAATTGCCACTTTTGTAGATACTTGATTATAATGAACTGAGGCTTTAATAAGATTTCTTTGAATGATGAGGCTTTTAAAATATGCTCTTTATAGTCAACAGATTTTTTTGTTTTTAATTTTAAAGAACAGTAACTTGGTTAAGCCTTTAATAACTATGTTTGCATAATTAAAGGAAAAGTATAAAAGAGGCACATTAAATTATTAATAGTTGTTACGTTAGAAGGTGAATTTGGAGGGTGAGAGCAAGGGAGGGAGGGAATCACTTTTAGTTTATATACTTTATATTTAAAAAGCTTGTATTGCTTTTGTGATTAATTACTGGACTAAAATGTATAAAGAATTAAGGAAGCATACAACCTAAAAAATTTAAAATAATAAAGTCTGATTGAAGTTTATTATTTGCTTTATATTTTCAAAATTCATTCTAAAAGTTATATTGTATCAGTCAGATTTTTTTTTAATGGAATTTGGTGCGTTAATGACTGGGGGTACTTTTGATCTCCTGCTTTCAGGATCCAAAATGTCTTCCTGTGGTATTTCCTTACAGCACAATAGTATTTGGTGATCTTGATCACTGATGTAATTGTTCACATTAAACAATACTTTTCATAATGTATAAAATAAATATTTCTGTAGGAGAAAAGTTAGAAAAGTTTATCATCAGTATTGTGTAGTTTAGGAGCAGATACTCTGGAGCCAGAGGGACTGGTTTCAAATTCTGACTCCATTGTATTCTAGCTATGTGACTTAATGTAGTTACCAGATCTCTGTGTGTGCTTTAACTTCCTCATCTGTGAAATACATACTAGTACTGTCCCCAAAGGGTTGTTGCAGGGAGTAGATGAGTTTATTTATGGAAAGCATTTTGAAGCATTCATTATGTAAAGCACTTTGTTTATGTAAAACATTGTATCAGTTTTCTCATGCTGCATAACAAACCACCCCAAAATTTAGTAGATTAGAACAACAGTTCTTTATTATTTCTTACAATTCAGGCAGGCTGGGTAGGTCTTCTGGTCTGAGCCTCATTGTCTGGGGCTGGATTGGACTATTGGATGCTTCACTTACGTGTTTAGTGCGATGGCATCTGTGACAACAGGAGCTGGGCTTGTTCACGTGGTTGTGGTCACAGGTTTCCCAAGAGCAGCAAAAGAGCAAAGGCCAAATGTACGGTTGCTTTTCAAGCCTCTGCTTCAGTTACATTGACTAATATTTCATTGGTCCAAGCACGTCCTATAACCAAACCAAGCCCATAGCCAGTATGGGAGAGTACTGGCAGAGAAATTATTCAGACCATTTTTGCAGACAGTCTACTTCAAGCACTGTATAAGTATTAGCTGCTACTATTACTATTTTTATTCATATTAATATTAACTCTCCAATATAAAGCTACTAAAAGTAAAGACATACTCAAGGAAAGCTCTTGACTGTATCTTCAGTTAGTCATTAGCACTTGCCACTTCCAAATATTGTGGGAGCCTCAAAAATTAATACTTGCAACAGGAGAGTTTTTAAGAGGAGCTTACTCTGCAGGGCTGAAATTATTGTTTTTGTTACAAACTGTAGCTGTCCCTACTGGTCTCCCTGGGAGCATTTTGCAGGTTATAAAATACAGCGATTACTATGGTAATCATATTGCAAGTATAAAATGGCTTTGACCTACTTGTTAAAATGCAGTGTGTATTAAAATAAAGATTGTGAGCTTAAAGCTAAATGAACTCTGAATAAAAACAGAATAGCAAGACCAAAGTGCTGGAGACATCTTCAAAAGGAAAGGAGGGCGTTTGATAAAGAGGATGCGTTTTTCCTCATCATTTTCCCCTAGGTCTGATGACCTCCGGGAAATGACACCATCTCAGAAAGCACTTCTGTTCTCTCCCCGACTTGCAGGCAGAAAAAAATTTTTTTAAATAATAAGAGCTACCATTTGCAAATCCACATTGTACCAGTCACGTGCTAGGTCTTTTAAGGCACCGTTACACTTTCTCATCATGACACCTCCCCAAAGTAGGAATTATTATTCTCTTTTTATCAGTGAAGAAACGGAGGCTCAGAGAGAATAAATGACTTGCCCCAAGCCTGGGAATTCCTGCCTTCAGATGCTTGGATCACTAAGGACACATGAATCAGGATACCTGAAACCTGTAAGAATTTGGTTACAGTTAGGCAAATTGATCTGTACATTGTACATGTGTACATTGACATACTCATTTATTCAAGGAGTATTGAATGTGTGCCTCTTGTGTGTTCGACAGCATGCTGATTGCTGTGTTGGTCAACAGGCAGGGCACCTGAGAGGGTCTTCTGAGGTCCAGGAAGGCTTCCCAGAGGTCAGAGATGTGTGGAGGGTGAGTGGGTATTACTTCAGGGGAAAGGACTGAACTGGGTTTCAGGTAGCAAGAGTAGTTAGAGCAGGAAACCAGAGTACCTACAAACAGGGCAGTTTAGCTAGAGTTGGGGGACAGTTTTGATAAAGAAACTTGGCACTGTAAGTCAGGGTCAGATCCTGAAGGTCTCTGTGAGTCGGGGTCCTTGATCCGAGGAGTTCTGAGCAGAGAGTGACGTGCTCAGATGTATCGTTGAGCAAGATCATTCCAGACACAGTGTGTAAAATGGGATTGGGATGGGATGGGAGGAGAGGCAAGATCTCTGGCCATGAGTAAGGCTGATGCAGCAGCCCAGGAAAGAGAGAATGGTGCCTGGACCAGGGCATGGGCGGTGGAGGGGTGTTTTAGAAGCTGTTTGGAAGTAGAGGGAATGGAGGAGTTAAGGATGCCATCAAGTGTCTGACTTAGGAGTCTGGGTAGATGGTTCCACTGAGGAAGAAAACTTGGAAGAGTGTGGTGATCCATGGCGGGTGTGGTGAATTTTGTGTCTGTGGGACTTCCAGGTGCAGATACCCAGAAGGTAGTTAGGATGCGTGAGTCTGGACCTTAGGAAAGACCTCTGGGATAAAAAGGAGATCTGTGGTCATCAGCACTCTCTAAGCTAGCGCCTCTGCACTCTGCCCATCCTTCTTTCCCCTCATTTGACTTTCTTTTGCCCCTTAGCACTTCTCATCTTATTTGCTGATTGTCTTTCTCCACTGCAATAGAATATAAGTTCCACAGTGACTGTGTCTGTTTTGTTCACTGCCACATCCCCAGCACCTAGAGCAGGGCCCGGCCCTGAACACATCAGTCAGCCAACAGAGGGTGACAGGTGCCACTGGAGAGAAGGGGAGTTGATCAGCTCACCTTCAGAGCTGTACAAGAAGAGGGCCCAGGGGAGAACCTCCAAGGACTCCACTAAAAGGAGGCAAACAGGCCCAGCTCCTGTTGTCACAGAGAAAGAGGAGCCTTCAAAGAAACCGGAGAAGATGCCTCCTCACTTTGCTCTGAAGCTCGAATGGCAAAATGTTTAGAACTTCCAAGTACTTAAAGAGAGTGGCTCTTGGGCACCTGATGATTTCTGGAAACGGTGGGCAGGATAGAGCCGAGTAGGTGACATGCTTCAGTTTCTTTGTTCTTTTTTTGTGTGTTCTTTTTCCTTTCCTGCATTAAAAAAAAAAAAATCAGGCAAATGCAAGCATGGCTCTAGGTGAAGAGGGAGAACCATCAGTACATTTAATTCAACTAGAGGCAAATTGACTTTATCTTGTGGGCCAGTTGGGATCGTTTGGGAGGAGCTTTTTCTTCCCGGGAGAGTTGTGTTGAGAAAGAGTCTGGGGCTGGCTCCAGGCCCAGCTGGAAGGAGTGCTTTAGTGATCAGTTAGTGGTATTTGCTGTGGAAGCTGTACGTGGGCAGTAACATAGCTGACAGACATTCTCTACCCTCCTCTAGAGAATCCGTTACTATGAGTAATAATTTTCCAGAAACACTTATATTTCATCTCTCACGCTATGCATTTACCAAATGTAAATCCTGCCTTCCTCATTCCCTGGTACTCTGCTTGGTAACTTGAGGGCCTCTGTTTGGTCTCATTAGCATAACTCACTGGGGAGTTGAATGAGGCCAGAGTGAAGGTTGACTTTTTACAGCCTGATCATTTTTATGCTACCCAAGGAAGCTGTGACTCCATAGCTTATAAGTTCGAGCTCCCAGTTTTGTCCATAATTATTAGTTCTTTAGCATACATAATTTTGAGACATAATCAGCCCCAAGTATTGCAGTTATCAGAGTCATATTAATTGACCTGCTGATAATTGCAGAAATGAAAAGAATGTACACATAGGTTAGCTGGTAAATTGAGGTCCCAGGAGCTCTAATTCCTGAAATTATCCTGTAAAGAAATCTGAAGGTGAAAGCTTCATACTACAAATAGACTCTAAGCGTTCAATTATTTCAAATTTTCAATTCCATGGTGAAGAGCGATTGGGTCAGTAAAGATAAGTGATGCCTTCTGATTTAACTTATTTTAGTTAATAATGTCTACATACTCCTTTGTGCTCATCATTTTCCTAGAGAAAGGTGATTCTTGAAATTCTCTTGTTGCCCCTCCAGAGGAGGGTAGAATATTCAGTGGCCAGTGGTAATGGAAGGCTTCCTTTGGAAAACTCCTAATTTGGGTCTTCTAACAAGGAGACTAAACATCAAGCCCAGTGACCAGAAATATCAAGCTTTACTTACATCTAGAGGGGAGGAGCAGCAAGAGAGTATAAAATGCAAGGAGCCTTGAGACTTTTTCATGGGCAGCTCATAGTAACTGATTAATTGCTTGACCCTGAGAGTTAAGTGACCCATGAGAGGTCACCTTGACTTGAGAGTAATGATCACCAATGAGAGTGATCTCATTTAAGTAATTATTGAAATACAAATGGTTCCTTTGAATGCTAACGTATTACTCCAAGTCAGTTCAGTCATAATGTGAATTTGACAGTGGTTTGCAATACCTCTCATCCCCTTATGTGTGGGGTAAGGGGTGGGGACCCCGACCATCAATCAGTAATGATTTAATAAGTGTCTACAATGGGCTCTGATAGGCATATGTGAGAAATTCAGAAAATCCTTCAAGAGAGGACTGCTATCTTCCCAATGCTGATTTCTGTGGAAGGGGAGGGAAGGAGAGGGGCAAACAAACACAACATGCAACAGTTCAGGACATGTTCAGTGGTAGGCAGAGCCGTCGTTTATCCATGTGAGATGTCACATCAAGTGTTTGGGGCAGCAGGATAAGCACGAAAAGGAGAGTGGTGATGTGGGGAAACTTGCAGTGGCCCGGCTTGCCCTCTGCGCGGAGTGGGGAGAGGCCTCATGGAGAAGCAAGGATTGAAGCGGGACCTTGGAGGACTGAGGGATCTAGGTTGCGTTTTCTGTGGCCGCACAGCGGATTACCACTAATTTAGTGGCCTCGGACAATACCTGTATGTATTATCTCGCGGTGCCGTGGGGCAGGGTGTGGTTGTCTTCTCGGCTCAGATTCTCAAAAAGCTAAAATCAAGATGTTTTCATCTGCATTCTCATTTGCTCATCTTCCGAGCTCATCGAGCTGTTGGCAGGATTCAGTTCCTTGCGGTGGGACTGAGGTCCCTCTTTCCCAGCTGTCACCGAAGAGCTTTTTTTTTCTTTTAATTTTTATTGGAGTGTAGTTGATTTACAATGTTGTGTTAGTTTCAGGTGTACAGCAAAGTGACTCAGTTATACATATACATGTATCCACTCTTTTTTAGATTCTTTTCCCATATAGGCCATTACAGAGTATTGGGTAGAGTTCCCTGTGCTGTACAGTAGGTCCTTATTAGTTACCTATTTTATATATAATAGTGTAGATATGTCAATCCCAGTCTCCCAGTTTATCCCTCCCCCACCTTATCCCCTGGCAACCATAAATTTGTTTTCTACATCTGTGACTCTATTTCTGTTTTGTAAATAAGTTCATTTGTACCCTTTTTTAGATTCCACACATAAGCGATATCATATGTTATTTGTCTTTCTGTGTCTGACTTACTTCACTCAGTATGACAATCTCTAGGTCCATCCATGTTGCTGCAAATGGCATTATTTCATTCTTTTTTATGGCTGAGTAATAGTCCATTGTATGTATGTACCACATCTTCTTTATCCATTCCTCTGTTGATGGGCATTTAGGTTGCTTCCATGTCCTGGCCATTGTAAATAGTGCAGCAATCAACTTTGCGGTGCATGTATCTTTTTGAAATCTGATTTTCTTCAGGTATATGTGTAGGAGTGGGATTGCTGGGCCATATGGTAGTTCTAGTTTTAGTTTTTTAAGGAACCTCCATACTGTTCTCTATAGTGGCTCTACCAAGAGCTTTTAACGGCAACTTTTAGGTCCTTGCCATGTGGCCCCCTCCATCTTCAAAGCGAATGACTAAGAATCTCTCTTACATCAAATGCCCCTCACCCTTTCAATCTGTGTGTCCAGGAAGATGCCAGTCTCTTTCAAGGGGTGATAGGATTAGGTCAGGCTCATTGAGGATAATCTCCTTAACTTAAGGTCAACTGATTTGGGACCTCAAATTACAGTTGCAAAATTCCTTCGCAGCAGCACCTATGTTAGTGTTTGAAAAATTGAGAGAAGGTATGTGTATTCCCCAGGGCAGGAGTCTTGGGGGCCATCTCAGAATTCTGCCTCCTACATGGTTAGATAGTAGGCATTAAGTGTCCAAGCTGGAAACCAAAGTAATTATCAAAATTATATCTTCTAATGTGGATTGCCTGCGCAGCCTGGAATTGGGAGGAGGCCCTTTTAAAGGAAATGAACTTCAGAGTGGCCAGATGGTGATGCAGAATTGGAGGGGCCTGATTGGCTGGCTTGTTTCATGATCTAGGCCCAAACTACCTCCCTCTCCCTTTTTTCAGTCACTGGCAAACTCTCCTTTCTCGCCCTTCTTTCTTTTCACGCATACAGGCAGGCTTTCCCACGAGTCCGGGTTCTGCATGGGGTGTATCTGCTGTTTAGGGGCATTTGGTGGTATCTGGAGATATTTGGGGCCATCATAACTATCAGGGATACTAGTGGCGTCTAGTGGGTAGAGGCCAAGGATGCTGCTCAACATCCTACATGCACAGGACAGCCTCCATAACAAAGAATTATCCAGCCCCCAGTGTCAATACTGCCAAGGTTGATCAGCTCTACAAAATGTCTCCTTCCTGCCACTCTCGGGTCTCTTTCAAGCCTGAATGTGCTTCTCTTGAATTTCATCTGCCTGAATGTGTTTCTCCCCTTTTCGACCTCAAGGATTCCTCCTCATTCTTTGAGACTTGCTGCTACCATCACCTTCTTGTGTTGGTCCAGGTCACTCACTCCACAGTACTTTTTTCATACCCAGGGTACATCGCTCCATGCTTTGTTTTATCAATGTATGTATAACAGATCTGTCTCTCTCCCACAGACTGAGTTCCTCTTGAGTGTGAGTTGTGTTCTTTTAGATCTGTGTACTCAGAGCTCATTACTATAATGGCTTGTGTATAGTAGGTGCTCAGTAAGTGTAAGGTAGACAGGTGGATGGATAAAATGTCTGAGCGCCTGAAAAGTTCGTAGCAGTGAACTGCCGTTAGTTCTCAGTTTCCCATCCCAGGCACTTACAAGCTGTGTATACTAGAGGTAGGTTACTTAACTTTTCTGTGCCTCAGTTTCCTCCTTTGAAAAATGGGGATCTTCATAGTTGCTGCTTCGAAGGTCTGTTGCAAGGATTCACTGAGAGTTCCTGTATAGTCAGAGAGTGGGAGAAAATGGGAGGGGTATTCATTTGCATAATGCTTCCTTGTTTTCCAAATGCCAAAGGAATGACCGCCCCCCCCCCCCGCCCCCCGCCAAAAAAAAAAAACAGTGGATGCAGGTGAGCATGGCTGAATGTGGCACACACCTCCAAAGTAATATACCTGAAAATGCAGGGCCAGAATGTTCCCATAACCACCAAGGAAAGAGATGTCAAGATTTAGGCCCAGAAAATGAAAATGCTGATACCTAGACCTCATACCCATACAGATTACTTCTGTTAGAAATGCTCTTAAGAGCTTGAGAGGCATCAGTTTCCCCTGCGAACTGGAAAGTTTGCCTTTTCAATGTAGGAATAGTAATCAAAGATAATATAAATATGTCCATTTCTTCCCTCCCCCAAATGTAATAATCAAGAGATTCTGTTCAATCTTTAGGTATCATTCATCAATTTTTCTAACGTACTTGATGATATAATGGAGAAGTAATGAATATATTAGTTTGGTTTTAAGAAAGCTTTAAAAATACAAGTTCTGGGCCCTGTCCCAAACATAATGAATTTAAATTTCCAGGGTCGGGGTCCAGGAATCTGCAGAATTGACAAAATCGCAGATGGTCCTTACATACACATAGTCTGGCATTTGGAAACTAATGTACTTGGTGATACTTGGCATTAGGAAGCAGATTGAGAGTCCCAAATTCCGGCATGAACAGGGATGACGGGCTGAATTAAAAAATAAAAAAAGAACAGACCTGCGCTTGGAGCCAGAAACCCAGCTACCCAGGTGTAGAATAAAGTAGATAGAGTCTAGTGAGAGACACATGAAGGGAAAAGAAAAACAAACAGTCTACATTTATACAGGTTTTGGTCAACAGCTCAGTGTGAATCAAATTAATATGATCTTAGAATCACCGGATCGGGAACGAGAAGGGCATAAACCCACCCTGTTCTGCCCTGGTCAAATCATGCTTGAAAGTTTTTCGTTATTAAGAACATTTTAAAACATAATCAGAAGTAGAAACAATAGTACAATGAATCCCTATGTAATAGATTTAACAATTATCAAAATTTTGCTACATTTCCTTCATTGATCTCTTTTTCCTTTTGCTTATGGTTCCTCCCTCCTTCCCCCTCTCCTTTACTATTCTCCTTCCTAAGTATTCGAAAGCAAATCTCGAACATCATGTTATTTTAACCTTACATACCTAAACAGGTTTCTCTAAAAACCATGGATATTTTCTTACGGGACCGTATCTCACCGAACAGCACTGACAATAATTCCTCATTCTCATTTAATTGGGGTGTCACAGTTTTAAGTGGCGGGGATGCAAAAGGGTTGGTTTGAAGCCATGTCCCATGAGGAACAGTGCATAGAAGGAGGTTGATAGACGATAAAGACTCAGGTTTTTGAAAGACACTGAGTGGAAGAGTTGGCTGGCCTGGCTCTCTGGGATCCACATTGGTGGCATATCGGCTGCCAGCTTACTGTAAGCAAGAACTTAATCCAGGAGCCAGCTGTCTACTGATGAACTGAACTGCCTCAGGAGTTTTCTCTCCTGCAGGGGTGGAGCATGAGATACAATTGAATGGTTTCTTTCATTCATTTTGTGAATAGTTATCAAGTGTCTGCTGTGTTAGGTGCTGAGGATTGCTGTGCAGAATAAGACAGATGCAATCCCTTTCCTCATGGAGCTTCCAGTCTCTAGCACTGTTTCCCACAATGTGACATGGTTTGGGGTGGTCCAGAATCCATTAATTAACTAACATTGAGTTACACGGTTAAAAACAGTTCTCTTTTCAGTGTTCTAAACTTTGTAAGTACATCAACAAGGAGATCTCATTTGGGTGCTAGAGTTGGCACTTCTCTAAAACTTGATCATCTCCCTTTTTAGCTGAGAAAGAACAACGTCATGGTCATAGCCTTTGGCACGCCACAGTTCCTCAGTAACTATTTTTTGAGTAATTTGTTAAACATCTTTACAAAAACAGAAGAATAGGAAAATGCTTAATACAGGAATAATAAAAGCCAGAGTGATACAAGGGATGTTTTTAACTGTTGGGTTTTTGTCTGTTTTTTGTTTTTCACTCTTTAGATTTGCATACATTAAAATTTACTCTTAGGTTTACCGTTTCGTGAGTTTTTACAAATACATCCAGTCATGTAACCAGTGCCCCATCCAAGATACAGATCAGTTCTCTGTCACCTTCTAAATTTTTCTCAATCCCACCTCCCATCTCCAACCCTTGGCTTTCTGTGCCTATAATTTTGCCTCTTCTGGAATGTCACATGAGGGAATCATACAATATGTAGCCTTTTCAGTCTGCCATCTTTCTCTTAGCACTGCGTATTTGTGATTCATCCATCTTGTTGCTTATGTTTGGTCCTTTTACTCACTGGGTCGTATTCCATGGTCTGGATGTCCCACAACTTGTTTATTCAATATAAATAATAATATAAGGCACATTCAATATGACAAATCATGAACACGGTATTTAGTAAAAGCAGATTTAGCAGAAATCCTGAAGGTAGTATGAGTGAGTCTTGGGGGGAAAAACTAATCTGACCAACGTATGCATTAAAGGGTTGTTTGTGGTTGTTCATCTTTTTTTTTTTTTTTGGCTGCGCTGCACAGCTTGTGGGATGTTAGTTCCCCGACCAGGGATTGAACCTGGGCCCTTGGCAGTGAGAGTGTGGAGTCCTAACCACTGGACCACCAGGGAATTCCCAGTTGTTCATCTTTTAATATCTTACCCAAACCTTCAACAAAGTGTTTGATTGAAATATAAATAGGTTTCCTATCACCTTAAGTCAGAACATATCTTTGGGGGCCTCCAGGTAAACCCAGTGATCTCCAGAGCATTCTCTTCACATTCTCTCAATCACTTATTTTCATTTGTTCATTTCCTCCCTCCCTCCCTCCTTCTTCCTTCCCTTCCTCCCTCCCTCTTGCCCTCCTTGTCCTTCTCCTCATTCTCATACTGATATTCTCTCTCCCTTCCTCCCTCCCTTCCTCCCTTCCCCATCTCCTCCCCCTAATATTTCACTGGAGTTTATGTAACTGAATTAATTAGACCTATTTCTCAAGGAGTTGGTTTTCCATAGAATTCACTTTGCAGTTAGCATGACAGAAGAGCTGGCATATTAATCAAATGCTACAATTTGTTCTTTGTATCTGAATCAGGCTGGGGTTGGGCTTCCTGCTTATCAGTTGTCCCTTTATACCATTCTGTCCTTCTCGGGGAATGAGCCAGGATTCTTTGTGATAGGACTGGGTGATGGTTGTGAGTGTTGATAGATTGGGTGTGGAAATGCTTAACAGGGACAGACCCTATCTCCTTAGTTAGTGTTACAGAGTCCCCAGGATATAAAGTGTCTTATGAAAATAAATAAGAGCTTTTCTTTTCCTTTCTTTGGCTGATGATATCGGTACCATTTAACAGAATAAAATGATAAAAATCTTTGTTCTTTCTTAAATAACATGTTAATTGCTGTTCTCTGTATTTATTCACTTGGTATTTCTGAAATATATTCATTTTATAGACATTTCTGTCCCCCAATGCATTTTAAATCCTCAAGCATACTCAAAGTATATATATTTTATGTAGTCTTTTGTGTGTCTAGTGGGGTGGGAGGGATGCTCCTTGTAGCTAACCAGGAGATCAAAGTATGTACCTTTCTCCATTTAGTCTGTTTGCTGCAGAATACAAAGGCTGCTAAAGGATTTGAGTGCATATCTTAAAAGCTCATCAGAAATATTCCAAGCTCTAGATTTTTTTTTCTCTCTCAGCAACATTTCAGATATGGAGGTTCTCCTCGGTTGCCCCTGCTAGTGTTGCTGAATTTAAAAAGGAAGAAAGAAAGATCTGTTCTGTTTTCTCATCTGTGGAATGAGGGGGTTGGACTAGATGGGAGATGTCAGATTTATAGCACTAGTGCTGTCACTCCTTCTCCATCTACATGACAGACATCACTAATCAATCACAGCATGCTTTCCTGCCATATGTAGCCTCAGACTTCTTATCAAATCGCACTTCAGGAATCCACTACTGATCAATCAGTGTTAGCCCAAGAGATGAAATCTATTTGCCATTGTGAAACATGATGGGGTTTCGTCTCTAGTGCAAACTTAAGATAGTTTATGAATGTCAGATCACCACTGCATGGTAGCAGGAAGATGTTGGAGGGCATGGGCAGTTTCAAGTGAAGAAGATTTCAGATCACTACGTTTATGCTCTTTGAAGACAGGCATCATGTTTTATTCATGTTTTTCCTTGTTTAGCCAGCCTATAAGGCAAACCCTTTCTCTTAGTAGACATTAGATACATGTTTGTTAAATGATGCATGAAGAAGTGAATGGAAAGCTTGGCCTTGGCCAATTCTTCCCTCTCTAAGACTGCACAGTTCAGTGCTTCTTCCAAAGGGCAGGCGCAACCCTTGCCATTATTGAATTTCTCTACGTTAATTCAGGCCATTCCTACAGATTGGCTAGATCGCTCTGTGTTCTTATCTGCCGAGCACTGGCAGGGCCCAGCAACTTGGCATCGTTGGTTAGACTTTACGAGTTCCCTCTCCATCCATTGTCCAGGTCATTCATAAACTTGTTGAGTAATACTGAGGAGGGTCCAATCTTTCCCTGCTGGACTCTGAATTCTTTCAACTTGATTTGTGGTTGGGAATCTGAAGGTTTCATGGTAAAGAGAAGAATTCTGTCACGGTTTTGGGATTTATCACAGAAGAGAATCACATATTTGACACTTAACATATGCAGCCTTCATTAATTATTTTGGGGGAACTATATTTTAAGTTTCTTTATTAAAAGGACCAGATTGGATAACTCTTTAAATTTTGATAGCATGATAATGTTACTTTTGCAGGGTAGATTCAGTAAATATTCAGTGGTCTTCAAGATAGTTTCATGAAAATAGGCTGAAGCCTCTGTCTTCTTCAGCTTTCAGAAGAAAATCACCTTTCAAAACAGAAGGCATTTTTTTCCCACCCAGGCACTGAATTTCATCTAATAATAACACCAGCTGCCCATTTAGTAAATATCAATTTTAAGCCAAGCATTCTGCTAAATGCTTTACATTTATTATCCCTAAACCTCAAAACAACCCCAGGACTAGTGCTGTGAATTCTGTTTCACAGATGAGATGAATGAAGCTTGGAGAAGTTACATAACTTGGCCAAAGTCACTAGGTGATAGGTGGCAGTACTGGGATTTAAAGCCAAGCCTAACTCTAAAGTGTTTCCTCCGAAGGGTACCAACTCCCTCAGTGTAGATGTTACCCCCTCCAGGAAGCCTTCCATCAGGTACCACTTTTCTGCAAGGCTGGTTGAGATGTTCTTCCTCTGTGTTTCTATAGTCGTTTATGCTCCCTTATGATGACACTCTCGATCTGTTTATCTGCTTCCTCTACCACCAGAGTAAGATTCCTGAGGACAGGGGCTTTGTGTTTCTGTTGGTTTGTTTTTTTGTGTTTTTTTCTTCCACTTTTGTTTAATGGCTGAATGAATACAGCTTTCCCAGGAGTTCTCTGCCACTTCACCTTGGTACATAGGAGCCATATTAATGTACAGCTAGGCCTGTAAGAACCTTCTATAGTTCAGAATTCATTATATTTGGGGATAAAAGATCTAGGGAAATATAGTCCACCTCTAAATGTGGAATGACAGAGTTGCCTCTCTTTAATACTACTAAGTGCCTTCTGCTTAACTCTCTCATTGCATTATCAAACTGTTTCACTTTTCCTCAGTTCAGTCTTTTATTAACTGTACTTTTATGAGTGATTAATACATGCAGATGTTCTTATGTTTATCCTGCTTGAGATGCCTTGTGCTTCTTGAATCTGAAGATTCATGAGTTTTATAAATTCTAGAAAATTCTTAGCCATTATGCCTCTTCTGAATGTCTATTCTCTCCCAACGGGACACCTGTTAGACATATGTTGGCCCTTCTCAGTCTATCCTCCGTATCTCTTAACCTCATTTTCATAGTTTTCACCTCTATCCCTTTGTGTTTCATCTTGTGTAATGTACTGAGATCTGTATTTCTCTCTTCAGCAGTATTTAGCCTTCTGTTTCACCTCTCCATTGAGTTTGAAATTTTAATGACTCTGTGGGGAGAGAGAGGCATCGTGTCTTTTTTTTTTTTTTTAAGAGTTTCATTTCTAGTGTTACTGTGTCTAACCATGTTAAACTTTATTAATGTTCTTTTCCAAAATGTTGTTTTACGACCTCTAACTCTTGAGCCTCTGATCCTCATGCTTGTTGACTTGTGACCTTTGACTCTGTGTTTTGTAATTTACTATTGGGAGCTCATGCTTCGCAGGGCCAGTTTTAGCCCAGGTTACAGGACTGACTCTCCAGGGCAATTTTTCATTTGCTTCTGTGGAGGAATTCTTGGCACATCATGAACAGGACCAAATTTTATATTAACTGTTCATTTGGAGTTTTCTGATTCTGCCTTTGGTTATTCATACTCCACTCTCAAGAAAGGCATAGGCCTAGTGTTTCTAATTCTCAGCTTAAACGTTTCCCTCCTGCTCAGAACACAGATAGAAAGACAAGTTTCCTTGGGTTGGTTGACAATTTTTCTAATCTGTTTGTTCACTGAGGGTGCAGTCCTCAGGGAGTGTTCCTGGTTTTCTGTAGGGGTCTACTAACAACTTCCTGCTTCTCCTTGTTCCAAGGCCTCATATTCTGTCCTGCTTGGGCATTCAAATCCTAGCCCCTAGGGAACTAAGACAAACCATTCCCTTGTTGCCAGCCACCTTCCCTTCTACCTCATAGCCCCAGCATGAGTTTGCATGCTCATCATTCTTGTTTTTAGTTACCTCTTTATTTCTACAACCTGGGTACTCTCCTTTCTTAATTGTGAGTCAGCTAAGCCCTTAAAATAATTTTTGTTATATTTTACCTAGCATATCTAGGGTCTTTGAAGGGTTGGAATTTTCAGGCTGTCATCATTTGCCATCTTGCCAGAAATAGGAGCTTATTACAAGCTCATAGTAAAATAATCAAATAATACACAAGAATATATGATGAAATATTACTCTCCTTTCCATCTTCGGCCTGCTTAGTTCTCAAACCACCTTGCCAGGTATAATAACCTTTATCATTTTCTTAGGCATAGTTCTAGAAGCATTTTATGCACATAGAGCGTACATATGTGTATACAATACATGGAGATTTATTTATTCAAGCAGGGATATATTTTACCTTCTGCACTGTACTTACTAATGTATTTTGGAGTTCATTGTTTATTAGTGCATTTAACTCTGCCTCTTTTTTCTCATAACGGTATAGTATTCCATGAAATAGATGTACCATAATTTTACCATTTCCCCTATTTTTATTGGATGATCGTCTTCAGTTATTGTGATATTATAAACTATCCTACAATAAACATTCCTGATCATATGTCTTTGCTGACTATCATTTAACGTAATTCTCTTTGTCTCTTTCTCTCTCCTCTCCCCCACCCTGGTTAATTTTATGTGTCAACTTGACTGGGCTAGGGGATATCCAGATAGCTGGTAACATTATTTTATTTTATTTATTTTTGGCTGCATTGGGATTTCGTTCCTGCGCGTGGGCTTTCTCTAGTTGTGGTGTGCGGACTTCTCATTGTGGTGGCTTCTCTTGTTGTGGAGCACGGGCTCTAGGTGCGTGGGCTTCAGTAGTTGCAGCATGCAGGCTCAGTAGCTGTGGCGCGTGGGCTCTAGAGCACAGGCTCATTAGTTGTGGCGCATGGGCTTAGTTGCTCTGCAGCACATGGGATCTTCCCGGACCAGAGCTCGAACCACTGGCCCCTGCATTGGCAGGCGGATTCTCAACCACTGGGCCACCAGGGAAGCCCCTGGTAACATTATTTTTGAGTGTGTCTGTGAGGGAGTGTCCAGAAGAGATTAGCATTTGAATCAGTGGACTTCCTACAGAAGAGTCCTCCTGACCAATGTGGGTGGGCATCGTCCAATCTATTGAGGGTGTGAAGAGAGCAAAAAGGCAGAGGAAGGATCAATTTGCTCTCTCTGCTTGAGCTGTGACTTCCATATTCTCCTGCCTTCAGACATTGGCACTCCTGGTTCTCAGGCCTTTGGACTGGGACCAGGACGTGCACCACTGGCACACAGTTCTCAGGCCTTTGTACTCAGACTGCATTATAACACCAGCTTTCTTGGTTCTCCAACTTGGAGACTACAGACCATGGGACTCTTCTGTCTCCATAACCATGGGTGCCAATTCCTATAATAAATCTCCGCATATCTCTCTATATATCCTACTGGTTCTGTATCTCTGGGAAACCCTAATGCACACTCCCACTCACTAGGAGTTGGTGACCTCAGCACCTTGCACGGGACCTGACACGGAGTCGGCACTGAATTCACATCTGTTTCGTGAATGACTAATACCGAGAAGCCAAACCAGCAGTCAGACCATCCCAACCCCCCAGGAAATGTATTTTTTTAAATTTAATTAATTAATTAATTAGGCTGCTTGGGCCTTTGTTGCTGCGCACGGGCTTTCTCTAGTTGTGGCGAGCGGGGGCTACTCTTCGTTGCGTTGCAAGGGCTTCTCATTGCGGTGGCTTCTCTTGTTGCGGAGCACAGGTTCTAGGCGCGCGGGCTTCAGTAGTTGTGGCTCGTGGGCTCTAGAGCGCAGGCTCAGTAGTTGTGGCACACGGGCTGAGTTGCTCCGCGGCATATGGGATTTTCCCAGAGCAGGGCTCGAACCTGGGTCCCCTGCACTGGGAGGTGGATTCTTAACCACTGCGCCACCAGGGAAGTCCTGGGAAATGTGTTTTGATTTCATTAATAACACTAGCTCTTGACTATCCAATAGTCTGTAGCTATTGAGTGGGCACAGCATGTGGTCCAGATATGAGCTAATACCATCTTTACAACAACCTTGTGAGATGGGAGATTTCATGATCATGCTTTACAGACAAGGAAACTAAGGCACAGGTTACGTAAATAGTAAGAGGCGGAGGCTATCACTGAAACACCTGGCCTCTTGAATACTGCCTTTTAATTAACACTTGTCACAGCTAACATAGGATGTATCATTGTTCATTCCTTTGTTTATTCATTCATTTATTCCGTCCACAAATATTTACTGAGAGCTCACAGTGTTCCAGGCAGGAAGTAATAACAGTGTGATGAGGAATGGAAACATCCCTACTGTGGTGGAATTTACAGTGTAAAGGGAAAGACACATTAAGCCCCCCAAAAAAAATACAAGTGAAACTGTGATGAGTGCCCCGGAAGGGGGTAATAATGGGGAGAATTTAGAAGCACCTAGCTGGGGGTTCTTCCCAGCAATAGAGGGTCTCCAAATCTGTGATAAGTTGGATGAGCCTTGAAGGACGAGTAAGATGGAAGGGGTTCCTGGCCTTCCTCGTGTATTCTGCTGTACACCATAATTTTGCTTTTGCAGCCACTGCCAGCTCTGGGGACCTCCACGTGCAAGGGCCAGAGGGCCTGTGTCCTTCTGCTTCTGAGGAAAGGTGGCTGAACCGCCCCCCCACCGCCATCAGCCTTTTCTAATTTTAAAGCAGTAGCTCCCTTGATTGAAATCTCAATTTGGGAACAGGCCTAGGATTGGCCTGGAGCTTGGAATTTTCACCAATAAGCGCAGCGGTAGGTGGGGAGGCGTCCCTTTAAGCAGCTGGGAGGCAGCCTGGAGAGCTGGAAGCGTCCCTCCTGGGGACCTGAGCGATTTTCCTGGATCCAGAGCTGCGCAGGGAAGCAGCTGCCACCACCGCGCCCCGGGAATGTCACCTCCCTTGCGCGGAGCCCCTGCAGGGCCCCCTCTGGCTCCGGGCAGTTGGCGGCCGACGCCCAGCCGGTCTTCTTAGCCGCAGCCGCATCCCCTGCCCCTGGGTCTGCGGCCCCTTCCCCCCAGCCCCTTAGTTCCCGGCAGTGGAGGCGCCGCAGCGGCGAGCGATGCAAGGCTGAGCCGGGTAAGTGGCCCCCCAGGGCCAGGGCGCACGGAGGGGGCACTGGGGCGCGGGTGCTCCTGGTTCTCGCCACCCTCTCTAGGAAAGGGGGCCTTAAACTGGGACAGTAACCTCTGGGAGAGATGCGCCTTGCCACACAGACACTGGGGAGGTCATGAGCTATGGGGAGGGGACCTTGGGGTCCTTTTGATCTGAGCGTCTCCCAGCTTTTGCGCACTTGATTAACCAATAATAGTAACAGTATCACGAGACAGGGATCATGTTGTTACTGTATTAGGACTTCTTCGAGGGAAACATTTAAACGTCCCTGAACTTGCTTTTTAAACAGCCTTTATTCTCTTACAGTTCATTTCCCTCAAGTACTTAAAATGTATGTATTGTTAATGACCTACTTATTTATTTCCCTTACACTCTCAAAAAATGTTTCATGTCTCCAGGAAGGTCTACTTTAAAAGATTATGTGTTTCTCCCCACATTCCTCATTGCTCGTTTTCCTAGAACTTTAAAAATTCCTTGCTTTTCTCCTTGGTGGATATCTGTAATTAAGCAGCTCTGAAATTTGTTCATTTATTCTCTCTGAATTGGGGGTGGAAGTAGGGGAGAGGCCCCCCTCTCCTGGCCTTCCTAGCTCTGAGAAAAGAGTCTGTGGGATGGGGAAAGCTGTTGGGGGGAGTTCATTGGAACCCTGCTCTCCCAGGATTGCAAATGTACCCTCTTGGCTGTTGGGAGACTTACCTGAGATCATGCACATCTGGAGTGCCTAGGCAGCTGTATCCTGGGAAATTTTAAAACCAAAATAATCTATAGGGATTGGGCTGGGGGAGGGGTAAGGTTTATTTAAAAGATGCCTTTTCAGCTTCCTCCCTCTCCCCAGTCTGTTTGCTCATGTGTACCTAAGGAAGAACTTGGAAGCCTAAAGTAGAGGGCCAGCGGGTTGGTCGTTTTTGTTTGTTTGTTTTTTGGGTTTTGTTGTTGTTGCTTTTGAAGATGAGGCTGCTGGGCTGCTGGAAGAAAAGCCTTCCAAAATTGGAGCAAAGTCTGATGCATGGATTGCCGAAGTCCATTTCCGCCCATATTAAATTATTTTGGCTTGTAGCAGCCCTCATCTTGCTGGATTACCTTTATTTGCGGTTGTTTGGGTGTTGTGTGACTCATTTGTATACTTTGGGTTCCCTGCTTTCTGCAAACAGATGTTTTTATCTGTGCAGCTAGCTGAGTAATTAGAGAGATGGACACAGCCCTGTATGTACAGACAGAACAAATACCACTTGGGGAGGATTTGGGCCTTTCCTTTTTCAAATCATCAATTGCCAAATCTTCCCAGCCGTTAGGCAATTCAGATAAAGGTGTCAAGGGAGCTGAGCAGTGAAGAATTTATATGTACAGCTAATTCTGCTCATCCTACAATAAAACATCTTCCCATGGGGCCAAAAAGTGGGGGTGTGGGGAAAGCTTATAAAAATAATCCTGTGTTCTTAGTCACTGACTACCCAGCTCTCCCTGGATTTCTGAGAACCTGCCAGGAGAAACTGTTGACTGCATGGAAGTTTCAAGAAATGCTGAACAGAAATCAGTACAGGCCCTCCTTGAGCGACTTTTATTTCTGCTTGGAGGAAGTGAACACTTTGTTAGAATAACAAATCGTGGCTGCTTTTCAAGAGCAGAAAACAGTCCTTGTTCCGAAGGCAGATTCATTTTTAAGAGTGTGAATCATTTGGTTTAGGTTTTTTGCTTTTTTTCTCTCTCTTGCGGTGGAGGCTTGGAGATGATTAAATGTCTTGTCTGCAGGAAATTACCAGGAGATTTGAGTATTTTCCTGAATCAGCCTCAGATGGTACACAGCTTTGGGTGTAATACAAGAAAGCTCTGTTACCAGGCAATCTTTCTGCAGTGATACCCTCAACCTCTCCCAGCCTTTCAAGCTTCTCCCTCAACAAGCCTTTTCTTTTTTTATTTTTTGGGGTTGGGCTTCCATTTGAGAAACTGAAATAACTCTCTCAGTCCCTTCATGAGCTTTTTAAGATGGAACTTATTTTTGAGACAGTTTTATCGAGCCCACTTCCCCATTGGCCTCCTCCCACTAGCCTTAGCAGGAAAAGCTCTTGGCTCCTTTTCCCAAGATTTCCTTTAAGCCCCGGATTGTTATCCGTAGGGACACAGATGTATCAAGGAATGAGAGGCAAAGGTTTGAACTAGCACTCACCAATTTGGTGGGGACATTTATGGTCTTTGCAGAACTGTCTGCAGAGAAGGCAGAGTGATTCTGTGCTGCGTTTACCCCCAACGTGAAGATCGGGCAATTAAAAGGCAGCCAGGGACAACCAGGGGGTCCAGTGCCCTGCTTTGTGTAGTGCTTACAGAGATCTGCCGTTTTTAATAATTTTGGAAAACCAAATCTTAGAGACGCTCTGCACCCCAAGCTAGTTTTCTGAATCTTTCCTGAAAGGTACCTGGTCACGTGAAGCACCTCCTAGCTGTGTAATCAAATAGGAGAGCTCTGGGTGCATATAAACTCAGCGTGATATTCCGAGTCAGTGAGAGGAAGCCGAGGGAATAATTTTTTTCAGCTACCAAAACACAGAATGGCAATCCTAGTTGAATATAATGAAACTTGATGGAAATTGTATGGAGAGTTTAAATGTAATGTTCCAAAAAAGTTTCTTTGCTTTTTTTATTTATTTATTTATTTTTCTCAGAATCTAAATGGCAAGGGATTCTTTCCCAGGATACTTAGCATTTGATTACTGTGCAGTTTTTTGTTTGTTTGTTTTTTGGAGTGATGTTCTTTTTTCATATCCTGCTGCTCTGTGTGACAAGCAGAGGAAGACTCGTTTTTGCAAAGATTGTATCTGGATGTCTTCCAGAAGATACGGAAGATAGAGGGGCGCTGGAGGGAACAGACGGACGCAGGTACTGTGGGACTCAGTGTCTGGGAAAACTCATGAATGATTTCCCTGCAAGTATAGCCCAGAGGCCTTTGAGAATTGCTTCATGTTTGACTTTTACCAGCCAGCTTGTGTATAGAAATCATCGTACCCATCACGAGGGTCTTCCTCCTCCCAAAGCACCTTCCCAGGCAAGATGCCAAACATCAGGGAGTGTGTACGTGACATTGCTTATCACGTCTTTGAAAGTTTGCCTTGTACTACTTTTTCTTTTAAAAAAAAAAAAAAAGACTACTTGATTTCTTGGTAACATTAACAGAAGATTCCTTTGCATTCACCTAGGCTGCTGTAATTACAAAACCTTTAATTTTTCCAGTGGTTGAGGCTTTGTTTAGGCTTTTGAGGATAAGTGAATATCTATTGAGCTGGATTTCAGATGAATTCTAATTTTGAGCCGTCGGACTGTCTAGCCCGGAGAAAAGGTCTCATATTAGCATGTTATACTTGATGATAGCGATAAATAGAATGATAGCTATTAACTTACTGAGTCTTTGCCAAGTACAGACTACGTGTCTTATCAATCTTTCTTAGGCTTTCCTGCACATAAGAATATTCTTCAGAGAGTCTGTTTCAGGGGGTATGTGGTAAGACCTAGAAATCTGCATTTTAAGAAGCATCTCAGGTGAGACCTTGGACTCTACCTTGAGACACACTTGGCTTTTCCTTTCTGCTCGCTTAAAATCCTCACAGTAACGCTGCGGAGTAGGTGCTGTTATCATCCCTGTTTCACAGATGAGGAAGGGTAGGCTCAGAGAGGTTCCGTAACTCTTCTGGGTCACACAGCTACTAAGTGGCCATGCGGGGGACTGGAACCTGTGACTGTCCAACCTCAGTATCCGTGGAGCTCACGCTTATGCTCCTGGTGGTTGTGTGGTCTTCCCTTTACAGTTTGGACCTAGTGACCCCTCCCCACAACTCTCTCTGCTGCACACTTCCCTGTGACGTTGGCATGCAGTACGCAGCTGTGGTCCACGAGGGCCCCTTGTGGCAGGATGCAGGAGGGCTGCATGGGGGTGTAGGGGTTCACGTTCATCCTGGAGAAGCATCCGACTAATTTGCCTTGAGTTCTCTAACTGCTGAACCAAGACGACTCAAGGTCGGATTGATTTACTTGTGAGGTGCTTTTGAGTCCCTCAGCTTTTGGAATCCTTAAGACAGGTCTGTGTCCTTCAGTGGGTCCTTCCACAGTCCCCAGTGTCACCTCTTTCCTCCTCTCCAGACACTTCCCTCAGGCTCCTCCCACAAGACCCTTCACAGTTCACACGCCCAACAGGGCTGAAGCCTTTTCCTCATGCCCGTGACCTGAGCCCACCTGGAGCCCATCTTTTTCCTCCATCTTCTGCGTAAACTAACACCCTCCCCCCAGGTAGATTCCTGCCGAAAGCCAATACCAAGGGAAAGTTGTAAAGAAAGGGGCAGAGGCGAGGAGGAGCCTCATTCACGCCTCCTGCTTGATTCCCCCTTGGCCTGACCTCATTTCTCTTGCCCCTGGGCTTATGAACCGGGGCTGATTTCTCTTGCTTAATTGCTGCAGGATTGTGATACAGGACAAACCACTTAACCTCATGCACTTTGCCTCCATTATCAGTTAAATGGAATGTTCATGTCAACCCTTTCTCCTTTGGGTACAAGTGACATAATGCCTGTGGAAACACTTTGGACTTTGTTCAAACACATTTTGAAGACGTGATCCTGTTGCCTTCTAGCAACGAATGGTTCCCCTACGGTGTTCTAGGAAACGCTTGTTGGGCGAATGGCTCTTCCAAACAAGAAAGCAAAAACATGGTTCCATGTATATTTGGAACATGCGATACCCTACATCTCTCTTTGGAGGAATCACAGTTCATACTAGCATATTAAAGGCTCTGAGCCCTGGAGTGGGGAAACCTGTTTAACTATGAGCTTGCGTCTGCCATGCTAATATGACCCCAGAACCCTTTTGCAGCCTGACTTGTTAACGTGCTGCAGTACGCGCTTGGGGGGAAGCTGCTACGCATCAAGATGTCAGCTCTTCTATTTATTAGCCTTTAGACAAGTCAGTACCTCCCTGAACCTCATTTCCTTCTCTGTGAAATGGGAATGATAATGAGACCTACCCTACAGAGTTTGGGGGATGGTTAAATAAATTAAGAGATGCGGAGGTTGCCTTCCACCTGCCAGGAACATTTGCGTGAGTGCATCGTTCCCGCCTTGCTGTGGTTTTACTCTTGCTTCGGCAGGCTTAGGTGTATCCCATTGCCGCACCTTCCTCTTGCCTCAGTCTCCTTTGCTGCTCTTTCTCCTTGGACTGCTCTCGTCCTCTTTCTCCTCATCCTTCTCCTTTTCATCTTTATTCGCTCCCTTGCTGACATCATCCAGTCCATGGCTTCACGCGATGACTAACAGATTTCCATCTTCAGCCTGGACCTCGCTCCTGAGCTCCAGACTTACACACTGAACTCTTTTCTCAGCGTCTTCATTAGGTGTTCATTGAGCTTCTCAAACCTGATGTGTCAGAGCACAACTGGAGATTTCTTCTCCTCCCCGAGCCTTTACTGCATCAGGCAATGGCACCTCCAGGCACCCTGTTGTTTGAGCTACAAACTTTTGGCATATTTGATCTTTCTCTTTTCCACACACTGCCATGTCCAATCCCATGGAAGTGAGTCTTTTCAGCTCTACCTCAAAAATATATCCCACACTGAACATGGGGGAGGGAGAGGGAAGACTGACGGGAAAGGGGCTTGAAGTCATTTCCTTGGGTACAAAAAATGCTTTACATTCTCGGTAGAGTGTGGGTTTCATGGGTACAGGCATCTGTCAAAATTGATCAGGCTCTACACATAAGATATGCATTTTGCTGTATGTAAATTATACCTCAATAGACAATATGATAGAAAAGAGGTTTATCCCAAACGGAGCGCTGCTCACCATCTCTACAGTCACAACTTTAGTATGTGTGACCATCGTTTCTCACCTTGATTACTCAGTAACCTTCCCCAGTACCGAGTGTTTTTAAAGCTTAAATCAGATCATACCCCTCCCCTATGTAACATCTTCCAGCAGCTTCCCATTGCAATACGAGCAAAATCCAAACACTTCACCATGAACTGCGGGACGACCCCCTCCCCGCCACCTTAACAGAGCTGCCCCTTGTCTGCTCTGCAAGGGCGTCTCCTTCCCCAAACACTTGTTCACGTGCTCCAGCCACAGTGGCCCTTCACACCCAAGTTCCTGCCTGCCTCTGGGCCTTTGCACTTGCTCTTCTTTCTGCTTGGAATGCGCTTCTCCTAGAACTTTGCCCGGCTGGCAGCTTCTCATCATTGACATCCTTAGCTTAAATGTCATTCTGCCAAGAGGACGTCCTGCCTGGCTTTGCGTCACCAAGCCCCGCCCCCCTCCCCACACACCATGTTACTTTTTGTCCAGAGCATTTCTCAAGATATAAAATATTTGTTTTTCAATGTGACAAGTGTCTGCCACTCCCTCCTAGTCCCTGAAGGGCAGGAACTATGTTATTCAACTCCCATCCTCAGTGTACAGTTCCTGCCACCTAGTAGGGGCTGACTGAGCTGACTGACCGTGACCTAGCTCAGTGTCTGACATAGCAACTGCAAGAAAATTGTTACTTAATATAAATTTTTAAATTATTTTTATTACTCTCCTCCTTTTCTCAACTCCCTCTTCCTTTTGGGGGGATGGAACGACTAAAAAGCTTAATAGCCTCACTAAATCCACGTACTTAATGTTTCTGACCTTCAGTTGTTTTTTTTAAATTATAAAACAAGGTCAGTGATAGTTGCCCCTTGCAGAGGTTTGTACACCCCTCGGCGGAAGGTGTTCTTGCAGTAGGAGTGAGGCATTCATGGTTCCTCACCTTTTAAAATTACACCCCCCAACTAATGGTTTTCTTTGAAGACCCTGAGCTTCTGAACTTTCCTGCCAGGGAAGTCTAATCAGATGCAGCCGCTGCTCTGGGATTTGACTTTGGATGCAAAGATTTTTAAGATCAACTGCAACTTCCATGAATGGCTTTGGAGCTCAGAAGGCAGTAAACACATATATATTTTAATTTGTTGGAGAAAATTCTGCCAAGAGAACAAAGGTTAGACTGTGTAGAGTGCCCCAAACCCTCCCCTCCCTGCTCCCAAAGGCTCTCATCCAGTATCATTGCTGGAGTTCTCTTTTAAAAATCAGAGCAAAGGATTGTACGTTCTAGAAATGGGAAGAAAATCAACAAATGTCGGTGGGGATGAGGTTGTCCTTCCTGGGCAGGAAGAAAATAACACAGGCATTTCTGAAATCCCACAAGCCACGGTTTATTTATTTGAACTGTCTATTGAGTTACTAGGACAGGAATAGTACATAGGTTTTATTTGCCTGGAGCTCTGGTTAAGGAGGACTAGGGGGCCCTTTCAGAGCTCAGGGGACTGTGCTGTGATTGATTAGCAATGTCTGCCATGGGCAAGAACCATCTCTGGTGTTATACATAAAGAATTAGAAATTGTTAGATTTCGAAGGCCCCACGGAGATCATCCAGTCTAACTCTTGATCTGATAACTACTATGCCGTGTTTGGGGGGGGGCTTTAAAAAATAATCATGAGCTTGGCAAAGTAACACCTCTTAAATTTTTAGACCTTTGTCCCCTCGTGGGTCTCATCAGTGTTTTCAGCGTGGCATACTGCAGCACTTCCCTGGACTGGTCAGTGGGATCTTCCCGTTAAGTTTGGGAAATTCTGTATTACCATACCGCCTTCTCAAAGACACATAAGACACAGTAAACACATAAAAGGTTCCGAGAAGTCCAACTGTAAAGAAAACTGTCTAACATTAGTTCCCAAACCTGTGTGATCCCAGGATGCTTCTCAGGGACACTCGTGTGGCCATCTTGTAGAACATTGTTTACATGATGCTGTACGATGTTTAGATGATGGAGAGTGTATTTGTTTCCTGTGGTTGCTTTACCAAATTGCCGTAAACTGGATGGCTTAAAGCAACAGAAATTTATCCTCTCACAGTTCTGGAGGCCAGAAGTTTGAAGACCAAGGTGTTGGCAGGGCCATACTTCCTCCAGAGGCTCAGAAAGAATTCATGCCTTGCCTCTTCCAGTTTCTGGTGGCCGCCAGCAATCCTTGGTGTTCCTTGGTTTGTGGCCACATCACTGTAATATCTGCCTCCATCTTCAAATTGTCTTCTCATCTGTGCGTGTGTCACATCTCTCTCTCTCTGCCTTTCTCTAGTGAGGACACTTACACAATGACACTTAGGACCCACTCGGATAAGTCAGGATAATTTTCCCCTTTCAAAATCCTAATTTAATTATATCTGCAAGGAGCCTTTTCCCAAATAAGGTATCATTCACAGGTTCCAGGACTTAGGACATTGACATATCTTTAGGGGGACATATTTCAACCACCCAGAGGCATATTGACTCAAAAGTCAGGAGGCCTGGATCAAGTTCTCACTTTGCCAAGAGCTCTCCCCAACCTGCACGCCAGCCACATGCTTAAATCAGGGGTCAGGGCGCATGTCTTTACTCCTCAGAACCTCAGTTCCCTCAACTATAAAATGGGATGTCATTGCCCGTACTTCATAGGAATATTGTAGAGATTAAATGCGGTAATACTTGCAAAGTGCTTAGCACAGGTGAGCACTGAATATATATTAGCTTATTACTATAATTATATATTTTTACTATTGTTACAGCTACTACCACTATTATCATGTCCCTTCTCTTTGAACCTTATCGTCAAATGAAGTTATATCGGTGCCTCATCCCCAGAATATCCAGGGCTCCTTTCAAGACTGGCAAACTATGGTTCCCCATCTGTCAAAGGCCAAGTTATATTTTTTGAATCTTTTCAAGTGAACATATCTCATGCTTATAAAGTGAACACACACATGTTCCCAGCATACAGATTAAGAATAAAATGTCACCAGTGCCACAGCGGCGCTTCTGCCCCCCTCTTACCACTGATCACTACCCTTACTTCTAGCGTGGTAGGTTTTGCCTGTGTTTATACTTGACATAAATGGATTCATACTCTTTTTGTACCTGGGTTTTTTCACTCAGCATTCTGTTTGTGAGGTTCAATCATTTTGTTGTATGCGGTTGTAGATCATTCATTTTAATTGTTGTATAGTATTCCATTGTTAAATAAATCCCGACGTGCCCATTCAATTTTCTGTGGGCATTTGGTTAGTTTTTAGTTAGCGGCTCTTACAGAGAATGCTGTAACAGACATTCTGACACATCCTCCTGGGGAACATTTAACGCTGAGACAAAATACATGATACTTTTAATCAAGAACTCTCTCCCCCACCTCCCATCCCAGTTGCCTGCTTCAGATTCTTTGCAACATGAAGAACTCATAACCAAGGGTCTTGGCTGATCTAAAGGAACTGATCCCTTCCCTGGCCTACCCACCACCCTCCTAAGCCATTGGCCAAGGCTCCCTTTCCTTGATGTGTTGAAATCTTTTGAGCCTCCACACTTGCCAGAATACTTTCCCCTTGGCCTGCCTTCCAGTGGGCTGAGTCCGGATGTGGTAATCTGAAGGAGTTGACACCCAGCCAGAGACACAGCTCCGCCTCCCAGAGTCCCACTTGGTGCCACCTCATTCATTTACTCACGCCCCTGTGCCATTGCGCAGCCGTTGCTTCCCTGACTGCCTTCAGGAGAGACGTGATGCCCACAAGAGTCCCCTTCTTTCTCCATTGGGGGCCTCCACTGCACTCATCCTGCACCCCCATTTCATAATCCCAAGCCTGGTATTTGTAACAGCCCAAACTGTTTTACAGATCAGAGTGTGTCCAACTGAAGGTTGGGGGCAGAAGGATGGAGGAGGGAGCTGGCACAGACTGGCAGAGCGACATGGGCATGAGCCAGAAACTTGGCACTGTTGCCCAAAAAGCTTGGGAACTGGCGATTTAACTCAACCATATAATTTTCCTTTTGTTGGAGAAGGTTGGGACTCATGTTTCAATGGCTCCTGGTGTTACATCCACGAGAAGCTCTTTCTAGATGCCCAGATTGAGTTTGGTCATGGTTGAAGCATTAGTGCCATGTGGTGAATGGTGGAGTCATATATGTGGCTTTGCCCAGGGTTCCGTTCATTTGTGTCAGATGGGCAGTTTACACCTGTCAACTCTGGAGTTAGCTGGGGAAATGTAGGATGGATAGTAGGCCCAGTTACAAAGACATTCCAGAGGAATCTAAATGAAATTAGACTTGTTCCTTTGTCTTACCCATTTTGTCCCTTTTTTGGCTAGGTGATCTTAAAGATATGTGTCTATGACAGGTGGAGTGGGGAGGGAGGCATGGGAAATAGTACATTGTAAGTGTCTTTGTTAGGCTCTCGTGTTTATTTTTTATTGCCTGGTGACCAAGAAGTAGGAAAGAAAGTGAAGATGCTTGGGAAGGGTGAGGTTGACTGGAAGATTTTTTTTTATCTGTTCAAGTCAGCAAAGAATTAAGCCAGACTTTTCTGTAGGATTATAATATCTCGCAAAGAGGAAGAAATAATTGAGTAACTTCAGTGCCAAGCTTTTTTGGAGATTTAATTATACTAGTTGCTGTCATTTATTGAGCATTTTCTATATGACTAGCAGTGTATTTGGGACTTTTCTATACCATAGGTCAACAGATATTTTCTGTAAAGAGCCAGACAGTAAATATTTTAGATTTTGCAAAAGACGAGGCAAAATCGAGGACAGTATGTAGGTACTGATGTAATGAAAAAACAGATTTCTACAACATTTTTATTGAAAAAATTCAAAATATAATAATAATTGAGTGTAACTTTTTCATAATACAGGTCTACTAATGAGAAGAATGGAATTCTTTTTTGAGGTGGTGGGGTTTAGAGCTGTCATTTCCTATCATCACATTGATTAAAAATGGTCATCTCTAAAAATCACTCTTAGCTCATGGGCCATACAGAAACAGGTGGTGGGCTGCAGGCTGTAGTTTTATTTACATTATTGCTGAGCTTTATTTATCAGTAACAAATAGGCTGAGCTGCCCAGGACAGAGAAAAACTCACCAGTGGCATAAATGAGTTGGGCATTTATTTCTCTCCCTGTAAAGGAAGTTTAGAGGTGGCTATATAGGGCTGGTCTGGCAGCTTCACTAAGTCATAGTGACCCAGGTTTCTTTTTTCCAGCCCTGCCAACCTCAGGGTAAGTTTTCCCTTCCTCAGGGCTGTTGCGTGGTCCCAGCTGCTGCCACCACATCTGTATTCCAGGCAGCAAGACAAAAAGGGAGAAGCAGAGCACATCTCCTCTTTTTTTTTTTTTTTTAATCTTTTGGGGATTTTTTTTGAAGTATAGTTAATTTATAATGTGTTAGTTTCAATTGTACAGCAAAGTGATTTAGTTATACACACACACACACGTGTGTGTGTGTATATATATATTCTTTTTCAGATTCTTTTCCATCATAGGTTATTACAAGATGTGAGTATAGTTCCCTGGGCTATACAGTAGATCCTTATTGGCTATCTATTTTATATATAGTAGTGTGTATATGTTAATCCCAGACTCCTAATTTATCCCTCCCTACCCATCTACTCTTTTTTAAGGAGACTTCTCCAAGTCCCACCCAATCCCACTACCATCTTCTTGGCCAGAACTTGGTCACATGACCACACAGCTCTGCAGAAGAGGCTTGGAAATGTAGTATCTCTTCCAGCTGTTAATGTGCTTAGAGAACAGCTGGAATCCTGCTCCTGAGGGGGCAGGAGAGAGGTCGGGATGAGTACCTAGAGTTCTCTGCCGTATGTAACAAGGGCAGAAAGTGAGCATTGGAGAGATGAGCATCTTCCCCAAGGCCTTGTGGGAGCAGACTGGGGTATGAACCGCGTCTGCCCAGCCCCAAGGTCTCTTCTCCCTCTCCCTGCATCTGCCCTCCAGCCTTGTGGGGAGGTACACATGCACAATATTAGGAATGAGGTGACGGGTGACTTTTACCCTTGCTCCTTCCGAAGGTGTTCCCGGGGTACCTATAAGGAAGGATTATGCCCATCATCCTTCAGTGGAGAGCCCTGTGAAGGCTGGACCAGGGCCCACGGCTGTGGTTGAAGCCGAAATCGGGCCTCCTACCTCCCCCTAAACTTGAGTGCATATTTTGAGATGCTACCAAACCTTCTCTCCAGTTGCAGAGAACAGGTAACAAGAGCAGTGACCAGCCAGCTCAGGCACGCACGCAGAGAGGATGGTGGCAGGCCTTGTCGTAAGCTCACTGACCTACCAAACTGCAAGAAAGGAAGGACATGGGAGCAAGGAAACAGTGCCTGGGTACGTGGCCTTTCAAAGTGACCCTCCTCACTCCTATGGCTTAGAATTTAGCCATCCAGGTTCACAATTTCTTTTGCTGAGTGAGAAGCTAGGTATGAAGTTTCAGATCCTTTCCACATACCACTTAAACTACACTACATATTTCTACATATACATGTAGAAGGAATCTGAAACCTCATATTTTTGTGTCTGTATATATGTGTATGTATACATATGCAAATATGTGTATATGCACGTATATGTGATGCATAGATATGGATGTGGTTACAGATACGGGTATCTAGCTATTAGAGAGAGAGAACAGTTGAGTGCTTGCCGAGTACCCAATCATTTCTCTCACCTAATGTCACAGTAGTCCTTTGGGGTACCATCATCATCTCCATTTTAAAGATAAGTAAATACAGTGTTGAGAGCTTAAGTAATTTGCCCAAGACCACACAGCTGGTAACCTAGGCATTTGGACTTGAGATTTCACTTTCAACTGTGCTGTTCCTGACTGTAATACTGAAGTCACCCGGTGAGATAAAAGCTGTAAGAGCATTTTCAACAAAGCACATGGGATTACGAGGGAAGGAATGATTCATTTTGACTTGGGAGGGAGAGGGAAAGCTTCCCACAGGTGGTGACATTTGATCTGGGTTCAAAGAATGACTAGGGCCATGTGGGTGGGAAGGATGAAGTCCACTGAGAAAAATTATTGTTGGCCAAAGATACTGTATAATCTACCATAGTAATAATAACTAGCTGTGGGTGGTTAGGAGGTGAGAAATGGGTTCAGGGCCCTTCCTGTGCACCTTCCTCTGCATTTTACCATCACCCTAGGAATAGCTGATCCATACTCCGGAGGGTGGCTTCTTGTCTCACTGTGTTTCAGGCTTGTCTCTCACACTAGGGGACTAGGGCAAAGCCTCTCGCCAGAAGATGACTTGCGCTGAGTTTTGATGGTCTGGTATGGAATGGTTTGTTCCTGTCCCTACTGTATTCATGACTCCAGTGTGTCTAAACCCGCTGTGTGTTAGCGTAAAGGAATACCGCTCGTCAATTAAAGAGGAGGTGGAAATAGCTTTTAGTAATGAGGCTCCTGCTTAATCGCATCAGCAAGCTCAGGAGAGACCATTAAATATTTATTGAATTGTTGCATTAACATTTTCACCGTGGCTGCTTTGGACACTAGAACTCTCTGGAGAGTGCAGTTGTCTAATGTCAAGCCAGGGAAGGGAACGGTGGCTGCACCAAAGCCTACACCCCTGTGATCGCGAACCTCCGTCCATCTTGGTCCTAAAGAGATGGTATTAATAACTGTCAGTTGCTCAAGGAGACTCTGTTGAAGGTGCAGAGAGTGAGAAGCCCAGGAGCTGTTCAGCAGGTGCCCCACCTTGAAACGCCTCCCATGAGACCAGCCAGCCTCACTGATGCACATTCTAAGTTGCCCTTTGATTTTTTTCCAAGGCCACTGTTTCTTGAGAGTTTTGTTTATGACGAGTTTTTATTTATTTATTTTTTATTTTATTGGAGTATAGTTGATTTACGATGTCATGTTAGTCTCAGGTGCACAGCACAGTGATTCAGTTATACACACGTATATATATCTATATATATTCTTTGTCAGATTATTTTCCCTTATCGGTTAGGTTATTACAAGATACTGAGTATAGTTAGTTTAACTGTGATAAACCATGGTAAGATGTAGGTCCTTGCTGCTTCTCTTCTCTCCTCCTCCTTAGTTGAAAGAATTCTTTAAACAGGGCTGTGTCCTGCTGGGTGAGAGACTGCAGACCGCATCAGCAGGTCCAGCATTTGCCCTGTGATCGCCTTCCAAATAAGGCATGCTGTAGGTACTCCAGCCGCCGCTGCCGCGAGGTCTTGAGCTGATCAAGGAGTCAATTATTATGCATTAAAAAGCAATTTGTCATCTAGTGTTGTGAACTCTTGTGTTATTTTTAGGCCAGTCTTTTAATTTATGTGGCATGCAAGGACAGGATTTCTCCCTTGAACTTCTGGAGGGTTCATGGAAGAATAACCAGGGTAGGGGGTGAAGCGACCAGTGGGGGTGGGTCTCTGAATAACTTTGCGATAATCCCATAAGTCAGTAGTGTGAAGCAAGGACTTCGGAGTCAAACAACAGTTCAGATCCCAGCTCTGCCTCTTCCCATTTTTATGATGTTCAGTGGGTTACTTAGACTGCTGAAATCTCAATTTCTTTACCTATAAAGTGGATTAATTATAGTATCTACCTCAACAAATGGCTGGGAGAACAAAATGAGATGATGCACATAAAGCCATTTGCAGAATACTTGGTACATAGCAATCATTTAATAATTGGTAGCTGTTATTCTTATTTCTCGAACTTTTAACTTCAACCTAGAACTTTCTAGCCTTTGAACTTTCTATAAGGCCAGATGGGAGATGAATCCTGAATAATTAAATTATGGAAATTCAGACCTAGAAGGTACCAAAAAGAGATCATCTAATCCAGGGGTTTGCAAACTATGGCCCTCTGGCCAAATCCAGCCTGCAGCCTTTTTTGTAAATAAAGTTTTATTGGAACACATCCGTGCCTATTCATGTATGTATTGCCTGTGGTTCTTGTCACGCTGCAGGGACAGAGTTGAATAGTTGTGACAGAGAGTCTGTGGACTACGTGGCCCTCAAAGCCTAAAATATTTTCTCTCTGACCCTTTCCTTAAAAAGTTGTTGACCCCTGATCTAATCCACTGAGGTTTTTACCCCTGAGGAAACCAAGTCCCAGAGGAGGGCAAAGAGATAAACAGCCAACTCTCTAATGTAAATAAATGCCCTGACTCCCGTGCCAGTGCTCCCCCGCATTATGCAGGCTGCCTTCTGGCTTGGTAAGGAAGGGTTAGGCGAAGCACAGAGAAAAGCTCGTGCCACCTGAAAACTATTGCAAAAGTGCATATGACCAGCAAGTAGACCAATTCTGTCATGGAGGAAACAACTTCTTAGAGGTAAAGGATCGACTGGGAAGATGCAGGATGGCACCCACCCTCTGTTACTGTATCAGCTGAAGGGGTTCCAATCTCATGCTCAGTTTTCTCCAACCAAGCAACCAGTGGGTGGGGAGGGGGTGTACTTCCCACTGACCCCTCCAGCCTGTGGTTGAAGTGGGTGAGGCGTAGTTGATGGTGACCAGGCATGAAGCTTCCTGGGAGAGAAAGCTGGTGGAAGAGGCAACTTTTGGAGGCTTTTTTGCTTCAGAGTATCTCCCCAGGCTGATTGCCTCAGATTTTTCATTTTGTTAAGTTTCTGCATGAAGCACTTCACTTAATCCTCCCAGCAGCCTTATAAGGTAGGAGACTATTGATACCGTCCTTTTACAGAGGAGGAAGTGGAAGCTCAGAGTGATTAATAATTTGTTCAAGGTCACAGGGTCAGTGGTGGAGCCAGGCCTGATTGAGGTCTGCCAGATTCCAAAGAAAGGAAGGCACATATTGGGAGTGAGGGAAGAATGTTGGCTTGAGTACAGGCTATGCCTGTTGTTATTATTATTATTGAGACCATCTTGGATTGACTCATGCATTCTTAAACTCTTTGCTATAATGTCTTCAGTGTGTTCTATTAAAATGTGAGTTCACCCATAGGAAGGTCTGACCAGACAGGCAATAAATCACGTCTGTGTGCAAAGTGGCAAGAGACCCCCATCCTTAGACAGTACAACAAGGCAGAGGAGTACGTCTGTCGTGCTTGGCAGTGTGTCCCCAAAGCCTAGAACAGAGCCTGGCATGAATTAGGAGCTTAGAAAGTACTTGTGGAGTGTTGGAAAAACTAGACTTCCAGATGTGAAATGTTATTAGTTAGAGTCACCAAATGAACACAACATTGTAAAGCAACTATACTCCAGTAAAAATTAATTAAAAAAAAAATTCACCAAATGTAACCGGGTTCCTGTGCAGCAAAGGAAAGCCTAACCTGGGTGAAGGGGCCCAGATGCAGACCCGGAAATGGAAAACTTCAGACTTGACAATCAGGATTAGCGGCAACGGGTAACAGACACCCAGATGCAAGCAAGTCCGCATCTCTGATGGCTCCTTGTATTCTGCCCTGCGTGCAAAACAGACTCTCTGCCTCTTGACAGAAATGTTAAGGGGATCTTATGGCTGCTTTTCTCCCGCTAGAGGAGGAGTGCTGAATATAGACTTGGAGGAAGTAAGGAATGCTGATACTGGGGGAGCATCCCAGGCAGAGGGACCAGCATACACAGAGTGTGCCCGGTGTGTCAGGGAACTCCAAGGAGGAGGAGGAGGACCATGGGGCTGGAGCAGGAGTGGATGAGCCGGGGAATGGGAGATGCCAGAGCATGTCAGACCTTGCTGACCTGGGAAGGGACGTGGGCTTTCACTCTGTGCTACAAGGGCAGCCCATATTGGGCCTCACACTCAACGATAAATCAGGCCTCTCTGGGTTGCAAAGTTCAGAATCTCAAGTACAAGCCAAGAGGGAGTTGATTGGCCCGTGGAACTGGGAATTCTGAGGGGTGGTGCTTGTTTCAGGCACCACTGGATGAATGTTCTCACACTGCATCGTGGTGGCTCTCTCTTCTCTTCATATCTGCACTCCTGTGTATTGGCTTCATTCTTTCTACCTGCTGCCAGAGATGACCATTGTCAGCTCCAGAACCAAGAAAGCAGTTATCTCAGGAGCGAGGCTTTCTCACTTCTGCAGTGTCTTTATCAGCATCCTCCCCGCCAAAACAACCAAAATACTGATTAGCCCTTGGCTTGATGACATTCACGCTCCTGGACTAATCAAGAGCCGGAGGGCAGTGTGGGCTGCTCTGGTTGGTCAGTCTGGGTCACATGCCCCCTACAGACAAGGTAAACTTGGCCTCTCCATAGCCCAGTGACATAGCAGTGTGACATTCTCTTCCTCACTCAGGGGACGTTAGTCAAAGCCTTACACATTTCTGATTTTCACAGTTTGGAGGAGGGGTGCCCCTGGCACCTAGTGGGTGGATGCCAGGGACACTGCCACATACCCTGCAGGACACAGGACCACCCCGCGACAAAGAATTATCCGGCCCAAAATATCAGTAGTTGAGAAACCAAAATATCCCCATGAGAATATAGTTGCATAAGGTGAAATGTAATGCACATGCGGTAGTGGTCTGGCTCTTGTGGCCTTCCATAGTACTTGCTGATTGGTGACACCATGGTTGGGAGGTAAAAGCAGTGTTTGCTTTGGTGGCAAAGGGAAGGGAAGCAGAATCGAACCCTGGCATTTGAAAGCCTGGGTTCCTTTCTACCTTTGCTTTTTAAAAGTCTTCGGGGACTTCCCTGGTGGCGCAGTGGTTGGGAATCTGCCTGCTAATGCAGGGGACACGGGTTCGAGCCCTGGTCTGGGAAGATCCCACATGCCGCGGAGCAACTAGGCCCGTGAGCCGCAACTACTGAGCCTGCGCGTCTGGAGCCTGTGCTCCGCAACAAGAGAGGCCGCGATAGTGAGAGGCCCGCGCACCGCGATGAAGAGTGGCCCCCGCTCGCCGCAACTAGAGAAAGCCCTTGCACAGAAACGAAGACCCAACACAGCCAAAAATAAATAAATTAAAAAAAAAAAAAAAAAAAAAGTCTTCGGGCCTTGAGTAAGTCATTAAGCTTCTGTTTTCTCTTCAGGAAAACAGGGAAAAACCCATCTCACCCAGGGGCTGGGAAGGTTGAAGTCAGAGCTCCATGTCACGAGTTGTTCATTCTAGTAAAGAACCTGTGGTGTGCAGGGGGGCTTGCTACCATCAGTGTTGCACAAAACAGTCTCTGCCCTCAAGGAGCATCCATTATAATTTGGGTGATAGTAATATATTTAGTACAAGACTGCAAAAATCTCCCCGAAAGGAGGGAGGTGGGATTCAGATCTGGACGGCTCTGTTCTAGGAGAGGAACAGAGTGGATGAGCTGCGGGGTTCAAGGAAAAGGGCTGTGTAGTCTTCAAGGCATTTACTGTATAACTTGCGTGTGTTATCGTGGTGTCTGTAGAGTCTGCTATTATTGTTTGATTCTGTTTCGTTAAGAGAGCCTAGCAGGATAAAAGATTTGCCACATTTTGCAGTATGGAATAGTGGGAGGGGGTAATGTTTTTGTTTGTTTTTGTTTTTGTTTTAAAGGAGTGATGCATTATCCTGGTGAAGGGACGAGATTTTCCAGCTGGATTTGTCTCACTGGCTTCACCTCTCGCTCCTTTGATGTGAATGGTGATTGATCTGTGGTTCAAGTCACCACTGGCCTGACAGCCAGAGAGGCTGACCTTTTGCTGTTTATGTGAAACAGACTTTAATTATGAGCCTGAACGTGTGGGTGTCCCCACACCCCCGTGCTGGTTGCAGTTTAATTAACATATTCCTGGTCCTTTCTGATTGGAAACTTATTGGAGAAGAGAGGCAATTTTCCTTTGGAGTTGACTGGCAAGTTTTTTTTTTTTTCTTTTTTGCCTTATTATTTGCCATTTGGCTATTATTAAATGCTTTCATTGAAATGAATAAGGAAGATGGAAGAGGAGTTAGGTGAAACAGTGTTCTGCCAGGACAGATCATTAGCAAGAAGTTAGTGGGAATGACTCATGAAAATTAACTGATGTTGCATGAATTATTTCTAAGATGAATTTTAATTTTCATCTGGTGAGAGGGTGGGCTGCCTTTTTTTAAAAAGAAGTATTATGTGGACAGCTTTCTGTTGCTAAATTTTTCAGTGAGTAAAGTTTCAGTTACATAAGTTTTATAGAGGATGGTTGGGTTTTCAAATTTTAAGGATTGGGGTGTGCAGACCCTGGGAAGGCTGTCAGTTTTCCTGACCCAACTAAGTAACGAGGAGCTGATTTCTCAGTTGGTGACAGGCCGGTGAAAACCAGTCCAGACCCAAAGTCACTTTGATCTCACAATGATTTTACACAGCCACTTGTGTTTGAGGCCCATTAGAAAATGAAATTCCATGCTGTAACTCCTAATCAAATTAATTGTCTTCATTAAGAATCCGTTGGAGTTGTCAGCCCAGTGGTATCCCACACCAGAAGGCCTATCTCATGTGAAGTCCTTGTAGCTCAATACATTGCTAAAGGAAGTTTAGGGAGAAAGTAGTTCATTTTATCCTATGTCATGCTTATGGCCCAGGTAACTTAAATTACCACCTACAGTACTTCAGTCTGTCCTCTCCTTCTTTTGAAATGGTGTCTTTTTTTTAAATTTATTTTTGGCTGCGTTGGGTCTCCATTGCTGCGCTCGGGCTTTCTCTAGTTGCGGTGAGCAGGGGCTTCTCATTGCAGTGGCTTCTCTTGTTGCGGAGCACAGGCTCTAGGCGCTTGGGCTTCAGTAGTTGTGGCATGCAGGCTCAGTACTTGTGGTTCGCGGGCTCTAGAGCACAGGTTCAGTAGTTGCGGCTCACGGTCTTAATTGCTCCACAGCATGTGGGAATCTCCCCGGACCAGGGCTCGAATCCGTGTCCCCTGCATTGGCAGGCGGATTCTTAACCACTGCACCACCAGGGAAGTCTGAAATGGTGTCTTATTAAGTAAGGGGAAAGAACTTTGTGTCTTGCTTCTAACTGCTGCAAAGTTTTGCACAGCTAAACAATGGAATGAGAAGGATCCACCTACAATTAAAGCCTGACTCAGTAAGTTACAGAAAATTATATACGATGCAAGACAAAAAGATTGTAAAATAAAATGTCTTTATTCCCTGAAGATAATAGTAATTTTAGAGTGTTGCTCTTTTTAAATCAGAATGCTTAAAGGTAATCTGTAGCCTATAAATCACATGGCAAGGTAATATAAATAGGATGGTGCCACTTCAAAAAAAAAAAACCTCACTTGTATCTTATGCACATTAAAATGCATGCATAGTAATAGCTGCAATTATTAAACTGTATTTTAGGAGCGTTCTGTTCAAATGAGAAAAAAATATGATCTAGATAATTAAAATATATCATCTAATCGGGGAGCCTGGCCTGCCAGAGAAGGATTCTGTACTGGAAACTGACCAATCAAGAATCCTAGATTCTAGGTGTAACTCTGCCAGTTACTAGTAGCTAGCACTCTGGCTTTAGACTAGTCTCATGATTTGCTTTTTTTTTGTAGATGATTTTCATCTACAAAATGAGAAGTTCAAATATGTGATCTCGAATATATGATTTTTTTAAAAAATGGACTTCTGATTGAGCCGTGAAGACCTTCCTGTGAATAAGTATTGATAAGCTATGAATGAACCATGTGGACGGATCTTCCCCGCTCCTTCTCTGGAATTCCTCACTGTCTTAAGGGGCAGGGAAACCTGAGAAGTCTGTGAAGGCACTTTCTATCTGGAACTTTATTGAAATGAAGGCAGGGGCATAGCATGGGAGATTGAGACCTCTGGCTGTGAACTGGGCTGAACTCTCTAGGAATGCCTTTGCCTCTCATGTTTAAGGATCTAATTGAGTGGTCCTCAAAGTGTGATCCCCAGATCAGTAGCATCAGCTTTACTGGCACCTGGGAACTCCCTAGCAATGCAAATTCTCAGGCTCTGCCTACCCCAGACCCACTGACAAGCAAAAACTCTGGGGTTGGGGGCCTAGCAGTCTCTATTTAACAAGGCTGCCAGGTGATTCTGTTGCACATTAAAATTTTAGAACCAATGATATAAGTTGAACCCAGACCACAGGCCTTATCAAGTGGAGAAACCAGAAGATCAATAAGGGAGAAAAGAGAATTTTATTCTAACGTTAAATGGTGGAGGTGTAGGGGCTGTAGGTTGGGTCAGGGTTACCTGAGATAACTAAAGTCTTGTCCAACACCAGAGCTCTGTTTTTAATAGCATCGCTAAGATCCCTCAGATAAAGTTTTAGAATGACCGTTATAGCAATGAGGTTTTCCAAGGAAAAGGGCGTGTACACAGGAGGGATTTTGTTTTTTGTTTTTTTTTTATTGAAGTATAGTTGATTTATGGTGTTTCAGGTGTACAGCAGAGGGATTCACCTGTATATACATATTCTTTTCCAGATGCTTTTCCATTGTAGGTTATTAAAAGATATTGAATGTAGTTCCCAGTGCTGTACAGTAGGTCCTTGTTGTTTATCTATTTTATATACAGTAGTATGTATCTGTTAATCCCAAATTCCTAGTTTAATTAGAAATTAATTTCCCTTTCCCTGTTGGTAACCGTAAGTTTGTTTTCTGTGTCTGTGAGTCTATTTCTGTTTTGTAAATGAGTTCATTTGTATCATTTTTTTTTAGATTCCACATGTAAGTGATATAATATTTGTCTTTGACTGACTTCACTTAGTATGATAATCTTTAGGTCCATCCATGTTGCTGCAAATGGCCTTATTTCATCCTTTTTTATGGCTGAGTAATATTCGTGTGTGTGTGTGTGTACCACATCTTCGTTATCCATTCATCTGTTGATGGACATTTATTTAGGTTGCTTCCATATCTTGGCTATTAACAGTAGTGCCGCTATGAACATTGGGGTGCGTGTATCTTTTCTAATTAGAGTATTGGTCTTTTCTGGATATATGCCCAGGAGTGGGATTGCTGGACCACATGGTAATTCTATTTTTAGTTTTTTAAGAAACCTTCATACTGTTCTCCTTAGCGGCTGTACCAATTTACATTCCCACCAACAATGTAGGAGGGATTTTGTTCTCTGATGATACTCAGGAGAACGCAGACCAATAGGAAAAGTCCCAGTAAACTATCACTTAAAAGAGAGAAACTCATCTTTGCAGAAGTACCAGGTTTATTGGCAAAACGAGAACACATGGTTATTCAGATACCTGGTCCTTTCACCCCTGCTTTCTTCTGTGCCTGAGAACTCTCTGAGGCCGCATTTGGATTTCAAACCATAGAATCTTTGGCTGGAGAATGCTTAGCTGTCAGTTATAGTGAATTTGAACCTTTTTAGGAATCATCCATTGGAACCCAAAGAGGAATCTCCTCCATGCCTCCCTGGATTTAAATGATTGGCCTAGTTGAAGGAACAGTTATATGACCTTCTCGAAAACCCTGGAAGGGCTCAGTGCATCCTCCTGAAGTCTACCTGGACACATAGCAGCCCTTCATGGTTCTCAGTTTTCTTTTAAGATCTTCTGTTGTTGTGAATGTGAACCCTCATTGCGAACAGAAGCAGCAGTCAACATGTAAAACCTGAGTTTCTAAGTATTTTGAATGCACTGAGTACTTTGGATGCAGACAATTATGTATAGAATGGATAAACAACAAGATCCTACTGTATACCAAAGGGAACTATATTTAATATCCTGTAATAAACCATAATGGAAAATAATGTGAAAAAAAGTATATGTGTAATTGAATCACTTTGCTGTGCAGCAGAAATTTTTATTGAAGTATAGTTGTAAATCAACCATACTTCAATAAAAAAATTTTTTTTTAAGTGGAAAGATGGTGGGAAGAGCTGAGAGCCACTAGCATTTATATAGCCTTGACTACAAAGATTTCTGATCCATTATTTCCCAGTTTTCCCAGATTGAGAAACCCCGTATACCCCCAGAGGCAGCTTTGCTGTTCTTCCTCATCTACCCATTTAATCCTTTTTGTTATGAAACACTTGAAAATACTAGGAGTTTTGGCAGGACATTTTAAGGGATTAGAATTGAACCTTTTTTTTTTTTAAAGCGAGCTTTGGAAAATTGAAAGAAAATTTTCCAATGTCATCTGTCCAGTGAACACACAATTTTCCTTTCAGAAAACTTGGCTTGAAATTGTCCTATGCTTCTTACCCTGTATTAGTAATAATTCACCCATTGAATCTAAATGGCTAAATAGCTTAATTCCACATTCTTTAGGTTAAATTTCAATGTTGTAGCATACATTATTGATTACAAAAATAATTTATACTCATTGATCAAAATTTGACAGCCCAATTTGGAAGGATTCAGTGTATACTGTTGTATGCTCTAACATACTAGTTGAGAACCATTGGTCTACGGACAACCTCAATGTACTCATATATGTGTATTACGTATGCAATTATATCTTTCTAATTTCTGTCTCTATCGATCTGTGGTCTCTGAGTCAAGGACTGTGCCTTATTCTTCCTGCAATCCTGGTGACCAAATGAGGCTTAGATTATGCGAAATTGTGGTTTGTTGAAGGCATGTGTGAGTATACTCATTCTCTCTCTCTCTCTCTCTCTCTCTCTCTCACACACATACACACACACACACACACACACACACACACACCCCACACCCATTCACTCTTTTTCCTCTGGGCTTATCACTGTTTTTTCTTTCATCGTCATCACCTAGTGGCCAACATCAAAATGTCCAGCACAGGTCCACTAAATCCAGGGTAATTAAATGTCAACCCCGGGCAGAGAAAGCTCCCTTCTAAATATGACTAGATAATTTTCCCCAACTTTTTCAAGTGAGAGACTAATTATTGCCTGACCTACTACATGACTCCCTCTGCCAGCTAGCTCATCTCATAACTTCCCTTAAAATGACAAGGTACAAATAAGTATACAAATTGGAGCATATTGAGATGGTGTTTTTCCACTTGAACTGAGATCCCACAGTTTCTAGCTGTGGTTACCAAGTGGTGGAACAAACATTTTCACTGAGCAAAATCAAACAGCATGAGGTATTCCACGACCGGGGTTGATTTCAGCAAAATATCAAGGCCAAGATACTGTAACTTCCAAAATGTTGGAAGGGTCTCTGTGAGCCACTGTTGGGATTTCATGCATTTAGCACTTCTTTTTCTCCTGTTTGTTTTTCTTTTGTCTTCGATTGCTCCATCTAACAGATGGTAGGTACTTTCCTAAAAGACTTAACTCGTCCCATTCCATTATTTGGCTGCCACAAATGGGAATACTAACAATTATAAGATGAAAGAACATGGGTAATTCAGAAAGAATGTACTAGGGGGCTCAAAGATACAATTTTATGGGGCAGGAACAATTAAAGGTATTGTGTGCTGTATGATCAGGCCATCCAAGATGGCTGCTCTCTTGCTCTCTGTACATCCCCTGCTCTACCAGTCCCTGCCTCACCTATACCCTACTCACCTGCCTGACCTTCCCTCTTAATCACAGATCCTAATACATACTTGTCAATTCCCCCTGTAACTGGTAACCTCCTGCCACGTCCTGCCTGCTGTCTGCCGCACACACTGGGGTGTCGCTCTAGGGCCTGACGTGGAAGATGCCCCCATCCATTAAACCATTAATGTCTCTGTCGCTTACTGCAGGCTCTTTCTTCGGTCATGAGGCTGAGCCAGCACAGGGCTTGCAGGCTTGTGGGGTACAACCCAACCGGTGCCGTGGCCAAAAATGTGTAATTTTTCAAGAAGTGGACTAGGTCCTGATCACAATTAATACCTCCTATTTTGAAGCCTCAGTTTACTCACCTATGAGCTGAGCTGACTCAGTTTGACACCTTCTGACATCTGTTTTTCTTTTCTTTTTTAACTTTATTGGATTATAGTTGATTTACAATGTTGTATTAGTTTCACGTGTACAGCAAAGTGACTGAGTTATACGTATACATATATTCATTCTTTTTCAGATTCTTTTCTCATATAGGTTATCACAGAATATTGAGTAGAGTTCCCTGTGCTATATAGGAGGTCCTTGTTGGTTGTCTATTTTGTATGTAGTAGTCTGTGTACGTTCATCCCAAGCTCCTGATTTATCCCTTCCCCTCACGTTTCCCCTTTGGTAACCATAGGTTTGATTTCGAGATCTGTGAGTCTGTTTCTATTTTGTAAATACATTCATTTGTATCATTGTTTAAAATTAGATTCCACATATGAGTGATATCATATGATATTTGTCTTTCTCTGTCTGACTTCACTTAGTATGGTAATCTCTAGGTCCATCCATTACTGCTGTAAATGGCATTATTTCATTCTTTTTTATGGCTGAGTAATATTCCATTGTATATATGTACCACATCTTCTTTATCCATTCTTCTGTCAATGGATATTTAGGTTGCTTCCACGTCTTGGCTATTGTAAAATAGTGCTGCAGTGAACACTAGGGTGCATGTATCTTTTCTAATTATGGTCTTCTATGGATATATGCCTAGGAGTGGGATTGCTGCATCTTATGGTAGTTTTGTTTTTAGTTTTTTAAGGAACCTCCATACTGTTCTCCATAGTGGTTGTACCTATTTACATTCCCACCAACAGTGTAGGAGGGCTCCCTTTTCTCCACACCCTCTCCAGCATTTATTGTTTGTAGATTTTTTGATGATGGCCATTCTGACTGGTGTGCCCTATCTGTTTTTCTTAATCGCAATACTAACAGCTGACATTATTGCACTATTACTGTGTCAGGCACTGAGCTAAGGGCTTCACCTGCATTTTGTCAGTTAATCCTCAGAATACTAGTATCTGCCCCCATTTTACATGGAAAGGTTAAAAAAGGTGGAATACTTCTTAGTTCACGAACTAGTAAGTGGCAGAGCTGAGATTCTGACTCAGGCATGTTTGATACCTGAATTTGTGCTCTTAAGCTCTACCTTTTATGGCCTCCAAAGAGGCAGTAGTGACTTGTTGCTAGGTAGGATCTCTAAACTACTAGACCAGTGGTTCCCTAAGGGGCCCCCAGAGGACATTTGGCAATGTCTGGAGACATTTTTAGTTATCACCACTGGGAAGAGGAGTGCTACTGGCATCTGGTGGATAGAAATCAGGGATGCTAACAAACACTGTACAGTATGGAGCACAGACCCTCACAACAAAGAATTATCTGGCACGCACTGGACCCAGACGAGGAGCGTCCTCTTTACCACCTTTCACAGAAGGTAAATAAAAAGTGCCTATGCTCAACGGTTGGCATCCCTATTTTTAGAGTTGTGTACACAAGTGCATCTCAATACATGTCTGCATTTAAGAGTCACTGGCTTTGGTACAAGACAGACCTAAGTTCCAAACCCTGTTCTGTCGCTTTCTGTTTTTCTTTAGGGCCATCATTTACACTCTTAAGCCTCATGTTTCTCATCCCTCAAATGGAAATATTCCTTCCCTATCTGGGGATGACTGGGACACAGTAAGTGCTTGGTTAATCATCCCAGCCATCTTTCATCATTGTCTCTTGCCTTTTATAAACACCTCAGGCAACCAGTGCTTTTACAGATGGCCAGGTATGCTCCTGGCTCCACCGTTAATGCTGGCAGGACCCACCGACTGTCATTCACAGACTGGCGCTCACTGTCTTAAACACACAGGAGATGGAGTAGGCGAAACGCACCCAAAGAGAGAAGCAGCTGTAGAGTAGCGGTGGCCTGGCCCTGTGGGATTGAGGGAGGCGGAGTGGTGGGAGGGAAAGAGTCCAGGAATCTTGGCCCCCTGCCAAGGTGTCGACTGAAGTGGACTCTTAGGGTTGGCTAGTTTTATTGTAGAATAAATTGTTGCTCTGTAATGTAAATGGAAAATTAACTTGTGTAACCAATCAAAGAAATCTCTGTGATTCTTTGTGCAAACATTCCACTCAGATAAGGTGAAGATTTATGTATTTTCTTTCAAGAGACCTTTTCTGGAGTAGACAGGGTGGGGAAAGGGGTACAAGTTGAAGAAAGAGGGAGGGGCGGTTAAGTGGAGGAATTTCCTTGATGGAAAGGCCCCTGAGAAAAATGCATAGTTAGAAGAACGCAGTACTGTGTTCATGTAACTTGAGTTAAAATTAAAATGCAAGGTTCCAGGTAGACTGCTGAGAGGGTGACATTAAATATGCCCTTTTCCTTCTTTAAGAAAAGATCATTATCGTCCTGTGCACATTGTTTATTTATTGGGGTTAGTGTGAGGATGGGAAGAGGAGGAAGGAAAACTGAATGAGGGTAGAAGGCTCCAAATAAGACCTCTGATCCCTTATACTGCCTACAGGAAAGAGAACAGAGGAATAGAAGGCACACCTGTTATTCTGAGCTTCCCAAAGAATCTTTAGCTGATCTGAGCAAAATAATGTATGTGGAGGGATTTCTTTCCATGGTCTGTCATTCATAGGATGTGCGGCGAGTAATGAGAGGACCAATGCTGTGGAGTATTATCCATTTTGATTTAGGGAGGTGTTTAGATACCTGATGTAGGAGGAACACAAAACAAAAATAAAAACAATCTTTTCCCCTGCTTGGCCAATCCTGAAGGCGTGATTCGGGCTGCTGACTATTAGGCTGTTTTTTGCTGCTTTCCCGGGTGGCACTGCTGGCTTGTTCACACAGCAACCCTGAGAGGGAAGGAAGGGAAGGATGATTTGTGCACTTGAACACAGGAGGATCCTCTGAGCGGGCCACAGTCTGGCTCAGGTTATAGCTGCAAGGTCAGTTCTAGGGCTGGAGCCCACATCCCCAAATTCTAAACCAGGCTTCATGCTAATGTGGTATTAAAGCCCTTGGAGAAAACTGAGATGTACGGGCATCTCTGTAAAAATAAAGCACTGAAAGCCTGTGGGTGTTAAAATACACACACACACACACACACACATATACATACATATGTACATACACACGTGTATGTACAAATGCACATTTATGTCAGTATAAGTAGACAAAGGAGAAAACGAGCAGGATAATAAATGTGAACTGGCTCTGCCCTGGTATTTAGGAGAGAATCCGTGGGGACTGTGGAAAACTAGAGACAGTGTCCCCAGGGAAGAGGGCTGCCCATTCAGCTCTAGCTGATTGCTGCCTTTTGGGGACTTGAGCTCAGAATGGCCAGATCTTCTGAGTGCTTTTGTGTTTTTATTTTTACTTTTTAAGAGAAGCTGTTGTTCCAGATGTAGGGTTGGCTAACCACAACCGGCAGGCCAAATTCAGCCCAGCACCTGTTTTGATAAAGTTTTATTGGGACATAGCCACGCCCATCTGCTTACAGGTTGTTAGCTTTCAGGCTACAGCAGCAGCGTTGAATAGCTGTGCCAGAGTCAGAGAACACAAGCCTAACATATATATTACTTGGTCCTTTACAGTTTCCTGACCTCTGGTGTAGACTCAGTAAAACCCTTATGTGGGCCAGATTCTGTCTCCAGGCCTTCAGCTTGCTGTCTTGGACCCTCAGAAGCCCCTCCTGTCTCATGCCCTTGTTCATCCCTTCTTCTTTTTTGGCTCCCAACAGCAGTTCCTGGTGATTACTTAGACCTCTGGGTCTTATACTTAAGCCTACTTGCAGAATCCCCTGGAGGGCTTGTAAAAACTGGGATGACCAAGCTCCACCTCCAGATTCAGTAGGTCTGGGCGGAGCCTGAGACTCTGACTGGTCCACAGGTTCCCTGGGGAAGCTGATACTGCCAGTCTGGGGTCACACTTTGGGAACCAAGAACTCAGATGCGCCATGCTGTGTGGGCGGCCTCAGTATACCCACTCTATCAGGCAGGTGGCTGAGTTGGCCAAGGGAGAGGAATGAAGTCCATAGAACCCGTAGGACAGACTCACTGAGGCATTGCATGACCCACACAGGGACGTGAAGAATTCTCTGGATCCTCAGAGTCCTACAGAGTTGCTCTGTTTCCTCAATTAGAAGAGCATCCAGGCCCTACTCCCTTAGCTTGAAAAGAGGCTCTCACTGTATCGAGAGTGTTCAGTACAGGCAGACCTCGTTTGATTGCACTTCACTTCGTTGGACTTTGCAGATATTGTGTTTTTTTACCAAGTGAAGTTTTGTGGCTACCTTGCCTCCGGCAAGCCTGTCGGTGTTATTTTTCCAAGAGCATTTGCTCACTTCAGGTCTCTGTGTGTCACATTTTGGTAATTCTCGCAGTATTTCAAACTTCTTCATTATTATTACGTCTGTTACGGTGATCTGTGATCAGCGATCTTTGGTGTTAAACTATTGCAAAAAGATTATGACTCACTGAATGCTCAGATGATGAACATTTTTTAGCAATAGGTAGTTTTTAATTGATATGTACATTTTTTTTTAAAGAGATAATACACGCCTAATAGACTGAATGGGACTTCCCTGGTGGTCCAGTGGTAAAGAATCCGCCTTCCAATGCAGGGGACACGGGTTTGATCCCTGGTCGGGGAACTAAGATCCCACGTGCTGCGGGGCAACTGAGCCCGTGCGCCGCAATGAAAGATCCCGCATGCTGCAGCTGAGACCCAGCACAGCCAAAAATAAAAGATAAATAAATATTTTTTAAAAATAGACTACAGTATAGTGTAAACATAACTTTTACATGCATTGGGAAACCAAAAAATTCATGTGACTCACTTTGTTGCGACATTCACTTTATTGAGGTAGTCTGGACCTGAACCTGCGGTATCACCAAGGTGTGCCTGTATTTCCCGCGTCCCACAACCCCATGAAGAGGGGCTGTAACTGCCTAACCCTGCATTCATGGCATTCATGACGAGCACGGGAACTTGCCCATTAGCCCTGGGGTACCTTGTTTTTCCAACTGCTCTCCTTGACCCAGTCAATCTCTTAGTGGTATGATCGCATGCCCCTATAACTGGCCCCACTCAAGCGTCCCTTATATCCCGATGAACCCGAACCTAGGATGGATGGAATGGGAAGGGCAGATTCAGCTGGCTAAATGGAAGTTTCAAGAACAGCAATAAGTAGGAGAAAAAGGAAATAGGTTCAGTAGTTAGATGAATGCTTGTAGTTAGGACAATTTTGACTTCTCCAAACCTCAGTTTCTTTATCTGTGATAAAGGACTATTGATATAACCTTGAAGGGTTGTCAGGAGGATTCAGTGAGATGTTGTGTGTACAGTAAATGCTACTTACAAACCTGGCTTATAAATCTTCTCTCCGCTAATGTCCCTGTGGCTAGGCACTCCTGAGAGCAGTCACCTTGGAGATCCCAAAGGACTAGAGGCCTTTGGAGTGTCCGTGGGTAGCACTTGTTGATTCTCATCTCTGCCAAAGGATCCCTCCAAGAGACATCCCTGTTTTCTTGGGGCAGCTGTCTCCGGTCACTGGCTGACCCTGACCTTCTTTCATTCTTGGTGTTTCTGGTTGCCAGTAATGTGGCTCTCCTCCTTGGAGCTAGCTGCACCTCCTCTTCTGTGTATCTTCTTTTTGGCTGGCCTCCTACATCCCTTCCTTCCACAGCCGCCCCAGCTGTGAGGAGTTGAGCAGTGAAGACTGTGCCAGCCCCACCCCCTAGCAGGGCTCTGCATGTGCCATTTAAGGGAAGAGGAATGTGGCTCCTGCCTGATGAGTCAGGGGCTGCTACCTCGGAGCAGGGGTGCTAAATAATTCACCACAGCAGCCTGCTCTGACATCCATCTGGGCCTGTCCCCTGGTGACCCCGAAGACACACCAGCAGGGTCCCTGCTTGCACTGGTGTCGTGGGGAGCAGGCAGAATAAACAAGGCAAGAGGCAAACCGCCCCGGCTGTCAGGGGCTCCGCAGGCCTCAGAGTCAGGGAAGAATACAGGTGGGGGGCGGGGGACCGATCCGCGGGTGCCGACCGCCGCTCCAGCCGGAGGGCTTGGGATGGTGCCTCACCGTCCTGACTGTGGTACGTTTACACTCAGACTGCATTAACGTTTTTTAAGATCCTGCTATGTGCTTGGTAACTTTGCCTGTATTATTTCATATAGTCCAGAAAGTCCATGAGGCAGAGACTGTTGGATGAGGCTCATGAGAAAAAGTGACTTGTCCCATTTCACACCGCTAATAATAAGGCGCAGAGTCAGGATTTGACCTTGGACACGTCCTGCCTGATACCCAGAGGTCCCTGGCCATCGGGAACGTTTCTGTCTCCTCCAGACACTGGCTCTCCTGGTGGTTCAGACTCATGTTAGGTCAAACACGACCCGCTTCTCTGAAGGGAAGCAGGTTATGGTGGATAAGTAAACCTCTTCCACCGCTCGTTTCGTCTGGAAGTTCAAGTTCAGATATGATTTTTGTAGTTTGGACTCTGCCTTCACCTGGTCCTCTGTTGAGCAAGATGGTGGCTGGAAGACGGAGTTCAAAATGATAGCCTTGTCCCAGGAACTTCCTGCCTGAGGGAAGGTGAGGGTCTTCAGACAGGATTTCCACTTCTCCTCCAGGGCCTCGTTGAGCCTGGGGCTTGAGTCATGGGAGCACAGGCCTGGAGGACTAGCGTGATGGGTTAGAACAGAAGCAAACACTGGTGAGGCTTTTTCTCAGCCCAGCAGGTCAGAAAGGCTTAGTTCTGCAGCTCTAAGAAGGTAATTTTGCATGATACATCCACATGAACAATCTACCTTCCTAGCCACTCTCTCATTAAATTCACAGATCACCCCAGTGTGATGGCTGAGCAGGTCTCTGATTTCTGTTTTACAGATAATCATAATAGTACCTAACACTTATTGAGTGCTCTGGGTGTGTCTGACACTGTGCAAAATGCCTTGCAAAGATTGTTTGAACTCATATGACAAGAAAAGATATTACAATCAGTTCTCACCATTATTCACGTTTTTCAGAGGCTTCTGAAGAACGGAGAGTTTAAGTAACTTGCCCAGTGGCACACAGACCACAAGAGCCAGAGCCCAGAATCAGACACAGGCTTCCTAATTCCATTTCCAGGACTAGTTCCATTATAGCAGGACTTTTTTTCAAACCAGGATAAATTAGATGCCCTTTATAGCAAGCTATTTATAGATGTTAAAGAATATTTAAGATGAAAAAGAGCAGAGGTAGAATCCAGCACAGAGGGTTGAGGGATATGTATGCCATAGCTATACTTCTCACTCTTTCTTCTCCATCAGTCATCTGCCTGACAACAGTCACAGGTGTGACAGTCTCCCAGGGCTGTGATCGGCTTCTGAGGGAATTGCAAAAAAATGTTCTGTGGAAATATAGGACTGCAGTTATCCGTAATTGTCTCATGAATGAATCATCAGCCATGGCAATTTATGGTCAGCCATGGCATACATAAGATAGGCTGCTGTTCATGGGTATTCCATTCGTTCAACCCATATTTATTGAAGACCTACTATGTGCCAGGCATTGTTCCAGGCTTTGAGGTTAGGGTGCTGACTGAAACTGACAAAACTCTGCCCCCCCTCACCACAGCGTGGGGCTTACGGTCTAGGGCTCTGTAGGGAATCAGAGCATAAAGCAACATAAACAAGTAAATCATACAGTGATTTAAGAGTGTTAAGTGCTGGACGTTAACTTCAAAATGGCAGTGTGAGAAGCATGGCAAACCCTTTAAATTAACCAGGGAAACAGTTGTTTGACTGCTGTAAATTATTTATTAAAAAAACAAGCTTTTATGGTTTTGAAAAATTGTCCCAAGTGTATGCAGCAAATGGAGAAGCTGCTATTCAAGAAAATCTATTAAATCTTGGTAAGAACAGAGAGTGTATGGCATATGAGCCATGACCCGCTCATCTCCCCTGTTCCCCACAACACAGATAGGTGTGTTGGAAATTCTACTCTGGAAATATGCAGCCAAGAAGGTGGGGCTCCATCTCCACCTAGATCTCAGTCTAGGGCTATGGTTTCCCCCTGGGAGGGACAACCTCAAAGACTGGCAACACCCTGCCTCTGCAAAGGAGCCCTACTTCAGTCAGATGAGATGGTGGAGCAATTTATGCTTCAGGGTATGGTTGAAAACAGTAAGTAGAATAATCAGCTAGCAGTTAGTGGAGGCTAATAGCTGGGTGTGAATCCGATAAATAATAGACCAGCCGGGTGCTCAGAGAGACTGTGCTCATGTCCTCTGAGGAGCAACGTCAGAGTCTGCACACTGCAGGGGAGACAGACTTCACTCAGCTTGACTAGCCAGTCACGAAGCAAATAAGCAAACAGCCGCAAACTCCTGGGAAAGGGAAGAGGGAGGCAGTGTGCAGAATTGCTAGTGTATTATCTAAAATGTTCAGCTCTCAAAAACATATCATGAGTCATGCAAAGAAACAAAGTGTGATCCATACACATGAGAAAAAAGTAGGCAAAAGAAACTGTCTGTGAGGGGACCTAAATGTCAGATTTACCAGAGACTTCGAAGCAGCTATTATAAATATATTCAAAGAACTATAGGAAACTATCTAAAGAATTAAAGGAAAGCATGATGACAGTGTCTCATCAAATAGAGAATATCAATAAAGAGAAATTATTCTTGTAAAGAATTATTTAAAAATGGAAATTTTAGAGTTTATGAGTATAATAACTGAAATGAAAAATTTACTAGTAGATTTAATCTGGAGAAAGAAAGAGTCTGCAGACTTGAAGGTGAACCAGTAAAAGATTATTCTGTCTGAAGAGTAGGGAGAAAAGGAAAAAAAGAATACGGGAAAAAAAAGCAGAACCTTTGAGAAATGTGAGATACCATTAAGCATACCGACATATGCATAATGGGACCAGCTAAAGGAGGCGGGGGGGGGGGGGGAATGAAAAAGAAAAGAGAGAAAAAAATATTTGAAGAAGTAATGGTGGAAAACTTCCCAAATCTGTTGCAAAATATTAGTCTATACATCCAATAAGCTAACGCACTCTGAGTAAATACATAAAAAGAGAGCCACACTGAGACACATCATAGTAAAAGTGTTGAAAGGCAAAGAGAAAATCTTGAAAGCAGTAGTAAGAAAAAACAACCAGTCGCATATAAGGGAACCCTAATAGGATTAATGACTGATTTTGCAGTCTTGACAAAGACGTTGATAGTTCCTTAAAGTGTTAAACAGAGTTACCACATGACCCAGCAATTCCATTCCTAAATATATGCCCAAGAAAAATGAAAACATACATCACAAAAACTTGGACACAGATGTTCATGATAGCATTATTGATACTAGTCAAAAAGTAGAAACATCCCAAATGTCCATCAGTTGATGAATGGATAAATAAAATGTATATCCATACAGTGGAATATTATTCAGCCATGGAAAAGGAATGAAGCTCTCGTCTAAGCTGCAACATGGATGAACCTTGAAAATATTATACTAAATGAAAGAAGCCAGTTACACAAGGTCACATATGATCCCATTCATATGAAATGTTCAGAATAAATTTCTAGAGACAGAAGGTAGACTAGTGTTTGCCTAGTGCTAGAACAGTGGGGCAAATGGGGAGCGATTACTACTTGCTAAGGGATTTCTTTGGGGGCTTGGTGAAAGTGTTCTAAAATTAGATTCTGATAAGGGTTGCACAACTCTATGAATATAGTAAAACCTATTGAATGGGTGAACCGTGTGGTTTATAAATTATCTCAATAAAAATTTGATTTTAAGGTTGCTAAGTGCTAAGGAGAAACATAAAGTAAGGAAAAGGTTTGACAGTATTAAGAAGATAGGAGGGAGGACAGTCTCAGATAGGATGGGGAGCCCTCACTGAGGTGACATTTTTAAGACGTGAAAAGAGAGTGAGCCAGGCTACCATCTGCAGGAGGAATACTTCAGGCAGAGGGAAGAGCAAGTGTAAAGACCGGGAGGCAGGCATGTGCCTGGTGTGTTTGGGGACCAGTGTTTGAGTGACAGCAGGGTGGAGAGTAGCAGGAGATGCTGTCAGAGAAATCATGGGGCCTAGATCTCAAGGGCCTTGCTCTGAGATGGGCAGCATTGATAGGTTTTGAGCGGAAGTGTGACATGCTCTAATGTTTGTTTTCAGAGAATCACTATGGTTGTAGTTTTGTGAATAGACTGAAGGGGGGCAAAAGTAGAGGCGAGATTTGATGGTGGCTTGCATCTCCATCCAGGAGAAAGATGGTGGTGGCTTGGAGCAGGGTGAGAATAGGGGAGGTGATGGAGTGATGTTAGATTCTGCGTATATTTTGATGGTAGAGCCAACAGGACTAGTCAAGGGTCACAAAATATTCAGTGTAAGGGGTCAGATAGTAACTGTGGCCATACCGTCTCTGTTGCAACTACTCAGTTCTGTCCAAGCATGAATGTAGCTGTAGACGATTAATAAATGAATGGGCAAGATTGTGTTCCAATCAAATGGTATGTGCAAAAAGATGAAGCAGACTGGATTTGGCTGGTGGGATGTGGTTTGCCAACTTCTGGATTAGATGTCAAGGGCAAGAGGAAGAATAGAGTGAAGGGTGACTCGAAGGTGTTTGTTCTTAACCAGGAAAGATGGAGTTGCCATTAACTGAGATAGTGAATGCTGCAGATGGATCAGATTGGGGGGGGAGGGGGTGGGTTTTAAGAACTGAAGTCTGGACTGGTTAAATTTGGGAGCCTTTCAGACATCCAGATGTAGACGTGACATAGGCAGACGGATCTGTAAAGCCTTGAGTTCATGGAATAAGTCTGGCCATGGACGTGGTGTTTAAGACCCTGGACCGGATCAAAGAAGTGAAGGTAGAGAGGGAAGAGTAGAGGTTCCAGGACTGAGCCCTGAGGTATTCCAGTGTTTAGCTGTCAGGGGGATGAGGAAGAACAGCCAGAGGGTAGGAGGGAAACCAGGAGAATGTGACATCCTGGAAGCTAGACGAAGAAAGTCAGAGAGGTTTACTCCATCCTTTCCTTTCCCACTCACACAATCATGTTGCAATGCACATGAGCGGAGAGATGTTCTTACAGGAATAATCCTGAATTCCCTCTAATTTCTAGGCAAGAAAAGTCATTGTCAAACTTTTTATTCATTCAGCAAATATTCATTAGCTGTCAGGTCACTGGGTACTCTGCTAGGTGCTTGGAATAGAATGGTGAGCCGGAAAAGGCATGTCCCTGCCCTCAGAGATGCACAGTCTAGTTAGAGAGAGATGTTAATCAGGTAATCATTAACACTGAACATGGATGGACCAGAACTGCTAACCAAGGTTGTAGAAACTGTGAAACAGGACACAAGTTCTAAAGGAAAGGACACACATCTAAGACAGCAGTACTATTGAGTTTTGTACAAAGGAATGCATCTAATCTGGGTGACCAGGGAACCTTCTGCGTTTTTTCTCTGTTTTTTAATAATAAGTTAATTCCAACATATCGCATCCTGATGGGGACATACCTGGTTTTTGTGGGGATGGCTGAGAACCTTTGAATTCGAGGAAGAAATATGGACTTGGTAATCAGACCCAGGACCAAATCTCAGCTGTGGGTCCTTGTGTCATTCTTTTATCCCCTTTGAACCTCATCTATCAGTGTGGGATAATCAGAGCTACGGTTTGAGATTATGGTGAGGACCAAATGAGATAAAGTGTGCAAAACACCTGGGATATAAGTCTTTCCCAGTCCTTGAGAAAAATAGTATGTCAGTTGGTACATCTGTGACACTCTGTGTTCCAGAATAATTTTCCTGAGACGGATCTCTGTTGCCAGTTTGCTATTTTATGAGGCAGAGTCTTTTTTTCAGTCTTTCTCCAGGGCATCCTCCGTTTTTTCCAGCATTCTATCCCAAAAGAAGCATGCAGGGGCTTGAGTGCTTGCATTTAGAAAGTGCTGGAAAACCAAAGCTTCCCTGTACAATCCGTGCTTGTTCTTCTGGTCGTTTACATAGAGAAAATTCAGCTTTTTATTCTGATGTTTAATGAAAATTAGTAGTTACAAAAAGCTGCTGTAATGAAGTGCAGCGTTCTTTATCTAAAACAGAAGTAATGTTTGCTAGCACATCATGTCACTTTAACAATATTTTCATGGAAATGTGTGATGGTAAACATGTTTAAATCATTGATGCAGTTTTTAATCTTTTGGGGGAAGGGAGCAGTCTTTCATTTTGATTTGCCCACACTTGCTTGTCTGTATTTCTCCTTTGAATTAATGTAATTAAAAGAGGATTAAAAGGCTATGTTAAAATTTTGTGCATTAGATTATTGGGATCAAGAATGATTAAAATGTATGAAATGTGGCTGATTCCTAAGATGGTGGAAAAAAAGAAAAGGAAGGCCTCTTTTTTGGATGTAAAGTGTGTCAGGTTATTTTTCACAAGATAGAGAAATGTGTCCATGGTCTGAGAAGCATTTATGATGATGGAATCTTATATAAATGGATGTGAAAGAAGGGGGTGCTGTGGTGAGGGGGTCATCCTTATGTTTAGCATGAACAATTTTATCATTTATGGTTGCATCTCTCATTCTTGCTCCCTTCTCTGAAAACCAAGTGAGGAGTAGTAGTATATGCTACTGCAGTGTATATCCTGTTACATGTGAGGTACTCTACAAAGCACTGTATAGAAAGTGACTCATCTAATCCTGCCCAAACTTTGGTAGATAGATGTCTCCATTCTATAGATGGAGACACTGGGGCTTAGAAAAGGTGATGATGGGCTGTTAATTAGCAAGGTCATACAGCTAGGAGGTAATAGAGCTGGATTTCAGTGCAGGTCTTTTTGTTGGGCTCTTTCCAGGACAATGCCCCGCCTGCTGCAGGAGACGGATTATTATAGGCTTGAACTGGAAAAGTGGTTAGAATCGCTTCAGGAGGATCTGTTTTGAGCATTTCTATCTTATGAAGGCAGCTCCACCTTCGGGTGCCTTGTTTATCTTTACCTGCAGCGTAGAAGCTTCACAAGTTTTCATTTATTTTCTGCTTACATGGGTTAGATGTTGTTGCTTGGAAGTTAATAAAAATCGAGAATATTTTGTTTACTTCCTTTTGGGGCAAAACAGATGCAACTTTGATCTCTGGTATTCATTGAGGACTATTATCATTTCTTTGATGTTAAACATGCCTTTGTTTTAAGACATTATGGATTTAGAACATTGTGTTATTTTCTACAAATGAATTTACATGGCAAAAATAAAAATGGGCAGCTGTGGTAGGCATTACCAGGGCTCCTCATGATCTGTTTTTCCTCTTATTTCTGGGTGTACAGTTCTCAGCCCCCTTGCAGCTGGGCGAGGCCATGGGACTAGTTTGACCAACAGAAGTGATGTCACTCACCTGTAAGCTGAGGCACCTAAAAGCCTCTCCAGTTCTCTCTTCTTCTGTTGCTGTAACCTGGAAATGATGTGTTAAGATCACAGATACACAAGAAAGAAGCAGACTGGATCCCTGAGTCACTGCTTGGAATGGAGGTGCCTGGAGAGGTTCTGGGCCTCCAGCCAACTTTGCATGAGTGAGAAATCAATTTTCTTTGTGTTAAATCACTGAGATCTATGATTGTTACTGCATAATAGCCTAGCCCATCCCAACTAATATAACAGTTCTTTGTCAGCCTCCTCTCCCTCATTTTGAAACATTTGCTGGATTTTGAAATCAAAATGTCAGAGAACTACTCTTGAGTAGATTATTTAAAACTGTATAAATCAATCTCTCCCTTTCGCTCTCTCTTTATATTATGTATCAATATGTGTGTGTATATACATGTGTATGTATGTATATATACACACACATACATACTATAAAGTTTTAAAGAATATATTCTTTAAAAATATATAATATATAATATAAAATATATAATATATATTACATACTAAAAGTTCATAATCTAAAGAAGTTTTATATGTTTTATAAGTTATATAATAATTTATAACATAAGTTTACAAGTTTTAAAGAATATATTCTTTAAAAATATATATAATATAAAATATATACTTACAGTATATGTGTGTGTGTGTGTATATATATTAATTACACATCCTTACCTTTTTCTAAAATAAAATAAACTTAAATGAACTTAAGACCCTTATTATTAGATAAGTGGTTTGAAACTTTGGTAATATAGTAGTTACGATTTCACAATAGCAGAGCCAGAAGGTGCTGGTCTAAACCAGCCAGGACTGGTGTTGTCTTTTTCTTCGTAAAGTGCTCCTAAGAACAAAGATGCTGCCACTACTCTGAGTGACCCAGGCCATTTCTTATCATCTCCGGATTCAAACGTCTTCCTTAGGTCCAAGTGAAATCCCTCTTTAGCTCATTGAAAATCCATTCCTTCTTATTTTACACCTATGGAGATGCAGATAAAAAACGGTTCATTATGACCGTCCTCATTAAAGCCCTTCATTTGGGAGGCCACAGTCCTTGTCATCACTTACCCTTCTCTTCTGTAAGCTAACCAGCGGTGATTCGATTACCCTTTCCCCATAATCCTCTAACAAGATTTTGACTAATGCTGGCTGGAATGGAAAGATGATGTGATTTTTCTCGCATGTATGAAGCGGCCTCTTTGTCATTACCTGCCACTGTCCTGTTGGTCCTGCTCTGCCATCTTGCGCTCGTGCAGAGGAGTTTTGTTAATTCTGCACTTGTGCTAACACGTTTCTCTCATATTTGTACCCTTCCTCCTGTCTGCAGCACCCTCTCTACCAGCTAAAATTTGACCTCGGCACTTTTAGCACTCTTTTCATTTATGGCTTCTGGATTTTGTGCCATGCTTAGTAAGGCCTTCCCCCCATAACCTTGTTTTTTCATTCCCCTCCCCCCCAAATTTTTTTTGACGTTCAGCGTGATTCACATCACACTCTTCCTGATTTCTGATCACTGCAGCCTCAACCAATCTTGTCTTCCTTGTCTCTCTTCCTATATACTGTATGCAATTATGGTCATTTATATAAATATCGTATTGTGCTATATCAGTAGAAGGTTCTGAAGGTCTCATAGGCATAGCCTGTTCTCCCCTCCCCCACCTCCAAGAAGTTTGCTGTCATGAATGTGCAGTTTCACTCTGTTGTGTAAAAACAGGGCGAGCTTTGCCCCTATTTACCAGATCTCTGAAATTTCCAAAGTAGTTGTTGCCTCACCTTGTCTAATTCCTAACAGCGTATTTTCCAAAAATCCAGGATAGAATATTCTCCAGGATGAAAATAATTGTCACAAGGAATTATCGATCCCTGGATTTTGTGATTTCAGTCATCTTGTGCAAGGGTGGTGCACAGATCACCAGCTCCCCCACCTCTAAGCTGCACTCACAGAGCACATGCTGTCAAAAGGACGTTGGCAAAGTGATTTTGCACCCTCCCCCTCCTGACTGCAATCAGACCTTCGAGAACTCTGCACGTGCACCTATCATAATATGCATCACACTCTAATTGCTTGCGTAATTGTCTTCCCCTCTCATTTCTAAGCTTTTTTAGGCAGGACCCATGTCTTTCTTGGTCACCATGATATCCCTAAGGGCTAACACACTGACTGACACATAGGAGCTCATTTAATGAGTGAATGGTTACATGAATGAATGGGTGAAGGACCCATGCTTCCCAGAAACACAGTTGTTTTGCTCTATTGTGCAGATTCAGAAGGAGAGACCCCCCTGAGGCTTCTTGGTCATTTCTCTTGCTTCCCAGTTTCATAGCCATTGAAAAGTATCTGTGTTGCTTCATGGAGAAAGAGTGTGTCAGCAGCTCACCTACATCAGGTGAACTTTTTGAGTCATGCGCTAGGAATGGGGAAGATTTGGCAGTCTTCTGTTTACCCACTTCCTCCTGACTTTTGAACTTTAGTCCTTAACTAGTTAGTGCCAAAGTGAATAGTAAAAGGTCATCACTTCCACTACCAATGGCTAAAATTTGCTGTGTGCTAGGTTCAGTGCTAAGGACTTCACACTGAGGATGGTTTGGTCCTCAAAACAGCCCTGCAAGTGTAGGCCCTATTATTGTCCCTCCTGTTATAGATAAGAACCTCAGGCCCCCAATCAGAGAGTTAGCAAATGTCAGAGCCAAGGTCTGACCGCAGGCACTCCATTCCAGACTCCATGTCATATCATCCCCTCTTATGAAATGGATGGTCACGTGTCAGATCTACTCCAGGTGAAGATGAATCTCTTTTCACTCTCTGCTCTGCTTTCCTCTTCATTGCTTCCCTGTCCGTCACTTGTGAATTGCTTCTCATACTTCTCGTATGATCACACCGATAATAAGTACATCAGAGAGGCTCATCTTCAGATGAAGAAACTGGGGCATAGAAAGTTGAAGTGACTTGTCCATGGCCACACCGGAGTAGGGTGTCACTGCTTTCACTTGGCCGTTGGTGGCCCTAAACTGGTATATTTGGTAATCTCCTTATTGAAGGATACTGTGGTCCGGGGGAACCATCTGCTTCCCCACGTGCTCTGAGTTCCGTGTGATGGAGACCTATAGCAGAGTATAACTCACTCGCTTGCATTCAGTTTCTATTAGTAAAAAGTTATTCCAAAAAAAAAAAAAAAAAAGTTATTCCAGGTCCCGTGATTTTCACCATGAAAGGTCTTCTGTGAACCAGAGAGAAGCAGTTTGAAAGAAGTTATTAAGCATTATTAATACAATTATGCATAGCAAAGGACGTAATTTAACTTCCCCACATCCAACAAAGAAATTCATTTGAAGCTTCAGGAGCTCTAGCTGGAAGGGCAGAGCTCATGGGGTGGGTTCTTCAGGCGGGGAAGTGGGGAGTATGGGCAAGGAGCCGTGCTGGCTGCTTTGTCCTCGGGGACACTTCTGTGCATGACGGGATACACCTCTCTCCCAGCCTCCCCAGCTTTTCACTCACCTTCCACCTGAGGACCCCACAGTGTTTCCTTATCACAGGCACAGAGTCCAGAGAATTGGCTTGCTCTTGCCTCTCCCGTGGCCCAGCATACTGCATAGGCAGCATTGAAAGAACAATTGATTTTAAACAATAAAAGATGACCACAGAAACACTCAGAGGAGAGATACAATGGCTATCCTAGTGGAAGGAAAACCTTAGTGAATTTTTCTGACTTCATCGAAAACACCAGAAATAACTGTTATTTACTGTTACTGGTATTGTATCCATCCTTACCGCAGTTCCACTCAGTATTTTTACTTTATTGCACTGAAGCTCAGAGCAAACACTGTACCTGTACGCAGTCCCTAGAACAGCTCGTGGCACAGAGTTAGGTGCTCAGAATGTATTTATTGAATGAAGGGATGGTACAGATGAAGAAACTGAAGACACCAAGTGTTAAAGTGACTTGTCCAAGGTCACATCTCTAGCGGCCAACAAAGCCAGGATTCAAACCCAGGGCTACCCAATACTATAGAGTTCTTTCTTCCTGATTGCTTGGATAGGCCTCTTTGTTGGTACAGAAAGATGGAGATTGGAGACCCAAAGGTCTTTAACAAAGCCATGGACTGAGGTCCAGGAAATGTGAGTTCTGGCCCACCGTTGCTGAAATCCCTTTGTGGCCTTGGAAAAGCCTCTTCTCCACTCAGAACCTCAGTTTCCTATTCTGTAAAATGGAGAGATGGAAGCAGTGTGTTCTAAGGGTCCAAGGGTCCTCAGAAGCCCCTGGGCAGGTTTATGCTTTGTCACCTCTCATGCTTACTTGGAGCTGGGGTCAGGGGTTGACAGAGGGGGCTAATTCAACACCCAAGCACGTGAGGAAAGCAGTCATTTGTGTTTTATCTCAGAGGTGCAAAAAAATTCAAGGTTGACATAGTCCCAAGCCAGCAAATACCCTGAAATGAAAGTTGGAGAGAGAAAAGAAAGAAAAAGAATGTAGAGGCATTGGGGGGGGGGGGGGGGAAGCTCTGATTCCACGCCTGGGTTGGTGTAGCATATAATCTGAAACAGGCTCTCAGGTTTATAACTGTGCCTAGGTCTGATCCCTGGCACATAAGAGCACAGCCTTTAAAAGAAAAAAAAAAAAAAAAAAAAAAGGCGTGTATCTTTAAAGCCTCTCTTCTCTTATGTGATATTTTTGTACCCCTTTGGAGGTTGTGTCGCCAGGGCCTTTGCATCCAGCAAAGGCTTTCTTCCCCTCTTCCTGGCTTGGGGATTATTGATTTGGAAGGCGAGGCTAATTTACATGTAAATAAATCTCAGCGCTGGGCAGAGGGGACGGGACATCCAGATGCCGCGACTGACTTGCTGACGTCACGGCTTCATTAGCATGCGGAGGATGCGAGCACTGCAACAGCGACTTCGGCACCACCAGCAGCTCCGCCGACTGTTATTATTATTTTTTGGCGGAGCTGCACGTTTCCTGGTTCAGTATCTTGGGCTCCGCGACCAGCTGACTGGTCTCCCCGGGGTCTGGCTCAGGATCAGTTGGTGACGCTGAAGCTTCGGTCTGTGACTTCCTGCAGATTGTCGTGAAGAAGGGGAGTTAAGACGAAACTGGGGGTCTCAGGAAGGCGATCGGATCCGAAGGGAGGGAAGAAGTCACACTTTTTCCCCTGCCTGGTGGATCCCAAGAGGGGCTCGATCCAGCAGGGTTGTTTCCGTGAGCGAATGCAGAGCAGCCCTGGCTTGAGCCTGCTGCTGCTGGCTTCAGGAAGGGTCCAGATTTGGAGAAGGGTTTCCAGAAAAAGATGCTTTGGCTGCCTGCAGTCCTGCTTGCATTCTTAGAAGCCAGACCCAGGGGAAAAGTGAACTGGGGCAATTGACAAGTTCAGAGGGTCTGGCGGAAGCTTCCATCCAGACTGGGAATTTCACCCTCCCTTGAGGTAGGTAAGAAATTTATTCGAATTCACAAATAGAACAACAGCGTATTTTCTAAGAAGGATGAGAAAGCTAGATCTAGAAGCTTTGCATGGTGGGGGGGCAGGACATGGGGGCTCCGTTATCTTGCCAGGTGGCTGTTTTCCATGGCCCTCTGGCACCTCTTCCCTTTTTATGCTTATTCGAAAGCTCAATTGCAAAGTGACATTTCACAGCTCTAGGAAGTCCTGAAGAAACACTACGTCTTGGTGCTTTAGAAGCAGCTTTTCTCTAAAAGAAGTGTAGCTATCCTTAAAGAATAATCATACTAAAAGGGGAGAGGGCTTAAAAACAAACCACACACCTGGCTGTGTTCTTGCATTTCGGCTCAGGATGTCAGAAACCATTAGAGGCTCTGGGAAATGAAGACTTAGCTGAGACTTCCAGGTGAAGAAATGGCGCTGGAATTATTTAGGTTGAATTTTAGCCAGTGCTTTCAGATTAGAAATGGTGACAGAGCTCCAGAATATGACTGCACAGCCTGGCTGAAACACATGACTCAGTGCGTTCTCTGCATTGGGTTTCTTGGAAGAGTGTTCACAGTTAGCTTTCCTTGCTCTTGGTTTCCCCAAAGCCAATCACAGCATTACTAATCTGCCATGGAGGTCTTGCGATGAAATACAGATTTTTAATCCCATTATTTTTTGTTATGTGGTCTTAGAATATGCTGGAGTCTCATGGGAGTTTTATGAACCATAAATAATCCGAGCTTGGCCAAATCACACTGGGCTAAGTGATCTGTACCAGCTGTGATGCCGTCCGCTGGTCCAGGCGTGGCTCTCGTATAACTTCGGCACGTATGTGATTTCCCCAGCGAGAGAGTTCTGCTTCTAGTCATTACATCCATGGCCACAGTCAGGGGAGGGCTCCAGTGTGCTGTGACGCTGTAGACAGGGACTGTCAGGTACCAGAGCTGCAGCTTGCAAGGCTGCAATTTGCTTTGCTCGAATATCTCTTCCCAGAGAGTGTTTTAAACCATCTCAGTGAGACTTAAACTAAATGAAGCAGCCTGGTCTCCTTGCTGGAGGCTGAATTGGCTGCTCTAATCCTGCTTCCCAGAAGGCTTACTGGCTGCTGATGGCTTTCACAGATTGGTCAGGATGAGTGTCCCCTTGGGCTCCAGAGTAAGTCACAACTTTAACGGAATTACTGTATTTTGGAAATTTGGATTTTAATGCCTCCTTGAGTGCTTGTAAAGGTTTTGCCTTTCCATCAAATGCTCTTTCCCCTTGGAAATTCTTTTTTTAATGTGAAAATTAAAACATGTTGGCTCCATCAGGCATTACAGTCTGTAAACAATCGTGGGACCGCCAGAAATTGTAAAACAGCATTGTTTGAAATGGCAGGTTTGTAAAGGTTCACCATGCAATGTAGGGGAAAAAAATTGGAAGGAAGGTGCATTCATGGAGGCTTAAGGAATGAACAGGGAATTTAGAGGTTAGGCAGTAGGGGATGATGTTTATCACCAAGGGCTCAGACTCTGGATTCAGAAAGAGCTGAAAATACTTCGAGCTACCTTTCTGGGTATTGTTTCCTGTGTATATCATGAGAAGATCAGGAGAACCAATAGGCAGGGTGTAAGGATTCAGTGAGATGACATACAAAAAGCACGTAGCACAGTGCTAGCCACATAATAAATGTTCCATAAAGGTTAACTATTCCTGTGGTGGTGGTTGTGATTGTTACCTTTTTATCATCTTTATTCTAAGCGTCGTTGCTAAAAAATAAGACCGTCCACTGAAAAGGCAATATCCTCACATCCGTTTGTGTGCAGAGAGGTTTAGCCAGCAGCAAAGGTGCCATCTTCAGTCACTGCAAGATCCCAAACCATTCCCACTCAAAGGAACTTTCCACTATTTCAACTCTATGGACTGAGTTGACAGAATAAAGTGTATTGTCCGGGCTACTGTATTTTGCTAAACTAAAAGTGTCGGGATGGTAGAATGAAAATCATCTAGCATTAGCTGGGGTTCAGGCACCCTTTTTTTTTTTTTTTTTATAAATTTATTTATTTATTATTATTATTATTTTTTATTTTTGGCTGTGTTGGGTCTTCGTTATTGCGCGTGGGCTTCCTCTAGTTGCGGTGAGTGGGGGCTACTCTTCGTTGCAGTGCACAGGCTTCTCATTGTCGTGGCTTCTCGTTGCAGAGCACAGGCTCTAGGTGTGCAGGCTTCAGTAGTTGTAGCACATGGGCTCAGTAGTTGTGGCTTGCGGGCTCTAGAGCACAGGCTCAGTAGTTGTGGCGCAGGGGCTTAGTTGCTCTGTGGCATGTGGGATCTTCCCGGGCCAGGGCTCGAACCTGTGTCCCTTGCATTGGCAGGCAGATTCCTAACCACTGCACCACCAGGGAAGCCCCTCAGGCACCCTTAAAGAAGGTCTCCTGTTTAGCAGCTGACAAGTCTCCTGTAGAACGCTGCGGGCTCCAAATTGGAATCAGTGCATTTCTGGATTTCTGTACACGTTTCTCCTCTGATCCAACGCTGCATGTGTGAGAGGCCTGCCTTTTCTTTCTGCTTTCTGTGCAGTGCGGACGCTAAGCATTTTCTCCTTCACGGAGACCTTTAAATATGGCTTCACCTGCTGGATGGCTCCTCGGAAGTTCCCAGGCTTCATTTATGCCACCGTATGGGTGACTTTAGCTTATGGATCAGCTGTTAAGGGAAAAGAATGGGCCTCCCTTGCTCACCTGCCTGTGACCCAGCCCTCTGCCCTTGTTTTCTGTCCACAGACAAGACCCATCCTTGCTAGGCTTTCGCCCTTCCTCTCTTGCCAGTGAGCATACTTCAGTCATGCCATTTGACAGCTGTTTATCCCTTTCCTTTCAACGTCTTTGTTTTAAATTTAGATGAACTGGAACTCCAGTGCAGAGGTCTGAAGGACAAATTAAAAGCGAGTTAAAGGAACCAGAGGAGTCTGGCATGAAGTTCTTTCTCCAGAAACTCAGAATTGGGAGTTGATCACTCCAGATTGCCATGGTCTTTAGTAAAGTAGTGTTTTGCATGGAGAATCGTAGTTATCCCTTGATAATAGCCCACCTGCATTGCCTCCTGATTGTATATGTGACCTTAGAGCCTAAGCTCTCTGAACTTTGGTTTCCCCATATAAATATTAGAAATAGGGACTTCCCTGACGGTCCAGTGGTTAAGACTCTGCACTCCCAATGCAGGGGACATGGGTTCAATCCCTGCTTGGGGAACTAAGATCCCACGTGCCGCATGGCACAGCCTAAAATTTAAAAAAACATTTTAAAATATATTAGACATAAATTTCCCTGGACTCGTGGGACTCATGGGCTTGCTGGGGAATGGTGGCTGCACCGCCCTTGCCCAGTTCCTGGCTCGTACGAGGTGTTGGACTTTCCTTCCTGCTGCTGCTGCTGATTTTGGTATTTCCCATTGGATCCCAACCTGTGAACCACAGAGGGCAGTAGTTTCCGTATTCATTCAACAGAGGAAACTGAAGGCCAAAGAGAGAACGTAACTCACCCTAAATGACACAGCTGGTGACAAATCCTGGTACGCGGTGTAGTGCTTCTCCTACCACACATGGATTGCAAACGCTGCAGGTTTGAGCAGGGCTCTTCACCTCCCTTCTCTGTATTGCTCGCCTTGAATTAGCAGAAACCTCAGAAGCCAAAGGCATGGTCTCCTTTCTTCTCTGTTGTCTTCAAACACCCAAGAATCAAAATGCTCTGTCCATCAGACAGGAATTCTGGGTGGCATTTGGGTGAGGACTTTTCTTTCATGCTTGAAGATCTGCTAAAACTTTTCTCTCTCCACTCCCTCCCTGATTGTCGTGCTTATAATTGGGTCATTGCTGGTGACCGTGAACTATTGCAGACTAGGAAGCTTGAGGGCTAGGCATTGGCAAAATCTGTTTTCCTCGTTAATGCTCTGGGCTGACACTTGGCACTTTGCTCTTGTCCCAACCTGAAAAGATTTTTAATGAAATGTTCTCGTTTTTATATCTTGTCCATCTGTGTGTGGAATGTGTGTGGGTAGAGGGGGTGTGTTTGAATGAAGCAGGGGAGAAAATGTTGGATAAGATCACACCGAGTTTCCAGCATCGTGAGTCTCCGCAGTCTCTACTGGGGACCTGGACACTGATTTCGGAGACTTGGCTTTCTTTCTTTTGTTTTTTTTTTTTTTGGCATGTTGTTTGAGCAGTTCTTTGTTCAGAGTCTGAAATCCAGAGGCCTGCTTCTTCCATTATTTCCCTGGGGACAAGGCAGAGGGAGAAAGAAGCGGGCATGCGGGGGAGAGGCGGTGGAGGGGGGAGGTGTGGAGAGAGAGAAGCGGAGAGATTGGATGGAGGAGTTAGGAGGAGAGGGGGGAGGGAAGCAGCTGGGAGGATATCAGAGCAATCTCCAAACCACCATGAAAGTGCAAAGCTGAAGTTCCCTTTGGGTGAAGTCACAACTCAGAAGACAAGCACCGCGGTTGTACTTCAGCTAGAAATACCTCTACCCATCTGTCCTACAGAACCCATAGTGCAGCCATTTTAAATTCTAAAACCCTACATGGGGCTAAACACAGCCAGAATTTTCCACCATAGCACCATGGCCTATTTTTAAAAATGCATTTATTCAAAAGAGCACATCTTCAAGTACAGTATGAGCCTGCCTTTCCTTGGTGGGTGTGTAGGGTACACTTCTGGCACGCATTTGGCTGTAAAGTCCATAAGGATCAAGTCGGCCGAACTGGAGACTCAGATTTTATGAGAGCTGACGTAGAGGAGACACGACACTGTCGAGAGCACAGAATCCAGAGGCATCACTGGTTGGAAGTGGAGGCATCAAGGGAGTCAGGCCTCGTTTGAGAAAGTGTGACCGGAGTCTTGCTCACTCAGGACAGTAGCGTGATCCTTTAGGAAGAAGGAATAATGGTGATTTCTGGTACCCCCTTCTTCCTGGTCCTGGCAATTGTGCATAAACCATCCTGGGGCGCTGGAGGGATTGCAGGCACCATTTTTCCCCCGGGATGTGGGATAGAGATGGAGTCCAGGTTGGTACCTTTTACAGGCCAGCGCTGTGTCTGTCTCACAATAGACGGTGACTTGAGTTACCTCCATTTGCCTCACATTGGGAGTACCATTGGCCTCAGCTCCCCCATCCCTCCTTGGTTTTTAAAAATCAAACCTTACACATAGGATCCAGCCCCATCCAGGGTTAAAAGTAACTGGGACGGGGGCTTCCCTGGTGGCACAGTGGTTGAGAATCCGCCTGCCAATGCAGGAGACACGGGTTCGAGCCCTGGTCCGGGAAGATCCCACATGCCGCGGAGCAACTAAGCTCGTGCGCCACAACTACTGAGCCCGCACGCCACAACTACTGAAGCCCGCGCGCCTAGAGCCCGTGCTCTGCAACAAGAGAAGCACCGCAACGAGAAGCCCGTGCACCGCAACAAAGAGTAGCCCCCGCTCGCCGCAACTAGAGAGAGCCCGTGCACAGCAACGAAGACCCAACGCAGCCAAAAAAAACAAAAATAAATAAATTAAAAAAAAAAAAAAAAAAGTAACCGGGACGGGAATTCTTAGCATTTCATTTCAACTGGGCAGGATGCCATTTTTCCAGCTCTTTTCTTGCCATCCATTCATCAGTGTGAGTCCTCAGAGATGCTTGTTCATGAAAGTTCCAGGACTCAACTGAGAAACAGCTATACTTTCTGTGATCACAGGGTCAGATATTTTTCAGGATAGCTGTTAGTGTATATGTCAGTTATGTTCTGGGTATCTATGTGTCTGAAATAGTTTTTGTGTTAGTGTTTGTGTGAATGTGTAGAACAGGTAATAAGTAGCATAGGTTGAACACTTACCATGTTCTAGTTGATGTGAAGGGTGCTTGACTTACCTTGCCTTGTTAATTCTTACAACAATTACACAGCTAGATATTATTAACTCTATTTAGTAATGGAGAAATCAAGACTCCTAGAAGTTAAGTAACTTGCCCGACGTTACACAGATAAGAAAGAGTAAAGCTGGAATTCAAACCCAGGATAATCATCCTCCAAAGCCTGAATGATGTCCACCATTCTGGGCCTCCTTACACTTTTTACTGTAATGTATTATGAATGTTTTTTCTTTGCCTTCTAGATCTTCTCTCTGGAACCCTCATGGGAGAAATACCTCATTATGTAGCCACTGATTTAAAATCCTTTTGCTGGATCTTTTGGTAAAATTGGCAACAGCCAAGAGACTGTATCAGGTACAAAACAGAACCGAGTAGCTTGTTCACCTCCAGCTTTGAATGTGGCTTTTAGAATGGAAGTGTGAGGTTTGTTGGAAAGTCAGTTAAGACACACTCTGATGAGCAGTAAAAGCTCCGGGCGAATGGAAGCAGCCCTTTTGCTGGACTAGAGGGAACTGGGTGATTCTGCTGCGAGGCTAGTGGGGTCTAGAGAGGGGGCCAGGCTTCTTGGCTTTTGATTGCCCGTTGCATGCACATCAGGCGCTAACTGGAAGGTATGTGCTTCCCCTTTCTGAGCCTCAGTTCTTTCCTCCCTAAAATGTAGGTCCTGAATTAGATGGTCTGTAAGTTCTCTTCTGGCACTAACCTGGATGAGTATGAACTTTCAGAAGGAATTCAGCCTTGTCGGTGGAGGCGTGTGATTTGCACCATCGGCTGCTCTTGGGCGGAGAACTGAAAGGTCAGGTTTTATATCTGGACCTGACCTCTGTGTGTTGTGAATATGCGCTGGAATATGAGAAGCGGTAGCCCTCCAGAGAGTGACTCGGAGCTTCCTGCAAAAACCTCTGACCTTTGGATATTTCAGACTAGTGCAGAGGGGGGTGTCTGCATCCCTCAGTGTGTCGGTGCCGCTCATTCACTCTCAGAAGCCCTCCGGGCTGTGTCACGTTTGCGAGCATCCTGCAGAGCGCCTGAGACCAAGACCTCTCCAGTTTAATGTGTGTACACCTGGGGCTGTTGATGAAATGCAGACTCTGCATTTTTAGCAAGCTCCCTGGTGATGCTAGTGCGGCTGCTTCTCAGCCACCCTTGTAGTAAGCACTGAGGGCTGCACAGGGAAGGAAATTTGACTAAATTCACAAGGCCCAGGTTCGAGTCCCAATTGTGTCATTCCTTATCGGAGCAAACCTCAAATAGATCTCTTAGCTGCTCTGTGACTCAGTTTCTCCTTCTGCAGAGTAATGAAAGTAATTAATAACTAACAGTTAATGACTGCTTACTGTGTGCCTGGCACCATGCTCACTATTTTTTTATGTGCTGTATCTTAACTAATTCTTATAATAACCTTAGGAGGTAGGTTCTCTTATCAGCTGCATTCTATAGAAGCTAAACACAGAGAGGTTGAATAACTTGCCCAAGGTCGCACAGCTAGTAAATGGCCAAGCTGGAATTTGAATTCACATCATTTGACTCTGAAGCTTGCACAACTTGTAGAAATGATAGATGTGAACAATCTTGGAACTTCTGTGTGTTATACAAGCATACCATATAAATAAATGCATTTATTTGTATGATATGTATTATTTATAAATGTTTAGCACACCTGAAATGATAAGAAGCTGGTGTTTCCCAGACGGGATGGTATTGTTTTTAAGGGGAAAAACTATTGTTCCAATTTGTATTAACTAAAGTCAAATGCTTTGTGAAGTTTCGAAGAGCACAGGTGTTTGCGCTCTCGTCTTGGGTTGTTCAGCTAGGAAATAAAGGGTCAGCTAAGAGGAATGGGAGGTTCTGATTAACTGAATTTCTGGCTGTTTAGAATTAAATCCCATTTTGTTTTCAATCTTGTTTTTGCAAATTTGGACAATATATCCAATCACTTTTCTGCCTTACAGAAAAGCACAGTTTCCCGACTGACTGTGTCTTGTGATTGAGGATATGGCAGCCATGTAAATTATTACCCTGAACACGACTTTTCTGCAAGTGGATTGATTGTGGGTTGATTGTGAGCATCATCTGAGTTTGATATCTCACGGCTCACTGGACCCCAGGCTGTGATCTGGCAGGATAAACAGATGTCTGCTTTCTTCCCTCACCCCTCCTTGTTATTCCTCTAGAAGCTTCGATTTGAATGACAGAGGAAATCTTCAGTGGGGAAAAGTATTCTTATTTGAATGTGTACCCATGCTTGAACCCCATTCTTAGAAATGTCCCAATCTTAGTAGGAGTATGGCAGATACCTAGCACCTGCATCGCCAGGCCCCCATCTCCCTCGTCCATTGTGGACCTCACTGATGACACACCACACTCTTTTTGTCAAGCTCCAGCACCACTTCAGAATCCTACTCAACACAGCACTCCAGGTAGCCTGTATTCATCAGTTGTAGTTACCCTAAGAGATTTAAGTTACATGTCATGTCTACCCTTGGACACTCCCTGGAAGTTGATTCTCCTTTTTTTTTTTTTTTTTTGGCCATGTTGTGCAGCATGCGGGACCTTAGTTCTCTGACCAGGGATCAGACCTGCGCCCCTCAGTGGAAGCGTGGAGTCTTAACCACTGGACTGCCAGGGAAGTCCTGTTCTCCTTTCAATTTAGTAAATATATATCAAACACCTATTAATTGCTTAGGCATGCTGAAAAGAAATTCTGTTTTCCACTCATTCTGCATTTATTCTTCCTCCCCAAAGTGGATGACCTGCAAGCTTTTTGAAAGTTTTAGTTAGCTGAATTTTTAGTTAAGGTTTTCATAGTTTTTTTTCTTCTTTCTCTGGGATCTACATCGTGTTGTTCTGATTAATATGGTGACCATTCTTAAGGTTCCCGTCACTTTTCATTACCAGCGATGTAGGGTCTTTATCCAGCTTCCCTGCTCTGATGCTTCCAGAGGAATACCTGCTTTACAATGAACTGTTTCCTATAGGCATCCTCTGGGCAGCTCAGCCATTGGCTAGGTGGCCAGTGCATATGCAGTGGCTGCTCTTGGCTCACAGCCATGATGCCCTCAGCTAAAGCCCTCTCCTGACAGCTTATCTATCAAGATTCAGGAGTTCATTTAAATTACTGCCTAAAGTCTCCTACTTGCATTTGAGGTCATCATCTCAGAAGTCACCTGGAGAGCCTGTAAGGGCTAGAAGCTTGCCACCAATTGGGACAATGAATCCCCTACCCTAAGCCCCTCCCCTGCTTCCTGTGCAGGTTGGGCCACCACTTTGAAACACCTGCCTCATTAGGAAGCAGGGTGAAAATGTAGAGCAAAGAATTCACATGTGCCTGTCTCAACAGCAGGAGCTTGAGTTCTTGCTTGAATGGCTTCTGAAAGGCAAATAGCAGCCTAATCGCTGGGCTTGATTTTGATCAGACTAGCTTGAACCTGCCTTCCGTTCACCTTGTCAATTGGGCTGCGTAAACACCAGTGTGGTTTGCCCTTGCCATGCTTAAAAATTGTTTTCAATCCTGTATCATTGAATTTCTAAGATTCAGCATCCTAAGTGGTTGTGATGATATCGTGTGCCATTTTGAATTTTTAAAAGAAAACAGTGCAAAGAGTGAGAAATAGAACATCTGCAAGATATAAGGCACTGTCTCTGGGCCTGTGAGGAATAGCAGAGAAGACCTTTTACACTTAGCCAGTTCTCTAAACCAGATATTTTTTTTTTTAAATCAGTCATCAATTTTATACATATCGCTTTATACATGTCAATCCCAATCGCCCAATTCAGCACACCACCATCCCCACCCCACCGCAGTTTTCCCCCCTTTGTGTCCATACGTTTGTTCTCTACATCTGTGTCTCAACTTCTGCCCTGCAACCCGGTTCATCTGTACCATTTTTCTAGGTTCCACATACATGCGTTAATATACGCTATTTGTTTTTCTCTTTCTGACTTACTTCACTCTGTATGACAGTCTCTAGATCCATCCACATCTCAACAAATGACTCAATTTCGTTCCTTCTTATGGCTGAGTAATATTCCATTGTATATATGTACCACAACTTCTTTATCCATTCGTCTGTTGATGGGCATTTAGGTTGCTTCCATGACCTGGCTATTGTAAATAGTGCTGCGATGAACATTGGGGTGCATGTGTCTTTTTGAATTACGTAAACCAGGTATTTTTAACTCAGGATCCACAAGCACCAAAGGACCAGCAAAGATTGACGAACTTTTTGAAATTAAACGCAGAATTTTCTATGAATGTATGTATGTTCACCTTTTTAAGGGAGAGGATCCCGCCTTTCATCCGATTCTTAAACGTGTAAAGTCACCTGAAAGGTTAATAAGAAGTGCTAGATTGGATGGTAGATTGTTGTAAACTCATCCAGGAAACTCTCCTAAGGTTAACTTGGGACTGGAAGACACTATCCTTTGTCCCTATAGAAATACATCACTGTTCTGCGAAGCTACCCAGGAAATAAGATGAAGCTCTGTGGAGCTGGAAGGAGAATTACCTGGTTCTCTTCCATTTTATAGATGGGTAAATTGAGGGCTGTAGTCTCAGATGCCAAAGCCACAAGAGTACTTCTTTCTTCTCTGTTTCAGATACTTTTTATTATTCACTTAACAGTTCAACAGTTCTTTTGAACATTTACTTTAGGTTAAACTGGGGGTTTTCAGTCTTTCTATATTCAAGGCATTCTTTCAAATATTGGACATTTTGCAGTACACTTAGTGGAATTAAGTTACACTGCAGTTATGGTATACAGTTCTCGGTTGTTCTCAACATAAATATAGTCTTCTCTGCCCTAACTTTCCTTTGTCTTGTTTAATCCCGGAAGAAGACAGTCTTTCTTTGGTGTGGTTTTGATGATGTACTACTGATCACATAGTTAACTCACACTGTACATTTTGGCATCATTTTAACAATATACATTTTTAGTAATTCCATAAAGTAAATATTAAAAAGTGAAAATTTTACATATTGTTCTATCTTCTTTGTGTGCCCATGAAGTGTTCAGCCTCTAGTTGAGAACTGCCAAGCTAGATTCTGGGCTGGGTATTAGAGATTCAAAATTTTAAAGAACTACCTACTGAATGCTTATTGTTCTAGGTACAAGGTAACCTCCTTGAGCTTTTGGAAGTTATATTATCGGGGAAAAACATTTAATAGATACAGCAACAGGTAAAATAGTTTCTGACAGTGACAAATGTTAAGAAAAAAATTAAAGGATAATAGAATGGAGAGTGAATGAGAAGGGAAGGTGGGCAGTTTTTTTAGGGTTCTTGGTGGAGGTGCCTTTGAGTGATTACATGGATAATGAAAAATAGACCAGCTCATAAAGAGCTCAGGGTAGGATGCTCCAAGCAGTAAAACAGCCACTGCAAAGATCCTAAGAGAGGGATGGCCTTTGCACACACACAAGCACAAAGGACAAACAAAAAAGGTCATTGGGCTCAAAAAAAAAAAAAAAAAAACAGGTCATTGGGGCCGAAACATGGCAGAGAAGGTAGGGAGTGGGACAAAATGAAGTTGGAGAGACAGGAAAGGGCCAGATTAAATTGTATCTCGGAGGCCAAGGTTAGGGAGTGTGTACTTTATTCTAATTGTAGTGGGAAGCCAGTGGAGCTTTTTAAGCAGGGGAGTTGAGTGTTATCGCCATTGTTTTAAAAAACAAAACAGTTAGTAGAAAATAGATTCTAGAAAGGAATGCGTGGATACAGGGAAGAGTAAGTAAGCTGTTGCCATAGCCCAGGCAGGAGGTGATGGTGAATTGGACTAGAAGGGTAAAGGTAGAAATGGTGAGTAGAGGTCACTCATCCCATGCACCAAGGGAGTCCACAGTCTGGGCTGTTGTTCAGCTCAGCCAAAAGCACGTGGGCCTTGCTACATCCCCAGGTTTGGGGGTAGGAGGTGCATCTAGGGGACATACAGCCTTCAACCGTCACCTTGTCAAATCTGAATATAACAAACTCTTAAATATTTTCAGTGTCTCACTCCTGTAGACCATGTGAATTCAATTCATCCAGGGCTTCTTTCCAATAAAACATGAAACCAGGAAACGTTATTTTCTTTCTCTGTACTTCCCTCCATCCTCTCACTGCTGCAGCATGAAGAGACTAGTCGTGGCTCAGTACAAAACCACAAAAACCTTTCCATGGATCGGGCTTGAAGAGGGGAAATCAGCATCTTGCCTTTTTTGCCTGTACCCCCCTCTGGGAAACCTTGAGAAATGGGTTTTGTGTTTTTCCCTGGACTTGACTGAAGCCAGGTCTCTCCTGAAAATAACATCTCTCCCTGTTGTGTCTAACTCAGTCTCAATTGCGGGGCCTTACTTCCAGCCTCGGTATTTGGTAAACACCCAGTTTCTTGACACTCTTGTTTCCCAAGTCCGCTGGGGTCATCTTGAGCCTTGGCCTCATTCACTGAGGATCATGGATTTCTGGGAAGTCTCTACCTCCAGCCCTTCAGCACGGGTATTAAAGGGCCCCTGTCAAGTTTTGAAGGGTGTGACCATTGCCAGAATCCCCACAAGCCGAGCCCCTGAGGGATGCTCTCGCCAGCTGGCCCACATCCACACCAGAAATGGCTGGATTTCAGTGGTTCTCTGTGTATGGAGCTGGCTGAGTTCCCCTGGATGAAAGGCAGCCTAATATAAACTGAAAATGTTATTAATAAGCAGCCACTTAAGAATTTCCTATGACTTGCCAGTGATTTGGGGGCCTCTATGTGAACAGGGAGAAAAGCACAACTTGTTTTACATGGATTAAGGGACCAGTGCAGTCAGTCTGACGGGGCCTCAGAAAGGCATTCAGGTGTTTGGTGAAGGGCTCTGGAATCTAGCAGATCTAGGTCTGCGTTTCCATTTTCATCATTTCCCAGCTGTGGGAGCTTGAGTACGTTTCAGAAACACTTTGAGCCTTGGTTTTCCCATCTGTAAAATGAGGGTGATATTAATAATTGCTGGTGTACACTCTGAAAATGTCTTCTTCGAAAGGAAAGTTGGAAAAAGCATACCCTAGAAGTAGAACCAAACTGACTTGACTTTTCCTGGTTCAGGGTGAGAAAAAGTAGATGTGGCGTTCTAGACACGCCACATTTAATAGTAGCACCCACAGCGCTTGGCCTCTTTGAGCTCCCCCTTCTTCTATAAAATGGCAATAATAACCCTTGTTCCTCTGACTAACTTTGTAGAGATTTTTGGCAATTCAGAGAATTCCCTGAATTGAAAGTGCGTGGACAGCTGTGAAGTACTTGATCAGTCCCAGGGTCATTAATTTAATATCCAAACCTGTCTGCCTTATTGTATCTCGCAAGGTCGTTTCTGTGACCTTGAAATATTAAAAAGGATGGTAAAGGGTAAGTAATCCTTCGGTAAAGATAATAATCAAATTACCTTTCTCAGTCCAGCACACCTTAAATTATATACTAGGTATTTCATAAAGACTTGTAGAAATGACCTGTTTGCCACCCATCTGTTTTCCATTGATCTGTTTCCATCCCAACTAGAATATATTAGTAGGGGTTAGATTGACTTCTAGACAACCACAACCATGACTATTTTTATTGACTTGTTTTACTTTTTGTCCCTACCCAGAGCATAGGGCCTAGCAAGCTGGCACAGAGTCAGATTTCACTATACTCAGCGTGCTGTCGATATTCAGTTATTTAATCCTAATAGCAACTCAGTGAAGTGGCAGTTAGGATTTGAACCCAAGGCACTGTGCCTCCAAGATCTAATATTTTAATCCACTGCACTATATACTGTTTTTAAGTACTTAGGGGATATTTAATGCTTCAGATTTGGTCTACATGGGCTTAGCCAACTTCTTACACACAGGAGGTAGAGACTGAACAAGTACTTGGGCAGGTGGCATGGTAGAGAAAGGCAAACAGAGATATTTTGTGGAGTCTTCCAATTCTTGAAGTTGGGAGGTGAGGAGTGTTAGAATTCAGTGTGCAGTCATTTCCTCAGAAACTGTTCCCCTGAAGGACTCATCTGGAAAGGAGGAGCTCTTGGAACCTGATCTGCTCAACGTCCAATGAAGCAAAAGCATACATGCCATAAAATCACGGTTAACATATGGACAAAGAGAAATGGAGGAATTGATCCAGGCATAACCATTCCATCTACCTTGGTTTCTTCTTAGGGAGGCGGTTGGTCTGACAGCAGCTCAGGAAATCAGAGCTTCTCTAGGTACCCACAGCCTTTCCTGCGGATGCAGTGATGGAGGTAGCAGTGTTGCCATGGAGACACCATCAGTAGCCAAGTTCTTTTCCTTTGAGGGCTCACTCTTTCCACTCATTACGATGCTCAATTAGCTAGCTGCGTGTTTGGTAGGCAGATTCCTCACTAGCCTGTGAACATGTTTACGATAAAGTTAAAACTCCTTCACCTGGGTTGCATGTGTAGTCCTCCAGGTGCTAGCTTGTCACCGTCTTAGACTCCTCTCAATATCTTGATGACACCTTGTTCTGTCTCACCTCGTGCCTTTATTCAACTGTCAGGAATACTCCTTCCTTCTCTTTTTACCTAGCAACCTCCTAGTCAGCAAGTTGTATGCAGTGCCCAGCCCTTGGTAGGTTTTCTATTAATAACTGACCTAACAACAAAGTCACAGGACTGTTCACTTTGTTCCTTTGGTTCAAAACTTATTTTGAAAACTTGCAGTGTTATATACAGTTTACAAGAATAGCATAATGAACTTCCAGACACCCTTCTAGAAATGTCTGTGGCTGACATTTGGCACTTTCGTGCTGCTTGTTCCCTTCCTCCCTCTCTTTTTTGCATGTGCCCGCGATGCATACACATAGATTATTGTTTTGGCTCAACCCTTTGAAAATAAATGACAAACATAATCCTTTACCTGTATATATTTCAGCATCTATCTCCTAGGAACAAGGACACTCTTTTAACTAACCCCACAAGTACTCTTGACTTTGAAATTTATGCTCTAGCTCCTTGTGGCCTAGATCTTTGTGTCCCAGTCAGATAGGGGCTCCTTACTGTTTTTTGTTTTAATCCCTCACAGCCACCACCAGAATGCATAGTACATAGTAGATGTTCAGCGAATTACTGTTTAATAAATGAAGCTGCCTGCAGCTAGCACTTGCGGTAGTACCCTCTTCCCCCTTGGCACTCACCTTTCCAGGGTACCCTGACCCATGGTTCCTCGTTCAGTAGCAGCTGTTAACTCTCTGCTCTAGCCTGCCTGTCTTGTATGTGGGGTGGGCCACAGGGGCCCCGGTGTGGTCTTCACCCAGTGACTGTTGGGAATTGGGGGATAAGTACTCCTGCCTCCTTGATTCTCCAGTGGGACATCTCTGAGGAACGTTCTATACCGTCTCCCGAAGCTCCTCAACTGAAATGAGTCTCAGTTGCCCAGAGCTGCAGCTGCCCATTACCTCTCCCTGTGTTAGCATCCTTCCCTGCCCTGCTTCCCTTCTCCAATTCCCTCTCAGGCCTTTTTGGGATCACCTCCCAAACTTCTTTATGTTCACATGCCTTCCAAGGATCTGATTCTGGGGAAATCCAATCCAAGACATCATTCCTCAATTGTTGAGACATCAGACCTGGAAATCAGAGTCTGGTAAGAGATACTCAGAATATGAAAAGTCATCCAACAGGCTTAATTTTTTAAAGGAAATGTGTTTCCACTGCTTAAAAATTCCAAGATAAATTAGTTTGAAGTAGGGCACTGTGTATGTTTCTTCATGGAAATATGAATTGACATATTAAGAGAGGAAACAACTGCCACTAAAAATGATCCTATAGCAACTTTGGCAGTGCCTGGGAGAGACAACCTCCTCTTGGTGCAGATGGCCAGAGCCCCTGGAGCCCGGGCGGAGGGCAGGGAGTTGGATGGGCCCGGCAGCAGGTTTTGGCTCTGTGCTCACACCAGCCTCATACCCAGCTGGCCCTGTCACAGTCTCCGCCCTTGAGCTTCTGTGTTTTTTAGGAAACCGGTTTTCCTTTCTCACAGAGATAGAAATCTTGCTTCCAGACATGGCAAGTGTCAAGGTTCATGCCTGGGTCCCTCATTCAGACGGAGTGTTTGCCAAAAAAGGGGAAAAACACAGTATTGTGGCTGGAGGGAGGGTGTTAAGGAGCCAGTGAGGCTGCAAATAACAGGATATGCCAATGTCTGGGTATCAAGACAGAGGAATATAGGAATTCCAAGGGGAAGGGGATTAAGGAGAAAGGAAGAGCTTTCCTACACCCACTAAGATGGCACCGTCCCCTGAATCTCACATCGCTGCTTGGGCTTTGGGACAGGCAGTGGCTCAGCCAGTTCGGTCACTGTCATCCACGCCGACAGTGATGGGGGAGGGGAGGCCACACACCACCTCCTGAGAATGACTCATGCCACACTCTTCCCCACCTCGGAGCCTCTGCTTGCTTTCCCTCTGCCGGGAAAACTCTCTCCCTGGTGTTTCTCAGAGCTGCTTCCTACTTCGTCTTCTAATCACAACTCACGTGTCACTTCAGTGGGGAGGCCTGTCCTGATCCATCCTCGGCCCCTCTCTTATCTCCTTGCTTGTTTCCATCATGACACTGATCACAGCCTATAAATGGCAAGTTTATCTATGTGTTTACCTGACTGTTGTCTGTCTTCCTCACTTGACTTGAAGCCCCATGAGGTTAGAGATACTGTCTGAATCACTGCTGTATGCCCAGCATCTTCACACAGTGCCTAGTACACAGTACATGCTCAGTCACTGTTGTCTGCCTGGATGGTTGGATGGATGTGGATGGAAGGATGGTTGGAAAGATGCAGGGAAGGATGGAAAGATGCACAGAAGAAAAGAAGGAAGATTTGGCCACTCTCCTTAAAACAAGGTGGTGGGAAGAACATTGGTCTTGGAGTCAGACGGCGTAGGTTCTAATCTGTATAATTCAGTCAAGTTGCGTATGAGTTTGTAGAACACATAGTTCATATGCGTGAAATGGATAAAAATGCCAACTTTATAGGGCTGCTGAGAATGCATAAAGGAGATAAACTGTGAAACAAAATGACTATTATAAACCTTCTGTAAATGTAAGAAATAATATTAATATTAGAAATACAGCCACTGCGTTCACCCTTACCGGCCATCCTCCAGTACCAAAGTACGTACTGGAGTCAGGGCCCTGGAGCTCAGACCTGTGGTGTGGAGTCCTTGACCCTCTGGGGACAGACTTCCGCCTCTTGCAGCATCCTCATCTCATTTCGTTTCAAGCCAGCCTCCTCAAGTATATATCCCGCCTGCCTGCCTTCCTGTCTTCTCATCCTCCACTTGTGTTTTTGTGAGGCATGTGGAAGGTAGGAGCTGAAGCCCTGTGCCTGGGTCATGTGATCATGTGACACATGCGATTTTGGAGGGGAACAGGTAGTGTTCTTTGTGATAGTTCAGTTTTGACAATTCTGACTTATTCCTCACGGGAGTATCTCAGCGATATCTTAAAGCAGGGGGACCCCACTTCCAATTCTTACCGGCTCACTTACTCAGCACGGTGATGCCTTTTTTGGCTAAGAATACCCACTGTTTCTTTATTCAGTTAGATCCAGGCAGCCTGCAGCCCAGTATAGTCTCTCTTCACTCAAAACACGTATTTACCTGTTTTTTAGTAAAAAAAAAAAAAAAAACAGGTAAAGTGGGAAGGGTGTTCCAGAGTGCAGTAAACTGAGAATAATTTTTGGCTCATTTTAGGCTGGTGCTCTGCATGTGTGTGATACGTTTCCAATAAGTTCTCATTGGAAATTTGAGGAAATTCGGCAGCAGAGCAGACTGAGGAAGCCTGGCTCCTGCCCAGCCCCTCATAAGTCTGGCCTGCCCAGGACAGATCCTTTAGGTGGTTGGCAGTGACATAAGTTATCACACCTCTGAGAGTCTGTGACCGATGTAGAAAGACACAATTCAGAGCCAGGGCTTAGTGGTTTTAAATTATCCATGCCCCATCTCTCCGTACTTGCACAGAAAATTGAAAGTTGATAGCTGTAGAAATCTGGTTTTCAGATGTTTTTTATCTGAGGAACCTAACTTAACTCTGTGATACCCGTAAGTGTCTATTGCAATTCCCACGTTTTTGGCGTCTTCCACGCTACGTAAATAAATTCTCTGATCCTGCTACAGGGCACCAGATCAGAACAAACCCACTTATCTGCATTGAAGAATGCACATCTCCTTGCCGAGAATGTTGTGTGTACATGTGTGGGTAGCTCTGGCTCATGTCTTTCTATTTCAGGCCAGAGTCTCGTCCCTTGGTCCTCGCTGATGGCGTGCACATAGAATGCAATCTGGTCTCTAGTTTCTTAACATGAGGGAAAAAGGGGACCAGCAGCTGTTTCTGTTTAACAGTGATTATCTCTGGGATTGTGAGTGTTTGAATTATTTTTCTTCTTCTTGCTTATCTGTAATTCCTGATTCTTTTCTACATATATTGTATATTGCTTTTCTTTTTAGGATAAGGAGGTAGTAGCTTTAAATTACCATAGGAGAAAAAGGCTTCCTCTTTTCCTCTTATTAAGAATAAAAGGAGTTATTCTTTTGCCTGTAGTGAACTCAAGTCATGGATGAATTTCAATACCTAGGACACATCTATTATTTAGCAAAAAGCTATGGAGGCTTTTGGGTTCTTTTAGCCCTCTGTCTTTAACAAAAGTGTCTTTTCCCACACCTGATCTCAGCTGCCTGAGGCGTTGCCATATTGAGCCCAGAACTATGCATTCCTCATCTATCACTTGATTTGTGTTGGGACTGAGCCACTCTTCAAGCAGTCTGTCCTTTGACCCTGTGCATAAAAGTGGCCTGAACCTGATCTGACCATGGACTTGGGACACAGAAGCCCATACCGCAGGGGAGGTAGAAGGCAGGACCAAAAGCAGGCTGGCAATGAGAGAGACTGTTGTGGTGGCTGATGTGGTCCTGCTTTCACCAGCATCTTTTCACACACATGCCCCAGAGGTACCTAGCTGAGTGACAGGTGGGCTTAGTGATATGAGATTAATACATGGTAGTCGGGAGGGGTTGGAATAGATCCCCTGGAACAGTTTTAAAAATGTACATTATCCAGAGACCATCCGGTAATGTTGGTAGAACACGCCAGTTTTCAGGCTATACTCTGACTCACGTGCTCCCCTTCTAACTGGGAGGCTAGCGATAGAAAAATGTCCTGCAAGTGCATGTCAGAATCACCTGGAATGCTGGTGGACATGCACTTCCGGGGCCCTGTCTCAGTCCTACCAAATCAAAGTCATTGGGACACATCAGTGCTCCCCAGTCATCTCCATGTAATGTCTTAGAAACCGGATATACAATTTCCTATGACTAGAATCATCATTATCTGCAGAGTTTGATGATTAGGAATTATCTGTCTCTTTAAAAGCCATCAATAGCCCCTGTTTTTCTTTTTGTCTTTCTTCCATCTGTCAAATTATTGGGCACCTACTTCATATTTTGATAATACTAGAAATGACCTTGAACTGTCCTGGGAAGTATGCTGGTTTCCAGACTTGTGTCTTTGGAACCCTTGGGAGGTTAGGACCATGAAAATGCCTGGATATTGGGAGAAGGTTGAGCTTGAGAGAAGTTGGGCTCCGGGCCTCCTTCTGTCACATCAACTTGGGCAGCTCTGTTTTATATATTGAGTTTCCACATGGGAGTTCTTTTGCAAAAAATATTTTCCTCTCATTAAAAAAGAAGAAGAAGAAGAAGAGGGATGAAAGAGAGAAAGAAGGAAAGCGGGGAGGAGGAGGACTTGATGATGTTTCCAATCCTATCCAAATCTAGAATCCTGCAGTTTATGACTTGAACTTGTCAGCATCGTGTGACAACGGAAGACTCCTTTCTTGCCTTCATCCTATCGCTTCTCACACAAAACAAGACATTGTGGTTCAGGATTCAGTGCTATAAATAACCTGTCAACATCTCAAAGATGAGACACCCCCCCCAACAGACACACCGCCCCCCAATCTATTTATAATGAATCCTTCGGAATCACGGTAGGTGAGTTAATTGGTATAAATTGTTAGTCATTTTGCAAATGGTGTGGTCACTGGTGCAGATGACCAGAGTACTTTGAGACGGTTCAAAAGAGAGCCTTCACCTGCCGGTATTGTGTATTTCATGGACGAGCCAATTGTGGCTTCTGAATACGGAAGCGAATGAATTTACAGCTGCAGGTTTCGGGCGGGGGGGGGGGGGCGGGTGGCAAGGGTTGTTGCTGGGTAGAGGGAGGGGAGAAGGAGGATGCAGGATCTCTGCTCTCTGAATCATGCCTTATTCCTTGGAAACCTGTCATTCACAAACCCAATTATGTACAGGTAGAATGTCACCTCTGACAGAATGAAACCAATGCAAGCTTTGTATGATTGGGTTTTTAAATGAAATCCTGCTTTACTAGCAGGTTCTATTTTCATAAATGTCTATTTAAAAAAAAAAAAAAAGCCAAATCATATATTTCCCCACGCACTCCTGGAAAGCTTTAATCAGTGTGTCGAAACAGAGAGCTGTTGGGTGTTGCTGTGTGCATTTTGCCAAGAGGGAGAGAAAGACGTGAGGACCAAGATATATGCTCTTGGCTTTACCTCTGACCCTCCACACCTTTCTCAGCATCTGGGCCTTGCGTTCCTCATTTGTAAACAGAAGTTGTTAAATTAGTCTCTCCAAAGGCTGTCATGGAAGCACTCAAAGGTTAAAAATTCTCTGCGAATAATAATGCCTTGCCACAGAAGTACCTGTTAATTATAAATGAGGAATGGAAGGCAGGCAGCTAGCAGGGAAAATACGTAAGGTCCTTGTGGTTTTGATTTACCTTTTTTTCTTTTTCCTTTTTCTTGTTTGCTCTTTGGTTTTGATTTTTCTGAATGTGTTTGTTGTTCAGGAGTGAAAGGCGATTCTCTGGTTGGAGTCAGGTATGCCCTCTGTAGGTTATTATTAGGGTTCGGGGATCAGATTGATCCTACTCTGAATCTCTGTTCTGCTGGCTGTTTCAGGTGTACTTTGAACATGTTGCTTAAACTCTCTGAGCCTTTGTTCTCTGGAAAGTGGGAGTGATATTTCCTTTCTCGGACGACTGGTGTGCGAATCTGGGCTCGTGTGTGTCAGGTGTAAGCAAGTCAGGTGCTGTGTGTTCTGCTCCTGTGTGCCTCCGCGCTAATCGTGCTCGCCCTTATCCTGCTTCACCATTCTTGTTTTGCATCGCACTTAGCATCTTTAATGTGCTATTGTATATGATCGAATGATTTGTTATGTTTGCTGCTTATTGTTTGTTTCTTCCCTTCTGAGAATATAGATCCTATGAGGGGAGGGATCTTTATTTGTTTTGGTTGGGTATCAGTAGTGCCTAGAGCAGTGCCTGGCAGATGGTAGGTACTTGGTGGTTATTTGCTGAATGACTAAAGAGGGCCCAGAGCCCTCGCCCCTTTCTCCCTTCTGTTCAGGCTTCCACTCAATGAGACTCATTATGGGTCTGGTTCTTTAATTCTGTGTTTTGCTTTCGTCTTGTCTTTGTTCCGTCTTCTGGAGCTTCGAAGTTCATGAGATTATGTCCATCCAGCGTTAAAAAGTGTGCTGTTCCCTGCCTTGCTGAATAAATGAGTTTCATTGATGAATATTCTGGAGACTGCATTTAGAAAAAAGATCGCTACATTTTGTTCCAAAAGTATGACTTTCTAGTAAAAAACCATTAGTCACCAAAGAACTTCCTAAACTTGCTTAAACACACTGAAACTTTTTTCTTCCCTTAAGTCATAAACTGACATAAAAAGTTTTGGAGGGAAAAAAAAAAACCCAAAACCCTGACTGGTTCCCAAGACCCCTGACTTCTTTACAGTAGCTAATTAATTAAAGAGTTACTGTTAAAATGAGCTCAGACTATTTTTAAAAGCAATAGCCAAGGTTTGGATGAAACTTCTCTGAGGTTGGAGATGCAAACCAGATCCAAATGTGCATTCTGTCTGGGTATATCTTCAGTCGGATGAAAGGCAGGAAGTGGGAGAATCTGACAAGCCTCACTTGGCTGGACAAAACTGATTTTGTTTCTTTAAATGCATTTTGGTGTCAAAATTCAGGCCAAGACATTAAAAGAATAGGGACAAAAACCGACTGATCATCTCAATAGATGCAAAAAAGCATCTGACAAAATCCAACACCCTTTGTTGATAAAAACACTCAATGACTAGCATAGAAGGAAGCTTCTTCAACTTAAAAAAGGAAAGTTACCAAAAAACCCACAATTATGTAATACTTGATGGTGAAGGATTGGATACTTTCCCTTAAGGTCAGGAACAAGACAAAGAGCTCCACACTTGCCACTTCTGTTTACTGGAGGAACTAGCCAGGGCAATAAGGCAAGATAAAGAAAAAGTCAACATTAGATTGGAAAGGAAGGAATGCAGCTGTCTCTATTCACAGATGATGTGATCTTGTATATAGGAAATCCTAAGGAATACACACACACACACACACACACACACACACACACACTATTTGAACTAATAAACCAGTTCAGCAAAATTGTAAGATACAAGATCAAGGTACAAAAATCATTTGTGTTTCTATACGCTACAATCTGAAAATGTAATTATGCAAACAGTTCCATTTACAGTAATGTCAAAAAGAATAAAATACTTGGGAATGAACTTAACAAAAGAAGTGCAAAACTTGTACCTGAAAACCACAAAATATCATTGAAAGAAATTCGAGTAAACTGAAATAAATGGAAAGACGTTCTTTGTTCATGGATTGGAAGACTTAATATTGTTACAATAGCAATACTCTCCAAATTAAAGATTCAGTGTGTTCCCTGTCAAAATCCCAGCTTGATTTTTTGCAGAAATTGGCACGCCAACCCTAAAATTTATATTGATAATTCAGATGTCAGGGGCCCAAAAGAGCCAAAATAATTTTTTAAAAGAAGAACAGAGACTGAGTGAACTGATGAGGATGATTATAATTTTTGTGACTTTCTGTTTGAATAAAAAAAAAAAAACAGAGTTGGAGGACTCACACTTCACAATCTCAAAACTTACTACAAAACTACAGTAATCAAGACAGTATGGTACTAGCATAAGGATACACATATAGATCAATGGAATAGAATTGAGAGTCCAGAATAAACCCTTACATTTATGATCAATTGATTTTTGACAAAGGTCAATGCAATTGAATGGTGCTGGGACAGTTAGATAGCCACATGAGGATGAAGTTGGACTCCTACTTCATGCCATATACAAAACGCAACTCAAAATGACTTGAGTCATTAGATGACTTAGATGAATATACAAGAGTAAATCTTAATGACCTTGGGTCAAGCAACGGTTTCTTAAATATGATACCCAAAGCATAAGGAACAACAATAAAAAAATGGACTTCCTCAAAACCAAAAACTTAGGTGTTTCAAAGGACATCATCAAGAAAGGGAAGACAGCCCACCAAATGAGAGAAAATTTTTACAAAGCATATATCTGATAAGGACTTGTATCCAGAAAGTATATAAGGAATGCTTTCAGTTCAACAATAAAAAGACAGTTTTAAATGAACTAAAGATTTGACTAGCCATTTCTCCAAAGAAGATATATAATAAGCACATAAAAAGATGCTTAACATCATTAGTCATTAAGGAAGTACAAATCAAAACCATTGTAAGATACCACTTCATACCCACTAGGCAACAATCAAAAAGAAAGACAATGTCAAGTGTAGCAAGAATGTGGAGAAAATGGAGCACTCGTTCATTAACAGGTGGGAATGTAAAAAAGAGGAGATATTTTGGAAAACAGTTTGATAGTTCCTCAAAATGTTAAACATAAAGTTACTGTATGACCCAGAAATTCCATTCCTAGGTAAATACCCAAGAGAACTGAAAACACATATCCATACAAAAAAACGTGTACATAAATAAAGCACCATTATTCAAAAAAACTAAAAAGTGGAAACAATCCAAATGTCTACCAGTTGATAAATGGATAAACAAAATTTAGTATATCCATGTAATGGAATATTATAATGCAATAAAAGGAAATGAAAGATTGACACATGCTTCAACATGGATTTATCTTGAAAACATCATGCTGTGTGAAAGAAGCCAGTTTCAAAAGACTGCATATAGTAAGATTCCATTTATATGAAATTTCCAGTACAGGTAAAATCTTAGAGACAGGAAATAGATTAGTGGTTGTCAGGGCCTGCGGGGAGGGGAAGGTGGGAAGTTACTGCTAATGCACATGGAGTTTCTTTTGAGGGTGAAGAAAATGTTCTAAAATTAGTGGTGATGCTTTCACATCTCTGAGAATATACTAAAAACCAATGAATTGTAGACTTTAAAATGGTGAATTTTATGGTGTGTGGATTATATCTTCACAAAGCTGTTGTCAAAAAATTCAGGCACATGGGGATTAGAATTCTGGGCTGTTTCATCAGTTTTATAAGGTGCTACTGAAACTAATTCTGAAGGTCAGAGTACAGGTACAACAGCTTATTTTCTTAAAATTTTTTCCTCCTTAATTTTTTTCCTTTCTTTTTATTTTACTGGTAGAAGCTAGAAATGCTCTTGTGTTGCTGACATCAGCATTTTTATTGCTTCATCATTTTTGTAGCCATGGAAAAGGGAACAGATGGTAATCTTAAAAGAGAAATGTTTTATTTGGGAGAGAGAATTGTATCTTTGGCTGCTATCTTTGGAAATAATTCCCATGCATGATCCTCTTGTATATTAAAAAAAAAAAAAGCTACCAATGTGGGGTAATTTGGGGTTTCTAATTAGAATTTCAAACCTACAAGTATCTTTAGTGGAGGTGAAAATGTGTTTCCCATGAGATCTTAGGATCAGCGTTGTTTAATGGGCAAAAATATTTTTGCTCTTCTTAAAATCTCACCTGCAGTTATTTTTATAACCACTTCCTTTTCCTAAGGTCTAGAAACCTTTTATAAAAACGGAATGTTGTCACTATTTGTTAAACCTACTGGTAATATTTCTGGTCTGCATATGTATTGTGTATATTTAATTACTATTTCCAGTCAAGGAAACTGTGGTCATGGTCCATATCTAGTGTTCTACGTAGTAAAATAAAAGGTATTTTGACATTCCTCTTGGGATACTGATTTAGAAGAAAAGGTTGCGGTCCACGTTTAAATACCCTTAGCGTGCTTACCTGGTGGCCTCTGATGGCTCAGGACGTTTCCAGGTACGCAGTGCCACGCCTTCTACAAAGACAGGCATGCTGTGGAACTCTCCTTCAGATGCCCGAAGCCGGTTGACAAGGAACGTGTTTATGGTTTGGGATCCAAGGGCTGGTGAGTGGCAGGCCAAGTGAAAAAAATGGTTTCTTTTGCCTTCCTTCTCACCTCCCGCCTTTGCTGCTTGCAGGAAGATCTGCCTGCACTGCAAGTGCCCTCAAGAGGAGCATATGGTGACGGTGATGCCCCTGGCGATGGAGAAGACCGTCAGCAAACTCATGTTTGACTTCCAGAGGAACTCGACCTCGGATGACGACTCAGGCTGTGCCTTGGAGGAGTACGCCTGGGTCCCGCCGGGGCTGAAGCCTGAACAGGTACCGTTCTTGACGGGAGGGCAGTTGGGGGGTTGGCTTTTACCTTTGTCTTACCCGTCCTTCCTCATTCCAGTTCAGAAGGGAGAGTTGACTTTGCTGATTCAGACAAGTGGGGCTACATGGGATGAAGATGTCTGGGGCCCCAGTGGGAAACCAGTCAGAGAAATGAAACTGAGCCTTGGGTGGGCCATGGCTAATTCATTCTGTATTGCCATTTTTGACTGTTACCAAAAGATTGTCTAGAAACGTCTAGAAACATTAGATAGTGAAACTTCATTTTTGGAGAGGGAAGGGACGTTCTACATTGGCCCTCAATCTTAATGTTAAGATTCTTTGTAAAGGAGAATAAGGAAATAAGGACTTACCTTATTCTTCCCAGTGATCTAATGCTGTTTTGAAAAGTTTGGCCTGGCTTTACAAAGAAAGACATTGACATTTCCTGAAATATTTTGGCACTGCCCACAGGCTGTAAGTATTATTAGCTTGGTTAGATGAACTTGGTTTCTTTCGTTTCACTGCATTTCTCTCAGTGATATACAGCTTCTGCTTTGCATTTCTTGGTCCTTGGAATTTTCTCTTCCATGAGCCTCATGTTGGTTTAGAAGCCCCTCCTGTAAGCTGGATATTGTCATGATCTTCCCTGTGCGTCTTTGAGAGACAGGTTTATCAGACTCTTAAGGGTTCGACCACTATACCCTTCCTCTGACACAAGAAGTTTCTTTCTCTGGAGATCTTCTCTATGTCTTGACAATGTTTTGCAGCTTAAAAACCCTAAAATGTGAAGTCAGGAACTTTAGATGTGGTGATGCTTTTAGAAAAAGTTCTTTATGGTTAGGGAAGACCTAAGGATTCACCAAGAACTTAAGGATGGGACCCTGATAACATCTCTTTGGTTAGCCATTTCTTGTCTATGGCCGTACCACCCTGAATGCACCCGATCTCGTCTTTCGTTAGCCATTTCTTCTTCTTCTTTCTTTCTTTCTTTCTGAGGTTGTAAATTAACAGATGAAATCAAGCACACAGGCAGGATTTGTTTAGCCAGCAAAGGATTGTTTAAATTTTGAATTAGTCACTAATACTTAAAAATTGCTAACACTTAAAAATTAGGAAATTTTAATTTTAAAGTTTAAAATCTTACTCTTCAGGGATTTGTGTGCAGGCCATTGAGTTGAGCACCAGTACTTCTTTCCAGGAAGTGTTTAGAAAGAATGACTCTCCAAGTCACCCTAGTCTCCGCTAAGCCCATTTCATCCTTTTGTGTTAATCTTCCTACGCCCTACAGGCACTTCCAGTTTGTGATCTCTACTCTGATTCTTACTAGGAAGAAAATGTCTTACAATAGAAACATTCACAGAAAATGATCTCCGTGAGAATTGAAGGGACTTCTGTGTTGGGTTATCAGCGGAAAGAAAGAAGTGTGTTCTCTCTTAGTTTGTAGGTTAAGGTTATATCTTGATTTTCTTCTGTTCCAGTAAAGACTGTGTTATTAAAGAATAAGTTGAAGAAGAATGAGAGTATTTGATTGAGTTTGTCTGGAAACTCACATGAGGTGGTGGGTGACTGAATATCTGTGTTGGACATCGCGATTCTGCTGGCAGTACTTGAGCAGTGAGTTTTCACACCTCGATACAGCTGTGAGCTTGTTTCGTTTTCTTGCTAACCTCATTTCCAGCAGCTTCTAAGAGACCCACCCTTCTTTTTTTTTTTTTTTTTTTTTAAATTTATTTATTTTTGGCTGCATTGGGTCTTCGTTGCTGCATGCAGTCTCTCTCTAGCTGCGGCGAGAGGGGGCCACTCCTCGCTGTGGTGCGTGGGCCTCTCACTGTGGTGGCCTCTCTCCCGTTTTGGAGAACGGGCTCTAGGTGCACAGGCCTCAGCAGTTGGGGCGCACGGGCCCAGTTGCCCCATGGCACGCGGGATCTTCCCGGATCAGGGCTCGAACCCGTGTCCGCTGCACTAGCAGGCAGACTCTCAGCCACTGCACCACCAGGGAAGCCCCCCACCCTTCTTTTATTCACATTGCTTCCTGCTGAGTTGGGCCCTGAAATTCCAAAGTTAAGCTATTTTCAGTTCCCTGCTTAGGTAGATTCTTTTCTAAGGCCATTAAATATCATTCTGTGATGTTCATATTCAGAGAACATTTTCTACTGCCCCAAGAGAACAGACAGTTGCAGAAGCTAAAGGTCTTGGTTACATTCACCAATTCCAAAAGTAAGTGCTTATTTATTTTTGAAGGCCACTTGCCTCATCCAAAGTGAACGTCTTTGGAAAACATAAAATGACTTTCTTTGATTTGTTTTGAAAGAAAATGTTTAGTGCTAGGGCTTCCCTGTGGGTGCAGTGGTTAAGAATCCGCCTGCCACTGCGTGGGACACGGGTTCGATCCCGGGTTCGATCCCTGGTCCGGGAAGATCCCACGTGCCAGGGAGCAACTAAGCCCATGTGCCACAACTACTGAGCCTGCACTCTAGAGCCTGTGCTCCGCAACAAGAGAAGCCCGCGCACCGCGATGAAGAGTAGGCCCCGCTTGCTGCAACTAGAGAAAGCCCGCGCGCAGCAATGAAGACCCAACACAGCCAAAAAAAATTTTTTAATAAATAAATAATAAATTTTTAATAAAATGATTAATGCTATTAAACAAGTGGTTTGAATTATGTCAGGTGGCAGGATATTCCCATCTCTTATAACTGTATTTTTCTTTAAATGGTTTTCTCTATTCCCTACACTTACTCAAACCTATATGATACAGATGATTGATTAGAAAAGAAATTGTTCTCCAGAGAGAGACTGTCTCTTTAAGCCATTTGAAGGGCTCTATATTTGCCTAATAAAATATGGATCTATATTAAAGGTGTTTCAGGGGATCATGTTGCATGAAAAAAATGGTCTTCAAATTTTTTAATTATGAGATCTTTTAAAGTCTATTATTAATGGAACTGATTATAGGTTTAAAGATTTTTTAAAAGCTGCCTAGTAGCTTTTAGAAAAATTTGATACCCTAAATGCCTTTTACTAATAAAAATTCTGATGTTTAATACGATTTTAGTTGTCTCTGGTTTGAGAAAAACCATTTTTCTATCAAGAGAAATTACAGTGAACATTAAAATGCTTTGTGCTGGAGGAGAAATAGTCAAGGCCAGTTAGGGTTCCAAGTAATGTGTTTTCATTCTTGTTAGAAACCTTTCATTTTTCAATTTTTGTTTTAATTATTTATTTTTATTTATGACTGTGTTGGGTCTTCGTTTCTGTGCGAGGGCTTTCTCTAGTTGCGGCGAGGGGTGGGGGGCACTCTTCATCGCGGTGCGCGGGCCTCTCACTATCGCGGCCTCTCTTGTTGCGGAGCACAGGCTCCAGACGCGCAGGCTCAGTAATTGTGGCTCACAGGCCCAGCTGCTCCGTGGCATGTGGGACCTTCCCAGACCAGGGCTCGAACCTGTGTCCCCCGCATTGGCAGGCAGATTCTCAACCACTGCGCCACCAGGGAAGCCCAGAAACCTTTCATTTTATTCCCTGGTCGTGGGGTTGGTAATATGCCTTCAGGTGACACTCTTTATTATTCTATTTCTTCTGAGAAATGCCTTCAGTTCAATATAATGTGAACGAAAGTTACCTCCGTTTTAAGGAGGTGTTCTTGAACAGGGGCACTTAATTTTATAAAAATCCATTAGCTGCAAAACGCAACCTTCTTAAAATAGTGTGGAAAATGATAAATATAACAGCCGATGCTGGAAAAGAAAGGCTTCTGTCTTGTATTTTTTAATGGCTGGACTGAAAACTGATCAGAGAAGTTGTCCAGATCCTTTGCCTCTGCTCGCTGCAAATGAGGTGTTTAGTATTATCCAGAGAGCCCTGCGGAGGCAGAGCAGAGAACTGGAGTCTTCCCTGATTGACCATCTGAAGTCATCTATAAGGCTCCAATTTCTCTTCAGGCTTGAGCAATTCATTGTATGTGCCCTGTCTCCTAGAGATGCTATGGTGATACATTTACAGTAGATAATACTTTAAGAAGAATTTGGAAATTATTTAACAAGCTTTAAGAAAGGAAAACGGTGAGCAGGGTTTCTCAATCTCAGTGCTATTGACATTTTAAGCTGAATAATTCTTGGTGTCGGGGCGGTCCTGTACATTGTAGGATGATTGGCAGCATCCCTGGCCCCCACTGACTAGATGTCAGTAGCACTTACCACCCTCTCCCCGCAACATTGGGATGACCAAACATGTATCCAGATATTGCCCATTGCCCCTGGGGGATGAGCTGGGCACCCCAGTTGAGAACCACTGGGTAAAAGTAATGGTAGAACCTGGAGGACGTGTCAGCACAAGTCTGGCCCAATCAGGACAAGAAAAGGATGACTCAATTCAGCAAACCTTTATTTGAGCACCTACCAGGTCCTAGCCCTGGTGTTATAGCTGCTGCCTTGAAAGGAGGCTGAGTGTTTGGCAGAGTGAAAAAGGTGATCCCACGCTGCTCTAGCAGAGGCCATTGCTCTCCGAGGTGGATCCTGCCATCCTCCCGATAAGTCAAAACAAGAAGTGAAATGGTGTGAGGAGCAGGTGACAGGTGGGTCACCATTTGTCCTCCAAAACAGGAATAGCTTTCTCCTTTTATAATGGGAAGACTTGCCCATTGAAAAAAAGGGAAAGATAAGAAGAAAGAAAGGAGATAAAAATTACTCATAATTCTACCAACCAAGGAAAATTGTTTTCCAACCTTTTTTGCATGTGTGTAACAAGTATCTATATATATGGGGTACATTTCTGTTTTGTTTTGGACAAAAATGTGATGATGGTATCCATTTATCCTGAAATTTTTTCAGTTCATGTATCGTGAACTTTTTTCCTGCATTTTTTCTATATTTAGACCCAGATTATCTTTGGGAGTGGCTGTATAGTTCTCCACTGGTAGTTAGTAACCTGTAGTGGCACCACCCACCACTAGGGGGTGCTTGGAAATGTATGTTTAGAAGCGGGGGTTGGGGGGTGGGGGAACTTCCCTGGCGGTCCAGAGGTTAAGACTTTGCCTTCCAGTGCAGGGGATGCGGGTTCGATCGCTGGTCAGGGAGCTAAGATCCCACATGCCTCGAGGCCAAAAAACCAAAACATAAAACAGAAGCAATATTGTAACAGATTCAATAAAGATTTTAAAGACGGTCCACATCAAAAAAAAAAAAAAATCTCAGAAGTGGGTAGTTATTGTCAAAATGACTAGGGAACTCCACTAGTATTTTAGTGGGTGGGGGCTTGGGATGCTAAACAGCCTGAAAAGTATCAGACGATCCTGCTCGAAGGAGAATTGACCCCTCCCAAATGCCAAGAGTACCACCATCGAACAACCCTGAAGTGAAAATTTATTTTTGAACGTGTGCATCCTTGGTAGCTTTTCTCTATATTAAGTAAACGGTAGCAGTCAACCTTTCTGTACACTTCCTTGCTCCTCGCCTTCAGGACGATTCCTAGAGGTGGATAGGTCACGTGTAAACCTCTTTAAGACTTTTGATTCATTGTGCCAAACTGCCCTCCAGAAATGCTGTAACCGGTGCGTCCTCTGGGTGGATAGACTTCATTGGGTACATGAGGATATGTTTTTTTTTATTAGTGCTTCTACTCCTGATCCTTGAAAATCTGAAGAGACCATCAGATTGCTTCTCCTGAGTTGAGTGTCCTTTTCATTGATGTTTCGGATACTCCAGGTATCCATGGAGAGTTCTCAAATGTGGATGTCACCAAATGTTAGTCATTTTACCTTGACCTTAACTGTATTTTTGCACGTAAAGAATAGCCATTGGGTTATTTGTCTGGAACTCTCAACGTTCACTTCAAACTATTGCAGGAAGGATGAAAAGTGGATACTAGAAGTAATTGCCCAGTTTTTGGCTTTCAAGGCATTCTTCCGTATGTGGCAAAATAGACCCTCCAGTACTGCCTAAAGATAGGGGTGAATTAGCTGGTTTTGAGTCCTGTGAAACTCAAATCTCTCTGCTGAGGGTACCTAAAATTCTTTATTTGGCTTCACATTTTAATTTAATGACTATTACTCATCCATCAGATGTCAGATTAACTGTGTCTCCTCAAGGAGTCTCTCTGGCCACCCCACTCTCCCAATACAAGACTAGGTCTCCAGTCCCATGCTTTGTGACCGTCCCCACAGTTTTCCTTTTTAGTGCCTCTCAAACTTGTAATTACTTAGCGTAATTTTTTGTTTACTATTTGGCTCCCCCACTTTGTTTTAAGATCCAGGAGGGCAGAGATCTTGTCTGCTTTGTTCTTTGGGAATTTTCCAGCACCTAGCACAGCACCTGACATGTGGCAGGCACCCCACCGTATTTGTTAAGAGGCAAGCAGGTCACCAGAATCCTCTGCAGAAGCAGAGATGTTCAGGATTGCATCACACAGTGAAAAGATAAAGGTCTTTTAAATGTTTTTCTACATGAAGAATTAGTCTGTTTCCATTATTCCTGCTCCCTCTATTTCTCTTAAAAGTATGTATTCTAAGCACATTCCCCTAATAATCCCAGCTGCTTCAGAGATGTCTTAGGTTGCAAAGGGGCAGGAGATGGGTGACATCTTGGGAAGGACTATGCAGCAGCACAAACCTGTGGCAGCGCTGCCAGCTCCAAGGCTCAGGGTCTGGAACATAGTGTGAGGAACCAAGGGTCTGGCAGAAGCCCTCTGTGTTTCCAAACCAGAGGACCATTTGTGTCACAGTAAAATTTGGAGAACCCATTGGGAGGCACAGGTGAAGGGGAAGCAGCATAGCCCAGTGGGAAAGAGCCTCACTTCTGGAGTCCAGTAAATCTGACTACTGCTCCATCCCTTTCCGACCTCAGGAAAGTTGTTCAGCTTCCAGGAGCCTCAGTTTCCTCCTGATGATGATGATAATATGGAGAAAATTCTTTTTTCTTTTTTTTTTTTTTAAAGGTAATTTTTTTTTTAAACTTTGGGTTTATTTATTTATGGCTGTGTTGGGTCTTCGTTTCTGTGCAAGGGCTTTCTCTAGTTGCGGCAAGTGGGGGCAACTCTTCATCGCGGTGCGCGGGCCTCTCACTATCGCGGCCTCTCGTTGCGGAGCACAGGCTCCAGACGCGCAGGCTCAGTAATTGTGGCTCACGGGCCTAGTTGCTCCGCGGCATGTGGGATCTTCCCAGACCAGGGCTCGAACCCATGACCCCTGCATTGGCAGGCAGATTTTCAACCACTGCGCCACCAGGGAAGCCCTGGAGAAAATTCTTAAACTTTCATCGAACGCTTGTTATGTGCCCACCACCATTTTCAACTTGTGTGCATTACTGTATTTAATTCTTATAACAACCTTATTCGGTAATTATCATTCCTGTCTCTGTTTTAGAAGTGAGTAAAGCAAGGCTCAGAGAAGTGGAATAACTTGCCTGAGGTCACACAGCTAAGGAGTAGCAGAGAGGGATTCAATCTCAGATACCTTGAGCCAGGAGCTGATACTCTTAGACCTCGAGAGCCCAGGGCTGATCTGGCCCCGAGTGAGGGAGTGTGTAGAAAGTTCCCAGGGCAGTGTGTACACATAGTAGATGCTCAATAAAATGATTGTTTCCTTATCACTCTTCTTGTGAAGCTGTAGTAAGTGTTGCTGATTACTACTGCCCTGAGCAGGCAGGAAGAAGCGGGGAAGGAACATAAGACCGTCCAGGACAGAAGAAGGTTATGTCGAGTGGAAGAGGGACATTAAACATTCTGGGTTAACCAGAATCCAGGATTCCTTCTCAGCCTGTTCAAAGGCTTTTAATCAAATCATTTTGATTGTGCTGCCCCAGGAGCCTTTGTTCTCCAGGTTCTCTGCTGTGGGATTGTCGTAAAGGTGCAGCTTCTTTCTAATGAAGTTCTGGCTCCACTGAGCCAGAGCAGCTTGGACAGGGGACCAGACGGAGCCACCTGACTCTGAAAAATCCAGTGTCCCAAGCGGGCTTCGGGGGCTGTCTGCTGTAGAAATGAGGTCTGCCACCCCCTTCCTCGGTGCCTGGGGTCACCTGTATCATCACAGTCCCTGGGCCTGGGAGGAGTGAGTGAGTCCCCGGGGCGTTTTCTTTAGGCCGCTCAGAGTGCAAAGAGAACCTCCCCACAAAGGAGAATGGCCTATATTGAGGATCTGCAGGTCAGCCGGAAGCGTGGCTCCTTGCTCTGCCTCTCTTACTTTGCCTCTCACAGTCTCTTTAGCAGCCATCTCCAATGGGTGGGCTTCATGGCAGCTCTCCACTGCATTGTACCTCCCTAGTCAGAGTGGAAGAATGAGTCAGAGCGTACGCTGGAGAACGTTGTGACAAAGGAATAGCGATCGGGCTCTTTCCATTCCTTCCTTCCCTTTTCTCCTGTGCACCTACTCTGTGTCAGGCACCGTTCTAGGCACTGGGGGTAAAACAGTAACCAAGATCACTGAGGTTTCTGCTGCACTGTAGTTCTAAGTGCAGGTGTTGGAGACCTATACATTAGAAAACAAGTGACTAAGATAATTCAACATTGTGATTTTTAAAATGATGCTAATAATAGTGTTATAAACATTTAATGAACTCTTCCATGTGCCAGGCACTATCCTAGGTGCTTTGGGAGTTATCTTAGTGCTTTGTCTCGTTTCATTTATACTATGAAGGAAATACAGTAGCTTCTGTGATCATGGCTGTGGGCCGGAGTGTTGGAGACGGCGGGGATTAGCTAATTTAGATTGATCAGTCAGGAGCAGACTCTGTGGGGAGGTGGTCTTTGAGCTGCTACTGAGTGACATGAGGAGGCCCCCCTGCAAAGATCTGGCTTGTTGCAGAAGTTCAGGGATTTATGTAGAGCTCAGAAGTAAGATGAAATCCGTACCAACTTTGTATCTGCACAAAAAATTGGGGGGGAGCGTTGTTGGATGGTTTGGGGAGAAATGAATAGGGCCCATGCAGTGTCGAGCTCTTGCCAAGGTAGCCACCGACATGAGGGCTGGGTAGTCCCACTGCTGTCCCTCCCCCTGGGAAATCGAAGGAGCCCCCATCACCCATCACCTTGATGTTTCTGCCTGCGGGCAGAGATAAGGCAACAGAGATCCCCCATTCACAGGTGACTAGAGAGGGAACAAGGAACCTTCCCCATGCCAAGTGCATAATGCATACTTTACATACATTTATGTCTACCCCTTTTGTCATATGCTGTACCTTCTAAAATGTGAGCCTGTTGGAGGGAGGCAGACAGTGTCTTGCTCACCGCTGCATACTCAGTGCCTAAAATAATGTCTGATGCATTATTCAATAAACAGACGTTATATGAATAAACAGTCCCATTTAATCCTTGTATAAAATCCTCCACTTTCCCACTGAATACCCTGCAGCTCAGAGAAAATCAAGCTTGACCAGGATGTCACAGCTAGTAATGGGCAGAGCCAGGATTCACACCAGCCTTATTTGGGCTCCTCTTCCTCCACACCCACCCCGCCCCCCGCCCCCGCCTTCCATGGTGATCCACCCAGGATGTCAGATCCGAGGAAGCCAACTTGGCATGTGTTGGAGGAGGGAGCGGCATACATCACACTAGGCTCTTTCATTCTCAGGGGAGGGAGATGGCTCCTCATCTCCAGCTGACCCTGGTGACTAAGGAATTCCTCTTTCCCCACCTCCAGTTTCCCCATCGCTGCAGGAAGTAGCACGGTCCTACCTTCAAAGGCTTGTTTCCCCATCAGCAATCTCTTTATCTCTGGCTCTTCTCAATCTCTCATCCTGGCTGGGAACCCGCTTGGTGACAACCACATTTCATCTTCTTCCTTCAGTGGCCGTCATGTTCCTAGTACTGTGTCACAGACCTGGGCACTCAACAGTGATATTCATTGAGCAGATATTTATCAAGTGATAACTATATTCCAGGTACTGTGGGAACAGCCATGAACAAACAAACAAGTATCCTTGCCCTTAGGGAGCTGACACTCTAGTGGAGAATACAGACAACTGAACCATTGAATGAACAATACACTTTCAGAGAGTGATGTGTGCTGGGAAAGCAATAAAGAAAGGGTGATGTGATTTAGAGCCAGGGTTGGCAAAATTTTACTGTAAAGAGCCAGATAGTAAGTATTTTAGGCTTTGTGGGACATACAGTCTCTCTCGCAGATACACAACTCTGACGTTGTCATGGAGAAGCAGTCATACACAACACATAATGAATGGGCATGGCCATGTGACAATGAAACTTTATTCACAAAAACAGGCAGCGGGCCTGATTTGACCCACAGGCTGTAGTTTGCTGGTCTGTGATTTGGAGAATCTACTTTAGATTGGGGGGGGGGGTGGCAAAGAAAGCCTGTCTGAGGAAGTGACATCTGAGCTGAGTTGTTACTTGGAATGATGGTTAGATTACTCAGATTCAACCTATTCCAGTGGTTTTCAAAATCTGGTTCCCATGCCTGCAACATGAGTATCATCTGGGAAATTACTAAAAAAATAAAGATTCGCAGGCTCTGTCCCAGACCTACTGAACCAGAGCTCTGGAGGTGGGCCCAGCATTCTCGTTCAACAGGGCCTTCAGGTGTTTCTGATATAGGCCAAAGCTTGCGAACTGCTGCTCGTGGGTTATGGAAAACCAGCAGTGTTGGAAATACATGGAACCAAATCTTGGCTCTACCACATATTAACTCTATAACCTTGGATGCCCTAAGCTTCAGTTGTCTTGTCTGTAAAATGAAGAGACTTTTATGCCAAAGTCTAAAGTAGCTATGAAGGCTAAATGAATTAACTCTCTAAAGAGCCTAGGAGATCTAAGCTGACACATCGTAGGTCCTCATAAAATGGTAGCTGCAGTCATCACCAGCCTCACTGGCTGGGTCTTCGAGACACTGATGCAGATTTGCCCATGGGTAGTAATAGAGGATGAGCCCCAGCATCTTCCCCGTGAGCAAGATGTCTTTCATCCCCAGCTTGTTGCCCCTGACTGACATACCCTGAATATGGCCTGAACACAAGGCTGTTTGTTAAAGGAGAATTCAAGATACTCTTCAAATTCTTTGACTGGTCCTGCTTCTTCAGCTCTCTCCTGGCCTGTTAGCCCAGAAGATGCTCTGGTCCCTGCTGTTACAGAATCATGAATTCTACATCTGTGACTCACCACTGGGTTGGGGCCGCAGTGCCAGGCACTCAGCTTTACCATTCACTTTTAGGCCATTGACAGTTTGTTCTTTTTATGTAAGAAGCTATTTGTACCAAGAGGGTCAGAGGCTGGCAGGTGTGGGTGCAGGGAGAGAAGAACGACGAAGTAGTCCATCTCTCTAGGCCTGCTGGGTCGTTTTGGTTCATAGGGAGGGAGTCTAATAACCCCTCTAAAAGCGCCACAAAAACCATCATTAGACTCGCCAGCCATTTGCTGTGTCATCTTCATTTCATTACTCCATCAGCACATGCTGAGCTCAAAATGGAATTTCATGGCTGCGGTGAGACACGTGGCTCTCCAACTGCATTGGATTAAATTTCTTCTAAGCTGCCTCTCTTGTGTTAGTTTTCACTGTCACTCACCCCCGTGTTCTCAGTGCTGTGTGAGGAGTGAGTGGGGAGGGGAGGTGAGAAGGAAGCTAGGAGGAAGCCTGAATGCATGCGGTCTCCTCCAGTTCTCAGGAAACCAGTCACATGAACGATGCTCTGTTGATCTTGGCTCCAGAAATGCACTGATGTCATCGGATGGCAGTGGGAAATGTGCCTGTCTGTGCAGCCTTCAATAAAATTGCCTGTTAATGAACTCGTTTTCAAGGGAGCTGTCAGAGATGGGACCAGAATTGGGGTGTAGACTGGAGGGCCTCTGCCCGATGAAGTCAGCAGCAGGGTGGCCAGATGCCACCAGCAGGGCCCTGTCAAGGCTCGTTTGCAGAGTGCAAGGCCTGGAGAAGCCAAGGCCCGTTTGCAGACGCGGGAGGGGAGACCTGCCATTGGAGTTCCCAGCTTTCAAGGCAGATGGCTCCAACCTTTATAGTAAATGTGTTCCGGGATCCTGGAGATGAGGAGTGAGCCTCAGGACTTCGACATCCTGTAGGCGTTCACAGCTGCACACCCTTTCTGCTGACTGAGGAGCATACGCTGTGGGCTGCTGCGACAGTTGATTTACTATCAAGATGATCCCCTCTGCCTTCTGACTCATGAGACATTTTGAGCAGTTTCATGGGATGGTTGGATGACTAGTGACTACCTTCCTCCACCTGTCTCCATCTATTTGTCCATCCGTTCATTCATTCACTAGGGCATTCAGCCATGGATTCATTCAGCAGTTATTTATTAAGTGCCCGTTAAGTGCAAGCCCTTAGTCTAGGTGTGATTTCACTGTGGCTGTTTTCCAGGTCCAGTGTAGAACTGGAGCTTCCCAGGCCCTGTCTTGACGTTGTGCTTTGTGTAGCATGCGGTTATTCACAGGCAGGTGTAGACAGTCCCTCTTTGAGGAAGACCCACACAGACTTCAGGCTTTGTGCTGGTGTCCCATGGCTTCTACCTTGTAAATACCTATCCCCCGGAGCTCGTAGTGTTCAAGAGTATAAGCTTTGACACTAATTCTGTGTTCACATTCAAGCTGTGTTGCTCACAAACATTGGCCAAGTTCATCCACTTCCATGAGCTTTCATGTCATCATCGGAAAAATAAGAATGTCATTATGCACCTGTAGCATGGTTGTGAGAATTAAATGAGACAATGCCTTAAGCATGGAGCTTTAAAAATAGCAGCTTTTAGCTTTCTTTTTAACAGCCCCAAATTGAAACAACCCAAATGTCCATCAACAGATGAATGGATAAACAGATTGTGTTGTATCATAGAGTAGAATGCTACTCTATAATAAAAAGGAATGAACTCTTGATATATACAACAACATTCATGAATCTCAAAATCATTACTCTGAGTGAAAGAAGCCAGACCATAAAAAAGTATATACTGTTTGATTCTATTTATATAAAACTAGAAAATTTGAACTAATCTGTAGTGACAGAAAGCAGATCAGTGGTTACTTGGGGTTAGGGAGGTGCATGGGGAGAGAGTGGGAGGGAGGAATGACAGAAGGGCAGAGGAAACTTTTGAAGGTAATTTCGGTATCTTGATTATGCTTGATTATGCTGATGGTTTTGTGGGTATATGTATGTGTCAAAACTTACCAAGTTGTATACTTCAAATATGTGAAGCTTATTATATTTCAAATACCTCAGTAAAGCGAATGAATGAAGTTGCTCTTTAGCAAACAGGAAGGCAAGCACCTTTGCATGCCAGTGCTGGAGTCTTCCTAAGGTTTCATGGTTGCCTTGGGAAGTAACTGAGCCCTCTGACCAAGTACTGTCAGAAAGAATTGCTCAATATTAATTATGTGCGGTAAAAACAGAGATTTGGGACAGAAATTCATCAACATCCAGATGGATGGCACTAAAAAATCAGTTCCACAGACTGGCTTATTTCATCATCTCTGTAAATGCTCTTGGATGGTGCCTAACATGTAGTGGGCACTCGGTAAGTAGTGGTGGTAGTTATTGCTATGGCAATTAGAAAGACTGGTAAAAACTCAGTGATCATATCTTGCTAAGGGAAGATAATTATTCAGGTAATTTCTGAACCTATACTTCCGGAACCAAAAGGATAAATTCATAACCTCTCAGCTTGGTAGGGGATCAGGGCCGCCACGTACAGTTGTACAGTTTGTATACTGCACAAAGGTGCCTGGTCAAGGGGTTGATAAAGGTTGATATTCACCTGGGCTCTGGTGACTACCAACCAGAGTAGGACATTTTATTTAACCTAGGACACCTTGCAGTTTACCTGGGTGTGGTACAGGACTTTCTCTTCTGAGACTGGGAGCTTGCTTTTCGTAATTTGTAGTTGGGGTGGAGGGGGGTGTCTTTTTCTAATTTCCATTAAGGTACCAAAAAGTCTAGCAGCAACCTAGGAGGGACTGTAAACATTAACTAGCCTAGCTCAGTGATGACTTTTCATTCTTGCCCTGCAATCCTGGGGTCCTAGGAAACCTCCTTTCTGATTCTTGCCAAAGGGTATTAGGAATAAGAGGTGATATCCTCATGTTCACTGGCATTGAGTGTTCGGTGGAGAGGAGGAGGTAGGTTATGATTTCCCGAGTTTTGATGATCAAGATTTTGAACACTTAAGCCCCTTTTTTGTTCTCTCCCTCCTCTTCCGTCATTTTGCAAATCATTGCAAGCGTCATAACCTTGGACAGAGACACAGGCAGAGAAAGGAGCTGAAATGCCAACCAACTAATTTTGTCAGCCACTTGGCAACTCTGTTCGTATTGTTTGAGGGAGAGGGTCAAGTCAAACTATAAAAGTAAATTTGAGGTTGGACTTGTGCATGGTTTTGAAGCACCCATCCTCTCCTGGACCCCATTGCTGTGTGGAAATCAAGAATTCATCTGGATGGTGACTGTGACATGAGAAATAGCTCTGCTGAAATATGGTCAGTGGGTGGTCTTTCCCAAGCATAGTGATTAAAAGCCATGACTGTGGTATCAGATACATATGGAACCTGATCCAGCTCTGCTACTCTCTGGCTATATTTATGATTGGAACAGGTTATTTAACTTCGTGAAGTCATTTTTCTTCATCTATAAAATGAAGATAGTAACAGTTCCTGCCTTATAGGGAAACTGTTCCAGAACCTGGTATTTCAAGAACCCAGTATTACATATAATTACTTTTTTTTTAAAATAAATTTATTTATTTTATTTATTTCTTTTTGGCTGCGTTGGGTCTTTGTTGCTGTGTGCGGGCTTTCTCTAGCTGCGGAAAGCAGGGGCTACTCTTCCTTGAGCGGGCTTCTCATTGTGGTGGCTTTTCTTGTTGCGGAGCATGGGCTCTAGGCATGCGGGCTTCAGTAGTTGTGGCACACGGGCTCAGTAGTTGTGGCTCGCGGGCTCTAGAGCGCAGGCTCAGTAGTTGTGGCGCACGGGCTTAGTTGCTCCACGGCATGTGAGATCTTGCAGGACCAGGGCTCGAACCCGTGTCCCCTGCATTGGCAGGCGGATTCTTAACCACTGCGCCACCAGGGAAGCCCACATATAATTACTGACTGGAAAGGCCAATTAGTATGAAAACACTTTTCTTGGAAAAGCCCATCTGAAGAAGAAAAAAAATTGAGAACTAAGTCTGAAGCTCTTGTCCAGAGATTGGAGGGAGCGGGGGTGGAGGAGACAAGACCCATAGAAATAAGGCTTCAAAGATTATTAAACCTAAACCTTGTAAGTGTTATTTAAGAAAACAATCTCAGAGAAAGTATATGACTTGCACATTGTCATATAGAGCCAGAATTTAGAGAGCTGAGTTAATTTATTTCAGCACTCTTCCCCTTACAATACCAGGGAGAAATACCTAGGGACCATAGGACAGGCAGATGTACAGAAAAGGAAGCATTCAAGTTCAGGAAAGAGTTATGAATCAGAAAAGTTCAGTTTCAGACCGTGGTTACCTAAGTGACCTTCACCAAGTTTCTTAGCACCTTCTAGCTTCTGTTCCCCATTTGGAAAATAAGGATGTGAAATCTTTCCTTCCCACTCTAAAGTAAGAATAAACAAAATAATGTTTCCAAATTGTTAGAAGAAAGGTGTTAGAATTAATGAACAATAATTACTATTGTTATAATATACTGTATAGCCTTCATAATTTTTTGTCTATTTGGTCTATCGATGCTAAGAGACATATTTTTAAATCTCTCACATTGTTTATAGATTTGTTTCTTCTTGTATTTCTGTTTTGCTTATATTTTGAAGCTATATTTTTGGGTGCCTAAAAGTTTATGAATACACTCCAACTTTTATAGGTTTTTTCCTTTTATTATTTTGTAACATCTTAAAAATTTTTTGCATTTAATTTATTTTAACATGAAAATCATTTTTATGGTTCTTAAAAAGTTTATGAACAGATGCATTAATAATATTTTCCAGGAATATAAGTAGGGAAGTGATAGCTCAATCAACAAATTGTGTCACTAATAATTTTGAAATGACCAAGGAGCTATTAATCAATTGTAACATCACTTTTAATCCATCCTAATTATACTTACTTAAATATAAGTTTTCTTCAGTATTAATATTGCATACTGGCTTTTTTAAGGGGAATAATTGCAAGACTGTACTTTTTCGTTCTTTTATTTCAACCTTTTCTTACGGATTCAAGTAGGCAGCATATCATGGATATTGTTTTTTTCTTTTTAATCCAAACTGATAATCTTCTGATTGATGGATATATTTACATTTACTGTGATAACTGAGATAATTATTACTCCCACTTTTTTTTGTTGTTTTCTGTTTGCTGTGTGTTTTTCCTCTGCTTTTTTCTATTTTCTTGAATTCTATTTTTTAATATTTTCCCTGTTTCCTTCATTTTCCTTTACTTGTTGGAAAACTATAGAATACATCTCTAAGGGAAAAACAAATACCATATGCTAACGCATATATATATATGGAATCTAAAAAAACGGTACTGATGAACCTACTGGCAGGGCAGGAATAAAGACGCAGACGTAGAGAATGGACTTGAGGACATGGTGGGGGAAGGGGAAGCTGGGACAAAGTGAGAGAGTGGCATGGACATATATACACTACCAAATGTAAAATAGGTAGCTAGTGGGAAGCAGCCACATAGCACAGGGAGATCAACTCGATGCTTTGTGACCACCTAGAGGGGTGGGATAAAGAGGGTGGGAGGGAGACGCAAGAGGGAGGAGATATGGGGACATATGTGTACATACAGCTGATTCACTTTGTTGTACAGCAGAAACTAACACAACATTGTAAAGCAATTATACTCCAATAAAGATGTGAAAAAAAAAATACATTGCTATTTTCTGGTGGCCACTTGCCATTTCTTAACACCCAGCCACACTGGATCTCTTGCCAGTCTTCAAGTACCCTGAGCTTCCTCCAGCCTCAGGGCCTTCTCACTTGCTGTATTTAATGCATTGCTTTCCCACCTCATTCATTTTTTTAAAAATTGAAGTATAGTTGATTTACAATGTTGTGCCAGTCTCTGCTGTACAGCAAAGTGACTCAGTTATACACATATATGCATTCTTTTTTTATATTCTTTTCCAGTATGGTTGATCACAGGATATTGAGTATAGTTCCCTGTGCTATACATTAGGACCTTGTTGTTTATCCATTCTAAATGTAATATCAATAGTTTGCATCTACTAACCCCAAACTACCAGTCCATCCCTCTATCTCCCCCCCTCCCCCTTGGCAACCACAAGTCTGTTCTCTGTGTCTATGAGTCTGTTTCTATTTTGTAGATAAGTTCATTTGTGCCGTATTTTAGATTCCACATATAAGTGATATCATATGGTATTTGTCTTTTTCTTTCTGACTTACTTCACTTAGTATGATAATCTCTAGTTGCATCCATGTGGCTGCAAATGGCATTATTTCATTCTTTTTTATGCCTGAGTAATATTCCATTATATATATGTACCATATCTTCTTTATCCACTCACCTGTCCATGGACATTTAGGTTGTTTCCATGTTTTGGCTATTGTGAACAGTGCTGCTATGAACATAGGAGTGCATGTATCTTTTGAATTATAGTTTTGTTAGGGTATATTCCTAGGAGTGGGATTGCTGGATCATATGGTAATTCTATTTTAGTTTTCTGAGGAACCTCCTTACTGTTTTCCATAGTGACTATACCAACTTACATTCCCACCAACAGTGTAGGAGGGTTCCCTTTTCTCCACAGCCTCTCCACATTCCACTTCATTCATTTTTAACAAGTATCAGTCTTTATGACTTCCTTCTAACTTTAACAGGGACCTTACATAATGTACATTTTAGTACCATTTCTTAGATTGCTTATGAAAGATTTTTCCTTCCCTATGAGTAGCCTGTGTCTCAGTGTATTTCAGAGCTACCTTACCTGACCTTGAATTCATATTTGCTCAAGCTTAAGGAAATTTTTGGATAGTTTCTCTTAAACCAAAATCATATCAATACTAGTAATATTTTCATTTTTCACTAATCTTTTTTTTTTAATTAAAAAAAATTCTTTGTACAGTTTTTCAATGTTACTTTCTATTTACAGTTGTTACAAAATATTGGCTCTGTTCCCCTTGTTTTACAGTACATCCTTGAGCCTATCTTACACCCAGTAGTTTGTACCTCCCTCCTCCCCAGCCCCTACATTGCCCCTCCCCACTGGTAACCACTAGCTTGCTCTGTATACGTGTCAGTCTGCTTCTTTTTTTTGTTATATGCACTAGTTTGTTGTATTTTTCAGATTCCACATACAAGTGATATCATACAATATTTGTCTTTCTCTGTCTGGTTTACTTCACTTAGCATAATGCCCTCCAAGTCCATCCATGTTGCTGCAAATGGCAAAATTTCATTCTTTTTATGGCTAAGTAGTATTGCATTGTGTGTATATACCACATCTTCTGTATTCATTCATCTGTAGATGGACACTTAGGTTGCTTCCATATCTTGGCAATTTTAAATAATGCTGCTATGAACATTGGGGTGCATATATCTTTTCGAATGAGTGTTTGGGAATTTTTTTTTTTTTGCATACATACCCAGAAGTGGAATTGCTGAGTCATATGGTAGTTCTGTTTTTAATTTTTTGAGGAACCTCCGTACTGTTTTCCACCAATTTACATTCCCACCAACAGTGTACAAGGGTTCCCTTTTCTTCACATCCCTGCCAGTATTTGTTATTTGTGTTCTTTTTGATGATAGCCATTCTGACAGATGTGAGGTGATAGTTCACTGTGGTTTTGATTTGCATTTCCCTGATGATTAGCAATGTTGAGCATCTTTTCATGTGGCTGTTGGCCATATGGATTTCCTCCTTGGAAAAATGTCTATTGAGTTCTTCTGCCCATTTTTTAATTGGGTTGTTTGTTTTTTTGACGTTGAGTTGTCTGAACTGTTTATATATGTTGGATATTAATCACTTATCAGTCATATCATTTGCAAATATCATCTCCCATTCAGTAGGTTGTCTTTTTGTTTTGTTGATGGTTTCCTTTGCTATGCAAAAGCTTTTAAGTTTAATTAGGTTCCATTTGTTTATTTTTGCTTTTATTTCTGTTGCCTTGGGAGACTGACCTAAGAAAACATTGATACAATTTATGTCAGAGAATGTTTCGCCTATGTTCTCTTGTAGGAGTTTTATGGTGTCATGTCTTAAAGACTTAAATATTTAAGTCTTTAAGCCATTTTGAGTTTATTTTTGTATATGGTGTTAGAGAATGTTCTAATTTCATTTTTTTTTGCAAGTAGCTGTCCAGTTTCCCCAGTACCACTTACTGAAGAGACTGTCTTTGCTCCATTGTATGTTCTTGCCTCCTTTGTTATAGATTAATTGACCATAAGTGTGTGGGTTTATTTCTGGACTTTCTCTCCTGTTCCATTGATCTATGGGTCTGTTTTTGTGCCAGTACCATACTATTTTGATTACTGTAGTTTTGTAGTATAGTCTGAAGTCAGGGAGCATGATTCCTCCAGCTCTGTACTTCTTTCTCAAGATTGTTTTGGCTATTTGGAGTCTTTTGTGTTTCCATACAAATTTTAAAATTATTTGTTCTAGTTCTGTGAAAAATGCTGTTAGTATTTTGATAGAGATTGCATTGAATCTGTAGATTGTCTTGGATAGTATAGTCATTTTGACAATATTGATTCTTCCAATCCAAGTACACAGTATATACTGTATATCTTTCCATCTGTTTGTGTTGTCTTCAGTTTCTTTTATCAGTGTCTTCCAGTTTTTGGAGTCCAGGTCTTTTGCCTCCCTAAGTAGGTTTATTCCTAGGTATTTTATTCTTTTTATGCAATGGTAAATGGTATTGTTTCCTCAGCTTCTCTTTCTGGTACTTCATTGTTAGTGTATAGAGGTGCAACAGATTTCTGTATATTAATTTAGTATCCTGCAACTTTACCACATTCATTGATTAGCTCTAGGAGTTTTCTGGTGGCATCTTTAGGGCTATGTATAATAACATGTCATCTTCAAACAGTGTTAGTTTTACTTCTTCCTTTCCAATTTGCATTCTTTTTATTTCTTTTTCTTCTCTGATTGCCGTGGCTAGGACTTCCAGAACGATGTTGAATAAAAGTGGTGAGAGTGGGCATCCTTGTCTTGTTCCTGATCTTAGAGGAAATGCTTAGCTTTTCACCACTGAGTATGAAGGTAGCTGTGGGTTTGTCATATATGGCCTTTGTTAGGTTGAGGTATGTTCCCTCTATGCCCACTTTCTGGATAATTTTTATCATAAATGCGTGTTGAATACTGGTAATTTTATACTAACAATTTTAAGATCATTTTATGTCTGTTGTTTACAGCTTTACTTCTTTCATTTAACATAGGTAAGAACCGATCCTGAAACTCTACTTCCTAAAAAAAAATGGATGTTTAAAATTAAGCCTTTTTTCTTTTTGATTCATTTCCTGTTTCCAAAAATGGTTTAGATGAACTATCAGTAGAATAACTAAAACAACGGTAAAGAATCCTATAGGCAACAAAAGGAAAGGAGATAATTATAACAGAGCCCAAGACTGAAGGTTGCTTCTACAACTGGGCACTGTCATTGGCTAACCACAAAACAATATCTGTTTATTTTGGAAGAGACTAAGATAGCACGTGGATGAGCATTGTTTTAGACCAGGTGTCAGGGATGTCAGAATGCTGAAGAATGCCTGCTGGAACTGCTTATTTGGGTCTAAGCCTAGTTGATGTTGAGTTCTCTTCTCTTGCAATTATTGACTAGTATTGGTTGCTTCTCATGCCGCTCCAAGAGCAATCAAAAGACTGTCATGAGCTAGAAAGAGGTGCTGTGTAATGGGAAATTCTGTGATCTGTAAAATATTGAGTCAATGCCCCAAGGCTGAAAATTCAGGAGAAATCACTTCCCCAGGTATTAGTAGTGATTTATTTCATGGGTCTTCTTAGTGGAAACACTGTACGATACTCTCATTTGTTATAGATTCTAATGGCTGAGGCCAAAGTTTCCCCTGCTCTCTTTAATTGTTTTATTAAAAACAGAAGGAAAGTTGCTTATAAAAGGACTTAAATGTAAGTGTCGATACATTGCCTGATTCATTTTATTTCCCCTCTGATTTTCACCATAGTATCAGAGAAGTGTTACTGCAAAAGAACATTTGGCACCAACATGTAATAAAAATCACTCTGAACCCTAGTCACATTCATAGAGATGGAAAGGGGAATGGTGGTTGCCAGTGGCTGGGGGAGGGGAAGTGGGGAGTTAGTACTTAATGGGTACAGAGGTTTAGTTTGGGAAGATGAAAACGTTCTGGAAATGGTTGGTGGCAATGGTTGCCCAACAGTGTACTTAATGCCACTTAAAAATGGTTAAAGTGGTAAATTTTGTGTTATGTGTATTTTACCACAAAATGAATAAATACATGAAATAAAATAATAAAGTAAAATTTAACAATATAGTCTGGGGAATCAGAGCACTCACTTCAAGGACCACAAGGCCTTTGTCGGGGATGGACGTGGGCATATTAACATTTCTCTTGCATAGACCTCAAAGAAAAAAAGTTTGTCAAGCTTGAGCCACTTCACATGACCTTTACTACATAACATTATGCACATAATATTCAAAGCAGACACATTAGCAGATAGCACTGTTGATTTCCATCGTCTTTGGAATTCCACTTGGTTCATGTGGCTTTCATGATGAAGCAGCCTCTCTAGTCTGTTTATTATTCTAGGTTTTAACAGGAACCACAGGCTTGGAGAATGAACTGTGCCTGCACTGGGTATGGAGTCATCAGTTGCTCAGGGCAGAGTGTGATCCTGTGACTGGTTTAGGGAGACAGTGGGGTGAAGCGGAAAGAAAATGAGCTTTGAAGTCAGACCTAAATTTAAATCCTGGCTCAGCCCCTTTCTCCTGAGCAGGTCAGATAGGTCGTAATCTAGTCCATCCTCATTATTCATGGATTAGGTATCTGCACATTCACCTCTGTCTCAAAATTTGTTTGTAACGCCAAAATCAATATTCGTGTCACTTTCACAGTCATTCCCAGACAGGTGCAGAGGGGCAAAATTTTTTTAAGTTGAAGTATAGTTGACTTACAGTATTGTGTTAGTTTCAGGTGTACAGCGAAGTGATTCAGTTATATATTTTTTCAGATTACATTCCATTATAGGTTATTACAAGATATTGAATAACTCCCTGTGCTATACAGTAAATCCTTGTTGCTAATCTATTTCATGTATGATAGTGTGCATCTGTTAATCCCATACTCCTAATTTGTCCCTCCTCCCTTCTCTTCTCCCCTTTGGCAACCATAAGTTTGTTTTCTATGTCTGTGAGTCTGTTTCTGTTTTGTATATAGATTCATTTATATTATTGTATATAGATTCATTTATATTATTTATATTATTATATATTATTCATTTATATTATTTATATTATTTATATTATTTTTTAGATTCCAAGTGATGTCACATAGTATTTGTCTTTCTCTGTCTGACTTCACTAAGTATAATATTCTCTAGGTCCATCCACACTGCTGCAGATGGCAATATTTCATTCTTTTTTATGGCTGAGTAATGTTCTATTGTATATGTATACCACATCTTTTCAAGCCAGTTGTCTGTTGATGGGCATTTGGGTTGTTTCTATGTCTTGGCTATTATAAATAGTGCTGCTATGAACATCGGGGTGCATGTATCTTTTTTGAAGTAGAGTTTTCATCTTTTCCCAGGAGTGGGATTGCTGGATCACATGGTAGCTCTACTTTTAGTTTTTTAAGGAACCTCTATACTGTTTTCCATAGTGGCTGCCCCAATTTACATTCTCACCAAGAGTGTAGGAAGGTTCCCTTTTCTCCACATCCTCTCTAGCATTTATTATTGTAGACTTTTTGACAGTGGACATTCTGACCAGTGTGAGTTGATCCCTCATTGTGGTTTTGATTTGCGTTTCCCTGTTAATTAGTGATGTTGAGCATCTTTTTGTGTACCTGCTGGCCATCTGCATGTCTTCTTTGGAAAATGTCTGTTTAGGTCTATTGCCAACTTTTTGATGGGGTTGTTTTTTCAGTATTGAGTTGTGTAGGCAGTTTGTGTATTTTGGATGTTAACCCCTTGCCAGTCACATCATTTGCAAATATTTTCTCCCATTCGGTAGGTTGTTTTTTTATTTAGTTGATGGTTTCCTTCAGGGGGCAAAAATTTTGAATATTATTTAGCCATAAAATGTCATGAAGTTCTGATAGATGCTACCACATGAATGAACCTTGAAAACCTTTTGCTAAGTGAAATAAGCCAGACACAAAAAGAAAAACATTGTATGCTTCCACTTGGATGAAATAGCTAGACTCGGTGAATTCACAGAGACAGAAAGCAGGTTAGAGGCTACCAGGGGCTGCGAGGAGGGAGAAATGGGGAATTATTGCTTAAATAGGTAGAGAGTTTCTGTTTCGTATGAGGAAAACGTTTTGGAAAATAGATCGTGGAAATGGTTGTACAACTTTGTGATTATAATTAATGCCACTGAATTGTATACTTTAAAATGGTTAAAATAACAAACCTTATATATGTTTTACCACAGTAAGAAAAATATTTTTTTAATTTCTTAATTAAAAATCAACTTTGGTGCAAAGCCAGTGATATTTTGGTGGTGTTTGTTACTGTGGCATAATCTAGCTCATCCTAACCAAACCTTCCTTCCTCCCTGTTCCTCTAAAATGGCATAATATAGGACATTTAGAGTTTTATGAACATTATCTAACCTTGAACCTGTAGGCCAGTGTTTTACCTTCGCTGATCATTTGGTTTTTCAGAACAGGGAAGACTAAATTCTTACAATTGTATCCGTGATACATTTGAAACTTAATGAGGCAAGCAGTGTAACTGAGGCTGAAAGTAGCCTTGGAGGTCAGAAGTACCTACTTCATAATGTATAAATGAGCTCCTTAGTTTTCATATTTTTCCGTGGGTTCACAACCTTGTTATTTTAATGTGCAGAAATGAAACTGCCTTAAAATGAACTGATTCCAAACAAAGATCACCTGTATTTGAAAATGGCTTTCCAACAGTGTTCTGTGAAAGCAAGCTCCCGTCTATGTAAGAATGAATTTTTCTTGGAATTACAGCATGTGTCATTATGCGTCACTTTTTAGTTTAATAGTTGAATTTGTCCTAGGATATCTTCAGTTGCTGCTCTCTAAACTTTTTTTCAAAATGGCTCCACATGACATTGTGAATCTATACTTAGTAATAATAGTGGGGGGAGGGTGGAATGGACTAATTATGTTTACAGCTCTCTACTGTCCTTTTTAAAGAGAGTTTGCCCAAGAAGCGGACTTATAAGTTTCCAACAATGATATACTGGGACTGGCTTATACAGTATCACAAGATCCAATTGGTCCGTTTTCAGGTATTTTGTAAGCCAGTTAAATTCAGCCATTCTTAAAACTTAATTATATAAACTTATAATTAAACTATATTAAAAACAAAGGTAATAAATACTCAAACCTCATCACTTCATGATTACTTTCCCATATTTTACTATTATCTGTGCTCTTGAGGTTATTTCGTTTATTAGATCCATACAGTAGAAATACTGTATAATTGTATGCATCTCTTCCCAATCCCACATGCAGTGATGTCACATTGGTAGCTTGAAATCAGCCCTAGTAGGATTATTTATACCATGGAAATGGGCAAATGCTACAGATGTAGGATTGATTTATTGTTTTTTGAAACTCTGAAGTGTTTTTCTCTGCCTCTAATGGCTTCTGCATTATAGTCATTTGCCTACTTGCCTTATACACTCTATTGAAATATAACTTCCTTCAACCAGGGGTAGTTTCTTATGCGTGTGTGTGTCCTTTCCACACAAGTACCCCAGGGTTCCTTGCATGTAGTAGACTGTTAGCCTTCTCAGGCTGCCTTAACAGAATACCACAGACTGGGTGGCTTCAACAACAGAAATTTTCTTCTTCACAATTTTGGAGGCTGGAGGTTCAAGGTCAAGGTGCGGGCAGGGTTGGTTTCTGGTGAGACCTCTCTTGACTTGCATTCGGCCACCTTCTTGCTGTGTCTTCACATGGCCTTTTCTCTGTGCATGAGCACTCCTAGTGTCTCTTCCTCTTCTTACAAGGATATCAGTCCTTTCTGATTACGGCCCCAATCTTGTCACCTCATTTAACCTTAATACCTCCTGAAAGGCTCTTTCTCCAAATACAATCACATTAGGGCTTACAGTTTCAGCGTGTGAATGGGGAGGCGGGCGGCACAGTTCGGTCCATAATATAGACATTTATGACTTATGGATTAGATTGCTTTGAAGCTAAGATCCTTCACTGTGTGCCTGTCTTTTTGCTAGTTACATTACAGGCAGACCTCAGAGATCTGCAGTATCAGTTCCAGACCACCACAGTAAAGCAAGTATTGCAATAAAGTCACAAATTTTGTGGTTTCCCAGTGCATGTAAAAGTTATATTTATACTATACTGTAGTCTATTAAGTGTGCAACAGCATTATGTCAAAAAAATGTACATACCTTAATTAAAAAACACGTTATTGCTTAAAAATGCTAACCATCATCTGAGCCCTCAACAAGCTGTAATGTTTTTGCTGGAGGGTCTTGCCTTGATATTGAGGCTGCTGACTGATCAGGGTGGTCGTTCCTGAAGTTGGGGTGGCTGTGGCAGTTTCTTAAAATTAAACAACAATGAAGTTTGCTGCACAGATTGACTCTTCCTTTCACGAACAGTTTCTCTCTAGCATGACAATGCTGTTTGATGGCATTTTCCCCACAGCAGAACTTCTTTGAAAATTGGAGTCAGTCTTCTCAAACCCCGCCAATGCTTTATCAAGTAAGTTTACGTACTATTCTAAATCCTTTGTTGTCATGTCAACAGTCTTCACAGCATCTTCACCAGGAGTAGATTATATCTCGAGAAACCACTTTCTTTGCTTATCTATAAGAAGCAAGGGCTCATCTGTTAAAGTTCTATCATGGGATTGCAGCGAATCATTCTCATCTTCAGGTTCCACTCCTAATTCTAGTTCCCTTGTTATTTCCACCACACGTGCAGTTACTTTCCCCACTGAAGTCGTGAACCCCTCAAAGTCATCCATGAGGGTTGGAATTAACTTCTTCCAAACTCCTGTGAATGTTGATATTTTGACGTCTTCTCATGAATCATGGATGTTCTTCCTGGCATCTAGAATGGTGAATCCTTTCCAGAAGGTTTTCAATTGACTTTGCCCAGATCCATCAGAGGAATCACTTTCTTTCCCAGCTATAGCCTTCTGAAATGTATTTCTTAAATAATAAAAGTTGAAAGTCAAAATGGCTCCTTGATCTGTGGGCTGCAGAATGGATCTGTGTTAACAGGCATGAAAACAATATGAATCTCGTTGTACATCTTCATCAGAGCTCTTGGGTGACCAGGTGCACTGTCAGTGAGTGGTAATACTTTAAAAGGAATCTTTTTTTCTGAGCAGTAGGTCTCAACAGTGGCTTAACATATTCAGTAAACCATGTCGTAAACAGATGTGCTGACATCCAGGCTTTGTTGTTCCCTTTATAGAGCACAGGCAGAGTAGATTTAGCATACTTCTTAAGGGCCGTAGGATTTCGGAATGGTAAATGAACATTGACTGTAGCTTAAGGTCACCAGCTGCTTTAGCCCCTAACAAGAGAGTCAGCCTGTCCTTTGAAGCTTTGAAGCCAGGCATTGACTTCTCTTCTGTAGCTATGAAAGTCCTAGATAGCATCTTCTACCAATATGTGGCTGTTTTGTCTACATTGAAAATCTGTTGTTTAGCATAGCCACCTTCATGAATTATCTTAGCTAGATCTTCTGGATAACTTGCTGCAGCTTCTACATCACCTCTTGCTGCTTCTCCTTGCACTTTTATGTTATGGAGATGGCTTCTTTCCTTAAACCTCATCAGCCAACTCTGATAGCTTCAAACTTTTCTTCTGTAGCTTCCTCACCTCTCTCAACCTTCACAGAATAGAAGAGAGTTAGGATCTTGCTCTGGATTAGGCTTTGGCTTAAGGGAATGTTGTGGCTGGTTTGATCTTCTATCCAGACCACTGAGACTTTCTCCATATCGGCAATAAGGCTGTTTTGCTTTCTTATCATTTGTGTGTTCACTGGAGCAGCACTTTTAATTTCCTTCAAGAATTTTTTCTTTGTATTCACAACTTGGCTAACTGTTCGGAGAAAGAGGCCTAGATTTCAGCCTATCTCAGCTTTCAACATGCCTTTTTCACGAAGTTTAATCATTTCTAGCTTTTGATTTAAAGTGAGAGATGTGCAACTCTTCCTTTCACTTGAACACTTAGAGGCCATCGTAGGATTGTTAATTGGCCTAATGACAATATTGTTGTGTTTCAGGGAATAGGGAAGCCCAAGCAGAAAGGGAGAGATGGGGGAATGGTTGGTTGGTGGAACAGTCAGAACACACACAACATTTATCAATTAAGTTCGATAAATGGGCGTGCTTCGTGGTGTCCCAAAGCAATTACAGTAGTAACTGATCACAGCAGCTACTCACCCGAATATGCCCATTCTCCCCTGAGAGCATACTATCACTTAATAAATCCTCGATTTGCTTTCTGAGAAAAAAAAAATCACTGATCACAGATTATTATAACTAATAAAATAACAGTGAAGAAGTTTGGAATATTGGGAGAATTACCAGAGAATGTGACACAGAGGCACAAAGTGAGAGAATGCTATTGGAAAAATGGTGCTGATGGACTTGCCTGTCGCAGGATTGCCACAAACTTTCAATTTGTAGAAAACACCATATCTGCAAAGCACAATAAAGCAGAGCTCACTAAAATGATGTGTGCCTGTATAACATTTGAGCCTCATAGCAATATTTCAAAGTAAATATTGTTGTCCCCATTTTACAGATAGGAACATTGACTCTATAAGAGATAAAAAATTTGCCCAACTGTGTACACATGGGAAGTGTTCAGTCCATTATTCAGACCCAAACAGTGTAACTCCAGAGTCCAAACACTTAGCCACTCTAAGAAACTGCTACCCTGCTTTTTCGTACACATGCACGTGTGTATTTTGTCTAAAGGCAATATTGAAACTGTTATCCAAAACGTAAGCAACTGTTGGGGAATTTTTAGTAGCATATACGCAAATGTGTAGACATTCTGCAAAGTGTTTTGGTAAAATTGAGGTGGGGCAGTCTTGTAATTGCACCTTAAAGGGAGAGTATTGAAACTCCCAGTTCTTCCGTTTCTAAGACCTCTTCTTTAAGATAGGATAAAATAAATAACTGTCAGATAATGCTCCAAACTAAATGGAAAGTATTTCCTAACTAAACATTGAAGTTTAATATTCTAAATTTAAAAAAAAATTTTTTTAACATCTTTATTGGAGTATAATTGCTTTACAATGGTGTGTTAGTTTCTGCTTTATAACAAAGTGAATCAGTTATACATATACATATGTTCCCATATCTCTTCCCTCTTGCATCTCCCTCCCTCCCACCCTCCCTATCCCACCCCTCTAGGTGGTCACAAAGCACCAAGCTGATCTCCCTGTGCTATGCGGCTGCTTCCCACTAGCTATCTATTTTATGTTTGGTAGTGTATATATGTCCATGCCACTCTCTCACTTTGTCCCAGCTTACCCTTCCCCCTCCCCATATCCTCAAGTCCATTCTCTAGTAGGTCTGTGTCTTTATTCCCGTCTTACCACTAGGTTCTTCATGACCTTTTTTTTTTTTTTTCCCCTTAGATTCCATATATATGTGTTAGCATACGGTATTTGTTTTTCTCTTTCTGGCTTACTTCACTCTGTATGACAGACTCTAACTCCATCCACCTCACTACAAATAACTCAATTTTGTTTCTTTTTATGGCTGAGTAATATTCCATTGAATATATGTGCCACATCTTCTTTATCCATTCATCCGATGATGGACACTTAGGTTGCTTCCATGTCCTGGCTATTGTAAGCAGAGCTGCAATTTTAACGAAAAGGATTGGAAAGGAGCGAGCATGTGAGCGCAGACAGGCATAGCTGCAGAACAGCTCACCTGATTTTGAATCCCAGTACCTGCTTAGGACGTAACGTGATTATTTTCTTTAATTTCTTTGAACAGAGTTGACTCAGCTTGAAAGAAGTTCTCTGGCTTCAAATCAAAAGGGGTGTTGCTTTTGTCCCTTCCTCTTAAAGAAACAGTACATTGACAGTTATTTTATTCATCCTTTTCTTAGCGTCTCCATCATGCATCCCACATCAGTGATCTCTGGTGAAAAAGCAAGGGCTTGGGTGGCGGGAAAGGGAAGCTCTGTGAGCTTTACTCTGGTTCCTCCTGAAACCTCACCTGTGTGTTCTGTTGCTGCCTGTGCCTGTTCACATCCATTGATAAACCAGAAAGGCAGAGAGATGAGATCTGAACACAGCACGCATTCGTTCAGCAAACATTTGTTGAGCACCTACCGTGTGTGACACCTTTTTCTGGGGATAGATGGTGCACAAAGCCCCAGGCATTCACATTCCAGAGGGAAAAGAGAGACAATGAACAAGTAGATTATGTATCAGCAACTGGTAAATTATTTGTAGAAAAGCAGGTTAAGGGTTTACCATTGTCAGCACTAGTGACATTTTGATCCAGATCATTCTTTACTGTGGAAACCACCCTATGCATTGTAGGAGGTTTAGCAGCATCCCTGGCCTTGACCCACTTTATGTCAATAGCACGTGCACACACACACATACCCCAGCAGTGACAACCGAAAATGTCTCCAGACATTGCCGAATATCCCTTGGGGGTCAACATTAGCCCCAGTTGAGAAGCGTTGGTCTAAAGAGTAAGAGGTGGAGGTACTGATATATTGGGATCAGGGAAGACCTACCTCTCTTTTAAGGTGACTTTTGAGCAAAGACTGGAAGAAGTGAGAATAGGCATCCTGTAAATATCTGGGGGAAGAATGTTTGCAGCAGAGAATGGCTAGTGCAAAGGCACTGAGGTGAGAGGAATAGCAAGGAGGCCCTTGTGAGCAGGACTGAATGGGAAGAATGTAGCAAGTGGTACGATCAGCCAGCTCTTCAGGAAGCCAGAGCATGATCCTATAGTGAGGGCTTCGGCTTTGAATCAGAGGGTGATGGGAAGTCATGAAGGGTTTTGAGAAGAGCAGTGAGTGATGTGACCTGGTTTATCTTCACATGGGGTTGTTCTTGCTGAATAATCACCTGCAAAGGGCACAAAGGTGAAAGCCAGGGTCCAGAAGCAGCCGTGGAAATAATTCCAGTGAGCACTTAGTGAAGGCTGGATTGGTTGTGAGGGGATGGGGGAAAGTGACTGGATTCTGGGTATATTTTGAACCTAAATCTGACATGGTTTGCTGTTGAATCAGACATCGGCTGTGAGCAAAAAAGAAAAGAAGGGGGTCTTTGAAATATTCTTCTTTGAAAATACCCCAAATGAGCTTTTATTCTTGATTTTTGATCCTAATCCTATGGGAGTTTAAGCGCGATGCAGACATTGGTTAGGCATTAGGTTTTAGACTGTTATTTCCTAAATTACTTCCTGAGTAAACCAATTAAAATTATAATGCACGTCTCCAGGAGAAAAGGGAAGGAGCCAAACTCGGTATGATTTTACCTCTTAGACGCTGCTTAACAACACTTTTCTCCTATTGCTTGGGTAATGAAATTCGGGCAGGTGGGAGCCAAATGAACAAACGGGCCCTCAGAAGCAGCCTGTCACCCCGGGCTCGTAGGTATAACACTATCTGATTATTCTCCAGGTCCCCATTTGGGAACTAGTGTGCAGTTTTCATAAAAACCACCATGTGCCTCCAATTCACGCAACATCTCTCCCTTCTCTGTACCACCTGCCTTCTGAGACCTCAGGCATATGCTAGGTATTGCCTCCCCGGATTGAGGTAGATTAACCAAGGTTCCGAGCTTCTGTGGGAGAGGGAGGATGTGAAATAAAGGCTCAATCTTCTAGTTAGTCTCTGAGTTAAAATGGGCTTTTATAAAACCTTCCAAATGTGTCAGCCCACATCAGTGATTACACTCCGGGAGTTTTTAACCTTTACCTTGTAAAGTCACATTTGCTTTCCCCTTAAAGCAGTGTCTCTCCTGGTTGGGTGTGAGGTTTTTATTAAGAATGCAGAATTCTGGGCTCTATTTCAGTCCCAGAGGGATAAAAATGGGAATAATGTTCAATAAGGGCCCTAAATGATTCTGTAGTATGCTAACATTTGAGAACTATTGCTCTATCATTAGGAATTGCATTCACTTCCAAGTAACTGAAATGTAAATAAAGAACTAGTTTATTTCTCTTATTGCTTAAAGAAGTTCAGTGATAGGCAACCCAGAGCTAGTATGATGGCTCTGTGGTATATTCAAAAACTCCCATTCTTACGGTTACTTCATGATATAAGATGGCTGCTGGACTTCCTGCTGTTGTGTGTACATTGCAGCCAGGAAGCAGGAAGGAAGGGGAAATTGGGCAAAAAGACCTTTGTCAACTACTTGGCCTCCTTTAAAAGAGCTCTCCCGGAAGTCACATCTTTACATGTCATTGGCCAGAATTTATTCAGATGGCCACATGTAGCTACTCCAGAGGTACAGAAATATTGTCCTTAGCTGGGCATATTGATGCTCTAAGTAAAATGATAGTATTCTAATTAAGGAAGAAAAGAAAATGGATATGATTGGGCAGCCATCTCTGCCAGAACTCCCTTACACCATCATACCACGGTGGTGTGGAAAGACTGTTTAATTTGGAGTACATCATTTTACTTACTGTCAGTTCATTTTGAACCATATGTTGGTTATGTTATGGAGAACACCAAAGGAAAACATGTTTATCATTTCTGTGGTCAATCATGCAGACATATTAGGAATTTACTATGTCTTTTTGTCTTCTTTTCCATCCATCTGCTAGTCTTTTTTTTTTTTTCCCCCTTGATAAAGAAGCCCAAGAATCCATGCAAAACAGAGGGAGAGGATGAGGAAGCCAAGTTCAGAAGTGGCCCTACCATGTCTTAGCTGTGTGACTCTCAACCTGATGAGTGTAATGTACCACCTCCAGGCTGTGGGGAGGGTTCACAAGACACTGTATATAAAAACACTTCAGGCATAAGAGCAACTCAATAAAAAAAATACGTTCCTTGATCCCTGCCTTCATTTGGACAGTGAAGGACAGTTGCTTCTAAATTCAGCCCCAAAATTCTGACTTCTTTGTTGGGTTCCTGCTCTAAGAAAATAGGAATGCTTTTGATATGGAAAATGTACCACCCCAGAATTTGAGCACTTTGCCATTAGGATTTCTCATTGTTGTAGGAACTGGTGGAATCCCCCTGCTTAAGTATATGTGTAGGTGTAGAAGGAGACATGTACAAAATTGAGTGAAATTGAACAAGTTCTTTTGCCTCCTCTGGGTCTCCTGGGGTGCCTGGCAATCCCATGGGTTGGCTGTTGAAGGAAAACACTTGGGTGACTCTAAAACTCTTAAAATGGGCTCCCTTGAACCAACAGCAGGGGCATCCCCCGAGAATTGGTTAGAAATGCAAATGATCGCCCTCGCCCCCCAAGGCCCCCTGAATTAGACATGTGTATTTTAACAAGCCTTCCAGGTGGTGCTGGTGGAAGCTAACATTTGAGAACCACCGCTCTAAGTAAAGCACGTTTCTCTCCAGCGAGGAGCCATTGACTCCCTGGCTTCCATCTCTGATCAGGCTGAAGTGCTGCCAAATGTGCAGTTCCTTCTGACAAACCCCGTCTTTCCAACTGGGCGAGGTCTTGCTTTGCAGACTTTATTTGCACACTGACTAAAGCTCTTACAATCCCTCTGACACAGACTGACGTTATTGCCAAACCTCGCTGTTGGGAGTAACACTTTAAATAAAGGCCTTCAGCTATTTCGTTTTCCTAAGCCAGTGTATTGTGTTCAGGATGCTTTTGTTTGGAGGAAATGTACCTCGTGTGGCTACACCCAGTGCACAATCACAGGGCACCTCTACCTGGGAATCTGTAAATGGAGCGAAGTTCCTAGCACGTTCCACAGACGTGCGTTTGGAGAAATATACTCAGAATACACAGGAAGAAAAATCAAGTTATCGACCTGCTGGATAATAACTGGGTAATGATCATCACTGACAAAGTTCTATTGGATTTGACTATTTACTTGTAAAAATTAACAAGTGAAACATGTTTGGGCTAAAATGAGCAATCTGCAGGGTTTTCACGGGTGGTGCCAATTTTCACTTTTGTAGTGCCAGAAAGTATACTAAATATTTTCCCCTTACTATTGGTATGATTGGTGTTTGTTCTGAGCTATACAGTAGTTTTATTATGGAAGATGCCAAAGCATTTCCGTGCATGTGGCATTTCCATGTTCAGCCAGAGACAGATTGGGAAAGAGAGCCGTTTCTCCCTCATTCCCATCTGTCTGCTAATCCCCTTTGCTCAGTGAAGAACTTGCAAAGTCCAGCTTCTAAACACCAGGAGGAGACACAGAAGCCACCATGAAGGGGGGTTATTTTTACTCCTGGACTTGAACAGGCTTTGAAGAGAACTGGACGTGGTAAAGGACCAACTCACTCTCCTGCCTCACAGCAAGTCAGATCACCTACCGTGTGATATGGGGGTGATTTGGTAGGTTGTTAATTAAAAATTAGCTGATTTGGTTTGGCAAACGGAGTATTTTAGCAGGTAAGTTTTTAAGTCATCTGCCAAATTATTGGTTGCCTTGTGAGAAATTATGTTAGCACATTTTATATTGAAGGGGTTATGGGAATACTGGTAGAAAAGATGCGTTTTCAGTGGTGGTGATGAGTAGGCTGCAATTATAGAAGGCAACACAAGATGTTGGGACTTCCCTGGTGGTGCAGTGGTTAAGAATCCGCCTGCCAATGCAGGGGACACGGGTTCGAGCCCTGGTCTGGGAAGATCCCACATGCCGCGGAGCAACTAAGCCCGTGCGCCACAACTACTGAGCCTGCGCTCTAGACCCCGCAAGCCACAACTACTGAGCCTATGCGCTGCATCTACTGAAGCCCGCGCGCCTAGAGCCCGTGCACCGCAACTAGAGAAGCCACCGCAATGAGAAGCCCCGTGCACCGCAGCAAAGAGTAGCCCCCGCTCGCCACAACTAGACAAAGCCTGCGCGCAGCAACGAAGACCCAACGCAGCCAAAAATAATGAATAAATAAAAATAAATAAAAATTTTTTTTAAAAAAAGGCAACACAAGATGTCCAGCCAGGAAAGGTGTTCCACAAGAGTAGTCACTGCCTCTGTTGACTTAAGAATTCAGTCTTTAAGATGGACGTCAGCATACTGAGGTATTTATTTACCACCTAAATATCTCTAGAGCTCTCCATCACTGCCTCCCCCTTAGTCCAATCATGTGTTGGGACTCCTTTATCCTCCAGTCTTAAAATGGCATGGAACCTCTCCATTCCAATCTCCAGGTGTGGCCCTTGCCCAAGATGGGGTAAGCAGGAGCCTTCTGTAAGGAAGTGGAATTGAGCAAAGCTGGTCAGTCTAGGGTGGACTCTTGAACGGGGCTTGTGTAAACTCAAGTCCTGAGGGGAACAGATCTGCAGAGAGGAAAGAATAGAGCAAAGGTAGAAGGACACCAGGCTTAGGGAGATGGGAAATCCCTTACTAATCACCTTCCATTGGAAGTTTCCATTTCCTCAAGAGGCCCTACCATACTGCTGGGTTTTTTGAGAAAACACTACATCTTTATAATAATTTACCTTTTTTCCCCCTGAAACCAAGCTAGCTTAAATCGCATTTTATCCCTTGCAGCCTTCTTTCTTAGACCAGTTATAAGTGGGGGGCTCCCCAGGTTTGGTCTCACTCTACAAGCCGACAGTGTTGCCCTACCTCTTAAAATGGAAGGAAGGCCAGGAAGATCTGGATTGTTCCATTTGGAGTATACCAGGCTGGACAATATACTTATTGCTGTGTATTCATATTATTTATTGTTATTGAGGGCCAAATGCTCTGTCTCCACTCTCGTTTACTTACCACAGTCATATGATGAGGATTCTGAGAGGTTTTGTTAACTTGCTCAGGAACACGGGGATGGGAAAGGACAGAGCCATGACTGGGGGTTCAGATCTACCTGGCCATGCTGCCGAGAAGGTACAGGGAAAACTCCAGCCTGGGTCAGCCTTGGACGGTAGCAGAGAGACCTTCCTTGTTCAAGGTACCAGTTCAGAAGATGACTGCTCTGGGCAGTGAAGAGGGGTGTGTGTGAGTGATGAGGGGTGATTGAGAGGAACGTCAGTGGAGCTCAAATCAGACTCTTTATGATCAAGCATCCACAGTGATTCATTTTATTTTTTTTAATTTATTTTATTGAAGTACGGTTGATTTACAGTGTTGTGTTAATTTCTGTACAGCACAGTGATTCGGTTTTACATATATATCCATTCTTTTTCACATTCTTTTCCATCATGGTTTATCGCAGGATATAGTTTCCTGTGCTGTACAGTAGGACCTTGTTGTTTATCCACATAGCGATTCATTGTATATTAGCATTTGTCCCTAATGTTCTATAACCGTAATGGGAGCTGTGAGAATGACAAAGTGATGTTTCCACAAGGCTTTTCCACTAGTCATTTTCTGACCTGGGAGGCAAAGCCCATTCCCCAAGACACAGGGATGGGGCCTGCTTCTTTATATACCTGGCCCTTACCTGGTGAGGCATATGGGGCACGAATCTCCCGAGCACATAATGGTGTGCCAGTCTCTGATGGGCTCATCGCCAGCTTCTAATCCCAAACTAACTCATGATCTGGGCTTGTATTTCTTCTCAGAGAGAGTGCCAGTAACCTGTGGGCTGCCTTCAAAACCCGGAACCATTGCTTCCCATCCTGAGACCTGGCTTCCTGCCAGGTGCCTTTAAGGAGGGGTTGCAGGGCCCTGGGTCCCAAAAGCCGGCTAGTCTACAGCAAGAAGTCTGTTTATGTTTACCTTTGGGATTTGATTAAGAGGATGATACACACGTGATGGTGAATGGTTACGATCATTTGTTAAGAAAATAAGGATAGCTTTCACGTCTTTTTTTAAGGCTGTGTTATCACAAAACCTTCTTCCTCTCTCTTCTAACAATTATGATTTCGTTTCTGGAGATCAAAGTAGACAGAGCTTTCGCAACTCTTCACCCCAGCATTCCCAAAACGTGTGGTCATATCCAAGGCTCCCCAAACTCAAGGGAATGTGACCACGTTTGTGGAGCATAAACCAATATGCTGAATGTAGAGCCCCAAGTCTTCTGTCTTCTCCGTTTTGTTGAATGAATGCCATGTTTCACAGGAGTTGGTCATGATGCTGAGAGACAGTTGAAAAGTATTTTCCATGATGTCATCTGAGCTTGTGGGATTTTTTTTTTTGGCCTCTCCTATATAAAGCATACCTTCTGTTTTGGCCAGTTTTTTCCCCTAGTTTTACATGCAGCTGGATGCTAGGATGTCTGTTTTCTTTTCTCAGGCAAAATTAGATGTTTGGTGCTTTCCCAAGTAGTTGTTAGGGTTGAATGAGCCTCAGAAATTGTAAGACTATGTCCTAACATCTGTAAACAGGAGCATTCTAGGATGTACAAAAAAAGTCACGTTAATGACAATTTTTAATTACACGCTCTGTATCCCGAATTCAGTGACTCTCTTTTTTTTTTTTTTTTTTTTTTTTTTTTTTTTTTACAGATCTGAGCTGCTTCCTGTCCTTACAAAAAGCTTAAAACCTAGAGGGCTTTTAATGTAGGTGGAGGCTGAGGGACCCAAGAGTTCTCCGCGCGCCAAAGACTGGTGTTGACTCCAGCGCCAAGGCAGGCGCTGACACATCGCTTTGGCTAGGAAGGCAGGTTACATGCTGGAGACTCACGGAGAAAATGGTAAAGCCAGCTCTCGGGGGAGCCTGCCGAGAAAGGCCTACCCTCCGGGTTCACCAGCATGTTTGCCAGAATCTCTTTTTCTAGGAAAGTTTGCTAGCTTTATTTTTCCCTTACAGAGAGAGGAAAAACCCCAAGACATGGGTGATTTGTGGGACTCTTTCTTCAAGGATGAATTTCTCTGCTTGCAGTGAGAAACTCATGTGCCGTTGAGTTTCACGAAGGACGGGGGCAGCGGGAAGCAGATGTGTCCTGTTGTGGGAATCATCTCCCCAGGATGTGGGAGTGGGCAGGTGGTTTGAGTAATGGGCGAGTTATCTGTGTGCTTTCCATCCTTCAGGTTCACCAGTACTATAGCTGTCTCCCAGAAGAGAAAGTGCCCTATGTCAACAGTCCCGGAGAGAAACTTCGAATCAAGCAGCTATTACACCAGCTGCCGCCACATGACAATGAGGTAAGGGGCTAGAGGGGCCTTCGGAAGACTTTTCTTAGAACTTTCTGTGAACTGTTACCTTTTTCATAATCAGAATGCTGCGATCAGTGAGATCCCCAACGAAAAACTCTGGCAGTTTAGTTTAGGTTTTAGCTTCCTTAATTAGAACTAAAAGAAACTGTCGGACACCTTCTGGAGAGGGTTACCGAAAAGCTGAATCTCATTATGGAGTGGATTCACCTCTGTGCCTGGCACTACTAGCTATTTGAGGTAACTGGGGAGCACTAAAATTTAAAAGTTCAAGTCCAGGTTTTGTTAGTTGAAGGACGTGCGATGCTGGTTGCCTGAGCCTGTTAGATGATTGAGATTCCCTGGGCAGTTCAAGTCCGGCACAAACTTTGAGACTCTCTTGAATTTTCAGCATCATTTCTTAGTAAATGAGTATGTAAGTTTTCCATCTTACACTGCAGGAGAAGTTACATGTCCAGATTTGCAGCTGTGAACATTTATGTTTTTGTCGTTTCCAGTCCACCTTGCCAAGGTCACCCTTTATACTCTTGAAAGTATGACTCGCAGGCTGTCCTTTTTTCTGAACCCAGACACAGGGCAGTGTAAGCAGGCATTCATCGTCTTTGAACTCAAATTGATCCTAAAGGGAAATTTGTAAATACGCTTTTAAAAGATCATCATGCTTGGGAGGTTTAGATTTGCAAACTAGAAATTAATTTTCAAGTATCTGGTTTTTAAAAATAGTGATCCTACAGAATCGCATTGTCTGCTTAACTCTGATTGTGATTTAAAGAAAAACATAACTTTAAGTTGAAAGGAGAAATTTAAAACCCCTTTAGAGAGCTGGACCCCCAGCTTTTTACCAACTGCCCCCACCCACAAGCTCAGTCCCTGAGGAAATGAGTGAGTACTTTTTTAGTCTTTATCTTCCCGCATTTGAATAAGAGGAATAAATCAAGAGCCTCAAAAGTGAATTTGAATAAGTAGAGCAAAAGCTTAAAAACTGAAGCAACTCCCTAGAAAGACAGTCACAATTCCCTTTCCTATTGTTTATTTCAGACTTCATAAAACACATTTAAATAATGCTTTCTCCTTTAAAGAAGAGAGCAAGCATTGTAACCCGATGACCAGTTAACTAATTTGGAATTGAAAATGTGGGTTTTTACAAGCAGGAGGGGTGTGCCTTTCTTTCAAAGCATGTCTATAAATTGTCAGTGGTGTAACCATATATTCTGGGCTGTTCAGGTCATTGCAGTTCTTTCTCCACATGAAGACTTTTTTTTTTTTTTAAACCTTTTTTTACTTGATAGAGGGAAGTGATCTGCTCTTTTCTGCTTTTTAATGATTAATTCTGTTTATGGTTAACTGTGGTTTCATGAAAAGAGACCCTTCAAATTTTGTCTTCCTGTTGGTGAGAATTGCTTACATGTGACCCAGTAGACAGATTTGCCCATTTGACATGGCCTTTTTAAGGACAGAGGGTGAATCTAAATATTTGATCATTCTCTTTTTCACCCAGATTAGACAGTTTTGATGTATACAGCTGCAGTGGTTTTCAAACTAGTCCTGGTTCAAAGGTTTCCCTTTAACCATCTGTAGGACAAATCATCGGGGCAAGTCGGTTAAACTTCCTGATGCTCAGTTTATTCTAAAGTAAGATGGGGTGGGATTAGAACCATGTTTCCCGAAGTGTAGCAGATCCATGACTTTGGTTGGTACATGGCCATGGCAATAAATAATGTTGAACCACATAATGAGAGACTCACTACCTTTTCAGTTGCATTTCATTCCTTGTGACTGAGTTGTCAAGGGGGAAATTTTAGTTTGGGGGGAGCAGGTATCTCACACCTGCTAGTCTCCATTTTTAAGTAACAGCATTAAGAACCTCCGTTTCAGAATCTCCGACAAGCAAAAGTAGCCAGCTAGAATCCAGCAATGTGGTTTTGTTTTCAGTCTCGTATTTAGTTTTATGGTCGCTCTGTTTTTCACAAGTGATATTGCTTTTCTATTTTTAGTCATAATATACTTTCTTTTCAAGTAAATGTATTCAAGTAAAAAAAAGTGAGTCAGTTTTTAAAACAGTATTAAGTAAACAATAGTTCAAGATTATAGCAAAATTCCCAAGGTGTGCATAAATAAAAGAGAGAATGGGAAATAGCAGATTTGAATATCTTTAATGTCCCTCCCTTATTTCTGTGAGTTTCTGTGTCGGACAAGAAGGAAAATATCTTATGCAAGTTGATGCATTAACCAAAGCCCAGCGGGCAGTCCTGTCCCTCCTACACACAGATAAACACGCAGGGACTTGCGTGAAGTAACACAGATAGCTCTGGACCAACTCCTCAGAATCACGCCTTTGGTTCCCGTCTCATTTTGGGAAACAGAAGCTGTGAGCACGTTGACCACTGTTCTGGCTCGTTGGCCCGGAGCCATTCTTTGGTGTCAAGGATCGTTTCCATGGGCACATGGAGGTGAAAGTATCACGATCAATTTGAAGATCCAGATCACTTTGAAAGAAGGAGAAAGTCCCAGATCTTGACTAGCAGCAAAGCTATCCCAGATGGTATGGCTCTTAGTGTGGTGAGCAGAGTGGGACAGAGGATGAGGAACAGTTACAGACCATTGGCCTGCCCAAGAATGGGGCTCTGGACTTTGGAGCCTTTAGGAAGCTCTTTTGATGGTCAGCAATCTCAGGTAGAGACTCACTTAAATAGCCCCCAGCCTGGTGGTGTTCAAGTGCCCACAAGGACTGTGAAACCAAATGGGAGTGTGTTTAATGAGCACAGTCTGAGGCCTGGGCTTCAGGAACCCTCAGGAGCAAGGGTGACCCCTCCGTGCCATCCTCTGTGTCTGTCCAGGTTCGCTATTGCAACTCCCTGGATGAGGAAGAGAAGAGGGAGCTGAAGCTCTTCAGCAACCAGCGGAAACGTGAAAACCTGGGTCGTGGCAATGTCAGGCCCTTCCCGGTCACCATGACAGGAGCGATCTGTGAACAGGTGAGCGTGGATTCCGAGGCGTGCCGAGGGGATTGCTCTGGCATCCTTTCACTCATTCATTCAACAGTTATTTTACTGAGAACCTACTTTGTAGGCCTGGGGGATACAGCCGTGAACGAAAGATTTGAAAGCTTGATCTTGCCCTTGTAAGGAGTTCCGTTCTAGGGGAGAAGTCAGACAGTAACATAAATAAGATAGAAAAAATTCAGTGGGGCAGGGGGTTAGTGTTGGGAGTGTGCAGTGGTTGCAATTTTCACAGTAAAGTGACTGGGAAGGCCCCGCAAAGACATGCAGGAACTGAGGGGGAGTGAGTCATGCAGATGGTGGAATGGGGGGGTGGCTAAGGGAACAACAAGTTCAAAGGCCCTGTGGCAGGAGCCATTTCTGTGCTGTTTGAGGAACAGCAGGTTGGCAAGTGTGGCAGGGCAGAGGGGATAAAGAAGAGAATGAGTAGATGAAGTCAGGTTTCACAGAGGGTTGGGTAAGCCACTGGAAGGAGATAGGGAGCCATTGGAAGGGTTTGAGCAGAGGAATGACGTGATGAAATTACATCTCAAAATGAGTCCTTTAGAAAGTGGAATTTGCCTGGACCATGGGTCAGCCTCTTTCCCAGGGTCATCCCAGGACCAGTGCCATTTAAACAGGTGGTAAATGGTCATCTCCTTGGGTTTGAGGGTTCTTTAGCACAGTGCATGAAGCCCCCTGCATTCTTTCTAGGACCTCACTGAGTGGAAAGTCTGGATTTGTTTTTTCTTCGACTCTCCTGTAGAGTGCTCCGGGCCTGGTGGAGGAGGGTTTTCAAGAAAGCAGGGTGGGAATCCAGCCTGCCTGGGTTCACCCTGCCCCACCTCTTGACCTCCAAAAGCCTTCTGGTGCTGATGGTCATATTTTGGACACGTCTCTTAGCCCTGCTGCTAAGAGCGTAGCCCCATCTGACTCCTTAAGCACTTTGGGGACCCATTCACGTACTGAAAATATGTGAACTGAATTGGTGAAGAGAAGGCAAGATACTACCTGAGCGGAGGGGATACCATTTGGGGGCCCTTTTTGGGGATTTCAGAGGGATAGTGTGGGAAGGCTCAGGTGGATGGAATGGAGATGCTACTTAACAGGGGAACCAAAGGACCACAGATTTGGCAGTGGGATGGGGTCTTCATCCTTGACACCTGCCCCTGAGATGTAGGTGGTCAGAGGTTAAGATGTGAGATTCTGTGTGCTCAGTTCAGGGCCTCTGCCGCTCTCCGGTCATTCTTGGCCAGTCCAGGCGGACTTCCCTAAGACAGTGGGAAGGTTGGGTGTTTCATGGGCAGGTGTCAAGAGTGGCATGGAAGAGTGACGAGAGCCTGGAGGCAGAAAGACATAAGATTGACTCATGTTCCTGCCAGATGGCAGTGACCATGGTACTTTTCCTAATGGTTTTGCTGCCAAATGGGGATAACAAATGCCTAGGTCATAGAATCATGGTGAGGATTCAATGGGATTCTGTGTTGTTAAAGTAATTCAACAAGGAGGCCATTGGACTGGGGTGGCTCTAATGCCTCGGTAGCCTGTATCAGCAGACCAAAACCTAAACCAGTCAGGGTAGTGGAATCCAAGAAAATGAAACTGAACAACCAATCGCAAGCAGCCAACCAGGCTTTCCCAAATAAGGGGACCACTTAATCTCTAGTCCCTGAAATACTTTCCTCACTTTGCTTCCATGTCTTCTCTATAAAAATCTCTCCCCGGGTTCCTGTCCTTGGAGTGCCCCCAGCCACCTTTAGTTTGATGCTTGCAGCCCAATTCGAATCAGTGTTGGAGCAAATAAACTGGAAAACTTGAGTGTGCCTCCGTTTCTCTTTTAGCAGTATGCATACCTCAGCTCTACCAACGTTGGCACAAAAGGCAGGGGTAGCACTTTCCATAACGTAATGTCTTTCTTATGTCTGGTCACTCACATGAATGAGGCCCCAGAGACTATTCCATGAGACCTTGACTTTACTTTCTATGAAACATCACAACCCTTCTGATGGCCAAGGTGTGGGAACGGTTTGGAGGTTGCTTTTCTCCTCCTTGGATGTTGCCCCCAGAGCTCAGCCACTCATGTGGAGCCGTAGTGCTGGACCCTCAGGCTGGGAACCTCAGGCCAACACCGTGGTCAGCAGAGAGCCTCCCCCTGGACCTGTTGCCTCACACTTGACTCCTCCCTCAAAGGCTGCACCGTATTCATTTTATCCCAAGCGCAACTGGAAGCGTGGGTCATCAGGGACTCTGGAACTTTGGAAAGGAACTTTGGAAATGAGTGAGAAGCTTAGGAAGGGGAGAAAGAAGACTCCATAGTCTGGCTTTAGGAGTGGTACCTTTTCAATCGGGACTATGTAAAAAGATGGTAGGGGAAGCAGGCCAAAAGCATACCTGAAAGGCTTCTAGAGAAGACGGTTAAAGGTGGGCATATTTTTATGAACCCACTCCCCTACCATCCAAAGTGCAGACCTCCACGTCCTCCCAGGGGCCCTCCAAACCCCCTCCCCACTCACCCATCACCCAAACCCCACACAGTCTACTTCTAGCAGTAGTCCTGGCTGGGCCTCTGGAGGGAGTTGGCAGTATCTAAAAGATAATGAGACCTCCTGCTGGCAGACTTTTCCTTTCTCTCCCACCTCTGGGATTGCTTATTTTCTCAGTGACAGGATCTTCCTCGTGTTGGCCCCAGGAGGGGCAGTGGGGAAAGGACAAGAAAACGCTGCCTGCCTGTGTGTAGAGCAGGTAGCACAGTAACTGATTTGAAAGTAAGTGCTCAGTCACTGGCTGGTGATGCGGGCGGTGGTCGTGTATCCTTCCCGCGTGGCGCTGAGAGACGGGGCGCCGGTGTTCCTCCTACTGACGTTTCTGTTCGCCTCGCAGTGCGGAGGCCAGATCAACGGCGGGGACATTGCTGTGTTTGCGTCGCGCGCCGGCCACGGTGTCTGCTGGCACCCACCCTGCTTCATCTGCACTGTCTGCAACGAGCTCCTGGTGGATTTGATCTACTTTTACCAAGATGGGAAGATATACTGTGGCAGGCACCACGCCGAGTGCCTGAAGCCACGCTGCGCAGCCTGCGACGAGGTCAGACTCCGCTCCGCTCCCTAGGTTACGCCATAGCCAGCACGTTGTCCTGTGGTTCCTGCATGGAAGAAAACCATAGGCCACTCCCCCCCCCTTATATTAACCCTTTCAAAAATGAAGCCCCACCATCCCTCGTTGCTAGAATGTCCAGGACTGTGACCTGCTTTACTGAATGTGACAGTCTCATGGCCGCTAGGTGGGAAGACAGTTTCTAGGGCTGAGGACATTCCCAGGGGCACTAGGTCAGTTCAGAACTCTAAAAAAAAAAAAGGCTTTGTGCAACTTGAGATTTCAGCCCAAATCCCAGGAAGTAATCATCATCAGTAATAGTGTGTCATTTATCTTAAAATCTTGGGTTTCCTGAGATTCGATGGGACAGATTGGCTTGAGAAGACAAGAAAATGGGTAGCATGATTTGATTCTCCCACAGTTTACAAAAGGTCTGATGAGGATTCAGGGGGCAGATGGCTACTCTGTCTGGATACCTCTGCCCCACACTCTAAGAGGTACTTGAATTTGCTTTTCTGAGTCAGAAAGCAGTCCGGACACAAGGTTCATACCTGGTGTTTTCTCCCAGCAGAAGCACACCTAGGTGTGATCTGGGAGCTGAAAGATAGAAAACCTGGTTTAGCTTAAAAGTTGGGGGCACAAAGGAGAATGTTCTAAACCTGACCGATTTTATGGGATAAATTAGGGGAAAGATCTTGGACAGAGGGTTTCTTCCTGCATAAAGTAGGTTTTTGGTTCTTTCTGACCCTGTAACCAGCAATGTGGGACCCTGAAAACAACACTCCTGTTTTTCATTCAGAGTCCACTATTACCATGGGCATTTCTTCCTTAAAAGCTGCCGATCAGAGACTCACTCTTCTAGGAGGAAGTCAATTGGCCTTATCTAACCTGGATTCTAATGCTACCAGTGATATTCAAAAGAGACCCTCTGGGCAGGTAGTTGGTCCAGTTGTAGTGATTCTGGGCAGCCCCTTTACCTGCCTGCCTCAGTTTCCACATCTGGAAATGGGTGCTCATGATACTTAATATTATCTAATGGCAAATAGAATAGGATGATTAAAGTGTTTTGAAATTTTTGCTTATTGAGATCTTATTCATACAGCATAAGATTTACCCTTTTAACGTGTACAATTCAGTGGTTTTTAGTATATTCACGGACTTGGACAACCATCACTACTGCCTAATTCCAGATCATTTTCATCATCGAAAAAGAAACACCAGATGCATTAGCAGTCACTCCCCTTTTCCCCTCCCTCTAGCCCCTGGCGACCACTAATCTAGTCTCTGTCCCCATGAATTTACATATCCCGGACATTTCATATAAGTGGATTAATGCAGCATATGACCTTTTGTGTCTGGGTTTGTTCACTTAGCACAGTGTTTTTGAGGTTAACCCGAGTTCTAGCATGTATCAGTACTTTCCTTTTCATGGCTGAATAATAACCAGTTGTGTGTATATATCACGTTTTGTCTAGCCATTTATTAATTGATAGACGTTTACATTGTTTTCACTTTTTGACTATTATGCACAATGCTGCTATGAATGTTGATATACAAGTTTTTGTGTGGACATATATTTTCTGTTCTCTCGAGTATATACCTAGGAGTGGAATTGATGGGTCGTATGGTAGTTCTATGTTTAACTTTTTGAGGGAATCTAAACTGTTTTCAAGAGGAGCTACACCATTTTACATTCCCACTATCAATGAATGAAGATTCCAGTTTCTCACATTCTCCTCAATTCTTGTCTGTCTTTTTCATTATGGTCACCTTAGTTGGTATGAAGTGACATCATGTGGTGGTTTTGATTGGCTTTTCCTTAATGGCTTATAACGTTGCGCATTTTTTTAAATGTATTTATTGGCTATTTGCATATCTTCTTTTTGGGAGAAATGTCTAGTCAAATCTTTTGCCTATTTTTTCACTTGGGTGATTTTTCTTTTTCTTGTGGCTTTGTAAGGGTTGTTTATATATTCTGGATACTAGTCCCTTGTCAGATATGTGAATTGCAAGTATTTTCTCCCATTCTGTAGTTATATTTTCACTTTCCTCATGATGTCCTTTGAAGCATGAAAGTTTTTTATTTCAGTGAAATCCAACTTCTATTTTTTCTTTTGTTGTCTATGCTTTTAGTAGTCATAGCTTTTCAAGAAACCATTGCCTAATTGCCTGATCCAAGTTCATGAAAATTTACACCTCTATTTTCTTCTAAACATTTTATAGTTTTTTTCCTCTTACATTTAGGTCTTTGATCCCTTTTGAGTTAATTTTTATATGTAGTGTGAGGTAGGGGTTCAAATTCATCCTTTTGCGTGTGGCTATTCAGTGGTCTCAGACAGATTTGTTGAAGAGACTATTCTTTCTTCCATCGAATGTCCTTGTCACCCTTGTCAGTAATCAATTGGCCATAAATGCTTGAGCTTATTTCTACCTTGATTACTGTAGTCTGCAGTAAGCTCTTAAATCTGTGCGTTGAAATTGTAAAAAACTCTGTCTCAGGGGTCAAAACACAAATGCTTCTGAGGGCTAGACAGTTATCGTAAATGAAGGTGACTCATTTTAAGGTAACAGTGAGTGGTGAAAAAAAATGACAAGCTACAGAACTCATCACTCATCTGAAAGCAGCAACCCCTCTTATTGTTGCCATGCAAGAATGTGTAGCACACATTGCCAAACATTGTATTTTCAAAAGAGAAACCAGGATTCCAGGTGTTCATATGACATTTCTCATTTTAAAAAAATATTGTATATAAGCCAGATTAAATCGATATGGCCAAAGTGCCCATGAGCTGTCAGTTTTTAGTCCTGCTTTATATTCTTTAGGGTAGAATGTTCTTTGTCTTTGTACAATGTGGTTAAAGTAATCACCGGCCAGGCCAGAAACTGTGTAATTGTGCTTTAAGCAAATCCACACGTGGGAACTGATATAGATAGAGAATAAACATATACATATAGATTTTCTGTTTAATAATTGGTGGACAGGACCTATTTTCCTACCCTTCCAGTTTGGGGCCCTCCTAGCTTTCCTCCTTTCAAGTACGTTCTCATGGCTGGCTCTTATCCACTGACCATTTGGCTTCTCCATCTCCAGATCATCTTTGCAGACGAATGCACAGAAGCTGAGGGGCGACACTGGCACATGAAACACTTCTGCTGCTTCGAATGCGAGACAGTGCTGGGCGGCCAGCGCTACATCATGAAGGAGGGAAGGCCCTACTGCTGCCACTGCTTCGAGTCCTTGTACGCAGAATACTGCGACACCTGTGCCCAGCACATAGGTGAGGCAACTCTTGGTGCTCACCTTGGTCCTACTCTGACTGGATCTGCTTTGTGTCTAGTATAGTTAGAATCCCTTTGGTCGCAAGTGATAGAAACCCAACTGATACTACCTTAAGTGACAAAGGAAATTTCTTGGCTCAGAGTACCAGAAAAGCCAAGGAGGAAATTGGTTTCAGGTAAGGATGGTTCAAGGATTCAAAGTCTGGTTCTTTTTTTCCCCCTCTGTGTCTCAGCTCAGCTTGCTTTCTCTTGGTATCATTTGGAAGCAAGCTGTCTTCTCAAGGTGGCCAAGATGACCCCCCAGCTATACTTAGTCTTAGCACTGGTATTCTCTAAAAGGATGGGATCGTGTCTTTTCCAATATCCAAGTCAGGTCCTCCAAATAGGAATGCTGTAGCCCCTCATTTGGTCATCTGTTCCACCCTGGAAAGAAAAGAATAGGGAGTTCCCATTGGTCTGCCTGAATCATAGACCTACCCCCAAGGTATACAGTCCCACTACCAAAGGGAGGAGGAGAGGTCTCAGAGGAAAATATGAGGGGAAAATATAAACAGATGTCTTCCACAGCCTCCTCGGAAAACCTCGGGGGTCAGCAGAGGGAGGAAACAAAGCAGTCCTCTTGGTAGGACGAGATAGTCAAGGAAACCAAATGGTTTCTGGCGTGCATGTCTTTAAAAAAAATCAGCAAAAGCTGACCCAGCCAAAAACAAAGTGAGAGAACCTCAAATAGCTCAGAAGCTATAAACTCCCCAAAGAAGTGGCAGATCTGAGATGGTGAAAATCATTTTCCCTTTTCAAGTAACTGATTTGTTCAGCCCTTCAACGCTATTCCCAATCATGCTGCATCTGTAGCTTCTTATTCAGCTTTCCTGTTCTGGCACCTTGAGAATGAGCTGCCCTTTAAAAAGAAGATAAAAAGTTGGCAGCGGGTGAATGTCTTTGAGACCAGCAGCCTGATCTTCCTGTGGCTTGTGCAATTCCAAGAAATCTGCTCGGAGGCTGCCAGCTTCTTACCTGTAGTTGGGAGATATGGAGATAATCAGTTTGAGAGCCTGTTGTGCCCCGCTTGGAGGCATCTGCTGTGTGCTTAGTGGTCCTTTGTCGTTGAGTCCATCCCGTGGACTCAGGAGCCCTTCTGCGCTGGAGTCCCTGCCAGGCCCAGGATGGAGCCTTGCTGTGCCGACCTTGGTCCAGCAGCGTTCCCTTCTGGGGGCTGGGGTGTTGCGAAAATCCCCTTTCCCCAACCCCTAAAAACCTCCCCCTCTCACAGCCTGATGCGTTTCTCACAGGGTCAAAGAGGTTAAACAGACATACTTCCCTTTATTCTAAGCGCTAGGAAATGAGCTTGATTTGGACAGGTGGTGGGGCAGGTGAGGAAGGGCGAGGGGTGGGACTCGATCAGGGGAAATGGTGTGAGGTGCTGACCCAGCACTGCTCACTGTGGCTTCTGGGTCTGCAGGGAGGTGCCTGCTCAGCTGAGAGAGGCTGAGTATACAGACAACTTAGCTGTGGCAACCATACCCCCTGCTTGTTAGTATTTCTATTTCTTCTGTCCCTTTCCATTGAGGCTTAAAAGCCTCTGCAGAAACTGCTGCTTAGGATTTTTGCTCAGTAGCTTGGACGAGAGAAAATATGTCACCGCAGCATGTACACCTCAGAAGTTCCCTCTGTTTTCTTCTGTTTCTGTCTTCTTTTTAGCTTTGATTGGCATTCCCTTCTCCTTCCCTCTGAAAGCCATAAAAAGGCATCAATGCTTTATCAGAAAAGGGGACCACTGTGGCCTGCAGTATTATCACTGCTGTGGTTAAAATGCTGTCCCTGATTTTTCTTTTCCTAAATCCACTTTTCTGTACAGCATACTTTTCTTGCAACAGAGAAAGGGTATGCTCTGTATATCACACGTCCCGCAGTGTCTGGGTGCTTTGCTCTGACCATATTATCCAAATATTCCCTATTTATACAGCCACTCAGTGCGGACCCTACAGCAGGAAGCCGTTGCCAGGGCAACGGTACTTTTGCCTGCTCACAGCAGAGTAAACAGTCCTATAAACATACCGAGGCTGTAGCAGCAGTAGACACATACACCCTCGGAGAAGTACTTAAAGGGCTTAGGGAGGGAATAAAAAAGGAACGCTTAGATGTGGAATGGCCGAGCCCTTTTCCAGATGTTTAGAGTTCAGGAGCAGTTCAGAGCACCATCTGACATCGTTGATGTTTATCAGGGACCACGTTTCACTGCCTGCTGGGCCGCTTTGCAACATGCCTCCCCCTCCACTCTCCCTACCGCGGCCCGGCCTTTTGTGAGGCCCCCCATCCCCAGAACTAGGCCCCCGCTGCCGCATCTGAGTATGTTTCCTCGCAGAAGCACAGAGAGGCAGCTGGTGGAGGAACAGCCCGTAGGAACTGGACTTGCTGCACACCTCTGACAGGCAGTGGATAAGGCTGCAGCTGCTTGGGATGCTGTGCTGAGTTGGAGCTCACAGTGAGGACCCAGGGCAGCTGGGATGTCAGTGGAAGCTCTCTGGAGGAGAGGGAACAGGGCAGAGGGGAGGGAGGACCGAGCCAGCCTCAGAGTTCTTTCTTGGACAGCATCCAGGTAGCGGCCCTCAGAGCAGAGAGGGAGACAGGCATTGAGACCTAGTAAAAACTCAAGAAGAGGGCTGGGAAGAGTTAGCAGAGCACTCACTGCATCTTAACTCTGTTCTCAAGCAACCCTCTGAAGTAAGTACTATTATTACCCCTGTTTTATTGTGGAGAAGACTCAGGCACAGAGACATGAAGCCATTTGCCTAGGGTCACATAGCCCAACAGCGGCCCAGCCAAGATTGGAACCAAGCTGACGGGCTTCAGCATGTTTACAACCAGCTGGCATGGCATGGAGCTGCGATTTGAACCTGCGTTTGTCTGAGTCCTGATGCCTCACTCTTAACTACCAGGGAGTTCGGCCTGCCTGTGCTGCCTGCCCCTGCTTCCCCCGGCAGCCTGACGGAGGAGGGAATGTTTTTGGAGCCCCAGCTTTGGGCCTGCTGTCTCTAGCCCCTCCCCTGCCAGTTCTCACTCCTCCTGGGAATGCGGTGCTGAAAGGGAGTCGATTCAGTGTCCCTCTGATCTTGGAGTGACCCTTGTGGTTGCTCCTGTCCTGCTAAAAATCCCCTCTTGGTCCCTAGGGCCTGACTCCTGAATAAACAGAGACCCCTTAGTTCAGGGAGGAGCTCCTAGGAGAAGAATTTACCTTATGCTTCTCTCTCCCTGGGCTCCAGGGACATAAAGGGAAGTGAGGGGTACACAGGGAGGGCCCGGAGAGGCTGCTGTGCCATTTGCCTTTTGTTCTTGCCCTTCTCCTTTCCCCTGTTTCTTGTTCACAGCCTCTCTAGACAATTATCTAGAGGTTACTCTTGGAAAGTTCAGACTCAGGATTCTCAGCCACCAAAGGTGAAAGTTCACATTGGTACTGCCTTTCAGGAGAGACATTGATCGCTAGACATCAGGATTCTTGCAGAGGTCCCTTCCCATCCCCCAGTCACTGCTGGGTCTGCATTTTCAGCAGGCTCTCCCTACAGGAGGTTGGGAGGTGGGACCCACAGCTACCAGCTCCCATTCTGCCCGTTTAGCAACTGCTGTCAAAAGAGAGTCTCCCTGTGTGGCTCTCTTAGCAACAGTCCCAGGTGACTCTCCCTTTGGCCTGGTGCAGGTCACGTGCCCACCCTTGAACTGGTAACTGGGCTGGGAGATATGGTGTTTTTACTGGCCGGTGCTGGTCCAGGCAGTGGCTTTAGCCCCGCCCAAAGCTCATGGCCCAGGGGTGGCAGGGAGATGGTGTCCCACAGGGAAGTTAAGTCCTGTAACCAGAAGAGGGCAGAAGAGACTCTGAGACACAAGAGGGGCTATGGGAGGTTCCCAGAAGCAGGTGTAACAATATTATGTAAACGAGACACAGCCCGGGCACGGGACAGAAGTTACGCAAAGGGTATGCATGCTTATGGTGAGGTGATGTCTTTGACAGACTGCATCTAAGTTTTTCCTTACCATGAGCTGAAGTCCACTTTTTTCCTTTCCACTAAACTGCTAAAGTAATTACCCTTTGGAATGCCAAACACTGGTGATGGAATTCAATTCATTCATCCATTCCATACATGGAGCTGCCATTTGAGCAGACCCCTAAGTAGACTGAAAGAGGTGATTATCGAGGTCATGGTTAGGAGCAAGACTTCCTGGGTATAGATCTCGTCTATGATTCCTAACTCCTTTACATTAGGCAAGTTATTTAACCTCCTCTGCCTCTGTTTTCTCCTCTGAAAAATGGGCATAATATTAGAAACCTACCTCATACAGTTGAGAGGTTAAGTGAGTTTACATATACGCAAAGCGCTTAAAGCAGTGCTTCTCACACCCTAGTATCATCATTGCTGTTTATCTGGAGGAATGTGCCCCAGGCAGAAGGATTCATGGACAGGCCATTTGGATTTAGTTTCTCTGCCCTCAGAGCAAATGAGTTAAGAAGGACCTGACTGGGTAGAACAAGGGGGCTGTCATAGTAGGACATGACTGCTATTTACACGGGGGCCTGATCATTGATTTATTGACATTTTATTCTGCTGCATCTGGAAGCCTGAGCCAAACCAGGGTGCTGTGTGTTTTAGGTCGTAATGTAATACTCTGAGCAGCTCGTCAGCCTCTTCCATGTCTCTTCTTTTCCCAGGAATCGACCAAGGTCAAATGACCTACGACGGCCAACACTGGCATGCCACTGAGACCTGTTTCTGCTGTGCTCACTGCAAGAAGTCCCTCCTGGGGCGGCCATTCCTCCCCAAACAAGGCCAGATCTTCTGCTCACGGGCCTGCAGTGCCGGGGAGGACCCGAATGGCTCTGACTCTTCTGATTCAGCCTTCCAGAACGCCCGGGCCAAGGAGTCCCGGCGCAGCGCCAAAATCGGCAAGAACAAGGGCAAGACAGAGGAGCCCATGCTGAACCAGCACAGCCAGCTGCAGGTGAGTTCCAACCGGCTGTCGGCTGACGTGGACCCCCTGTCGCTGCAGATGGACCTGCTCAGCCTGTCCAGCCAGACACCCAGCCTCAACCGGGACCCCATCTGGAGGAGCCGGGACGAGCCGTACCATTACGGGAACAAGATGGAGCAGAGCCAGTCGCAGAGCCCCTTGCAGCTCCTCAGCCAGTGCAACATCAGAACTTCCTACAGTCCGGGAGGGCAGGGGGCAGGGGCCCAGCCCGACATGTGGGCCAAGCACTTCAGCAACCCCAAAAGGAGCTCATCGCTGGCCATGAAGGGGCACGGTGGCAGCTTCATCAAGGAATGCCGAGAAGACTATTACCCGGGGAGGCTGAGGTCCCAGGAGAGCTACAGTGATATGTCCAGCCAGAGCTTCAGCGAAAACCGAGGCAGCATCCAAGTCCCCAAATATGAGGAGGAGGAGGAAGAGGAAGGGGGCATGTCCACTCAGCAGTGTCGGACCCGTCATCCGATCAGTTCACTGAAGTATACCGAGGACAGGACGCCCACAGAGCAGACCCCGCGGGGCTCCATGGAATCGCTGGCCCTGTCTAACACAACGGGTAAGTTCTGTTTACCTGGAACACAGCGAGCGGACTCTCGGGGTGACCTGATGACAATCCTCAAGATTTTCGCGTTGTGCCCGCCATGTGCTCTCATCCACCGGGTCGTTGAGGAAGGTGAACCCAAGTGTCGATGGCTTCTGTCTGACTGGGATTCCCTTTAAGCAGAGCCTGAGGCAGGGATTAGGGTGCCTGTGATGTGTTGAGGACATGCTCCCAAGGAAGGGAAGTGAGAGAAACAGGGTAGGGCAGGGGGAGGAGCCATGTGAAGAATGATGTCTGGGCTGGAGTCTAGCTTCAGCCTGAGCCCACAGGGGGCTCTGGAGGATGAGTTGTACCATACGGTTGGTTCCTTCTTGGGACAAAGGGGCTGACGTTTTGCATCACCGTGTCAGTCATTGGCCCTGGGCTGCTGGAGAGTGAGCTGGAGATAAGGATGTGGATGTGGGCATGGGGGCAAGACAGCTCCCGTCAGCCAAAGGCAACATTCAGGAGAAGGGGTGGCTGTGAGCTGGAGGGGGTACTCATGAAACGGGGTGCAGCCTGGGACATCAAAGCATCCATGACAGCTTCTATGGCTGTTCTGAACCCCAGTATCTCAGTAGGTAGCTGGTTTTAATGTGTAGATAAAGATGAAAGAAGTGGGGATGGACAAGGAGAAGGCAGGCAGGCTGAGAAGGACAGAAGTGTTGGGAGAGACAGACAAACAGACACTCCGTTGACTGTTCTGGCCAACCAGATTTTCCAGCTGTTTTCCGTACATGTGAAGACAATGTCATTGTCCTCTAAGATGGCACTACTCAAAGTGTAATCTGAGGATCGGGGCTGTCCGCAGTGCACCCCGAGATGACTACTGAAGTTGACAGTGTTTAGAAACTCTTAGAGCAGTCTGACATGGCTGTGACATCCAAGTGCACATCCAGTGGGCTCGTCTTATGGGTCCAGGTGCAGACCGCTCAGGGTGTTGCAGACCCACGGGCGAGTTGTCTGTGGCCAGTGCTGGGTATCAGTCCTACTCAGGTGTGTCACATATCAGGCCGCCACAATGGACTGAAAATTAAAAAACTGGTCCTTCACTACAGATAGCTTGGGAAATGCTGCTCTAAGATGCACTGAGTGTCTCTGCCCCTTGTTGGCAGGACACCGAGGGGGGAGATGCACTTCTATCCCTTACAGTAGAGATTCCCAGAGTCTAATGTGTCTGTCTGGGTGGAGATTGTGACAACCTGATGCACATCAGCCCTGGATGGAGGGACGGCCACCACTCAGCTCCAGCTGGCTGTTGCCACTTGCAGGGATGTTTATTTATTCAACTACGAGTGATAGAGCTCTTGCCACGTGCCGAACATTGTTCCAAGCACTTGATAAATATTCACTCACTTAATTAAATCATCACAACCCTTTGAAAGGTACTCTTAAAATTCTCACTTCAGAGTTGAAGAAACTGAGGCACAGAGAGGTTGAAGGACTTGCCCTAAGTCACCCAGCTTTTAAACAGGGATTTGAACTTCTGCATGTGACCCCAGAGCAGTGCTCTTAATCACACCAGGGTACCAACCTAATCTGAGCCTCATGCTGTCAAATCTTCCAGTTTTTCCAAAGAAGTTAAAAATGTGGATTTTTAAAATGTGAAACCTATTGGAACTCTCTGCTGGACAAGCAAAACGTGTCTCTGAGTTGTAGGATATCTATGCGGTGCGTTTTTAATTTTCATCCCCTCCGATGCTTTCACAGCTGGGTTCTCTTTTGTCCTGGAGGACAGATAGCAGATATCCTTACCCCCATGTTTCAGATGACAAAAATGAGGCCTTGGTGACTAAGCACTTTGCCTACTGTCATAGAAGTGAGCAATTAGTGCAGAGTGACGACCACCTGGCTTCCAGCCCAGTTTATGCTATTCTCGGAAGATTTATATGCTATAATTATTTAAGAGGCCAGGAGATAAATGTGTAGCTCAGACTTTGAAGCTGAGTTTCTCAAAGCTAGACCACCTGCATGAGAATCATTGGCTGCTTGATTGAAACATGGACTTCAGGACCTCCTCCTCAGGCCCGGTGTATCAGACCCAATAGAGGTGGGGTCCAGTAACCTGCATTTTTACCAGCTCCCTGCTGGTGCTGATGCAACCACTGTCTGAGAACAGTTGTTCCTGGGTTTGTCTGTTCTGATTTTATTGTCCTCACGCTGTAACTTAGGAGGAGATCTAGGGCTTGGAGAATGTTGGAAAGGCTACACGGGTACATTTGAAGAACACGCAGTCTCCGATCCTAAGGAAGAGGCCGGGTTGTTTATCCTTGAGATTTTCTACAGATCCTTGGGCAAAGCAACAAATGCCCCTCTGTCACTGAGATTTTTGGAAAGCAGCCCTGAACCATGTCTGATAGAGCTGAGAAAAATTGCTCAGATCAGCACTGTCTGATACGGTAGCCACAAGCCACATGTGACTATTGAAATTTGAGTTAATTGAAATGAAATAACATGAAAATTTTAGGCCCTCAGCTGCACGAGCCACATTTCAAGTGGTCACTAGCCATGAACTGAATTTTAAATTTCTTTTCATTTTAATCCATTTCACTTTCAATAGCCACGTGTAGCTAAGCTAGAGGCTACCCTATGGACAGCACAGATGAAGGAAGTGAGCTGTTAGGACGGGCACAATTTCAACCCCATTATTAGTCTCTTTGGAAGTTCTCTCATGAGCTCTGGTTTTTCAAATTCTAACCTAACGGTTTGGAGTACCGATTCTGGAGTTACACTCCCTAGGTTCACATCCAGCCTTCATCATGTAGGAGCTGTGTGGCCTTGAACAAGTTGCTTAAATTCCGTAAGGTTCAGTGTCCTCATCTATGGAATCTGGTGAATAATAGTACTTCCTTTGTAGGGTTTTTGTAGAAGGAAATGATAATACACTTAAACTCGTGAATATAGTCTTTGACACATATGACTCTCTCTAATGGTTACCTGCTACTTTTTATTATTATTATTATTTCTCTCTCATCCCAAACATACTGGTGCATGGTTTTGACCTCTAGGAATGTTTTGGAGTCTGGTACCTCCCAGCATCCAGCAGCTGTGCAGGTTCGCATTTTTAGGTTTGAAACTGCTCCCATGGGTCCTCTTTTTCCTAACCAGCCTGAGAAGAGCATGAGAAATGGTACTAAAGAAATCCATTTTGTGCCCCTGTGTTTCCATGGATCTGTCAGACGCATCAGTGTGGAAGGGAGATAGTAGCTAATATTCCTAGCACTGCTTCATTGTTCATCACTGGAGCACACCCTAAATAGTCTTTCACATCCTATGCCGGACACACATCACCAAGGACGTGGTGTTGACTAGGCTTGGTAATCGGTCCTTTTGCTGCTGACCCTCACTGTTGACCTCAAATTTTGCTAGAAAATTCAGTAGTCTTTTGAGAAGGCAGTGTTCTGAACTATCTGTGTATCTTCAAAGCCTAGAATCCCAGTCTGTGAGTGAAGGTACGTGTCACAGAAGTCTTAGTCAAAACACCTTGATTCTGCAGCGAAAGCTAGATTTCAGAATAATGGATTTTTTTTTCCTCTTTTGTGGCCAGTAGCTTGTTATTAACTAAGTCTGCAGTGTGTAATCTGGCACGAAGCATGATCTTCTTTGTGGGCAGCATTTTTCCTTAGAACAGATCCTAGAAAAACAGGTAGCCCCAGCGGCTGGCCAGCCTCAGATCTGGCCTTTGACACCTCTGGTTTGGTTTAGAAGTGGGAGTGTACTGCCCCTCCCTCCTCCTTGGCAAACACGGTGCATCCATTCTGCTCACACAGAGTGCGTCAGGCGGGCACGGTCACCGTTTGCATCCGCACCAGGGGGAGTCTTGCAGAAGCTCTTTAACCCTGCCATTGCCTAAACATGCCTCTGAAGCCGCTTGCAACCCGGGGGATCATAGTATTAGAAATAGGAATAACAAAATCAACAACGGCTAACATTGCCAGGGGTTTATCATGTACTAGGTACAGTTCTCAGCACTTTGCAGGAACTAACTCACAACATCCCTGCGAGGTAGATACAGTTATTTCCATTTTACAGGTGACTTAAGTGAGACACAGAGAGGCTAAGTAGCCCAAGGCCACACAGCTTGGAACTGGAGGAGCAGGATTCAAATTTGGGCATCCTAGCTCCAGAGCCTGTGCCCTTGACCACTGTGTCATGGCAGAAGTGGATGATGGTGATGTTGATGGTCAGTGGTGATGATCGTAATAGACCACTGACTATGATGTGACATGGTAAAGACTTCATATATAACAACTCTTCAAATCTTCATGACGATTCTGTGAGATAAGTCTGATGGTTATACCCATTTTACAGTTGAGTACACTAAAGTTCATAGATGTCATGACCTCCCTACAGTCACCACTGATGGCCAGGACCTGAACCCGGGTGTGATAGACTGCAAAGTCCTTGCTCTTAACCTCTCTGATCTGCGTCCTCACAGGAAGGGTCGTCTTCACAGTCAGGAGATTGGCACGGCGACTCTTCGCTGAAGGGACAAGGATTCCTTTCCCTGTTGCAGCCAGTTTGTTGATATGTCTGTGAGGCTCGGGCAGGGCTAGAGGGAAGCTCTCAAATGAGAGCTGAACAGCAGAGTCAAAGGTGGCTGTCCGAGGTGACGTGCCTGGGCCAGACGCAGGAAAGACAAAGGAGACTAGTGCAGACCATCTGGAGGTTGGCATCTGGGCAGGAGGCACTGATGGGGAGGAGACCGCGGCTGTAGTGCAGGTTGGGGTCTGGGTTCAGGTCACACTGGGGCAGGTGAATAGAGCTGGAATTGAGACTGGTTGCCTCAGGCAGAGGCCACACCAGAAGACAGCTGGAGACTGTCAGCTGGTCCCCAAAAAAGGGCCCTGTGGACAGCTTTTGAGGCTGCGAATAAGGCTATTTCTTGAGGATCAGCCAGATTCTATAAGGAGTGGTAGGGTCAGAGAGAACTGGGACCTATAGGAAGGAACTGCAGATGTGGATGGGAGTGAGGGAAAGGGAACGGTGGTTTCTGTTCGTTCATTCATTCATTCATTCAGCCCGCAAATGTGACGTGAGTGCCTACCTCTCTCTGTGAGTTACAGCAGAATGAAGGAGAGCATGGGCTGTAGACCAGTTGGCCAGTTGGAAATCGGACTTTGTGGTTTAATACCTATGTTACCCTATAGGCAGAACTGGCTTATCTCTCCTGTGCCGCACTGTTCTCATCTTTTTCTTTTGGGCCGCGCTGCCCAGCTTGCGGGATCGCAGTTCCCCAACCGGCGATTGAACCCCAGGCCACAGCAGTGAAAGTGCCAAAACCTAAGCACTAGACCACCACGGAACTCCCTCACTGCCCTCATCTTTAAAATGAAATGCCAACAGTGCCTTGTAGAGTTGTTGTGGGAATTAAATGAGTTAATTCCTACAAAGAATTTAGGACAATGCCTGACACCCTCTAAGTTACTGTTAGAGATTATTCTTAGTAGGTGCCATGGCCTGTTCAAGGTGCCGGGGATGCAGTGCTGAGCTAAAGTGGACATGGGCCTTCCCCTCCTGCACATCACAGTCTAATGGAGTTTAATACATAGTAACCATCTGACTGTACCATATAAATTTGCATCAGTGGTAAATGTGGGGCTAGGAGGGTATACAACGAGGGCTATAGCTAAGTTAGGGAGGTCAGAGAGGGCATCCGGAAAAAGTGATGCTTAAGGGGTAAAGGGGAAGGAGCATCCCGGGTAGCGGGAGCCGCATGTGCAGCGGTCCTGTGGTAGGAGTGTATGGCAAGTATAAAGAGCTGAAAGAAGGCCCTGTGGCTGGGTGAAGCACAGAGAGTAGTAAGGCTGGGAAAGAAGGCACAGGGGGATGGTGCAGAACCATTTCAGATATTTTAAGGGTTTGGGCCTTTCCACTAAGGACAATGGAAAGCCCTTGAAGTTTCAGACCAACAGAGAGGGGAAGGGACATGATCAGATTTGCATTTTGCAAAGATGGCTCCGGCTGCTGTGTGGGGAATTGATTGGAGGAGGGCAAGTGCTGATACAGTGAGACCCATTAGGAGGCCATCCAGGACCGTGCAGCCAGGAGAGGAGGTGAAGGTGGCAGCCCCCAAGGTGTAGACAGAGCAAAGACTGAAATAAGAGGATGCAAGTGATGGTGCCCTAGGAGAGGAAATTGGCAGAGCTTTCAGTGCCCTGGGGGAACGGTCTCAGGAGACAGAAGAGGATCGATTTGAAAACATAAAAATGGATCAAAGTTTGCCAGCTCTGTGATTTTTGACCCAGGCCAGCATCAGCAGAAAGTACACGTGTCACTGGCCTGGATATGCAGACACACAGTAGGAGCAGAGAGGCTTCCTGCTGTCGTTGATCAGTGTTGCACTGTTGTGGCATGTCCACGCCCTTATTATTTTTTTAATTGAAGTATAGTTGATTTACGATATTACATTAGTTCAGGTGTACAACATAGTGATTCAGTATTTTTCTAAATGATGCTCCATTTAAAGTTATTATACAAAATAATGGCTGTATTTCCCTGTGCTGTACTACACACCCTTTTTGCTTACCTGCTTTATACATAGTATGTGTCCACGCCTTTAACATGCGTCACCTACATACCTTGACAAGGGAAGCTTGGTTGCATAATACCAGGGCATATTGATTGCTAGAGGGCAGTGGGGTAATTTTTCAGGATTTCTGGCCAACAGGAAAAGGAGGAGAAAACATCAGTGTGAGGCTCTGAAGTAACAACTGGAACAGCCCACTTTACCAAGAATGTCTGCAATGTTTTTAAATCCTTGTAATGTGAAACATTTTTATATTTAATTTGAGGCAGGAACGTTTCTCCCATTCTTCTGCATAACTTAGATATCCATCCTCTAACCCGATTTCTCTTATTAAAATTGTTGGGTAAAACCTCCTAACCAGCTGGCACCCATTACTTGAAGGCTTCCCCTCAGACGTGCTCATAAATCACATGGCCCAGATCTTCCTGATCATTTCCTCCACTGGGGAAGATGTGCAGCCCAGTCTGGAATTACAGATTTGAAAACCTAGAACTCACCTTGAATTCTGTCAGTTGACCCCAGAGCCAGCCCAGGATCTACTTGGGAAATGCATAGGGATTGTCTTTGTTCACTGGAATTAGAGAACTCTTGTGTGCAAGCATCAGAATCCCAACTCGAAAGGGTGTAAAGAATAAGGTTTTGTTTTTAATCAAGTAACTACAAAGTTCCCAGATTTTTGTTCCAGGTACAGCTGGATCCATGTGCACAAATGATGTCATCAGGACTCAGCCTCTTTCCTCTCTCAGTTCTTGTTTCCTCCACACTGGCTTTATTCTCAGGCAGCTCTTCCCAGGGGCAGCAAGGAGAGCTCTCAGCAGCTGTAGGCTAACGTCCGTTAACATCAGGTCAAGGGGAATGGGAACTGATCTGTTTTAATAGTGTCACTGAAAGTCCCAGAAATGAGTCGCATTTGCCTAACTTGGGCCACCCTCGGGGGGGGTGGGGGTGGAATGAATGCTTTTTGGCCAAGCCCGAGTCACATGTCTATCCCAGGAACTAGGCAATGGGGTCAAGGTCATCAGAGCTGTAGGGATTGAGAATGGAGATGGGGAGCTTTTCCAAGGGAAATCAAAGTAGCCTTTTCAAAGGAAGAGGGATTGTGCTGCAAGAAGGTAAAAGCCACAGGTGTCTACTTCTGGACCACAAGTATCCCACCCATCTGGGGCTGGCCACACCCCACCCCCACCCCTTGATCTGGTTCCTTCCTCCAAAAGCGCCACCATTTAAACTTGACATCAAATGTCCATTACGTATGTCAGCCATGTTTTTCTGGAGACACAGCTCTGCTCTTTGGGGCATGTCCCTGTGGTGAATTTAATGTGGAGGTTTCAGATGGTTTGAGGGACAGGTTGGATGGTACCCTCTCGCTCCGTGTTGAGGATGTGATTCAGGAATGCTTTCTGACTGGTCTCATGGGGTGACTGCCTCTGTGCTTCTCGAGGAAGCCATGCCCTCTTGTTGGCATTTCTTAGCTCTGAACCAGGCTCACAGACCAGGGACCAGATGAAAACCAGCAGAGTGAATGTCATAGGAGAGTCTTTTTGTTCCCTATTTCTTTCTGAGTCAGTGTTTTGGTGTGTGGGAAAACAGAGGACATTGTCAGAGCCAGGGGAGACAGATGGGGAACAGTGGACAGATGGGACAGAGCCCAGCCCACGGTGGCTGGTGCCCCCCTGCTCCCTGTCGTGGTCTCGCTGACATTTTCTGGGTCCAGAGAAACTTCCAGCGTCCTGGTTGGTTTTTTTTTTTAATGAATTTATTTATTTATTTATGGCTGCTTTGGGTCTTCATTGCTGCCCGCGGGCCTTCTCTAGTTGTGGTGAGCGGGGGTTATTCTTCATTGCGGTGCGCGGGCTTCTCATTGCGGTGGCTTCTCTTGTTGCAGAGCACAGGCTCTGGGCACGTGGGCTTCAGTAGTTGTGGCACACGGGCTCAGTAGTTGTGGCTCGCGGGCTCTAGAGTGCAGGCTCAGTAGTTGTGGTGCACGGGCTTAGTTGCTCCGCGGCATGTGGGATCTTCCCGGACCAGGGCTCGTGCCCGTGTCCCCTGCATTGGCAGGCGGATTCTTAACCACTGCGCCACCAGGGAAGTCCCCAGTGTCCTGGTTTTTAAGAACCATTCAGGAGGCTTATTTATAACCTCCTTGGGCGTGAGCAGTCAGCTATGCCGAGAGTAAGGAACCGTGGTTGCTGACAGGAGAGAAAAGATGGCTGATTTTATTCATTTTATTACTGAAAATGCAACGCTGGAAAAATGGGTCTAGGGTGGAGGCCAGGGGGTGATGGGCTTTTCAGACTGGTACAGGATTTTACAGAGTGGATTTTTAAAGAATGAGCATACATTACTCTTGGAACCTTTGAATTTGGGAATCTCACCTGGGCAATGAGCTAGCTCTTGTCCACTTGAAAAATGGCTTTGAAATGCAGATCTTTAGGATTTATTTTTTTAAATATTGACAGGAAAATGTAAAAGAGAAAAATTGAGAAAAATGATAGAAATAGGGAAAAAAATATCCCAATGCCTACCACTTGACTAGTGCTAATATTTTGGGGAATTTTCCAGTTTTTCCCTGTATACTGGTATATCATTTTCTTCTGAGTTGTAGGCATACTGAATATTTTGTGTCCTGAATTTCTTCATTTGCATTCTATTATCAGCTTATGTTCAGAGCTTTTGTAAACCATCATTTTTGATGACTGCATTAATATTCAGTTGAATGACTGTTGCTACGTCTCTGGAATTGGACACTTAGGCAGTTTCCAAACTGATTTTTATTCAAATCTTGATTTCCTTTGATTTCCATCAACAAAACGTACTTTTTTGACCTTCCCTTTTCTTATCAACATAAATCTAAATATTTTGGCTCAGTGGCTCACCAGATCCTTGACCTTCTCAGCTTGGCCACTTGGGAAAGCATTTTAGCATCTCCTCCACAGAGTGTTCTGGTGGCAGCATGAGGTCTATCAGCAATTCTGTGCCAACCATCACCTGTCTTAACCCTCTTCAACCCATACATGAAGTGTGTCCCAGAGCACTGGAAAATTAAGGTGACTGAAACCCCACTTGCTAGTATGAGCCATAGGGAGCCAGCTTTTAGGAATATATTTCTCCATGTAAAGTCAACCATCCACTCCATCAATTAGAGTCATCCAGGGACCACCTACATTATATTCCTTTGGGATGCTTGCCAGTAATGCAAATTCTTGGCCCCCCACCCCAGACTCACAAACAGAATCTCTCAGGGCTCAACCCTGGACTCAGGGTTTTCTAACACGTGCTCCCGGAGGACTCTCAGGCCCACTAAGTTTGAGGAAGGACCACTGAGCTAGAGATACCCAGATTCCTCACCTCATCACCTGAGTGATCAACCGTACTTACCATCTCGTCTATGGCTGGAACGTTCATCTATCCTACAGTGCCCTTTTGCATCTCCTCTTAGCCCTGAGTCCAGCCTCCTGTGTAGACAAAAGAAAAAGTAGATCATGCTTGTTCTGAAAAGCTCTGAAGATGTCCCTGATAACAAATCGCTCTTGGCCCAGTAAGTAGCATTCTAATGAGCTAAGAGCACATGATCTGAAACATGTGGGTGGGATATTCCTTAATCACATAGTATGGATTAAATAGGAAAGAAGGTAATACTTGCCAAGTGGTTTTGGTATTTTCACAGGGTACAGCAGAAAAAGTGGACAATAAAACACTCTTCAAATAGGGCCAGTTTCAGTTCTAAATCAATGTGAAAATGAAAAGGCCGTGAAACCAAAGTTTCATAAGAATAACTTTCACCAGCCCTCCAGTTTTTTACCAGCATCATCTTGAGAGCACCCAGGTAGCTGTCTGTGTGTGTGTATGTGTGTGTGTGTTTTTTTTCTGAGCTCTGTTCTGCCAGGCGGCTCCTCCAGCCTGCCCTTCCCAAATCAAAACCAGACCATGACATGTTTCTGCGAGGCAGCTGTCACAAATCAGGCTGAGCAAACAGGCGGGGCACCGTCTAGAAGATAAAGTCTCTGTGTCCCAACACAAAATTACTAAGAAAAAGTCTAGTGTTTTCTTTGGTACAAAAACTTTTAACAGCTTAAAAACGTCATGCTGAATTACCCATCCACTTAACTAAAGATTTAGGGCATATTTCTTCCTTTTTTTTTTTTTTTCCTCTGTTCTGGAAAATCATGTTTCTCAACTCTCAGCTACCCAGGGTTTTGGCGTTCCAGTTTGCAGACCATCCAGCCCCCATCTTCTCCTTTCTCTGTTTTGTTCCCCATGTACAAGGAGTGGAGGCAAAAACGAGCTCATTTTGCTCCTTGCACAGAGGAGTAGAAACTGTCCTTCTGTGCATTTCCATTCTCTGGACCTTTCCTTGGAGCAAATCCTTGACTCTCAGCTGTGCCAGGTCTGAGGGATGCTTGTTTCTTGGGCTCAACCGTCCTGCCCAGTCACATCTGCGTCCCAGAGAGTGTTCAGTCCAAGGACACCTGTGGGGACGTACTTTCGATTCTGACATTGTGAGAGCATCCACAGCAAGGATTCTATAACTTCCCAGCAGCAAGCAGTCTGGACCTCGCCAGGGTTTCTCATCCCGGCTGGAGCAGACTTCTGATGGCCGCCTTTCAAAACGGAGTTGCTGATTTAAAAGGGCAGAAAAGTCCGTTCCAGGCTTTATATGTGTCTTTTCCTTGGGACCAGATTGAGCTCAGAGCTGAAAGGGCAGTGAGAGGAGGAGAGAACAGCCTAGAATAACTCGTCCTTTTTATTTCTTTCGATACTGGGTCCTGGGTGAAAAGATCAGGGGGAAATTCCCTTTGCCTGAGATGCACATTCATGTACAGACACTGCCCCAGGGTGAGCGTGGTGGTCCAGATGAGTGACTCTCAGTAGGGGCGGGTGGAGGTGGGGAGGGTGGGGATTTTGCCACCCAGGGGACATTTGGCAGTGTTTGGAGACATTTTTGGTTGTCACAGCTTGGGGTGCAGGGTGCCCCTGGCTTCTAGTGGGTAGAGGTCCGGGAAGGTACTGCTAAACATCCTCCACTGCATAGAACAGCGCCTTCCCTCCCGGCACAGAATTATCCTGCCTCGTGGGCCAGTGCTGCCCGAGTTGAGAAAGCCTAGTCTAGACACAGGGAATTCGATTAGAAAGCATCAGCCCCCATCAAAGCCACTGAGAACCACATCTGAGGAGGTCACGATGTCACATGAAGGGGTGGGTCTGCCTGGCCTGGCATTTCAGAAGCCCTCTCTGCAGCTGAAAGAACCCTTTCTGCTTCTTGGTCTCACCCCAGCCACAGCGCACGGTGAGTCTTACGGTTTAAGGATCAAACCAGCCTGGTTGAAATCCCATCACCACTCTAGCTGCGTGACCTCGGACAAGTGGCTTAAATCTCTCAGTCCCTCAAATTTCTGCCACACGGGGCTGTCATGGAACAGGAGGTAATATGCAGAAAGCACTTAACTGCATGCCCGACACTTGGCAAACTCAATATTTGAGAGTTATTATTACTCTTATTATTAGGTGCCCCAGCGCGCTGACCTCCTGTCTCTTTCCTTTTAATTCTGTCTCAGCCCGTTGCTCATTTGCCAGGGAGAAGGGGGATTGAATGGAACTCAGACCAAGCAGAGATGGAAGGAGAGGGCCAGGATCGATAGAGGAGCCTGAGGTCTGGCGGTTCTGTAGATGTCACAGACCCAGACCATGCTGATGCTCACAGCTGGGGAGCTTTATGGCTTGGATTTTCAGGAATGTTTGCAACTGGAAAGATGAGCCCCTTTCTCCCTGAGTCTCACTTTCCCACCTTGTCTGAGCTGAAAGAGGCTACCAGAATCTGTGGCCTAATTATGCCCGCATAACAGCTATTAGCGCTAACATAACACCTATTAGCACTGAGGGAGCCCGGCCTCCCCATGTAAGGAAACCAGGATGTCACCTCCCAGACCACAGCCTCTCCTCTGCTGATCCCCTCCGTCCAGTGTCAATTAACTTCTCAGACAATTCCCATTTGCCACAGCTTAGAGGAGTTAATTTGTTCTCGGAATCTGTGGATGAGAAACAGGCCCAGTTCTGGGCCATGAGCTAGGAAGACAGTGGGGGGGTGTCCAACAATGGAAATTTTCCACTGAGATCATTATCAGTCTCAGAGACAGGCCCGGCTGTTATCTGCAGATCTGTTTCAAGTTCAGGCCCCTCGGCAGGGAGAGGAATTCCAGCCTGGCCTGAGGTGCTCATAAAGGTCTCCCGAAAGCAACCCAGATCTCACCTTTTTTTTTTTTTTTGGAATTGAAGTACAGTTGACTTACAGTGTTGTGTTTATTTCTGCTGTACAGCAGAGTGATTCAGTTATACATATATATATTCTTTTTCATATTCTTTTCCATTGTGGTTTATCACAGGATATTAAATATAGTTCCCAGATCTCACCGTTCTTGAGTCAACCGTGGATGGCTGGGCTTTCTGTCACCTGATCATTGTCCTTTGTGGCTCTTCCTGCTCAGGATTAGGGCAGTCGGGGAAGCAGATCGCTTCCTCTGTCTTCTTCTGCCCTCTGAAGCTGTTTATTTTGGGGACTTTGTAGTCAGGGCATGTAGGTGGCACACCTTTATCTGGCAATATTGGATGGAACACAGCAGATTGGAGGACATTTTTATTCTAGCTCTTCTCTGAGCCCCAGGACCGCTGCAAAAGGAGAATTGTAAGCATTCTTAGTGGGTTTTCAGAAGTGCCATCCCCCCTTCCCCCCCCCCCCCGTCATCCAGCAGCTGAACCCAAAGCCCTCCTGGGAGCATTGAGATGTAAATATCATTCACTTGCAACCCAGCCCCTAATATTGTGAACCGCAGTGACAAAAACTGCATAAGATGCCCCATCATCCTTTATGGTATCCCCCCAAAATACATCTCTAAGGCGCTGGGTTTCTAGAGTTGCCATTTTATTTATTTATTTATTTATTTAAAAAAAAAATTTATGTGTTTTTTAGAGTTGCCATTTAAAAGGGAGCCATGCTCGTGTGTCTCCCTCACCCACTCACAATCCCAACAATCCTGTTTTATCTATCTTCTATACCAGAGTTTGATACAAGATTTTTTTTTTTTTTTGAAACAAAAAGAATGGGGAAGAGAAAGGTATTTAAAACATCTTGGTTCTGAGTTGTTTTATATTCATTTATTCAACAAATATTTATTGGGCGTCTACCATGTGCCAGGCACTCTGCTCATTGCCACGTATACGTTGGTGAATAAATCACACCCAATCCCTGTGTGCATCAGAGCCCCAGCAGGAAACAGATGGCACAGGAAAGGGTAATTAAAGGAAGCCTAATGAAGGAGGCCACTGGGTAGTAACTGAGGCCTTAGGCAGAGAACCTCAGCCAACCTGCAGCCTGGGAGAGGGAGCCAGGCAATAAACACCCTGACCTCTCTCACTTTCTGCCCTCTGATTTCCTCCTGGGAGTTAACCCTAACCAGAAGCCCAAGGGTAAGAGAGCCAGCCATTGATGCAGCTTTCTGGGAGAACAGGGTGGAGATGGTTATAATTGTAGCAGGGGATATACAAGCACACACTAAGGACAGATTATGGTATGTGATATGGAAAACATGAGCAAGGTAAAGACATGAGAGAGTATTGAGGATTAACAACATTAAAAGGATGGTCAAGGAAGCTGTCTGAAGTGATGTTTAAGCTAAGAATTAGATAAGGACTTGACTTGCAAAGGAAGGGAGGAGGAGAGGAAGAAGATTAAAGGCTGAAGGAATAGCATATGCAAAGGCCCTGAGGCAAGAGAGAACTTTACAGTTCTAATAGTAACTGAAAACAGGCCAGTGTGCTAAGAGTGTAGTTGTCAAGGGGGAGAGCTATACTTAGAGCTGTGAAGCACTCACATTTTATTGCTGACTCAGATTCAGCCTCCTGTCATCCCTCTGAGGACACTGTCCTGGTCCCTTTTTAGTGGGGTGTCTTAAAGTAGAAAAAGGTGACTTGCAGAGTAGGTTGGGAAAGCAAAGGCAAGAGTACACAGAAACACTAGGTCAGAAATATCATGTGTGTTGGGGAGTGTGGGGGGAGAACTTATTTGAAAACAAAAATGTTTTTTGGACAAAAAAAATCTGTGAACTCTTTCTGTTGATCTTTGTGTTGCTATAGCTTTTTTTTTTCCTTTCAGTGCTGATTTCTGGTTGGTCGTCTCCTGGATTTCATATACATGGTACACTTGAATTTTACCCCAGGTATCCTAGCTTATTTAGCCAAGCCACTAATATATAAATCTGATTAAAGCAAAGCCTTTCCTTAAGTAAACAGTAAGTCCTGAAAACATATGGCTAAACATATGATTCACAAATCTCCTTCCTCTTTTTATTGCACAATTTAGCCAGTTTGGGCCATAGCAAACAGACTCCAGGGCTCTTGGGACAGATCCATTGGTCCTCAAGAAGAAAGGTGGATGTTTCCTGGGTGGCTCTTGCCATAGTTACAGAAGGCTTTCACCCAGCCTTCAAGGATCTGAATCCTTCCACCTTTCCTCAAAATTCCTTCCTAAAGTGAAGGTCCAAGAGTTCAACAAGATTTTACATTGTGGGGGGGAAATCATCATGTGACATTGTCCTTGTAGAATCTCAGCACTGTGCTAAGACAAGAGATGAGGCCAAGTGGGTTCACAGTTTAGGACAAATTCAGTGACTGGTGACCAAGGCTCATCCTCACAAATCTCAAGAGCCATCACATGTGTGAGGTCCTTGGCAGCCATTAGCGTGGTTCTTGTTAACAAGGAAAAGGGAGCCAATATCTCATGGGAATTCCTACCTCAAACTCAAAAGGTATAAAGTGAATACTTAACACTTATTCTAAAGAGAATGGCCACCGTGTCTTCTCCATCTCTTTTAAGAGAGAGTTTATTTGGGCACCTATTGGAAAGATGCAAGGTAGTGTCAACGAAAAAGTAATCAGCGATCTAAGAAAGAAATGGAAAATTTTATTTGAGCCAAGTTGAGGATTATAACCTGGGCACAGCCTCTCAGAAAGCTCCAAGAACTGTTGTGCCCATCAGAGGTCAAAGCACAGTTATTATAAGTTTTTGAGACAGAGGGCTGCACATTTAATGACATATTATTGACAGTTTGCACAATCCAGATCTGTAAGTACAAAGCGGTGGGCCATCATGACTCCTTACAATATTAAGAAGGAATGCTACCTTTTAAGGAGCTGTCTTGGTGGTAGGAGAATGATGCTCTATATGGTTGGGGAGGTATTTTGGCCAGTGGGGGAGGTGTGGGCGATATACAGATATACAATGCACCGTGGAGGGGAGAGGAGGCCAAATGGCAGAGAAAGATTTTTTATGTTCAAATTTTTCTTGTCTGGCCATAAAATATGAATTTTATTTCACAGTAGACACGAAACTCCTCAGACACTGGTTCTCAATCTTCACCACACAGGAAATCATCTGGGGAATATAAAGGAATACAGATGCCTGCGGCCCCCCGCTAAGATGTCAGTTTAACTGGTGTGGGGTTTGCCCTAGGTGAGGGGATGTTTTAAGACTCCTTGTAATTCTACCAGGCAGACAAGCTTGAGAAGCAGTGTATTAAGGCAAATCCAAATTTTTCAGCAGGTGCATATATTTCCAGCTTCTGGGATGATTTATGGGTGGTTCTGCTTCTAGCGCCCCCGTCTGGTCTGTTTTCTCTCTGTCTGTGAAGTAGCGCACATCCTAAGGGAGAGAGCGCTCATTTCTGAGCATACAGAATGCTCTCTGGTAACATCTTTGCTCTGCCAAATCCAACCCAAAAGCATCTAGAAATTGCCATTAGGTGATGGTCTCAAGGGTCAGATAGGCCCTTATTGAGTTCTCAGCTTGGACTGTTAACAGTTCTGTAACCTTGGACAAATTACCTAAACTCTTTGAGTCTGAATTTCCTCACCTATAACAACCCTTTCAGAGGATTAAATGAGAAAGCCCTTAATACAATTCCTAGATCATAGTAAACACTCAAAAACGTTTGTGGTTTTCATCAGCAGAGATGTGAAAGATTCCCAGGACATGTGCATTTTGATTCTGTAATAGCTAAGGACTGACCTGGGAAAGCCAAGTGAACCCCGATAACAACAACAACTCAAGCTATGATCCCGGTCTTGGAGATGAGGAAGCTAAAGATCAGAGAGTTCAAGGTCACATTGCCAGTGACTAGATGAGTGGGGATTAGAGCAGGTTTCCCAAGCTATACTTTTCACCACCAGGTTTTTCTCTGATGGGAAGGGTTTTCCAGAGAGACATCAGCCAGTGGGCAGGGTCCCCCGATTGCCACAGGCACCTCGAAAAATCATCTTCCTTGCCCTTTCATCGTTTGCTTCCCTTCCTCACAGCTGTCCAGCCCATATGCTACCTCACCGCAGCCAGGGCGCCAGCCCAGGCTCAGCCCAAACAACCTCGGCAGCTGCTGTTGCAAGATCAGGGTGACCAGCTGAGCCCGGTGGGTCCCCCCTCTTCTTCCTGCTCACTGCTTCTCTTTGCTGTGGTAGAACCACAGTCCTCTGCAACTTGCTTTCAGTAGCAGTGGTTCAGACCAGTGTATCTCATGTTTTGTTTTAAATGAGGCATGCCCTCTTTTCAACAAAATAAACGTGAGACTTTTACACCCCACCGCACCCCGGTTTCTGATTCTTTGCACTCCTTCTCTCTTGTTCAGAGACTATCCTCTGTACATCCCCAAGGCAACCAAGATCTACTGTCATAAATAGAGCTAACATCTGGGAAGCCTTTTAAGTGGGACACTATGTTAACTACTCATTTAGTTGTTTCTTGGTTAATCTTTGTGATAACGCTGTGAAGCATACGTGTCGTGTCATCTCTGTGTCACAGATAAGGAATCCAAGACTCGCACGTGTGGAGTAACGTGTTCAGGACCATAAGGCAGCAAGTGGCTTGAACCAGGGTCCCAACAGTTGGGTCCTGTACTTTTAACCATAATCCCATGGTTCTCAACGCAGACATTTGTCCATGTCTGGACCCATTTTGAGTTGTCAGAGGAGAGGGTGAGATGCTACTGGCATCTCGTGGGTAGAGACCAGGGATGCTGCTCAACATCCCACAGTGTACAGCCTCACCCCCGCAAGAGAGAATCCCCTGACCCCCAATGTCAGAAGCGCCAAGGTTGAGAATCTCTGCCATAGCCCTAAGCTGCTAAGCTACCTCTCCTTAGTTTGTCCTATGAAAATAATGGTTAATCTGGTGTTAGAATATGGAATATGCTTTTTAAAGTGCCCATGCCCCTCCCTCACTCTCTAACTCTCCCCTGGTTGGGGAAAGCACAGCCCCTCCACTCCCCACTTTGATAATCCCCGGGTTTGACTTTGTCAAGGTCACTTCACCATGTTAGCAGCAGAGGTTTGCATCTGTCTTCCTAAGTCTCTTTTCGCCTGTGGAGGAGTTCGTCTATGTGCTGGACCAGCTTCAGGAGCTCAGTGGCTCCAGACGTGGAGAGAGCAGGTGGGTGGTCTCAGACCACGCCAGCCCTTCCTGCTCCCCTTTCTCCTGTGTCTCCTCATCCTCTTCCACCACCAACACCTCTCTTCTTTGTTGAGGTTCCACTTCCAGTTGGTGTCTGCGGCCCTCATTCTGAGCCTGATTGGGAGACCCCAAAGCACGAAACGGGACCGAGAGAGAGAAAGCAGGTCAGGATTCCAGGTTTGCAGTGTCTGGTTATCTTCAGCATCCTGGCCTTGATGTGACTCGGACAGGACCACAGGGCATGTGGGCACCGCTGCCAGGGCCTCAGGAAGGGAGGGCATTGCCTGTGCTGAGCTGGGCAGGTAGGATCTGGCTTTGGGGACTGGGAAGCAGAAGACATCCACGGTTGAGAGCTTAAGCCTTCAGTCAGGCTAACCCGGGTTTGAGCGCTCCCTGTGTGCTCTGGGTGACTGAGCCCGGCCCCCGCCAACTTCTCTGAGCCTCGGATTCCTCTTGTGAAGAATGAAAATAACCATACGCACTCTTAGGGGGTTGGCTATGTACAGTTGCGGAGCACCATGCCTTGCTCATGGTAGATATCCAGAAGGGCACCTCATGTGAAATAGTCAATGGAGAAAAACTGACGGAGGACAGGCCACAGAGGTGGGGCAGGGAGGTCACGTGGACAGTGGTGGTGGGAATAGTAGTCGTGGCAGTAATGGCATTAATTATTGAGTAGTTTCTGTGAAATGAGGGCTATGCCTAGAGCATCATGTGCGTTAACTCACTGTGTAAGGGCAGAGTCTGTTCTTATTCCCTGGTGCGTCCTCCACAAAAGTGCTCCTCTCCCCTCTCCCCTGCCTTGTTTTTCTCTGTAGCACTTAGCACCATTTGACATAGTATATATTTTATTGCTTAGTTTGTTCATTGTCATCCTCCGCTAGTGAAATGGAAGCTGCATGAAGGCGGAGACTTCATATGGTTTGGTTTTGCTGCTGTTGCCTCAGCAGCTGAAGCAGCGTCTGACACAGCAGGCATTTGGTAAATCTGACCCACGGTAGGCATTCGTGAAATACGATGCTGCATGAATGAGCCTCCATTTTACAGATGAGAAAACAGAGGCTTAGAGAGATTAAGAGATTTCCCCAAGATCCCATGGCTCATGAGAGGCAGCCAGAGTCCACAGCCTTTGTGAGCAGACTGCCTCATCCAGCATTGTTTGGCCAGTAGTGATGACCACAGGTAAGTGTCCTTGGGGCTCATACCTAAAACCAGCTACAAAGGCAGAAAGTCCTTTGCTTGGGTTCAGAACTTTGAGGTCGAGGTGTGGGTGGAGATGGGATGGTTTGAGATCTGAAACCACCTACCCTGGTTTCTCATGCCTCACTTATGAGCTCCAGATATTTTCAGTTGCAAACAGCTGTGAATAACTTAGCACAAGATTCGGGGAGGAACTTATTTTCTTGTCACTTCTCACAGTGTCCCAGAAATGATAGGCTTGTGTGTAATATCCTTGTCCCCAGCTTTGTTTCAGCCCCAGAGAAAGAGCCTGGCTTCTAGCTGTCCTGGGAGGTAGGCTAAGGTGAAAGGGGGTAGGCGTCCAAGTTTTTCCATGTAATTTTATTAGCTTCTCTAATTACAAACAAAAGTCGTTTTTAAAAAACTACAAAAGTACAGAAATGTGTATGATATAAGTTGAAATTATCCCGTAAGTTCTACTCCCCACCACCATTAGGTGAATACTCCTTTGGTATTTATCTCTGGGCATACACTGACAGATATTTAATTACAAACAAAAAAGTCATCGTACTGTTTTGCAATTTGTTGTTGTTTTACCTAACAGTATACCTTGTTCATCTTTCCCTGTTGGTCTTTGTAGCTCTAACTCATCTGAACCTATATAATATTTCATTGTATGATTACACCATCATCCTTTTAACACATCCCCTATTGCTGGACACTTGGATTTTTTACAGTTTTTTATTGTTACAATTTGTGTTCTGGTGAATATCTTTTTACTTATATTCGTGTGCTTGTTCAAGTTTTCCCAGAGCATAAATTCCCAGAAGTGGGATTTCTGGATCCAGGAATATGCACATTTCAAGTTCTGTAGATGCTACCAAATTGCCCTCTTTTGGTTGTATAACTTTGCTCTTCCATCAAAAGACTAGGGGCTCTGAGATGGTCACTTGGTAGGACCAAATCCTGCATGAGGACAGGGGCTGTACATCATGCCCAGTGTGGTCACCCACTTGCTCTGATACTTGCAGGTTTTCAGTGCTCAGAGAACAGAGAACTGCTTTGATGGCCCAAGAGTTGGAGTCAGACCAAGTAAAATCCCTCCCTCTCTACCAGTCTCCAGCATCCTGATGGGTTTCTCGGGTACCAGCCATCTGAACAGTTTCCAGGGGAGCTGGGTTGCCATCTACCCTGGCTGGGTTGGCACAAGGACCACACTTAGTGTCAAGGGTTGGGGAATTAAGTCATCAGTCATCAGCAGCCAAGATCTGGCGGGAAAGGTAACACAACTTGTCCTGGAAATTCTGCATCTGACAGTGGCCCAGGGCTTGGCGGATCAGAGAATCCTTGCACCTTGCTTGGTGCTGGTGAGGCAGAGTGACATAACAGGCAGCTTTTCAGACTCTGAATTCCAAGGTTGTTGGCAAGTGAGGGGAGCTGGTGCTGGGGACCTGTTGTTTATTTATTCACACTCATATGACTTCACAGCAGTGTTTTTTTTAATTTTAAAGGCATCAAAATTAACTGAAGAACTTGTTGAAAATGCAGATTCTTGAGCCTCACTCTTAGAAGTTCTGATGCAGTAGATCTGGGAGAAGCCCCCCAGATGATTTTTACGCAGGTGGTGCCAGGCCCACACTATTTTAAAGTGAGCCTTGTCCGCTCAGTTAGGACTTTCTGGGGGCAAGGCCAGGCTAACAGGTACCACATGATCCATTTGAGGACTGGTAGTAGGTTTAGACTAATGAAAGATGACAAAATACACAAATCTTAGGTTTAGGTTTCTCTTTCTCTCTTTTTCTTTTCTTTCTACCAAAAAGCTACACCCCTAAATGTTTCCTGACTGTTTAGGAACCACCTAAGTATTTTCAATTCTAACCTCTCTGGCAGCACCCCAATAACTCTTCTTGCTTCCCTTTTACCCCCTTGATCAGAACTTACTTCTCCTAGGCACCATTCCCTTGGGGATCCGGTGCTGCTGTGGTACCTATCCAATAATCCATACTGATCTGATCATGGGCAGTATCTCTCTCGGATCATGGAATCAAAATCACAGACTCTCACAGAAATGGGTGAAGGAGATCAAAAGGTACAAACTTCCAGTTAGAAAGAAAATAAGTGATGGGGTTATACTGTACAGCATGGTGACTCTAGTTAATAACACTGTATTGTGTATTTGCAAGTTGCTAAGAGAGTAGATCTTAAGAGTTCTCATCACAAGAAAAAAGAAAGTTACTATGTATGATGATGAATGTTAACTAGACTTATTGTAGTGATCATTTCGCAATGTACACAAATATTGAACCATTATGTTGTACACCTGAAACTAACGATCCATGGCAATTGTATCTCAACTAAAAAAAAAATCTTTTGAACCAGCTCAGAAAATAAATCACAGACTCTCAGCTGGGAGAAGCTGGGAGAATCTCTGGTGGAGGTTCAGAAGAAGAGCTGAGGTTCTGAGAGGAGAAGGGATTTATTCAGGATCCTTCTGGTCTTTGCAGCAGAGTTGGGACTGGACTCCACTTCCTTTGCTTTCCAGACCAGTGACTTTCTCCTTTGCCCTAGTAAACACAGTTCATAATAAATATACAATCCATGGAATTTCACAAATGAAAATTAAAGATTTGACTGAGGTGAAAGGAGAGTGGCCTGTCTGCAGGGCCAAGACTCGGGTGAGGCAAATCAGAAGGAGTGCTAAAAGCTCAGTAATCAAGATAAGCAATATTTTAGTGCAGTATTTTAAGAATCAAAATTCATGCCAAGATTCATGATTAACAAAATATAAAATCTGTAAATAAAGATAGGGTCAGTTTTACTGACTTTTTCCTTGTGCCTCAGGCTCCAGTTTTGCTGGGCATGGCACTGTACAGTGCAGGAGTAGAAATTGTAAGCAGATATGTTTGGATTTTAACAGGAATCAGTGTCGGTAAGCCAGTATTTCCCAGAACGTGTCGTTTTGAGTCAGGGTGGAGCCAGGTTGGCAAGGTGTTCTCTTGTCTAAGTATGGAAAACAATGCATTTTTCTATCTTCTTAATGAAAATTCCTACTGCACTTAAGCCAGTTAAAGGTTTTGAGAAGACCTTCAGAAATTCCCCAATTTATTTGCCCACAGAATATTCTTCAGCATAATCCAGAGAGGATACTTTGGAAAAACTTCCTTGATTCTCAGGATGGCTCCGCGTCAGGTTGGCAAGGTGGGAGGGGAGAGATTTGAGGGCCTGGGAGGACTCTGGATTCTCAGCTCCTCCCAGGTAAACAGCTACTTTTTCCGTCTGTGTGGAGGGCGAGCCAGGTCAAGCCCAAGTTCCCTCAGGAAGTCAGGTGAAGGACACAGACTGACTGAGACAGGAATTGGAGATGGAGAACAAGAAAGGAAGTACCCATGGCCGGGTTCAATGTCTTTGTGCTTTCCAAGAACCCACTCCTGGCTTTAGTGGCTCACTTCTAAGAATCAGGGCAATAGATTGGTGCCAGCTTTGTTTTTGTTGATGAGAAGAGAAGGAGGGACGGAATAGAGCACGGTGTGCTTCCTCTCCCTCTTTCTATGGGTCCCCTGGCTCCCTGGCCAGAGCTCTGGGCGCCTTACGTGCTCAGATACAGGTCTGTTTGACACAAACCTTCCTAGATGTGTTAATGAGAAACAAGGGGTGCCAGGCTTTCTTTCTAAAATCATGAGATAATAGAAAGCACCCCAGACCTTTGCTGTTCCAAGTGTGTTCTGTGGACCAACCACATCAGCATCTCCTTGTTAGACATTCAGAATCTTGGACACAACTCCAAATGCAGTAGATGCAAATGTTCATTTTAAGATGATCCCTGGGTGGCTTGCATGCCTGCTAAAGTTTGAGAAGAAGCTGCCTTTGAATGTCTGGAGACCTCATTCAGTCCCTGCCTTCATCACTAACTCCCATCGTTATCCCCGACTTTGGGCAAGTTGCTCATCTTTTTTTCCATTTTCAGTTCCTCATCTGCAGGTACCACTGCCTTCCTCTCTAAAGATGGAGGCGCCAATGGAAACTGTCTTAAATCGAAATTAATAATGGAGCAATAATGATTACTTGTTAATTCTTACCTAAGAACTTTATTCTTTAGCATGAATTTATAAGACCTTGGTTTTTAAGAACCCAAAACCATGTCTCTTTTTCTATACATGCGTCATTTTGCATCCATTCATTAATTTATTCATCCATTTTTCCATCCCCACCCTTTTATCCATCCTTCATACCGTCTGCCCATCCATTTAAAAGCCACCCCATCTACCTGTTCTTCATTGTATCCTTTCATCCACCTAGCAGTCAGTTCAGTAATTGTCTGTGTCATACATGGTATCATGAACTTCTATGCCAAGAATGGTACTTTATCAACCGCCAGCTAGGGAACTTGAGAAGCAAGAATGCCAAGTTTAAAAGGGTACATTGTATACTGTCTCTTAAATCTATAAACCACTTTCATCCAAACTCCTACACTCCCTTATCAAGCTGGCCAACACTGGTGGGAAATGCATATGTTTAGCGGGGAAGAGAGGACTGTGAACAGGCAGGTTTCATAAATGTGTGCATTTGCCTAGGGATGACGGTGTTGAAGTTCCCTGTGCCTTCCAGTTAAAAAGGGAAAATAAAAAAGGAAGAAGAAAATGTAACCCTTCAGACCCAACAAAGCCTAGTATTAGCTGCCAGTTTGACCCATGTGTACTAGCCATATAAGTCTAGTGTACTAGACAGGCTCGTGATGAAGGGGCTGAATTACACATATTCACCTTTTAAATTGTCTTGAGTACATGCTTGCCTCTCTTGGTGGTACTCTTTGATAAATTTTTAATAGATGTGTAACAAACAGAAATGTGCATACATCATCTTTTGCAGCTCAGTGAATCATCACACTCAGGGCACAACTTCCCGGGTCTAAGCCATAGCTCATGACCAATGCCGCAGAAACTCCCTTAGCCTCCTCCCACCCGCCACCCCTCCCTCCTCTCCAAAGTAAGCACTGTCCTGACTTAACAGCAGCTTGGGTGAGTTTGGGATAGTTTTTAATTTTCTATAAATGGAATCATACTGTGTGTATTCTTTTGGGTCTGGCATCTTTCACTTTATGAGATCCATCCGTGCTGTTCCAAGTAGCAGTAATTCATATTTATACTGTAGAAAACTACCCATTAATGAAAAGGATTTCTTTGAATTGCTGCTGATGGTTCAAAGTTTGGATGTGTCGATGGATCTTTACTTCTCTGTGCCCGTGTCCCTCCTGTCTAAGAACACTCCTGACATATTCCTTTTACTCACAGAAATAAAAGGCAAGAGGTCGGAGAAGAGTTCTGAAGTAGCTGCTCTCTGATCGTAGGCAAATCATTCCATCTCTCTGTTACCCACTTGAAAAATTGCATAACAATTCTTAGCAACTTGCTCTATGACAATATGCAGAAAAATGCTTTAAAAGTGACAAATATGGGATGGAAGACAATGAGAACATGCCATCTGATTTCTCTGCACCAGCACTGTTCTAAGTACTTTGTGTATTAACACACTTAATACTCACCTTCACACTAAGGAGGTAGATTCTACTATCATTCCCATTTTACAGCTGAGGGAACTGAGGCACAGAGCCATCCAAGGTCTCTCCTGAGGAGGCACAGCTGTAAGGGATAGAACTGGAAGGTGATGGCGAAAGCCAGTGCTCTCCTCCACTGCCCTGTGCTCCTCGCAGGTGCTTTATCAGTGCTGCCTACAAGCACGGGCAGGATGGTCTCAAACCCCTATGGACCTAGATGAAGCTCCCTTTGGCTCCTCTGTTCACCCCCTGGCCTCACCCCTGCTGCTCTCCTCTTGCTCACTGTGCTCCAGTCACTCTGCACTTCTGTCACTTCTTAGAGCACCTGGAACTTTCTCTGGTACAAAATGTTCTCATTCCCTCTGCCTAGAATACTTCCTCCCCACCCTCTTGGCTTGACTGGCTCCTTCGCATCCTCTGTGTCTCAGCCTAATTATCACCAACACAGGGTTCTTCGCCAACACTCTGTCTGTCTAGGGAGCGCCAGTCTTTTACAGTGAGTCCCCTACATACGAACGAGTTCAGTTCTGAGGGCGCGTTCGTAAGTCGAGTCTGTCCATAAGTCCGACAAAGTTAGCCTCGGTACCCAACTAACACAATGGGCCATATACCGCTGCTTTTACGCTTGCTTCTGGACATCCTGGGCTTGAAATAAAGATACTGTACTACTGTACTCTATACAGTAAAGTACACAAAAGCACAACCACTTGTAGAGGGTGCACGCACGTGACCACATACGCCAGACACGTGAACTAACTTACGTGGTTGGACATGTGAGTGCACGTTCGCATCTTTGAAAGTTCGCAACTTGAAGGTTCGTACGTAGGGGACTTACTGTATTCTCCATCTTAGCATCGTGTTTCTTCCCTGCCTCCTGATGACTGTATAATAGCTGTCATGGTGTGAGTCAGTCATCTGTTCTCCCTGTACGGTGGAATATCCTCGTGAGGCGCTGCCTGACAGGGCCTTGTTCACACTTGTACTCACAGTGCCTGGCAATGCAAGGCTTCATCAAAAGCCCTTTTGAAGAAACCAAGTGGGTCTCTGGTCCCTGGCTGCCCGCGCTCTACCATGGGGGAGCCGTTTCACTTCCGTCCCATGGAATCAAGTGTTTGCTGAGCAGATACTCCAGTGTGGTCTGCTTGTTGACTTGGGCTAATGGGTCCTGGAAAGCAGCTCGAGGTCAGTGTGAGCGCAGAGCAGACGCCAGAAAATCGTCCTCAGGCGGTTTGAATTTTTTGCGTGTCCTTTCAATTAGCAATGGGCTTGGTGATAACACAGCCACAATCCCCCAGGGAGCTGAGGCATAGTGAAAACTGACCCCACGTGTTTCCAGAAATGCTGCTTCCCGGTTTCCTTCTTTGCTACCTTTTACACATCCATCTGTTACTGGGGTAAGTTTATCAGGAAGTTAATGAGCAAGTCAGCAGGTAGAAGGTAAGAGACCTCCAGTCCGAACACGAGTTTTGATCTTGATCAGGCTCGTTCTTGTGACTGTACCAGGTCTGTGAGGTTTGTTAGCGATGCACCTTTAGTCCTGTTGTAATGCTTGTCACTTCCCAACCACGCCGGTTCAGAGGCACCTTCCTACCACAGTGCTGCTAAAAAAACAAAACCTCTGCCGTCGGGGAAACCAGAATCAGTCATGGCCCTCTCTGGAACCAGCTGGTCTTCAATTTGGGCCAGTCTCACGGTGTGTCAGGGATGGGGAAGTGGCCCTTTCCTGAAGGGGGCTGGCAGGCCAAGGTGGGGTTAAGGGGTAGTCAGAAGTGCCTGCTCCCACCTCCCCTCCAGCCTCCCCTCCGCCATAGCAGCTGATGAAGGAAATTGTTTCACGCGTCTGGCACCACTCTCCCTGGTACCGCAGGAGCAGATGGCAGACGCGTGCCTGCGAGCACTTACGACCTGCTGGTCACTTGGGACGCACTAGACAGGCTGGTGACCAGAGGAAGGAAGGAAGAAAGATGCATCAAGGGCTCGAGATCTCAGAAGCTTCAAATGGGGAAGGGAAGTAAGACAGCAAAAGACTTAAGCCCAGGGAACTTTTGAAACCCACTGAGGGAAGGACAGGCTGTTGGGAGCGGGTTTGTTGAGAAGAGCTTAGAGAGAAAACAACTTTGCAGTTCCCCCGATTTGGGAGACTTGCCACACCCAGCCTAGGGGAACACATTCATTCTTCTCTAGGAAGAGGGTGCGTCTGCCCTGGCTAGTGGTAGGCTTAACCACTGCTGCCCTTGGAGGGTCAGGAACAAGTTCTCCTTAGTCTACGATAAGCAGCAGCTCCAGGATTGAAACTGTTAGAGCAGTGGTTCTCCATCAGGCTGACTTTGCCCCCAGGGGATGTTTGGCGTTGTCTGGAGACGGTTTGAGTTGTCACAAATGGGAGGGGGAGGGTGTTGCTGGCATCTAGTGGGGAGAGGCCAGGGATGATGCTTAACCTCCTGCAATGCACAGCACAGCTGCCAGCACAAAGAATTATCCTGCCCAAGATGCAGATACTACCAAGGTTGAAAACCCTGGAGTAGTGTCTCTGAGGGTACGGGCTTTCCTGGAGTAGAAGCACCTTTAGTTGCAAAGAAGATTGCCCTTGAAGCTCTGTCACAAGTCAGGCAGGGTTCCTCTAATCCTCAAGCGTGTGTGAATCACCAGAGGATCTTGTGCCAATGCAGATTCAGATTCTGCAAGTCTGGATCGGCTGCCGTCGCCCCTCGTCCACAGGTCACGCTTTGAAGAGCAAGGGATTGAGTTTGTTCATAATCTCCCCCCTCCTTTCCTTCTCCCTCTCCCTTTCTCTCCATCCCCACTCCCCCAGCCTTCCCTGTTGTACTCTGTGCAAACCAGTCTGTGCCCTGTCACCAGGGAACATGTGGTGGTGGTTAAACTCCACTGCCTAGATGACAGGTTCTCTGCAGCTGTTGCCGACTTGAAGTTCAGGGTGTTGATGAAATCAGTCGACTTAGTTGGGGAAAAAAAGATCCCAAGGGACCTGAGCAGACTACCCACGTGCACTTAAGTCAGCTGGTACCCCAGAGATATTTTTTCTGGTCTCAGACAGTTAGCCTGGGTAGAGCCCTTGACTTTGGTGATGCTCAGACTTGATACAGCTTCACATTCACATTCACGTTCTAAACCAGAGGTTGCAACTGTCTCTAGAAAGTGCCAGATAGTAAATATTATACGCTTTGCAAGTCATGCATTCTCTGTCACAGTGACTCACTTCTCCCATTATAGCAAGGAAGCAGCCATAGACAGCATGCAAATAGATGTAGTTGTGTTCCAATAAAACTTTATTTACAAAAACAAGTACATAGTGAGCTGGATTCGGCCCATGGGCCATAGTTTGCAAACCCCTATTCTAAACAATTCCTTCTTCTTCATGTCTCTGCTTCAGAAAAAAAAAATCGGGAAAACCTTACTAAATCATCAGTATGGGTTGTAAATGTATAGAGGGCAAAAAGTGAGTAGATAGTCTTTCTTTTACTGAATTGCATCTTTCAAGTTGGCAGAAACACAGTTCTCTGCAGTTGTGTTTTTTTTGTTTTGGTTTGTTTTTGTTTGTTTGTTTTCGCAGGGGTGGAGTAGGGCTAGAAAGGGCAATAAATGAGGAACAGAAAGAGGTACCAAAAGAACTGCCAGTACATTTAAGTCTGCATTTTCTTCTCTCTGGCTTGAGCGAATACCTTCTGCTCTTAGAATAAATAGAGGGAGGGAGCACCGCAGATTGCCCTTCTCTTCCATCAGACCCAGAGCGTTCTTTGAAGGTAGTGATTTTTCTCACTGTCACTGGCTTCTGTTGAGACCTCCTATTTGCAGTGAGGAGGCATTGCTTGGACAGAAATGCTTGAGTGTTGTTTAAAGCGCCCTGGCTGCATTTTCGGGTTGACAGTTTAACCACAGGGAACCGCAGGCTAAATTCGATACTGACGTCTCCTTGTTGGGGCACGTCCTGTGGCACCTGAGGGAAACCCCCAGCCCCTGCGGCATGTGGACATTTCTGTCGCTCCTGGCCACGCCGACCCCAGGGATAAGGGTAAATCAAGGCGTTTAACTCCATGGTCACCATCCAGTGCCTCTCAGAAAGCCTGCTTTATTAGAAGAGGAGAAAACCCTCTCTGTCTATTAATAAGACGGAGTTCCACTGGAGAGGAAAGCGACCTGGCATCTGTGTCTCGTGCTGCCCGGTGGGATCTTCTGCCAGGCTCTCCAGAATGTGTTGGGGCCCTGAAGATGCCAGCGTTAAGTGCGGGGGTCAGACGATGGGCTTCCGCCAGAGCTCTCTGGAGAACTTAGTGTGCAGTTTCCACCTCCCATACCACAGCTGTGCTCGTTCACACACACACACACACACACACACACACACACACACACACACACACACAGAGTTATGGCTTGGGCAACAAGAAAAGTAAAGTTCATTCATTGCAGAAGAGCAGAGTGGCATTGAGAACCCCATTTGGTTGGACTATATTGATTTGCAGTGTTTTTGACACTGAGTCTCATGCTACACAGACAAGTGGAACAGAGAGTTGCAGTTCCTCTGGGTAGAGAAGTCAGCCCCAGCTGCAGTTTGGAGGCACAAATTATTTTTATTATTATTTTAGTGGCTCATCTTCAATGAACATCATGATGTGTCTGGTCCTGTGTGTGTCGTCTCGGGTTCGTTCATTCATATAATCACGCCTTCAACAAGTATTTGTTTGTCTTTACAGTTGGCTGGGTGTAAATTTCTTGGAGCATGCGCTCTTTCACTGGGGACTCTTAGGCCTTGCTTACTTTCTTCCCATGTATCGAATACCAGCTACTGAGATCGGGGCTAGCAAACAGGAACCAGCTCTTGCCCTCTTGGAGCTTATAGGCTCGCCAAGGAGATGGAGAGGAAATCAAAACTACACAGATTTATGGTAGTTTTGATGAGGCTTAAAAACGTTAAGGTGGGACTTCCCTGGCGGTCCAGTGGTTAAGACTCTCTGTGCTTCCACTGCAGGGGGCACAGGTTCGGTCCCTGGTCAGGGAACTAAGATCCTGCATGCCGCGCAGCATGGCCAAAAAGATAAATGAAATAAAAACGAAAGGTTTGTATTTTCTCACCCAGTCTTTACTAAAGCTTTTGAACTCAGGTACTGTTGTTAGGCCCATTTTACACATGCATCTCAAGAGGTTCAGAAGTTGCCCCAAGTCACCTTTCAGTTCTGCTCAGAGTGATTTAGAGAAGGAAGGAGTGTTTCTCAGGGTGAGGTGTGAGCTGGGATGGTATAGGTCCATCTTGGGGACCTGGAAGCTGCTAATTTAAACAGATCTCCAGCAGTGTGATCAATAAGACAAAATATTTTTGCAGTTTGAGGGGCTAACTATAAACCACACGTTCCTCTAATATTGGAGAAGCCCCAGATGGTGGGCCGTGTAATGAACCGCCAGAGACAATGAGATTGATTCGTGTGACCGTGGGTTTTTTGGTTCCTGATGGTTGGCATGCCACTCATCCAAATTACAGTCGGTTAATCTTTAAGTCCTGGCCTGCTCCAGGTCAGAGGGTGGTTGCTTTTTCCTAGCTGTGGGCAGCGTGAGGATTCATTTACCTTAACTCCACCAGCAGGATGCCCGGCACTGCCAGTTCCAGTGTGGTCAACAGCGGGGGCAAGATCCCTGCTCCCAGAGGGCATCCATTTGGCTACCAACTTAAACATGAATTTAAGAAAATAAGTCAGAGTGGGGACTTGAAACAAGGGTCAAGTGCTAGAGAGCGACTGTTTGGGGGTGGGGGACAACTTTACTCCTTGAGAAAGAACAATCAGGGCAGGCACCATGGAAGAGGTGATATTTACATGAGGGCCTTAGTGATCAAAAGAAGGCAGCCATGCAAAGGGGAGAGTTTTCCGTAGGGGGCTGATATGAGCTTGCTGGTGTGTGTAAGCGCGACTAAAGCAGGGTCAGCCAGGGAGGAGCATTTAGTCCACGATCTTGGAGAGACTTTGACATCTGCATAAGGTTTCTGGATTTGACCAGTAGTGAAATTAACCACAGAGCCGCTCTGTTTAGAGGCAGGCACACAATTATTGCTCATCTCTGGGCAGCACTGGCCATTTTGTGCATGCCCTGTGTGTAAGAAGCCCCTAAAGAGGAATCTGAGTTAATAAATGAGAACCTACACATTTCTCCCGTCTGGAGTGAGCCGGTGGCATTTCCAATCCTACCCGCACATCTCCCAGCTTACGTTTAAGTAAAACTGGTAGTGGACTCTTAGCTTGAGCAACAGGTCTCTAGTTCTTGCCAGAGGACTTTTCTTTTGTGGGGATTGGAGACGCTTAAGGGTATCCTGAGATTTCCCAGGAGGCAGAAGTACAGTTCAATAGGGCATCATCACCTCCCAGAAGAGTGGAAGCTATCCTTCCTCACGTTTACTTCCTCGTTGAACATGAATGTATTCACACACAGGACATTCTCAGAAATGCATGACTTTGGGGCTTATAAAAGACAGGTTCAGGAAAACAGCATGTTTGGGAATGTATAGTATTTGCTAGATTATTTACCCCGACCCTAATTCCAAAAGGCCCGCAAAGATCATCGCGCCCACCCGTGTAGCTTTTGTTTCTCGGTGTGATTTTTGAAGGATTTTTTGTCCTTCCTTACTAGAGTTTACCTGCTCAGGCTAGTCATTCATCATCTTGCGTTGCTATCCTCTCCGCTCCTCCTTCAGCTTGGGGAGGTTCTGGAAGTGATTAGCTGTTGTAAATCAGCTTTTATGATGTGTATGTCACAGATAAGCAGCTCGGAAAGCAGGAGTCGGAGAACTCCACTCCTCTTACCCTGCCAGTTATCCCAGTAATGAAATTTTGAAAAAAGAAGAAGTGACTGGAAAGTATGATGTTTGGCAGAATAGTTTCTTTGTAGGCATATCCAACGTTTAAATTGGGCTCTTTAATGAGAACACTGCATTATTTTTACACCGTTTTATTGAGTTATAACCTACATAAGGTAAAGCAAACAAATATTTAAACTGCACCTCAAGGGATTTTTACATGTGCATCCTTTTATAATCATCACCCAGCTCTAGGTAGAGAACATTTCCTGCGCCCTGGACATTTCCCTGTGCCCCTCCCACCCTTCTGATCTCTGTCACCACAGACAGCCTTAACCTGTTCTTGAACTTCATATAAATGGAATCGTACTGTCTGTACTCTTTTGTGTCTTTCAGCGTTTTCTATGAGATTCATCCATGTTGTCCGTGTAGTTATTCATTCTCGTTGTGTAGTATTCCAGTAGAGCATGGTTTCTCAACTGGGGTATTATTGACATTTGGGGCTGGATAATTCTTTGTTGTGGGGACTGTCCTGTGCATTACAGGGTGTTTAGCAGCATCTCTCTGGTCTCTACACACTAGACACTAGTAGCATCCCCTACCCCCAGTAATTTCTCCTGGAACTGAAAACCATTGCATCACATAACTATACTACACTTTTTAAGAAACTTTTTATTTGGAAATAACTTCAAACTTATTGAAAAGTTGCAAAAATGGAACAAACAATACCCATAAAGTATTTACCTAGATTCACCTATTGTTAACATTTTACCCATTTGGTTTATCATTTGCTCTCTCTTGTGCGCACACGCACGCACGCACACACACGTGCGCGCAGTGTACTTCTGAACCATTTGAGAGCGAGTTGCATCCATCTTGGCCATTTACTACCATATACTTCCGTGTGTATTTCCCAAGAATAAGGATCTTCTCTAACATTATCCTAATTATCAGTTAACCACAGTAAATTTAGCATAATACATTTATGAGTTAGCCCATGTCCCAATTTTTGCATTTGAGGAAAAATTATCCTTCGTAGCATTTATTTTCATTACAGTGCAGGTTCCAGTCCAGGATCAGGTATTGTATATAGTTGCTGTGGTTCCTTAATATCCTTTAGTCTAGAACATTCCCTCAGTCTTTGTCTTTTATGATACTGAATTTCTTTTTTAAAATACAATCCCTTTTCTTCTTAATAGAATATTCCTCATTTGGGGTTCGTCTAGTCTTTCCTCCTAAATCCATTCAGGGTATGTGTTTTTGACTGAAAGACTCCATAAGTGGTAGTGTGTCCTGCTTAGGGAACCCCATCTGGAGGGACATGCTGTCAGTGGCACGTCATCAGTGACGGAGGTGGTCAGAGTGTTGTCTGATTTCTCCACTGTATAGTTACTAAATTTTCTGTTACAGATAAGAAGCGATATGTGGGGAAACACTTAACACCATGCAGATATCCTGCTCCCCAATCAAATTTTACCCCCTAAATTTAGCATATTTCGTGTCTTGCATGAGCCAGTCTTTACCTACAATGGTTACAAAATGATGATCTTCCAAATCCAGCACTCCTTCTGCATGCACACTCCAGCCTATTATGTACAAGAGCCCACTCTTCCCCCGCATTTATTTATTGGTATTTTTATCTGTTATCAGTATGGATTCATGAATTCTGATTTTCTCAGTGGTTTATAAATCATTACTGTTTGAATGCTCAAATTGCTCAGCTTTCGCTGGTGGGATCCCTTTGAAGTTGGGTCCTGTATTCTTCTGAAAACCAACCCCCCTTCGTTTTTGTTTTTGTTCTGTTTTTTTTTAATTGTTACCAGGGGCATTTATTAATTCATTATTTTTTTAACATCTTTTTTTTTGTATTTTATTTTATTTTTTTATACAGCAGATTCTTATTAGTCATCAGTTTTATACACATCAGTGTATACATGTCAATCCCAGTCGCCCATTTCATCCCACGACCACCCCACCACCCCCCGCCGCTTTCCCCCCTTGGTGTCCATATGTTTGTTCTCTACATCTGTGTCTCTGTTTCTGCCCTGTACACTGGTTCATCTGTACCATTTTTCTAGATTCCACATATATGCAATAATATACGATATTTGTTTTTCTCTTTCTGACTTACTTCACTCTGTATGACAGTCTCTGGATCCATCCACGTCTCAACAAATGACCCAGTATCGTTCCTTTTTATGGCTGAGTAATATTCCATTGTATATGTGTACCACATCTTCTTTATCCATTCGTCTGTCGATGGGCATTTAGGTTGCTTCCATGACCTGGCTATTGTAAAGAGTGCTGCAATGAACATTGGGGTGCATGTGTCTTTTTGAATTACGGTTTTTCTCTGGGTATATGCCCAGTAGTGGAATTGCTGGGTCATATGGTAATTCTATTTTTAGTTTTCTTAGGAACCTCCATACTGTTCTCCATAGTGGCTGTATCAATTTACATTCCCACCAACAGTGCAAGAGGGTTCCCTTTTCTCCACACCCTCTCCAGCATTTGTTGTTTGTAGATTTTCTGATGATGCCCATTCTAACTGGTGTGAGGTGATACCTCATTTTAGTTTTGATTTGCATTTCTCTAATAATTAGTGATGTTGAGCAACTTTTCATGTGCTTCTTGGCCATCTGTATGTCTTCTTTGGAGAAATGTCTATTTAGGTCTCCTGCCCATTTTTGGATTGGGTTGTTTGTTCCTTTAATATTGAGCTGCATGAGCTGTTTATATATTTTGGAGATTAATCCTTTGTCTGTTGATTCGTTTGCAAATATATTCTCCCATTCTGAGGGTTGTCTTTTTGTCTTGTTTATGGTTTCCTTTGTGGTGCAAAAGCTTTGAAGTTTCATTTGGTCCCATTTGTTTATTTTTGTTTTTATTTCCATTACTCTAGGAGGTGGATCAAAAAAGATCTTGCTGTGATTGATGTCAAAGAGTGTTCTTCCTATATTTTCCTGTAAAAGTTTTATAGTGTCCGGTCTTACATTTAGGTCTCGAATCCATTTTGAGTTTATTTTTGTGTATGGTGTTAGGGAGTGTTCTAATTTCATTCCTTTACATGTAGCTGTCCAGTTTTCCCAGCACCACTTATTGAAGAGGTTGTCTTTTCTCCATTGTATATCCTTGCCTCCTTTGTCATAGATTAGTTGACCATAAGTGCGTGGGTTTATCTCTGGGCTTTCTATCTTGTTCCATTGATCTATGTTTCTGTTTTTGTGCCAGTACCATATTGTCTTGATTACTGTAGCTTTGTAGTATAGTCTGAAGTCAGGGAGTCTGATTCCTCCAGCTCCGTTTTTTTCCCTCAAGACTGCTTTGGCTCTTCGGGGTCTTTTGTGTCTCCATACAAATTTTAAGATTTTTTGTTCTAGTTCCGTAAAAAATGCCGTTGGTAATTTGATAGGGATTGCATTGAATCTGTAGATTGCTTTGGGTAGTATAGTCGTTTTCACAATATTGATTCTTCTAATCCAAGAACATGGTATCTCTCTCCATCTGTTGGCATCATCCTTAATTTCTTTCATCAGTGTCTTATACTTTTATGCATACAGGTCTTTTGTCTCCTTGATAGGTTTATTCCTAGGTATTTTATTCTTTTTGTTGCAATGGTAAATGGGAGTGTTTCCTTAATTTCTCTTTCAGATTTTTCATCATTAGTGTATAGGAGTACAAGAGATTTCTGTGCATTAATTTTGTATCCTGCAACTTTACCAAATCCATTGATCAGCTCTAGTAGTTTTCTGGTGGCATCTTTAGGATTCTCTACGTATAGTATCATGTCATCTGCAAAAAGTGACAGTTTTACTTCTTCTTTTCCAATTTGTATTCCTTTTATTTCTTTTTCTTCTCTGATTGCCATGGCTAGGACTTCCAAAACTATGTTGAATAATAGTGATGGGAGTGGACATCCTTGTCTTGTTCCTGATCTTAGGGGAAATGCTTTCAGTTTTTCACCATTGAGAATGATGTTTGCTGTGGGTTTGTCATATATGGCCTTTATTATGTTGAGGTAGGTTCCCTCTATGCCCACTTTCTGGAGAGTTTTTATCATAAATGGGTGTTGAATTTTGTCAAAAGCTTTTTCTGCATCTGTTGAGATGATCATATGGTTTTTATTCTTCAATTTGTTAATATGGTGTATCACATTGATTGATTTGCGTATATTGAAGAATCCTTGCATCCCTGGGATAAATCCCACTTGATCGTGGTGTATGATCCTTTTAATGTGTTGTTGGATTCTGTTTGCTAGTATTTTGTTGAGGATTTTTGCATCTATATTCATCAGTGATATTGGTCTGTAATTTTCTTTTTTTGTAGTGTCTTTGTCTGGTTTTGGTATCAGGGTGATGGTGGCCTCATAGAATGAGTTTGGGAGTGTTCCTTCCTCTGCAATTTTTGGGAAGAGTTTGAGAAGGATAGGTGTTAGCTCTTCTCTAAATGTTTGATAGAATTCAGCTGTGAAGCCATCTGGTCCTGGACTTTTGTTTGTTGGAAGATTTTTAATCACAGTTTCAAGTTCATTACTTGTGATTGGTCTGTTCATATTTTCTGCTTCTTCCTGGTTCAGTCTTGGAAGGTTATACCTTTCTAAGAATTTGTCCATTTCTTCCAGGTTGTCCATTTTATTGGCATAAAGTTGCTTGTAGTAGTCTCTTAGGATGCTTTGTATTTCTGCAGTGTCTGCTGTAACTTCTCCTTTTTCATTTCTGATTTTATTGATTTGAGTCCTCTCCCTCTTTTTCTTGATGAGTCTGGCTAATGGCTTATCAATTTTGTTTATCTTCTCAAAGAACCAGCTTTTAGTTTTATTGATCTTTGCTATTGTTTTCTTTGTTTCTATTTCATTTATTTCCGCTCTGATCTTTATGATTTCTTTCCTTCTGCTAACTTTGGGTTTTGTTTGTTCTTCTTTCTCTAGTTTCTTTAGGTGTAAGGTTAGATTGTTTACTTGAGATTTTTCTTGTTTCTTTAGGTAGGCTTGTATAGCTATAAACTTCCCTCTTAGAACTGCTTTTGCAGCATCCCATAGGTTTTGGGTCGTCGTGTTTTCATTGTCATTTGTCTCTAGGTATTTTTTGATTTCCTCTTTGATTTCTTCAGTAATCTCTTGGTTATTTAGTAACGTATTGTTTAGCCTCCATGTGTTTGTGTTTTTTATGTTTTTTCCCCTGTAATTCATTTCTAATCTCATAGCTTTGTGGTCAGAAAAGATGCTTGATATGATTTCAATTTTCTTAAATTTACTGAGGCTTGATTTGTGACCCAAGATGTGATCTATCCTGGAGAATGTTCCGTGCGCACTTGAGAAGAACGTGTAATCTGCTGTTTTTGGATGGAATGTCCTATAAATATCAATTAAATCTATCTGGTCTATTGTGTCATTTAAAGCTTCTGTTTCCTTATTTATTTTCATTTTGGATGATCTGTCCATTGGTGTAAGTGAGGTGTTAAAGTCCCCCACTATTATTGTGTTACTATCAATTTCCTCTTTTATAGCTGTTAGCAATTGCCTTATGTAATGAGGTGCTCCTATGTTGGGTGCATAAATATTTATAATTGTTATATCTTCTTCTTGGATTGATCCCTTGATCATTATGTAGTGTCCTTCCTTGTCTCTTGTAACATTCTTTATTTTAAAGTCTATTTTATCTGATATAAGTATAGCTACTCCAGCTTTCTTTTGATTTCCATTTGCATGGAATATCTTTTTCCATCCCCTCACTTTCAGTCTGTATGTGTCCCTAGGTCTAAAGTGGGTCTCTTGTAGACAGCATATATATGGGTCTTGTTTTTGTATCCATTCAGCAAGCCTGTGTCTTTTGGTTGGAGCATTTAATCCATTCACGTTTAAGGTAATTATCAATATGTATGTTCCTATGACCATTTTCTTAATTGTTTTTGGTTTGTTTTTGTAGGTCCTTTTCTTCTCTTGTGTTTCCCACTTAGAGAAGTTCCTTTAGCATTTGTTGTAGATCTGGTTTTGTGGTGCTGAATTCTCTTAGCTTTTGCTTGTCTGTAAAGCTTTTGATTTCTCCATCGAATCTGAATGAAATCCTTGCCGGTTAGAGTAATCTTGGTTGTAGGTTCTTCCCTTTCATCACTTTAAGTATATCATGCCACTCCCTTCTGGCTTGTAGAGTTTCTGCTGAGAAATCAGCTGTTAACCTTATGGGAGTTCCCTTGTATGTTATTTGTCATTTTTCCCTTGCTGCTTTCAATAATTTTTCTTTGTCTTTAATTTTTGCCAGTTTGATTACTATGTGTCTCAGCATGCTTCTCCTTGGGTTTATTCTGTATGGAACTCTCTGTGCTTCCTGGACTTGGGTGGCTATTTCCTTTCCCATGTTAGGGAAGTTTTTGATTATAATCTCTTCAAATACTTTCTCTGGTCCTTTCTTTCTCTCTTCTCCTTCTGGGACCCCTATAATGCGAATGTTGTTGTGTTTAATGTTGTCCCAGAGGTCTCTTAGGCTGTCTTCATTTCTTTTCATTCTTTTTTCTTTATTCTGTTCCGCAGCAGTGAATTCCACCATTCTGTCTTGCAGGTCACTTATCCGTTCTGCCTCAGTTATTCTGCTATTGATTCCTTCTAGTGTAGTTTTCATTTCAGTTATTGTATTGTTCATCTCTGTTTGTTTGTTCTTTAATTCTTCTAAGTCTTTGTTAAACATTTCTTGCATCTTCTCGATCTTTGCCTCCATTCTTTTTCCAAGGTCCTGGATCATCTTCACTATCATTATTCTGAATTCTTTTTCTGGAAGGTTGCCTATCTCCACTTCATTTAGTTGTTTTTCTGGGGTTTTATCTTGTTCCTTCATCTGGTACATAGCCCTCTGCCTTTTCATCTTGTCTATCTTTCTGTGAATGTGGTTTTTGTTCCACAGGCTGCAGGATTGTAGTTCTTCTTGCTTCTGCTGTGTGCCCTCTGGTGGATGAGGCTATCTAAGAGGCTTGTGCAAGTTTCCTGATGGGAGGCACTCATGGTGGGTGGAGCTGACAGTTGCTCTGGTGGGCACAGCTCAGTAAAACTTTAATCCGCTTGTCTGCTGATGGGTGGGGCTGGGTTCCCTCCCTCTTGGTTGTTTGGCCTGAGGCAACCCAACACTGGAGCCTACCTGGGCTCTTTGGTGGGGCTGATGGCAGACTCTGGGAGGGCTCACGCCAAGAAATACTTCCCAGAACTTCTGCTGACAGTGTCCTTGTCCCCACGGTGAGCCGCAGCCACCCCTGCCTCTGCAGGAGACCCTCCAACACTGGCAGGTAGGTCTGGTTCAGTCTCCCCTGGGGTCACTGCTCCTTCCCCTGGGTCCCGATGCACACACTACTTTGTGTTTGCCCTCCAAGGGTGGAGTCTCTGTTTCCCCCAGTCCTGTCGAAGTCCTGCAATCAAATCCCACTAGCCTTCAAAGTCTGATTGTCTAGGAATTCCTCATTCCGTTGCTGGACCCCCAGGTTGGGAAGCCTGATGTGGGGCTCAGAACCTTCACTCCAGTGGGTGGACTTCTGTGGTATAAGTGTTCTCCAGTCTGTGAGTCACCCACCCAGCAGTTATGGGATTTGATTTTACTATGATTGCGCCCCTCCTACCATCCCATTGTGGCTTCTCCTTTGTCTTTGGATGTGGGGTATCTTTTTTGGTGAGTTCCAGTGTCTTCCTGTCATTGATTGTCCAGCAGCTAGTTGTGATTCTGGTGTTCTCGCAAGCCCCCCTTCATTTTTTATTTTTAACACTTCCTTACTTTTTGGCATAACAAGATGTTCCAGGCTCATCTTTTACTTTCCCTCCTCCTATCCTGGAATTAGCCATTTCTCCAAAAAGTCCTGCCTGATTCCTTTTAATGGGGAGTGCTAGAAAATACCACAATTTATTTATCCTTTCTCCTGTTAATTGACATTTGAATTGTTTCTAGTTCTGGACTATTATAAAGAAAGCTTCTCTGAATACCCTTGTACATTTTTTGGATCCATAAACTGATTTCTGTTGGGTATATAACCAAGAGTGGCAATGGAAAGTCACAGAACAGAACAACAAGGACTACTGTATAGCACAGGGAATTATATTCAATATCTTGTAGTAACCTATATTGGAAAAGAATCTGAAAAAGAAAATATATTTTATATATATGTGGAAAGAATTTATATATAGTGTGTATATATAGAAAGAATTTATATCTGTATATATATATATATATATATAAACTGAATCACTTTGCTGCACACCTGAATCATTGTAAATCAACTGTATTACAACTTAAAAAATAACATACATACATACATACATACATACATACATAAATAAATAAAAAGAAGGACACGGGATCTCTACTCTGGTTATATACCCAACAGAAATGAGTACATTAAGTCCACCAAAAAAGTGAACACAGGTATTCAAAGCAACTTTGTTCATAATTCATGTATGTATATATATACACACACACAAATACATATATATACACATACACATATATATATATATACACACACACACATATATATGTATATTTAGCTTTAGTGGGTATTGCTAAGTAGTGTTTCAAAGTGCTCATAACAGTTTTGTGAGGGGAGTGAAAGTCGTTGGCCCCATTAGGTGGGGTAATCGGTGGCAGGTGTTCTAATGGGCCAGTGCAATCCAAAGACATGTTGTCTGTGACCAGAAATGGCAAAGTTGCTCATCTTTTCCATTGATAATGAGTGGGAAATGCTGAGATTTTGCCACCTGGTCCATTCTTAAACTGCTGTTTTAGAGAGTGCTGCTTTAAGATGGGCAAAATGGAAGTTTCTGAAGTCAAGAATCTCCTGCTACCTTCAACATGGTTTTCTTCTCAGTGATGGCAGTGACAGCATGTAGGGAATGCAGGCTCATTGCTAGAGGCTCCTGCTGTTAGAGAGCATTCGGGTCACTGCTTTGTTTTAAAAAGTGTCTCCCCGGGAGAAGGAGGAATGCCCCCCAGAGTCCCACTCACATTTTCTGACTGCTAGGGGCCCATTTGGAGCCCTGGAACAGTCATTTACTAAACACCCTGAGAGAGTAAATATCCCTCTGTCTACACCCAGGGAGCCACGTAGTTTTCAAGACATCTGGGATAGAGGCCGAGGGACAGCAGGCAGAGCAGGAAATTGCTGGAGGTAAACATGGAAGTGAACTGGTCCAGTATCATGGGACTAGACTCTAGGCTCAGTGTTGCTAGGAACTGCTTGGGCGTGGCCCGGCCTCTATAGCTTAAAGGTTCTTGGTCCAAAATATCTCTCCTGTGGAGCTTATAGTTCATCATTAGAACCAGAGAGGTGATTGAGCACTTTTTAAAGTGAAATTCTGAACAGAAGAAACATCACTTATAAGATACATGATGGGCTCTTAAGTAATTTTGATGAACCTTTGGAGGAATTCATGACTATTAAAAAAACATCTCGTGCATGCATTTTAACCAGGGGTCCCCTCTAAGTGGACACTGGCCCACTGTGGAATGGGGAGAGCCCTCCTGCATACTTTCTGAGCGAGCCTTTGTGCAGTGTACAACTGTGCAACCGTATGCAGCGACCCTGGATAGATAATGGTTCAGGTGACCCACAGCGACGGGACTCCCATGGCTGCACGTTTGCATTAACCTCTGTGAACCTTCCCTCTCTCTCCCCCAGGCCTCTCCGCGGATGGTGGTGCCAAGCGCCAGGAGCACCTCTCCCGGTTTTCCATGCCCGATCTCAGCAAAGACTCTGGGATGAACGTGTCCGAGAAGCTGAGCAACATGGGCACGCTGAACTCGTCCATGCAGTTCCGCAGCGCCGAGTCCGTTCGCAGCCTGCTCTCCGCCCAGCAGTACCAGGAGATGGAGGGAAACCTCCACCCTCTCAGCAACCCCATCAGGTACAGAGACCTGCAGGCCCACGGAAGGATGCATCAGAGCTTTGATTTCGATGGGGGGATGGCGGGCAGCAAGCTGCCGGGGCCGGAGGGCGTGAGGATGCAGCCCATGAGCGAGCGCACGCGGCGGAGAGCCACTTCCCGCGAAGACAACCGCCGCTTCCGACCTCACCGGTCCCGGCGATCCCGACGCTCTCGCTCAGACAACGCCCTCCACCTGGCCAGCGAGCGCGAGGCCATCTCTCAGTTAAAAGAAAGGCCCCCCCTGAGAGCCAGGGAGGATTATGATCAGTTCATGCGCCAGCGGAGCTTCCAGGAGAGCCTGGGCCAGGGGTCCCGGAGGGACCTGTACGGCCGGTGCCCCCGGACTGTGTCGGACCTGGCTCTGCAGAATGCCTTTGGGGAGCGATGGGGACCCTACTTCACCGAGTACGATTGGTGTTCCACCTGCTCCTCCTCCTCGGAGTCTGACAACGAGGGCTATTTCCTAGGAGAACCCATCCCCCAGCCCGCCCACCTGCGATACGTCACGAGTGATGAGTTACTGCACAAATACAGCTCGTACGGCCTCCCCAAGTCTTCCACGCTAGGTGGCAGGGGACAGTTGCACAGCAGGAAAAGACAAAAGAGCAAAAACTGTATCATTTCTTAATCCGATGGGGGTCAGGGGATAGGGGAAGATGGGGAGGTAAGAATGTAAATTCAGAAACTTGCACTGTTTAAAATTTTAAAGCTCTTTGCTTTGGTGGTTCCAGGGAGAGATGAGAAGAGCTCTCTGTTGATGGCGGCAAGGTCACCGACTGACTCGATAGGTAGTCACAGTTCTTGGCATGTTGAATATTATTTGCACATTTCACTTTGGAAACGCTATAGACTCTGCGGAGGCCAGGGTTGGTCACCTCCTTCCCGTCCGTCTGTGTTGAGCTGCCACTGGCAAGATGGCAAAATTGTTTCCCGCTCGCTTATATATATAGCCTCTCTGGTTCTCTTCCTTTTAGGACCCTTTTTCCAGTACGTAATTTGTTTATTAGCCAGGACCCAAGACTAAGTTATTTACATGTCCATTGTAAATGCGATGTAAATGAGAGTTCTGATAAAATATTTTTGTATTTTGTAATATCAAAGGAATTTCTATATCGTAGGACTCAGTGGAGCCTTGCATGCACGTCCAGCATTGTCTTTGAGTAGTACTCCGAGGTGGTCCAGGACCACTTTTTTTTTCTTTTCTTTTTTCTATACAAATTTGTTACATGTCAGTGAGACCTTTTTCAAAGGAGTTTATTCAATTTGGCTTTTTGTGGCTGAACAAAAAAATTACCTATTACCCCCAAAGCATTTGATGCTCCATCTATCTTAAGGAGCCATCCTCAAGTCCGCTCCCACCCTCAGTAGAATCTCTTCTCTACAAAGTGATAGTAACTTTTTTTTATTTATAATTGCCAGCGTAACTTTTGCCAATTAGAAAAACCAACCAGTGTCAGTCAGGTTCCGTGAGAAACGCCATCCCTGCTAGGAACATTGAAGTTGCTTACCATTGATCTATCCCTTGGGGAAAATAAAGTGACTGTGAGTGGTGCGGTTTGTGTGATGTCAGCATGACATTGTTTTGAATGTGGCATTATTTTTTGGTGCTCGTTTCCTGGATCGTATTATCCGCTTTCCTTTACCAAGGCAGACAGCTGCCTTAGCCTGACAACCGGTTGTCCTCAGCGCAAATGAACTTCAGCTTTGGGAATTTTGGGCCAGAAAGGTTCCGAGGGACTCTGGGAGTGATGGTGTGTTCTAGGTCGTAGGTCATACGTGGAGAAGGAACAGGTCAAGGGTAGAGACTGAAGGGGAATATGAAGGAAGGTCAGAGCAAAGAAGAACTTCTGGAAATGAAGTAGAGGAGAGTTGACAACCACCTTGAATAGCCCCCAGTGCTTGTGGGAAAAAAATCCAGTTTAATGCGCTCCGTAACCAGAGTATCTGGGTTACCCAGAAAGATTGAGCTGCTCAGGAGATTTCCGTGTTATGGTTTCGAGAAACAAATGTTGCTGGAAGGAGGGTTTCCATTTTGAACTTTGGGGACCGTCGGTCAGAAAGAAGATGGGCTCAAAAGTGAGTTTGCTTAAAGAAGACATTTAACGGTTGTGTTGTTTATAGTAAAATAAAACCTCCTATCTTGCTTCAGTTAAAAGTGAAGCGCTTGCTTTTACTTCCATTCTCCTCGTCCCCTTCGTGGATTGTGGCAGTTGAAATAATCCATAGGAAGACCCGCCTTTAGTGAGGTGTACTGTCGATGTAGTACACAGTGTATCTCAGTGGCCATCTGCCATGGTGAGGCGAGTGTGGTCTCTCTTCAGTATAGTAGTTAATATTTTCTAGTATTTTTTTATGGAGAGAATGTGAAAAGTGGCTTTTTAGACACCATCCCAGATGGGTCTGGGGGAAGGAAGGCTGTAAAGGACGTGGAAGTGGCACTCCATTCAGGATGTATTAAAATAATTTGCTTTTCAGGTATTAATAAGACATTTGTCATTGTCACTGATGTTTTAAAAAAGCAATGCAAATGTTGGTTGTGGCTGTTTTCCGCATGCTTTCTTCATATCTAAATGCTTCATTAATTATCCAAGCCTCTGGAGAATTAACTCTATTACATTTGTATAGTGAGTTTGTAAACTGCTTGGCAAACTGATTAAGAAATAATGTACACCACCACGCTACCAACGTGGCAGGTTTCTGGTAGAAATTGGGCGAGTCCAATTTGGAGTTCTAAGTTGCTGGATTGATGAGAATAGAAAGGCATTTTGGAAAAAGAAGAGAGAGAACAAAGTAGATCATTTAACTTAGTAAATAACTGAAAATAATGTCTGTCCTCTGTGGCCTGGAATCCAAGGAAAGAAATTCTCCTAGTGAACGTTGCTTTCTAACTCTTTCTTTTTTAGAGTACCTCTTACATTTCCCAGATGAGGCTTTAACCACCGTCAGCAGAAAGAAGAAGGTGGCCTAGAAACTGACACCTAATTAGTACCCAAAGGGGGAGAGGAATAAGCAATTTCAGATCTAGCTGCCCAGGGAGCATCCATCAGCTGAACCGGTCAGAGCTGGAGGTGTGTTGAGATGTAGGCCTCAGGGTCACACGGTCTAGAAGCAAGATCGCCTCCATCTAGTCCCATCACTGCCAATATCTCCTCCCCACCCCACATGCAGCCAGGCACTTTATGGAGAATGCCGATGGAGGACAGGTAAATCCTCACAATAAGGATGGACCCTCCAAGTATATGCCTTAGAGAGAGCAGGATATCATTGTATTGGGAGTTCCATCTGTTAGTGATAACTTATGCGTAACATCCCAGAATCCCATTCCCCAGAATTCAATGCATTCGTTTCCGAGGCAAGATCTGAGGGTCCTTACCTGATCATCACCAGGAGCTCTTCTTGGTCAAGTTTCACCTGTGGGTAAGGCTCGCACTCACCTCTTCTTAGATCATCATTTCATCTTTAATAGGCTGTTTTTAGAAAAGTAAAACAGTTTATTTTCTTTTCTAATGCCTTGGGTTTTGTTTTGTTGTCCTACCTCTCCTCATATTGATCTTCTTATCTTTTGGATAAAACCCCACTTTAGTGTTCATTTCCTGTTGCTGCCCAATTCAGTGGCAACAGAACTGGCCCTTTCCCAAGCAGAAGTCAGTGACAGTTTCCTGAATGGCCCTGCCAATGCATATCACCCTTGATATTATGAGCAAGTTTCTTAGCAGGCTGGTGGCATTCAGGTACTCTTCCATCTGTCTTAGAGTTCTGGGATTTCTACCAAGTGTGACGGTAAATGAGGTCAGGGAAACCAGAACCGTACTTCCCGTTTTGCAAGTGTTCAAGGGGGGAAATTTTTTAGTGTTGGTTGTTTGACCCCCTCTTTTCACATTCACCTTCTGTTCTCTAGTCCTTCCTTTCCATCCTCAGCCAGCCCCGTGAACAAGCAATTTTGCGTTTCTCATGTGAGACCTGAGGACAGCTCTTTCTCATCCTCTTTTCCCATTCTGTAGGATGTTTCTTCAATACACCAAGATTATATTTCTCTCGCACGCGGCAGCTCTCTGCTTCTTGGGTACCACCAGCCATTGTTGAGTTCAGGTGGGGCCAGTAATACCACATATGTAGCATGTGCTCTGCCATCCCTGCAACCTGGGCAGATATAACCAAGGTACCACTGTATACTTCCCCAGAGAGCGTGGATGCAGCCTCAGAAATTTTTGCAACACTCCTACCATCCAGGACTAGTTGATCAGAACTGATTTTATTTGTCTGATAACAAATCTTATTTGTGAACTGATTCTTATTTGTGTTTCTACCTTGGGCTCTTTTGCCATTGGCCCAAAACAGTACACCAGCCATTTAGGAAGCATCATCCATAAATAATTGTGAGACTCCAGTTTCTATGCCCCCGTATTGCAGATGCTAAAGGAGGCTGACTTCTTTAGGCTAAATGAAGACAACTCTCTTTGGTCTCCTTTTCCATTCTCGTGTTCTTCGTCCTATCACAGGGGTCAGATAAGAGTTCCTCCTCTTCTTTGTCTAATCCCACCTTCTAACAAGAAAGAACACAAAAATTTAAATTCCAAGGAGAAGTGCTCTTTGCGTATTTCTCTCTAACAGAAACCAGATGCTAATGCATAAGAAGGAAAATCTATGACAAAGGAACGTGAACGATGGCATCAGTCATCTGAGGATTTCATGCCAGAAGGGCTGCTATTAGCACTGTTTAGCACCTTCAGGGCTTTGAAAAGGGCTCTGCGACAGCATTCCAGGTACAGGACACAGCCAAGCCTCCTCTGCATATTTGGAAGGCAGTTCCAGATGGCCGCCTTTTGAGGTGCGTTTCTTAAAGCGCAAGAGAAGTGGAAATGAAGAGAGTTTTGCCTAGTCTCCAGTGGCCGGTCCCTCTGGGGCCTCAGCAGACACCAGAGCCTGTTCGTCTGACCCCTCGGAAGCAGTCATCAAGGTTAGGATCAAAAAAGGATTTCAATCTTTTTCCATTTTCTCATAGTAGGAGCCCCTTCAACCCAAGACTCCCATAAAATATAATGTACTGTTGGGAGCTATACTGTTTTATAAGCCTACTTCCTGCTGACAAAACTAGCTTTCCCCAACAGGAATAAAGAGGCGGGGGGGAAGTCACATAGTGTTAGAAAACATTTCTGTGATTTAGATACGATGACTCTGTAGAAAGAAAAAAAAAAAGCCTTGTTCTAGCCTGAGAGTTTTCTAAGACATCCCTCACCCTACTGAGTATTTGGCCATTGATGTGCCATAGGTCGCTGACCAAGCTTTTCTAAATTTTTCAGAGAGAGTTACTCAAACCTCTCTAGTTAATGTCCCATGTTTTTCCATAAAGCATTTTGGTTCTATCACGGACCCTGACTTCACATTCTAAGACCTGTGGGTCCTCCTTATTCCATAGTAAATTAAGACTTTGGCAGTTTTCCTGCTCCTAAACACATTCTTTCCTGTACAGGATCACTTTGTCCATCTCCTGCTTTAATTCCGAGTACGTAAACAAAACCTCAAAGGGCCTGAGAAGGTAAGGCACGCCAGAGTCTGTGTTGTGTGTCGGGTGTCAAGCTATTTGTTAAGAAGGTCTGCAGTAGATCTTTGGTGTGGGCTCTGCCAGAGACTGTCGTGAACACTTTGCTTGAGATCCGTGCCCTGTAAAATGGATATGATGTTTTACTGATGTCTGTAATACATTTGTAAACTTCCAATAAAATTTGAATAAAAGAAATGTTGCCATTCTTCTCAGTCTTCCCTTGCTTTCCAGGTTTTTGGAAATCATTGACTTTGAGGATCTCAGCAAAAGAAGAGAGAGGCTGCATGTGTCAGGGGGGTGAGATTTGCTACGAAAGATGAACCTGATTGTTTAAATCAGGATTTCTCAACCTGGGCACTATCCACATTTTGTTCCAGTCCATTCTTTGCGACAGAGGACTGTCCTGGGCATTGTAGGATGTTTAACAATACTGCTGACCTCTACCCATTGCCAGTAGCACCCCTCCCCCTGAGATGTGACAACCAAAAATGTTGTCACATTAGGATAGCTACTATTAAAAAAAAAAAAAAGGAAAATAACAAGTGAGCGTGGATGTGGAGAAATTGGAAAACTTGTGCAGTATTGGTGGGAATGTAAAATGGTGCATCCTCTGTGGAAAACAGTACGGCAGTTCCTCAAAAAATTAAAAATAGAACTACCATATGATCCAGCAATTCTACTTCTGGGTATATACCCAAAAGAATTGAAAGCCGGGCCTCAAAGAGATATTTGTACAGCCGTATTGATAGCATTATTCACAGTAGCTAAAAGGCAGAAGCAAGCGAAATATCCGTTGATGGATGAGTGGATAAGCAAAATGTCATCCAGACATACAGTGAGCTATTATTCATCCTTTAAAAGGAAGGAAATTATGACACACGCTGCAATGTGAATGACACTTGAGGACATTGCTAAGTGAAATAAGTCAGTCACAAAAAGACAAATGTTGTATAATTCTACTTATATGAGCTACCTAGAGTAGTCAAATTCACAGACACGAAGTGGAAGGGTGGTGCCTGGGGCTGGGGAGAGAGCGAGTGGGATGTCGTTTAATATAGAGTTTGTGTTTCAAGATGAGAATTCTGGAGGTCTGTTGCACAACAATGTAGATGTACTTACTACTGAACTGTACACTTAAAAATGCAAATTTTATGTTACCTTTATTTTACCAGAATTTCTTAAAATGCCTCCTTAGCTGAGTGTCCCCTGAGGACAAAATCACCGCCCGATGAGAACCACCAGTTAAAATGCTTTGCCTTCTTAGCATCTCCATTCCCTGAGGGTTCTCGAAGCTGACTCCTACCCCGGGCCATACGGTTAATTTTCACTTATTAGCAAGAATTGAAACCAGCAGAGGACCAAAAATATTTGTATTTGCTTTTAAGCAGATAATAAGTGGGTTGTGTGGCACGTTATACGCATGGCTGTGTTCTGGTTAGGATGGTATTTGTGTTGTCTGGGAGCCAAGACCAAAGCAGCATGTAAATTAGATTTCCCCATGTCTGATCCACAGCATTTGGGACCTGCTGGATACTGCAATATCGTTTATTCATTCATTCAACAAACGGTTATTGAGAGCCTGCTCTGTGCCAGGCACTGTTCTAGGTGCTTGGAATACAGCAGTATACAAAACAAACAAAAACCCCTACCCTAAAGAAGTTTACCAATTTGACTTTCTGCTTGGTGAGAAGTCTGGAACAACCTCACCCACCCTTAAGCCTGAGGACTTGCAAGTTGCAGGTGAGAGTTATTTCATTCTAAGCCCTCTGAGAGCCTTTGGATGAAGCTTTTAGAAATGGCAATGACCGTGCCGGTTCTGCTCACAGACCCTCCTGGGGAGCATGGCCGTCAGGTAGCCATGGTTTCACTCCATGACCCCCCTCTTCCTCCTCCTCTGCAAAATGATTGGGGTCAAGAACAGCAGCAAACCAGTAATCTGTAAGTGACCTGGCAAGACATGATAAAGTGGACCAATCAGATTATCTCTCTTAAGAATGTAAATTAAGAAATTCCGTGTAAATTGGTGCAGCCACTATGGAGAACAGTATGGAGGTTTCTCAAAAAAACTAAAAATAGAGTTGCCATATGATCCTACAATCCCAATCCTGGGCATATATCTGGAGAAAATTATAATTTGAAAAGATACATGCACCCCAGTGTTCACTGCAGCACTATTTACAATAGCCAGGACATGAAAGCAACCTAAATGTCCATCAACAGATGAATGGATAAAGAAGATGTGGTACATATGTACAATGGAATATTACTCAGCCATTAAAAAAGAGTGAAATAATGCCATTTGCAGCAACATGGATGGACCTAGAGATTATCATTGTAGGTGAAGTAAGAAAGAGAAAGACAAATACCATATAATATCACTTACATGTGGAATCTAAAATATGGCACAAATGAATTTATCTACGAAACAGACTCACAGACACAGAGAACAGACTTGTGGTTGCCAGTGGGAGGGGCGGGGAGAGGGGTAGAATGGGAGTTTGCGATTAGCAGGTGAAAACTATTATATATAGACTGGATAACTAACAAGGTCCTACTGTAAAGAACAGGGAAGTATATTCAATACCCTGTAATAAACCATAATGGAAAGGAATATGAAAACGAATGTATTGATATATGTATAACTGAATCACTTTGCTGTACAGCAGAAATTAACACAACATTGTAAATCAACTATACTTCAGTAAAATAAATTAAAAAAAAAAAATTCCGAGAGAATGAGACAGTGGAAGTTAAAGCTAAGAGGATGTATAGGGAGAGCTGGCGGGTGGAGTTAGGCACACAGCATCATGACAAGATGAAGGATGGGAAAGCAGAAGCTCGGGCTGAGAGCGCGTCCAAGAGCAAAGATGGATGCGAGCACAGAGATGTGACGTGACCCAGAGGAGCTGGTCCCCGTGACTCCCTCACCTCCACACACATTCCAGTTCCTGACTTGGAGGTGCTCCTCTGGGATTACTGTAGGACTTTGGTCCCTCCCCGTTGTGTTATGTATTGTTTCATTACATATCTACACAAGCTCCTATTCACACTGAAGTGTTCCTTGCAACCCTGATTCAGACATGAAAGATGAATTCTGAACGCCAGTTTCCACACCTTTTATTTTGCCCCACTCCCTTTTAGCAGTTCAAATTCCGTCTCAACCACTCGCTAGTTGTGTCATCTTGGGAAATGTCCACATCTTCTCTGAGTCTCGGTTTTTAGCTAACAAATGTGAGTATAGTGGCATTGTTGTTTGGATTTACTGGAATAATGCACATGAGGCTCTTAGCACTGAGTCTGCCATTGTAAGAGCTTAAAATACGTTAGTTGTTGTTGATGTCGATGATGTTATTACTACTACTATCCCACCCAAAGAGAAAGGGTGGCAGGAACTAGATACCGTTAGTATCTTGTCTGAGAGTATTCATTGTCTTTTCTTCTCATGTAAGCATTAAATAGGATTTTGAGACATCCCAGAAAGGCCTGAATCTTTACCATATTTTAAAAATGCCTGCAGAGCTAATTAAATGATGCACATCTCCCACAGAGGTTCTAATTCAGTGCATCTGGGGTAGAACCCCAGTATCTGCATTTTTAACAAGGCTCTCCATGTCAGTCTGATCTAGCTGGTTTGAGGACCACACTTTAAGAAATTCTGCCTCAGCATTTGTTTGTTTTCTTCCAAGTATCTGGGCAAAACAAACAAAAAACAGGTCTTCCAGCCCCACCCATTTCTGGAGACGCTGATAACAAACCCTCTGGTCAGGATGGAGAGAGATGAGCCTGGGGTTTATAATCCAACTTTGGAGGATCTCAGGTATATTCACACTTGCCTAGAAGTGACAGTCTTCAAAAAAAGAAACGTAGTTTAACTGACTTTAATTTTTCTGAGAGAGATGTATCACTGTATATTAAAGTGATATGTAGGAGAGAATCATAGCATGGAGGAAGAAGGTGAGCTTGTTACTGAAAGTGGGGTCTGTCTGCCCGCCGCTCGAAAGCCAATACTCGAGACCCTAGGTTGGTGGAAAGGAAAGTTTGCTTATTTCAGAGGCTGGCAACCAGTGGGAGAGGGCAGACTCGTGTCCAAAGGCTGACTTCCCCCACTGACAATCAGTGGGCAGGAGTCTTAAAGGGGAGTTTCACGGGTGTATAGGCAGAGGGAGGGGACTCCATGCAGACACGGCACAGTCAGCTCTGAGAGTCATCTTGAAATTGGTCATGCAGTGGTCTGATCTACATCTTGATTGTTTCAAGTACAGTTAATCTTCATTTCCAGGGTCAGTTTGTTCCCATTTCTTTGAGGCCTGTTCTCGGAATTGTGGCAGCTTCTGTCATGGCTATAGTCTGGGCATCATGTAGTTAACTTCTTCCACCTGGTGGGGGGGGTGTTTCTGTATCTACAAACCAGCTCAAAGGATATGGCTCAGAATATTATCTATAGCCATTGAGGAGGAACTAAAGGTCCTTGACTTTGCTTAATCACTGAACTATTATTATTTTGTCTTGTTTGACTGTTTTCCTTTGTTTCTGCATTTCCTCACTTCTCTAATTAAATTTATTCTTTGACTAAAGTTTTTCTACAGACAAAAGGCAGGCAGAGGACATGGGGGCGGGGAGAGGGATGGAGAAGGACCTTAGGGTCCTGCTCCATTTCAAGCTTATTGTGAAATACAGTCTAACAATTACGTTTGAATTTGAGAATTGCTACTTTTGGTGCGTGTAGCCAATGGATTTCACACGTCAGAATTACCTAGGTAGATTATTGAAAATCCAGAGTCCCTGGCCCCATCCCTAGAAAGTCTGATTCGGCAAAACCTGGTAAACTGCATTTTTCATAAACATCTAGGGATCTGAGAAGACCCTTTGGGAAAAACTGCTCTGAGCCTCTCTCATCATGGGAAATCCTTCATATTCTTTGAGCCCGTATGTGCTAAATGCATCCAGCTTGTGTTATAGAGCTTCAGTCTGGAAGGGTCTGCTTCTCAAGTGTTCGTCTACCATATGTGTAAAGTACACTGGTTTCCTAGTGACTCAGAATGAGAAACACCAGCCTCTTTGGAAAACCAGTGCCAGTGTCACTTCTAACTACAGCTAGTTTTGTCCGAGAGAGATGTCCAGACAAGACTCCAAGAAGGAAACCTTACCAGAAGATGCAATAGGTAAATAATCGAAGACAAACACAGGCTGAAGTTTAGCGGGAAATGGTCAAGACATTAAATGACACAGTTGTACCCAGCAGGAGAAGAGCTTTCTCAGCAAAATACTAGCAGATACTTGTTTCCTTGATAGGCTGGCTGATTCTAGAGATAAAACAGATCATGTGGGTTGTTGGGCAGCTTTGTACCATTAACACACTAGTTAGCAAACACATGAGACCAGAAGTACCAGAAAGTGAGCCCAATAACTTGAGGAATTTGGGCCATAAAAGGCAACTGTCTCAGGCCACATTCTTTGGATTTTAGGTGGTTAAAACGTACTTCAAACAAACTTGAGCATAAAGGAAAAAAGAGAGAATTTATTTGAAGGAGACTATCTTGCAAGAATCAAAGGACAGTCCGTTCATGAGAACTTGGAACCAGGAAGAAGAAAGCCACCAAGAGCTCAGAAAAATTCTATCCCAGTTTTTAAATCTCTGTTTCCCTTCAGCTGTCTGCTTAATCTCCCTTTGTTGATCTGCTTTGGCAGCTTTGGGGAGCTCATGGACATAGGTGGCTCTCCACAGCTCCCACATTTAACCCCTTATTCTCAGGAAAGAAACTCTGATTGGCCCAACTTGGGTCAGGTGCTCATTCCTGGTCCAATCACCTGTTGGAGGAGAGGGGGTGATGCCTAGGTGCCAGCATGCTGGTGGAGTGCTAGTTCTTGTGGGTGAGGAAAGAGTTTTCAGATAGAGAAAGTCATGGGCTGGGCAGACACACCAAAATGTACCTCCTGTAACAACTATCCCAACGGGAAGAACCAGGATTATCACCTATTGGATGTATTTCCAAACAGTCGTGTGCACTGTACTTATTGAGTTGGAGCTACCATCTCAAGGGAAAGTTTCTACAATCCTCCAAACCCTATGACTCCAACTGACCCAGTCTCAGCCACGTGTTGCATTCAAAGAAGTACAATTCAGGAACTAAAAAATATTATAAATCTATACTCATTATTTCAAATCTATACTCATTATTTCAAATCTATACTGTCTCTCAGGGAAATGCCAAAGGAGAGGTGAATTCTTAAAGCATAGCAAGCATCTTAAAATTCTCTCTCCATCACTGCTTCTCTTACTGTTCTGCACATGGATGCCAGCTTTCCCCCCAGATTCTCTCTTCCACCCTGAAACATACCCTGTGCACAGATTTTTTTTCCATCCCATGTTCCCTTCTCCCTCACCTGCTCTTTATTATGTAAATCAATCAGCCACTCTGTCCTATATCATTTTTTTCCCTCTGTTTTACTCAATACCCAGACTCCCTCCATGCTATGCAGTTTCTGATACTAGTTGAATTTTTTTTCTCCAAAACTTCAGGAACCACAGAGGTCTTTTTGTCTAACTTCATTGGCTATGTGAATTCCATCCAGCTGGAGGCCTCAAGCCAGGTAAGAGGATGACTCTGTGAAAGTTGTTGTATCTGTTCTCATGGTCAAGACCCATAACCAAGGAAACCCTTATGGTCAGGCAGGGTCTCAAGTCTGGCACCTTCTCTCTGTCTTCAGTTCATTCTGCCTCAGAGAGGTGTCCAGACGTGAACACGCAAGCCACCGATGCTGGAAAGCACTGCATGATGTGCATATGATGAAAAAACAGCATGAAAGTCGAACCAAACTGATCTTTCCAGGTCTCCTCGTGGTCTGTGCCTTGCAGCCAGCCTTTTGTACCTGCTGTTCCATCCACTTAAAACCCTCACATCCCTACCTTCCCTGTTCTATCTGTCCTTCACTTGACAGACTACTCCTCATTCTTCAGGGCTCAGCTTAGACCTGCTTCCTCCAGGATGGTCCAAGCCCCTTGGAAATAGGTACCTCTGCCTCAGGCTTCCAGGGGACTCTGCATATCCCCTATCTCCATCATGTACTTGTGAGTTTATGCTTCTCCCCCATTACAGCCTGTACTCCTCAAGGGCACAGGCCTGCTGGCTGTCTTTTCAGCCTGTTCCTCTGGGGCCTAACACATAGTAGAGCCTCAAAACATATTTTGAAGGAATGTCCTAAAAATCCTGGTTCAGTAAATTAAAAGGGCAAAGGGAAAGCACGAGCTCAGCCTTCTACACCTTGAACGTTTGCATTCCCTCCAATGCTCCATGTTCCTTCTAAGACTAAAGCTTTTTTCTTCTGGATGCCGAGTTGCTGCAGGGCAAAATTTCACTCAGAGCTTCCTATTAGTGCCTGTGGCTATGATCAGGTTTGCATTACTGAATTTCCCGCAAATTGTTTTTGTTTTCTTAACTCTAGCTAAGCATAGTGTTTTCCAATTTCAAGGAGTAATAGTGCCCTTGGACTCCATAATGAAGCTACCAACATTTATTTACTTTTTTTTTTTTTTTTTTGGCTGCATCCTGCAACTTGCAGTTTCCCTGACCAGGGATTGAACCCGTGCACTCTGCATTGGCAGGCGGATTCTTAACCGCTGTGCCACCAGGGAAGTCCCTCAGCTACCAACTTTTCAAGTGCTATCAGCTCTAAATGCAAAAACCAAAGTCAAGAGTTCATGCCACTGAATTATAATCAGATAATTTATGATCTAATGAAAGAACCATCACTAGGAAGTGAAGGTTTAAGAATAGGCAAATCCATGTTGATCTGGAAAGCATTACCCAGGAATAAACTTATATTAGCAAATGGAATAAATTATCATATCTCATTATTCTTCTTTCATGGGTCTAGTGCTAAATACATGGCTGTTGTTTATTAGAAAATATGCCTGAACAAGCCAGGACAGAACCGGGGCACATTTAGTAGGTAATAGAAATCTGCAACCGGATTAGAAATAAATGAGATGGTACAGTCCTTAATAAAAGCCCCAGTGGCAGAAGAAACACAAAGAAGGAAGTTGATGCTTTCTATCCAGTAGCAAAAAGTGAATCTAGCAAAAGCAACTGTTATTCTAATTTTTCAGGTACAATCAACTATGCTTATTGTAAACAGGAGCCCAGTGGACAAAGGTTTGCAAAGACATACATTTAAAAGGTAGGTAATGCTACTGCCATAAAATTTTTAGCGGTATTGCAACCAATTTACTTATCTACAATCTAGGGTTTTCTCTCATCTCTCTTTACCAGGGTGGAAGAACAGACCTTCCCACCTGAAAATATGGAGGTGAAGAGGAAATTTTCCTGGCCTGTAAGAGAGAGCAAAGGGCTAGGAACATACATGGAAGTCAATAATGAATTCCTCTGACCTAGAAACAGGGGGGACTAACTATATTCCTTTCACTTCCAAAGTATTCCCAGATAAAGAGCCCAGGAAAGAAATTGGCTCATTTATTTGCAAAATCTATCCTCTAAATTTCATCTATCAACTGTTTCAAAGTTGTTTTTCAGTTCTGCAGAATGATGATTCAGGGGGCGGGCGTTTTGTGTAAAGAATGGGTGTGGTTGAGACATGTAATGCTCACTGAATATCCATGTGTTCCCTCCCACTTCCCTGCCCCTCTGCGGTGGGTGGGGTCATGTGACTAGTACTGGCCAAAGAACTGAGGGAAAGTGAGGTGTCAACCCTAGGCCTTTGTCTGCAGTCTCTCATCCCAAGCCCTGGTGACCAGGATGCACAGATTGAGACGCTGAATCATTGGATGGAAGCAGACCAGATCCCTGAGTCACTGCATGGAAGAAGTCATCCATAACAAGCTTTGTTTCAATAAGGAATACAGTTGGCCCTTGAACAACTCGGGGCTCCAACCTTTCACCCAGTTGAAAATCTGAATATAATTTATAGTTGGCCCCAGAATGCATGGTTTCTCCGTATCCAAGCTTCTTTTGCATCTGAGATTCCGCATGCATAGAATCAACCTCGGATGCTGTAGTACTGTAGTATTTACTGTGGAAAAAAATCCACATGTAAGTGTATCCACACAGTCCAAACCCGTGTTGTTCAAGGGTCAGCTGAACACCTTTGTTGTATTAAACTGTAGCGATTTCAGTGCTAATTTGTTGCTACAGCATAACTCAGCCTCCTGTGACTAATACATGGGGACCAATCTAAACCTCTCCAGGTTCCTCCTTGCCTAGACCATCTAGTCATGTGAGTTATTCGATGGCCATGAGAAGTTCTGAAGGCCATAGGGCGATTGCTTTGGATGTAGCTTCTTTTTTGACTTGCTTGTTTTGGTTTGGTTACATTGTTTGGTTAGTTAAAGCCTCCATCCACGACAATGGCCTTGGAGAGCTACAGTCTATGAGACGGTGAGCTCCAAGCCAGTGCACAACTATTTCGCTCACCATTGTATTCACACATGCTAAGCTCAGTGCCTGCACAGACTAAATGCCCCCCAGAGATCTACTGAATGAAAAGAATAAAAGAACTAATTTAACAATTTAATGACTCACGCAAAGATTATCCAGATTGCATGAAGCCCCCCATCACCCAAAATGCTGCCCTCGAAAAACTGGAAGAGACCTCCGCCTTCATACAGAGGCAGAGGCTGTGGAAGAAAACCACTGAGCTGAATTCACTGGACAACATACTCATTCCTCAGATATTTATTGAGTACCTACTGTGTGCATTATTCTAGGATTGGGGATAAAACAATGAATAAGTCAGACAGCCTTCCTGCTCTCATGAAGCTCTACTTTGCTTTTCTTATGTCTCTCTTTTCAAGCCAAAGTTTGGCCTGCAAAAAGAAAACTTTCCAATTATCTAGTTATCTGAGTTATCTAGTGTAAAGTGTAAGGCACGGCAGAAGGCTCAAGTAACCCCCAATATGTTAACTCTGCAACCTTCACTTCCCTGGAGCCCTTGACTACTAACCAGTCTGCCTTGCTTCACCATCATTTCTGGGGCTTCACCTGGAGATTCCCACCTTCCTATTTCTTACTTGAACTGAGGAGATGACCCTTACCTTCCTCCCTTGCCCAATCTCATTTCTTCAGAAAAGCTGTTTCATTTTATGAGTTTCTCTTGATCTCCTCCTGGGTCAGCATCCTGCACTTTTTGTTTTTACCAGTTTTTTACCAGTGGTTTTAGGGATGGCTTGCTAGCCTTCCCTGTGTTAAATATCTCCAGCCAAGGTCAGAACTATGAGTGCTTTCAAAAGGGTCACTGAATCTCCAGAGAAATGTTCCCAAGTGTCTAAACTGAAGTCTGCACTGAACTGGCCCAATGACTCAAGGAAAAAGTTCGCTTTCTCCATCTGGTCTTCAGAGTATCTTCTGGGACCACACAGAGTAGAATCTGAGCAGTGCTCTGGGCTCAGAAGGGCAGCAGCGCTACTGCACAGCTGCTAATTACCCCATCTCCTGCCACTGCTTTCCACCCCCTTACCCCTTGCCCCGACCCATCACCAAACAGCTGTAAATACATAGCTGACCACCCTCAAGGGTCTGGGATGGGGGGAACTTCTCCAGCATCCAGTCCTGCCTTTGTACCTTCTGTAGCCTCTCAACTGCTAGGCCAGTATTTTGAGTAGCTCCAACCTCACACATAAGATAAATGATACCCAGAAACACATGTTCCCCTGAAAGGAGTCTCTCTCACATCGTCGGGGCAGTCCTCCTCCTCCTCCCAGTTCTTTGCCCTGCAAAGTAATGCCATTCACACAGTCCTGTAAATGAATCTTTTTTTTTTTTTTTTTTAAAGACTGAGGCCAACCCTAACGTTCATAGCAGCATTATTTACAATAGCCAAGATATAGAGGCAACCTAAGGGTCCATCAACATATGAACAGATTAAAAAAAAAAAAAAAGGTGTGGTATGTATGTGTGTGTGTATACACAAACACACACACAATGGACTATTACTCAGCCATTAAAGAATGAAATTTTGCCATTTGCAACAACATGGATGGACCTGGAGGGTATCATGCTTAGTGAAATAAGTCAGACAGAAAAAGACAGTAGGAAAATCTATCTGGAACCAACCAGAAGATAAAGTATTTGACTGGTACTATTCAGGTGCCTCTGGGGACCTGGGATCCTTTAAGAGGGAACCAGGCACAGGTTCAGACTGCTCACATTTTATATCTTGGCTCTGCCCTTTGCCAGCTGTGTGCCCTTGGGCATGTGTGTTGCTCTCTCTATGTCCCAGATAGAAAAAGAAGATACGACGTGTGAGAGGCAAAGAGAAGTTCTCCTTTGCTAAGAGGTGAAATGAAACCCAAGTATATAAATGAACAAATGAACCCCAATTAGGGTAAGCCAAGAAAAGAGATGAAATAGCTCAACTTGGTTGACTCTGATTACTTCTCCTTCCTGCCTCACCCCCATCAAGATCCTTCTTTTTCAGGTAAAATTCATCACACAGCTTCCAAGCCTAGGAGCCAGCTCTGCTGGGGAAAGTTATGAGACGTCAACTGAGAACAGAAGGTCCCTTTGACATGCTGGTTGAACTCCAGACAGGACACGGCTCCATTTGTTCTCCCAGTGGAACACCACATTGCTTCCTCTTATTCTTTTCCAACAGGGCTGATCTAGGAAAGGACGAGGACCAAGTAAGTAATCAAGCCTTTGGATCTGATCCATATGGCATCCCATCTGTGAGCCGCAGAGAGTTTCAAAGTTAGCTAGTGCTGGGGGCCAGACCATATTTACACCATTTCCAGAATGGGAGCTTTTGACTGATCCTTGGCAAGTATATGAGAAGGTTTACTTTCCTTTCTTAAAATCTGTGTTTCTGTTACTATAATGTCTAATGCCTTTAATGTCTTTTAATAATTACACTTGTAACGAGGATAGCATGGGTACGATTGAAGTTGCATTTAGTTGGAGACCTGTTAGAATGTCAGAGCTTTGGGGAAGTATCTTCCTGGGCCGTGGGGTCAGACCACATCCCTGAGGGTGACGCTGGGGAGGTACTTCCCCTGGAGAGAATGGATGACTCCATTGCCAATGACTTTGGGGGGAAGAGAGGACTTCCTTCACAGTCAGGCTGGAGGGGACTTGGGCCAAGATTCTGAGGCATGGAGAGGTCCCAGGAGTGGATGTGCCATCTGGCTGTGTCAGGGCAGTGATCGTGCATGGCCCATGAGGGCACCATTTTTAAGGAATAGAATGTGAATTGTGCCCTGGAGAAATGTGCAACAAGATGGTCCCATGCCAGACAGAGATAGGAACTGGCTCAGCAGGAGACCTGGGATGGGCTTGGGCTTGTGCCTAAGTTGCGAGGCCTGTAACCATGCTTGCGGTGATGTGGTAGAGAAGAAACCGTCTTTCTCCTATTGCTGTGGTCAGACTGGGGGAAAGACAGAGAGCAGGGCACTGGGGCCAGCAGCAGGAGTGGCCCATGGGATACACGGTCAGCATGTAGCGAGCTCTTGTTTGGAGCAGAGGTGACGGGAGGATTCCTGGGCAATGAGTGTTTGGGGCAGTAATTGTGTCCTTCAGCTTCATAGGGCAGTAATCACCTGTGAGCAACCAGGCATCTGACTGTGATTAATTAACATGCTTCCTGGACATCTGGGGTGAAGGAGGGAGACAGGCTTAGATGATCAGCCAGGTAAAAGGAGTCATTGTATTTTGGAGCATCTGTGTGGGGTGATAACGTTTGTACACAATGGGGAATGGACGTCCCAGTTACATGTGATTCTGTTGGCTTGTTGCCTGTGGAAGGAAAAGGTGATCAAATGGTCGTGGATTTTATTTTATTTTATTTATTTATTTTTTTCAATATTTGTTTACTTATTTGGTTGCATGGGGTCTTAGTTGCGGCAGGTGGGCTCCTTAGTTGTGGCAGGTGGGCTCCTTAGTTTTGGCATGCAAACTCTTAGTTGCGGCATGCATGTGGGATCTAGTTCCCTGACCAGGGATCGAACCAGGGTCCCTTGCATTGGGAGCGCAGAGTCTTATCCACTGCGCCACCAGGGAGGTCCCGGGTGTGGATTTTAGATGTGTTTAACTGTTCTTTAAAAAAAAAAAAAACAACTGGTGAGTTTTATGAAGATGCTAAATTCTAGTTTGTTGGATATTGTAGTAGGTTGAATTTTGACCCCCCAAAAAGATCTGCCCAAGTCTTACCTCCAGTACCTGTAAATGTGACCTTCTCAATAGAGGTCTTTGCAGATATAATTGGGGATCTCCAGATGACATCACCTGAGATTTAGGACAAGCCCTAAATCTGGTGACCGGTATTCTGACAGCAGAAAGGAGAGAGACACACACACACCGAGACACACAGATGGAGGAAGCCCTACGAAGATGAGGCAGAGACTGGAATAAGGTGGCCACAAGGCAAGGAACGCCAGGAGCTGCCAGCAGCTGGAAGAGGTAAGGAAGGATCCTCCTTTAGAGCCTCCGGAGGGAGGATGGCCCTGCCAGCACCTTGATTTGGGGCATCTGGCCTCCAGACTGTGAGAGGGAAACTTTCTGATGTTCTCAGTTGCTTGCTTTGTGGTGATTTGTCACGGTGGCCCCAGGAAACTAATGCAAAAGCATATTCAGTGTTTGCTGGTATCAAGTGAAAACTCAGTCACAATTTCTTGCCCCTTTCGCTAAAGGGAGATTCTCAAAACCTGGTCTAAAGCATGTGACTGATTCATTAAGTGCTGTTCTGAGGCAACAGTTCTTTTTTTTTTTTTTTTTAATTCTAAAACTGTGCTATACACTGCAGACAGTTTTGTAAGTTTTGGATTGCGGGCCCTAACACTTGTCTTATGCAGTTGATATGTCTGAGTTCTTTCCTAGTGTAATAGAGCTACAAGGGTAACACTTTTTTTAAAATTTATTTATTTATTTATTCATTTTTGGCTGTGTTGGGTCCTCGTTGCTGCGTGCAGGCTTTCTCTAGTTGTGGCTCACGGGCTCTAGAGTGCACGCTCAGTAGTTGTGGCGCACAGGCTTTGTCGCTCCGCGGCATGTGGGATCTTCCCGGACCAGGGCTCAAACCCGTGTCCCCTGCGCTGGCAGGCAGATTCTTAACCACTGCGCCACCAGGGAAGCCCGAGGCAACAGTTCTTAAACTTGAATGCACATCAGAATGCCCTAGAAGGACCATTAAAACGGATTGCTGGGCTCCACCCCAGGGGTTCTGACCAGGCAGTCTGGGATGGGGCCTAAGGATTTGAATTTCTGACAAGTTTCCAAGTGCTGCTGCTGGTAGTTTGGAACCACACTTTGAGAACCACTGAGTTAAATTTACACGCCACTCCCCAGCTCCCACCCCCGTGCCCCTGCAAGGGAGTGCTTCTAAATTTAGAAACTAGTGGGAATTTAGGGGAAAGCATCCCACTTGGGATGAATGATGGAAAGAATAAAATGTGGTTTTTTTTATTTCCTGTGGTTTACAGTGGCTCAAAGTTATAAATCAAAGAAACAAAAGCTATTCTGTTATGAGCAATATTGCCTCTTTTCCCAATCGATCTTTGCCGTCTTCCTCCGAGTGTAGACGAGTCTACGGACTGATCTGGTGCTTAGTAGGCAACCCGTTTGAAGTCCCTGGGGAGATCGTGAATCCATGCAGCAGTTGTAAACTTGGTTAGAACTGCAGGGTGATTTTGTATTACACGGGACCCGTCTTGTACACCACTTCACTCCTTGGTCCAGCCTCTTACTGCACCTGCTGCTCTGCCAGTGAGGTCAACCCAGGCATCGACAACTTCATGCAGACACAGCCTGCCACTGCCTCTCCTTGGGTCCTTGTTCTGGGCCACTTGCCTCTTGCTTCCTGCCCTGGGTCTTCTCTCATTCCTTGCACACGCAACCCAGCGTGCGTAGTGCAAGAAGTTAATGCTCATGAGGTCGTTCTTGATGCTAAGGAACTGAGCCAATGGATAAATATTTCCCTTTTTCAATTCCTAGGTGGACAGTCCTGGCTTCTCTTTCACATGGCTTCTCGAAGTATCCTATGGGATTATTTCTTGCCCATATAGGTGTCCAACTAAATAACAATTCTCAGTATAGACTTTTCATTTCTTCCGTGTTAACCCTCCGTCCTTCACTCCTGCTCCCTGGGACCATTTCCCAAAGAAAGCTACCTGCACTCAAGCCTTTGGCTCAGGGTCTGCTTTTTAGGGAACCCAGGCTAAGACACTTATCTATACCCTCCTTCTTCCTTTCCCACCTTTTGGAAATTGATGCAAGTTCAAAGACCCAAAGTGTGTGTGTGCATATGAAATTTGGGGTGTCTGCTGAAGGGAAGGTGGATGTTTGTTGGCTTCTATTGGGTAGCTTTGACACAAAGAAATGGAATTTCGCCATGGGTGATTCATGGAAGTGGGCAAAAAAGGTGAACTACCCCCAACCTTCTACCCTCCCTGGAGAAAGAACTTGGATTTCATTGACTGTTTTCATCAGAGGGAGGCCCGTTATTGTCTCGGGCAGATCCCAAAAAGGCTTGGAGTTCATCTGTGCTCACAAGCTAGCTATATCCCATAGGAAGACCCTACAGTTTGTTCTAGTTTAATGCCGTGCAAATGCTTTGGCTTTTTTAGCCTCTGAAACTCCTAGACCTGTATGATAAGCTAGTCCAGTGGTTCTCCAAGACTGGACTTGAGCAAGGAAGCTTTTTATTTTTCAATCGCGGTAACATATAAATGACATAAAATTTACCGTTTTAACCATTTTTAATCGCACAATTCAGTGACCTTAAGTACATTCACACTGTTGTACAACCATCACTACTATTTCCAAACATTTTTCTTGACCTCAAACAGAAACTCTGTAACCATTAAGCAGTACTTCCCCATTCCTGGCCCCTGGTAACCTCTGGTCTGATTTCTGTTGTCCAGTCTAGATATTTCATCTAAGTGGAATCATATATTATTTGTCCTTTTGTGTCTGGTTCATTTCACTGAGGATAATGTCTTCAAGGCTGATTCATGTTGTGGCTTGTGTCAGAACTGCATTCCCTTTTACGGCTGAATAATATTCCACTGTATGTATATACCACATTTTGTTAATCCATTTGTGTGTTGATGCCACCTTTTGGCTGTTGTGAATAATGCTGCTAGGAACAAGGGTGTACAAATGTCTGTTTGAGTCTCTGCTTTCACTTTCTTTGGGTATATACCTCGAAGTACAATTGCTGGATCATATAGTAAGTGTATGTTTAAGTGTTCAGGGAGCATCATGCAGTTTTCCACAGCAGCTGTATCATTTTTCTTACCTACAATACAGAAGATTCCATTACCTGCACATCCTAATGGCTTCGTATACCTAATGCGTGTGAAATGGTATCTTACTGTGGTTTTGATTTATTTGCCTAAAGCCTAACTAGGGAGCTTTCAAACAGATCCACATTCCTGAACTCTACCTTTGGGTCTTTGGGTTGGCTCTGGGGTTGGGGCCATAGACCCAGTACAGTCTCCTATCTAGTCTAGAAATCTCTTTTTATAATTCCCTGAAATTTTAATCCAGTCTCTGCATATGTCTAATTGTATGGAACTTGCTGCTTTCTGGCCAAGCCCAGTCTACTTTTACCCAGTTTTAATGATTTATCTCCTAATCGGAATTCGTGTGATTTACAGCCACCGACATAGTACAGGGCATGTTTCCTCTACCTGAAGGACACTGTTCTCTCACCTCTACTTTCCCCGGCTCCTTCACCCCATGGCTTCACCCTGGAGACTTTCTCAGACCATCCCCCTCGCCAGGCTGAAGCTGGAGGACCCTAGCATCTTAATCTCCCTCTATCACAGTGTTTCCACATGTGTTGTAATTTCCTGTTTGTCTGTCTCTGCTACCACACTCTGAGTTCCTTACAAGGTCACAGCTGTCTACGCCACTGTTCCCTGATGTCTCCCCGCTGCCCCGTGCATAAGGTAGGCACTCAACAAACAGAGGTTGAAACGTCTGCTGAAAAACATAAATTCTGCACTAAATGCACAAGAAAATACTTCGGGTTATTCTTCAGTATGAAACTCGGTTATGCTTGTTAACGTTAGGATCCCCCCAGTCAACCAGAAAGAAAGAGGATTTACTAAAACCTAGATAGCCTTCAAATCAGGGGACGGAATCTTAAACCCATGAGAAGTATCATCTGTAAGCAAAGGGAGCCAGAGAAGCTGCCCAATTCCTTTCTCTCCTCACTCTTTTCCTTCACACAGACTTATTGCAAGCCCATACACTATGTGCTCAACCTGGACTTTCTTTGTACTAAAGAAAAATAAAGCACCTTAGGGTATATTTAAACAACCCCAGAGTTATATTTTTACTTGTGCATTTTACCTACAGCATTGGAAAAAGTAATTTTGTCCCAATTAGAATAGATCTTTTCAACTGCTGACACATGTTCATAGAGCATCTGGATATAATCTGATTAGCATCTGGTATGAGGCTGTGAGATACTATCTCTCAGGGTCTCCCGTGGAGAAGGAAAGGCATAAACTTGCATCATTTGGACCATCCTAGTGTTGACATCTGCTGGGCTTCCCATCCTCTAGCGCTTTGCCAAAGTTCATCTGGGCAGAGAGCATCACCCTAAACTCTCAAGGTCCCACTGCAACTGGAGCAAAAAAGAAATGTCAGCACTCTGGGCCAGTAAGAGAATCTTAAGTCTTCTCTCCTCTTTCCCTCTGTATACGTTAGAGCCAGTATGGAATGCATCACACATGTCTATAGAAGGAAAAGTATAAATAATTGATAGGCCTCTCCCTGCCCCAGCTGTAGACACTGCCAGCTCTTTGGTTTATGTATTCCCCATTCACCTTCAGTTTGCACCCTCAGATAATGTTGCATGATACATTTCTTGAGAATTCCTTCCTAGTTTTTGTTTTGTTCTGTTCCTTTATGAGGCACAGCTTTAAAGGAAAATAGTTTCATGAAATTGTGTTTGTTTATTTTAAGGGTTAGTTTTTGTTTTAGATTGAAGCAATTCGAGCTGGTTTCCCGAAATGTAAACAAATGGGTATCTTCTCCCTGCAAATGCTTAATTCCTGGTGTCTGTTGAATACATTTCACTGAATTGGGGATGTGGGAGCAGCCACTTGACATTCATCACCCATAGAACAACTGAGCTGGGAAAGCTTCAAAAGGCTATTCTGTATAAGAAGGAAGGAAAAGGGGGGTGCGTGCTTTGAGCATTAAGTGGCTACTTGGGCAAGGTCTGAGATCATCCTAGATTCATCACTTTTTGTGATGAGACAGGTTTGGGGAGACAGAGTGACTTGTAAACATTTGGCTGAGTCTCACATACCTTTTACCTATGTAAGTCCAGTAGGGCCAAACAAACACACGATTTATGTTCGTATTCAGGCAAATAAATATTTACCGAGTGCCTCTAATCTATCAGGCACTGGAAGGCATGCAGAAGGGAGCAGGCCCAACATGTTCCCTTGTCCTGACTACAGGTAGAGTCTCGTAAGGAAGACTGGCCATCAGAGATGAGCACAGACATCAGCACGGTGTCCTGAACCGTGGGGAGGTCAAGAGTGAGAATGTAGACCCAAGAAGAATGGGGATGGGGAGCTGCACTGACTGAGGTTGTGAGGATGGCCTCCCTGAGGTTGTGACATTTCGGTTGATGCTTGGAGGCATCCATCAGTTGGAGGCAGAGAGTTCAAGGCAGGGACAACATCTTGTGCCAAGGTGGGAAAGAGCCTGGCATATTCAAGGAACTGAAATAGTGCAAGTATAGGTGGAGCAGAGAATGAGAGTCAGAGGGTAGAGGATGAAACTTGGAGTGAGGGAAGAGGTGGGCAGTGCCAGTCCCACAGGTATTTCAAGCCTTACTGAAGCTTATGTTCTTGTCATAAGAACAATGGAAGCTCTTAAAATTGCTTAAATCGGGGAGGATGTTATAATCCAATTTAGGATCAATGGTTGTTTGGAGAATAAATTGTAGCGACAATAGTAGAAGCAGGGAAACAAGTCAGTAAGTATGGAAGAGAGTGCTAATTGCTCAGTTAATAATCAGTTTTCCTTTTTTAAAAAAATCCTGATTTTATTCTAGTTGGTAATAACACTACATCTCCCTAACCCCTTGCAGCTAGGACTGGACAATGAGATGAAAGTGAAATTTTGGGGTAAGGCTTCTGAAAATCCTTTGAGAGGGTCTGATTCATCTGGGAGAAGGCCCTTTGGCACTTCACCTCCTTCCCCCATCCTCCTGCCTGGAGTACAGATGTGATGGCTGGAGCTTCAGCAGCCATCTTGGATTATGCAGTAATCAGAGTTGGCCCAAGGAGGTGGCAGAGGGGATGGAGTGATGGGGGAGTGGGAAGTGAAAGGCTTCCCATAAGAGGTGATGCTTATACAGCATATTGGAGGACCAGAATGATTTGATCAAGTAAAGAAACATCAGGGCAGCAATTAACATTTCCTGTTGTTTTTGTATGTTTAGTTTTGTTGTCATTTCAATATACATGAAAGATAAGGCCAGGGGTTGAAAATGGTAGCTCATGGTCATATGCAGCCCTGTGACATATTCTATTTGAACAGCACTTGGTTTCAAGTTTTTAAAATTTCTTGTCAAGCTTTAAAAGTTAGGAGATTTCATGTAAAAATCTGGATTGGAGGGGATTCTCTTAAAGAGCTAACAAGATTGGCACCCTGTTTCTGCAAAGCAAGATAGTTAACTGAGTCCAAGTAGTAACTGCCTACGTCTCTTGACTCACTCACTGCTGATGTTCCCTGCTTGGCCCAGTGGGTACTTCAGTCTGCAGGCCTGGACCAAGGCTCCCTGCCAGCAAGACCCATGCAAGGCTCCCTAGACTGAGACTCTCTGAGGGCAAGTGGTGGAAACCAAGTGTTAATTGCATTAGGAGAATGCAACGCAGATAAATTAGGATGCTACCTTGTTGAGTTTGGGCTTGGACTGGTGAGAGATGAGGGCAGGAGGGTACACAGAAGCCAGACTGGGGAGGCTGTGTGAGCTAAGCTGTGAGGTGTGAACATTTCCTGGAAAACCATGGGGAACCAAGGAACATTTTAGACATGAATTCCTTAAACCAGGTATGTTTTCAGACTTTTGCTTTGAAAGCTGGGTGAAGAATGAATTGGAAAAGACTGTAGTTTTGTTGTAAACAAGTATAATTACCAGTTTGTATATAGTTTATGAGTTTGTACACACATTTTTTTTCATTTGACTCTCATAACACTTCAGGAGTCAGGTATTGTATATATTAATTTTAAATATCAGAAAACTGAGGCTCAAAGAGGAAATAAGACTTGCCCAAAGTCACATACTAAGTGTCAGAACCATGACTCTTAAAACCAAAGCCAAGGGGATTTTTCCCCCCCCCAGGACGTAGTTTGCAAGACAAAAGATGACAATCTGATGTATTTCAGTAATGAGTTAGCAATCAAAAAAAAATATGTATTTTAAAAATTGATATGATGAAATAGGCATATTTCATCATCCTGAAACCTCATTTTCTTCCTTTCCATTATGTTAAATCTAAATGTCACTGTCCAAGTCTTGGTGGCCTTTCATTTGTCTTTTGTTTGATTTCTTTCTAAATATTCTCCCACTCGTTTGGTTCCCTTTTCCTCCCACTCCCTCTTTGCTTCTCTTTCCTTCTCAGTCTAGGGCTTTTCTTCCAGTGAGCTCTGATGCACGTTCAAATAGCTAAGTTTTGCCAGAGTTCCTCGTGTGCTCATTGAAGCTACCAACCCGCCATAGCTGGACTTTACTGGTCCCCTGTCTCGCCCATCCCGCCCTCGCGCCCCAGACCCCACACAGATCTAAGGGTCATTGAGTTAGGGCACACCTTGAGAGATCACCCTGAACGTCTGGGCTGGCTGAGTCAGGCAGGAGAGTCAGAACCACCCAGGTTCTGACTCCAGGGAAAGGCATTCCACAGTTGCCCTAGGCATCCTGTTTCCAGGATCTGTCCACACCAGCACTCAGGAGATTTTCTCAACCACTCACCTAAGTCATGCCGTGCATATTTGGCAAGGACAGTGGCCATTCATGCCAGCCTCTCCCAGTCTTCCCTCCCTTTCAGAAATGCAAAGCTTAGCCTTCCCCATCCATACACACCCTCTCCTCTGCACCTCCAGGGAGTGAAAAATTTGGCTCAGAAATCCACTCAGGGCTCCCAGCTTCAGCTGGCCATCTGGCATGACTGCTGCCTCCAAATTATGCTCACATCCGTAGATAACCAAGTGGATTATCTCCAAGAATCATCTCCTCAGTGAGAAGAGAGGAGGTGGAGAAAACATCACAATTCATGTGCTTGTCTGGAAAAGACCGTGGACATCAGCAATTTGCCCTTGCTGGCAATAACATTTGGTTGCTGCTCTGTAATGCAAAACCTAAATCAGGCTTATTAGTGTGAAACGAAAAGGCCCTGAAGGGCAGCCAGGGTTTCCAGAACAGGCATCTGCTGCTGTCTGGCACAGCCACAGAGCTGACAGGCCCCAACTTGGGAAAGGTCAGTAAGGGATCAGAGTACTCCGAACGCCTCACTGACCCATTAACCACCGTAGGTATGATTAAGATGCATGTCCTTCCATTTCTGGATGTCATCCGCTTGTTGACAGGTTGTTCAGAGAATGAAAGCTAATGTTTAATAATTAGCCCAAGCAAAACATTTGTCAGGGAGGCAATTCTGGGAGAAGCGCAACGTCTTGCTGGCCTCTGGCAGCATGATGAATAGAGCTGATGTAAGTACATGTCGCTCATAAGAATCTCTGTCCACAAACTCAAGAATTCCAGCCTTTCCTTACTTTCCCTTAAATCAGTGATTCTCAGTCAGGTGTAATATAGGTCCCCAGGGGACATTTGGCAATGTCTGGAGACATTTTTGGTCCTCAAAGCTGGGGGCAGAGAGGGGGCGCTACTGGTGTCTAGTGAGTAGAGGCCAGGAGTACTGCCAACATCCTACAATGCACAGGATAGACACCCCGCAGCAAAAAATCCCCCAGCTCAAAATATCAGTAGTGGGACTTCCCTGGTGGCGCAGTGATTAAGAATCTGCCTGCCAATGCAGGGGACACGGGTTCGAGCCCTGGTCCGGGAAGATCCCACATGCCACGGAGCAACTAAGCCCGTGCGCCACAACTACTGAGCCTGTGCGCTAGAGCCTGTGAACCACAACTACTGAAGCCCGCAAGCCTAGAGCCCGTGCTCTGCAACAAGAGAAGCCACCGCGATGAGAAGCCCGCGCACCGCAACAAAGAGTAGCCTCCGCTCGCTGCAACTAGAGGAAGCCCGTGTGCAGCAACGAAGACCCAATGCAGCCAAAAATAAATAAATAAATTTATTTTAAAAAATATATATATATCAGTAGTGCCAAGGTTGAGAAACCCTGCCTTCAACTGACATAATTTCTACTCTAAGCCTTCCATTCTACTGGCAAGATGATTAATGTCTTTATGTCATTAAAGATTAATATCTTTATGATGAATGTCAGTTATTATTGGGGTTTTGACCCAAGGCTGAACCACAGTTCAGGGGTCTTAGGCTGAGACAAAATTGGGTAGGGGGTATTATGCTTAGAGCAGCAAATCCTTTGGGGGGGCAGCCAAGGGTCACATCAACTGAGGGCTGACTTTCAGCCCCTGTTCCTCGAGGTCTTTCCTTCTCTGCCAGGCGCTCAGTGGGATCTCCATGGCTTCAGGAGCTGCAGCCCTTTCTCCTATTCTGACTTTAGCTTGAGGGTGTCCTTTGATCTAGAGTCTGCCCCCTGATTTTTCTGCCAGTCTGTTTTCTTGCAAACCTTCTGCTTCCTCTTAGCACTGCAGAAATTTCCTACATTCTGTATGGGACAAGAAATGTCCCTGGCCACTTATACTTTCTTCTTAGGCATATGCCTCCCTTAAGCTTGAATAAAGTGAAGGGAAAATAGGACAGAGGAGAGGGAAAAAAGCACATAAATTAACATCTCAAAATATTATCCAACAGTCACAAAGGTAATGGGGAAGTCAAATTAAGGAACGTGCATCATTCTTGACCTGGATCTAGCAGGGGTACCCAAGCCTTCTTCTCTTCTTCCCATAGCACCACCTTCCATGCCTGTGGGTAATACGAAGTTAATATCAGTTTTCAGATATGCTGACCTCATCACCACACTGAATGAGAAAGGTTTTAAGGTCTCAGCCCTGGAGAAGATTTCTTGGAAATATTTACACCTTGGCATAAGAAGAAAAAGTTAAATTTTTGCACTCACTGGCAGTTAGGGTGCCAGAATCACCCTAAGAGTTTGTTCTAAGCAATAAAAACTCCTTTTGGAGATGATCCAACAGCATCTGTTAAAATTACACATAAGCATACCATTAGACCCAATAATCTTTCTTCTGGGATTCTATCCTGTGGAAATAAAAGAATTTTGATACATGAGCATTGTTTATAGAGTCAAAAAGAATAAAGAAAAAAAGGCTGAAAGTCCATCACTAGAGAAATGCATTGGGAAATGAATGAGTTAGAATACATCCATATTATGTGTGATGGTTAATTTTCTATGTCAGCTTGGCTGGGCCACAGTGCCAAGATATTTGGTCAAAGATTCTTCTGGACGTTTCTGTAAAGGTGTGTTTTGGATGAGGTTAACATTTAAATAGGTGGACTTTGAGGAAAGCAGATTACCCTCTGTAGTAATGTGGGTGGGCCTCATCCAATCAGTTGAAGGCCTTAATAGAACAAGGACTGACTGCCCTTAGCAAGAAGGAGTTCTGCCAAAAGATTGCCTTTGGAATCAGACTGCAACTCTCCCCTGGGTCTCTAGCCTAATCTGCAGACTTTGGACTTGACCAAGCCTCTACCATGACATGAGCCAATTCCTTAAAATCAACCTCAATCTCATTCTCTCATTCTTTTTTTTAAAATTTATTTTATTGAAGTATAAGTGAGTTACAATGTCGTATTAATTTCTGCTATACAGCAAAGTGATTCAGTTTTTTATACATATATGTATATATATACACATATATATTCATTTTCATATTCTTTTCCATTATGGTTTTTTTTTTAATTAATTAATTTATTTTTTTGGCTGTGTTGGGTCTTCGTTTCTGTGCAAGGGCTTTCTCTAGTTGCGGCAAGGGGGGGCCACTCTTCATCGCGGTGCGCAGGCCTCTCACTATCGCGGCCTTTCTTGTTGCGAAGCACAAGCTCCAGACGCGCAGGCTCAGTAGCTGTGGCTCACAGGCCTAGTTGCTCCGCGGCATGTGGGATCTTCCCAGACCAGGGCTCGAACCCGTGTCCCCTGCATTGGCAGGCAGATTCTCAACCACTGCGCCACCAGGGAAGCCCCTCCATTATGGTTTATAACAAAATATTGAATATAGTTTCCTGTGCTATACAGTAGAACCTCATTGTTTATCCATTCCGTATATAATAGTTTGCATCTACTAATCCCACACTCCCAATCCATCACTCCCCCCACCCCCGCCCCTTGGCAACCGCAAGTCTGTTCTCTATGTCTGTGAGTCTGTTTCTGTTTCGTAGATAAGTTTATTTGTGTCATATTTTATATTCCACATAGAAGTGATATTATATGGTGTTTGCTTTCTTTTTCTTTCTTACTTCACTTAGAATGATAATCTCTAGGTCCATCCATGTTGCTGCAAATGGCATCATTTCATTCTTTTTTTATGATTAAGTAGTATCCCATTTTGTATATGTGTGTATATGCACACCACATCCTCTTTATCCATTCATCTGTCAGTGGACATTTAGGTTGTTTCCATGTCTTGGCTATTGTCAACAGTGCTGCTCTGAACATAGGGGTGCATGTATCTTTTTGAATTATAGTTTTGTCTGGGTATGTGCCCAGGAGTGGAATTCCTGGATCATATGGCAACTCTATTTTTAGTTTTTTGTGGAAACTCCATACTGTTTTCCATAGTGGCTACTCCAGTTTACATTCCACCAACTGTGTAGGAGGGTTCCCTTTTCTCCACATCCTCCCCAGCATTTATTTGTAGACTTTTTAGTAATGGCCATTCTGCCCGATATGAAGTGGTACCTCATTGTAGTTTTGATTTGCATGTCTTTAATAATTAGCGATGAAGAGCATCTTTTCATGTGCCTGTTGGCCATCTGTATATCTTCTTTGGAGAGATGTCTATTTAGGTCTTCTGCCCATGTTTTGATGGGTTGTTTTGTTTTTTGTTATTGAGTTGTATGAGCTGTTCATATATTTTGGAAATTAAGGCCCTGTTGGTTGCACCATTTGCAAATACCCTCTCCCAATCCATAGGTTGTCTTTTCATTTTGTTTGTGGTTTTCTTCGCTGTGCAAGAGCTTGTAAGTTTGATTAGGTCCCATTTGTTTACCTTTGCTTTTATTTCTATTGCCTTGGGAGACTGACCTAAGAAAACACTGATACAGTTTACATCAGAGAATGTTTTGCCTGTGTTCTCTCCTAGGAGTTTTATGGTATCATGTCTTATATTTAAGTCTTTAAGCCATTCTGAGTTTTTGCGTGCGTGTGTATATGTGTGCATGGTGTGAAGATATCGTTCTCTCATTCTCTGTCTCATTCTCTTATAATGGGCTCTTATGGGAGTGTTCCCTCAGACACACCAGTAGTTCCCAAATCCAGCTATGTACCAACAATCACTCTGGGGCCTTTATTTAAAAAGTACTGATTCCCGACCTGTGGTTGCCAAGGGGGATGGCAGGAGGGAGAGGGATGGACTGGGAGTTTGGGGTTGGTAGATGCAAACTATTACATTTAGAATGGATAAACAACAAGGTCCTAGTGTATAGCACAGGGAACTATATTCAATATCCTGTAATAAACCATAATGGAAAAGAATATAAAAAAAGAATGTAAAAAAAAGGTACTGATTCCTATGTAACCAGACTTTTCCCTGCTGTATTAAATCAAGTATGTTGGGACTCGGACCCAAGAATAGAGAGAGAAAGAGAGATCAATCTCTGTCTTACTGGTTCTGTTTCTCTGAAGAACCCTAATACATCATAGAATACTATGCACCTATGAGTTAGGTCTACACCTAGGAACCTGCAGGGATTTCCATAATGCATTAAGTGAAAAAGCAATATACAGAAATACATGTTGTAAAAAAAAAAAAAAGGAACAGCCAAAACTGTGCATATGTATATTAGCATATTATGTATGGGCATAGAAAAGTGTTGGGGGGGAAAAATGTAATAAGTTTTAACAGTAGTTATCTAAAAGGAGAGCAGGGAGGTAGAATAAAACTAGTGTGAAATCAGAAACTTATCATCAGATAATGTCAAAGAAAACTGCAGAATACCAAATTCTATGATACTATGAAAAATAAGAAAATACTACATATGCTCATAGTCAGGGATTAGAAGTTAACAATTAAAAAATGAAAAAATTCATATGCTTTTGGATTGGAATTTAGGGCCACTCTTTTACTTGAATTTCTGATACTTTAATATTATAATAATTGAGAAAAAAAAAAAACCAGATTCTTGGGTCCAAGTCCCAACATTCTTGATTTGGTAAAGCAGGGAAAGGACTGGGTACCTGGGAATCAGTACTTTTTAAAGAAAGGCCCCAGTGATTGCTGGTGCATGGCTGGGTTGGGAATTACTGGTATGGATGAGGAAACACTCCCATGAGAAATAAAATGCAGATAGCATTTCTACAGATCGCCTCCTAAGGACTTCAGGGTGAGTGGGAATGGGACATTCCTAGAGCTTCTGTTCTTGGGGCTTCCTTCTGGTGGCAGCCAGGCTGAAAGCCTTGAATCTTCTGCGAACTTCCTTCTCATCCCACACCTAACCCCAGTGCTCAAAGCTTACTCCCAATATCACGCACTGAGTAGAGTCAGATCTGATGTCAAGTGAACATTTCAGGACTAGGGAAATATCCTTAACCTTAAGCTTTTCTTAAGACCCTCAAACCCAGGACTTCCTTTCCTGGCCTTGATCCCACTGTCCTCCTCCTCAGGAATGGCCTTGGTTCCTGGAGGAGAAGACATATACAAGATATATGTGTCCATGCATTTATATTCCCACATCCTACAGGCCCTAGAGTTGACTCAATCAGGCATGGCCATGGGGACTCAAGGAACCTGAGGAAGTGACATTTATGAATTGTGGGAAGGAGGGAAATGACACTCCCTGGGTTTGCCAAGTCAGAATGGGCACTTGCTGTTATTGGGGTGTCTTCCATTCTTTTCTGTTTCCTCTGTGCTTTTGCTTCTTGCTTTTTCCTTCTGCCTCTGAAGCCCAAAAGTCACTAGAACAGGGTACACAGTCAGAGTTGGAATGAAACCATTTCAGGTTATCACTCTTGCACTCCAGGCTCCAATTAAAGTCCCAGAGACTCTCAAAGCTGTTACCATGACCCTCATCAGCACTCCAACCGCCCCATCACTGAGTCTGCTGCTAACTCAATTCATTATTATTTCAAAGATGCATTTGCTTCCCCCAGCCACCACCAGAAAAACTGTGAAGGAGGGCTCTCAGGGTGAACAGGAGGGAAATCCCAGGGCTCCACAGCAAGTGCCATGCCCACAGTCTCTCCTGCACCCCACTGGAAAGGTCTGAAAATCTGGGACCTCCTGGAGCAGGGAGAAGGGGATGTGGGAGGTGAGACTGAAGGTGCAGGCCACCCCCAGCTCTCACGGGCCACGGTCACCTCCCCTCACTTGCCAACTCCGCTCTTTCGAATGCCGTCTTTCTCTTTAGAGATGCAAAAATTCATATAGCCCTGTGTAATGACTTCAAGTCCATTATCTCATCTGATTCTCACTGGTTCCCAACAAGGTGGATGTAGGGCTGTTGCTCACTTCTTCTCCATGTACAGATGGTGGAAATGAGGCTGAGAGGGACTTCCCTGGTGGCGCAGTGATTAAGAATCTGCCTGGGGCTTCCCTGGTGGCGCAGTGGTTGAGAATCTGCCTGCCAATGCAGGGGACACGGGTTCGAGCCCTGGTCCAGGAAGATCCCACATGCCGCGGAGCAACTGGGCCCGTGAGCCACAACTACTGAGCCCGCATGCTGCAACTACTGAAACCCGCGCTCCTAGAGCCTGTGCTCAGCAACAAGAGAAACCACCGCAATGAGAAGCCCGTGCACCGCAACGAAGAGTAGCCCCCGCTTGCCACAACTAGAGAAAGGTCGTGTGCAGCAACAAAGACCCAGTGCAGCCAAAAATAAATGAATAAATTAATTAAAAAAAAAAAAGGAAATGAGGCTGAGAAGCTAGTTAGGTGACCTCGTCAGGCCCAATTAATTCATAGTAGAGGAGATGGTACTTGAACGCAAGTCTGACTCCAAACTTCTTTTTTCTCATACCTATTGCACTGCCTTCTCACCTTACGTAAATTGTTTGTTAAAGGGCACCCTCTTTTCCATTCCTTAAATATCCAGCCTTTAATCTTTGCTGATTAGATGTGAAAACCATTCTCTTATGATTGACAAGGCCCTTGACACATGCTGTTTTATTTTTGTGTTTGCTTTCATTGTTAGCTGTTTCGCCTTTGCCTTTATTAGTCATTCCATGTGAGGGGTTTTTACTTTATGCATCACAGATTATTCAGGGCAGAGAGTTTTGCAAATGTGTTGGGGACAATGTGAACTGAAATTGGCAAGATGTAGTTTTTCCTCTAAGTGGAAATTATTGTTCTGTTGATGGGATGGTTTGTCTTCTTCATTCTGGGGACACTTGAACAATGGGTTTGAAAGTCACTTCCGAGCCAGCAGCACAAGCAATGCCATACCTGAGAGTGAAAGCAGAGGAGTGTCTTGAAATCCGTGATAAGAGTGTACTTCTCCAGTTAAGGAAAACTTTCCTGGTCTAAAAAAATATAGCGTGGAATAGAGCCAGGCCCCCAGGCAACAGGAGAATATCATCACTGCCAGCAGAATACTCTGGGGCATGGATTTTTGTTCCTGACAAAAGAGGAAGGTCTGCCTTTTGCTCATAGAAACATTTTCCCAATGGAAAGCCCCAAAACTATATTTGTCCAAGTATTTCACGAGTCTCAGCAATCGGTAAGAAGTAGAAATACTCATTAGCCATCAAGAGTGGAGAAAAAAAAAAAGGGGCTTCAAGTTTGGGTCTTCACTCCAGCAATTTTGATGATCTGTAGTATTTTGATTAAAAGCCAATAAATTATTATATGATGAGATTGATAACCCAGGGTAGCATCAAAGAAGTTGAAAGAATTCTTAATTAATTCTTAATTAGCTGATCTCATTGACCAGAAATCTGTCTGATGACCAATTTCCTCTGCTCAGCTCAAGGTGCACTTGAACGTGACCTGAGTTTGGCCTGCATTTGAGGTCCCTGGAGGGTGGCTGTGGATCCTGTGATTCTGTAGTCTTACAGTGTATCCAGCTCAGCTGCAGTAAATATTGCTTTTTGTAACATTGGAACTTCAACAGTCTGGTGGGACGTGGGATATATTTCCTTAGGAACTTGGAAGAATAGAGCCACCCTACTTCCTTTCCTCCCTCCTAAAACCCAAAGGCCTTGATTTTGGTCATGGTCTTTTTTATGCCAAATTCAAGAATAAAGATGAAGGAAACATTGGCTGGTGTCATGTGCAAATGAGCCAGTGACCTGGAGACAGAGCTGCAGGCCATTCTGCAGGCCTAATAAGAAATGAGATGCCACAGTATTGCTTGCGAGAGAGCGAGAGAGAGAGAGAGAGAGAGAGAGAGAGAGAGAGAGAGAGAGAGAGAGAGAGAACAGAAAGGGCCCTTATTAATCTGACCTCTTTGTGACTGTCCCTTCAGGCTCTTATCTTCCACATCTCACTGGTGTGAACCATTTATTATTTCATCCAGATGCACTGCCAGCCCACTTCTCTGAAGGGCACTGGAAAAGACCCCAGCTTCATTTCTGTTTTATCTTCTAGGGCAGACAGGAAAATAGCCTTTTGCCATTTCATCTTGATTAGTAAAGAAGATCCAGTGGTTTCTGCCTATGTGAACAAGGACCACCCTATACAAGAGGAGAGCAAGGCTCTTTGGAGTTCTGTCAATACAGAACTGACTAAAATGGAAATACTAAAGCAGTTAGCTTTGGTATAAAACATGTTTTCATGATTTTTTTTATCATTGCATTATTTATTATATGTTTTCAAAATTTTTATTGGAGTACAGTTGATTTACAACGTTGTGTTAGTTTCAGGTGTACAGCAAAGTGAGTCAGTTATACATATATATATGTCCATTCTTTTTCAGATTCTTTTCCCATATAGGTTATTACAGAATATTGAGTACAGTTCCCTGTGCTATACAGTAGGACCTTGTTGTTTATCTATTTTATATATAGTAGTATGTACATGTTAATCCCAAACTCCTAATTTATCCCTCCCCCCCATATTTCCCCTTTGATTTCAAGATCTGAGTCTCTTTCTGTTTTGTAAATAAGTTCATTTTTATCAATTTTTATTAGACTCCACATATTAGTGATATCATATGATATTTGTCTTTCTCTGTCTGTCTTAATTCACTTAGCATAATCTCCAGGTCCATCCATGTTGGTGCAAATGGCATTATTTTGTTCTTTTTTTAAGGATGAGTAGTATTCCATTGTGTACATATACCACATCTTCTTTATGCCATCTCTGTTGATGGACATTTAGGTTGCTTCCGTGTCTTGGCTATTGTAAATAGTGCTGCATTGAACATTGGGGTGCATGTATCTTTTCGAATTATGGTTTTCTCCAGATATATGCGCAGGAGTGGGATTGCTGGATCATATGGTAGTTCTATACTTAGTTTTTTAAGGAATCTCCATACTGGTCTCCATAGTGGTTGTACCAATTTACATTCCCACCAACAGTGTAGGAGGGTTCCCTTTTCTCCACACCCTCTCCAGCACTTATTGTTTGTAGACATTTTGATGACGGCCATTCTGACCAGTGTGTCATGATTTTTTCATTGATGAATTGCCCCGAGCTTTGGCATTCAACATTAACATGCGGCACATAAACAGTTAAAATGTGCCTGCCCAGCTTCGTCTCTGGTCTGTCTGTCTGCCTCATACAGGGCTAGGGAAAAGGCATCACCATGTTTTGCTTCACAGTTTGTAACACTCACTGGATCTTCACAATAATGCTATGGCGGGCGGGGGTGGTGGTATTGTTTCGCCCATTTTACAGATAAGGTATTAAGCTTTACAAGAACTTGATATATTTACTGTTTGCTGGAAGTTGCTCCCATACAATGTGAAGAACTAGCATTTGCAACTCTCTCTTCTCAGATTGGTCTGTTGCATTATTGTTCATCCAATTTATGGAACGTTATTGCAGCTGTTTACCAAAATGAGATGCCACCATGGTGCACTAACACGGGGGATTAGTCACAACATACTGTGAAAATACAAGTGTGTGTATTTATATATGTGTGATGAATAGAAAGAGTTCTGGAAGCATGCTCACACAACTGGTAACAGCAGTCACTTCTGTGGAGGTGCATGTGATGGGGGAGGTGCCTTAGCTATTTAATGTACTTATGTATTGTTTGAGTGTTTAATGACAAAGATATATTACATTTATAGTCAAGTTTTCTTTTACTAAAGATAAATGACTAAAACATTCTCCCTCCGTTAAATCTCTTTCCCCCCTCTATTTCCAATTCTGCAGACCTGCAATAAGCAAAAAGAATATATTTACCCTCCATGGTAAAATTAATCCACAGTGACACAGACGCACATGACCATTGCCCCACCTTGTGAGAGGCAGTCCATGAATTTAAAACAAGAAAGGAACAAACATTGACTCCTTTGTATGTGCAGGGCCCTTTCCCCTTGCCAGCCAGTTTGAGCCTTTCACTATCTATACAGAGAAGGCGTAATTAGCCCTGGTTCTACAGATGATAAATCCAGAACTCAGAAGGAGTAAGTGATTTGCCCATGATCCCATGCAATATGTGGCAGAGCTGCATTTGTACCTTTTCTATACCACACTGCCTCCTGGAAACTAGCTTAATACAATTGTATTTAGGTGAAACTTAAGATCCAGAATGATTATCATTTGGTTTCTATTTCTCCTTTTGCGAGACCTTTTAGTTTAATTTTTCTTGGCAATAATCTTCGTGATCCTAGTTTAGAGAAATGAGGGCAGTCCCCTGGGAGGAAAACAGGGACCATTGGTTAATGTAATTTTTGCTGTCGTTCGATATAAATTGTATGAGCTGGATAGAAATCTGGGTAGCAGAGTCATTTTGGGTGAGAGTTGGTGACTGCAGCCCTCACGGCATTTCAAGCTACCTCTTAGCCCCAAAATGTTCCTGCATACATCATTGTCTACTGTCTCCCGTTGTCCTTACTTTGGTCCAGCCCTTCTCTCAAAGTGGAGACGTGCGGGCTCCCACCCAGGAGGAGCAGACAGGTTACAACTCCAGAAGCATTTTTGTTTCCAGATAATACTGCACTTCCCCTCCACACCCAAGGTCACAATTTAAAAATGTCAACTGGGAAAAGAAATCCACTAGATTTTTATTAAACGACTTGATTTTCCAGGGGTGTTTAACTCAAATTTTGGCTAAATGGTAATTGGAAAATTAAGGAATGACCCCTAACTCTCTCGAGTGAATTTACAGTTTTGTTAAGGACCAGAAAAAAAAAAAACCTAGAAGGGGAGGTCACCAAAATATTAACAATGCTTATGTGAAGCAGCAAGATTACTAGCAATTTTTCATTTCTTCTTTATACTTTTCTAGTTTGTCTCAGATTTTCTACAGAGAACATGTACTCACTTTTTAGTCAGACTAAAACGTTATTTTTTAAATTCTGAAAAGCAGGACGCAAAGCTTTACTTGCAGTATTATCCTTGGTATGTAACAATGTGCTTAAATTACTGGGGAAATCAACTATACTTCAATAAAATAATTAAAAATAATTACTGGGGAGAAATGGCGAAAATGTTTATAGTGTCTGTTCCTAGGCAAAGGCATTATGGTTGTTTTTTGTCTTTATATGTTTATGTATTTTTCATATTCTCTCTAAGGAGTTGAACAGAATTTTTAACCTTAAAAAATAGATGTTTTTAAAGAGTGGAAATTTGATGGGGGCGGGGGGCTAATTCTATTAAACTCCAAAATGTTATTATTATTCCTATAGTAATGACATATCCCCTTCATTCCTGGAATAGTTGAGATTTCTCCAAGATACCTAATTTATACTCAGGGAATAATGTATCCGTCTTTCAAGATCTAGCTCAAAAATGCCCTCATTCCTCCCAAACTGATTTAAGTTATTTCACTTACAAAATATATAATGAGCCTCCACTCTGTGCCAGAGATCATATCATGATGTTGCTATTTGAAGCAAGTCCTCATCCTCAGATGATCTCCTTTCCTTGGAGAACCCTGGGACCCTAGTCACCCCCATCTCCCTTCCAGACGCTTGTCTCAGGGGGCACGTTTCATCAAAGGGGTCCATATTTTTTTTCTTTCTTTTTTTCAATATGCTTCAGAGCTGGAGCTGTTTTTATGGGGTCAGTCCCGATTACTATGAATGAGATTTCACATCTGGGACAACATGATGATCCTTTGACTTAGCAAGCCACCCTCTAACTCCATTTTAAAAGGGTATCAAACGCAGGAGCTGGAGGTGAGAGAGGAAACCTGAAGAAGGAATTCACCTAGGAACGTCAGCCTTACCTTCCTAATTCTGACTCATCTATCTCTTTGTTCATCGTTGAAACTGTGACTGAATCTTGTATCACCATCCTTGCTTTAAAAAAAATTCCTTTGGCCAGCTGCATCTAATTTGAGACCTTGTTTCATTAAATACTCACAGTAAAGGTCTTTGGCAAACCTAAGAATTAATATTATGCCAGATCATTTTTTAAAAACATATAAAGAGTTCCGAATTAGGACTTAATTTAAAACCAGAATTCTTTGCTTTAAAGAAAACTTTTATTTTTTTTTTAAATAGGGAGTGGTGCTTTTTCTAGAAGGAGGAAATAGTGACTGTAAACTATATATGTAAATCAGAGCAGCCTACCAGCATCAAAGAAAGAAATCTGTTTATGGAGCTCAACATTCCTTCTTTGACACAGTACAGTAAATGCAATATGGTGACATAAACCATTTGAGTAAATACCAGCTCTAATAATAGCTGCATATCAGTTGGAAAGTATTTTTATCATGTGTGTGCTAGCTCCTTGGCCGTAGCCTTTATCAAGCAGAGCAAAATGTGTGATCACTCTGGCACCGTTTCAGAGAAAGAAGTGATTGATTGTTTGATCCTTGGAAGCATCGATGCTGCTTAATGGGTCCTTAGAGCTAAGAATAATGAAGGAAAAAACCCTGCGTGTCGTTTGATAACCTCCATGGCTAAGAATAAGAGTTTGGGAGGGGAAGGAGTAGAATAAGAAAAGAGGAAATTTAATTCTCCAATTAATCTTACTCTGCTTCTGACATAATTCTGGATGGCGTAGAATATTAAAAATTGGCATGCCCCACATTCATGTTCTTCCCCTCCATCCTGTCTCTTATCCATCTCTGTCCGATTTTCCCTGTAGAACAGGGACAGGATTCCGCAAGGACTTGTGAGAGAGGGGAGGAGAAAGTGAGTCCTCCCTAAATTTTGCAATATTTGATTTAGTTTTCACCTGAAGTTCACCTATAGGTGGTCTTATGAGATTAAAGGTGTTCTCACCGTGGTTTTAAATATGCTCACACTCTCTGACGTTTGCTTTAAAAAATGGAGCCTAATTCCCATTCCCTTGAGTGTGGGTTGGACTTAATGACTCACTCCTAACTAATAAAATATGGCAGAAGTGACAGTGTGAGACTTCTGAAACTAAGTCATAAAAGTCGTAGTTCTCTCTCTCTCATCACTTAGTCTCAGAGAAGCCAATAGCCACATTGTGAGGCTGCTCAAGCAGTCCTGTGGAGAAGCGTGTGTGGTGAGGAACTTCTCCCAAGAGACTGCAAAGGACTGAGATCTATTACCAATAGATCCAGCCCCAGTCAAGCCTTCAGATGAGTGTAGTCCCAGCCAACAGATTGCTGCATCATCAGGAGAGACTCTGAGCTAGAACTACCCAGCTCAGCCACTCCTCTTCCTAAGAAAGGGTGTGACATCAAAAATGTTTGTTGGTCTCATGGCTAAGATAACTTTGTTGATAACTTAGCAGATAACTTTGTTGATAACTTAGCAGTTAGTTCTTCACCTTTCTTCTTGAAGGCTAGATAATAGTACATTCCTCTTGGGCACATTGGTAACAAATTTAAATCATGGGCTTGTGTTGTGATTTACTGTGAAGATTTGTGTACCCTCATGTTCATATACCTGAGGCAGAGCTATGTTCCCTAACTGCTTTTGGACAGATATAATTATTTTTACATCTTTTAGTTGTACAATTGTCACATATGGTTTGGTAGACAGTAACAATAATTTTGATCATTTTGATCATCTCATTCTATAGATATGTCAAAAGTGGCCTAGTTGTGCCACAGATGACACATTTAGTGGTGGGGACACCAGTGTTCCAATCAGCTTGGATAACTTTCATAATTTAGATATGATGGATTTAAAAAATGAATTAGTAGCAGGGGCTAGAGTCCCTCTTAGGAAGATAATGGTCTCTGGAAAAATACCTGATGAGTTTCTAAGGAAAAAGAGAAGGCCCTAAGAGCACAGATTTTGCAGGAGTAAAGATGACAGTTGGTTACATATCTGTGTGTTAGAAAGAATTCCATATAACAGTGGAAGTGGTGGTGGGAAGAAGTAAAACACCAGGTAACTAAGAGGGAGGCTGCAACTCAACCATGGAAATGGCCACGGGCGTTTTAAGAACAGGACTGTGTAGCATTGATTTTTAGTGGTTTGAATTTCTTCAGTGGAAATCCTACATAAATCTTCCCTAGACTTTCAGTAAGATGTTGTGGTTGTGTGAGAGATTCATTTAATAGAAATTTAGAAGAAAGAACTGACAAGGTGTGGGAACCTTGAGGATTAATTCAGCAGAACTAGGAGCTCAGGGCCATGGTGATTCACAAATACCTAAACCCCCCAAGGAATTTAGAGAAATCTTGAGAATGGCATTGGACTTCTCAAACTCTATCAAAAAGCAGGTCTGGTTCAAACATAATGACTCAGCTAACATCTGTATTATGTGCATAGTTCATTTTAGCCTTCCAAATGATTATAAATCCTCAGTATGGAGTTTTGTTCATACTCATATATTTTCCTGCATTTGTGTGTTCAGAGTTCTATCCCTCTAGATTGTGATGTTACCTAGACTTTATTTTTTCATGAGTTCGTCTACAACATATACGTAGTGAATATCATCTAAAACAGGACTCCCCCTTGCCTCTGTGTGGGGGGCGTATGTGTGTTTCTTGGCTTTTTCTAAAGTGTAACACACTTGACTCTACGTGACAACTCTATGAGGTAAACCCTATTCCTATCAACATTTTACAGATGAGGAAACTGAGACTCGGTGAAGGTACCTAAATGTCCCAAGACACACAGCTAACAAACGGGGGGAAGAGAATTCATATTAGAGATTGTTCAGCTGAACAGCCTACACTGTTAAGTGCTATGCTGAGCTACCTTCCTACTGAAAATGGGTGAAATTTTGCAAAGGATCCGAAGGAGGCATGAAAGACTTGATAATAAAGCAATGGATTGGGCATAAAAAGGAACAAAATTGTGCCATCTGCAGAGACATGGATAGACCTAGAGACCGTCATACAAAGTGAAGTAAGTCAGAAAAACAAATATCGTATAATATCGCTTATATGTGGAATCTAGAAAAACGATAGATGAACTTATTTGCAAAGGAGAAATAGAGACAAAGACGTAGAGAACGGACGTATGGATACAGGGGTGGGGGAGGGAGGGTGGGATGAACTGGGAGATTGGGATTGACATATATACACTACTATGTATAAAATAGATAACTAATGAGAAACTACTGTATAGCACAGGGAACTCTACTCAATGCTCTGTGGTGACCTAAATGGGAAGAAAATTCAAAAAGGAGGGCATATATGTATACGTATAGCTGATTCACTTTGCTGTACAGCAGAAATGAACACAACATTGTAAAACAACTATACTCCAATAAAAATTAATTAAACAAAATAAAGCAACGGATTGGGGATCAAACAGAAAATGACAGAGGGCCAAATTGATTAAAACAATGTATTATGTAAATACTTGAAGAGAAGAGCGCATTGTCACCAGGGGTCATCTGGAGATGCTTCTTTGAGGAGGTGGGGCTTGAGATGGTGCTGAAGGGTAGACAGGACTGAGGGGGGCAGAAAATAATCTAGGCAGGGAAACATCAAAGCGATTACAGCCAGAGAAGTGGGAATGATCTGGCGTATTTGCAGAGAAAACTGGCCTGTCTAGAGTAGAGGACAGAGGCTGGTCTCTTGGAATAGAAGGGTAGATGAAGGTGGAGGGAAGAGAGAAGTGACAGAGGATCTTGGATGCCAGGTGAGCAATGAAGAGCTTTAGGGTCATGGTGGCCCAGAGCACTTTGTGGTCAGGTTTACCTTTGCTCTTGAGATGCCACCATGACCGGCTGAACGCTTTCCTTTTAGGAGCAGGCATCATTTCTTATTCTTCCCACTATCTGCCCCCATTCATAGCACAGTACCTGACACCCAGAGGCACTCGTTCATAGATGAATAATAAATGAACGATCAAGAAATGAAGAAAGAGGAAGGGTGGTAGCATAGAGTAGGGTAGAGTCTGATACACCTGACCGACCGCCCACTTGCTTTCCACTCACTGTCTGGGTATCTTTGGGCTTGGTTCTCCCTAAGCCTCAGTTTCCTTATGCATAAAGCAGAATGAATAGCGGTTGTAACCTCTTTGTGATTTGGGAGATGTTAAATGAAATAATGTGTATACAACATTTACCATAGTGCCTCCTATATAGTAAGCCCTCAATACAGTACACTAATCTCACAAATCAACTTTAGAGCATCTAGACCCACAGAATATAAACCATAGAAATTAGGAAAAATCTTGGGGAGAATGGTAAACTTTCCTCAGAACCCAGGATAGGGCCTTAAGCTGAACTTTGGGCTAAGTCTCAAGGGGCATGCTGGCCTCTTGATTATAACTGGGAGAAATGCCTGGGAATGTGACGGTGAAGGGTCTTGAATGCTCTGTCAAGGGTGTTGTTGAATAAAGCAGTGACAACGCTGTATCTGTTTTAGAAAGATCTTTGGCAATGTGGGTGATGGCTTAGAGGACAGCAGGACTAGGAAAGTTCACTAAGAGGCTACTGCAATAGTCCTAGTAAAGATGATGAGGGCTTGAATTAATGCTGTGACTGTGGGGATTGAGAGAAGACCTTTGATTTAAGAGGCTGGGAGAAGAAACTGCACTGGATTTGGAGACAGAGTGAATGTTGTGGGCAAGGATAGAAGGCAAGGACCACTGAGGCTTATTTGAGCATCTGGGTGACTGGTGATGCTGGAGATAGAAGAGAGGGCAAGGGCTGGGGTAACTGAGGATGTCAGCTTGGGCAACCAGGTGACTCCTTTAACCAAAGTAATAAATAAGAGGGGATAAATTTGTTTTATCTCCTTTTAGGAATTCATTAACAGCTATGCACACAATGAAGGCTGCCCCTGACTTGCCCGAGAAAGTTCCAATGGACCTCCCCAACCCCTGCCAAAAAAAAAAAAAAAGAAAAAAGAAAAGAAAAGACTTAAAATAGTCCTCATGTTTACATTTCACCTGGCACCTCTCTCCACCCTATATTTCACCACTGGTCTTAAGAAGGGAGAACTTTGCCTCAGGAAGGCCCATAGTTACAATGAAAATTCCTGTGTAACAGTGAATCTTCCTACCTCCACCTGATGACCCACTTATAAGAAGATTGAAAATAAGTTGGTACTGGAATCAAATTCCTCCCTAACATAAGAATCAGGAAGTTCATTTGGCTTGTGTGTGCCTGCGTGCCCGCGTGTGAGCATTGGTGGGTGTGTGCATCACCGCTCATTTACACGCACAGAGGAATACACAGACATGGAACACAATACTTTAGAGAACTCCCTTTTAATGGATCTTGGTATCACCATGGCAACATGGGCAGAAGCAGTACTCCTAATCACTCAGGGAAAACCTGCGGTTTTGTGATACACAGCCGTGGGGAGATTTCAGCCATCATATGGACCATTACAGCATATGATGCTCAAATAACCTCATGGGCTCTGTTTATGTTTGACTGCTGCTAATCTTTCTCATATCTGCTATTTCAGTCGACCTTCTCCTAGGACCACAGTTCTCCAGCTCTCATCCTGGTCCTTGGTGCTGAAAAAGGCTTCCCTCTAAGGGTCTTTGGGCTACTGTAAGTGGGGCCTTTCCCCACTTAGGTGACATTGGTGCAGAAATAACTTAAACAATTCTGCTATGCCTTAAAGACATTTGAAATTATATATCATTAAAAATAGTTGAAAAAAACAGTCTTCAAAATGCCAGGAGAATTCATTTCTCAGGTTATCTATGTACTTACTCATTCATGAAAATGACATGTCTGTGACCTACAGACTCAAAATACCAAGTCAGAGGTCAGCTACCTGTGGGGAGGTTTAAGAAGTGCCTACTCAGTCACTCCAAAAGATAATCAATCTGGCCTTTATTATTTTTCTTAGGAGAATTGGAAATAGCATTCATTAGAGAAATCCACTTCCCTCCAACTCCAAAGGGACTTCGAATTTTCCAATTGTACTGAAATATTGTATCTCTAGTAATAGTTGTCCTAAGGGAGAGCTTCTTCCTTCTATATAACATTCAAATAATCTTCAAAGTCTTCTGTCGGCTAAAACTGGTTTGAAAATTGGATTTTACTTAAGAATTCATCTTTAAGTACCAAACCATTACTTTTGCTGTGTCATCTGTATACAGTGTCATCTACAAAGGTTGTCATGAGCCTTTAATAAGTCAGTGATTTTCTATTTTGAGCTTCAGTTGAAACAGAGCTTGTCATGAAAAATTAAACAGTATTAATTTTAGAATGTTTTATAGTAAAGATATGTGTTTATGTGTATTCACACAAACATATGCGCACATATATACTTATATGTATATGTGCATAGGTACACATATATGTATGTAAGGATACATGTGTATTTTTATGGCATAGAGGTTAAGAGTATGGGTTGTAGAATCAAACTGTCATGATGTGAATTCTCCCGCCATGTGACTTTAAGTTACTTGACCTCTCTGCATCTCAGTTTTCTTGTCTGTAAAATGGGGCCAATAATAGCAATTACCTCATAGAGTAGGGTGATGATTAAATAGGTTAAGAAATATGTAGGTCCGAAAACAGCCTGGCACATAGTAAGTGTTCAGTAAATGTTAGCTATTTTTATTAGAAGTAGTCCAAATTACCCATATTTTAAAAAATTGAGTCACCAGCAAACAAGAAACTTTTAAGTTATTAGTGTGTTTTACAACATGATAATAGCATTATTCCTATGGTTTGGTCTTATTGGAGAGTGTGACTCAGTGGTGGCCCTCTACTGCCACATTCTCCGACCCAGGGTCTTCTCATGAAGAATTAGCCAATCAGGTGGATATCTCTCCCCCTAAAGCCTTCAGCTTGTCAGAGAGCAAACTAAATCCATGCGGAGAAAGCTGTTTCAGTTGTGGTCACTTTTTGTCATTATTGGTGGTGGTCCTGGTCGTGGAGTTTTACTCTACTGTGAAAATTCTCCTTTTCCTTGTTGGTGTAGTGGCAGGAAAGGGAGTGTGGAGTTTCTAGCCTGGATACACATATTCAAGCAGGGTTGGAATTTCAGAAAGATCTATAAGAAGGAGGATGGTTGCCTGGTGGAACTACTTCTTTTGAAATCAAGGTAAGTGGTAGTTGAAGATGGTGATGGTCATGGTGGGGAGTGTTTCTACAGTTTTGTATTAGTACCTCAGAAGTTAAACACATACCTTTAACCTTAAGGAAATCTGGGCTCAGAAAAGGGTAATAATGGCTGAAGTGACGTAAGAAAGAAGAATTGGTAACAATGGCTCCTCTTCACTAAGCGGGTACCACACTCAGCACCCCGTCCACTGTTCCTCCTCCCGCCCCACCGCTCAGGGAAGGCCCTGGCGACGGCCTATATACAGTGGCCTGAAGCTCCATCCACACCTGTGCATTTGCACGTTTAGAAGGCTCTGAGGACGTAACATTGGTCCCTAACCACAAGTAAGGTGCTCTTATGCTTGTTTTTAATAGACTTTATTTTATAGAATAGCTTTATATTTACAGATAAATTGAGTAGCTAGTACAGAAGGTTCTAATATTCTAGGTGCCAAGTTGCCCTACTCTTCACGTCTTGCATTAGTATGGTACCTTTGTGACAATTAATGAACCAATGTTGAGGCACTACTATTATTATTTTTTGGCCACCCCTCACAGCATATGGGATCTTAGTTCCCCGACCAGGGATCGAACCCGCGCACCCTGTAGTGGAAGCACGGAATCTTAACCACTGGACCTCCAGGGAAGTCCCCAGGGACACTATTATTAAAATGTATTAAAATCCATACTTTATTCAAATTGCCTTAGTTTTTACCTGATGCCTCTTTTTTGGTAAACCTAATGTCTATACTTCATTCAGATGGCCTTAGTTTTTACGTAACGCCCCAGGATACCACCTTACATTTAGTTGCCGTGTCTCCTTAGGCCCCTCTTGGCTGTGAGAGTTTCTCAGACTTTCCTTGTTTCTTATGACCTGGACAGTTTAGAAGAGCCTGGCCATGTATTTTGTAGGATGGCTGACAATTGGAGTGTTTCTGCTGTGTTTCTTATCCTAAGAGTGGGGTGGTGGGTTACTGGGAGGAAGACCATGGGGGTAAAGTGCCATTTCATCCCCTCTTTTGAAGGGGACATGATGTCAGCGTGATTGTGACTGCTGGTGTTGACCTTGATCCCCTGGCTTGGGTAGTTGGTCAGGTTTCGCCACTATAAAGTTCCTCTGTCCTCCGCTCTCCATACCATACTGTGGAGGCAAGTCATTGTGTGCAGCCCACATCTAAGGGCTGGGGAGTTCTCCTTCCCTCCTCGCAGGCAGAGTAGGTACAGAAATCATTTGGAATTCTTCTTCATGGGAGATGTATATAGTTGTTTTTCAAGTGAGACTATGCAGAACAGAAGAAAATTGACCAAAGAGAAAATTATGGTAGACAGATGTGTAGAGATGAAGAGGATGTATTGAAAGCAACAAAGGAAAAAAAGTCTGAGAAGTAACATTTTTCATCCATTTTTGAAAATTACCTGAATAGTGAGACAAGTAAACAGAAATATGTGCAACAATATTTATTGCTGTATTGCTTATAATACTTAACAGAAAGCAAGTAGAATATACAAATAACTCACGGTACATTCATATAACTATTAAGTCAGAAACATTTTGTAGAATTGTATGTATAAAATTACTGGCATAGAGGGACTTCCCTGGTGGTCCAGTGGTTAAGACTCCACGCTTCCACTGCAGGGGCCCCTGGTTTGATCTCTGGTCGGGGAAGTAAGATTCCACATGCCACGTGGCATGGCCAAAAAATAAAATAAAAAATAAAATAAATCTTAAAAAAAAATTATTGGCATAGAAATACAGTAATAGTATGTTGATGAATGAACTATACACAGTATGAATATATTTATATAAGTATACTTATATAAATACACTTATAAGTATATACACACATGTATGTAAACATATATAGTGTCTGGAAGGTTAGCTAATAAAAAAAAATTACTGTCATTATCTCTAGCTGGTAGGACTATATGTCATTTGGAATATTCCTTTTTAATACCTATACTTTGTATTTCCTTCAAAAGCTTTTTATTTATCTAATAAAACATTAAAAATTGAAAGAAAATTGCTTAAAGCAAAAGCTTTACTGACAAATACAACACTAGCCCATAATGTTAGTGATCCAAGTCATCAAAAACCCACTATATGCCAGCTTTTAACATGCTTCTATGGGACTTGGAATAGAGAAGGAGGGCAAGAGCTTCATTATTGTGTTTTGTTGTTGTTGTCATTGTTTGGCCGTGCAGTGAGGCCTGGAGGATCTCAGTTCCCTGACCAGGGGTCGAACCCGTACCCCCTGCAATGGAAGCACAGTGTCCTAACCACTGGACCCCCAGGGAATTCCCTTCATTTTTATTCCATTTCCTCTCACACCAGTAATCTAACTGCAGATCATTCTCTATCCATTCTGGGACTCTGATCCCAGAGATCGGAGAACAAAGTGGGAATAAAGGGCTGTGTCGCTCTAGCCTTTCCCCCATCTTCTCTGCTGCCTGCATGGGCCTTCGTTCAGTGAACCCCATGGTCTTCTCTTCCGGACCCCCCACCTCCCACTCCTGCTCTCTCCTCTCTTTGTGTCCTCCCCTCCTCCTAGCTACTTACAGGTCTCCCTCAATGCACTAGCTTCCTTAGCATCGCCATGTAAGACCCTTCATCGTCTTGCACCAACCTAACCCCTCACTCAAATCAGAATAGGGTCACTGCACACAGCAATCCCACTACTGGGCATATACCCTGAGAAAACCATAATTCAAAAAGAGTCATGTACCAAAATGTTCATTGCAGCTCTATTTACAATAGCCAGGACATGGAAGCAACCTAAGTGTCCATCATCGGATGAATGAAGATGTGGCACATATATACAATGGAATATTACTCAGCCATGAAAAAGAAATGAAATGGAGGTATTTGTAGTGAGGTGGATGGAGTTAGAGTCTGTCATACAGAGTGAAGTAAGTCAGAAAGAGAAAAACAAATACAGTATGCTAACACATATATATGGAATCTAAGAAAAAAAAAAAAAAAAGCTCATGAAGAACCTAGTGGCAAGACGGGAATAAAGGCACAGACCTACTAGAGAATGGACTTGAGGATATGGGGAGGGGGAGGGGTAAGATGTGACAGGGTGAGAGAGTGTCATGGACATATATACACTACCAAATGTAAAATAGATAGCTAGTGGGAAGCAGCCGCATAGCACAGGGAGATCAGCTCGGTGCTTTGTGACCACCTAGAGGGGTGGGATAGGGAGGGTGGGAGGGAGGGAGATGCAAGAGGGAAGAGATATGGGAACATATGTATATGTATAACTGATTCACTTTGTTATAAAGCAGAAACTAACACACCATTGTAAAGCAATTATACTCCAATAAAGATGTTTAAAAAAAAAAAAAAAATAGGGTCACTGCAGCTGAACTTCAGACAGGCCATGTGCAATCTTCCTCTCCTGCCTTTCCTCCCCTCCCCTCCCCTCCATACCCTTACCTCGGCTCTCCATTTTGTGACCCTTCTCTTTCCTTTAAGGTCCAGGTTAATCGCCCCCTGCCCCTTCTCTCTCTCTCTCTCTCTCTCTCTCTCTCTCTCTCTCTCTCTCTCTCTCTCTCTCTCTCTCTCTCACACACACACACACACACACACACACACAGAGGCACGCACTTTTTCCAGCTATCCTGAAGCCTGTGGTTCCTCTTCCCTTTTATCTTCAAGAGCACCTACTGTCTATCAGGCAGTTCTCAGCAGAAGAACTTCGTGACTGTTATGTTTTCATTGAATCCCTTAAGAGTAGGGCTCACTTTTCTCCTAGACAGGTACTCCTGGTGCCTAGGACAATGCAGTGCATGCCTTTGGCCCTCACTAAATGTTTGCTGATGCTCATGACTCTATGACAGTCACAATGAGAAAGAACTAGTGTGTAGCAAGTGGGTTTGAGGTAAGAATAAACATAATATAAATATAGCATTAAAAACCCAGCTACGGGAGCCAGACTGCCTCTGAGTTCTGTTGCCCACCCACTGAGTCACCACAAGCTCCTTACTCACCCTCTCTGAGTCTGTTTCTTCATATGTGAAATGGGCATGATGATGGTACCTACCTCGTAGAGCTGGGATGAGGATGAAATGAGTTTAGTCATGAGAAGGACTCGTTGTTTGCAAGTCGTCAGACAGGGTTAGCTCTTGTCATCAGTAGCTAGTTTGTGAACGCCTCCTTCAAAATCATGTAGGCTGTGAGCACAAAGTCTGTCTCACTGCTATGCTAACACAATTTAGAAGTGCACACACTCCTGAAGATCCAGAATGATGTGTTGTAGTTGTTTTAAAATGTACCCAGGGTTGTTTTTTTTTTTTTTTTTTTTTTTATTTATTTATTTTTAGCTGTGTTGGGTCTTCGTTTCTGTGCGAGGGCTTTCTCTAGTTGCGGCAAGCGGGAGCCACTCTTCATCGCGGTGCGCGGGCCTCTCACTATCGCGGCCTCTCCCGTTGCGGAGCACAGGCTCCAGACGCGCAGGCTCAGTAGTTGCGGCTCACGGGCCCAGTTGCTCCGCGGCATGTGGGATCTTCCCAGACCAGGGCTCGAACCCGTGTCCCCTGCATTGGCAGGCAGATTCTCAACCACTGCGCCACCAGGGAAGCCCGTACCCAGGGTTTTTAAAATCAGTTGTGCTACAATGGCAGATACAGACAACTGCCTTTGAAAGCAGGGTTTGTTACTCACTGTTCCCAAGAGGAGGGGACACACCATGCCAGGCAGGGCCACTTGGAGAAGCACCAGGGTGGTCATGAGGTGGCACGAACGAGGGAAAGCATGACAGAAGCCTTTGTTATTAAAGTGGAGGAATGTGGTTGGGTGGGGATGTCCCTTATTGGGCAGGAAACAAAACAGAGATGTTGGGACTTGTGGTTGAAGGGTCTGTAACGTGAGTTCTGTGTGCTCACGAGACCCAGGGATAGTATGGATGTAAACCACTTTGCCTGTTTGTTTGGCCCATGATTTCAAGGTGCCGAATTGTCAATTACAGAATATCAAGAATGATTATTACAGCAGCCCAAGCTAATTTCTCTCCATGATTGCTCTTTGCTTTAGTTTTCAGTGTCGTCACCTTCCTTTCTATCACTGTTTGTGTCTCTTCCTCTTTGTGAAGTGGCCTTGCTGGGCCCTGGGTTTTATTTAGATCTCCCATTCTTTGGCCCCTTTTTGTTTATCTCTCTCCTACTCTTTGACCCTACTTCCATTATACCCAAAGAAAGGTTTTCTCAGTCTTTCACTTTCTTCTATCTTTGAGGGCTGCTCCTTTTCACAGACAAGACTAGAAACTTGGAAAACAGAAGGAAACCAAGGCTGCGTTGCCATGTCAACCAAAGGCAGAGCTGACTTTTCAGCATTGCACAGTCATCTCTCTGGTGTATGGGCTAGCAGGGTCCTGGAAAATGGTTTTGCCCTCCAAAAAGTCTTTTGGCGATTGTCGAGGATGCCTAAGCTTTGCCTCTGAGGCCAGCCTGTCCTGTGGCTTCGGTGAGCTGCCGAGTGAGATGTGGTGACTTTGATGTTGCTGTCGAGACAGAACCCAACCGGGGCCCAACACCCTTGTCCCTGTCTCCCTTTTCTGAAGAGAAGCCCCACTTAATATCCATGCCAGCGCACGGCTGGATAATTACAGGAAATCCTGGCTCCACTCAGCTGAAAAGAAAGAATTCTTAAAGAAGAATTTCAGACTCTTTTACTATTTCCCCCTTTCTTGTAGTCTGGCTCTGTGCCCTTATTCTGCTTTCTTTTCTCTGTGCTAGTCGCACCCCTCCCCCCAGCATTCTGTTTAGATGAACAGAAGACCCCTAATGTGTAGCCTTCCACTCTGACTTCGTTGAACTTCTTCTCTATCTCTTTCTCTTTAGGGAGAAAAAAAATTATATTTTACTATATGGCTCCTGATTACTATTTTATTTATTTATTTATTTGAGGTAGTGAAACTTGTTGGTAAGTGGCAACCTCTCTGGCTTTGATGTCTGCTCCCTTTTAGGGGGGTGGGGAGAGGGTCTCACTTGATGACACCCTTTAATGATGATGACAGGAGAGAGATGAGGACTCATTTGGAGTTCTAGAGGGACCTCTTGATTTAGGTATCTATTTTCGAGCAGAAAGGCAGAATCAACAGGAGCCCTGGAATTTCAGTCCGAGTAATTGTCTTTCTTTGATTCTGGCTTTTGCATCCCCACATCAGGCATCCTGCTATTTGCAGGTCCCTTTTGCTTCATGTGTCCTGCTGCCGGTCTCAGCAAGTGAGACAGACCAGACGGTACTAGAAGTGCTTGTTAAGGAGAGCCGGAAGGGACCGACCAAACCTGCCCAAGTTCCAGTGACAGCACTGAGTCCAGCCTAGATTCCATTCCGAAACGCAGCTGCATCTTGCTTCATTTGACTGAAGCAAAGGCAGTCAGTTTTCATCTGCTCTGACATTTATTATTTGAGGAGGGGCTGTCAGGGGAAGGGATATTAGCCACAAATATGACAAGGTTAAAGGACAACGAGCCTGGTCTGAAGCATTGTATTCCGACGGTTGACATCCTGGGTTCATCCATCAATATAATTGCCTTGGCTGAGCTTTAGGGTGGAGGAATTTCTGTAATGCAGTGTAGCCTGTGCCACAAAATGGCGGGTCTGGGATAAAACGTCTGAAGCCAGTCGTTTGGGCAACGTTCTTAGTCTTAAAATTAGAACTGCTTGCATCCAGGAAGATGCTTAATTAGATTCATCTAGGAGCCACCAGCTGTTCCTAAGACACACAGAAATGTCTGAAGTCTCTTCTGGTTCTGTGGATATGGGAAGGTGGCTCCCCATTTGCAAGCCAAGGCCGAGAGCCCCTTCAGCAAAAAGCTCTCTAGGCCTGAGTGGCCAAGCTTGACACACACAGCTCACGTTTTCCTCTTCCTCTGTCCTCTCACTCTGCCCTCAAAACCTGAGGAGCTCTTAGTCACAATAGTAATACATCTGCAGAGAGATCCTGCCCTGGAAAGGGCCCTGTTAATCTGTGCATGACCAGCCATGTCCCTCCTGTCTTCTCCCTCAGAATCTCAGAGGTAAACCGTGTCTTCACCAGACTGATTTCTGGACCTTGGTGACGCAGTTGTGGACAGGGAGAGCATGAAAATGAAGGAAACCGGTAGGCAGGAGGGGAAGGTGGAAAAGAGTTTTTTCAGAGAGGCTGAGTCGATCTACAGAACCACAGTTTGGGAGAGAATAAGAAGACAGTGTGAAGGGAACATCGTGCCGCTGGGACTGAGGGAGTTTCATGGTTTTGTGAATCCATGGCTCTTGAATTGTGGAGGAAAGAAAGGAGACTTTGATGCGTGGTGATGAGTTATGAACCTGTCAGGAAGATTTGAGATGAGTTACCAGCTTCACCGGTTGAGAGGCGAAAGGAGCCTTTGAAGTGATAGAGCTCAGCCTCCCATTCAACGCAGGAAACTCTTCTAGGGCATTCCAGCGGAAGGGCCACCCAACCTTTACTTGGAAGCCTTCGGTGATGGGAAATATGCTCTTGCATTGGCAGGTATAGCAGACTACTTGAGAACACAAATACTAGAGCCAGACTGCCTGGGTTCAAATCCAGGGACCACCAGTCACTGGTTGTGGCGCCTTAGGTATGTTCCCTAGCATCTCTGTGCCTCAATTTCTGTATCTATAAATTGGGGATGGTGATAGTAGAGGGTTATCATGAGGATTAATTTGATATATTTTTTTCTTTATCCATAAAGGATATATGTCATTAAGAACAGTGTTTGGTCTATAATAACAAGCATAAATATTTTCTATTATTATCACTATTTTCAGGTTGTTCCATGTATTAGAAAGTTCTTTTTCAGATTGAGGACATTTGGCTTCTTTTACTCCTGCCTCTTTTTCCCATTTCTCAGCCCCTGAAATAACTCAGAGCAAGGCTGCTCTGCCTTCCACATTGGAACCCTCCAAACATCTGAAGAGAAGTATCATGCCCCTCTTTGCTTTTCTTCCTTGTATTGTAGAGGAGAGATTTTTTGCAAATGCTCTTTCTTCTATCCAGAACACTTTTCCCGGTCACGTTTTACTTGTTCTAACTCAGATTCCTCCTTTTGCAAGATGCCTTCCCACCTCTGAGTAATTTACACAATATTTTACCCATGTTCTCTGAGTACAAGTATAAAGATAAAAGAACACAGTACAGATTCTCACAGCCATTTGAATGTGTTACCATTTTATCATAGGAATTGTTCATCCTGGTAACCCAGCACGAAATGTTTATTGAATAAATTAGATGGAACATAGAAGAAGTTGGATGGATATAAAGCAATGGCCTTCTTCAAAGACATAGAGCATTTCTCTTGGGGAAGACAGTCTTTGGAGCAAGGAGACAGGTGGAAAGATGCTTTCTGAAAATGCTTTTCAAACATTTGTAGGAAACAGGCATGCCTGTGATTCCACAAGCTGACAATTTTGTCCCTATTAGTTCCATCAAAGAGGGAAGGTTTCTTGGGTTCTTGATTTTGGATTGCTTGGTCAGCTTTCAGACTGCTTTGTTGTATGGATTCCTATTTAGGGAGAAATGAAAAACAAAAGACAAAGAAGCAAGAGAGGATAAGTGGATCCAGATGATAAAGAAATAAAGGCAGAGAGTGAAGACAGGGACAGCAGAGGTGGAGGAGCCTTTTAGGTCTGGATGTGGGCAGAAGGTCCCTTGGAAGAGGAGTGAGAGAAGACAGTGTTTTAATAGAAGTCACTAGCTAGAGGGTAAAAGAGTTTAAACGTGGAGCATCATGAAGAGAGGCTTTTTAAGGGAAATTAGGTTTGCACAAAAATGTTGTCTATTAAGTGTTTTCTTGTGAGACTGAGTAAAGATTTCAATGGCGTTTGATGTGCATTTTCTCCTGTTTTTTGAGTAGGGCATGGCCTGTAGCCCCAGCCCTGTGGGATCCCACTTGTATTCGGGTTATATTCTGCTTCGGCTGGTCATTTGGGTTAACACCCAAATCCATGGCTGCTCTTGTTCTGTGGGACAGTAAGTGATGCTTCACTATAGCACACGGCAGCCCCAAGTAAGAGAGCAGCTGCTATACAGAGGCAGCAACGTTGACGTCTATAAATGTGTGAAATAATTAGGCATGGGTGCAGTTCAAAAGAGCCCACAGGCCTCTTAAAATTTTCTTTGTATTAATATGGGTTTCCCAAATGGAACCAATCATTAGTTACAATCTTTACCTAGAGACCGGCCCAAAGAGCAAATTATTTTGGAGGGTAAGACCAGAGCAATGATATATCCTTGCCTTTGTTTCTATAAATTAATGGTTGAAATGTTATCTGAAATAGAAAATTTACGTAAAATACCAGCATTCTTTTCCAGACTGGGCTACTGGTAAAGTCTTTCGTCAGTGAACCTCTTATGAAACCTCTGTCCTTCCTTGGAAAAACCCCCTGTCATAGGGAATATATCCAATACTTTGGCTCCCTCAAATGTAAAAGGACTAGCTATTCCTATCTAATTTTAGCCAAGTGTTCATATTTTCAAATCGCTGTTTTAATTGTACAAAGACAGGAAAGTTGGCATTCTTTAGTTTTCCAGTGGAAAGGTGGTGTATGTGCCCTTCCGAATACGAGATCATAATTTTAAGAAAAGCATTGATCAAAACTATAAAAGAAATTGCATTATGGTAATACATGGAAGTAGGATCCTTAAAAAGAATTCCCTATTGGACCATTTCTCTTAGGACGTCAATTTCTGCCGCTGTTACACAAATCCAGTCTTGCAGGTTTCTAAGCTTGTTACTCTTTTGGGGTTAAGCTTTTCCACCTTCATTAAAGAACACTTAGCATAAATACCACTATGAGAAGCTTGGAATTGTGTATTTTAGCTAATCTTCCCAGACAGCTCCATCAGAATTGGCCCCAGCCTTTTAGGAATAAGTTCATTGTAAAGTAATTTTTATTTGACTGTTGGAATTATTTCAATTTGCTACCAAATCTTGACTTCATTTTAACCATTAAATTTGACTTCAAAAATTGTGGCAAGCTTTTACCACATTCTGTGTGTTTATGAGAGACTAGGTGGCTGGGACTTCCCTGGTGGTCCAGTGGTAAAGAATCCGCATTCCACTGCAGGGGACGTGGGTTCGATCCCTGGTTGGGGAACTAAGACCCCACATGCCGCGGGGCAACTAAGCCCACGTGCCACAACTACTGAGCTCGCGTGCCTCAACGAGAGAGCCTGTGCGCCACCACTAGAGAGAGAGAAAAAACCCGCACGCCACAGCTAGAGAGAAGCCCGTGCACCACAACGAAGAGACCGTGCGTCGCAACAAAAGATCCCGCGTGCCGCAAGTAAGACCCGATGCAGCCAAAAAAAAAAAAAGTAATAATAATAATAAAAGAGAGACTAGGTGGCCATAGACGCTAACATGGTAACAGTGATGATCTCTGAAAGGTAGGACTACAGACAATTTAAATTTTCTTCTCTTGGGTAATAGTAAGACATCTACAAGGGATGGTTGAGAGTGGGTGGTGGGTGAGTAGATATTAAGAATAAAATCTCCTTGGTTGCTGAATTGTCTGTGGATTTGTGCCCACCCTCTGCTTCGCTTTGGTGGGGAAGCAGTGCTCTCACGTGGCTTTGTGACATTCCGTGACATGCACTGCAGAGCTCAGAGATGTGGCAGAGAAAATGTCAGTGTAAGGGCAGTCTGTCTCCAGGCAGTGTGACCTGGCCATCCGAGGTGCTGCTTGGTGACTGAGAGATTCGTCTGAACAAAGCACTGAGCGCTGTTGATCTAAGGACATGGCACTGCCGAGATGGGTGAGATTCTCATATCAACACACACCAGAGAGGAAAAGCCAGGACAGCAGACTGTGTACAGGCAATAAAGGTGATGACAGTGCGTGAATAGCCATATTTTGTCAGTGACTGGCAGTTGTTGATAAAGGGCGCTCCCTAGAACAACCAGAACAAGTACATACCTAAATGAAGTCAGCGGATATTCTTATTCAAAGGTTTTTAAGCTAAAAAGCAAATTGCTTCACTGCAGGCAAAATGCTCCATTTAAGACTCGTAATTGGAAGGCACTTTATCGACCTAATGATCAGGAGGACGCTGATTATTAGAAATGCCTGCATTAAAGACGCTAGGCACATTTTGCATTCAGTTCAGAGTTAAAGTGAAAATAATGAGAATTTTCTTAAGATACAAATCTTAAGTTCTTTGTGGCGTTTGTGTTAATGGGTCTTTTGGAGTTCAGCCTTGGGTAAAGTGAGTGGAGAATAACCCAGATGTGAGTGTGGACACTGGATCCTCCTGCACAGAGAACTGAGTGATTCCTGCAACATAAGCCAGTTCCATCTAAGCTTGTTGTCACCAGCAAAAGCAGCTCACGCAGCCAACACCCAGCACGGCACATGGCCCTGCTCTGCATTAGAGCCGTGGCAGAGAACTTGAGACGGATCAAAAGGGAGCTACTCTAGAGATATTATGAAAACCCACCACGTTAATGTTTCCTCAAGTTTGTGGTGGCATAAGAAGAGAAGAGCAAAGTGAAATACGGAAACAGAAGAAAAACCAAACCTTGGTCTGTTCACAGTGGCGAATTCAGGGCTGCTCTAAGCTACCCACTCTCCTCTCTCAGTTTTCTCTCAATTATCTGTATAATTGAAGTGAAAGTGGTGCTTGGGGTCTGAATTATCAAGCTGATGACCTCACTTTCTCTAATTCACTCTAAAGACATCTACTTAGATTTTCTAAAATAACTTAAAATAGCAACTTTGTGCCTCTGTTAAGAGGTGTCATTTTTTGATTGGAACAGAATGGTGAGCATATGCTGCCTGACACCTGATAGGCACTCACCGGCTATGAGTGTGTCCCCCACCCCGCCCTGATTATACTGTCCTTAGACAATGAGGCTGGAGGCCGGGAGGCCGGGTAGAAGTCTCTCATGTCCAGCAGACAATAATAAGGTAGCGCTTCGGGAACTGTGGGTTAATATTTCAGGATGTCCACCCATTTTTGTCAGGGACCAGAGCCTCAAGATCCATTTAAGAGGGAATTGATAGGACTTGGTGACCAACTAGATAGCTGTAGAGGGAAAGAGGCAGGAGAGAGTTGATTTCTCAAGCTGGGGCAGCAGAGTGGATGGAGAGGCTATTTCCATGGCAAGGAATGCAGGGCTTCGGGTCATCCTTAAGAACATCAGTCATTGTGGCGTGCGGGGAAGCCCTCGGGAGGTTATTGAGTTACGTGGGACTTTGGTCGGCTTTTTAATTTTCTTGCTTCTTCCTTAGCTGACAAACTGTCCCCTGTCACTTCTCGATACTGTCAGTGCTCCTGCTTCTAAGCATTTTCCTCCTTTACTTTCTAATTTGCTGCTTCTGGAATACCCAAGAGGCAAGGCGGCTAGAAATGTATGTAAAGCAAGAGTCTCTAGGGGCAAAGTGATGGTCCACAGACCAGTGTGCATTATAAAGTCCCAGGCTTTGTGACTTCTCCCTCGGCTGCTTCCAGCACTGCTGTCATTTTAAATGGATTAGGTCTTCACAGATCTGGCATTCAGAGAGCTGCGGACGTATTTATTTCTGTTTTTAATATCAACTTTGAGAATAAAACAGCTCCCTCAAGTCATCAGGTGATGATAAATTTTTAAGGTACGATTTTTAAATTTGTTGGCTGTCACATGATAAATAATAGCTGATGTTTCTTGGGCACTCAGTATAGACCAGACCCTGTTCTAAGCACATTTCATGTGATATCACTACGGATCAGACAGTATTCTTATCACCCAGTTTGTAGACAGGAAATCGGAAGCATCAGGAGGTAACTTTTCCCAAGGCCACACAGTCCATAAGCAACAGAACCAGGATTCAGATGCACGCAGGACTCCACAAAGCAGGACCCTAACCCAAGTGTACTCGAGTTCCCTGCTTGAATAAGTGAATGGGGCTTAGAACCAACTTGCAAATGGTTTCTGTGAATCTTTAGGGCATAAAGATTGCAGTTGGTTAGTAACACAACCCAGGCTTAACTCCCCTGCTCCCACCTTCGTCTGATTTCACAACACACAAGCATCAAACACATCAGACACGTTTGCCATTCCCTGACTCGGCTACTAATGCAGAAAAGCAAAACAAGGACGAAGCAGAGTTCACAAGTTAGGTGACTGCTGGCTGAATCACAGAACATACCTGGCTAATTCACTGAGGCATATTAACTTGTGTTGTTGTCACCATACCTCTTCCTCCCCTGGTCCAAGAAAGTTCTCCCTGTGTGTTTCCATTGTGTTATGGGTTGAATGATGGGCACCCCACTGCCCCCCCCCCCCCGCCAAATTGATATGTTGAAATCCTAACGCCCAGTACTTCAGAACGTGACTGTATTTGGTGATAGGCCTTTAAAGACGTAAGGTAAGATGAGGTCATATGGTGGACCCTAAGACAATGACTGTTGTCCTTATGAGAAAAGGAGATTAGGACACAGGCACAGATAAGACCATATGAAGACACAGAAAGAAGGCAAGCCATCTACAGGCCAAGTAGAAAGGACTCAGAAGAAATCAACCTTGCCAACACTTTGATCTCAGACTTCCAGCCTCCAGAACGATCAGGAAATAAATTTCTGTTGTTTAAGACACCCAGTCTGTGGTACTTTGCTATGGCAGCCCTAGGAAATGAACACAGTGACCAGCAAGGTTTGTATTCAGAACCTTAAGTAGAAATTGCCTGAAAATAGCTGTTATTTTCATAACAGTTTTATTGAGATACAATTCAAATACTGTACAATTCACCCACATTCAAAGTACCATACAAGCACTTTTAGTATAGTCACAGGGTTGTGCAGTCAACACCACAGTCAATTTTAAAACATTTTCATCACCTCAGAAGAAATCTCATACCTTTTAGCTATCACCCCCAACTTCCCCATCACCCCAGCCCTAAGCACCACTAATCTATTTTTTGTTTCTGTAGGTTTGCGTGTTCTGGACATATCACATAAATGGCCTCGTATAATATGTGGTCTTTTGTGATTGGCTTCTTTTCACTCAGAATAATCATCCATGCTTTTGTATGCAAATTCCTTTTTATTGTCAAATTGTATTCCATTGTATGTATATACCGAAATTTGTTCATCTGTTCATCTGTTGATGAACATTTGGGCCATTTCCAGTTTTGGGCTATTACAAATAAAGCTTCTATGAATAGTTGTATCCATGTTTTTGAATGCATGTCTATTCTCTCCAGTAAATATCTAAAAGTAGAATTGCCGGATAATATGTTTAACTTTTAAGAACATGCCAAGCTATTTGCCTCAGTATTGTAACATATTACATCCCTACCAGCAGTGGATTAGAGTTCCGGTTCCTCTACATCCTTCCACCACTTGTAATTGTAGCCATTGTAACAGGGATCTCCTGAGGTTTTAATTAGCATTTCCTTAATGGTGTGGAGCATTTCTTCCTATGCTTATTTGCCTTCTAGATATATCTTCTTTGGTGACTATCTGTTTAACATCTTTTGCCCATTTTGCGTTGGGTGGCTGGCTTTCTTTTTGTTGAGTTTTGAGAGTTCTTGGTATAATCTACATGCAAGTCTTCTATCAGATATACACTTTCCAGTGAGTTTCTCCTAATCTGTGGTTCGTCTTTTCATTCTCTTATCAGTGTCTTCTGAAGGCCAGAGATTTTACATTTTCATGAAGTCCGACGTATAAATTCATTCTTTTATGGATTTGGATAATAAATCTTTGTCTAACCTAAGGTCAACAAGATTTTCTTCAATGTTTTCTTCTAGAAGTTTTATAGTATTGGGTTTTGTGTCGAGAGGCAGGGATTCAAGTTCACTTTTTTTGCATATGGAAATCCAAATTTTCCAGCATCATTTGTTGAAAAGCCACCATTGGTTGTGTTGCCTTTGTGCCTCTGTCAAAAATCAGTTGTCTAACGGGGAGGGGGAAGGGGAAGCTGGGACGAAGTGAGAGACTGGCATGGACATATATACACTACCAAATGTAAAATAGATAGCTAGTGGGAAGCAGCCGCATAGCACAGGGAGATCAGCTCGTGACCACCTAGAGGGGTGGGATAGGGAGGGCGGGAGGCAGACGCAAGAGGGAGGGGATATGGGGATATATGTATATGTATAGCTGATTCACTTTGTTATACAGCAGAAACTAACACACCACTGTAAAGCAATTATACTCCAATAAAGATGTTAAAAAAAAAAAATCAGTTGTCTATATGGGTGTGGCTTTATTCATGAACTGTCTAGGCTGTTCCCCTGATTAACTTTGTCTGTCTTTATACCAATACTATACTGTTTTGATTACTGTAGTTTATGGTGATAGTGCCATATTTGTATGTGTTGTGTGTGTGTGTGCATGACATCATGGAATCTCATCCCTAAATTTCTTAGCATGAAAGTTTTAAGAATGAGGGCATTGTCATAGTTAACTTGCAACAGCAATGAAAATTAGTGATAATCCCAAATATTATTTAATATACAGTCCATAGTCACATATCTCTAATGCCTCCCAAATATTTATAGCTTTTAAAGACATTTATGAAGGTCTTTTCTCAATATCTCTAGCTTTTCTTTGATATTTCAAAATTTTTAACTTTTTTGCTGAGTCGATTTTCACACTTTATCATATTGCTAGGAATTCATCCTTTCTAATTTTGAAAACTGTTGCTGTAGAATTGATTATTCTATTCTCCTAAATTATTTTAATCACTTCTGTCTCTGTGGTTATTTCTCCTTTCTACTCTTACTGATATTTGCTCACACTCTCTTTATCTCTCTTGCTGTCTCTTCCCTTAATCAGGATCTTAAGGGGTTTATCTATTTCATAAGTCTTGGCCAAGAAAAGCAACATTTGGATTTAATTTATCCTCTGCTATCGTCTTATGGTACCTTATTACTTTGGGGTTTTATCTTTATTTTATCCCTCTTCCTAGTTTCTTTGGGTTTCTTTTGTTGTTCTCTTTAGGAAATTATAAAAGTGAATTCTTAGCACCTCTTGGTCTTTTTTCTTTAGCCATAGATGCATTCAAGACCATGAACTCTGAGGATGGGTCTCACTGTGTCTTACAGGTTTTGTATGCTGTGCACTGCTTTTTGTTGCTTTCTAGATAGCTGGTAATTTTTCTTCTGGGGTTCCTTTTTAATCCACAGATTATCAACAGCTCCTTTTTAGTTTCCAAATGGATAAGATTTCTGGTCATTTTTGTTACTTATATCTTTTTAAAAATTTTTTATTGAAATATAGTTTACAATGTTGTGTTAGTTTCAGGTGTACAGTAAAGTGATTCAATTATACATATATAGAAATATATATATCCTTTTTTTTTTACATTCTCTTCCATTATAGGTTATTACAAGATATTGAGTATAGTTCCCTGTGTTATGCAGTAGGTTCTTGTTGGTTATCTATTTTATATATAGTAGCATGTGTATTTTAATCCCAAACTCCTAATTTATCCCTCTCCCCCACTCCCCTTTGGTAGCCATAAGTTTGTTTTCTATGTCTGTGAGTTGCTTGTATCTAATTTTGATTATGAATTGAAAAATTGTGATGTTTAAAATCTCAATGCTTTTGAATGTTTAAAGTTTTAATTGTGGACTTGTGTCACTTCTTTATGATAACTTTTAATAGATATTCTTGGACCTCTGAAAATAATGTACATTCCCTATTCAATGGATGTAAGGTTCTATATATAAGTACCAGTTATAGCAAGCTTATTGATTGTATTTTTCAATTCCTCTATGTTCTTGCTTATTTTTTTCCTGCTGGATATGCTGTCTAAGGAAGATATCTAGAAGACTCGGACTATAATAGTAATTTTATCAAATAGTTCTTGAATTTGTCATCTTTTTTGCTTTGTGCTTTTAACTTGTAGAGTTTGGTGCATAAATGCTGTGTCTGTTATACTGCTTTAACAAAAGTCAGCTTTGTGTTTATAAAAAGACCCTACATATCCTTGAGGGGCTGAGTGGTTTGGACCTCTCCTATTCATCTTCTTCCATCTTGAGACCTCTCTTCCGGTTCCTCTGTAGTTGGTTTTGAATCTTAATTATTTCCTTGGAAAGGGGTATTTGAGTATCATAGTTTCTGGCTATTTGCTTACCTTCAAATATCTTCCTGACTGTTGGAAGATCTTGGCTGGATGTAGGATTCTTAGGTTGCAGCCCTTCTCTCTTAGATGCTACTCCACTATGTCAGAGTAGCAGGTGAGAAGTCTCAGGCTATTCTGAGTTTTTCTGTGTGCGTGTTGATGGGGGGTGGCTGCAGTTTGAGGGTGTTGGGAGAACAATATCAATCAGGGCTGTCACCTTGCCCAGTGCCAAGAGGCACCATCCATGTCAACTTTCGTCACAAGAATCACAGATGACTGCGGGCCCACCTCTTTCCAGCATCTGCCACTATCTTGTCCTCATCCTTGGTCTTCCCAAGCCTGGGCTCCAGGTACTTCCCCAGCCCAAGGGGAAAAATACTTCTGGTGGTTTTCTCCACCCCACAAAGCTGACGGCCTCACCTGGACCCCACTGTCCTTAGGCCTCTGCAAGAGGACCCCATGAGAAGCAGATCAATGGAGGTGAGCATGGAGGCAAAGGAGGTTACTTTCTTGGTGCCATAGTCCCAGAGTCCCTCCTCATCCTCTCTGAGTGTAGAGTTCTTTTGATTGATTGATTGATTTTTTTATTGATGTTTAAAAATTGAAATAGAGTTGATGTACAATGTTGTGTCAGTTTCAGGTGTACAGCAAAGTGATTCAGTCCCATATCTATCCTTTTTCAGATTCTTTTCCATTATGGTTTATCCCAGGATATTGAATGCAGTTCCCCACGCTCTGCAGTAGGACCTTGCTGTTTTGAGTGCAAAGTTCTTGGAGTAAAGCCTGCTTAAGACTCTTCCTGCAGACATATGAACTCTTCAATGTTAGACATCCCACAGTGACAGTAAAGCTGCTGTTCAGTAACTGTAGCATCCTTTTAAACAGAGTAGGCGTTCAATTATTTTTTTCCTAAAATAAAGCTTTAAGTGTGGCATTAGTGTTCTCCACTAAAAAAAAAAAAAAAAAAAAAAAAAAAGAGGGATGTTAAAATTTTCAAGCATTTGGCGGTTATATATGGTCTAGGAAATCTCCCAGCCAGCTTGCTTTTGAAAAGGGAAAGATAAGACCACAGTGCATGGCGTGACGGTCCGGAGGACTCATGACCTCCTTGGAGAAAGTACTCCACGAGAGACCATCTATCTGGTTAGAAAGCGGCGTCCATGACATAAACCTGTTTTGCTATTTCTGTAGGCTTTTATTAGAAGGTCTCACTGAGAAGAAAGAAAAGAATGTTCCTATAAACTTGGGACAGAAAAGCAATAAAAGCCATTAGAGACAGTCTGAAATTTTTATTCTAATATTTCACTGATGAGAAGGAGGAAGCCGGAAGCCTCACAAGGTTCGAGAAATCATAGACGATATGGACAGACCATTTTTTTTCTGCCTTGTGGAAGGGTAAAAATTAATCGGGGGACTGTGGTTCAGAGCGGAAGAAGCGATTGGTCTAGTTGTGCTAGAATGAAGTATACTTTTTGTGAATTTTTTTATTGTGGTAAAATATATACAACATAAAATTTGATATTGTAACCTTTTTTATGTGTATCATTCTGTGGCATGAATTACATTCAGTGTTGAATAACCTTCACTATGATTTCCAAAATGTTTTCATCTCCTCAAAGAGAAACTTTGTAACCATTAAGCCTAACTCTCCTTTCCCCCCAGTCTTTGGTAACGTCTTTTCTACTTTCTGTCTTTATGAACTTGCCTATGGAATGAAGTACTTTTGTGAACCAGGGAGCAGTAAAACTAAGTTGGAGCTTGGGTGAAAAGACTAATTCTTTTTTTTTTTTTTTTGAATTTTATTTATTTTTTTACACAGCAGGTTCTTATTAGTTATCTATTTTATACATATTAGTGCATATATGTCAATCCCAATCTCCCAATTCATCCCACCACCACCACCCCCCCGCCTGCCCCTCGCTTTCCCCCCTTGGTGTCCGTACGTTTGTTCTCTACATCCGTGTCTCCTTTTCTGCTTTGCAAACCGGTTCATCTGTACCATTTTTCTAGATTCCACATATATGCGTTAATATACGATATTTGTTTTTCTCTTTCTGACTTACTTCACTCTGTATGACAGTCTCTAGGTCCATCCACATCTCTACAAATGACCCAATTAGAAAAGACTAATTCTTGGTGGATTCAGTACTTAATTTTGTAGACAAGTGAAGCCATACAAAGTTTCAGAGCAAGAAATACGACCTGATCTATACGTAGCTTTCGTAGCTTCATCTGGAAGAGGTTTGTGGAATGGATCGGGGTCTGGAGACCAGTTGAGAGGCTGTTATAAAGCCCCAGGCTGGGGGTACGGAGCATTAGGAGCTGCTACTGAAATGGAAAAGAAGATTTAGGAGACATTTTAGGGAAAATACAGGAGGAAGCCACTACATGACCTGGCAAAATTACCTTGGGGATAAGGGGAGGGAGGATAACAGATGTTTTGAGTCTGGGTAACTTGGGTGATTAATTTTTAAGCTACACTTAAATGAGACATTCTATTAAGAAGTCAAGAAAAAAGTTACTTAAATTATCAACACAGTACAAGGAAAAGGTCAGAATGAGGTGTGATGTTCTTTTAGGATAAACCCAAATTAAAGAACAAAAGAATTCTATCTTCTCTTTAACGTCATGGTTCATGTGACATGGCACTTCATAGGAAGGGAAAGAGGTAGGAAGGATGGGTGATCAATCACTCTAGAGTGATGGAAAGTAACAATTCAGGGAGGGAGTGTGAATTAATTCTATGTGGAAGACCAGTCCTCGTGGAGGACTCTGCTATGGTCAGTGCTTGGCAGTGGTAAGTGTGATATCATGGCTAGGAGCCTGGAGTCTGGATCCAGACTTCTTGAGTTCAAATCCTACTCTGTCATGTACTAGCTGTGTGGGCTTGGTCAAGCTACTTAACCTCTATGAACCTCTGTAATAAGGAGTCATAAGAGTATCTATCTCACTGGGTTGTTATACACAGATTAAATGATTTAGCATTCTTTGAGTGGTTAAAGAAGTACCCGGCTCAGTGGTTTGAGTTAACCAAGAATACTGGCCTCCACGTCAATGCTAATTATTCATTTTTTGGTTAAAAGTCAATTTTAAAATACTTAATTGGTATCATCATAACTCACTTTTAAAAATTCATTGACTTGGACTTTTTGTAATAGAGTTTTAGATTGTTTCTATGTCTGGGGTCTACATTTTTTTAAATTTGTTTATTTTTGCTTGTTTGTTTTGGGGGGTTTTTTTGTTGTTTTTTTTTTTTGCCTACAATGTGTAATATTGAGCTGAGCACATAGTAGGGGCTGAATCACCATGTGGTTGACTAAATGAAGGAAATAATAAATTATCTTTATCCACGTCTGAAATTAGGAATACGGATTTCTAAGGATCTTTTGCTTCACTTGTAACTAAAATCAGGGGCACTGTTTTTTTTTTTTTGTTGTTGTTGTTTTTAATTTATTTATTTTTGGCTGTGTTGGGTCTTCGTTTCTGTGTGAGGGCTTTCTCTAGTTGCGGCAAGCGGGGGCCACTCTTCATCGCCGTGCGCGGGCCTCTCACTGTCGTGGCCTCTCTTGTTGCGGAGCACAGGCTCCAGACGCGCAGGCTCAGTAGTTGTGGCTCACGGGCCCAGTTGCTCCGCGGCATGTGGGATCTTCCCAGACCAGGGCTCGAACCCGTGTCCCCTGCATTGGCAGGCAGACTCTCAACCACTGCGCCACCAGGGAAGCCCAGGGGCACTGTTTTGAAGGTCATATTCAGCTTTTAAATGAGAGGGTTTTTCTTTGATTTTTCTCCCGGGAAATTTAGAAGACGCCCAGATTGGCTGTGCTTAATACCAAGTGCCTCCGTGCGGTGTACCCTTACCCCTGGACCAGCTGCACGCCGCCTTGCCCACCGCCCCTGGAATTCCTAATCGCCAGGCGGACCTGGGGCCCCCGGGAGCTGAGCTCCTCTACAGGCTGGGCTCTGAGAGACTCGGTGGGCGCTGCTGCCCTCTGCTGGTGACCGCGCGAAACACCGCTCTCCGTTCCCTTCACCTGGGCTTCTCGGAGGAAAGGCGCTGAACCTGTGACTACCTCCGAAACCTCCCTCACCCGCTCCCCGCGCCCTGCAAAAAAAAAAGTTCAAAATCAAAGCACTACTAAGTGGTAGAGATGAGCAGTAGGAAGTCTGACACAGTTCTGATTTTTCCCACCATTAGACCACAGCTCTTCTTTAAATGTTCACTATTTAATTTTTCCCCAAAGTTCACTTTCCCGCGCCTCTGCTTCGTTGAATTGGCTGGATACAGCGCCGTTTCGATGTGTCCAGTGTAGTTTTTTCAAGTTTATCTTAAGAAGAAATTGGAATGTAGGTGCCATGTGTTCTGGACCGGTCGCACGATGTTCAGCAGTGCTCTGTGGTTGTGTCTTAGACTCCTGATGACAAAAATCAGAGACTCACGCTTTTTTTTCCTCTTTCAATATTTACGGCCTAGCGGTTAGCTTTGAATTTATACCTTTTGTAGTGCCTTTTGTCTTACGCCCCTTGATCATTTTTGTTGTTAAATGATGACCTTTGATTTCTGGAAATCACTCCATATCAGTTCATAAGGATTTTCTTTATTCTTTTTTTAGCTCAGCCTAATGCTTCATCGTGTGTGATGTGCTGTAGTTTATTCGACCACTTTCCTATATTTGGGCATGTAACTTGTTTCCAGTATTGTACAGCTTCACATAATGCTGCCATGGATAAGCATGTGCATGTGTATTTTTGTATGACTGGAGGTGTATCTTCAGGGTAGGTGATTAGAAGTGGGATTCCTGCATGAAAAGGTGAGTGCACATGTAGTTTTGTTCAATTTTACCAGACTTACTAGGGGCAGAGGCTCACTCCGAGAGTGTTGGTGACTAGCATTTATTGTGAGGATACTTGTGATGAAAGAAAGAGAGAGAGAGGGAGAGAGAGAAAGAGAGAAAAAGAAAAGAAAGAGAGGAAGAAAGAAAGAAAGGGAGAGGGAGAGAGGGAAGGAAGGAGAGAGGGAGGGAGGACCACATGGAATTTTAGCCATGTGGTCACATCTCATGAGGACTCAGGAAAATAGTCTGGTTGGCGAGGAGGGGGAGGCATGCACTAGAGCTCTTGGGACAATTAGAAACAGTAGCACGACTCAGCTCGTAGAGACGGATCTGCGGCTTGGCTGGTTCTGGCCGCAAGGCTGACCTTGGTCCCTGCACAGCCTGGGTTGATGAATATCCATTCTGGTATGCCTGTCCCTGTTTGCGACACCACTCTTGTCTGGCTGCTCTTCCTAACGCCACCACCTGAGTCCTTGGCTCTGTGACATCCATCCCTTCCTCCTGCTCTTTCTTGCCATGGTTTCAGCTCACGCTTAATTTTCTGATCCGATCGTGGCCACTCTCACTGCACCGCCTATTTCATGCTATGCTTTGTATGTCCGCTACTAACTGGGGAACCTCACCACAGTTTCTAATTCAGATTCTGATAAGTAAGAGTCTCAGTGCCCCGTACTTCCCTTTGGGACATAACTGGTCACGCCAGGGCGTCTCCTAGGCCACCTGCAGCTTACACAGTGTATCATGTGTCCCCCTAGGGCAACCTCTCCAGAGGGGCTAATGGGTGGCACTGGAGCTATGGCAGGTAACAGGATTGATATTTATATAATTGAGCAATTCACCAGAAATGGGAACTTGGCCGCGCTTATGACTTTACCTGTTATGTTCTCAATGGCTGCACAAGGCCAGTTGTAAATCCGTGGTCTTTGCTATCACACTCTTGTTTTTAAACTGTCAAGAGGGGGGGAAAAAAAAGGTATCACGTGTTTCATCACTTGTTTTGTATATGGAGGGAGGTAATTACTAACGGAACTGAGAAAGTTGGTACAAGGTAACTTCCTTAAAAAATGATCCTAAACCAAGTCCATCATTTGTATCTTACCCTAAATGTCCCCTCGTCAAAAAAGCCTTTCCTTACCATCTCTATCCCATGAATGTGTTTACGTCCTCGCTATTCTGGCCACTGTCTGAATAATTTACTTAGTGGTTTGTTGTTTGTTTGCCTTTCCCCATTCCTTCCCCACCAGAACATAAGCTCCATGAACTTAGTGGCTACCGGTCTGTCCTATACCCACGGCACCCAGAACAGTGCTCGGCACACAGTAGGAGCTTATAAATATTTGTTCAGCAAATCAATATACTGACGGCGAGGCTGTGTGAAAAGTGTCATACTGTGTGACACATTTGACACTTCCTGCTGTGTGCAAGTGGCTTTTAGTAATCAAAAGTTAAACTGATATTGTTTACATCAATTATTCCAGCTCGATAACCAAATCCAGGAACAAGAGCATTTTCTAAGTACTCTTCTTCCTCCAAAATGCTTCTTTGCAAAGGTATCTTTTAGCGAGGGCGAAATGAGCGTGCTACGTGGATTGATCATTATGCTGCCATAACACTGGAGTTTGGTGTGTTCGGAGCAGATGGTCTAAGTCGGCATCCTCTGAGGTGTCATCAGTAGCTGCCTCCAAGGAAGGACGCTGGCAGTGGTAGAGATAACTGCGCCTGCTTCAACCCATCTCGGACGTAAGCGGGGAAGCTGTAATCGGCCTCTCATATCAAGTCTTCGAAATTCAGTAAAAAAGCTGAAAGTGCATGTAATTAAAAGTGAGCATCGCCACAGCCAAGCAGATGAAGTTAATTATACACTAAGAGGACCATTTTTTAATGCAGTGGGCATGGTCGTCATCCGCATCAACAGCCTGCGGGGCCTGGTACAGCAAGCTGACTACGTTCTGCTCAGAATGAAAGAATCCAGTTCCCTGAAACAGAGCATCCTTTTCAGAGCCAAATGCTCTCACATAAAGGGAAAGTACAAAGGCTGAGAAGAAGGAGGAGGGCCCGCTTGATCGGGTTTCTAAATAAAACCAGGCTCCAATAGAAAAGAGCTTGTAACACTCATCATAAATGAAGAAAGTATGATTTTAAAATAAACCCTAGAAGCAGAGCTGATAAAGAAGACATCCCTGCCCTGAGCTCACCATAGCCCGTGTCAAGTCAACGTTTTAATTTCTAGGGGGCTGGATTCTACAAAGAAGAGACATGTTTATTTTTTCTCCAAGAGGCAACAAAGACCCCAGACTTCAGGCTTCTCTAGCAGGGTCTTTGTGAAACTAGTTAATCCAGTCAAATTGAGTTAATGGCTACGGAGAGGTTGATGGAATGGGCAATTTACTGTTCAATAATGAGCTGTCAATATGGGGCAAAGAACTCCTTTGATCAAGCCAGTCACGGCAACAGTTCAGGGTTCCATTGATTTCTCTGCAGTTAGTGGGCACGGTGCTAAAAAGCAAAGACGAAGACAGACCTGACTAGAAATGTGTCTCCTCTGTGCCGAGCAGAGAGCGTGACAGCAGGAGCTGGGCACGTGGCCTCAGAGAGCGTTGGCACCTGGTGATGAGTCCCAGAATCCCCTGTGATTTAGGTGTCTGGGCAATTGCAGTCGAAGTTTGGTTATGAATCTACAGTAGGAAGAATTCGAAACCAGAAAATACCAGTCGTATATAATTTAAACGGCCCTCTCTGCATTAATGACTATGTATACAGGTTTTCCCTTAAACTTAATAATGAGTTTTTGATCATATATCCACTCCTTATCAAAAATCTGAGTCTCTCATGATCACTTTTGGGGTGTTGGGAGGATTCTTTAGTTCTTTGCTGATGGACTTGAATTTATCTTCCCCCTTCTTTGAATTGAAATACTTCATGTCTTAGCTCCAAGTTTCAAAACATTGGCTAATATTTATACTGGATTTTGTTTAAAGCTGGGCTTCACCTGAAATCATAAATCAAACGACAGGAGTGAGGATTTTCACATAATTCCCTGAGAGATTTATCTTCACATAAAAATGTGAAAAGTGAGGTGAAAAAAAGAATAAATGACAACTAAAAGCATCCCAAGTATAAAAGTCAAAATTTCTCCTGCATTCATTGTAATCAGTCTGTTGTTTTCATCCAAGAATGCTCATTGCCGTCAAGAGTTCACCCTCTTGTCTGTGGGGTTAAAGTAATTCCTCAAGTGGAAAATCTCCACCAGAGATACGGGTTTCCAGAAGTGTCCACAATGAGTAACACATTTAAGAAAAAACACCCATCATGTATCCAGGAAGAAGTATCGTTTAAGGAGGCAAAGAGATTTGCAGATTCCAAACCTTCACAATTATAAATTCAAAAGCAGAGCCTTCAAACAAAAATGCAGAGTCTTGACTGCTTTTCTCAAATATTTAAATGTGTTCTTCAAATTATTCAAGTAGTATATGGTTTTTAAAGGTTTGTTTTGAAAAAACCACAGTGCCTGGCTTCCAGCACCTTCCCCAATAGTATCCCACATCCAAAGGCCACCACTTTTAACCTTGTCTTGGGGGTTTGACCCCTGTATTTCTTTTTTTTTTCCTTTTTTTATTATTTATTTATTTATTTATGGCTGTGTTGGGTCTTCGTTTCTGTGCGAGGGCTTTCTCTGGTTGTGGCAAGCAGGGGCCACTCTTCATCGCGGTGCGCGGGCCTCTCATTATCGCGGCCTCTCTTGTTGCGGAGCACAGGCTCCAGACGTGCAGGCTCAGTAATTGTGGCTCACGGGCCTAGTCGCTCCGCGGCATGTGGGATCTTCCCAGACCAGGGCTCGAACCCGCGTCCCCTGCATTGGCAGGCAGATTCTCAACCACTGCGCCACCAGGGAAGCCCCGACCCCTGTATTTCTAAACAACGTGCTTGTGCTGCTTTTGCTTCTTTTCCAGTTATAGATACTAACTTTTAACTGCCCACCATGAAAAGTAAAGCTCCATGCAGACACACATTTTCTCAGATCCTCTGAAAAAGTTTCAGTCCTGGTTGAAAAAAAAAAAAAAAAAAAATAGGACATGAACGCGGAAGAATTTGTGCTGATTGAGAGCACAGTGATCTGGGCCCCATTCTGAATTGCTGAGCCTGTCATTTCCATGGACTTCCCATCCTGCTCTCATTAATTCCACGCCTGCTCTCCATCTTATCAATCTGTTTTTATCCTAGCTTTGCTTCCATTTACATTATTGTAACGACGTAAGTGTTATTCACAATTGAGCCATGAATTATTTCAGAGTTATATTTTCTTTCCTGTACAACTTTGGTGCAATTGGGGTTAATAATTGTCTTGTGGTTTTGGGCATAGTTTTCTAAGTTCCTATCTCAGACCTAGACTCCCAGGCAAGAGTATAAATACATTCCCAGTATTTTCAAACTCATCATGTATTTGATCTGTTTCTTCTTCTTGGAGATTCCCTTCTAGAAGCCTCCACTCTATTTATTCATTCATTCATTGATTCAAGAAATGTTTGTGGGTGTCTACTAGGTGCCAGGCCATCTTCTAGGCACTGAATGTGCATGAAAGATAGGATTCTTGCCCTCCTGGAGTTTACATTGGAGTTGGAGGAGATAGAAATAAGCAATAAGCCTAATAAAACATATTATTTTAGATGATGGTACATTGTATGGGAAAAAAAGTGAGCTTGGCAAGATGGATTGGGAGTGCAGGAAGGGGGTGCCTAATGATATTATAAATAGAGGAGTTGGGAGAGGTGACATTTGAGCAGCCTCGAAGGGATGAGCGGGTCACGGGGGGAGCGCATTCCAGGCAGAGGGAATGGTCATGGCAAAGGCTCTGATGTGAGAATGTGCCTGATGTGTTCAGGCCATAGCTAGGAGACGGGAGCTGCAGCGGATGAGTGAGGGGAGAACGGTCGAAGAGGACAACACAGAGACATTGGGAGGCGGCCTCTCGCAGGGCCTTGTGGGCCACTGTAAAGGGGAACTTGAACTTGAAAAGGATCACACCATGGTGATTGCTCTGTCAAGAAGAGCACCAGGGGCGACGCAGGGAGACCAGTTAGGAGACCAAGATCCAGGAGGCAGAGAGTGGCGGACTGGACCAGGTGTTGGCAGGAGAAATGGTGGAAAGCGGCCAGACTCTGGGTAGGTTTTGAAGTTACAGTGAGTATGATTTCCTAGGGAAGTGAATGTGAAGAGGAGAGAGAGGGAGAAAGAAAAAGAGGTATCACGGGGAACCCACTTCCTGCTCCAGTCTTTCTGGAGCTTTCGAGGTCATCGACAAGGTTGTCATCCTGAGATCTCTCTCTTTTTTTCTTCATTGGAAAAAAGCAGAAACTTCATTAAAAAAAAAAAGGTAAAATTGCACATAATTCTGCCACCCAAAGATAACTACTGGTAACATTTTGATGTATGCTTTGCCAGACTTTTTTTTTAATTGAAATATAGTTGATTTACAATGTGTCAATTTCTGCTGTACGGCAAAGTGATTCAGTTATTAATATATATACATTTTAAAAAATTTTCTTCTCCATTATGGTTTATCATAAGATACTGAATACAGTTCACTGTGTGTAGCACCTTGTTGTTTGTCCATTCCCTGAGCTCTCTCTTTATACCATCCCAGGGATTCCTCTTCCCTTGGGTTGGATTCCGCATTTTCTAGGTAGAGTTCATCCTCTGCGACTTCCTTCCTGAGAATGGGTAGATGGGAGGTATGTTTGAGATTTTTGTAGGTCTTCAAATGCCCATATTCATTCCACAATAAAGGCTGAGTATGGGATTCTAGGCTGGAAATCATTTTACCTTGATCTCTGAAGGCCCTGTTCCATGGTCCCCAGTGTCCCATTTCAGAAGATATGAGTCATTCTGATTCTCATTCCTTTCTAAGTGACTTTGTTTTTCCTTCTCTTTAACAACCTTTGGAATTTTCTTGTGCCCACTGTTCTGAGTTTTCACAATGGGGCGACTTAAAAAAAATCCCTATTGCTGGGTACTCGGTGGATTCTTTCAAACTAGAAATGTGGTGTCGTTCAGCTCTAGAGTGTCTCTCTTCTTAGTTTTCTCTGTTCTCTCTTTCTGGAACTCTTACTCAGATGGTGGCTCTCCTGATGGCTTCTGTCTGAACACCGTCAGGGAGGTTCCTAGTTTGGATTCTCCAGAAGAAAACAGAATCTGCCCAACCAGTTCATCTAGTTGAGACAAGCCAAATTGGTCATGAATTGCTAACCAGCCAATGAATCAGTTTCCCTCGGCTTCACTCATCTGATCAGCTTTGAGTCACATGACACCAGAGCTGCCACTCCTGAGAGTCCCATAAGCAGGAGGGTAGGCATTTGGGAACAGGCTTATGTCACTAAGATAGAGCTAATTGCAAATATTCTTTGCTGTCAAATCTTATGTCAAGTAATAGATTCTGGGCTAGAAAATATGGTTTTATAGATATATGTAATATATATATTAAAAAATATATATATTTATATATGTATAGTTTAAATATATATTATAAATATATATATTTTTTCCCTAGTAAATTGTAAAAATATTTTAAATATGATATACCTTTCTCTTTAGATGTACCTTCCAGATGGATCAAAGATTTAAGTGAAGAAAGAGAAAGAGAGAGAAAGGAAGGGAGGAAGGAAGGAAGGGAGGAAAGAAAGAAGAGCATAAATATATCAGAGGAAAACATGGATGAATATTTTTCAATCCATGGTGTTGGAAAGGTTTGACAATGAGAACAGAGACCATAAGGAAAAGAATGACAAATTTAACTACATAAACACTGTAAACTTTTATGTTGAAAAAAATGCCATAAAAATGTACAAAAATAACTAGAGGAAATTTTGCAACAGTTGACAAGCAGTTAGTATCCTTAAGATATGAAGAGTGCTCACAGATCAATAAGGAAGATTTCGTACAGGAATTGATAAAGCAAGATAGGCATTTCATCAAAGAGGAAATATATAGTCAGTACAGTTGTGAAAAGAAATTCAGCATCATACTAATAAATGTAATGGGAAAGCAACACTGTTTCTGTTGCCAAAGATTAAAATGGGTGATAAAAATGTCTTGGCAAAGGGGGAGACAGGCCTTCTGTTTAATGTTGGTGGGAATGTGAGTTGGTGTATAATTTTTAGAAAAATAATTTATCTAATCCTTATATACTATGTCAAAATATAAAACGTTCAGCCTTCTTATTCAGCAATTACACTTCTAGGGATTTGGGGTAAGAAATAATTACTCAAGTGTGAAAATATATGCATGTAGATGGTCAACACTAGGGTGTTTACGAGAGTGAGAAAATGAAAATGATTCAAATTGATATCAATTAAGGATTGAAAGGGGAAAAGTTGGTACATAAAAATAATGGAATCCTATGTGGTCATTAGAAGTGGTGATGTCAATCCATATTTACCGGCATGGAAAGACATCTACCATACATGGTGGGGCGAACAAAGCAGTTTATAAGGTACAAGTTTAGAATGATCCTATTAATATATATCTAGGTGAGTTTCAGTGAAGCTAAGTGTCTGTAGAATGTAAGTTCCCCCGAGGACAAGGCCTTCATGTTCTTCACTGCTGTGTTCCCAGTGCCTCAAACTGTGCCTGGTACTTTGCAGCTGTGCAATAATGTTTGTTGAATGATTGAACGAATGAAAGCGGTTTACAGAGTTCTTCACCAAAAGTTTAACATGAAGGAGTGCTGGTAATTTTTTCTGTGCTCTCTACATTTTCTCTGTCTTTTGAGTTGCCTTCAAAATGTTTACTTTTACCAAAACAGATATGCTATTAAAAACCTATGGTAATGCCTTCTGCTGGTGAGAACGTGGCAGTCCCAAATGTTTCAGTGACTGTGTAAACTGGTTTAACTCTTTCTGAAAACCACTGGATATTCAATATTCGAAAATCACAAAGGGTTCCTTCCTTGTGCCTATTAATCCTGCCTGGGTATTTATGCTAAGGAAAACAAAAAACAAAAAACCGTAAAATGTGAAATGCCCTGTACGTCCCAAGGTGTTCATCTCGGTTTTCATATTAGGAAAATAACAACCCTGGACAACCTAAAGGCACTTCTAACGGAGGGAGGAGTAAAAGTAAATTATGAAAATCCACTAGGTGGAATTTCATGTAACCATTACCAGTTCTGAAGGCTCTGTAGCAACATGAACAAAGAGAGGCTGAAAACGCAGGCACGCAACGACTTAAATTCTGCATAAACAAAGTAATGGTGCTGTGGTATTAAGACTGTGGAATTCTGGGAGCCGTTTTCTGAAAAGAGTCGAAAGAACATGAGCTTTCGAGCTGCAGACAGAGGTTTTTATTCAGGCGTAGCTGTTGCATAACCTTGGTTGGTCATATTCCCTAACTTCTTTGCGCTTCATTTTTCTTATCTACAAGATGGGCTAATAGTACTACTTCCTAATACTGGGAGAATTCAAATGAGATGCACATAAAAGTAAAAGCCATCACAGATATAGAGAACAAACTAATGGTTACCAGTAGGGAGAGGGAAATCCAGCCTTGGAGTTGGGCACCACCCACTCTGGGACTCTCGTGGCTGAGAGCGAGGGAAAGCCACCGGCGACCACACGAGGGCGCCCGCGTTCGGGCCGGGTGAGGCATTCCCGGGCGTGTCCAGCAGGGGACGCCATGGTCGGAGACGGACCCTGGACCGGAAGCCGGGCTGGAGGCGTCCGGGGGCAGTCGCGGATTTCTTCCACTTCCGCCGCCGCTGCCGCCGCCGCCGCCGCGGGTCTGGGCTGAGTTGCCGTTTGTTCCTAGCCGCTACCCTCGCCGTCGCGATGCCGCTGGAGAACCTGGAAGAGGAGGGTCTGCCCAAGAATCCGGACCTACGCATCGCGCAGCTGCGCTTCCTGCTCAGCCTGCCGGAGCACCGCGGGGACGCGGCCGTGCGCGACGAACTGATGGCAGCCGTCCGCGATAACAGTGAGGCCGGCGCGAGAGCCGAGTCAGCGGCCTAGGCCTGGGCGGCCCCGTGCTCCCGAGCCTGCGGGGTTTTCCCCGACGGGGCTCGCGACCCCGGGGCGCCCCTCCGACGGGGTCCCCGAGACCAGACCTGGCCTTTCCGCCCCTCGGGGCTTTCCGTTTGTTGGGGGCGCCCTCTGGGACCTCCAGCCTTGCCCTCGGAGGTTTGCATCTCTGTGCGCCTCCCCCGCTGGGGCCAGCCTCGGGGTGGGGGTGCGCGGATCCCGAGGTGTTGAGCCCCGTGCCAGGCACGGAAGAGAGACATGACTTACTGTCATTAGCGACTGGTCTCGGGGACTTCAGCATTGCGGGTGGAGGGGAAACTTGGGTCGGTTCCTTTCGCCCTTCCTAGCAGTGAATGGCAGCGGGCCCTGTACCCTTGTACGCACGGGTCTGAGTGTGTGTGTGTGTGTGTGTGTGTGTGTGTGTGCGTGCGTAAACAAGCTTAGCCTTTCCCTTGCTGGAAGACTCTGTGGGAACAGAAGCCGCCGAGAGGCAAACCGAGGTTGTCCTCCCCCGGCCCTAGTAGAGGGCGGCGGTGGCAGGCCTGGCCCTGATGCTGACCGCCCAGCCCTTTACCAAGCTCTGTCCCATCCCTTCCTCCTGGCAGGTAGGCGACTGGTGGATGACCTCGCAGTTGTGTACGAGGAAGGAGTGGGTAGACACTGAGGTTAGGGCAGGACGGGGCCTCACTCCTAAGTCACATCCCTCTTGTTCGCTCTCAGACATGGCTCCTTATTACGAAGCCTTGTGCAAATCCCTTGACTGGCAGATGGACGTGGACCTGCTCAGTAAAATGAAGAAGGCAAATGAAGACGAGTTGAAACGTTTGGACGAGGAGCTGGAAGATGCGGAGAAGAATCTGGGAGAGAGCGAAATCCGAGACGCGATGATGGCAAAGGCCGAGTACCTCTGCCGGATAGGTGACAAGGTTAGTGAGATGGTCTCCCCTCTCTGTACAGCCTGAAATGGGCACTGTTCAAGGTTAGTAGTTTCTCATTTTAAAAGTTAACGTCCTTTTCCACCAAGTGCAGAGGTAACCTGCTTACCTGAACTAGTGAATCAGTGCAAAAAATTAATAAAGAAGAAGTTAGTAGTTTTCTTGCTACACCCATTCTGTCACCTGCCCCCAAACAGCAGCCGCTGTGTATTCTTCCCCCCCTCTCTCTATGCCAATAAAACAAGTGCCTGTTCGGAGATGTTTATTTACTGTTTTTACAAAATTGGGATCATTCTCAGTAGTTCACTTTTGTAACATATCCTGGTTGGGAAGCATTGGTTCTGGTGCATTTTGAAAATTATTGTTTACACAGGTAATCGTCTCCTTGTAAGAAACTAAAATATTATAGTTAATGCTGAAGTTCTGTTTGGTTTTTCTTTATTCTCTATCTCCTCAGAGATAATCTTTTAAATTCTTTTATTGTACATTTACAGGCATGTGTATGTACTTGTAGAAATTAGGTAGTATTGGTTTAAAAACTTTGTTTTAAATAAATGGAATCATAGTGTACTCATGTTGTCCCGTTTACTTTTTCATTCAGCATTACATCTGAGTGACTTCCCATGTTAATGTGCATGAATCTTGCTCATTCTGGTAAACTGCTAGCTAGTAGTCCATTGTAGGGCTATGCTGTAGTTTACTTAGCTATTCAGTGGTTGGGTATGTGTGTTGTTTTCAGCTGTTTTTGCTAGGACAAGCCGCTGCTGTAGAAACATGCTTGTGTGTGTGCCTCTTTGTGTATATACGCTCATGTTTCTCTAAGGTGTGTTCTATGAGATGAAATCTCTGGGACGAAGAACAGTTTTTATCTTAGTATGTGTGGCCTGTTCTCCTGCACAGCAGCCAACCTAATTTATACTCCACTATCAGGGCACAAGAGGGATACCCACAAGCACTGGATCTTTTAAATTTAACTTAGTAGTTCTGTAATAGTGGTTAAGAGGATGGGCTTTGAATGTCCTAATTTTAAGCAGTGCACCCTGAAGTATTTACATAATGGATGACACGGTGTCAATATAAAAAAATTAAATAGTGTGAGCTCTTGGATAAGATTGCCTGGGTTGTATTTCTGACTTCAGTAATTATGATTTACTCCTCTGTATGAGCTTCCTCATCTGTTAAATAGGGATAATGATAGTCCCTAGGGGCAAAGAGCTTAGACTAGTGCCTGCTGCAAAGTGCTAAAATGTTAAATGATACGAGCTATTATTATTTAGTTTAAATTTAAAACAAGTTTTTTTCTTATTATAAATTTAGGGTTTGAAAAAAAAGAAGCTTTGGTCATTGTAAAAAGTTGGAAAATACAGAACAGTTTAAAAATAGCTAATAGCTTGTGTGGCTTTCTAGGCTGTGTGTGGTTTGCTTTGGTTTGGTTTTAAAGAGGATGCATTATTACACGTGAATGAGAAACTTAAAGCTTTTGATTCAGGCCTTAAGGAATTTCAACAAGGATATGTTTGAATCAACATCAGGGGGTTGTAAATCGGTGATGTTCTAATAATATGTTCCATGTTTGTTAAATAACATTCTTCTAAAAAGAAGAGTTGTCTTTTTTCCCTCCTGTTTACTTTCTTGTTTTAATATTTTATTTTGTGTACTATTACTAAATAATGGACTTAGTGGATTTTTATTATTCACTGTGTTGTATTGATTACAGTCATTATTCTTTCCGGTGCTCAGTTTGTTACAGGTTTGTTAGTGCAGGTTCCTTCAAGATGGTTTCTTGGTCCTTTTGACATGATCTCCTTGGTCTTCCTTATTTTGTCATACAACAAGATGTCACAGGCTCACCTGTTATTTTCACTCTCCAAACCTGGAATCATCCATTTCTCCTAGGATCCCTGGTTTCTTTTATTGGGGGATAGTGTTTAAAAACCGAGATCTTAGCGCTGGGTGTGCCCATTACTGTCTTGCCAGTCTCTTTTTAGAAATGTATGAGGCATAACTAATAATTACATGAAACAAAGCCAGACACATACTAAAAAGTACCAAGTATAAGCAAATGATTTTATTCATGTTCATTTTTTTGTTTTTGTTTTTGAGGGTGGTTTGTTTGTTTTTGTTTTGTTTTGGGTGTTTTTTTTTTTGCTGGTGGTGGTGGTTTTTTTTCTGTTTTTTGGCCAGGCCACGTGGCATGTGGGATCTTAGTTCCCCAACCAGGGATCAAACCCGCATCCCCTGCAGTGGAATCGCAGAGTCTTAACCACTGGACTGCCAGGGAAGTCCCACATGTTCATGTTTTAAAAGCAATAAAAACATTTTATTCCACAATGATTTGAGATAGAATTGTATATTTAAATACTTAATTGTGTTCTAGTAGTCAGTGATTAAGGTAAAATTTTTATTACCCTTTAGGTGATAAGATTGACAATTTACAATAATTTTACAGTAGTGTATTTTAATTGTTAAAGGGAAAAATATTGAATATATAGAACAAAGAAGAATATTGAAATAATGGTGAATAAATTATGAATGTGTTTCTTCCATTGGTTTCTAGAATATAAGTATATGCTTAGATACAGTTGATGTATTTTTTATAAAAGTGGAGAGAATCGTATAAGGAACCCCATGCAATTATCCCCCAGCTTTAACAAATATCAGCTCATGGCCATACTGTTCTATCTCTACTCCTACATGTTTCCCCAACTCCTTGCTAAGAAAATCCTAGACAGCTGATAGCGTCTGAAACTTTTAACCTTTTCTCACCTGTTGCCTTGGTTCTCTTGACAGGAAGGCGCTCTGACAGCCTTTCGCAAGACATATGACAAAACCGTGGCCCTGGGCCACCGACTGGATATTGTGTTCTATCTCCTTAGAATTGGCTTATTTTACATGGATAATGACCTCATCACACGGAACACAGAAAAGGCCAAAAGGTGCATTTTATTTTTTCATTTTTTTAATGTTTTATTTATTTATTTTATTTATTTTTTGGCTGTGTCTGGTCTTAGTTGCGGCACACGGGATCTTTGTTGAGGCACGCAGGATCTTTTCGTTGTGGCGTACGGGCTCTTCGTTGTGGTGCGCGGGCTTCTCTCTAGTTTGTGGCATGCGGGTTTTCTCTTCTCTAGCTGTGGTGCGCAGGCTCCAGGGCGCATGGGCTCTGTAGTTTGCGGCACACGGGCTCTCTAGTTGAGGCCCGTGAGCTCAGTAGTTGTGGCGCGCGGGCTTAGTTGCCATGCGGCATGTGGGATCTTAGTTCCCTGACCAGGGATGGAACCCGCGTCCCTTGCATTGTAAGGTGGATTCTTTACCATTTGACCACCAGGGAAGTCCCCAGAAGGTGCGTTTTAGCAGTGGGGATTTATTCCCTCTAAATTATGATGCTACAGATAAGAAATTGATGTAAGAAATTTGCCTATTTTCTTTTGTTTCCAACTAGTAAATTTGGTCAATTAATGTTCTTACTTACAGAAATGTTCTCTTTAAATATTTCTTTTTGCTTTAAGTTGTTAAAAGCTGTTTTCTCTTTCATAAAAACACAAAACTTGTAAAAAGTGGCACTTTTTTTCCAGATCATCACCTTACTGTTTTGTATTTTATAGCTTGATAGAGGAAGGAGGAGACTGGGACCGGAGAAACCGCCTAAAAGTATATCAGGGTCTTTATTGTGTGGCTATTCGTGATTTCAAACAGGCAGCTGAACTCTTCCTTGACACAGTTTCAACGTTTACATCCTATGAACTCATGGATTATAAAACCTTTGTGACTTACACTGTCTATGTCAGCATGATTGCTTTAGAAAGACCAGATCTCAGGGAAAAGGTAATGACTGAATCATATTTAAAGAATACCCCGTGCTTTTCCACCTTAAATACACAAAAATCATTAAAGCACATATTTGTTTTTTAAAAAAATTTCTAGGTTATTAAAGGAGCAGAGATTCTGGAAGTGTTGCACAGTCTTCCAGCAGTTCGGCAGTATCTGTTTTCACTCTATGAATGCCGTTACTCGGTTTTCTTCCAATCATTAGGTAAGGATAGAGTTGCTCGTTTTGACTGTCTGTCTTCATCTTATTCCTGACCCTGTTTGTAGATAACCTAAGATGATTTTTCACATATATGAAAAATATATGTGTGCAGATAGCTGTAGGTCTTTGGTCAGTACAGCTAATCTTTTGCCCATCTTGTTTATAGGGGGGTTAGCAGACTTTGATCAAGTGCTTTTGTGTGGTCCAAGAGGTAAGATTGATGTTTACATTTTTTAAGGATCATTTAACAAAACAGGACAAAGAAAAATATGTGACAGCTCTGTGGCTCTCAGCGGCTAAAAATATCAACCGTCTGGCCCTTTGCCGAGGAAGTTTGCCTGACCCCTGGTTTATAGTCTTACTGAGATGTAAGGCAGAAGTGAGCAAATGGTTCGAAGTACTGAGTTTTAGAATTGAGATCTTGCATCTCCTTTTGATTGAGTTGATGTTAATTGAGTTGAATTCAACAATGGGTTATTTATGCAATAGCTAAATCTTTGTGCCGATTTGCAAATCATTTTCAAGGGATGTGGGTTGAGAAAATCTGTTGAAAGTGCTTGTGGTGTTCAACCCAGGGGTCCTTCCCAGATGATTTTCCTAAAACTTAAAGAACTTGGCATTGATAATTCTCTTGTTTGTGCTGCAAGTTTCAGGAAGTATTTGGTTAATAAGTAGGTAGAATTTACAAAACATGGGATAGGAGGACTCCAAATGATGGTCTTCTATGTTTGGAGTAGGTTTTGGCCCAGTGTTTATGGAGTGCTTTCTGCATAAAGTTAGGGTGCTTTATGGGAATTCATACTACTCCCCTCATGCAGTGTGGGAACAGGGCTCCTCAGGTGTGAACGACCTGCATGGCCCTATCTTCCCATATGTGCACGATGGGTGGGTTTGCACCCAAGGTTGTACTGCAGAATTGCCCTTCTCCCTTTTTTAGGCGTGTGGATATTGTCATTATTCTGCTCAAATGTGGTGCTTTTCCCTTCTTCCTTCAATCCAAAAATTTTAAAAATCCCTTCTCCGCATTCCTGGAGGTCTTATTTTATGCCCCATCCTCTTTTTTTATTGAGATGTAAATCACTACAAAATTCAGTATTTTAAAGTCTGTAATTTCAGTGGTTTTATTAGTATGTTGACAAGGTGTGTAGCCACACCACTAATTCCAGAACATCTTCATCACCCCAAAAGATGTTCTGTACCCATTAGCAGTCACTTCCCATTCCTGGTCCCAGCCCCTAGTCTTTCTATCTCCATGGATTTGCTTATTCTGGACATTGCATATAAATGGAATTACACAATATGTGGCCTTTGTGCCTAGCTTCTTTTGCCCAGCATAATGCTTTTACTGTCATCCATGCTGTAGCATGTATCAGTGCTTCATTCAGTTTATAGCTGAGTGATAACGCCATTGCATGGATATACCACATTTCATTTATCCGTTCATCAGATGATGGATACATTATAAATAATGCTGTAATCAATGTTTATGTACAAGTTTTTGTGTGGACACAGTGTCTAGTTTCTCCTGGGGATATACCTAGTAATGGAATTGATGTGTCATATGGTAACTCTTCGATAACTTGAGAAACTGCTGAACTGTTTTCCAAAGCAGCTACACAATTTTACATTCCCACCAGCAGTGTGAGAGTTCCAGTTTCCCCACATCTAATACTTGTTATCGTGTGTCTTTTTGATCATAGGCATCTTAGTGGGTGTGAAGTGATATCTTACAGTTTTGATTTGCATTTCTCTGATGACTAGTGATGCTGCATATTTTGTCATGTGCTTATCGGTCATATGCCCTATTTTTACTTACTTATTTAATTTTTTTTTTAATCTTTATTTTTTTATTTTTTGGCTGCGCCACATGGCTTTCAGGATCTTAGTTCCCTGACCAGGGATCAAACCCACGTCCTTGGCAGTGAAAGCGCAGAGTCCTAACCACTGGACCGCCAGGGAATTCCCTGCCCCATTTTTTAAACAGCAAATTATTTTGTGATTCTTTTTTAGAGTTTTTCTCTACTGCTACTTAGGATAATTAAAAGTAGACCTTATGCTTTTTTCCTTTGTAGTGATCTTGACACCAGCACAGTGTCCGTATGTTATTGAGTGCTCTGTGTAACTGTAATTTAAGAGAAAAATGGGGGGAAGTGCTATCCTAGTGTGATGAAATTGATGGCTTTTGGAAACTTTTGAATGGTTAAGGTAACCTCTTCCCATCTTCCCCATCCCTACTGGCAACCTTTTATTTAAACAATTTTGGATTAAACTTTTTATATTTACCAAATTTACTCATTTCCCAGATATTTTTTTATTTTTATTTTTTAAAAATATTTTAATTTTATTGGAGTATAGTTGATTTACAATGTGTTAGTTTCAGGCGTACAGCAAAGTGATTCAGTTATACATATACATATATTCATTCTTTTTTAGATTCTTTTCTCATATAGGTTATCACAGAATATTAAGTAGAGTTCCCTGTGCTATACAGTAGGTCCTTGTTGGTTATCTGTCTTATATATAGTAGTGTGTGTATGTTCATCCCAAGCTCCTCATTTCCCCTTTGGTAACCATAAGTTTATTTTCGATATCTGTAAGTCTGTTTCTGTTTTGTAAGTAAGTTCACTTGTATCTTTTTTTTTAAATTAGATACCACATATGAGTGATACCATATATTTGTCTTTCTCTGTCTGACTTACTTCACTTAGTATGATAATCTGTAGATCCATCCGTGCTGCTGCAGATGGTATTATCTCATTCTTTTTTTGTGGCTGAGTAATACTCCATTGTATATGTGTACCACACCTTCACTATCCATTCCTTTGTCGATGGACATTTAGGTTGCTTCCATGTCTTAGCTATTTTAAATAGTGCTGCAGTGAACATTGGGTTGCATGTAACTTTTCGGATTATGGTTTTCTCCAGATACATGCCCAGGAGTGGGATTGCTGGATCATATGGTAATTCTATACTTAGTTTTTAAAAGATCCTCCATATTGCTCTCCATAGTGGTTGCACCAATTTACATTCCCACCAACAGCGTAGGAGGGTTCCCTTTTCTCCACACCCTCTCCAGCATTTATTGTTTGTAGACATTTTGATGATGGCCATTCTGACCCTTGTGAGGTGATACCTCATTGTAGTTTTGCTTTGCACTTTTCTGATAATTACTGATGTTGAGCATCTTTTCATGTGCTTTTTGGCCATCTGTATGTCTTCTTTGGAGAAGTGTCTATTTAGATCTTCTGCCCATTTTTTGATCGCATTGTTTGTTTGTTTTTGACATAGAGCTGTGTGAGCTGTTTGTGTATTTTGGAGATTAATCCCTTGTAGGTTGCTTCATTTGCAGATACTTTCTCCCCTTCTGTGGGTTGTCTTTTCCTTCTGTTCATGGTTTCCTTTGTTGTACAGAAGCTTTTAAGTTTAATTAGGTCCCATTTGTTTATTTTTATTTTTATTTTCATTACTCTAGGAGGTGATCAAAAAAGATATTGCTGTGATTTATGTCAAAGAGTGTTCTGCCTATGCTTTCCTCTAAGAGTTTTATAGTGTCCGGCTTTACATTTAGGTCTTCGATCCATTTTAGGTTTATTTTTGTGTATGGTGTTAGAGAATGTTCTAATTTCACTCTTTAGCTGTCTGGCACCACTTATTGAAGAGACTGTTTTTTCTCTATTGTATATTCTTGCCTCCTTTGTTGTAGATTAATTGACCATAAGTGCCTGAGTTTTTATTTCTGGGCTTTCTATCCTGCTCTGTTGATCTATATTTCTGTTTTTGTGCCAGTACCATATTGTCTTGATGACTGTAGCTTTGTAGCATAGTTTGAAGTCAGGGAGTTTGATTCCTCCAGCTCGGTTTTTCTTTCTCAGGATTGCTCTGGCTATTCAGGGTCTTTTGTGTCTCCATATAAAGTAAAAAAATTTTTTGTTCTAGTTCTGTGAAAAATGCCATTGGTAATTTGATAGGGATTGCACTGAATCTGTAGATTGCCTCGGGTAGTATAGTCATTTTGACAATATTGATTCTTCCAATCCAAGAACATGGTATATATCCTTCCATCTGTTTGTGTTCATCTTCAGTTTCTTTCATCAGGGTCTTACAGTTTTCAGAGTACAGGTCTTTTGTCTCCTTTGGTAGGTTTATTCCTAGGTATTTTGTCCTTTTTGATGTGATGGAAAATGGGATTGTTTCCTTAATTTTTCTTTCTGATCTTTTGTTGTTAGTATATAGGAATGCAAGGGATTTCTGTGTATTAATTTTGTATCCTGCAACTTTACTGAATTCATTGATGAGCTCTAGTGGTTTTCTGGTAGCATCTTTTCTATGTATAGTATCATGTCATCTCCAACGGTGACAGTTTTACTTCTTTTCCAATTTGGATTCCTTTTATTTATTTTTCTTTCATTGCTGTGGCTAGGACTTCCAAAACCATACTGAATAGAAGTGGCGACAATGGACATCCTTGGCTTGTTGCTGATCTTAGAGGGAACGCTTATAGCTTTTCTCTGTTGAGAATGATGTTAGCTGTGGGTTGGTCATATATGGCCTTTATTATGTTGAGGTAAGTTTCCTCAATTCCCACTCTCTGGAGAGCTGTTCTCATAAATCGGTGTTGAATTTTGTCAAAAGCTTTTCCTGCATCTATTGAGATGATCATATGGTTTTTATTCTTCAGTTTGTTAATGTGGTGTGTCACACTGATTGAGTTGTGGATATTGAAGAATCCTTGCATACCTGGGATAAATCCCACTTGAGTGTGGTGTATGATCCTTTTAGTGTATTGTTGGATTTGGTTTGCTAGTATTTTGTCGAGTATTTTTGTGTTTATGTTCATCAGTGATATTGGCCTGTAATTTTCTTTTTTTGTGGTATCTTTGGTTTCGTGTCAGGGTGAGGGTGGCCTCATAGAGTGAGCTTGGGAGTGTTTCTTCCTCTGCAGTTTTTTGGAAGAGTTTCAGAAGGACAGGTGTTAACTCTTCTCTAAATGTTTGATAGAATTCGCCTGTGAAGCCATCTGGTCCAGGACTTATGTTTTTTCGAAGTTTTTAAATCACTGTTTCAATTTAAGTACTTGTGATTGGCCTGTTCATATTTTCTATTTCTTCCCGGTTAAGTCTTGGAAGGTTGTATCTTTCTAAGAATTTGTCCATTTCTTCCAGGTTGTCCATTTTATTGGCATATGGTTGTTTGTAGTAGTCTCTTATGATCCTTTGTATTTCTGTGGTATCCATTGTAACTTTTCCTTTTTCATTTCTCATTTTATTGATTTGAGTCCTCTTTTTTTTTCTTGATGAGTCTGGCTATAGGTTTAGCAAGTTTGTTTATCTTCTCAAAGAACCAGCCTTTAGTTTCATTGATCTTTTCTATTGTTTTCTTCATCTCTATTTCATTTATTTCTGCTCTGATCTTTATGATTTCTTTCGTTCTACTAACTTTGGGTTTTGTTTGTTGTTCTTTCTCTGGTTGCTTTAAGTGTAAGGTTAGGTTGTTTATTTGAGATTTTTCTTGTTTCCTGAAGTAAGATTGTATTGCTGTAAACTTCCCTCTTACAACTGCTTTTGCTGCATCCCAAAGGTTTTGGCCCATCATGTTTTCATTGTCATTTGTCTCTAGGTAATTTTTGATTTCCTCTTTGATTTCTTCAGTGAGCCGTTGGTTGTTTAGTAACATATTGTTTAGCCTCCATGTGTTTGTGTTTTTTACAGTTTTTTTCTTGTAACTGATTTCTAATCTCATAGTGCTGTGGTTGGAAAAGAGGCTTGATATGATTTCACTTTTCTTAAATTTACTGAGGCTCGATTTGTGGCCCAAGATGTGATCTGTCCTGGAGAATGTTTAGAAGAATGTGTATTCTGCTGCTTTCTGATGGATGGAATGCTCTCTAAATATCAATTAAGTCCATCTGGTCTAATGTGTCATTTAATGCCTGTGTTTCCTTATTGATTTTCTGTCTGGATGATCTGTCCATTGATGAAAGGGAGATGTTAAAATCCCCCGCTATTATTGTCTTACTGTCAATTTCTCCCTTTATGGCTGTTAGCATTTGCCTTATATATTGAGGTGCTCCTGTGTTGGGTGCATATATATTTACAACTGTCACATCTTCTTGGATTGATCCCTTGATCATTATGTAGTGTCCTTCTTTGTCTCCTGTAACAGTCTTTATTTTCAAGTCTATTTTGTCTGATATGAGTATTGCTAGTCCAGCTTTCTTTTGGTTTCCATTTGCATGGAATACCTTTTTTCCATCCCCTCACTTTCGGTCTGTGTGTGTCCCTAGATCGGAAGTGGATTTCTTGTAGATAGCATATATACGAGTCTTGTTTTTATATCCATTCAGCCAGTCTGTGTCTTTTGGTTGGACCATTTAATCCATTTACGTTTAAGGTAATCATCAATATGAATGTTTTATTGCCATTTTGTTAATTGTTTTGGATTTGGTTTTGAAGGTCTTTTTTTCTTCCCTTTCTCTTTTGTTCTCTTCTCTTGTGATTTGATGTCTATCTTCAGTGATGTGTTTGGATTGCATTTTCTTTTTTGTGTCTCTATTGTAGATTTTTGGTTTGTAATTCCCATGAGGTTTTGATATGGCAGTCTGTATATGTACAAGATTGTGTTAAGTTGCTGATCTCTTAATCTCAAATGCATTTCCAATATCCTGCCTGTGTACTTTCCTCACAATTGCTGGTTTTGATATCATATATACGTGTGGATGATTTCCTACAGTTACTTTGTATTTGCCTCTACCAGTGAGCTTCTCCATTTGTTATTTTCTTGATTCTAGTTGTGGCCTTTTCTTTTCCGCCTAGAGAAGTTCTTTTAGGATTTGTTGTAAAGGTGGTTTGGTGGTTCTAAATTCTGTTAGCTTTTGCTTGTCTGTAAAGCTTTTGATTTCTCCGTCGAATCTGAACTAGAGCCTTGCTGGGTAGAGTATTCTTGGCTGTAGGTTTTTCCCTTTCATCACTTTAAATATATTATGCCACTCCCTTCTGTCCTGCAGTTTCTGCTGAAAAATCAGCTGATAATCTTATGGGGGTTCCTTTGTATGTTATCTGTTGCTATTCCCTCGTTGCTTTTTATATTTTTTCTTTGTCTTTACTTTTTGTTAGTTTGATTAATATGTGTCTCGGAGTGTTCCTCCTTGGGTTTATCTTGTATGGGCCTCTCTGTGCTTCCTGGACGTGAGTGAGTGTTTCCTTTCTCATGTTAGGGAAGTTTTCGGCTATAATCTCTTCAAATATTTTCTCAGGCCCTTTCTCTCTCTCTTTTTCTTCTGGAACCCCTATAATGTGAATGTTGGTGCATTTAGTGTTATCCCAGAGGTCTCTGAGACTGTCCTCATTTCTTTTCATTCTTTTTTCTTTATTCTGTTCCGTGGCAGTTATTTCCACCATTCCGTCTTCCAGCTTACTCGTTCGTTCTTCTGCCTCAGTTATTGTGCTGTTGATCCTTTCTAGTTTATTTTTCATTCCAGTTTTTGTATTGTTCATCTCTGTTTATTCTTTAAATCTTCTAGCTCTTTGTTAAACATCTCTTGTAACTTCTCGGTCTGTGCCTCCATTCTTTTTGAGATCTTGAATCATATTTACTGTCATTACTGTAAATTCTTTTTCAGGTAGGTCGCCTACTTCTTCTTCATTTAGTTGTTCTTATAGATTTTTATCTTGTTCCTTCATCTGAAACACATTTCTCTGCTGTCTCGTTTTGTCTGATTTTCTGTGTTTGTGGTCGCCTTTCTGCAGGCTGGAGGATCGTAGCTCATCTTGCTTCTGGTGTCTGCCCTCTGGTGGGTGAGGTTGGTCCTGAGGCTTGTGCAGGCTTCCTGGTGGGAGGGACTGGTGCCTGCCTACTGGTGGGTCTTGTCCCTCTGGTGGGCAGGGCAGTGTCAAGGGGTGTGTTTATAGGTGGCTGGGAGCTCAGTATGGCTTCAGGCAGCTGGTCTGCTGATGGGTGGGGCTGTGTTCCCATCTTGCTGGTTGTTTGACCTGAGGCTTTCCAGCACTGGAGCCTGTAGGCTGTTGGGTAGGGCCAGGTCTTGATGCCAAAATGGTGACCTCCAGGAGAGCTCATGCTGATCAGTAGTCTCTGGGGCCTCCCCCCAGAGAGTATTGATTGGTGTGAGCCACAGCCAACCCCTGCCTCCCAGGAGACCCTCCAAGACTCATAGGTAGGTCTAGCCCTGGCTCCTATGGAGTTGCTGCTTTGTGCTGGGTCCCAGTGTACATGAAACCTTGTGTGCGCCTTCCAAGAGTGGCATCTCTGTTCCCCCAAGTCCTGTGGAGCTCCTGTACTCAAGCCCCACTGGCCTTCAAAGCCAAATGCTTTTGGGATTCCTCCTCCCAATGGCAGACCCTCAGGCTGGGGAGCCTAATGTGGGGCTCAGGACTCTCACTCTTGTGGGAGAACCTCTCTGATATATTTATTTTCCAGTTTGTGGGTCACTTACCTGGCAGGAATGGGATTTGATTATGTTGCAACAGTGCCCCTCCTGCCGTCTCGTTGTGGCTTCTTCTTTTCATTGAGTGTGAAATATCTGTTTTGGTAGGTTCCAGTCGTCTTTATCAGTGGTGGTTCAGTAGTCAGTTGTGATTTTGGTGTTTTTGCGAGGGTAGGTGAGCTCAAGTCCTTCTACTCTGCCCTCTTCTCTGGAATCAAGTGGTGGCTTTTAGTTTGGATGCTTGCTGCCTCTTTGCTCAGTGTGTGCTGGCTGTTATCCACTTGATATGGGTGTGCAGGTATAGCGGCCCTTCCCGGTATAGCGGGGTTAGCACTTGGTGCCTGGTGGCGGGTCTCATATGGGTGGCTGCTGTCTGCACACTTCTAGGACAGTGGGGGCAGGGCCTGGTGCCTGCTCGCGAATTCCCAGATATTTAAAATACAAAGGACAGGTAGTTAAATCTTTTCGACAACAGTCATCATTTGTATCATTTACTCTCTCCTTTTGTGTACTAAGGCATGTAGCATTTATTTGGTTTTATAATAAGCCTTTTTGCTTCTCCAAATATACATAGACTTTGTACTTTAAAATATTTTATTTGAAAGAGAAAATAGCATCCTTTTCTGGGTAATACCTGATTGTCTTCAAAAGTTAAAAATAAACAGATGAGAAAGCCCTATGTCCAAATTCATTTACACATTCACATACACAGAATTCTTCTGGAAGAGAACCATTTTAAGATTGTTATATATCCTTCCAGAACTTTTATTCATTATATGTACTTTAAAAATCAGAAAATAACACACAAAAAAAAAAACCCCAAAGTTTTTTGTATACATGGAAAATTTTCAAACTGTATCACAGAAAGAAGAAAAAGTCTCTCTCTAGCCTTTGATTGCCTGGGTCCTTTCTCTAGAGGCAACTACTGATTTCAGGTTCCAAGGGTGTCCACCCAGGGGCATTTGTATCCAGAGGTATAAGCACATAACACCTTTAAACACATGTGGATGTATTTTACATGCAGTTTTGTAAGTAGGTTTTTTTTTTCTTTAAAATATAATGTATCTTTTTATGTCTTTTAGAAATAGCTGATTATTGAGTCAGTATTTTTAAGTGGCTGTCAGGCATCAGACACTGTGTATGTAATGGCACGTCAAACAGGCAGAACTCCTTGCAACTGCCAGTTATCCTTTTTTAAGGACCTTAGAACTTCAGTGTATTGAAATAATGTATTTTCTCTGGACCTACTGCCTCATCCTTTGTTAGGCCTCTCAGTGACTAACTGGCCCAGGCTTGGTCATTGCCCTTATCTCTATAATTCCATCATCAAATACATATGGATGGCAGTGATTTCCAGATTCGTGTCTCCAGCCCCACACTTGCCAGTGAGCACCAGACCCAAGCCTTGGGATCTTCGACTTGGATGTCTGATAGGGGAATCCACCTCAACCCTGCCAAAGTGTAATGTTTGAATCCTTCCCTCCCCACCTCCACACACACCCACACCCACACCCACACACCAACTCAAAAAAAGAAAAAGAAAAAGAAAAATTCTCCTTCTCCAGGGATTTTTATCTTGTTCAAGCCAAAAACATAAGTATATTCTTGAATCTTTTGTCTTGCTTACCTTCCATATCCTTGCAGCTGTCCTCCTGCTACATTCTGAACCTGCTCTCCTTTCTGTTCTTGGGCTTAGCCAGGCTCTTCCTGCCTTGGATCTTTGCATTCTTTGTGTTGCTCTAAGCCTCCTGCTCTCTGCAGGGCAGGTTCCTCAGAGAAGTCTTCCCGGTTGACTCCAATCCCGTGGAAGCCCTCCTGTTCACTATCACATCAGAGTTTTATTTTCCTTACAGAACCTGTTCTTTTCGGAGAGTATCTTCTTTATTTGTTCATTTATCTCTTCTCTTTGAAAATTTAGTTGCTGTGGCAGCAGAGATCTTGTCTTTTGGTTTCCTGCCATATCCTCATTATTCAGAACAGTGATATAGTAGGTATTCAGTAAAATAATTTGCACTTCTGTGTGTGGATTGCTCATTAATACTCTGTATACACTTTATAAAGAATGTTAACGTCTATCATGTTATAAATCCGTCCTCCAGTTTAATCAGTTTATCCAAAGGGAGGTTCTTATAATTTGTCATCTTATTCATTGCAGCTGTTGTGGAACAGGAAATGAAAAAGGACTGGCTTTTTGCTCCTCATTATCGATACTATGTAAGAGAAATGCGGATTCATGCGTACAGCCAGCTGCTGGAATCATACAGGTCATTAACCCTGGGCTATATGGCAGAAGCCTTTGGTGTTGGTGTGGAGTTCATTGATCAGTAAGTTTAAATAACATCATGTCAATTTATTTTTTACAGTTACCTTTGCATGTGTGAACTTGTATATTTTCTCCATTTACATTGCTTCCCTCAATTATAAAAAAAAAGATCTAAGAATTTTTCTTTCAGTATCAAAACAATCATATCTATTTGTTATCTCTGCTTTCATGATGTGTTTCTACTGTAGTAGCAAAGATGGGACAGAAGTCTACTTTTAATAATAACTGGAGCAGAAGTCGTCTCTGTTACATCTTTGTGAACCACACTGCTACTACAGTAGTGACTCTTAGGACCTAGTGTGAAGTATAAGATAAGAGAGCTATTTCCTCTGCTAATGCCTTCAATTTTTTGGTTGCTACTGCAATTCTGGGCAAACTGGTTGTTAAAAATGGAACTTTCAGCGCTTGAATCAGAGATTCATCAAATATGTATTAAAGCCTTAACTGAGTGGGTTGGCATTATTTCAGGTCTCTGTCTTCATGGAGTTTCATTCTAGTTATGGGGAGAGTTGGCAAGTAAGCAAATCAACGTGTAAGTCATTTCAGATAGAAGTGAGTCTACAGAGAGAATACAGTGGCACAGAAAGATGCGTAGCTGCAGCATAGTAGTGGGGATAGGAGGGTAGCTGTGGGAGAGTCAGGTGGTGTACGGCCACGTAGGGCCTGGTGGGGAACTCGGGTTTTAATCCAGGTGCTGTGGGGAGCCACTGGAGCATTTTAAGCCTCTGGTGGGTAACACGGTTCCACATGCTCTGTCTTAACGCACGCTGGATGGGGAGACCAGGTGGTCTGTTCAGTAGCATGGAGGAGATGTTCCTGTGTCTTGGACCCAGGGTCGTGGGAGTAGAGTTGGGGAGAAGTAGACGTTCAGAATGTGAGCTGTCCAGGTGGTGTCTAGATATATAAGTGGTTCCCAAACATTGGCCTTTTAACTTTGAAGATGTAGTTTGCAGTGGCTCACAGTGAAAAAAGCAGTTTTTAATGAAGCTGCATTTCATTTTAGAAGACCACACTCTTTTTAGCCATTTTGGTTTTTTTCTAATATTTTATTATGAAAAATTTCAAACATGCAGAAAATTGTAAAGAGTTAGTTACACCATAAATTCCCATAGATCCTTGATTCTGTAATTTATTAACATTTTGTTATATTTGTTTTATCACCTTCCATCTTATTTTTAACCACTTGAAAGGAAGTGTCAGACACCAGTACATTTCATCCCTAGTCACCTTAGCATGCATATCAATGTTTTTGTTTATGGGTGGCTGGGTTGGTTTTGAGTAATCTTTACAAAATGCGCAGATCTTAAGTGTACCCAAACTATGGAGCCAGAAATTTCCTCGTTCTCTTCCTGTTAAAGAAAAAGAGGCAGTGATTGATTGATAGTAGTTTTTGTTGGTTATCCATACCAAAATAGAAGGCTGCATTCCCTAGGTTGGTTTGGTTTTGTTTCACTTCTGAATTGAACTCGTGTGTGAAATTAAGTCTGGTAACCACTGCCCAAGAGCAGCTGGTTAGTGGGGTGGGGCTGGGGGCGTTATAAATGTGCTCCTCACGCGGCAGTGTAAGGAGTGGCTTACTGTGGTGGGCAGTGCACGAAAAGCAGGGGTGCAGGGGCTGGTCTGGCTTCCTACCCTTTAGTTTCTTAACTGTGCTGTGGTGGTGATGAAGCCGTGTCCACTGGTTGGGAGCATTGCGAGGCTCAGCTGAAGCTGTGGATAAGATGCACGGAAGCAGGGAGTACCAGTTAGACACACTGCAGTGTTCTGCAAGTCAGTCATTACGATGGCATCTGAATTGATGCTATGTGGTACATTTCTGGTGGTATTTGTTTAGTTGTTCCCTTCATGGTCTCAGACCAGCTTTAGAGGCAGAGGTTGTCAGTACATACCGAGCTGCAGCTGTTGTGAAAGGCCTTGTTTGAAATTTCTGTGATATCTGATTCACGCCTGGGTTTTCACAGATTGTTTTTCTTCCCTCAAAAAATGATTTTGGACGATTGAACAACCATTGTACTTCCACTTCCTTAGACTTAATAAAATATTGTCGGAGAAGGGGACCAGGCCATTATTTGACTAAACCGGGCCTTCTGTTGACCTGTGTAAGGTTAGAAACCATACCCATGGGCTGTATTCTCCCATTTGTTGGGAGGTGGTTTGTCTGGGGAAGATGAGTCATCTTGGGATATGTATGATTGATTAGCACACGGGGAGGCGACAGAAACGTCATTTGGATCTAGGGAATGGGACTTGAGCACCGATTTAGGGCATTAAGGAGACTCTGCTTAGATGACTCTTGGTGCACATAGTGCAGAACGAGCATAACCAGGAGTCCCAGTATGTGATGGACGTGCCCCCGAAATGGGCACACCACAGATGGCTTCCCGTGGGCGTTGAGACTGGTTGTCACTGCGTATTTAGGATTTCTATAGGAAGTGGTGGGGAAAAGGACATTCCAGATGGAGGAAACAGCAGAGACAGATTTAGGAGCATGGCTGAGAAACCAGCAGCCTAGGTGCACTGGATGGAACGCGTGGTGACGGGCACAGGGCCGTCCAGAGCCAAGCATCAGAAGATACTAGGTTGGATCTGAAGGGGTGTCTTAAAGTTGTTTAGAGTCTCTTCTAATCGTCGCGGGGGGTGGGGGGCGTTGGTAAATGAAGGGCCAAACTAGTCTGGTGATGGTGGGCATGGGAAGAAGCAGTGGAATTGTCAGCCTGGGTGTCAGCAGGTGACTGGGAGGTCTTACCTCAGCAGAGGGCATTCTTGAGTCAGAGTATGCTTGTACGTCAAGTCTAGTGCTGTTCTCTACATCTTGTTCCTAAATCATAACATCAAGATTCTTCTTTAGAGGTTTCCCCTGCTGTTCTTTGGATCTGGGTAGGACTCACAAGGCTAGTTATATCTGGTTGGGTAGTTTTCTCTGTGTACTTCAGTCCCAGAATAACAGGTGCCAGTGGGTTTCGCAGCTGCAGTCTGGAGATGCAACTATGTAAATTGCTGGAAAATGAACACAAGTGAGTTTAGAAACAGTGCTGATCTTTTTTAATTTTTAGATTTTTACCTAAAGCCACTCAGTAACATAACTCAAAAACCAACAGTTGAATTTTTAATGAGTATAGCAATAGAGCATGCTCTATAAACAGTTACACATAGTTCTTGCTATTTTTAAGATAACCTCTAGCTTAAAATCTTCAGTAGCATAACTTTCTCATCTTTCAAGCCCATCACCAGATTTTCCAAAATTGAACATTTCCTTATTGAAAAGGAATAGTGGGGCTTTCACCACTGACTGACCAGTGGCAACGACATACTGCAAACATCTTTTAGCCACATTTTCATTTGGTTTTGGACTTGATTTTGGTAGTATTTTGCTATGTAGAAATTCTCTTTACATAATCAAGTTTATCGTTTTTTCCTTACATGGTTTCTGGGATTTGTGATCATTAGACTGCCTCAACACCATTCCATAAGCCAACCTTTCCCCACTGACTTGAAATGGCACTTTCATTTGAGATTTGGTTCTTAAGATTTGGAGTTCCTTTCCTGTTGGTGTTTATGTGCTAGGATCAAGATGTTCTAGTATCTGTGACAGTAATCTGTCACATTATTTATTTGGAATCAGATTTTTCTTAATTAGGAGGACTCCCCCTAATTAATCTCCAAATTTAACATAATTCTATTATAAATGGATTATTTTAAAGGAGTCAGCTTTCCGTTTATTCTCTTTGGCAGCATTGGAACGCTGTCTTCATGTAGCTCTAGTGCATTTCTGAGCATTTCCTTTCTTCTGCGTGTCATGTGGTGGTAGACCTGGATGGAGGGTTTCACTGCTAATGCTGCTGTGGAGCAGGGTGTGTGACTGTGTTGTTTAAGTAACTAACTAACTGTCTTAAATTAATTAGGGGGTTTGGGTTGTGACGGGATATACTCAGAAATGCCTTTTTTCACATTCCTAATCCGAATTTATTGTGGCACGTTATTCCGTCTTTCTTAAGAATAATTTGAAAGCTTTCCTTCCCTCTGTCCTCCGAAGGATTTTGAAAATCCTTACGAGTTCCCTGCTCCGGAAAGGTTAAGTAGAAGGAAACTGGATGGTTTCATCAGGTTTCCCCCCCAGTGAAGCTCATTATTTTCCTCCTTATGTTTATTTAATTTTTTTAACCCCTTCAGGTTTTTTCCTGAGCACTTCTGTAGCTGTGGATGGCTTCATTCTTTGACACCTACACTTCATATGAATAGGCACTTGTAGGGGCACGTTAATTCTGGTAGATAAGACACCTGCAGTACACTGGAGACCATCCTCTCAACTACTGGGCATCAAAATGTTACCTTGGAAGACAAATCATGTGTTTATTTAGTGCAGTTTATTTTTCTAAGAATTCTCTATAAGGCTAACTAAGGCTAATGCTAAAGGCTTTTTTCCCCCCTTCTCTCTCAATTAGGGAACTCTCCAGATTTATTGCTGCTGGGAGGCTACACTGCAAAATAGATAAAGTGAATGAAATAGTGGAAACGAACAGGTACTCCTAAGTTTGTGTATCATTTGTAATACTGCACAGAATAAAGGGCACTCTTAAAAGAAGAGTGCCTTCTTTTTAAAGTAGGTCAACTATTGTTATGGAGTAATGTGACTGGTAAATAATTCATTTTTTTCTTCAATTTATTTATAGACCTGATAGCAAGAACTGGCAGTACCAAGAAACTATCAAGAAAGGAGACCTGCTATTAAACAGAGTTCAAAAACTATCCAGAGTAATTAATATGTAAAAACCTCATACACAAAAGGATTTCCTGTAGAGGTGCTTACTTTACTTTGTGCCCAGTTGAACTGTATAAAATAAATACTGCGTTGTTTCTTTCAATTTACTTTTTTTGACATCTCTCTCTAAGGATGGGGTCCAGTAAGGTTAAAATAATGTCACCTTTGCGTCATTTGAACGTCTCTGGTTTATGGTAAATGGTTACAGAGACTACAGTACTTGAGTTCAAATCCTGACTCTGCCTCTTCAGTAAAATAGGGGATCATGCATGTCATCTCTTACCTTTAAGCCTTCTGAATTTTACGAAGAGAACATGCTGTATAATTAAACACAGTGCTTAGTACATAGAACACAGATGAGAAATGCAGTGTATCATAAGCTTTCCCTCTGAAACAAGTATCTACAGAAGATAGGAAGTTAGTTACTCCTTTTTTTGGAGGCTACCATAACCCTAGATTCTAGAATCTGCCAAAGCCAGTCTCACTGAAGATTTTAGCTATATTGGCAAAGGGAATCTTTTTTCCCAACTATAAACTTAGAGGGGGAGAAGTGCTAGGAAGGAAGAAAATACAAAACCAGATAGATATAGGTGATTGATAGGGCATGAGAGCTCTCTGCTATAGGGTGTCACAGAAGGCCTCTCTAGTACGGTGGTACTTACTTACAGAAAAAGGAGAGAGAGAGAGACCACGAGAGCAATTATCGAGGGGAAGAAAGTAGCTGGAGGTTTTCAGCAGAGGAATGGCCCAATTTGACTTACCTTTTAAGTGTCACCATGGCCCTGAGCTGCAGGGACGCTGGGGAGTGGTGGAATAAACTGTAGAGGCAGCCGGATTTGCTGAAAGAGAGGATCCCAGGCTTGCTGAATGGTGATCTTGACAAGAGCAGTTTTGGTAGAGCTGAGTTAAAAAGAGAATGGGAAATGGCATTTTACTGTAAAAGGAAGGGGAGAGAAGTATGAAGTTTTGATTCATTTTTTTAAGAGAGCATGTTTACATGCTGATGGGAATGATTCATTAACATACTAGAGGAGAAAACACGTGATCTCAGTGGATCATCTGTTGAAAATAACTTGAAACAAACATTCATTCTTCATTAAAAACTTGAGTAAAACTACGAGTAATAACAGGTTGGGAAAGCAAAGCCCTCTTGCAAATGAGGTACTTAATGGCAAAATATTAGAAGCACTGCCTTGAAAGTCAAGACAGTGGCAGTCGTCAGTACGGTACTGAAAGAGGGACCACAGCTGTGCTCTGACAGGAGCTTCCTGCAGGTGCTGTGGACTATTAAAATGCCGGATGGATTTCTAAAAATGCTTATTTATAAAACCTTATTCACAATGATCACTGTAATTTCTTGAAGAAATTGGTAATATAAGTACCCTTACAAAACCCCACAACCCTGAAAATCAGGGCTGTTAAATCCAACATATATGGTCATTGAGAACCTACTGTGTTCCCTGTGCCCATTTAAAAATTAGGGCTCTGTTTTCAGCCAGTTATCGCATTGCAGTTCATGCTAGAGGGGAAGAAGTAGGATTAAAATGTCAGTTTCGTAAAATAACTCCTTCCCTCAACTCCCACCTCTAAAAACCACCTGGACTGATGTGATCACACACAGCAACCACGGCTTTTCAGTCGAGGCTTAGATTGAGTGTTGGCCTAGAATAGAGCAAAAAGCCACAGAACACTCTCCATTCCCCCCTTCCTGGCTTTTTTGTTTGTTTTACCATTTTAGCCCCACCAGCCTAAAATTAGTAGATGAGGATAACAGGTAAGGGATGCTAAAAGAAACAAGAAATGTTCTTCACTCCCAGTGCTAGATGGGGAAGCTGAAAACTCTTAAGACTGCAGATAAAGGTCCAGGTGAGTAAACTGCCTCATGATGAGTAAACAATACAGTTCTGAGGTGAAGGAGTCCAGTTTTTCCTTTCTTTTCCTGAAAAAGAATATGCTCATTGCAAAAGAAATTCAGGATACTAAAGTGGACTTGCCTTGTCATTCTACCCTGCAGAGGTAATAACACCTATTAATATTTTGATGAATATTCTCTCTATTTAGTCCTATGCATATGTATTTTTTAATACAAAATCAGAGTCTCTGTGTTAGCTTCAGAGTATCAGTTTGGAAGTGAAACTAAAATTGGAACCTAACACATTTCTTTTTAATGTGGCCATATGGTATAAGAGAAATGAGCACTGGACACTGCAGCTGGAAAACCAAATTCTGATCCCAGCTCTCCTCATGCTGGCTCTCTGATGCTGGGAGAAATTCCTTCCTTCAGCCTATTTCCTCAGCTGTAAAATGGAGGAGAAAACCAGGCTTCTTATGAGGTTCATTTATATGAAAACATTACAAACTATAACACATACACATTAATTACCATGAGTGTTGGTAGAAAGCTGTCACATAAAATTAATAAATTGGGCCATCTAAGCTATGTTTTATGGGGAAAACGGAGAATTTTTTTGTATTTGACCACCTCATTGATGTTTTTCACTTAGCACTCTACGTAGTCTTACTACGTAACAAACGTAATTTCAACCTTGGTTCTCTGCTTTTTGACCAGTGGGAGTATTTCAAATCTTGATAAAAGGCTCGTCGAGGAAGTTTTAGGTCCAGGCCTGTATTTCTCACAATTGCGAATACAAAAGGTTCAGAAACCTAAAGCAAGTCAGGACGCCAAAGGAGGCTTCCTGAAGCTACCAAGCTGCAAACTGGTCACCGATGGGCTGCAACTGTCATCGGCCCCCTGACCCCCATACGTTTTTAAGAAAAAAAGATGTATGGTTGCCATCTAAAAATTGAAAGAAAATTCAGAAATCACCTCTCATCTAGATTCTCTGGAAAAATGGACAGATCAGGTTAACTCTGAGCTCCCATTTCCAGTCCAGCCGAATGGCTAGCACATCTCCTCCAGCAGGTCCGGTTCACCCGGCCTGCCCTGTTTGTTACCTTACAGCACCTGCCTGTCTCCACTGCCATTTGAGTTTGTTGTCCTGGTCCTACCCCCGTATCGTACACCTGGGGTTGATGATCAGCAGCCTCCGTTAATCACCTAGGAGAATCCATCCAAAGAATTAAAGTCTTAATTTTCTGGTTTTAGTCATGAAGGGCACACATATCACAATATGAAAATAAGATTATCATCAAATGATAGTTTTATTTGCTAAGTGATATAGCGCTAAAACACTTTCACTGTGTTTAGTCCCTTTTCAGTACTGATCGAAGTTGGCAACCTGTCACTTTTAGCAACCCGTCTCTTTTAGCAACCCTAGTCTCACTCATAACACACTATTCAAGTACAAAATGAAGTCACTGGGATGAACGATTTTATCATTATTCTCTCAAACCATAATACCGATTTCTCGTTTCAATAACTTCTGTGTATCAAATTTATCCAGTGAGATAAGTATTTATAAGCTTTGTCAAATTTTGGTAATCTATTTCCTATATTAGAAAAAATAGATCAATTTTTCATTTACTAGCAGTCTTTTAGGAGTGGAAATACTGTCTACAAGCATTTTTGTTATTAAGTGTCTGCACCTAACTTTTACCTAACCCAGTGGCTGCAAGGATAACCTACCGCATTTGTTCACGGAGCACACACACTGCAGTGCACTTAACGTTTCGTGACTGAACACAGGTAGTCTTCAGTAACCTGACCAGGCATTAATAGTAATTGATGGATGGAAGGTTACTGACCATTAGCAAATCAATTGTATAATTAATTCTAAATTAATCCCTGGTGCTGTCTGAAACCTGTTTTTGAAGAAGATTAATAGCTGATGCTTGACATCTGTCCCCCTGATTACGGGGGAAAAAAGGGAGAGGGGCTGTGATAATCCTTCATCCTCCTAATTCTACACAAATTTGTAGTTGTTAGTAACAAACGTCACATCTCCACAACGGCTATGGGGGAAGTGAAGTTACATGCCTGTCTGGAAAACATGAAAGGCTCTAATAATCACTGGTTTTGGTTTCAAAGCCATTTTGCATTATTCTTCTGTTTCTGAAGACCTACAAAGGGTATCAAGAATATGGGTCAGTTTGGTCCAGGCCATTATAATAACCTTGAAGTGTACAGTCAAGGGCGGGGGGGGGGGGGGGGGAATTTACCTCTTGTCATTCGGAAATCTCCTGTAGTGGCATAATTTTCCCTGTGCAGACTGGATGTAAGAAATAAAAGGTACAACTTGCCAGTGAATAATCAACCTCCTGTCCGGCAACTACATATCATAAATCCTGACACTGCCTTGGGGAAGGGACCACGTAGTCAAGACTACCAGTAGGTGGCGTCCTGACAACGGTACTAACCCTCTCTTTTAGAAGTTATCAGAGACCTGCTTTTCCAGAGTGTATCTGCAATTAGTGGATTATCAACACTGGTAAAACTCTACACTTGGTTTTGGAGGACTCTACTTTTCTTGAAGTGCTCTGGCTTAGAGGCTTTTCTCTCATCTACACCTCAGGAACTTGGGGCCAAGATGAAGTCCACTGTTTCCTACTCCCTGGCTCTGTCTCCTGGCCATTATGTTTCCACCCTCATTCAAAATACCTTTTCTTTGAAGCTGCTCACCACCCAGCAATACCACCAGCCCACGGTGCTCACTGCCCTCAGAACTGTAAGTTACTGTGTCTCGTCCACTCCAGACCTGAGCAGCTGGCTCCGTCTTCCTCTCAACCCTGCCGACTCTGAAATGGACAACGTGTACAGCGACAGCCTAGTTCCCTGGCCTTAACTCCAGTGCTCTTTTCCTCCACGCCACTTCCACCCACTGCCACGGGCTCACCCAGGACCCAGGGATCACAAACACCTCTGAACAGCTCTGCTTTTGAAACTGAAACCTGGAGTGCCCCTCGGACTCTATTATCCTATTCCTATCCTGATCTATTCCTAAAAGTGCTGTGCCACCATCATAACTCTGGATCGGCCTTGTACATAGTCCTTCTTCATTACTGGCCATATCAAATTGAACATGGACTTTGCTCTGTAACTCTGAACAAATCACTTAACTGGTCTGATCACAGACAAGTTACCTGGAAGGACGGTCGTAAGACGTAACAAGAGGGAAACTGCAAATACAACATCACTAGGGGGCCAGCATGGACTTACATGGCAGCTTCCAGTTCTTCCTTGAAAACGCAGGCAAGGCCATCACTTAGCCACACTCATACTTTTTAATTCTTTGGCAATCTCCCTGCCCAGGTTCTTCTAACTTTTCATCTCAATACCGATTCCAGGTATCCTGGAGAAAGAAGCAGAAGGAAAAAAATACCTAAGTGGGTTGATGGGTTGATAATTAAGACAGAGTCAACTGTCTGAACTTCTAACTCAACCAACTCAACTTCATCCTTCTCTGCCTTCCCTGATCTAATTTTCTACTCTTTAGTACCACTTCTCCGTCTGTCTTTACCACAATACACTCTTCTCCAGGGTTTCGTCTTGGGCTGCCTTCTCTCTCTGGGCCATGGAGCATGGGCTTCAAGTTTGTGAAATCCTGGAAATGGAACATAAAATGTGGGGTGCCTGTGCCTCTGTCAGAGAGAGCCTATGATTTCTTTCATGTGATTCTGAGAATCTATGGAAGGAAGGAAAAAAAAAAAAAAAGATTTAAGAACCACTGATCTGACAAGACCTGAGTTCAAAGCCTGGCAATACCCCTACTCATTGTGGGACCTTAGGCAAGACACCTACCTTTTTAGAAGTTCCTCATCAGTATGATTAGGATCAAACTACCAACTCTGTTCGGGGCTCTGTGAGAGAGAAGGTAGATAAAGTGCTTGGTACCATATCTGGCACATTAGGCCTTCAACTTGATGAGTATTATTTTAACTAATAATAAGCCAGATAGCTACCTATTTTCCTAGGTGAACTCATCCACTCCCAGTGAAAGACAACCCTCCAATTCTATTTAGGCTCAAACCTCTCTCATAAGCTCCAGACTACACAAATAGCCACTGGGTACTACACTTGAATTTCCCATGGGCAACTCAAATTCATTATAGTATGTTTTCCCTTCTCTATCGCCATACCATGTATTTCATGTTAAGGCTCCTCAACCAGTTTGGCCAAGCTAGAAATCTCTAAAGTTATCTTAGACTCACTCTTCCCTTGAACGTTCAATGAGACCTCAAGTTCTATTGGTTCTACCTTTAAGAGATCTCTGGAATCCGTCCCCACTTTATCCACATGGTCACTGCCTTAGTTTGGAAACTTAATAGCTCTTACCTGGATCACTGCAACAGCTTTATGAAAGATTTTTGTCCCAAGGTTCTCACCTGTCCATTCTGTCTTCCACATTTATTGGAGGGCCCTACGTGATGGGGATTTTAAGAAATTATTAAATTATAAGTGTTCGATTCTCCCCTTCCCCCGAAAACTCTATTTGGCTGATGGTCTCACCCTCCCCTGGAAGAGATCCTCTGCCAGTGCCACCTTTGTTCCATGAGCTCCGATTATGGAAAGTGAAGATAACAGGTGCAAGAATCACAGCCTTACCAGGCGAAAGACTCGTTTCAGTCCCACTAGCACCAGGAGCAAGAGTTTCTTATGAGAAAGGGAGGACTGAGAGAACAGAAAGTGGAGTACGAAGGGGGAGGACCTTCGGCTTGATGTAGGGGAGAGCTCTGTGATGACGACTTGGGGGTTGGGGGTAGGGGCTAAAGACAGAGTTTGAGGCCAGGGTGAAAATGCGAGAAAAAGGGACAGAGATTTAGGTGCTTCTTTGATTTGCCAGAGTCACCAGTAAAGATTTGAACGACTATTATTTCTGAACGTGCTGGGACGGGACCATGAAAACCTCTGGGCTCTGATAGTTACATCTGGTTAAACTGCATGTTCCTGAGGATGAAGGCCCCGTGACATTTAAGGTCCTTGACCATCTGGTGCCAACTTCTCCCACCCTGTCCGCCCCTCCCTTCCAGCAAGCTTCACCCAGAACTGCCCTCCAGTCTGCATTTCTTCACACCTGTGTCAGCCCAGCGTGCTGCTCCCTCTGCCTAGAATGGCCTCACCCTGCCTTTCTGCTGGTCACTTCCCACAGGCTAGCATCCAAAACTGCCAGCCCCCATTCCGTGAACTGGGATAGCCTCCTGCTGTCCGGGTCCAGGTTATCTGCAAGAGAGCGGAAGTAAAAAGCGTAAAGAGATTGAGTGATTGAACCTTTTCCTTGAGTGAAGGTTAAGGAGGACATCCAGAATGAAAGGAGTTATCCACAGGGAACTTATTAAGAATGAGTTTGAGCAGTCGGCTGATCTAAGGACTGAACGGAAGTCCAAGGGGCAGGGCAGTGGGGACTGAAGCCAGCCTCACTCCTTCCTGTAATGTATATGCACCTTTGCTCCAGTACACAAATCCGTTGCTTCCTTCATTGTTTTAAGCAACAAAAATAATTTGTAATTTATAAGAGTGATTTGCAAATGGTAAAACCGGCCAAATTTCTAGAGATGAAAGATTATGCTGTGCCTAATATCAAAATGTACTGCCAGTGAGGGAGGTCTGTAAAAGCAAGGAAGAAACCAGACCAGCTCTGGATTAAAAACTTACCTCTCTCCTCAGCATTCTGTAATAACTTAAATGGGAAAAGAATTTGAAAAACAACGGAAACTTGTGTAACTGAATCACTTTGCTGTATACCTGAAACTAACACATTGTTAATTATACTCTAATATAAAATAAAAAAATTTTAAAACACACAAAAAACTTACCTCTAATGAAAACTGACCATATGCCATCAAACAGTACAAACAATGTATTTCTCAATCTATCAACTTCCCTTTGTTGACAAACCTACAGGGCAAGAATACAGTAGTGTTCACTGTTTACCCGGTTATTAATTTACCCAAGGCAAACCTTTGTGCCCAAGAACAGAAACATCCTAAGCCCTTAGAAGTTTTTAGGTGGTATGGAAGGGAAGCTGAGCTTCATAAGGGTGTCTGATGCTACAAATGAAGAAAAGTCAGACTAGATCGAAAACGGTTTAGTATCACAACGAGGCAGAAACATGTAAAATATTCCATGCAGCCAACCTTGTTTATTGAGAAATCCTGGTTTTATTGCCCGTTAACATGTTTGCTCCACAAACTAATTTCTCATAAAGCAAAGCACAACTTTTTCTTATAAATAGTATAAATTATTTTATTTACAGAACTTGTTACAAAACAAATAGACTATATATTTCTTCTCTTTTAAATATCCAAAGTAATTTTCTATCCCTTGACATTTGTTCATGTTCTATACAGCAGCCAACACAAAGTCCAGCTGAGATGCTCTTGATTATGTGTACAAATGATCAACCTATTCACACATTTTAACACAGGAGATTGCTTTTACAACCAAGCTCAAAAACAGAAAACAAACAAACAAACAAAAAAAACACAGCAAAATGCTTTCAAGGCCCTACATTCACACTGACAGTATGTAGTGCTCATTTAAATGATCTGAAAATGTAAAAGGTTTTGCACAAAATGTAAAAATGATTATTTTCTGCTAAACAATGAAACTTTTAACAATCATTTTCCAAAGCCCAACTTTTTCCCCCGCAGGACAGAATGGGAGATATTAAGAAATTCCTTGGCAACAGAACTCTCGCAGGAAGACAGCTGCCTTTATAAGTTACATTTTTCAAATTATACATTTTTTTCAATGTTCTCAGAGGTACTTTGTATTATATTTTTGGAATACAAAATATTTTAAATATTCTATCTTAAACTCTGCATTTCACCAGTGAATAACAAAACAGACACATTGTGTAAGTTGCTGGCTGACAAGAAGATTTGTAACCCTTGGTGCCACCGGGCAATCCATCACCAGTTGAATTCCTGTGAACCAAAAGGTCTTAATTTTAAAATACCTTATAAAATTACCAGCATTTGGTGGTTTTCAACTCCTCCCCTAAAATTTTGGTAACAATATTTAGGTGGAAAAAGCAAACTCCAAAAGTTCAACTGAACATTCAAGTCTTTTTAAAGTATCTGTCTAAGCTTAAAACTAGGTTCAGGCACTTTCAGTTTTTTTTTTTTTTTTTTTCCCCCATTAGTTTTAATCACATCACATACTAATGCACATGTGCTCAGGGCGCATGCGCACACACACACACACATACACGCGTGCATGCACGTGCACACACATACTCTCTCACACATAAAACACTAACAAAAGAAAAGCAGTGTGTCACTTATTACATGTAGTCTATTGGGAAATCAGGCAACTAGGGAGAAGCAATGCCCACTTCATCTGTATGAATCCACTCCCGAGACACTGAAAGGGACAAAAGACTTTCACAGAACAGAGGCATCCCTTAAACCGTAAAGGAGGCAGGTTCTAGAACTATTGGCTTGGCAGTGAACCACTTCAAATTATAAAAAGGTATTTACTTTTATTAATTAATAAATAAATACTAGTTGATCTCAATTGTACCAAAACAGGATATTCGAAAAAAAGACCTGTGCAAAAATACATATTTAAATATGTACAATTCATTTTTAACAAAATATGTCTTCTCAAATAGGGATACTTCCATATTTATAATAGAACAAGAAATTCCAAAATAAAGATACAAAAGTAGGTTTTGTATAATTCTTTGTTCATCATTGCAGCATTTTTTTTTTTTTTTTTTGTAGGTTAAGAAAACTGCAGGAGTTGTCATGAAATTCTATTGGAAAGAATATAAAAATTATCTTGGTTTTAAATTGATACCAAAGTCTGTCTAGAAACAACCCAACCACTGCAAATTTGGTTTTTGCAAGTTAATTTAATTCAAAAAAATACTTGTACTCCCATGTTTTAAATGGTCTTAATTGTTCATCATAATAAAAAGTAGTTGTAGGAGAAAATACAATATTTGAACAACAGTCTAAAATTTAATAGCACTGTTTAGGTCTGTTTGTGGCAGGCAGAATCCAAAATGGCTAATTTCCTAATCCCGATGCTCTGTGTACTACCGGGAGACAATAATGAAATTTCAATTAAAACCTCAGTCTAAGAAATCAAATGATCAAGACTCGCTAATCTAAATATCTACATTATTCTGCATCAACCTGCTATCGTGGATCCTATTCACATCTTTCAGAACAACATGATCTGTCTATAAATTCCATCACTAAAAGCAACTTTATTTATAACCATCAAGTCCCCTTGGCTCTGAAAATAAATTCTACCCATACCCCATTGCACTTGTCACCAAGGAATCAACTAAGTACGTTCTGATTCCCTCTTACCTCCTTCTCTCCATCTCCTGGGATGAACAACCAGACTGACCTCTCCTAACGACACCAAACTGGCCCATCCGTGCTTTCTTCTTACAAGCTCTCTTACAGTATCATTTTTAAAACATTTACTGACTGATTGCATAATAGGTGAACAAGATACTGTTCTCCCCTTCCTTTAAAAAGAAAATCAATATTTTACATCAATTTATAGCTAAAGTATCTGAATAAAGTTTTTGTTACCTTACATAATAAGAATAGTTCTGTAGCAATTCACATTATTAGGCTGGTAACCAAGTATTTATTCATTCTACCTGTTGTTGACTTAAAATTCCCTGAAACTGAAGTTTGTAACCCAAGAATTGTAAGGAAAACGGATGCACTGACTGGCTCTGTCCCAGCCCTGCCCAGGGCCAGGATCAGAACCTGGGGAAATTTACCCTGTGTTCGGCAGCTTTGTGTGTTCTTCTAAGCAAAAGTGCCTGGCTCTCCTTTCAGGAGCTGTGGTGGTGGAATCATCTGTTAAAGGGCTCCAGCTCATCCCCTCAAATTCAATGACACCTTCTCAATCAATGACGTCTTAACCTATCAAGCTCTTCCTTTTGGGGTGGGGTACTAGAAGCACTATCCTGGAGGGTCTCTGAAACTCTCCGTGAGATGGCAGGCGTAAATCCCCAGAAAGGAGGTGTGACTGGGAGACACTACACATGCATCCCGTCATCTCCGCGTGGGCAGGTGTTCACAGTCACCAACGCCCTTCCCTGGGTGCCTGCTCCCCATCCCAACGGCATCCACATAAACATGTGTAGTGGCAGGAAGGGGTGTGTAGATACACACAATATGGGGAGTGCTCCAAGCGGAAATTTACACTTAGTCCCAGGACAGTATACAAAGAAGACGTTGCGGGTAACGCACCGAGTGCCTTGGAAACATTTAAGTATATCAATGACTTGGTGAACGACAGAGTCTGCTGCATCCCAACTATTTCACGTTACAAAGGCAATTTTTAAAAACAGGAGACTGGGCAGGACAACCAACCTAACTGTATACTGTTTAACATGAAAACAAAGGTTAAAAAAAATTCAATCTCTTTGGAAATCTTGGAAAATTTTCCCCCATAGTGATTTCTGTCTACCTCCCCACCCGCCAGAATTTGGCTTTCCATTATCAAAATTGTTTGCATTTGCATTTTCTTAAAAAAAAAAAAAAAATCACACAGAATTGCTTTTGTACCATGAAAAGTAAGCCTCTAAACTGGTGTATACTTGCTCTGGCCATCAATGGCTTTAAACCAGTTTGTACATTAGAAACTTCTGACGGCTTCTGATCCCAAATTACTTGCAAAAGGCTGGGCAAAAACACAGGCTCTTTTGTCACGGTGCCTCTCACTGACGTCCATATTCCATTCCCGGCACCTGCTATAAAAACCTAGCTGCAGACCCCCTTTCTCCAGAGGGCTGCTTGGGGTGCAGCTCTGCTCGCCCCTGGGAGGTGTCTCCAGTTAAGGTGCCTGACTGCTGGAGAGGGACCTACAGACGACAGGGTGAGGAAAGAACTAGGCAGGGAGAGGAGGGAGGGAGAAAAGTCTACAGTCACGCTCTTGCCAAGACACTCTCGCCAGCCAACCTCCTCCAAGAGTGGCTCCGTGAAATACTACAGGTTCAACAATGAGACAGGAACTTCTCACAGATTGTAGCAAGTAGTCCAGACCACTCTAACACTGATAAAAGCAATTCGGTGGCTGGACTTGATCCAGTGTCCTTTATGAGTACTCACTGCTACAGACAAAGCTTCAGGGACATCCTCGTTAAAACAACAGCCCGGCAGATTTCTACCCTCGAGGCCCACAGGAGGTTGGGAAAACAGACTCAAAGGCATCGTGGAGTCCAGAGTGCTGAGCGGAGGTGTAACTTGTCGTCAAAAGTGTCCAGATTATTCCTCCCCGTGCTATTTTCAGCTGTCAGGGACGTGCCTTTGGCTTTCAAAAAAGAGGGGGTGGGGAGACAACGAAAGGTAAGTAAGTGGCTGTACACGGCCCCGCCCTGATTTCTAAACAAGGTATTCCCGAGGCCACTGCGTCTCCACCAACTGGGCGATGCCAGGAGCAGGCAGCTCTAGAATTTGGCTTTAGCTTTCAAAAGCCTTCTGTGCCCTGGGGCACAATCCTTCTAAAAGACTGGCTTCTAGAAAACTGTCCAGAAGAGACACAGCCTGGATTTCTAGCTTAGAGAAAAGGCTCACATGTTTGCCTTTTGGTTCTATTTACTGATGCTGTTTCCTTGAAGGTATTCCAGGTTGTCAACTGAGACGTGAACAAGGTCAAATGGGCCACCACACAGGTGTGAAAACTCACACCCAAGGCCGTGCTGAGGCGGGGAGAGGGGACTCCGGCCTTCACAGTCCCACAGTGAGCTATTTTTAGGTCCTCGGTGGCAGAGCCCACGAATCAACTCGGGGGCTGGGCTCGCACCCAGCCCCATCTCCTAGGCTCCCCAGCAGGTCGCACTGATTCCGTTGTTGAGGGGATTCCAACCAGTTCAGTTATCTCTGCTTTAAAATCAGCTCCACGGAGAACAGCGAGCTCAGGTCCCTACTGGTCTAAGAAGCAGCCTTCTTTACAGCATTTTGGAGTCATGGGTCCCTTTGATAGTCTGAAGAAAGCTACAGGATCCCTCTTGCAGATAAATGATCACAGACGTAAAAATACGCAACATCTTGGGGGTTCATCCATCCTCTGATCTGTAGCCATGGGCCCCCCTAGAATTTGTGCAGCATAATAGAAAGTATGCCACTGCAGAGGAAATCTTTCTCAAATACAAACTTAACATGAAACTGCTTTTAAGAACCCAAACTTAGGCTGTTTGTCCTAGTGGGACACAGTCCCCCCCTAGACGGTGGAAATCAGAGGTGGCAAACTGGCAGCTCATGAGCCAAACTTAGCTGGCAAACGTGTGGGCTTCACCAGATCAAAACAAAACGAAAAACTTCAGAGCTTTAGAAAATGGTCAAATCTCTCACGCAAGTCCAGATCAGCAGTTTCTCTTTGAAATTGGTAACAAGCTTCTGGGAGCAGCTGCTCTGTGTAGACGAGACTCCCACTCCCCCATTCCCCACAGACACTGTCACTCTGCTGCACCCGCCCGGCCTCTTCCTCGCCTTCTGACACTGGTGGGCAGTAAGGTCCGCAGCGGCGTCTGCGTGAAGACGGCGCGCTCAGTGACACTGGCGTGGGCATCCCGAGGCAGTGGGACATCCCTCCCGGGATTCACGTGAATCAGGAAACTACACCCAGAAGGGAGTTATTAAGGGATGGATTCTTACAGTGTTTGCACTGCGTTTTTATGCTTATCATTAAACTAGAAGGAATAACTACAAATCAAGAAGGTTTCACTTGTCCAGGAACCCCTGTTCAAAGAGACCCAAACAACACACGAATAGCCCATATGTATTTGTGGCTCAGAGAGGAGAATTGAAGCAGCTGCTACCTAAATTTGTGCATAATTATTTTCCCCATACCTTTGGCACTGAGTATTAATTCACACAGATATTGGAGGGAAACTTCTATCACATGAAGAAACTTCTTGGTATTTTCTGGAAAAGTTCTAGCCTGGCACTTAAGTTCAGTTTTGAAGATGAGGAAGGGAAAAAAACAAAACAAAACAAAAAAGAGGCTCACATTTTAAAGTAGGGCTCTGGGGGTGACACCGCTGAAATTCCTGCTTGTAAGCAAGGACAGGAGGTATCCTGCTGAATGAAATAACAAGATGAGAGAGGACCTGGACAGAAGAGAAAGGGAGCTGGAGGAACCGGCCACAGAAAGGAAGGCCAGGAGGAAACAGCAGCAGGGGAAGAGTGGGGAAAAGACAAGACGCCGCCCGAGAAAGCCACGGTCAGTAAGGAATCCGAAGGCCAGACAGCCCTTCTCTACAAGTGGGTCACATTCAGATTTCTTTTCAATCTGTTAACTTAAACAAGATTTTAGTCTTCTGCTCTGCCCATAGTAAATGCTGTTTTCCTGCCTCCTTGGAAGACAGGGAGGAGAAAAAATAGGGAGAGAATTAACAAGAAAATTAAAATTCTGAAATTCTTTGATGGCAAAAATATTAAACGGTCTCTTTCAAATTTAAATCATCCCTTTCTAGATCAGTTTGATTTTAGCCCAGCTTTCTTCAGAAAAACACACTGAAGGACCGCTCTCCGGGAAACACGGCCCACCGGCGTCGGGGAGGGGTCTGCCGTCACGCACGACGGTGTCCACAGCGCTGGCCGCCGAAATGCACTTGTCGCGGCCCCCTCACCCAGGAGCGCCCTCCGGGTCATCACAGAGTCAGGCAGAGAGGAGCCTGTTTGGCCTCCATCCGGCCACCAACTCCCCCTTCTCTTAAAAGGCCCCGCGAAGCTGGACACTGGCTTTTAGGCAAACCCACCAACCCGACCACACAGGTCTCCGAGCTGACGGAAGATCTCACGGGAGGGGCCATGGGCCTCCCCACGGGGCTCCCAGACCCTGTCCTACCTGATGCAGGAGGGAGCTGTTTGCCAGTCCTGGCGGCCCCGGGCTGGGGCCCGCGTGCTTCACGTGGACGTTGTTCACGGCCGGCAGTTTGGCCACCTTGGTGGGCCTGCCGCTGCTGCTGTTGATGCCGCTCGAGCCGGGCGAGCACTTTCTTTTCTTGCCTAGGAGCTTGTCCAGAGGAGTGTGCGGGTGGGAGCAGGCGCCGTGAGAGCTGACGGGCAGCTCACCGGCCTGGTGCACGAAGGGGCCGAGGGAGAGTGTGGAGTCGCTGCTGTTCACCATCACGCTCATCCTCTTGATGGACTCGCCGGGGCTCCCGCCGGGGGCGCCCCGCCCAGGCTGCTCGTGCCGGCCGCTCATCGAGTTCGCTCTGCCGGCCACACAGTTGAGGCCGACGCCGTGGGGAAAGGCTACCGCCGCGGGGTGGGGAGGCCCAGGGTGAGCCACACAGTTTTTCCTAAAAGACTCCATGGAATGAGAAGAAGAGGAGGAGGAGGAGGAGGAGGAGGAGGAGGAGGGGGGCGGGACTAACAGCGGGGAAGTGTTTTTGCGTTTCTTTCCTGAGCCGCCGCTGCCGGCACTGCTACTCGCGTGGTGACAGTTAGTGCTGTTACCAGAAGACTCCTTGGGCCTTAAAGACTTGCTAGATTTCAACTTCTGAGGTTTCCTGGCCATGGGGGAGGAGGGCACGGAGGACAGGCCGGAGGGCGTGGAGGGGGAGGACGAGGAGGAGGACACCTGTCGGGACTGCATACTGCACACGGGATCCACGGCCCCGGAGGCGGCGGGCTGTGCGTTCAGTGTGGTTCCATGAGCTGGTACCGACTTGCTACAGGGGGAGATGCAGGAGGACGAGAGCGGGACAGGGGAGGGAGACACGGTGGCTGCCGCCAGGTAGCTGACCCCACAGTGTGATGTGGGCACAGAGTTTGTCCGGTGAGGAACACGTGTGGAGACAGGCGACGCGGTACCGGGCACTGGCGGGATCTTCCTGCGAAACAGAAGAGGGGCCTGAGCAACGTCCACCACTGCCCTTCGTGGCAACTTTCAGGACACCCCCTTCACCTCTGGCACTCAACACACCCCTTGGTCACAGGGATCGCGCTGAGATGCTGGGCCACACAGAGGGTCACTTTTCCCCTTCAGATTCTTAATGCCTTCCTGCGCTCTGAGAACAACGGCCTGTAAGGCCGTGTGCCTCACCGGTGCTGCGGCCGCAGGTACGTACCCCGCACCCTCCCGTCCGGCACCCCGAACTCCGTGATCCTGGCTACTGATCTTCCTTCAGTTCCGAGACCAGGCCGTGAAGTGAGACCCTGTGTATCTTCCGCCTACAGCACTCTCACCCCAACTTCTGCTCACCCTTCTGTTTCAGCCCACCATCACTTTCTTAGGAAAACTGTCCTGACCGTCCTGACTCGCTTCGCTCCCGCACTGCCCCCTGTTCCCAGACTTTGGAAGAGTCTGGTAGTTTTAACGTGGGACTGATGACCCCTGTCTAGCATCTCTGCAGACGGAGCAATCCACAGCTGATTTACCGCTGTCCATCCAGCACGGTGCCTGGCACACAGAAGGCGCTCAAACGCTGAGAGAACTCATGAACGAACGAGGAAAAAGGAAGGGCACAACTAGTTATTAACAACTGCTAGGTCCCAGCTACTGGCCTGAATGCCTGTACAAGGGAACAAAGCCCCCAGATCTCAGGGGGACTTCTGGTCATGGTGCGCTAACACTGTGGTCTGTTTATAATATTTGGGTAAAGTATGTATTCAAACAATCAAACCAGGGAGGACCCCCACCCCACCCCGCCCTCACCCCGGCTTTTATTTTAGCTCCGATTTTTAAAATGTGATGGCGCCAAAATCTCAGAAACCCCTATGGCATAATAAACCCTGAGGTGGCAAAACAGCAAACGGCCTGACTGGAAGCCAAGTGCCAAGACTGCCCGGCTCCCGGCCTCCACGGGCAGCTCTGGCTGATCCGGGCGCCGCACCAGCGGGGGCCGGGCTCCTCATCCTTCAGGTGAGAGCGCTGGCCTAGACTGCTGCCCAAGGGCTTTCCACATGCGTTTTGAGAAGGACTATAGCTATTAATAAACGGAATTAACAACTGCAAGTGTGCGCACCAGCCTTAAAACTCCCACTCAAGAGTGTGGCTCTGGCCCTATGTCAGTGCTTCCCAACTGTGGCTGCACATCAGAATCACCTGTGGAGTTCAGGCTACACCCAGACGGGCCACACCAGAATCTCGGGGTGGGGTCCAGGCGTTAGTAAGTTCTAAACCTCTCCAGGAGATTCCAGCGTGAAGCCAAGGCTGAGAAGCCGGGCTCTATCCCCGTGCTACTCACGAAGGATAAGCACTGACATTACCTGAGAGGCTTACTAGAGATGCTGAGTCCCTGGGCCTCACCCCAGACCTCCTTCATCGTGCTGTGTATCTCAACAAGATCCCCAGGGCAACTGGCACCTGTGAGAAGCTCTGCTCGAAACGCAGCACAGGGGCTCCGGCTGCCTGGGCGCAGTGGCTTCTCATGGCCACCAGGTGGCTTAGGAAGACGGGCCTAAGGGCCAGGCTGCTACAACCAAATCCTGTGAAAAGGAAAGGCTTCCTTCCATAGGGGCAGGGATGTGGACCTCTCTGGATGACATGACTGGTTTCTCTTAAAAAAGCTCTTTTAAGTCATTTCTTACCTTCTGCATAAAGAAGAGACAAAAAAAGAAGAGGTAGTCATATTGACCTGTGTTTGCACACGTGAACTCAGAGACATGAGCAACGGATAAAACTGCTTCTGTCTGTGAGGAGTGGGTAGAAAACAGGAGTATGGGGGCCAGGGGAACTAAAACTTTTCACTGTATGCCTCTTTATATTCATGTTTCCTTTTTTAGCCAAGTGACTTTATTATCAATCTAAAAAATTAAATTAGAAAAAGGAAAACCCAAACCACAAAACCTTTTGATCACCATCCCAGCCCCTCCTTAGGGGAAGTGCAATAGTGGTCCCCAGTCACAGCACGCAAGCAGCGGACAGAACTCACAGGAGCTTGCAAACAGCCTTTTGGGTCGTGGCCATGCTCCAGAGGAAGAGCTGGTCTACTTTCACTGCTGCCCAGAGACTCCACACACTGAAGATAACTGACTTCACTGCCAGGCTGAAATTGCACCTCCACTTATCCCGAAGTTAACCACAGTAACTAAAGGGTAAGGGGCCGAGGAGAGTGCTGCCGGGGCTCTCTGCAGAAGGGAGGACTTCCGGCTGAGTCAGCAGGATGGGACCTGGCCGACTTCAAGACTTTCCTTGAGTGCCTCAAAGATGCCACCTGGAGAATAGTTCTCTTCTGGGTGAGGAGCGCCGGCGCCCCCACTCCTGTGCCGGCAGCACTGGCCTCCTCAAGCACCGGGCCCCGCACCTCTCTCCAAGCCCCTACCCGCCCCAGGCCGTGTGCCAGCTCATCACTGAGTGGCCCGTCTGTCTCTGCCGAATTGACTTTTTCAAAACCAAAGGTCATGTCAACAGAAAGAACGGTTTCCTCCTCACTGTGAGCAAGTGACGGATGAGACAGTGAGCCTCTGTCAGAACAGAGAGACACAGACAGTGGAGTCAACTTCAGGATCCTGCTTCTTCAGAGGCTCACAGCACACAGAAGAAAACCTCTCCAACACAAGCCATTAGGAACCGAAACTCTCTCAACCCAAACCACTGGCCATAAACCACTTACCAATATAATGGGGATAAAAATTCGGAGGACCCTTCTAAACCCTTAGGAGTACATTAAACCCATAGTTCTGTGAGCTCAATGAGCTCTCCAGGTCCCACCAGGTAAGAAGCTGAGATTTCATGCATTTTAAAGTTTTCTGATATGAGGCCACCCCCCAAAGAATCCCAACAAACCACTGCCCAAGTCTGTCTCTGGTTCAGAACACTGTTCCTTCATAAGGTTCTTATCTAGTAAGAACCAGGAAGAAACATGAAACAAAGCAGAGTAACACTGCTCTGGGGCTGGGCTTCACCGTGAACAAGTGCAAGTCCTATTAACGACCATGGGGATGGTTCTCTGGATTTTGGACTACCCGAGGTCTCTGACAGCTTCCTCTGACTGTATCAGGCAAGCAAAGCAGAGAGGCAAAAACAGATGTACTCGCAGAGCCCACTCAGGGAGGCACTAGTAACTGACGCCCAGATGGAGGGTTTGGGATGACTATTATCGGACGCCCCCTTTAGCAAAGCTCAGTGCTTCCCGAAGTAGGTTCCACCAAACACTAGTCCCCAGGATGCTCCCCTAAAAGAGGTTCCCAGGTCAAAAGAGCCTGGGTGACAGTCCGCATTGTACACGATATCCTCTGCTTTGAGAGTTACAACGGACCGTGCCCATTAAAGGCTTTGAGAAGTCCTGCAGTAACAAAAACTATTTTACTTCAGGAAAGGCTGAGCTAATAAACCTTTCGGGCCACGGAACTGTTCTTCCACTTAACAGCACGTTGGGGAAACGGCATGCCTAAGGCCACACGAGATGATCGTCTTGCTTTCAACTGTAAACCAGAGCGAATGGCTCCTTTCCCTAACACCCTCGGCAGCTCCTCAGGGCCCTCAACCAATTTCAGCGTCATCTGACCTCTCGGATCTCCTCTTGTTCCAGGAGCTTTCTTGCTCCTTCTCAAACAAGCCATGTTCTTTTCTGACTCAAGACCTTCGCACACACGGTTCTCCTTGCCTGGAACGCACTCCTCCCCGCCAGCCCCACGGCTGCTCTTTCTCATCCATTCGTCTCAGCTCAAGGGCCCCTTAAGAGAGGCTCTCCATGAATCCCTCCGTCCTGTTATTTTCCCATCTCAGCTCTTAGGTGTGTCCAAACCCTGGCTCCACCTCCAACGTTCTGTGTGACCTTGCTTCTCAGTTTCAATATCTGTAAAACAGGAATAATCCAGGCCACCTGACACAGCAAGGTGTGAAAATTGTATTTGCTAAGGTGCCTGGCCTACAGTAGTCTCAGTAAGTGCTACAGATTATTAGCGTTTCTGTTATCTCCCTTATGACAAGCTATGATCTCTATGTTCTGTTGACTGGCTTTCGCATTTCTCCCCAACCTAGAATGTGAGCTCCGTCCATCTGGGAGCCCCTCGGCCTGAAACCCCAGCACCGAGAACAAGACACATTTGCTCCAAGAGTGAGTGTATGAATGATGAGGGCCCTTCCTCCAAGGCTGGTCAAAGGCCACGTGTTCATCTCAGAGACCATTACCTTCATTAAATCAGCTCCAGAAGAAACAAAGAGGATGCAGCCCTGATGTGCCACCCGCCCCCAGAGGTGGTGGGACGGGCACTCACTTCCACAGCTGCGCGTTCAGATGCTTCTCCACCATGAGGTTGAGGGCGCAGCGAAGCCGGTTCCACCTGGAGTCAAACACGTAATAGCCTCTTCCAATCTGCCGGCTCCCGAATGTGCAAAACTGCAAGAGAGAGATCACACGCTCAGACTCGCTAACTCTGAGGGCGTGCGGCCCGGGAAGGAGCGGCCAGGACAGACGGTGCTTACTGAGGACCGAGGGCTGTGAAGCACGAGTGTGACAATGCCTAGCCCTGAGTGTCATGGAAGAGAACGGGAAGAGCAGGAGACGCGCCCGACCGAGTGCATGCTGTCTTGGGGCGCCCTGCTCTGAGCTGCACTCGCACCTTGACCTCACCCCGCATGGACCGGAGGGCATGCCCGGGTCCCCGGCGCGCCCCCCTGCAGTGCCCTGTCCCTGCGGCGTGGGGAGGGTTGGCGCGGGGGCGGATGTGGAACTTACAGATGCTGGCTGAGGATGATGACCTGAATAATGACAGTCCAGTTTTTCAACAGACTCTTCTTTGTCATCGCCTTCTCCCTCCTCACTGGATAACCGAGAAGCTGGCTCAGTGGCAGGCAGGGGAGGGTGTGGAGATTCATGGACTGGAGGCGGGTCAATGGGGGCACTCCCACCTTGCTGAGCAGGGCAGCCTGGAGGCCTTGGTGAGTAGAAAGTGCAGCACTGATCAGAGCACATCACATGTCTGGGAATCAGCCGCCTTAACTCAGATACAACAATGTATCCAAAACCATCCGGGGAGGTCTGGGCTCCACCACTAGCACTAGGGACACAGATGCTGATCCAGGGGGCCTGGGAGTGAAGGGTCCTCTCTCCCGAACCGCGCGGTGTCAAATGCAGCTGTCTGCCCGGTCTAACCAAAGTAACTTATAACCACTTCTCTATTCCATAGCCACCTGGTCCGCCTCCTATTCTCCCCAAAGGCGGCGAAATACATGTGGAATTTAAGAGAATTCTTTCTTTGACTCCTGTTCAAATTTCACCTGGAACTGGGTTACTAAGGCAATCAATGAGGCAATTGGTAATGTGCTCTAAAATAACCTAAGAGGGACAGGAGGTGATAAAAGAAGGTAGCTTTACCATTTTATGTGGGTAATCTAGAGTGTGTAACTCAAGGACAGCAGTGTGCTTTTCCAACACACATAAAGGCCTGGTGTTTCTAGGCTTAAGCCTATTTTTTAATAGATGGAAAAACTTTAATGAAATTGGCCAAAGAAAGGACTTGCTAAGGAATCGACAGCCTGGGCCTGGCCACATTCTCGGGCACCTCCTCTGATCACTCCTCCAACCGCGTTGTTCGGAAACCAGGGGGCCCACGTGGGGACAGGCTCACGTGCACACTCAGGTTTCCAAGAGGGAGGCACTTCCACCCCTCATGTGACCATTTCAAGAATCAAGACACGTGAGGGTAAAAGGTTAATTAAGCAACAGCACCCAAGGGTTGGCACACTCCTAAGCAGGAGCCCTCGGCCCAGACTCAAAACCCTCGTTCTCTACGCCTTTCTTTTTCCCTTCTTTCTGGAAAGTGGGTACCAAGTCCCTTACTTCAACTTGGTTAAATATACAAGCACACACACACATATATTCAGCCCACCATCACTGTCTCCAAGGGATGTGTCTAAGTTCTGACCTGCTGCTCACTACACAGCTCAAATGACTAATACACACTCAGGCCAGAGTCCCAAATGAATGAATGAAAAAACATGTTGTAAATGGATGCTGTAAAGACTCAGGCTGAATGCCTATCCCCAGCAAGAATCCCAACTGCTGTGTTTTGCAAGAAGCAAGACAAATGAATGGGAAATGGCTGCCAAAGCCATGTGAAATGTTCCCATCACTAACTTGCGGGCAGGATCCGGGCTGCAGCCCTACTCAACAGGGTCAGGAGACACCAAACGCTGAGCAGGGGCAGAACAGATAATTCTAGCTTTACTCTGCTGCTTGCATTTGGCCACAAACAGCCCTGGTTGAAACTCAGTGATGAACGTTTTTTTTTCTTAAAGTAAAACCCCATTAGAAAAACATCTCTTCTCGTAGCGAGCCTGATGTCTGTCCTCGACATCACGATACACCGGGGCTCTACAGTCTGCACGTCTGTTCTCGGAAAGAGGGAGAGAGAGCTGGAGGACGTGGCTTACCTTGGAAGACTGGGGGTGTGAGGTTTAGGTTTACTAGCTACGAAAGGCTTTGATTCGGAAGGAATCACTCCGTGAGAGTTTTGGTGTGGCTCCTGTGAAGTTCTAGGAGGAGTGGGATGCGGGTCCCTGAGAGGCTGCGTTGGTTGCTGAGAGTCCGGATGGCGAATCGATTCCTTTTCCCTGGTTTTGTTTTTGTGCTCGGCTAACAACACATCGAATCGTTTTCTTCTACCCTGGACAGCCCTCCGCTGGGTTAAGGAATGTGTCTACAGACCAAAAACAACAACAACAAAAACAAACAACCAGAAATGGAGGAATCTCAGTAATAATCTTTTCTGCCATACATCAAAAAATACCAATGCCAATAAAAAAGCAATTTGGACCATTAGCTTAATCAAAGGCTGCTCACTATCTGATAAGCTAAAAATCTTAAGAGTATGATTTTTTTTCCCTAATAGTTAGAAGCAGATATTCCAGGCTCCAAATGTATAAGAACCTGGTGATGTTATTTCCACCAGAAGAAAGAAGAAATGTTAACCGTGCCACCAGGTATGTAACTGGGGGGCAAACAGTAGATACAAACAGGTAACAGGTCCTCGTGTTTTGTGCCACAGGAACAATTCATTGATCAGAGCTGTTACCAACTCCACTAGAGAAGTCCCCTTTGGGCCATTCAGAGTTTTGAATGTTAACAGGGAAGAAGCACTTATTCCATAAAATACGTATCACAAAGTCTTCTTTCACTAACTGCCAGAGAGTAAAAATTAAACACAACTGTTTCTTTATTCCTGTGGCAATGCTACACAGAGAGAGAAGGGCTCACAGCATCCTGGAGACAGGCCGAGGGAGACCTGGGGGGATTAAAGAGTTAGAGGCCAAAAGAAGACAGGCTGTGCACAGGGAACGACGCAAACCAGCGTGAGTCCCTATCAAAAGACACTCACTATGGAAATCAAGAAAATGGGACAGCATTTTTGGATCCAGAGACAATGTCTAACCTCAGAATTTAAAAATGGTCACATTCTTTTTTTTTTTTATTGGAGTATAACTGCTTTACAATGTTGTGTTAGTTTCTGCTGTACAATGAAGTGAATCAGCTATATGTATACCTAGATCCCCTCCCTCTTGGACCTCCCCAAAACGGTCACATTGTTGAGAAATTTGAAATTACTCTTGAGAAGAAGAATGGTCAAGTAAACCTGACCACTCCATACTGCTTAGGGCCTCCGTCTGTAAAGAAAAAAATGCAAGGAGCCACTAACCACAGCAGCCCCAAATCACACCTCCCAAATATGAGTTCATCTACATAAATCCTTCCCTCTTCTATGTTACAACAATACTACAAATGATACTTTCTGTGTGTTCATTATACACACATTATACAAATGTAGTGCTCTAAAGGCTTACATGTTCGCTACAATTTAAGGGATTTTAAGGGGAGTTAGGCTTCTAATTCCCTTTTGCGGTTCAATAACATAACCTACGTCCATACCACATATACTGCAAACTATGTTCGCCCAAAATCTAACCTGGCACAGATCGTTAGAAAAATGTGTTGAGCTTCTTTTGAAGATTTTACTTGGTTTTCTTTAATATGTAATATATCCACAAGAAAGTAACCCTAAATGAAGACAAGGACCTTTGTTTTGTTCAGTGCTGTACCAACACCTAGTATGGCACCTGGCACGCCATAAATGCTTCAAACAAAAACCAGATAAAAATAATGGCCCCCCAATACATGTTGAATGAACAAACGAATATACGTCACTGGGGGTCCACCTGCCTGTCTCTCCAGACAGATGATACAGAAGCCTCTCCTCACCTTTGCATGTCCCCTGGTGCCTAGCGCGGGAAGACCAAGTGAAGAAAGTAGGCAGAGACGATCAGTATTTTCCCAGCTTGGTTTGAAGAGTACATAGCATTTGCCCTGAGCTCTGAAGAATCTTCCAGCCACAACCCTGATGCTCCCTCCTCGCCATCAGAACTCTGTGGGGGGCTGCCCAAGGCGCACAGGATAAAGAGCAGCTGTACGGAGGCCCGGGGCGCTGCACGCTCTAACACCCCTGCTCCCTGCTCCTCTGGCACCAGGTGCCGCCTCCTCCTCTTGCTCAGCCTCCTGGCTGCCTTTCAGACCCTAAGCTGTTTGTCCTGCCCCATCCCAGAGCCTTCACAAAGGTTGTCTCCTCTGCCTCTCCCACCCCTTTCTGCCCAGACAAATCATATGGATTTCAGCCCAGTATTCCTACAGCAAAGGAGCCTGCCCTGACTCAGTTCCCCTAGTGAAGGCTGTCATTACACAGGCCTCTCTTTTTTATTACCCATCAGTGGTAACTTTTACAGTTACTTGAGTCATTACCAAGTTAATCTTCATCTCTTCCATTAGACTGTAAGCCCCAAAAGGGTAGGAGCCATGCCTTGATTTTGTTCAAGCCTGTATCCTCTGAGGCCCAGAAGGAGGTCTGTGCCCGCAGATGTGTGCAGTAAATGCTTCTACCCTGAGAGGAGCCCAAATCTACTTGCATGGAAGGCACAGAGGACACAGAACACTGGACAGATGAGGAAGTGAGGAGGGGACAGTGAGGGTGGCAGGCAGACGACAGGGTGACAGGAGTGGGCAGCAGCAGATGCCCTGACAGCAAAGAGAACGGACAACGTCCTCAGTCTAAGACAGGAGAGATCTGGGCAGCAGCGTGGGGGACATTCAGCTGGGTCTTTGACATGCAAGACCCACCGCTTGCATGTCAAGCATTCCAGTGTGTTTATTAGCCCACTGCTGAATGGATTCGGGCCGCAGCGGAGGCAAGGAGAGGGAGAAGCACTGACAAACAGAACACGGGAAGAAAGTAAGGGTGTTCTGTGCAAGGGCAGGCCAGCCACAATGCTGCATGTTCTGCCAGCTCTATGCCGAACTCATGGCATGCCTGGATGAAGATGCATACTAACGCAAAGACAGGCTTAGCACCCTGCTACAGATGGTAATGACACCCTTAACAGGACACATGGAGAGCATACACGACTTGAAAAGGAAGATGGGAGAAAAATGCGGGATCGACACAAAGCCGATGAAGGTTCAGGAAGAAGGCTGGTCAAATTCCTTGCAGATTCGGAGTTGATAAAGCTTTTGGTTCACCAGGATGCCTCACAGATGATTAAAAAAGAGCACCCTGGGTAAAGCAAGCATCCTTCATTGACCACAGGTATCACAATACTGAGAAATCTATGTTTCTGAGAGCCAGGTAGGCAGGAAAAGAGCAGAGAGGGGTTGGCAGTGTGACATGGCGTGGAGCAGGGCTGAGGCACACACTCACAAGTTCCCTCGGGGGCAGCTGAACAGGACATGATTCTACAGAGCTCAACTGGCTACCGTCAAACAACACACCACTCGATGTGTTCAGTTAATATTATATAAAACAAAGCAATCTGTCCTGAGGAGTTTTTAACCTCAACAGTGCAATTGGAGTGGGGATGACCATCTACCTCTGAAATAAAATGCAAAATTCAGAATATATATGTGTATATATGCTTTCCTCTGGGAAGAGAATCCATAATTCTTTAAAAATTAGGTATTTAAAGGTGCTTTTGACCAACGTAGTTCCTCACAAGATTCAGTACCATTGTTGCAAGATAAAATCCACACGCTAAAATTAAATTAGAAATTTAAATTAAAATAAGAACTACCGAGAAATAACATTTCCCGTTTCTGAAGATTTTAACGTTCCTCTACTGTTTAGGGCTGGAGTGGAGTCTGAATTTCTTTATTCAAACATAATCTTTGGTAAAACTTAAAATAATACATCAAAAATTTTATTAATTTTTAGAGAAAAACACTAATTTTTATAATTTTTAACCTCCTCCTCTAAACAAGGGTTTTAAAATTACTTCAAGGCAATGATTCTTAATACTTTTTGAACCCTTCTGCAGGGTGGCTGGGGACATCAGCATATATGCTCATTTATGAAGGGGTCTACTGAAGCCAGAGGCCACCCCCATGTCAACCCTTATTTGATAGCAAATATACCGCCTTCTCACTAGCATACTGGCATTTCAAAGGAAAACTCAGGATAGAAAGGGGGAATCTTTACATTTTCTTGGGTTTTACATATACATTAGATTATGTGGTACCTAGTATTTTTTTTTAGAACTAAAAAAATAAAGCTATCTCAAAGTCACAGATATTTTTAAAGTAGCTGTAGAATTGAAGAACCAGAGATAACACAAACATTTTAAGAATATTCACATATATGCAAAGGAAATTTCTGGACTCATTCCAAGTCAGCACAATTTAAACCACAGTAAAGGGGAGCCTCTCAAATTAAATTTCTATGAGGAAATATTAAAAGGCTTTGAAAAATAACAGATCGATTAGGAAAAAACACCATTCCCCTGGATACAGTAAGGCTCACTGGAGGCAAAACCCCTCTTAAGATAGCAGTTTATAACAACAGGCTCCACGTTTTCTGAACTTGAGGCATTCTTCATCAAAACGGAGTCATTCCCTCACTTAAAAATTCAGAACAATCCTCAGAGCAGATGCCCTGTGAGTGAGAGACGCTTGGGGAGCAGTGCTGTGCAGCCCAGGTCCCCGAGCTTCCTGGAGCATCAGGCTCTGCCCAGGAGCCCCCTACCTTGCATGTCAAAGACCGGGTGCAGGGCTTCTTGGTGTCGAGATCGATGACCCCACAGTGGATGTCAGGATCAAACTCCCTTTCTGTCAAAAGCACACAGACATTACAATGGGCTCAAACGCTGCTTCATTTATTTTGAAAATAAGAATATAGGAGAAATCTGAGATTCTCCTACCTCAGACCAATTATAACTTGAAGCAAATCTACCACATTATCAATAAATATAAAATATACAAAGTACGAGCGCCACTAGAAAGCCACGACATCTCTAAGAGAGTGGGGAGTCTCGCCACCACACGACAGGAAAGAGACTGTTTAAGGCAGCATTACTCATTACTCCATTTAGGAATACACCACTAGAAAGCTACTTTTACGTCACCTACCCACACACGTGCACTTTAAAACCAAGAATGAAGAGCTCAAAGACACTACTTAAGGAACTTCATCCTAAAGCTGAAGTTGGCCAGTTTTAAAAAGAGGACTTACAGATAACAGTTGATCTGCTCTCCCAGGAATGCCCAATTAATACAGAAAGAAATACTGAGAGAAAATATGAAGTTACCTGATAATCTCTTATTCAAAAATTTCCTGTTATTGGAGTTATCTTCTGACTTCTTTTCCAGCGTAGGCGGTGCAGGAAGCCCTTTGCCATTCAGAATCTGTCCAGGCGAAGGCAAGGTTGGCTTTGGTATTGAGGGGCAGTTAAGGCCAGGCTTGACTGAGGAACTCACAGCAGCAGGACAGACTGGCCCTACCGCAGATTTCAGTAGTGCGCCATCCATCTTCGGAGGAATCTTTTCCACTTGGACAGAGGGCGTCATGCTGTCGTAGGGGGAAGTGAGAACACCAGCACCTGAGTGCCCCGGCAGCCCAGGGTGACTGGTGAGCCAGAGGGACGAGGGCAGAGCCTGGGTCTACCTGTGCACCGTGCAGAGCTAGGCTCCCAAAGGTACACATTACGAAAATTTGTTCGGGCTACGCAGAAAACTCAGTAAGACTTTTACTCAGTCTGTAAGCCCTTCTGGAGCGGCAGAAAGCTCCAGAGGAACCATCAAATTCACCTGGTCTATCATCATTCCAGAACAATCCTACACATGAGCCCGTTACCCAATGTAATTCCTGCAAGAAGCAAAATATGAAAAGGTCTAAAAGGACCAAAGACTGTGGCAGGACCTTTAGAGGATATCTTTTGAGAGCTGTCATTTTTAAGAAATGATCCACCAAAATAAAGTAAAATGAGTGAGCAGAGAAAAGAACAACTGAAATTAGAGAACATTTCCAAGAAATGTCACTAAGGACTTGGAAGAACTCATATGTGCCTAACAATGTATCTCCAAGAAGAGGCTCTCTGCCTCTGTCAATGAGGAAGACCAGTGTTTAATCAGGATACGATGTGTCACTGAAGTGGTAATTCTCCAGTCCCTGAAAAAGGTTTCTGCATAGGAGCCTGGAATCTAAGTGCCTGGCACTCAGCTGGTGAGCACTGAACACCTGTATCACTAACCAAGAACTGACTTTTTTCTGGAATCTTACTGATACTGTCATTTGGGTGGCAAATGTTGGTACGAAGCTGACAGTTAGCCTGGTCCCCGTCTAAAGCCCAGCTACAAATAAAGAAGATTTGGATTGATGAGGTTTTATAAACTTCGCCCAGTGGAGTCAGTGCTCTAACAGCTGTTAAGCGGGCGAATGACTTACACACTGTACTGGCATTTTCTTTGGCTCTCTGACAGCTCCAGGAACGAAAGCCAAGCTTCCTGTACTTGCACTTCTGACAGATGAGCAGAGGCTGCGGGCTTAGCAACCAGGACAAATAGCACCAAACAGCTGTACCTGGAACAGCCCGACAGCAGCAGAGACGCTGCAAGATGCCACGGCCTCTCCCAGCTGGCAAGGTCCGTGCGCAAGAGCAGGTGCTGGCCACTGCCCGAAGATTAACCAGGTTATCAGACCTTGGGACTGAGATGTGTGGCATACCCTCTGAAAGGGAGGCAGGCCAGGGAAAAGCCGCCCGCCACCAAGGCCGAAGCATGCCGTGACGGGGCAAGATGTGTTTCCATGGGAGTGCACGGCTGCTCCCCCATGTGACCCACAGAGAGCCGGCCAGCCTACAGGCCCACCAGGGAAACTCGTCAAGGCCTTGCCTGGTGGTGTGAACTTCTTCCAGTCTCCCCTCATCAGTGCTTGGATGTGAACCCAAGACTGGGGGTGGGAGGAAGCACTGCTTCCCTATTTGCTGTGCGGGCCCCAGAAAATCCTAGAACAGCTTCTGGGGATCTCTTCACCTTTTTATTCCTACTGTCATCCTCAGCGGCGGCACCAGCATCCGTTCCTTTACGGTCTCCTGTGGGCCGGACACTAGCCAGGTGCTTGAGTCTAATACATGATTCCTACCACCCCCACTAACCCTGCACAGGGGCCGTTATCTTAGACTCTGAGAGAAACAGGGCCTTGGCCGAGGCCCCTCAGCTAGGAAGTGATAGAGGTGGGATTTGAACCCCAGGCCTGTTAGACCTGAGGGGCCCGTGGCTAAAGTTCTTCAATCTTATCACGCTTCCCTCTCCTTACCCAGAAAATGGAGATAACAGCAATACCTATTTCAAAGGGCTGTTGTGATAAGTAAATGACAATACACTTAGCTAAATTTCAATAGCTGGCACACAAGAAAGGATCAATAGATAAGTATTATTATTGCTATTATGACTCTATAAAGTCTCCCAAGGTATAATAGGGAAACAAAAAGAAACAACAACATATATTTGAATTTTCCCCAAAGTGGGCTCTCTTTCACATTATCCACGTACACTCTCAGATGCTACTTGTGTACACAGTTCCACTTCTGGCAGGTGAGCTTTAAGAACCCTCCGGGCCATACTCACATTCTACCATGGGGGACTCTATTTTGCTGAATGGGATGCATTGGCCTGTTCCCCCTGAGCTGCAGTTTCTCTTTGGGCGATTTCAACAACTTGGAACTTAACGAGGATGCACTTAGAACACCTCCACTGGAAGAACGGCTGCTTCCACTTCCACTGCCTCCTTTGCTTTTGGACAGAGAAGGGAAGAAGGAAAATACTGAAGTGGGAGGAACGGCCAAAGAAGGCTTGCTGGATGAGCTATGTCTTCTTTCTGAAAAGGAACACAAAAGGGCGGGGGGGAAGACACTGTTTCAGGCAAGTCTCCAATGGAACCCTGGGGGAGTCCCCGGAAATCAACACATTTAGGTTCAAATACGTGTCACTAGTGAAAATATATTAAACTCAGCAGCTTTCAGAAATGGCTTATCTAGACCCCACAGACTTATTCTGGATTCTAGGAACTGGTCCTTCTGCTTAGGAAACGTCTCGGCATAAAGAGGTTTATCATACATAGATAACCATTAGGAAGCAGACATTCTAAACCTGAGAATAGTGGGTTTTGCATTTTAGAAATGAACCTCACTGACTGCAACTTGTAGTCAGAGAGGGGGAAATTATTCATTCATCTGCAGAGCTCTGCTAATTGACACTGCACGGAATTCTTTCTGCCTTTCTAGCATAGTACCTCTCCAATTTTCAAAATAGCAAAATGTTAAGAAACAAGTTGTACCTTAATTTTTTTATTTTTGTCACTACCCACCAGTATATGGCACCAAATAAGAATGTTTCTAGGGTTATCTTATCGTTCCCTAAGAATCTATGCTGAAATTTTCCAGTGAATCACTTCACTCCCCACTCCCAACCCCCCCCCCTTTTTAAATAATCTCACTTGACTACAGATGGCACAGCTCTTGTTCACACCATAGGATGCCAAAGGCGCAAGACAAAAATACCACAAATAGCTAAGCCTGCTTTTTATACCAGGAAGTAATTCATGGTTAAGTAAGGACTACGCAGGCTTAACTGAAAGTAAGTCTGTCCACTAGAGAATCAGGTTTTCTCAGAGTAAGGCAACCCACACTAAATAAATCGAGAGCTGTTGAAGAATGTTACCATCGGAAACAAGTAAATTATTTAGTAACTTTATCTACTTAAGTACCTCAAGCTGGTAGCTTGAGTAGCTGCCTTTAGTTAAACTTGTAATTTAAAATATGTTTGCTTTACTCTTAAGTTTTAAAATGTATGTGATCCAACATTTATTTATCACAGTATGGAAGCTATAAGAGTATTTTTTAAATTAAGCATATTAGAATCAATTTGACTACAACCATCATGTAAAGGATTTATTTCCAAAGGTCCTTTTACATCAGTCCTGAGGCTCTCTGTGAAGCTGTGCTGACTTCTTCCCAGAAGGGCATTAGCTCAAGGACGCTTTCTGAGGTACTAAAGAGCCTGCTCTACACAAGGACAAAATCATCATGCTACCTACAGGCAGAATTCAAATTCTCCAACTAGACCACACAAGGGCTACAAGCAGGTCAGGAAGGCTAAACTGATAGTAATTTATAAGTGCCTGCTGCTTTTTTTCCCGCCAGATATGAAAGTAGTGTGTAAGGAAGGGAAAGTTAAAATAACAAGTTTAATAATTTTCCAAATTTGGCACCTGAGGTTTTCTTTAAAAAAAATTAGTTTCCTTCTCTTCCATGATCCCAAAACACTCTGAATATACTTTCAAGCACCGGCACTTGTCAGCCAGGACTGTAAAAATCTGTCTCCCGTTCTGCCAACTCCCTTGGATGGTGGAGCTTCCTGTCTCGGTCATCTGCCCCTGACAGCATGGCACAGAGTAGGCCTTCAATTAACATTTGCCCCATCGGTACAGCTCTTCTTATGAAGAGAGTGATTTTCAAATGGTCCTAGACCAGTGGTTCTCAGCCTTGGCTACACATCGGCCTAATCTAATGAGCTTAAAAAATACTGATGCCTCAGTCCCACCTTCAAAGATTCTGATTCTGATTTTTCTGTGGCCTGGGCATCCAGACTTTTACAAGCTCTTCTGTGTGATTCCACTGCGCAGCCAATGGTGAGAGGCTACCCTAGACTAGGCTAATGCCTCAAGAACCATTAACCACAGCTGAGTAAATCACCATCCGTACGGCACTGAGAACACTGCCCGCACGTGGCACTATACACCAGGGTTTGTTAAATGAAGCTCACCGCTACTACTTGTCCTCAACTAGTGTTTTCCAAACTTCCCTCAACTGCAAACTATTTTCATCATTCTTACCAAAGACACATAAAATACTATTTTTTACTCAACACTTTTATTCAAATTATCAACTGTTCCTTCCTCCTCCTTAATCTAATACTCACCAGTCTTTCACGGGGACAGCATTGGTATTTTGGACACAACAATCCTTGGACAGGATTTCAGGGTGGTTAGAATTCCTGTCCCCCAGCCCTTAATCACCAGTAAGTAGTGCCCCTCTATCAGGGGCAACCTGAAACTACCCCCAATCTGTTTTCAGATGGCCCAACGTGAAGCAGGGTACCACTCTCAGTGTTTTCCAGAACTCTTATTGTTTTCCAAAACAATAACATCTATAAAACAACAGGTTTAAAAAAGTGTGTAATATATATTTCTGATATACATTAAAATAATTAAATATTTAAATTAAAATGTTCAGCCACAAAAATCACCCCCAGTGGCAGTGTACTAAAGGAATAATTCCCATGTCTGTGGTACAAAGAGGGGGAAAAATTCCAACCAGAACTTTGACTTCTAGGAAATACACTCTTTTTACTATTTTGGCGGTATCAGAATTCTCAAGCAAGTGTCTCAGAGTAAAAGTGATATATTTTCTCTGACATCAAATGATGTAAATAAAATTCTCAATCGAATTAAACATAGTTCACTATAATGCTTGTTTTGAAAATGTAAACTTATTCCGAAGTCACTGATCTACTAAGGAACAATTTGAGCATAAAGAATTTTTGCATTTCCTTTTGCAAGATTTCATCTGCAAGAAGCACTAGGTGAATGCAGAAAACCACACCTGGCTAAACTGAGCCACGTGGGAATAAAAGCTCACACCCTCAGCCTGCCCAGCCCCCCCGCCCCCCCCCCCAAAACATTCACCATCCACCTCAGTTCACCATGGACCTTAGGAGCCACACCATCCACAGCTGGTGCTACACCTTTTCCTCCGTATCAGATAATCTTCCACCACTTCACAATAGCTTACATACTGAAACCCTTCCGACACCTACCTGCAAAAGCACGTCAGGTTGTTTTCAAGGAAAACTGTCATATTAGAATGAATATGTATGTATTTTTTAAACCATTTAATACACATAAAACTGTGCTACCATTCTTGTTAGGTTCCTATCTTTTTCTGTGTGTCACCGATGAAGTTTTGAGTGTTGTGCCCATTATCCCATTTTTCTAATGAGTCTCCTGTGGTTTTTATTGTGCCATTTTGCATGGTGCAGTAATTTCTTAGGAATGTGTGCTGTCTTATGGCAGAACTGGCTGCAACTTCCAGTCTGCCCTTTCAATTTTTTCCTTCTTTCTTTTTTTAGCTGCACCGAGCGGCATGTGGGATCTTAGTTCCCCTGACCAAGGATCGAACCAGAGCCCCCTGCAGTGGAAGCACGGAGTCCTAACCACTGGACCACCAGGGAAGTCCCTGTCCTTTCAATTTTCTATTCCCATCATAGTCCACTTTCCCTGTTTTCTTCCGTTAACGCTTTTTTTTTCCTGAGTTGTCTCTTAACTCTTGATACGGGATTTCGCATTAGAAAATCAAGAGTCAAAGCTTTCTAACATTAAAGGTCAGCTGATGTATCAATAACATTTCAAAAAAGTTGTATTTTCTACTGCAGCAATAAAAGCTATTTAAAAACTAAGAATGGCAATCTATCATGTGACCTTCCTTCATTCACTAGAACTTGAAACAGACTGCGCGCGCACGTGTGTGTGTGTGTGTGTGTGTGTGTGTAACTGTGATTCTGGCTGAAAAGTGCCAGCTCAAATCCTTGTCATGCTGCTGAATTAAGTTGTTCCTTCACATCATGGTCTGGTAACTCATTCTCTGGAAAGGGTGGCATTTGGCTTTCCCTTCACGAGAAAGCAAAGAGGAAAAACCAAATTAAATTATAGATGAGTTGGACTCTCCCCAACCTTTCACATTGGGCCCTTATTTTTCTTAAGATTTTAAACTGGGCTTCCAGTTTTAAAAAAGTGTTTGTTTCTAGATCAAAAGGGAAACGGGCAAGTTATGGGTAGGGTTAGGGACCTTATATTAAGTGGACAAACTGGTGGCCAGATGCTAAGCATAACTGAAGTGTGGTTTGGTGAGGAGTCCAAGTTGAGTTTTCAAAGCACTCCTCTCTCCAGGGTCTGGCACCAGCCCAGAGAAAGCACACTCTGTCCCTGAATGAGGAGGGCACTGTGAACGGCTCCAGCAAGCAGGAGAGACAGGCAGACCAACAGACAGACAAACACAGATACAGTGAAAAGACAGAGCAGAGACAGAAGGACAGACACGGGTGAGTGTGTGGTGTATGTGTGGCAGTGCTGGGGTTGGGGGCGGGGGGGACCACACAGACAGACAGATCTGGAAACAGAGACAGGGAGAAAGAGACAGAGAGCAAGAGATGGATGCATCGGGCTTTCTTCCCTTGTGGCCTGAGCATGTGATACCACTGCAGGCAAGGGTAGGATACCGGGGTGGCCAGGGGAGAGGACAGCTTTAAGTCTTCCAAAATAGAAAGCAACCAAGAATACTGAGCTTATAATTGTGGATTCACGCTGAGGTTTAAAAAAATATATATGTAAGTGTTGACACCTAGGTACAAACCAAAAAGGAGTTCAAAGCAAATAATTAGATCTTTTAAAGGCATATACATTGCTTTGGAAAAAAAACTAAAGATAACTTATAATATGTAAGTGTCAAAGTTAGGACACAAACCTAAAATGCAGTCAAAAGCACACTGTCACTTCAAATCACTCATGCTTGAAAAAAATCTAGAAAAATATTTGTCAAACTTTTTTTAAGTGGTTATCCCTGGGACTGTAGGTCTATTTTTGAAAAACTTTTCCACAATGTTTAATTTTTCTACAACAAATATGGTTTACTTGTTTATTAAATACATACTTTTAAAAGAGAGAGATCATTTGGTGTTCTGGCCTCAATTTCACACATGCCAAAATAATGCAAGGCCTATTATCACTCGGGAGCATAGAATCAATTTGTCCCACACTCAATGATCATCACGCAAGAGCAGGCAGAGTGGCTAACAGCTCGGAAAAGCCCACAAAACTATTTTTACTCCAAGCCCTTTTCTGGTATTTTATTAAACCTTTTGCTAATCTTTTATGATCCGAGCAACTGATTAATGGAAAGTCTCACCTGCAACAACAGCGGCCACTACTGTTAGCGGGCAGAGACCACCCATCAGGCACCATGCTACGAAATTTATAGGGATTGCCTCATTTAGTCCTAACCATCTTCCTACAGAGCAGATACTGCCATGATCCCCACTTTCCAGATGAGAAGGCCAAGGCTTTAAAGGACTCAGGTCGGTCGCCCAACATCACCCAGCTAGCGAAGAGGCAGGATCAGGATGCAACCCCAGGCAGGCTGACTCTAGTGCCCGGGCGGGACCACATGACAGTCCACCTTAAGCGGTGTCATTAGCAGCCACAATGCACGGTCCAAAGGCAGGCAGAGGGGTGATGGTGAGGGTTGCGGCATATGTCATCTTTCCAAGTGCTCCGCAAATGCAGGCTATTAGCACAAAGGGCGGCACAGCTGGAACATACAAGTTTAAGACAGAGTTTTGGTAAATTTGGGGTGGGGATCCAGAATCTGTTTAAGGGAAACCCAGGCTGTTGTGGATTTAATCTTCCTATTTTGGAAGTTGCTATCCTAAAGATTAGCTATGGGTGTCAGCCAGTGTTGCATTTGTCTTTTTTTCCGCAGGGAAACATTAAAGATGGTTTGAAGAGTGAATTTTGGTAGAAAGTGCCAGTCAGAGCTGTCTTTCTGGCTTGGCTAAAAAGAATCACTTAGAAAGTTCCCAGATGGATATGCTCTACAAAGAACCCATGAGGAGGAGCAGTTATACCTGTTCTATACCTGTAACAGAAATACTTGTTCTATAGGATTAGGCTGGCCAGCCCCCACAGACCAACACCATTATGCATGCTTGCAGTCACGCCCTGGTCCTGGTTGCCTTCCCAGCAGAGGCTGTTGGGCACAGTCTTAATTAACTAACCAGCTTGAATAGAATCCAAAGTAAAACCAAAAAAACTTTTTTTTTTTTTTTTAATAGATCACTTGAAGGGGCAAGAACGCTGGAGTCAGACACATGTGGGTTCAAACCCTTGTTCTGTCACTAACTAGCTGGGTGACCCTGGGCAAAGACCTGACTCTACCTACTTTGGCAGACTCTTCATCTGTCAAGCCTACCCTGCAGGGCTGTTGGGATTAAATAACAGAGTTGTAAAGCCTGCAGCCCAGGGTTGACTGTGGACCAGGTACTGGGTACTCCATAGGGAGTAAGTAAGACAGAGGCCCCCTGTTGGTCCAGGTAATGCCAGTTACAGACTCAAGTGAGAAAGGCCAAGCAGACAGAAATCAGTGAAGGACAAACCAAAACCACTTACTCTACCTTCCCCAGTGTGGTAGAGACTTAAGTTTATAGATTTAGTTTACATGTCAGTCCAGGAAGATACTAAGCTCTTCTCAGTCAAGAGCTCGGAAGAACAATGTTTAGAATTCATTAAAAATGAAAAGGGATTCCCTGGTGGCGCAGTGGTTAAGAATCCGCCTGCCAATGCAGGGGACACGGGTTCGAGCCCTGGTCCGGGAAGATCCCACATGCCGCGGAGCAACAAAGCCCGTGCGCCACAACTACTGAGCCTGCGTTCCAGAGCCCGTGAGCCACAACTACTGAAGCCCGCATGCCTAGAGCCCGTGCTCCGCAACAAGAGAAGTCACCGCAATGAGAAGCCCACGCACCGCAACAAACAGTAGCCCCCGCTCACCACACTAGAGAAAGCCCGCGTGCATCAACACACAGACAAAAATAAAAAAATAAATTAAAAAAAAATGAATAGGGCTTCCCTGGTGGTGCAGTGGTTGGGAGTCCGCCTGCCAATGCAGGGGACACGGGTTCGAGCCCTGGTCTGGGAAGATCCCACATGCCGCGGAGCAACTGGGCCCGTGAGCCACAACTGCTGAGCCTGCGCGTCTGGAGCCTGTGCTCCGCAACGAGAGAGGCCGCGATAGTGAGAGACCCGCGCACGGCGATGAAGAGTGGCCCCCGCTTGCCGCAATTAGAGAAAGGCCTCGCACAGAAACGAAGACCCAACACAGCCATAAATAAATAAATAAATTAAAAAAAAAAAAAAATGAATAAATTCACACACCAACCAAAAAAGATGCTCATTCAAGCTAAAGTTATTTTATAAGTAAAAAGTTGGCTCATTTTCCTGACAGAACTGAGTCACTCAGGAAGAACTGCAGGTGAAAAGAAAGTGAAGATCAAGTTTATGGATCCAAGGGTGGCAATTTTATGTAGATTATCAAAGCAATGATTCCTAAAACTCACAAATTCTTCTCTAAATGAAACTCACACTTTTGGATAGATTTGGTCAGGTAAGGTTAAACAGAGTGCATACTCTGTTACAGAAAATGCTCTATAACTGCTCCCATTTAAAGCAAGGATTTTTAATAATCAAGCTTACACATAGCTATAAAATGTAAAACACAGGTAAACATATAGAGCTCCTTTGGCCAGGCAAAGCAATTAATAATTACATATACCAAAACCTCAGTTTAGAAATGCTGGGTCATTCATTAAGCAGCCCTTTTAAAAAACTAATCAAATTGTTTATTTTGACATCCAGGTTGAAAATAACTGCTATGTGCTATTCCCCAGCTCCCAGTTAACCCAAAGTAGCCATCATAGTTCAGTGTCAGGCCACCAAACACAACTCATGAGGCATCATCTGTCTTTCATAAGGATTATGACCCACTATGAAACATCTAAAATCAGGACCTGAGGCAGACTATATATCAAGACTGCATATTATTTGTGTGTGTGTGTGTGTGTGTGTGTGTGTGTGTGTGTGTAATATATATAAAATTCAGTGACTGACCAGGCATACCCAATTCAGCATTATCCTAAGCAGTATCTGTGAAAGCACACTTTGGGTGGACACATCTATTTTTTTTCTTAATAACTATTACAAAAAAAACCTTGGCACACTTTTAAAGTCACACAGTGGACTATGTGTGGACATAAAGCATTTAATAGTGTCTCCTCACTACTCTCACTGTCAACTTCTCCCTGTAAACGTTCTTATTCTTTTCTAAAAGCACTTTCACGTGTCTGACCAGCAAACACAATCCAACTCCACTCCTTGTCATTACATATTCTTTTTTAATCCTAAATCTGCTTTTTCTTTGATCCAATTTCTGGAGGGTCCCCAGGGAGTCGACCGGACTACTCCAGAGCAAGGAAAGCGTAGTCTGATGCTAAAAAGGAAGCAAATCTGTGGGACTGTCCCTGGAACATTCAAATCTCAAGTTGTGGAATCCAGAGCTGACCTCTGACACACAGTGCCTCAAAGGACAGTTCACCAAAAGCCAAAACCAGAGCCGCGAGGCAGCCTCAGAGCATGCTTAGGTGGGTTACAAATGGCACTGGAACACAGTGAGGAAGAAAAAAAGGTCTTTACACAAAGCACTCGGCATCATTTCCACTAGAGAGATTTAACTGAAAAGGATGATTTCAACACTGGCTGCCCTAACAAATTAGTCTCCAACTGCGACTTCTGCCAAATGCATTTCTCCTCCCCCCAATGCAGAATGTTTTTAAATTAAAACACGAGGGGAAAGTGCAGAAGAGAGAGTCATTTACAGCACTTGGGCCACTTGAAACAACTTTTCGCCAAGGTCTATAATCAAATTATCAAGCTCTTGAAGTCAGTGCTTTATGACGGAAATAAAAGCCCCACTAAAGTATTCCAGGTCCCTTGGCATTTCCACGTCTCTGGGCAGGGCGGCACTGCAGCATTCCCATTCACACTAGCTGATGAAAGAGAACAGATCACAAAGGGCAGATTACAAGGGAGAATGACTCCAGCTCCGGTGGGGGAAGGGACAGGCGTGAATGGATTGTAAATAATGTTGCTAAGAAAGGACCACAAATATGGCAACCTCAGATAATCCTCTTGCCAGGAATTCTTCCCATGGGGACTGTTCTTTCTGAACTTTGCTTTCAAGTATGTGAGAAATATGAAAAACTTACTGAATATCTGGAGGTAGCCCTCCCCTGCTGTCCCAACTTGTAGGTCTGTGCAAACATTAGAAAAAAATGGCTTTTAAAAATTCCAAACACTTTATTAAAGGAGATGGCATGATAGAGAAAAAGAGGGGACACTGGATGGTATAACAACTGATCACCTCAGTTGGGAGAATATCATTTCTTCATAATCGTTGTCATAAGACATCTTGTTTAAGGAACACTGAATGGTCTGAATAACAGTTCATTTCCTTAAGGGGGCCCTTCCTATCCTCCTGTTCAAGGTGCAGACTTTGAACTGAGAGTTATCACCATGATCTCAGACAGACACACACAGATGTTTTTAGCAAATGTTAACTTTGGGGAAAAGGCTGTTACCGCCTTGAGCAAAACACAGCCACCAAACTACGCCACCTCTGTGATGTTGCCGTCACCATTTCTGGCTACAGGATATCATGCAATGAACGACATGCTGGCTGACACTTCCACTTTGCTAACAGTCACAAGCACCTCTCTCCGCTGTCCTCAGGACACACACTGTTACCCAAATGATATTGGCAGAGTACAGCAAGCACTCACCCTGCCTGAAACAAACAGGATCTCACGGTCTGAGCTCTGAGCGATGCACAGCATCTCCCCCGAATTCGCTCCCATTGACTTGAAATGTTTGCACGCCTCAGGTATCAACATGTGAGAAGAAACCAAAAGCCAAAACCAAAACTCCATCAGTCTCCATTTACTTTTGCTTTAATCCTTTATCTGTTGGGGGAAAAAGCATCCTATACGTTTAGCGATCTATCATTTTAAGTTTAGCCTTCCAATTTGTGAACACCTTGCACAGGTCAAGCATCGACACCCTCAGTCCTTACGCAAGCACCTCTCTAGTCACGTTTTGGGTCTGGGTCCCAGTTTTTCTCTAATGAAAGATACAAGGCTATCATCAAAATGCAAAAAGTATGAAGAAAAACAAACTATGCCTTTACCACTCCAATCCAGTTTTAACACACACACAAAGGGTAGGGGAGAGAGAGAAAATTAAAAGAAACCTGGCAGAACTCAAACTAGAGGAGTTCTCTGTTTTTGTTCTGTTCGTTTGTTTTTTAAAACGAAAACTTCTGTGCAGGAATCCCCTCAGGGAGCACTGTCCTCTGAGGCCAAAAGGAGCAGCAAGTCCAAGGTGCAACGGAATGACAGCACCATCTGCTTCAGAGTGCTGCGCCAGTCTGTAAGCTACATCCTTATTGCTGTTTCCCACTAGTTTTGTGGCCTTTATACTTCACTTTATTGGGGGGAAGGTGGGGAAGGGGTGAAAAGACCGTGAACCTGGGAATAACAAAAACCCCAAACTCACAACGCAGCCCTTAAAGCCTCCTCATTAAGCGCTCTGTTAATAAGGAATGGGTGATTCATGACGTAACAATGCCAGTGAGGAGTCTGCAGCACGTGGTTATTTTTTCTGAAGACAGAAAACAGCGTCTGCCCCACCTACAGGATGGGGCTGTCAACTAATCAACACCAAAAGCGATATGCAAAAATGAAACCAGAAACAGCAGCACTAAAACTGCCTGACGAGAAATAAGAGTTCTTAGAAAAATCAATTTGAGGGAATTAAACAGCAATTTGAATAAAGGTTTGAAAAATCTGTTTGTATTTAAAGTTCTGCAAACCAGTAGCTAAATTTCAGCCTCAATTAGAACCATCCGGTCAAGCACATTACTGCAGGAGGCATGAAAGGTGAATCCAGTGAAAACTAAAGATCTCAACTGTCACCTCACTTCCTGCTTGCAGACAAGGCATGAGAGAGTTAAGGTAACTTTGAGAACAGCCGCCCAACCCACCCAGGAAGAATCTGCTTGGCTGTACTGGCTACCTTAATAACACAACTGAAAAAAAATAGTCTTTTCTGGCAGTCAGTCAGTAATTAAATTTTTATACACTCAATTTAAGTTACTGAATGACTTCCCAGGGTTACTGTTTGTATTCTAAAGTTGTTCTTCCTCTTGACACAGTGTTCTGCTTGAAACTTTGCTGTGGATTTGAAGTATCCGACAAAACAGCTTTCAAACACGTTCTACAGGAAACACGGTGAACTGCCTGTCATGAAACCTCACTCACCACAAGTGAGATAAAAAACAAACAGTTAAAGCGTGTTACAACGTTCGTCCATTTTTAGAGAGCGACGTAACCACTGCTCTCCCTGTTTTGAGATATGGGCACCGTTTGGTGCAAACCTCAGCATTTTGTTGGAGTTAATAGCAAATTCAACTCCTGCCTGCGTTTGACCTTTGGCCAGATCACTCAAATGACATTTCAGCATGGCTCCTGTGGACGGCCGGCAGCAGCTAATCCCTCTAGTTGCGATTACCCCCCTGATCCACCAGTCTGCAGAGCGCACTCTCTCCACCACTTCAGCCACGAAGTGCTCCGGGCCTGCTGGCGGGGCAGGACGGCCACCAGACGAAGGGGGCCTGTGCCAGCTCGCCACGCTCGGCTCTGCGTGGGTCTCTGTCCTGTTCCCAAAGACCTAGCCCACCTTCCGCAAGCTCATCCAGAACTGGGCCCCGAGCCAAGCCCAGCCTCGGAAAACTGCCTCGGAAAACTTACCCGGTGGAGCTTTCAGCCCCCGTGCGGAGGAAGGGCTGTTCTGAAGAGGCTTCTTGTTACCTTCCATTCACATAATTTGGTTGTGCTTCATTGCACACTTGCTACTGCAGGCTTGCATCATGATTTGAGTCTGCCCACCAACTCCAAATATGCTCCATGTTTGGTCTTATGTAACATTTGCTACTACTGTAAAAAGCACTTGAATTACAAAGGTCCTGGCAGATCAACAGAAAACAAGGGGTGGAGTCTAATTTCATCTAATATGGTCATACAAGGCGTCCTGGCTGGTGTAAATTAATCCTTCTCTTTGAAAGGCAGCTGGCCAAAACTGAGGGAGATGGAATTTATAAATTTAACCTGCTAGAATTAGAATGTAAATTACCCACACCTGATTTTCCTGAGTAACTAAAATGACAACTATTACCAGGTATATTAGAAAATGTACTTGATTCGTTATATATCTACACTTTAAGCCTCGACAAACCTACAAGTTTTAATGTTATACATTTTTACAAGTATCAGCAGTCTTTCTCCACATTCTATTTCCCCACTATCTATACTTTAAAACAACAGAAGTCTGTTACACCTAAGCATAGTTTTCCTTAAATCTAGTAAGAAAAATCTTAACCCATTTTCTGCGCATGTTTGTAAAATAGTCTAATTTCAGAAAAAATATATACCTTATTGTCCAGAGTTCAACCACTGGATGACTGACTAAAGCTGGGGAACTTTTAGACTTTTAATCCAAAAACTTCTCTAAGTGGCTCTTTGTAAACCAGGCCTTCCTGGTTTAGCTGTTTGTCTGTCTTCAGCCCTATTACACTCCCTGCGTCACTACTCCCCAATTTTGTCAATCGCCAAATCTTACTATCAAATAGACATGGAAAAAAGCAGCCAACTGATCTGAATTTTATGATAATAAAGGCTGCACACATAAATAGACTCAGATGCCTGATAGTTCAGAATGAACACTTTTAAATGTCAAAAGGAGGGGGTAAATTCCTCTACAAAATACCATCACCCAACACAGACTATTTGGCACAAAGTCATGAATTACATGTGTGGAAAAGATTTGGCCTGGAAGGGGTGGTAAAGAGTTGTGAGGCATAGGAAATGGCTTCTATTAGACCAGACACAAATTCTAAATTTACTGTAAAACAAAAGAGTAGTAGCCACACTGCTTTATTTTCACAGCAAGCATTCAGACCCTAACCATAGCAGCAATATTAAGATCTAGAGGGCTTTCTGAAACCCTCCCCCCGACCCCCCACCAGATTTCCGGTTCAAACAATGCAAAACTATGGTGGTTCTTAAAAGACAGAAGAACACAAGGAAAGAGCCATCAGCAGGACTTAGAAGCACAGGATGAGCAAATCTTTCCAAAGTTAATTAGCAAAAATAAGACATTTAGGTTAACTCACTGAAGGGTTTCTTAAGCTAGCAGGGAAAAAAAAAATTCTATTGCCGTACTACCTGATTGCAGAAAGTTTTTTAGCATCATTCCCTGCACCCACCTGCCCTCGCCCTCGCCAAGGGGGAGCTGAGGGGTCTCCCTGACATCGTCAATGGCAGAACTGAACTGGGATAAGAGGACCTGACTCAGACTAAGCCTCAGCTCCACATCACTGCACCCCTCAGCCTGGACACCAGACTCCTTGCCAGTCTCCCAGCACAAACGCTTGCCTTTCTAGTGTTCCCTTTCGTAGATGGTGATGGTGCTAGTGGGGAAAACAATCCTTACGAGAACCAGCCAACCCAAGACAATTTTGGGAACGAAGTCTTTCTGTAACCCGGAGGAACTTCAGGATGAACTTCAGCAAATCTTCTTAAATGCTACAAACATACATCTACACTTAATTTCATATATAAACAAGAAAGAAACAATCCTAATCTATTTTTAAGACCTGCATCAAAGAAGGGATGAATGATAGTGCAAACCAGAAAAATTAAAATTTGTACAATAAGAATATAAACAAATACACAACAACTGGGCATATAAAGCTCAGACTGAACTTTTAAACACATACCTCTCTTAATGCCCTGAGTAAAATGCTTAACCAAATACCACCCTGTTCTGCTTGGAAAGCATTATTACTATTTTCTTCAAACCATTTCTCAATATCCTATCCAAATAAAGTTTATATTGATATTAAATCTCCCAATGATGGTTCATATTTCAGTGCCTAGGTCTGGGGACATGGTCACATTTCTTTTTTCTTATGAAAAAACAAAACTACAGACTACAGACTAAAAAAAGACTACAGACTAAAATACCATTTTAATAGAATAACATCCATGCCTTACAGACCAAAAATTATAGGTATTGGCTGTGGTGTGGATGGTGTGCACTCATCAATTTTACTCTGGTTGCACAAAGGGAGTCCTGAACTGACACAAATTCTTCTGTGAATTAGCCCGCTCCCAGCAAACAAGCAAACCGGCAGCAGCTAGGAGGGGCCGCGAGGGCTTGGGTTTGGCCGCGGCCTCAGCACTTTTAGTTGTGTAGCCTTGGGCAAGAGACTTCTGTCCCTCAGGGTCTGTGCCCTCCCCTGAGAAGCAGTAATACCGCCTCCTCTAACAGGGCCTCGGTGAGGAGTAAAGGAGGTGACACATGTAATGCAGTGCCCAGCACATCTTAAATGCTCGATAAATGTTAGCTATTACGATTAGAAAGAAGGAGAAACTGAATGGTGGACATCATTCAAAATAAAGGAAGACCAAGAGAAAGACAGCGCTTTCTGTTACAGAAACTAGTGAGGTCCCCAACAAATCTTGGGATTTCCTAAATCCAATCCTGAGAAGCCAACAGAGGTGTCATTTGGTGTTCTGCAGGACAACAAACGAGCTGTTGGCAGTTGGGAAATCCTGTGTTCCTGTCACCAGTGGCAGCCAGTTCTCCAGCTTACAGAAGCACAAGCCTCCACTCACTCCACTTCACTGTCTCAGCAGGCCGGGTGAGTTATAATTGGCCTTAATTGGCACTTACAGGAGCTTTAACATTCCTTACCTGCTGCCAAGGAGCACTTGAAAGGGGGAGAAAGTATTTTCAAACTTGGAAATACCAAGCAATTCATTCAGCTGTGGGCCGGGAAGCCTGCTATCCAGAATCAGATTAGCTTCACCAAGAAATGCTGCTATGTTATTATCCAGTGCTCATTAGGTGCTCACACAGGATTAGGAGAGGTGGGAGATGAAGTTTAAAAGGGGATAATTCACCTTGGGGGCTAACAGCACGCAGCAGCCTCCCTCTGGTTGGCATCGTCTGATCTGTTTGGTGGACACTTCTTCAGGGCTCAGCCACACTTCGTGTGTGTGTCCCTTTTCAGCTGTTCAGATTGTTCAAAGGCAGGCAAATGAAGTATAACCTCACAGCCTGATTTACATAGGCTTTGAGTGAACCACAGTCTGACCTCAGCCCAGTCATTATTTGATACACAAAGTGAACACTGTTAAAAGGTGACCAATCACACCAAATTCAAGGAGGATAATGAGATCAGAAATAAAACTGGCAATAGTTTTTCACTGGCCCCGCAACTGATCTCAACAGAAATTACTGTCTTCTAGAAGACTACACATTTTGCAGAGAGGACTCTCAGCCTAACAGAACTAGATTTCTTCCCTAAGATAAATTCCACACAGAATGAATAGAAATCTCCCACAAATGCCAGGAAAACTTCCTATAATTGTTTAAATGAATATTTTAAAAATCATCACTCGTTTTGAAAGATCTCTTTACCTCGTATCATTACTCAAACTATCACTCAAACTCAGAAGACACATGCTACACTGGTAGTAAACAAAAGTTTGCACTTGTTTGCGAAATCGACTTCAAAGTCAAATTACAATTAATCACACTTGTGCATATGCGTGCAAAACACTGTAAGAGGCTTTAGGAAAAAAAAGAAATGGAAGTTTAGAAAAATAAATAAAACACCTACTCCTGGTGGTGATACTCTCATACATGGCTAGTAGAGATACAAAGTATTAACAGCCTTTTTGGAAAGCAATCTAGTAGCAGCTATTAACAATGCAAATAAATATCCTTTTTGATCCCAGAATCCTTTCCTGAGACTCTATCCCATAGAAACAAAACCACCAGCAGTTAAGGACTTATGTAGCAGCGTGGCTACTGCTGCTTTGTTCATAGAGGCAAAAAGCAGGAAACAAAGTGAATGTCCACAGACAGAGGGTCTGGCTGAGGAAGCTACCGCACAGCCACACCTTAAAAAGGGGATTAGTGTTATGTTGGGATGTGAATGGATCTCCATGTTGTATGGTTGAGTGGAAAAGAAGCAGAAGTATGCGTAACAGGATCCATTTTTTTTGGGGGGGGGGGGTAAAACTATGACCAGTAGCCCCTGCTAATAAAACATGGGATTACATGTGTCTGTAAAGAGTTATGAGCATGAGGAAAAAATATAGAATGATGTATATTAAGTTACATACTAAGAATGTACCAAGTTACACAGATGGATTACAGAGTGGAGAGGACCGTTACAGTTGGAGAAGGTGGGGCGTCAGAGCCAAAGAAACAAGAAAGATGGATGACTAATAAGAAAATAAATAAATAAGTAAACATTAAAAAAAAAAAAAAAACAAGAAAGAAGTAGGCTGAACTGAAAATAGCATGTTTGAGATTACTACATTTGTGTATCTATGTAAGTATATATGGTGGATGTATGCATCTCATATATTCACGTATCAATCAAAAAATCCACTAAGAAACTGACTTGAGTTTTTGTTACAAAAAATGCACTGTGAAGAAAGTGGAAGAAAAATTTAAACAGCATGAAATTCTGGTATTACATCAAAGCACTTTATCCTGACTGTGGAACCCATTTCATTTGTTTGGCTACACAGACTGAGAGTCTAGTAACACAACTGAGCACAGTAAGAATAACACAGAAAAAGGCCTATTAGCCACTCTTGCGAAACAACACCTTAATTTTCTAAAGCTCACTACAAATCTTCTGTAGTAGGAGTTTCAGCAATCTTTTTAAAATATCAAGCATAAGAAGTAATGAAACAAATTTCATACTGGAGTTTTTCACCCTAGGAGACTACAAATCAAGAACTGTATCATGTGTGATTAGGGGCTGATGGCTTGTATTTTAAATTGAGATAATTACCTTCCTCCATTTCTCTTTTTATTAACTTTCGAACACACAAGAGGAAAAGGTATACAATTGCTTTGACGTTCAAATTGAGCACTGTTGTCTTAAAAACAGACTAGAGAAGAAAACCTAAAGACTGGAATTTCTATACACACAATAGGGAATGAGGAAGGAAACAGATATATTTAGCCATTGCCCCCTGCCCCAAACCAGTTTTAGGGGCTTGAACTAGCATGTGCGTGGGAGGAACTACCCCAGCCAGGTAGTAAGTAGGTGCTACTGCATATCCAAGCGATAAAAACTCCCTCTTCTGGTCAGACATAAGACCACAGCTTAATGAGGTTGACACAGCAGGTGTACGTGTATCTTAACTAGTCAACCCACAAATTAGCCTTGTGAAATGATTGTCAGGGAAAACATCTTTCCGCAAATATAACTAAAATATGGATTTATATCCTGAAATGTCCCCTTTAAAATCTGAAGCACATCCATCCTAATAATTTCTATATGTAGCAGACAAGTCAAGAGTAACACTGGCGAACATTAACAATTTTTATTGATTGATTGATTGATTGATGCTGCTGGAAACTCACATTTTCACTGCCTCATTCTGGTGACACAAATCAGAACTGTTGAAGTAGTTCATTCAATCACAGTAGCACTAACCTGGAGGGCAGCTCTGACCAGCCTCCAGGTGGAAAATCAATACACTGACATACTGACAGACATTCCCAAAGAAGAATGGGTTTAAAGCGCTGCACGTGATAATGTAGCACTAACAATCTATATGTCCACCAATAGGGGATAGGTTAAATTAAATACATTAAGAAAGTGGAATAATAGGCAATCTTTAAAAAGAAGGAAGTAATGTGCATTAACATGGAAAAATAAGCTAGATCACTAAGTTTAAAAAAGTGAACTTATAATAAGTCTAATTTTCCATGTGTGTGAGAGAACAAGAAATATACAGCCAAATATTCCTTTGTCCAGGGTCTAGAAACATTCCAAGGGTTTATGTCAACCTGTACCCCTGAAAAGTAAGATGGAGATTTACTTATTCTGACTGCATGTTTATCCTCTTGCTGATGGTTACTGTTTTTCCTTCACAATGTGCATTACTATGTTAATAATGGAAAAATCAAATACATGTGTTTTTCCTTTTTAATCAATAAGTTTCTATTACCCAAATGAGAGCATCCCTTTGTTTCCTGGCTTACATGACTAAATTACTGTTCCACTAAAAAAAAAAAAAAAAAAAAAAAGACAAAAACAACAAAAACCCAAAAGAATAAATGACCCCAAAGTTTGGCATCACTGCAATAACTATTTTCTATCCCCACAATCTCTAGAAGATGTCTAAAGACTGAATGAATATATTACGTCAAAGGCTTTTCATTCAGGTCAGTACACCTCATTAAAACAAACGAAAGCCCATATACAAATGGAAAGAACAACCCCATGATCTACAAGCTAAGGAAATCCATCCAGCTGCTGAGGCCAAAGCCCCAAGAGCCATTTCTCATCCCTTCTTTTCCCGTCTCACTCAATCCCAGTCCATCAGCCACCCCTGCCGGCCTTCTACTTCTGTGCTGATTCCTATTCTAACCGCATCTCTCTGCCTCTGCTGCTACCACCTTCAACTTAAGCTTTCTCTCCAAATCCCACCCTCACCTGGACTAGTGCAATACAGCCCACTAACCGTCTCCCTGCTTCCACTCTTGCCCTCTATGTTCCTCAGAGCAACCATGAATCAGATCAAGACACTTCCTTGCTCAAAATCCTCCAGTGACTCTGCATGGCCTGCATCGGCCAATCCTGATTCCTTCCATCTGGCGCAGCACCCCTTTCTCCAACCTCAACCTGGACCCCTCTCCTCCTTGCACACTGTTTTTCCACCTCCTCACTGGCCTTTCTGCCAAGCTCATTCCTCCCCACAGGATCTTTGCACCTGCTATTTTCTCTTTGTGGAACACTGCTCCTCCAGATCTTCAAATGGCTAGCTCTTTTTCATCAGAGACCTCACACATCAACTCCTCAGAGCGGCTTTCTTTGACTAGCCTTACCAGAAGTGCCTTGCCCCAGTTATTCTCTCACACTATCCCAAACCTTTATTACTACCTGAAATCATCTTATTTTACTTGATTTCATCTTTCTCGCTCTACCCTCCCTAAGCTGCATGAAATCGAAGACACTGCTTTCCGTTCAGTGGAGAGCAATGCCTAGACAGGAGGTACTCAATAAATACTCGTTAAATGTGAATGATATTATTCATTTCCAGTTTATGATTTTTTTAAAAACCCCAAAGGCACAGACATTAATAAAGGCACAGATTTCAGTACAAAGGAAAATCAATACATTTTATAACTAGCAATTAAAATGTTGCTCCTACAAATGGCATAAATAACACCATTTTAAATGTACCTGCTTATTATATAACTAAGAAAAAAAGATAAAATTACATTGGTTAGGGACAAAGTGATCCTTTATCTGATGCTACTTAAGTTATTTGAAAATTTTAATTAGCACTATTTGGCTTGTGGTAAAGAAGAACTGAATTCACTGCATTAATTTTACATCATGCTGTTCAGTGACAAGAAGCTTAGATCAAATAGTTAACTTGGAATTTCCTTCGAGAATTAAACTAATGTCTACCCTGACATTGCTCACGTTTTGATGTGCCTGCTCTGGTTTGCTCCCTTCCCTGGCTCAGCCCCCCACTGCTGGAGAAAGGCCTGGCGTGTGTCTTTGAAGTAAAAGAGTGAAGTATTTTTGGCTCTGCAACAAATTTCAATCTTTATACTGAGTGCAGAAATATGCCAACCAATTCTCTAAAGAAGCTGAAAAATGTTATGAGGCTGTAACAAAAAGAGGAGTAGCTTGGCTTTGGATAGCTACTATGATTTAGGGTTAAACAAAGTAGAACAGGCTGAAGAGAAATCCAATGACTATGCTAAATCAAATATCTACCTACTACCATTACGTCTTCAAATTACTAAATGTCCTCTCTGAGGTAATGGGTTTACAATGCTGACCCAGCCACTCTAAGCAAACTTAAAATTCTACCTGAACTAGAACGTCTGTCATTAATGACAGTTTTGTGACATGTGGAATTCATTACATCTACTCTAGATTTTCTTTTAACTCTATACATCCTTATTATATGCAAAAGAAACAGATGTAAGTAGACAGAAAACCCAGCCTCGGACATTTTATCTGTGTGAATGAAATTTAATTTAGGAGTTTGTTCCATAAACTGGGAATAAAACCATCCATTCAGTGGGTCGCTAAGAACAAGAAATAAGATAATACGTGCAAAAACACTTCGTGAATCAAGTACAAATTATCATTACTCTGTGGGCTTTTAAATGAATGCCAATCCTAAAAAGATTAAGTATCACTGTAAGTTTCAAAGTAGAATAAGACCCAAATTATAAGAATGTAGAGGCCAAATTTAGCTAACAACTGGAGAGAAAAAAGAAACATTTTTTTCTTTATCCAAAATCAAAGTTACTTAATAGCCAAATAAAACAACTCATTCAAAATACCTGAATATGTTACTTTCCACGTCTAAGTCCATCAGATGACAAGAGGGAGAGGGTGTTCTTTATTAAACAGCAAAACCTCTGCTCTGTGATGCAGATTAACTTAATTATATGATGGCAATCATTGGTCACAACTATGTGAAATTGTTGTCAACAATGGGATCAGCATTTTTACCACAAACAGCCCATGGGATCTCATAGAGTAAGATTCATTTTGCTCTTACACTGACGGGCTTTGAAACCAATTAATTAGCTCAAAAAAGTATGAGTAACTTCTGTTTACTCGTCCTCTGCTGAAAATGACATTTTAGAAAAACATAATTTATGCTGGCACCTAAAAGAATCCAAACCACCTCAGTGCACTTCAAGGAACATTAAGTCCAAGCAATACACGTGGCTGTTAATTTTACAGGATTTGTAATATCTGCAAGTGGAGAAAGCTCTCAGATTGCAGAGGTGTTTCTGCTAAAGGTACCTTCACAAAGTTATGAAAAAGCCATATTTATGACATCCCCATCTGTGAAGCGAGGTCTGAGAGAGGGGCAGATGTTTCACACCGAGCCCAGACTCCCACCCCACTTACAGCAATGGGACGGCACGCAACACGTGATATCGATGGATAAATGGCAAAGGGTATTTAACTGTGATCCTTTTGCAGATCAACACGAGATTTGAGAATACTGCTCACTCGGTAAGGCATTTCCTAGGCTAGGGCTGGCCTCAGGAGACAGCTCCCTGAACATCAGAGGAAACCAAATCCAACAGCTTGAGCTGGTGTTTCCCCAAACGTGGAGTAGGTATCACTCTCCAACATTAATAACATTAAATCTCAAGTGAAAACTTACTCCCTTTCCAAATCTCTTTCAAGTCTTCTGGTAACATCACGCTACTCTGTGGATGACACTTGCCTAAAACGTGCTAGTCTCGCTTTTAACTAAGAGAGCAGGCTTCAAGGCTGAGTGCTGGCATTGGCAAGAGCAGCAACAAAGGATTTAATCTTTTCACTGTGTTTATTTTCACACTTACCATCTATGGCAAAGAAGAGCAGTTTTCCCGTTGATGATTCTAGTAAGGTTTTCTTTGTGAAAGATTTATTTAAATAGAAATGGTTTGATTTAAAGAAAAAATATTAAGTGGCATTAAATAAACAAATCATAAAGATGGAACTCGGTGGATCGAAATTGGGAAAAGGTGGCAGAGGCACATGTGCTCAGGGACTCGGGGCTGAGCCACAAGGTGAAAAAGTGGGTCAGCCTAACTCATCAGAGGCAAAATACTTCAACAGCTGACATTCGAGCAGGTTTCAATTAATTATAGAGATGCTAAACGTAGCACCTGTCCGAGCTGAATTAACATCACTCATTTATTTCGCCTAGGTAAGATAAGCCCATGTCTGTCTAAGAGAGAAATTATGGTAGTCTTCACAAGCAAATTCAAAGAGAAGCGGCAGAGCACAGAGCAGTGCCAGTGCACAGCTTCTCAGAATCACCTGCGAAGCTCTTTCAACACAGAACCCCAGAGGCCCCCCCAAAAGTCATCAGCTGATCCTACCTGTTCGGATCCAGAGTAAATGCATGTAAACAGGAATACAAAGTTTACGCTATTCAGTAGCCAGTTTAGGACCAACACACTTATTACTAAATGATCAACTCAGATTCCCAACTTGGTTCACAACCTCAAAAGAAAGGTGCTTCTGGCCACAGGGAATGTCACCATCTCAGCCCTCTCTCATACGTAAAGTTTTAGAGGCAAGTACTGTGAGACTTCTAGCACGTAATACAAAAAGTTAAAAATCAGTTAAAAAAAGCAGGGGCCTCCTTTCATGCCATCCTTGCTAGACTCAACATATCTCAGAGCGCCGATCTGCGCCAGTCACTATGCCAAGCACAGGAACACAAAGCAGCAGCCCCTACCGAGTGAGGGGATCTGCTGTGAGCATAATGCATTCTAGCCAGCTTGTGGGCCAGAATCAGCCTAGGGAGCTGTGTGGAATGCAGATTCCTGGGTGCTATCCCTGGCGACTCCCAGCCAGCTAGTCTGCAGTGGGCTGTAGGAAGGGGCCACTTAGGAAGCTCTCCTTTGATTTGGAGGCACATCAGGTTTGGGATCCACTGATTCAATTATATTTTTAAATCTGAAAATTAGCAGTAAGAAACATCTCACTCCTAAAAATACTGAATAACTGAAGAGAAATACGAGGCAGCCTGGACTATTGCAAAACATTAAAACAAAGCATGGTATTACTATGCAGTTTCCAAGAAAGAAAGCCATCTATACTACAAGAACAATCAGACTATGAAACTAGAAATGCCAAAATGACACTACCATCACTCACCATCATTGCTCCAATGGAAATCCTGGTTAATAGTTAACTCCCAAAAAGGCAGCCCGGCTAGCAAAAAAGTACCGGCACACTCCACAGATATTACACTGCAGGTGTGGTTCCAGACCACCTCAATAAAGTGAATATCGCAATAAAGCGGGTCACACGAATTCTTTGGTTTCCCAATACTTAGTTATGTTTACACTATACCGTAGCCTATTAAGTGTGCAATAGCATTATGACTTAAAAGAATGCACATACCTTAATTTAAAAATACTTTATTTTTTTAAAAAAACCTTTATTTCTAAAAAATGCTAACCATCATCTGAGCCTTTAGCAAGTTGTAGTCGCAACAATAATCACTGATCAAAGATCATGATAACAAACATAGTAACAAAGAAAAAGTCTGAAATGTTTCAAGAATTCCCAAAATGTGACACAGAGACATGAAGCCAGCAAATGCTACTGGAAAAACGGCACCAACAAATGTGCTTGATGCAGGGTTGCCCCCAACTTTCAATTTGTAAAAGACGCACTATCTGCGAAGAACAATAAATCAAAGCACAAGAAGTGAGGTATGTCTGTAGGTCTCTCGCTACCCCTGGGTAATAACCTCCTCACCAATTCAGAATAACATTACCACCAACATGAACTGAGTTACAAGCCTTGCTGCCATTGTAGCTCCCTCCCTGTCACTGCCAGGCAGCAGTGGTTTTTTTAAATTAATTAATTAATTAATTAATTAATTTATTTATTTATTTATTTATTTATGGCTGTGTCGGGTCCTCGTTTCTGTGCGAGGGCCTTCTCTAGTTGTGGCAAGTGGGGGCCACTCTTCATCGCAGTGCGCGGGCCTCTCACTATCGCGGCCTCTCCTATTGAGGAGCACAGGCTCCAGACGCGCAGGCTCAGTAATTGTGGCTCACGGGCCCAGTTGCTCTGCGGCATGTGGGATCTTCCCAGACCAGGGCTCGAACCCGTGTCCCCTGCACTGGCAGGCAGATTCTCAACCACTGCACCACCAGGGAAGCCCAGCAGTGGTTTTAAAGGAACCGCCTGCTGAATTTTGTAGCAACTGCTCATTTGTTCATAAAAGTCACAGATGAATATCAGCAATACATGAATTCACAGAAGACTGCCCACCCACACATTTTCACCAATTTCATCAAAAGATAAGACAGTAGAATCTCTCCTTTGGCAGGTATGAGTTCTTCCTAATATAGTAATAAACAGATTGTAGAAATTTCTTGAATTTCAGAAACATTTTTGGTCTTTTGGTGTTAACTCTGGAAAACAAACATGTAGTGATAAGCCTTCTGGAATGACAACAAAGAAGAACGGGTTCCAAATATTTCTTCCTGTTACAGCCCCTCACTCCAAAGACAGAAGAGACACTGGCAGCATTGGGAATGGTTCTTGGTCCTGGTCCCCTGACTGCCTCTCCTTTCCAGGTGAGTAAGATGTTACTCCCAAACCAGCCGAGAGCCATCACATGGTGCCTTCCTCCACTGCGTGGAGCTGCCCCCAAGCCCACACACCTATCCATCTCCCAACCTCCTGTTTTTTCCATCAGCCTTCTCCTTGGCTGCTGCTCCCAGAGGGACCTCCTTCTACACTTCCCAGCTGAATCCCTCTCTCAGCAGCACCTGGCCCTCATCTTTCTGCCAGACTCTCTTCTTTCTTACAGCTTTAAATTTCCCTTGCCACTAGAGGGACCAGGGGCCTTTATCAGTTGCATTTCCTGCCTGGCGACAAAAGGCATTGGATTATGTATGTAAATCCTGCATTCACAACACACCTTCTTCTACTTTGGAAGTTACCACAATTGCTTTGTCATTGAACAAGTACCTTATTAGAAGACACTGTGTATGCTACATATTGGTAGATAGAAAGAGCAGAAATATGATTTTTAAGACACTCCCTCCCCTCACCCACACCCTGCCCCCAATACACATTCTATGACTGAGACAGAGGAAGAGAAAGAAAATCATCTCCATGAAACGTGCTGTATGTAACTGAGTGAAGTGCTTCTGGAAGAGGGGACCAAGAGGGCCCCCTTCTGCCTCAGGAAGTCCTGGAAGAGGTAACACCTTTAAGTGGGCCTTGGTACAAACAGCAGCTGTTTTCACACTCCTTTCTAATCCACTTTGCCCATTCTCTAGAGCATCACTAAGTCACATCACTCAGGCGCTAAAAAACCTGCAACAGGTCCCCACCGACATATCAAGGCCAGGGGTGTCTGATGGCACTGAGTCTCTCTGAGCAGCCCCAGCCTGCCTTTGCACACAGCTTTTCCACACGTGGGTACACCAACTCCGGCCAATGGAGACTCCGTGGAGTACATTCCAGACAGCCTGGAATTTCCTGCCTCTGCACTTGCTCCCATCATCCCTGCTGCCAACCTGGAGCCACCAAACATGGCTGTTCAGTGCACAAGCTGTGCAGCTGTACGTGGCAGCCCTGTCCATCCCCATCAAAACACTTCCAATTTTAGGGTATTATAGTTGATTTATTTTTTAAGTATTTTCTGCATTTTCCACAATGGACATGTATGTATTACACACCTAAAAATTGACGGGAAAAAAATTGCACATGGGAAAAACAATCCATTCTGCTCTTCCGAATAGCCTAATGTGAAGGCTATTTCCTTTAAGAAGCCTGCTCTGAGTTACTGTGCAAGAAGCAATCTGTGCTCCTCCTTATTCTTAAGAACTTGGACTGTTTTACAACTTTCGCCACATCTTCCTGTATCTACGGCTGTACCCTTTTCTCTCTCTCATACCTATCAACTGTCAGGCACTGCATGCGGGGCTTCACCATGCTGTTTCATTTCATCCTCTCTGGAAACCAGTGAGGCTGCTATTACTGTCCCCACATTATAACAAAGGAAGCCAAGGTTGGAAAACTTGCTCAAGACAAAGAACTAACCTATGGTTCTTGCAAGTTTAGATTTAAATCCAGTCTAGTCTGGCTTCAGAATCCTTAACTCCAAAATACTTGGCAACTGACTAACTGCCTTTTCCGATACTAGCCACTTAGAGTCTTAAGCAAGGAGACAATATCTTATTCAGCTTTGTACTCACTCTGGTGCCTACTCCCAGGCCTCACTGAGAACCACAAACTCAAAGAACTTTTTATGATTACATAAAAGATTCCTTGGGGGAAGAGGTGGGATGTTGATTATGACAGTGTGACTCTTACAACAACTGCATCCAGCCCGACAGAATGCCCTGTAGGTTCAAAGCTAGCTAGGCTGTGTCCCCAGCTCTTCTCCCCCACTTAGCCTTAGTCTATTATCATCTTTACCTCTAAACCATTCTCCCTGCTTCCACCCTTCTCCCACAATCTACAGTCAGCAAGTCAACCAGTGAGATGGTCTTGTGTTACTCCCTTACATAAACTTTCCAATGCCCCCAAGCGGCTTCTTCCTCTGGCCTACAAGCCTGTACATGAACAGGGTCCTGGTCCAAAAGGTCTGACTTTCCAAGTCTCTACTTCCCTCACCAACTTCACTAGCCTTCTTCAAGTCTGGGCACCGGCTCTCCCCTCTGTATCAAATGCTTTCATTCCAGATCGCCGCATGGGTGGCTCCCTCTCATCACTTAGGGCTCAGGTCACCAGGGTCACCTCCTTAGAGGCTTTGCTTGAACACGCTATTACAGAAAGACCCTGTTGTTCTTCCCTGTCTCAAGCTTGCATTTGTAGTCGTGAGGACAATGACAAAACAACTTGCAGTTATTTAAAAAAATGTGTCTTGTTAGTTTTGCCTTTCTCTCCAGCTAGATTTTAAACTCCACGGAGGTAGGAATGATACCACATCCCCAATGCCTGAAACAAGGTGAGCACTCAAATACTTTCGAGTTGTTACTGAATCTAACTGGATATAAAATTAAGTTTTATGATCAGAATTTTTTTGAAACACTTTAGGCAGCATTATGACAATGGAAAAACAAGCTTATTTGGATTCTCACATGACTGACATCAGATAACAACAGGCTTGGAGCCTAAAAGACCAGGGACAGCTCAGAGGTTCATGAAACTCCTGAAGTCACAATGCTTCATTCTAAGTACATGCGCATTTTGATGGGGCAAGATAGCATAGCTTCATCACGTTCACAAATTACAACATCAAGATAGATTCAGAACTACTGAACTTGGACATTTCAAAATCACATTTCCTTTAAAAAAGCCATGTCTCTATACTCTGTGTGTGTATATATAATTTTACCAACCACTAAATTCACAACCGTGGGATCTAGAAGGAAACAAACCTTCTACTACACTGATGCAATATTTCAACAAAGATTTTATAAAATATATTTTTTCCCTGTCTAATTTTAATAAAAATCAGAAAATGCACATCCCTTTCAAGAAAATTCAGAAAATACCCAACATCTGATAGGCATTAACCCATTCAATGAATTAGAAAACCTACTTCCTGACAGGGGGAGGGGTATTATAGCCTACCCATGCTGTCACTGGTCTTCAGTTTAATACTGCTCTACCTTTTACCCTCTAATAATGATTTTTAAATGGTTAAGCACTTACCATAATGTGATTGAAATGCCTGCGGTTTGACAACCTGATTACAGTCGTTACACACCACCAAGTAGAAATCATCGTGGGCTGGACAGAGACCAAATATTGGCATGTCTGCAATAAAGAAAGAGAGCATCACTCACTCATGTGGTTCCTGTTAATATGAAACCATCTGGGGTGGCAACACTTTCTAAAGGAGCTGCCTTATGATAAAGTACACAGGATAAAAGTTGTTCCAGTTTAAAAGTAACTTATGTGACACACCATGATTATTAAAACGGAGAAATCAAATCAGGCTTACAGAAACACCATTATAAAGGGTTAAAATAAAATGCACAAGAAATCATTAGTATGAGGTAAACCAGACAAATCTTTTAAAATGCGAACAATGAATACATTCACACAATGAAGCAACTTTAGATGAACTCTACCAAGGGTTATGAGGAAGAATCTGCAACCACATAAAATGCCTAGCAATTCACAAAGCTGTACCATCTAATGGTTTTGTTTGGTTAACTATGCATTCTATTCCAGCCATCTGGTCTCTGAGTTCTATGGAACCGTTAAGAAAGGAAGCAGAGGTTTCACTGAAGAGTAAAACTGCTGGTTTTGTCAGCAAGTAATACAAAGAAAATGATTTTCGTACTTTTTTTTCTTCAGGTCACAACTAACCTCTAGTCCTTTGCTTACACACTGATGCCACTGGACAGAAAGAACCTCAGTACCTAAGCACAACATTTCATACATTAATCTCAGTTCAGTTACCAGAATAGGGCAAGATACAAGTTGGATTTTTTTATACTAAGAAGTTAACTTAATTAAAATACAAATGTAAAACTAGACTATCTGCATATACATGAAAACAAAGTACAGTAACTTGATACCTGGTAATATAGGGTTAACTAAAAAGTCCTAACTGTGGACAATTAATTATTAGTAACAACCTAGGGAACAGAGGTAACAGTTCAAATCCAGAATCTAAATCTTTTAAATATTTCAGAGTTGGCATTTTACACTATAAGCACTATTTAGAACATCTGCAATGAACGGATAATAAGCACATTTCAATTAGGCAAATATTTTAGTAGACCAAATACCAAGTTTAAAGGGGGAAAAAAGATCCAAAAAGCTGATTAGCATCTGCTTTCTTTCCTGTAAGATTTAATTTCACACTTTCTCCAGCTTGGGTGGGCTTGGTGGTTTTAAAGGAAACAGAAAATGCCCCGAGGTGATGTAAAGTGATGATAATCTCTAAAATGTCAAATTACTGATCTAATATCTACACACGGCTATAGGTCAGATTTTCTTAAACAGTTTCTATTACACTGAACTGCACAGATAGCTAGCTGTGAATCTGAAATATACCAGGGACCAACACGATTCTGGGATGCAGCAGCAGCACTGAGCAGGTTCTACGTGCTATGATCTCATTTCATCCTCACAACTACTTAGGTAGATACCATTATAACCCTGCTCTAGAGAGGAGGAAACCGATTCACAGAAAGGTGAACTACTTTGTCTAAGTCAGTAGCTGAGATTTGATTCTGACTCATAACAATGGCTTGAATTTGGTCCCTTGAAGACCAAAGGAATATGATTTCTAGAAATTCCTTCCAGATTCCAACTCCAACAAGTTGAATGTCAGGGCTGAACACCTTTGACGGCATAAACTGATAAGATAACAGAAGAAGGTTCTAACAGACTGATGACTTCTGTGACTAAGCTTAACAATTTCATGAAAAATAAGAGCCAAACAATGTGCTATTTTCCTTGAAAGCATGCCCACATTGAGTTAAAAATAGTGCATGTGGGAGAAGGGGAAAGGTTATATCCATGCAATGATCAACACGTAATAAGCCATTTTCAATGGCTACAGTTTGACATGACATTTCCTTTTCTCTTTTTCTTTTTTTGGCCATGTCCCGTGGCACGTAGGATCTCAGTTCCCCAATCAGGGATTGAACCCGCGCCCCCTGCGTTGGAAGCGCAGAGTCTTAACCACCGGACCGTCAGGGAACTCCCAACATCTCAGTTTTAAAAATAAAAATTTAAAGTAGTTTACCTTAAGTTCCATATATCCCTATGCTAAATCACTCTGATACAGGACAATTAAGTATGAATTACAGAAATGGCAAAACATTCATAACTTACAGCTGAAAAGTATGAAATGCCTATAAATATCAAATCAACAGTTTCATTAATGAAATCAACTTGATCAGTTTTATTAGTTAAACAGTAGTTAAAGTATTAAATTAAGTGGTCTCAGTTTAGACTTAGGCCTCGGCAATGTGCCTGGTTTGTGTGATTCCTCACAGCACTCTATTTCAAGCGATGCTGTTTAAAATATGTCACTTTGCCAGATACCAGATACTGCTGGGGACTAGCTTCCCACCCCTTTATAAATAAGCCAATTGTAAAAAATAAAAAACTGTATCAATCCTTTCAAATAATAAGAATTTAATTGGCCACAATGATGTTTATGTAGAAAACTGTTCTTTTTTTGTTCTGATTCCTTTGATCCTTTTGTGAGACTCAGAAATACTAATAAAACTAAGTGAGTAGGGGTCATTCTGTGGGGGACCAAGAATTTATACTTCTGTAAAAGGTTCAATTTCCTCAATAACTTATAGTTATTTGCAATTGATGACAATAAAGATGATAATCATATGATAAACAGTTGGCATTTTCTGAGACCACTCTGTGCCAGGTTCTCAGCTAAGCACTTTTCATAAGGTTTATCCTTCAATATAATCCTCATTTTACCGATGGAGACAAGAACTTGTCTAATTTCACCCAGCAAAAAAATACAACCAGGACTCAAACTGAGGTTTGCACCATCTGTGACCTCAATTCCATGCGTGCCCACACAAACACACACACACACACACACACACACACAATCCCTGTGGAAAGAAACATGGTACACTTAAACGCACTTCATGCTACCCTATGAAATCAAGTTCCTCTTCAGAGAACCTAAAGCAACTTTAATTTTAGCTTTCTGAATTCTTTACTTTCAGATACCCATATTTGGACCTAAGCTAAAGGATACAAAATAATTTAAATAAAATGTCTTCTTTGGGGGGAAAAAAGGAGTTCTATATCCTTTTTCTGCATTAGGACATTCCAGAGGCCTTAGCAACAGGAACAGCGTGTGGAATGTTGTGGTAACAGAGAAAATGAAATAATTTTTGCGAGCGACAGTATGTATGTCTCTGAATACTTTCAAAGTGTAAGTTCACAATCAGCCCATCTACAAATTAACACATGGAACTTGCCCAAATGCAAGAAGGGAAAAGCTTCATTTATGACAGAAAACAGAGTTCCTATCGAGTTAACATGAGTTCCTATTGAGTTAAAAAAAAAGTTTACAAAATTGTCTTTAAGTATACAACTTAAACCATTATATGAAATACAATGAAAGTTTTAAAACTGTACTTGACCCCATGGACTCTGACCTAATTTGAAAGAATGGATTTTATCGTGTGTAAGCCCTAAATCTTTCTCAGGTTTCAGGTCACCCCAATCTTCCAATCAGTGAGTGACCCGGCACCCACATCGAGGCCGGCATGTACTTTGGAGACCCCAGGCCAGCAGGGTAGGAAGGACTGGGTTTAAGCACATGGACACATGAGCACATGTGTGCAGAACCTTCACAGTCCCGTGCAGACTGAAGGCTCTCTGGCCAAAGCCAGTCCTGAACAGTTACTTTGGTGCTGCCATCCCCATTTTGAGGCCTGTGCCCAACAACAAAACTTGAGCACCGTAGCAAAGCATTTCACCTTTGCAGTACCCTGTGCGTCTCCCTTCTCCCACGCACCCAAACTTCTACATGCCAACGACTCCCACATTTCTATCTCTAGCCCAGACGGCTCCCGAGCTCTGTCTAGACTCACAAATCCAACTCCCTCCCTATTAGACACTGCCATCTGGATGTCTTTCATACATCTCAAATCAAACAAGCACGTCCAAGAGAGCTTTGCCTTCCACCCTGCCCTGTTCCCTGCCCCCCAAAATCTTCCCCCTTTTGGGTAAATGACCCTGCTCATCTTCTCAAACTAAAAACCCACACAACACCCCTGACTCTTCTTTCCCTCATCACACCCAGGCCACCAGCAGGTCCGATCAGCTCTCCTCTAACACCTCTGTCCACTTCTCTCCACTGTCCAGCCCACCACTGTAAAGCCTGTCACCAGCACCTTTCCCATGGACTGTGGAAGGAAGTCTCCCACATGGTCGACAATCCCTTCCACACGACTGCCAGAGTGATTCTTCGAAATCCTCCAACAGATCACGTAAATACCGTTAAAATTTCCCAAGTGACTTGCCACTCCTCTCGGAATAAAATTCCATAAAATCCCAGCCTCTACCATAACCCCCAAGGTTATGGGATACACCAGAGGTCTACCCTCCGCCCTCCACTCCCTGTCCCCCGAGTCCCTGCCCCCCTCTCCTTGGCTCACTCTGCTCCAGGCACACTGATCTCCATTCTCTCCTCGGAAAGCTTTTTCTCGGCCAGGCTCTGCCCTTGCTCTTCACAAGATGCCTGGTGCATTCTCACACATCAGGTCTCAGCTCAGCTGTCATCTCTTCAAAGGGCTGTCTCCAGCTCCTCCCCAGTTAGTTATTCTCTGTCACAGGTATTTTAAGCAGAGTAGCTAACAGTGTGGGCCACCCCCCAGCACTCCGAATCCAATGTGATCTTGGGCAAGTTCTATAACCTCTTTGAACTTCAGTCTCTTCATGTGTCAAATGTGGACGATCACAGTATCTAATTCACCAGGCACCTCCCAGGGTAGAAAGAGTAAGAGAGCTAATACACGCAAAGCCTTAGAAGGCCCCAGGAAGTGCTCAATCAATGTCCCCCAACAGCCTGTGAGGTAGGAGTCATGCACGCCCACTGTATTGCTCAGGAAACTAAGGCACACAGACACGGAGATCTCACAAGCTAGTGAGTGGCAGAGTCAAGATTTGAACCCAGGTCTGCTGGGCTCAAAAGCCCAGGCATTTCCCAACATTCTCCCAGAAACTGTCAGAATCTGCCTCCTCCATGCTGCTCCCACTGCCAGTGCCCACGGTCAGAGCCTGGTGGCCTCCACACACCGGTACAGAGCTCCTAATAGGGTCTGAGTTGCTTCCCTCTTCAGCCTCCTCCACTCTGCTACCAAAGCCACCAACCTACAAAGTAATAAAGCCATTCCTCTCCTTGAAGACCTCTGCTGGCTTCAAAGTGGTACTTGGACCCCTGACCTACCTCTCTGTAAGCAAGGCCCTAGCACTCTTTTCTCCTCCCATCTCTCCAGGCTGAGTCAACCTGCTCTAGGCTCAAGACTGTGTGGGTCTTCTCAGAACCTGCCCTGTTCTCTGCAATCCTACCTTTTGGACACAACTGTTCCTACAGCACAGAAAGCTCTTCTCTCTTCTTTCTGGAATCCCCGCCATTCGACCAGAGCGACCACCCCTTCACTCACTGACTTATGATTTTTGAATGGTAATTGATAAGTGGATGCCTCTGTAGCCCTGTCTGACAGCAGGCTCCTTGCCTTGCCTAGCACAGAGTCTGAGAAGTGAGCTCAGGACTGTGTGACTGTGAAGTAGTGACTGACATCTGGAACTCTCCCGTAGCTTCCAGTTGCTCTTAGGATAAAAACTAAGACCCCTGACAAGGCTCTCTCCCCGCTGGCACCCTGCACCTGGCCCCTCTGGCCTTCATTTTGTCCCTGATGCACACCATGCTCTCTCCTGTCACAGCACCATGGTGCTTGCTGTTCCCTCTGTTTGAACTCCCTTCCTCCAGATCTTGACCTGGCTTGTTACTTTACTTCATTTGGTCTCAGCTTCAGTGTCGCTCCCTTGGAGACTTGGCTAGTCAGGGCCCTGTTATCTGCTCTCAGAGCACTGACTTAGCCTTGCCACACAGCACCATGCCCCGTTTGTAACTATCCATCTAACTGTGTGAGCCTTAATCTCCTCCCGCTAGACTAAGTTCCACATCTGTCTTGTTTTCTGCTCTAGTGACAGTGCCTAACGATGCCTAACTTGATGCACAGGAAGCAGCAAATGGATGTACTAATGTTATTGGGTGGAGAGTAACTAAAGTATTAGATGAAGTCCCTGTGGTGCCACCGTAAGTCAAGGGTATAATTGTGCCTTTATGTCATGTAATGACATACAGTCACCCACTAGAACTGGGTATCCAGTGAGATAAAAGTTCAAGGGTGAGAAGGTTTCCCTTGAACACATGATCCCATTCCTGGGGGCGGTTTCTGGTAAAATTTGTGTTGCAGGGTCTGCTTCTCAAATGTGCACACTGGCCAATTCTCTTTTGCTAGTGTGTGCAGTGCAGTAACTAAGAACAGTTCTGGAGTCAGACTACTGAGATTCAAGTCCCTAATCTTTCTCTTACTAGCTATGTGAACACAGTTAAATTATTAACTTCAGTTTCCTCATCTGTAAAATACAGAGAACAGGACCTACATTTCACAGTGCTGTTGTGAGGATGAAATGAACTACTCCGTGGAGAGCATTCCATGCTGAACACATAGTGAACACTCAGTGTTAGCAAAATAAACAAAAACACACAATATACACACACTAGACACGTTCTGCTGCAAGGGCCCCAGTTCTCACTGATTAAAGTCGCAGAAGATCGATATATACACCAAATGGCAACTGACTATTTTACAATGTGAGCTTAACTTTCAAGTGGTCTCTGCCCCTGCTGCTGACCACACACTCCTCCCTGTAAGCAATGAAAGGCAGGCGAGAGGCGGACGAGACTTGCTGGTGCTCCCCCTGCAGAGGGTCAAGGCTCAAGTTTCGGAGTTTAAGCTCTACCCTGCAAGCCTGGGAGAACCCCCAGTTTTAAGGAAGGAAGCCACATGATACAAAAGGTCACTCTGGCATGAGTGTGGATCTACCGAGGTAAGGGGGTAGGGGGGTGGTCCCCAAGGTCTGATGCAAAAGTCAGAGTGAGACAGGAAGTGCCTATGAGATGAAGAGGGAGAGACAAGACTGAAGACATGCTCTGGAGAGCTCTGCAAAGAGCTGGGGAGACCATGGATCGGGGGTGAGGGAGAGGGAAGAAAGCCAAAGATGGGCTGCAGTTTGTTCCTTGCTCACTGTAGCTAATGTGGCCAGCTAATGGATGATGGGAGACACACAGATGGAAGAACTTAGCTTGCTAAGGCAATAGAGCCTGGCAGTTAAAGGCACAGCCGCTAGAACCACACTGGCTGCATTCAAATCCCAGCCTTGCCGCTTGGCAGCCTTTACCTCAGTTTCCTCATCTATAAATGGGAAAAGTGACAGTACCTACCTCACTGGTTGTAGGAAGAACTAATGAACAGATGTAAAATGTTTAGAACAATGCAAAGTACTTTGTAAACATGAGCCATTTTTTATCATCTTCCAGATCACTGTCCTCTGGTCTTCGACCTAAATAGTGGCTATTCTCCCCTCCGCCTATTCCAACTCCCCCACCCATACACATTTAAACAGTGATTTTTTAGGGAGTTCCCTGGGGGCACAGTGGTTAAGAATCCGCCTGCTAAGGCAGGGGACACAGGTTCGATCCCTGGTCCGAGAAGATCCCACATGCCACGGAGCAACTAAGCCCGTGCGCCACAACTACTGAGCCTGCGCTCTAGAGCCTGCGAGCCACAACTACTGAAGCCCACACGCCTAGAGCCCATGCTCCGCAACAAGAGAAGCCACCGCAATGAAAAGCCCACGCGCAGCAACAGAGACCCAACACAGCCAAAAATAAATAAATAAATAAATCTATTTTAAAAATTAAAAAATAAAAACAGTGATGTTTTTAAATCATAAATGTCACCTAGTCTGATTAAACCCTTAGTTTACCATGTAGAGTACTCCAATGCAGTCACAATGAAAATCAGTGCTTAGAAGACCCTGCCTGATCTCCGCAACCATAAGACACAGCCACTCCTCATCCATGCCAGAATTCCATCTCCTCGACAGTTACGCACACAGGCCAACCACTTTCCCACCTCAGGCCCTTTGCTAATTCTGCTCCCCCTGTACAGAATGCTTTGTCTGGCTGGTTCCAGATCACGGCTTACATTCCACTGAAAGACCTTGCCTGACCGCTCAGTTTAAAGCAGGACCCTATCTCTTCAGGCAGTACTTTCTCTTCACTCATTAGTTATTTGTAATTTGTGTTTTGGCTATCGCCCTAAGATATAAACTCCATGAGGGCAGAGGCCATGTCTGTGCAGCACAGTGCCTAGCACACAGTAGGTTCTCAACAAAAGAATTTGAGAAAGGCCTCTGGATTGGACTTCCTGAGTTCAACTTCCAATGCCATCACTCACTAGGAGCAGTAACTCGGGCAAGTTCCTCAGCTTCAGCACCCTCATTTGTAAAATGGACACGATAATAGTAGCTACCTTAATGTGTAGTTATGAGGATGAGATGAGTTAGTATAAATAAAGCTCTTAGAACTATGTCTGGCACAGAGCATGTACTAGGTCTGTCTTACCCATTAGGATTATAATTATTTCCATTTTCACTGTCAGTTAGGGTTACACTGGCCACTGCTTCTAATCTTTTGCTGGTCTACAGCCACCACCTCTTGTACACTCAATGTATTAAGTACTCACTGTATGTCAGGTCTCATGGCAAGTACTCTGTGTATATCATTCATTCATGTATCAAAAGTCTACTATGCCTAGACACGATTCTAGGTACCGGGTATACATCAGTGAACAAAAATCACAACAGCAACACCACCACCTGAGAAGCAATACATATAACAAAAACAATAAAAGTTTGCAATTACTGAGCACTTCCTATGTTCCAGGTCCAGTGCTAAGTATTAACTCATTTGCTCTTCATAACACCACCCACCTTTCAGGGTCGCTGTCCCCACTTTACAGATAAAGCAAGTGAGGAACAAGATTACCTGCCTTAAGTCACAGAGCCAGCACATGGAGGAGCTGAGATGTGAAGGTAGGCTACTCCCACGTACGTGCTCCTCACCACCTCACAAGAGCCTCACCATTGCTCAGCGCACTCCCAGCCCCTCCCGCCTTGTTTAATCAAAGTCAGTCAAGGCATCCTATCGAACAGCAGACTTCTGATGCTACCTCTGGACTGTCTGCTCTCACTGCTACGCAGAGGTTTCCTCAGATACTAGGACTCTCAGCTCCACTAGTGTCGGAAACACTTCGAAGTAACCTGATGGACCAACTTGGAAGGCTGGTCTGCACGTAACTGACTTTTACTATAGTCAGTCCCAAATTTATTTCAAATGGTAACTGTCAATTCTGGGTAATCAAAAGGAGTATCAATGATATAATAAAAAAGTTTTAAACTGCTCTTAAGTGAGCTTTAACATCTCAACTGGGAAAAGATAAAACAGAATTATATTTCTACCTTCCGCACACACTTCTCCCAAATTCATATTCTCTGTTCCAATAATTAAAGGGAACTGGACTTTCCTTTGATCATAAGACATTAGATGATGAACCAACCAGACACAAAAAAAGGCCAATCAACAACCTGCCAAAATGTATGTAGTTTGGGACCCTGTCTGAACTAAAGCAGTCAATAAAATTACATTTAAAAAAAAAAAAAAAAAAAGATGTTTCCAGTTAAAAAGCAACCAACCAAACACCAGAGGACCAAAGAGTTAGAGATTAGAAAGCAGTCCTGTCTAACAGTTATTAATCACTATCTAAAAGTGGCCAACCTTATAGTGACCCTCCAAAGACAAGTCATAAGTGCTACTGTTGTCACTAATTGTACTGAAAATGAGATATACTACCTGGCAAAGAAGAGAGGAAGCAAATATCAAAATCCTAGGGAACCTGAGTTAGGGAAGGCCAGGTAGGGTTACAAAGGTGACATACATGACAGGCTACCTCACGTGTACCTTTAGCTACTCAAAATACTGTCAGCAAATTCTGACCTTTCAAACAGAAACTAGAGGCACCTTCCAAAATGCTTAGGGAATCTTACCTGCATCACTACCATTCAGCTAAGCTTGTAGACTATGATAAGATATGGGCTATAAGAGAGTTTACCACTTAGCTGGTATTATAACCTCAAGAGAGGTACTTACCTCTAGACATCCAGTTCCTGCGTTTGAAAAATGGTGAAAACAATGGTATCTATGTCAGGAGATTGTTGGATTGAATGAGATAATTCATGTAAAATGCTTAGTTCTGTCTGCCTAAACACAGTAAGCAGAGTATATGTAAAGACTTAATAAAGAGTAGTGTTAATATTATTATTATCATTATTATTGTTAAGGTTACGGTTATAAACTCATGACTCAGTTAAGAATACTTTCTTTTCTTCAAAAGGCAGTCAATACGCAACACCACATCTGCCAGATATCTTGTATGCGGAAAACCCACGGCTCTCATACAACTAAAAACAGCATTAACTATGGAATGGTATTGCCTACTCACCTAGCTTTATATTTTTAAGTGGTTAGCTTTATATAGACCATACCCTAGCCCAGAAAATCAAGCTCAACAAATTTAAAAGAAATGAAATCATACCAAGTATTTTCTCTGACCACAATGAAATCAAATTAGAAACCAGTAACAGAAAGATACTAGAAAATTTCCAAACACTTGGAAACTAGACACTTCAAATAACCCATAACCAATGTAATACGTGATATGAACAAGCTAAAGAAGAAAAATCATACTACCGTAATAGTTGTGCAGAAAAAATATGTATGATTTTTTTTTAAAAATCCAGAGAACTTGGAATAAAGGGGATTTCCTTAACTTGATAAAGAACATTTACCAAAAACCCTACAATTAACATCATACTTAATGGAGAAAGGCTGCATGCTTTCCTCCTAAGGTCAGGAACAAGGCAAGGATACCCACTCTTAGCAAAGCACTGAAGTTCTAGCCAGAGAAATCAGGCAAGAAAAGGAAATAAAAGGCATACAGATTCGAAAGGAAGAAATAAACTTTCTCCATCTGCAGATGACTTGATGGCCTGTGGAGAAAACCACAAAGAACCTACAAAAAACCTCCCCAAATTTACCAGCTTAGCAATATCACAGGATACAAAATGTACTTAGTCTGTTTGGGCTGCTATAACAAAATACCATAGACTGGGTAGCTTATAAACAACAAACATTTATTTCTCACAGTTCTGGGAGCTGGGAATCCAAGATTAAGGCACCAGCACACTGAGTGTCTGGTGAGAGCCTGCTTCCTGGTTCAGTCTCGTCTTTTCATGGTGTCCTCCACATTGAGCTTAAGGGGAGAGGGAGCTCTCTGCAGCCTCTTTCACAAGGGCACTAATCCCATTCATGAGAGCTCCACCTTCATGATCTAACCACTTCCCAAAGGCCCCACCTCCAAAAATCATCACACTGGCGATTAGGTTTCAACATATGAATTTGCGGGGGGCAGGGGGACGACGGGACACAAACATTCAGTCTGTACACAAGATCAACACAGAAAAATCAACTGTCTTTCTATATATTTGTAATGAACACATGAAAACCAAAATCACATGGCTAGCCTTCAGCTGGCATAGCATGTTAAGCAAGTTATTTGCTTTATGGTATACCTGAGTATTATCCAACAGCCATGTGGCTATGATGAATGTAGCAAACTAGAGAGCTGTATCTTTCATAACGTCCTTAAAGAGATGTTATAATTATCTCATATTTGTAAAGTCTCTAAATACCTTACCCAAAGCATGCCGCAGAAGATTCAGAGCTTTTAATAGAAAATTGAAGTGTAATAACTGTCTTGAGTTTGTTTCAGATTCCTCAAGTCAGAGGGGAAATGCTCTTTAGATCTTCTATATTAATGGTCACAATGAAAAAGAAGGTACACTGAACTCTATATTCATCCTCAAGATAAAGCCTCACTACTTGAAGTACGGTCCACAGGCCAATTGTTTCTGTATCATTGAGAACCTGGTTAGAATTACAGAGTTTCAGGACCCAACCCAGACCTAGCAAATCAGAATCTGCATTTTATCAAGATTCCCAGGTGATTTATATACATGTTTGAGAAGTGCTGAAAACAGAACATCATATAATCTGGACTGAAACTTGAATAATGTGACCAATATTGGAGAAATTATTCATATATTATCCAGACTTTTTTCCAATCCATCCATCAACGGCATATTGAACATATTTGCTCAACTGTACATTGCTCAAATGTGTATTTAGTATTTGCCTATTATAGAATATAATAAATATATACTATATCATGTATATTGAGTATATTAGTCTGTAGTTTTCAGTTACTGTGATGTCTTTGGTTTTGGTACTGGCCTCACAGGATGAGTTTCTATTTTTTAGAAAAGTTTGTGTTGGGTGGGTCCTACTTCTTTATACATTTAGTAAAATGCACCAGTGAAGCCATCTAGGCCTGGGCTTTCTTTTGTGGGAAATTTTAAAGTTTGCAGTTTAAAGTTGGCAGTATCTTTCTTGGAATTTGTCCATTTCATCTAGGTTATTCAATGTGTAGGCATACAGTCATTCACAGTATTCCTTTATAACCCTGTATCTGTCAGGTCGGTAGTGATATTACCCTATTTAATTCCTGATTTCAGTGATATGAGTGATGTGGTCAGGTCTAGCTAAAGGTTTGTCAATTTTATCAAAATCAAAGCACTCTAATGTTGTCAAGTATCAACTTTTGGTTTCACTGATTTTTTTGCTTTGTTTTTCTACTACCTAGTTCATCTAATTTATTATTTTCTTCCTTCTGCTTGCTTTGTGTTTAGTTTGCTCTTCTTTTTCTAGTTTGTTAGTGAGGAAGGTTAGGTTATTGATTTGAGATCATTCTTACTTTTCAATATAACTATTTACAGCTATAAATTTTCCCTTAAGTACTGCTTCAGCTGCAGTATGTTAAGTTTTGGTGTGCTCTGTTTCATTTTCATTAATTTCAAAGTATAATTTCTCTTGTGATTTCTTCTTTGACCCACTGCTTATTTAGGAATGTTCTTTAATTTTCACAAGCTTGTTAATTTCCCAAATTTCCTTTGGTTGTTGATTTCTAATTTTCTCCATTGTGGTTAGAGAATGTAATTTGTACTTGTATGATTTCAGTACTTCTACATTTAGTTAGGCTTATTTTATTGTGGCCTAACATATTATTCTGAGAATACTCCACGTGCGCTTGAAAAGCATGAATATTCCGCTGTTGGTTGTGTCTAATTGGTTTTTCAAGTCTTTGACATCCGTGCTGATCTTCTGCCTAGCTGTCGTATCCATTCTTTAAAGTGAGTTATTGAAATCTCCAACTATTACTGTTGAATTGTCCATTTCTCCTTTCACAGTGTAAGTTTTTTGCTTCATATATTTTGAAGCTCTCTTGTTAGGTACATATATCTTTGTAACTGTTATTTCTTTCTGATGGACTGACTCCTTCATGATTATAAAATATCCTCCTCTATCATTAATGACTTTAAAAAGTCTGTTTTGTCTGATATTTGTACAGCTAGACTAGCTCTCTTTTGACTACTGTTTGCATGTTATATTTTCTATTAACTTTCAACATACTTCCAACTTTGAATCTGAAGTGTGTCTCTTGTTGACAGCATAACACTGAATCGTGATTTTTTAAAATTCATTCTGCCAATTTCTGCCTGCTGATTAGTGTTTATTCTACTTACATTTAACGTAATTACTGATAAGGTAGGATTTATGTCTGTGATTTTGCTACTTGTTTAATACATGTTTTATGTCTTTTTTTGTTCCTCTATTCTATTACGGCATCCTTTTGTGTTAAATTAATAGATTCTAATATACCTTTTTAATTCCCCTTTTTTTCTTTTACTCTCCCCCCCACAAGTTATTTTCTTAGTAGTTGCCCTGGGGATTACAATTAACATCTTAACTTCAGACAATGTAGTTTGAGAAAGACCAACTTAATTTCAACAGGATTTTAGAAATGCTTTGCTTTGATATGGCTCCATTTTGTGCTTTTTTCCCCCAGCATGTGGGCTGTTATTTTGCTGTTTCTCTGCCTTATAATTTTTTGTTGAAAACTAGACAATACAGACAATGTAATGTGGCAATTCTACAAATGAGATCCACCTGCCCTTTTGGTTTGTTTAGTGAGTTACCTGGTCTAATTGTATAAAGTCTGTATTCTTTGTTATGTGCATGCTTGGTTAGCTAATTATTGGACAGGGATTTCCTTAAATATCTTGAACCAATAAGTCTCCCAGGCTTTGCCAAGGGGCTCTGTGCATATGTTGGGACATGTCTTCAATGCTCTAGCAAGCAATTTACAACTCTGCCTTAGCCTTCACTTCCTGCTTGCATAGAACCTCAAAGTCAGCCAGAGGTGAGAGATTAGGGTTTTCTCAGGTCATTCCTAGGCATGTGGACAGCCCTATACACACACACTGTTTTCTTTTTTTTCTTCTTCTTAAATTGAAGTATAGCTAATTTAATGCACTTGTTTTTCTAGATTCCCAGGAATCTTGAAAATGTTGGAGCTCTTTAAAAACCCCAATTGACATCTCATTTCCCAGTGTTTTCTATTTAGTTTTTTGGTCAGCCTCTTGTCAGCCTCAACTGATATCACCACCTCAAACAACTGCAATGTACAATAATTGCCACTAATTTTTTTTTTTTAAAACAAACACCCTAGGGATAGGGCACAGAGTGAGCTCTGATACAGACAAGTGCTGAGAATGGAGCTTTTTAGGGAGCTACTAGACAGTTCTAACAGTGACAATTTTCTGGGCATATGGCTTTAGGGAAGCTCCCAAACCCATTCTTTCCACTCTGATGGCTTCTAAGCTACTGGTTTTCACGGCTACCGTAGTTGTGAGGTTTGTAGGTTTTCAAAGTTACTGTGGAGTTGGGGGTGGGGTGCAGCAGCATTAACACACAGTGAGTTAAAACACCACAGAGTTTGCTGTATTTATTTACAGAGATTCAGTTATTTTTCTTGTATAAATGCTCCATAAATCCTGCAAGCCTTTAATTTTTAGAACTCTGAAAAAGTTAATTTTGTCAATTCTTGCCAGTGTTCTCACTGTTTTTACAGAGAAGATTTTGGGAAGTCCTTACTCCACCAATAGGAAATGCTTACTGCAAGTATTTTAATGGAGGATAACATTATCAGATTCTTTATTATTTTCAACCCTACTCAGACTGTGGAATGGAGAAGGGAAATTCGTGGTTCAAAAGTAAAAGTGAGGACTTCCCTGGTGGCGCAGTGGTTAAGAATCTGCCTGCCAATGCAGGGGACACGGGTTCGAGCCCTGGTCTGGAAAGATCCCACATGCCGCGGAGCAACTGGGCCCGTGAGCCACAACTACTGAGCCTGCGCGTCTGGAGCCTGTGCTCCGCAACGGGAGAGGCCGCGACAGTGAGAGGCCCACGCACCGCGATGAAGAGTGGCCCCCGCTCGCCGCAACTGGAGAAAGCCCTCGCACAGAAACGAAGACCCAACACAGCCAAAAATAAATTTAAAAAAAAAAAGTAAAAGCGAGAAGGCCAGTCATTTGCATTTGCAATAGTACAGGTGAGAGACACAGCGTAGCTTAGACTTGGAGATCACAGTGAGATGGCATAGAAATGATTCACAAATATTTAGAAGGAACTGCTGACATGACTTGGTAATGGCCTGGATACAAGGGTGGTGCAGAGAATGATGCCAAGCTTCCTGTCTTGCAGAACAGGATGGATGGGTGGTACCAGTCTCTGAGAAGGAATCCTGGAAGAATGCCAGGTCAGAGTATGAGGAATATACACTGGGGACATCTTAAATCTAGGTGCCTCTGAGATTTCCAAGAAGATACCAAGGAAGCCATCATCTTGAAGACTCTCCCCAAGTTTTAAAGAAATGCTTTATAAATCAAGTCCTAAAACATTACTTCCTCTACATGGGGGGGGGGGGAGGCAAGGCATGTATACTAAATACCAATAATTCAAAGTCACCCAGGAATTAAAAATACGGTTCCAAGAATGATAAGAACCATGCATAAATGTCTGAGATTACTCATTGCCTACATGCAAGTGAATTAAAGCTTCCCCAAAGGCAGCTTTATTTAAAGAGAAGTTACAATGAAAATAAAGATAAATCTTTCCTCTGTCTTAAAAGATTCTGTTGCACTCTTGCAGACGTCAATTTAATGTTCAATTTAATGTTCACATTGATGCCTGTGAAAACAAATCAATCACATTCGTTCACACCTCCACTCATTCCATAAATACTCAAGTGCCTCCTATTTGAAAGCGCTTGGTCAGACCTAGGAGACAGCTGGGAATAGGTCAGACTAGGTCCCTGAAGTGTGAATTGTTCTTTTGGTCCCAACACCAACTTGTCTGAATATCATAGTTTTTTGGTTCTGTAATCCTTTCCGTTAGGCCTCTCTTTCATGCACGAAATTCACTTGTACAGCTGCTTTTTCTGGTCAGAGTTGGGCAGGGATAGATTTATAAGGGAACACCGGGCGGGGGGGGGCGGTGCAGGGAGGGTTGACTGCTGGTTAATTACTTCTATTCCCAATCTCTGGTAATGTTACAAAGGTTTGTTCTGTTTAAACAGATGAGGTGCAGTTTATTACTACTGGGAAACATTAAAGTATTTCAAGTTTGTTTTGACTGTTAGCTCATTTCTGACCTAATGGGCAATACTTTCACAAGAAAGTTTTATGCATTCTCTTATCTCAGTTTTGCTTCTTCAGACTTTGTAGTTTCACTCCTTGTCCTTCCAGAGGAAACTGGTCAACATACCTGAACAAAGAACTCAAAGCTCACTTACCAAAACCATATGCAAACAGATGTGGTTTGCAGATAACACCCTGCGCAGCCACAGTTCAGAGTGATGCCTCAAAGTTCAACACCCATTTCTCCCCAGTAGCTTGTGTGTTTGTTTTCTAGAGAGCTTCTAAAGTAAAAGGTCAGGCAAATGTTTAAAATACAATATAATAACAATAGCCACCTTGTCAAATGTTTATGGAGAACTTACTGGGCCAGACAAGATGGTAAGTACTTTACATGCTTTATGTTACAAAATCCTCACAACAACCCTGTGGTACAGGTACTATTATTAGCCCAAGTTTACAAATGAGAAAACAGGCATGGAAGGATTAAGTAACTGGCCCAAGATCACACAGCTGGCAAGAGGTGGGGCTGGGGTTAAAGGTTAAATCTAGTTGATTCCAGATCCTAGTCCCTTAACCAGCATGCAATGACATGTCACTGGTCACAGAGCTTCAGTCCTTCCTCCAACAGATATTAACTAGGGGTCCTAGTAGTGTCACCTCTGGGGAAGAATAAATGAGAAACACAAAGTGTCAGTCCTTACAGAATTGACACAGCTGCTTACATTATGAAAATTGTTTAAGACACTTGTCTGGGCAAAACTATTCACATACATTCTTTATACATACTACTACTTAAAATTCACAACTGGCTTAATAAATCCCAATTACTCTAAAGTATGATGTATAAAAGTTATAATGGAAATGATTTTAGTTGGCGGGGGTGGAATCCAAATATGTTCAATTGAGGTACAAAGCATTCAGCTATATTTTTAAAAGACTAACACGACAATCCACACTTTCTCCCGCCATTCAGCACATTAGGAAGCACTTAGAACAATAAGGAAAAAGAAATACATGTGCTAATAAATGGAAACTAACAGAAACTATACTTTTCCCCCCACTAAGCATTTGGTCTATTTTATTTGAGGTAACATGTTTCTGTCCTCCCACATTTTAGAAAAACAGCCGACACACTGCCTTACTTACATCTATGCTTATCAGTAATGACATGGCCATATCTCTGCAAACAGTTGGTTAATTAATTTGTACCCCTCTCTTTTGGCAGCCTGCCTATGCAACCAAACAGCAAAAATAATTACACTAGGCTAAAGAGGGAACATTTTCACTCTTCTTTTTGAGATTTCTTATCGTGGGGCCTGCTGCCTTTCTTTAAATGGGTTTGAGTTGTAGAACACTTGCAAATCAGATTAAGGTCACTACAAAATGATAATGTTTCCATTCTTTACTAAAGCATGAATATTCAATCGGGAATCAAAGGGGCAAGGGAGAAAACTGACCAACCAGTCAAAGGCACAAAGTATGGGCTGAGTAGAACCATGAACGAAGAAATATCCAGCTCTTTTCCAGGAGAGACCTTCATCACTTTCATCATGTTAAATCTGAGGTTAATCTATCAACAAATATTTACCTAGAACCTACCAAAGGCAGTCCCCTTCTTTTCTACACAAAACCATACATGAGAAAGTCAAACAGGAGATCAGTGGGATCCTGTACTCAGCACCACAAGCCACAAAATTTCTAATTAGGTATCACCTTTGAAACCCAGTCTCTGGTGATATAGTTCTAGCTCTTCAAAGGTAAACACTGCAGTCCCTTGATCCGCTTAAGCCCACCTAACGTACAACTGATGTCAACGCTTTTTGCATGCCTAATGATTTTCATCTGTTTAGGTGGTGATGGTGGAGTTCCATTTTAAGAGAGGAATCTGTTGGTTAGTTTCTAAAGTCACTTGAAATCATCCATGAAAATTTCTCAGACACCACATGGAGCTCTACCAGTAAGTCCTACACAGCCAGTTGTGTCACTGATGTCAGAACAGATGGCTGTTTCTACCAGATTAAGTAGTTGGCTTGCGTTTAAGGTCCTTCTTGTATGAAAAAATCCATGTAATTAAACACCACAATCACAGGACAATGAGATGCTTACACTCTGAGACACTTGCAGGAACTGAGTCCAAATAAAGGAAAGCAATCAATATTCCATAATTATTTGTGTGCTTACTATGTTCAAAGCACTCTTTCAGGATGCTGAAGAGAGAGCAGTAAGCAAAACCCTGTCCTCATGGAACTTACATCTTGGCTGATTCACACCTCCCATTTCAAGCACATTTCAGGTCAGTATGCACTGAATGACTGATGAAATCAGCCACACTACTTTTCTCTTTTGTGCCATCCTATAGTATAATTCAAATAACTTACAAGCACTTATGATACAACCCTCCTGTAAAAAGTTTGAGACATAGGTTTCTTATCACCAGTGTTAGAAAACTAGTTTGTACTGTGTACTCACTCATCTTTACAGTAAGCAAAATATAGTAAAGCAGTCAAATAACCACTCAAACACACTGCAGCAAGGGCAAAACAGGGACCGTGAAAAAAACACTGCTGGTACCAACCTGTGAGAGACTGCACTGGTTTTTGTCCTGAGCTGTGTAAAGGTCCAAAAACCACGTGAAAGGCAGTTTAGGGGCATCAGCACAGAACACTGGGAAGTGCAGGCTGCTCAAACGATTGAGACTGTGTGTTTGAGGCACTGTGCTGAGTACTGGAAAAAATGGCCAGGTAAGACAGCCTCTGCCCAGAAAGAGGTTCCAATCTAGTTGCAAAGCCGAGACATACACAGAAATACCTCATTCCTTAATTTCAAAGATGCCATCAAGTGTGTGTCAAGGCCAGCATTTGGGGAAGAATTAAAAAAATGTACCCTTCAACTTTATAATCCATTCTGATTTCAGAAATAATGAAACATGAGAAAAATAGGCATCTTGGAATCAAGGATATACAGTAATAGCTACTCTGACACTTCATGGGTGCTGCTGTGCAATGGAAGTGAAACTCAGGATGGGGAGGGAGGGCTCCTCTTGGTAGCCAGCCCCAAAGAATTCAGCTACCTGAGTGCCACGAGAGTCTCACCAAGGAACCTCCTGCACGTGACTTCTACGGAGGGAGCTAGCACCCTTCCAGTACTCCAGCAACACCAACATTCATTCACGCATGCACACTTTTATCAAGCATCTCCTATGCCTCAAACTCCGAAGAACACTCTACATGCCACGCACTAAGCAAGAGGCTTTAAAGCCATGGTTCTCGACTGGGGGCAATTTTGCCCCACAGGGAACATCGGCAATGTTCGGAGACGTTTTTCCGCTGTGACAACTGGAGGGGGTGGTGCTACTGGCATCCACTGGTAGAGGCCACATGCTCCTAAACATCCTACAATGCACAGGACATTCCCCTACAACAAAGAATGATCTGACCCCAAATGTCAGCAACATTGAGACTGAGAAACCCTGCATTAAAGCACCCTCAAAACGGCCCTATGGGGGAAACACTACTCTAATCCATGCCCACTTGCAAGGAAACTGAGGCCAGGAGGTATTACGTAACTTGCTCAAGGTCATCAGTGAAGATATGGAGGAGGGACTGTGACCCAGGAAATTCGATGCTATGCAACAAGCATTAACACCCTGCGAAACTCTTAATGTGATTACAGAAACCCAGAGAGGAAGTACTTAAAAAACTGAGTCACCAGGGCATAATACTCATTCACCCTCTCTTCCCTCAGCTCCCATCCAAAAGTATTCCCTTTCTGCGTCTCACACAGGCCATCTCTCTCCCAGTGCTAACCCATCTCATCTTGATCTCTAGAAAGAGGTGCTTAAGTAGGATGACTGTCTGATCTCTGATTTCTCCATCCATTGTTCAGTGTGGTTCCCATAAGCATCAACAAAAACATCCCCTGCCCCAGGAACCCAGAGAACCAGGCAATTCTTTCTCTCTGTGAACTCTCTTCCCAAAAGGGGAGACACCTCGGCACGTGGTCCGCCAAAGAAGCCAGACTCAATCACAGCCTCCGAGTAGGCAGGAGCGAAGAGGCTATGGGAGGTGGGAGGCTACCAGCTGGCAGGCAAATACGAAAGGACAGGATATAAAGGGGTGGGTGTTCAGATTTTCCCAGCTCCTGGAGGAATTAGCCTTTGGCCTCTCAATACGAATGCAGTGTTGGCCATCAGCTGCAAAGGAGTTAGGACAATTGATGATTCTGAAAATAAGGATGAATATCAGTAACTTTTTAAGCACTAAATGTGTGAATGAATTTTGAACCACCCAACTTCCAGTAACATTTTTTTAAAACGAAAAATTTTTTTTCAACCATTTTACCTTTTTAAAAAAAACTTTCTTTGGGAAAACTGAGGGTTCTATCTCAAATACGATACAAAAAAAAAAAAAAAAAAATCAACTAGCCGCTCCCTCCAACAGGTACCTGTGAGGCATCAACTTTATTATCCCTTCAGCAGGAACCATTACCCCCTCACCAGAAAGGTTATCTAACCAACTACTTTGCACAGACTTATTTCAATACCCAATAAAGAATATCATTTTATCAAGAGGGAGGACAAGGGAGATTACCGCAGTCACAGGAAAATTATGGTTCCTCTTTTTTTGTGAAAAAAGAGTAGCTTAGACTACAGTCACTTAACATTCTGTTCCGTATTCCACCCCCAATCCTGTTATGAGATGTTCACTCATTGTGGACTTTCTCAAGGAAGGTGGAAAACAGCTTTTGCCTTTGTTTGAGACTGTGGAGGCCAGGGCTTAGCTGAGTAGGTGAAGAAAGTCAACGGTAATGTGGCAAAAATTGTACCCCAGATTTTGTGTGGATTAAAGAGCGAATACCTTAGGTACTTTGTGAACCTCAGATGATGAACCTTATTGTAACTGGAAGCCTACAACTGATTCTTCCTTTAACAACAACACTTTGAAGGTCAGACTGCATTTTCAAAACACGGAGCTCTAAATTTCCACAGGACAGACGACTGCAATTTCGACAGCCCAAAACTTGAGGAGTAGGAAGACAGGGAAAACAGCGGGGTCCTGCCAGTTCCTTAAGGAGAGGCAAACTCTCAGAGAAAATAACTGTGCCCCCAGCCATCAACATACTTTTCTGTCACCTAGATGGATTCTGACACTTGAAAAGCCTTTTCGGAGGGCACTTTGGCAGTATCTACTTAAATATACTCTACATTTGTCTGTTTATTTAAGAAAAAAACAAGCAAATAAAAACTTCACTAGCACTAAGAAGCTTATAAAAGTACTTTAACTGGGGCACTGTTGGTAAAAGCAGCAAAACTGCCAGCAGCCTAAATATCCATCCAGAAAGGTCAGGTTTACACAACCATACTATATTCATAATACAAAACACTATGCAATAGTTTAAACAAACCTAGGCAGAGCTATACACAATGACATGGGGAGATGTCCTGTGGATTAACACAGAAAGCACACTGCAGACATAAAGCGGGCCCAGGGGCCCAGGTGGGCTGCCCGGAAGAACTGATGTTGAAGCCTGGACCTGAGAGATGAAGGTCAGTTTTCCTTCTGTTGGGGAAGAGAGTTAGGAGAAAGAAGGAAGCAGGAGAGGGGGAGGGCGTCTGGGCAAAGGGGGCAGTGTCCCCACCCAGGGACAGCACAGAACCTGCAGGGAGGAGCTAAGGAGCTGAGAGGCTGGGGTGGCTTCAGGCAAACAGAACCTTATCCAGCAGCCACAGTAAGTAGTTTCAGCTCCACCCTAAGGGCAAGGGGAATGAGTGAAGTCCGTTAAGCAAGAGCCCGCCATTTAAGCCATAATAACACTATTAGGTGTGAATTTCACAAAGATCACCCAGGCTGCCACTTCATGTCCTCAAGTCTGTCCCTCACTTGCCCTTGAGTTATAAACAGGTGCAGTTACAAAACTTCAGGCAGGATTTATATCTCTGTCTATCTGAAATGACACAGGTCCACAAGGTATTACTATGAAAAAAATGGCCATCTTCTCAGGCTGGCCCGCTTATGACTCGTAACCTTTAATGTAGCCAGAATACTATGTTTTTTAATGAAAACTATAGAAAACAATACTGCTGTGAAAGCATTAATAAGCAAAACAAAAAATTTAGAAACCCAATAGGAAATTTTTAAAATATGTATCTTGAATACGGGAACTAGAACACAAAACCTGCTTTAACTACAAATAAAATAATAATGGAGACTTGCTAAGATCTTATAAAAAGACTTTGGGTACCTTCACTGGTAGTGCTGAACACTATTACTATTGGATCATGAAGGCCTTTGAACATCTGCTGAAATGTATATTGTCTCCTGTACTTATGCAAATACAGACAATATTTTGCATAAATCTACGAAGGGGTGCAAAGACTGTACACTGCTCAAGTTTAAGAACCCCTGATTCCAAAGCCCATGTATTAGTTCTTCATGTATCTGTTTCCACTTCTACATTCAAGGCTTTTCTTCCCTCTGACACAGGTTTACCACAGTCACTATTTACAACCATCACCCATGTCATGACATAAGATGAGAGACATTAAAAGAAAGCAGGATTTAATGTGAATTATTTTCCTGAAATACGACTTAGAGGGGTAGGGGGTCAATTTAAAGAGGGTGTGGGTATACAAAGGAGACTACCTAAACCGAAGATATACAGCCAAGAGTGTTGGAAACAAAGTAAAAAAAAAAAAGAGATGGCAATGATATACTTTTTTTCTGAAGAGAAGGTAAAAAGGCTGTAAGGAAGAGGGAACCCTGACCGGGTGGGTCCGTCAGTGGCCTCACAGGCCAGGGAGGAGGCTTGTTTTCTGCAGTAAGAGGAAGTCCACGAGCGCCCTCTCTGGTCTTCAGGGACTCGTCCTTCCTGACACCCTAGTCAAAAAGCCAGACATCCTATAAGCACCAATTCCACACATGGGTATCCACAGCTACCACTCGCCAAACCTTTGTCAGAGCTCAGTTACGATTTTGAGTGATTAAGCTTCATGTTTTCCCCTCCACTTTTTCAGGGGCTGCTTACAAGTAAATCATGGTAAGAACATTAGCAGTAGAAACTTCTACCATACATTCCATTGATTTCCGAGCTCTTCTAGACCCGTTTCACTTTAACTCCTAGCAGTTCTTTGTAATGGCACTGCTCCACTCTCCACGCCTCTTACGGCACTCAATAGCCAGACTCAACAAAATGAACGTGCAAGCTCTTACTATGTCTCCACAGAAGCAGCCCCCTGCCTAGGGCCTTAGGAGTTGGTACAAAAATCCTAAAGCGACAGGGGTGTGTTAGAACCACCCCAAATTTTAAACTGTGGGCTTGAAAAAGATCAGGTGGCTCTTCTTCCACTTTGGCTCCTCTCTTCCTTTGACAGTGCCCACATATAGACATAATCCTGGCCAAGGCCTTCCAGGGAAAGATGTGGAGGGCTGCATACAGAGGGATCTTACTACGAGATACGTTCATCAGGCAAATAAGAACTTGAGTGATGATGCCAAACCAACTGCTCAAAAGACATATTCCCTACTCGCTCCTTAATTACCTTTCCATAAAACTGACAGCACTTAAAATTTCCTGGGGATTTGAGGATAAAAATAAAAACTTGTTATCTTTCTAAATGGAAGGAAAAGCTGTCTCTGAACAGGGGCTGCTAAATTTTACCAAAATCAAGCACTGAAGTCTGACCTCTCAAAGTAATCAGCACTATTTGAAAGCCATTAAAATATACATTAAGACCTATTTTTCCTGTAGGAAAAAAAAGAAACCCAAATTATGACCAATTTAGTCATAACCATTTCAAAACTCTAGATTCCTGCCAAAGGCTCCTGAACCAGTAATTCCCAGCTCCTGTGGATGAACAGGGAGCCACTAGGTCATCTCTCCACTACTTGTCAGTCGCTTCACTGACAACAGGCTGTGTAAGCCCACTGTGTGCAGAGCAGCTGGGATGCTGTGAGGGGCTCTGTGGCCAGGAAGAGTAGGCTGCCTGGCCTTCGAGCCAACTCCCATTTGCCTTGTGCCAACCGTGGCACACGTAGGCAAGACCACCGTAACGCAACACGACCGGAGCAGAGAAAAAAATATGTGACGCAAAGTTTTGTTGTTGAAACCTATTTCCCTTTTGGGGAAGCACCACCGGCAAGACAGAGACGGGGGAAAAAAAGAATGAGTTCAGATCAATCAACTGAGCTATTTAATATCAACCAGGACGTGGTTTGGTGAGTGAGATCGTAAAAATTAGTGATTCGAATTTTCAAGAGTTTTTCAAGTTCTCAAACACTTTTCAAAAGCATTTTGCCATTCAAATAAAATCGGTATGCAAACCACACAGCTATCAGGATTTGACATGTTTTCTTAATTCTTGAACACCATCTATCAAATTCTTGTTTTCAAGGAGCTCTTTTTATTTCAGAATTACTAGCGAGGAAAAACAAGAATCTTTGTGACATTTCTACAAGAAATTGCTGCATACTAGTGCTTCCCAACTTTACCCAGCATTTAATGAATACTAGAGCTTACCAACTTTATTAATCTATCTGGATGGTTTGGTTTTTAGACTATAAAAAAATAAGTTATTTTATTTGTTACCCTGCCATAACTCTTTCTTCAATGACAAGGTTATGATTCATGGATAGATTATAAACTCACACAACACAGATTATTCTCAGCAACAGCCACCAGCTTTTAAGAAAACATCTACCAAACACAAGATCTTTTAGAGAAATAGCCACTGCAGCTGCCAGTTAACAATGAAAAGCTCATGAGACATGGTGCTAAGTGAGATAAGAGGAATAGAAAAGTGTAGCACACAAAGTCTACAGTAAACTCTGAGTCTGTCCTGAGTACAGTGGTGCATCAGAGAGACAGAAAAAGGCCTAGAAACAGGAATAAAGGGAAGGCAGAAAATAAATTTCCTATTCAGAGACTGAAAAAAGCACAGAGTTTATCTTGGGAAAGAAAACCCCAGTGATGTAACAGAAGGATTAGGGCACAGCGTCATTTATTCGTACATAACCAGTTATTCTAAAACCAAAACCATTTCTCCCTTCACAGCATACTGTTAGTCAACCAAAAAGAGGGTGCTGGAACACTGGGAATGAAGATGAACAATGGCCTATCAAACTTTATAATCAACAGGGGAATGAAATGTTATTGCAGTGAACACTATCAACCAGAGGCCAAAGAATATCATTAGTGGCTATTCTATATTGGTTTTCCCCTCTAGGTCAAATTTGCAAATTTAGCCGAGACTTACGTAAAAACTTGCCGTGATAATTCCTTCTACCCAGCATTTATACCCCAAATCTAACAGTAATGACCTATCTTAGTACTGATGTTGATGGCGGTGATGGTGATGGCTTGCTTTATATCAACACAAGATATTAACAGATAGTTTCTGAAAAGGGCTATGAACCTATAGTGATGTGGAGGACTCCTTCAAGAAGGTGACGCCCCCGGGACTTCCCTGGTGGTCCAGTGGATACGACTCTCCATTCCCAATGCAGGGAGCCCAGGTTTGATCCCTGGTCAGGGAACTAGATCCCGCATGCCGCAATGAAGATCCTGCGTGCCTCAACTAAGACCCGGCGCAGCTAAATAAATAAATATTTTAAAAAAACAAAAAAAAGAAGAAGAAGGTGACTCCTGACTTAAGGAAGGCGTGGGGGGCAGAGAGAGAGGGAAGAGCCCATGCAAGGGTTCAGAAGAGGGGAAGAGCCCAGCCTGCAAGAACAACTGCAAGGAGGCCGCATGCCTGAGGCCCAGGGGAAAACAGAAGGGGATGCTGGCTGGCCTGGCAGAGGCCAGACCAAGCAGGGCCTGTGGGTCGCACTGAAGGGATTTGGATTTTCAATGGGCTACGAGGCCCTTAAGTGACCTGCCTCCCCAACTCCCTCCCAAGCCCTCAGCAGCTGACTTCTGCTGCTACACTCCCCCTACTCAAGCTCTACCAGTCCCCCTGACCCCCTGTTTTTCTTGGAACCCTCCAGGACCCTCTCCTGCCACAGCCTTTGGATTCTCTGTTCCTTCTGCCCAAGGTTCGTCCACCATATCCACATGGCTCACACCGTCATACCCTGCAAGTCTTGTTCAGAGACCTCCTTCTCACCCTATTTTAAATTGTACCCCTCCAACTTAATCCTTCTCCAGACCACCCATCACCAACTACCGTATATATATTTCACTTTTTTAAAAGTTGTTGCCTCTCGCCCACAAAAATAGAAACTCTGTGAGGGCAGCTCTAGAACGTTTGCTGTTTTTCTGAAAATTAGAACAATACCTAGCTCAAAGTAGGTGCTCAATTAATACGCGCTGAATCAATGACTGAACACAAAGAAACAGACACCACTGAAGTGTTTTATGAGGGAGGAACTATCCACTTTAGATTTTAAAGCTATATTTTGAAACCTCACTTCCTCAGCTTATGATTACCTATACCCCTGAGGATTTCACATAAGGAGGTAGGCTACAGGCCCCACTGGCCTCCAGCTTCTACGTCAGCCACTGCTAATTCAACATCCATACTACTACCATGGCAACCTTTCAGAGTCCACCCTCTGGACAAAGTACAAACCTCTTTTCAGGATGACTTCCCTCCTGGTGCATGGAGAGCTCCAGCACTCACCTCCCAGGACTGCAGCCAAGTTCCAGGCTCCCCCACCCCCTAGGTATGTCCCCACCGCAGAGGCTGCTCCCATACCATACCAGCTAACTCCTCCTTCGTGGCTTAACAAAAGCTCCAACTCTCCCCTTCACCGCCTCCAGGAAGCCTTCCTTGCCTGACCGCTGCTTCCCCACTCCGAGCTCTGACTTTACTCTCCCTCAAGTTGTGGAGATCCCTGATTTTTTGGGCTCACACTCCCACCCATCCAAGACCTCACAGGTCTTGCTAGGAAGTTTCGATTTTCTTCTAAGCACCATGGGAGGCTTCTAAAGGCTACATAACTGCACATTTACTTGGGTAACACCTCCCCATCAGCCCTGTCTAGATACTTTAAGAAAAAGACATACAAAATTCTTCTTCCTACCCACACTCAACTGATAACCTCCTATGTTCTCTTTTACGTCACAGAAATGACAGGAAAGAACTCCCTACCTTATCTTCCCACAATTCCACACCCCTACCTGCAACTGATCCACATGCTCCTCCTCTCACTACAACAGAAAAAAGTCTCTGATTCAACCCAGAACTGACCCATCCACCCGGCCTGTGATCCCCCGGCCTTTTCCCGTCACAAGGTATTATCCTCGTGATTATCCATTTTCTCACGTGTGATCAATTACCTTTCACTCCTGGATCATTTCCAGTGGCAGACAAATGTGCCCTAATACTATCCAAAATAAATAACATGAAATGAAACGAAACAAAACACACCTTCCCTTTACTGCCTTTATCTATGCCCCCATCCTGCTTTTAACTCATTTCTCCATTCTCTTTAAAGCAAAACCCTCTGAAGACCTGCCCCCACTTGCCCTCTCCACTTCTCCAGCTCTGGTCATATAGCTCCCCTCCAACCAGGCATCTGCCTCCCTGACTCTCCTGATTAAGGTCACTAACGACCTCCACACTGCCACAGCCAGAGATCAATTCCCTGGCTTGGCTTTACTCTACTTCACAGCATCACGGGACACGGGCCATCACTCCTCACTTACCGTGTTTCTTCTCTGGAATCCTACACCACCACACTCACCTGGTTTCCCTCCCCCCTCACTGGTGGTTCCTCACCCCTCCTGCTGATTCCCCCTCACCCACGCACGCCCTTAATGAGGGCTCAGCCACTGGCTCCCTTCTTTTCTTTACTGACACTCACACCTGAGAGGAACTCACCTGTCCCCCAGCTTTCCATGCCCTCTGTACAGTGATGACACAGACTCACCCAGTGGCTCCACCCCAGGCTGCTCCACCAGCTCCGGGCTCTATATTCAACTGCTGCATGAGGATGCACAGTGTGGCCAAAAACAGAGCTCCTGACCCGGAGTCTCCTGATTTTCCACCGTTCCTCAGCTCATTAGATGGTACCACTCAGCTGCTCAAGCCTCAGATTCCAATCCTTACTTCTCTCCCTCATCCACATTCAATTCTTCACTAAATCATCAACTCCAGGGTGTAGAGAAAAGGGAACCCTCTTGCACTGCTGGTGGGAATGTAAATTGATACAGCCACTATGGAGAACAGAATGGATGTTCCTTAAAAAACTAAAAATAGAACTACCATATGACCCAGCAATCCCACTCCTACGCATACACCCGGAGAAAACCATAATTCCAAGAGATACATGCACCCCAATGTTCACTGCAGCACTATTTACAATAGCCAAGACACGGAAGCAACCTAAATGTCCATCAACAGATGAATGGATAAAGAAGATGTGGTACATATATACTATGGAATATTAGCCATAAAAAGGAACGAAACTGGGTCATTTGCAGAGAGGTGGATGGACCTAGAGTCTGTCATACGGAGTGAAGTAAGTCAGAAAGAGAAAAACAAATATCGTATATTAACGCATATGTGTGGAATCTAGAAAAATGGTACAGATGATCTTATTTGCAAAGCAGAAACAGAGACACAGACGTAGAGAACAAACGTATGGATACCAAGGGGAAAAGGGAGGGGGGTGGGATGAACTGGGAGACTGGGATTGACATATATACACTACTATGTATAAAATAGGTAACTAATGAGAACCTACTGTAGAGCACAGAGAACTCCACTTAGTGCTCTGTGGTGACCTAAATAGGAAGGAAATCCAAAAAAGAGGGGACATATATACGTATGGCTGATTCACTTTGCTGTACAGCAGAAACTGACACAGCAATGAAAAGCAACTACACTCCAATAAAAAAAAAAAACCAACTCCACCTCCAAAGTACATCCTTAAGAGGACAGCCTTTCTGCCTTGCCAGCGCCATCACCGGGATCTAGCCACTATCACCTCTCACCTAGTTGACTGGTCCCTGTACCCTCTCCCCAATCCATCCACCATCCAACAACCAGTGGTCTTTACACATCACAAGTTAGATCAGGCCACCCCTGCTGAAGCTAGTACCCCCCAGTAGGCTCTCATTACACTTCGGATAAACCCAAATTCCTGACCTTGGCCTCTGTTATCTGACCTTTGTTAGCCTCATCTCCCTCTACTCTGCTCCATGCCCATCTCAGAGGCCGCATACTTGCTTTTTCCTTCTGCTTGGAACACTCTTTCGCCTTCTTCCACATGATCCAGTGGCCACTTCCTTCTCACCATTCCCATCTCAGTTCAAATGTTAAAGCTCAGATAAGCCGTCCTTGATCATGTTAGCTTGAACCCCCCCCTCCTCCACCGCCAACTCATTAGCCTACTTTATTGACTTTACAGCACGCAATGTCCTTCAAAAATGTTTGTGTATTTATTGTGTCTCGCTTCACTAGAGGGCAGGGGCTCTTTCTAACTTGTGTCACTCTATCCCAACACCCACAAGAGAACCTGGCACTTAGTGGGTAACTCCATCAACACTTGCTAACCAACTGCCGGACAGGACTGTGCCTTCTTGTTCGCAGTTATACCCTTGGACTCTAACCCCACAAGAGGCACAGAGAATGTGCCTGTCAAACGTCTGCGGGATAAAAGCAAATGAACAAAGGCAAAACAGCCAGAGGATTCTCAAGGCAGGAATCATGGCTGGACAAAATATCCTGAGGCCTGCTGAAGGACAGAGTCTGGACCTTGACAGAAAGTGAAATGACCAGGCTGGCAAATATGAGTCCTGCCTGTCAGTAAGTGCCCAAGGTAGTTACATGGGTGTCCCTGATCAGGTATGAATTGCCCTAAGTCCAAATCCTGTAACTGAAGACTCAAAACTGGCCTAGAGTGGGATTTCAGAGAATGATGGCTACGTACTACCATTAGTATGGAAAAAATTAGTGAAATTATTAGCAGAATCTTTACAATGAATATGTATTAACTTCAATAACAATTTTTTTCCATTGAAACATATCTGTCTATATAGTTTCCAAAGAGAACAAGGTCATTTAAATGGAGAACTGCTTCAAATTTAAATGGAAATTTCCTAGAATTGAAAAGGCAATTTTTAAAATTCCCTCATCAGGCAGAAAACCCCGTGACTACCACCACACACACATAAAATCATAAAATAGTAGCCTCAGTTATTTCTGACCCATTTCCCAACTTAGTGAGGATGACTTTATTCTGGTGGCTGTAATTTACCGTTCTTGCCCAGAAAAAGAGCTTTGTAAAACATTCTAAGAAGAAACACAAACTACAGGCTTCCAGGAGAGGAGCAAGTGCAACTCTGTACAAGCAGGGGAAAGTCAATCCCCACACTGGGCTTCCCTCTGCAAGTCAAGAGACTGACTAAAGGAGGAAACAAGCAATGTCAACTCCCCCTTCTCATTTTCACTAGAGCCCATGAAAGCTGGGAGCTTGGGTTCATTTGCTATGCTCTGTTGTCCTGAGCACACTGAGGTGTCCTCTCACTGCCTACAAATTGCCTGCAAAAGGAAAACTGGCATTTCACTTCCTGCTGCTCCCGAGAGTCCTGGCAAACCACTTGATCAGAGGCATGCTCGCATCACTGCATTTTCATGATTGACAAAAATAATAAAATTAGCAAGTAGCGTTTATTGAACAGTTACTCTGCCAGACATTACACAAAAGGCTGAAACCGTATTATACCATTTCATCCTCCCAGTCACTATGAGGTACTACTGTACTACGATCCCCATTGCACAGGTAAGTCAACTGAGGCTTAGCAAAGCTATGTAAATCTTTCTCAAGTTACTCACCTACTAGAGCTGAGATCTGAACCCAGGTTTGCTTAACTCCAGAACTGGAGTTCTCAGTATTGCCTGTATTTAAAGTTATCTTTTGCAAACTTACAAAATGGAACCCCGTTTTTCTGCATAACACCTACTAGGGTTACAAGACAGACACTTAGGGAAGCTGATTTAAAGCAGTGATTATCAAACACCAAAATACACACTGATCTCCAAAAAGTCCACAAGGAAATGTGAAAAATAAGGACGATGCAATGAGTCCTTCCCAAACCTAAACTTCCTTCAAATTTAAAGGATTGTCCTTTATTCTAAAACAATGGCTCTCACACTTTTATGATGATAAGAATTATATGTTATAATGTCTAATTATATACATTATAAAACGCTAGCAACCCTTTGTTTGGTCCCCAATTTATTTCAGAAACTTTCTGGTTTGAAATATAAAAGCCTGGGACCACTGGTTAAATGCATTCTTTGTTTTTTTTTTTAAACTGCCTCACTGGAGTTCAGGATTGTGGAAAACATCTGTATAACCTGGGATGGGAATATTTTCTGTTTTTAAGATTATGAGTCTAATTGATAATGAACTATTACTTTCTCCTTGCCATAAGCTTACATATAAGAGAAAAAGTATTTGATGTTAGCAGGGTCTTTATCACAAAGAGGAACAAGAATACTTCATCTAGTTTTATGTTATAAATGCCAGAAATGCAAAAATCATTCTTCTCCTTCTTCTGCTCATTTATAATAATCCCTGCTGTACAAGATGAATATAAATGTAATCTTCTGCCTTCCTCTCAAAAGTACAGTAACTCCAACTGTTAAGTCTAGTAACAGGCTTCTTTTTCTTCTTAGAACTTCAATGAAAAAATACTTTAATAATCAGAGGAGCACATTTATTAAAATACTGCCATAAACTTTGAATATCAATGTGATTAAAAGCAATCTTGCACTGAAATGCTATTTAAACAGTGGAATTTCACTTCTTTTTTTTAAAGGATTTTTTTTTTAATGGTACAAATCCCAGATGATTGTGTTTGCTATCCGCTGCAACTTTAGCTTTCATTTAAATCTTTTTTTTAAAAGCCAATTACTTCTAATGCCAACTGTGCATACTTCCCCTCCCCCTCAAAAAAAAGATTTTATGAAAGAACTGCTAAATACAGCATATAGACTGCTGTAAAGCACACCAAAGAAAGGGCTCTTCATCTCTTTACTTAAAAAAAAAAAATTTTTTTTTTTTTAAGTCAGTATTTCTAGCCAAAGATAAGGAAAACAAAGGTCACAGCAACCTGTTTCGGCTCATGAAAAGCAGGTGCACATTCTGGAATGAGCTCAGCACAGCGGAGGGTTAAGCATGTGAGCTGTGGAGTTAGGCAGATATGGGTTCCAGGGTCTCTTACATGCTTTGTGTTCTTGGTAAGGTAATCTCACTTCTCTGGGCCCCTGTTTCCTCATCTGTAAAATGGGGATAATGGTAATACCTAGATCATACAACAGCTGTGAAGAATACATAAGGTAAAACCTGTGCTGACACAGAGTAAAAGTTCTCACTGAACTTGAGCTGTCCACATACATGTAGGAATATCGTGAGATGTGGACAGGAGGAAGCAGGATGTTGTTATAAGGGAAAAATCAGACCGCATAACATGCAGGTCATACTCAATAACGAGGCATAAATTCCCCATGCTTCCCTCCTGAGATCAGAGTTCACAAGAACCAATCAAAACTGTAAATGGAGTACATTCAGCTTGGAAGCCCCTTGCTACTACAGGAAACGTGCATAGTTTCCTTTACTGCGAAGCCTTGTGGGTTGAAGAATTCAGCATGGACTGTGCCAGGTGTGACACTTCCCAGCAAGCACAAAATCAAAGATGAGAGATCAAAGGATTCAGTATGCCCTCTTTATAAATCAAAATGTAGATGTGTTTCCTGGTCAATCTGCTCTGTAAGTCAAGCTCCAAGGCCTCCAACAGGGCTTCAGCTTCTCTAATCCAACTCAAGGGCAGAAATTCTCAAGAATCTGTGTCAGGTACCCTTTTGAAGAAAATCCCATGAAGTTCTAGATTCCTTCTCCTGAGGATTTACATACTATACAGGAGCTTAACAGAAGCCAAGCCCCATCCTCACAGTCAAAGGCTCTGGGAAGCTGGGACAGTAACAGCTCTGTTGATGTTCTGTATTTGCATTGCCCAGGAACAGGTACATGCCCTGGAAAAGTGGCAGGGAATGACAAAAGTGACAAAAATAGGAACCTTCTTACACAAAACCTTATACTCTCACAACTATCTCCTTCTAGCTCAACATATTTCTTCAATGTTGAATTAACTTTGGGTTTAATAGTGGTTTTTAATATTTTGAAGATTCTCCCCCTCAAAACAGAAAGTTCGAGTAGTAGAATCACATTCTGCAGAAAGAATGGCCCTTCATTAACCAAGAAACCCATTAAAACAGGGATGGCAAACTTTTTCTGTAGAGTCAGATGGTGAATTTAGGCCTTGGTGGGATGTATGGTCTCAGTCGCACCTAACTCAGCTCCACGGTTCACTGCATGGAGAATGCAGCCACAGACAGTCAGTAGATGAAGGGCTGTGGCTATGTTCCAATGAAACTTTACTCATGGACTCTGACAGCTGAATTTTACATATTTTCCCACAGGTCATGAACTAATCGTCTTCTTTCCAAAGTTTTTATTTCAACCATTCAACAATGTAAAAAGCATTCTCAGCTAGAGTGCAGTTTGCGGTAAAACAGCTAAGGAGCCACACTCAGGGGACAGAATCCTTCCTTAGGAGTGTCCCTCTAGGTCTACCGGGGCTCTCACTCCTGGGTTAGCGCCGACTTTACAGGTAGAAAGTTACAAACAGGAACTGTCAGCAAGGACACTGCCTACTGCAGCCCTAGCACTCATCCAGGGAGTGTCAAGTGTGGGTGATCTGCAACCACATCATCCGAATGCTCCTTAAATGTATATTAATGCGATTCTGATGCAGTGAACTTGGATCGCACTGACTCCTGTCTGAGGCTTAGTTTCGGTCTCTACTTGAGATGTCGACCAACTGCAAGCCCTGCCACCTGCAGAACCCTTACACACTCATGGAGGGGATCACAAATGGCAGCCGGGCTTGCCTCAAAAGAAGAGGCAGAGTACAGGAAGGCTCCATTTTGCAGGAGACAAGCTTAAGTCCATGCAAGCATAAAAGAGAAAACCAAAAGAAATATGATGTCTGAGACATGTGGGGAGTTCAGGAGAGATGAAACAAGATTGGGCAGGGTCTCATTAGCTGTTTAAGCTGTAGGAAAGATATAAGGAGGCTCATTAAAATACTGTCTCTACTTTTGTACATTTCAAATTGTCCAAAGGAAAAGTTGGGGGGAAAAACATAAGAGAAACCCTAGAGAAAAACAGAAGTGCTCTTTACTTCAGAGAGAAAGTTTTATGTCTATAACGTAGTTACTTTAATAGTCTTCGGCACCAATACCTAATTTGTTTTCAGTTAACTCACTATGAACAATTTTTTTTCCCTAGGAAAGAAAAAGGTGGTATTGTTATGTTGACTCAGTCTGTGTTGACTGAGGCTACCCATCTTCCTAGTCTGTCTCTTTTTTTTTTTTTTTTTTTTTTAACCTAGCTGCCTGTAGATGCCAACCAACCTCTCTTCCATCTTGCCCTAGGCTCAACTATGTCCCTGTTATTTTGACAGGGAGGTCACCTGTCATCAAGTGTGGATATCCTCTAGGTTGCCATCCTACTCCCTTGCCTAAGTATCAGAGATAAGAGAGGTGGTGTCCTGTCTGCACTCTTTCTGGAAAGTGTAAATGGAGTGCTAAACTCAGGACAGAGACACAGGAAATGCTGAAAGACAGTCCCTGGCCTCCCCTGGGGCCAGAAAGTGCATCTCCCCACAGAACAGGTACCTTTTTTTTGAGTCACAACACAATGGAAAATTGGTCATTTGAACTCTTCAGTCTTCCTAGTAGCCCAGTTCATTCATTTTGGGGGCAAATATTCACTGAACACAAACAATGTGCAGGAGCTCAATATATCTTGGTCAATAAGAAGCCTGTCCTCTGGGAGCTTGCACTCTAATAAAGTACTGGGTACTTTGATGTTGTATAAGAAGTGGGCACAAGAGAAGTTAGGAATGACTTCCCAAAGAAAACGTCATATTTCCACTGTTGACTCCCACAATAACACTTTACATTTTGTTTCAACTTGCTGTGAAGTTAAGGCATTTAATGTTTTTATTTTTTAAGGCTCCCTACGTTTTCAGGTACTAATATGGAAACCTTAGTCAGTTACTCATACCAATTAATTTCATCTAAACATTACTTTGTTAAATCTACAATTTCAAAAATCACCTTTAAAAAAAGGTAATTTTCTTCTGAGTTTAGTCTTTGAAAAAGTTAAAAATGTATTATCAACCTTTTTCCACTAAAACCAAATGTGCCATCAAATAATATTACAAATTACAGAATAAAACAATCAAGGCAATAAAAATGTGAGGATGCAGATAAAAAATAGGCTGACCTCTGAAAGATAACTGAAATTTTATCCTAACATTTACCTACTTGAGCTAATAGGAAAACAGGGGGATGACATATTAGCTAAACCACAAATAATCTCACTTCCATCTAAATCTATAGTTCCGACCTCTCCCACAGCATTAACCCTCGGGCAGTCTCACATGAGGAAACTGGCCAAAATAAGCTACAGGAGCAAAAAGAAAAAAAGGCAGAGATCCTAGCTTAGCAGTTTTGAATTTTGGGGGTAGAGATATGTGAAGAATCCTTGAGAATCCAAGAGAAGCTGGGAACACTTGCCCTGAAAGTGGACATACATACTATTTTGCATACAATTTCAGGGGAACTATGACCCCCTGAAGCCCATTCAAGCCCCAGGTTAAAAACCTCTGACCTAGACAAATACCAAATTAGGAGATCAGGTCTAAGATTACCAGCATTTAAAAGGGTTGAAAGGAATTAGTATGTGTAAAGTCATTTTCCATCATCTAATTTAATGTCAACCCTTATAACCACCATGAGAAGCAGGTATTACCATCTCCTTTTACAAAGGGGAACGCTAGATTCTGAAAGGTGAAATGCAACATTAAGCAACTTAATCTTATACCCAGGTTTCCAACTCTTAGATGCACAATCGTGAACTGGAGAATTCGAAACGTCTGGCCAATATTCCTAAATATCCTCCAAGATGAGGAGTTTCTGACTGAGTGCTTCATTCATATTATCAATTTATCTAAATATCTCTTTCCAATTTAACTTTGTTGACAAGAGGAATTAGTATAAATTTAATTCCAAAACACGTTTTCTTGCTAGGAGATAATCTCAACCAAAGACAAAGGATAACTGTCTAATAATTTCTGACAATTTAAAAATGTATCTTTCTTTCTTAAACAGCCTGACATGAACTATTTGTTAGAAAAACAAAGGCCCACTGTGTTAGGTGCTGAACATCCTTATGTTTGGATTTTTAAACTGTCCCAGAAAATCCACAAAGTCACAAATAAATCAAGAATTGACTGAGTTAAAAACCTCAGTCTCTACTCAAAACAGGCAGAGTTTCAGCCATCCTGGCTGCTTCAGCATCCTCTGAATGGTTAGAGCAGCTTACAAAAAAATGGCACCTCTAACAGTCACTAATAATTTGATAGGTCAGAAGCACACACAACCAAATAATCTATGATCCCTTTGTGCCTGAATAAAGTAATTAAGAGGTCCTAGATCTTCTTGGTAAAATCCACTCATGACTATGTCCCAACTGAAAATAATAAATACAGCAAAAAGTGGGTCCAGGCAACTAAATTTGGTTGGGTCTCAATCCAGACCAAGTTGCCCAGTGAAACACTAATACACTTACTCATCCTCTATAGGGGAATTACCAATAATTAGCACCCTGTATTCACACAGATTTAGAAACCCTTTATGGGAAATGCATCCACACCCAGAGAAAGAAACTAAGAACAGGAGCGGGTCAGGTCCTCTAAAGCTCTACTCCAACTGCTTCCTATGAGTTACCACCTAGTGATTTTAATTTTTTAAGCCCAGGCGGGCTGCCAATTCAAAACTAAAACCGGACTAACAACTGATTTTTCCTATTGCAACATCGCCAGCAAGTCCTGTGCTTTCCCTCTCTTTCCTTCGGCCTCAAACAGCAATTCTCGTTCTCAAAATCAACTAATTTGCTCTCTAATCTGTTCCAATTGGAAGCTCTCAGAGAGCTGCCACTGGTATTACTCTTCCTCCTAGTGCCAAGAGGCCAACAAATGGCCAGTTCAAAAAAACCAAAACACTGAACATGGAGGCAACACAGGCACTAAAAACAAGAAGTAACTGTGGAGACAGAATAACAATGGGCCAACTCTGGACTTTAAAATATTCCACTTGCCAAAGCTGTACCTATTCTTGGGCCCCTGACAATAACTATACCAAAATACATGGTCACACTGAGAAATAAAATTGCACTGGGAATATAAACTCAGTATTTTGGATACCAAAGCTCACTCAAGTCCTTGTCCATACTGCTACTGAAGGAATCGCTTGAACTGAACCTAAAATTGACTGGGCTTCAGAAGTCCTTTCTGACCACAGTCTGCCCGGGCCTGGCAGGGGCATTAGACAGCAAAGGTGACTATTCACAGAAAAAGAAAATCTGAAGTAAAAGTCTGACAGTTCCTAGATACCTGACCTTTCATTTGGAGGCACACTTTTAACTACAGTTATTTCCCTAGAGTACCTTTCTACCAGTTTTATTAAAAACTGACCAATAATTAGACTCCGATTTCACTAGCTAAGAGCACTAAAGGCTTGTTTCACCATATAAAATTCTTCACCCCCACCGCCTCACTGATTTTGGCAGCTCAAAAAAAAAAAAAAAAAAGAAAGAAAAAGGAAAAAAAAAGTCCAACCAAGAGCTCCTCAGTTGTGATGATCCTTTTGATGAAACTCTGTAACTTAAATCCCATAGAAATAGGCTGCACAGGTAAAGTGTCACCTTTTTTAAAGTTCAAAATTCATTTTGATTGCCGGCAATAAACTTCAGGTGGCAAGGTTTCCTTTTCAGAGCCCCCTAAAACATTCGTGGAAAAGCTTTCGGAAGCTGAGAATTCCTCCACTCCTCTTGTTTTTCCATAAGGGGGTCAGATCTGAAGGGATCTGGGTTAAAATCACTGCTGCTCCCCAGCGCTTATCACCGAGCGCCGCTCAAACTGCACCCAGCCAGGCCTCCACTGAAGGGTTCCTGACGCTCCCCGTTACAGGAAGCCCCCGGAAACGGGTTTTTCCAAACGCGCAGTCCTCCCCCTTCTTCCTCAGACAGCATCCTCGCGTGCGGGGGCGGAGCGGGTCAGGTGGGCTCGAGCTCCGGCCTTGGTTAGCCGGCCGGGACACTTCCCCTAGCCTTGCACAAACTCCTTCAGGGGGCTGGACTCACCTTCGCGACAGAGCCCCATGACTTCGCGGTTTTTCCCAAACTCCTTGAAACTTTCGTCCAATTCCGTCCCTAGGAGATACACACACACAGGAGGAGGGGAGAGGCAGGTCAGTGGCCGGGAGTGTGACGCACGCTCACGCACGCACGGAGTAGGTGCGGGCACCTCCGCGTTCCCCAACCGAGCGATAGCATCTCTGACCCCCGAGGGGGCGGGTCACGGGACGGGGGAAGGGAGAAGGGTCAGACGACGGGGGAGCGGGGGTGGGGGGGGCGGAGCGGGGGGGAAGAGGAAGGCGTGGACACTCACCGTCTTTCCCAGGAAGTTTGGAAGCCTCGACCCACAGATTCCACGACTGTCCCAGCATCGCTTCGGGACTGGGCAGGGGCCGGCGCTCCCCGACGGTCGCCATTGCGGTGGCGGCCGAGGTGGAGGCGGCCCCGGGGCCGCCGTCCTCCGGCCGTAGGCGCCGCGGCGGCGGCGGCGGCTGCCGCTGGGGCTGCGGAGCCTGCTGTTGCTGCTGCTGCTGCTGCCGGGCAGCCGCGGCCGCTGCTCCGCCCGCCGCCGCCGCCGCTCGGCGCGGCTCCCCCCTGACGTCATCCGCGGCCCGCTCCGACATTCTTTCCGCTCCTACAATGTAACAAAAAAAAGGGGGGAAAGAGTCGCGCGGGGGCCGCTTTTAAGGAGGCGCCGGGGAGTTCCGGCGGCGTGCGCGGCCCGTGGGCCGGGTGGGGCGCGCTGACAGCGCCCCCAGCCGCCCAGCCCCCCAGCTCGTCTCCTCCCGGGCCACCCCCCGCCCCAGGCGCAAAGTCCGCTGCGCGGGCTCGCTTTCGCTTTCGACTCCGGCGCCCCTCGGGGGAGGGGACAAGCGCCGGCGACCCGCCACCGCGGCGCAGGGTCCCCAGCCTGCCTCCGCCGCGGAGAGCCGGCGCGGAGGCCGGCGCCCCGAGCTGCCTCCGCCCCAGCCCCGCGCCGGGGAGGCCCAAGACGCACCCCCGGCCCTCGGGCTGCCCACCCTGAGGCCGCTCGCATCCCCGGGCCGGGCCCGGCGGCCCCGCTCCTCCCTTCCGTCCGCGCGTCCGTCCGAGCGGCGGCGCTCGGCCGGCTCCCTTAAGCGGAGGCGCCTCCCGCCGCCTCCTCCCCCTCGCCGGTCCCACCCTCTCAGCTCGCTCCGGCGAAGTTTGCGCGTCAAGCCCCCGGAGTGGAGCCAGGGCGAAGTCGGAAACGCAGCCACCTATGGAGAAGCCGGCCGGCTGGCCCCGGAGCACCAGCGGGCGGCGTCGCCGTAGGGCCTTCCCGCCCGGGGTACGACCTGGGGCGCAGGGGCCGGTTCAGGGAGCACTTGGATCTCCGCTCGCGGGCGGCCGCGCGGCTGTCAAAAGCATGAATGGGAAACCGCCGCCGAGCGGAAGCCTGGCGTGGAGGAAACCACTGGCAGGCGAGGAAATGCGGCCCAGGTGCAGTCCCAGGTGTCGGCCCTAAGCCCACCACAGGAGGTCACAGCGTGCTCCCGGGGTATTTGAGCTCGTCCAGCAAAGAGGAGACCATGAAATCAGTGTAAAATGGAGTGGAGGAGAGAGAGACCGAGGCGAATCCATTTACCTGTTTTGGAGACACTACCCCAAATTTCTTTATTTCCCTTTCCAATGCTCCTGGAAGTGATTCATTCGCCCCGCACCCCCCCCCCCAAATCTAGTATAGTTTTAATTCAAGCCGTTGGTCTCCCTCTTTATGATTGTCTTTGCCTGGGCAGGGAGGGAACCTAAGGTTTAGGTGTAGGTACAGCATTCCTAGAAAATACTGTTTTCTGTTAGATATTGTTCACTAAATTAAGCATTGGCCCACAAAACTTAGCACCCCTCCCCAATACACAGACTGCGCGCAAAGCTTTTGCTCAAGTGATGGGTAAAGATGATAAAATACAGGGCTACTTAATGAACTAAAGCACCTGAAATATTTGAAACAGTAGCAGACCACATCAAGCACTTTCGATTAAGTCTTCTTATCATTACTCTTCCTTCAAACTGATGTGAAAATCTGCAGCCTGAGACATGAAACAATGATTTTAATCATCATGTTTCACACAGCAGTAATATCAGCACTCCTGAGGCACGTGTGTCATAGCTGCTTGCCTAGAGGTGCTTTCTTTAGGTGGGGAAAAAGCGGGCTTATTCAGGTTTTTTATCTAGAACATCTGGCGTCATAGAGGTGGCCAACTTCTCTGCTAAAGAAACAAAATCCAACTCTCAGAAACATAAAAATGTTTAAAAAGAAAAGTAAAAATAAGGAAATGTTATTGCAACCAAAACTCATTGCAGGGCTCCTGTAGAAAGTGCTTGTTTTGGGTTCAAAATTTAAAGCCTTTAGTGAAAAAAATTTAAAATAAAATATATATACACACATATATATGAATTTATTTTTTAAATGTTTAGAAATAAGTGCATACATTTTTTCCTGGATTGCATGCAAACAAAAGTTCCCCAAAACTATGGATGCTTCCTGTCCTTATCTAAGAAGCAGAAAAAACAGAATAAACAAAAATGGTAGAAATGATTGGTAGGATTAAAAACCATATTTCTAAAGCTTTAACTTCCTACATAAGAGCATCAATGAGAAAAAAAAATGCATAGGTAAAACATTATTCCCTTAGTAATAAGGTTCCTAACTCTTAACCAAGGCCCTCAATCTTGGATGTCACCAATGCAGACCTTCAATTTTTCATTCATCCAAATCACTGAAAAATCTGTAGAATTACAGAAATACATAAAAACACCTAACTTTGTGGTATTCCGAGATTAAAGTACACAATTTATGAATTGTTTTGAATTTTCTAATTCTACATTTAAGGGAAACAAAAATTTGAATTTTATGGCATTTGGAGCCGCCATTAAAAAGAAAAGCTTAGGGCCACCCAGCTATATAGGTACAAAAGACAGCTTGCCTATTGAGTACAGCCCTTCTGATCCCTGAGAGTAGAGGGTGAGAATGAAAATAAGGGGAAGAATGGCAAACATGAAGTACAGTCCTACTTCCTCAAGACACTGCTTGATTTCCCCCTTTTTACATGTGAAAATACTTCAAGATTCACTAATATGACTTCAAGCCAATGGGGGTCAATATGGCAATTTATACTTCCAACTTCTGTCCTTATTCTTGTTTCATACCTTCCCCCCCCCCCATTTTTTGATTGGGTTAATAAAGAAAACACAACAGGGCTTAGAATAAAAAATACTAAATATCCTCTTAGTATTATGATAGTTATTAAGAGAAATTGTTACTAATAGCAGCTATCAATTATTGGGCACCTACTAGGTGCCAAGCATTGCTATAGGTACCTTTTTGCATTATCTCTATTAATATTCTCAATTGTGTAGGGTAGGAGTTGTATTACTATTTACAGATAAGGAAAATGAGGGAGGGCTCTGGAGCCAGTCCCTATGAATTTTTTCTGGGTTCATATACTGGGTCTTTCACTTACAAACTGTGTAATGTAAGCAAGTTACCTAATTTACTTGGACCTCAGTTTCCTAATCTGTAAAACAGAGATAAAGCCAGGTTTCTGAGGATTGCATAAAAAGATCCATGGAAAGTACAAAATAACACAAAACAAACACTATAAACAAGTATGTTATATCACACAGAGCAATTCAGATCTATTCTCCTCTAAGAAATGTATTACCAAGTTGAAGAAGATGTGAGCACCAAGAGAATGACAGGCAATTCCTGGCCATCTCCCTACCAATTCTCTTCTGCTGCAGCCAATGCGTTTTACTACATTCTCTTCACCCATGAGAAAGTCCTAACCCCTTCCAGAACATGCAGTTTCTGATACCCATAGTTGGTTTGGGTTTCTCAACCGTTTGAATGAGTCACCAACAGAAGCCAAAACTGCTAGCTGAGAAAGTACAGTTGTCTGATACTCAAATCTGGGCAACATTTAAAAAGTGTTCTTATACAAAGGGCACTCTCTATAAACAAGAGTACAACAGAAACTCAAACACTTGGTTTTATAACAAAGAACCTGATGACTTCTTAACCTAAATACCCCTCCTCTGCACCCAAAAAATATTTTAAAACATGAACAGTACAATTTACATTCATTTACTATAATTATTTTCATGTAATAGCATTCCTTGTATGCTATCAATCAGTTCTCCTACTGGTGTACTTCTGATGATGTCCTATAGTTCTGAAGATCTTCAGCATCTGTCTGTACAGATAAATGATATGTTTTGTAAGGTTTGAGTAATGAGGATTCAATTTATCAAACCGTTCCTGCTTGCCTACCACATACCAGGCACTCTGCTAGGCACCAGAGTAAACACAACATAGTAATTTCACTGAGGACGTGAGAAGAATGAGAAGTAGGGGAAATTTTTTAATTTAATTTTAATCAAAATGCTCTTATGGAAAAAGCTGTCACCACCTATTAGACTGTATGTGGCTTAAGAACTAGGCCGTCAGAAGTGAAACGCTGCCAAGTTCTGAGTATTTCATCCCTTCCAGGGATGTATTTAAAAGGTGGCCTTACTTCACCATCCAAATTTAGGGATGTTCCCAGTAGGTGCCAGGGTAACAAGGTCTCTCTTTACAAAAAGGATTCTTTGCACAGCAGATTCACTTGTAAAATGCTTTGTTCAAAGGCCAAAGGCATCACTAAATGCAAAACAAAACAAAACAACAGCAACAACCATAACAAAATCTTTAAATTCGGTTTCATGTACAATGGCTGAAACTGTCCAAAACTTGCCTAAGATGCAAGACCCCACACAACCAGCCTTTTTATTTGGAAAGAACAACCAGTCCCAATACAACATTTTAATAAACTTGAAAACCAGCAACTACAGTATATTTAATGTGTGCAAATTACAGGGTTGATTACAGAGATTCTCCATTATCAACCCCAAAGGATTGCAGTCATTTGAGTAAAAAGAAACTTGGAACCACTAAATTAGGAATGTGTTGCCTTGGGTTGCTTTATCTCCTCCTAAAATTGGCTGTGCCTTTGTTCATATCCTCTCTCCCTCCTCTGACCACACCTCTCTCTTTCCTTCTTTCTTCTGGAGACAGAGCCAGGGCTCTCTTCTGCATAAGGGGTATGGCAGGCAAGGCCCCTCTTTAACTGTGCTCCCTCTAGTGAAATACCTTACAGCCTGTTATGAATACATCAGTATTCCAGAAGGGGGAGAACAGTGGAAGAAATTTAACTCATCAGCTCAGTGGCCAGAATTGCTGACAATCAAGTGCGAAATTAGGAATAATAAGGAGAGTTGCAAAAGTGGAGACTAAAAGATGAAGGTAATTATCTTTTTAAAGACTTAACCTGTATGCATAGTCATTCTATAAACTGTGTCATTTGCCCAAAAGTTCAAAGCTTTGAATTTTTGGTTTGTTTTCTTAATCATATGTGTGTAGCTACGTACAAATTCTCCCAAAGAATCATTCACCAGTAATAGCAAACTGCTTGAAAAGAGAGAAAATTTAACAGTACACATATAAAAGGTATTATTAACATGTAACTTTAAACTGAATAAGGCCCAAATGTTTCTAGGAATTTAATACCGGCCTGTAATTTTGAAGGATTGACAAATTTCATTTAAAATCTTCATTTAAAGCCTTCAGGTTAAAGAGTTTTTTTAAAAAGAGAGAAAGGATTAAGTTATAGGAAAGGAATGGAAAAAATAGCTAAATGGACTAACATTTAGCTATAAAAAGCGGCTGACTGTATAGTCATAGTTCTAGCGCACTGCCTCAGATGCACTAAAATGCAAAGATTAAACACACTGTTAAAAATAATTCCCTATGTCACCTTTGTACCAATCAGCTTTCACTGAAGTGATGGTAAGTATTACCATCTTATGGGCCCAGCAGTTAAGAACAGGTGTTCTAGAGCCAATATGCCCAGGCTGAATCCCAGTTCTACCACTTATTTACTGTATAACTCTGGGGAAATTTTAACTTCTCTGTGCCTGTTTCCTCATTTATAAAATGATGTGGGACTTCCCTGGTGGCGCAGTGGTTAAGAATCCGCCTGCCAATGCAGGGGACACGGGTTCGATCCCTTGTCCAGGAAGATCCCACATGCGACGGAGCAACTAAGCCTGCGCGCCACAACTACTGAGCCTGCACTCTAGAGCCCACGAGCCACAACTACTGAGCCCACGCACTGCTAGAACTGAATCCCGCGAGCTCTAGGGCCCGTGCTCCACAACAAGAGAAGCGGCCGCAGTGAGAAGCCCGTGCACCACAATGAAGAGTAGCCCCTGCTCGCCGCAACTAGAGAAAGCCCGCGCGCAGCAACAAAGACCCAACAAAGTCCAAATAAATAAATAAATAAATATGATATAAAATAGGAGTATCTACTTTATGAGGAATATTAAGAAAGTTAATAGTGCAAAAAGTACCCTACCCTAGAGCTATCATTACCAGCACCATGCCTGTCACATAAGAAGCCCCAATTCTAATCTAGCCATGATATGCTAGCAGATCATTCTTGCAGGGTAAAGCATGGCGTTAGTTTGTCAGTCCTTGCTCTAACACTTTCAGGGGCTCAGCACTGACCACTGAACTCAATAAAAACTTTTCTCCTAGCACTCCAGGCCCTCTCCAGTTGGCCCCAGGCTCAGCTCCACCACATCTACAGTGTTCCCTCTTGCAGGTACCCTACAGTCCAGCCCAAATGACCAATTCATAGCTTTGAATATGCTCCCCCTCCAGATCCCAGCTCTCAAGCCTTTGTTCATACAGGCCACGCAATCTGTAATACTTCCCTCCCTTGGCTGAAATCCTACTGTTCAGTCACGTTCCCCCTCAAGTTCCATTTCCTTAACAAAATCTTTCCTGATCTCTCACACTAAGCTCATAGGAACTCATCCCCACTTCTACATCTAAATCTAAATTGGACTTCCTGGACTAGGGTTAAGAGTATATGCCCTGAAATCAAGGTGGCAATGAGATATATGCTTAGTCTCCCAAGGATTAACAGTTTGCATTCCAACATAAGGGTGTCATTTGGAACATGGAACCCACCTCCTCTCATACCATAAGATGTGCAGTGGCCAGGTCCCCAAGCTGGTCAGCAAAATGCCTTAGGGCTGAACTCTAGGACTAACAGTATAGGTATGTTAGTACAAGAAGAAAGGAACAACACAGCTTTTTCTTCCCCCTTTCTGCAGCAAAGTTCCAGTCCTAAGTAAAGACACAGATCTAGCAAACACGATCCACCTAACTTTTCCACATTCTTTGTGTACACCCTGATCCAGAAACCCGTCTGGGTTTGTACTGCTTCCCCAAAGGCAGACTGTTCCACGAAGGCTTGCATCCCCTTTCCACCTCTAAAATAAAACCTTCCATGTCTTGGTAAAGATAGATGGCATGCAGATTTTACTACATTTCACTAACATGTGAATGAATGACTATGAATGAATACAGTTCCCTATCTTCAACCCCCAACCTAAACACATATTTTCTCATACAAAAGGCGAGACCTGAACCCAAATGACTCTCCAGATTTCAGGGTCCCTAAACCTTTCTTCCCAGAAACACACAATTACTTCACTCCCATGGCCTCTCTGATTTTAAATGGCACCACCTATGACTCAAGGCAAAGTTTTGACCTTTTATTTTAACCAATTTAAACCTCTCTTTTGACACAAAATCTGCAGGACCCAGAGACCATGATCTTCTTGTCCACTTTCTACTGCATCCTCCTCTCCACCAAACTGCTCGAAGTGAAGGAACTTCAGGAGCCGAAAAGGTGAATCAAAACAAAACCACTACTGGTAGGGAATCTATCTTTGCTGCTTTCTAGAGCTTCTTGCCTCCACTTCAGAAAACAGGGATCTTCACAAAACATTAGGATTTTTCCAAATGGTTTCTGGGGGAAGTGGCAGCACAGCAGCAATCACAAGTGGATGATTAGAAGGCTGGAATCCAACTTACCAAGTATTTCTTACAAAACAGGGCCAAATAGATAAATTGGACTTCATCAAAATCATTAAACTTTTGTGCTTCAAAGGACACCCTGAAGGAAGTGAAAAGAACCCACAGAATGGAGAAAATTTTTGCAAATCCAATATCTGATAAGGGACTTGTATCTAGAATGTGTAAAGAGCTCTGACAACAAAAACAACAACAAAAGACAAAGAATCCAATTTTTGCAATGGGCAAAGGATCTCAACAGACATTTCTCCAAAGGAGATAATCCAAATGACCAACAAGTACATGAAAAGATGCTCAACATCATTTGTCATTAGAGAAATACAAATCAAAACAACAATGAGATACCACTCCACACCCACTAGGATGGCTAGTAAGGAAATAAAAACAAACAAAAACAGAAAATGACAAGTGTTGGTAAGGATGTGGAGGAATTGGAATCCTTCTACATTGTTGATGGGAAGGTAAAATGGTGCAGCCCCTGTGGAAAACAGTTTGACAGTCTTTCGAAAGGTTAAACAAACAATTACAATATGATCCAGCAATTCCACTTCTAGGTGTACACTCAAAGAACTGAAAGCAGGGACTCAAAGAGATACTTGTGTACCAATGTTCATAATGGCATTGTTCACAAAGCCAAAAGGTGGAAGCAACCCAAATGTCCATCAACTGAAGAATGGCTAAGTAAAATGTGGTATAGCCACACAATAGAGTATTATTCACCCGTTCAAAGGAATGAAGTACTGATACATGCTACAATATGGATGAACCTCAAAAACAAGCTAAGTAAAAGAAGCCAGACACAAGAGGCCACATATTATATGATTTCATTTATGTGAAATATCCAAAATAGGCAAATTCACAGAAACAAAGCAGAGTAGTGGCTTCCAGGGTTTGGTGAGAGGGGAGGATGGAAAGTGACTGTTTAATGGAAACGATGTTTCCTTTGGGCGTGATAAAAATGTTTTAGACCTAGATAGAGGTGTTGTCTGCACAACATTGTCAATATACTAAAAATTATTAAAGTGGCAATTAAAGTGTCAATATACAAAAAATGATTTAAATTTGTGGCATTTAAATTATATCTCAATAAAGCTATTTTTTTTAAAAGCCAACATTAAAATCTGGAAAAATTCACACCAAATTCCAGATTGACTTCTCTTGAAAAATCTCTATGATCTCACACCATTGGCCACAAGGTCCCTCATAACAACCATCAGCTGGAGCTGAAGCTGGTCCTGGAGCCCATTTCTGCTACTGCCTAACCATGGACCACGACAGGACACATTTTGTCTCTGCCTCAGTTAGCTTCTCTGTAAAAGGATCAAAACAGTATCTACCTCATCAGGTTGTTACAAGGAGTGAGTGAATTAATATGCTTAGAAGAGCGCCTGGCAAATAGTTAGGGCTCAGTAAGTGTTAGCTACTTTTACATTTTATGATACCTCATTTTCTTCGTAATAGAGGTAAATGGCATTTGCTTTTCAATTTTTTTTGTTTGCTTTTACAAATGAAAGTCTAGCATATAATGTAGCAACCCAAAGAAGCAGAAAGACAGCCAAGATGTAAGTTTTTTAAAAGTGACATGCAAAATACTATGCAAAATATGTGCCTGTTTTTGTGAAAATGTAATAATGATGATGACGATAAGTCTATTCACAGAAAACAGTCTAGATAGCTCTGGACTTATGGGTACTAGGGAGGGAAGGAATGTAATTATTATGCTTTTTATTAGGGTTTATATAATGTTTAAATTTTTTCCAGTTTTACTGAAATATAATTGACACATAAGATTGTGTATGTTTACGGTATACAATGTGATGATTTGAGATACTTGAGATAGAGATATAGATATGGAGATATATATATATATCTCAAAACAGTTACCACGATAAGGTTAGTTGACATATCAATCAACTCACATAGTTACCTAATTTTTTTAATAACAAACATTTATAATCAGGAACTATAATAAGCATATTCTTTAAAAGATGAAGAAACTCTAAATTAATTTTGTTTGCGACTTCCATGAGATTATCATAAAATTCCACGAGGGGAGCAGCAATAGCACAGATTGATAAAGCCAGAGGCCACTTGCTTTGCTCTGAAACCCAGAGGCTGCGATTCCCAAAGCACCAACCTCTCTTCAGTTTCCTTCTTACTTAGGGAGTACACACTGCTATGTTTTACAGCTGCTAACAGAAGAGAGTCTAAACTGCTTGCCTGGCAGCCAACAACTTTCACTATCTGACTCAACATCCTTTTTTCCTAGTTTTATCATCCATCACGCCCCCTTACAAAGACTCCACTCCAGCTAAACAAGACATAAAATACACATCCTTCAAATACTTTTCCACATGCCATCCTTTTTTTTTTTTAAATTGAGGTAAAAGTCACATAACATAGAACTCACCATTTTAAAGTATACAACTTAGTGACATTTAGTACACTCACAATGTGATGCAATCATCATCACTGTTTTGTTCCAGAACATTTCATCACCCCGAAAGGAAACCCTGTACCCGTTAAGCAGTCACTCCCCGTCTCCCATCCCTCCCACAGCCCCTAGAAACCACATCTGTTTTCTTTCTCAATAGATTTGCCTATTTTGGATATTTCACAATGTTGAAACCATACAGTATGTGACCTCTTGTGTCTGGCTTCTTTCAGTTAGCCAGGTTTTCGAGGTTCACCCATGTTGGAGCATATATCTGTAATTTTTTCTACTTTATGGCTGAATAAAATTTCACTGTGTGGATATACCAGTTTGTTTATCCATTCATCAGGTGATGGATGTTTGGGTTCTTTCCACCTTTTTGCTACTGTGACTAGTTACATGCCATTATCTTTTCCCTTCCTTCAGTTTCATGTGCTAATCAAAATCAAGCTTTCATGTGAGTTTCAAGTCAACTCTGACCTTCCCCAACTTAGCCTGGCCCAAAGTCCTCACCTTTTTCTGACTTCCTTTATCACTTCTATACCCAAGGTAGCAAACTGTCACCACATGGCAGAATCCCACTGACTTATTTAGGTGGACTCAAACTGTTTTCTTAAATTGCTAACTTTGAAAAAATCAAGAAAAGTCATTAAAGTTAAGATTTCAGTTCCCTTAAAATTTTGAAAGGTCTGGGTTATTTCAATAACCACAGTTTAACTGCTTTCACTGCTTTTACCCTTGCCCTCTATATCCTATCTCAATATAGTGGCCAGAGTGGTTTTATTAAAACAGAAGTCAAATCAATGTATTTACTTATTACATTTGCTACCTACTATCTGTTTCTTCTTATTAAAAGGTAAGTGCCACAATGGCAGGGACTTTGTCCCTTTGATTTACTAATTAATTCCCAGTGCCCGGAAGAGCACAGCATATAAGTAGGCACTCCATTAATATCTGTTGAATGGATTTTGGGCCTAAAATCAGCTGGCACTGAAAAGGTAAGCCCTTTGAGATTAGTCATGAATTTAACAGTTTCTCATAGTTCCACCTGGTCCATTTCATTCCTCCACATGTCTGATCCCTGCAGTCTTGAGTTGCGATACTTCTTTACCCCCCTTGTCATTGGCTTCCTGGTATCCTATTATACTTGACTTTTCATTGCAACAGTATTCAAAAAGGGTAAGTCATAATTATAGTCTGTGAAAATCACCTCCTATTCTTCTCTTTTCCTCCTCAAGGATAATCCTTCTGCACGTAGTAGAAGCTCAGTAAACAGTTATGGACTAAAGAGGTCCTTTGGCATATTTCTGCCAAATATGTTTCCTCTCTACCTTCACCTCCCACTCCCTCATATCCCACCACTGCCAGTTGCTGACCACCATCTAGGAAAGCCCTGCTTCTTGCTTCTCTGGCACTTTCCAGACATTCCACAGTGAATGCCATCCTTTGTGATGACTTTGATGATCACTGAAAGATACCTCTGCATTGCTGGCCTTTCAGCTTTGGGCTGGAAAATTTTAAGGGCCTATTTTGAAGGTGGAGACTTCGGAGCTGCCCAGTCCTGTTCTTCTAAACACCTTAACAAAACTGCTACATCCTTCTACAAGCTCCTGTTTCTGTTTGGTCACAGTCAAAATGTTATCTTTGCAGATGCATGTTCATGTTGTCCAAAATGTTTCCATCTTTGCTACAGATGCCTAAAACCTGACTGAGGCATTGCATTTGTTGCCTAAATATGTAAGTTGACCAATTTCAGAGGCTGAAACTCCTTTGGTCTTTCCTGTTTGGATTCTGTTCAGTTTTATCCTTCAATGACTCATCTTAAACTGCATCTTAACTTGGAAGCCCCCCTCATTCCTTTCAAGAGTAGATGGGAGGATGCATCATTTTTTTTTTTTTTTAAATAAAAACACCTTCAGAAATTTTTCTTCTTTTTCACATTATATGAAACTTACCACCCTCCTCCCCAAATAGTAAATGAAAATAGTGAGTATGTAGTGAGGAACTCAATCAATGGTGGCTGCTATTTTTGTAATGATGTGGGACTGCTCACGAGCAGAGCCAGCAGGCTGGGCAAAGGCACTGGGCCCAGAAAGTGCACCTGAAGTACTCCGGTCTGTTTTACAATTTCCTTAGGCTCTCCCCTGCCCTCAGCAGCTGGGTCTACATTGCTTGTAGAGAGAAGAAAACAGGAGCTTGGGAAAGTGGAACAGGACAAAAATCCAAAAGCACATCTTTAGACAACTTCACAGGAAAAGGTGAATATGGATTGGGTGGCGGGGGGTGGGCGGTGCGGGTTCCTATCTCCAAAGTATTCCAAAACTTTTAATGAATTTGGGGGAGGGAAGGTTATTTAGCAGATTTTATTTTGACAAACATCTAAAAATATTGTACTCTAAAATTCACTGTCATTTCATATTAATAAGATCATATTCAATGATCCAAGGCTTAAAATTGGAGACCTTACTCAGATACCTTAAATTTAAAAAATTATCATCCTTTGGTAAAACTCAAACTCCATTATAATCAGAGGCACTGCAGCATTTACTCAGCCGTGCTATGTTGAAAGAACCAGTTACCTTTTCTTTGGAGGGCAGGCCAAAAATCCTGATCGATTTACCAGTGGATCTTCATCTGCTGCGATTGTAGAAGCTCCTTCTTCTTAATTTTGTTCAGACCTACAAAAAAAGAAAAGGGGCAAAGCGATGAAACAATGTATAAAATTAATCAGAAATCTACAATCTCATTAGTTGCCAGATGTCCCAAAATTATGTGTTTAAAATGTCGAAGTGTTAAAATTCGTGTCACTTTACCAATTTTACAACAAATGCAATTCCATTTTTTTTTTTTACAATGAACTTAATTGGCTATATTTATACAATAAACTAAGAACAAACAACTATTCAATATGTACATAGAGTCAGCCTCCTGGGGCTTAAAATCATTGTGTGTAATTTGCCACTAATGAGTTTTCACTTAAATTTTAAAATGGCTATTCAGAAAGCCTGCTCTATGAAACCTGTCAGAATCACAGATTTTAACACACACATAACACACTGAGTGAGAATATTATTTGGAAAGCTCTCTCTGTCCTTTATCATTCAGCAGTTTATAAAAGCAATTCATAATAGTACAAACAGGAAACAAAAACTCAATTAAACCATCTTCCTAAAAAAACACAAAGAAATTACCCGTTCCCTTATCTGCATATTTTTGTACATATGCATTCAGACATATTTCAAGTAGAATGTGGGTACTACTCAAATTAATTTGGGGAAGAGCATTGAGTTATGGAATCAAGGGATTGGAGATTAACAAACCAGAGTTAGAAATTAAGCTGGTTTTCAAGTTTGACATGCAGCAGGAGGGAAAAAACAGCAAATATGGGCAATGAGACAGCTATGGAACAGATGCTGTCCAAGTATATAAAGCACAAGGCAGGCTGATTTCATATGAAAAATTCACTAGTAATACACTTCTCTTCCTATAATCCTCACTGGCTATACACCAAGGCTTTGCTCAACTTTTATTTATTATCATGTACTCTAAGATGGCAAATATTTCTATGGTTTGAGGTGCCAATAAAGCATCTTCCAAAGTCAGTGGCTGAAATTCTATGCCATGTTTGAACATTTTTTCATAATTACCTTTATTGGCTTTTAAGTTATTCCTGGATCGTATCCTTCCCCTCTCCCTTTTTTAGACAGTCTGTTTTATTCACCCACAAAATGTTACTCAGCAGTGTAATCATTCAGTAAAGTAATCATTCCTACAATCTTTATAAGCCAGCTGTTTCTCTTTCTCAGATTTCTAATTGCTTCCCAGTCTCCTATCTTTTAAAAATTTTCTCTGATTTCCATTTCAGTGTTCCTTTTCTGCCTTATTTCCAATAAAAGCCACTATCTTGTTTAACACGTCTGTCCTGAGCCAAAATTCATTTCTTTGCATTCTAAACATTTTACGGCTATGCAAAATCACTCAAAGGAAGCTACAAATTCCCAGGATAGAGGCAGCCAATAAAGATGTTATGTTACAGATAACCACCTCTTTGACGGTGATTCCTTCAAGGTAGGCTGGAGATGCAGATACAACAACACCGGCATCATGTGTGCTTGACCCTACTTCTCTAAGTCAAGCTCGTTTTCAGTTTTCCATCAGAACACTTCAGCTATATCTCCAAAGTATCCAAGGAAGTCATCAGAGTGCTATGAAATCTCCCCCAAGATAGTGTTTGCCGTTAAAAGAATTCACCATTTACTAGCCTGAATACTGTAAAAATGCTTTAAGAGAAACCCTATTCTTAGAGAAAAATGGTAGTGGCAGTTACTAAAAATAAGCATTTAAAAATAGTAACTTTTCTACTTAGAATAGGGGCCAGAAATCTTTCTTTAGTAGGAAAAAAACAACTATCACACGTTTGTATATATTCTTTCATTTTATCTTCACAATGACACTGTGCTCAAAAGGGCTGTTATTTATGACCTCCATTTTACTAGTGAGGAAACACACTGAGAGAAGGTCATAATTTGCTCAAGATAACCCAGAAAATAAATGGTTTGAAACTGGAACCAGAATGGAGGCCTTTGGTGCTATTTAGTTCCCTTTCCAGTATACCAAACTGCCTAAACAGCAACTTAATTTTGTTTAGCGAAGAGAAAGAAATAATTTAAAAGGAAGACTGGAGAACATTTTCTAACAATAGAAACATAAAACTTGATAGCTTTTACTCATTCACCACCTACTATGTAACAAGCGTTCAACAAATACAATTTTTTAAAAGACTTTTTAAATGGCAACCCATTAGAGGTGGGAGAGGAGATGGAAACAAGAAGAAAGAAAAGACCTAATTTGAATGTCCTCCAAAGTCCTGACAGGCATAAATTTAATTTATTTACTCTTTTTTTAGATTTTTGGTTGGGGGCGTGGAGGATGGAGCTTGTAAAAGATGGCTTTCTTCTAGAGTAGCTGCCTAGCCCGTGGTGACTCTTTTTGTAAGCACCATATAACCCAATGCCAAGTAATGCTTGTACTATGAAACTCCAAACTCCTCTCTTGTTTTGTGAAAGCTGGACACATGACCCAAACTGAGACATTCAATTCGTTCTCCTGAGAACTAGAAATTGGGATGAAGAGGGTCGACTCTGGTCTACGCTGCAAGCTCCCCCATGTGCTCTCAGTCTCTAGGAAAAAGCCAGTCAGCAAAGACTGACGAATGAACATGCTGCTCAGAGTAAATCAGCCCCAGGAGGCCCCGAAGCCCCAGAGAACAGAAAGGGAAACAGTTTCTGCCCAGGGGGTTCTAGGGCTTTCCTGTCCCACGTATAGTCTCCCAGAGGACCCAAGCACATCCTTCCGTAGGGTTTTAAGAATCCCCTGGACCTGAAGGGTAAATGGCCCCCCCAATCAGAGCTTGAATTTTTAGGAATTGATTTCTGATAATCGCAACAAAAATAATCTCGCTCAAGACAGTAAAACTTCTGTACTAAAAATAAATAAATAAATAAAAGGGCAGATATCAGCAGAATTTGACATAAAAGAAGATCCTGTGGACTGCCCAAGGGTTCAGAAAAATCCTCTCATTAACTTTAAACAGCGAAAAGCCTACACTGTTACATGGGCACTGTTATATCAACTTTAACAGAGAAAATGACTTATTTTCCAGGAGCAACATTTCTACGTCCTTTTAAGACTCTGAGACCCTTGTTGCAATTTATGGCATAATCTGGATCACTTCTTGTTATATAATTGAGTCTATCAAAATTAAGCACTAACCATGATAGAGGAAAGAAAATACAGGCTAAGCTGAGTTGGTCCTGTTTTTAAGCATAGCAGTATACACTTTCTTTTTATTTCCTAAACTTTCTTAAATTCTAGGCAAACCATGGAGCTGCAGTGTGAGAATGCACCTCAGGTGCTTGCAGAGGCTGTGAAAGGGAAGAGAAAGGCCTAGAAAGGTGGGCCCAACAAGGAGGGTAACACAGGTTTTGACTTGATTCTATCTTCTAAGCTGGAGGTGAGGGAAGGCGGACTCCTCTCTCCATCTCTCTAGAGAGGCTTACCCCAGCCGGTGTATTTATTCAATGAAAACGTGTGGAGCACGTGCCCCATGCCAGGTCCTGTGCCTTGCGAGCACCAGAACCAGGAGTGTATTCATTTGAGCCGCCTAACTCCCAGGTTACACATTTTTCTCTCCACTCTTTGACTCTCACTGCAAACAAAGAACATGGGCCTAAAATAGTTCACTTTTTTGTCAGTTTGCTTGGTGATCTTAGGGGGAGAAAAAGGGAATTTGTTGCTAATACTTAAAAGGTAGGAAGATTCACTTAAAATTCTATATTCCCACTTTCTCTTTGAAGGTCCAAAAATTTGGCCACTGAGGCCAGCTCTCCCACATGGGGATAATTGGCTGATGCCGCGTCGTGGGCTACCTCTTGTCAGTGGGCAAGTACTTCCCAAAGTACGCAGCTTGGCCACATCACTTATTTTCCTTCCAGGCCTGTCTCCTGTAGGCAGCCAAGCTTGTGACACTGAGCCTTTGTCATTTTCCTAAGTCTCTTCTCCCAAATGAAAAACCACAAACCAAAATTTTTAAAACAGGTTACATTGTCAACTGTAGGCATATTCTCCAAAAATGTGATTTGACAGTGTCCCTAGTTTACTCACTCTCTTCCCACCCAAGTTCCACCTTGCTTTCACCCTAACCGGTTTTCTCCCTGGCAAAGCAAATTTAATAATGAAACTCTATACAGTCGGCCCTCCTATCCACAGGTTCCACATCCGTGGATTCAACCATCATTCATCTGGTCGGGCACTATGTTTACAGTCTGCAGTTGGTTGAAACCGTGGATGCGGAACCCATGGATACCATGGGACTGGAGGGTCCACAGTGCAGTACTGGAATAAATCCCCCACAGATACCGTCAAGTTTTTGCACCTACTGCTCTAAGGGTCACTCCACTGAACACCAAAAAAGAGTTTGAAAACATAACCGGTAAAGAGGGAGCTGAAGCCAGTTACTAGGAAGGACTCCAGCACCTCTGGCCTAGGTTTCAGGGATACGTTTTAGTACCTGCAGTCAGTCGTGGGCTTTCCTGACCCTCCGTGAAACTCCTCACGCGAAGTCTTAACATTTTAAAAGGAGCCTCCAGGGCTTCCCTGGTGGCACAGTGGTTAAGAATCCGCCTGCCCATGCAGGGGACACGGACTGGAGCCCTGGTCCGGGAAGATCCCACATGCCGCGGAGCAACTAAGCCTGTGCGCCACAACTACTGAGCCTGCACTCTACAGCCCATGAGCCACAACTACTGAGCCCGTGCACCACACCTACTGAAGCACACGCGCCTAGAGCCCGTGCTCTGCAACAAGAGAAGCCACCGCAATGAGAAGCCCGCGTACCGCAACGAAGAGTAGCCCCTGCTCACCGCAACTAGAGAAAGCCCGCACGCAGCAACGAAGACCCAACGCAGCCAAAAATAAATAAAATAAATAAAACATTTTTAAAAAAAAAAGAAAAAAAAGGAGGCTCCATTTTCTGACAACTTCTACATATCCACACACATTCAGCCCCTCTTCTCTCCAAAGGGTTCAACATAGCCATCCCTCCCTCCCTTTGCCATTTAAGTCTCACGGCTCTCCCATCTCAAGCCCTAACTCTCCCAGATTTCACTGATATTAACTGGGCTCTCTATCCTTTTAGCTCAGGGGTCAGCAGGCCATTTTTCCATTAGTTGTGACTATAGTACACTATTTCACCAGTAGCCTAAGAGAGAACCAAAAATATAATAAAATTCCCAGTAGTTCTCTAATTTGCCTGCACAAAATCCTTGGTCAAGGCAGTGGGTTTACAAGTCGGTTCACAGAAGCACACAAAAACAATAACAATAGTAGCAGCTGACATGTACTAAGCACTTACTATGTGCCCAGTACTATTAACACATAGTAAACCCTTTACATGTATCATCTCACTTAATCGTCCCAGGTCTATGATGTCAGAACTTTTACTCCACTCCTTTAAAAGAGAGAAAACTGAGGCTTGCGAGGAGAGGCCAATTAGGGGCAGACCTGAGGCAGTTGCATACTCGAGCTGAGCTTGTACCATTCCTTCCACTGCCGCCCTACAGCAATTCCTACCTCTATTCCTCCACACCTGCTCTTCTCACCACCTTGAATTCCTTTCTTCCTACCTTCCAAGAAACTCACCCTTCCTAAGTCAGTTTCTTAGAGGCAGGGTCTGCAACATTTCAACCTTGTATCCCCAGGGCTGTTAATAAATGTTTGCTGAACAGAATTAAGTTAAAGGAACCAGAGGCTCTGACAGCTACCTATCCACTCAAGTTAACATGGGCCTGGGTGGGATGTTCTTGCCTTGCTAAGAACTTGCAATTAGGCCTGAGCAAAAAGTAGCTGTTCTGACATTTACCCTCACTCTTCCCTGACAAACTCACGGAGAGAGTTCAACACTGAGAAAGTTCTGGGAAGAAGGGAGGAGAGGTAAATCACGGCCCAATACTACTGTTGTCCTCTTCATAGAAGAATAAAAAGTCTGTGGAGTTGAATGGGAGGATGCCAGCCTTGGGGGACAGAGAGGGTTTCTCCCCCAATATTCTGCCAGGGGAACACTAATCTCCTATTACTGAACTGGGGTTATGGAATTCTAAAATTCATATAAATATACTCAGTCAAGTCATTCTTTGCTACTCTGAGTAGTCCTTTAGGAAAGATGACAAATAAATGAACGGCTAGCAAGTATTTAGCTCTGGGGCCATACATATTAACATTATCAGTAATAATAACTCTTACTGAATGTTTACTCTGGGCCAGACCCTGTGCTAAGCACTTTGTATGCCCAGTCTTGTTTAAACTTCACCACATCCCTATGAAGAATATTTGTAAGTGAGGAAATGGAGGTCTATAGTAGTTAGATGGCATGCCCAAGGTCATTACCAAATGGCTTACAGTAAAGGCAGTGGCTAGTGGGACAAATGTGTAATTTTTATTAACAATGCTTGCAGGCTTTTTAAGTTCTTCTATCCTTCCTCTTGAAATAACGCCACCTAAAGGCAGGCTGAGTAACCTATTACAAATCTCACTTTCTTCTCTAAAAGATCCAGGAAAAATCCCTCCTCTTCTATTAAGCCTTTCTAATTATTATTTGTATAGACTGCCAATGCTCACCTATATCCACATTCTCCTCTTCCTGAGCACACAATTAGACTAAATTTCCCAGTATTCGTTCTAGTAAGGTGTAACCATATGACTGAGTCCTAAAACATGAACAGAAATGTCTGGGGCCACTTCTAGGTTTGGCCCAGACAAAGCTCCTTGTCTTGATCCTCAATCTCTCATACCCTCTACTGGTCAAATGGAGAAGGCTCCAAGCACCCAGAGGTGAGCAAAGTCACAAAATCTCACCCTTGAATGACTGGGTGAAGCAAGAGCCTCCTTGCCAACCCACACTGAGTTGTGACTTGAGTGACACGTAAACATGTATTGTGTTAAGCTACTGAGGTTTTGGGTAGTGACAGCAGTCAAGCTACACTAATACAGTATTATTGTTGTTACTATATCATCATAATTTTCATTATCAATGGCACAGCTATAATTGATTGAAAGTGTACTAATAGGAAATACATACCTATTTTATTCATTTCTCATTATGAGGTAGGTATTATCTGCATGTTACAGGTGACAAAAATCAAGGGTAAGAGATCAATAATCATTTCCTCCTCTGAATATTTATAGCATTTACAATCTGAAAGATTTACTTAGTAATTAATTATGGATTGCCTTACTATACACATTGCATTGATAGGTTAAGTAGTTTTCACTCCCGTAGTTAGTTGCTTTTTCTTGTACCTATAAATTATTTTCCTCATCTGGATAGAAAGCTGCTAAAAGGAGGGGTAAATCTTATATCTCTAAATTCTGTATCACTTCACACATTGTATAAATATACAAGTTAATTAATAGATATATATTCTTTAAATTATCTCTATATAATGTGTGTGTGTGTGTGTGTGTGTATATCTATATAGATATAGATAGATAGTGTTTTGGGCCACAGGCCTCTTAGGTATACCTGACCAAGAAAAATGGCTTATTTGCTATGAAGAGTTACTTAGTATGCTGTTTATTTCAGACCCATCACTTAATGAGTATCATTAATGCAATTTTTCAATACTATAATTACATGTGTAAATGTACATACACAGTACAGTGGCTGGCATACATTCAATGATCGATAAATGATTGTTTCCCTTCTCCTCCATCCCAACAGCTGCTTTAAGTAGGGTCAAATACTACTTGAAGAAAAAAAAAGAAAAATGTTGTCAGTAAATAGAGGCTGATTTTAATTACAAAGAATATTTTCCTGTCCAGGAGGAAGACTGTCTAAAATGTCAGGAGCTAGAGTCAAATGGAGATCAAACACCAGTTACAAGAGTATCCCATTTGTAAAAATCTGTGCAGGAACAGGAACTCTGGGCAAGCCGAGGAGCAGGGCTCACTCCTTCACCTTCACCACCAGTGAGCTCAGAATGGTGCCTTGGGACCCACCTTCTATTTGCTCAATTACAATTCTGTAGGTCTGGCCACATGGGATTCCCTAGAGCCATGGTATCATTATTTGTAGCCAAACACTAAGGTGCCCTCCTACAGCTCGCAGAGTATTTTTAATATTTTGTTCAAAAACAACAGACTGGATTCTGAGGAAGATTTGTTCCTTTTGAGGCTGTTTGTTCCCAGCCTTCATTTACACACACGACTCCATTTCCAAAGAATCTCATTAACATGATGAAGATACTGGCTTTCTTATGGTGATATTTCACAATAACCACATATAGCAATTCTGTGACACGATCTTTATATTAGCTAATTAATGTAAATATTTCAATTGTTGTTCATTTAAATATCCTGTTCCAAAAAGTCTCTCTTCTTTAAAGAGTTCTTTCAGGATGAAATGGAACACGAATGTGGGTCAATTACTTTATTTGGTACAATTAAAGTATATATTTGGACTTCTTACTCCTGCTCAGTAATCAATTGTAATATTTACTTTGTTGATGAAATTGGCTTCTCCCGGGGTAATTTTCCCTTTAACTTCTCCGTATCGTCCTTAACAGTAGGCAATAAGGTTAATGCTATAATCAGCCATTACGTCGGCACATACGACTTTTGCTGCTGTTCAAATATAGCAACACAGAGTATACAACACCCAAGCTAGAAAAATACAGGTTTGAAAATTAGTGAATCAAACTCTGGATGATAACTTCTTTTAAAAATAAATATTCCTTAAAAATGTTTAACATAAATATTCTTTTTAAAATAAAATTCTTTTAAAAATACTCAGTGAAAAAAGCCAATCTCAAAAGATCACATTTATGTAACATTCCCAAAACGACAAAATTATAGAGTTGGAGAACAGATTAGTGGTTGCCAGGAGTTAGAGACTGTGAGGGTAACAGGAATGACTGTGCCTCGGAAAAGGCAGCACAGGGGAGATTTTTGCAGTGATGGAATAGTTCTGTACCTTGATTACTGTAGTGGTTACATGCATCGACAGATGAGATAAACTAACACAGAACTATACCCATACTTTATATACCAATGTCAATTTCCTGGCTTTGCTACTGTGCTATCGTTAGGTAAGATGTAATCAACGGGAGAAGCTAGGTGAAGAGCAACCAGGACCTCTCTGTACTATCTTCACAATTTCCTGTGAATCTTGAATTATTTCAAAATTAAAAGTTAAAGAAACAGCTAAATGTTGGATTAAAAATATATTTCACAGAATAATTTATTCATCCTATAAGTTTATAAATAATACCCAAGCCTATGCAAATATATTTTATCATCTGATTTTCCATTTTGTATACAAATGAACTACCAATTATCTTGACAGAGGCAAGGAGAGAGTGAAAATGGAGTAGGTTTTAGAATTGGTTTTGCTGTCAGGATGCATACTGTTCAGGACAATGTAACATGGACCACTTTGGCAGCCAACATCTGGATGTCTCACAAAGGGCAGGTAGTATACAATATGTAAAAAATAAGAGCATGTATTTAAAGACTTATTTTAAAATCTGTAAGATTGTGCCATTAAAAAAATAGAGAGCCATGAAATAGTATACTTTAAATAGAACTTAACCTATTTGTGATATCAAGATCCCACTGAGCATATGATTATATGCAATTTGCAAAATGCATTATTAGACATGTGATTATCAAATATGAGATTTATTTTCTTATGTACACACGGCAATCATTTCTACAATTCAAACATCTCTCTGGCTAAATTAATATAAATTGCTGCAATGTGCCAATAATAAATGAGACAAAAAGAATTCCAGAAGCTGGGAGATGCAAATTAAAGCCAGTGTAAGTTATTTTCACTAGGGCTTTAGACAGAGATCTTTTTATCACTCACTAAAATGTAACATTCTGGGACTACATCAAAAACATGACTCCCTGATTCCCTGTATCTCACACCTAAGCTGGCTCAACACTGGTTCATCATGACTCGGAATCTAAAGAGAGGCTGGCAGCACTTCATAAATACCTTCCTGTTCGCTCCTTTCTACAGTGATGCAATTTGACCTACATTTCCAGTGCCCATTGAAACTTTGTAGGAGGGGGAAGAGGAGAGTTTTTCATTTCTCCTACCCTCTGATTAACTAGGACAGCAAATGCCGCTCAAGGGACTGCTCCTGGGCAGAAGCAAAGGGGGAAGAAAGTCATGCCAGTAGGAAATTCCACAAGAGAATATTTAGAAATACTGCATTCTCTGATTCTGCAAACAAACTGTCATGGCTTTACATGACAACAGCAAGGAAGTTGCCCCACTTTACACCATCATCAGCCTGGAACACCATGGGCTGTTTTATTTACTTCAGGCTCCCAGCATGATGGAAATTAAACTTGAACTATAGATTAATCTTTGCCACAGTCTTTTTTTAAAAATAAACTTTTAATTTTAGAATGATTTTAAGTTTACAGAGAAGTTGTAAAGATTAAACAGAGAGTCCCTATACACCCCACCCCATTTCCCCTATTGTTTACCTCTTAGTGTGCCGTATTTGTCATAACTAATGAACCACTACTGACACATTACTATTAACTAAAGTCCATACTTTATTCAGATTTCCTTAGTTCTTGCCTAATGTCCTTTTTCCACTCCAGGATCCCATCCATATCACATTACATTCAGTTGTCATGTCTCCCTTCTACTCCTCTAGACCGTGACAGTTTCTCAGACTTTCCTTTTTTGATAACCTTGACAACAGTTTTGAGGAGTACTGGTGAGGTATTTTGTAGAAAGTGTTGAATTGTTTGTCCAATGTTTTTCTCAGGATTATAATGAGATTCTTGGATTGGGGGAGGAAGACCACAGAGCTCAAGTGCCACCCTTGTTATGTCATGTCAAGTGTACATTTGTCACTGTTGTTAACTTGATCAACTGGCTGAGGTAGTGTCTGTCAGGTTTCTCCCCTGTAAAGGTTCTCCCTCCTCTTTCCATACTGTACTCTGAGGAAGGAAGTCACTGTGCAAGGCCCACATTTAAGGGATGGGCAGTTATGTTACACTTCCTTTCAGGGGATTATCAACAAAAATCATCTGGAATTCTTCCACACAGAAAATTTATCTATTCTCTCTAATTTGCTTTACTTATTCAATCATTTATTTGTATCAGTATGGACTCAGGGGTATGTGCTTTATATTATTATTTTGCTATATATATATATATATTACATATTAGTTATATATATTTTATTAGTATTTATTATATGTACATTATATATTTTATTTATATTTATTTTATATCTTGGGTTATAATTTAAAACTACATTATTTAGTTAAATCATCCCAGCTGTGACCACTGGGAGCTCTTTCAGGCTCCTGTGTCCCTTTGACATACCTCATCATTCATTGTGTGTTGTGTATCTGTGTGTTTTGTTTCATCACTTTCTTGCTTTCTGGCATTAGGATACCCTCCAGGCTCATCTTGCTTATTCCCTGCCCCAGCCATAGAATTAAGTCATGTGTGGTTCCTTTTATTGGAAATGGTATTAGAAACCAAGATCTGGGAATTGGGGCTTATCAAAGTCTTTTAATGTTTGACACTTTTAAATTTCTGTATGAACTACTTGCATAGTAAATCAACACAATTATCCCATTAAGTATCTTCACTTTGTGGCATAACATGCTAAATCATGAAGAGGATGCTTAGTAATCAAACTACCATCTGACTGGACAAACTTTCAGGTTTGATATGACAATAAATGCCTTATTGCAAAGAAAGTTCCGGGGCGGGGCGGGGGGGCGATGGAGAAACAGAATGAACTTTTTTTTTTTTTAATGCAAGAAGGTCCCCTCTTTTCTCTCCCTCCCCCCCCATTACCATTATATGGTACTTCCTTTATGTCAGCTCTTAATTACTGAGTTAAAGGAAAACAGAAATATCAGTCAGATCTATCTATGAAATACATTGATGATGACCAATGACAGCAGCTACACCTTCCTATTTATGGTCTGAATATTTTAAGGTTACACATAGTTTATCTTCACTGAGACTAAACTAATCAGCCCAACACAAGGACAGAGCCAGGAGCTTCCTGGGCATCAGGGGTTACCTAATGGGAAACAAACAGATTTCCATAGATAACTGAACCGCACAGAATGGAGTTAATCACATGCAACACACAGGAAAATTCTTCACTTCAGACTCCAGCCATTAGTCTGTGTAAACAGACTATGCTAATAAAACAGTGACCTCACCCCCCGCCTTTTTTTTTAAATAGAAAATAGGCTGGAGCCAGCACCTAATACTGATTTTGTCATCTTTTTCTCACTCAATCTGATTAAGATTTATATTCAGTAAACATTTCTTGAGCCTCTTCTGTGCACTAGACAGCACACTATGCCTAGTGCTTCCAATTAATCCTATAGATTCAAAAGAAATTAGCTCTGTTCCCATTTTTCCCTCCCAGCAGAGTTGTTGAAGTTGTTGGAAGATAAGTCAGGCCTTGACAATGCGGAAGGCACAAAACGGTTTGGAGAAGCACATGGTTTAGCATCTACTTCTAGAGTTGTCTTATAACATCTTAGAAAAGATCATAACTTCCTATCTGTAAAATAGATATAATCAAACCTACTTCTCAGGGAGAATGCACAGAAAGCAAAGCCCCGGCCCACACTATGGATTCTGTAAGAATTAGCCTGTGTTCACACTTTACGTTTCATCATAATCACATCTAGGAAACACTAGGACTGTCCAACTAGGGTGTGCCATTGCCTTTTTTTCATTGCCAGTTTTACTATCTTTGTAAACCCTAAAATCATGATCTTTAAAAAAAAGTCAATTCCTATGCCCCAGTCAACCTGTCTTTGATAAGTAAACTATGCCCATTCATTCAAGAGGCACGGACCAGAATGGACAGGAAATATTAACAACGATAACAGCCAACAATGCCTGAAAGCTTATTTTGTGCCAGACACTGTGTGGATGCAGCACGCCAGGCCTATGAAATAGATATTTTAATTGTCCCTAATTTCCAAATGAGAAACTGAGGCTAGAGAGGTGAAGTAACTTGTGCACAGGTGCCACCCGTCTGGGCTAGGCATACTCTTACAGAAAAACCATAACAAACAATAACAGAATTATATCAAACAACTGAACATAAACATCCCTCCCTTACCTCACACTGGTGCTTCCTTTTCAAACACTGTTGCACTGGGTGCTACAGTGGAATGAAAGAATCAGCTAAAATGTATCCTTTGCTACAGAGATGCAAACTGAGAGGGCTTTGGACACTTCTGCCCCCAAAGGGACTCCAAACTGAGACTTCCTACTTCCAAAATATTTTCAATAAATAAAACCCATTGAGGTCTCCCTACAGCATTTTACAGAAAGTAGCAACTACCTGGCTCAGTTTGCAAGGTGCTTCACTCTTTGGCCCCAGTGATTGCCTCAGGGCATTCACACTACAGGCCACTTCTAGATCCAGCTAGCTTCTTCAGGGCTCAAGTCATTACCTCTCCATCTAAGTGGAGTTAATCACACACACTGATTCCCTAAAACTGGTTTAAGAGATCTCCAGCTGGCTTCCTCATTCATGTTAACATTCCCAACCTGGGCATCCATACTACCCTGTATCAAGGACCTTCTCCCCTCCTGGATTTACCCCCAGGACAATCACAGGCCTGGAGAAGAGCAATCAGTTTTTGGAATTAGATCAGGATTTAAATCCTGTTTTCTACTTAACAAACTATGTGACCTCAAGCAAATCAGTTCACCTCTCCCGATGAGAATTAATGGAGGAGATAAGACCAATAAAGCACAGTGCCTCGCCCATACTAAGTGCCATTATCACCATTATCCCCATTCTACAGATAAGAAATTGAGTCTCCAAGTGGTGAAATAACAAAGGTCACAGAGCTGGTGAGTGGTAGGGGCCAGGGCTTGAAACCAGTTTTTTCCTTCCTTCTACAACTCTTTATTGAGCACCATGCTTGGCGCTTAAGGACATAACTGTGAAACAGACAGACAGGTACCTTGCTCTCATGGTGCTTACATTCTGCTAAGGAAGACAGCCATCGAAACTTTACACAAATAAGTGGAAATGTGCTTGAAGGAGTAAAAGCAGGGTACCTGAATACATACGGGTTTGACAGAAAGTAACAAGATCCCTGGAATTTGTCTGGAAGGTCAGGGAAGGCTTCCATGAAGAGGTGGCACTTAAACTGGGACCAGGAGGGTCCAGGAGACAGAAGAGGTGTTCAGAGATGAGGGTGGCAGCAGGCTCTCCAGGCAAGGGAAACTCAAGAGAAAAGACTCTGAGAAAGCATGTCATATTCGAGGAACTAAGAGGCCAGAGCACCTGAGGAGGCTGGAGAGGTAGGTGGGGCCAGATCAGAGGACCACGGTAGAACATGGTAAGGATTCTGGATGTCATCCATCACTGAGGCAATGATAAGGCACCAAATGATTGGCTGCCCTTGATGAAACAGTAGTAAAATGCTTATTCTGACCCCAGCTCCCTGAGGTCAGGGCCGTTTGGTATCTTTTTATCGTCTGTACTTCTAGGACACAGCAAGTATACTTTTGATAAATATTTGTGAGCCATATGAAAGGATCTTTGGGAAAGACAAACCACTTCTCCCTCTTTCTAAGTCCATAGCTGATGCTTCTATTAAAGTTCCTATTGCTGATTATTATAGATGGGTGTGAACCTCTTTTCACTGTTTGGTCATAAGTTTCTGGAAAGCAGAGTAAATATCTTATTTATTTTTCTATCTCTCAAAGCCAAATGCTCAATAGTTATGGATTGAAACATATCCTCTTTTAACAGCTAAAAATCTCTTCTTCTGTTTCTAGATTGCCTGAGTAAGAATCTTCACCCTACCTTAGTGAAATAGATCTGAAGGGATAATTGGCAAGGATTTAAAAAAAAAAAAGTTCTGCTTTCCTTTTGCAGCTTAATTTTAACAACAAAAACCCATCTCACCAATGTGTGCTTGAAATTACAATTTTTATATTTTAGGATAAATCACTTGTACAGTTCACATGCATTTTTTTCTAATCTTAGTTTAATTTTAACCTACAACAAAATGCCCCAACAGAAGGTCTTTCAGTGATTTTCCAATTCTTCCGAGAATTGTTCAGATTCTCTCTTTGAATATTTAATAACTCTAATAAGGGTAGGGTAACTGTTTAGGCTACTTATATTAAAAGATAGAACTGAGTCATAACCAATAGCTCATACACTTGAGGGTTTATTTTGGGATTTCAGGAGATGAGGATGATAAGATAAAATGATGAAACTAGGATTATGAATATGCTACTAGGGTGTGCTAGTAATTTTCTGTTTGATCCTTTTTCCATCCCCAGACCAATTTTCCGCCATTCTGGCCCTGCTCTGTGCCCCAGAGGCTGACCTCTATGGGTAGCATCACTAAGTTCATGCAGTCAGGCTTCCAGGTGGGTTTGGCCAATAGAAGGCACTGGAAGGAGATCAAAGAGGGAGGAAAGAAAGTGGGGGAGGGGAGTATTACTTCTTTATTCTCTCCCCCGTCTGGGCTGCATTTTCTGGCAGTGGCTGATCCCTCCAGGGCTATTGCGCCTGTCAGACAGCCCCTCCTCTTTGGCTCTAGCTCTCTCTTTGGACTCCAGGAATGAATGCTATTTCTTCTCTTTGCTCCTTTGGACCTAGCAAGTGATAACAGCTTCCCATTGCTGTTCGTTTCTGGGTGACAGGAACCCCATGTCACCCTTAACTCTGCCCACTCTCTGAAAATAACCCCTTCATTAAAGTCCTGAACCATCAGAGTTGGACTCTGTTTCCAGCCAGAACTAAGAATTCAAACCATAGACCTGTAAAACCAGCAGTCTCCCTCCTTTGCATGTGAGCAGTTATCACAAAGGTTATTCATTTTCCAGAGCAATTCCTTCACACCAAGCACTGTATGTAAGCTCTTAGGTTTCTCAGGCAGAAGTGACACCTTTTAAACTGGTCAGTTCAAGAGAACATGAGAGGGCGCTCTTGAAAAACAGCTGGCAGAATGGAGGGGCTGACACTTAACAATTCTCTAGGCAGGAGTCTGCTACATGTGAAAAATAAAATGTTTACAAAGAGGTGCCACCTCCTCCTATTTCTCCCTGGGTTTCCTCTCCCTGAGGGCTTTGGAATCAAAGTCAGCACTGTATTTTCACACTGAATACCCAGAAGTTGTATCACTGCCTGGGGAAGTTGTCCTGTGTGTCACTTCACTTTGCTCTTTTCTCAGACCTGAGGATCTGCTTACCACTAGCCAAGGCACATAGAAAGAAAGCCAACCATCTTGTATTACTAGCCACCTGCCTGTGACATTTCCTTCTTTCTCTCTTTCACAGGTTAAGTCTGCACTAGGCGAAAGACGAACAGGATGAGAAATTCTGCTTTGCTCAACCTCGCTTGTCTCTTTAACAGAGCTGACCAGATTAGCACTTTTCCAATGGCAAGGGCTGGCATATGCTTATACCATAATCTGCTCTGAGCTCCTTCGGATTTTTTTACCAAGGCGACTGGATTTGAGGTTAGATGTTAATTGAAATCACCTGGGAGTCTCTAAACACTCCACCTTGCTTTCACTTGGCACGACTACCCTTGAGGTTACTATATTTCTGAATATTGGGGCATTCTTTTGATCAATCAAGAGCTGATTGAAAGAATCCTTCTAGGAGGTTGATAAGAATCCATGGCGCTTATGTCAACAAGCCACTCCAACAAAGACTCCAAATGTCTCCCTCTGCAACCAGCAGGCATTCAGAGCTGACAGCAAGAGTTGCTAAAATAAAGACAGGCAGATACATTACAGTCTGCGAAAAGATGCTCTGCTACACTTCAGCGAAAGCTGGCCAAAGAGCGAGATAGCTCTCATGTCCCACCCCAGGGGGGAGGCCTCTCTCTTCAGCCTGAAGGAAACACTGAGAAGCAGTGGGATTAACAAAACTGGGTTCTCACTGTAGTATATCCATTTCTAACACTTGTTACCCTTAAGTGTTCATTTCAAAGGATATTTTATTGGCAAACCCTATAAGCAGCTAGGTGGACATACATGAAATGTTAATAGTGGTATCTCTAGGTAGTAGAAGTATGAGTAACTTTTATTTCCTTCTGTGTATTTGTGAAATCTTCCAAATTTTCTACAAACACCTCTGACTTATGCAAATCAGGGAAAAATTATTAAACAAAAACCCTATAAGCATTCTGGAATTTCAGCTTTCTGTAAGAACCAAGTTTATGTAATTCTTGAAACTCAAAAATCCAAGTTACATTTCTTAGCTTTTGTGTATTTTAAGATTTTCAATACTACTTTTTATGAACTATGTTTTCAAATTAAGAAACTATTCTAGGGCTTCCCTGGTGGCGCAGTGGTTGAGACTCTGCCTGCCAATGCAGGGGACACGGGTTCGAACCCTGGTCTGGGAAGATCCCACATGCCGCGGAGCAACTAGGCCCGTGAGCCACAACTACTGAGCCTGCGCGTCTGGAGCTTGTGCTCCGCAACAAGGGAGGCCGCGACAGTGAGAGGCCAGTGCACCGCGATGAAGAGTGGCCCCCGCTCGCCGCAACTAGAGAAAGCCCTCGCACAGAAACGAAGACCCAACACAGCCAAAAATAAATAAATAAATAAAATTAAAAAAAAAAAAGAAACTATTCTAAATGTAAAAAACAAGAATGATAAACTGGGTTTAATGTGTAAATTTTTTCTGGGACACATCACAACCTTAACTGAGATAATTTAGACTCTTCAAGGTCAAAATTCACTATTTTCATACTCTGAAGCACTCCTAATACAGACGAAAAATGGAACTGTTTCTTTTTGTAAGACTACCACGCAATATCATATGCATGATATCATATGCAATGATATGGCTAAGAGACTACAGATTAAAAAACAGACTGGTGTTTCTTGCACCACAAATGTTAGCCAGTAAAAACTTTCCAGTCTATAGCTGATTAACACTTGACACCAGCTCTCTGGAAAAGAAAGCTAATCGTTGCTGGCAGTCAGCTAAAGCAACAGACACACTCAGAAACCAGCCTACTACGACATCATCACTGCTGTTTACTATGACAACTGATTTTTCAATTCAGTGCCATTTATAGTTCTAAACAGAAAGCTGAAATATGTACTAGTTTTCTAGGAGCTACCTTTCTCATAATCTATAATAGCTAAACATGTATTATTCACTGTCTTGTAGTGTTGAAATAAATTAACAAGGAATCTTAGAAACCATAAACATCTTTACTAGCTTGAGGAAGCTAGTAAATTTGAACAAGTGATTCCATTTAAACTGTCCTAATGTAATGGCAAATGGTCTCTTTTCCAACTTCGATTTATAGTTATAACTACCAGAACAATAATAATCAACAGGGTGAGGAGTGGAGGGAGCAGAGACTAGAGTCTTAAATATCTCCTCTGAAGAGCAGCTAAGAGGAGATATTTAATCTCCTTTTGTGTTCAGTACTTTAAAACTTAAGGAAAAAAAAGTGAATAAAATACAAAGCAATGAAAAATATGCATTTTTCAATGTAGAACTTTGTTAACACTCTTCACGATTAAGTTCAAGGATCCTAAAGGTTCAAAATGTCTGCAAAACTGAGACCATAATACAAATTAGAAATGCAAGAGACCATGAGAAAATCAGATTTTTGACTAGTGTCGTTAACAGAACATGTTTAAAAGCTGTAGAAATCAGTGCCTGAAACAAATCAGAAAAAGAGAGATAATTTAAAAACTAGTGTTAAATGCTAAAACGAGGTTCTAAAGCTACAGAAAAGTCTTGCGACGTCTCTATGGCCAAACAAGAACCACCATATTGCCATTATGATCATGTTGATGGTTCAGACGACAATGAAACTTTAAAACCGAGGCAGAAAAGGCCTAACATACAACCCTATTGTTAACAGAACACTGTCTGGAGACTTAATTAAACACAAGCGTCAAGTGCTCCTCTCAAAATCTCTTGCAGTGATGGACCTGAAGAGCAGAAAACAGGGCAGACCATTTAAAAGAAGCATCCAGGGGTTGGGAGGACAAGTGACTACACCAAAGGTGGTAATTACATCCTAGGGAAGTAAAAAAGGCCAGACTAAAAGGCTCCAAGAGGTACTTCAAAACCAGCTAATCATGGGAAGAAGAGGTGGGGTAAATCGGCTTCTTGACTGGTTATCTGTGGGGAAATAAAAAGATGCTGGGACTCCAAAGCAAGAGTAAACAAAAGCAGCTGCAAATGACCAAGGAAACCATTAGATACCTCTATTACACACCAATGTGCCCTCAGTAAGAGGTTAATCGTAGGTTCACCCATCTCTAATTCAGCCTGGGACCTTGAGTAACCAGATAAGGGGCTTCTGCAATTGGTAAACCACCATTCTAGAATTGCCCTCAGCAAAGGCATGGGTAGTCAAAGTACCCAGGGGTTCTCCTGCCAACAGTCATATGCTGCAAGGGTAACTGCTTACCTTTTCTAAACCATATTCTCAGCTAAAAAATAGGGGGAAATATGCTCTTCTCTGACTTCAAAAGATGAGAGTATAAAACAGGAAAATATGTGAAAATGTTCTGAATAAAATCACATTGTATTTGCACATGTTACTGATTGAAGCATGGTTTAACTTATACTCTAAAGGCTATATAAACATAGGTTGTCCCTTCAGCTTATAAGCTGGAAGGTCTAAAATGTTTATTTTAAGGTATTAGCAAGAAAACAATGAAAGCAGCTAGACATTTCAAGAAGAGAGAGAAACAAATGCAGGACAGTTTGGGACATTTAGTGCAGAGGCCAATAACGGTATTTATCTCACTGTGTCCTAAAGGGATCACCATGCACTGGGTAAAAATGTTCTTCACAGGGACTCTGTTACCAAAAACTGGTTAAATTACAGTCCATGTGCTTTTCTTCTAAAATATCAGGGAAATGAATAATGTTTTATAAAAGATTACCACATAAGAAATGGATAAATATGTTACTGCACTTACAGTGGTAAGATTAGCTGAAATGGAAATAGGTGGTGTGGAACCATAAGATTGTGTCTCAAACTGGGGTTTAAGAGGCATGTAGGATTGGGAGGGAGAGAAGTGTTGCAAGTATTAAATGTGATAGATAATGCACAAAGTAATGCACACACAGAGGCCCACAAATGTTTAGACCATGGACGTCCGTGGTTTTATCAGCCCTGCGTCCACTCCCCCCTGCTGAGGAATGATAATTGCCCCAACAGGTACTTTCTTGGTGAGGCAGGAACCAAGGCACCTGCCAGCACGCAGTCTGAGCCTGAGCGAGACACACTCAGTAGAGAGAGGGGTTAAAAATAATTGGAGAAGTTATGAAGTCCGGCACCCCGCGGACACTCTCCACCGAGTCCCGCTACGTGGATCCCTGAAGCTGCTCTGGATCTGATCCATTCTGAGGCCTGGTTCTTCAGCTCTATTGTCAATGCTGAGAGCTACACCACATCCTTCCAGCAACCTCCTTTTTCACTTAAGTGGCCAGATTTAGTTTCTGTTGCTTACAACCGAAGACCTTTAGCTGATTAGTCATTATTTTGAGTCTAGAAGAAGGAATTTTCTCAGAGATTTGGGAGATAAAATTTAATTTGATTGGCAAGTAATTTAGACTTAATTTTATGGTAAAACGAAGGCATGCATCATGGAGTAGCATACAAAATTCATGTCGAATTTTAAGATAATGGATTGTTCTTTTGAGATTGTTAAAGATCTGCTTCCTCCCACTTCTCACTCTCTCTCCCTGCCCCATGCAAGTGTCTTTAGCAAGGGGTTTAAGAAGCACTAGTATAGAGATTAACTTTCCTTAACTTTTAGGATTTGATCTCAGGCCAGGCAAGACCTGTGTAAGAACTGCCCTGCCCTAACTGTAAGCAAAAAAATGATCACTGGGCTTCCCTGGTGGCGCAGTGGTTGAGAATCTGCCTGCCAATGCAGGGGACACGGGTTCGAGCCCTGGTCTGGGAAGATCCCACATGCCGCAGAGCAACTGGGCCCATGAGCCACAACTACTGAGCCTGCGCGTCTGGAGCCTGTTCTCCGCAACAACAGAGGCCGCGATAGTGAGAGTCTCGCGCACCGTGATGAAGAGTGGCCCCCGCTCGCCGCAACTAGAGAAAGCCCTCGCACAGAAACTAAGACCCAACACAGCAAAAATAAATAAATAAATAAATTTATTTTTAAAAAAATGATCACTGTTTTAAGCCACAAAGTTTTGGAGCGGGTTGTTATTACTCAGCAATAAATAACTGATAGATGTGCTTCATGAATTACCATAATATGTCTACATTCTTTTATTCCATGCATTTCCTAAAGTTTCCTAGGAAGGAACTCAACACTCCAGTGTTTCCAAATAACTGTCACAGGCAGATGTGGTTACACTTCTCATTCTTTACAGCCAGGTCAATGCTTCTAATTCCACAGAAACAATGAAATGTACCTCAGTCAGAACACAGAGGTTTAGGCAGGAGGTAGAACATACTCCAAAGCCAAACTAACTTAGGTGAAAATAAAGTGAAAATTTTCTCCAATTATCATAGTTATACCACAAGGATGCAGGTACAAACAGGGTTGAGCTGGAATTGAAGGTAACTGGCTAAGAGAAGAAAAATGAAGCAAAATTGCTATGTCTAAAAACTTAGTTTAAAAACTAGAGAACTCAAAACAGATTCTCCCTTTAACAGTTTCTCTGCCTGGAACCGCCTTCCATATAAACTTGAAAAATGATCAAAACCCTCTTTTAAAAGTTCACCACATACTATCTAGAGAAAATGCTTGCTTTAGGTTACCATCCATTCAACAACTATTTATGGAGCACCAACTCTATGCCTGTGAGCCCCTGAGCACTCCTTTTTTTTTTTTCTTCTTTTTTTTGATAGTGAGACCAGGGTAAAGGGAGCATGACTGGGTGAAACTAGACCACACACCTCTCTTGGTCAAGGTACCTGGTCTGGTTAGAGGGTTTAGGCTGATGAATGCAGCAAACAAGGCTCTGCCCTCATGCAAACCTATATCTAGAAGGGGGGAAATATTAGTAGCTAATATTATCATTATCAGCACTATTATCACTATCATTACTGTTATTATTATGCCCTCACCCCTCCCACCACTTCTTCCTCTTAGTTACTGCTAAGTATCTGGCACTCTGCTAAGCACTTATCATTTAATCTTCACAACAGCTTAGCATGGTATCACCCACATTTTACAGATGAGGAGACTGAGTTCTAACTGGACAAGAGCAACACAGAAAGTGTTGGAGCTCATGCTTTTAACCACTAGCCTATACTCCCTCCATACATATGAATTCCTTACAGTTTTATAAGAATTTCAACAGGGGGAAAAGAATCCTTCACAACAAGAAATGAGGCACAACATACTCTCTTAATCAATGCCTATGCGTCTGTGAGTGTTTTCAGTGAGCTTCTTCTAAAAACTGATATTTATTTAGTCCTGTATGGAATTTTTTCTTTCCTGTTGGAAGAGTCTGGAAAATATTCTTGCTTATTAGTAATATAGAAAACATTTTTAAAGGCATATGAGACAGCATATTTCACTTCTCATTCAATACAACACAGACCATGAGGGAAATTGGTCATCTCGGGGAATGAGGCCTCATTTAGCCACATATAGGAGATGTTTTCCATTAGTATGTTTATTCTTTAATAACTTTATCATTTTTTCCTCATTATAAAAGCACATGCTACCTAAAACAAACAAACAAACAAAAAACATAAAGAGAAAAGATCATCCACAATATTATTGCCTAGAGGTAACAAGCTCCTATTAGTATTTGGTGTACATCCTTCCAGATACTTTCTTTTAGGTTTCTATACACAGGGCTTTCATCCACCTTAAAAATCACACATTAAACATATTCTCATGCTATCCTCTGTTTTCCTAAACATCATTCCCATGTCAATAAATATCAACCTGCATCATCCTGTTTAAAGACTGCACAGTATTTATTTCACTGTATGGATAGGCTCTAATTGACTTAATCAACCCTTTATTAATAGGCATTCAGATTACTTTCTGTGTTTTGCTATTACAGAAACCAGGGCAGTGAGGAGTCTGGCACACACATCTATGCACCCTTGACTGATTGGTTCTTTAAGATAAATTCCTAGACGTTGGCTTCCCATTTTATTTCATGACTTTGTTGGATTCATATTGCCCCAAGTGTCATCCAGAAAATATGTACCAAATTTACCTTTTTCAAAAGAAGGAAACTCTTAAATGTTAAGTCTTAAATGTAATAACATACTTTACACTTCCAACATTTAGATTAAATGGCCAAGAACTTTAAAACTGCAATTTATCACTAAGTATCTAAAATATCAATTCAAGCCTCTGACATTGCATTAGGTTTACATTTGGAGGAGGAAAATTCTAAAATACCCAATTAGTGGGTTTTATTTCCAGCATAATGTTGTTTTGAAAAGTTAAACTCCAAAAAGAACATATTTGCTGCAAAACAAGCAATTAGTAGAGAATTCTAAAAGGCAGGAAGAGAAGTAAAAAATAATCAATTATAGCAACCACTAGGTCACCAAATCTGCACCCTATACAATGGCAAAGAGAAAAGGGTCAAGAGAGAGAAAAGGTGAAAACTAGAAGAAGCAACTCTCAGAGCTTCAGCGACGGCCGGATGAAATTACACACAGACATATACATCTACATGCTCTGTACACACCAATCCTGGAGCTAATCTCCAGGGGTTAGAACACAAGAGGAATCTTTGTGTGCTTTATTTGAGCAAACATCATGCAGAGGCGGGTGGAGGAGGCTGCACGCAGGTAAGAGCGGCTCCTTAGCAGCTTGAGGCCTAGTATCAATTACTTCCCTTCCAGGGCACAGGGAAGGTAACAGGAACTTGAGGCGTAAGACAGCTCCAAAGGCACTGACTCCCTTTAAAACCATCACACAGGACAGGGCTCACTCATCAAGCTCTACAGAAAACTGGGCAAAGTGAGAACATTTTTAGCAATAAATAATTTACTGGTGAGCACAATGCGTGTGCTAAGAAGGGAAGGCCACACACCAAAACTAATAACAATGTACTGGAGTCTCATGCTAATGGCGACGATGGGGGCATTAGATAAACTCTGCATACCAAAAGCACTGAATACTTGGGATGGCAAATGGCTGCGGGGAGTGCTGCTTGGTGACTTCATAAACCTATAGGACTTCCAGGTCTTCTCGGCAAGGGGGTCAGCAAACTATGGCCCATGCATGGGTCAAATCCAGCCTCAGCCTGTACACACCATGAGCTGCTGCCTGTACACAACATTTTTAAATGGTTGAAAAAATTTTTTAATATTTCATGGCATATAAAAATTATACGAAATTCAAGCATCAGTGTCCACAAAGTTTTACTGGAATGCAGCCATGCCAACTCACTTTTGTCTATGGCTGCTTTCTCCATGCACTGACAGAGATGGAAGGGGTGACAGGGACCTGGGTGGCCAGCAAAGTTGAAAACATTTACTACCTCATCCTTTACAGAAAGTTTGCTGATCTCTGTTCTAGGCCATAAAATCAAGTCGTTTTTGAATGGTTCACAGCTCTCAACCTTGGTGCATGCTTATTAGTTTGGCTCTGACATACCCAGGACTTAGACATAGCCTGCCAGCCTAACAGAGAATGCAACCCCATTGTTAAGAACACTAGACAGGTCTAATAGGACCTATAGAGGCTGGGGTACCTACCCATGATAACCAGAAAGATGTGAAAGGCTTTTCTGAATTGAAAGCAGGATGGTCCCAGAAGGTTTATGTGGGAATGAGTATGATTAAAGGTTTTCTCTTTGAAAGAACGTATGAGCTATCTCCTTCTACAGATGAGAATAAAACCATCCTCAAAAGGGCTACCACCTTTGAGCACTTACTAGGGGCCTATGACTGAGTAAAGCCTTTTGCTTTTCTTATCTCATTTAATGGTCATCTTTTCTAGACTTTGAGAGGCTGGCTGGCTGGCTGGCTGGCTCAGGAAATGGGAATCAAATCCAGGTTCGAGTCTAAAGCCTGTGTTCCTAACCACTCTCCAACTTGAAAGCAAAGGGCAAGAATGCTCACCAGGAATAAATGAGAGGGAAAGGGAAAGACCACAGGAATAGCGGAAGCAAGTTTATTTTTATGGCCATGAGCATTTTATTCATCTCTCTCTTCACTCATAATATCCTCTCTTCCTTCGGTATTTAAAGAAAGGAAAATGCACTTCTTCCAGAATCTTTGCTGGAGAGCAGTAGAGAGTGGAACTGAATGAACCGTTCACTCCAAGAACCGGTTGTCGAGCTCAAGCCTCTGCTTATCGACCATCAATGTATTTGGTCTAAATTTTTAAGTATAATTGATAAACAGCCACAATGCACCTAGGTCAAGCCCTTTATGTGTATGCATGGCTTATCAACTGACAGACAACAGTTCGCTGTGGGAACAAAATGGCAGTGCTTTTGCACCTTTAAGACCACATGACTAGATTAAGACAACTTTAAAAGGCAAGTGCTGAGCACAAAGATCTACTTTTTCTTATTTTTTTTCTCTTAAGAATTATTCTAACTCCCATTTTATTTAATAAAAACATATATCTCTCATTAGGGGGGCCCAGGACCTCTCCTATAGACCCCTCCCCAGAAAAATACACATACACAAAAAAGATTAGGTCACAACTATAGGGGGTGCAGGAATCTCTTGAAGCCCATTCATGGCTCTTTGAGGTCCACAGACCCCCAAAATAATCCTAGCTCTAAAAGCATATTACGAAACGCCTGTTTTACAGGACCAGGGTAAAGACCATAGAGCTAGCTCTCTCATCATCTTTTAGTTTCAGAGGCTAATATTAAATAAATACTCAAAGAAACTTCCTTAACTAGACTCTCATACTCTCAAAGAACGAATCTAATGACTTGAGTAAATCACCAAACCTAAAGTCATACATGTTCAAAGTCCAAATCAGTTTTCGTATAGTTTAAAATCTACTTCTTTCTGCTCACAGAGATTTCCCTAGGAAAGGAAGAAATGTTAGTATGGAATAGAGCTTGAGCCTCTTCTACTTTAACATTCATGAACATGTGAATATATAATAAACTGTATAAAAGAAAACCACTTGTAAGATTTATTAAAAGATGTTCTCTCACTATATATGAGATGGAGAAAAGTCAATTAAAAGAGTGCTTAAATGTTCAACACAAAAGATCTGTGTCAATGCAATTGCCAGTTATGTGGCTAACAAAGCAGATTTTTTCAAGTTCAGAAAGGCTCAAATTTTGCTGTGTTTCCCACCACTTGAGTCAAGAACGTTCAGAAATGTTTATTTTCAGGTATACCTCAACTTTAAAGTCTTTCCAATCTCTCTTGGTCTTATTACTTCAGAAAATTCCTGGCACTGCCCAACAAAATACAAAATGAATTTATAAGTGTTTCGCCAGGACTCCATCTACGAATGACAGCCTGCCTCATGAAAATTTAAGTTACAGGGGGCAGTGATACTTTCCCATCAACAACATTAAAGATTATTTTAAGTCACTAGATACTGTTTCCAAATCAGTATTATGATGATACAGCCAAGTAACAAGTAACTTAAAAAGAACACCCTTTCACCACTTGACTATTACTTTTTTTTTTTTTTTTTGACTATTACCCTTTAAACAACGATCCCCTCCAAAACGCCACTTGGGATAGACAGTCAACTGACACTTCAACTTACAATATGTAGTACTTAAGATTTAAAGTAATTCATCTTTTGGTTACAGTGTCTTCTCTTCCTCTAAACCAAGAAAATGAACAGGATCCCAAACCCATGCAAAGCCAGCATTTAGGCCAATATTTTTTCAAAACCAGGAGAGATTTCCCACGGTGGGGGAGGGCAAGTTATCCCTCAAAATATTCACTCAAGGTAAAATTTTTTTTTTTTTTTTGCCTTTGTGCTAAAAGTCAAAGGTGCTAACTCTTTAGAGAACTGTTGAAGAGAATTACTGAAGTTTAGACTTCATATATACGAATATAATTCCATGCATACTGATTTCTCGCTAGAGGTGATACACCCTTAACTGTCATACATTTGCATATATAGCTCTTCCTCTACAACTAAGAGAAAACCGGGAGAATGAACCCAATTTGCTTAAGGAAACTGAAACAACCAAATCCATCCTCCATAGATGCTTCATCCCTAATATGAAGAAGCGAGGCACCTGGGGGGCAGAAATCTTAGAAAGTAACTCAATAGAACATCAAACCTGGGTTGAAAACTCAGACCCGCTTCTTGCGGCTCACTGAATCGATCCCACTGGAGATCAAATCAGCCGGACTGCTGCTGCTCGTTTCCTCTCGCCCCGCACCATCGAAATGTTGCCATTTGCGAGAAACCCATCGAAGTTGAATCAAAGTGACTTTTGGGAAAAGATACCAGTATCACCGGCAGTGTGCTCCAGAAATGTGTAACTCTACACACTAGGCATCGTTTCTCATCGAGCACCTCCCTCTCCCTTCACTTTCGACTTCCCCTTAAGATGGGGGCAGTTTTTGAAAATCACAGAGAAAAATAAATAAGAGCACCCCATCCCGGTCACCGACGGGGATTCCGGCGCCCAGGGAGGACGGCCGGCAGCCGGCTCCCAGTCGCTGCGTGAACTCCACCCGCAGGTCGCTAAATGTCTCGGGCCCCCTTTCCCAGCACCCGCCCGAGCCCCGAGGGGAAGGGGGCGGCCGCCGGGGCCGGAACCGCGCCACCTGGAACCCGGGGCCTTTTTCGCTTGCCGGCCGCGCCCCGCGCAAATGTCCGCGCGCGAGACCCGCCCCGGCGCGCGTGGGCGCCAACTTCGCGGGGACCCTCACGCCGCGCCCCCTCTGTGCCCCGGGTCCCCCGACTCCCGGGCTCAGGCGGGTAGGGCGCCCCCTCCGCGCGCCCCGCCCCCCCCCAGGAGAGCGAGCCCACCCCCAGCGGCGGTAGCGGGAATGGGGCGGCGGGGCCGCGGTCGCCGTCCCCCGGGAGGCGCGGGGGGCTTGGACCCCGCGTGGCCCCCGCCGCCCCGGCGGCGCCCGGCGGAGCTCACCTGGCGTTTGGCGGAGGCCTCCGGGGCGGCCTCTGGGCGTGGGCCGGACGGGGGCAGCGGGGGGCGGGGGGGGGCGGCGGAGGCCGGGGCTGCACCGGGGCCGCCGCCACCGCCCGCCTGGCTTCGCCCCACACGCGCCGGCCGCGGCCGCCCCCGGGGAGTTCGGGGAGCGCGCGGAGCGCAGGTCCCGCGGCGGCGGCGGCGGCGGCGCGGCGGGGCTTAGGCGGCGGAGCGGGCGGCCGCGGGCGCCGCCGCCTCCTCCTCCATGGCTGTTTACCCGGCTGCATTGTGGGAGTTTGACCTCCGCCGCCGCCAACCGCCGCCTCAGCTTGCGCCGCCGCCGCCGCCGCGCACGCCATGGGAGCCGTGACTGACGGTGAGGCCCGCTCGCTGCCGCTCCGGCCCGCTCCCCGGGGCCGCGCGGCCTCCTCGGACCCCGCCGCCGCCTCCCCCGAGACCCCCGGCTTCCCCCGCCGCTTCCGGGAGCCCCTTGGCCTCCCCGATCGGGCCCCTCGGAGACCCGGGCTTTCCCGGCCGCTTCCCCCGAGCCCTTGGGCCTCTCCCCGGAGCCCTCCCGGCCGCTTCCCCCGAGCCCTTGGGCCTCTCCCCGGAGCCCTCCCCGTCCCCCTCGGAGCCCCGCGAACTCCGCGCCCGCTCTCCCGAGGCCGCGCGGGGCGTGGGGAGGGTGCGCTGGGAGGATCGTCGAGGGGCCGGGAGCACACGTGGGGGCCCGGGGAGGCCGGCAGCTATGCGCGGGCGGATGGTACCCGGAAGGGGTCCAGGCTGTCGGAGGATGTGGTGAGGGAGCACTGGGTGGGGGTGATGGGGCCCGAGGGGCGGCGAAGGGGAGGAAGGGGTGGAGGCCTTGCAGCCGGGGGTCCGGAGGACCTTTGGAGAGCTGAAAGGCAGTGGGAACTCCGGGGATGGGCCGAGGGTTTCGGGCCAAGTTGGAAAGAAGGGAGTCCCGGGACAATGGTACCAGGGGTGTCAGCGCACAGAGGGTGACACCTGGAGGAGTCCTCTGGACAGATTGGGAAGGTCCCCCAGACAATGGGGTGGATCGCACTGAGGCCTGAGAACTAGCCCTGGCTTGGGGGTAGGGAGAGGGAGCTGGGGACAGTATCTAAAAAGAGTAGGTGTGGACGGGGTATCCGGAGGACAGTCAGGGACTGTGCCTGGGGGATTAAGAGGAGCCAATATAGGGATGGGGCCACCTGGGGTAGATCAGCACACTAGAAGATTCGTTTGTGTGTATGTCTTGGGGAGGGTGGTTTGTCTGCTGGAATGGAGTCGGGGGAGGGGCAGGGGCTGGTTTCTGGAAAGTTGTGAGGACAGTTTAGGAGGTCCCTCCATGTAAGGAGGGGCCCAGGGGGTGGTCTACAGATTGAGAGCAGAAATAGAGTGACACCTTGGGGAAGGTGGGCAAGCATGATGGGCAACTGGAGGGAGAATCTAAGAAGGTATTCAGTTAAGGAGTAAGGAAGGCCTTTGACATTTGGGAAGGGGAGACCTAGGGGTGCAGGGTCTCCTTGAAGAAAGAGTGGCCAGTGACCTTAGATGCCTATAGAAAGGCCATTTCTAAAGAGTGGGAGGTAGACAGTTTCCGCCTTGAAGGACCAGGCCACTGTGGGGAAGAGTAATAGGCCCAAATTTGTGATCATGATGAGGAGTAATGAAGTGAAGTCTCTTCAAGGTCCAGTTAAAACTTTGCTTCATTCCAGTTTCATTTATCCAGTAGATATTTATCCCACCTGGGCTAGGCCTTGGGCTTACAGCCCAGAACCAACAGGCAAGACCTTTTCCTCCTCTGAGGTCACAGTCTGGTGGGAAAAACACATGAGATAATTAGTTTTCATGGTGGCAAACGTTAGTTACTACAGAGGAAGTTCAAGGTTCGGAACTGTAGAAGTATGTAACAAAGATTGCTTATCCATTCTCAGAGATCAGAAAGCCTCCCTGAAAAAGTTACTCTTAATCCCGTTTTTTGAAGGATAACTAGATGTAGTTGGATTGGTATGCCAGGTGGAGAACTACTTGTGCAAAGGCCACAAAGCATTGGAAGAACTCAAAGATGGTAAGTGTTGGCTAGAAGTTAGAAAGTTATGAGCCAGAAATTTTTGAGGGCAATGGGAAACCATTAAAAGTTCTTTTAGCATTGGTGGGATGTTATCAGATTTGCATCAAAAACAACTACCACGCTCTACTATGTGAATAATGATGAGGGGAAGGGAAAGTGAGGAGTTAAGTGGCCTTTCTCCTTTTTAACATCTATATAGTATTGTTAGTATGTCAAGCATGTTCTAATTATTATCCCCACTTTACAGATGACACTGGGACACAACGAGGTGAAGTAACTTGCCCCAGGTTGTACAGGTAGCAAGTTATAGAGCCTGAGCTCCACATCAAGCAGTCTGGCTCAGAGTTCTTCCTCTTCCCCCTTGTGCATCCTGTCTCTCAGCTACAGCTGCCATGGTCCTAGTGAGAGATGATGGAGGCTGGGACCAAGAGGGACTGCAGAGAAGTAGACAGGTGGGAGAGAAATTTATGAGGTCAAATGTCAGGAGATCGAATGGATGTGAGGGGAAGGGCCGAGGACTATCCCTGGTTTCTGATTGGAGTGACTATGTGCTTATTAGTGCCACTTCTCTATTCATTGAAGTAGACAACGGCAGGGGAGAGAGAGGTTTTGTCAGAAGGGAAATGGAGAGGGAAGATGAATTCTAGTAAATGCGCTGATTGCAGTCAAATGCTCGCTACATCCAAAGAGGCCATCAGAATCCTCACTCTGCCACCTAAAAGCAGTCTGACCTTGTGCAGGTTAATTAACCTCTTTGAGCCTCACTTTCATTCCTTGTAAATGGGGATAATAATACAGTCTACCTCATAGGCTGGTTTTGAGAATTAGATGCAGTAAAAGTTGTGAAGTGCTTTGCACTGCATCTGATACATAGTAATGTTCAGTAAATACCATTAAATGTAAGAGTTGGTTTACTTGCCTCTCCTCCACTTTCCTTTGATGAGGACTGTGCCTTCTCCCTCTCTTTATCTGTGCAGATTGTCACTCCCTGCCTTTTCTGCCTGGTGACCGCCCATTTATTCTTCAGGACTCACATCAAATATTCTCTGCTCTTAACCAGTTGATCTTTCACCTATTAACCATATTATCTTATGTATATTTCTGCTCTAGCCCTTAATACTTAATTTACTTATATGGCATATTCCAGAAAATATTTAAAGCAGCTCATTATAATGAGAAAACGTTAAAATAAATGGATGAGGAAACAAGGCAAAAAGAAGATCAAGACTAGTAAAAACAAGAGGAAGTTAGAAGTGGGTGATCCTTGTAATCAGGGGGTCAAATCTGTATGTTAATTAAAGGTGCAAGTGACTTGTTTCCCTAGCTGTCCATACCAAGAGGCAGGACCTAGGCCATCCTGTGATCTAGTTTTCATGAGAGCAGGAAGGCAACATTAGATACCCAGGACAAACAGTGTTTGTTTGTTTGTTTTTTAATTTAAACACTAAAAAATAAGCTTCTCTTTAGGGTCCTCATAAAGAAAAGCCAGTGTCATATCCTTAACCTCTTTTCAGCACTGAGGATCATAAAACTGTTTCTTAGCACATACCTTACTAGGTCAAAGAAGGCTAAATCACAACTTAGAAAGGCATTCCAAAGCAGATAGACCATGTGGTTTAGGTGAATAGCTCTGCTGGTCTGCCTTACTTCAGAGCAAGGTTTTTTGGCTTTTTTTGTTTTAAGAATCATCTAGACCATAGAGGAAAGGACAAGCCACAACTTCTTTAGGTAATCTCGGTAAACTTGATTTTCCTCAGCTGAGCTTTTGGTAAGAATCAAGCAGGAGTGAGTGATACGTAATGTAAATATCTATTACATGCCTCCCAAGCACAGTGCTGGTTATAACAGTAGACTGTATAGAGGAAGGCCCGACTCTTACTTGGGGGAGGGAAGCAACAGGATGCAATCAAGTAAGTAAGTAAGATAATTTCTGAGAAAGAGCATAATTTGGTTCTGAGAATGAACTAGATGGAATAAGAGAGAGTAATGGGGGAGAGCTGTGGAGAGTTAGGTTAAAATCAGGTGCTCAGGTGTGACCTCTGGTAAGTGGTGTTTTATGATAAGACCTGAAGGGGTCCACTGCGTGAAGAGCCAAGGAAAGTATTCCAGATAGAGGCAGCAACTAGTGCAAAGGCCTGAGGTGCAGACAAGCCCTGCGCCCTTTAAGGAAGATAGGGAAGGCCACTGGGGCTGGATCCAGGTGGACCAGGACGGGTGGGATACAAAAGGTCAGAGAAATAAACAGAGCCTTGCAGGCCATGGAAAGGAGATCAGGTTGTCTTCTGTGGGCACTCGGAAGTGATCGGAGGGTTTCAAGCAGAAGAGTTAGTGATACGATACATCTTTTGGATCATTCTGGGTTGCTGTATAGAGAATGGATTCTAGGAAGGCAAGAATGGAAACAGGGAGGCCAACGAGAAGTAGTCCAAGTGAGAGACAAGGTGGGCTTGGATTAGGATGATGACATGACAGTGGAGAGGACTGAGGAGTGGGTGGCCTCCATATTTCTATCATCCTCCTGAAAAGGTCTTGAAGAAATTCCAATACCTGTCTCTGGAGACTAGAGGAGGGCTGATGTCCTCTTCCAAGTTTGAGTGCCTGGCAAGGTGCTGTGCCTTCATGTAGTCCTTACATCTGGGTTTGCATATCCAATTGGACTGGGAGCCCTTGGAGGAGAAACTCTTTATTTCCTGTACAAAGACACATTGGTTAATTGGAGGAACTGCCCTCCTCAAAGGGAAGGAGAGAGACGCTGTATTGTTACCTATAGATACTGAACTATAAATATTATCACCAATACCGTCGCCTTTAGATGGACGATGAAGTGGAAGTCCTGGGAAGTTAGTGGCTTACTGTCATATAGCTAGTTATTGGCAAAGCCATTCTCTCTCCTCCTCTGTTGCCACCCCAGCATTCTGGCTAACTGGAAAACAGTTTAGATGTTGTTACTGTTAATTTAAACTATGTTCACAGTTTGTATTTTGTATGTGTTAATTTAAAGGGTGTTAAACAGTGTTAGTACCCTGATAGAAAGCATTTCAGAAGCACTTTTTTCAGTACAGAGAACATTAGGTATATATCTTGATATGCCAGAGCAACAGATGGGAGAGGAGAAGGGGGGTGGGGAGCGGGATGTGGCTGTACACTTCATTTCATAGAGCTTGTTGGTTTTGACAGTGTTTTTTGTTGTTGTTGTTGTTTATTAAATTAGAAAGTGTCATGCATGGATAATATGCTTGTTAAAACTTGAAATAATGGTTTTTAACATGCCCATGAACAATATGACAGAATAATGGAACGGCACTATGACTTTTCTAATAATGTAATTGTGTATATATTCCTCTGACTGCAGAGGTGACACTACTCATCTGTAAAAGGAAGATAATAATACATACTTTATAGGGTGTTTTCAAGGATGAAGCATGATTAATATATGTAAAGCACTTCGAAGTTGAGTGACCATTTAATTGATTGTCCAAACGAGGACACTTTTCAGAGTGAAAGGAAACAAACAAGAGGTATGGTCATCAAATAGAGGAGTGTACAAACGCTATGTGTCTGCTGCTGCCGCTATTCCAATCTCAATTGCTGATCCAAAGTTAATTAGACATTTGTGGCCAAGGAGTTTGCTTGGCTTTTTTTTTCACTAGTGCCAATGGATTTGCCCACTTTGTGCCCTCATCTGTGGTCCCAGCACAGGGGTTTCTGAAGCAGTTCAAATAAAATAATACTTCTTTAGCCAAGATAAAAGGTATCTCAAAGCAAGATTGGACTTTCAACCTTGACTTTATTAGGGCCATACTCTAAACATTTAAATAAATCTAGAGAAAAACAAAGGTCCTCAATATTCATTTTTTTGCTTTTCTTTTTTTAATGTTTAATTTAATTTTAGTTTATGTAATTTACTTTGGTATCAGTAATTTATTTAGACTGGGCCTAAGTGTCTCCCGAGAGATCCATATTTACATGGAAGAATCAAATCATCTTATTTATTCTTCCCACCTGACTTCTTTGTGTCTTAATATTGTTGGCCTTAAAAGTTGTTTTAATGATTTTAAGCTTCTTGAAAGGAGGGGCTAGGTGTTATTTTACCAGGAGGAATCCAACACAATGGGATATACGTAATTCAGCTTAATAACCCATAAGCGATGGTGATCTAGTGATGACTCTTAAGAGGAATCTACACACACGTTGTTTTTACATGGCCTTAGTCTCTCCTCTAGTTAATAGGTCACGTCAAGCCAGTTTTCTTTTTTCTTGTTAACACATCATAGATTTATTAAAGAACACTGATGAGAATTTTTAATACAGAAAAAATGAAGAAAAATACCTCAAAATGACCAATAAGCTCTCTATCCAGATAACGACTGTTGATACTGTGAGGAAGACAAATAATACACGTCAGGAAATTCAAGAAGAAATGCACCAAGCGACAAGTGAAAACCTTCCCCTCTTCACCTTCCACTGCTAATCCCACTCCCCAGAGGTAATTAGTGTAAGGTGTTTTTTTGTGTACCCTTCCAGAATGATTTTTAAATGCCATAAAAGGCAAAAAACACCTTCTCAGGCGTCAAACTCCTGAGTTCGAGTCCCAGCTCTACTCCTTACTTCTTGTGGCATTTAATTTAGACAAGTAACTTTCAGTTCCTTCATTGATAAATGGGGGTAATATCCACTTTGTAGGGCTCTTGTGAGGATAACTTAGCATATTATAAGCATTATGTATATGTTAGTTGGTGTGCCGGTATGCGCATATAAAGTTTTACACAAATGTTTACGTGCTCTTTTGAACCATACTTCCATAATTAATGATACATCTTTGAGTTCTTTTGGAGCTTTTTCTACCTTATTCTTTTGTGATATTGTTTTTTTTTTTTTTTAATTAATCCCCTTGTAAACATTTTTTGTTATTTTCTGTTTTTTACTCTTACAAATAGTATGACTGGAGATATTTGCATAGTTGTCTTTGTACACTTGTGGGAATCATTTCTAGAAGACAGGTCAAGGGTATATGTATTCTTAATTAAAATACATATTGCTACATTGGTTTCCTAGTAGCTAGCTGTTTTTTCCTGTGTAATCTTATCTCCAATTATCCCTTCCTGTGGTTTTCAGTTTGGATCCAGAGTGTTTAGGAACACCAAGAAAAAGCCAGTGGTGTGTTTGTGTGCCTGCAGAATTTCTTGCTAAACTGCCTTCAGAAAGGAAATGCTGATCCTCACTGTTAGATCACAGAATTGCTATTTCTTGAAAGCAGGTGAGATGGGGGGCTGTGCGGTCTAGCAGATCGGCGGGCACCCTTGACAGTAGCTTAGCCCTAGGAGGAAGTTACATAACAGGCTCTTATCACTGATTGTCAAGCCTTGACATGTCCCTAAAGTAAGTGTTTTGGAACTTGGCCCACCATTATCTTCCAAATTGTTCTTCTCTTTCCTTTTTTCAGTATTTGCTCCAAGAGGGTATGAAAACTTGTTTTGTAATCAAGGTTTTAATAGCCACTTTGAGAGAATAACAATTAGGGGTTTTGAAAGCAGTGTTAGTCTGAGTTTAGGAGAGATTGTCCTTTCCACACTAAAATGAGAAAATTCCTAAGATGGCTGTGTCAGCCAACCAGAGGCTTGGAAATGGAGAGTTGGTTTAGTGACTGTAAAGCAGTCATTTCTTCCAGCCTGTTTATGGAAAATTGGGCATTAAAGTCTAACCCTTTAAAAGGACTTCTTGACGTATTTCTTCTAGGTAGAAAGTGGCATGTAAGACAGGAAAGGGTCTAAAATACATCCCAGTTTTTTGAGTAAATATTTGCTTATCGCCATGCATGTGTCATAACTGATTTGGAAGTGATTTTTGAATGGCAGACATTTTGTAGGTATAATTATGGCACACATATAACTGAATCCAGTAGGAAATCTTCCTACGAGCCTAAAATTAGGTGGAAAACCACCACTCTCAGAGCAGATGTTAGGTATTTTGGTTTCAAGGCTTTTCCCAGATGGTTTTGATCCTCATAGTCAGTTAAGAAAGTAATTGGGACAACTGAGGAATGATGTTGATAACATCACTGAAATAGTTTCTTAGCCATCTTCACCATTTTTACAGGTGGACCAAGGCCCGCCAGGATTAATATTAGCATGCAGATTGCTTACAGAGAGTTTCAGCATGATAATAATTTATGAAGTCAATGTATATAGTAAACAGAACATGTTTAGGTGTGTTCAATCTAGAGCTAACTGAGGAGGTACCATTAAAAATAACAATGCTGGTGTCATACACGCTGGGAACCGTCAGCAGCTGGCCATCTTTAAATTTAAAAAGAACAGAGGCTGTTTTCAAACTGGCAACTTACCCTTTGGTTTTATTTTGTTGCTGTTGGAGCTGTGCTCTGTACTTTATGTATGTTATTTCAGTCATCCTCATCCCCAGAGAATTTCCTAGGCAGCAACTGCGTATGCAGTTTAAGCTAGAAATATCATGACCTTACAGTACAAAGCTTGAGACAAGCAAATTTGTGACAAATTATAACTGGACAAAACTTTGTATGCATAATATATATCTACATGGGTATATAGATGTATCTATAGATATATCTCCATCATGTACTCATTTTTTAACATTAAGTTGTGAATTAAATTTAACATGAAGATAAGAATAACTTTTTTTTTCCTTTTTTTCTTTCCTACAATGAACAGGCATCATGCTCCTCTGTACACTTTTATTTCTATAAAGTTTCACAGCAGTCCTATGAAGTGGATAGTTTTATTCCCATTTTTACAGGTGAAGTTAAAAGTTGGTCACAAACACAAAGTAAACACTGTGGACTAGCCAGAACGTTGGACCCAGGTTTTGACTTCTGGCCCAGGGTCTGGCTGTGAAGACATGCTCTGTAGACAAAAGAGGGATAGGACTGAAGTAGGAGAAAGACCCGTGAATGCCTGGACAGCGAATCCCCCGTGCTACCAGAACTCATCAGACTGCACTCCTCCTCCTGCCGGCCAGTGTCGGCCCTGGCCCCTGCCTTTCGTAATTTGCCTTCCAGGACCTGCGGTTCTAATCTCTGCTTTAATTCATGGCATTTTAGCTCCTACTGCGTATGCTTTGGTAGCCTCCTAGGTGCTTCACAGCTGCGTTCCATTTTGTACACTGCCCTCAACTTGATCCTCCTAGAAAGTCCAGCCATGAATCTTCAGCAACTCCAACTTGTTGCCTACCAGGAAGGTCCAAGTCCACCAGGATGGCATTTACTAGTGTGGACTCCCATAATCTGACCTCTAACTGCCTTTATGATCTTGGGTCTCCATATCTGTCTTCACACACATCCAGCCTCCCTATTGTCCTAGAGTACTCACAGCCAGATCCAGCCTTGCATTCCACACCTCTGCCTTAGCTCACAGCTTTCTCCCTGCCTGCTGGGGGTGGGGATGGGGAGTAGGGAAACAACTTTAGCTTGCTTTCTTTGTTTCTAACACTTCTATTGAGATATACTTGATATACAAAGAACTACGCATATTGTGTACAATTTGATGCATTTGGGCATATACAAACACCTATGATACCATCACCACAATTATAGCTTGCTTTCTTTTTCAAACAACAGCTAACAGATTTTGAGTACCTATATGGTTCAAAAATCAAATAATATAAAAGATATTTCCCCATCTTCCAGCCTGTCCTCCAGCTCCCCAGCTGATACTGCCCCAATTCCTTGGTAACCCCTTTTATTAGTTTCTCGTATATCATTCCAGGATATCCATGTGAATATAAGCATGAATATACTTATTTCCCCCCATTTTTATGTGAAAAGAAGCATGCCATAAATATGATTCTTCACCTTACTCTTTTAACAAGTTGTATTAAGTGGTCTCTCTCTCCCCCAGTACACAGATGCTTCCTCATTCTTTGTTTTTTATCGCTTCTTAGTATTCCATCATATTCTTATGCCGAAATTTATCTAACCCCCTGTTGATGAACATGTCATATTGCATATAGGCAAGTATATCTAGGATTTTTGGGTCAAAGAGTACATATTATTTGAAATTTCAATAGATACTATTAAAATGCCTTTTGGCTTTTTTGACTGATGATTTTCAAGTATCAAAAGAGCAGCTCAAAATCCTCTTTCCCTGTACCCCCCAAGCTAAAGGAAGCTCTCCTCTTAATCTCCTGCTGTGTGTCTGTGTCACTCATTTAACAATCACAGCCTCCTCTGTGTGTGTGTGTGTATTCATATGGGTGTTACTTCTCCAACTAGAGTGAAGGAGCTCAGGTCTTTACTTCCTGTCCTCAGAACTTAGTCCGGTACCTACGGACACATCTGCTCATTGATCAAATATTCATGTCTTTTGTACAAGAAGGGAAATCTCTGCTATGGACCTGAAAATAAGATGGTTGCTGCTCGTCCTTGTTAGTGTTTTGTTGAGACAAACTCTTTGGAGGGTAAATGGTCCCAGGCAGGCACCACAAATCCAATTTAAAAATCTTTATTGAGCATCAGAAATGTAAAGACAGTGTGAGAGGCTGGAGAGGAAACAGAATGAACAAGACATAGGATGGGCCCTGACGAACCTTTTTCCCAAGTTTATTTGGCCTGTACAATGCTTTAAACATTTTTCAAAAATTTCTGTAATTAGGATATTACATACATATATAAAAAGTGCACAGATCTTAAGTATACAGCTAAAAAGATCACAAAATGTATTTGAAACATTTTTAGTTAGTCACCAAACTTTAAAAATCTCTTGAAAAGCCAGCTCTGGTAATAGCTTCCCCCTTTAGGTACTTACTCCTCAATTTCCCTACTCCCTATTCCCTGAATTCATTTACATTTGAAATCCCTGGTCCTCAATAAAGTAGGGTGCCTGGGTATCTGAGAGGAAGATGGGGTTTCTTGGGGACTTGGAAGATTAGAGATAAGATCAAAAAGAAACTAAACAGCCTCAATTGACCACTGGATGGCTCACCCACTGAATGTTTACTTTTAACAAAGTTAAAACATTTGTGATTTTAGAAAATCAATTTCATTTTCTGCATTTTAATCTCTTCAAGGACTGTGTTTTGTCCTTAGTCTCCTCAAATAACGTTGGTGGTTAAATACGGAAAGCATTAGTTTATATTTTAAAGTGTAAAATTAAAACACTTGATGAATCTGTAGCTTGAGCCATCTGTCAAAGCCATGACTCTGAGAACAATACCTAATTCTAAAAATGTTTATCTGATGTCACAGAATAGATTTTAAAACTGGAGCCATCTGCCTTCCAAAGTTTATCTCTGTTGCACCTGCGCTCAGAAATACTTCTGCCTACACACAGGAACTATTGTTTAAAGATTTTGCTGTATTCATCCTGCAGGCTATCCAGGAATTATTCACACTTTAAAAATTATTTTTTTTAGATGCACGCACATGGTAAAAAACAAAGAAATCCTACAAAGTCATATAAAAATCAAATCCCTTCTCATCCTGTATCTGTAATCCCTCTCACCAGAAACAGCCACTGTTACCAGTTTCTTGTGGATTCTTCCAAAGATAGTCTCTGAATACACAAACACATATATATGTGATGGGCGCACATATACACACATGGCCTCCTCCTTTTCTACACAAATGGTAGCAAACTATGTGCTTCTCTGCACCTGTTTTGTTTTCATTTTATTTAACATATCTAAGGAGATTTTTTTGATATCAGTATATACATCCACACTATTCTTTTGGCTGCATATTATTACATTTAATGAATGTTTCATAATTTACCCAGTCTCTTACTGGTGAATGTTTAGGTTTGCAATCTTTCTACCACAAGCAGCACTGTTAAGAACGTCCCTTTACACTTACCTTTGTGCATGGGTGCACATGTATCTATAGGATGAATTCCTAGAACTGGAATAATGGGGTCAGAAAGGTATGTGCGTTTTGAATATTGTCTTATTGGCCAGCTGCCCTGCAAAGAGTGTACCAGTTTGCATTCCATCAGTGTGCGTAAGTGCGATTTCTCAACACCTTTGCCATCACTGATTATCAGGTCTTTGATCTTTGCCAATATGATAGATGAAAATGATACCTTATTGTGGTTTCAATTTGTGTTTCTCTTGTTATGATCCAGCATTATCTTGTCCAGGAAGAACACTAGGTCAGGGCTGCCAGGCAGACCCTTTGGGGCCCCACCTGTTACTCATCATTATCATCTGCACTGCTTTTCTATTCCTTTTTCTCTTTTCTCTTTTCCTTGGAACAAAAGTGAGACAGACTTATTAAAAAAAAACCTCATGGGGAAAGAAACATTACAGATATAATAACTAAATTACACTTTTTTGGGGACTTCCCTGGTGGTGCAGTGGTTAAGAATCTGCCTGCCAATGCAGGGGACATGGGTTCAGAGCCCTGGTCCGGGAAGATCCCACATGCCGCAGAGCAACTAAGCCCGTGCGCCACAACTACTGAGCCTGTGCTCTATAGCCCATGAGCCACAACTACTGAGCCCATGTGCCATAAGTACTGAAGCCCGCACGCCTAGAGCCTGTGCTCCACAACAAGAGAAGCCACCGCAATGAGAAGCCCGCACACCGCAACCAAGAGTAGACCCCGCTTGCCACAGCTAGAGAAAGCCCTTGTGCAGCAACGAAGACCCAATGCAGCCAAAAATGAATAAATAAAATAAACTTATTAAAAAAATTATACTTAAAAAAAAAAAAACCTATTCCTTTTTCTCTGACCCATCTCATTCTCTTTCTCCTATTCTGCCACTACATCTTTTAAATCTTCTTTTCTTTCTTTTCCTTTTACCAGTACCTCACACTAGTCAGAGACATGAATGCTTTAGACTTCCTTCCGTCTGAACAGGTTTTTCAAAAAAGAGTTCTCCGAGAAATTATTGGCTTATTTCCCTGGTAGTACCCGAAAATTATTTCTACTCAACAATCCGGCAGTAGAATGCCAGTTCTGTGAGGGCAAGGCTTTTTTCTGCTATAACCCTAGCCCCTAAAACAGTGCCTGACACGAACACTTAATAACTTTCTATATATATATATATATGATAGTAAAACCTAACAAAATTTAACGTTTTAATCATTTTAAATGTACAGTTCAGTGGCATTAAGTACATTTACATTTCAATAATTTTCTTTTGGATTAATGAATGAGTAATGGTATTGGTTATTTTCCCCGAAAGCTAACAAGAGCCAGACAGTCATTTTAATTCACATTGTTCTTTCCTCCAGACGAAGTCATACGGAAGCGTCTCCTAATTGATGGAGATGGCGCTGGAGATGATCGGAGAATTAATCTGCTAGTGAAAAGTTTCATTAAATGGTGCAACTCTGGATCCCAGGAAGAGGGGTATTTCATTTTGCTGTTGTTTCTATAGTAATGTCCTGGTGTGATTTTTTTAGACCATATATACAGTCCTGTTAATATTTCAAATTTTCACTCACCTTAAATGTCCAATGGAGTCAACTCTCTGTTAATCCAGAGTAGACTTTTCTGGCCTTCTCTTCAGAGGCCTGCTTTATGTTTATTAAAATGTGCAGAAGGCATAGTGGTAAGAAATGAAGGCGAAATTCAGACTCATTACTTTGGTCACTTTTAAAAGCAGATAAGTGTTTAGTAAGACAAAATATCTAAATGAAATTTTTTCTTTTTTTAACATACTAATAAAAATTGCTGCAAGGTTTTATATTTTTGATAATTTTTTTAACTTAAAATTTTTTTCATCATTTGAATTAGCTTTTCACATAGATAAATAATTGTATAGAGTGAAAAAATTATGAGAACAGAATTGTGAAGATAAAAACCATCTTAATCAAAACATTTTTAAAAGGATTTTAAACAAAATTCAACAAATAGTTGTTTGAATTAAGCTTATATTGCTAAGATCTACAGTCCCATCTTTCCATTTGTAACTGATACAGTTTATAAATTCAAGTAAACCACATTTGGAAAAAGAAAACATAAGGGACAGATATTCTAAATTTTTTTTAAATAAAGAAAACTATTCTCTCAGAACCTGGTATAATTTACTTGGCAAATCTGTGCCTGCATTATAATACTTCAACTGGAAATCCGCAAACATCTTTTTTCTCTTTCTCTCTTTTTTTTTGTTAGCTACAGCCAGTACCAACGTATGCTGAGCACACTGTCCCAATGTGAATTTTCAATGGGCAAAACTTTGCTGGTGTATGATATGAATCTCAGAGAAATGGAAAATTATGAAAAAATTTACAAAGAAATAGGTAAGGAAACTTAATTGTTTCTATCTGTAATTGTAATTTTTATGGTCTAAGGGAAATAATATCTGCTAATATTTTTCTTTGGTTAGTGGTAAAATAATAACAATAACAACATTAATTGAAAGAATGTATTCTAAAATGATATGTAATACTTTGGGTTACAGCTATTTTTTAAATGCCAGCATCTATTTTATTAGCAATGAAACTTAATTTTAAAACATATTTTAAAATTGAAAATGGGTGGAGATTATACATGTTGTTATAACTATCTTTAAAAAAAAAATAACCTTTTATATAGAATGTAGCATTGCTGGAGCACATGAAAAAATTGCTGAGTGCAAAAAGCAAATTCTTCAAGCAAAACGAATACGAAAAAATCGCCAAGGTAAGGGTTTTGTGGGATTTAGTGTGCAAATACTTTATTACTGACTAGTATTTTCATGCAGTTTTTAACATTGTGAGGGGAAACCTTCAGCTAGAATCAACCTGAATTATAAAAAAGAATTATGAGTTAAACTTAATTCTTTAAAACTATATTATTCTTTAAAATAGCAGAGAAGGAAGGTCATGCTGAAAAAAAATTTTGTTGTTGTTGGACTGTATTGATTAAACAAGTATTTTATTTGTTTTTTTTTTTTTACTGTACTCAGATCCCTTTGCCTAAATAGTGTTATGGTTAATGAGCAAAGGTAATTTATTTAGGGTTTTGTTTGTTGTTTTTTTGTTTGTTTAATGGAACTACTTTCAAAAAACAGAAAAGAATTTAAGCCCAGTGAATTTTTTTTTATATATAAATTTATTTATGGCTGCGTTGGGTCTTTGCTGCTGTGCGTGGGCTTCTCTTGTTGCAGAGCACGGGCTCTAGGCGCACGGGGGTTGTGGTGCACCACGGCACGTGGGATATTCCCGGACCAGGGCTCGAACCCGTGTCCCCTGCATTGGCAGGCGGATTCTTAACCACTGTGCCACCAAGGAAGTCCATAAGCCCAGTCAATTTTTATTAAGCACAATGCAAGCAAACATTTACAAGCTGCCTAAATTTCTAATAAGAGGAAAGATAAAGCTTAGTTTTGTTCTGATCTCTTGTTTTTATTTAGCGTCTGTCTTATTTTAGTCCATAACAACTATTTCAAAATAATTTTAATGGCGGAGCATTGTTCCTCCTATAATGTAAATTGAAAGAAAGATAAAAAATATAATGTGTAGTCACAATTGTGACATATAAATGCAAAACTAGAAGGATATAGAAAATGTTAATGGTTATTTTGGAGTTGTGGGGTTTTATGACTTAGGGGGTTTTTTTTTGTTTTTTCTTTTTTTTACACTGTAATCCAAAAATTTTTTTATTAAAAAATCACACATATCCAATTAATACACTGATTGCCAAAACAATGAATTTTACTCTTTTTTTTGCATTTTTTGTTTTTTTTTTAACATCTTTATTGGAGTATAATTGCTTTACAATGGTGTGTAAGTTTCTGCTTTATAACAAAGTGAATCAGCTATACATATACATATATCCCCATATCTCCTCCATCTTGCATCTGCCTCCCGCCCTCCCTATCCCACCCCTCTAGGTGGTCACAAAGCACCGAGCTGATCTCCCTCTGCTATGTGCCTGCTTCCCACTAGCTATCTATTTTACATTTGGTAGTGTATATATGTCCATGCCACTCTCTCACTTCGTCCCAGCTTACCCTTCCCCCTACCCGTGTCCTCGAATCCATTCTCTACGTCTGCCTCTTTATTCCTGTCCTGCCCCTAGGTTTTTCAGAACCTTTTTTTTTTTTTTAGATTCCATATATATGTGTTAGCATACGGTATTTGTTTTTCTCTTTCTGACTTACTTCACTCTGTATGACAGACTCTAGGGCCATCCACCTCACTACAAATAACTCAATTTTATTTCTTTTTATGGCTGAGTAATATTCCATTGTATATATGTGCCACATCTTCTTTATCCATTCATCTGTCGATGGACACTTAGGTTGCTTCCATGTCCTGGCTATTGTAAATAGAGCTGCAATGAACATTGTGGTACATGACTCTTGAATTTTACTTTTTAATGAGCTAATTAAGATGACATTTAATTCCTAATTCCTTATTTTTAAAAGATGATTTTTGAATTCAGTCTAAAATGCATGTGGTCAGGTTGCAGTGGCCAATTTAGAGCAGGATATACCAACTTACTTAAGAATTAATGTCAGTTTACAGTACTTTTATTGATTAAAGAGACTTTTAAATAAATGTGCCACATATCATTTCATAGGAAAACTTAACAGGAGATACATGATTTATCTTGGAGTTCTCAGTGGAGCAGAAACAAAGTTCCTGAACTATAAATCATTTCTAAGTTTATGAGATCTTTACCTTTGAAGTGAGTGAGAAGTATAATTTTCTGTTGTCTAAGATCTGAAATTAATGGTAGGAGATAGATATATAGATATATAGACCTTGCTGATCTTCTATTTGCTGGGCAAATAGGGAATAAGATCCTCTTCAGAATCAGTTCACTTCATGATCAGTAATGACTTAAGTTCACTCACGTTTATGCTAGCCTCTTGTATTCTGCCCAGGCATAGGTAAATGGAAAAACAGAGTGGAGGTAAAATCCTTGTTTGGAATACTTTTGAAGGCATGTATCCTTGAAATTATAATTGAATCAAGAGAAACTGACGATACTCTGTCCATCCTTCAGTGTTTCCACTTCTTTTTGTACTAAGAAAGTGATTAGGAGAGATCTGTGATGTTAGACATTTTGGTTTGATAACAAGGTTCAAAAACCTTATTTTAGTAAACATTTTTATATCTTTCAGAATATGATGCATTGGCAAAAGTGATCCAGCGTCATCCAGACAGGCATGAGACATTAAAGTAAGTTCAGAGTTTTACTCTGAAAGGAACTAATCTTTATACGTAAATGTTTACATACTAGTCTATGCATTCCATTTTTGTGGGAGTACATCATCAAAAGGAGGAGCCCGATCTTCAATAAAAAGAATTAACTAGATAAACACTTTTTAAACACAGATCTCAAAAACAATTAGTGAACGAAAAACAGAAGACATATACAATGAATTTTAAATTATTCCTAAGTTTCGGAAATACATACAGAATAATAACCATTTATAAAAGTTAGAGCCCCCCAAATATTATATACTTATACTGTATATTATTTAGAGATACAAATATATGTGTAAAAAAGGATTAGAATGATATAGTGATTGCCGGAATGGGGAGGAAAGGAGGAGAAAAAGGCCTGGTTCAGAGGACTAGGGGTAAAGTTCAAAGGGTATTTCAAGTTAATCTGCAATTTACCAAAAAAAAAAAAAAAAAAGACTTGAAATAAGTATGACAAAATGTTAAAAGTTACCAACTCTTGGGGTTTGATATCCTGTTATCAAGTTTTTCTATACTTTAAAAGTTATCTAAAATTTAATTTTAATGAAAATTAGTGCATATTTAGAAGTTAAGAAATCACCCTTAGTTTTAAAAGTCTCATCATAATGGAGTATTATAACTCCTTATCTTTTATTTTTAAAATAAATACTATTTAGTAACTAAAAAGTTAGATATTAATTATGAATTCTGTTCCCCCAATTAGCAAAATATAACACTATTTTATTTTTTTCAGGGAACTAGAGGCTCTGGGAAAAGAATTAGAGCACCTTTCACATATTAAAGAAAGTGTTGAAGATAAGGTATTTGCATGTGATATATGTTAGCCTTTGTGTTCTGTATAGGTTTATAGATCAATGTGTATTAATTTTTTTTCTTATTAACACAGCTAGAATTGAGAAGGAAACAGTTTCATGTTCTTCTTAGTACCATCCATGAACTTCAGCAAACACTGGAAAGTAAGTAACAAGAGTCGCAAAATGAATGTGTATGAAGATTTTTAAATGATCAGAGGCATGTCTTCTAAAATATACATTTTAGAGAGTGCACCTTCAGTTTCAGAACAGGAGTGTAGCTGGATGACATTAGAAGGTACTCATGTTGTTCATCTTTCTGATTATATGCAAAAAAGCCTGAATATGTATGATTTGAATACCTGTCTAGTGGTTTGTAAATTAAGAGAAATTTAAGCATGATAGATTTGGAACTGTTCTTGGTTTACTGTAGTATATTGCTATAAAGTAACAATTCAGGACCCAGGCAGGCAATAAGTGAATGAAATAATTAATGCATAAACACATTTGCATTCTCAATGAACTAGGTGCTTTAGGGACCAGGGGACTTGCTCTTTGTATTGACTAGAGCCAATTTTTGTGTTATCTGATCTTCTGATTGTTTGCAAAAAAGCCTAAGACCTAGATTTTTTTTTTTAAGTGACGTCTATCACATAAATTTTGCATTTTTTTTTTTTTTTAAATTTTGCATTTTGATTCAACTAATAACAACAACCAAAACAGGACTTTTAAAACCAAACCCACTTGTGTGGGTCAATTACAGTCATAGGCTGCCATTTTGCCATTTTTGCTTTAAATATATTCGCTAATAAAGGATAAAAGTGTTTTCATGTATTCATTAAACATATAATTTAAGCAAATTTGATTAAAGTTTTATGTTTCTTTCTCAATTGCAGATGATGAAAAGCTCTCAGAGGTAGAAGAAGCTCAAGAAACAAGCATGGAAACTGATCCTAAACCATAGACCAACTAATCACTCACCATTCCCAAGAATATTGAAGTAGCAACATGATCTTAGTGTGTTCAGAATTTGTTGTGCTCTTGAGACATTTAAAGTTTTGGCAGTGAACTACCTTGCTTTTAAATTTTAATGCACAGTTCATTCATATTTCTTCACACAAAGGGAGATGACTTCATTATATATTTGTTTTTATTGAAATGCCTTTTTTATACTTAAAAGATAGGAAGCAACATCCAAAAATGTTTAATGAAATATTTTCAAGCCAGATATGTTAGTGCTCATTGGTATTCTAGGTAGTTTTTAACTGGTAACATTGATTTGCTCACAAAATAAGTGGAAGATAGTGAGAAGGTGGCATTTCTAGGATGTACCTGAGAAAATTAGTCAATTTCTGGAAATCGTTACCACTTTTGAAAATGAAGTCCATGAATAGGCTCTCAGGAGGGCTGTGAACTTATGAAATTATGTACAAAATGTTTGTGGTGTATGCTTATTGTGGGAGAGGTTCCATGATATTAAGAATCACTGATATCAGAGGTAATTACAAGATGCAAAGTAAATCAATATGCATTACTTTCTAGATCTCTGTCCTTAATACTTGAGCAATGTGGTTGTTAAATGTTTTGTTGAAATGTTTTCTCTCTATCGTTTTGTTCTGTAGGAGTCATTTTCAAGAGTCTTGCAAAAAGGATTTCATGATCTTTTTAAAAAATTAAGCCAGGTCTGAATCACTTATAATTGTCTTACGTATTGAATTACATGTCTAATACTTATTAGGGTCTATCCTTATCCATTTATTTTAGTTCAGAAACATGGCATTTTGCATGAATCATACCTTAATAATGCTACATTTTTGTAATTTTGATACAAACTCGTATCTTTAAAAATGAAAGTTTAAAGTTAGCTCAATAGTAGTCACAGTGAAAGTGTCAAAATACTTTTAAGTGCTTCCTCTAATTTCATCTGGCAAATTTCATGGGAGAAATTTCTTTGCAGAAATGCTATAACCTGATAAATATTTCTATTTTCCATTATTAGAAAGAATTATGAAGCAAAAATTTGCTTATATTGACTCAGAATTAAAAATCAATTTTTCCAAAAGGATATTTTTTTAAGGACTGTTGGGCAGAATATTTTTACCACCGACCCCACCCCCCTTAACCCCCCGCTGCCACCACTGATTAAGAGAAACTTATTCAGGATTATGTACCAAAAGATAAGAACTCCTATGAACATAACTTTTGTGCAGTCAGAAACAAAATCAGAAGCAGCACCAAGTACATGGGAAACACACGTTTTTCAATTTATACTTCCTCATGGTTCTCTTGGATATCCTCTGGAACTGCTTGGAAGACTGAAGGATTTCATCCCCTAGAAACTCACACTGTTGAAGCTCAGCGTGTCTTTGGGCCAATAGCTTCATGGATTTATCTGTCACTGTTTCTATGAGGTCATCCACCTATGACAGCCAGATACAAAGAAATGAAACCATGTGCTAGAAAGCCTTGTCCACATCCAAAGGAGGCCTGTTTTTCCTGAGAGATAAGTTCAGGAATTGTTGGACGTTTACAAGTCCCAAAGTATTAATCTAATTCAAGTCATAGCAAACAGAGCTTGAAAACATACATTTACCACCCAGTGGTAAAGAGGATCTCATTTCTTCTCAAAAGAAGCCCATGTGTGTGCCTTCATTTTAATTGAATTCACTTAATATTTATTAGGCACACAGCACCATCCTCGGTGCCCTCAGCAATCCTGTAGCCACTCTTGAATGCCCCCCACTAACATGATTCCTTCATGCTAATCATTAGTTTCATCCCACATCCACGCTGTCTAGCAGGGCTGTGCATTCAGTTAAGCCTGGCCCTCTGATGCTTTTGAAACACCAAAGTAAAAGCCTTTGTCCACTACCTGCATTTGAAGCTTTCCTACTGTCAAATCTGATTTTCGGAGGATGTTTTCCGTGCTATGTTTCTTTTTTTTAAATGCTGGAAAGTGTGATCTCTTTTTTGAGGAATACGGAACCTATCATAAAAATGCAAAAATACATCAGATTAAGAAGTGCCAACATGATATCTGTGACGGTGCTTAAATGAACATTCTCACCTTTGGGACATTCTCTTATAAACTGAACATTTGCCCCATAACAACGTTGAGTTGGAGGTCGTATTCATATTATTCTCCACCCCCCATGTATCTCCTTTGTGCCCAGAGCTCTCTTTGAAGAGATCTATAGGGTGCAGAGAAATGAGATTGTCTGGTTCTAAGAGAAAATACAGTGTCAGGAAAAAAGCAGGTCATTTGTAAGGGGGAAGAAGAAGAAATTGCTTCTGCAGCCGCTGAGCACAGAGTGTGGGGCTGTTGTAGACCAGTGCCCCAGAAAGCTCATTATCACTGGATCCAGTTGTTAATTTGGTCTTGTTTCTGCAGGTTTCCTTATTTTCATGACAGACATGTCTCCAAACATAAAAAGAAAGCTCTGGGTTCTTTTCGCTGCATGCCTGATACTCTTCCCCTGGTCCCTGGCTTGCTGGTTTCAAGTACCTGTGCTATTGGAAATCATTCCTAGGTCATGGCTCCTGGCTAATATGCCCTTTTTAGTCTTATTGGGTTCACTCTTCCTTCCCCTTGTGCTTAGTAATTAGCATTAGGACTATTGTGAGGCCTACACAAAGTAGGATGTGGGACCACATCTGGGTCTTGCCCTTTGCCTGAGTTTACAAATGAGTCTGCGGAACCTCCGCTCTGCCCTGCCAGCTCGCCTAGGCTCAAGTGTCACTGGCAGAATCTTCCCCAGTCCAGCCAGAGTACGACTCCTCTTTTTCCTCTCTCGTAAAACCAAGTGTTTTGGGGGCTTTTTTTCTATTAAGCACTTGGTAATTACTTATTTCTGTGTTTGTTGAATACCACTATTAAAAAGTCAAATGCCTAGAACGGTCAGGCAGGGTTTGTAAAACAGGCTTAGCTGGGGCTGGTGTGAACTGGAGAGAACATGCCCTCCTGCAAAGGGGGCAGGCCTCTGCGCCGGCTCCTGCTGTTGCCCCGGGAATTGTGGGCCCAGTGTTGCCAAATCCTCCTATTTTTCAAAAAGAAGTTGAAAATCCAGATTTCTGTTTGAATTTTTCTGATTTTGAAATGTGGGCCGTTCATTCAAATATATTTTTGAGAACATTCTGAGAGCTAACAGTGCCATACTTTCATGTCCATCTCCTCTATCAAACTATAAGTTCTACACAAACAGGACCATGACCTTGGGTCACCTTTATAGCCTCCCCAAACTGCCCAGCACATAAAAGGAATACGATAAATGCAAACTTAGCACAAAAAAGGTAAAATTCAAAACTAATATTGGTGCACTCTGGCAGTGACGCTCTAGAGCAGCATTGTTCGACAGAACTTTCCACAAAAATGGAAATGTTCTTTATCCGCACTGTCCAGTCCAACAGACGCTGGCCATATATGTTTACTGAGCACTTGAAAGGTAGCTAGTGCAGCGAAGGGAATGGACTTTTATTTAATTTTAATTAATGTAAATAGTCACACGTGGCTATTGGCTACCATATTGGACAGTACAATTAGTACCTAGTATAGTAATTAGGACTAAGCACTCCAGAGCCAGGTCTTCTGCTGCTTGAAGCCTGGCTCTTCCAATTATCTGGGCCAATTACTTAACCTCTCGTTGCCATCCCTAAAATAATATCCTACTTACTGTAGTAACCTATTGCTCTCTACCTTATAGGGCTGTCGTAAGGATTAACTGAGTTGGTATTTTTAAAGCACTGAGAACAGGGCCTGGAACATAGTCAGCTTTAAGTAAATGCTTATTATATCTAAAGTAATAATAGTATTTCAGGGTTCTATTAAAAAAATAGTCTGGGCAATTTAGGCTAAAACTTGATAAGTACAGGTAAGTACAAGCTTTGGGTTGGAGAGTCCTGGATCACCTAGTGCTGTACTGTCTGTACTATACATATGGCTATTTGTATTCTAATTTCAATTACAATGAAATAAAATTTAAAATTCAGCTCCTCAGTTGCACTGGCCACATTCCAAAGTCTGAAAAGCCACACGGGCTAATGGCTACTATTTTGGACAAATGTACACTTGCATCCTTGCAGAAATTCTATTGGGTTGGTCTAGAGAATTCCTCTCCACATGTATGCATGATAGGCCAGGTGCTAATATACTAATGAGTCTTGATATTTGAACAGCTGACAAAGTCAATATAAAGCTGTAAACTTCACTGTTGCCCAGATTGTAGCAGAAGCTGGACAGTTTGAGCTCAGAACTAGAGGAATCAGAACTGGAAAGCCCACATTCTGTGCCCTAAATTCTGGGAGTGGAGACACACAAGTAGCAGCTTTAAATGCTTTATTATGAGGGACTTGCAGTGGGAGAGAACTTGGTTTTTACAACATCCCTAAACACTGACTTACTGATAAGTCTTTAGAGGCGAGTTTGTCTTAGCATTTTACCTTCTGCAGTCCTGAGGGAAGGGACGTCACAGATAACCGCTTGGTGGTTCTCCTGGCTCTGAGGAGTGTATTTCCTTGGGTTATCTCCTCTGTCTCTGCTTCTACAACATCAAGTTGTATAGTTGCTTAGAGGGAAGGGGAAGAAAAAAACAGACAATCTTGAAGGATCACAGTAATAAACATATGCTCCCTATTAGAAAGTCTCCTGTAAAGCCAGCATCACATGCTGTCTCAGTGGCTTTTCTCTTTGGGGTTAAAAATTAAAAATGGATTTGTTTTGCTGAAGCTTACACTTTCTCCTGAACATTTATTTGCCTTTTCTTGTGGTCATGACCTCAGTGGTCACCAACCCGTCTTAACAAGGTGGTTACCTGTCTTTGAGACTTCAGTTTTGCCCTCTGTTGCTTTTCCCTGTAACTCTTGTGGAATTCGAAAAAGTAACCCTCTAATGTGCAAGACAATCCCTTGAGTATTTGCTGTAGACAAAAGCCAACTTTAAATCTACTCTGCAGCAAAGTGGCACAAGGCTCAGTCATTCACATACCATCTTAATAGTTTTTCCCACATTCCAGGAGCCCCGTGAACCCTAGAGCCCTTAATATTTTTCTCTATCAATTCAATTCTTAACACAATAAACATACTTATAAAGGAAACTTAAAACATTATCATAAATCAAAAACCAATATCATAAATATAGGCACTGAGATTAGTATGGTAAAACCAAAACCATGTTATTGCCTACAGAAGGCACTAAACTTGAGGTTACTCTCTTTTTTACTGTAACAGAAAAAGGGCAGGAAATGAGACTTTTTCCTTGTTGTAGTCAAAGGGATCGACAGGGTCATTTGGAAAAAGGGTTTTGCAGCTTGTCCTGTTTCAGTGTCTTCAAGCTGTGCGCAGCACCTAAAATCAACTTAACCTGCTTTAGGTCCATTGATAACCACATCTACGAGCCGTGGCTCCTCATCTCAGTGACTGGTGGCTCCACCTTCAAAGCAGATGCTCAACCCGGGGACCCTTCCTTCTCCCCTGCCACTGTCCAGCTCATCCCCAAATCTTGCAACTTCTACCTATGAATATTTCTCCCTTAATCTCACCATCCCCACTGCCACGACTCGTCCAAGCTATTATCATCCCTTGCCTGAACGAATGTAAGAGCCTGTTTATTGTTCCTTCTGCATCTCTTCTTGCTCTCCTTCGATCCAGTCTCTACCCTGCAGCCTGAGCTACCTTTAAAAAATGCCAATCCGATTATATAAATCCCCAGCTTGAAAATATTTGATGGTTTCTTATCACCCTTAGGAAAAGTTAAAATTTCTTAACATGGCTTACAGACACCCTTACCACCTTATTCACCAGCCTCTCCCTGGCTGGATTACTTTCTTAATTACGCCCAGTGCTCTCTTGATGTTGGAACTTGAAAGTGCTCTCCCCTCTTCCTGGGAAACTGTTCTTACCACTCTTTCCTTATCTACTCTAGTTGTCCCTCAGATCTCATCTGAGTTGTTCCTTCCTCAGAGAGGCCTTTCCTGAGCCCCCTCCCCTAAATTAGCATCCATGATGTATACCCATAGTGCCTTCTGCTTCTCCTTTGCATCAGAGGTAATTATCTGCATAATGCTGGAATGTCCCTCTGTGCTGTAACTCCAGGAGGGTAGGGACCATGTGTGTTCTATCTGCTACTCTATCCCTAATAGTGTGGCTGGCATATAATAATTATTTACTAAATTTTTGTTAAAAAAGTGTAATGAGGGTCAACAGGGATGAGCAACTGTCTTTTGGTCACAGCTGAGGGTCAGAATGTTTGAGTGGAAGCCCGAAGGACGGGCAAGTTTCTTGGAAAAATCTTAGTGTAGAGATTTGTTATTCCAACTAAGATGAAAATAAGCCAATGCATGGGATGAGGGGGAAGATTTTGGTCCTCTGTTTTCTGCTGGACTCTCCAACTCCAGCCCCATCAGTATATAAGCATGTCCTCTTTGCTATTTTTAACAGAAATAGGCAGGTCAATCCATACCAGGTAATTGCTAGATGCTTGGATCCTTGTAATAGTGACTGCTTTTTCCAGAAGAGAGAGTTTGTTTGAAAGGGCAGTCAGTCAGCTGGAAGCCATCATTTTTGTTTTTTGGGGTTTTTTTTCTGGAAAAAGTATCCACTAGGCTTGCAGCCTTATAACCATGTGAAATTTGAAGGTATGTTTGAATTTCCTACATATACATAAGGACTTTATATGTTTCTGGATGCTGTGCTATAAAGGGCATTAGAAACCTACAAAGGATATTCATGGCAGTGAAGCTCTTCTGTATGATATTATAATGAGAGACACATTACATGGTGGGTTTTTCAAACCCATAGAAGTGTGCAGGGCAAAGAGTGAACCCTAATGTCAACTATGGACTATACTTAATAATAATATATTAATATTGGCTCATCAATTGTAACAAATGTACCATGCTAAGGCAAGATGTTAATAACAGAGGAAACTATGAGGGTAGGGTAAGGAGAGAGAGGTATATGGGAACTAACTTTCTGTATTTTCTGCCCAATTTTCCAGTAAACCTAAAACTGCTCTAAAAAATAAGGTCTATTAATTTTAAAAAGCTACAGAGGAGAATGCAAATAGTAGTAATATCGTTAGTCATCACTCATTAGGGCCCCCCCAAAACAGCATCACCATGTTGCAAAAAAGACAAAGTTAATCGTTCAAACGTTGATTCTTCACAAGGTACATGGGAAGTAGATACAACAAAATAAAACTTCCTTTCTGACTTACCAATCATAGATTTTAAAAATAGAATTCTCACCACACCCTCTTCTGTTAGAAGTAGCCATTTGAAAGTCTGCCTCACTCCTTTCTCCAGAAACAAAACAAAACAAAATCCCACTTTGGTTTGATTTTCTAATATATGTGTATGTGTATGTGTATTTGGTTTGATTTTCTAGTGTATGTGTATGTGTATATACATATACACATACATATGCCTATGTTTGCATCTGTATGTAAATGAAAAGTAGCTTTAGACTGATGAGAACCACTGTTTAATTGGGCTGGGAGGGACCTCAAAGGTGATCTAATTCAGAGCTTTTCAAAATGCATGTACATACGAGTCACCTGGGGGTCTTTCTAAAATGCAGATTCTGACTCAGTAGACCTGGGTGGGGCCTGAGCTTCTGCATTTCAGACCAGCTCCCAGGAGATGCCATACTTGGGGTAGCAAGAAAAGCCATCCTAATTTCATTTTTCCTCTTGGCCTTGACACTTAACCATATGTTGCCTTTGATTACCATCCTGTGAGAGCTTTCTCATTCTTGGTTAGGTAAATAACTTGGGCGATGGAAGCTCCTTGACAATTCTAGGAAGAAGGCTCTGCGTATTTGAAAGGAGGGTTTCCTTAGGGTTAGTGGAGCCCTCGCCGCTGACACTTGCTGGCTTGCTTCTGTACTTGTGTGACAGCATCCTCCCCAAAAAAGTCTTCACTTTCTTGACCAAATCTCTTTTCTGATTTTGCTGGCTTTCATGAAATTCCATGTCACTCTCATTGGATGATTCCTCTTTGGGGACCAATACATTTTGTTTTACTAAGTTGGTAGACACAGCTCTATGCCATCTGAACAAAAGAAAAATAATTTGTATCAGGGAAATTGAAAAGTTAAAAAAAAGGTATCATTTAAATCATTAAAATCCACTGCAAATGTGAAAAAATTATACAGTTCCAAAAAATAAATTTGAAGACCCAAATCACAGAAGAATAAAGCCAAAGCAACTACTTGGCGTTTTGTTGCCAAACTCTAGAAGTGCATTCTGGCCACTATCTCATTTAATCCTCATAGCAGGTAGGTTATATTATTATCTTCATTTTACTAATGAGTAAACTGAGACATAGAGAGATTAACTTAATTGACCAAGCATAGAATGCAGATTTTAATCTTGGTTTGTGATTGTTAAATTATATTACCTCATATTGGCAAATTGGAGATCTTATTTCAGTAATGGTTTGAGATAGTTTTTGCTGGATTTAGTGGTTCCCAGGCTACAGTGATGAGAGATGAAAGAGTCTGCTAGGGTAGTCAATAAAGAATACGGTCTCCAAGGTCCTATAAACACTGCATTTACATAGAATACGCATTTAGAGAGAATAATTCTAAATGCGTTATTTCCAAAATTCCAAATAGTCATATAGCATCTTCATCATTTTTGCATATTTTAGTAATTTTTCATATTTTAGTAAATAGGTAACACTTCTTAATAGACTTCTATGTGCTAAACACTCATCTAAGTTCTTTCATATGTATTACACAATTTAGTCCTCCTACTGTCCTCTCCATTTTACAAATGAGGAAATTAAAAGTTGGAAAGATTAAATAAGATTAAATAACTTATGCCCAGACAATCTGACCCCAAAGTCTGTGTTGTTATCCTCTGTGCTAGGTAAATATCATCCATTCCATGATACCCTGATTTACCTAATATTCTTCCTCAATTAACTGGGTTTTTGTTAGTTTCATCCAAAGCAACAATATCCATAAAATCTCAGGGATTTAAAAAAATTAACCTTTTTATTTCGAGATAATTGTAGTTTCACATGCAGTTGTAATAAATAATACAGGGAGATTCTCTGTGTACTCTTTACCCAGTTTCCCCCAATGGCAAACTCCTGCAAAACTAAAATACATTGGCACAACCAGGATATTGACACTGATACTGTCAAGATACCGAACATTTCCATCACCACTAGGATCCTTCGTGTTTTATAGCCACGCCCACTTCCCACTCACCCCTGCCTTTTCCTTAAACCCTGGCAATCACTAAGCTGTCCTCCATGTGTATAATCTATGTCCTTTCAAGAAGGTACTGTAGAGAAACAAGAAAAACTACAGTCCTGCAGCCTGTGGAACAGAAACCACATTTACAGAAAGATAGACAAGATGAAAAGGCAGAGGGCTATATACCAGATGAAGGAACAAGAAAAAACCCCAGAAAAACAACTAAATGAAGTGGAGATAGGCAACCTTCCAGAAAAAGAATTCAGAATAATGATAGTGAAGATGATCCAGGACCTTGGAATAAGAATGGAGGCAAAGATTGAGAAGATGCAAGAAATGATTAACAAAGACCTAGAAGAATTAAAGAACAAACAAACAGAGATGACCAATACAATAACTGAAATGAAAACTACACTAGAAGGAATCAATAGTAGAATAACTGAGGCAGAAGAACGGATAAGTGACCTGGAAGACAGAATGGTGGAATTCACTGCTGCGGAACAGACTAAAGAAAAAAGAATGAAAAGAAATGAAGACAGCCTAAGAGACCTCTGGGACAACATTAAACGCAACAACATTCGCATTATAGGGGTCCCAGAAGGAGAAGAGAGAGAGAAAGGACCAGAGAAAATATTTGAAGAGATTATAGTCGAAAACTTCCCTAACATGGGAAAGGAAATAGCCACCCAAGTCCAGGAAGCGCAGAGAGTCCCATACAGGATAAACCCAAGGAGAAGCACGCCGAGACACATAGTAATCAAAGTGGCAAAAATTAAAGACAAAGAAAAATTATTGAAAGCAGCAAGGGAAAAACGACAAATAACATACAAGGGAACTCCCATAAGGTTAACAGCTGATTTCTCAGCAGAAACTCTACAAGCCAGAAGGGAGTGGCATGATATACTTCAAGTGATGAAAGGGAAGAACCTACAACCAAGATTACTCTACCCGGCAAGGATCTCATTTAGATTTGATGGAGAAATCAAAAGCTTTACAGACAAGCAAAAGCTAAGAGAATTCAGCACCACCAAACCAGCTCTACAACAAATGTTAAAGGAACTTCTCTAAGTGGGAAACACAAGAGAAGAAAAGGACCTACAAAAACAAACCCAAAACAATTAAGAAAATGGTCATAGGAACATACATATCGATAATTACCTTAAACGTGAATGGATTAAATGCTCCAGCCAAAAGACACAGGCTTGCTGAATGGATACAAAAACAAGACCCATATATATGCTGTCTACAAGAGACCCACTTTAGACCTAGGGACACATACAGACTGAAAGTGAGGGGATGGAAAAAGATATTCCATGCAAATGGAAATCAAAAGAAAGCTGGAGTAGCAATACTCATATCAGATAAAATAGACTTTAAAATAAAGAATGTTACAAGAGACAAGGAAGGACACTACATGATGATCAAGGGATCGATCCAAGAAGAAGATATAACAATTATAAATATATATGCACCCAACACAGGAGCACCTCAATACATAAGACAACTGCTAACAGCTATAAAAGAGGAAATCGACAGTAACACAATAATAGTGGGGGACTTTAACACCTCACTTACACCAATGGACAGAGCATTCAAAATGAAAATAAATAAGGAAACAGAGCTTTAAATGACACAATAGACCAGATAGATTTAATTGATATTTATAGGACATTCCATCCAAAAACAGCAGATTACACGTTCTTCTCAAGTGCGCACGGAACATTCTCCAGGATAGATCACATCTTGGGTCACAAATCAAGCCTCAGTAAATTTAAGAAAATTGAAATCATATCAAGCATCTTTTCTGACCACAAAGCTATGAGATTAGAAATGAATTACAGGGGAAAAAACATAAAAAACACAAACACATGGAGGCTAAACAATACGTTACTAAATAACCAAGAGATTACTGAAGAAATCAAAGAGGAAATCAAAAAATACCTAGAGACAAATGACAATGAAAACACGACGACCCAAAACCTATGGGATGCTGCAAAAGCAGTTCTAAGAGGGAAGTTTATAGCTATACAAGCCTACCTAAAGAAACAAGAAAAATCTCAAGTAAACAATCTAACCTTACACCTAAAGAAACTAGAGAAAGAAGAACAAACAAAACCCAAAGTTAGCAGAAGGAAAGAAATCATAAAGATCAGAGCGGAAATAAATGAAATAGAAACAAAGAAAACAATAGCAAAGATCAATAAAACTAAAAGCTGGTTCTTTGAGAAGATAAACAAAATTGATAAGCCATTAGCCAGACTCATCAAGAAAAAGAGGGAGAGGACTCAAATCAATAAAATCAGAAATGAAAAAGGAGAAGTTACAGCAGACACTGCAGAAATACAAAGCATCCTAAGAGACTACTACAAGCAACTTTATGCCAATAAAATGGACAACCTGGAAGAAATGGACAAATTCTTAGAAAGGTATAACCTTCCAAGACTGAACCAGGAAGAAGCAGAAAATATGAACAGACCAATCACAAGTAATGAACTTGAAACTGTGATTAAAAATCTTCCAACAAACAAAAGTCCAGGACCAGATGGCTTCACAGCTGAATTCTATCAAACATTTAGAGAAGAGCTAACACCTATCCTTCTCAAACTCTTCCCAAAAATTGCAGAGGAAGGAACACTCCCAAACTCATTCTATGAGGCCACCATCACCCTGATACCAAAACCAGACAAAGACACTACAAAAAAAGAAAATTACAGACCAATATCACTGATGAATATAGATGCAAAAATCCTCAACAAAATACTAGCAAACAGAATCCAACAACACATTAAAAGGATCATACACCACGATCAAGTGGGATTTATCCCAGGGATGCAAGGATTCTTCATTATACGCAAATCAATCAATGTGATACACCATATTAACAAATTGAAGAATAAAAACCATATGATCATCTCAATAGATGCAGAAAAAGCTTTTGACAAAATTCAACACCCATTTATGATAAAAACTCTCCAGAAAGTGGGCATAGAGGGAACCTACCTCAACATAATAAAGGCCATATATGACAAACCCACAGCAAACATCATTCTCAACGGTGAAAAACTGAAAGCATTTCCTCTAAGATCAGGAACGAGACAAGGATGTCCACTCTCACCACTATTATTCAACATAGTTCTGGAAGTCCTAGCCACGGCAATCAGAGAAGAAAAAGAAATAAAAGGAATACAAATTGGAAAAGAAGAAGTAAAACTGTCACTGTTTGCAGATGACATGATACTATACATAGAGAATCCTAAAACTGCCACCAGAAAACTGCTAGAGCTAATTAATGAATATGGTAAAGTTGCAGGATACAAAATTAATGCACAGAAATCTCTTGCATTCCTATACACTAATGATGAAAAATCTGAAAGAGAAATTATGGAAACACTCCCATTTGCCATTGCAACAAAAAGAATAAAATACCTAGGAATAAACCTACCTAGGGAGACAAAAGACCTGTATGCAGAAAACTATAAGACACTGATGAAAGAAATTAAAGATGATACCAACAGATGGAGAGATATACCATGTTCTTGGATTGGAAGAATCAACATTGTGAAAATGACTATACTACCCAAAGCAATCTACAGATTCAATGCAATCCCTATCAAATTACCAATGGCATTTTTTACGGAGCTAGAAAAAATCATCTTAAAATTTGTATGGAGACACAAAAGACCCCGAATAGCCAAAGCAGTCTTGAGGGAAAAAAACGGAGCTGGAGGAATCAGACTCCCTGACTTCAGACTATACTACAAAGCTACAGTAATCAAGACAATATGGTACTGGCACAAAAACAGAAACATAGATCAATGGAACAAGATAGAAAGCCCAGAGATAAACCCACGCACCTATGGTCAACTAATCTATGACAAAGGAGGCAAAGATATACGATGGAGAAAAGACAGTCTCTTCAATAAGTGGTGCTGGGAAAACTGGACAGCTACATGTAAAAGAATGAAATTAGAATACTCCCTAACACCATACACAAAAATAAACTCAAAATGGATTACAGACCTAAATGTAAGACTGGACACTATAAAACTCTTAGAGGAAAACATAGGAAGAACACTCTTTGACATAAATCACAGCAAGATCTTTTTTGATCCACCTCCTAGAGTAATGGAAATAAAAACAAAAATAAACAAATGGGACCTAATGAAACTTCAAAGCTTTTGCACTGCAAAGGAAACCATAAACAAGACGAAAAGACAACCCTCAGAATGGGAGAAAATATTTGCAAACGAATCAACGGACAAAGGATTAATCTCCAAAATATATAAACAGCTCATTCAGCTCAATATTAAAGAAACAAACACCCCAATCCAAAAATGGGCAGAAGACCTAAATAGACATTTCTCCAAAGAAGACATACAGATGGCCACGAAGCACATGAAAAGATGCTCAACATCACTAATTATTAGAGAAATGCAAATCAAAACTACAATGAGGTATCACCTCACACCAGTTAGAATGGGCATCATCAGAAAATCTACAAACAACAAATGCTGGAGAGGGTGTGGAGAAAAGGGAACCCTCTTGCACTGTTGGTGGGAATGTAAATTGATACAGCCACTATGGAGAACAATATGGAGGTTCCTTAAAAAACTAAAAATAGAATTACCATATGACCCAGCAATCCCACTACTGGGCATATACCCAGAGAAAACCGTAATTCAAAAAGACACATGCACCCGAATGTTCATTGCAGCACTATTTACAATAGCCAGGTCATGGAAGCAACCTAAATGCCCATCAACAGACGAATGGATAAAGAAGTTGTGGTACATATATACAATGGAATATTACTCAGCCATAAAAAGGAACGAAATTGAGTCATTTGTTGAGACGTGGATGGATCTAGAGACTGTCATACAGAGTGAAGTCAGAAAGAGAAAAACAAATATCGTATATTAACGCATATATGTGGAACCTAGAAAAATGGTATAGATGAGCCAGTTTGCAGGGCAGAAGTTGAGACACAGATGTAGAGAACAGACATATGGACACCGAGGGGGGAAAACAGCGGTGGGGTGGGGATAGTGGTGTGCTGAATTGGGCGATTGGGATTGACATGTATACACTGATGTGTATAAAATTGATGACTAATAAGAACCTGCAGTATAAACAAACAAACAAAACAACTAATACTAAACTTTCATTGGGTTATTTGTATGGAAATATGTTAATATAAATGTTTCAGACATTACATGAAATTTCTAAAAATCTTATATGTTCTGGTATAATGTTATAAGTCATAATCCTAGTTATTACTTTAAAATGTATATCTCAGAAATAACTAATTTTCTTGTCAACTGCATTATTATGAACTTTCATCAAATCTTTAACCGTGGTCATTTTTAAGTCTTGTCATTTACAGACAGTTCTGGGTGTACTCTGATGCTTTTGTAAATATGTTCCTATAAAAGGGTTTCATCTTCAGGAAATTCATGGAAAAGACTCTGACAAGTACAGGTTTCTGGTACCTGACTGTACTGCTGAACTGAATGAATAAGCACTTTCAGAACTCTAATGAAAAACTGATGAGCTCATAAAAGTGCTAACAAAAGATCAAGATGAAAAAAAAAAAATTAATTACATGGGACTGAGTGAACTGATGAGGATGAGTATAATTTTTGTGACTTTCTGGTTGAATTTAAAAAAAGAAAAAATCCCACAAGGACTCAGAGGCAAAGAATATACAAATCAATTTTCACTGCAAAGTAAAGGAGCTGTTACAGTGGAGGATTACTGGACTGAATGTCAATATTATGACATAGTATGAGTGTGTTTCATGTTTGGTAATTGCAATCATTGTTGCTTTTGTTGTGGTCATCCATGTACAATGCTTGGTGTCAGTCTATTTATCTCTTGTAAAAATAAAATACAGTGTGTGTGGGAAAAAAAAAAAAAAAAAAAAAAAAAAAAAGAAGGTACTGTAAATGGAATCATACAGCATATGGTTGACCCTGGAACAACATGGGTCTGAACTGTGCAGTTCTACTTACATGCAAATTTTTTTCAATAGTAAGTACTACATGATCCAAGGTCAGTTGAGTCCGTGGATGTGGAACCTTAGACACCAAGGAACTGCAGATATGGAGGGCTGACTCTAGGTTATACATGGATTTTTGACTGTGCAGATGGCTGGCATCCCTAACCCCTGCTTTGTTCAAGAGTCAACTGTAAAATCTTTTGGGGTTTACTTTTTTCATTCAGCATAATTCTCCAGAGATTCATTCAGGTTGTTGTGTTTATCAATATTCTATTCCTCTTTATTGCTGAGTAACATTCCATGATGTGGACATACCACACTTTGTCTAACCATTCACTCATTGGAAGACATTTGGGTAGTTTCCAATTTGGGGCTGTTATGAATAAAGCTACTATAAACATGTGTGTACAAGTTTTTGTGTGAGCATAAATCTTCATTTCTCTGGGTGAAATCCCAGGTTTGATATTATATTACATTACATTATATTTATAATACATGTAATACATATTTCTAATGAGGATATAAATAAATTCATAACTATTAAAAACATTTTTCATATACTACTTAAACTATGTCAATCCCACCAGTAGCAAAATACCAACCTCCAGAAAAACACTATTCTCAATTGAACCTAAATCATTCAGCTTCTCTGTCATTATGCAAGAGAAGTAGTTCAGCCCACTAAATAGTTCAGCCCAAGCACTGGAGTTAAATGGTTTGGTTCAAACGAGCACCATACTTCCTAACTGTGTGATCTTGGCCATGTTATTTAACATCTATAAGCTTCAGTTTTCTCATTTGAAAATAGGTATGTTGTTCTCAGGAATGTACAAATAAAAGAAAATAATTTATGTGCTTGAAACCTGATAATACATTCAATAAATGATAGCTTTTATTACCATGTGGAACAGATCTGTGTGGAAAAAATTTAAAAGGCAAGTAGGGAGTGCAAGCTAAGAGGTCAAAAGAAGGGAGCCCTCATAGGCTAGCAGCCTCCTTTTTGGGACCAAGGACGTAGAGTTTTGTCAGTTGTACACACACACACACACTCACGAGGTGGTATTATTCACATTCATTATAGTTGAGCATAGTTACTATAATACAGTAACTTTCCAGCAGAGGGCAGTCAAGTGTCCTAAGGAAGGGGTGCCATATTCTAATTTGCCCAAAGGTCATTTACGGGCTAAGACTAATTTCCCATGGACCCTTCTGAGAATCTTTTAATAAAGCCATCTGTTTCTACTACCATAAATACACATACACATGGGAATACCATTCAGAAGGTTCAGGAACCCCCAAGGCCATTCATGCAACCCCTCAAATAAAAAGCACTGCCCTAAGCAGTTTCTGAATCTCTAGAATGTGTCTCCCATTCCCATCCCTCCACCCTTATTCCCAGTCTATTTATAACATAATTAACAAATGTAATTTTGCTCCAGAGCCTAGGAATAGAACTGCTGCCATTGCTGTTATGAAAAGAATCCTTTCTTTCCTAAGCTTTTAAGTATCTTGGTTGGTGGTGAATTTATTTGGTTGTATTGCCTCTCCTTTTAACCCCTGTTTCTTACTGAAAGTGGAAATCTCTGCAAAATTTCATTTTGCCTGTGGAAGTTCAGAAGTCTGATCTTTGATGCTTCAGGTCTCATGAAAACACCTCATTTCTACCTATCTAAGATATTGCTCATGAACCTGGTAAGAAAGAAAACACCCTGCCCTCAAAATTGGAAAATAATTCATCTCACTGACTTTCCAAATTAAAATGTATTATTTTTGGAGTATTTCATGCTTGTCTTCATGGTTTTGCCATTGGCAAGAAAAATTAGGTATAAGACAGTTTTTAGGTTACATAAGAGCATGCACATGGGTGAAATACAATTAGTATGTATCTCAGCAGCCAAAATTGCTGGAAAAGGGAACAGAAAGAGCATTGCTCATGGACTCATCTTGAAAAATGCACTACTGAATTTTCAAAATAATAGTATTTGCTGTCTAAAATTGTGAGACTGAAATATTAGCTTACTATCTGCTTATTTTAGTATAATATGCCACATTAAAACTCAAATTCAGGTAGAAAGGAAAGGTTTTCCCCATTACAATGAAGACTTTTCTAATCACAAAATGAAGCTTCCATTGTGGCACTAGGTTCTCTGATCCAGTGTATAAATGCTGTCTCCTCTTCCTCTAATCCATACAGAGCCTTCATTTCTAAATGCAATGCTTAAAAAGAGATTCTACCTTTTCTAATCATCACGGTGAATATTGGTCAATGCAAAATCCAAAGAATCTCACTCAAGAGAGAAGAAAATGAGTCCCAGTTTCCTACCTTTCAATCCCTTTCCTTTTGAATGAGCCATTTCTCTTTCTGGGTTGCTGAAATCTCCGGTACTGGCCAGCTTTTCCGTAAGCAACCTTAAAGGGCTCTGGTGTATATAGGTGAGGATGGTCCATTGCTATCAACTTCACCTGTAGCAGCTGTTTTGGATTTCTTCAGCTCTTGAGCTCACAAACTTCAAAACAAAATCATGCAGTGAGTGACTGAGGCGCTTTTAACTTCTGGGCTGTTTGGGGTAAAGTACTAGGAAATTTTTGGAATTGCTTCCTGATTCCCTTTAAGGTGTTAGAGACATCATTTGTTGGACCGGCCCTGTTTACCACTTCACGGAGGTCACCAGTGATGCATTTGACAGAGCGGTGGGAAATTCCCTTTCCTGTTGTGAACTTCTGGGCAAGGCAGATGCAGAACAGGTGACCTGATTGTCTAACCACTGCCATTTGGGTTGGTAATAAAATAATCACACACCAATTGATTATCACAGTCAGGTGTGCATGTTTGAATTCCGAAGAGGGCAGAACCAGAAGCAATAGGAATTCCAATGATCCCAGCTTTTGTTAGATTTTTCAAGTAGAGCTGATGAATACTCTGTCTGTCACACTTTTATTTGGCCTTCTCACAGTACACTTCCAAGGGCTATTATATCTCTTATTTTCTAGTGATCTCTCAACACACGTGGCTGAGAAAGTTGAGTCCACCCCTCCCTTCTAACATTTTCTAGTTTATTTCCCAGAGAAGAGCAAATTCTGGCTGTGTTTGAACTTCCCACCACAAGGTGGCAGCAGACACTAGGATTTATTCCCATCCTTCTCTGGTGCTTTGAGTTTTTCAGTCTGAACTTAACTAGAAGCTAAGAAGGAAAACTCTAGAAAAGTGTTGGGAGATACAAGGATTACTCTGTTTGCTGTGTTTGCACTCATCAGTCATCTGGAGCTGGCTTCTCAGACTTTCATGTGCACACAAATTACCTGGGGATCTTATTAAAATGCAGATTTTAATGCAGTAGTTCTGCCTGATAAGATCATTGGGCCAGAGAGCTCAACAAGATAAAAGAGTTACTTGCGTGAGGATCTGTCTGCTCCAGGCAGATGAATCAACAGGTACCAAAGCCCTGAGGTGTTAGGAGTCTGATGTCTTTGAAAATTTACAAGATAGTCAGGGTGGCTGCAGCAAAGAGATGGATGTATCTGATGAGCTGGAGAGATAGGCAGGGCCAAACCTGCTGGATCCTACAGAACAATTGAAAGATTTTGGTCTGGCTCTTCAGAATAATGGAAAATAATTAGAGTTTTTGTTTTGTTTTGTTTTGTTTTGGCCGTGCAGCGTGGCATGCAGGATCTTAATTCCTCGACCAGGGATCAAACCCATGCCCCCCTGCAGGAGCTAGTCAATACATATTTATTCTGGGCAGTGAGGATCCAGCGTTGAACAAGACAACTGGAATCCCTGTGGAAGCTCGTAGACTTAACCACTGAACTGCCAGGGAAATCCCTATTAGGGTTTTTCTATCATTAAAATTTTTAAAATATAAAATAAAAAAATTTTAAATTGTGATAAACTAGACATCATATAAAATTTACCATTTTGAAGTGTACAGCTCAGTGGCAGGAAGTCCGTTCACACTGTTGTGCAACCATCACCACCACTGTCTCCAGCACTTTTTTTATCTTGCAAAACTGAAACTCTATGCGCATTAAACAATAACTCCTAATAACATTTCTGTCTCTATGAATTTTTTTTAATTGGAAAAAAATTATATTTTGGAAGAACTCACCACATAAGGTGACAGAATTCCAAAAATCAAATTACATGAAAATATACATCACAATTTCTTCATACAATAGGTGAGAAAAATCTGCTGTATAGAAGAGAGACAACGAAATAGGAAGGGCTAAGGAGAAGGATATGAGGGTAAATAGCATTTTTATTTTTTAAATTTTAAAAAATAAAATTATTTATTTATTTGTTTTTGGGTCTTCTTTGTTGCGCACGGGCTTTCTCTAGTTGCGGTGAGCGCTTCGTTGCAGTACTTGGGCTTCTCATTGCAGTGGCTTCTCTTGTTGCGGAGCACGGCTCTAGGCGCACGGGCTTCAGTAGTTGTGGCTCATGGGCTCAGTAGTTGTGGCACACGGGCTTAGCTGCTCCGCGGCATGTGGGATCTTCCCGGACCAGGGCTCGAACCCATGTCCCCTGCATTGGCAGGCGGATTATTAACCACTGCGCCACCAGGGAAGTCCCAAAACAGCATTTTTAACAGCAAACCCAGAAGTTAAGTAGAAAGTCTGTAGCTGTGCATGCTTTATTCATCCAACCTGCCCATTAGGTAACTGAAGGGCAAAAGTAAACTAAATCAGAATTCTGTATTTTTTTGGGTAAATTTCAATAATTTGAAATCTGAAATGAATTCAGAACCAATTCTTTTTAGTTCTTGGGGATAATGACTGAATTCAACAGCTCTCAACAACGAAAAAAATGTTATTGCTACATCCAATCCAAGAGATGGGTTCAATCTGTCTCTATGAATTTGACGATAGTTTTTAAGGAGTGATGCCAAAACCCGGCCTCTGTGCAATGATGCCAAATTGAATCTCAGAGACAGACTTTTGGGTGAAATAGAAGAGAATAGCTTTATTGCTTTGCCAGGCAAAGGAGGCCACAGCGGGCTAGTGCCCATAAGACTGTGCTTCACCCGGGACGGGGGTGGTGAGGCGTCTTTAACAGTGTTCAGGGAGCAGGGCGTGGTCAGCTCGTGGACATTCTTCTGATTGGTTGGTGGTGAGGTAATTGGGAGTCAGCATCATCAACCTTCTGGTTCCAACCGCTCTGGGGTCAACGTGCTTGTGGGCAGCATACAATTAACTTCTTCTACCTGGGGCGGGCGGTTTCAGTATCTGCAGAACAGCTCAAAGGACATGGCTCCGAATATTATCTATAGACCTTGGGGAAGAACTAAAGGTCCTTGACTTTGTTTAATGGCCAAAGTATTATTATTTTGTCTTGCTTGACTGTGTTCCTTTCTTTCCGCATTTTCTCACTTCTCTGATTAAATTTATTCTTTGACTAAAGTATTTCTACAGACAAAAGGCAGGCGGGGCTCTATTCTGGGAAAGCCTCATGGGGTCCTGCTTGGTTACAGGAGCTAGTCAATACATATTTGTTCTGGGCAGTGAGGATCCAGCGCTGGACAAAGCAACTGGAATCCCTGTCCAGGACTGACACTCTAGTGGAGGACACAGATACCAAACTTATTAATAAATTGATACAACGTTTCAGACACTGATAAGGAATGCTAGGAAAAAACTAGGAGAACACTGTAGAAAGTGACAGAAAGTGAGTGCTTCTGCCAGAGTGATCAAAAAGGCCTCTTCAAGAAGTGACATTTGAGGTGAGACATGCCGCATTGAAAAAGGACACAAACTATGGTCAGATCTGTGCTCCAAAGAAAAGTATTCCACAGATGGAAAATTACCAGAGCAAAAGTTCTGAGGTAGGTGGGAACTAGGTCATGTTTGAGGACAGGAAGGAGACCAAGGTAGTGAGAACACAGGTGACAAAGGAAGGCAACGTTAATGTTTGTGTTTTAAAAAAGATTGCTGTGTGCCGCTTGGAAAATGCATTGGAGAGGAAAAAGTATGGTGGCTGAAGAGGTAATCGGTCAAGGATGGAGATGCTGGTGATTAGGCGTGGAGTGAGATAGACGTGTAGCGAGTCTGGAAATATTTAGGAGGTAGCATACTGAAATGAACTGGGTGTGGGGTGTGGTGAGAAGACAGAGGGAGATACTAGACTGGGAAGTTAGCTTGTTCCAGTAGCTCAAGTCTGAGATTGGAGTGGTTTAACTAAATAGTGGGTAATGGCGCTAGAGAGAAGTGCACTGATTCAAGAGTCCCCCATATGGCTACTTTTCTTTTCCACCGTCCTTCACGGGATATGGCTTGGAGTAAAACCCATACGATCATTCCCTGGACATTTGTAAATGTCCCTTTAAAAAGCCAGAGCAGTGCAAAGCTTGGTCAAAACACAATCTCCCTTGTTCTTAACATCATCCTTCTATTGAACATATCTGAGATCACATAATCCTATTTAGGTAACCATAACAACATTTGACTCCTATTCAGAGAGCAATTGATTGAAACCACTGAGCCTGGGATTGCAAACATGAATGCTCATGGGCCGAGGCAGGTAAATGTGAGAAGCTGCGGGGTGTAACAGGGAAGGGCAGCAACTGTGGTAAACTGTAGAGTGCTGGACCAATCAAATGCTATTGGAGTTCAAATTGTGAAGGCTCTTCATGCATTTAAAATTGTGGCCCACAGGTCCTATTTAGCCTGTGGGTCACCTATTTGCTGGCCCCAGAGATCTTTTTATGTAAACTCTCCATTCAGTCTTATGCCAAATCTTGGAGTAATAAACACATAGAACAAGGCAGGACAATGTGTCTTAGTGGAGTCATTTAAAAACTGAATCCTTTTGAAAATGAATGAAGAGTCCTCACTAATTCTGGCCACCCCAGATTTACCAGGGTTTGGGAGGCCTTTGCATGTAGGGGAAAATAAATCGGGGACTTTTTCTCTTTGCTCAAGAAAATCTTCTTACTGGAGCTTTTGCCCATTTGAGAGAAGAAGGTGTCACTTTACAGATCACTTAGCAAGAATTGTGCCACGAGGAAGTGTATACTGGGCGCCTAGAGACAGAATGTTTCACCAGAGGACTCCTTTCCAAGAGGGTGCCACTCCCTAGTAGTCCGTGAAGGCTCGGGCTGAAGCAAGTGGCTTTTCAAGAAATGATGCCTTGTTTTCATTTGCTTTTTGTGTTGGTTGCTGCCCCAGGTTGGTATCTATAACTTTAGACTCATATCCTATAGCTTTTTTAAAAATAATTTTTAAAAATACATCTATTTATTTATTTTTGGCTGCGTTGGGTCTTCGTTGCTGCGTGCGAGCTTTCTCTAGTTGCGGCGAACGGGGGCTACACTTCGTTGCGGTGCGCGGGCTTCTCATTGTGGTGGCTTCTCCTGTTGCGGAGCACGGGCTCTAGGTGCGCGGGCTTCAGTAGTTGTGGCATTGATTTTTTTAATAAATGAATATGTATTACATTAAACTAAAAAAATCAAACCCAAGAATTTGAAAATTAATTATCCAAATTTTGAATGCATAATACCAAGACATTTGTATAAGTGATTTTTTTCCCCTCACTGTTGCATGGGTTGATTTCATAAAAAACTCAATTGATGAATTTAGCTATTTGCTTTAGAATCAGTTGCCTCTGGAACGGGATAAAAGCCAAACTGTTATTATTGCCAACAAAAAGTCATGCAAAATATGTTAAAATTCTAAGAATAAATGATGGGTGTCTTAAAACTGAAAAAGTTCTCTAAGATAATTTCCAGCTTCTTAGTTAGCCATGATTAGACTTGATACTTCCAATAAAAATAAATAATAATATTTGGAAAAACAACAATGAACTTCTATAGCTGTGCTGCTCAATATGGTAACCACCATCCACTCACGGTTATTAACCACTTGAATATGGCTAGTATGAACTGAGATGCAGTTTAAGTGTAAAACACATACTGGATTTTGAAGACTTAAAGTGAATAAAAGAATATAAAATATCTTATTAATATTTAAAAATACTGATTATATATTTTAGTGGTGATATTTTGAATCCACTGAGTTAAATAAAATATATCAAAATTAATTTCACCTTAATAAAAAAAACTTTAAAAAAAGTGGTTACTAGAAAATTTTAAATTACATATTAGACAGGGCTGTTCTATAGTCCTCGAAATTCTGTAAACGGAATTTTTCTTAAGGTATGGAATACTCTACTTGAATCCACTACTCCTGTTTTATATATGCATCTCTCTTTTTGAAATTGAAATTACAGATGAATTGATTACATCAACTCAGCAGGTGGGACATTTAGTAAAGTAAGGATCTAAGGAAGTCTAAGAAAGACTTTATTAATTTGTTCTGTTTTGCTATTTTTGTGTGTTTGGGTGAAGATTTTTATCTTAAACCTGGGGTCACAAACTATAGACTCTCAGATGCATTTGGTGTCCAGCATGTTTTGAATATTAGAAGATTTTACATAAAAATCTCCATTTTAGGATCCTCACAAAAAATAAGAAGATCTGGCAACTCAGCATACATTCCCATATGAGTTGAGTAGTGGCTGCCCTGAAACAAGCTTTCAGTTTCACCACAGTCCCCACTACTCCCTTATGTCCTACACCCAGGTGTTAGACATTATATTACAATTTCCACTAAAAGAATTCACCCAGTTGTTTTTCACGTCTTCTCTTGTCCTTGGGTACAAATATGTAGGCTCTTCAATCTCCATCATTCTATGAAGTCACATGCCAGGATTTTAAAATAGCTTTCAGTAATTTTTCACAATTTCTCCCTATGATCCAGCTATGGGCCTACCACTATTTTTATACTTTTTATTTTGACTTACTGATATAATTTCACAAAGTGGAGCGTTCATTTTGTAATTATTCTGACCGGAAATGCATAATAAAATGCCAACCCTACTTATTTAAATAACAGTTTGATGGATGTGTTGATATGCTCCTAAAATAATTGTCCTTTTTCCTAGAAATTATTATATATTCAAGGTATTGAGCTGTTTTTCAGAATACACCTTTAGTGGGAAACTTAGTATTCCCAAATTTCTCAGCACATAAAAATATATTGAAGAAAACCTAAAAGCAGTTCATTCTTTAATGTGATGGCAAAGAGGCATCGTCAAATGCAGAAATGCACTGTTGACATGGCCCAACCTGTAGAATTGAATAGAAAATCTGAACTAATGAAATGACATGTAAATGTAAATTTTCTAATGCATACAGTGTCACAAAATAATAAGGTCTTGATGAGTAGGTCAATAGTATCTAATAGAGCTACTTCAGTTAGCAAAAAGGAATCACTTTATTCATTTATTCATTCAACAAATATTTATTAAGGGCCTACTATGGCCAGACACTGTTCTTGGCCCCATCATATCAGAGTCCTAAAGGAAGTGAGTAAATGGGAAATGTGTCTATCCAGGGAAGATGCTTTTGGACAGGGAGTATGGTCAAGGCAAAGGCCCTGAGGCAGGACCTGCTTGATACATCTAAGGAACAGAAAGGCTTGTGTGGCTTGAGCAGAAGGGAGTGAAGGCAAGCGTAGAGGAATATGAGGCCAGATAAATAAATGGAGACATCTATCGTGTGGGGCTTGGAGGCCAGCATATGAACTTGGCTTTCACTCTCTGCGAAATGAAAAGCTATTATAGGATTTTGAGAAAAAACATGGTGTCACCTGATTTCAGCTTTAGCACATTGTCACCTCCGCTCCGAGTTGCTCAATCATGTAAAATGTGCGCATCAATATTTTCTAACATAATCTAAATGGCCCCTGTATTAGTTTTCTTTTGCTGCTGTAATAGATTACCACAAACTTGGTGGTGCCTTAAGACAGCATAGATTTATGACCTCACAGTTCTGCAGTTAGCAGTCTGACACAGGTCTCACTGGGCTAACATCAAAGTATTGGCACAGCTACATTTTCTTCTGGAATCTCTAGGGCTGTACCCATTTCCTTACCTTTTCCAGTGTCTAGAGGCCACCCCCTTCCTTGGCTAGTCACTCCCTTCCTCCATGTTAAAGCCAGCAACTTTGCATCTTTCTGACATTCATCATACCTCCTTCTGATTCTCTTTTTCTGCCTCCTTCTTCCACTTTTAAGGACCCTTGTGACTACATTGGTCTCATCCAGATAACCCAGGATCATCTCCCTATCTCAAGATCCCTAACTTAATCATGCTGGCAAGGTCCCTTTTGCCATGTAAGGTAACATATTCAGAGGTTCTGGGGAATAGGAAGTGGGCATCTTTGGGTGAGGCCATTATTCTATCACAACCCTCAAGCACCATACTTTGCAAAATAACCACAACCCCCCCCACCCCAGCATACACATATATCCCTCATGGAGTGCAAAGTTCAGCTATGGAGAAAAAAATTCTGAATAAGACTTGAAATGCTGTTCCAGAGGAAAAGCGATGAGCAGAAGTTTAAAGTTTTCCACTTACAAATTTCATGGTTCCAAAATTTTCAGATCATTTCTTAATTGTGACCTGAAGGACACATTTGGAAGCAGAAGAGAATTTGTTGATATACGAAAGAGGATGGTGGAGTATCTATGACTGGAGAAAACCTTGCAAACATATTTAGAAATAGATTCATGAAATAACTGAGTCAAGAAAGTCTCCTTGGATGGAGACAAAAGAAAAAAAAAAAAGAGAGAGAGAGAGAAGCATTAATTCTCCAGCACTTCAGAGTTAGAGGGCGCCATCAGACAAGGTGCAGGGGCTGGCAGACAGAACTGGGCTTGAGTGCACTGAAATGGTAAGAGCTGAAGGGAAAAAGGAACATGGGCAAGGCACTGAAACGGGTTCCTTCCTCTTCCTGGAGACATTACACCTCCTATTAGGCTGGGAGTGCCTGGCGTGGGAGAGAAGAAGCAGGTAAAAGGCCCAATTCATCATTGTATGAGAGCATTTATATACATATTCTCTTACTGTGAATGACCACTGCAATGTCTTTTAAGTTTTGTTGTTCATTTCAAAAAAATAATGATACAACAATACCTGGTCCATCTCCCTAGCACTTGATAATTGCTTGACCAACTAAATTGGAACAGAATTTTAATTTGAGATTGGAGAGGCAACAGGACCTGAATTCAGGGCACTGTCTTATTCTTTCCTCTTTCCAAAGAAGTTTTTGAGAGTCTAGCCTTAGTCTACCTTAGCTAAAATCTTCACCGTAAAGAAGAGGCCCAGCTGAAATTCAAGGGCAGCAGAGAACAAATAAAGGAGAGGGAAAGAAGGAAAGATAGAAAAACAGAGTTGAAGTAGGCCAGCCCAGTAGGGAGTATAATGACTTCTGTCTCTGAATGTATTGTGACTTCGAGCACTGAGTAATTTCCTGGCACTGCAGGGTTAGATAGAAGTTGTATGGAATAATGTCATTTAGGAAACTATTTTTACTCACATTTCATGCATCATGTCTAATAAAACTTATAATGAGTTGATGTAAAAAGAAATCCTATGTTTCCCATGAGAGTAAATGGCAAATCTTTGTTAAAATAATGGCCAAGAATCTAAATCACTTATCTCTTAAATACAGTGATCTGCTCCTTGGCTTAGTTCAGCCAAAGAGGCTTCTAATCAAACAGCAGTTGACTTCCAGCTTCAGAGAAGGTGAGTTGCTTGCCCAAGTGGTCACGTGACCAGTAAGAGACAGACCTGGGATGTAAGCCAAGGTCTGCTTGGTTCAAAAGTCCATTTCTGATGTGGTCCCTCTCTTTTCTCCCCAGAACTAGTAGTACTTTGGTGAGGGCCTTCTCAAAATTTGAAATTCTGAAGACTTTTACCTTTCCCAATTTTTACCCCAAAGGACTTCACTCTGAATCATGAACTCATCTCTATCATTTAAGAATATGTGATTTGGATCCATCAAGTTTGGGGTTCAAATCCTGACTCTACCACTTATTAGCCGTGTAATTTTAGGCCAGTTGGACTTTCTGTGCCTTAGTTTTCTTATGTGTGACATGGAAGTGATAATAATACTACCCCTTGCTCCAGAGCTATTGTGAGGATTAAATGAAAAAAATTCATATGAAAGAATGTCCTACAAATGGTCATTAATATTATTTATTATTCATTCAACAAATACATATCAGGTACTCTTATTTAGTGTCCAAAATAGACACATTCCTTGCAGTTAAAGTTTGTGGTTTCCTGGGGAGTCACACAAGTGAAAGGAAATTATAACACAATGTGTCCAATGTCATGATGGCGTGACATGGAAACACTGAGAAGTATCTAATCCAACCTGGGCAGGTCAGGGCAGGCTTTCTGAAGGAAGTGGTATCTAAGAGGGATGGGTAGAATTTGGGGAAGCAAAAAGTATTTTAGAAACAATTTATATAATTGGCCAGAGATGATCAAGAGAAATGGAAAGCAGGTCAGGATAATTGGAACAGAGAACGTGAAGAGAGTTTCTCAAAGGTGATACAAGACTAGTGTATGCACAGCATCTTCCTGGTCTCCTCTGTGTTGTCCCCTCCTGCTCTTTTCTTACTGTGGATGGCCACTGCAATAATCTTTATGCTTTGTTGTACATTTTAAAAAATGGTTATGTCCCATGCTCTTAGTTTGTATTCTTCTGCAAGCAGAACCCAAGAGAAGGGTTCCAGTGCAAGTAGATTTATTTGGGAGGTGATCCCAGAAAGCTCCAGGAGGGGGATAACGAAATGAGAAGTGGAAGGCAGCTAATAAAAAGGCGCGTCATCAAGCGTGTAAGCCATGAGGGCAACCAGAGCTCAATCCCACTGGGACTCAAGCATCCAATGCAGAAGCACATCTCGAGTTACCAAGGGTGAAGAGGTTGAGCTGTTTGACCACCAGGTCCCTGTTGGCCACCAGTGGAGGGCTGCATCCAGGGCCATGGACTCTCTGGCACTCTGGCTCTCCCTGAGCACAGGCCACGCTGCCACCCTGACAGAGCTGGAAACGCTCTCAGTAAGTAGCCTTCTGCATGTAGAGGTGGGTATGGATGGAATGGGGGCAGGACACTTAGCATCTGTACACATTTATAAACAAGTTTGGAAACCAAAAAAAAAAAAGAAAGAAAAAGACCAACCCTGCCTAGGAGATAGTTCTCCAGGGTCCCTTGCATTCCTATACATCTTGTGAGCAAAGGTAATGGCTGCTTTGGGACCCCATTATGTATCAGTTGTTGGAAAAATCCTTGTGGGCATCAAGATGCACTTATTTTACAGGTGTCTATTGAGGACCTCCTCAGACACAGGGCAAGGCAGTGGGGCTCTCATGGAACATTGTCCTTGCACTCATGGTGTTTACTGCTTCATAGGGAAATATACTAGTCAAGTAAATACTCCTAGAAGTATAACATTGTAAGTGTAATAGGAGGCATGGAAAAGAGGCCCACGGGTCTGTGAGAGCACTTAAATGGGATGTGTGACTTAGTCAGGCTTCCCTGAGGAAGAACTACACGAGAAGCAATCTTCAGAATGAATAGGAATTAAACAGAGAGAGAGAGAGGAGAACTCCAAGTAGTGAGAACAGCAAGTGCAAAGGCCCTGTGGCAAGAAAGAATATAGTGAAGGGAAGGGACTGAGAGGAGGTCCAAATGACAGGAGTTGAAGGGGGAGTAGAAAGAGAGACTAGACTGTAAAGGAGGTGGCGGTAGGGGTGGGTAGATCCTACAGTGTCTGTGAGCCATGTTAGAAAGTCTTGTTTACCATCCAGTATAATAAAGCTAATTTACCCCTCTGGGGCAAAGTTCAGGCAGGCTTACTGCTCATTTTACAAGATTTGGGTTTCCTAAGCTCAAGCTTCCTCAAATATGATGCAAAGCCACTGCACGCATACCATTCACATGGACCCCTCTGCATCAGCCCCCATGGGACTCAGGAGCAAGGGGAACCATATGAACATGAAGCACATGTTGTTTGCTGTGCTGGGGGTAATAAAGTCCTAAAGAGAGATGTGTGATTTCCACCAAACAGCCTTACTTATTATGTAGGGGCATCTGCATTGGCGCCTGGCTTTAAGAGGCTCTGAAACCGAGAGGGTGAACGGATAGCTAAATGACCAGTTGTACTGAATCAGGAGAGGCAGCATGAGATAGTGGGTAAGAGTATGGACTGTGGAGCCAAACTGCCTGGGTTCAGATCCTGGTTTTGTATGTATCACTCTGGGCAAACGAATTAACTTGTCTGTTCTGATTTTTGTCATCTATAAAATATGGATTTGTCATTTATAAAATATGGATGAAAACAACAGGTGCCTCATAGGCACTATTAAATACATAAAGTGCTTGAATAGTGCTTGGTAGTCAGTCAGTTCTCTATCAGTGTTAGTTATGCTACTATAATGGTGATGTGGGCTAGACAGACGTTGACACAAAGAGCAGTCATAACTCAGGAGAAATCCAAACTGAGAAAGCTTGGGATAACCTTTGTCAAGGAGCTAACATTCCTTCTGGAGGACTCAAGGGAAAGGGCATTACATCAGAGGAAACAGCATTAGTGAAAGCCTAGAAGTATAAAAATATGGCATTTCTTAAAGACCAAGTATTAGTATGGCTTGAAGAGTGTGAGGGAGGAAATGGCCAGAGGTGAGTCATGAAAAGGTAGGTGGAATCACATCCTGAAGGGGTCTGTGTATCTCAAGTCTTACCTCCCAGCAAGCAGTTTCCCTAATACACTGTCTCCTTGGCTTGAATTGTCTTGATCTCCTTTGCCTCCCATAGTTTAAGATTCAACCAGGCTTCCCCTTCTCCAGTTAGCCATCCTTAAAATCCACAGCCAGTGTTAGCTTCTTTTCCTCTGTGCATCAGTTAGCATTTTTCCGATTGAAAATAACAGGAACCCAACCCAAAATGACTTAAGACAAAAAAGAACTTCTTTAAAATATGAACTCTTTAAGAAAGTAGATCTAATATTACTTTAGGTGCAGCTTGATCCATGATTCAAACAATGTGAAGAGGGCTTGGTTTCTCTCTATACGGTTACATTCTCAGGAAGACTCCCTCCACATTGCTGCAAGATGGCTACCAACAAATCCCAGGGCTACATCTTCCAGGGTCATTTCCCAGCATTCCGTTAAAAAGTCCTGAGATTCAATCTGATTGGATTGGTTTGGGTCATGCGTTCACTCTGAACCAACCACTAAGGCCAGTGGAATGAGATGCGATGATTGACTTAAAGTTGGGTTACTGCCTTTCACCTTGGTTGGGAGCACAGCCCCACTAAGACCAGTGGAGAAAGAGGTGGAATTGCAATGCAAATTTGTGCTAAAAATGGGACCGTTGAAGCAAGGATGAGAAAAGATTAGGTGGTAGACAACAAATGTCCACCACAGGACTTTATCACTCCTCTTATTACACGGCATTATCGTTCACTGTGCAGGTATTTATCTCCTCAACTAGATGGTGGGTTTCTTGAGGACAAGTGCCTGGTCTTAATTGATCTTTGTGTGCCCAGTGCCTATCATAGTACCTGACACATAGTAGGTGCTCAGTCAAATTTCACTGAGTGAATGAAAGCTTTGCTAAGTGGATTAGACTTTCTCCTGTAGAAACTGAAAAAGATCACCAAAAGTTTTAATAAATTCAGAATGAATATAAACAGTTTTGAGCTTAATAAAGATAGCTTTATGCCTAACAGACTGGCAAAGTTAATAAAGTTTGATAATGCCTAGTATTATAAAGATGTGAGGAAACACACTGTCAGACAGTGTTAGGGGAGATGCTGGTGACCCCCGAGGTTACTGCACAATTAGTTAAGTGGTTGCACCAGTCTCAATTTGTATATGGAGACACAGTGCATCCTCACCTTAATTTTTAAAATTCATTGTTTAGAATATAGTTGTTTACCTGCTATTAAAATATCCTAAAAGGAAAATAGATAAAATCCTGTGGGGTAATGCAAAGGTTAGTGGACAGATTGCTGGCCCCAGTGCTATCATTAAATAGCTGTAGCACCTTGTGCAAGGTTTGGATCTACAGTTGTCACATCTGCAAAGTGGGATAATGGTACTGTATTCCTTCATAATTTCATCGGGTTGTTAGGAGGATCAAGTGATATAAAATACTCTGTAAAGCACAGTAAGAGGCTTTCAAAAAACAGCAAGCAGTCACTGTGGCTGAGGGGAGTGAGCAAGGGGGAGTGGCAAGGGGAGTGGTCACATAGGAAGGGCTGTGAATCTTGTGGGGAATGGCTAGGATCTTAGATGTATTCTCAGTAAGGCGGGGCATCATTTACCTACAGCTGCAACAATGCTGTATAACAAACCCCCTCAAAACTCAGTGGCACACAACAGTAAGCATTTGTTTCTGGCTCATGTATCTGTGGGTTGACCTGTGGTTAGCTGATCTAGCCTGGTTTGTCTCCAGGCTATATGTTGGGTTCAGGCTCTGTTTATCCTGCCTCTCACCGTCCTTTAACACTGAGGACATGCCCAAGCCCAAATGTACATTTCAAGACCTATGTCTGCTCACATCCCATTAGTTAAAGCAAGTCGTATGTCCATGCCATGGTGTGGAGATATAGACACTGCTTCTAATGGAAGGAACTGTAAAATCACATGGCAAAGGACTTGAAGATAGGGAAGGGTAAAGAAGTAGGGACATTAAATCCACATCCCACATCTAAGAAAACTTTGGGGAATTTTGCAGAAAAGATATATGACTTGCTTACATTTTGAAAAGACTACTCTAGCTGCTGTAAGGAGAACAGACGAGAGGGAGGCAAAGGATATCCACTAGGTGGCTAATTGAATATCCTTGCCAAACCTTGGTATTGTCAGATTTTACATTTGCTTCCAACCTCAGTTAGGTGCAAAATGCTATCTAATGCTTGTTCTTAATTTGATTTTTGTTGTAAGTCTAAACCTCAAAAGACGCAAAGATTGTTCAGTAGTTTGCTTATTGTTTTGTTTTGTTTTTGGTGAAAAAGTGAATCATAGCTGTTCTAAGCATAGGTTTTGTGGTCCAAGAAACCTAGGTTTGCATCACAGCCCTTCCAGTTAGTAGCAATGTGACCTTGGGAAAATTACTTTTCTGCACTTTGGTTTTCTTTTCTGTATAAAGAGATTAATAATAATAATACCACCTCTCTCAGAGATTGGTAAGAAGATCCCATGAGATAATGTATGCAAAATGCCATTTAGTGCTTGGCCATAAGGAGCAATTAACACCGTACATGTTACTATAATAAATATATTTATACTTCAATATTCAGTGCTAGTGTAGTTAAATTACAGAGAATAAAAAACTATAAGAAAGATTGTCACATTACCATAATTATGTCATACACCAGCTCTAGATAGCTTTAGAAACATTTCAATCATGAAACAGTTTCATAGCATGGAAATAAATCTACAGATAAAGGCACAACTAAATGAGTTAACATGTTTTTACAACATCACTCTATACAAGGGGATATACTGTTTTATGTGAGGTTTAGCATATCATTATCCTTTGTTGAACTTCCTTCCTTGCAGGATATATGCTTGTTTGGTTTGCAAAAGACTTGGGAGGGGTGACTGGGCAGGCAGTCAAACCAAAAAAAAAAGAAAAGAAAAAAAGTAAGAAAGAAAAAAAAAAATCTAAAGCCAAACTAGTCTCCTGAAGAAACAATAACAAAGCTTGAAGTGACCTGATTATATAGATACATCAAAGAAATGAGACAAGGTACGCTTGGGTTATGTAATCTTCAAATTGTTACCTGTCATTGGGTAATCTAAATGGGGTTGCACAGGCAGTACAGCAAAAGGAATTCAAGTTACACTTTGGGTGTGCACCTTCTGTTCCTTGGAGAGGAGTAATCAACCAGAGGAAGACTTAAACCATCTTCCTGCCTTTTTCCATTGTAAAGTGTAACGAATAGCATTTGCATTTTAAAAAATTTAGCAAGTATTTGTTGAAAAGCCTGATACTGTGGAAGGAGCTAGGGAGTAAGAAGGACACAGCTGCTGCCCCCGTGGGCTCCCAAAGCAGAGGGAACCACACCATTAGGGCCGTCCTGAGTTTAGGGCTGTGTTTCTTGGGCAAAAGTCCTTGAGAACGAGACTGTGCTCAATTGTAGCTTGAAAATCCTATGTATCTTCAAATCAGGCTAAAGTATTAAATTAACTTATCAGGAAGCATCAGAGTTTGAGAAAAAGAAAACAGGTTGTAGAGTCAGGAAGACTTTTAAAATCTGGCTTTAAATCTTAGCTCTGTCACTTCCTAGCTGTGTTACTTCGGTCATCTAATTTCTGGGCCTCAGTTTCCTCATTGGTAGAATGACGTCGCTGACAGCATTTGCTCCATGGGATAATTGTGAGAATCTAAGAGATGAAGTGTCCAGCCTGTGATAAGTGTTTGGTAGAGGAGTGCTGTCAAATATGAATATATTACTGACTTCTCATGGTAGTGGGAGGAAAACACTCAGGGGTAACTGCCAGAGGTGGTGTGGGTCAGTGCAAGAGCCTGGGATAGACTGACAGGGGTCAGGTCCAAGCACTGCCTCTTCCAGCAGTGTGACTTTCCTAGCTGTATTATATAGTCCCAACTTCAGTTGCCTCTTCTGTGAAATGAGAGTAATAATGTTATCTTCCTTGTGAGTTTGTTTTGATGTTTAAATGATGTCAAAAGCTGAGAGCAATGCCTGGCACATAGAAAGTGCTCAATAAATGTTAGCCCTTGTTAGCATGAGGCTGGCAGGATGGCATGATGATCCTCTCTTCTCAGGGTCGATGATTCTCTTACTGAGAAGGCAGACACATTGGAAGTAGAACAGCGTGGTTAAGGGCATGGACTTTGGTGCAAAAAGCCTGAATTCACATCTTGCCTCTGTTCTTTGCTTGGTGACCTCCCTAAGCCTCAGTTACTTCATTTGTAAACTGGGCATACTAATAGTACCAATAACACTGGGTCTTTTCTTTTTTTCAGGGTTAAATGAGTCAAATTAAACATTTGCAGTTGGTACATAGTAAGTGCTCAGTACACGTAAGCTATTAGTATTGCCTTAGAATCCATCATCATTATGGACAACGGGTTCATGGTTTGACATAGAACATCCAAAGACAAGTGGCCAAACTTTCAGTGGGTTTTGCTACTCAATAAAATCTTTATTTTCTGTAACTTTACCAGTGAGAAAAGCTTTAGAAACAAGAATTTCCCATCCCACCCATATCAGACCAGACATGGAAAGGACATTAACAACAGAACATAAAAGGCTTTCATGTGAGGGTGAAGAAATCCAAATTAGAGACCTGAAGGGTCATGGCCAAAGTCTTGGAGCCATTTCATAGTGGACGTGGACTTGAACCCAGTTCTCTTGTTGTTCAACCTCAGGGGATCCCTGAAGGGAGCATTTCAAAAACCAGTGTGAGGGATTTCCCAGGTGGCCCAGTGGTTAAGAATCCTCCTGCCAATGCAGGGGACACGGGTTCAAGCCCTGGTCCGGGAAGATCCCACATGCCGCGGAGCAACTAAGCCCGTGAGCCACAACTATTGAGCCTGTGTGCCACAACTACTGAAGTCCACGTGCCTAGAGCCCATGCTCCGCAACAAGAGAAGCCACCACAATGAGAAGCCCGTGCACCGCAAGGAAGAGTAGCCCCCGCTGGCTGCAGCTAGAGGAAGCCTGCACGCAGCAACGAAGACCCAATGCATCCAAAAATAAAAAATAAATAAGTAAATTTATTTTAAAAACCCTGAAAACCAGTGTGAAACAATCATGGAAAACATAGAGTAAGAAATTTGGGGTGACTGAATGGGGGAGGAAAAGGACTCTTATGCTCCCTTTCTATCCATTTTTGAGGTGCTAGGCAGTTTAGGCTAATGATGAAGAGCCGGAGCATAAGTGAGAAGTCAGATGGAGTCCAGAGCTATCGTATTTCTGTCTGCAAAAACTTGACTCAGTTGCTTAACTTCTACAAGCCTCAATTTCTGCATCTGTAAAATGCACCCAATAATAGTACCCATAGCAAGGATAGAATGAGCTGTTTGTAAAGTGCTTAGGATAAACTGTGACAAATTAGAGTAGGGGAAGGGATGTGATGAGCTTTGTCATTTGGAAGAATAACATGGAAAAGTGGGCTGGATGAAGGGGAACCCATTTGATACAACATGCGTGAATTCTCCGTTCATGGAGGTTTTTAAGAAATCAGATCCCCTTGCTTCCATTTTTTATTTTTATTTTATTTTATTTTTAATATTTATTTATTTGGCTGTGCCGGGTCTTAGCTGCAGCATGGGGGATCTTTAGTTGCAGCATGCAGACATGCGGGATCTAGTTCCCTGACCAGGGATTGAACCCGGGCCCCCTGCATTGGGAGCACAGAGTCTTCACCACTGGACCACCAGGGAAGTCCCTGCTTCCACTTTTTAAATACAAGGTTTTTATTTCTTTTTTTTTAAGTGCTGATTCATAGTGGGAATTATAGATCTAAAATATTCTGTCTACATCTTTAGGAAGCCAGTCATTCATTCCATTATTCTGCATTTAAAAAAATTTTTCGTTATTCACCACTGGAGTACCCAAGCTGGACTTTGAGATGGTGGCTCTCTACTCCCTGATAATTTATGCCAAAGACGATCAAGGGGCAACAGCCTCACAGACCATTTTAATCCAGATTGCAGTTGTGAATGAGACACCCATCTTCATCGGATCCCTTGCTCAAAGAGACCAAGGTACAGAGCTCTTCTCTTGGGGAAGGAAGGACCCTGTGGACATATGTATGTCGACATCATGCCCTGTGTCCTCTCATAGTGTCATGGTTATAAGAGTGATAAGGAGAATAATGACAACAAAAGTAATGATACATGACTGCCACTTACCGGGCACTATGTAGCAGGCACTATGCTAAGAGCATCAGATGCATTAGTTTATTTAATGCTGAGAGCACTGGAGGTACGTTCTATTTGCATTCCATTGTATAGATGAGTCACCAGGCTTAGAAAGGTGAAGTAACTTGCTCACTGTTAAGAATTATTCATTTATCTGTTTATTATGTACTAAAATTATTCCTTTATTTGTGTGATGATTTAATGAACAGCATGTCTATGTCATTGAGTTAGATGCTTCATGAAGGCAGGGATCAAGTCTTTTTTGTGCTCTCTCTCTCTCTCCCTCTCTCCCCCCATCCCTTTCTATTTGATTTTCACCACGTATGAATCTCTTTTTCTCACTCTCGTCTCATTTATTCTCAACTCTGCCTTTTTCTAGGTAGTCAAATATTTAACACCTACATGTGGATGATCCATGTTCTTTATTAAAAGCGTAAGCATTTGAGGCTTCGATGTTGGGATGGTCACTGACTAGGGACAGTTACTCATCCTGCCGGAGCCTCAGTGTCCCCAGTAGTTAAACCGAGATATTAGTCTCTTCTTGATGAAAGTCACCTGACAGAGTGTGTTCACAACCCTAGTGCCAGGCACACAGGAGGTGCTGAATACGTGTTCGTTTCCTTCCATTCCCTTTTCCAAGCAGAGGATAAACTCAAGGGCAGATCCAAGGTGAACGCGTGCTCTTCTGACTTCTAAATCAGTGAGCCTGGTGCCAGGTTGCTGGCGGACACGCCATGCACCTTTGCTGATGGGATGGCCCAGCCAGTGTCCTGACTAGAGTCTAAGCAGGCTGTGGATGCCTTTGCTCCACAAATCCTGTCCCCTTGGCAAAATGGTGCAGCAGCTTCTCCGGGGGTGGGTCCTCTCCTCCAGCACTAAGGGGTCTCCCTCTGCCCCAGTGTTCCTGATCCCTGAAGAGTGGTTTGACTAGTAAATATGCAAGTTTATGGTCCCCAATGTTTTAAAAATGGATAGAAAGAAGGCAAACTTAAGGAAAGGACAGACATTAATAATCAGACAATAATAGCACCTAATAACGTATTAGCTGTGTAACCTTGAGTTACTTACTCTTTCTAATGCTCAGTAAAATGGAAATAATAGTCACCAATGGTTTTGAGTGCTTAGCAGTTATAAGCACTCAGGAAATGTTCAATATTGTTATTATTTAAATTTATATACCTCTTTGCCCTATACCTGATACATGATAGACGCGTGATAAATGATGTCTATTATTATTATTATGATGATTAATGGGAATCACCCTATAAAAACATCTGTACAGAGCAAGCACAATGCATTAAGTTTTATCTAAGGTCCAGGATTGAATGAGGAGTTTCTGGGCTTATGATGGTGACACTCATTCAAGGACATCTATTTTACATTTTCTGGCAGTTACCGAGATTGATATCCTAGGAGACACTGCCCCTGGCACAGTCATTTACAGAGCTGTGGCCAAGGATCCAGAGGATGCTGTTTTCGAGGTAATTTATGGTTTGGGGCAGAGACTATCAGTGCCTGGTGGTTTTATGTGTGACTGTGTTCACAAATAGAGCCATGGAGATAACCAGATCAATTATGCCCACAATTGAGGTTCCAAACATAACTTTTGCCTCAATTATGAGGACATTTCAGGTGAAAATGAAAGAAGGCTGGGTTGTCTGAGTAATTTCTTCCCTTCTGGTGCATTTCACTGTGTGCAGGCAAGCCCAGCCTAATCCTTAGGTAACTTTTGTCAAAAGATGCCAAGCATTTCATTTCATTCTTGGGGATTTTGGCTACACATACTGTTGCGAAACAGTACAACTTCCTGGCAGAATTAACTTGTATTTCAAAGCACTAGGTCTGGTCCTCAGGCTTGATAATGCCCCAAGAATGCGCTTATTTAGAATAGGTATCCTCTAGGTATAGATACCATGGGAGGGGGATGAAACTGTGGATTTTGTGCCAAGAGGCTTGGATTTAAGTTCCAACTTTCTGCTCTAAGTCTTTTACACGCCTGCTTCTCTGCTTCAGCTGTAAAACTGGGAAAATGATATCTGCTTTGTCTTCTCTCATACTGCTTTCTCTTATGTTATAATGGACTTAAAAGTAGTTTTGCAACTGTAAAATATCTTGCAAATGACAGGATTTATATTACTGTCTTAATTTTTGATGTCATATGGAATCATTATGACATTATTAGGCTGTAACATTTTTAGCTAATGGATTGATAGACAAGAGTATCATGGCCTTAAATTTTTAATGTTGTACGACTTTTCTAAATTGGTGAAAAATTAGAGAATTGTTCATGCTGATGCTGTACTTTCAACATTTACAATTTACTGGTAATGCTACTGGGTCCTTATCCAAGGCAACTTGACTTTTACAAAATTTTCTTTAAACAATAGATGGCCACTAATATCTGAGACATTGTCCATATGGTTTTTTAAGGTATTGAATACACTCAAGTAATTACACGAATGAACACTGCTGTTGTCAAGTTCCCCCCCCCACATTTGTCTTATCCTCCTCCCAAGAGCACAATACCACATCCAGGATGGGACTGGAAAGGTCACAGCTTCCTTTACAACATGCAATTAAGCCACCTAATCATGCATATTGCTCCAAATCAACCTATTCAAGATTATAGTGTTGAGTCCAGCACTGAGCAACTCCAGCCACATGGGCACCAGATATCATATTGCAATTGCTTCCCTGGTGTTCTGCATGGCAGGTCACCCACCATGTTGACATTTTAGTGTGGAAAACACATCACAGTCCAATAGGGCTTAGCTGTGACTTTAATATGCAATCACAGTGACTTACTAGCCAATTAATGCGAGTAATTCATTTCAAACGAAAGACTCCCAAATGCTTGGTCATAGAGATTAAATGCTTTTGGCCCTGACCCTATACTTTTCTCAGAAGAGAATTTGTTGCTGGGCCATATTTGGAAGTCTCATGCAATGTTCTTTGTGAATTTTACCAAACACGGAATGACATTTCAGTGTTGATATAGGCCGTGGAAACTTACACTTAGATCCACTCCTACACACATCCTTCTAACACAGGAGATCAGACCAGATGTGTTATTCAAGTATTCATGACTGGGCAACAACTTTCATTTGCATTTGACTTCACATCGATTCAGAGAAAAACTGGTTCTAATCTGGGAAAGAGCTTACCACTCTTTTGGAGTCTGGTGTATGATGATACTAATAATGACATGAATAACTGTTAAGTGTTTATCAGGTGACAGGCATATACCTCATATCATTGAATCCCTATGTTAATCCCTGAAGCAGATACTACTGTCTATTATGATATTAAGTAATAGATCAATAAGCTAATGTATTATGCCTTTAATTTATAGATGAGCACCATTAGGCTAATAGGATTAAGCAATTTGCCTAAAAAATAATTAGTGTAGTTGAAATTCAAACCCATGTTCCTTTTGCTCTAAAGCCAGTGTGTTTCTTCTCATACTACCAAAACCACACCAAAGTGTATTCCACCAAACACAAGTCCCACCAGATGCTCCAAGAGAAAAATAAAACATCCTATGATCAAATGATTTAGGGAAATGATGTCTACTTACCTCCTCTGAATTCTCAATACCCAGCATATTAAATTCCCTGAGGAGTTCTCTAATAGAGAGATGTTTGTTTAATCCGATTTGTTGTAACTATTAGTCCATAGCACTTTTTAAATGAAATGTAACACCTGTTAACTTTTCATGTAATGCCTATCGAGCATCCCACAGGGTAGAAAGATTATACTAGATGCTGCTGTAAGATTGATAAAACATGACATATCTCTGGGGTTGTTATAATGATGAAAGATGAAATTCTAGATGAAGACCTGGCCCACAATAATTAATATAACACGAGTGGATTTTTATATATCTAGACTCACTACGTTCCAGGACTAAGATTTTTCGTGCTGTACCACCATTGTTACTGTACATGTTCAAAGATCCCTGAAACTCTGGTTCATGGATTGTTCTTAGAGATAGAAAAAGTATAGACCTCTTATCCTGAGCAAGCTGAAAATCAAAGACTTTTCTTGGACCCATCAGGAGAAACCAGCACTCCAAAATTTGGATAGACTGATGAATCACGAGAGTCACAGCCAATTTCTGCTTACTTGGAGCAGAAACTGCTAGAGCCATAAGCAGGTATAAAGACTTATCATGGTAATTCCGATGACTTGCTGGAGGCTGAAGGTAGACTACCATGAGACAAAGCGCTGGGTGCCACAGTCTTAGGCGGACCCCACACTGTCATAGTTTTTACCACCAGGAACTCCATTAATTAGGTTTTCACAGTGAAGATTCAAAAAATATCACCTGTGTCCTGGGGCGAGCGAGAGAGAGAAAAGAATCATTGTGAAATAAACCCAGAGCTTTCTCCTAACAAAGCCTACTCTCTTGGAGAAAAGAATTTTCCTGAACCTTATCTCATCTGGATACACACACATACACACATGCCCTTAGGCAAATCATATTCAAAGTTCAGAAACCCAAAGACAAAGAGAAAATCTTGATAGAAGCCACAGGAGAATGAACACCATACCTGTAGAGGAACAAAGATAAGAAATATAACAGACTTCTTGTTAGAAACCGTGCAAGCAAAAAGAGAGTGGAGTGAAATATTTTAAATGCTCAAAGGAAAAAAAAAATCAACAAGAAGTCTATATCCAGTGAAATTGTCCTTCAAAAGCTAAGGAGGAATCAAGACTTTTTCAGACAAACACAAACTGAGGAAATTGATTACCAGCATATTTGACCTGCAAGAAATGTCAAAGGAAGTTCATCAGTAAGAAGGAAAATAATATAGGTGAAAAACTTGGATCTACATAAAGAGGGCGGGCTTTTCGGGGACAAAAATGGCTATGGCCAGCGATTTCTACCTACGCTACTATGTAGGGCACAAGGGCAAGTTTGGACACGAGTTTCTGGAATTTGAGTTTCGGCCGGACGGAAAACTTAGATATGCTAACAACAGCAATTATAAAAATGATGTCATGATCAGAAAGGAGGCTTATGTACACAAGAGTGTAATGGAGGAACTGAAGAGAATTATTGATGACAGTGAAATTACAAAAGAAGATGATGCTTTGTGGCCTCCCCCTGACAGGGTTGGCCGGCAGGAGCTTGAAATTGTAATTGGAGATGAACACATTTCTTTTACCACATCAAAAATAGGTTCTCTTATTGATGTTAATCAGTCAAAGGATCCTGAAGGCCTTCGAGTATTTTACTATTTGGTACAGGACCTGAAATGTTTAGTTTTTAGTCTTATTGGATTACATTTCAAGATTAAACCAATCTAAATTGTATGTTTTTTGAAACTTGTTTATATTTAATTAAGGGATGGGTGAGGGAGGGTTTGTCATTTATGATATTGGGGTTTTTATGAATGTGAAGCATGCTTCTTTTGTATGCAAATTGAAAATAAGAAAATACATACACAGAAAAAAATAAAAATAAATAAACCAACATACTAATAACTTGCTGGAAAGATTTTTTTTTTTAATTCCAATAAAGAATAATTTCTGGAAGTTTCATGGTAGCCCTTTAAAGATAAAAGATATACCATTTAATGACAAAAAGAAATCTGTTTCTATGGTTTTATTATTTTTCCCTCTTTGATAAAATACGTACAATGAATCATTGCAGCCCACAGATTTTATATGGAAATAAATAATACTTTCCGTTCAGTCAAGTATATTGACTGAAAGCTGACAATGATCAGATTTTTATGGTAAAGTGATATTTGGATCTTCTAAGAGGCATAATTAGTGATGGAATCATCAAAAGACTCAACAGTTATACTGCAGTAGAGCTTATAATTACGGACCTGAGGGTTTTAATTATATACTCCTATGTTATAACTCAGCTGTAAAAACAAACATTAAAGGGAGAAAAAGATCAGTCTATTGAGTTAGAAACCAGAATATGTAAATTTTGCTTTATAATTTGGGGTGGCAATTCTGGCTTTAATGGCCTGTTTTTAAGTATAATCATTTTAGGGAAAAGGCCCATGTTTCCTCTGGATAGCACCTACACTTTTTTTTTTTTTAACATCTTTATTGGAGTATAATTGCTTTACAATGGTGTGTTAGTTTCTGCTTTATAACAAAGTGAATCAGTTATACATATACACTTTCAATTTTTTAAGTTTCATTTGTGTGTGGGGGGCATTCCTACAACTCAATAGCAAAAAACCCCCTAATGACCCAATTTAAAAATGGGCTAAGGACTTGAACAGACATTTTTCCAAAGATATACAATGGCCAAAAGTATATAAAAAATGCTCAAGGACTTCCATGGTGGCGCAGTAGTTAAGAATCTGCCTGCCAATGCAGGGGACACGGGTTCGAGCCCTGGTCCAGGAAGATCCCACATGGTGCGGAGCAACTAAGCCTGTGCGCCACAACTACTGAGCCTGTGTGCCACAACTACTGAAGCCTGCACGCCCTAGAGCCCGTGCTCTGCAACAAGGGAAGCCACCTCAATGAGAAGCCCGCGTACCGCAAAGAAGAGTAGCCCTCACTCGCCACAACTAGAGAAAGCCCGCGCGCAGCAATGAAGACCCAACGCAGCCAAAAATAAATAAATTAAAAAAAAAAAAAAAAAAAAGCTCAATGTCACTAATCATCAGGGAAATGCAAATCAAAAACACAATGAGTTATAAGGGTCAGTATGGCTGTTATAAAAAACAACAACAACAACCAAACAAACAAAAACAAAGACAGCAAGTACTGGCAAGGATGTGGAGAAACTGGAAAGCTTGTACACTGTTGATGGGGATGCACAATGGTGCAGCCACTATGTAAACAGTATGGAGGTTCCTCAAAAAATTAAAAGTAAACTACACATGATTTAGCAATCTCACTTCTGGGTATGTATCCAAAAGATTAATTTCTGAGTTGCTCCAATGGCCTGGTCTTCTACCCTAACCTCACCTTAAAATTTCACCTCTTTGTGACACCAAGAGAAAGGGGGGAAAGGGTTAAATCCTACAATATGACATTCTTGTCAAGTTCTGGTATGTGATGAAATATATCATTTTGGCATATACCAGCTAAATGAATTTGAGAATTGAGATAATTATCTGAGTTATTCAAGCTAAAGAACAATTTTGCTTAGAATAGTATATAATTGGGGAAAAAAGTTATTTTAAGAAAAGCTTTAATTACCTAGAAAAAAATCTTTAATTCTCCACACGAAAGACAGATGTTTGGAGAAAACCACAGTCATATTTTTAATAACTATTTTTTTGGAGTATTTACTTTGTAATTACATCACTTGCACCATCCTCCACAAGATGGCATGCAAGTTTGTAACATACTTTAGCCAGTAGTCACCCTCTTGCTAAATGATCTTGCAACAAACAATTACATTGACTCACATCACACAAGTTATTTTTTTGCCTTACAAATTACAAGTATATACATTCAAGCAATGTTTTCAATAGGTAAAGATCATTGTCTTTCAGAGATGCATATCAAAATGTAATTATTTGAAGAATGTGTGAATAGAAATCAGTAATTTAAGTCTATTCATACAAGGCAACTGAAGATTTGGTCATGACTAGCCTATTCAAAGTCCACATTGTATTGAAGTTTCAAGAAAAGACAAAACAAACAAAAGTGTTCTGCTGTTCATGTTTGAAAAGACATTTTTATGAGACTGAGAAAGGAATTATAAATAAAATATTTGGGTTTTGGAGGATTTATTTCGTGCTTTTAAAGTATGCCTGAAAACATTTCCTGGGACAACTGGGAAGCAGCATGTCGATTTATCTGAATATTACTGTGGTTCTTTACCTTTGCGTCAATAATATAGTCACTTGGGATGCTTTAATAAAACACAGATGCCAGGTTCCCTCCTCGGACTAAATCAGAATCTCTGGAGGTGGGATCCAGGCATCAGTGTTTTAAAAAACTTGCCCAGGCAATCTAGCGATATCTTAGATATCAAAGTTCTCTGAGAGTACCTACTGCGATTGCCTTCTCATTTGCTCGTGGCAGGCATCACTAATCAAACGTGACACTTTTCCAACCGGAGCTCACGGTCTTTCTCAGTAAAATGCTCTGGGTAGCCCTTACCAATCAATTCAGAGTTGAAATGAATCCTACTTGCTATCAGAATTATCAAAGACTATGGGACAGTGAACTGTTCCGTGGAAGGTGATGGGTTTCTTAATATGGTAACTGTCTCTGCTCTCTAGCCTGAGTCAGCCGAACAATTGTTTTCAGCTGCTTGTAACAGGGGACGTTTTAGAGACTGTAGGGGATAATATCCAGATCTCCTTGGATACCTTTGTACCTTTTCTGTGTGATGTGCCCCTCTTCCTTCCGCCAACTTCAATGTGTTTTTGCTTCCTTCAGCAAGAGGAGGACTGTCCTTGGACTTTTCTTGCACTTCCAAGGGCAGGAAGCACCTGGGAATTTCCATCTCTCTGGGGTAGCCCTTAACCACTGAATGAGGGGTGCAAGGGTAGGAAAGCCCCATCTCCTTTTCTTTGAGTGGGGAAAACTCAGAGGCATGAGGTCCCCTCCACAGCTTACCTGTGGCGTCAGGCTGAAACTGATTCTGTGGGCTTTGGAGGTAGCAATTTGCTTGGCTTCCTCCCCTTCTCTGTCCTGTTTCCCCAACTTCCACCTTAGTCTTCCTGGAGTACTTAATGAATAAATCTCTTGCACAGAGATTTTCACCTCTGGATCAGTTGCTGGGGAACCCCCTAAGACAGAGGCTAAAATTTAAGGCCACTGGACTCTAGGAGCATCTATATAAACCATTCTTTAAATCATGCAGAGTTAACCAATCTGGTGGAAACCTGTGAAAGAGTGTGTGTGGTAACTAACTCTGCTTTCTAGTACAAGTTGGCCCAACAATTGTTTTCAGCTGCTGTAACAAAGGAAGTTCTAGAGACAGTACGAGATAATATCCATGCTCTTCCCAGATCCCCTTGGATACCTTTGTACCTTTCAGTGCATGAAAAATGTGGGACCTAAATAGACTACTGATGTGTGAGAAGAGGTAGGATGTGCTGTACCAATAGATCTCAGACGTGACTGCACCGTGAAGATATCCAAAGAGTTTCGAAAAATACTGATGCCCAGGTGACACCCCCTGCCCCCGCCCAGAGATTCTGATTTCATTAATCTGGGATGTGGTCTGAACATTGGCATGTTTAAAGTTCCCCAAGTGAATCTGCTGTACAGCCAAGGTTGAGAATCACTCTAAAAGAACCAACTTTAGGGTACCTAAAAGTCACTGTTGTCAGCCTGCTAAAAATTTACGTTCCCAGGCCTCCCTGCCCCAGGTATTCTGAATCAAGTAGGTCTGTGTATCTCATAAACATTTATGGAAATTTCGTCCATATATAAAAGTAGAGAGAACAGTGTAATGAATTCCCACTGAATCCCAGCTTTAACAATTAACTCGCGGATGAAGGTTCTTAATGTGTAGGTGGTCCTTGAGCCACAGGCCCGAGAAACATTGCAAGATGGTTTGTAAAGTTAGCTTTTCAGATGCTGTAACTGCTACCAGGTGTATAATAAATACCCGGGCAAGTCCACTGGGAACATCTGGCTCCGTCAGGGATGGCAAATCTATTTCAACTTGCATACCCTCTCTGATGGATAGAGAAGGATTCTGAGGCAGAGTCTAGGTTCAACCAGCAAAGATACCATGATCAGCACTTCATTAAAGGTCTGTAACTTTAGCTAGCCACTGGGACAATGTGTTAGACATGGTTAATAAGGCTTTGTTCTAGAAAGAATGAGGGCTCTAATATTCCAGTGTAAGTGTATAGGTAGCAAACTATTCCTATTGTTTATAAAGTGAATGTAACAGAGCGCTCTAATAGGACTGAAATGCAAGGTTATACTAACATAATTAATGTTTAGTCTAGAATCATATCCTTGTTTATAGTTTGAAAATATTTTCTTGAGAATGTATCTCTCCTATCAAAAGGTTTTGTAGCTGATCTGTGATTAGCCAGTATTTGTGCTTTAAAAACATCACAGACTGTCTTGTTATGAAAACATTTAGATCACACTTCTGTACTAATTTCCTTCAAGAAAATATTACCTTGGGACAAACTACTAAGTTCGACGCAGTATTTCAGCAAAGAGTTCAGATTCTAATGTCAGCTAGCCTAGGTTAAAGTTTAGGCTTTGCCACTTTCTGGCTTTGTGAACTTTAGCAAATCCCTTAACCACTCGGTGCCTCAGTTTATGTGTAATGAGGTTAATAATAGGATCTACCTTGGGGCTGTTATGAAGATTAAATAAGGTCCTACATGCAGAGGGCTTAGAATAGTGTTTGACAGAGCACTACTCTGCCTACTCTTATTTTCTTTCCTGGTTCATCCTCCTCTGTTGGACCTTCAAATGTTAAAAGTTTTTCTGGGCTTCATCTTAGTCTTCCCTTGCCTTCTCTTCCTTTCCCTCCCTTACTGTCCTCTGTAAACAGTAACATTGAGTTACTGTCACTCTGTCTTCACCCACGTAGATTCTCTAATCCCCACCCTAAACATTTAAAAACAAGTTTAAATGTAATGTTTTAAAAATAGAAATATATACTGCCTTTCCCCCGTGGAGACAGTCTCCCATGAGATGGCCAGTATAACATAATGGTTCTGGAGTCAGAAAGACCTGGGTCTGAGGTTCAGCTTAACCACTGACAAGTTATATGTTCTTGGACCATTTCCTTGACCTTTGTAAGCCTCAGCTTCCTCACCTGTAAGATGGGGCTTAGAAGAGTACCAATCTGTTAGCATCATCTTAAGGATTAAATGAGATAGTTCAGGAAAAAATGTTTAGCACAGAATCTGGGTCACAATAATGGGTAGCCATCACATTTGTATTTTATTAACACAGAAAAATCCAGAAGAATCCTGTCACTGCTCCTGAAGCACGGAGGCCCTAACTCTCTTTGCTGGGGTTGGCCTGCAGTTAGGGCTCTGACATTTCTAATTCCTGAGCTTCTCTGAGAGCAGATAGTCATGAACAAGCCTTTAAGAGAAGGGAATAAACTGGATTTTGAAGGTAAGTCCATCCAGAAGGACATAAAGCTCCCCTTGCCATACTTCCCCCCCATGAGATGTTGTCATAATTCTGAACCTGGATGAGACTGCCATTGTTATTCTTATGGCTGAGATACTTCTTCACTAGTTGATGGTGTTGTTATAGATAAAATGGGGAAAAAAGAATCTAAGGTGCCTGGTCCCACAGGGAGTTAATTTCTCATCCCTTGGACTAACTTCCTGTCCTGGGGATCGTTCATTTCTGTGGCTTTCCCAGTGATGGCCCTGGCTGCCTAGCAACCGTCAGCTCCAACCTTCTCCGAACAATGGCAGGAGTTGTTCATAAAAGTGCCATCAATTTTTTTAAAGACCATTTCATTTTATGAAAAATTAAACCTCATAAAAATACAGCTTCCCACTATATGTTGTTCCCAAACAATTGTTGACAACTCTGTAATGTAGAAATTGAATTGAGAACTGCCAGTTCTTGAGTGGTTACCCACATAAATGCGGGTGTCCTTTAAATAATCATGTATTTTTACATATAACCAGTGCTTCTGAGCACTCTCAAGTAATGTAACTACCAGCCATCCTTCGTCCTTCCACCATGAAATGGACATCATTATTCCTCTGTTTGCCCAAAAGTAAGTATTGATTTTCCTGCAGTTCCTGAAAGCTAATTTCTACAACATTGTTCTACAGAAAAAGCAGAACTCAATTCCATCTTATTTTTATGTGTAGAAATGGATGGTATGAATTTAAATTAATCAGAACACTGTGATTCATCAGAAAATCAATAAATTAAAAGGTCACAAATGTCTCCAAATGATTTTTAGGCAGCTTTGCAATCCTTCTGGGTTTAGTCTTCTCTATTAAATTATCTCTGGGTCTACACAATTATTAAGCCAGTAGTGCTTGGTATAATTAACTCCTGATATTAATCCTCCCATGGATTTTTTTTTGCCCCAGCTTTTTCTAATCGTTTGATTCTTACCTATTCTAGAAACCTTGACCACACCTACCCTCGTTGGCAAAAAACAAAAACAAAACAAAACAAAACAAAGAAAGCATTTTTCTTGGGGATGCAGTGTGGTGAGCAAAGAGGCCTTATGAAAAGTTCAGCTCTCAGACTGGAGGCAAGGCACTTGAATTTTCTAAGCCTCAGAATTCCTATCTGTGAAATGGGGAATAATATCAGTATCTATGGCAGAGTTGTGATCATTAAAAGACAATGTATTTGAAGCATTTAACAGAAAACTAGAAGATAGTATAAATGAAAGTCAAAGAAAAAAACAACTTAATAAATGATTGTCTGTACCTACACACATAAAATGAGATGAACAGACATCCCAATATTTCTGTTTTCCCCTTCCACAGCTCTCTGTCCCCCAAGCCCCCCCCACAAAAAGTGTACCTTCAGCACCACCAAATGAACACAAAATAATCTCTAAGTTCTCATTAGACAGTCATCATGTTTTTCTAAATGTAGCTCCTTTTTAATTTTAGCTTTGGTTGGAGTGTGAAAAATGTTCAGATAACATAGGGGATATATTGTATTAGGAAAATCTATTTTTAATATTTAAGGGCAAATGATCTGGCTTGAAGTCAGTTGAATGGAGTACAATTTCATCATCATCATCGTCACTGGCAAACATTTAAGGAGGATCTTCTCACGTGGGGTGGGGGGGAGGGAGGGGGGTGGCCCAGAGCGCAAAGAGATTTCAGTCCTGGTTCTTGGAGGTGGGCGTAACCTAGCTATGTCAATGTCTCTGCAATATTTTCCTTTCTCTTTCCTGTCCAGTAAACAGTACTTCCTTTCCCCGGAGGGCTCTGGCTTCACAATCAGCAGCACTGGAACAATTTCTACATCAGCAGTTTTTGATTTTGAGAGCGAAGCTAGAAGGTAAATACTGCTACTGGCTTTTCATTTACTCAAAATGCCTGCCCTTTGGTTCATATTTCCCTTTTCAAGAGTATTTCACCCCATCTGGCCTTAATGTGCTCCCAAATGAGCATGCTTTTGGCATTGCCTTAGATATGAAATCATCATCTAAACTGTAATTGCACAATTACTGGTTTAGGTATAGATGTGGCTATTTTGGCCTTTCTCTGAATCATCCACTTTCTTCAGATCTAAGCATCAAGGTGATTTCAGTGATGGCGTTTGTGACCTGCCATAGAAGGCGGTGGGGACTTCCCTCTAGATGGCTGGGACCCAGAATTCATTTACGATGTAATCCAGCAGCTTTGAAAAGTTAATGGACTGACAATTTCTCCTGATTTCCTCCATATCTGCCAAAGGGGAGTGGTTCATAGTTATTATTTCTATTTTTATAATGTTTTTTATGACCACCCTTTTCAGTCTCATGTTCTGCATCAACGTGCTCTACAGGAAAACGAAATGGACCTTTAAACCATTCCAATCAGCTTGCTCCTGAATCTCTTAACGACATTCTTCCTGATTTTGAAAGTCGAGGATGGGATATATCCTGTCTTAGCATCTTCAGTAAAACAGATTGAGGGTTCAAAAATGGGATGTGAATGAAGTCAGCAGGAGAAGAACACTCCTAAATTTGTATTATCATTATATATTTGGGAGGTAGAAATTGCCAAAATCTTTATCCATTTCCCCTTACGCTCAAAATCCTCTGCTCCCATGTTTATCTGCTCGCATAAATAGCTCTGGGAATAATGGATAATGTCTGTAACAGTTTCCTTTTTTTCTTTTGTTGGCCTGGCATAATCATGGAAAAATGATTATGTGTATTCAAGATATTTACAAATCTTAAATTTGTTAACAAATTGGAGTAAAACTTATTAATGAGAGTTTAAGAAATTAACTTTTTTTCTTGATAAGTGAAAACTAAAGCTTTCCTTTTTTTCAGCATCTTTGAAATCAGAGGAGCTGGCACTGAAAGACTGAAGCTCTGTTTGAAGAATTTGAATAAATAATTCTTTGGCTAAAATTTTGCAGTGGATTTTCACTAAAACTTTACAGAGAGCACACTACGCCTTAATTTTCTTAACTCCAGAGTTTCCAGGGTCACTGAGCAGACCTATAAATGAGAGGAAAGGAAATTTTGGAATGCCTCATTGGCAAGGGAATCTTATCCATTCCCTCTCTTTAAAGGAGATATAGGGGCCGTGAAAGCACTTGTTCAAATCCATATGAAAGAGTTAGCAAGGCTCATTTCTTCCTTATTCCTTTGCGGTCTACTCTTCAGCATCCAGCTAGACCAAACGTAATCCTGCCCACACCTTATTCCTTCTCTTCTTGTGGTTAAGACTTCCCAGAATTATGAAAGAAATGTCTTTATTCTCAAAAGTGGATTGGCTTTATGATTTTTGTCAAGAGTTGTCTCTTAAATAATTATCTTTTTGTAAGAGAGGTTTTAAAATAAGAGGAAAATTGAGAACTGATTTGATTTTTAGGATAAATAGAAGGAAAACATTAATTCTGGTCTCGATTGTCAGTATATTTCAAGTTAAAATAGATTTTTTTTTTTCTGGAAAGGTGACCAACCGTCCTGGTTTGCCTGGGAAGTTTCTCTGATGTGTGTGGGACTTTCAGTGCTAGACTGGATAGTCTTGGGCAAATTGGGACCATTGGTGACTCTAGAACACAGTTTATCGGTGTGAACATTCATCTTTCCATCAGGATATATTCCGTACTTTGATTCTTCAAACCCATAAATATCTCTGCTGAGATAAAAACCCTTTAATAATCTAACCGGCCTAATATTTCCCCATTGTCATTACGTTACTTTGAAGTGCTTTTAACACCTTCTCCTTTGCATTTATCAATCAGTTTTCCATATTGAAAAGTCAGCGTTTAAAGGTAAGAACCCATACCCATAGCTTTGTTTGCTCTTCCACTCTAAGGAATTCCCTTCGATTTTGTATCATTGATGGGGATTAACAGACTTTTCTAAGTTTCTGCCTGTCTTTTCAATGGATTTGACTAATATGGTTCCTAACAAAGTGTTAGCCATTTCCAAGTGTTAAAACAACTTGTTTGACTGACATTTTAACTAAATGAATCAATTGTTTTCACTGGTCAGTTAAAGCCCAATAGATTCTATTTCTGTGAAAGTCTGTCAGTTACTATAAAATCTTAGCTGTCTTTCCTGTGGCTGCCCTTTCAGTTTCTCACTAGTTATTAAAGTGATTCATCCTGGAGGACTTTTACTGCTGGGAATCTAAAGATTTTCCTCATCAATGTCAACAATAAGGACCCCATTCTTACCTGCAGGTAAGGAAATAAAACGTATTCTTCTAATTTGGCCTTGAAAATTGAATATGAAAATGTAGTCTCTGAAATTCATTAGTGAAATTTCCATTAGAATGAAATGGTTTCTTTTTTTCTTTTTTTTTTGCTGAGAAGGAAAATAAACAAGTCAGATGTAAACAATCTCTTAAGATTCCAAAGAAAAGGCTTTCTTAATAACTGAAAGCAAAGTAGTTTTTTGTTTTTTTTTTCAAATTTTTTTTTTTTAAACATCTTTATTGAAGTATAATTGCTTTACAATGGTGTGTTAATTTCTACTTTATAACAAAGTGAATCAGTTATACATATACGTATGTTCCCATATGTCTTCCCTCTTGCATCTCCCTCCCTCCCACCCTCCCTATCCCACCCCTCTAGGTGGTCACAAAGCACCGAGCTGATCTCCCTGTGCTATGCGGCTGCTTCCCACTAGTTATCTATTTTACATTTGGTAGTGTATATATGTCCATGACACTCTCTCACCCTGTCACATCTCACCCCTCCCCTTCCCCATATCCTCAAGTCCATTCTCTAGTAGGTCTGGGTCTTTATTCCCGTCTTGCCACTAGGTTCTTCATGACCTTTTTTTTTTTTTTTTCCCTTAGATTCCATATATATGTGTTAGCATACTGTATTTCTTTTTCTCTTTCTGACTTACTTCACTCTGTATGGCAGAAAGTAGTTTTTTAAAGTATAAAATATATTGAAATTGCAACAGAATTAGGTGTTATTAGTGCAATATGTTCTTAGTATCTGATGGGCTGGATTCTCTCTTACTGCCCTCAAGAAAAATTCTGGAGATAATTATCACCAGGGAGTTTATAAAACCATATTGAGGGGACAGCATTTTTAAGAAACTGGTTCTTACAATATAGGGCTAAGAGCACAATGGTTAAGCATACAGTCTCTAGAGCCAGATAGGCTAGGGGTCAAATCCTCTCTTAGCCACCTTGGTATTTACTTCTTAGAGTTACTTAATTTCTTAAAATCTCTTTCCACATCTGTAAAATGGTACCGACTTCTTGGGGCTGCTGTGAGGAATAAATGAGAAAACACATGAAAAGTGGTTAGCGTTGTGTCTAGACTCTAGGCAAATGCTCAGTAAATGGGTTAATACCATGGTCCATAGTTTCCACTTTCATCATTACGACCTGTAGCCCCTACCCCTCCACCACCATAAGAGGTGGAGAGCAATACACACCAAACAAATGCCACTCTAATTGTCTTCTCTTTTAAAACAAGATTATTCAATATGGAAAATGCTATTTTGAGTGTTACCTCTGTAAACTCAACTCTGCACAATAAAGTCGACATCACACTGGATGAGGACATTCCAACTGGGGAAACGGTTGGAGTATGCCAGGCAACCGATGAAGATTACTTGGGAGACTTAACCTTTGAACTAGACCCATGGAATGCTTACTTTGCAGTTGACAAAGGTAGGTTGAGATTGTTCAAATTCTCTCTCTTATTTCCTACTCTTATCATCTATATTATGTCTCCTCTGCAAGACTGAGTTCCTTGAGGGTAGATACCAGATTGTCTTCATTTTCAGAACCCCTACAAGAAGCAAATGGTAGATGTTTAATATGCATCTGTTGCATAACTTTTGGCAAAACCTAGTTTTTTGTCCACTCATGAGCTAACCTGTGGCTCTTCATGGCTGCTACAGAATGAGGACCTTAGCTCTTCCACTCTACTGACCTTCCAGTTCATCTTTTCAGACCTAGATCATTCTTCTCTCTGCTCCGCGTTCAAGTTTTTGTGAGAGAGAATCGGTTTGAACTTTCTAGAGTCAGTCATTCACTTCTTGTCCGATCAGCTGTGGCTGAGGCTGGGGTGGGGTGTGGATCAGATTATGTGGAATGTAAGGCTTCTTCCTGGGCTGAGCAGAGAAGACAGGTGCTCATCTTTAGCACATCTGTAGGTTTAAGCCATTGTAGCAGGTGCTGTCTGTGTCTTCAGGCCTTAGCATTTTGGTGGCCTGACTTCCAACTGCCAGTAAGTATCTGTGTTTCTTTGCTTGAGCGATGATTTGGGGTCTGACATCTGCCCTGCCCCTTCTCCACAAAGAGCAGGTTAGAAATGCTGGGAAAATACTACCCAGCCCCACAAGCTCTCAACCAATCGCTGAAGAGAATTGGTGTATAAATACTCCAGCTCCTTGCCCTTGGAGGGATGATTCTGGGTGCGTGTTTTGCACTGGCTTCCAGAATTCCCCAGGGGTATTAAGCTCTAGTTGCTCAGAGCATTAACTTGTCTGATAATGAATGCATTTTTTTTTATCAGCAGCCTTTCCTTTACTGTCTCACTTCTCCCGTGCCACAGTGCCCTGGCTCTCCTCCCACATGAACTGCTTGCACTCAAATGCTCATCCCAGGTTCTGCTCCCGGGGGGGCATCCCAGTGAAGGCAGCCATCATCCCCTCTAACCCGAATTACTGCATAGATCTCTTAACTGGGCTTCTGCCTTCCCACTTCCCCCCTCCAATACTCTGAGCATAGCAGCTAGAATGAGTTTGTTTAAAAGCCAAATTGGATCTATGTAAGATTCTCCTGTAATTTTCTTTGCACTTGGAATGCAATCCAGACTTCTTACCTCATCCCCAAGACTGTGTTTTCTCTGGTCACTGCCTCTCCCTTCAACCTCATCCTGTTCCTTGTCTCCCCTGGTCCATTACATTAGTCGGCAGCCAAATGACTAAGCCGACTGCCTTGGGACCTCTGTCCTTGCATTTTTCAGAACCTCACCCTTAGACATTATTTTTAATCACGTCACAGTTTTTATTTCCTTAATAATATGACGATTTGAATTTCTTTTCTTGTTTACACTTGTTTAGTGTTGGCCTCTCAGCCCAGATTGTTAATTCCATAAAGGCAGGGATTTAATTGTGGTTCAACAGTGCTCAAGACAGTTTCTGACACATAGCTGGCACTCCACAAATGCTTGTTGAAATTGAATGAATGGATGGATGGATTGGGTGGAAGGAAGTCTGATGAGTTATGACCTCATTACTGTGTTTTCATGTATGATGTTCTGTCTGCTGGGAATGATCTCTACTCGCCATTTCCTTATCCTACATATTTAAGGCCTAAAATAAGGACCACCCCTTCTAGAAACTCTTCCCTGGTCCCCTAAGCCAAAAACCTTTTATTGTTTTGCTACTTGCTAATAGAATATGATTAATGATTAATGAGGGTATTTTGTGTCTACATTTTGAGTCAGATTCTTAATTCTAATGAATAGGGCATAATTCACACTTTATTTTTTCCATCACTATATAATAAAGTAATTTTGCGAGTGACAGCCTGGGCCCGTTTGCAGCAAGATGTGCTGTTTTGTTACAGAGCGTGGGACCGTGGTTACTGCTTCTTGCCTTGATGTGGAGAGAGCTGGGTTTGCATGTGCTCAGTCCTTCCCCATTAAGGCTTGTGACCATGACCAGCGGTGTGTGGCCATTCCAGTGACTGACTGTCTATATCCACGGCATTAATGACAATGCACCTTCCTGTGATCAATATCTGATTAGGTGAGCTGAGATGGGTGGTCAGGGTTAAAAATTTTAAGTGAGTGGAAAGCAGAGGCGTTGCTATGTTTATTGGCTCAACTGGATATGTGGTTGGCGATCACAATGACTCTTGTTTAATCTCATATTCTGGTCCTCAGAAATGACCTGTTGAAATCTAGGTTTCCTGGATCTGACAGTAAGTTGTTGATAGCTTAAATTTTGGAGTCACAGACCTGGCTTGGCATCCTGGTTCTATCACACATGAGCTCTGTGATCTTGGGTAATTTACTGAAACCCTTTGATCTTCAGTTTCTTTCTTTATAAAATGGGATAACAGTAATACTTACTCTTTAGGGTGGTTGTGAAGAATAAATGGGATAATTTATAAAAACATTCTCAGTACAGGGCTGAGCATGTGGTGTGAATTTCATAAGTGTTATTTATCACAGTTTCATAATCCCTTATTTGGAAACTTTGGCACTGGCTATGTTTCAAGATAAAGATTTTTTTGAATTTTAGAAAGGTAATATGGTGTGTCTATCATATATTTTGCAAGTACCCACTATTCAAATCAATGAATAGCACTGCAGTGATACATAGAAACAGTCGCACTAAGTGGGACAAAAAAAGATCTGGCAGGTCAGGTTAGGTCAGGCTTTGATGATCTCAATAAGTTATGAGAAAATCCTGAGTTCTGGGCTTTTGGATTTTGGAATGTGGATAAGGGATTATGGGGTTGTATTTCTGTCAATATGGCTATTTTTATTATTTGAAGCTCAGTCTCCGAACCTACGTTTCTGTCACTTTTCTGTGTCTCCCCTCCCCCACCTCCAACCAATCTCTCAACTACACATAGGATGGCTGTCCCACCCCACCCCATGCCCTGTTTCCTAAGCTTTATTCCTGATTATCTAATGAGAACTAAAACCTAGCTTCTGCTAATTACAAGCCATGTGGTTTTGTTTGGGCCCCACTTACTCTGCCTTTGGAATCGAGATGATAACTGCATCTACCTCATAGCATTGGTTTAAGGATCAAATACAGTGCTTGGAATCTGTTCTGTATAGGAGTTGGCAGACACTCAGTAAATGATACCTTCCTTTTCCTTTTCTTTCTCCTTCTTCTCCACCCTCCTTCCCCAGGATTAGAGTTAATTAGCCAAACACCTGCTACATGCTGACCCCAGTGCTATAGCCCCTGGAGGTGACAGGAGTATTTGCTGTGCTCCTTTGCTGTAAGGAGGTTGTATCTTGTCAGGATGATATGATAAATACATGTAAAAAGACGGTAAAAAATACAAGATGATTTTACATTAAAAGAAGAACACGTGGGACTAGAGTATTCAGGGGAGCTTCCTCAAGGGGTGAGATCTATGTGAGTCTTTGAAGAATGACTAGGATTTAGAGGTTGGAGGCTTAAAAGTGAGCATTTGGGGCAGAGGGACCCCAGTGAAGAAATGGGTGACTATACAGAGATGGAAGTAAATCCACTATGACCACTAGGTTAAGATTGTCCCTCTTGACCACACCATGCAGATGCTGTAGATTGGAACAATCTCTGAGAATTATCTGATTCCCACCTACGCCTGCTCTATTGAGGTGATGTCCTTGATAGACTTCCAAACAAGTACCCAGCTGGGTGTAGAAAGGAAATACTCCCAGAAAAGGAACAAAGTCAGACCAAATTCATAGCACCCTTTGGGAAATGGCTCCCAGACGAGGCTCCATAGCTGAACTGTCTGTCCCAGGATAAGTAGGGCTGTCACACATGTGCATTATCCAAACTAGTGGATATTTATGGGAAAAGCATTACCTTTTAAGACTATCCACCTAAAGTGTTTTTTCTCCTTACAAAATAAAACAGGTACACAGGCAAAGAGATGATTACAAAAGATACAGTAGTTGGAAAACTCTTGTGTCATGACCTGGATGAACCTCCTGATGTGATCCATTACGCTTCTAGCTTGGGGCCAATTGGTTCTGGACAACTCTTTGAGCAAGTGCCAACTGCTGGAAATTTCATCCAGGTGAGCACCAGGTGGTGCATCTCCAGGGAGGTTTTTTCCCCCAAGGAGATGGAGCCATTTCATGGCCACAGTGTAGTTAGTGTTGGTAGATCCTGCAAAAGGAGCTGGGACACAGCAGAGAGGAGTCTGGCCTTCTCTGCTGTCTTGCTGGAAGGCATTTGGGCAAGTCCTTCATTAGTTGTTGCCGGCCATCACTTTCTCCTTCTTGTCATGAGCACCATATAATTTACTTCCTATTTAGCTGGGGAAATGAATCAGAGGCTAAAAATCATGCTGATTTCCTTAAAGATAAGTCTGCCTACAAGTGTGATGATGGCTGATTCTCCTGGCACTGGGAGTGATAGATCAGCTCCTCCTTTCCCCACCCTCTTGAGATTGTAAACCTTCACCGTTAGCAGAGGATGGACACAGTAAGCTTTTTTTTTTTTTTCCCCTCACAAGATGGAATTCTGCTTTGGGAGAATCCTCCTTCTAATTTCCACAGGTCTTTTTTTCAAAGTACCAATCCCTGTTAGGTTGGCTTAATTGTTCCTTAACCAAAACATCACCAAATACTCCCCCTCAGCCAGAAGACATGGCTGAGAAAGCCATTGATGATCTCTCTCAGTTTTTGGTCCAAACCCTAAATTTTCTGGAAAACTCCACAAGGTACAAGCTGAGCATTTATATATGTTGTGAATTTGGAAGCTTAGGCACTGAGCCAAGAGGTTTCCTGGGCTGATGTGCATTTTGAAATGCCATGGAAAACTGTCATTTGAAAAATGGAGTTTGATACTCTGGTTTCTCTTCAGATCAAATAAATCTTTTGCCTTTTACTAAAAAAAAAAAAAAAAATAAATGCAGTTTGGATAAAGATGGCAGTTTTGTAAACATGATGCTAACTAAAATTTTGGCCTTTGCATATGTTTGCTCTGCTTCTGAACAACTCCCTCCATCCATCGCCCACCTCTAATCAATTTCTACATTTTAATAATTATCCTTTGGGTCTTAAATATCACTTATTCCTACAAGCTTTCTTTTACTATCATAACTGGCTTAGTTCTTCCTGCTGTGAGCTTACATTATAAGTTCAACTTATGCTGTCAAAACATCTATTACACTCTGTTATAACTTCCTATTTAATTGTTTGTCTTTTCTCATTAGACTATAGCTTTACATGTTTCTGAGTGGTTTATTTCTGTGTTCCAATACCTCCCATAGTGCTTGGTGTGTAGTGGGGACTCAATATACTTTAATGAATGAATGAATGATTTAATGAATGAGATACTAAATTTAAAAATGTAGTTGTTCCCAAACACCTGGATACTTGATGTCGTGTTGACCCATTCCAATTAATGCCAACTGAGATTCTTGCCAATACTATTATATTAGGATTGTCTTCAAGTCTCTGCTGTGGGATCATATTGTTTATTGTTATTTCCCTAATACCTACACCTGTACTTGGCACTTAATTAGTACTCAGTAGATATTTTTAAAATGGTGACTGACTTGTCACAATAGGAGTAACTACATTTATTATAGTGCTTTATCACTTCCAAAGTACTTTCAAAATATTTTCTCTTCGTAAATATTTTGCCCAAGGTCATACAATTAGCATGCAATGAAGACAGGATATGACCCATGCTTTCCTTCTACTGTGCCAGGATGCTTTGTCCAAAAATCAGCTGCTCTGGAAGGACATCAAAGATGTCCCTTTGTTCCGCCAAAATGCTTACTTTTGTGTGTCAATTTTGACCAGTCTCAGGCATATTCTAATGCCATCGTTATTAAATGCAAATGGCCATACACTTGCGTTTTCCAGAATGACTTATTACTTAAAACATGTACATTTAACAAAAAAAGTCAGTCCTTTTTCCTGAAATAATGTTGTTCTACCAGGTTGCCAAAGAATCGGATTATGAGGACCCAGAGATGGTTGCAACTGGCCACATGTATGCAATGACAATTTCAGTATTTGATGACTTACGTCCCTCCCATACAGGTAAGCTTGATCAACTGCATGCAGCAGTAAGTGCCTTTTCTTTAGACTTTTCACTTGAGATTTTAAAATGTAAAAATTCTTTATATTTGGGACAGTTTTATTAAGTTAGACAAAAGAGGAAGGGGAGACTTAGATAGATTCGTGTTGGAAGTTATCGTTAGATCTGGCAAGTCTTTTTCATCTCTTAGCAGCCCCTTAAGCAAAACACAATTCCTAAGTGCAGCTCTGGCTAGAGATCGTTGGAGCTTGAAGTGGGATGAGTTGGGGATGTGTAGAGCCCAATCCTTATGCGTGTTACTTAAATGACTTTATGTCTAGTGTCTTAGTCCATTTCAGGCTATTATAACAAAATACTATAGACGGGGTGACTTATAAACAACAGAATTTTTTTCTCACATTTCTGGATACTGGCAAGTCCATATCAAGGCACTGCCAGACTTGGTATCTGTTGAGGGCCTGCTTCCTGTTCTTAGATGTTTGTCTTCTCACTGTAACTTCACATGGCAGAAGGGGCAAGAGGGACTCTCTGGGATCTCTTTTATAAGAGCGCTAATCCTGTTCATGAGGGTTCCACCCTTATGACCTAATTACCTCCCAAAGACCCCCTCTGTCCTAATACCATCACAGTGGGAGAAGAGGTTTCAACATATGAATTTTGGAGGAACACAAATATTCAGTTTATAGCATTTAGTAATGCCAAATATCTCTTATTTGGAAAGAGCCAGGTATTGGGTAAAATGTAGTCCAAACATATGGGTAATAGGATGCATTTTTTTTGGTATTTTATTTGAATTATTTTACATAGTATAGTTAGAGCCAGTTTTAATGCAAACTGTGGGACATTGTCAAGTTCCATGGCTCATTCCCTTCATGAAAGAGCAAAGAGTGGTCACCTCTCTCTGCCATTTGGCCTTCTCATAACGATTCCATCATTTTGGATCAGCCTGTGCTAGAATGGGCCTTTTGTACACTGAGATTAAGTCCACCCAGATTGCATGGTCATAAGTCCCTTGACATTTGTGGATTTAACAGTCATGGTTTTGCTAATTGCAAAACACCCTCAGGCACAGATTTAAACTGTGTGCTTTGGAAGCAGAGCACAGTGCCTATCTGGTGAGTGAGCTTAGCCAACGCCTGACACCTGCTTCTCTCTGCTTATTGTTGTACAAATGAGAACACACATAAAGTGCCCCAAGGGGTCATTTATGTGTTCAACTACATATTACCACATTTTAAAAGTGAATTTGTAGCTATAGAGGTAGTTGTAAAAATAGGATTTCACAAAAATTTCTCGATACATCTATTATTAATGCCCAGTGTCTATGCCCAGTCCATACTTTATGTGGAAAGTATGATAATAAGTGATCTAGGAGGTGGTTGGCATCAAAGACGTCCAAGAAGAAGTGAGTATTTGGGTGGAGAACACAGGGTTAGTAGTAGAATGTTGATACTTGGTAAGGGAGAGCCTAGAATAGGGATGATGTTTCGGTTTTATCTCTTGTGCCAACTCTAATCCATTGGTGGTGGTCACCTGGGACCATTGAGTTGAGAAGGATTCTGAGGTTGCGTCTGAAAGCAGTGGGAAAGAGTACTGTGTCATGGAATTAGGCAGGTGGAATGATGGTAGCATACATGTATTTGCAACCAGAAGGAACTTATTGCTGAACTTTCAGCCACAGATCTAGAGCTCTTTAAATCCCTCTTGACTCCCTGATATAAGAGTTTTAACAGGACTCAGTTTACCAATGTGATTTATAGTCTTACATGACCCAACTCTGTGGAGAAATGATCTGTAGGGGACAGGGACACAGGATGACAACATGCCCAGAAGTTTTCTTGTGTTTTCTCTGCTCCCCACTGGTGGAGTTTCTTTGGTTTATGCAAAAGCCTGTAACATTGTCCAACTGACCTTTTAGGAAGAACGCTTTTTCTTGTAGCTACTCATCCTGATGGCCTAACTAATCAAAAAAGAATCCACCCCTTTCACCAGATTTGAGCCTTTTTCCAATACAAAAAGAAAAAAAGATCTCTCATGCTAATAAATCCACATCCTCTCTTGTCCTCACACCCCAACATATTCACAGCAACTGCTCATAAAGAATGTTTGTAACACCCCACATGTGGTTCAGTCTATTTTTACAGGCCAACAAATTAGCACAATTTTGAATCTTTATGGATGCAATAAAAATCATAGTATGGCAAAGCTATAAATGGCATCTGCTCTTGTAGCACATAAATGGAGTTTATTGAAGGAAATATAGAGGCTTTCACATAAATCACCTGTCTCTATGCAACAGTGCTTCTTACCCTTTCTTGGTGGTCATGCATACCATTGAGATGCTGATGAAAACTACAGCCCCTATACCTAGAAAAATACACATAATATATACCAAAATAAATAACTATATACCAAAATAAAGAATGCTACAGATTCCCTGAAGTCAAGGTTCTATGGGCCCCAGATTAAATTTTCTTGTTTGACACATATGGCATAGACTTCCAAGAGAGACAATATACAAGCATTCTTCAGAACATGGTTTCTACAAGATGATCAACTAGAGAAAAAATTCCATGGTCAAATAAATTTGGGAAGCAATGGATAGATGGAGATCCAAAATACAGAATGACATACCAGAAATCCTAAGAAGTTTTGCCATAAGGAAACCTTTTAATATTTGTTTAACTTGGCATTTTGCATTTGATATATTAGCATGTCAGAAGAGACATTTGGGGAGATGTTGGCAGACTCAACTTGATCCAATACCCGCTCAGTGACTTACTAGCTTTGTGATCTTTGGCAAAGAACTTGACTCTGTGAACCTCAGTTTTCTCATCTGTAAAATGGAGACAGTGATACTAATGCCGAGTCAGTGCCTTGCATAGTAAATGTTAATTATTATTTTATTTTAAATGTTAAGAGTTTCCCTGTTTGAAATTTGCTTGCTTTTGTGTTTGACAAATTTCTTCTTTTTAACAACTTTCTGATAGGTTAGCTTGAGCTTGTTGGTATGAAAAATAGTATTCCTTGTCTATAACCTGCAATATGCAAACATCTGGCTGAGAAGAATAAGATGTAATAACTACATTTCACTAACATTTTATAGGGAAAAAACCTTCTTGGGAATGATCTCATTTTTTACACACTATGAAATAGAAGATTGAAACGGATGTTATTCCTTTTTACTGATGAAGAGTCTGGGCCTCTGAGAAGTTAAGCTAGTTCAAGGCCACTAAGCATATGTCATAACCAATCCTTGGACATGGGTTTTCTGAGTCCCTTTCCATTTCACCTCCTAGAATATATTAAAAGCAGAATGTAGAAAGTCATATGCTGGGTTGAAAGTGACACCCAAACAAACTCTAATGGAAGAGATTATACCCATGAAAAATATAATAAACTCTCTTGTGTAAAATATATAATTATACATTTATATATGATATGTATATGATATATATAGATGTATATCACTGTTCTATAAAATAAAATATAGCATGCAGTACATTATATATCTTTGACTAATTGCTTTGATTAGCACTAGAATTCATTTATGTCCCTTGAGAATGCAGAGTCTGGGAACAGGGATCATTTGGGAGCAAAATCCTCCCCTAAGCCTGTTCCTGGGGGCACATTTAACTAGTATGTAAAATAAAACCACCACCACCACAAAGCATTTACTTACTGTTTAATTTTTCAGTAACTGTGACGATCATTGTAGAAACTGCTCCTGCCAATGATCTCAGCCCTGTATTCAAATCTGCGCACTATTCATTCTCCATTATGGAAACATCAGGAGGTAAGAGGTCCCTGGCTTCTATGGTGTTAAAGCATACACAAGGAAACAAATTGCAGATGACTGACTGGTGGTAAAGAGCATGTGAGTTGACAAAGCACAAGCAGATGAGGAGCTCCATACCTTCAGAGAAGTTCATTCTCATGAGTAATGCCCTGAGTGTATTATCCTGATGGTTCCCCAAAGGCTCCCTTAAATTTGATGTCAGATCAAGGATTTTTGTAATGGAAAAATACACATGATATTAATTTTGTTTTGTTTCTCTTTCCTCTTGCCTCTGAATTAGGTCTAATTGTAAGAAGGTAGGGACAATGGGGTCATCATCCATGTAATTTAAATTCCGAGAACATCCGAGGTCAGATTTCAGGTCCAGAGTCAAAATCTTGGTCGGAGTTGTATCTCAGCCATGAATTAGATGTGAATTAGGACATATTTGCCAGCATAAACCAAGGAACATTAGATTTGGAAGAGATGGCAGAGGTAATACTTGTATTTTCTTTTTTTTTTAAATACATCTTTATTGGAGTATTATTGCTTCACAATGTTGTGTTAGTTTCTGCCGTACAACAAAGTGAATCAGCTATGCACACATATATCCCCATATCCCCTCCCTCCCTCCCTCCCTATCCCACCCCTCTAGGCGGTCACAAAGCACCAAGCTGATCTCCCCGTGCTGTGCAGCAGCTTCCCACCAGCCATCCATTTTACATTTGGTAGTATATGTATGTGAATGCTACTCTCTCACTACGTCCCAGCCTCCCCTTCCCCCTGTGTCCTCAAGTCTGTTCTCAACGTCTGCATTTTATTCCTGCCCTACCACTAGGTTCATCAGTACCATTTTTCTAGATTCCATATATATGCGTTAGCATATGGTATTTGTTTTTCTCTTTCTGACTTATTTCACTCTGTATGACAGACTCTAGGTCCATCTACCTCACTACAAATAACTCAATTTCGTTTCTTTTTATGGCTGAGTAATATTCCATTGTATATATGTGCCACATCTTTATCCATTCATCTGTCGATGGATATTTAGGTTGCTTCCCTGCCCTGGCTATTGTAAATAGTGCTGCAATGAACATTGTGGTACATGACTCTTTTTGAATTATGGTTTTCTCAGGGTATATGCCCAGTAGTGGGATTGCTGGGTCATATGGCAGTTCTATTTTTAGTTTTTTAAGGAACCTCCATACTGTTCTCCATAGTGGCTGTATCAATTTACATTCCCACCAACAGTGCAGGAGGGTTCCCTTTTCTCCACACCCTCTCCAGCATTTATTGTTTGTAGAGTTTTTGATGATGGCCATTCTGACTGGTGTGAGGTGATACCTCATCGTAGTTTTGATTTGCATTTCTCTAATGATTAGTGACGTTGAGCATCTTTTCACGTGTTTGTTGGCCATCTGTAAGTCTTCTTTGGAGAAATGTCTATTTAGGTCTTCTACCCTTTTTTGGATTGGGTTGTTTTTTTGTTATTGACCTGCGTGAGCTGCTTATATATTTTGGAGATTAATGCTTTGTCAGTTGCTTCGTTTGCAAATATTTTCTCCCATTCTGAGGGTTGTCTTTTTGTCTTGTTTATGGTTTCCTTTGCTGTGCAAAAGCTTTTAAGTTTGATTAGTTCCCATTTGTTTAGTTTTGTTTTGGTTTCCATTACTCTAGGAGGTGGGTCAAAAAGGATCTTGCTGTGATTTATGTCATAGAGGAAAACATAGGCAGAACACTTAAAGAGTTTTATAGTGTCTGGCCTTACATTTAGGTCTTTAATCCATTTTGAGTTTATTTTTGTGGATGGTGTTAGGGAGTGTTCTAATTTCATTCTTTTACATGTAGCTGTCCAGTTTTCCCAGCACCACTTATGGAAGAGGCTGTCTTTTCTCCATTATATATTCTTGCCTCCTTTGTCAAAGAAAATTTGCCAGCATAAACCAAGGAACATTAGACTTGGAAGGGATGGCAGAGGTAATTACTATTTTCTGTCCTCCAAGAGAGGAACCCATCCCTTGCACAGCATCCCTGTACAGTGTGTCCTCCAGGCTTGGTTTGAATACTTCAAGGGAATTTTCAGGAATTCTATGACCTGATTATTAATAACTATCATTAAAAATAAAATTATATACACTTAGTTACATAAATTATATTAAAAACAAAATTAGTAAATACTCAAAACTCAGAACTTCTTAATTATGTTACTATTATGTTACTATTATCTATACTCTCGATGTTATTTACATCTGTTGGATGTGCATGGGGGAAATTCTGTATACATAATGGTGTGCTACTGCAACTCTCTTCCCAACTTAGTGTCATTATGTTGATAGCTTAAAGTTGACAGTGGTGGGAGTATTTACACCAGGGAAATAGGCAAATACTACATATCAGGGCTTGATTCATTAATTTTTTGATTATCTAGACTTAAGAAAGTGATAGAGAAAATGTTATCAATGCAGATTAAACTTACATCTGGTGTATCTACAGCTATTATTGTGAGTACCACAAAAACTGTGTAAATATTCTTCTAGAAATCAGTAACTATTATCCAGTTCAACAAAGAAGTCATGCCCTTCACTGATGAACTAGTGAAGCTCTAGACATTGTTAAAGAGTAAGGTGGAAGTGAAACGAAGGAAAACATCAAGTAACATTCATGTTGGAACTACCTTCATTTGTCAATTGCAATGGCTATGGAAAGGAGAGCTTGGCAAAAATCAATTAAAGCATTCCATAAGAATCAATTGTAGGGCTTCCCTGGTGGCGCAGTGGTTAAGAATCCTCCTGCCAATGCAGGGGACACGGGTTCGAGCCCTGGTCCGGGAAGATCCCACATGCCGCAGAGCAACTAAGCTCGTGCGCCACAACTACTGAGCCTGCCCTCTAGAGCTCATGAGCCACAACTACTGAACCCGCGTGCCCCAACTACTGAAGCCCGCACGCCTAGAGCCCGTGCTCCACAACAAGAGAAACCACCGCAATGAGAAGCCCGCGCACCGCAATGAAGAGTAGCCCCCACTTGCCACTAGAGAAAAGCCTGCGCGTAGCAACAGAGACCCAATGCAGCCAAAAAAAAAAGAAAAAAAAATTAGGTTTATCATTTAAAAAAAAAGAATCAATTGTCCATATGGGAATTTACAATAAAGAGTACTGTATATTTTGTTATTATTTGTAAAATGTATTCTATACATCTTTTATATCAGTAAAAATTTTTAATAAACTTATGTATTTATGTGGATATATATTCACATACACACTTACAAACACACACATTCACACACTCTTTTTTTTTCCCCCCAGAGAGCTGGTTGTTAAACATTTGACAGCATATCACTGGGTGAAACCCACACTACTTCAAACCAGCTTATTTCCTTGGCAGACAAATACATTCTTTAAACAGTTGTTCTGAGGCAAGACTAGGAAATAAAAAACCCACGTATTTGGATTTCGGTTCTTTGTTTGCCTCACCATGCCGTTTTGGACAAGTTCTTAACCTCTCTGTAAAATAAATAACTATATCCTAGTTCTAGAACATAATACAGTTGAATCTTATAGTATATGACCAGACTATTTCAGAAAAATTACATGTAAATCGAATTATTGTAAACAGGATCCTGGTTTTCCCCCCATAGACTTTTGCTATTCTTTCAGAAGTACTCAGAATTGATTTCTGAGTAATGAGGGAGCCTCATAACTGTAATTTCTTTCCTCCCTTTGCATTCTCCCAGTTCTGTGGTGCTCTTCTAGCTCTAGGGGGTTCTAGAGTTAATGGAGCGTTATCTCCTAGCTTATAAATTGTAAATCTGGACCAGAGGGTCTGAGCATTGGCTTTGAGGGAAACGACCCATAGCCTTCATGAGATTATCAAAGGGATTCCATGACCCTCCAAAGTTAATGACAATCAATGTAGATTTTAAAATAGAGACTTGCATTAAAATAAATTGACTATATTTTAGTGCAGTTTAGGTTTACAGCAAAATTGAGCAGAAAGGAAAGAGATTTCCCACACATGCAGAGCCTCCTCCACTCTCAGCATCTCCCACCAGAGTGGAACATTTACTACAATTGAGGAACCTGCATTAACACATCCTTATCACCCAAAGTCCAGAGTCACTCTTGGTGTTGTACATTCCATGGGTTTGACAAACGTATAATGACATGTATCCACCATTACGGTATCATACACAATTGTTTCTCTGCCCCAGTGGTCTTCCATGCTCTGCCTAGTCACTCTTCCCTTTCCCCTAACCTCTGGAAACCTCTGCTCTTTTTAACATCTCTATAGTTTTACCTTTTAAGACTGACATTAAAAAAAATTAGTGTTTTATGGGAATCAACTGTTTTATGTCGGTTTCTTTTCCAGCTATCCAAAGTTGTCCTGAAATGTAGTTTTATATATTGAAGGCAAAGCTTTCTAAATGTGTTGAACACTTCTACGTTTTCTTAAGGAAAATGTAATGCCTTATTGATAGCTGAGGAGAAGGATTTAGAATTTTTTAATTACAGCATCACCAATTTGGGAGGGCTGGAAAGATTCAACCTGTTTATTTTACTATGAGAAAATTGGGGCTGGAGAGAGACTTGGGTCACACAGCTAGTGAGTGGCAGAGATGACAGCTAAATGCTATCATTTCTGGTCCAGTTCTCTGTTTAGTATTCCAGGCTGCTTTTTTTTGGATGGATTTGGATGACTGTCACCGGAAGTCTGAAATCAAGTGCTGAGAATTCATACAAAGAGATAAGTGAGTCATTCTAATGTGTACTAATCTCCAAATAGCTGGCTGCTGACCCGCTGTAGCAGAGAGAAGACGTCTAGGTCTTCATAAGAAAGCGACATGATGTAGCAGAAATACCGTGACGGTTGGGGTCAAACAGAACTGGAGTCAAAAAGAACTGGATTCCAATTCTATCTCTGCCACTGTCAGATAAATGACCTTAGGCTATTCCCACAACCTCTGTGTGCCTTCGAGTTCGCATCTGCAGAATGGAGCTTGTAAGAATTATGTCATGGAGTTGCGATGAGGATTCACTGATCATTGTAGGTACTGAAATTACATGATACATACTAACAGTAGCCATGACAGCATTGCCAATAATAATAATAGTAATAATAACAACAATAACACCAATAATTAAAATAACCACTGACATTCATTGAGTGAATGTTACACTCAACGTTCTACAACGTGCTAGAACCTTTTCCTTGCTTTTTAAAATCATCCCTTGATTTTCCCTACCATAGTAAATAAAATTAGGGAAAGGTTAGTGTTTTGAGGCGATGCCCATCAGAGAAGACAAAATCCTCACAACTTGGTGGCAATTTGCTTTAAAGGAGGAAATTGGCAAGTTAATACTACTCGGAAAACAAACTCTCCTCAGAATAGCAAACATTTAGCCTATAGACCTTGAGGATATTAAAAATCTATTACCGTGGAGGTCTTTTTTCCTGCTGTGTTGATTAGCACAGAGGATTTGAGTGTGCCTTGAGGACTACATGAGTTTTTTCATCTTAAAAAAATTATGGGAGTCTATCATCTTTAAAGTAAAAAAAAAAAATTTCTGATGGTATGTAACGAATACCTGAATCTCTCATTGACAAAAGGCTTCTGGAGGGAGGGAGGCATAGGCAAAGAAATTCCTTTATCAGAAATGACTGCGGGGGAAACATATGAAAATTAAGTCACGCTGGGTTGCAAGTCACAAAGGAAAACATATTTCATTTCCAATGGTTTTTTGATGAGGAATTTTGGCAGACTTACAGTTTCATGATTACTCTATTTTAAACTTAGCTAAAGATGTTCAAGATAGCTTTTAGTTTTATTGAAAGGTTAATTTTACACCTACAGAAAAATAAGCTTCCCATTTTACTTTGCCAGGTGTTAAATGTGAAAATGGCACCATCTTTTCTCAGGAATGTATGCTAGAGATGGCAAATTTACCCTTAATCTATTTTTACGTGGTCCTGTATCAGTTATGACACCTTTCTCTTACTAGTGATGCTTTCACACAACCAATAGGTTGGACTTTTTAGATTCTGGATTTGCCATAACGAAACAGTAAGTCCCTTTTCACAAATGCGTTTTCTCTGTTCTTGGTATTCTGGGTTGTGTTCATTGCCTGCTTAATGATACATTTTCAGAGACTGATGAATCTTGGTAAAGGAAGAATGCAAACAGAGAAAGAACCCCCGTAGGTTGAAAGGGGTGGGGACAGCACATGAAATGCTGTCTTCACCCTAATTTTCATTCCTGGTTATCAGTAACCCAGACGTCCTAGGTCAGGGATCCCTAACCCCCGGGCCGTGGCCTGTTAGGAACCGGGCCACACAGCAGGAGGTGAGGGGCCGGTGAGCGAGCGAGGCTTCATTTGCTGCTCCCCATCGCCCCCCATCGCTTGCATTAACGCCTGAACCATCCTCCCCGCCACCACCCCCTGCCTCCCCACCCCATTCCGTGGAAAAATTGTCTTCCAACAAAACTGGTCCCTGGTGCCAAAAATGTTGGGGACCGCTGTCCTAGATAATACATGTTGGTGAGCCTAGTCATTGTGTGGTGGAATTTCACTAAATGGAGAAGGTCAGGTATCTTCCCTGGAGTTTTTTATTATCCAGGCAGAAAATGATTGAGGGGTAACTCTGTTGTGTCAGTTATCTATAAGTATGCCAAGTAACGAAACCCACAAACAATCAGAGTAATGCAACAGCAAACATTTATTTAGCCCATGAGTTTGAGAATTGGCTGGACTGTACTTGCTCAGAATTGTGGGAATTTGCTGGCTTTCTGTGGATCTAGCCTGGCTTCAGTGGGCGCGGCTGGATGGTCTGGCTCCTCTCATCCTCCAACAGGCTAGTCTGAGCAGGTCTCAGGGCAGAGGAAGAGGTGCAGGAATGAGGCAAGCCTAGTCACACAAGGGCTTTTCAGGCCTCTGCAGGCGGCAGGTTTGCTCATGTCCCACTGGCCAAAGCAAGCCACGTGGGAGGGCAGTATAAAGTTACCCAGAGAAGAGCACGAACATAAGAAAGGTAAAGAATCTGAGCTTATTAATGCAACCCATCTACCACACCTGTGTTTCTTCTAGAAGATTATTTGGGAGAACTGCACACTGAACTTACAGCAAGTCATTTCTAAAATGTGGGCTGTAGATTCAGCAAGCACAGAGTTGAATCCTGACTCTACCTTTAGTAGCTCTGTGACCTTGGGCAAGTTAGTACCACTGGGCTGTAGTTTCCTTATCTATAAAGTGGGGACAGTGATAGCACATACATCATAAGGCTGTTGAGAAGATTTAATGAGATAATGTGCATAAATAATAGCTAATTCTTATATAACACTTACTATATACCAGGCACTATTCTATGTCTTATGTATTTTAACTCATTTAATCCTCACAGCAACTCTCTGTGGTAGATACTGTCATTATTCCTAGTTTGCAGATAAAGAATATGAGGCCCAGAGAGATTATAGAACTTTCTGATGAGTTACAGCTAATGAGTGGTAGAGCTGAGTTTCGGAACCTAGGCACTCTGGTTTCAGAATCTGTGCGGTGAGCCATTATCTGATGCTAATCTTAGCATAATGCCTGGAAGAAAACAAACATGCACTACATGGAAGCTACTTATTATTTTTGTCAAGTTAGTGTTAACTCATATCATTTGACCCATGCCATGTGGCTTAAAGTGGACCGTCTATAAATCCACCTTCCATCATGTAGAGTTGTGCTTTTCAGACACACTGCATTGTCCAGAAGGATGCAGGTTGACCCTCTGAGAAACTATGATACTATTTGGAAGGCAAAGACATGTTAAGCTTTTTAAAATGGTGTATCTGCATGACAAGAATGAACCTTAATAAACATTATTGGCACCTTTCTACAAAGTTGGAAGAGTGACAGCCATTGATGAAGACCACCCAACAAACTGTGTGACGTACAAGATAACCAATGGTGACATCCAGGTTATACAAAGATTCTGGATTCACCCTCTCTCTGGAATGATTGAGCCCATCACAGAGCCGGACCATGAGACTGTGAAGCAATATAACCTCATGTGGAGGTGTCATCCTTGTACAGCGACGGCCCTGGTAAGTAGAAAGCCCCAGTTTTTTTTTTTTTACGATTAAAAAAATTTTTTTTTTTTTGCCACACCATGCAGCATGTGGGATCTTAGTTCCCTGACCAGGGATCGAACCTGCACTTCCTGCAGTGGAAGAACAAAGTCTTAACCACTGGACCACCAGGGAAGTCCCTAGAAAGCTCCAGGTTTTGATGTAATAGAGATGATGTGTTAAGTTCTAATTTATTACAATTGAAATTGTCAGATCATTACAATAGTTCTCATGAGATTAAAGAATTATAATAATAGCAAATATACATCTAGCGCTTGTGCCAGTTCCTGTTCTAGGTACATTTTATACATTGATGTAGTTAATCTTTACCTTTAGTCTTCAAGGTAGACAACATTATCATCATTTCTACTCTACAGATGAGGAAACTCAGGCACAGAGTTTGGGAAACTTATGTGAAGTTACTCAGGGTTTGTAGAACTGGACTCATACCTAGGCTGCCTCTCATTAAGAGGTGATGTTTAAAATGAAGGTAGTTACCCAAGGTGTGTTCTTTTGACATCACAGTAGGAGAAAGTGTGAGGCTCTAAATTATTTTAGCAACAAAGGACTCTTGAAAAACCTCCAGAGGGAATACTGCCGTATTGATGATGTGGTACGTGTTTTTAACGACTCTAAGGTTTTGTCATCAGAGAAGAGACAGGGGTAGGTTTGAAGAATATTAAGGTCCTCATTTGGCCTGATGATTCAGTATACATTTCCTCTTCCTGTAAGAGTCCCCAGGCTTGCTGCTTCTGTAGCGATTAGGCTTCCCGAGTGTGTCATTGTGAGGAAAACATCAGGTCCACTCACATCAACAGTCAGAATGACTTTCACAGGGACTGAACTCCAGTCACGTGGACAGGATTAAGTGTCTTCATTGTCTCAGGAAGGTACCTATGAGAGTGATCTTTACACCTAAGTACCTGTGGTAGTTTTTATGAACTCCTAAAATTGTATAGAATGCCACCACTTGCAATTATCATCCACTTATTACAAAAATGTAAGAGAGGAAAGCAGGTAATTAAAAAACAACTTCAAGTGACTCTGTTCTTACAAAAAGGATTTTTTTCCATTTTTTAAATTGAAGTATAGTTGATTTACAATGTTGTTAATTTCTGCTGTACAGCAAAGTGATTCAGTTATACATATATATACATTATTTTTTTAATATTCTTTTCCATTACTGTTTATCATAGGATATTGAATATAGTTTCCTGTGCTATACATCAGGACCTTCTTGTTTATCCATTCTCTGTATAATAGCTTACATCTGCTAACCTCAACCTCCCACTCCATCCCTTCCCCAGCCCCTTCCCCCTTGGCAACCACAAGTCTGTTCTCTATGTCCATGAGTCTGTTTCTGTCTCATAGATAGGTTTATTTGTGCCATATTTTAGATTCCACATATAAGTGAATCATTTGATATTTGTCATTCTCTATCTGACTTACTTCACTTAGTGTGACCATCTCTAGGTCCTTCCATGTTGCTGGAAATGGCAGTATTTCATTCTTTTTTATGGCTGAGTAATATTTCATTGTATGTATGTACCCCATCTTCTTTATCCATTCATCTGTCGATGGACATTTAGGTTATTTCACATCTTGGTTATTTACGAAAAGGGTGTGTAATTTAACTAAAGATAAAGCAGGAACTTATTCATTCCCTCTTTCTTTTAACAAATATCTATTGAGTGTTTGTGCACATCATCCTGGATTACAAAGAAGTGTAAGGCACCATATATGCCTTCAGGTAGCTTAAATTTTTAACACATGCAAAGTTAAACAGTATATAGCAAGTAAATTGATGATGTAAATGAATGTGACTTTTGAGTTTAGAACAGGAAAATAGTTCTTTAGATCCCAAATTATAGGAACCCATAATCATCATTGTGATCACCATCATCATCATCACCCACCCTTTATTGAGAACCTAATAAAAGCCAAGACTACGATACCTCATTTTGTCTCAATCCCATCCCATGAGGTAGCTACTGATACTCCTTTTTATAGCTAGAAGAATTTCATTTCCAAGGTTTAGAAGTTAAGCAACTTATCCAAGTTTACTCAGCTAGAAAGAGGTAGAGAGATTAACTCTGGGCACTTAATCACTATCATGTACCCTAAATTATCTCTCTGATCCATCAGCAAATCCTGTTGTCTCTACTTTCAAAATGTATCTTGAATGTGTCCACTTCTCAGTGACCCACAGCTAACACTCTGGTTGTGTCACCATTGTCCCTAACCTGGTCTAGTGCAGCAGCCTTCTAACTGGAATCTTCACTTCCACTTGTACTCTTTATGATTATCTACGATAATCTACTGTTCACATAGTAGCCAGAGAGATCCTTTCAAAGGACAATTCACCCTCCTCCTCAAAGCTCTCCAATGACTTCCCATCACACTTAGCAAAGTTCCAATGTCATTTCCAAGGTCTGCATTGCTCTGTGTGGACTGGACCCTGGATGTTTGTGTTCAGCTCCTAGCTCTCTCCCTCTTGCTTCAATCCAGCCACATGAATTTCTTGCAGTTTCTTCAACACATCAAAAATGTTTACACCTCAGAGACTGCCCAAGGCTGTCATGCTTGTCCTCCAGACAGCCACATGACTCACATTCTTACCTTAATCATATTTCTGCCCAAAGGAAACTTGCTCACAAAGATCTTTTCTGTTTCTGGAATTTTGAAGCAACCCATGTGTTAATCATTAACAGAATGAATAACTAAAATATGGTAGATGCAAACGATGGGATACTAAGATCAAGAAGAAATAGAAAATTAGTTCTATAAACAGCAACATGGGAAAAGCAAAAAAAAATGGTGCTGGATGAGAAAAGTAGGAAACGGGAAAGATCTATAGCGCAATATCATTTAAGCAAATCAAAATCATGCGACCAAGCACTACATACTCTGCAAGGATACATAATTGCTTAAGGACATGTATCAAATATAGGGGAGAAGGAAGGAAAGAAGAGAGAGTCAAGAAAGAAAGCCCTTCTTTAAACACTCTATTAAAACAGTTCCGTTAGCTATTCTCTATCTCCTTAATCTGCAGAGCGCCAATTTCCATATGACATTGCCTGCTATACTATTTTGTTGACTTGTTTATTGCTTTACCTCCTCCTTCAGAATATCAGTTGACATGGGAGAGGGACTTAGATTTACCTTTGTATCTTCTGTGTCTGACCAGTGCTTAGCATATAGTGTTCAATAAACGTTCATTGAATGGATGAACTGATCTCCTGACAATCCTAGGAATGGAGGGATTGAGACCTCCCTTTTACAGATGAGCAAAGTGACAAGTCCCTTGTACCAAACAAAACATCTGACAAATGGAAGGCCCAAGGTTTTAATAAAGAGTTCTGATTCCAAGTCCTGTGCTGTTTCCATTATATCACAGCAATCTTCCTAAAATCATATTAAACAGAACACATAGCTATACTCAATCTATAGAAGTAGCATTAAAAATGAATTGTTCCCCAGGAATTTAGCTGTGTTGTTAAAACATTACAGAAAACATTTTTAAAAGGTAGTACTTGAAAATATGAGCACACCAGAGATTCTTCTGTGAATGTTGCTGAGAAAGTTATTACTCATGTAAGAGGCGGGCAGATAATCTTTCTAGGCTAACTGGCATTTGATCACTGACATTTTAAAATCCTTGATATTTTGATCTTTTCCCATGTAAATCACAGTTTCCCGGTTTACGGCATTTTAATTAAGAAAAGGTTGATAACAGCCCCTAATTAAGGTCAGAACATGCTTTGAAGTAATCATATTGTTACTAAAAAATATACTGTACTTGAGAGAATTGTTCAGAGGAGGCCCCTAAGTTGAGAAGGAGGAAGCAAACTTAGGCTATGTTTGCCATTAAGCACAGAGATTTAAAAGATTCAAGGGATTGCAATTTTTAGAGACATTATTCTTCAGCTTTCCTTTTCTTACAATTTATGTAACTCGTGAGCTTTCCACAGGTCCTTCTAATAAGCCCAAAACTCTCCCTAATGGCCACACTGCATGTCACAGTTGACCCAGGAATAATAAGCCAACTGACTAGTTGATTGGCAGCCAGAACCCAAATCTGCAGGAACATTTCTTCCAACTCAAAATCCCAGACTTTTTATTTAATAATTCTAAATGATCTGTCTCTACCCAGCTGCTTCATTCTGATTTTGTGTATAAATAGTCACATGACGTGGATGTGTTGTTTCTTCCTCCCTCACTGCTGACAGGTCATGGTTGACATCTTAGATGAGAATGATGAAGCACCTGTCTGCACGCCCTCTCTGTACAAGGCAGTCATTTGTGACGATGTTGTCGCTGGGACAAACATCAATGGTTTCCAGCTACACTGCCACGACAGAGATTCACAAGATTTTGAAATGCGCTTTGAGATGGTTTCTGGTGGATACTTTTATTATTTCTTTTAATCATGAGCATGCATCAAATTGATATAACCTTTTTGACGTAAATAATATAATCTTAGAAATAACTATGTTTACAAAGATTAAACTATTTCATACCTATGGCATTAAGTTTCCTCAAGGAACCTTTTCACTTCTATATGTCCTATCTAATTCCTCCTATGGTGGAACTATCCATGATTTCGGTGATACTTGACAATGAAGAGAACTTGGACCTGCCAGATTAAGTTACAAGTAAAAATGTCTGCTGTCGATGGTACTGGCTGAAAATAACAGCTGTTTTTCTGTGTGATGCTAATACAGATCCACTAGGATAGATGTTTTCTACTGCATTAGTGTTGGATTTACACAGATCCATATCAACTTTAGGCATGATCTTGGGGCATATGTAAGAAATGTATTGGAAACCAAATATGTGCTAGAAGGAGGGTACACAGAAGTGTACAAGACAGAGATCTTGTATTCATGGAATTCATGGTTCATTAAACTAGTAGTAACATCAACGACTATAAAATTATAAAATATGACAAGTTTTATAAAGGAAAACTACTGGGTATCATGAGAGAATATAACAAGAAGTACTTAAGGTATGGAGGTCAGACCTGCTGTCATGTAGATGAAAGAAAGGGAGCATGGATGTGAGTTACTATGTTCCCAACTCATTGTAAAGGCTAGTTCAATGTCTCCTCCTCTTGCTAGATGATAAGCTTCATGAAGGTGGAGACTGTATGCATCTTGTTTACAACAGTGTCTCCAGGACCACTGAGACTTGACTTGAAATTTAGTAGGAGCTCAATATATATTTGTGGTCTGACTGGCCCATTTGATATTGATCCAGACTAAGCTGAAAGTGGGAATAAAATTCTCTGATTGGGAGATAAAGGAAGGGAAAGAATTTAGGCAGAATAACTTGATAATAGTGTGAAGCTTGCTGACCACATATGGAGATCAGTCTCATATGATCTTAACCTTTAAAACAATTTTTTCCAGCCAACAATTTATTGCTTACTTGATTTCAATTTTATTTTCAGCCTTGTATAGGTATAGGATTCAGAGAATAATAAAAATTCTATTTATTTACACCTACTGTGTTTCGGAATCTGTGTAAAGTAGCTTGGGAAAACCTTTTAACATATCTTAATATACTTATAATTTTTGATTTATCTCTTTTAAAGGAAACGTGAACCATCATTTTGGATTTGACTCAACTTGGGGTTCAAATACTCCAAAATTAATTGCGAAGAATCCTTTTAAATTTGAATCTGGAGCTGAACTGCAGCGGTAGTACCATCTTGTAGTGTGCATAATTGATGACAACCTGAAATATGGCAAAGCCACCAAGACCAAGACAGGCACCACTATTATAGATATTTATGTGACAAGGGCCAATACGCCACCTCCTCCAACCACCAGCTCTGAAGTAAGGAGTTATGGAATTTAATTTGGGTCTGTGTGTGGGAAATGTTCTGCTGTAAATTCAAGTTTCATCTAAAAAGGCTAAAAGGCTACTCAGGGCAGTACCTTCACCCAAAGGCCTTTCACCTGGACACCACCCCATCCAGCCACCAGGCCACATTTTAGAATGTACATCTGTGAGAATCCACTGGGTGGGTAAAAGAATTTGTGATCACTGAAGGCGGAGCATAGAGGACCCCTGAGCAACTGATTGTATGTAAATGATCTGAAAGTCCTGCCCACCAGGAAGTCACACTCATCAATGAATTCTGTCAATGAAACATCTCTATAATTGGGCACTTTTAAACATTATTGCCTAGTGGCAATGTTATTCATAGCAATGGACATCTACCCCGTGCCAGGCACTGTGCTCCAGGTCTTATATTCTTCATTTCATCTAATCTTTGATCTAATCCTATGAAGTTGAACAGACCCTTCAGCATTTTGTTATTTCAAAAAAAAAGATGTGCAAAGCCTCTGCAGAACTCCAGAATGGCTTCTGAGTCACCCAAGGATGAAGTCTGTTCAGTAGGTTTTATGGTTAGTGTATTTTACTGTCTTCTTTTTCAAAGGATGGATTATCCAAACATGGATGTAAATCTTTCCACCAGGATATTTGATTTTCAAGAACACACTATTCTCTCACACTGCACAAAAGGGTTTACCCTGCTCTGAGTAGATAATAGAGGCATACAAGCCTAAAAGAACGTCAGAGGTCATCTAGTTCAACTCCTTGATTTTACAGAGGAGAAAACTGAGGTCAAAGAGGAGAGATGGTTTTGTTCAAGTTCACAGAGCAGTCATTGTATGCAATTCAAGTCTTCAGATCCTTAAATTGCTGCCTTCTCTAGGCATGTGTGTTCCTTAGTATCATCTGTGGTATTTAAAAATTCCACATGTCTGAGTCAATACCCCACTGTCTATAGGACCATAGCTCTACACTGGTGCTATTACGTGTAAACAGATGCTCTCTGGAAACAGAGACTAATGCTGTTTGCTTTGAAAGAATATTTCCCAGCAAAGAAAAAGTCTGACCATTGTGTACACAGCTAGCAACACATACAAATCCAGTGACTGGTTCATTCCTTTCATCTTCACTCTGATGATTATTTTCTTTTGCTGGGTTGGTTTCCTAGATATGTTTCCTGCTTTGGAGATATGGGAACACAATAGGATGCTGTCAGAAAATGGCCAAGGAAGTCTCCAAGACCAAACCCAAGTATGTGAGTTTTCTTTCTAAGCTTCTTTTATAAAGAGTTGAAGTCATTTGGGGTTTGGCGATCTTACTTTAAAAGCTTCTGCCTAATTTTGCCAATTTTGAGGGGCACAGAGCCAAGTACTTGGGATACCAAACTCGATGGTCCCTTTCACCATTGCTCCAAACCTACAGTCAGAAACAGATGGGGAGATTTGTTTAAACATCAACAACATATTCTTGGGTTTTACCTTAGAACATCTGAAACAGATTTTCTGTAAGAATGTATTTTCAACAAACCAATTTGTGAGCAGACATACCCAGCAACTCCCTACATTATTTGGATGCATGGGCAGTGGTTGACAACCACTGAGAACTAGCCCGGAGGCAGGTGATAAGGCCAGGTACCCTCTCCATATTTTTTTTGAATCTGTGTGAGGCTGGGCAGAGAGACCAAAGAAGTGGATAGAAAATGCAGCCGCTTTCATCACCATCTGAAAACAGTTCTTCAGGGCACAGAATGCCATGGCTTCAAAAATAGAGTTGGATATGAATTTTTATTAGCTAAGTAGAGACAATGTATGATTCAGCGTGGAGGGAAGTGATGGTTAATGAGACCCGTTTATTATTCCCCATACAGCATTTTTAAAAAAATGAGAGTGGGAGAAGACTGGGTAATGGTCATGTGCTGTAAAAAATTGAAATATGTTTTTTGCCATGTATTAGCATAATGAAGCTGATGTTTTGTCAAATTTTTCTTTTCCGACAGAGGAATAACGTATATGGCAGGTAAGATACAGCTTGCTAGTTGTTCACACGATTATCTTGAATTGTGTGGTTTAAAAAAAAAAAGCCACCCATCCAATAACTGCCATTTATTTATTTATTTTTGCAACAGGAGATAGAAATCCAAAGGAAAAGTTTGTCACTGGAAACAGAAATAAAAAACTAGAAGTATTAACAGTAGGTACATTTTTGCAATCCCTCCCCAGTAGAAGAAAGAGGAGTACATTTTCTCTGTAATTATGGCTCAATGGAAAATTCCTCCGTATTAACATACGGTAAATCTAGTCAGGTATCATGGAAAAGAGATACAATCCTTTCAATTCATGTGCTTCTGCTGAATTTCTGTGTATTAAAATCTGGGATTTCAGATCCAGTCTTAGAGTTTGGCTTAGGTCAAAATTTGCCATAAATATATTATGTGTATTCAGCACAAACAACTCTAGGAAAATGGAAATCCAGCTTTATCCACCATTTCTTAAAAATAAGATCTAGATTTGAAAATAGGTTATAGACGTCATAGAGCTGCATAAGTTCTTCAACCCTGGAGTTTCTTAATAGATGGTAAAATCTATTGCTAATCTCCTGTATTAGTTTGCTCGGGCTGCCATTACAGAATACCACAGACTGTGTGGCTTCCACAACAGACATTTATTTTCTCTCAGTTCTGGAGGTTAGAAGTCCAGGATGAAGGTATTGGCAGGTTTTGTGTCTTCCGAAGGCTCTTTCCTTGGCTTGCAGATGGTGCCTTCTTATGTCCTCACCTTGTTGTTTCCTCAACTGTGTTGTCTGTGTCCTAATCTCTTGTTCTTTAACAGCACCAGTCATATTGGATTAAGGCCCAACTATATGACCTCATTTTACTTTAATCACCTCTTTAAGGTCCTATCTCCACATTCTGATGTACTGGGGGTTAGGGTTTGAACATATGAAATTTGGGAGAACCCAATTCAGCCCATAACACCTCCCACCCAAGTGAGAGACTTCACATCAATACAAAGCTCTGAGTTCATGGAGAGCGTGGTGGGCAGACTGAGTGGAGATTGGGGCTGGGAGGAGACAAGAATAGCAAGGAGTTTTTGGACCTTAGGCTGCTAGCCTTCTATACACTAGAAAGATGAGGTAATTTATAAGAAACGATCTGCTCAAAGTACTCAATATACGTCAAAACTAATTTTATCAAACTGACTTTACTGCTAACATTTTGTGCCTTTTAAAAGGAAACCACTGTGTATGAGACTGTGTTTCATGGAGAAGCCATTGATCCAGGTATGGTGCTTGAATATCTTTTGAGTTTAGCACATTTTGTCTATTTGGATGTGAAGCCGTGTGAACGAATTACTTATTCATTATGCTTTGCATAATGAGACTCTGTCCTAAAGCAAACCATTCAAGGGCCAGGCAGGTAAAATAAATGACTGAAAGGGCCCACGTAAAGACACTAAGTTCAATTATCAATGGCAACCGATGCTTGGGGGACATGGCTATAACTCGACTCCATCAAAGTATTGTGTCCATTTTATACACATTGAAACAGAGGCTCAGAGAGGTTAGGGAATGTGTTTAGGGTCACAGAGCTTTCTTTCCTTTCAAAGAAAGGAAGGAGAAAAGTTGGTGGAGCTTTTGGAACGGAGACTGAATCTTAATTGTGGTAGAACAGAGGCAGATGGATGGAGGTAGGTAGGTACTTGGCTACAAGAGCACGAGAAAACTGTCATGTGCTCGCAGTGGGTGGAGGGTCTTGTACCAGACCTCTTGGTGGAGGAATGGCAGAATGGCCTGCAACAGACCTCAGGGCTCTTCTCCTGGCTCTTTTTGTACTTAACTATTACTACTGAAAATAATAAAAATTACTACATGCCATTTCTTGTTTCCATCTAAAAGTTTTTTAAATGAGTATTTAATAAACAGCTATTCAGCACTTTCAATGTACCAGGGTTGTTCTAAGAACTTTATAATTATTAACCTATTTAATTTTTTTATTGTGTTAAATATATGTGACATAAAATTTACCATTTTAACTGTTTTTAAATGTACATTTCTGTGGTATTAAGTACATTCACATTGCTGTGCAACCATCATCACCATTCATCTCCAGAACTTTTTCATCTTTCCCAACTGAATTCATTAAACACTAACTCTGCATTCCTTCCTCCCACCCAGGCCCTGACGATCACCATTCTCCTTTCTGTCTCTATGAATGACTATTCTAGCCACCTCCTATAAGTGGAATCATACAGTATTTGTCCTTTGTGATGGCTTTATTCACTAAGCATAACATCTTCAAGGTCCATCCATGTTTGAGAATTTCCTTCCTTAAGGCTAAATAATATTCCATTGTATGTATAGATCTCATTTATCCATTCATCCAGCAATGGGCATATGGATTGCTTCCACCTTCTGGCTATTCATGTTGTTATATAACCTATTTAATTTTAATATTATTCCTTGCACACAAAGATTTTATATTGATGCATTTGTAGACTGATTACAAGATGTTTTTAGGGCATTTCTAATATCAAACATAGCAAACATTTGTTGAATTCTTAGTATGGTTAAAAATGCTTTTATATGAATTGTTCATCCTCACTGCTATTTATGAGATAGTGACTATTATTATTACCCTCGTTTTACAAATGAGAAACCGTGGCACAAAGACACAAGGTAACTTCCCCAGAATCATAACTTCCCCAGTGAGAGGAAAGAGTCAGGATTAAAAGTCTGACATGGGAACCCTCCCCTTACACAAGTCATCACTTTTCCTGCCAATGGCCTGGTAAAAACCAGTGCATTAACAAACACTGGGCCCTAGATTGCTCCATTCTACATAACAAAACCAAAAACAAGTGTATGTGGTGTAACAAAGACAACAAGCAACTGCAATCCCTTTTTGCCCCTTTAGCGTTTGACCGACCCTCATTGCCTTTGGTTTTCTCAATACTGAGGACAGTTACTTGTGTGTTTAGACCCATGCATTTGGCTTTATTTTGAACCTGGATGTTTGATGTGTGACTCAGCAATTAGTTTTCAAGTTCCAATGTGCACTATTGAGTAATGGTGTAGATTTTTTTGGTGGAGGGACAGGTCTGTGAGGGAAGTGCATTGTCCACCCTAGCCCAGGGGCCCTGGAAGAAGAATCACCTTTCAATTAATGGATTTTTGAGAGGTGACTCAGCACATTGAAGTGTCACATGACACTTAGAGAAGAGAAACGTTTTAAAATAAAAAAAAGGTTAGCTGTTTGCGTTGGGACATTCCATCATTTATCAAATGTTCTGGGGAACCCAGAATATGATGCATAAGGCATTGCTTTATTCATGGAGTCTAATCAAAGTGAAAGAAGGCATCCCCCTACCCTAGGTGGTTAGTGGTTAGAGTTCTGTAGCTGGACTCCCTGGGTTCAAATCTAGGTCTGCCACTTACACATGGCGTGGCCTTAGCAAGTTACTTAACGTTTCTGTGCCCCAGTTTCCTCATCTCTAAAATGTGGCTCATAATATGTATATATCTCACAAGGATGTTGAATGGATTAAATGAATTAATATATAAAAACAGAGTCTAACATATAGTAAATAAGAAGTCAACTACTATTATTGTTATTATTATTTTATTTATTAATTATACCCTAGTCACCTAAGAAACAACAATTGGTTGACTTCCTACTATATCAGGCCCTATTTACCCTGTTTATTTTCTCTTATATTATTCTTATTTCATTATTGTTTCTATGAAGGATTGACTGATTAAACTCAGACACCGTAAAAGGCACACCACTTTAGGGACAATTAAAAAAATAGCTTGGTGTATTGTTTTTTTAAAACTCTTGATTTTACAATAATTATAGGCTTACAAGAAATTGCAAAAAATGGTACAGAGAAGATTGTGTACTCATCACCTAGCTTCCCCCAAAGGCAACATCTTTCATAACCACAGCACCAAAACCTGGACATTGACATTTCTACGATACAATTAACTAGACTACAGCCTTTGCTCTGACTTGACCAGTTTTTACATGCACTTATTTTTTTATATGTCTCTGTGTTTAGTTCTATGACATTTAATCACCTACATAGATTTATATAACCACAACCACAGTCAAGAGAAAGAACTGTTCCTTCACCACAAAAGTGCTCTCTTGTGCTAAAGGGGCAATGTTTAATGCAAGTGAAATCACATGCTGCTTCAAGTTTTGCTTCTAATTTTTCTTTTGGTAACAAAGCAAAACTTGAGAAGATGTGCAACTCATCACTAGGCTGGCTATACAGCAAACGTTCAGTAAACTCTTTGTGGGACGAATAAATGCTTTGTAACTTCATTATAATTCACTTTCTCTGTGTTTTGGATCCTTCTCCCCCCCGGTCTCTGGGAACGTGTATGAATATAATAGCAGAACAGATGCAAGAAAGTGGAAGAAGCCCCCAGGTACCGGGAGGGGTCCTTGGCAAACGTATACTTAATCCCAGAGGCCCATCCTTCTGAGCAGTCTACATCCTTAAAAATTCCTGTGCAAGGCTAGTGTCTTCCTGGGTCTCTGATTGCTTTTTTAGTGTCTGTCACTATCATCAGACACTTTACCCTTGGCTACCTAAAATTAAATTGTAGATGTGAGGCCAGCTGCTTTGTTTGTGTTTATAGCCTTCTGTAATCTTCCAGTTCAGTGCTGACTGAGGGCAGCAGGTATGGTCAACCTTGAGTCTCTGAATATGTTTTGCTGCAAACTAGCGACTCAATTGATACATGTTCCTTGCCTGACTTTGCCCAGTGGAAGGTATGCTTGTTACGACTGGAGACTTTGTTTTCCTCACTGCTGTAGCTCCAGCATATGCTTGACACCTAGTAGGGACTCCATGAATATTTGGTGAATAAATATCTTTGAATATATGAATTCAGATCTCTTGCCTTTAATTCACATTACTTGTTACTTCTATGACCCATGGAGCAGAAATGGGAATTATCTTTAGAAAAGAACTTTTTTGGTTTTTGGAAGTCATAAAAAAATGCAGGATTTTTCTCAGCATTTTTAAAAAGCACCATTGACCTTGCTTTTAATTTTCATTTTATAGCGCTCTGGAGAATGACCACCTGAAAACTTTACTTATTAATGACTTGCCAAAGAAACGTTGGCATCCAGTCTTCTGAGAGCTATGTACTTAGACAAGTAGTTCTTAAATACCTAGGAGCTCTCTGATGATCATCCTTGGTTGTAGAAGACACAATAGCAGAGACCAGAAGGATTGTTGATGGTAGAGGGTAAATCCACACTTAACCCAAAATAGAGTTCAAGCTGGGATAATTTTTTTACAACAAATTTAACCCAAAATAGAGTTCAAGTTGGGATAATTTTTTTTAAAACAAATCTTATTCAAAGTAAAACTGACCATGAGCAAAGAACTAAAATATATTTGAGTCAGAGGAAAATGGGGACTTGGATGGTCATAAATATCAGCCTTGATATTTATGCCCCTTTGCACGTGTACAAACAGATTTCTTTTCAGTCCAGGAACACCTCACTTCCCAACAAGAGAGCACCTGAAAATAAACAGGCTCCTATTTTATGTACGTAGCTCACATGGGTCGATCCTCAGGAGGTGCTGGTGTGGAGGACATTGGTGGATTTGAAGTTTGGAGCTTGGACAAGTCATACTGCCTCTGAGAAATTCACTTTTCTTCTTCTGGAAAATGTACACTGTCATTCCTGCCCCATTTCTATCTCATAGTTCTGTTGTGAGAAACAGCATAAAATGGTTGAGATTCTACACTTGGCAGCACTTTTTGAACTGCAAGCACTATTTAGGAGTAAAATAGGATTAGTTTCATTAAGTCAAAATTGGCCGCTCAGAGAGCAGTGACTTGGAATACAGAGACGGTCACTGCATGTTTCTAAGCCAGTCTATGATGGAATTGGTTGATAATTAGCTTCACAACTTCTGTGAAAGGAATATACTGCCTTGTTCCAGATGGCAGGATAATTCTTCACCAGGGGAGAGACCAAGGATTCTCTGGGAAAATGCTCTCCCCTCTCCAGCAAGGCTCTCACTGGATCAGTTATGCTAAGATGGATGTAGATATGTGAGTCTCCATCTGCCATCACCTGAGCTTTTGAGAAAAAAAAAAAGCAAGCCTTTATAAACTTCCTTTTCAAAGTCTGGATTGGATCAATTAGTACTTAATCTGCCTGTGCCAAATCAAGAAAAATTGGTGTTTACTTTCTTGAGTGTTGAGTGTTTACTTTCTTCCATTGAGCGTTTACTTGAGTGTTTACTTTCTTCTGTTGAGCTGTTTTGGGTCTCAGTTTCAGACATGGCCGAGGAAGAAAGTCTGAGCTGGTGACAGCAGTAAAGGAGTTGTTTGGGAGGCAGCTAAAGAGGGCTGCTTTCAGGGGCACGGCTCTGGAATCTGACCTCTCTATTAGGTCAGAATCCATTTGCCTCCAAACTCTAGATGTTCTTTTCTCCTCCAGTTTAATAATGATTGTATTAGTTTGCTGAGGCTGCCATAACAAATCGCCAATAAACTGTGGCTTGAAACAAGAGAAATTTATTCTCTCACAGTTCTGGAAGCTAAAATTCTACACTTGATCTTAGCCAAAAGGCCAAGAAGCGATGGAAGCTAAAATTCTAAAATTGAAGTGTTGGCAGGGCCACATTCCCTCTGGAGGCTCTAGGGGAACATCCATTCCTTGCCTCTTCCAGCTTCTGGGGCCTGCCGTGGCCTTCCTGGGTTTGTGGCTGCATCCCTCTCCTCTCTGACTCGGCGTTACTTTGCTTTCTCTTCTAGGTGTCTGTCAAATTTCCCTCTGCCTCACTCTTACAAAGGACATTGGGTAGGGCTCACCGGATACAGGGCTCACCGGATAATCCAGGTGGATCTCCTCATCTCAAGATCCTCAACTTACTCACATCTGGAAAGACTTTTTCAAATAAGGTCATCTTCAAAGGTTCTGAGGATTCGGATATGGACAAATCTTTTTGGGGGTTATCATTCAACAAACTATAATAATTTTGAAAGTCTAGGATTTTCCTGGTGGCGCAATGGTTAAGGATCTGCCTGCCAATGCAGGGGACACGGGTTCAATCCCTGGTCCGGGAAGATCCCACATGCTGCGGAGCAGCTAAGCCCGTGCGCCACAACTACTGAGCCTGCATTCTAGAGCCCGTGAGCCACAACTACTGAGCTTGCATGCCACAAGTATTGAAGCCCACGTGCCTAGAGCCCGTGCTCCACAACAAGAGAAGCCACCACAATGAGAAGCCCGCACACTGCAACGAAGAGTAGGCCCTGCTCACCATGACTAGAGAAAGCCCACGCGCAGCAATGAAGACCCAATGCAGCCGAAAGTAAATAAATAAATGAAATAAATTAAAAAAAAACTTTAATATGAGGTATATAAATCAATACACTCTTTCTGGTGGACAACATGACTATTTTACTTTATTTAAAAAATATTTGAGTACCTACAGTGCGCCGAAATTGTTTTAAGGCCTTTAATCAATAAAAGTGCAGATGCCTCTGATCTGGTAGTTTTACTGATTGGAATTTCCCTGAAGATATGCTTACAAATGATCTACAAAAAGTTATTTTTTAGATGGTAGCTGATGGTAGCATTGTGTGTAAGAGAAAAACAACTGGAATAATATCAAAGTGTCCATTCATAAGGGATTAGTTGGAAAATCACACTGAGTTCATATTCTTATTATGGAATGTACGATGTGGCTATTAAAAATAATTAGGCATATATTGATATGGAAGATACATTAACTGATAAAGTTTGGCAAACTACAGAATCCTTATTAATATACATAAATAAAAATCAGCATCTGTATAGATACATATGTTGGTATACGCATAAACTTTAGGGGGCAGTGAGAAATCACAGAGAACTCTAAATAGTGATTATCTTTTTAGAGAAATTCTGGGGGAGGGAAATGCAGAGGATGAAGGAAGTATTTTACTTTTCATAGTTTTATGAACCACTGAATTTTCTAAACTTATACATGTGTTATTTTTATTTTTTAATAATGTAAGTAGAATTTATCTGGTGGTGAGAATTTAGGACATTCATTTCTTTTTTTAATACCTTATTGTGAAGTTTTATAAGAAGTCTGAGGCTTTTCTTTCAAATCAACTTGAAACTAGGATCAGATCTTTCTACTGCTTCGTATATTTTCTTCCTTGATTTGTATAATTATTGTTGCTCTTCCATGTGCCTCTTTTTCTCCTTGTGAAATTGATTATTCTCCTGTTAGGTCTCCAGGATTTAGTAGCTAATCTCTTATCTTTTCCGCTCATGATTTCTAACACATTGAATTATTGCTCTGCTGTTTCAGAGATTTCTTTCACTTGATCTTCGTCACTAATTTGGGTCTCACCAGTGACCACTCAGTTTCAGCTCATCTGATGACTTTAAGTTTTAAAATCATGTTTTCAGTTCCAGGAAGGGGTGTGTGTGTGTGTGTGTGTGTGTGTGTGTAGGGGAGGTGTGCACACGTGCACATTATTCATGGAATCTAAGTCATCTTATTATCTATTTTTGTTGAAGTTGTCCATTTTAGTAGAGGTCTGTTCTGAATATTTTATATTTTATTCCTCAAGGTTCCTGGTTCCCATAGGCTCTTGGGCCCCTTGGGCTTCTTGTCATTTTTGTCTGCTTTGGGGCTGAGGTCAAGTTGCTATGGACTTTTGAGGCAGTGGTGGAGCCACTGCTGTCTCTCCTGGGTGGGCTGATGGTACAGCAGAAGCAGGTATTCAGACCTCTCGTGACAATGGGGCTTCCCTTGGCTTCTCAGTTGCAGGGACAGAGGACCTTCTCCCAGACTCTCTCAGTGCTTTTGCAGGTCTATGGGGGTCAGGGAGACATGGCATCTCTATATTGGTTAATGTCCTATTCTCTCTGGTGGGAGAAGGGGGTGTGCAGTGAGCTTGAGCTCCCAAAGTGAGATCTTCCCTTTCAGGTCCATGCAGTGAGGCTCTCCTGTGCTTGTCCTGTGGTTCTCTTCTGGTCTGAAGGGGAGAAAATCTTGACAGACTTTCAATTACTTCCTCCATGCCTTATCTACACACCACCTGGAGCTGCCCCACCCAGTCGAGCCCAGCCTCAAGCAAGAACCCCAGCCAATCTACAGATGCATGAGTCCAGCTCAAGTGAGCAGAACTGCCCAGCTATGGCCAGCCTAGATAACCTAACCTTTAGCTGACCCTCAAGCGTGTGAACTACAACAATAAATGAGAGTTGTTCAAAGCCACTGGTTTGTTACATAGTAACAGCAAGGAGGTGGGATGCTGTCTTTTATATTTCTATTTCAAAAAGAGTTAACAAGTAAGTGTTGTTAAAAAACAAAAACAAAAACAAAAAAAACGGAGACCAAAGAAAATATTTAACAGGTGGAAAAAAGAGATCTGATATAACTTGCACTAAGAGAAGTTGTAGAACCTCAGAGTTAAAAATACTGGACTGTATTTTGCTTCAAGATGCGGGGCTGTGTCCTACCCAAAGTTCCATTCCATAGCCCCTGGCCCAAGAGATGGGTCCAACATTTATTAAATAAATAACTTCTGAAATATTCCCAGTCAAATCCTTATCTGAGAGACTAATTGAGAAAAGTTTTCCCTGCAGTATTTCCATTCTTGGTCCTGGGTCTGCTTAAGCATCTTCATGATGGGGTACTCACTACCTACCAGACAGCTATTTCCTTTGTTGGGATAACAATAATTATTAGAAATATTTTGTTGAAGCAAAGAAGAAATCTAGTTGACAGCATGAAATCTAAACTCAACAATTCAAAAGTGTGAGTTCTTCCCTCGTTAAGACGCCCCCTTGGATGAAACGGGCATATTTTCACGGGCTGATAAACAAGCTGCTATGGATCAGAACATCTGCATAATAGTTTCCACTTATCATTGTTACCTTAAATTCTATCCAGCTCCAAAATTACACTCTTTCATCTGTAATAAATGATTTACCTTCAGCTGGAAAAAGCAAAACGATCCCTTTTGGATTAAAATTACCTAAGAATGTAATCAACGGCATCTCATTTTGTTAGCTCATCATCTTAACTCTCTGGAAGTCTTTAAATAGGAAAAATTAGCACTTTTATTGTGTTCTTGATGTATTGCAAACATTGCTTATGAGTACACACGGTTACAGGGCCAGTCCAGGCACTCCACTGGATCGAAAACAAATTTGTGTTTATTGTAGTGAAAAATAACGTTAAACAGTTCCTATTTAATGTTACGAGGTATCTTAACATTCACCAACCTGCCTGATTGTAGGTAAGGCTCAAGGACAAAGACTGTTAGTTAAGTTCTCTCTCTCACTCATCCTTTTAGAATAAGTCAATATGAAAGTCTCTATTCAATTTATATTAAATGATCAATAAAATATCTAATGCACAGTGTTTGAGAAAAGTCCTCAATTGTATTTATTATAATAATAATTACTAGCCAGTAGTACTGTGACTGTTCTTAGCTTTGCAAGCTTTCTAGATCATCACACAATATACTGGATCCTCTAACTCTTCCCTACCAGCACATTCACTCTCTCCTTCCCAGACAAAACTGGGTTGTTTTCATCTAGTCTAAGAACTAACATAACTATGGCAATAAACCTTCTTCTTGGCTGCCTTCCGAGGTCAAAAGCTAGTGGAGGCTTGGCGGAGAGGGTCAGGTAGAATCCCAAAGGCTCTGTTATTCTAGTTCTGGGCTCTCCTGGCTCAGGCTGTAGAGACTGAAGAAACCCATGGGCTGATGGCACAATTAACTGGGTAAAAGCCAAATCCAGCAGGCAAGAAGTGCAAGCCTGATGACGTAGGGGTTAAAATCATCCATTACTTATGGCTTGCTCTCCACTGTTGTGTTCCAGCATCAAGCTCCATGCATGGCCCATAGTGGGTACTTAATAAGTGAATATGCAATAAACAAAGGAAGGTGAGATTGCTTATCAGAAACCAGAGGAATGTTTCCATTTTCAATCTGGGCAACTTGATAGTTAACCACACGGCAGGCAGGTTGCAGTCCCCTTTTGACTTGTATGCTTTTGGGTTCTCTTCCAGATCCAGTCTATTTTGGGCTATCACCATGATATTGCAATTATAGCCCTTACCCATTGCCCGTGTTACTAATGCAGGGTTGCCAAATATCTGGCACAGATGCTGCTGTTCTGCACATGGACCATGACAGACATCGCTAATGGATTGCAGCACCGCCTTTTCGTTGAGTGTGTACGCACCCTGTGGCAGACACGGAGTCGCGGCATCCAGATTCCCTTTCAAGGAAATATTTGCTGTCCAGCTGCAAGGAGTATGGTCAGCAGACGCTCTAGCTGTTAGCATCTTTGAGGTCAGCTTCAGCTGCAGAGTGTCCCCTGCCTGGAAGGCTTCCCAGGGCAGCCTTCACCTAGTGACTGAGCCAGGTAGGTGACTGAGGCGGGGGTGTGGGGGGTGGGGAACGGTGGTCATAAAGGCCCAGCCATTCCAGGGCACTGTTGGACAACTCTGATGGAAAATGCCAGCTCCAGAGCCCTGCTCATCTACAACCTGAAGTTGGCTGATGCTTTGTCAGACTTGCTTTGTGCTTTGTTTTCTCCCTCTACCCAGTACTGCTTCTTTCCCCTTCTCTTCATAGGTGTTGATCCCTAATAAACACCTCAAACTCCAGACTCTCAAGGTTTCAGGGTCTGCTTCCGGAGAACCCAACATGGCAGTCCCTGCCACTAGATTGGGGCTGGCATGTGGAATTAAGTCCATTTTCCATGCCTGTCCTTCCTAAGGCCAGTGCTCACTGATAGTGATACAATCAAGATACTCAGAACATTCCAATAATTCCCCAAAATAGACAAGCCCAAATCCTTCTTTGGCCTGCAGGCCACAGAGGATACAGCCAGTTACTGCTGCTTTGACTTATTTCAGCAAAAACTCATGCTTTCCTTCAAACCATTCAAATAATGTCCTTCATTGTCTAAGAGAGGGTTTCTCAATTGTGGCACCATTGACATTAGGGGCTGGATAATTCTTCGTTGTTGGGGGCTTTCCTGTGCATTGTAGGATGCTTAGCAGCATCCCTGGCCTCACCCACTACATGTCAGCAATACCCATCTCCCACCAGTGGTGCTGACAACTCAGTGTCTTCAGACATTGTCAAATGGCTCCCAGGGGGCACAATCTACCTGCTTGAGAACCACTGGTCTCAGAGTTCTGTCTGGGGAGGTAGTCTCCAGGTAAGGGACATGAAACCCTGAGCATGTTTCAAAACACTCCTTCTCTGGGCTTCCCTGGTGGCGCAGTGGTTAAGAGTCTGCCTGCCAATGCAGGGGACATGGATTCGAGCCCTGGTCCAGGAGGATCCCACATGCTGCCAAGCAACTAAGCCTGTGTGCCACAACTACTGAGCCTGCGTTCTAGAGCCCGTGAGCCATAACTACTGAGCCCGTGTGTCTAGAGTCCACGCTCTGCATCAAGAGAAGCCACCACAAGAGTTGCACCACAACGAAGAGTAGCCCCCGCTCGCCGCAACTAGAGAAAGCCCGCGCGCAGCAACGAAGACCCAACACAGTCAAAAATAAATAAATAAATAAATTAAAAACAAAAAACCCCACTCCTTCTCTGTGGGCCTTGATCTCCAACCTGAGCTCTTCTCTCAGCAGAGAGGGGGCAGTGGCTCTTTGAATTAATCATCACCAAATCAGAAGAAAGATGGGAGACTTCCCTGTTTCCTAGTTTAGGAGCTTGAATTCCTGACTTACAGGTTTGCTGATAGCTGTGCCAGATCTCAGAACCAGCCTACGACTCCCACACCCTGGTCCTTGAAAAGGCCTCTCACCCCCAGGCAGCCTGTAGGTGTGTGCTGGTTTGTTTGCACCCTGAGGGAGGCTACATTCCTGAGGTCCTTTGATGGCACTGAGAGTTGGCTTTCTGTCTCTAGGCCTAATGTGAGCATGAGAGGGGCAAAGTCGTTTACTTAAAAGCTAAAAACTGGGTTTCATGGGAACCTTCAAAAATAATTAGCACCTGAATATTGTTGGAACATTTGGGATCATATATGAATGTATATATGTGTGCATAAACTTATTTACTTTAGATTTTCACTTGTTTCATTCTTACACAAATACATACCCACTGAAGAAAATTCAAAACGTTAGATCACCCAAGAGTAGAGAAAATAAAAATCATTCCTACTTTTACTACCTAATGATAACTATAGTATTTTGAAAAATAATCTTCTGGTGCTCTTTCTTATAACATAAATAGATGAAGTGTGAATTTTATAATGAAAATAGGATCATATTGTGATATCATGTTAACTCTCTTTGTTCTACTTATAAATATAGGTTGAGCCTGTATTTTCTGCATCTCCACTCTTTTTTTTGGTGATTACTCTCCCTTCATTTACAATGAAATCTTCTGAGGGAGGGAGATTTGTCTTATGACGACCCTAATTCTGATTTTTGGAGGGGAGAAATAAAGGTTAGGATAAAGAAAGTTAGGTGAGCTCTGCTGACCATGTTCTGTGCCATCTCACTCACACCCACAGGTCCTCACCTCCACTACCAGCCTGGGGATGGAGTGCTAACTCTGACTCACTTCTCAGCTTTGCCTGGAGAAATTGAAGGCTGAATCCTGAAGGAAGCCTCCACTGATCATATGATAGCTGTACAGAGGACTTCAAAATACCATCTCCAGCAGTCAGTGCCTCGCACGTTAATGCTGCTTACATAATACTTGTCTGTAGGATTTACAAAGGAATAGAAAGAAAAGTTTTCTCACAAAATGTGTCCTGCCTTTCAAGGTCAAGTTTTGGAGAAAAATGCTTTGGGCTGACCTTGGGGAGCATATATGTACCCAGAGGGGAAGATTGGCCTGAGTGATGCCTACAGTTTCCGGGAGGCACTGAGGCTGTATGGCTTCAGTTGGGGGCTAGCAGTGGTTTGCTATTAATTAATCCTGTGACCTTGGGGCCAATCACTTCCTCCCTCTGGGCTTGCATTTCTTCTTCTGTACAGGTATTCCTTTTTTTTTTTAAACACCAAATACTTATTTGGCTCTTACTGTGAGCCACGCAGAGACTGGTGCTGTGGATAGAGCAGTAAAGCTGTTGTGTTCGGTGCCCTCAGGGAGTTTACTGCTTCAAGCTGTGCTGTCCAGGGGCTTCCCTGGTGGCGCAGTGGTTAAGAATCCACCTGCCAATGCAGGGGACAGGGGTTCGAGCTCTGATCTGAGAAGATCCCACATGCCACGGAGCAACTAAGCCCGTGCACCATAACTACTGAGCCTGTGCTCTAGAGCCTTTGAGCCACAGCTACTGAGGCCCGTGCGCCTAGAGCCCGTGCTCCGCAACAAGAGAAGCCACCATAATAAGAAGCCCATGCACCGCAACGAAGAGTAGCCCCCGCTCGCCGCAACTAGAGAAAGCCCGTGCACTGCAACGAAGACCCAATGCAGCCAAAAATAAATAAATAAAAAAAAAAAAAAAAAAAAAAGCTGAGCTGTTCACTGTGATAGCCACGAGACAGACGTGGCTATTGAACACTTGATATGTGGCTGGTCCAAATTGCGTTGTCCTCTAGGTATAAAATACACATGTTGATTTTGAAGACTTAAAATGAAAAAAAATGTGAAGTATACCTTCAATAATTTTTTTATATTGATGACGTGTTGAAATGGTAGTATTTTGGATATTGGGTTAAATAAAATGTACTAGTACAATTAATTTCATCTGCTTCTTTTCATTTTTTAAAAATGTGCTGCAAGAACATTTAAAATGACATTTATGACTCCCATCATGGTTCTAGTGGGCAGGGCTGGTCTATAGGGGAGACAGGCAATAAGATGCAATGTCGACACGATTATGTCGCTATAATGGTGCCAGCACTTAGGAAGAAGTACAGGGTCTTTGAGGGCATCCAGTAGGCGCATGTGACCTTGTCTGAGGGCTTCCCTGAAGGATGAGGGAGAGTGAGCCAGGTGAAGAGTGAGGTGGGTGCTGGAGGGAAAGGATATTCCTGGCCCAAAGAACAGCAAATATGAATTGGCACATTTGAGGAAGAGAAGGAGGGCTGGCGTGGCTGGAGCTCAGAGAGGAGAAGGGAGATGGTGGAGAGAGGTGGGGGAGGTCCAGTGGGCCATGCTGAGGATTTGGGCTGTTATCCTGAGGGAGGATAGGAAGGATGGGCAGAGGAAAGGCATGGTGCATGCATGAAAAAAGTCAGATTGTTCTGGCTGGAAAATTGGGCTGAGTCCTTAGGGAAACAGAGACAGTTATTTCCCTGGTGGTGTTTTCAGGTGAATTCTTGCTAAGGTTCCTTCCAAGGTGAAGGAGTCATCATCCCTGACCTCAGGAACTCACCTGATTCAGGGAGACAGACCCACACGAAGCTCCCTTCATGATGGAAAGGAGGTGGAATTCTAACAAGCGGCCCAGGAGAATTGGGGAGCAGGATTTTTTTTAATTAAAAAAAATTTTTTTTTTTTTTGCCACACCACGTGGCATGGGGGATCTTAGTTCCCCAACCAGGGATCGAATCTATGCCCCTGCACTGGAAGCATGGAGTCTTAACCACTGGACCGTCAGGGAAGTCCCGGGGAGCAGGACTGAGGCGGAAGAATGAACAGGATTTCACGAGAGAAGGCAGGGCAGGATGTTCTAGGTAAAACAAGGTAGCTTCCATGAGGCAGTAGGCTGTCATCATATTCTGGACTCTCTGTAGCTACACCGAGGGCATTATCTCAATTGATCTTTAAGCAACGCTGTAAGGTAGGTGCTATTATCTTCATTTTACAGATAACATTAAAGTTTGCAGGTGGAGTAACACACCTGATCCTCACATAAATATTCACTGAATTCTGTAGTAACCGGTGGACCGAGAATTGGAACAACGGTTGGTCCAACTCCAGAGGCTCCTGCTCTTCATATACATATTGAAAAATAGCAGGCTAATAACGTGGGTTTTTTTTTTTTCATTTTAAGAGGTATTTTAAAACTGACATTTATCAAATGTTTAACGTATGCCAGTCTGTGTGTGTCCAGTTGTTATGAGCACAGAAGCTATAACCAGACTTCCTGGGTTTAAATCCAGGCTCTGGCATGTGTCCTCTCTGTGTCTCAGTCTTCCCATCTGTGAAATAGGAATGACAACAATAGTTCCTTCCTCAGGGTCGTGGTGAGGATTAAGAGACTTTATTCTTCCAACAGTGGTTGTTAAATAAAAACCGTCTTATTCAATTCTCACCATGACTGTCTTCTGTCCATCCCCCCATGAGTTAAGCTTGTTGCCTAGGGTGACATGGAAACTAAGCGGCAGGGCCAGGATTCAAATCATGGTCTTAATGACTTCAGTGCCCCATGTTGCTTCTTCAGTTGGGATTGGAGTCACAAGAATCCATGTACCTGGTCTTTTCTCAGTGGCTGACTTCTGCCCTCCATCAGAATGTTTACAAACAAGTTGAAAGAGCCCTTCCCATCTTTCCTCTTTTTGCCTTTGTTTATCCCTTACCTTCCCCCCAAAAGTGGTGGGTGATGCTTTTACAAACCTAACATCCCAGCTAAAGCCACCCAAACTTTAATTTCTTTTTTTTTTAAACATTTATTTCTTTATTTTATTTATTTTTGGCTGCGTTGGGTCTTCGTTGCTGCGGGCGGGCTTTCTCTAGTTGCAGCGAGCAGGGTTACTCTTCGTTGCGGTGCATGGGCTTATTGTGGTGGCTTCTCTTGTTGTGGAGCACGGGTTCTAGGCACGTGGGCTTCAGTAGTTGTTGCACGTGGGCTCAGTAGTTGTGGCACGGGGGCTCTGGAGTGCAGGCTCAGTAGTTGTGGCACGTGGGCTTTGTTGCTCCGCAGCATGTGGGATCTTCCCAGACCAAGGATCGAACCCGTGTCCCCTGCATTGGCAAGTGGATTCTTAACCACTCCGCCACCCTATGTTCCCCCTTTCCGTATCTCTCTCCTGACATCGCCACCTGAGTATAACTGTTCTCTGGGAAAGACTCGTGTGAAGCAAACTAGGAGCAATGTGAGGGATGGAAAGACCTGGAATTCAAGCACTGGCTCAGCTCAAATCAATGCTAAGCTACAGCAGAGACCAGAATAAAAGATAATGAAGACCAATGTTTTAGGAAATGAAGATCTCATTCTGAAGCTCGTTATAACCTTGATCCTCTCCCCAGAAAATGAGGCATCTTGTATGGAGAGTGGTAAGAACAGACTTTGGTTCATTTGCACAATTTAATTGTCTACTCCAGAGCTCTGCACACCTTTCCTGTAAAGGGCCAGAGAGGGAGGCATCTTAGGCTTTGTGGGCCATTGTCACAGTTCCTCAACTCTGCCACTGTGGTTCAAAAGCAGTCATAGAAGATACATAAACAAAAGTGGCTGTGGCTATATTCTAAAAATTTATGGACACTGGATTTTGAATTTCATATAATCTTTCAATCACTTCAGAGTGTGTAAAAACATACTTAGCTCACGGGCTAGATTTGGCATACTGGCCATAGCTTGGGAACCCCGAGTTTACTCTGTACCAGGAGCAATGTGAACAAATAGATGTACTTTTACCCTCGCAGAACTTACATGAAGTTTGAGTTTTCTCAACGTGGGTTCCTTGGAGCACACTTTATTGTTTCACCAAAAGTGCTATCTATGCTCAAGAATGTTTGGGACAGACTTAGTTTAAGCAGAGTCTCTTTACTACAGGACTTCTCAGGGCCTTTAATTTGCTCATGTACATTGTGAATTTCCAAGAGGGGAATATGGCAAAGGAAACTTGCAAGGCTGTACTTATTTGACTGTAGAACACTTTTACCAAATGGAACACTGTTCACAACTGGCGTTCCATGGAACACACTGTGAGAAGACCCTCTTCTCTTTTTAAATAAGAAAATGAAGTCATTTTTCAAGGTCCCCCAGGTGCTGAACTGAAAGATTACTCTGAAGCAGAGGTGTGCCTCCTTTTAGGGTCATCATCTCTCTCCCTACGGCCAGGCTATGTTTGAGAACTGCATTCACTCTTTTTTTAAAAATTTATTTATTTTTGGCTGTGTTGGGTCTTCGTTTCTGTGCGAGGGCTTTCTCTAGTTGCGGCGAGCAGGGGCCACTCTTCATCGCGGTGCGCGGGCCTCTCACTATCGCAGCCTCTCTTGTTGCGGAGCACAGGCTCCAGACGCGCAGGCTCAGCAATTGTGGCTCATGGGCCTAGTCGCTCCGCGGCATGTGGGGTCTTCCCAGACCAGGGCTCGAACCCGTGTCCTCTGCATTAGCAGGCAGATTCTCAACCACTGCGCCACCAGGGAAGCCCTGCATTCACTCTTGATACCAAGGTTGAAATACAGAGAAAGGTCCATTTAGTTATTTCCTAAAGCACATGGTGGTCCTTCTCATTTGCTTATGTAAACCCCAGGTTGATTGCTCGGTTGTGTCTGTGGCCCTCGGTCCTCTCAAACTCACCCCGCCATCTGCGGCTGGATTCATTTCCAATTTCACTCTTCTCACTTGTATAATTGCTGCTTTAATAATTAACTTCAAAGCCCATCTGATCCTAAGCTCTTTGGGGCCGGAGCTCCCAATGCTAAAAGAAGCCAAAACGAGATGGGAAAAAGCTTCTACAATTTAAAGCCAGGTGTATGTTGTTTAAAAGCAAACATGAACGCTAGGATTTAGTGGGACAGTTTCGATTAGAATCAGAGAGCCTTTTGAGAAACTCATATAATATGAATGACTCTTGAGGCCTCAGGAGCTAAAAGACAAGAGTGGAGTAATGTCTTATGTGGGAGTTAGGGTGTAAAGTCAGCACATAAGGCAAAAATTGTGTAGAGTCAAAATTACCCTTGAAAATCTTTTAAATCATCAATAAAGTGTCAAAAAAACCACGACTTTGTGTATACTCAGCACTCTCTGTTTAAAATGCTACAAAAGTCATTTCTCCCCCCTCTCATGTTGAGCCCCAGATGAAGCAGTTGGCTTGCATTTAAGGGCCTTGCTGTATAGAAACGATCTTGTCCTCTTTGGTGGTTGAATTTCCCTGAGAGATAAGCACCTCTGATGTGGCCTGTTTGCCTTGCAAAGTCTTTTCATAAATGACTTCAGATAAATCACACCGGAAAAAGGTGATTTTTCATCTGTTCTCCTTGGAGGGTCCCAGATTTCTTTTGAGTTTAAGTTCATTTATCACCATCATAGTGTCCTTGGCATTGCTGTGATGCTGTGCTTTCACAGACCCTGGCTGGATGCTTTACTGACTACCGAGAGAAGATCCTGAAAAGGACGTGGGTAAAATGTAAGGGATGAGGAATACTGGTAAGGTCCATTTCAGCTGGACGCGTAAAAAGAAGGAAATAAACAAAGGTGAAATGAAGTGAAATAAATTTCTCATGGACCCTAGTCTTCACCCCTATCCCCACACATATACAGGGTAGAGCGAAGGAGAAAGATATTCTGTTCTTTTTTTTTTTTCCTTCTCTCACCAGGGTGATATTTATTTTTTTCCATCTTTATTGGATTATAATTGCTTTAAATGTTGTTAGTTTCTGCTGTACAATAAAGTGAATCAGCTATATGTATACATATATCCCCATATCCCCTCCCTCTTGCGTCTCCCTCCCACCCTCCCTATCCCACCCCTCATTGCACATCACTGAGCTGATCTCCCTGTGCTATGCTGCTGTTTCCCACTAGCTGACTATTTTACATTTGGTAGTGTATATAGGTCAATGCTACTCTTACTTCACCCCAGCTTCCCCCTCCCACCCCGTGACCTCACGTCCATTCTCTATGTCTACATCTTTATTCCTGCCCTGCAACTAGGTTCATCAGTACCATTTTTTTTTAAACTCCATATATATGCGGTAGCATATGTATTTTTCTCTTTCTGACTTACTTCACTCTGTATGACAGAATTTTTAATTTAAATTTAGATTTAAATTCAAATAGCCTAGTGGGCAGCAGACTTTCAGAGCCTTGATTGTCACATATAAAGAGCAGGTGATACAGAACCTCTCATAGGGCAGCTATTTATTAATCAATATATATTAGGTAACATAAAATAATGCTTGGGCTATGTTCAGTAGGAATGAAAGCATTTTGCATCCAGGTACGTGAGGATGTCTCAGTTTTTTGGAGGGTTGGAGTTAGGTCCTACCTCATTGAAAAACTGAGCCATTTGTCATGATCTTCCATGACTTTTCTCTTTAGCAGGCTGAATAAATTTGCTACTCTATCGATGTTTTTCATACGCCTGTTTCTAACCTTTTAAGTAATACGTGAACTTGTTTCCTAACCATGAGCAGCATTTCCAAATTTCTCTAAGGCAGCATCAAGATCCGTCCGAGTTAACATTCATGTTTGGCTGCCAGTCACAGGAGGCGGGCCATCCACAGCTTGGGTACCAGCTCCAGGAGGTTCTCAGTCTTTCAGGCTGTTGTCTTGTTCTGCTCCATCATCTCCCACACCTCATCCTCCTTTCCTTCCTGGGTACCTGGTGCTCCTCTGGCCTCATGTCCCTGTTCCAGGCAGGTGGGAAGAAGATATGCATTTCATTTTGAGACTTTGCCTTTTTATTCTGGGAGAAAAGCCCTCCCCCAGGAGATTTCATTTCATTGACCAGAGACATGACACATGGATACCAGCAGGTGCTAAGGATTCTGGGAAAGTATGCACTGCACTTTCTAGCCTCTAGAGTAGAGGAAGAGAAGAGAGTTGGGTTGGGTATTGAGTGAGTCAACCTACAGTATCTGGCATGGTGTTTAAACAATTAGTGCAAGCAATAGCTACCACATATTTACTATGTATCTGAACAGGCCGAGTCTGATCTCTTTGTGCCTCAGTGTGTCCACCTCAAACAGAGGAAGATGCTCACCTGAGATACATGTGAAAGACTTTTACAAACTATACAGTGTGGAAAATTCAGGGATAATGACGATGCTGATTATTTAAAATGCCCCTCCCCACCGCCGTTTCTATACTTTGGCTCATGATCTTCATGTGCTGTGATTCAGTCCCTTTCACAATGGGCCCCATGAACTCTACTACTAGCTAGTTTGACTTGTCAGGGGCCAACATCTGAGGCTGAGTTCCTTCAAAGCAGAGCCAAAGTGGTGATTCTTGTGCAAATGATTCATTGAGGAGATACCTCAACAGAGACCTGTAAGGGAGGGAAGGACAAGGAAGGCAAAGAGGTAAGGAGAGATGGAAACACAGGTGAGGTTAAGCCTGACCCGGGGAGGAACTAGAGAGTTCCTAGCTTCAGGGGCCTGGGCTTTTATATTCCCATTTCAGTCAGTCATTGACCTTAGGCTGTCCTTGGGCATAGGGATCATAGCTCCCAGGCATTTTTAGACTAGGCAGCTCATCAGCCAAGGGCAAGTCTCCGGAGACAGGCACAGGTGGAAGCATCAACAGCCAGTAATTGTAGAAGCTGGGGGATGGTGCAGGCCAGGTAGAGAAAGATCCGGGGAGGTTGTCAACGGCACCTATTATAACAACTTTTTAACAGGCAGGTGCCGTGTCAACGGCACCTATTATAAATAGATCTGGACATGGAAAAATTGTTTATTATTGTGAGTTGAGAGAGCACATCTCAACCTCATTCGTCAGAGAGCCATCTTCATCCATATTCTTCGCTTTTTTCTCTGTGATAAAAAACTCAAAATTCCATTAATGCAAATTTTGGAACAAAATTTCTCAGTGCAATTATAAATTGCATCAGTAAATTTAGAATGTGCCCCATGGCAAGAATCCCCCTTTCGTACTTGGCTTTTGTCCTGACCTGAAAGATCACATGAGACTCAGGGAAATTTTTTTTCATATTAATACGGTTTTAGGGAATTGTTAGCACTTGGCATTTAAAAGAACTTGAGGAAATGGGTGTGAAAAGCAAGGAAGCCTTTCTGTAAATACAGAGGATCTCTGAGGAGGGCCGGTGATCAGTTCTTCTCACTGGGAGTATAACTGAAATTGAACACAAAGATAATCATAATAAAATGAATAATAGTTAACACACCTGGAACACTTAGCTAGTCCAGACTTGTGGGAAGAACTGTACACACCTCTTCTTAATCTTAACAAATCCATAAAGTAGGAAGCATTACTATTATCCCCATTTACAGATGAAGCAATTGAAGCTCAGAGAGGTGAAGTTGCTTGCCCAAGGTCACACAGCTGGTAAGAGGCAGAGCTGGAACTTTAGTCTAATATCTGAATGATCGTGTAACAGGCATCTGAGAGCTTGAAAATGAGAGACATGTGAGCCCCGGGGGCCCTGGGGGCCCAAGGGCTCATTTCTTCACTAAGAGAATAGCCAGGATCTTAAACACATTAGCCCATTTGATTCTTAAAACCTCACTATGGACGGAGAAGGGGCGGCCCCGGAAGTGCGTCAGCCTCCCCCCCCCCTCCCCCCGGCGAAGAGTCGCTTGGCTGCCGCCATCTTGCGAGCTTGTTGTACTGTTGGTACGGGGAAGCCGCTTTGACGCCACACCGCTCACCTATACAGAGGCGGACTGGCAGCCCTGAGCGTCGCAGTCATGCCGGCCGGACCCGTGCAGGCGGTGCCCCCGCCGCTGCCCGCGCCCACCGAGCCCAAACAGCCCACGGAAGAGGAAGCATCTTCAAAGGAGGATTCTACCCCTTCCAAGCCAGTGGTGGGTATTATTTACCCTCCTCCAGAGGTCAGGAATATCGTTGACAAGACTGCCAGCTTCGTGGCCAGAAACGGACCTGAATTTGAAGCTAGGATACGACAGAACGAGATCAACAACCCCAAGTTCAACTTCCTGAACCCCAGTGACCCTTACCATGCCTACTACCGCCACAAGGTCAGCGAGTTCAAGGAGGGGAAAGCCCAGGAGCCCTCGGCTGCCGGCCCCAAGGTCATGCAGCAGGAGCAAGCCACCCCGCAGCAGCTGCCCCAGAAGGTTCAAGCCCAAGTGATCCAAGAGACCATCGTGCCCCAAGAGCCCCCTCCCGAGTTCGAGTTCATTGCAGACCCCCCCTCCATCTCAGCCTTCGACCTGGACGTGGTGAAGCTGACGGCGCAGTTTGTGGCCAGGAATGGGCGCCGGTTTCTGACCCAGCTGATGCAGACAGAGCAGAGCAGCTACCACTATGACTTCCTTCGCCCGCAACACAGCCTTTTCAACTACTTCACGAAGCTGGTGGAACAGTATACCAAGATCTTGATTCCACCCAAAGGCTTATTTACCAAGCTCAAGAAAGAGGCAGAGAACCCCCGGGAAGTTTTGGACCAGGTGTGTTACCGAGTGGAGTGGGCCAAGTTTCAGGAGCGTGAGAGGAAGAAGGAAGAGGAGGAGAAGGAAAAGGAACGGGTGGCCTATGCTCAGATTGACTGGCATGATTTTGTGGTGGTGGAAACAGTGGACTTCCAACCCAATGAGCAAGGGAACTTCCCTCCCCCCACCACCCCAGAGGAGCTGGGGGCCCGAATCCTCATTCAGGAGCGCTACGAGAAGTTTGGGGAGAGTGAGGAGGTCGAGATGGAGGTCGAGTCTGATGAGGAGGACGAGAAACAGGAGAAGGCGGAGGAGCCTCCGTCCCAGCTGGACCAGGACACCCAAGTGCAAGACATGGATGAGGGTTCAGATGATGAAGAAGAAGGACAGAAAGTGCCCCCACCTCCAGAGACACCCATGCCACCGCCTCTGCCCCCAACTCCAGACCAGGTCATTGTCTGGAAGGACTATGACCCAAAAGCTTCCAAGCCCCTGCCTCCAGCCCCTGCTCCAGATGAATATCTCGTGTCCCCCATCACTGGGGAGAAGATCCCTGCCAGCAAAATGCAGGAACACATGCGCATTGGGCTTCTTGACCCCCGTTGGCTGGAGCAGCGAGATCGCTCCATTCGTGAGAAGCAGAGTGATGATGAGGTGTACGCACCAGGTCTGGATATTGAGAGCAGCTTGAAACAGCTGGCTGAGCGGCGTACCGACATCTTTGGTGTAGAGGAAACGGCCATTGGTAAGAAGATTGGCGAGGAGGAGATCCAGAAGCCAGAGGAAAAGGTGACCTGGGATGGCCATTCCGGCAGCATGGCCCGGACGCAGCAGGCTGCCCAGGCCAATATCACCCTCCAGGAGCAGATCGAGGCCATCCACAAGGCTAAGGGCTTGGTGCCAGAAGATGATACCAAAGAGAAGATTGGCCCCAGCAAGCCCAATGAAATCCCCCAGCAGCCACCACCTCCGTCTTCAGCCACCAACATCCCCAGCTCAGCCCCACCCATTACCTCGGTGCCCCGGCCACCCGCGATGCCACCTCCCGTCCGTACCACAGTTGTGTCTGCAGTACCCGTCATGCCCCGGCTCCCGATGGCATCAGTGGTCCGACTGCCCCCCGGCTCGGTGATCGCCCCCATGCCACCGATCATCCATGTGCCCAGGATCAACGTGGTGCCCATGCCTCCCTCGGCCCCTCCTATCATGGCACCCCGCCCACCACCCATGATTGTGCCGACAGCTTTCGTGCCCGCACCGCCTGTGGCACCCATCCCAGCTCCAGCCCCTATGCCGCCTGTCCACCCCCCACCTCCCATGGAAGATGAGCCTGCCTCCAAGAAACTGAAGACCGAGGACAGCCTCATGCCAGAGGAGGAGTTTCTGTGCAGAAACAAGGGTCCAGTGTCCATCAAAGTCCAGGTGCCCAACATGCAGGATAAGACGGAATGGAAGCTGAACGGACAGGTGCTGGTCTTCACCCTCCCACTCACAGACCAGGTCTCTGTCATCAAGGTGAAGATTCACAAAGCCACGGGCATGCCAGCAGGGAAACAGAAGCTGCAGTATGAGGGCATTTTCATCAAGGATTCCAACTCACTGGCTTACTACAACATGGCTAATGGTGCCATCATCCACCTGGCACTCAAGGAGAGAGGCGGGAGGAAGAAGTAGAAGAGAGAAACCTGCTGTCAGGTCCCAACTACTGCCGTTTTGCCTCTCCTGTCCCCTACCCCTGTCCCAGACCCAGGAGACCCTGCCTTGCGCATTTGTTTCCCTCTTACTAAGTTTGGAAATCCAAATTGTCCTGCAAAGTTTCCTTCCCCCCACTCCCTCCCCACATTCATCAGAGAGGGCTTTCTCAGACATTCTCCTCCCCAGTGACCCCTGGAATCCCTTTGTGTTTGGGTCTTGATTTGAGGGGTCATTTCTTCAGGTAGCCCATTAGGAAATGTGAAACCAGGGATGTCCTATAGGATGTTATCATAGTGCCAAGTGACACTTGGCTGGTAGAATATCGTTGTTATCATGAATCATTTTGTATCTTGCCATGGGCTAATAAACCTCTCCGACCCTTAAAAAAAAAAAAAAAAACCTCACTATGATACAGTGGTCATTTTTTTTTTAAAATACAGGGTTGGTTTATGACAGAATTTAGGCAGAAGCTCTAGATGAAGATTATTTTCTCAATATAAAAAGAATTTTTAACTTTTTTGAAGGCCTACATGTAGTTAAGTTGTGTTGTACACTTCAGAGGGTATAAACATCAAGTCTAACCTGATTTTGCCTCCCCGTTTCTGTTCCCTAGATATTCTAGAATGGAGTTCTTCCTTCTTGATAACACATTGCCAGCTCCTAAGGCCAAATTTCTCACTGAAAATTCAGGTGTTCCATCTTTATTTCTCATCATATGCCTGAATTTTAAGGTTTTGATAGAAGGGATTAGGAAGACAGGTACAAACTCTGGGGCTAGGACTGGACTCGACTTTGTCCTAATAAAAATATAAATTGAGAGAGTAGTGAAGTAGTAATTTCCCTGACTCTGTCTCTGTCTCTCCACACATACATATACACTTTCTGATCTAACTCTTCTCCTATATTAGTAGTTCCTTCAACTTATTAAATATTTATTATGTTTCTTTATTGGATGTTACTTGTAATTGCCTGGATATGTCCCTCCATGTAGACTCTTCAGAAACATTCATCTTTACATTTACCAAGATCAATCGCCTCAATGTTTGGGGATTTGAAATGAAACATGAGTCTACTGGTCACACTGATAAAAAGACTCACCTTCAAGAAAGGTGGAATTTAATTTCATTTGGCTGAGGCTGTGTGTTGGAGAATTGTTGGAAATATTTTGGAAATTAGTTTTTGCTGATTTTCTGGGGGAAAGAATATGTATTCTCTAGCGCCACGTGTCACAGGCAAGAAGTGATACTTTCTGAAATGAAAACAAGCAGAGCCATTCATCCTGGGCCAATCACAAGCAATCATGCAGCTTCCAGCGTTCAGTTAGATAAGTCACAAGTTTGTTATCCCCTGAAAGCCCTCCAGATTTGCTGGGTTTGTTGAGTGCTGAGTTCCTGAACTTCAGGCTTAGAGGCTGGTTGGTGACTTGGTGTCACATAGTGGAAGTCAACCAAACCGCTGGTAAAGCCCTGGAGGAGTGCGGGCATCATACCCCCTTGTGATGAAGCAGAAGGGCTCTAGACCCTGCCTGCCTGGGTTCAAACTCCAGCTCTACTGCTTGACTGTGTGGGTAGTTTAGCTCCTCTGATCCTGGTTTGTCTAATAATGAAACTGTGCAGGACCCCGTGAGGCCCTTCCAAGTACAAAGGCCCGTGTCCCCCATTTCTTGCTTGTAGGAAAAAGGTTTCAGCCTCCTAGACCTTCCCTGAGCTCCAAAGGGCAGATTCAAACACTTTATAATTAGAGGAGTGAGAGAATGCAGAAAGAAACAAAAGTGCACTGACAGGGCACTTAGCAATCAGGAAACATTAAGCGAGTGAATAGATGATTTGGACAGAGGGATGAATCTGAAGGGACTAAAAGCCAAGTAACAACAACAACAAAAATAACGATTGAGTACTCTTTGCGAGGCATGCTAAAGGCATTTCTTCATTCACTGACTCATTCATTCCTTAGAATAACCCTGGGAAGAGGGTACAATTATTATCACCCCACATTTTAAACTGAGACCTGAGACCTACAGAACTTAAGCCACTCACCCAAGGCCACTGGCATATTAAATGTGGGAGCTATCTTTTCAACTCAGGTTTGTCTGATTTCAGGGCTGAACTCCATTTTCAAGGCAATTGACAAGCAATCATTGAGTCTCAGGTGTAAACAGGCCACACTTATTTCCAGGGTTTCCTGTCCCCCCCCCCCCAATTTCGGTCATCCTCTTCTTTTTCAGGTCAATTCCAGTGTAAAATACCTAGTTTTGTACCCTTTCCCTTCATTGTCACACCTGTGTTTAGCTGCAGAGAAATGACAGTAAAAATATTCGTGATGGTTTTGCAGTGGCAGCCCCTGCTTTATATATTTGCATAAAAACAAACCCTTTGCTGGAGATTATGCCTTGGGCACACAGGCAGTGTACACGCTCCCAGTCACACACGGAGTCAGGGTGCACACCCCCTTCTCAGGTGGCCTGGATGGACCAGGGACTGTACTGGGTGCTTCACATACTATATGTCTTATTTATTGTTGCAACAACGATAAAAAGCCAATGACAATAATTCTAATATTAACCAATGTTTCCAACAAATATTTTCCTGAGTACATCCTCTGTGCCTGGCACTGTTTATGCTCAGGGGATGTGCAGAGCTGGAAGTGGAGGTTACCCGTAGCCAATGACTGACCAGCGCAGGGTTAGAGAAGCTCAGCTCCCTTGCTTTCGGCAGGACAGACTCTGAGGTGTAATTTGCGCTCTAGAGCTCCCCAAGGCATCAGGCTGAGGCTGCACTTTTGCTCGACGCTTCAGCCTAGTTATAGCCTTTTCTCTTTCTTGCTTTCCCTGTTCCCACCTCCAATGCTCCTGGGAGCACTTCCTTAGTACATCACTTACAAATGAACCTTTGTCTCAGGGTTTGCTTCTGGGGAATTTGACCTATGACAATCCGTGATCTCTGGCATCATCTCATTGTTGAGTTATGCTGTCATAAATGACAGAAAATTCTTGAGGCAGGGAAATTCGAAGGACCAGACACTCTGCTTGAGGCTGGGGGAGGAGAAAATTCAGGGTGGACCTTAACATTACATCTTCCAAGCAAACTGTTGGTGAGCGGCTGCTTATTTCGAACGTGAGTCAGGAGGAGGGCATGACATCTTGGGTTTGACATAGGGCCCTAAAGTCATCAGAGATGGAGGGGTGACTTCTCAATGGCAGAGAGGGACTGAGCTAGGAGCCTCAAGGGCTTCTGGGGCTCCGCACCGAGCCCAGATTTAGCCCATGATCAGGAACAAACCCATGAGGCCACAGCCCTTTCAGTTGGCGAGACCAGCCCTTCTCAGAAGAGGCCAGTTTCCCTCTGGGGAGGAGTAGCTTCAAAATAATGACAATAGTATTCTGGGCCCTGTAATGCTTCTTATGCATATTGCAGCTGCCTGAAGGGCTTGTATTCTACCCAAAATAGCTTTTTACTTTTTATTTATTTAAAAAAAATTTTAAATATCTTTATTGGAGTATAATTGCTTTACAATGGTGTTAGTTTCTACTGTGTAACAAAGTGAATCAGCTATACGTATACATATATCCCCATATCCCCTCCCTCTTGCGTCTCTTTCCCACCCTCCCTATCCCACCCCTCTAGGTGGACACAAAGCACCGAGCTGATATCCCTGTGCTATGCGGCTGCTTCCCACTAGCTATCTATTTTACATTTGGTAGTGTATATATGTCCATGCCACTCTCTCACTCCGTCTCAGCTTTTTAATTTTGAGTTGGTAAAGCAGATCACAGGCAGGAAAAGAGAGAGGGAGAGAAACCCAAAACCTTTCTTCTAACACAGCAACTTTAACTACAGCTGAGATTTCTTGGAGTTGAAAGTATCACTGATAACTGGCTGCCTGGAAGTTATCCCTGCCCTTAGTTCCTTATCCATCTTGTTCCAAGGCTTGTCTGTTCCATAAATAGTCTTGTTTTACCGGGATTTAGTCCCTGGCTGCAGAAGGGCAGAATGATGGTCTCCAAAGATACCCACATCCTAATCCTCAGAGCCTGGAATATGTTACTTAATGGCAAAAGGGTCTTTGCAGATGTGATTTAAGATCTTGAGATGGGGAGATTTTCCTGGATTATTTAAGTGGGCCCAATGTAATCACAAAGGTCCTTATAAGTCAAAGAGGGAGGCAAGAAGGTCAGAGTCAAAGAACAAACTATGATGACCATTTAAAAAAAAAAAAGAGAGAGATTAGAGTCAGTCCACTGCTGGGAAGCAGCCATGAACTAAGGGATCAGGCAGGTTCTAGAAGCCGGAAAAGGCAAGGGACAGACAGATTTTCCCCTAGAGCTTCTAGAAGTAATGTAGCTCTGCCCACACCCTGATTTTAACCCTGTCAGGCCCATTTTGGACTTCTGACCTCAAGAACTGTTATAAATTTGTTGCTTTAAGCCACCATGATCGTGGTACTTTGCTAGAGCAGCAATAGAGAACTCATAAATTGGCCTCCGGCCCTTCCTTTCCAGAGCAGGCTTACCCACTTAAAGCCTCCTGACTTCAATTTCTACCTGTATACCAAGGACTCCTTAACCTTCACCTCCCTCTTATGGTTGAGGCATAGCTCCACCTGGGCTCTATGTACCTCCAACGCCATAGGCACTCTTCATTACATGACTGGTTGGCCAGATTATTTGACGAAACCACATTTCTAGCAACGTGTGTCACATGAGATGATTTCAGTGGCTTTTGAGGATTTGGGCGGTTTCTTTTGGGGAAGGACAACTTATTTGCTTGTTTTTAAATTTCACGTGAATTGCAAGTTGTGAATGTCATGGAGCTTAATGAACGCAGGTGTGTGCTTCTTGGACAGTTTGTTTCCAGTGAACTGTTAGGCTTCTATAGAATAGGCTGCTCCCACTAGAAACCTGAGTATTTTCCTCAGCTCCTTACTTTCAGCCACCCTCCATATTCACCAGAGTCCAAGAATATCAAGTTGTAACAATTTCACCTTGTGCATATCACTTGCATCTATCTTTTCTCTCTTCTCCATCATTTTACCCTCCCCAGGTGAGGCCCTCGTGACTGCTCACCTGCATCACTGCAGGGTCTTCTATCTCACCTCCCAGTCCTGCTCTCCAGCAGTCCATCTTCCCTTGCCGCCTGCGGGCAAGGCAGACCTGATTTTGTTACTCTTTCCTACAACTCGACAGTCCGTCCCCCGCATTGTACCTGGACAGGTTCTAGATCCCCTAACACAGGGGTCCCCAAGCCCTGGGCCTCGGACCAGCTGCACAGCAGGAGGTGAGCGGCGGGCGAGTGAGCGAAGCTTCCTCTGCTGCCCCCCATTGCCCCCCCATCACTCGTATTACCTCCTGAACCATTCCGCCTCCGACCCCGGTCTGAGGAAACATTGTCTTCCACGAAACCAGTCCCTGGTGCCAAGAAAGTTGGGGACCGCTGCCCTAACAGGTCCTTGATGATCTGACCCTGATCACTTTCCCCATCTAATGTACCATTTAGCTCGGGAACACATTTCCCACTCCACGCCCGCCCTTCCTTCCCCGTCAGGTACTGTATGTGGCTCCATTTCTTGTACTTGTAGCTTCTTCTGCCTCCTTGCCTGTGCTCCCACCGTTTCCTCTGACTTTCTTTGCCAAGCTACTCCTATTTATCCTTCCGGACAATGAGTCTGGCTCCTCCAAGAAGCAGATGCCAAGATAGAATTAAACACTGAAGAATTTTTTTTTTTTTAAAGGAGAAATACCTGAATGAAAAGAGTTTGGGAGAGAGCTGGAAAAGGCTGGGAAAGCCGTCTGGCTGGAAAGCAAGGAGACAAGGAGAGAAGGCTGAGTGGAAGCATCTGGACTGCTACCCCACTACCCCATCTAAGAAAGGTTCAGCAGTCATCGAGGAGGCCTTGAACCAAAGTCAGCCCGTGGAGTGTGGCCTTGGTCTAAGTGCAGAGCAGCGGCGGCTGCAGCCCTCAGTCAGCTACCCTCCCTGGAGCGGAGGTCTGTCTGCAAGGGTCGTTTGCATGGCCGCCACAAAGATCAAGCTTGTGTCACCTCCTTCAGACTTGCTCTTTCTCTCCCACCTCATTTCTTTCTGTTCTCTTAGCCTTAGGCGATTGCCTCTGCTAGAACACCATTTCCATTGTATTAAAATCCCTGGCTTACTCGTCTTCTCAGATAGTAAGAGCTTTGCAAACTAAGGCCTTATCTGCGTTATCTTTCAGTTCCTAGCTGTACCACAGGATACGTGGCACACGTAGAGGCTTATGAAAAAATGTTGCACTCAGAGAGAGGTCCTACTGAACCAGGTTCGTCTTACCTGACGCTCAGCAAGCCAAAATGCTGAAACGCAGAGGTTGGTACCAAAGAGGTTTTTTGCAAGGCGAACAACTGTGGAGACCACAGAACAAACCTCAAACCCACCCCCCCACCCCCCCCCGGAAGGCAAGGGGCTGGCGGGAGGGTTGTATTTATAGGACGAGGAACAAAGCAGCAGGGCGGGCTGAGGCGTGGGGGACATGCGGGGCGTGGGGAAAGGTGATTGGAAAAAGGTGCAGGAATCCTCCTTCTGCGCAGGCGTAACGAGGCTACAGCCCTCTGCACGGGCAATGCACGGGGCTTAGCACGATCTGAGGGTGGAGCTTTTAGCCCTCTGATGTCAAAAGGTCACGGAGTGGACACAGGCGCATGCCCAGTTGGAGGGTCAGTGCTCCTATTCAGTCTTAAGCAGCTCAGCTAGAACTAGACACAGCTGATTCCAAGTTTCTGGAAAACAACTCAGGCAAACATCTTATTGTTTAGGCTCCGTGCAGCTTGGAGGACATGCAAGTCTTAAAAGGACCTTGATTAGTGAAGGCAGGTGAAATGGATCAGAGTAATCATTACCCACAGTTTCAGAGGCATAAGGTGTGCAGACATCATTACCATTTCACAGATAAGGAAAATGAGGCTTGGTGGGATGTGTGACTAGGCCAGGGTTAGTCTAGGGTGCACTGGGGATTTGAACACAGGTGGCCTGACTTTACCTCGAGCGAAGAACCTAAGGGTGAACTGGAGGCATCGCCAGCTTTTCTTCACCAGACCATTCTGCTCTGGGGTCTAGGAAAAGGCCTCCTGATTAAAAATATTCAGCAAGGAAATGTATTGGCTCAAAAACGAAATAGACTCGGGGTTTATCTAGATATTCTGAACTCCTAATGGAATAAAAGAAAAACCAAATTGCCAGTCTCTTTTCTTTGCTTCTTCCTGTGTATCAGAATCCTGTTCCTTTTTTATTGGAGTGTAGTTAATTTACAATGTTGTGTTAGTTTCAGGTGTACAGCAAAGTGAATCAGTTCTACATATACATGTATCCACTCTTTTTTAGATCAGAACCCTGTTCTTCATCCAAAGTTGGAGTGGATGCTCTGGGTACCTGCCCCCCTCCGCACTCATCTCTACACACAGAAAGATCCTGACTAGGAGGGTCTGCAGTCTCTGCCTGACGGTTTTTTCCTGGCTGTAGGAGCACGCTTGGCCCTGAGCAAGCCAACAGCACCGTCAAGCTAATGCTCTCAGGAGCGGTTCTCAATCAGTGCTGGACAGGGAGCCTGTGGGTGAACGCTCCAGCTTCCTCACCGCGCAGCTGGGATGACCAAGGCACATGTGACAGTGTCCTATGGTTCCCCAGCAGCTCTGACCTCCACTGTCCACAGTGAGATCTGCTTGATAACACCCCTCCCTGGCTGCCTCCCGTTCCCTGTCTCACTTCTCCGACTCCCGCACCCACATTCGTGGGACTACTTCCCACCTCAACTACTTGCACTCAAATCTCTGTCGCAGGGTCTGCTTCTGGGGAACACAAATCAAGATGAAACTCTAGCTCAAGTCTCACTATGTTTCATCAACATTTTTTCTAAATTCCCTTTTCAATCTGAAGGGGAGGTGTGTTGCCAGAGCTGCTCCAGGTCTTGGCTCAAAACCCACCAAACCCCACCTTTAGCAGGAGTTAACATAAATCTTTAAGTTAAAGGGTCCAGAGATAAGAAAGGAAGCTACAAACAAAAAACCCAGATGGAACCAGCTGGGACCAAGATGGCAATGACTCTCCAACAGAGTCTCATTATGCTGATTTTACTATATTAGCATGTTAAATGACACACCTACCGGTGGCCCTGACCAGACATTAAGGACCAAAAGAGGATAAAAAGGGGGTGGCACCCCCACTCCCTAGAAAAAAGCCCTGGCCCTTCTCCAGTAGACTAATGCACATGCCTCCCCATCATTAGCCTTACTCCTCCTCCCTTTGTTTTTACTCTTTAAAATTAAATCCCTCTCCCCACGTGGTGAGAAGGTGATCTGTGAACTTAGTTCCCACTTCTCCATTCTTTGGCCACTGAATAAAGCTTGTGCTGTGTCGATCTCAGCTCGGGTTTCCTTATCTCAGCTCCGGTTTCAAAACCGTCAGGCAGAGACTGCAGACCCTCCTAGTCAGGATCTTTCTGTGTGTAGAGATGAGTGCGGAGGGGGGCAGGTACCCAGAGCATCCACTCCAACTTTGGATGAAGAACAGGGTTCTGATCTAAAAAAAGAGTGGATACATGTATATGCAGAACTGATTCACTTTGCTGTACACCTGAAACTAACACAACATTGTAAATCAACTGTACTCCAATAAAAAAGAAACAGGAGGGGCTTCCCTGGTGGTGCAGCGGTTGAGAATCCACCTGCCAATGCAGGGGACACGGGTTCGAGCCCTGGTCTGGGAAGATCCCACATGCCGCGGAGCAACTGGGCCCGTGAGCCACAACTACTGAGCCTGCGCGTCTGGAGCCTGTGCTCCGCAACAAGAGAGGCCGCGACAGTGAGAGGCCCGCGCACCGCGATGAAGAGTGGCCCCCGCTTGCCACAACTAGAGAAAGCCCTTGCACAGAAACGAAGACCCAACACAGCCAAAAATAAATAAATTAAAAAAAAAAAAAAAAGAAGAACAGGATTCTGATACACAGGAAGAAGCAAAGAGACTGGCAATTTGGTTTTTCTTTTATTCCATTAGGAGTTCAGAATATCTAGATAAACCCCGAGTCTATTTCGTTTTTGAGCCAATACATTTCCTTGCTGAATATTTTTAATCAGGAGGCCTTTTCCTAGACCCCAGAGCAGAATGGTCTGGTGAAGAAAAGCTGGCGATGCCTCCAGTTCACCCTTAGGTTCTTCGCTCGAGGTAAAGTCAGGCAACCTGTGTTCAAATCCCCAGTGCACCCCAGACTAACCCTGGCCTAGTCACACATCCCACCAAGCCTCATTTTCCTTATCTGTGAAATGGTAATGATGTCTGCACACCTTATGCCTCTGAAACTGTGGGTAGTGATTTTACTCTGATCCATTTCACCTGCCTTCACTAATCAAGGTCGTTTTAAGACTTGCATGTCCTCCAAAGGGAACCCAAAGGGAAAAAAGAACCCTCCCCTGCCGAGGCAGAGAGCCTCGGCCAGGCTGGGCCCGAACGGGGTCCATTCTTATTTCCATTTACACATAAAGAAAATGAAGCGCTGACACATTAAGTAACTTGCACGAGATTCCCCAGGCTACGAAAGGGTGGGGCTGGAATTCAATTCAGGGGCTGGCTGCAGACTCTGTGTTCTAAACCACTGAGATATCATTTGGCCGTTGACACTCATCAGACCTGGCCTAAATCATGATGTGACTTTGGACATATTACCCTAAGTTTCCTGGCTTATAAAGCAGAGTTTATGCTATCAACTTCATTGGGTTTCTTTCAAGCCAATGTTTAGAAAATTTTTTAGCATCACACTTGATATGTAGTAGCAATGCAGTCAATAGACTGTATTTTTATTGTTGCAAAATAAACACAATAAATACAACTTCTCATGAATATTGTAAGTTCCATGGCACTCTGACCTTTTTGTTTATGTTGCCAGAACCTTGCAAGGTCATCCAAATATGTTATCTAGAGGTTGGAGGATTGCACTTTATGGATGGATTGTCACTGATCACCCCACTTACAATGAAGGGACTCCTGCAGCTGTATTTAATTTTCGGAAAGAAAAGAAGCACCTAACTCACTTGGAAACTTGCTTATAGTCCGTCCTTTTTCTCACTTTTCCTGAGCCAGCACAGTGTGGCCAGTTTAGAGGGTCTCCTGAATTGGGATTCATATATAAAAACATTGTTCTGAGAAACCTTGGTGATGCCTCTCAGTGTTCTCCATAAACATCCCTCTTTGCAGTAGACAGTTTCAATGTCCTAGACAATGGGAATTTGTTATCTTTTGGAGGGGGTTGTCCCTAAATCTAGTTGCCGTATTTGTTGACGTAAAGTTGTTTATAATACTCCCTAATTCTGGGTTAGGCTGGGTGGGTCTAAGCTGCAAGTCTGCTGGTCAGTCAGGTAATTCTTCATTATGTGTCCGTCATCATATTAGGACCAGTGGGCCGGCTGGGGCACTTTCCTCTCCTGGGTAGTGCAGACACACAAGAAAGTAAGCAGAAGTCTGCTATGCCTCTTCACGTCTGGGGTTGGAATTGGCACATTGCCTCTTCCACCTTCATGCCATTGGGCAAAGCAAGTCATATGGCCAAAGTCAAGGTGTAGGGAAATATACTCAGCTCACACCGAGGCCACAGAAAAACTGTACATGCAGGGAATCTGGCATTCTTTTTGCTTCATTTATTATGAAGTTCTGGTGTTAATATATTTATGATTAATATGTCTTCCTGATGAATTGAATAAATCAAATTCCTTTGATCATTATGAAGCATACCTCTTTGTCTTTGGTAATATTCTTTATCTTGAAGTCTTTTTCATCTTTTATTAATATGGCTACTCTAGCCTTTTTATGCTATTGTTAGCATTGTATATATTTTTCCATCTATTTTAACCTATTTGTGTCTTTATATTTAAAGTGCATCTCTTGTAGGCAGCATATAGTTGGATCTTAGGACCAATCAGAGAAAGCCAAATATGCTCCCCTAACAAATCACACAGGACGCCCCGCTCCTAGACAGCCCTTCTCCAGCTTCCCCGTGCCAACAGCCTCCTATCTGGTCACGCCTGAAGCCTCTCTTTTTTTCTACTACAAAGCTTTTTCATTCCTCTGCCTGCCTTTAAGTCTCTGCCACATGCAAGTGATGGTGGCCAATTCCCTTGTGTAGTGAGCTCTGAATCCATAGTCTTTGCCTGCTCTCAGTTGGGTGGTTTTTGGTGATTTCCACAATATTATTATCCATAATTTTTTCCTATGGATATTTGTTCATCATGTATATTTTATCATATGGACATGCTATATACTTTTGAGAATGTGTCAAGAAATATCTTCAAAAAGATGATTTTTAAATGGCTGCATAATAGTCCATCTTGTCGACCTAGCCTCAGTTAAACATTGCTCTGCTGTTTGGCCCTTTAGCCTCTCTTTACTCATCTGTAAAATGGGAACACTAATAGCAATCCTATATGATAGCTGTGAGAATGAAATAAAATCTAATCTGTGTAGCTTCTAGCAGAATTTCAGTCACATGATAGACACCCCATAAATGTGAATGTCCCTGTCAGTAAAACAGGAGGCTTCATGGGAAGGCTCCATCCCTCTCACTCTCCCACCCCTCCTTCCCATACTCTGGGTGCCTTTGCAGGACCCCAGTCTTCCCCACTGGGGTCAAAATAATTCCATTGCCTAGGAAAACAGTCTGCGTGCGAGTCGGAGATCAGCTTACTTAGCTTCTCCCATAGCTAGGAGCTACTTAGACAGAGAACTTGGTGATGAGTAAATATAAACCCCAATAGGGTCTCTTCCTGTTGACATGGCAACCTGACTACCAGCTGTCAGGCAGTGTTGTCAGGCCATGCATATAGGGGACTTTACCACCCGTACCTGATTAACAATTCTCAGCTGGGGGAGGGGAGTGGTGGATGCATAAAAGCCCTTGTCCTAGGGCCTCCTTTCCCACCCCGCCCCCCGCCAAGCTAAAGAAGCCCCCCCTTTGAAGCTTAATTTAGGGTGCACTTCTTATTGTCCTCCCCCGCCCCCAGCAGCTGCTTAACCCAAGACTGCAAATAATATCTGCTTGAAGACCTTTTGTCTTCAAGTTTCCACCTGGCTGGCTTTCAAAGCTTTCCCAACCCATGCTTCAGCCCATCCTTTGCGGGCACATTCTGCAAGTAGAACTACATGGAGACACAATAGGCAAGAAACAGCCAGTTGTCAAAAACACAAGTGATTGGAAGACAGAAATCACTTCCTTAAGGAGCAAGTTACTGCTCTGGAGTCAGAGACAAGTAGTCTGGATCCCAGTTACTCTGAACGCGCTGCACAATGGGGCCAAAGATGTCTGATGCAACTGATTCACCCTCTCTTTTATCCCTTCAACTTCAGACAAATGGTCTGATTTCTTTCCTGAAGGGTCAGACAGTTGTCTCAGGGTGGCTTTGTATGGTGGCACAGGTTGTACACTGCACAAAGCTGCCTGACAAAGGGGGCCCAATAGGGAGATCCAGTCTGTGCATCACTCACCACTCTGGCATGTGGTCCCAGAGTGGGAAACTTTCCTAATTAAGTAAAGGGTCTGAACAGCCTCACAGGGGCTCCGGTGAGGCTGTATTACTTTACCAAACCCTATCATGGAGGAAAATGGGTTTGGGGGTGTGGGTGAGGGAGAAGAGGAGAGCTTTTTTGCCTGGACCTCACATTTCCAAAGGGCCTCAAGTTTAGACTTTTCTCATGAAGTCCAACTGAGTGTCTAAATACAGCACAGGGTTGGACCAATAGGATTGAACAAGTAAGATAGCCCACAATTTTTATAATGTGGTTTTGGGATGTTTCCATTTTCTAGTACAAGAGGAGTCTCTAGGTGTGAAAGAGGTTTGAGCCGCTCTGGGAGGCCTTGCTCGGCTTCCTAGGCCTAGATGGCCCAGCCTGGGTTTCGTCCTGCAACATGGGTAGGGGTGTGGTTAGGTGTTGGTTCACTCACATTGCATTAGAGAGAACCTTCCCCTGTCTACTCTTTCCACTCTTTCTTTGAGCCTTGGAACCAACACTACTGTTAAAGACAAGAGGCCCAAAATGGAGTTACTTGTGCTGAGTCCCCACTCACCAAATCAAGACTTAATTCAGTTTCAGCTCCCTCAGAAATGGAATCTTAAACCAGCCAATCAGGAATTGCCCGATCAGCTTCAGTTAGGTCATGTGCCTGATAGACCCCTACCATCCCCTAAGGGAAAGTAACCTTGCCATAACCCGTCTACTTTCTGCCTAGTATAACTTCCCTGTTCCCGCTCCCTTCTGCCTGTAAAATCTCTTGCCTTTCTCTCTACTAGATTGGATGCTGCTTGACTTATGAATCACTGAATAAAGTCAATGAGATCCTGAAAATTTACTCAGTTGAATTTTGTTTTTTAACACTATCTACTTCGCTGTGTTTAGGAAAATCTGTTGAATTGATAATTTGGGCTTTTTCCCCAAGCATTTTCCCTTGGTCTCCTTTCACAAGCCTTTTTGCATCGTCTGCCCTGGGGTGGGGGACAGTGTGGACACAAAGCCAAGAACAGGAGTTGTGGGCGGAGGCACCTGTCTTCCTGAAGAGCATCCCAGCCTCATAAAGACAAAGACTTGGTTTTCTGCGCTCTGGAAACGTCATTGCCTGGCATTTAATAGGTTGGGTGATCAACTGTCCTAGTTGGTCCGGAATTTTCCAAGTTGTAGTTCTAAAAATGCCACATCCTGAGAACCTGCTCAATTCCAGGCAATCTGGGATGGTTGGTCACCCTACAAAGCTTTGCTAAACAAATGAATGAAGGAATAAATGGCTTTTGTTTTCCAAAAGTCCACACTCACTGAAGAGATTATGTTAAGTTTCTTAGAGGACAAGAGGCCGGAGCAGGGATTGGCCAGTTACTTGTCGTGTGCCAAAGCTGGCCCGCTGTCTGTTTTTTTTCAGTGTCCTGAACACTAAGAATGGTTTCTCAAAATCCAGTTCTAAAAAAATCAGATGAAGAATAAAATTTTGTGACATATGAACATTTTGTGAAAATGAAATTTGAGAGTCCATAAGTAAAGGGTCATGGGGACGAAGGCCCCTTCATCCATTTATGCCTTGTCTAGGGCTGCTTTAGCGCTACAACAGAGCTGAGTGGTTGTGACCGAGATGGCATGGCCTGTGAAGCCTAAAGTATTTACTATCTGGCCCTTTGCAGAAAATGTTTGCAGAGCCCTGGGATAGAAGAAGCTGTCTGGACTCAAGAAGAGACCGGAGTCGGAGGGTGAGAAATGTCGGGATGCTTACATTGCAGAGTGGCAGTACCTCCCAGGGCAGCCAGACATCAATGGGGTGGCCGGACTGAAGAAACCCAGGCTCTCCGCTTTCATAGGAGTTGTGTTCCCACAGAAGCTGAGCGCTTCCAAGAGTGGGAGGGACCGCTGCCAGCATGGCCCATGAGGAGGTTGGTGAGGGCCATGGGGATGGGAAGTTTGGTGCCCTTTCTCTATCTCCTGGGTACCACGAAAATCTCCTGGATTCTAAAGTGACTCCCAGAGAGGTAAATGCTCAATGGTGACGGAGATGGAAGTTCTACCCAGCCTGGAGAGGGTCAGGCTTGGAAACTGATTTAAACTGAGTTTGATTAAAACAAAGAAATAGTGTCTTACATCTGAGCATGGGGCTAAGACTGTCACGTTCTAGGGAGAATTCTGCTGTAGGAGTTGAAGTGTTGGAGTCTGTACTGCAGAATCTGAGTGCCTACGTTACCTAAGAAGTGCACCAAGCCAAGAAGGCAGCAAGGATGTGAAGCAGTGAGCCAGGAGAGAGAGGAACACGTTCAATGTCCATAGCCTTTTCTGGCCTCCGTCTCCCAGGACCAGCGCAAACCCAGCAGGTAGTTGTTGCTAAAAAAATGCTTAATGAGTCATTATGTTTTCTGTCTCCCTTCTAGCCCTTCAGAATCTGCTAGACTCTGATATGGATCATTTCTACCTTAGTGTAAATTTAAGTAAATTGCTACCCCTCCTAGATATTTGTGGTTAAGCCTGACCTATGATAGTGGAATAAAAGCCAATTCTCCACCTAAAGGGATTCAAACATGAGCAAATTAGTTGGGGGAGCAGGTGACCTAGAGACCCTTCCAAGGCTCTTGAAATCAGAGCCCCAGGCATTATACAGACAGCTACTGTGCACTCATTAGGTGTCAGGTTCTAATATAAGCACTTCAAATGAATTGTCTGGAGTCCTCACAGAATTACTGCAAGGTAAGTATTCTTACTGGACAGATGCAAATGAAGTTCAGAGAGGTCAAGAAACAAGTTCAAAGTCACACAGCTACTGTTTAACATTCTCAGGCTTCTAAGGCCCTAGTGAGAGAAGGGATTTAACTACTTAGAAGGAAATGTTTGACCACCATTTCCCAGAAGAGTAACAGGTTGCCAGGACTAGTTGCCTAGCCTTTTCTTGTATACATTGAATTTCTGAACAGAAAGAGTTACAGAGCCGTGACAGACTCAGTGCTGGAGGAAACATATTAAGTTTTTCTCCCAGTTGTTTTCCCACTTGCAGCTGATTTGTTCATCAATCATCTCGGAAGAAACACAGATAAACCTCTGCTTCATTAGCTTCATCTGAAGCCTGGGGAAGTTTAGCCAGAGAACTGCATTATATTGAATAATCAGCTTTCTACCTTAGCATTTCCCTATGTGTCAGAAAGTACTTGCATTAGATTCCTATGTCTGGCCCCCTTACATGAAAGTCTGTCTCACGTGGAGTCCAGTTCGGTGATATTCCCAGCAACTCAATGAGGTGTGAATGGCGGATCAATTCCAACCCCTGTTACTAGACCTATTACAGAACAGACTTCTAGATCCAATGATAAATTATAATGTAATATAACATATTCCCGAATCTCACGACACCTTAAGGACTTGAAGAGATAATTTACCTGGGAGTTATTTACATTTATTGCTTCTTGTTTTCATAATGCCAAATACCTCCTATTTGTTATTTATGGATTTTTTTTTTTTAGTTGAATCCTTGAGCCCAAGTTCCCTGTGTTATCAGCTTATGGAAATAAGGAACTTGTTTTCTGCTGGGGGGACAGAGGGTTCTCCCAGTGAGGGTGCATCTCAAAAGGAAGTTTGTAAGGGGCGTACTTTTTTGCTTTCAGAGTATTTCGGCATTCGTGGAATGCTGAAGACCCAGCCTTTTAAAAAAAATTATATGTTTTTTTCTGAGTATAACACGCAAAACAACCAAAAGAAGTCATTGTAGACAATTTGAAAAAAATTAAAATGCATACGATGACACCATTCAGTTCTAACAACTATAAACATCGGATTTGGCATATTTATATGTGCAGTATTTTTTAGGTGCCCAGCACTATGCTAAGTGTTTGCATGGATCAACTTATTTAACCCTTTCAGTCACTTCAGGAGATGAGTAATATTACTACCCACATTTTATAGATGAGAGGCGGGGCACAGAGAGGTTAAGTAATTTGCAGGAGGCCACCCAGAGGGAGTAAGAGGTAGATGTGGGATTTAGACCCACCCAGGCAGTCTGAAGCCAGACCTCAGACTCTTCAACAGCATCCAGGGTTATATCAATATTTCCATGCAACTGTTCAATAGACATTATATCAATGGTCATATATATATGTTAATGTAGTTACTTACACTGTATATATAGCTTAGTGTTCCTCCTTTTCTTCTACTTAACTTTTGTCATAGCATTTCCTCTTGTCATTAAATTGTTAAACAAACCCCCCCCCTTTTATTTTAAGTTGTGGCAGGGTCAATTGGTTACATTTGTAGAAGATGTATATTTGTACATTTGTAGAAAACAAAATACTGATGTCTCATTTCATGTCATGTTCCAAAATAAATTCCAGAGGGATTGAAGATGTTTCAAAACTCTAAAAAGAAAACTAAGAAAACGTAAGTGAATCAGGCTCACCAGAGCTCAAATCGAAGTCCAGCCGGAAGCTCTGTGACCTGGGAAAGTGACTTAACATCTCTGAGCCTCTGCTTCTTAATCTGTACAAATGGAAATGATATCTAAATAAGAGGGATGTTTTTAAAGGATTGAATAGAGAGCTTAGCACCGTGCCTGGCATATAACATGCTTCCAGTAAATGCTATATATTGTTGTGATATGTAGGGAAAGAAAAAAATTTGTCCAAAATTTCGGGGGATAAACAGCCCCTCCCCTGCCTCAAAGATTGACTCTTAATAACCCAGTCTATCTAAATAACCAGACCCCCCCGAACCTCCACTCTATCGTGATAAGAGAGGTCTGCGCTAATTGACAGTTAAGGAGGAATTGCTCTTATTCTTTTCCGTGGCTCGGAGTGAGTTAAGCCAGCTTCAAATTAAGTTCAGAAACGCGAATGTTGTCTTCCTTCCTCTCAGCTTCTTTTCTTTATCATAGAATCACAAATGAGAGGTTTGGAGTATGAGTCTGCATATTTAGAAGAGGCATAAATGAGATTTCCATAACCAGGCTCCAATCTCCAAGGAAAAAAAGCTGGCATAATTGCTAAGCAGAAACGGTGGGTGAATTCTATTTCAAAGCTTCAGGTTCCATTTAGCCCAACCCACTCACCCAAATGAAGCCAGAGTTGTTTGCAATTCAATATCAGGTCGTTGACACTTAAACATTTTTAATTTGTTTGACATCGTGGATGGTAAATCTGTCTGTAAACCCAGCTTTATGCTCTGCGTGTTTAGGTCTGGATGATAAAGTTAGACAGTGGCATTTCATCAGAAAGTGTGAAACAATATGTGGGCGATTAATGAAGCAGTTGGCACTTCCAAGAGATTCTAGAGCAACTATTTCAGCAACAGAAGCACTGTGTCCTAGGGTTAAAAATTACCTTTCAGAAATACACAGTTTGAACAACAGACTGGTCACCAATCTGTTGATAGCCTGACAGAGTACTTGAAGAAGTAGGAAAGTCATTGTTAAGAACACAGTAATGAGGGGCTTCCCTGGTGGCGCAGTGGTTGAGAATCTGCCTGCCAATGCAGGGGACACGGGTTCGAGCCCTGGTCTGGGAAGATCCCACATGCCGCGGAGCAACTAGGCCCGTGAGCCACAATTACTGAGCCTGCGCGTCTGGAGCCTGTGCTCCGCAACAAGAGAGGCCACGATAGTGAGAGGCCTGCGCACCGCGATGAAGAGTGGCCCCGGCTTGCCGCAACTAGAGAAAGCCCTCGCACAGAAACGAAGACCCAACACAGCCAAAAATAAATAAATAAATAATTAATAAAAGAACACAGTAATGTGACAACAGTCTAAAATTTGTTGAATATTATTAGTGTGACAAGATATATAAGAAACAACCGCAAGCAAATTGGGATAGGTTTTGTTGAAAGCTGTTATTAGCGCAAACATTTATTTGGTTGAGAATACATATATATGGGAAGAGAAAACGCGGGGGAGTATAAATACACACACACATGTATACACACCACATACACGCATATACATATGCAATATATAAATATATGAATATGTATAATGTATAAAAATATATCCCCCTACCCCCATGTTTTAGTTTTTAGTTTTAAATTGGCATCCTTGGTTAACTAACTCATTTGGGAAGTCGTGTGGGCCGTTTAGGAATTTTGTGGTCTTATTTTTCCCGGGCTCACATTTCTGTACGATCTTCACTCTTACTGAGGTTATTGGTTTCCTATTTGGGAACAATGCAAGTCCTCCCTGTCACCTTTCCCTAAAGAGGTGTATCCCTTAATTATTATGCACTTTGTAGAATTATAAAATGGCACTTGTTGCTTCAACAGTTACAAACACCAAGTGCAATGGAAGAGTATCAGAAAAACAGTTGGGTGAATACAAAGACAAAAACACTACAAACATCCCCAGAGCAAATATCTAGTTTGTGCATCTGCGGCAGACTCTGCGAGCTGTCTTCCAGCATTCATTCATCCCTTGTACTTCAGTAATAGAACCCCCCTGATTTTTTTTCACTTCTTTTTAATTTCTATTTTTGCTCTTATGATTACAGGCAGACCTCATTTTATTTCTCTTTGCTTTATTGCACTTTGCAGATACTGCATTTTTAAAAATTTAAGTAGAGTTGACTTACAATGTTGTGTTAGTTTCAGGTGTACAGCAATGTGATTCAGATATATATATATATTCTTTTTCAGATTCTTTTCCATTATAGGTTATTACAAGGTATTGAATATAGTTCCCTGTGCTATACAGTAGGACCTTGTTGCTTATCTATTTTATAGGTAGTAGTTTATATTTGCTAATCCCAAACTCCTAGTTTATCCCTCCCTGCTCCCTTTCCCCTTTGGTAACCATAAGTTTGTTTTCTATGTCTGTGAGTCTGTTTTGTAAATATGCACATTTGTATCATTTTTTTTTTTTTAGATTCCACATATAAGTGATATCATATGATATTTGTCTTTCTCTGTCTGACTGACTTCACTCAGTATGACAATCTCTAAGTCCATCCATTTCGCTGAAAATGGCATTATTTCATTGTTTTTTTATGACTGAGTAATATTCCATTGTGTATATATACCACATCTTCTTTATCAATTCAGCGGTTGATGGACATTTAGGTTGCTTCCATGTCTTGGCTATCATAAATAGTGCTGCAATGAACATTGGGGTGCATGGATATTTTCAAATTAGAGTTTTCTCCAGATATGTATCCAGGAGTGGGATTGCTAGATCATATAGTAGCTCTGTTTTTAGTTTTTTAAGGAATCTCCATACTGTGTTCCTTAGTGGCTGCACCAATTTACATTCCTACCAACAGTGTAGGAGGAGAACCTCCTGCTTTTTAGTTGGGATCATGGCTTCCTGGAATAAGGATTGCCTTTTTCCATCCTCCTTTTCAATTCAGGGTGGCCGTGTGATAAATCTGTCCAAATGGACACTAGGTGTGGCTCCTGGGATGTGTTCTTCAAGGCTGGGCATGTCTTCCTCCTTCCTGCTGGCTGTAATTAGACATTTGAGCTTAAACCATCACATCCTAACTTGGACCATGAGAAGAAAACAGCTGGGGCAGATGGCAGATCAACTCCCTGATGACTGGGCAGTGTCATGCTAGCCCTTGGCTTCTTAACAGCGTGCTTCTCTAGAAAAAAAGAGAAATAACTATCTATCTTGCTTAAGCCATCTTTATTTTGGGGTTTCTCTCTCTTGCAGCTGGAACTTATTCCTAACTGATATACTCTTCTTCCTGCCCTTCTCCTTTCCCTCCTTTCCCTTTAATTGAACTGGTCCAAGGTTTTGGACTAGTTCGGAATTTCTTAATTTCTGCACTATTGACATTTTGGGTTAGATGTTTCCTTGTTGTGTGTCCCGTGCATTGTAGGATGTTTAGAAGCATCCCTGGACTCCACCACTAAATGCCAGTAGCTTCTGCTACCAAAAATGTCTCTGGACATTGCCGCATGTCCCCTGATGGGGATGGGGTGGAGAATCGCCCCCAACTGAGAACCATTGGATTAATTCAAGCAGAGAGTTCTTCTCCTTGAACTTAGGGAAGCTGGTAACAGCTGAGTGTCTGGTTCCTTGACCTGTACCTCTCAGAAGTTTTGGGAACTCATAAAAGCATGCAGTGAGATGGCTAGAGATACATCGGGTACCCTAGAGAAGACAGTCTTGCTGTGAACATGTTAAGTCACTGGGCCTCCACTTCTTCCCTTATAATCTGACAGGATTGCTAAAATCTTCAAGTCTCTCAGTCAATGAATATGACATTTTTTTTTTGACCGCAGCAAATTTCAAGACCATTGCTTTGGATAAGTAATGTACAGAAAATACAAGATTAGGCAAAAGGTGTTACTCTTCCCTGATCCAATTAATTTTTGGATAATTTTCCTTCCTTATCACGAAGTAAACTCCTTGAAGGCAGGACTATGTCTTATTCATGTCTGTAGCACTAGTGCAAGACACTAGGACGTATGTGGTGAATGTTTATGGAATGATTGAATGAATGAATAAAAGAGTGAGTCAGTGAGCTGTCTGTCATTCCTCCTACCACATTGTAGGCCTTTGGTATGTTTCTCAGACTGTTTTAAATGTTTTCAGCTTTTTATTTGGAAATGATTTTAATCTTATAGAAAAAGTTTCAGGAACAGCACAAAGAACTCTTATGCACCCTACACCCAGATTCACCAGCTATTCACATTTCATTGCAATTGCTTCATTATTTGCTCTATGATTTTTTTCTGAACCATTTGAGAATAAGTTGTATATACCAAGCTCCCTTGTCCATAAATACTTCCGTGTATATTTCCTAAAAAGAATATTCTCTTCCAAAAACCCCAGTAAAGTTAAAGTGTTGAGGAATTTGACATTGACAAACTTTTCTTTAACCCATCATCTATTTTCCATTTTTGTCAGTTGACTTATTAATGCCTTTTAAATTAGTTTTCCCTGGTACAGGATCCAGTTTAAGACCAGGTTTTACATTTAGTTGTTCTGCAAAATGCCATAAAGATTTTAGGAAAAAACCAATAGCACTATCAACCAGGTCACTGCCTAGGTGAAGCTTCCAAATGGTACCCTCCTCCCTCTTCTGTTCTCCTTCCCTATTGACTGCACTTTTGAGGACAGGCAGAAATAGCCTTTTTGGCTCACATCAGACCTTTAATCTTGGGGACCTCAGACAGGAGTTTTGCAGGGAGGTTGGGAGTTAACACACTGCAAACATGAAAACGTGAGGTCTAAAAGTTAAATGAAAGGGAGGTGTTTTTCCCCCTCCTCAGAGCTGAAGTGGGATGCGGAGCCTTCTTAGTATAGCTGTGCACAGAGATGACCTTCCAGCAGGTGACAGCTTCTCAGCCACTACGAGCTTTGGGTCACTCCCCCTACTGCAATTCATCAGAACAGAGCACAAAACCTAATCATAGACCTTTATGGTTGAAGTGGTAGGACTTCCAGGACAAGGTTGAATAGAAGTGGTAGGAGTGGGCATCCTTGCCTTGTTCTTTTTGTTTTGAATTTTTTTAAACATCTTTATTGGAGTATAATTGCTTTACATTGCTGTGTTAGTTTCTGCTGCATAAGAATGTGAATCAGCTATACGTATACATATATCCCCATATCCCCTCCCTCTTGAGCCTCCCTCCCACCCTTCCTAACCCACCCCTCCAGGTGGTCACAAAACACTGAGTTGATCTCCCTGTGCTATGCGGCTGCTTCCCACTAGCTATCTATTTTACATTTGGTAGTGTATATTTGTCCATGCCACTCTCTCACTTTGTCCCAGCTTACCCTTCCCCCTCCTCGTGTCCTCAAGTCCATTCTCTACATCTGCGTCTTTATTCCTGTCCTGCCCCTAGGTTCTTCAGAACCATTTTTTTTTTTTTTAGATTCCATATATATGTGTTAGCATATGGTATTTGTTTTTTCTCTTTCTGACTTACTTCACTCTGTATGACAGTCTCTAGGTCCATCCACCTCACTACAAATAACTCAATTTCGTTTCTTTTTATGGCTGAGTAATATTCCATTGTATATATGTGCCACATCTTCTTTATCCATTCATCTGTCGATGGACACTTAGGTTGCTTCCATGTCCTGGGTATTGTAAATAGTGCTGCAATGAACATTGTGGTATATGACTCTTTTTGAATTATGGTTTTCTCAGGGTATATGCCCAGTAGTGGGATTGCTGGGTCATATGGCAGTTCTATTTTTAGTTTTTTAAGGAACCTCCATACTGTTCTCCATAGTGGCTGTATCAATTTACATGCCCACCAACAGTGCAGGAGGGTTCCCTTTTCTCCACACCCTCTCCAGCACTTATTGTTTGTAGATTTTTTGATGATGACCATTCTGACTGGTGTGAGGTGATACCTCATTGTGGTTTTGATTTGCATTTCTCTAATGATTAGTGATGTTGAGCATCCTTTCATGTGTTTGTTGGCAATCTGTATATCTTCTTTGGAGAAATGTCTATTTAGGTCTTCTGCCCATTTTTGGATTGGGTTTTTTTGTTTTTCTGATATTGGGCTGCATGAGCTGCTTGTATATTTTGGAGATTAATCCTTTGTCAGTTGCTTCCTCCTCGCTGGCTCACCTCACCGAGAGGTAAGGGGGGAGGCTGGCTTCATGGACTGCTGCCCTCCAGCCAGACTGGAGTCGGGGGCTCGCACAAAGTCGTCATGAATCCATCTCCGCATCTCTGAGCTCTGGGTCCTTCCGTGGTGCTTTCATTCTCAGGCGGCTCTCTCCAGCTTACATTCCAATGGCTTAGAAACCCTGGCTGAAAGAGAAGTCCTTTTTTAAAATTTTTAGATTTAATTTAATTTTTATTTATTTATTTTTGGCTGCATTGGGTCTTCGTTGCTGCACGTGACTTTCTCTAGTTGCGGCGAGCGGGGGTGCTCTTCGTTGCGGTGTGCGGGCTTCTCCTTGCGGTGGCTTCTCTTGTTGCAGAGCAGGGGCTCTAGGTGCATGGGCTTTGGTAGTTGTGGCACGTGGGCTCAGTAGTTGTGGCGTGCAGGCTTAGCTACTCCGCAGCCTGTGGGATCTTCCCGGACCAGGGCTCGAACCCGTGTCCCCTGCATTGGCAGGTGGATTCTTAACCACTGTGCAACCAGGGAAGTCCAAGAGAAGTCCTTTCGCTAATGAGTAACGACCACATTTTCAGCACTAACTCTTTGAATTGGATGCATGCCCATCCCAGGACTGACCCTTGTGATTGTGGGCCCACCTAAGGTTCAGGGAGGATGGTAAGCTCTATGGGTGCCTCTGATGGCCCACCCCGTTCATTTTCCAAGAGGAAACTGAGGTACGGTCGTGAGAAGGGGGAATGGACACTAGGTAAGCAAAGACAGCAGATGTATGCTCCCAAATGGTGGAAAGGTTGCCAGTGAAAGCCTCTAGAATGAAGGAACCCCTGTTTAAAACCACGGAGTGTGCTTTGTTTGAAGAACAGCAAACAAAACTCAAGGGGGCAGCACGGACTGGAGGTGGTAGAGGCAAGGAGATGGGAATGATGCAGTAATACATTCAGAGAATTTCAGTTTTCCAAATGCTGTCCCCTATGTTTTCCTCTTTGAGCCTCCCTTGGATCACCTGGGTGGGAGACTCAACTCCAGTTTTCTCACCTGTAAATTGTAGAAAGTATGTGTGCTCCAGAAATGGTACCAGCAGCTCCCACTGTCACTAGATCCAGGGTGATACATCACCCCTTGTTGGTTTCTCTTGCCCTGTCCACACTTCTGTAAATGGTTCCTTTGTTAATGTCTCCTCAACTAGCCTGCTTGGGTGTGTTAGCTGTGCCAGGCAGGGGCCTTGATTGGTACAACAGCGTGTCTGGTTGGGAGTAGTGTGCAGTAGAGCTGGTCCCCCAAACCAGGTGTTTCTCTGGGCAAAGCCCTGTCTCATCTCCTCCCAACATATAGAAAGGGGTTGTCAAATAACAGTTACGTGAATCTTGCAGCATGTTGGCCAAAAGTCAGCAGGAGAAAGAAATGAATTGCAGGCTATTTGTCACTAACAGGCAAGCCAATCAAGCCCCTTCATGATTTGTAATGCAAAGTAGGCTTCAACAGGAAACATTTATTTTAGCTTCATCACTCCTTCCTCCTAATGATGTTTACTCTGCAAAACGCTTCTCATAATTTCCTTTTTTTTTTTTTTCTTGGCAACTGCATCCGCTTGTCAGTATCCTCTTTTATGCCAGGAGCCTCAGAGATTTCAACCTTTTCAGAAGACATATGACTCTATTAATTACTCTCTGAAATGAGACTTCTGAAACTCAGCTGTAGAATGAAAGAAGAACCTAAGAAATATCACAGGAGGATGAATGAATGATTCTATCCAAATAGATACTAGAAAGTCAAGGTCAAGACACTTTTCTAACAGCAACATTCAGAGGCCACTGATTCCATCCATCTTTCCTTCCTTTTGTCCATCCATCCATTATATATTTATCCGTTGCTAGGGAATTAGACTGGGCTCTAAAGAAACAATAGTGAGCAAGAGAGACATGGTCTCTGCCCTCCCGGATCTTATGGTGCAAAGGGGCACTTGGAAAATTAAATAGCCACAGTGTAGTATGATCTGTTTTAAATAGGTACAAGACATTCATTATATGAGCACATTAACAAGGGGACCTCAGGCAGCCCAGAAGGGAGGACCAGCACAAGCTTCCTGGGAGAAATAATGTTTAAGCTAAACCTGGAGATGAGAAGGAATTAGCCAGGTGAGGGAGGAAGCATGCACCAGGCAATAGGAACAGCATGAACAAAGGCTTCAAGGTGGGGGTCAGATACAGATGGCTTTCTACATCTCATTACATTTCCAATTGTACCTTGTCCAGCCGGTCTGCACTTGAATCTGGCTCTGACTACATCACCGCAGTAGGCTCCAAATCCTTCATTTCTGTTCCAGTTTATCTTCAGTCCATATCCTTCTCACTTTTGTCAGAGCACCTTCTCCCAAGTACATCTGGTCAGACATACTGTGGCTCCAAGTCCCAACTCCTTAGGCTACCGCTCGAGGCTGTTCGCGTTTTGTCTGTAACCAACCTTTGTAGTTTAAATCCTACTACGCTCTCAGCTCACTATTCTCGTCGCAGCTTTGAGCCTGGCTTCTGCGCCCTTGGTTGAGCTCTTCCTTTCACCTGCACTGTCCTCATCCTCTTCATATCTGTGTGAGTCAGGATTCCAGCACATTCCTGTTGGTACCCTCAAATGAGGCAGCTCAGAAGGATTAAAAAAGAGACTGCGTACTTACGTAGATGTTGGCAGGGTTGAGGCGAACCAGCATGAGATGGGACGGTCCCCACAGCTACCCATGACCACCTCCAGACCAGAAGAGGCAAGAGATGGAGCAGCTACCGGAAACAGAAGGAGGGGCTCTACGGAGAAGTCTCACACTCCGCCACCCTCCCATCACCTCGGAGGTCACTGGCCTAACCCAACAAGAAGCCAGAAGGCAAGGTTGCCTGTTAATGCCATCCACACAGGTCAGCTGTCCTGGGCACAGAGCAGGGGAGAAACGAGTGCAGAGAAGACTCGGAGGGATAAACAGAGAATAAACATAAGACCACCCCCCTTCCCAACTGCTTTCACCATTCATCTCAACCTTTTGAAATAACATCCATTAATTGAGACCCAACATGGATGCCAACTCATCCACGATTCCTCCCACCTATGCCCTTCACAGCCCTCCAGCTGGATGTACTTCTCCTCACCTCTGAATGTGCCAAGTGCTTTCTCAGGATCTCTGTCATAGCACTTCTCATTCTGAACTTCACTTCCCCATAACTTATATGCATGGGTCTTAGGTTGGGTTCCCCCAAAGCAGACTCGGACATGAGATTTTTGTGTCAAGGTGATCCATTAGGAAGTGCTCCAGGAAGAACCGGTAGGGAGGTGGGAAGAAGGATGGGAAGGGAACCAAGGTAGGATATGACTCAATGCTGCAGGGGAGGTTGGTCTGGGGGTCAGTGCACAGCTGGCTTCAGAGTTGACCCCATCAGAGGCAGGGGGCCAATTAGATGGATTCCCACACAAGTCAGTCATTGGCGAAGGACTTCGAGTTCTCTGAGCTCTCAGGCAAAGTGGCTCCAGCAGCCTGTGGTCAGACATTAACAAAGGGATGGAGGGTCTGGCTGTTGAATATGGATGCTCACTGGGATCTGATGTGGACAAAAGTGGTAAAGAAATTGAAAATGATGGGGTGAAGCGCTGATAGGCCTTTTATTACACACATCTTCCCTCCCTCCTTGGATAGTAAGTTCTCTAGGGCGAGCAATGGAGTCTTCTTTGTAACAGCACATATATCTTTATAACATCAAGCACCAAGGCTGGCTTCATGGGTGTGACACATGTAATCACATAGTGCTTAGGAGTCCATGCTTGGTTTAATGCTCTGCTGTCACCACTGAAATTCTTAATAATTATTGAGAATTCTTAATAATCAATGCACAAATCAGGCATTTAAAATGTGTTTACTGAATGAAGGAATGAATGTCTGGCATTCATTAGGTGGTCAATAAATGCAGGTTAAGTGGGTGTATCAGGAGGGACTATTGTCCTAAGTCTTCAACTTCAAAAATAAAGAAGAGGGAGTGGGGTCCTGCCACCTCACCCCCTCCCCTGCTTCCCCCAGTCTTCACACCTTTCTAGGCCCCTGCTGAAGTGTGGGTAGGACTTGTTTATTTCAAACTGCTATTTATTTTTTTCTCTTCCCATGCCATGGAAAATTCCTGGCATCAGGCAGCCTCAGGACAACACTATTTTTATTTCCCCAGCAAAGTAATTAAATTTAGGCTCAGTTACTTTTCCCTAGTAGAGAGGCTGTGGGCAAAATGGAATGAAGAGGCTGCTGCAGAGGGCTGGTTGGGATGGGTTCCAGAGAGACTAGGCACCATGATCTGAGACACATTTACCATGGAGCCACATGAGAAGGAGGTAGCGAAGGCTTTGTAAAATCACTCAGTCAGACCTTTCTGCTGAGCAGGACAACCACAAACGTGTTTTAGAATCTTAGAGCTGGATGAGCTGTAGGAATGATCTAGACCAGGGGTCAGCAAACTATAGGTCAAGGGCCAAATCTGGCCCCGCTGCCTGATTTTGTAAATAAGGTTTCACTGGACCGTAGCCATGGCCATTCATTTGCGTGTCGTCTGTGGCTGCTTTCATGATACAACAGAGTGAAGATGCTGTAACAGAGACCATATGGCCTGCAAGCCCAAACATATTTATTGTCTGGCCCTTTATAGACAAAATGTGTTGACCACTGACCTAGACAAGGAACGCTCACAATGTGTTATGTGGAAACTACTAGTCTTTCAGGATGCTCTATACAAAACTATGATGTGGTCAAATATATCTGGAAAATGCACAAACCTTATCTCCCCTCTTGAAACTTCACAGACCCCATCACCCTACTGCAGCAGCCCCGTCCATGCTGCGTCCCCATGCACTGCACACTCCGATTACCGTACGCACCTGTGGCTCTTGCCCTAGGTTCTTGTTCTGTTATTTGTTGTCTTTTCCTCCTGACCCAGGGCGCAGGGCAAGCTGGAAGCACTGGAGAGTCAATGAACTTGAAAGCAGACATCAATCAACGATAGACAGTATAAGGGAGAGAATTCCTCAGCTTCCTTGCCTGTTGGTTGGGAAAACTCTGAGGCATGATCTACACTGTCTCCTAGAGCTCACCTGAGGGACCAAGACCCCACTGTCCACAGGGATCCACCTGCTGGTTAATGCACCTTTACTGATTGTCCTCACCTCCCCTAGTGGAGTTCTTTGAAATCACCTCCCAAACAATAATTCTATTCTGATTCTTAGTGTGCTTCTGGTGGAATGCAAACTAAGATACCTACCAATTAAAGGCTCTGAGAAGTCCTGTAGTAAACATATACATATCTTCTTAATTTGGCCCTCAAGGCTTTTTTTTTTTTTTTTAAATCTGGCTTCTAGCCAACTTCCCAGCCTAATTTTCTTCAAATCTTCCCCACTCTTCTCAAGCTTTTTGGTTTTTTTCCTATTTTTCTTCTTTTTATTTCATTTACTTATTGAGCCTATTCTGCTTAAATACATATATACTTTGACAGCAGGAATTTCGTTTATCTTCAATACCTATAATAATGCCTGGCACATAATAGATATTCAATAATATATTTTGAAAGAATAAGTAAATGAATGAATATTATAAAATATTCAGCTGACTTGATATCTAGGTTCTGTGTACAACTATGTGTGGCCAATTTAAGGAAATATTTACTTATAAAAATAAAGTATAATTCCATTTTCATATTTATAATCTTCATAGACTTTTTAAATATAATAAACATACAGTGTACGTTAAAAAGAATGTAGCTCACAATACTTTTTTTTCCACTATGAATAGGAAAGTGTTCTTTCTTTTTTTAAAATTTATTTATTTTTTTATTAGTTTTCTATTTTGTACATATTAGTGTATATATGTCACCCATCTCAAGCTTTTTTTCAATTTCTTGAACCCACTATATTCTTAATGATGTTATTCTCTTTCCTCGTTGCCTTGCCAATACCTACTCACCTTTAAGGCTTTAAATACAATGTCATGTCATCCTGGAAGTCATCCAAAAAAAAAAAAAGCAGGTGTTCCTGCTGGATATTCCCAGGCTTCCCGTATCATGGTGTTTACCGAACCACGCAATTCCCAGTTTGTGTCTACCTTCCCTCCAAACCATGTAGCTTCATAAGAATAAGGACCATGTCTGTCTTCCTCCCCCAGTGTATCCCGGAACCCAGCAGAAGTGCTTCATAAGAATCTGTTGACAGTGTGGATGGACGGTTGAATGCTTCATGTACTCTTTGTGTTGGAGCAGAGATAGCACACTGGTAGGGTTTGACCAGCTTCTTGGTCAAACTTTAACCTGGTGCCTTTGAGCCCAGCTCTTGACCAGGCCTTTCCTGTGGCCGCCAAGCCCAGGATTAGCAAGTTTAGTGAGAATCCTCCCACTCTTGATATCTAATCAATTTCTTCTTACTAATTTTTCACCTACTCCCTCACTCTGACCATTGCCTCTAAACCCCCGCTTCTTCCTTTTATACTCAGAGTTGAGTTCAATTTCTCTCCCCATTTGAATAGTTTTGCTCAAAGTCTTCTTTGCCTGTTTAGGTTAGAGTTGAGCTCAATTCTATATGGAAATCTCCTTTACTGCGGTACCTGGAATAAAATGAGGCAATAAGAGGGAGAATTGATAGAGACCTATTTCCTGTCTCCTTCCCCACCATTCATCTACCACCTACCCAAGTCCCAGGCACACAGAACTATAACCTTTCCCTGCATTTACCACACATGGCCCTGCCTTCATATATATGCTGTCCCTCTTCTTCGAAGAAAGGAAATATTTCATCTTCTCTGTCTCATGATCTCCAACTGTGAATCATCTCCCAAAGGATTCTAAGGAATAGCTGGAATTATCATTAGCAAGATATCCCAAGACATCCACATGTACTTTTTGATTACTTATGATGTACGAAAAACTGTTCTCAATCTCCATATTCATCCCACCACCCCCCTTTCCCCCTTGGTATCCATAAGTTTGTTCTCTACATCTGTGTCTCTGTTTCTCCTTTGTAAATAAGATTGTCTACACCAATTTTATCAGATTCCACATATATGCATTAATATACGATATTTGTTTTTCTCTTTCTGACTTCACTCTGTATGACAGTCTCTAGGTCCATCCACGTCATATATACACTATTGATACTATGTATAAAATAGGTAACTAATGAGAACCTACTGTATAGCACAGGGGACTCTACTCAATGCTCTGTGGTGGCCTAAATGGGAAGGAAATCCAAAAAAGGAGGGGATATATGTATATGTATAGCTGATTCACTTTGCTGTACAGCAGAAATTAACACAACATTGTAAAGCAACTATACTCCAATAAGAGTTAAAAAAAAAAAAAGAAAAACTGTTCTCAGTATAGGGGTCAGGGGAGGGGCTCTCTCAGTTTGGATTCCACACTCACCCACCCCCCACAAAGCAGACCGTGAGACAGGAAATTAGGTGCAGGAAGTTTATAGGAAGGCAAGCCTAGGAAGCAAAAGTAAGGAAATTGGGAAAGTGAATTAAGGAAAGGAGGAAACGTAATAAAAGTATATTAACGGGTAATTTACCACTGGAGGCAACTGGGTCTCAGTCTCCCTGGGGACCTTCTGAGAAGCTGTGAAGGACTTGCCTCATAATCAAAGGGTGGGAAGGCTTTGAGGATTTAGTCATTGACTTTCCTCCTCATTGGCTGAGAGTTGCCTCTGGGGGTTTTAACTCTCCACATGCCCATATGTCCCCTGCCGGCTATAGAGCAAGCTCCCAGGGCTCCAGAGAAGAAAGACGTGTGTACCTGAGGTAGGAAGTGGTCAGCGAGCTGGAGATAGTCTCCTGAGGTGACAGGGGGACTCAGATGTGCTGAGAAGATACGTGCTGGGCATCAACATCATCTGCTACATAGTGACATTCAAAATCGTCTATGACTCGTATGACATCAGCCCAGAGCAATGGGCATGGATGCTGATTGTGAATGTGTGCTGTGTACATGCCAACGAGTACAATCAACCCATCCTCATAAGGATACAGACACGAGTAAGAGTCTTAGTTCTCAGGCTGAGATGCTCCAGGCACAACTGACATGATGTCTCAGGTCATCTTTCTCAGGAAGAGTGATGACCTCCTCTTCCTGAGGTTTTGCATCAGCCCCGAAGCAGCTCAGGACGATTGAAATGAAGATCAGAACTGACATCATAAGCAAGCTGGCTTCGTGTGTGGCCTCAGGGTGCTGACAAAAGCCTCCCATTCCTCTGAGCCCGATCACCTGCCTTGAGCTTAATTTCAAAGGGGTTTCCTGGTCAAGAAACCGCAGTTCATTCCCACATGGTCACCCAGAGATTAGAAGTAATTTCCATTCTTCACCTCTCCTCCCTTTCTGATTTCAGGGAGCGGGTGGGTGGAGGGAATCCAGCGTGGACAGCTCATGAGTCATAAGCCCCGTTGCTCTGCCATTTAATGTCTTCACTATTCCACACATGCCTTGCAGGGGGAATCGAAGCTCTTTCCTTGAAGACCAAAGTGTCAGAGAAATTGAAGTTCTCCTTTTCCCACTTTTAATTTCATCATTGATTTTCATTAAGCCCTTCGGAGGCTCCCAATACCTCCAGCTTTCTTTCCTTCAAAGAGAGAAGTTTAGAGAAAGCAGCCAGTTCCCAGCTTTCACAGGCCACTAGAGATGTGGCTGCCTTGCAACCAGATCAACCCGGTCCTGCTTCTGAGGCCTCCATCTCTCTCCCTGGTGGAGGGTCCAAAGCTTTCCCAGGATTAACCTGTCCCACTGTGGGCTGCAAATCTGCTTGAGGTCAAAGCATACTCTTAAGGTAAAAAAGGACGAGAAACTATAATGAGAAGCAGATGAGGCCAGTAAAATTTCTTGGACTATAAAGACAAATCATTGCATTTTGAAAAAGCTTCATCTTATAAATAAAAATGTGCCTTTGGATCTGGCTGAGGTCCCATAATAGATAAGACATAGAAGGAGCTGGAAGTGCACTTGAGGCTCTGCCCCCAGATAATCACAGCTGGAGAGCGGTTCTAGGTTCTGAGCTCCACTGCCTTGATGGATTGTCCACTCTGTGTGGGCTTTATTGGCCCCTAGACAATGGGGATGTTTCACTCTCTGTGTCTTTGATCTTGACAATATACTTTGCACGGCTGATTTGCTGGTTCTGAGCTAAGCTAAAGCGAAAGCAATCTTAAACTGAGTATAAATTTTCATTCTTACCGATTTTTAAAGCTAGCACGGTCTTTGTCATCAGACCCAGTTTGCTCATCTACCATTAAAGCACACCATGTTTTCTTTTTTTTCAGCAAGACATTAAGCTGTGTCCAAGCAAATATCTTCATGTTCCCGTTTTCCACTCTTCTGTTTGAGAAGGACTCATTCATTCATTAATTTTTTTTGTTTCATATTCATCAAGCACCCCCTACATTCTAGGTGCTGTTCTAGGTGTTGAGGATACTATACAAGACTGGCAGGGCACTTACTTTTAAAGATGTTACTTACAAGCCAGTAAATGGCCACATGAATTGTGTGACTTATGTGGCACTTTCAAAACTTATATAAAGCATAGCTACCTGTTTTTAATCTACAAAGCATTGAGAAATCATCAGCTTTTTTTTTTTAAATCTATCTCTTTTTTCTCTGGGACACCTCTTGCTTAAGGATGTTTAGCCCTCTGTGTATTGGGCTTATACCACAGACTGCCAAGGTCAAAGTTAGGAAAGAGGAGTAAAAGAGACAGCTTTTTAAGTGATTAAAATTTGTCCATATGGTCACTGGCACTTGCTATAATTTTCTTTAAAAAAAAAAGTCCTGGTTAATACAAAAGATTATTTCAGAATGGGAAGGGAATTGGGGGACATCTGGTCACAGGGCACCCTTTCACTAAGTAAGGAAGAATCTGAGACCTGGAAGCAGGGGGTCAGGACCAGAGCTGGGAAGAAAAGCCCGGGTTCTGCCCTCCACATCAGCATCCACAACGCCCCGCCTAGCAGGTGCATGTCGGGACCCCGTTCCTCTCCCAAGGGCCCTTCTGCCCTTCCTTCCCTTCTTCCATGGCCTCCCTCCTGCCACTTATACTTTCTTCAAGCAAAACCATGGGCTACAGACCACACAGATTTTAAAATTCCATGGCCTTTCCCCAAAGGAAGAATTGCCTTCCTAAATGACACAGAAAGGCAAGGAAAACCAAGTTATACTGTTACTGCTTTTTCCCTTAATGCTTCTTGATTCCCTTTGGGTTCTGGACGCGTGAGATGCTTCCGCTGCTGCTTGCTCTTCCTCTTTCTCTCTTCCTCCCCCTTGTTTTGGAGAACAGCTAATTATAATCAGGTATAAGCTGTAAATCGTGGCGATGCTCTCCTTTGGGGAGTTTTATATCCACACTTGTCCTCACAGAGAGGAGCCAGACTGTGGCACGAGATAGATGTGGATTGGAAGCCCGGGTTTTATCTTCCACTTATTGCTCTGTGACCCTGGTAAGTCACTCGACCTCTCTAAATTTCATTCTCTTTGGTGGAATAGAGATCATAATACCAATCTCTTAAGGTTGTTTAAGGAATTAAGCAAAGGACCATCTGGCAATACCTGAGTGTAGTAGATGCTCTATTAGGGGCAGCCATGAGCAAGAATAATGAAAATGACCATTTGTCCAGAATTAGACAAATCAGAATGGATATGAGACATGTACACAGGCCCACTTTGCATTCCTGAAGTATTTCCATGCTTCCTTAAGTCTCACAGTGACTTGGCTAAGAAAATAGGTCCCACTCTGATCCCACATTTATATTTGAAAAACTATGAGGCTCCCTCAGAAAAGGTGGAGGGCTTTTTCAGGGCCACAGGGCTGGTGGTGGCGGAGCTGGGACCAGAGTCCAGCCCTCTGGACTGGTCCGCTTCTCCAGGCCAGCGATTCCCCCAGAGGCATAGACCCCACAGCCGTACCATCTGAACACTCGTGCGAAGTGGGAGAAATCAAGACCACCAAGAGCCTCTAGTTAGTTACGGTTTATGTTTTGTCACCAAATGAATACGAAAAACATCAGCGTCCACTTTTCTTACATTCAGAATTGTGGACGAAGTATTGAACACGTGGGACAGGAACGTAATCCTCAAGCGCGCGGTAGAGGAGACCAGGCAGAGACCCCGCTTTACGCCAGAAGTTGGTCATTTCAAAACCGTACCCCACAAAAGATCAGAGAGAAATCTGAATCGATGTGTCCTGGATTGAAATTAGAGGAAAGAGACTGGCACAATAAGTCTTTCAAGGCCAATTTGCTGGGTTACTTTCGCCCCTTGTCCATGGACTGTGTCAGCTTTCGCCAGATTCAGCGAACTGGCCTTCCTTCTCTTAGCTCAGAATTCCGCTGAGAACTCTCGTTAGCTTTACCAGTGCCGAAGGTCAGCTGATGTGCAGGACTCCTGTTGCTTTCCTTCCAGCACTTTCCCCCTTTCTCACAAAGGACTATTTAAAGCACAATTCCTGATCTCATACTTGGACCCATTTTTAGAGGCTAAAATTAAGAAAATTAGGAGTTCCAGGACTGGGTATGTTTCTGTCATGCTCACCAAATTGCAAGGGTGCTCACAGCTCTTGTACAGGAAGATCTTAACTATATTTAATCACAGGAAACCTTCCCAGGGAGGCTCAGGTTTGCTCCTTTTATACAGTGATGCAAGAAAGGTTTTACCTGGACTAACAAAGGAGATTATTCCATCAATTCCTATGTTTGTTGAGCCCATGCCTGAGAAGCAAATAACACTGCCCTTCTTGTCCAAGTTATGGATTTTGTATTAGAGATTCTTATAATTTTCTGTCAGTCATTTCCTCCCTGGCTCCTCCCTTCCTTCATTGAGAACCTGTCCATATACTTTGCAGAGTCAGTTCCCACAGGCCCTGCTGAGGGGGCACATGACTTGCATCCCTGAACACAGACAGCTAGATCTGGAGTGATCCCTACTTAAATCCAGCCAATCAGGTTCTCGTGCTGGGGGATTGGAATTGGGCTTCTGAGATGCTAGTGAGTGTTGGTTGAGCATTTAAAGAGAGAAGTAAAGCCAGCAATGGGGACAATGTGTTTGGCTTTTGGGCCTAGAATCAGAAAAAAACAAAAACAACCAAAAAAACAGCTAGTCAAGAGGTAGAGATAGAAATGAGGGAGAGACCACATGCAGACAGAAGCAGAGCCAAGAAACCAATTCATTTAAGAGACACTAAGAGCAAAATCTTGATTTTGCTTTCTATCGCTGTTTCCAATGTTTCGTGGACATTAGTTGCATTCTCTGCCCTTTCATTTTGTTATATGCTGCTGTACTTTGTTGATAAACACAACCTGTGCCTTTTTCCTTCGTGTGTGAGTGTATATGTGTATGTGTGTATGTGATTCCAGTGGGCTTTGTTCTTTGCAACCAAGGGATCCCAGGACAGATTTGCATCCATAATCACCTGTGATGACCAGTAATATTTTCAAGATGGAACCTTTGTTGGAAGAGTAGAGCTCACGGTACTGGGACCAGAACCAAGAGGTGAGGCTCCTGTGATCTAATGTCTTAGCGTAGGGCTCATCGATTTATCTGTCACTGATGCTCCAAGAGCTTTTTCTCTGTTTTCATTCTTTGCATTGGGCTAAAATAGATTCTATAGTTGATTTCCCCCTCAGAGGAGTGTGATTTCCCATCTGGGATGGAGATTCATAAATCCTTTGGGAGCCCCAAGGGTTGGAATGGCTCCAAGATTCCTCCTCACACCATTGGCCAGGGTCTCTTTTTTCCTTCTCTGAAAGGTGTGAATCTGACCTTTCGATTGGTCACCAAGGTTGCCATATTCAGCTACTTGTGACTAAGATACAAAGGGCTTGGAGGGAGCACAGCCCACAGATTCTATTTGAGGAATGCCAAATGGTTCTCCAGGACCCAGCTGGTACCACGCTCTCTCTCACACAGTGCCGGAAATGTGCACAGTTATTTTTGTTGAATTATATTATTGCTCATGAAGAAGTCTAATATTAAAACAAAATTAGCAATGCCCACAGAGAGGGCAGAGAACTCTCCAACCTGCCAGCTGTGTGACTTTGGGAAAATCAAAATCTCTGTGCTTTGGTTTCCTCATCTGTGAGATGATAATACTAATACCTACCTCAGAGGGTTATGATGGGAGTTAATATTTGTAAAGCCTCTAAAACAGTACCTGGCACAGGGGTTGAGTCTTGTTGAACACACATTCCTCCCATTAAGATGGTGACAGAGTAAAGTCTGGGGCTTTCCCTGACGTGGTACATAAACTCTTGGACTTAGAATGCCTAAGGTTTGGAAAGTAGGGAGGGCTAAGGAGTCGGGTCTTGGTGGATTTGGAACACTGCAAGATGAGATAACGCTTCTCCAGACCAGGGTCAGAGGTCTCCCTTTAGAAAGGGTTCCTTAACGTTTTGGGCTGGGAAGAAAAGAGGAGATGAGGGAGGGAACTCAGGAAGCTACAATAATATTATAATGAGTAAAAGTCTTTGTGCAAGTCTATCTCAAAGATTCAGGCATTGATGGGTGTGTGTGTATAATTTAAACTCAGGAACACAGGTATAGCCATAGGGGATGTGTGTCCTTAAGACATGCCCACCTTTAGATCATATTCTCAAGGAGTTGTTGGTTAAATCATGGCCAGAAATTACAAAAATATGGGAATTTGGGGGTTTTAAGTCATATTTATTTAGGTAGAATTCACATACAGTAAAATTCACCCTTTTTAGTGTGCAGTTCTAAGAGTTTGACAGATGTGTGCAGTCCTGTAACCATCACCACAATCAAGCTATAGAACATTCCCAACCCCCCTAAAAGTTCCCTCGTGCCTATTTGTGGACAACTCCATTTCCCACCTGCAGCCGTGGCAAGCACCGCTCTTTTTTTTTCCCCCCTATAATTTTGCCTTTTGCAGAATGTCAGTAGAGCTTATCTGACTTTGATCCCAGGTCTGGTGATAACAGCTCTTTTAGCATCCTGTAGCCCTTATCACAATTATAATTATACTGTATATACAATTGACTGATAAATTGTTCATAGCCTATCTCTACTGCTGGACTTCTGCAGGCATGTCTGAAGGCAGAGATTGGCTGGTTCATTACTGTATCCTCAGCAGTACCATCAAGTAGAGGTTCAACACACATTGTTTAATGAGTGAATGAATGAGGGACTCAATGATTATAAGGAAAGTGCTCTAAGACACTACTGATGCAGCAAAAGCAATGCAATATTCAGTGGTATCAAATCTATCATATTGTAAAGCACCAGAGACTATATTATTTAAACATTTTTGAAGAGTATGCATAGACTTTTTAGTTACACTGGGTTTGAATATTAGCAATCAGAACCGTCCTAGGCAACCCCAGGTGCATGATCAGTACCTTCAATTAATTAAAAATAAAATGAAAAAAAATTCAATAATTTAATACTGTCTTTTGCCCTTAATTTTTCTAACTATATATTTAAAGCTGTTTATTGCATAATTTTTACACTCCATATATTTTGTAGCAAATCTGACATTACAGTGATGCTTAACAGTAAGATCATGAAATCCTCAAAATCCAGCTTATTTTCTGTATGTTGGTCGAGTTCAGAAAGGAGGTCTTTGTATCTTGGTTTGGTTTCTTGTCCCTGTAAGAATAAAGAAGAAAAAGCAAAAAAACCAAATTCATCATGCCACCTCGGTTTTACAGATAATACGCAATAGTAAACATGCTATTAACAACACGTCCAGTTGCTACCATTGCTACTAGTTGAGCGCTGTATTAAATCTTTTCATGGGTTATCTCACTGAGTGCTCACAGTGACCTTATTGAATATGAACTATTATTTTCCCACCCGACAGAGGCAATGCCAGAGACTCAGTGAGAATGAAGTGATTTGCCCCAAGCTAGGCAGCCATGAGTGTGGAACCAGGATTCAGCGCATTGGCTACCTGATTCTGGAGCCCACACTCAACTGCTACCCTACTTCTCTACAGATACAGATACTGTTATGGTTTCAGAGTACAATCCCTTTGTTAGTGGAGGTATCCACTATGTGCTCCACTGAGCATAAGTTATCCAGAAATATGGAATAAAATATGCTAAAAGAAAATATGTGCTGTGGAAGGTTGTTCAGCCCTAAGTTCGATCATGAATCAAACCCAACTTCATAGTCCTCAGCAACAGAGTGAAGGAAAACATGTGAAAACACCTAAATGGAGGGGATTTTCAGTTCCAGCCATAGCTCGTGACGTATCTTCCCAAGTGCATCAAAAACGTTCAGGTCATTTGATTCACTGCATTTAGTTTAACCCCAAACACTCATCCATGTGCTGGCTGCAAAAAAACCCATCACAGCAATGACTAAGGCACTTTAAGAGTGATGATACATTCCTCTTACAGGCTTAGACCTTTCATGTTTCTCTAGGCTGTTCCTTAAGAGGTCACACCCAGCAGTGAGGGTGAAAGGACCTGTGTCTGTCACCCTCCAGGAAGAGCTGGAGATAAGACAGAGAGAGAAGCCCTTTACTAGCGTAAAGCACTCTTTGCTCAAAGGTCAGAGATGGCTGGCGGTCTTCCTCCTCTTTTTGCTGCATATTTTAAGACCACGGAGCTGGCGGAGGTCCAGACTTCTTGAGGCCTGACCCACCATCTTGCTTTTTATCTTCTTAGCAGTGCTTTTAGGTGCTCAGTTTTACTATCTCTGACTGGCTATAAGAGGGCTAAGTCAGATCCCCCAAATTATGTTTAGGCTTATGAGAAAGGACATATTCCTTTCAGACCCAGGCCTCAGCCAGAAGGTCTGGCTCAGTTTACCAGAGAACCCTGTGTGAGGATTTAGGAGAAGGCCCAGTTAGCGATGGAGACTCTTATGCTGTACCTGCCTTAGAGACTCTCACGGGGCAGAGCTGGGTGGTTGGTCCAAGACAGCATTCTTTTTTATCTAATTAATTAATTAATTAAATTTACTTTTGCTGTGCCGGCTCTTAGTTGTGGCAGGCGGGCTTGTTAGCTGTGGCATGCGGACTTAGTTGCAGCACGCATGCAGGATCTAGTTCCCCGACCAGGGATGGAACCCGGGCCCCCTGCATTGGGATCGCGGAGTCTTACCCACTGGACCACCAGGGAAGTCCCCCAAGACAGCATTCTGACATGACGCTACATGTCTGCTCAGTGGAGGGAAGTTATCACCACTGAGACTGGGGATGCCAGGGATGAGCACTCCCCTCAAGTCCCCTGAAATCAGCCTCTGCTCTCATCTGGAGGAGAGGGCGGCATTGCACCGTGGTCTGGCTGAGTCTGCTGCTAGCGATCCCAGAACGGCTACCTTTCCCAGGTTCAGCCTACACTGAGGGACACGAGGGGGAAGGTGTCTTTCCTGGTGACTTTGGTTTTAATTCTTTTCCTCTGATGTTCTCAGAGGGATGGTGAATCACACCAGGATGATCCGTCTACTAGGTCCTCATTTTCATACTTGTTAAAAGCTCACTGAAGTTTTGCCAGGTACACGCAGCATTCTTTTTCTCTCTAGGATCTGTGATTTCCTTTGGCCTCTGATGTAAGCCGGTGATACAGGATTTGTTCTCCCACCCTCTCTGTAAAGACTCCCCAGAACTTTGGATCTCTTGTCTAATTCTGCCTGATGTTTCTGGCTGAAAAAATAGCTTTTCTTAAAAAAATTATTTCAAAAATGATATGTGTTTAATATTGGACATTTAGAAAAAATAGGAGCATGTAAAAATAACCCTTTACCCCATTACCCAAAGATAGCTTACTATTATTAACATTTCTTTCCAGTCATTTTTCTGTGTCTCACACTGTAGTACTCTGTCTCTTTCTCTCTCTCTCTCTTTCACACTCACAGACACACACACACACGCACACACTCCTTTTTTTAAAAATTTATTTTAATTAATTAATTTATTTTTTAACATCTTTATTGGAGTATAATTGCTTTACAATGGTGTGTTAGTTTCTGCTGTATAACAAAGTGAATCAGCTATACATATACATATATCCCCATATCCCCTCCCTCTTGCGTCTCCCTCCACCCTCCCTATCCCACCCTTCTAGGTGGTCACAAAGCACCGAGCTGATCTCCCTGTGCTATGCGACTGCTTCCCACTAGCTATCTATTTTACATTTGGTGGTATATATAAGTCCATGCTACTCTCTCACTTCGTCGCAGCTTACCCTTCCCCCTCCCCATGTCCTCAAGCCCATTCTCTATGTCTGCGTCTTTATTCCTCTCCTGCCCCTATGTTCTTCAGAACATTTTTTTTTTCTTTAGATTCCATATATATGTGTCAGCATATTTATTTTTCTCCTTCTGACTTACTTCACTCTGTATGACTGTCTCTAAGTCCATCCACCTCACTACAAATAACTCAATTTCATTTTTTTTTATGGCTGAGTAATATTCCATTGCATATATGTGCCACATCTTCTTTATCCATTCATCTGTCGATGGACACTTAGGTTGCTTCCATGTCCTGGTTATTGTAAATAGTGTTGCAATGAACATTGTGGTACATGACTCTTTTTGAGTTATGGTTTTCTCAGGGTATATGCCCAGTAGAGGGATTGCTGGGTCATATGGCAGTTCTATTTTTAGTTTTTTAAGGAACCACCATACTGTTCTCTATAGTGGCTGTATCAATTTACATTCCCACCAACAGTGCAAGAGGGTTCCCTTTTCTCCACACCCTCTCCAGCATTTATTGTTTGTAGATTTTTTGATGGTGATACCTCATTGTAGTTTTGATTTGCATTTCTCTGACGATTAGTGATGTTGAGCATCCTTTCATGTGTTTGTTGGCAATCTGTATATCTTCTTTGGAGAAATGTCTATTTAGGTCTTCTGCCCATTTTTGGATTGGGTTGTTTGTTTTTTTGATATTGAGCTGCATGAGCTGCTTGTAAATTTTGGAGATTAATCCTTTGTCAGTTGCTTCATTTGCAAATATTTTCTCCCATTCTGAGGGTTGTCTTTTCATCTTGTTTATGGTTTCCTTTGCTGTGCAAAAGCTTTTAAGTTTCATTAGGTCCCATTTGTTTATTTTTGCTTTTATTTCCGTTTCTCTAGGAGGTGGGTCAAAAAGGATCTTGCTTTACACACTCCTTTTTAACTCTATATGGAATAATTGACAAATATAATTGTATATATTTAAAGTGTACAGTGTGATGGTTTAATACACATGCATTGTGGAATGATTACCAAGATCAAGATAATTAACACATCCATCACCTCACAGAGTTAACTTGTGTGTGTGTGTGTGCGTGTGTGTGGGGAGAATGCTCAAGATCTACCTCAGTGACCTTCAAGCATGCAGTACCATATTACTAACTATAGTCACCATGCTGTGCATTAGAGCCTCAGAACTTATTCTTCTTAAAATTGGAAATTTGCGCCCTCTGACCTATACCATGCCACTTTCCCCTCCCCCTAGCTCCTGGCAACCACCAATCTATTCACTGTTTCTATGAAACAGGCTTTAAAAAAAATCACTTACTTGTGGAATTTAAAAAAAAAGCCGATTTCACACACACTCTTTTGAAACAATCATAGATTCATGGGAAGTTGTACCCTTGACCCAGATTCCCCCAGTGGGTGGCACCTTATTTAACTGTGGTAGGCTAAAACCGTATATATTTATATCTTAAAGGAACTATAATACTTCTCTTTTAAACGTCTCAGAATACACATAGAACCTGAGAGACTGTTTACTTTTAAGTTTTTTCTTGCTCAATCTACCATTAAATGTTGGTGGTTTAGGTTCTGTGTGAGGCCCTCCTTTTTTCTTATGCATTTTTCCCTAGGCTAGTATTTTCCAAAGTTTGAACACGTGCTGCCGGTAGAATGTAACACAATTTTAGGTGATGCAAGAATAAATATTAAATAAGAATGAACAGTCATCTATATTTTTTTACTACCTTCCACTTTTACCCACTGAATTTACATTTAAAATAGTGATCAAGGCTCCTTATAAAATAATTTTATTTAAGTAGAGCGTTCTCTTAACAAGTTCTAAGTAAATTATAATACAGGCTATAGGCAGATATGGGAAAAATATTGAAGATGGTATTCAGATGGCTGAGGTTTGAGAAAGATGCCTCTAGATGATTTAGGTCACTCCCTTCTGTTCAGTAACCATTTTCATATGGCTCACTCTCACTGTTATAGATCTCTATTCTGACCTTCCTGCTCACATATCCTGTTGCTGTCCGATTTTCTCCACTAGACAGTTTCAAGGACATCTTAAACTTGACACGTGCTAACAGAACTCATCACCTGCCCCCACCTCCTACCCCACCTCAAATCTGCTTATTCTCCAGCCTTCCTCTTCTCTGGAAATGGGACCACCACCCACTTCTTCCCACAGTCAGAACCGAGGTATCATTATTTGTCCCCCCTTGTTCTTCAGCCTTCATGGTTATCAGATCCCGTTCATTCCACCTTCCAGATGCCTCCCATATTTTCCACCTTAGTCCAAACCAACATCTTTTGTTTGGATTCCTTCCCCACGGTTCCCCTTTTCTTCGTTTCACTCCCCATCCCAACCATAGTCTCATCTCCTACTGCAGCTGGTGTAATTTCTTCGACCTGGATTTAGAAACTTCCCTGGCTTCCTCCTGCCCTCACGCTATGCCTCTGTAAGAAGTGGCTTCTCTCCACCTCCCCGGCCTCCTCTTCCACTGCTTCCTACTTCCCTCTCTCTTCTCACCAATACTTACTGGCCCTCGTAGGTCTTTGACATGCTTTATGCCAAATCCTCTGCTGGGAATGCCATCATTCTCATCCCGCACGCACCCCGCCCCCGGTCCCTCCTCACTCTTGAGCTCGTTCTTCAGATCTTAGCTATACCTTAATTTCCCAGGAGCTCTGTTTTGACCACCAAGCTCAAGATGGTCCCTCTGTTTTATTCTCTCACTTCATGTTCTACTCTTTCACGGTCCTCTGACTATTTCTAATTACTTTTTCAGCACATCTCTCTACTCTGCTGGATTGTTAGCTTGTTCACTGCATTAACCCCAGTGCTCAGGTCACTTCCTGGCATAGGGTAGGTGTCCAATAAACATTTGTGGAATGAAGCAACATAATGGTGTCTTTGAGCTGGAGTTGTTGACTCTTCAGGCCAGCCGTTATGGCGTGGCCCCCTCTTTCTTGGTACCTGTTAGTTCTCTTACCTCTGTGAAATTCCTAAATTGGGTTTGCAGTAGATTTTTGGCAGTAGCTTTCCCAAGTTTACCATCAGGGTCAGAAAAGTTTCTGAAAATCATAGCGGCAGTGGCGATGGCTTTTTCCAGATCTGAACCCTTGCGTAGAGCTGTGAGAGAAGAAATGTACAACTGTGTAGCCTAGGTTAGAAATGACCCTTCCCCAGACATGAGGCTCTACCTTCCAGGGGAACTTAGGGAACAGGGCTGGAAGGTTTGTGTCAATGTGATCCTGGCCTTGGGCTCTTTGCCACCTATCTGGGAGTGGGACATGGGGGTGTCTGATCCTTGATCTTTAAACCATGGAGAACAAAAGTCCCACAGTAGCAATTAGAATTAGTAGAATTAGAATGAGATTTATCTAGAATTAGTAGAATTAGGATGAGATTTATCACCCTCTTCCCCTGTGACCTTGGGAAGACACCTGACCTCTCTAAGCCTTGGTCTTCCGATGTGTAATTTCATTCAGTTATTCAACAAATATTTATAGAGCATCTACTGTGTGCTTGGCTCAGTCCCTGGCATTAAGGATACCTCACTGAATAAGACAAAGTCCTGCTCTTGTGGAGTTTATATTCTGTGTCAGATAGAGCATCACCACATGCCAGTGTGATAAAGGAGAATGACATCCAGGACAAGTCCTTTAATACCATGATAGACAAGGGATCTCTTTGAATCATGGCCTCAATCACAGTGATCTAGCTGGTTTCTCTGATTTAAATTCCTTGAAAGGATGGTACTAGCTCAGTCCCTTCCAGTGGGTAGTACACAGTGAACTCTGAGAACTGCACAAAGGACAGTGAAGAAATTCTTATCCTCTCTGTTCTCTCAGTCACCAATATATCCCTTATTATAGAACTTTTCCTGCTTTACAGTTATTGCATATTTAATCATCTTTCTCTCTAACTAGAATACAAGCTCCATGAGGCCAGAGATCATAGCTTTTTTTATCACTATATTCCCAGTGACCAGCACAAATGCCTGCTATGTAGTAGGTGCCAGTAAATGCTGTTGAATGAATGAATAGGAAGAAGAGAAGAGAAAAACAAAATCCAACAGCTTTCTGCCCAGGTAATGTGCAACAATCATGGATTCAAAGAAAGATGATCAGTCAGATATTTGTGACTTTTGTATCAAGCACTTACTGTGTTTCTGGTACTTTCTGAGCTATTCAGCACATAGAAGTGACACAATCAGATGTGGCCTCTGCCCTCATCTATATTACAATCTAGTGGGGTAATAAATAATAATCAAGAGGATATGTGTGTATACATATATTTGTTTTATACATATTTGATAATTATTTATTTCTCCATATACACATATATTATGCATATTTGCAACTTGTATGAGGCAAAGAAGGTATAGAAACAGAAGAAATAGAAAATTACAGAGTGGGTCTCAGAGGAAAAGTACTGAGGTAGGTTGTCTTGGAGGCATCTATTATATAAGTAGATTAATATTTAAGCTAAGACCAATATGGTGGGAAGGACCTGATATCTAAAGGGTGGGGTGGGTCAGCCTGGGATTAGGGTTGTGTTGAGTGTTCCAGGCTCAGGGAACAGCATATGTGAAGGCTCAGTTCAGGAGCCTGGCACACTGGAGGAGCTGAAAGGAGACAGTTGTGGCTGGATTCTAGAAGCTGAAAGGGTGTTTCATTAGAAAGGTTGGCAGGGGCTAGACCATGCAGGGCTCCTAGGTTGTGGAAAGGAATCAGGATTTTCCATCACATGTACAGAGAAGGCTTTAAAAGATTTTAAGCATTTAGTTTTTTTTTTTTTAATTAAAGTTCAATACACAACATGGTTAATCAACTATACCCCAATATAAAATAAAAATTAAAAAAAAAGTTAGATGGAATGACAAGAGTTATGAGGAATGGATGAAGGGAAAAAAACTGTGGACCTTCTCAGTTTTTACTGTATCTCTGAACAGGACTCCGACTAAATGGTAAATTGTGTATATAAACATCTGCCAAAGCATTCTAATCAATGTGTTGGCCTCTCTCTCTTGCATGAGGAAATGTGCGTCCTCTCCATCCCCCCATGTCATTTCACCCACAATTAGGCCGAAGCTTGAGGCATTCGGACTTCCTGGTCCTGCAAATGGATAACTCTTTCTTGCCCCTCACTCAAGAGTACCCACTTATTTGCTCGCAAGCTAGAGCAAGTCAAGGACAAGCTAGAGCCAGTCAAGCAATCTGATTGGGATAGGAAGTTGGAGCTGCCATTTATTGTGCATCTATTGTGTGCCAGATACTTTAATAAGTTGTATATTTACTTCTCATAACCACCATAGGGATTATTATACCATTTAAATTTTTATTGTGTTTTTAAACGTTTTATTTTGATATGATTATAAATTTACAGGAAATTGCCAATAAATATGCAAAAACAATCTCCTGCACCGGTTCCCCCAAGCAACATCTTGCATAATTACAGTACAACATCCAAAGCAAGAAACTGACATTGATACGATCCACAGTTTGTTCAGATTTTACCAGTTACATATGCACTCATCCTGTGTGTGTGTGTGTGTGTGTGTGTGTGTGTGTGTAGTTCTAGGCAATGTTACCAAATGTGTACCTTTGTGTAACTATCACCACAATCAATATACAGAACTGTACCACCAACACAAGATTCTCTCATAGTAACCCTTTATAGTTACAGCCAATCTTTCTACCAGCCCCCTCCCCCATCCCTAACCCCTGGCAATCACTAATCTGTTCTCCATCTTCATATGTTATGAAACAACAAATGTTCTGTGAATGGAATCCTATAGAAGTTCTCTAAGAATGGCTTTTTAAGGTCAGCATCATTCCCTTGAGTTTTTTTTTTCTTCTGTTTTTATTTTTTTATTGGGGTATAGTTGCTTTACAATGTTGCGGTTCCCTTGAGTTTTTTTTTTTAAAATAAATTTATTTATTTATTTATTTGATTTTTGACTGCGTTGGGTCTCTGTTGCTGTGAGCAGGTTTTCTCTAGTTGCAGCGAGCAGAGCTACTCTTCGTTGTGGTGGGCGGGCTTCTCATTGTCGTGGCTTCTCTTGTTGCGGACCACGGGCTCTACGTGCGGGGGCTTCAGTAGTTTGGGCACACAGGCTCAGTAGTTGTGGCTCACGGGCTCTAGAGCGCAGGCTCAGTAGTTGTGGCACACGGGCTTAGTTGCTCTGCGGCATGTGGGATCTTCCTGGACCAGGGATCGAACCCATGTCCCCTGCATTGGCAGGTGGATTCTTAACCATTTCGCCATGAGGGAAACCCCTCCCTTGCGTTTTATCCAAGTTGTTGCATGTATTGATGGTATTTTCCTTTTCATTGAGTAGTATTCCATGATATGAAAGTACCACATTCACCATGGAAGGACATTTGAGATGTTTACAGTTTTGACTATTTTAGTCCCCTTCCCACATAAAGTTTAGAATAAGTTTGCCTGTTTTTTTTAAAAAACAACTTGAATTTTGTGATATTTCATTAAACTTAGAGAGCAACTTGGGGAGAACTGATACCTACTATGTTGACTCTTCCAACCCATGAACACAGTACGTCTCTCCATGATTATACCATTCCATAGATGAAGAAAGGATAGGATCTTGCTGAGGACACATTAATAAGTGGCAGAGCTTGAATTTGAATCCATGTTGAAAACATAAGGCTCATGAAGATAGGAATGTTTTGCCTGTCTTCTCTTCTGTGGAAACTTCAGCACTTAGAACAGTGCCTAGGACCTAGGAGGTGCTTCACAGATATTTGTCAAATCAATGTCTGCAGAACCTGTAATCCTTAGCTTCTTACTCCTTGATTTCCTCTTTGGTTTCTGATCCTCAGTCTCATCCTGACCTGTGGCTTCTGTCTGTTAGTCCAGTGGCTGGCCCTCCATCTAGACTACTATCCCAGACTCAGAAAGTTCCCTGCTTCTTTGCATTCAATTTTTAGCTCTTTTCCCTCCTATCCTCATCCATCTCTTCCTTTCATTTCTGCCACATCCTGAAACCCACATTTAAAATTGGGATTTTTTTGGCTTCCCTGGTGGCGCAGTGGTTGGAAGTCCGCCTGCCAATGCAGGGGACACGGGTTCGAGCCCTGGTCCGGGAAGATCCACATGCTGCGGAGCAACTGAGCCCGTGAGCCACAACTACTGAGCCTGCGCTCTAGAGCCTGTGCTCCGCAACAGGAGAGGCCACCGCAATGAGAAGCCCACGCACCGCAACAAAGAGTGGCCCCCGCTCGCTGCAACTAGAGAAAGCCCGCGCGCAGCAACAAAGACCCAACGCAGCCAAAAATAAATAAATAAAATAAATAAATTTAAGAAATAAAAATAAAAAGTAAAATTGGGATTTTTTCCTCAATTACCCAAGATTTTCCTGCTCATCAAAAACAAGGAGATGGCATATTTCTTTTAGCTCATGTCTCCCTTTCCTGGGAGGTGGGGTTGAGGTGGTGAGGAGCTGTACGGTGGTAACTTGGCATTTACGTGGCTAAAGAATAAACTCTGTTTATAAATAGTCTTGTTTTTAAGAAGCAAAGTGCTTAGAAGAAACACCTTAATTCCTTCGGAGGTAAATATCCCTTCTGTAACTTTTACCAGTTGATTTATTTATTCATAACCCAGAATAACTAGACAGGGCTCTAGTATGGGTTGTTCTACTGGGTCTGAGACTTCTCATGGGGGACAGTAATCTCTTCCTCTCCTGGCTGTGCCCTTCTGGAAAGGAACGGGTGAGTTTCCAAGCTGTGAGTGAGCTTGCAAGTAATGATAGACACCTTTCTTGTTTACTGTGTGCCAGATGCCTTTCAAACATAAGCTTATTTAATGCTTCATAAACCCAGAAATGTAGGTACTATTTGTGTCTCTATTTTACATATTGGAAACTGACACATGGAGAGATTAAGAATCTTAACGTCACATTGCTGCCAGGAGGTAGAGGAAAGATTCGAAAGTCTGTCTGCCTTCAAAGGCCATAGAAAGATCTGCCACTTTGGAATAACTCCTTCTAAGAGCATCTCCATGGAGGCTGCGGAACCAGACGTTTCCCAGTCCTCTGATGAAGTTCAGGTCTGACTGCTCTCTAAATGCGGACTCCATCTGGACTACCCCACTTCTCTTCCCTCTCCTCCATTCATTTTAACACAGCATGCATTTTCCCTGACTATAAAATAACATATGCTCATGGTAAAAACCGAACTAGAAAAAAATTTAAAATAAAAGATAAAAACGAGCTCCGGTTATCCTACCGATACTGATGAGACTTTGTGAGGCGTTTTTTGGTTTCCTCTTTTTATGGTTGGGTTCTTCCTTTAATAAACTCAGCGTGTTGCCTCCTAATTCCTGCCCTGTCTGCCTCACAGAGTTGTGAGCGAATATGTGAAAGCATATTGTAAAGGGCGAAGTGCCATTAAAAATGCAAAGGATTGATGTTTCTTTTTGGGTGTCTTTTATGGCCTCTCTTGCCTTTGGAATGGGGGTGGGGGAAAGGTGTTAATCTAGGCACTTCATGTCCACATTTCCTGCTAGCTCCTACCTCACTTTTTATGCTTTAATAATACCAAACTGTCTGCAGTTCCTTACACACTCTGTCCTCCCAGCAAGTACTTATTGCCGGGCCTTGTCCTAGTTCTGGGGAGAGAGCAGTGAGCCATATTAAGAGAACAACTCCTTGGTTCCTGGAGCTTGCATTGTGATGGACGATTATGGAGCCCACGCTCTGTATGCCAGCCACTTCTTTACGGGATGCATATGATTTGACTCATTTAATTCTTACATCAGTCCTCCGAGGTGGGTTCCAGTAACATCTCCACTTTATAGATGAGGAAACTGAAGCACAGAGAGGTTAAGTAGCTTGCTCAAGGTCACACAGTCAGTCTGGTTCCTCACCGTGATGCATGCGGCCTCTAGATCTTGCTTTTCAGGCAGTGTATCCTGCAGGATTCTTTCCCAAACCCTGGGCTAGGGCTACCTGCCCCTCCTTTGTGCTTCTCTACTTCCCTAAACATAAGCTTGTCATAACCTTCAGACTGAAACACTGTTTATCTGTCTCAATTACCTTCTAGATCAGTGCTGTCCAAAAGAAATGTAATACCAGCCCGAATTATAATGAAATTTTTTCTAAGTAGCCACATTAAAAAAGTAAAATGACGCAGATAAAATTATCTTAGAAATATATTATTTAACCCAATTTATCAAAATATCATTTCAGCATGTGATCAACATGAACAAATTACTCAGATGTGTTACACTTTTTCCTGCTAAGTCTCTTAAATCTGTCATATATTTTACACTTACAGCACAATTCGATTCAAACTAACCATATTTTAAGTGTTCCATATCCACAGGTGGCTAGTGGCTACCATATTGGACAGTGCAGCTCTAGGCTGTATGTTCCCTGAGGGCAGTCACTGCATCTTATTTATCATTGCATTCATTCCCAGGCCCTGGCGTGTTGTAGGCCTTAGCATAGACATGTGCTGAACTGAGCTGACTTGAACTTGAGAACAATCCCTGCCTCTTTCTCCTCACCTGCCCTGGAAAGTGGAACCTAAAATGTGAAACATTTCATTTAGTGAGTTCCTAACACTTTAGTGTAGTAGAAACACAAACCTCAGTACAGCAAAGTGTCAGAATCACCTCATTTTAGAACTTTTCTTAATATTAGTTATTTTTTCAAACGAAGAAATGAAGACCTACAGGAGAAATGTGGTTTTTCCCAGTTTGCATCAGTCGTGTATGGCAGAACTAAAAATTAGATCTCTTCTGTTTTCTTGCTAGATCGATAGTTTCCCCAATACTCTAGCACTTTTCAAACTTTTCCACTATAAAACTACTTTGGATGCTACAGGCAAATATGTACTCAACACCCATTTCTATCCACCTCCCCCAAGAGATCAAGGGCATAAGCCCAAACAGCCAGAAGTGAAAATGTGGGTTGGTACTGACTTCTATTCCATGATCTAGCCCTGCTTGATTTCAGTGAATAACACTTAAAATTACCATTGAATAAAATACATTCTGGCAAGATGAACCATATTTATCCTGTGTTTTCTTAAGGCATGGGAATAAATGTGGCCCAATTGTCTACTGTAAGGAGTCTGGTGCCAGGAATGATGTGTGTGTGTGTGTGTGTGTGTGTGTGTATTGGTGGGCAGTGTGGATGATAGAGAGTTACACTCCCCCCTCAGCCTCCCAGAGGGGGCTGTTGTACGAGAAATGTCATGGATATTTATCATGTCATGGACATGATATTTTGTCATTGACATTATCAAAAGTGCCTGAAATTGTGAAACAGAAATCATGGGTCTCTTGTGTTGAGATAGTGTAACAATAATATTCTCACCAAGTTGAAGATTTATTTAAATAGAAATATAAAGCGTCTCCTCTGGAGACATAGACCAGCCATCTAGGAGGAAAAATAACTGCAATATAGTAGAATCCAGCTGTGCTTGTTACTCTATAAAGAAGCCACATGTTTTGGAATAAGATAATGATCCCAGTATATGAGTGTATTTTTTCTTATATTGTTATTTCCATGACAGTATTGTTGGCTCTAAAAATATTTTACCTATAAAATGGAATGCTGAGGGCAAATGTTTACACCTTGGAAGTTTGCCACACTATGTTTTGCTCAATCAACAGAGGCAGTTGGGGACTGATTGCATCCTGAATACCACTGAAGGTTTATGAGTCAGATGCTGATGGTCTTGCTCTGGACACACTGAGGATACTTCCCATGGAGGGCCAACTGGCCATGGTGGGATGAACACTGAATTAGGAGTCAGGGATCCATGCTCCTATTATAGCTGGGCCTTTAAATTTGGGTGAGCTAATTCCTATCACTGGACCTCAATTCCCAAATGTTTAAAAAGAACATCAGGGACTTCCCTGATGGTACAGTGGTTAAGAATCCGCCTGCCAATGCAGGGGACACGGGTTCGAGCCCTGGTCTGGGAAGATCCCACGTGCTGCGGAGCAACTAAGCCTGTGTGCCACAAGTAGTGAGCCTGCGTTCTACAGCTCTCAAGCCACAACTATTGAAGCCCGCATGCCTAGAGCCCGTGCTCCACAACAAAGAGAAGCCACCGCAATGAGAAGCCTGCACACCGCAAGGAAGAGTAGCCCCCGCTCGCCGCAACTAAAGAAAGCCCGCGCGGAGCAACAAAGACCCAATGCAGCCAAAAATAAATAAATAAATAAATTTATAAAAAAATAAAAATAAGAATAAAAAGAACATCATAAATGCTTGATGATTTATCTACAAGTTCTCTTACATCGATGGCATTCTTTGGTGTCCTATTATTTTTAACTCTTGGCATGCTCTCATGGTAGAGAAGAAACACATACAACGCTGTCACCCCAGGCCTTACCTTTTATTGAAGCCAGTTGTTTGGATATTGAAATGCTGCCAACAAAATGATAGAAACATAATGATTCTGGGAGTTTGGGTATTGATATCAGCATCTAAAGTAGAGCAATATAATGATTTAAAAATTAATTTATTTTCAGTAAATCTGCCCTGAGCGTTCTGGTGGAGCTGCCATCTGTCTTTCAAAATCCTTTCTCCCCTTGTCACATGGTAAAGAAGTACAGTACTTGGCAATGGCTGGCCCACATATCCTAGCCTTTTGTGTGGCCTTTTGTGACCATATGACCAAATGCCCTCCAACGGAAAAGGAGCAGAGGAGAAGTGGTCACCTTCTACGCAGCCTCTTCCGTGCCCTTTCCTGTTTCCAGCCAATTAACACAGAAATGATCAGGAGTACTTTGGAAGCCGCATCTTGAAGCCACAAGCCACATCAGCCTGTGTCCCTACGTGGTGGCATGGAGTAAAACTGCCACCAACCTGGAACCCCGACTCTGAACTGTCACATGAAAAAGAAAAAAATAACTTCTTGCTCTGTAAAAGACTAAGGATTTGAAGTGTATTTGTTCCAGCAGCTTAGCCTACCTAAGAATCTACGTACTGTGCTAGGGGCTGGGGACGCATCAGTGAATGATTGAGATGTTCCCACACTCTTGGGGCTTAGAGTCTAGTGCAGAAGGCAGATGTTCAACCCGTGATTCAATACAGAGCAATGGCAGAGCGCATACAGAGGGCAGGGAAGGACTAACCCAGTCTGCAGGTCAGGGTAATGGTATCTTATCCGAACCAAATGAATCATTAGGAGAAGGAGGAGGAAGAGTGTTCCAAGCAGAGGGAAGAGTGTGTGCTGAGCCCCGGAAGCGGGAGAAAGCATGGCAAGATTGAAGAACCAGAGGAAGAACAGTGTGGCTGGAACATGGAGAGGGAAGGAGATAGCGGTGGAAGAGGAGGCCGCAGTCAAGGGTCAGGACCAGAGCACTTGGAGAGAGCCTTAGGATGGACCCAGGCTGTTAACCTAAGGGTGGTGGGAAGGAAAGGGGCGGCGTGATCAGATTTGCATTTGGGGAAGTTATTCCACCTGATATATGGGAAGGAGAGTGGAAAGGGACCAGATGGGAGGCAGGGAGATGGACCTTGCTGCTCCCTTATAAAAAGCAAACAACATCTGCTTGATACTTCAACCCCCAGTGGCTGGAGTGGTTTGGAGAAAGCCAGTAAGAACAGTAGAACTTGGTCATATCTTTGACAGCTCTTTAAAGGGAACTTTTGGGTTCGAAATCTGGTTTGGCACTAACTAGTCAAGAGATCGTGACCTTTGGGGGGCCTCATTTTTCTTCCTTGTAAAGTTAGGAAGCTGGACTCTATGATATCTTGGACCTTTTACGGTCTTCTCCATGAGCTACTCCTAATTTTCAAAAAACTCTGCACCCTTATTATCTCCTTCATAGGATAAAGGATGTGCACTTTACCCTACGTATACACGACGTACACTTGCAACATGGCTCGTGTTATTTTCTTTTGACCCGATCTCCTCCATCAGAGCGTGAGGCCCTTGACAGCAAGAGTTTTGCAGATTCTCCATATCTCCTACCCCTGGCCCAGCAGAATACCTGGCACCTGTCAAGTGTTCAAAAAGTTTTTTGAACTATAGCAGGTCCCCTAAAGGGAATTACGTAGGGAAGAATATTTTTCATTTATTAGGCATAATTTCACACATTTGCATGATCCGAAACCATTTCCCTCTCTCATGGATAATTTGAAAGAATATGTCATACCGTTAAAAACATTACCAATTTTGATTTACAAATGTTTTTCAAGAGGCAATCAAAGACATTTGTGTTAATTGTATCACTTTTTCAGTTTGCAATCAAAGCTGCAAATTTGTTCTCTTTAATTTTCCAACTCAATTGAAAGCAGGATTGAGGTGGTAACAGGCACCATACTGGCAACCATTTTGGCTACCAAGTTGTAGCCATGAACTCTGGAAATAGACCTGCAAGCTTAAATGAAACTCGATAAAGGAGAGCCAAGTGCCACTGACCTTCTGGGCATTGTCCTAGGTGCTAAAGTAGATGTTGCGGCTGCAGAAGGATTGGGCTCCCCTTCCAAGTGGAGTGCTTGGTCCTGGGTACTGTGCATACAGCCACACATACTCTGGTCTCCTGTTGTGTGTCGGCCCTTCCTAAGCGACAGTTACTTGCCCACTGTTACTATTGTCATTCGTTCCATGGCAACTATACAGTGGCCCTTGTAGAAGAGCCTTTCCCTAGTGTTATTTGCAGGCAGACATTAAACCAGTCATGCAGTCAACAAATATTTGAGTGTCTTCTGTGGGCCAGACACCGTACAAGGTACTGGGGACACAACAGTGAGAAAACTCAGACATGGACTTTGATCCCAGGGAGCTTAGTGGTCAAGACTGATATTAATCACGTAATCACAAAAGAAGTCACCCCTGTGACAATACCGTGCAAGGGGGATGCTATGAGGTTGGTGTCAGCCAGGGAGGTGAGGGAAACATCCCTGGGGAGGTGATGTGTGATGCCGAGTAGGAAGGAATGAAGTAGGTGAAAGGGCAAGGGATCCACATGGTAGGCAGATGGAACAGCCTGTGGTAAACCCAGTGGCAGGAGGGAGTGTGGTGATCGGGAGGGACTGAAAGAAGGCCAGGGTAGCTGGACCAGAGAGGCTGAGGGGGAGGGAGGCTCCAGGTGAGGATGAAGCGGAGGCACGGTGACTGGACGACACAGGAACTGGGAGGCCACGGTAGGGAATTTTCACTTTATGTCAACAGAATAGGAAACCATTTGTGAGTTTTAGGCAAGGAGGCTGATAAACTTAGATTTACAGTCTGGAGACGTCACTCTGGCTTCAGTGTGAATAATGGTTTAGAGAAACGAACAGAGTAAATTCAGGAAGACCAGTAGGAAGGCTATTTCACTTGTGTTTGCTTAGAGCTTGTTCTGTAAAAGCTGGGGGATGTCAGCTCAGTCAAATGAGTCTGGGTCAGGGAAGACATGACCAGCGATTACTTAGATCACTGGTGAGTTGATGGGTGAGAGGAGATAGATCTCAAGAGAAGCCAGGAATAGTCATTGTTCCGGCTTCCGCTTGGCTCCAGGGACGCTGCTGTCGTTACTGCATCACTGGTCACTGCTCCACCATATGGCCCCTCCACTTGCTCATTGCCTGCTTCTCTTTATGGTTTTCTTTTCTGTCCTCCCTCTACCTCCTGACTAATTTCCTTAGCATTTTTCATTTACATATGGGAGGGAGAGAGAGTTTGATTGATCTCACTAATTACTGTTGCCCATACTGGTCAGAGTTTTAATGCCAGCCCGCCCCATCGGTTGTCAATTAACCTATGCAATTAGCTCCCTCGGAGCAGGTGATGACCCTAAGCCAGCTTCACTGCCCACGTTAAAACCAACAGCTGGTGTCCTCAGTGGAGAGCTCTGAGTAGGTTTCTGAGGATCTGGATTTGTAAGAAACACGCCAAATGATTCTGACATGGACTGTACTGCAGAACTGTTGGCGGTGGTTAAACAGAGGCTCTGGAGTAGTTTGAATTCTGACTCTGTCATTTACTAGCTGTGTTACCTGGGATAAGATCTTTAAAATGGCTAAGTCTACTTTCTCATTTATAAAATAATACTTTCCTCATGGAAATACGTTTCTCATGGAAATACGTTTCTCATGGAAAGCACAGTGTCTGATACACAGGGAGCAATCAACAATAGACACGGAGAAGATGACAGTAGAGATGACGTGTCATCAGGATCCTGGCAGGAGACAGACTCTAACTCGGATGGCATCAGAGACACCCATGAAGGGATCACTCAGCGGTCACAGTTAGGAAAGTAAACATGGATGTCGAGGCACCCAGAGACTAGAAGCGATGCGAGACTTACCACCCTTGTCCTGAAGGAGCAAGGAGAGGAAATCCGATGATGGAGCCCAGAGAGAGCAGGATTCTTGGAGCAGGGGCCACTTGACAGAAGCCGTGGATGAAGGGAGACAGCCGTGGCTACAAATCAGGGAGGGAGTGGGAAAAAGATACCCCAGGCTCTGATCTCCAGCCTGTGCCTCCCGTTGACCAAACCAATCAGGGAACCAGCAGGAAGGAGGCCTGGGAGGTGGAGTCTGAGGAATCAACCTCCTGGGGCAGAGACTAGAATAGGAGGGTGGGGTAAACAAATGGGCAAGAAGCATGATGATGATGGTGATGATGGTGATGATGGTGATGATGGTGATGACGGTGATGACGATGGTGCTGATAGAAGCAAAATACTGGGAATCAGGTTTATCGATAACGTTCTCCTCAAGACTGAGTCAAACTTAGGATCAAAAAGGCATAGCAGGGCTTCCTTGGTGGCGCAGTGGTTAAGAATCCACCTGCCAAGGCAGGGGACACGGGTTCGAGCCCTGGTCCAGGAAGATCCCACATGCCGCGGAGCAACTAAGCCCGTGCACCACAACTACTGAGCCTGCGAGCCACAACTACTGAGCCCACGCTGTAGAGCCTGCGAGCCACAACTACTGAACCTGCGTGTCACAACTACAGAGCGTGTTACTACAGAGCGTGTCACAACTACAGAGCTGGGCTCCAGGCACTGGGATAACGGGTATTGGTTTTTTTTTTTCAAGGCCTAATCCAATTCTGTTATTCTATAGGCAGCTCTGTTCTTTTTCTGCAGTAAAAGGAGACGAGAAACTTACTTTCTTTCCTGCTGAGACAGTGTCTTATGTAGCCAGGCAATAGCAATCTAACTTTGAGATGGAAGCGTCATTGCAGCTACTGGCACTGGCCCTTCCCTGACACTCCCCTTTTTCTTCGTTGATTTTGCCAAGCTGGTGCAAAAGGACTGTGAGACCTACTTCTATAGCTAGATGCTCTTTCGTGAGACATAATTATAGGCAAGAAACACAAGATGGTTCTGCTATAAATTTTATACTCCATCTCTGTACTCTATCATTTAATGAGTCTTTACTAATGTTGTTGATATGGCGCAAGGTATGTTTTTAATGTATAAAATTATGGTAAAATAGATGTAACATAAAATTCACCATGTTAATCATTTAAAGTGTGCAGTTTAGTGGCATTAAGTATGTTCACATTGTTGTGCAACCATCACCGACATCCATCTCCAGAACTCTTTTCATCTTGCAATATGAAACTCGGTACCCATTCAGCAATAATTGCCCACTTCCCCTTCTCCCCATTGTACGTACGTACCACCTTTTGTTTACCCATCCATCCATCAGTGGATACTTGGGGGGCTTCCACCTTTCGGCTGTTATGAATAATGGTGCTCTGACTGTGGTGTACAAATATATGTTTGAATCCTTGTTTTCAACTCTTTTGGGGTTTATAACCAGGAGTGAAATTGCTGGAGCATATGGTAATTCCATTTTTAATTTTTGGAGGAGCCACCATACTGTTTTCCATAGCAGCTGCACCATTTTACATTCTTACCAGCATTGCACGTGTTTTTGTTTCTCCGCATCCTTGCCAATACTTTATTTTTCTTCCCTCTCCTCGCTTTTTCTTTTGATAGTAGCCATTCTAATGAGGCGTTACCTTATTGTGGTTTTGGTTTGCATTGCCCTAAGGATTAGTGATGTTAAACGTCTTTTCGTGTATTTATTGGGCATTTGCCTATCTTCTTTGGAGAAATGTCTATTCCAGTTCTTTGTTCAACTTTAAATTGGGTTGTTCTCTCTCTTTTTTTTTTGTATTGTAGGAGTTCTTTATATACCCTAGGAAAGTTTTGTTTTTGAATATTATCTCATATAATCTTCATAATAACATGGAATAGAAGTGTCATTAACTCAACTCTATAGCTGAGGACCTTGCAATACACATAGAGAAATGAACTTGCAATTCATTCCCCCCAAAATATTTATTGAGTCCTCACTATAAGTCTGACACTATTAAAAGTAATGAGGATACAACAGTGAAGAAACGAAACAAAGAACACTGCCCTCCTACAGCACACATTTGAGTAGGGAGATTAGATCTGTTGGCTACTAGAATTTGTTAATTCTCTTAGTCGGCATGGGGAGGTACCTCAGTACCACTAGGTGGGGTAGAAGTCCAGGGTTCCCACATGGTCTCAACTGACACCATGCCAGGTGGGAGGACTCATTAGCGCCTTTGGAGGGTCAGTGTCCTAACCGCTTTCTCAGTCTTCTCTGATACCACCTGATGTGCTGGCTGAGACCCCTCGTTACAGCCTGGGGGGTGGAGTCTAGGTTCATCACTTCATCTTTGTTGGTGTGGTTGCGGGTAGGGCATAGTTGTAATGGTGCCTGGCTGCAGTAGAATAGTTATTTCCTAAAAGTATTCTGTCCTGCTGGGCTGTTCTTTTCCTGCCCCTTTGGCTACAGAGAGAGCGAGCTTTTGTTGGGGCTTTTATTGTCTGTGCCCTTTGGTGTTTCAGGTGGGCGGCACCCAGCCTGGGATATATGTGGCAAAAAGAAACCTCAGGGAATCCAGTGCCTTGTGGTTCAAATCCTGAAGTCCCTTACAGTCTGTCTTCTCTCCTCCATCTTTTACACTTGTGTTTGTTTTACGTATAATGTCCAGGGTTTTTAGTTGCACTTAGTAGGAGGATTAGGGAAAATATGTCTATTTCATCTTCCCAGAAATGGAAGTCCCTGTGTAACTTTAGAAACATTAGCTTATTTAAATACTTGCAGTGTAATTACGAACAAGCTCAGAGAGCTTAAGTAACTTGCCCAAGAGCCTGTTTTCGGACCTGATACCTACAGCTTATATACCCTCACTCACGATGCTTCTTTGCCAATAACGGTACCCGCCTTTATGGAACGCCATGCATCTCGGTCAGTGTCCCAGCTGCCTCCACATACTGTGTAGCTGGGTCCTTATTTATTTATTTAGCCTCTCTAATAACTTTGGTATCTATATTTTGTTAACCTATTTCAGTCTGTCCGTGCTGTTGTGATGCCCTAATGGTCGGCACTGGGATGATCCTGTCTTTATAATGGGACCCTGCTATTAACCCCCTATGGTGACGGCCAGCACACTCCCACAGAAGGGTAGAGATTCAGGCTTTCTGAAAATACAGTTAGTACGTAGCAGAATTTGACCCTCACACGTTACATATTTTACGCGATACCTTTTTCGTCCATCTGTTTTTAATCAAACAGTTATTTTGGATTTGTTATCCACAAGGCAGCAGGCACTGGGGCCCCAAGCTCGTCAACAATGCAAGGGGCTCCCTTGTCAGACGCTTCTCCTCTCTTTGGTTGGTCATTGTTGGCAAAACCACCTGAAACAAACAAAACAAAAACAAAAACGTGGCTTTGCTATGGGCTGGGCTGGTGAAGTTGCCAGCAGATAGCTTAAAGCATTTAACTACCTGTCCTGATGTAGTGAAAATTGGATTTCTGAATAAGAATGCTCGATGTTTTATTGGTCTGGGCTTTAATTATCTTACAACGTAATGGGAGAAAAAGCGAGAGCCTTTCATTTTCCACTGGTGACTGTCATTTTGCAGACCTTTCTGACGCTTGCTTGAGAGGGAGAAACTGCTCCTGCTGGTCACTGGAGCAGCCTGCGGCCCCTGCGTGAATAAAACATGCCAGGTAATTTCTGTGACGCGGCCAAAACACATGTATGTAGAATCGATGCTTATTATCCCGTCAATTAACAGAGTAATTAAAAAGATTTTTAAAAGATTTTAAGCTTTGTGATTGTCGGGAATCCCCCATTCACGAAGAGGGTCTCTAATTTCTTTGGTTAATCCTTGGGTTCTTAATTTAGGATTTTAATGCCCACGGGGCGAAGAAATCAGACGAAAATGCCCAGCTCCAGAAAATATGCTTAAAGAGGTTTGACGTTCGAAAGACTGAAGGAATTGTTCATCCTGACGATGAGATGCTTGCTTGTATTTTCCTGAGATGGTAGCTTAGGTGGGGAAAAGGCTTGTTTTCAAAGTCATCTGAGAGTGTTTAATGCTATACATTCAAACTTTCGATTTATTTTTTGAATAAATATCACATTTTCAGGCTTTAAACCAAACATATAAAAGGCATAGAGTAAAAATTTCCTTGCTATTCCTGTGCCGCGTTTCCCCAGTTTTTTTCTTTCCCCTTATAACCACCTTCATCTGAATTAGTTAGAAAGTCTGAATTTTTTTTTTTTCTCAAAAAATCCCGTGCATGGTTCTCATACAGAATCGCGATTGTCTTACGTCCTTTAGGGGACCAGGCACAGAATAAATGAGGACATAAATCCCGAACTATAAAACCAAGGATCCAGGGGAGACATGGTAGAGTGATGTTTTCCCCTCTCTCTCCCTTGTGGACCTTTCAGAGGCTGTGTGCCTGCTGCCTGATTTCTAATAAGCCACTTTCTGTGTTTCCGAGAGTGGGAGAAGTCATAGCACTGCTCAGCTCAATAATTGGGAGTGTTTTGAGCCTTTGCTATTGTCCTGGTGGGGATCTTGGCCGTCCCCTCCCCTGTTTCCTTTACTCTTTTTTTTATATTGAAGTATGGTTGATTTACATTGTTGTGTTAATTTCTGCTGTACAGCAAAGCGATTGTTACACAAATATATACATTCTTTTTTTTCATATTCTTTTCCATTATGGTTTATCATGGGATACTGAATATAGTTACCTGTGTTATACAGTAGGACCTTGTTGCTTATCCGTTCTATATATAATAGCTTACTTATCTACTCCTGACCTGCCCCAGGGAATTGCAGGGCTCAGCCTTCATTCAGGCCTTTCTTTTTCTCAGTTTATGTCTCCAGCACATGAATTTTCAAACCCAATAGAAGCTTTTTTCTAGGCTGGTGTTAGAGTTTGAGACTAATCTGCACTGAAGAAGTAAAATACAGTGTGATATAAATCTCCACTGGTGCTTCTGTGCTGAAGGGAATGTGATTTAACCTGGAGAGACTTGCATTCCCAGAATACTCGCAAGATCTATTTTCCTTTAGCACTTTTGTTTTACTCTACTTTGGACCACATTCTCACCATAGTGTGCATATGCGGTTTAAATAGATGCTGTTGATCAAACTGTCCTTTTAAAACTTGAAACAGCTGGCAATATGTCTTCCTGGTGGTATGTTTGAAATTGGACGGATACAAATAAAGATAAGCAAGTTGTAAACAGAAATAGCCAATGTTGAGCCCAGCAGAGATATTAATACACTGAAGAATCTATTTGGAGTGTTCTAATTTCCCTAACACAGTATATTTCCTCCTGAGCTCTGACTCTGGGAAGTGGGGCATCAGCAAGTTGCCTTGAACCCCTTAGCGCCTGTCATGATGATAAATTGTTACACAGCATGTCTGCTTGAGCAAATCCCACTAGCAATTTTAAGTTGCTAAGCCCTTTGTAGGATTCACAGAGCACAGAGTATACCTAAAAATAACACCTAAATAAAAATGAGCTGATACCTCAGTTACCTCCGCCTATCACCGACACCACTGATCAGCAAGAATTCCTATCTATTCGTACACTCTGAGATCACCTCTTTTCAAATATCTAATTTAGAACAAGTGTTACTTTTGGAAGGAACACACTTTGGAATCATTTCTTTATAGTTGCATGAGTTAGAAGAGATTCTTGCTTTATATATATATGTCCATCCATCCATCGATCCATCCATTTACAGAGTCATTCATCATTTGACGTTCACTAACCAACACAGGTTGGGTGCCAATTGTGTACCAGGCACTGTGTCAAGGGCTTAGGGCTATCTAAACGCAATAAAGTTAATTGAAAGTAAAAATTCAGTTCCTTCGTCACATTTTAAGTGATTAATAGCCACATGTGGCTAGAGGTTACCATATTGGACAGTACAGAAGTCTTTATCATTGTAGAAATTGCTATTGGACAGCACTGCACTAGATTTTAAATTCTGTGTTGATGGAGAATGTGTCAGCTTTCTTTACTGCTGTATTTTGGGTGTTAAGCACATAGTACTTAGCGTACGGGTACTCAATAAACACGAATCGATTGATTGTTTAATTGGTTGAGAGGCTGTTTTGTGAGGAGAGTCAGCTCCACTCAAAAAATGAACTGAGGCTGCATAGTTATGTGTAGATAAAAAACATTCAAAACATCTCTCTTACATGTGTCTTTCTAAAAGCTAATTCTGTACTGTCTGTGCTATTTCAGATGGGAATGATCTGAAACACCTGAAGGATTTAATAGCTTTCATGTTTCCTTGGCAGTCCTTTCCCTGAATGGTTTCATGTTCCAGAATTTCCAAACAGTTTTGACTAAGCAAGTCGAGACATGCTCAGGTTTGTATGTTTGCAGCAATGGATGGAGTTGGTGCTTTTCCTAAAAGCCTCCAAGCATGAGGAAAGGCCTAGCTATGAATTCAGTGAATATAAAATGTTTAGTAATCATACACTGTCACTAAAAGAAATAGCTTAAGTGTTTAAGAACTTCTATTCCAGATCACAGAAATCTGGATTTGAATCGTGGCTTCACCACTTAAAACCAATAGCATAAAAGCCCTAGTTTATTTCCTGACATCACACTATAAGGTGAGTACTATTGTTACTCTCATTAAAGAAGAAAAAGGAAACCGAAGCAGAGAGGGGTTAAATTACTTGCCCAAGGTCACACAGCTAATAGTTGTGGTGGAGATGTGGGTCAAACCCAGGTAGTCTGATTCCAAGGTCAGTTTTTTTAAGTACAGTACTCCCATGTGTCTGATCTCGACTTCTTTGTGCCTCAGTTTCCTCATCTGTAAAATAGGGATAATGCTACCTAGCTCACATGAATTGTTGCAAAGATAAAACTCTTGGACACAGTATCTGCCAGCTACTGTTGGAGTTGTTTTCTCTTAAAGGAAGGTATTTATTAAGAAAAACACTCAATCGCATCACAAAATAAATATATAAACAACAAGGTTATAACAGTTTTCTTTTACCTATGAGACTGGCAAAAACTGAAAATGAGATAACATCCTCATTTGGCTAGGGGGAGGTAAAAAGGTATGCCTGTACACTGCTGGTGGGAGTATAAATGATGTAACCTCTAGGGAGGTTACATCAATTATAGGGAAGGAATTGGAAATATCTATGAAGATTAAGAATATACATATCTTTTGGCCCAAGAAACCCACTCCCATGAATTTATCGTTTAGATATTCTTGCAAATGTGCTCAAAGATATGTGTCCTAGAATATCAGTTGCTGTGATACTTGATGATCTAACAGTACAGAATTGATTTGGTAGAGAATAAACCAGGGCTTGGCACACTTTTTCTGTAAAGGGCCAGACAGTAAATGTTTTAGGCTTTGTGGGTCACAAGGTCTCTGTCATAGTGTGAAAGCAGCCACAGACAATGTACAAACGAACGGCCATGGCTGTGTTCCAATAAAACGTGACTTACCAAAACAGGGGGTTGACTGCATTTGGCTGTGGGCTATCATTTGCTCACTCCTGGTCTGGATAAATTATGGTATGTCCATACAAGGGAATATTAGCCCTGGCTTCGTCTCTCCTGGACCCCAGAAATCCCCTCATGACAACAAAGCAACCTCCCCACTTATTCTTTGTTTCCCAACAAATGAAGCCTCTGCTGGATCCAATAGTATATTTGGGGGAAGAAAAGGAGTCGTGGCAAAGAGAACTGGTTAGTACCAGGATAAACATCTTCTTCTAGGTTCTAAGCTTTGCTCTTTTGCACTAAACCACACCTCTGATCTGGTGTCAAAACTGTGTGTGTCATGGAGACTCAGGGCCCCTAATGACCTGGCTGAACCATTAGGGACCCTTTAGTGCACGTGAATCAAGTGAGTGAAGAACAGCATTAAAAATCAAATGAAGTACCATGGAGTGGGACAGCATTGAATTTAGTGGAAAACAGAGTGTCTCTTGTGGTTAAGGTAAGATTTGCTTTGTGTAACTTTGAGTTTAGGGCTCTATGTACTGGAACACATTCAAAATGTATTTAATTGTTAAGAGTGCCTGTACCATGGAGAGATGACCCTTGTGCTTTGATGGTCCTTTTGTGATTGCCTGTAGCTTCCATATAAACATCTCACCCCTCCAGGAATCCTTTATTCCATCCCTCTTTTTCATCTCCTCCATGGCTTATCAATATCTGCAATTTGCTTACTTGCAGCTTATTGGGGGGTGAGTGGTGCAGAGGGGCAGGTATGATGCCATGGATAGTCCTTAACCTATGGGCTTCAGGTCATTCCTGACTTGCGATCTGGGGGTGGTACAGTTTGCAAACAGGGGAACGTGAGTCGGTGAGTCACGAGGGCCAGGAGTTGCGCGCCCCGCTGTGAGCTATCTGTAAACATGCTGGAAACTTTTCAAAGGAGCGTTAAGATTCTTCTTCCTCTCTGGCGAGTCGATCTGTTATATCACCTCTAAGTTTGCATATTCAAATGTATCACATTATAGTTGTTCAACAAATATTTACAGAGTACCTAGTATAGTCTAGGCACTGTTCCAGGTGTTGAGGACACAGGTGTGTACAATCTAGTAAATAAAGTCCCAGCCCTTAGTGGAGTTTATATGGGAGTGGGAGAGATCTAAGGCACAAGTAAACAAATGAATACATAATGTAATTTCAGGTCTGTATGTAATCTCTCCCACTGGGCTGTAAGTACATTGAGGCAAGCATTGTATTTACCCAGCCGTTTCTCCAGCCGTGAGCTGGGCTGAAGGAATGTTTGGCACCTCAAGGATTCCATCTGTAAACGATGCCTTTTAATCCACTCCAGCACCTTAGCAGGGAATGCGATAAACATTGGTTACCTGATGGGAACGCTGTCAAAGTTGGTCTCTCAATACCCGAGCACTGAAAAGCCGTCAGTTGCCCCACATTAATGCTACAGGCCGGGTCATTTTCTCACAGAAAAGGTAATGCTACTGATTGGAACAATTATCAGTTTTAATCATCGTTATCAGCTACTGAGCACTCTGACGAGGTGAATCTGCTATGAAATTTGCTTACGTTATATCATTTTACCCTTTATTGGTGGGACAGTGTGGCAGGTAGAATAATGCTCCCCTTCCCGCCCCCAAGATGCCCACATTCTAATCCCTGGAATCTATGCATATGTTAGGTTCTGTGGCAAAGGGAACTAAGGTTGCTGATGGAATCAAATTTGCTAGTCAGTTGACCTTAAAATCAGGAGATTATCCTGGATTATCCAGGTTGGTCCAATGTAATCACAAACTTCCTTAAAAGTGGAAGAGAGGCCAAGAGGAGGTCAGAGTGATGCAACACGCAAAGAACTTGACCTGCTGTCGCTGGCTCTGAAGATGGAGAAAGAGGGTCATCAGCAACGGCTTCTAGAAGATGGAAGAGACAAGGAAATGCGTTGTCTCCTAGAGCCTCCAGAAGGGAACAGAGTTTAGCCCACCCCTGGATTTTAGCCCAGTGAGACTTCTGTTGGGTTTCTCCTACAGAATAGTATGATAATACATGCGTGTTGTTGAAGCTACTAAGTTTGTGGTCATTTGTTTCAGCAGTCAGAGAAAACAAACAGGTTGATATCTTTATCTCCCATTGTATGGATGAGAGCCGAGGCTCAGAGACTTTGGGGCACTTTCCCAGGATCACACAGCCTGGTTTCAATGATGGAACCAAGATAGGAATCTAGGTCTCTCTGACTACAAGCTGATGCTTATCCACTGCTGGTAGGAATTTACACGATCAGTTAACGCTGATAAAGCTAATGACAACATCTACCAATGCCTAAAGATGTGACCCAGCTCTAAGCTCCTAGAACACAGATCTGGACCTCAGGTCTCATCTGAGGAAACTGTGCTTAAAAACATGTTCCTCCTGAGTGTGTGTGGCGCCGTGTTGTGAAGTTCTGTGGAAACGTATGCCATTACTCACTGTGAAATTTTCACAGAAGGTCTAGGAGCTTTCAGAGAGCGAGATTAACAATGGACCTGTAGAAAAGGGCAGCAACGCTCAGGGCAACGTGTAAGCTATGAAATGTATCACATTCTAGAAGGAACATGATAGTGGAGATCAATCAGAAGAAACCTGAAGGTCTGAAGAGACCAGGGGAGATAATATCAGGAGAAATGTCAATTCACAGGGAAGAAGGGAAAATACTTGAAGTAAGGAAAACTACTGAGTTTGTATTTTGCTTTTCTCTCGCTCACCAAAGTGGCATGAAAGCCAGTAACGTCACATGAGATTGTTTCTAGTAAGTAGGGAGATGACTTGAAGTTCGTATGAGCCAGTGAGTCTAAGTTCACAGCACAAGCCAGTTAGATTCTCTTAAGCTCCAAGAGGTCAGGTAATGAAAATATAAATAAAATAGCAGAGGCTCAAAGGCAAATCTTTTTTCAGCCACCAGGAAACTATTAGACTTATTACAACCTCCTTCAAGTGTTTTGTTTGATAAACCAGGGGGCCTGCCCGTTTAAGGAAAATACTCAACTGGACTTAAAATATTTCCCACAGAAACACAGGACTTCCAGGAAGCCTTCTTCTGTTCTCATCTTGGCCTTTTAATGTCCAATGTCCATTATTCATGGAGGTCCAGAGAGGACTGGAGGAGCCAGGGCCATTCTTGGAAGCACTTGCTGCCAACAGGCTCTGAAGAGCGTTTAGCTGAGCCCGAAAACCCAGCAAAGCCTCAGACTCCAAGTCAAGCAGGTTAAGAAATAATTCTTCATTCAGCTGGACCTTTCACACTCTTAATGACTTAATGAACTTATTCAGTGAACTGAGTTTGATTTTATTCACGTTGGCAAATGATTCTGACAAAAGCTATCCTTATATCTATGAGGGACTCAGCATCCCTATGGAAGGTCAAATGAAGCACTTGATGGTCTGGGTTATTGTTGAATGTACCCCAGTTGGACAGACAGAGCACATCTGGCTTAAAATGTAGGAGAACAGTGGGGGGTAGCACTGTTGTGGTTTAACAAGGTTTAGAGCAAGTTGTTTTGGACGCGGAGACCTGGATTTGAATTTGGCGTCTTCCCACTTCCACTCAGTCATCTTGAGCTAAGAGGTTCCTTGATCTTTATGCATCTCAGTTTTCTCATCTGCTCAACTGGTATAAAAATAGTACTTGATCTCGCATTAAATGGGAAAGTGGAGATAAAGCGTGTGGCATTGTTCTCTGTGTAGACTAGATGCTCAGTAGATAGTAGCAATTAAGAATGATTTTTATTACTGAAGGTACTCACAAGGATTTTGTTATTATCTAACTTCCCTGACCTTTGGTTTTCTAACCTGATACATGGGAGTACTGCTAGCATCTATCTCATAGTGCTGTTGTGGTTAAGTGCAAAATGCTTAGCTCAGGGGCTGGCACACTGTACGTGCTCAATAAAGGTTAGTTACTTGATAGTTGTTATTAAAAATTCTTATCTTTGGACAGCCAGATAAAAATCACATGGCATCTTGAAATTAAAGTCTTATTTATATGCTGCGTAGATGGGAGTTAATGGGAAAAAAAATCTCTTAGGAAAGGGAAAAGTTCTAGTATTTTTCCTGGCATTACTTGTCCATTATTTGAGCCTTTCAATCTTGAGTGTGAGCTCCAAGATGCCAGGAGCTGTATTTTGCTCACCTCACTATGATTACAAGTCTTTGACTTATAAAATCTCAGGCTTATATAAGTGTGAAGTAGACATTCAATAGACAACTAATATTTGTAGAGTGCTGTACAGTTCATCAACCTTTCCCGCACACCACCAGGTCGGTTCTTGTCATTACCCTATGAAGCAGGATTATCTGCATTCCCGTCTTACATTCTAAGCAATAATAGTAACGTTCATCGATCACTGATCACTGTAGTAGGTGATTTTGATGCTTTGTGCTGTTTTCTCTTGGCCAGTCTCTAACTGCAGCCGCAGTTGTGAGGGGTAGTTCCTGCTCACGTTGACAGTGACCTGCACCTTCTGTAGCTCCCCCCTTATCCTTCCTCAAGGCCACTGTCCCCAGGAATGGGGGAAATGGGGAAGGGGAGGGCGGTGATAGCACTCATGTCAGTTCCCCTCCTCCCACTGCCAGCATGCTGCCTAATAGCTGTTAGGACTCAAGGTCACAAGAGCCTGCTCAGTCTATAGGCAAGTGCAACCTGGAAATGTGGGAAAGTTATCAACCCTTTGGGCAACTCTCAACCAGTTGGGGGGATAGAGGTTGGTAGATAAATATTCCCACTCTTGTCCCTTGCTTGAAAATTGCTGGAGCCATTCTGAACACTAGTCAGAGATCCTGACGGAACTGAGCTCCTATTGTTCTTACCAGCAACAACTAAGGTGCTCTTTCGTTGGATGGATTTTCCTCCTTTCCTGTCTCACTCTCTCCCCTTGTCAGTCCTGCATCCTAGAATCACCTAGAACCCAGACTGAGAATGTGCCTGCTGTATGCCAGAGGCTGCTATGATGTCTTTACACGGCTTACCTTTTTCATCCTGATACCAACCCTATGAGGCAGAGCTTAACTTCATTGTAGAGACAGGGGAACTGAATGAGTGAGTTTAGCATCCTGCAAAGGCATTTATTGACCTGCCCACAATCCCCAATGATTGAAGGTGGTCCCTAGGGTGTAAACTCCCCTGCGTTCCAGGGTGCACCTGCCTTCAGGTTGTGGCTCCAGAGGAGTCCCTGGGCTTTGGAGAAGGCGCGGAGGAAGACAAAGGACAGGCAAGTAGATGGCAGCACAGGGATTCTAACCCAGGCGGTGGGATCTCAGAGCCCACTCTTCTTATTTGGATGCTTTACCTCCTCCGAGGAAACGAAGGCTCAGGAGGTGAAGTCACATCCTGAAATACAGCTAGTGAGCAGAGAGGCTTCGATGCCAAATGAGGTCTACTGGAAACATAGACCCAAGGTCTCCTACCACACTGATTACTCTCCTTTTAAAAAGACCAGATCTACTGTTCTTTTCTTGAAACCAGAAGGAATAAAACCAGCTTAACGAAATCCCCGTTGGACTACAGCAGCATTTTACTGCAAATCTGCAGTGGACTCTGGAAGCATGCCTCTATCTGGACCAGGGCGGATAGTGCTTTCCATGACAGAGTCCCGATGTATTTTGGGACTGTTAAGGTTGGTAAAAAGAACTGCTGATTCTGAGGATTTCTCCACTTTGGAGAATTCATGACAGCATAAGAATCAGAGGCCACTCTGTGCCCCTGGACCGTGCTGAAGAAAGCAGTCCAATCCAGTCGCTATCCCAGGAAATCAGAGGTGGATGTGGGGAGAACTCATGCCTGTTCTCCTTCTCCCACTCCCAGCCCACTGCCTAATGGGTGTTAGGTCAAGGCTATTTCCTATCCCCAGGATGTCCTCCACTCTATCCCGCACCCACCGAGATCTTGTCAAAATGCTGATCTCATCACGTCCCTCCTCTGCTTAAATCCTTCAGTGCTTTCCCTTAGCTTCTTTAGGATAAAGACAGAATTCCTGATCGTGGTGCCCAAGTGGGACTCCCCCCTCCCATCAGCAGCGACACCTCTCTCAAAGCCCCCCTCACACATTACGCGCTGCATATCCATCCTGTCTCCTGCCATCTGACAGCTTTGCAAGCCTACTCTGTGCCTGGGATACTCTCCCTTCCACCTTGTCCTTGTGAAATTCTGCGCTGTCTTGAGGCAGATTCAAGCTCCTTGACTTTCCCCTAAGCAGCTCGAGTCCCTCTGATAAACATTCTCATGGAATCCTGTGTCTTTGTTGCACACAGTGTAACTGGAGTATGATTATTTTACTGTCTGTCTCCTCAATAGAATGTAAGCTTCCTGAGGTGGGGCATGTTTCTGCTTTCGCTATCGTATCCCCAGTGCCTGGCAGAGCAGTGGGTATACAGGAGGTCCTGGAGTGACGGAATCAATGAATGAACAGCCCTGGGCTCATAAAGCAAGGTCAGGGTGAGAGACTGGAAAGACTGTGCACTTATCCTTCGCTCTCTCATTGTTCAAGCTCACCAGGTTCAATTGCTGTAATTCTCCATTATCCAGCCAGCACTGTATGCAATAACTTTATTAAGGTCAAAGAGATATCACAATACAGATTTATCCAACAGGATCCAGAAATGGCTTATACATATCATCTAAGACACACAGCTGTTTTGGGCTGAAATGTTTCCAACATCACAGATCACACAATGAGTTTATACATCGATAACAACTTTTATCTGGAAATACAGATGCTCAGCTTGCTCTCACTGTTGGGCCCTGGCATTTCAATTGAGTTAAAACAAAGAGGCGAAGATTAACATTTTCTTGATAATGAATACATTCTGGGGAATATTTAATGAGAGGACAGAGAGGAAGTCATTTTTAATTTATGGGTAACATTCAAATCAGACTTTGTAAGTTGAGCCGAGACTGGAGAATTTTTAATAATTGGATCTAGGACATATTAACTTTACAAATAAACAGGATTTAAAAGTTTAGCTGGTAGTGTAGGTTCCACAGACTATCCTTCATAAATTAACATGTTAGCACAATATCTTGACTATGGTGTCTGATACCTACATCTCCATTATTCTAAGGAAACAAAACTCCATCCACACTCATAGTTATTGGGCCCATCGTTCATGGTCCATAGAATAAAAGCCACAAAACACCATAGAAAGTTACAAAAATGTAAATATTTAGCTAACTAAATAAATATTGGGCAATTTCCATCTACAACACTGAATATCTACTAATCAGGGAAAAACAAAAACCCCAAACCTTAGTTACAATGCATTCAGAATTGGATAAAGCCAGAGAGACAAATTTGCAAGTATACAAAGTAGTGAATATATTTCTTTAAACGTCCATTTAACAAATTTGTGGTACAAACTGGAAAATTTTCATAAATACAGTTCAAATGTTCATTTTGTGAGAAAATGCTTATTCATGCACTAAATCATATGAGCACTGATTCATCAAATAAAAAAAAATACAGAGTAATTGTCTGAAACCAATACTTAGAGACTCACAATTCTACAGGGTCTACAACTAAAAAATAATAATACATGCACGTTGTGATGCACCAAACAGTATTAGAGAAATCATTAAAATGCCTTTCGCGTCAAAAACTGTAAGAAAACTCAATGCTGTTTAATTTACTTTAGGCACATTACATACCAGAGACTTTAAGCTACAAAATACTTCTACTATCTCAACACGCATACAAAACGACCATAAAAGTATCTGTGTATATAACAAGGTGCTCTCCAATTAGCCATCTTAATGAATCATGTATCTCCTCATGTCATCTCATCTCTAAGTACCATTCATCACGACCCAGGCCTTTCTGCTTTAATGAGGACTACAGATCTCTTATTTACATTCAACACTCCCTGAATTAATAACTGATTGAAACTCTTAAAAAATTCTCCTGCCACTGACATGGAAGGTGGTGAGGCTGTCTTTGGAAGAATGCCAACACTACCCTGTTAAATCTGATTGGTAAAAGAAGCAGGGCCACCGGGCTGTTGGCCAAACTCATCCGAGGATGGCCCCAAACTCGCCTGCTGGTTGTACCCACTGCTTGATCCATAGCTGTCTTGGTTGTACCCGCCTTGGTTATAGCTACTGGAGTGTCTCTCCACTGGGTCTGAAAGATATCTCTGGCTCGAGGAATGCCAGCCGGTCTCCTTGAAAACAAACCAGATGTTTCCAGCCCAGAGGATAAAGTTCAAGAATCCAAAGACCTGAAGGAGGATCAAAGCAAGTGAGTTGATAGACTGGACAGAAACCCCAGAAAAATCTCAGTTTCAGAAAAATCCTTCACAACACAAAACGTCACTTTTCACCTCAGTGTGGGGGCCTCTTCCAGTTTCACATTTGGAGTCACTGTTTCATTTAGAATATCTGACTTTTCATGAAGGCTTGCTACAATACATGTTGGGCACTGCATAAAAGGCTTCATGTATATCCATTCATTTAGGCAAAGAAGGTGCTATTATTACACCCATATTAAAGATGTGAAAACTGAGGTTCAGCAAAGATAAGGATCTTATTCAAGGTCACATGGCGTGGTTAGTAGTAGACCTGGGACAAGCCCTGTTCCATCTAACTCCATAGACAGAGCGCCTACCTAATCCATCATTACCTCCCCAGATGAGGTAATCCTCATGGTGTGTAAGATATCTTCAGGGGACACAGGGTTGAGTATTTTCATTTTAATGATGGTGCATTAATTTATAAGGTTACCTTCACTTTAATGCTAGAGTTACTACTTTTCCATTTATTGAAATGATATAAATAAAATGAGTCAACCTAAAAAGTATGGAGTAAGCAATGGTACAGGTGGAATGCAGACAAGCACACGCATGGTAGTGTAACAGAGGTTGTGCTTCTTTGAATAATTGTACTTTCTGTGCCTCTCACAGTCAGAAGTGAACGTCCAAACCACACTCTGAATGAAGTTCAGGTTGCAGAGAGGTATGAAATGTTTTCTCAAGAACTGAATGTGAGACTTTCCTATGGAAACTCCTCTCACTCTCCAGAAGGGTGTCCTCGGTGAGCCAGAGGACCGGGTGTCACTTCCCTGGGGCCTGAGTGTTTGACGGAAGCAGAAGTGTTTGCTTCTGTAAGAGGCCCAAACAGAACAGTTGTTCTGCAGCCTCTTCCAAGGCGGACTGATTGACTGGGAATTAAGCAAGGCAGTCAGTTTTAACAGCCCCCTTTTGGAGACAGACAATGATAGTGTGACACAAAGCTGTGATGACGTTAAAGTATATTTAATAGTCACTCCAGCACGATGCTGACCAAACAAAATGGACTTGGGCAGAGGCCATAGCTCTGGAGTAGGCTTCTAGAAGTCCCCTGCAGTGTCAAAATAATTTATCCCTTACTTGTTGGATGGTGGGATGCTTCAGAGTGCCCTGGGGGTGGGAGTAGCAGGCTAGGTAGTCAAGATGAGGGACTTCGGGGGCTTGGAACACGGGCTCCAAGCTTCAAAATTTTAGCAGCAAGTGGATCAGGGCACACTACCTGAATCTCAGTCTTGGAGCCATCCCCTCTGGCTTTGGAATTCGAGTGGCCTGGGCGCTGCAATTTTTTGCTTCATGATTCTGGACAAGGCAGTTAGCCTCTGAACATCAGCATTTTTTAAATTCTATGAAATGAAGACAGTTCTTCCTTCCTTGGGGGATAGTTGTGAGGATTAAAGAGGATGTGTGTGAAGCAGCTAGACAGTGCTGGACACGTTAGTAAATGCTTACTGATTGCTAAGCTGTGCTGTGAATCACTTTCTAAAATATTTCCAAGAATTGTATTCAGTTGACTCTTTTGCTGAGGCATAAACTGAAGCAGGGCTTTGAAGCCATATTCTTGAGGTGTCAAGAGCCAAAACTGAGCATCTAGGCTCCTAACCAATCTCATTGAAGACTGGTTTATCCAGACCTCCCTCCCTCCCTCCCTTCCTTCTTCTCTCTCCCTATCCCATCCTTTTTTCTTCCTGTAACCTTAACTGAGATTTATTTAACATAATTTTGTGCCATGCTCTAGGCTCCTTGCTGAGGGAGATACAAAACACAAATAAGGTACTTATAGTATAATAGTTGCATGATCAAAATGAATTAGGTAATCACTGATACAACTCTAATTTACACATAGGACCTTTTAACCATGTGTACAATAGCTAGGATATTTTCCATCAAAGGGGAGAGCTTGATTAAATTACACCTCTGTAAGTATAGGTTGATATATGAGCAGAAAAAATGATCTTGGAATCTTTTCAGATATGAAGGGATGGCTCTGCCCAGGACTATAATTTTACCTGTTTTCTATTCCTTGGTCTCTCCCTTTCCCCTGATGCTACTTCGTTTCTAAAAAAGGGATGCTCGAGAAGAGCCTAGAAATTAGGGAAATGCAACTTAAAAGTAAGTACATAAACAAGGCATTGCCATGGGCCTATTTAAGGAGCGGTGATGTCTTTATCGTCATCACAGAGGTATCACAGATCTCTCGCCTGGCACATTTTAGGGGCACATGAGCCCTCGAATTTGTTCTTGCCATTTTGTTGCAACTGAAGTCAGAGTAGGGATTTTGATTCTAGCCTAGATGTGGAACAACAGAAAGAGAGACTGGAAAACACAGTACATAACATGAGAAAGAATGGAGAGAAGACATCTAGATTATCTGAGGACATGTACCAACATTGCTTCCGTGAAGCTGGAGGAACAGAAGTAGAAATTATGGATGGTTCGTCCGTTTCTGTTACTTGTGACCCAACCATTATACCCCATATAGACATTGGTACCAGCAGTGGGATACAAAGAATGGATTTTAGGGATACGAAGACTGTTTTGCTTTAGCCAGTTTAAATGGAGTTTTCTGCCACTAGGAACTGGAGCACACAAACGTAGATCCAGAACGATAACAGCACCAGACCTGCCCTGCCACACACGACATGATTTGCTTTCCATCCATTCTTCTTTTGATTTTTAAGACATACGTCACATTGTTTCTCATTTAAAATTTGCATCTCCTAGTCTAAACTTATTAGAGGCATCAGAAGTAGAATTAAATGGACTGTGCAGGATGTCATAATTTACTAGAAGAACTAACAAACACACTGAATGATTTTATCTTTGTTCTCTTAGATTCTGAGATCAGGGTTATTATAACTTCTATTAAGCACTGCCTGTAAACAAACTACAGAAGTAGTAGAATGTATTTTAATGTACACCTCAAAGTATTCATCCATAGCTGCGGCCAGAAGTAAATAAAAATTACTGTGAGACCCTAATATATAGTTTATTTCAATGTTTACTATCTTATTACTAAGGCAAGATTCACAGTCAAATCACCAGCAGCTGATTAGCCACACTTTTTCCCTTCTTAAATGCCTTCTCAGATTAAATTCCAGAAAGTTGTAGAAACATAATAAGTTAACCTTGAAGCAAAGATAATTAATTTTTAAGGGTGGCTAAAGAATGTCGATCCTTCATCAAACACTGAGCCCTCTATTATTCGGTAACTACTGCTTTTTGCTGCTACTATAGCTTCTGTTTCTCAGATACAGTTTCTTTCTTTGGAATAACACAAGTTCTTACACTCATAAAATAAGAATCCAATTTAGTGGCCCTGTTATCTGTCAGGTGTTCTGTCTCCCTGTAAGAGCCATACACTTGATGATAATATTTGACTGTTCAACTAACACAGTTCGGCTTTTCCAAAGTTATCAAGCAACTAAACCAGAAGCATGGAGAAGATTAAAAAAATTACCATAACTATTATAGGTATTTTTTATACTTTGCATTTCTATCTGTACCCTACTGGGTCTGCGTATTTTTCTCTAGACAATCAACTGGGTGTATTCTAACTAAGTGTGGCTTGAACAGTGTTTTCTTCCCAGAAAACCTCTATGCCATCAAATATTCCTTTTAACTTCCGGCAGACTTCAGACTTAAAGTTCAGATTTTATATCTGCTTCTGGCTTAGAATTCTGACTTGACTGTCATCCAAGCAACAGCTGCCAGTACCTGCTGGGCTCTTATTAAGAACTCTGTAACTTGAGGATATGGGGAGGGGGAGGGGTGAGATGTGACAGGGTGAGAGAGTGTCATGGACATATATACACTACCAAATGTGAAATAGATAGCTAGTGGGAAGCAGCCGCATAGCACAGGGAGATCAGCTCGGTGCTTTGTGACCACCTAGAGGGGTGGGATAGGGAGGGTGGGAGGGAGGGAGATGCAAGAGGGATGAGATATGGGAACATATGTATATGTATAACTGATTCACTTTGTTATAAAGCAGAAGCTAACACACCATTGTAAAGCAATTATACTTCAATAAAGATGTTTAAAAAAAAAAACATTAAAAAAAAAAAAAAAAAAAAAAAAAGAACTCTGTAATTGGCAGCATTAAAGTCTATGGGTAGAAAACTGGAAGGCCAAAGGATCATCTTGCCTGTGGAGTGAACTATCACCTTTTAGACTGGACTCATTTCAGAGGCAAAAATTCCCCAGAAGACTCCTGAAATGTTTTTCTGATTCCTGTGACTGGCAAACAAAGATCTGGGAGGTAAAGCATAGAGGGAAACATACCACAGAAGTGTTCAGGCTGGACATCACAGGGCTGTGGACAGCCATGCATTTGTTGGACGGCTGTTTGCAAGCTGACATCAGTAACAATACTTCTTTGGGATCCGTAGCAACCTTGACATCAGACAGCCCTTTTGCCCAAGCTGATGAACCCACCAACCACAAGAAAGAAAAGACTACAGTGACGATGAAGTCCTACAGAGACAAACAGAAAGATAAAACAGGAAGAGAAAAGTGAGTTCTAGAAACAAATTGATTCGTTTATACAACTCTTTGGTTTGCCTTTTGAAAAATTCCAAGACCCCATAGCATTGGAACCATGTTGAGAAACGAATAAAATAAAGTTTTGTGATACTGTATTTATATTTCTAGAAAACACTTATTAAAATCACAATAGTAATAACTTTTACTGAGCACTTATTATGTGAAGTATTATTCCAAGTTTACAAGTATTAATTCATTTAATCCTAACAACAGCACTATGAAATAGATGCGAATCCTGTCCCCATTTTACAGTTGAGGAAACTGAAACGAAGAGGTTAAAGATACTCAGAGTCATGAGTTAGTAAGGGGGGGGGGGCAGGATTCTAAGCCTGGCGGTCTGCTTCCAGGACCAGTGAGCTTGACTATTCTATACTGCTTTTCATGTCTGCTTTAAGGAACAGTCATGTTTTTATTTAAAACAAGACATTAAGAAAGTTAAAAAGATTGAGGTCCTGCTTAAGTTAAATATGACACAATAGAAATGAATCACTTTCCATAAACCAACTTTATGGCTGAAGTTAGGATCTATGTCCTTGGAGTAAATATGTTATTTTGGGGAGCTAATGCAACCCTTTTCCCCCCTAGTACCATTTTATACAGAGGGATGGTATATTGTACTAAGGTATCTCATATGAGTTAAAAGCTCAGTCTGTCATCTATAGGCCTGGGGTTGAATCCTGACTTTTCTGCTTACTAGCTCTGTGTCCTTAGGCACTTTGCTAAACTATTAATACTTGAAGCCTCAATTTAACCCTCTGTCAATTGGGATAATAACAGTATCTGTCTCATTGGATGGTGGTGAGGAGTGAAAATGTGTATGTTTGCCTCTTTTCCCCAGTAAGATGTCAGCTCCACAAGGGCAGGGCCTGTCTCTTTTGCTTATTTTTGGGTATTGGCAGAAGAGGTGCCAGCAACATTTGTTGAGAAAATAAATGAAAGAAAGAATAAATGAGTATACAAAATGGTCCCAATTGGGTTCTATAAATTTCTGTATAGGAGTTTACCAGGTGTTAATGGTAGGATTAAAGACGACTTTTGTTTTCTATAAACTTGTATATTTTAAAACATATTTTATAATTAGACCAAATAAAAACAGCATGGCAATGTGATCAAGGCACTGATTGACTATATCAATGGCTCGCCCAGACAGAACTTCAGGTGGCCCTATTTGTCCTTACAGCAGCACCAGGATTTATAATTAGACCAAATAATAAATGTCATTAGAATTGAGAGTTTTAGCAGCAAAGGTTTCAGAAAGCAGCCTCAAGCCAAGTTTTCTATACCTGAGCAAAGTGTGGCAATTTGGCAACTATGTCAAAATTCTAGCTAGAGTACAAATTAGCCTCAACTTTTTTTGGGTCTTTTGCTAAGCCTAAATTTGAAGCTACATTCAGGGAGAGATGTGGGAGCAAAGCCCTGACCCCACTTTCCTCCCATTCTTTAATCTACCAAACCAGGTTAATTTTGCCGAATGCTCAGCAAGCCAAAACCCCGACAGGCCTAGGACTGCAGCAAAGAAAAGATTTTTTTCCGCAATAGAGCCAAGAGCAGGGATGGGAGAACAAATCTCACACGCACCCCGCAGAAGGCGAGGGGCTGGTGGGTGGTGGGGTATTTATGGGATGAGGAATAAAGCAGCAGGGCGGGCAGAGGCGTGCGGGGCGTCGCGAAAGGTGATTGGAAAAACGTGCAGGAATCCTCATTCTGCGCAGCCGTAACGAGGCTACAGGCCTCTGCACGTGGCGTTTTCGACCCTCTGACGTCAAAAGGTCACCTAGAGGACACTGGCGCATGCCCAGTTGAAGGGTTGTTGGTCCCATCCTCTTGACCAGCTCACCTGGAACTAGACACAGCTGACTCCAAGTTCCTTCTGCCTGGAGGACAGGCAAGTCTTAAAACAACCTTGATTAAGGAAGGCAGGTGAAATGGATTTAACCCACGGTTTCCCTCCAATTGGCCAAACCCAATTGGAACCCCATGTGATCCATGCAAGTCACCTCTTGGACGTAGAACGTGGTGGATAGGGCAGAGCGTCCATCAAAAGCTGTCCCAAACTAGTGGCTGTCTTAGGAAACAGCTGCTGTCACATTAAATGTGCTGTCACATTTAGAGTGCTTCCTATATGCCAGGCACTCTGCTAACCACTTACAGACATCATTAGCCTTACAGCGAGGTACTGAGGTTAGCCCTGCTTTTCTTAGGAGGAAACTGAAACACAGGTCAAATACTTTCCTTATAACTAGTGCCTGGCTTGACAACTGTGCCGTTATCATGAGCTCACCCTCACCCTCAGTGTAGCTGGATTCACTTTGCTAAGTCAGCTTTCAGGAATACCAGAATGAAGCTGTGAATCAGGAAACACAGAAATCAAACAGCAAGATAGAAGCTCAGCTCACAGAAGAGCTTTGGACTTTTCGAAGAGAGTATCGCTAAGCTGTGGCTGGATGGGATAACTTTCTGGGTCCACTCACAGATTTATTTCATTATTTCATTTGGAACACTAATAAAAGTGACATGACTTCTAGAGAATGTCTAGTTTTTAACACACTATGGCAGAAGATCATTTGATCTTCACAATAACTGCATGAAGGCGAAGACAATTATACCCGTTTTACAGATTCAGGGAAGTTAAATATGTGTCCGAGTTGTCATAAGTAACAGAGATTTGAATTCAGGACATTGGGCTCCATGTTTAATGAGTGGTTTTCCATTATGCCTAGGTGTTCTGAAATTTGGGCTACTTAATTGTGGAGACACAGACATAGCAATAAATAACACTGAGCTACACAGGAAGAAATGCTTTCTCCTTCACGGTTCTCCTGTAATCTGAGTAGTAAAGGAGAAAGTCTCAGCTGGATGTTAATATGTCTCTAACACCTATTTAACAAATATTTAATACCTACCTATCAAAGAAAATTGGCCCCAGGCTCAGAGCCTTCAGGCAAACAATGGTACCTGGCTGGAATACAGTACTCTTTATTTTCCAATGATTCATTTCTATGTTTATCTTCTAATTATCTCAAATAATGCTGGATTTCTGTATCCAGGAGTGGTACAGGAGTTTCTTAAAAAATAAATTTTATTGAAGTTACCAAATAAAGAACAACAGTAAGTAATTTCTGGCCCACATGACAGAAGCAGGGCAGAGAATGTCTGAGGTTTGGAAAGATCTGCATGGCCACATCCTGGGCTGGGAACACTGAGACTCTAACCCAGTGCTATCTCATAGGCATAGAATGGGAGCCAGAGATGCGAGTCACATATGTAACTTTCAGTTTTTATAGTAAACACATTAAAAAAAAAGCAAAAAGAGATTGGTGCAATTAATCATATTAATACATTATATGCATTTATATAATGCAGCTCAATATATAAAAATATTATCATTTCATAGATTATAAAATTATAAATAAGACATTTTACTTTTTTTGGTATTAAGTCTTTAAAACCTGGTGTAATTTATACCTACAGCACATCTTAATTTGGTATTAGCTCCATTTCAAGTGTTCAGCAGTCACATGTGCTATGGGACAGCGTAACTCCAATCCACAATTAACAAGTGGCAGCACTTGTTGAGGGTCCACTGAAAGTGACGCCCTTTGTCTTGTTTTGGGTCACTGATGTCACAATTTTTCTTGGTACTTGAGTCTGAGATGGCCCTGGTAGCCATCTTTCAGCTTAGCTTTTACAAGGCCAGCACGCCTCTTGCATCTGTCCTGGCCTATAGGATTTCTTACTTAGGTTGATAGGATGGCACAATCCATTGCCCCAGTGGTCTGGTGGAGGACTGAAGGCAGATCAATGACCAAAGGGAGGCGTGGGTTTTTGGTACTGGCAGCCAAGGGAAGAGATGGGCCCACAGAAACAGCTCCACTAAGTGGGAGCTACATTTCAGCCTAGATGTAGGGGGAAAGTCTGACTTGACCCCTCTATTCTCAACACATGTGCCAGGATGGTGACTGGTGAAATGGGATGAAATATGGAGTCCCATTTTACAGATGGGCTAAATTACTTAAACCCAGCTTGAAAGATGCAGAGCCAGGATTCGGACCCAGGGAGTTCGGCTCCAGAATCTGTGTTTTTTTTCCTAAAATATTTATTGGAGGACAGTTGATTTACAATTCTGTGTTAGTTTCAGGTGTACAGCAAAGTGAATCAGTTACACATATACATATATCAGAATCTGTGTTCTTAATCTATTATAAAAGCACTCTGTTGCTTTTAGAGGCCCATGGTTTTATTGACTCATAATAAAAATTAAGTTGCAATATTCATAGTTATGGCTATCATTTACAGAGCAGTTACTACGTACCAGACACTGTGTATTTCATGTATCACTCATGTAAGTCTCATAATAACACTTTGAAGTGGCTATTATTGACCCCACTTTACAGATGAGAAAATCAATGTTCAGAAAGATCAAGTGAGTTGCTGGAGGTCTGAGAGTCACTAAGTTGCTGAGCTTTGTTTGCGACCAAGGTTTGCAGGGCTTCAAAGTCTGTGTCTCTCATCAGAAGGTGAACCTCATTATATTCCAAACCAGCTTTGATGGGGGACGCACCGTGTGTCAGGCCTGAGGTTGATGTGCTTTACACGTTTAGCCTCAGTTCAGCCTAACCACAGCCCTATGGATTAGCGTTAGTTTTTCTATTTTACAGATGAAGGAGGAGGGCTTAGAGAAGGTAAGTGATTAGAGGAATTGGGTACCAAACTCAGATCTGACTCCAAATCCCATTGATTCGTTCATATGTCCATCATTTTACTTGTCCCTTTTCCCAATCATATGTTCAGTATTGATTATTTTCCCACTCTGGGCTGGGTACTGTTCTAAAAATGGAGGAGGGGCTGGCAAACACTGGCCAAAGAACTGTTCTCGGCCCTCAGGTGGTTTACATCTCTGCCCTTTCTGCACTGTCTGGGTTGTTTTATGTTATTACTGCGAGATACACTATCAGCTAATCAGGATCTTGCAGAAAGAAAGCTGCAGTGGATGGGGTTGTTCTGTTACAGGGGCTGAGTAATAATCAGTCATCTGGTTCCACATGTGAAGAATCTGGCTGACACTGGAGAATCAATGTAGGATTTCGTTTCTTTTTCTCTTAAGTTAAATTTGATTATGATCGACACACTGCACTTTTTCAGTCTGTTCCCAGAGAACTTTATCAATTGATTTGTGGTTGTTCAGCTGTGGAACTGAGGCCTCCTGTTTCTTCTTGTTTTAAACTTTTCTTATGAAAAGAAAAAATTTTTTAATGCATCTCTCCCTGTAGCTCAGTGAGAGACAACTGATTTCATAATCTGGGTGCAAGAAGGAGGTGTTCTTGGCTGTTTGGCGATCTTGGAGTAGATGCAAGCTCTTCAGTAGCTTGCTGCAATGCTGTTGTAAATCACAGGTTAAAAACATTCCTTACAACCTGCTCTGAATTCCAATCGATCCAGCCTAAACCTTTCATTACAAATAGCACGAACATTTCCAAACAAGTCCATAATAATATAAGAAAATTAATAACTGCTCAAAATAAATTAATAGTAATAATATTACTAGTAGTAGCTGCTATTGATTCAGTGTTTACTATAAGCCAGGCACTGTGCTAAGAACTTTACATACATTATTCTACTTTCTTCACCAAGAATTTGTGAGGTAGGTCTTATATATAGGTTTTTAGGAAAGAATCACCTAGTAGTTCACTCTACAGTCTTTGGAGTCTGGTAGCCCTGGGTTCAAATCTCAACTCTTTCTAAGTAGCTCTGGGACCCTTTAAGCCTCAGTTTTCCCATCTGTCAAAAGGGGCAATAATAACATATATTTTCTAGGGTTTTTGCTAAGGATAAATGAGTTAATTCAATAAAATGCTTTGCTCAGTGCCTGACACATAGTAAGCCCTCAATGAATTTACACACACAAACACATATATAGGCAAATTCTATACATAATAATTAAATATATAACAGTATAGAAAAGTGTATTAGTATTATTCAGTGGGTTTTGATGGTCAAATTAGGTGGTTCATTCATTTATTCAACAAATCTCTAGTAAGAACCGATTAGATGCCAGGTCTTAGGAATACAGTAGTTAATAAAAACAGACATGGCCCCAGTATTCATCCTGTTGGAGGAGAGAAACCTGACTCACATAACCACAGAAGAATGTGTAATTGCAAATGGTGATAATGGCTTTGCAGGAAAGGGACTTCGTGTTTTTAAAACAAACAAAAAATGCGTGTGGGTCACTGGCCAGTCTAGAGGGATGGGGAAAGCTGCACAGATCTGGTTGTATCCAGAATTCTTTTAGGTTTGTTCCTTGGGTGGCTCTCCAAGCAGACTCATGTTGAATAATAAACACACTGCAAAATGACTTATCTGGAAGGCCTATGAATTGGTGTGTAGAGGGAGCTTTGGGCTTCTCTTTACTACCTGCTTTATCCATGCCCAAGAAGGATGCATGTTGACATTGGTCAGGACCAAGAGGGAAGTTTGAGTGGGAGGCGGGGAAGCTTGTTTATTGGGAATTTTGGTGGCCCACATGTCTGCTGAGGCTATCAGCTTTCTGCACTTGCTTACCTGTAATTCTCTCCCTCTAAGAAAGCCAAGCAATAAACAGAGTGAGACCCAGGGGTAAAAAGATCTAGGATGGATCTGCTTATGTATCTAAATGTTGGCAGAAGAGTATTCCTGCCTTTCCGGACCCTTGTACTCTACAAGTTTGTAAGCCTAGGGAAACAACCAGGGATGCTACTGTTTCCAGGTGAGTTGCTAGCTTATGTAGAAAATGACACGCTTTCCAAATAGTTGCATACTGGTTTTGACGCATCTACCAGTAAGTACAGAAACAAGTAAGATGCCCAAGTCTTAGACCAGAGGTGAGGCAACTGCTGAAACCAGTTTAGATGTCTTAAAAATAATTGGGAAAAAATCATATTTGTAGAGTTAGTCAAGGATAAGTCTGGAAATTTAGAGATGCTTATTGAGCATCTTATCAACCTTTTTTATTTTTATGTATTATTTAGCATTTCTAAAATATTTTTGGGCCTGCCATTGAAGCAACTAGATGAAAATACTAAGGTTTAAACAATTAACCAGCTTTGTCTACTTAACATGAAACATCTGGGCATAGTAAACATATCTGGAAAACACCAGATGTCAGGCAGCATATAGATGAAACATCTGGAGGAAATGCAGTATATAGGAGACACGGTGGGAGGCTTGAAGTCAAAAGCAGCCCGATTTGAACTTCATCACTCACATGTACCTTGGACTACAATGTTCCTTCAATGTGTGAACAGATAGATAGGTAGACAGATAGATATGACTTGGGAGTCATATATATGTGATAGCACACACACACTTTTAAAAAAACAGATGACACACAACTACTTTTTTTCCTCCATACAATGGCAAACAGTAGAGACATGGATAGTTAAAATATCAGGCAATCCAAAGTAATTTCTTAAACCGTCTAAAAATTTAAGTTGCCCCACCACCAACCTATATTTAAGAATGGATACGTTTTATAGGAAATCATTTCAAGTAAGCTACACTGAGAAATTGTGACTCAGAAAATGCTAGCAGACCTTTCAGGGGCCACCTTCCGAAACAAGTCAGCTCCTTTTTGAACCCTGCTCTGTGCTCTCTTGCTATCGCCTTCCCTGAAACTGGAAAAAAAAATGCTTCTCTGGAATTACATAATATTAGAGTGGGAAGGAACTGCTGAGGAGATAAATCCAGGCTGTCAAATACTCCTTTGAAAACATAATCCTATTATTAACTTACTATTCTACACTACTGATATCTCCAGATAGGACATGGAAGAATTGATATGCATGGCTGGAAATAATACACAGACTTAGAAATTCTCTGGGCTTCAGTGTTGACATCTGTAACATGGAATAGGAGTGCCTACCTTACAGGATTGGTGTGAGGATTAAAATTAAATACAAATGTTAATCATGGAGACTGGAGTATTTTCATTGTTGCATTTATGAAGGTGGTAAAGATGATGTAAGCTTCAAGAGACATGGCCTGATTATGTCATGGTCAGTGATATTTGACAATGAATTCAGCTGTAATGACTTGCTTTTCCCCCCCTCCCCACTCTGTATTCTGATGTTCTTTCAAAAATAGATTCACTCTGCTGAGGTTAAATTCATATGGCCAAAACTTTGTATTTTCTTAATACAGTCTAAAGTTCGAGTCAGTGGTTCTTTGCGGATAGAGCTTCAAACCTATTTGGCAACGACCAGGAGTGTGCGTGTGCGTGTATGTGTGTGAATATATCATCCGGTTATAATACATGATAGAAAAGAACTGGGATAATTGTGTTAAGACATGAAAGGCCATTTGAAGAAGTTCTGCCTGGGATATGCTGGTCACTGCTACATTCTCAGAAGGCACACAGTATGTGCTATTTAAATTCTGTTCATGTGTTGACCTCATTCACTGGAATGTAAGTTCCTTGGGGATGGAACACTCTTAGCCACCTGTGTCCCTGTGCCTAGCCAAACGTCTGGCGTGACTTCTCATCTATACCCACTGAATACAAGAAGAAAGGGAAGAGACTTCACATTTGGCAGTCACCCAGAGTGGAAATCATTTGGATTTCAAAAATCTCACGTTTTGTAGATTATTTCAAAGATATAAGAAACTCCTAACACTGGCTGCCTATAAAAAATTACATGACTGGAAGAAAGGGATGGAAGATGGGTTTGGGGGGTTTGTTTTTATTATTTTTCTTTATATCTATCCCCCCGTACACGCTTTCAAATAACGGGATTTGAAAACTTTAGTATAATTTTAGAATAGGCATATTTTACTGGATTTGACCTTCGGCAATTGTGAGAAACTTTCTGTTTAGGGGAATGATTATGATTATATTTCACACTTCCCTCCCACCGACTTTTTTTTTTTTTTTTTTGCAAGTGAGCAAGCAGTGTTAGCACAGTTAGGTTCATGAAAAGAGCTGCTATTTTTCAAGCATTCCTTCTGCCTTCCTAGAATTGAAGACCCATTATTCTGTCATATATCAACCCATCTGTCAGCCTGCAACAGATGGTTAAAACGAAGAACTTCCAAAATACCAACGAGGAAATTATCCTGCACTTCACCATCCACAGCTTAAATTCAGCCTGACTTAAGAAAATTCCTTCGCCACTTCCCCGCTCATCATACAAAGTGAAAATGAGGGAAAATACTACATTTGAATTACAAATTAGAAGCCATTTCCTGAGAGGATGGTTATTGGATCCATCGATGTTGGCTTCACTCTGCCAGTTGGGGAGAAGACAGACCTGGGTTCGAGTCTCAGTTATGCTGGTTCTCAGCTGCGTAGCCTTTGGCAGTTTATTTGACCTTGTGGGTCCTTATTTCCTTAACTGAAATAGTAGACAGTTAATGGCCTGTCTTAGAGAGTTACTGCTGGAATGAAAAAAGAATGGCTAATCTGTGGGACAATATCTTGCACAACTAGGTACCCAATAAATGATAGGTATTATTATTTTCATCATCAGTTCTTCCTTCTGTTCTTAGCCTATTTCTCATAAGTCTATTCCAGATGGAAGATTCTGTGTCTCTGGCAGGCAAGATTTGAGCAGGTGCCTAAGGACAGAAGGCAGGCAAACATGAAAAAGTGGCAAGGTGTGGATGAATCTGAGTGTGTGTCTGCGTGTCTGTCTGCAATGTGTGCTGCATGCATAGTGTAACTCATGGAAACACGGTGTTGTTGTTTGGTGTGTGTTTGAGGAGAATGAACAGGGAGATGCGTGGAATTGAAATGTCATTGCCTTCTGCAGGAATCCGTTTTTTGTAAGCCTGAGGGGACCAGGGACTTCTGCCCAAACACTCCCCCAAAGAGTCATCATATGTTTTCTTGGTTTTCGTTTTCAGTCTGGATGAAATAAATATTTGTGATTTATACCCTGTCGAGGCATAAATATTAATGGAATCATAACTTATGTTTCTTGCTTTATTTAGCTGATTCCACTTATTTTTGTCAGCTCTATCATATTCCCAACATATAACTGTTAGAATGTAACACTCACAGTTTTTTTGCAGTGGGAGTTTTGGGGAGGATAGCTTCCTTTTCCCCAGTGCTATTCTTTTCTAAGTGCCAATGTGCGTGATAAGAGAGAATGGCAGGCCTGAAAGCTCTGAGAAGCAAGGTGTGTCCAAGAGCAGCGCTTCTCCACTTCAGGTGCCACGGATCACCTGGGTATCTGGTTGAGATGTGGATTCTGATTCTGGTTCAGCAGGTCTGGCGTAGGTCTGAGAGTTTGTACTTCTAACAAGCTTCCAAGTGATGCCAGGGCTGCTGTCCAGGGACAGACTTTGAGAAGCAGGGTCCTAGTCTATGTGGAAACTTCCTCCCTAAAAGCGGCCCAGTCCACACCAGAAGCCACTGCTCTCCACTCCTGCTCTCAAGGGCTTTCCCGCTATTTTGCACACATTGCCACCCTGCCTCACTTTCATATAGGTAGGTCTCATTTTCCCACTTCAATTTTAAGATAACTTTCTTCTTATTTTCTCTCTTCCAGCATTTGTTGAGTAATTGCTATCCACCAGGCACTGTGCTGAGTGTTAACCTCATTTAATTCTCAGTGATAAGGTAGGTACTATTATTACCATCAATTAACAACTGAGAATATAGAGGCACAGTGAGTTGAAAGAAATTGCCCAAGGTCACCCAGCAAGCAAGTGGTAGGCCCAGGACATATACACAGTTTGACTCCAGAGCCTGGGCCCTCAACCATTATGGCTTTGCTAAGATTATGTCTTATTGAAACTGTGTCAAATATATTTTAATACCTACTGCCACACCTAGTCCAGTATTATTTTTAATAGATATAAGCAGAGAGAGTAAAAATCTATTATACAAATAAAGAAGAAACACGTATGCTCTTTTTCCCTTTTTTTTCATTTTTGCTTCCCAAACTGATGGCTTAATGAAACCTGTGGTGCTGAGTATCAGGGGATTAGGACTAACATTATCATACGAAAGTCCAATAATAGGCACTTAGCTAAAACTGCATATTATTAGAATCTGGTCTCAAGAAGTTATGCTATGTGGACACAACTTGACCTATGGTATATTAAAATCTGCTATAATGAGATCTCATTATATACCATATTGTATCCTGTTGATGAGAGGAAGAAATGAGCTGTTAAAAAAGTGAAGGTTCTACATAAGATATTCTTAGTCACAAAGAGGACCCTGATTCCACACAAATTTGCAGAAATTAGTTGAAGATGTAATAATCTCGCACCAGTTTGCAGAGCTGTCCCTGCTAAGTGCCACTCATAATATTCTTTTTTTAAAAAGAAAAAATCTTTTCCACTATTACAAAAATGAAGCCAAATAGAAAGTAGGTTTTTATTTTGGAGCACAAAGAAAGCTGCACCCTGTTCTGTAAGTACGTATATAACACCCTGGTTCCAGATTTCAGGAACCACCCTCATTCCATTTATGCACCGTGGCAAACAGTATTGAAACTAGCGGAAAACACCTGGGAAATAAACATTTTGCAAGTACCTTGTTTTGATGATTTGGAGAGAATCTGAAAGCTAAATTAAGGTAAAAAGAAATCCACACTTGCAATAATAATAACCTTTTAAAATGTGTTGGAAATATGAGTTGAATCATGCACAATTAGAGATGGGGTCTAAGATTTTTTTGTAATGAGAAAAATCACCAAGAGTGGAAATAATCTTTGATAAACCTTTCAAGTCTCCCACACTGAGGGCTGTCCTAGCTGTTGTGTATGCATAAGGTTGTGGGCTTGTGTTTGGAGGCCATGTATGAAACATACGGAGCTCTGAGCCCTGGAATTGCTTCAGTTCAGGGAGATGTTCCCACTGAGATGGACCATATTGCTGTGTTGATGCTTTTTGGTTGGATTGAAGACCAAGTACCCACAGGTTGGAAATGTTTTATGTTTCTATGTATCTTTCTTATATGTGGGCACATGTTTTTTTGTTTTTGAATTGATCATTGAATGATCATATGTCAGATGCACATACAGTGCACTCGGCTACGTTGTGGGCTTGGAATGGCCATCACGTCTGTTTGTTTGTTTGGTTTTGTTTTAGTGACAACTCCCTGCCCCTACCTTACCCAAAGGTTTCAAACTGGATAAGTCTTGTTTCTGGTTTAGTATGTAGCTTTTCTGACAATATTCAGGACAGTGGTAGAAACACACCCCTTGGAGGTCACTTCTTTACCATTTTCCCATCTCCGTAGTTTTCATTCTTTAGAGGGTTAGGAGGGCATAGGGGTTAATTGCTATAGTTTTGAAGTCAGTGCTGGATTCTTCATGGCTGATTCACTGTGTGACTTTAGCCAAGATCCCTGAACCCTCTCAACCTCAGTTTCCCCATCTGTAAAATGGTGGGACAATACCTACCTCCAAAAACTTTTGTGAGGATTAACTGAGATGTCACACACGAAACACTCATTACAGGATGCCTGACTTTCATTAACTACTCAATAAATATTGACTGTTAGCATTATTCCTTCCTAGTTCTTTGGGTGAACTAGACACAGGGCAGAATTGTTTAACGAGGAGACATACTTGTCAAGAATGAGTTCCCAGAGCAGCTCATTGGTGGCAGAGGTGCAGCCTTTCTGGAAGTGAGACTGTGGATGCTGGATGCCAACCCACTTGACTAGAATGAGAGCCACCCATTGGCTTTCAGGGCCAGAGACTGGCTGAGTGGTAACTAAATCTAACTAGTTTTGACATCACTTTAATGAAAAGACTGACATTGGCTTCGGCTTCTTGGATGCTCAGCAGCAGTTGCCCAGCTGAATTCCTCCCTCTGAGGCACCTGTACTGCACTGTGTGCCTGGCTTTTGTGGGTATTTCTTTCTACTTATTCTGAGAGCGACACTGCCTTTTAACTCTCCACAGGCCATGCCTGACTTAGGATTTGTATTGCTATGAGCAAAGAATAGTTATTAAAGTATTTTTCCGAGTCACAGTTTCAGTTGCCCCAAGGCACTTAATTCCATGAATTTGGGAAAAAAATGCAATCTTTCCCACAGATACTGTTGTGTTTGCTAAGCCACCTGCGTTTTATCAGTACACATATTTTCCACAAGCAAGGCAAACTTTCTCACAACAGTGAGTCTGTCCTAAAGAGGTTTTGATTAACTTTGCTCATAAAAAAGTAGTGAAATAGAGAGCTTTCTTTTTCTAGCATTCACCAACTTCTTCGTTTCTAAATACAAAATGGATGCAAAGGCTAATTTCACCTCAGTTATTTGAGAGCACCTACCTCCATTGGGTCATATAATAGCTATTTATGAATTTAATGAATGGGAAGACCTTGCAAATGAAAATTCCTAATTCATTTTTCATAATTTTAAATGGAACAGTACTCTAATCCACCCCACCCCTGCCATGCTTGGCATTCAAAACTAAAGAGAAATACCAGAGTGTTCTTCCTTAAAATGATAGACATCAAGTATTCTGTTTGTTTGCTTTTGTAGCTTAATACGAGGAACCAACCTCAAAAAGAATTTGAAATTACTTACTCACTTCAAGTGAGAACTAGAAAAATTAGCTAGATAATCCAGGACAATAAAAAAACACCAAAAGAAACAAAAAAATCAGTAAACATCACTGATCATTCATTTACTTTCCACCATGTATCAAGTGGGCTCCTAGACCCTAGAAATATAGGAGTGGACAAAAGCAGACAAAAATCCCTGCCTTGTAGAGTGTACTTTCTTGTGGAGGAGACAACGAACGAGGTAAATAAGTGAAGTATGTAGTGGTTTGAATAGTGGTGACTGTTATGGAGAAAAAATAATGCAGGGAAGAAGGAAAGGAAGGGCTGTGATGGGGACGTGGATGCTGAAATTCTAGCTGGGGTGGCCAGGGAAACCTTATTAAGAAGGGAGGTTTTGAGTAAAGACCTGTAGAAAATAAGGGAACCAGCCACGTGGACATCTGGGTAGAACTTTTCAGGCAGAGAGAAGAGCAGGCACAAGGGCTCCGAGATGGGAGAGAGCCTGGTGGGCTTATCAATCCAGAAAAATGAAAGCTTGGAGTAATTCACTTTAAATGAACAGTGGTTCTTTACCTTTTTAGGGTCAGAGACCCTTTATAAGGATGTGATAACAAATGTACATGTATTGCTCCAGGGAAATTGGATCTGGTGAAGGATGAGGAGGGGAAGTAGGAGATTGTGGTCACATTGTCAAAAAGAAGTGACAATAGTCTGAATTAGGGAAGTGTCGGTTGGATTCAAGCAAAACATAATCAGATGGATTTAATGGAGTTTAGTGAGGGATTTGATTTAGAGGTGGAGAGAAGGTGTCATAGTAAGTATCCAGGTTTCTGGCCGGGAAGATGGGAAGTCCATTTACTGGGTACCCAGCTCTGAGAATCTATGATTCCAGGATATTTCACAATAGCAAATTCTACCAGCTCAGTATGTTGGCTTGGTAGACCTGCCCTGCTGAACTCAGTAAGTTTTGGGGTACGGGCGGGTCAGGCTCTTGGATGGTCATTTAATCAAGACACAGGTTTGGGATCTGTTTACCCCATTAAAATTACATGAAAAAAAGTACTGCCATATTTCTAAATGTTCTCTTTCAATAGGGATGATTCAGGAAAACCTCTCATTTATTCATTTTAAAATCTTTTAGATGGGAGGCCTTCTGATGGTCAGTTCTATTACCTTAAGTTCTTAAGAGTTCTCTTTGAGAGCCCTTTTCTTGTTTATCCCTAAAATATGGGAGTTTGTTAAGGTCATAACTTCTCTTTTCACTCCCTTCTCTCCACACTCTCATCCACTGTCATGACCTCCTCTGAATTTCAGATCCGCATCCCCTTTCTTTGCTACTAGCCGCGTATGGATGTCCTACACTCCTTCAATTTAATTTGTTGGAAAAAGAAGTCCGTCTCTTTCCTAAACCTACTTCTCCATCTGCAGGTATCAGCTTGGCTGAAGGCAAAATCTCATGTTACACGGGGAAGCCTTCTTAAGCTCCTCCTCCCTATCCCTGCCTTCCTGTGGGACAGTGTCAGGTGGTGACTGCCAGCCCAGGCCCTGGATCAGGCAGATCTGGTTTCACTCCTGGCTCAGCCATTCACCAGCCATGTTACTGACCTTGGACCTCTCTTGAAATGGGAATAAAAACATTTAGCTCATAGGGTTTCTGTGAGCTTTAAATGAGTCATGCATGTGAAGCCTTCCCCACCTGGTGCTCAAGAAAAGTTGCTCAAGAAAGAGATGATGTTATGTTTAGGCTCTTCTTGCTTCCTCTTTAGACTATTGCAACTGTCTGCTCTTCAGCCCCCCATCTCTAGTACCAGCATGTTATTTAATTGTTATATAAACTTTTAAAAAACACAGGTTTGCTAATACCCTTCTCTATCTGAAAACTTCCAATTGTATAGATAAGTGTATTAGAATTCATCGTGCCTTGGGAGTATTTTTGGGGGGCAGGGGAGGAGGAAGGGGCAGAGATCTTTTATAGAATGTAAATCTATGCTCCACAATTAGGCTCATCCCACCTCTAATAACCTCAGGTCGTACTAATCCCCCACTTTTAAATACACTCACCCTCACTCACACGTACCTACACTCACACATACACACTCCTTTCTGCTCTCTTCTGTCTGGCCCCTCACTCCACGTCTCTCCTCATAGAGGAAGCTTCCCACCATGTTTACCCATGGAAGCCAACCTATGTTCCCCTCTTTGACCTGCTCCTCAAAAAAAACTTCCCAAGTTTTTCCAGTTGAAATCAATCCCTTGTTCGTTCTTTCTTCCTCATTGTTTTTCCCTCCTTTGCTTTCCCCTTATTATAGCCCTTGGCAGAGTGAATCAAAGAACTCTAAAGCTAGGACTCTATATTTCAGCTTTCTCAGAACCTAGCACAATGTTTTGCACATAACAATTTCCCAATAACTGTTTGTTGAATTCAATTAGGATGATTTCAGTTTCTGAGAGCTAACTGTAAACATCCAGACAGCATTTAAGCATTGCGTTTACCCAACCACCTGCTGCTCCCTGGTTCACAGTTTACCTTACAACTGAGTGTGAGAATCCTATTTGCATAGCCATCTGTCTTACACATTGCCAACAGGCCCGGATTTACCCAGTCTTTGCATCACTACACCTTATGTTTAGTTCTCCCCACCAGTGAGCCTTTTGGGTGAGATTTGCCACCTGACAGTTTAGACCAGAGATTAAAAACCAGTTCATCCAGTTTGACTCTCTAAAAAACGGTATTGGTTAGGGGCAGAGTGAATGTGCAAACGGGTCACGGGTTTCTGAGGCGCACCTCTGTCCTGGTCAATATGTTTACCGATGATTGGGAAGAAGACTTAGCTAACATGTTTTCTATGCATGGGATACTGTGGTCTGGCCTGACATACTGTTAAGCAGAATGATAGCACAGTTTTAAGAAAATCAGGCAGGTGCTTTTCGAAACCTGGAAAGTCATTCCAACTGAGAATTCCCTTCCTAACTCTGGGTGAGAGAAATGGCCAAGAACTTTCCAAAATTAGCACCGATTCCCTTATCTTTATACAAATTACCATCTGGTGTTTGTTTCACGTACTCACAGAAAGCCAACTGGAATAGAGTATATCAACTACCAGTAACATTTTATTCTGAAAGGTCCACCTGATATCAAACTGATGTACAAAGTTGTGAAATCTCTAAATCTATACAAGGGTGATGACCTCTGTTGATTTTGTGTCAAGGAGAATCTTTTTAATCTAGTGTAGGAAGAGGCAGTGCATTACAGGCTCAGTTGGGGATTTCTCTACTGCAGTAGTGTGTCAGATGGACGACAGAATAAAGGAAGCTATTTTACCTAAAGTTAAAGATAGTAACTTTATTGTCCCTAATATTTGCTCAGATATTATGACACTCTGGATCATAATAAAGTAGGTGTTTATTTTCACAATCACTGTCCTAAAAATTATAAACAATTGGTTCTTATTGAAAAAGAGTTTAGTATAAAAGCAAAATAAAAAGTTAACTTGAAGCCTCAATGTCTTTCTTTCAAAGCCTAGGCTTTGAGAAATCACAAACCAAACTCGTCATTTACCTTACTCTTTAGCAAGTTTCTACATAAGATCTTCCTGATCCCCCAACAAAGAATGCCTGTGGCTGAAGATAACTTTACCTACCCAGAAAGCAGGAGGCCCAGACCTTCTGTCAGGTTTCCATGGGCTTGATCATTCAATTTCCTTTGAGTAAACTGACCGCAGAGCCTGTTTGAACATTGTCTCTTCTCTAAAGCTTCTCCCCGCAATCCTAGCCAAGGTTAACCTTGCCCTTCTGTCTGTAGCCACAGTACGGCAGAAACCCCAACTGTAGCTTGCAGCCGTGCAAACCACATCTGGGAAAGGTTACTTTTTAAAAAAAAAATTTTATTTTATATTGGAGTATAGCTGATTTACAATGTTGTGTTAGTTTCAGGTGTACAGCAAAGTGATTCAGTTATACATATACATACATCTTGTTCAGGTTCTTTTCCCATATAGGTTATTATAAAATATTGAGTAGAGTTCCCTGTGCTCTACAGTAGGTCCTTGCTGATTATCTATTTTATATATAGTAGTGTGTATCTGCTAATCCCAACCCCCTAAATTATCCCTACTCCACACTGGGAAAGGTTACTTTTATTTACAATCTCTAACTGGTTCCCATGCAGGGAGGACCCCTCGGTGACTGAGCAAGGCTAATGGGTTTGGGGATGCAAGCTGAGAGAGAGCTGCATGTTTGTGATAAAAAAGGGGAGCAGGGGGACCATGAAAGAAGCACCCTCTGGAAGGCTGGAGAGGCTGGTGGGGGGAAGTTCAAGAAGCGGAAGAGACAGGTGCTGGTCTCAGAGCACCTGCCAGAGGGTGGGCATGAAATGGGGGCCTGGGATGAAGACCCAGCCTCTGACAAAGTTTTACTTATTTATTGACATTAACTTTTTGTTGTGTGACATGCAGTGTAAACTTCTCCAGCAACTCATGCCATCTTCCCTAGTCGAATCCCTCACGAATCCCTCACGTGTGTGGTGGTGGATTCTGTGAAGCAACAGCGCCTGCTTCCTGGTGGGTTCGCAGTAACGTGGGGGCTGTAGAAGGGTTTCACCTGTCGCCCTGCCTCGGATATTTGGAAGTGCTCACTTCCGTTCTCAAAAGTGTATCTGTTTGGAGGATAACTTACAAAGTCACACAAAATAGCTCTCTTATCTGACCATACTCTGAAGACCAGACACATTTTATCCCTGAATTGCCTGTTTACTGATCTCCATTTCTGAGATCATGGGCTCTCTCAGGGATAGGATGCTGTCTTCATTAATTTATTCAACACTATGCATGGAATTCTGGATTACATGTGTCAGGTACTGGGACACAATGAAAGGTAAGTGGTTTCTGCACTCAAAAATCTTACAGTATGATGAGGGAGACTGATATATCTGACATATAACCAAACAATTACAAACCAGACAGAGCTCACCACAGGGCTCCTCTACCTCAGCACCACTGACATTTTGGACCAGATAATTCTTTACTGTGTTAGGGTGTCCTGTGCACCCTCGGATGTTTACAGCATCCTGGGCCTCTACCACTAGATGCCAGTAGCACGCCCTCCAGTAGTGACAACCAAAAATGTCTCCAAACATTACTGGATTTCATACTCCCTTTAGTCCCCCCACCCCCAGGCCCCGCCATTGAGAACCACTCGTCCCATTAAGGTTAGTCCCGAGGCATCCTGGGAGGAGCACCTAACTCAGACTTGAGCACAGTCTTGTTAATTCTTCATGCTCAACACCTAGTCAATCCTCAGTAAGTACTTGATAAGTGAATGGAATGCATAATAGCATGCTACCCTTCAGGAGTCTTAGAATGAAGTCTAGTAAGTTAGGGGGATGTTTAAGTATGAGGTCTTAGGCAGAATTTGGCCAATGAATTTCACTCTGAATCATCGGCACCAACATTGTTCCCAGACACACCCTACGTTGCCCCCAAAGGGACTGGCTGCCTAAATGTCACAGTGCAGATTTTCTAGCAGTTATTTTCCTGTTAATAAATACTGATTGTCAAGCACTTGGGCAAATATCAGGTGCTAAATATTAAATGCTAACTAGTCATTATAAAGCCACATAAATATTTTAGATTTCATCAGCCACAGCAGGGAAAGAAAAGAACCCAGATTCTAAGAGGGGAAAAAAAAAAGCCCTGACATTCAACTAATGGCTTTACCTACTGATGCAACCCACCTGGTAGCTTGAGACCTAGTGCATCTTGGAAGTAAATGTTCTTTGCAAAATACAGTTAAATCTGTTCCAACTTTGGCTGAGGCATTCGTCCCCGAGTCAGATATTGTTTCGATGTAAATGAGGACAAAAAAATTCACAGTACAACCCACATACTCCTTTCACACAGCCTCTGCCCTGAACCAGACTGACATGAGCAATGGGACAGCAGGGCTGATTGGCAAGACAAGCTTGATCCACATGTTGGCCTGTCTTCATGGACTTGGACGTGCTGAACAATAACGGAGCTTTCCAGAACAAGCTATGTGACTCTGGGCAAGTGACAACTTCTCTGGGTAAGACAGAGGGTGTAGAAAGCAGTGATTTCAAAGCTGCTCACAGCACTCAAGATTATATTTATAGTTTTACATCCTTAAAGATTAATGGAATTGAGGGGTTCACAGCATTAATTTTGATTTTGGGGGTGGGGAAGAAATGTCAAACAAAAGCCAGCCTGTCAATAGTCCTGACATACCTCCTTAATAATGTAATGTCAAAACTACAATAAGGTATCACCTCACACTGGTCAGAATGGCCATCACCAAAAAGTCTACAAACAATAAATGTGGGAGAGGGCATGGAGAAAAGGGAACCCTCCTACACTGTTGGTGGGAATGTAAATTGGTACAACCACTATGGAGAACAGTATGGATGTTCCTTAAAAAACTAAACATAGAAGTACCATATGATCCAGCAATCCCACTCCTGGGCATATATCCAGAGAAAACCATACTTTGAAAAATACATGCACCTCAATGTTCATTGCAGCACTATTTACAATAGCCAAGACATGGAAGCAACCTAAATGTCCATCGACAGAGGCATGGATAAAGAAGATGTGGTACATATTGGCCAACCCTATATATATATATATATATATATGTGTGTGTGTGTGTGTGTGTGTGTGTGTGTGTGTGTGTATATGCATATATACACACACACACACATATATACATATATACATACATACACACAATGGAATATTACTCACTCATAAAAAAGAATGCCATTTGCACTAATGTGGATGGACTTAGAGATTATCATACTAAGTGAGGTAAGTCAGACAGAGAAAGACAAATATATGATATCACTTATATGTGGAATCTAAAAAAAAATGATACAAATGAACTTATTTACAAAATAGAAACAGACTCACAGACTTCAAAAACAAATTTATGGTAACTAAACGGGAAACATGGTGGGGAGAGGGATAAATTAGGAGTTTGGGATTAACATATACACACTACTATATATAAAATAGATAATCAACAAGGACCTACTGTATAGCACAGGGAACTCTACTCAGTATTGTGTAATAACCTATACGGGAAAAGAATCTGGGAACGAATGGATATATGTATATGTGTAACTAAATCACTTTGCTGTACATCTGAAACTAACACAATATTGTAAATCAACTCTACTCCAATATAAAATAAGAATTAAATTAAAAAAAATAGTGTGATGTGACATCTGATGAAACCTCACAGAACAGAGTTCTGAGGTTGGCAGCCACAGAGAATGAATGGGCGTGATGACTTGCTTAGTCTGAGCTAGCTCCCAGTGTCCTCTAGCTGGTATGGAGTTGACCATTATGGCACCCATGGACCGGAACATGATCCAGCTGGTAGCCCTGGGCTTTAGGTTAACAAATCTCTGGGAATTCTCTGAAACCTCTTCTTTCTCCCAAGATAAATATTCCCAGCGACTGCACGGAGACCCACTGATGTTATTTAGAAGTTGCAATTAATAATATTTCCCCCCTGGAGGAATTAGTTGTCCCCCTAATCGCCAAATCATCATTTCTTTGCTGACTCCCCAGAGGTTCATTTTATTTGTAGCACTGTCAAAGCACACACAAAACTGAGCAGGAGAGCTGCTTCTTTGTTTTAATGTTGCTGCTAAGCTTAAAAAAAAAAAAATCTTCTCCCTCCTTTAATTCCTTCAGGAAGCATCTCATTCTCAGTATTTATTAAAAATGGGGAAGCAGTCCTAGGAGGCTTTTGGAGGTCTAAGTTCATAAGGTGAATATGCATAAAGGCAGCAGAATATAAAATTTTTATAATTACACCTTTTCATGCATACAGTTCCTGAGTGAAATTGGCTTTGATTTAGGCTGATTTAATAAAGCCTTTCTAATTTAAATCTATCCCTTCACTTCTACTTAGCTGTTTTAGACGGGAAAAATGGGTTCCTATTTCTCACTTTAACAAACCAATAAGAATTCTGTATGTCTAAACAAGAGTGATGGGATAGCATTTAATATCTGACCTCTTCCCCTAATTCAAGAGCTTTGGGGAAGGAAAGTATTTCTGTTTTGGAGAGATAAACTATTAAATGAGAGGGCAAACGAGGATGGAGAGACACAGGCTTAGGTGATGGTGCCTTGCATAATGCTTTACTCAGAGTCAGCAGGCACTAATCTTTGTTGCAAGAACAATGCCTAAGACAGGAGCAAAGGCTGAATAATCTCAGAGCAACGAGGCAGTTAAGAGCACATACAAAGAATGCATAGTCAGAAATGGAATTTTGATGGAAATGAAGGCCTGTTAGAGTAATTTGGTTCAGTAGGTAGAAAAACACCAACTGGAAAGACTTTTGAGTTGAATTACAACGGAAAGAGCCATCTGTTCTGCTAACCCAGCACCTATGGTAGCATGGAGAACTCTCACATAGATGTATGATTGCCTTAAACAGACAGACAAGTGGATGTAGGGGTTGGAATTCTAGTTAAAGGACCACGTACACACACATTGGAGCTTGGAGTTCATTCCATTAATAAGCACTTAGTGAATTCCTGCTCTGACCCAGTTAGTGCTGGTTCTTCAGCGATAACAAACCCAGTCCTACCTTCAAGAAGCTCTTTTTCCAGCATAGGAAACTGACACACAAGCAGACAACTGAAAACGTGGCACTGTCCTGGGATCAGAGATGTGGAGAGGGTCACCTTGTCCAGCCAGGAAAATTTTTTCTTCCAGGGAATTTCACTTGTTTCAAAGAAATAAGTTGACTTAATTTCCACTCACCCCAGCAATCCATTCATATATATTCTGTCATCAAATTACTTTATATCAGCAAGAGTATAAAGTCTTGGTGAATTAGCTTTATTTTATTAGGCGTGATAGAAAAGATGTTTCTTTTATTTTACAAGCACTTGGAAAAGAGCTGAATTTTGAAGACAGAATATTACCAGATCTGACTTCTTTGTGGAGAAAATTCATATCTGAGTCTTTAAGAGAATCGCGCTTATTCAAGAGTAATTCTTTAGTTTTCTGATTACACATTTCCCAAATAATCTCCCACAAGCACAAAGCAGATAGGCGTCAGTAACCAGTGGCTGAAAGGATGCTTCAGAAGTTTATAAACTTGAATTTGCCTCGATGAAGCACAATTATAAATACCTCTTTTAAATGAACAGTATGAATTAAGGCCAAGTTTCACGTTTCAGAGAGGAACAAAGATGACAGGGAAGCTAGTGTACTATATTTTGATTCCATTTCCCCCTTACAAAATGCCTAATCAGAGCAAAGTACATGACAGAGATACCTTAAGATACTTTGGTTGGGCAGACTCCTTGTACATTGTAGTATGCTTGCTGCAGGCGGAATTTCAGAAGAGCTAGGGCCCAACGTTTTGAAACGGCAAGCTCAGTTTCTTCTGAGCTGAGGGATTGTCTTCATAACAACGATGCTTATTTCGATTTCTGGGATTCTGTTGCTTGAAGTGTAGCAGTGCCGATGGATACCTCCAATATCTAGAGACCCAGATCTTGACAGACAGTGCATATTCTATATTTCTGGCGGTTCTTCCTGTGTCTCTCTTGGAATACACATTTGCTGTGTGCAGCCGGTGCTAACCTCAGTTCCTGGCATACAATAGGAACTCTCAACAAATACGTGTTGAAGGAATGCACACAACAGACCCTATCCTTGATGACCAGCTTGGAAGGTCATTTGTTTCACTTTCATACTGACTTTAGGGAACTACAGCTGTGTTAGAAATAGCCCTTGCCCTTCAGATATTTGAGGTTTAGTCATGGAATCCGACAAAACAACATCTAACTCAAGTACAAAGCAGTACTTGTACAAAGAAAGATTTCCACACGGAGGTATGGAAGTTTGAGGAGGGAGAACTCAGATATCTTCTGGAGGAAGGATGTGGATGATGAGGAAATATTGCAGGGAGCAGACAGCGTTTGAGCTGGGTCTTTGAGGATGAGTCAGATTTTGATAGGTTGAGATAGGGGAGGAGAGGAGAACCTTCCAGGTGGCAAGTGCTCAGTAATTATGCAGAAGTAGGCCTGTAAACAGCATGTTTAGGGAATGGTGAGTCGTCCAGTTTGGTGAAAACTTGGGATATAGGGAATGGTAGGACATGGCTTTGAAGAGTAGGTGAAGGATCATGGCTGAGGAGGGCCTTGAAGGCTGGAGTGAGGAGAGATGAGCCAGAGATGGACCATGGCATAAATGCAGCTGTGTTTGGAGTGATGGCTGGAAGAATGCAAGACGGGAGGTGGGGGACCACTTCATTGAGAGTCTCCACAAATATGACCTAATACGAATCAATTCTCTCCTTTCCAGAGCCCCTCCCCCTGCCCGTTCCCTATAAACTTTGCCAATCCTCCAGGCCTGAGGGTTTCATAAAGCTCAGAATGGGGTTTTCAGCAGCCAGATCTTCTAATCAGGGACACGAATCCCATATAGTTTGGTCTTGGTTTTTTTCAATCCTGAATCAACAATTTATAGAACAAGTGAAAAAAAAAAAGGGAAGGAAGGCTGTGGGATATAGCTTAATTGGGGGTTTGAAAGAAGCCACCAGATTTATGCAGAAGCTCATGGGAGGCCGAGGGCAGCCGGGCAGGGCTGGGCACAGATGTCTGCTGAGCCTGCTGCTGCCCGGCCATCTGCTGGCGCGCCACACACGGAACTGCAGGCACGAGAGACACCCCGGGATGAAACTTATAAAGCGCTTCCTTCTTTTAAAAAATCATCACATGCAACTTCTGTATGTTTGTTTTCTTCTTCTGTGTGTGGCCAGAGGAGGAGTTAATGATCTTGAATTTCACGTACTGAGCCTCAGTGAGAAAGGAGATTGCCAAAGCTAAAGGTCTGCAGAGCCCAGCTCTGGGGCCAGGTGTACGCTGCCATGCAGGTTAATGCCTGTCTTGGGGATTCTCCCTAGTAATTAAAGCCTGAGCTTCTGCATCCTTAAACATGGCTTGAATTGAATTTTTGATGTCCCCTTAGTATCCCAAGTTTCAAAGCAAATGTTTCAGTGGCAGCCTCCTTAAAGCAAGTGGTTTTATTTTTTCCCCCTCAGAAGAAAATATTCTCTTTGCAGATCGTTTTTTGGGAGAGCTCTTCTCCAACAGCGTAAGATTGAAGGGTCTATGGTAGAATCAAAATCTGGAATCCAAATTTTTCATTCAGATCAGAGGTAATTTGTTAGGGATATATTTTATATGGACTTAAAATAGAAACTTCTATAAAAATCAAGAGAACAATCAATTTCTGAGTTTTTATCCTAAAGAAATGATTTAAAATACATGTCAAGATTGAAGCACAAGGCTGATCATCACAGCATTGCTGAAGAGAGAGAAAAATTCAAAACCACGCAAAATTCAAAATCCAACAATGAGAGGTTGGTTAAATAGTTCGTATTATCTCGTGATAATGCAATATTATGCAGCCATTACAAATGGAAAGAACTAGAGTTAAATAATAATGAATATTGAAATACTGCCAGAGTTATTCTATCTTATTCTTTCTTGGTCCTATGAATAAATAAACTGTTTTTAAGCATCTACTATGTGCTTAGCACCTAACCATCATATTAGACATTTGTTATTTAATCTTAGCAAATATCTTTTGACATATGGGTTCTTATACTTTTTTTTATAGAGGAGGCAGAAATTATGTATAGGTCAAGATTATTTCATTCGGCAAGTATGAGAAACCCCAAACTAGCAAGCATAAAGGGAAATTCAGTAACTTACAAAAATGGATAGTCTAGAGTGTGTCTGGCTTCAGGTATGGCTAAATCCAGGTGCTCATTTTTGGTTTTGGTCAAGTCACTCTGTCTCTCTTTACCTTTCTTTCTCTCCATATCTAGGATCTGCTTATCTCTGCTCAGCTTTATTCTTTTCACAGATTCCTTCCACATTGTGGGCAGTGTGACCACTATCAACTAAACTCACATCTTCCTAGCCTCACAATTCCAGAGGAAGAACTTCACTCCATAGATAAATCCCAGAGGAGACTCTGACTGCCTGGCTTGAGTCACCTGACCATTTTATGTTATTGGGTGAGGCACCATGACTGATAGTTCAGCAGGACGATATAAGTCTACGAAGGAAGGTGGCAGGCCAACAAAAATGTCTACTATTATATTATTTCCCCCTACATTCTTGCTCAAGCCATTCCCCTAGTCAAAAAGCCCTCCCCTCCATCCAGCTGGTCTCTACTCTTTGTCAAGTCTCACAGACTCCATAAACCTTCTTTGACCACTCAAGCCAATAAATGGCACTTGCTGTTTCCCATTGATTCCTACATGATGTCTCTATCACCAGCACTAGTAAAACACACTTCTCTTGTGCTTTTATCATGATGTGTCTTTGTCCTGTCTTATTGACTTGACTGTCAGTTGCAGCACAGTGAGGGTTTGTATATTTCACGCCACTGCAGGCCCCATAAGTCTTGCACATAGGGGATGCTGAATAGGCTGATAGACATTCTTGGATTTCATTTTCATACTTCCAGGTAAAAATGGGGTGGCAGCAGAGTACCATGATGAAGAGTGTGTCTCTGAAGCCTCACTCTCTGTGCATCACAGTACAAGTTGCTTAACCTCTGTAAATCTGATCCAGTATCTGTAAAATGGGCACAATAATACCCCCCTTAAAGATGTTTGGAGAATTAAATGAGTTAACTACTATCTAATTTAATTTCTGGCCTGTGGAAAGTGCTCAAGAATAAATGGCAGCTCAAAGAGTGGCATTTTAGCCATCTTTTCCTTAGCCTCAACTGCAATTTTTCTAAGTTCTTTTTCCATTGTAATAATTTCCTTTTTTTTTTTTTTTGGTCTTGTAATTTCTAGGTTATCAATATCTACATACTTTTCTGCCTACAGGGGTGGCTAGTCAATTGGGTAGTGGACCCACAAGGCTATAAATAAAAGTCACTGCAATTCAGGCTTAGGTGTTCTTGAGGCAGTATATGAATCAATTAGATCTTTCTTAGACATTTCAGAATAACTTAGAGACAGATTCCAAGTTGCAGGTCTCAGATAAGTAGGTGTTTGAGTGAAGGGGAGATCACAGCTTGCCCAGGCTCTCAGGTATTTTCAATTAACCATGTCCCTCATAAGGGATCCAAGCCAGTTTTACCTTGAGTCACATTCTCTTCTGTTCCCTGGGCAAGGTTTGAAGCTCTCCCTTGCATGGCTCTGTGGCTTTGATTAGAGTCCTGCTAATAAGCAATGGAAATGAAGATGTCCAGCTGGGAGAAAGAGCTAAGAGGGCTGCAAAAAATCCAAGCTCTGGACTTTGTGCCAATTATTTGAAAGTTTAATGAACCATGGGTATTAGCGCAAGACGTTATTGAACTGCTGAAAGCCCCAGTGAATCCAAGCTGCATGTGTGAGTGTCTGCTTGTTCTGGAATCAAAGAAATAAACTTAGCAAAGAGTAAGGATATTTTTGCCATCGTGGGGGCGGGGTGAGGTGGGCGATATTTCACCACTTTCAAAAAATGATAGGAGGAGGGTATAAGTCTGAATCTAGTTTCTCAGTTGGATGCCCCCAAACAATCAAATTTTCCAAGTTTCTACCTGTTACACCACTTTGCTCTTCACACTCTGCTATTTTCAGACTTGCCAACTGACAAGGGATTCAAGCTCCTGTTCTCTGGAGCCTGGCTTATTTAATGGAACTGTGTTCTTTCCCCTCTTTCCCTAAAATATGAGATCTGAGTGCCAGGATGGGGGTGGGAGAGCTGAAGGGAGGGGACCTGAGTGATGGGGACAGAGTGACCCCATCTTAGGGCTGACTGCATCTGTCTCTAATGACAGCAGCTTATACTGAATTTGGAAGCTCTAAAAAACAACAAAAATAATATATAAGAGTGTTTGATGTCAACAGTGCAACAAGAAGCCTTCCAAAGCATTTCTCAAGATGAGAGTCAGTGGAGTTCGTATTTATCCACTTTGTTTTTTAGCCAATCAGTCCACTGAAATGTAATAAACTCTAGCTGCATGGACAGCACAGTATGGACACCAGGCTACATGATGGAAGATAATGGCGTGCATTCATGAGCACTTGCTCCTGTTCTAATTGCTTTCTGTGCAATAACTCATTTAATCAGATCGACGACTTTACAGGCTGGGAACCATTGTTATCTCTATCTCACAGGTGAAGAAACACAAGTACAGAGAGGTTCTATAACCCGTCCAAAGTCACACAGGTGACAGACAGTGGTGCTGAGATTTGGACACAAGCAGTATGGGTACAGAGCCTGAATTCTTAACCACAGGTACCCTACTGTCTTCCCATGACAGATTTGGCCTTCAAGGGTAATAGGAATAAAGCAGGGAACTTGAGGCCAGCAGCTAGGTCTTACTCTGCGGTGTGTCCTTGGTGCCTAGCACAGGGCCCGGGACCTAGCAGGACTTAGACAGCCTTGATCATTACTCTTGAATCCAAGGAAGAGCTTTGTCTTGTAATCAAAAAGGAAACACATTTGGGGCTTTGCCAAATTTCCACTAGGTTCTGGTTTGTCTAATTGAATGATAAGTTCCCTGGAATGAGAGAAAATCCGACAAAAATGGATGGAGTTTGGACACACACTCTCTGCTAGCCCTCTGAAGGCACTGGCTCCAACGCAGGACAGGAAGAGCTCTGGGCCCCTGAAGAATCACACTAATTCCGTAAGCAGTTCACTGCTTTGATTAAGGCTATCGGACTACAGCTCGTCTCTTTGTTTAACTAGTTAATTGGAGAAATGTGGTACCAAATACGGTGGGAATTAACCCTCATCTAAACTGTAATTAAGAATCTGCTAATCATAAGAAAGCTGGAAAAGAGCTGAGGATGTAAAATCTGATCAAACGTGTAGACGTTGTGCTGGGAACATTTAAAGTGGATTAATTTATTTGCCTTCATCTGTGGTGCCGATTCTGGAACAATGTATTTGTTGATGCAAAATATATAGTAGTTTAGATTAACAGTTTGCGTAAGGTTAGGTCCATGCCTTTTTTTTTTTTTTAACATCTTCATTGGAGTATAATTGCTTTACAATGGTGTGTTAGTTTCTGCTTTATAACAAAGTGAATCAGTTATACATACACATATATCCCCATATATCTTCCCTCTTGCATCTCCCTCCCTCCCACCCTCCCTATCCCACCCCTCTAGGTGGTCACAAAGCACTGAGCTGATCTCCCTGTGCTATGCGGCTGCTTCCCACTAGCTGACTATTTTACATTTGGTAGTGTATATATGTCCATGCCACTCTCTCACTTCCTCCCAGCTTACCCTTCCCCCTCCCCGTGTCCTCAAGTCCATTCTCTACATCTGCGTCTTTATTCCTGTCCTGACCAGGTTCTTCAGAACCATTATTATTATTTTTTTAGATTCCATATATATGTGTTAGCATACGGTATTTGTTTTTCTCTTTCTGACTTACTTCACTCTGTATGACAGACTCTAGGTCCATCCACCTCACTACAAAAAACTCAATTTCAGGGCTTCCCTGGTGGCACAGTGGTCGAGAATCTGCCTGCCAATGCAGGGGACACGGGTTCGAGCCCTGGTCTGGGAAGATCCCACATGCCACAGAGCAACTGGGCCCGTGAGCCACAATTACTGAGCCTGCGTGTCTGGAGCCTGTGCTCCGCAACAAGAGAGGCCGGGATAGTGAGAGGCCCGCGCACCGCGATGAAGAGTGGCCCCCACTTGCCACAACTAGAGGAAGCCCTCGCACAGAAACGAAGACCCAACACAGCCAAAAATAAATAAATAAATAAATAAAAATTTAAAAACCAACCAACCAAACAAACAAACAAAAAACAAACTCAATTTCGTTTCTTTTTAGGTCCATGCCCTTTTGTACTGCCAACACTTCTTGGTTTAAAGAGTGAGGAAGTGGAAACTACACACACACACACACACACACACCACAAGCCAGAATGTCAGATTCTGACAGGTATGCCTACCCCTAACAAGATACACATTTGGGAGGCTTCAAATGATGTTATTCTTTTTTTGCACCAAATACATTATACTTGGGGCAGAATTTCAAAATAATCTCCTCCGTTTATCCTCTCATCCTCCACCACATGCTGTGAAGTTGTCTTTACTATTAGCCCAGCCCACCTGGGGAGGGAGTGCCTTGGCTTCCGGGTGGAGGTTCACTTCCTCCTCCTGGTAGGTCACCAAAGCCCAACTACATAACCTCTAGCAGGTCATTTGTAGGAGAGTCATAATTGTTAAATAATTTTCCTCATCAGGCTGGATGCTTTTAGTTCACCCATATACACACATTGCTTGGCCTGTTGAAGATACAATATAAGTGAAATACACTTAGACATGAAGTATAACTAACACGATGAGAGAAGAGAGAAGAGAGAGGGAAGAAAGAGAAGAAAAGAGGGAAAAAGGGTGAGGAAGGGGAGGAGAGGCGAGAGAGGGGCTTCTCAGCAATTGCTGAATAGCTCAGAAACTGCAATTCTGATTTCCATCTCTAATGACAGCCAAGAAAGATGCAGTTGAGAGTAGGAACACACGTTGGATTCTCTGAGCATCCAGCTCTGTGCCTGCCTCCTATTCTCCTCTCAGTGATGGCCTCAGCCCCTACTTGACAATGGGGAGCCCTATTTTGTTAGGGGGTTAAAAATCCACCTTCCAATCATCTCATAGAGCAGGGTTCCAGAAACAGAAAGGTTAACTGGAAGGCTCAACCTAGTAATTGCGATCTTAGAAGTAGTCCTGAGTCAAGCTTGATCGTGTGGGACTTGGCAGCGGGTCGGGGGCGAGGGAAGAAAGTGCCTGGGGTAAGGGGACTGGAGGAGAGTAGGATTGTGAGGGCTGCAGGCAATTAAAGGAAGGCGCCTGTAATTCCTCTTTAGGGGGCTAAGGTACTACCTAGTAATGGGCAGGAGAAAAATTAACATGGATAACAACAGGGCTACAATTAGATACCATTAATCCATCACTTGCTGGTGTGCCTCTCCCTGTGCAAAGCGTTTTGTAGGCATTAACTTTTCCTTTTCTTACAGCAGCCTTGTGACACGTGTATTATTATTAGCTTCATTCTATAGATAAAGTCGTAGGCTTCCAACTGTTAAATAACAGGTCATACAGGGGAATTAAAATCCAGGACCCCATAGTTTAGCCACTACCCTCAAGATCACTGGCCTAAGAGTCTGAGTCCTTGTTCTACCATTAACTTCTTTGACCACAGACAAGGTCCCTAATCTCCCAGGGATTCATTTTCCCATGCCTGGTGCTTGATAAAGAGGAGTCACAGTGAATCTGTAGAATGAGGCTGATTGTAATCGCTCCACGTCTCTCTCAGGATTGTTTTGAGGCTGGATGGGAAATATGAAAATATTAGGAATGCATCGGGCATAAAACAAATGTGAGCCGTGGTACCACCGCGTGACCACAATGGGTAAACACTTCTAGTCCCATAAACTGCCTCTGGTCAACCTGGTCTCCTTTATGGGAAAAGGAGAGCTTCAACAACACAGCCCCTTCCTTTCCCACAAAATCTTAAAGTGAATATTGATTCTACTTGACATTTAGAGTAGTTACTTTAAACCAAATCTCTCATGAGAAGGATTCACCAAAATGTGGGATGGTGTTTATTAGTTTTTAAAACTACTTTACATTAATATTTTTAAAAAAACCCTAAAGCCTCACATCGTCACTATTTGACATGAGATCTGAAAATGGTTCAGAACATCCTGTCTCAGAAATCTAGGCAGGAGATTTGGCTTTAAAACTGTACTCTAAGGAACATGACAGAATGATATGACCAGAGGTGACATTTCAATTCCACAATCATGCACCATTCAGGTGGCCACTTCTGCTTTCTGAGAAAGATATTTATTCATCTGTACAAGAAGGCACTCACTGTAGTGACGTACAGTAGCTGGCTGATTCTTTTGGCCTGATTTTCTCACTATTGTGTCATTCAGCATCATTAACAATTATGTTACTTCTAAAGACATGCAGATTCTCATTTTCACTTAAAGGTGGGCAATCTTGTCAAGCATATTCAGTAGAGAAAGATACCTTAAAAAATAGCCATTGATAATAGCCATTGGTTCCAGTCTGCCTGAAATTGCTCACGACGGCTTACAAATATATAGTAATCAGTCCTGGTAATCTCTGATTTATAATAGCCATTGATCTTGGGCATGTTTTAAAGCCTGTTTTCTATCACTGACATCCTTCATGTGCAACTGAGATAAACAGCAGAACCCTCTAGTTATCCTAGCATCATAGATTCATGGCAGCCATTCTATAACTCCAAATGGATTCTGAAGGCAAATTTTAAAAAACCCTCTATGACAGTCCAATAAGCAGAAAAGTCTAGGGGTTCTAGGGTTTGGTTTCTCTATATCCTGAGCAAGAAAATAACAGGAGCTGTCCAGGTGTATAAACCAATTTGTCCTACCTACCTATGCCCCTCCAAATTTGTAGCACGTTGCCTATCAGGATTTTGGACCCTCTTGCATTGTAGTTATGAATTTGGGCCCTGGATTTGGAGAGACCTGGGTTCAAACTCTACCCTCTGACTATTAGTGATGTGACCTGGGAGAGTTAATTGGGTAACTTCGAGCCTCCCTTTCCTCACCTATAAAAGTGTAAAACAATACAAGCTACGGTTGTTTTGAGTATTAAATCAACTCCACACAGAGTAAGAAACTCTATCAATACCAGCCGGTATTATTGTTGTTACTATTATCAACACCATCGCCATCCTCATCACTTTCCTCCACACTGATCAGATCTCTGCATGATGTATCCTGTCATGTCCTAGAGGATTATAGAGAATCCCGAACTACAGAATAAAGGGAAAAATGTGGGTTTTGTAAAAAACAAAGCAACAATAACAAAAGAATAGTTAGTGACAGGAACAGAGAGAACAAGTAATGATCAGTAGCCATCTTTCTGAATAAATAGGCTTGGCTTTAAAAAAGTACAATTAGGGGCTTCCCTGGTGGCGCAGTGGTTGAGAGTCTGCCTGCCGGTACAGGGGACGCGGGTTCGAGCCCTGGTCTGGGAAGATCCCACATGCCGCGGAGCAACTGGGCTCGTGAGCCACAGCTACTGAGCCTGCGTGTCTGGAGCCTGTGCTCCGCAACAAGAGAGGCCGCGACAGTGAGAAGCCCGCACGCCGTAGTGAAGAGTGGCCCCCGCTCGCCGCAACTAGCGAAAGCCCTCGCACAGAAACGAAGACCCAGCACAGCCAAAAATAAATAAATTTATTAAAAAAAAAAAGTACAATTACTGTTAGTTTAGTATTTGAAGGTTTTCTTAGGTATGAACCACCTTCTTGAGATCTTGCTCACACTGTGGATTGGCCTTAACCTGCTAACTCACAGTTAAGGGTGGGTACCATAGCCCACCCCTCCTTCCCCAGTCACGGCCCCATTGTGGTGGGATTAGAACTGGAAAGGCTTGTCATTTGCAGCTGCAATGGCGTCATACTGATCCTCTACATTCATTCTGTCTCTGTGACTCTTAGGATTCGGGCTCGCTTTTAAATTAACTTTTATCTGCTAAGTAATGAGCACATCAGTTTTTTAATATCACTGAAGTCTCACCTAGGAGCCTTTCCCTTTTTATTACTAGAATTAACTCCCCGCTCCTCCCCTTCTTCCACGATGTAATAAAACAAAACCTACCCAATGTAGTACACAATTCAGGATTTCATTGTATCCTGCTTGATGGGAATGATTATTTACACAGAGATGAAATAGCATGGCCTCACCAGATTACTTCTTATGAGGAGAATGTAGTTTTATATAACAAAATAGAGCTTTTCCCACTTTATGGGCAAACTAACTGAGTCAGTTTCTTCTCTCTGGAAGTCAGAGTATTTCCTCAGACTTTAGAATTCTATGAGAGTGTCTACATGTATCCAGGAAGGATGTACACATGTCAGTTTTATAGTATACACACACACACACACACACACGTATCTCAACCTCTCTGATGTATCTATCTGCACATTATGCGAGGGTTAACCCCAAGGTAGGTGACACTGTTAAAGATATTTTAAAACCATTAAGACCAGTAGCTCCAATTTGGGAGGGAAAATTAAAAAAAAGACATCTGTCCAAAGGTTCAAGTTCTGCTGATTGACTCTTCTTTTCCCACAATAACATACTGAAGTGCTATAAAACAGATCTTTCCCCAGTCCCTTCAAACTTAATCATGACGTTTTACAAATAGGGGTTTCTCCCAGTTACCCTTCAAAACATGTTGATTTTAAGTTTCTAGTCTCTATAATATATAGATTAGACTAGAGATCTGTAAAATTTATTTCACTCACATACTCCCTAAAAGAATTTGTAAAAACTGTGTGCCTATTCGTATAAAGTTGACATATAATTTTGTTTTTATTAAAAGTCTAAACAGTTGCAAGAGTGTAATGTTGGGCATAAGTATTGATATTTAAAAATATATCCCATTGTATCAATTTTTAGATGAATTCAACGGAATTGTTATTTGATACTCTCTATTACCCATTTAAAAATTATTAAACAAATTCCTCATTAACAGTCAGAAACTTTACATGTTCTTTTTGTTCTCCTTGAACTTGTATTTCCATTATACTTCCCCCACCGAATCATAGCCTCATATAACATTTTTTTATACTGGAAAGCATTTTATCGATCACCCTGTTACATTTCTTTGCAACAAAAATATGTATATAAATTAAAATTACTCTCTGATTACCCATGACCCTAATGCTTTAAGTATCAAAAATTTTTCTTTTGAGTTGGGTAATCATTAAAAATGTTATTAATGCACAATTGTCCAAAACAACATAAATATATTATACATGTTAATAATTATTAAATTTTAAAAGTAAAATTTTTATTAGAAATGTATGGGACTGTTTTTTGTTCAATTAGCTGACGTACTTTCGAGGGACAAATACTACTTACTTCTAACATGGGACTTGATTCAGCATAAATTCTATTTCCATTTCTCGTTGTAAAGATGTGTTGAGAAGGTTTGCTCACAGAAATGAGTAGATGAGAATGGATGGGGTTTTGTTATAGTGATGCCATTAATTTCTCTGAATTCCTTCTGAGTAATATGTCCCAGACCACAGAGTGATCTGTCATCAAAAATTACTTTTTAATGATCTATCAGCTGACGTAGATTAGGAAATTCTATTTTATTGAAAGGAAAAAATTGGAAACCTCCTTAGATGCAAAAGGATACACTACCCAGCCATTTGAATAACTCACTTTTGTTAATACCAACACCGATATTTCAAATGGTCCTTTTTTTTAGTGCCTCCAAGGCTTCGCAACCTAGCAATATCCCGTGTATGGGGATGGAAAGGAAGGATGCTTTTATTTTATAAAAGGGGAATAGGTGATTAAGAAAGAAGCAGTAACATATTTTCAGAAGCAGGGCATTCTCAGTAAAATAAGTTTTAGGCAAATGTACATGAGAAAGCTGAAAAATTTTAAATGTATTTCCTTAAAGTTATCCACGCTTATGTACCCCTCTGAGAGTTGTTGTGTCCCCCTAGGTGTCTGTGTGTCCCTATTTGGACATGCTGAGCTAGACTGGTTTCACCCAGGTGAGTCCCTGAACCACTGTGAAGGAAAAAGAATGTGGGGGAGGGTTGGTGGTGGAAAGAGATAAGATCGAGGTAGAGAGAGAGAGAGAGAGAGAGAGAGAGAGATTCAGAGACAGAGAACTCCATCTTCAAACTAAACCATTCTATGACCAGTCTATCATACACCAAAGGAATAACACATTTCAATAAGTACAAGTCACATTGTCTAAACAACCAGTGAGAAAAAATGGTCGACTAACTCCATAATACTGGAATTATAAATAAATCTGCAGCAAGCCTCACTACTCTTTCCTTGATCTCATGAGATTGCCAAGCATTTATTGCAGAGAGTTTCTAGCAACTCTTACAATACTTCTCCAGCGCAGGGGCACAAAAGAATGACAGGCAGGGGCACAAAAGAATGACAGGCATCATGTTTTCGTTTTAGATCTAAGAGATTTGGATGAAAAAGAATGTGATTGCCTTTCAAACACCTGCCCTGAGGGCTCAGGTAACTCCAAAGCCTTTAAGCACTGGAAAAAAGAAATTAGAAGGGACAGAAAAAGTTATTTCATAAAGCAAACCACTTACGATGAGTGGACCCCGGTTGTTTTCTCGATACTTGTTCTGGAAGAAAATGTAAACGACGGTGGCGGCCAAGGAGTAGAGGAAGGCAAAGACAGCCACGGTGACAAAGAACTCTGCCGAAGATGAGGAGTCGCCAATCAGGGCCACCTTCTGCCGCTCCTTCCCCTCACAGGTGGGCACCTCAAACGTCACCTGGTGTAACCTAAAGTACCAGAGATACCAGAGAGGAGAATCGTTAAAATGCTATGGAGAGAAAACTCGATGCCATAAGTGAGATGTGATTTGGGACCTTCATGGCATGCCTCTGTGACAAGTTCATTAGAGAAATTACAGAGATTGTAGCTGGACTCGTGGAAGCAGATACTGCAGTTAAAGATCATTCCATTAGGTTTCACAGTAGCTAGTCACTTTAGAGAGAGGGGAGGAGGGAAGGGGAAAGTGATCCTGAAATGACGATGGGTTAGACTATGACATCCTCCCCCTGAAATTCTCCAGTGGTTTCTCATTATACTTGGACTCACACCCTAACTCCTAAACGTGACCCACCAGGTCCTGGCTTAGGGTCTTTTCACTGACTGTTCCCTTTTCCTCAATCACTCTGCCTCCTGACATTGCCCATGGCTGGTTCCTTCGTGGCATTCAGGTGACAGCTCAAAATGTCATCTCCTGGGAAAGTCTTTTCCTGACTATTAATCTAAAATAGTTCTTTTCCCTTAGACATTTCTACCACATCTCCCTGTTCAATGTCATTCATAGCGCCCATCACCAACCACACTTCCTCGGTAATGTATTTAATTATTTGGTTTTTTTTTTTTTCTGTCTCCACTTGATTTGGGATCTTGACTTTCTTCTTCTCTGTAAATCCTGAATGCCTGACACTTGTTAGACACTCAGTAAACAGGACTTGGATAAGTGAACAAACATTCTTGATTCTGTAAGATGACTGATACACCCTAGTTTGATTGAACTTTGAGAACTTCTATTTTAGAGAATAAGTTCTATCAGGACAGCATCCAGGCCCAATATATTACTTAATAGAGAAAAATAAGATTTTGGAGGGCAGTACATTCTGCTCAATAAATGACACCTAAGGAAGATGTGTTATATCTACTACATAGCTCATGCTGTGAACTGGGTGGTGATCTGTAACTCAATATAGGAGCCAAAATTCTGCTTCTTCAGAAATGACTAAATTATTCCTTGAGTATTAGGGAGGCACTTGGAAATAGACATGAATGACGCTTAGTGATATCAGTAAAGGAACACCTGGAAAATTACCTACAAAACTAACAATGATGATAAAACCATTGACGAACACGATAAATTCCCAACTTATGCTTAAGAAGTATTTCTCTTACTAAACAAAAGTTGATTCCTTTAAAATATATTTTTTGTGTACGTTCTCTTACAATTCGGATAATGACAAAATGATAAAATAGTAATACTAATAGCAACTAACATACTGGAGCATTTATGTGCTAGGTATTGTGTTTTATATGTATTGTTTCATTTAAGGCTCACAGCAGCCCTATGATGTAGGCATTTTATTGCCCCTTCCCCCTTTACACATGAAGAAACAGGCTTAGAAAAGATTAAGTAATTTGTGCTAAACCACAAAGCTAGTAAATAGGGCCAGGAACTTTTTAACCTCTATGTTAATCTGTTTCTATTAAATAATGAGAATATTAAAACTAGGATGAGTTTTTTAAACAGTGGAGCCCATGGACAACTAGCATCATAACTATGGGTCTTGTTAAAAATGTACATTCCAGGGCTTCCCTGGTGGCGCAGTGGTTGAGAGTCTGCCTGCCAGTGCAGGGGACACGGGTTCGGGCCCTGCTCTGGAAAGATCCCACATGCCGCGGAGCAACTAGGCCCGTGAGCCACAACTACTGAGCCTGCGGGTCTGGAGCCTGTGCTCCCAACAAGAGAGCCCGCGATAGTGAGAGGCCCGCGCACGGCGATGAAGAGTGGCCCCCGCTTGCCACAACTAGAGAAAGCCCTCGCACAGAAACGAAGACCCAACACAGCCAAAAATAAATAAATAAACTAACCCCAGTCATTCTCAACTAATTCTATGATTTTCATATACAGCTCTGAGTAAAGGAACTACTGTAGGCAAAAAAAAAAAAAAAAAAAAAAATGTACATTCCAGGGGCTTCCCTGGTGGCGCAGTGGTTGAGAGTCTGCCTGCCAATGCAGGGGACACGGGTTCGAGCCCTGGTCTGGGAAGATCCCACATGCCGCGGAGCAGCTGGGCCCGTGAGCCACAACTACTGAGCCTGCGCGTCTGAAGCCTGTGCTCCGCAACAAGAGAGGCCGCGATGGTGAGAGGCCCGCGCACCGCGGTGAGGAGTGGCCCCTGCTTGCCACAGCTAGAGAAAGCCCTTGCACAGAAACGAAGACCCAACACAGCCATAAATAAATAATAAAATAAATAAATTAAAAAAAAAAGACAGCCCTCTCCACATGGCTTTCTAAAAAAAAAAGTGTATATTCCAGGGTCTGTCCCAGACCTACTGAACTGAAATGTCTAGGGGTGTAGCCTAGCTGACAACCAAAGCAGAAAACTCCAGTCCCCCTAAGTTCCTTATTTCTCAGAAACCTATTCTTTTTCATTTATTGCTTGACTTGAGAAAACTGTTTACATAGTCAGCTTGATTTTGCTTATTTATACTGAAGATCTTCTTGTTTCTTGTCAACCAGAAAAGTGTACAGCTTCAGTAAAATTCAGGAAAATAGAAGCATTCATCATGGTTATGCTGTAGAGACCCTTTCCTCCCCTTGCCAGAGATACTAAGATATTTCTCAATAGCTGAGTCTGTGGGAATGCTGAAAAATGAAATAGACTGAAAAGGTAATCATGCCAATTATTCTGATAGAGGTGATTTTCAAAAAATGAACCCTTTTTTTCTCACTATCTTGTATACGTCATCCACTCAACATATTTTTTTTTAACATCTTTATTGGAGTATAATTGCTTTACAGTGTTGTGTTAGTTTCTGCTGTATAACAAAGTGAAACAGCTACATGCATACGTATATCCCCATATCCCCTCCCTCTTGCGTCTCCCTCCCACCCTCCCTATCCCACTCCTCTAGGTGGTCGCAAAGCACCGTGCTGATCTCCCTGTGCTATGCGGCTGTTTCCCACTAGCTATCTATTTTACATTTGGTAGTGTATATATGTCAGTGTTATTCTCTCACTTCGTCCCAGCTTACCCTTCCCCCTCCTTGTGTCCTCAAGTCCATTCTCTACATCTGTGTCTTTATTCCTGTCCTGCCCCTAGGTTCATCAGAACCATTTTTTTTTTTTAGATTCCATATATATGTGTTAGCATACAGAGAAAGTTTTTCTCTTTCTGACTTACTTCACTCTGTATGACAGAGGGAACCCTCTTGCACTGTTGGTGGGAATGTAAATTGATACAGCCACTATGGAGAACGGTATGGAGGTTCCTTGAAAAACTAAAAATAGAACTACCATACGACCCAGCAATCCCACTACTGGGCATATACCCTGAGAAATCCATAATTCAAAAAGAGGCATGTACCACAATGTTCACTGCAGCACTATTTACAATAGCCAGGACATGGACGCAACCTAAATGTCCATCGACAGTTGAATGGATAAAGAAGATGTGGCACATTTATACAATGGAATATTACTCAGCCAGAAAAAGAAACACTCAACCTATATTTTTAACAAGAAGCTCTGTAGTTCACGCAGTGTCTAGATTCTGGGGATAACGTAGGGAACAAAGATAGATGGGCTGGTCCCTGCTCATGTTGAACTTCAAGTTTAGAGGGAAAAGATAGCTTTTCTGAGAGGAGCCCTAGGCTAGTCTGGGGGTGGGGTGGTCAGGGTAAGAGTCCCTGTGGAAGTGATTTTTAAGCTGCAGCTTGAAAAGTGAGTAGAAATTGTCTAGATCAAAAGCTGAGAAAAAAGCACAATGAAATACAACTTCACACCTGCTAGGATGGCTACAATCAAAATGATTATAAAATTGGAATAAGAAGAGTTAGTGAGATTAGATTGGAATAACAAGATAGGATTGGAATAATAAGTTCCAATTAGAAAGCTGGGAACTTTCATACATTGTTGGTGGAAATGTGAATGGTACAGCCACTTTGGAAAAACAGTCTGGCAGTTCTACAAGTGGTTAAACGTAAGAGTTATCACATGGTCTGACAAGTCCACTCCTAGATACATATCCAAGAGAAATGATAACATTTGTCTGCACTAAACTTGCACTAGAATGTTCACATCAGCATTATTCATAACAGCCAAAAAGTGGAAACAACCCAAACATCTGTCAGCTGATGAATGGATAAATGAAATGTGGTATAGCCATAGGGTGGAATATTATTTGTCAATACGAAGGAATGAAGTACTGATCCAAGTTACAGCATAGATGATCCTTGAAAACATTATGCTAAGTGAAAGAAGCCCGTCACAAAGGACCACACATTGTATGATTCCATGTATAGGAAATGTTCAGAATAGACAAATTTATGGAGACAAAAAGTAGGTTAGTGTTTGCCTAGGGCTGATGGGGGAGGATTGGGGATGATGGCTTAGTGGTACAGGATTTCTTTTTGCGGTAATGAAAATACTTTAGAATTGATGGTGGTGATGGACGCACACTCTGTGAATATATTAAAATCCATCCAATAGTACATTTTAAATGAATGAATTGTATGGTATGTGAATTATATTTCAATAAAGCTGTTAAAAAATAGAGATGAAAGAGCATGTATCAAGATCCTGCAAAGGCAAGGAGCACAGCACATGGGAACAGATGAAATATGACTAGGGATCTGGCATATGGCAGGAAAGGGGATGAGTGATGGAGGATGAGATGGAAAAGTAGCCAGAGACTCTCACTGCAGGGTCTTGTGGGTCAGGTTATAGACTTGGGTCTTTATAACTTTTTAAAATTTTTTCTAGTGATGACAACTTTTAGGATTTATTCTCTTAACTTTCATATGTAACATATAGTATGTTATATTTATCATGTTGTACATTACATTCCCTAGTACTTATTTATCTTATAACTGGAAATTTGTACCTTTTGAATGTCTTCATCCAATTCCCCCTCCCCCCAACCTCCACCCCCCAGTACCCACAAAGCTGATCTTTTTTTCTATGAGTTTGTTTGTTTCTGAAGTATAATTGACCTACAACACTATGTTAGTTCCCATTGCACAACACAGTGATTTGATATTTCTATACATTTCAAAATGATCACCGTGATAAGTCTAGTTATGATACTACAACACAAAGATATTACATAGTTATTGACTATATTCCCCACACTGTACATTTCATACCTGTCACTCACTTATTTTGCAACTGGAAGTTTGTACCTCTTAATCTCCCTCAACTATTTCTCTCCTCCCTCCAGTCTCCTCCCTCTGGCAATCACCTGTTTGTTCTCTGTATCTGTAACTCTGTTTCTGTTTTGTTATGTTTGATCATTTGTTTTGTTTTTTAGATTCCACATACAAGTGAAATCACACAGTATTTGTCTTTCTCTGTCTGACTTATTCCACTAAGCATAATACCCTTTAGGTTCATCCATGTTGTCGAAAATGGCAAGGTTTCATTCTTCTTTATGGCTAATATTCCACTGCATATATATCTTTATCCTTTCATCTATTAATGGGCACTTAGGTTGCTTCCATATCTTGGCTATTGTAAATAATGATGCAGTGAATACAGGGGTGCATATATCTTTTCTACTTAGTGTTTTTGTTTTCTTTGGATAAATACCTAGGAGTGGATCTTTATCTGAAGACCAAGATTGGAAAGATTTTTTTATAATAAACAACATGTAAAACAAAAATAGCAGGCAGGACCACGTCACGTGTGGCAACTATTTAGAAGCATGCACACTTGCTTTCCAGGTGTTAGGATCAGCAATGCTTCCAAACGCCAGTTCCCTCAGCTCACACGTACAGACTGGGTCTGCAATTTTTGTGTACTCTGAGAGCAGCAGGAAGGGGGAGAATAAAATAATTTTTTTCTATGCAGTCAGCTGAATATCAACATTTTCCTCGTTGCTAACTTATTGCATTCATTTTCAGTAAATGTTAATGGTGCTTATTGGCACAAGGCAAAAAAAAAAATCACTAACAAATTTGCCGTGCTTATTAATACCAGTGATCTATAGCTTGGTATTTAGCTCTCAAGCCACATGGGGTAAAATCAGGAGCAAGAGGGAAAACAGAAGTGAAGCTCTATGCTGGTGTCTATTCCGTGGAAGGGAATAGGGATCGTTTATAAAGGAAGAGCACATCAGCTCAAAATGGTCTGAGCATTATAATTCATATCACTGAACATTTTGAATGCTATGGGATGGCATCTATTACTAAATATATTTTACCAGAAAGGTTCTTTTAGGTAACAGTTACATACATATGCATAAATATATATGCTTTATTTTGGAGGGAGAGATTTTAGAGTCAGCATGTGTTTAGCAGCTATAATAACTTTGGAAGCAAATATCATTCATTTAGAACCTGAACAAGGGGAAAACTGTTCTGTACAGACAGAGCACGTCGGCTGATGGAATCTGGAAACTGACGGGGCCACCTCTGATCTTCTGAAGGACTAGTCAGGCAGCAATTGCTGAGCCTGCAAAAGGATCAAATCCAATTCGTTGATTTCAAATGTATAATTCCCTCCTCAGCTGGCCTGACTCAATCAAGGGGTAATTGCTTTTGTTGGGTTTTACTGCATTGTGTCAATCCACAAAAAAACCCTCCATGTGAGAGTAGGTTCTTCTTTTTTCTTTTAAAAATTTTACCAACACTTAAACACAGCCTTCAAAGCATTTCACTCCTGCTTCAATTAAACTAAAGGAACTGCTGGGCACCCATAGTTTTTAGTTCTGTTTATATGGCTTGAAAAAATATTAAGCAAGTTGGTGTTGCTTCATTAATAAAAATATTTATAACACCACCACCATTTTTCAACCTCCAGGCATTGTGTTAGCTTCTTTACTGGCTCATATCTCACTTAATGCTCATAACAACTTTCTTAAGTAGGTACTATCTGTCACCATTATACAGATGAGGAAACTGAGGCTTGAGGTGGGTAGTGAGCTTGCTGGAGGTCACGTGGTAGTGGAGGGCAGAGGTGAGTCTGAATGCAAGCAGATTAGGAGGACCTATACTAGTAACTACGGCACATCCCTGCCTCTCTGCTTCTATACACTACCAAACATAAAATAGATAGCTAGTGGGAAGCAGCCGCATAGCACAGGGAGATCAGCTCGGTGCTTTGTGACCACTTAGAGGGGTGGGACAGGGAGGGTGGGAGGGAGGGAGACGCAAGAGGGAAGAGATATGGGGACATATGTATATGTATAACTGATTCACTTTGTTATAAAGGAGAAACTAACACACCATTGTAAAGTAATTATACTCCAATAAAGATGTTAGAAAAAAAAAAAAAGTTATAGCATCCTTAGATTTCCAGACAAATGTTTGTATAAAAACGACTAAGCCAGCTTTCCCGTGCCATCTAATCTAATGGTAGACGGATAGTTTACACTGAATAAGATTCTAAACCAACATTCGTTCTGCTTCCACCTCGAAGCACATGAATTAGGCATCGTACAAGGTACCTAGCAATGATGGGGTTGAATCCCTTTAGGCCGACCAACAGGAAGTCAGTAAAAGCTTCCTAGTTTCCAAATTTTGTCCTGGGTTATTCTAACATTTCCTTTAGAAGCAAGTAGAGGGCAAACGAACCTGACTGCTTCACGTACTGAAATTGTGATCATCATAGTGTCCATGGTTCCTTATAGAAGGGGGGTAAAGGCAGCACAAATTCATCTTCAGATAGCACTGTACCATTAAGGGCATCTGGTAGTAAGACTTTTGAAGTTGTTGACAATATCTTTCACCGGGTGTGGAAGGAAATTGGACTAAAGCTCCTAATAGCACACCTGGGGGTGGTTCAGTGCAAGACAGTAATGACACGTCCCAAGGGTGGTGATCCCACCCAGGAGTTAATGTGGGAAGCATTAGGGTGTTGGGGAGCAAGCTGCTGCCACTGAATTTCTGACTGCCAGGATTAAAGTGGCCATGGCGGGGACCAGAGGGCAACTGGCCAATTGTGGTGCTGAGCACGTTTCTCTTCCCCAGATAATTTTCTACTGCCCCTGTTTCAATCCTTTTCGATGCCAGTTGATAAAGACTCTAACCCTCTTGCTCCAGTTCTTTCTCTCTTCCCAGTAGGAAATACTGGCATTTGTCTAGTTTTAGATTGACTTTTCCTTTGCTAGTCGTGTGTGTGTGTGTGTGTATAATAAGTGCATTTGCGTGTGCATTTACACACTCACAGACACCCCTACTCGCTCAGCCTGTATGATTCACAACGTAAATCACTACAAGATCCTGGGAGTTTACACACACTTTCACACACTACATCTCATTTTTTTCCCCCCAGCAACCTTCTCCATTTGACAGACGAGGAAGCTGGAGCTCAGACATCTTAAAAGAATCATCAAAGATCACCCGGTCGGCACAGAGAAGGCAAACTCCACTATGCTCAGGTCCTTCATTCATTCAGGAAGGATGTATTGAGCCCTGCGTGCCAGGCATCAGAGAAGCTAAGATGGGAAGGCAATGAGTTGTGAATGATGCGAGTAGAGATTATGTATAGGAGGTTGAAAAGGACAAGTTCCCTCTGTCATTTCCCCTGGTTTTCTTACTGAACCTGAAACATGGCATTTGGCGACACTACTTAGGATAGTGATAGTGAGTCCACCTCTTCTACCACCGGGTGCTAATCACCAACTGACAACACTATTGAGCACATACTAGGCCAGGCACCATGCCAAAGGTTTTCACGTATTATCTCACTTAAACCTTCAAACTCGATAAAGTGGGTACTATTTCCCTTCCTTTAGCAGTGAGGAAAGTGAGGAACAGAGTGGTAATACAACTTTTTGAAGCAAGGGCCTTGAAAAGAGTCTAACCAACCCCAAAGTTTTTACTCTTAGCCTCCCACATGAAAAAAATATAATGCTATTCATTGTTTTTTTTTATAACCAAAGATTTTCATTATTATTATTATTTTTTAATTAATTAATTTATTTTTAGCTGTGTTGGGTCTTCGTTTCTGTGCGAGGGCTTTCTCTAGTTGCGGCGAGTGGGGGCCACTCTTCATCGCGGTGCGCTGGCCTCTCACTGTCGCGGCCTCTCTTGTTGCGGAGCACAAGCTCCAGACGCGCAGGCTCAGTAATTGTGGCTCACGGACCCAGTTGCTCCACGGCATGTGGGATCTTCCCAGACCAGGGCTCGAACCCGTGTCCCCTGTATTGCAGGCAGATTCTCAACCACTGCGCCACCAGGGAAGCCCTATTCATTGTTTTTATCACTCACATATTTACTGACTTCCCACACCATGGCTGCCTTTTCTGAGAGACTTCTTATAGTCGGCTCTCTCTCTTAATCTCTCCACTTCCGGTTGTTTCTCAACAGGAGAGTGGTCATGGGCTGAATGTCTGAATGTATGGGGTCCATGCTCCCCAGGCTCATGGGCAATTTCAAACTGTTTCTGAAGACTCACACGTTGATTAGAGCAAGGTTTTTCTTTATGCCACCAGCACCTCATAAGGCATATTTATATGCTGTGGTCAAAATCTGGGGAGTGTCTCACTTCACAGAGCCTCAGGTATAGGATCTACTTGGAGTGGACAAGGCAGAAGATGGGGACAAGGTGAGGACTGAGGAGAGTCTTGGGAAATATGCTGGTTGCAGTGACAGCTGAGAGAAGGCTCCAGCATCTGCCCTCAGGTTGCTAAAGTTGGACACAAGTTTGAAGTCCTCATCTTGCAAAGAAGACTGGAGAGACTTTGTCTGAGATACAGGACTCACTGACCATAAGTGGATAAGGATCCGTTTACCTGGAATGCCTCTGTTGACAAAAGGCGTCATTACTAGGCTCTAGCCAACGTCAAAGAAACAACAGAAATAGAAAACAATACAGTTCACAAATATCCTTCTAGGAGCACCTCAGGGATTTTAATGATGCTGTTTGTTCCCAGGAAGGTCAGTGGACCTGGAGGTGGTACCTACACTCCTGTCTGCTAGACCTGAGAGCTGACTTCCAGCTCCCTTATTTGCAGGTAAATGGCATTGTCTAGGCAGCCAGAATCATTTTTCCGGATATTTTTGCCCTAACCTTGGTTGAGTCAAAACCAGCTTCATCTCCAAGACTTGCAACAAAAGCACATCAGGTGTTCACTAAAAATATTTTCCTAGAAGAAGAAATCAAAACTAAGGGAAAGACAAAATGCTGTATGCATTTCTGCTCTTAAACACAAGGGCATTTCTCCCTGGTGTGATTATATATTAAATGTACTAAAGCTTACTGTTTCCGTGGGAGGAACTTTCCATTACTTTTTGTGCTCTTCACTTCACCATCAGGGAAGATAGTTGTTTTCTTAGGGAGAGTAATAATAAATATCAGGCAGAGGGAACTGAGCTAGACACTGGAAAGTGTAATCAGGGTTACTGCAAACACTACTCTTTTCTACACAATTCACTGTGCTTGTTCATATGAGGACAAGGCTGGAAAGTGACCGGCTCTCCCCTCAGTGTGTGCGTGTCATCTCCATGGGCCACAAAGATATTTATCCAATTTACTGAAAGTGTGTTATGCTAGAAGGATCTTTTCAAATTTCATCCCTCCCCCCGCAAGTCTGCATTTATATAGATAAACATTTCAAAGTACAGAGGAAGACTCCAAGGTGATAAAAAAGGAATGGATCAGTGGAAGCCAGGGCATGGCCTGGAGTAGGACTGAAAGAAGAAAAACTCTATGAAACCCATATAATGACTTGCAAAGAGGCACTGCCATTCTCAGTAAGCTATGATTTATTAATTTTAGTTTCTTCAAATAGAATTTGAGTCATAGGGAACTCAGACTGCCCCTACATTGTCAAATTAAAATAGATAATGTGGTCATTATCTTATATTTCAGGGAAAATCTTTTTTTTCCCCTCTTGTTTGCCTTCCCTGAACTGTGGTGCTGTGCTCAAGTGAATTATGAAAACAAACAAGTCCCAGAGTTTGTTTTTACACTTGAATGTCCAGACAACTGCCTATCTCTGCCCATTTTATTTCGTTAGTATAGAAATGCTTCACGAATAAACAATTTAAAGGGTGTGACTAAAAGATATTTATGACATTCAGAACACACACAGGTCGCATGGGAGAGGGCCACAGAAATCTATCTGAGCTGACCTTTTGTTTAGAATTTAGGTCAAATTGATTTGATTCATTAACAGTCAAAATAGGCTATGTATAAAAATTCAGTCAATACAGAAATGATTAAAGGAGGAAAATGTAAGGTTCCTCATAATTTCATTCAGTATTAACAACTTAAAAAATGGAAATCAAACAGGTTCTTTAATCTGCTGTTTATTACCTAATAATATGACCAGTAAATACCTTATTTTTTAGGAAGATTTAGCTTATTCTTAACAGTCATATAATATACCTACAGGATATATAAATTATATTGTGTAGAATGTTCTGTATTAGCATACATTGCACAACGGTTTTCTTAATGATCCCCCAGCGGTGAAAATTTTGATTGTTTCTCATCTGTAACCATTAAAACAATGCCTTGAACGTGTATTTTTGGATATCTGTATGATTGCTTTCTTTGGATAAATTTGTAGTAGCAGAGCTGCTGGGGAAAGGAGTATATTAGTCCAGGTTCCCCAGGGACTAATAGGATAGATATTTTAAGGGATTTAAGGAATTACTCACGTGACTATGGGGGCTGGCAAGTCTGAAATGCACAGGGCAAGCCAGCAGGCTGGTGATCAGGTAAGAGTAGATGCTACCGACGAGAGTCCAAAACCCTGGACAACTAGAATTTCTGCATTGCAGTCCGAAGGCAGAATTCCTCTTTTCACAAGAAACCTCAGGTTTTGCTCATCAGACCTTCAACTGATTGGATGGGGCCCACTCACATTATGAGATAATATAATACATTGCATTTATTGTAGTGCTTACATGCAATGGGCAATTACAGCTACTACTACTAGGTGAACTGCAAACAGTTTCCAATGCTCAAAATTCAAGGTGTTAAGTCTAATTACTAAAGTTGATATTAAAAATGCAAATGCTTTCAAAAAGCAGAATTCCGAGACCTAGAAATATGACGTGTTCTATTACTATATTGCTCTGTCAAAAAGTCACCCTATCAAGCAGTTATTTGGTCATTTTCTGCTGCTGCCTGCTGTCATTTCATTCTTCACATAATAATGACCTCGCTGAATGTTCAGGATAGGGAAACTAACAGAACCCTTGCTGGGTAGGAAATTCAATATATCTGCCAGATTATAATAAAATAAGTAGAAATCGTTTATACACAGAACAAAATGCAATCTCCTTTAAACCACTGAAAAGCGATTGCCCTGTCAAGCGGCTACGGAATTGTAAATTTCCAATTCTTCGGTTGTTAATATTGAATATTACCACAAATACACAAATGCTTTTTGGGAAAAAAAAAAAGCCTAAGGCACAAGGACACACCGTTCATCTTAGTTAACTAAACACCGTTTGTTCAATATATTTATCAGCTCAGCATAGAAAAAGTGCTCTTTGTTGTCAGCAGATATAATGTCACCCATGTTTCCGATGCTTTGCCAGTGTCAGGGGATTAATCATACTTTTTTCAAGTTGCATCTGGAACATGACAGGTAAGAATTCATTTTCTGCACAGCAACCAGAAATCTCTTAGAAACGTAAATAGGAGCGTGTCACTGCCCTGCATAAAGCTCTCCTTCAAGGCTTCGCCTCCCGCTCAGGGCCATATCCAAAGCCCTCATCGTGGCCTACGAGGACCGACATCATCTGGGTCTTGCCCACTTCTTTGCTGTCTTCGGGCCCACTTGCCACTTTCTCTTCCTGAACACAACTACCCTCACCCACCGGGGCCTCTGAACTGGCCTCCATGTTGTCCACAGTCAGCTTCATCTCTTCATTCGGGTTTCAGTGCAAATGTCACCACCTCTGAGAGGCCTTCCGTGACCATCCAAAGTGCATGTCCCACCCCTAGTCATTATCTTTCACATTATCCCATTTCACTGCTTAATTTATCTTGTTGTTTGCTCTACTGTCTGTGTGAAATTTCCCTTCTTTTTTTTTTTTTTTTTTTTAAAGATATTCGCCATGTATTTCTTCTTTAGGTCTTTTTTTTTTAAATTTTATTTTTATATTTTTATTTTTTGGCTGTGTTGGGTCTTTGTTTCTGTGCGAGGGCTTTCTCTAGTTGCGGCAAGCGGGGGTCACTCTTCATCACGGTGCGCGGGCCTCTCACTATCGCGGCCTCTCGTTGCGGAGCACAGGCTCCAGACGCGCAGGCTCAGTAGTTGTGGCTCACGGGCCCAGTTGCTCCGTGGCATGTGGGATCTTCCCAGACCAGGGCTCGAACCCGTGTCCCCTGCATTGGCAGGCAGATTCTCAACCACTGCGCCACCAGGGAAGCCCGAAATTTCCCTTATTTGTGAACCTGTGTTTTGCCTGTCTCTCCCCCTAGGCGCTCTAAGTAGCATGAAAGCAGGGATCCTGTTTATTTTCGCTACCTCTCTGTGACTGAGCACCAGGGCAAATCAGGTTCCCAGTAAAGACCCCATATGTATTTGTTAAATGAAGAAGAAAGGAGGGATGGAGGGAAGGGATGCAGGGAAGAAGCAAGAGTAGAAAGAGAAGGGATAGATCTCATTAAATTCCTAAGAAGGGATATTTGTCTGGAAGCTGACCCTGCTCTTACCTTGCAGAAGAGTAGAAAGAGATGCCTCACCTGTTGTGTCAGAGGAAACCAAGACTCAGAGAGGTGCAGGCACTGGACCAAAGTCACATACGGCAAGAATCACGACGCAAGCTCTCTGCTCCTAGATTGGGGGACCTTCCACTACGGTGAAATTCCTATGAGGAAAAAACTCTCTGATGGCCCAGAGAGGCCATACCTGGAGGCTGGAAGAGCCAGAGGACTAGAAGCCCAAAATGGAAGGCAACCTTGGGGGCCTGGGGGCCTGCTGGAGAAGCCCAACAAAGAGCCCGACCCTCCAGGCCTTCTTAGGCATTCCCCATAGACCCTGCGTGTCTGAGCCACACCTGTGCAGCTGGGTGCTGCCTTTGCCCCAGACTGTCAGGACCAGGCTGCGGGATCACACTTTCAGCCTATCCCCCACTCATTCATTTATTCATCCAGCCAAATCCTACATGGAAACACTGTGCCAGAGATTACGGATATCAGAGTAAACAATATGGAGATGGTCTCTGCTCTCAGAGTCTTTGTTCTAAGAAGAGGCAGACAACTGAACAATCCGTTTCAATAAATGGTGATGAGGGGTTTAAGTCCAGGGGTTTATAGGGGCCCTAAGCTAATCTAGGCAACCAGAGAAGGCTTCCTGGGGGAGGTGATGTTTAAGTGAAGCCTGGAGGGTGAAGAGGGTATAGTGGCTAGAGAGCTGGGGAAGGGAGGGCTCCACGCCTAGAGGTGAGAAAGTGTGTACTTTGAGGTACTGCTTTCTTTTAGAAAATGGAAACAGGATTGTCATAGTCACTTCTATCATTAATGGTGATAATAGTAACAATAACAGCTAGCAGGTATAGATCCCTGCCTTTGTGCCAGCCACCGCACTCTGTGCTTTACATACCATATTTCCTTTACCCTTTACCAGGGACCTGAGAGGTATAATCATTATTATCCCCATTCTACAGATGAGGAGACTGAGGCCAAGCATAGTCCTAAAAGGAATGAGCTGGCTTCCATCCCTACCCGTTCTAGCCTAATACAACTGGTCTGTCCAGAGAGACTCTCCTTGCACAATGGAGTGTTCTTCACCTTGCCTCTCCCAGGCATATGTTATGCTTTCCAGCAGACAGGATGTCTCCTCAGCTATTCCCAGGGGTTCATCTGAGCCAGTTCCCTATCCACCTGTAGTGGGGAGGAGCTGGGTAAAATTTTCAGAATGGTTGATGCACGAGAAACTAGCTTGTTAAAAATTAATTGGCTGTGGTGGTGGTGGTGTGATGAATTGGGCGATTGGGATTGACATGTATACACTGATGTGTATAAAATTGATGACTAATAAGAACCTGCTGTATAAAAAAATAAATAAAATAAAATTCAAAAATAATTAATTGGCTGAAAAACCAATTTGCCAAAGAATCAATTAACCTGAAACTCTCAAGGAGACTTTTACCACAGCCGTTTTGCCGCCATGTTTGAAGTTAAAGATGCTCCTCAACTGGAAGGCTGGTAAAGATGTAGGGGTGTGTGTGTGTGTGTGTGTGTGTGTGTGTGTGTGTGTGTATGTTGGAGTGTGGTACAGGGCTTGGTCCAGTGCAGCTAATACACTGGAAATATTTTAGGAGAGAAAAATCTATCTTTCAGCAAAATGATTATTTGGGGAATTGGCTCAAGGGAAATGGCTTTCTTGCATATTTGGTTCTGGTGGGAATGGACAGAGACCCTCAGGGCCACCCCACACCATCCCTGGAAAAGAGCTCTTAGGGACTGACTTGGTGCCTTTGAAGCTAACATCAAGAATGAGACTTTGTCCTTCACACTGCCCAGGGGAAGGCATGAGGTGGCTTCCTCCCATCGCCCATCCTAGTCTACATACATGTTTGTGGTCCCAGGCAGTCCTTTTCTATGTCCTGTTTAATCCCACCCTGCTTATCCGAGCCAGCCTCCTGAACTTCTGTCTCCAAGTAACTCACCCCAATTTGGAGCAATCTTCCATGAAAGACCGTTGTATACAATGTCTAGCAAGGATTCTACCAGAAAGACTTTGAATTTTTCAATGAGGCCAGTGATACCAAGCTATTCATTGAAGGGTCCAAAAAGTCTTCAAAAGGAAAACAGTATTTAGTCATTGGAAAGATTTCAAACAAAACAAAACCAAAAATGCTTCTCCTATGTTTTTTTCTTCTTGAGTCATAGAATGCTTAAATGGAAGAGAGCAGAAGCTAAATCCAACTTCTTCCCCTGATAGTTAGAAACCAAGGTCTAAACCATGTGAATGTATGCTGCAAATAAGTCTTGCAAGTAATTTCATATTCAATATTTTTATTTAGCTCCCTGGAAATACTTAAATGTTTCTGAAAATTCTAGATCAGAACTCTTCAAACTGTGGTTCAAAGACCCCTGAGGATATCTGAAACCCTTCCAGGGGGGTCATGAAATCAAAACTATTTTCACAATAATACTAAGATACTATTTGTCATTTTCAATCTCATTCTCTTGCAGGTATACGGTGGAGTTTTCCAGAAGGAAAACTGTTGTGGGACGTAGCCATTGTTCTGATGGCTAATAAAACGTGTATTTGCATATTTTTATATTTTACACATTTCTTAGCTTTGATTTCTAATACGGTAATCTTCTAAATATTCACAGACATATTCCACACAAGTGAAAAGTTCTTTGTGGTCTTCAATCATTTTTAAGAATGTAGAGGGGTCTTGGGACTTGATGTTTGAGAATGGCTGCTCTAAATGATGATTTTTTACTTTCCCCAAATTTTTCATTTTTCTTATGCCCGTTTTTGATATTCAAGTTACATGGGCATGCACGGCCTGATACTGAGGACCTATCATGTGCACGTCATCACACTAAGCAATCGTTTTTATTGTCATCAGCCAACGAGTGTGTAGAGTATGTATTAGCTCCCTGTCCTTGGCAAATACTGAATAAAGGGCTCTTGTATCGGAACTGTAGATGACACTACCTAGACATCTATCCAGCTGACTGTGCGTGCCTCACCTAGAGGGCATACACTTTTATCTCAGATTATGAGATGAAGATTCAGATGATAATAAACATAGAATTACATGCAATATTATATGTGCCTTACTCCATAACAAGGACCAGCTCTGTGTACTCTCCAATGAGGATATTTTGCTGAATTCATGCTCCTTATGTTACAGCTCCCTTCCGTCTTCCTCTTCCCCCGTCCTTATCATGCACAGGCTCGTTTCTTTTTCTGCACTTTCCCACTTAAAGTACTACTCAAGTACATTTCCACAATGAAGCCTTTTCTGAGGATTACATGCCTCACTACTTTCCCCATCTTTGAGTTACCCGTGCTTCTGTTTTCTGCACTTAGCCCTTCATGAGTAAAGTGTTGTTTAGACCCCTAGAGTCTGACTACCCACGTTCAAACCTCCACCATTTACTTGCTTTGTCACCTTAGCAAATTTCTCAATTTCTTTGCCTGCAGAGGATGCTAATCCCAGTATCTACTTCTTAGGGTTGCTGCAAGGATTAAATGATATGATATACATAAAAAGCTTATTAGCACAGTGCCTGGTACAGAGTAAGTGCTCACTAAATACTATCATTATATCTGATGGAATGAATAGCTGTGTGCCATGTTGCAGACACAGGTGATGCCCTGTACCGTATTTCCTTGGCCTACCTGAGTTCAGGCAGCTGCTGGAGATGTTGATAAACCTCCCACCTTACGCTCTCTTCTCTGTCTGAGGGCCTCCCTTGGCCCGAGGAAGCCTGTTCTGCTGCAGGGAAGGGCAGTTGGAAGTGTGTGCGGGGTTAACTCTCTTGAATGCAGCCTGTAAACACTTGGGGATAAAAGTCCAAGCCTCCCTGGCCCCTGGTCTTAGGAGTCTTGGGTGTGTTCCACACAGTTTCTCAGAGGATGCCAGCAGGATTGGGTCCCAGTTGCCCATGGTGGTAACCTGCTCACTAATGCAAATTCTTTTGGCTTTTCTCCCTTCTCTGTCTCACTTTCTTCACTTTTTTGCTTGTGCCTCTTGGGATCACCTCACACAGGAGCTCCGTGTTCCCAAGTCTTTGTCACAAGGTCTGCCTTGTGGGGAACCCGAATTAAGACAGCTCCAGGCAGTTTCAACTGTTAGAGTCATTTCTCAGGGTACATTTACGTAAGGCAGGGATCTCACCCTTTTTCTTTTAATTGAGATGTAATTGACATATAACCTTGTATTATTTTTAGGTATACAACATAATGATTTGATTTATGTATATATTGCGAAATTATTACCATAATAAGTTTAGTTAACATCCATGACCACATATAGTCACACTTTTTTTTCTTGTGATGAAAGCTTTTATGATCTTAGCAACTTTCAAATACAGAATACAGTATTGTTAACTACAGTCACCATGCTGTACATTATATCCCCAGGACTTACTCATCTTATAGTTGGAAGTTTGCACCTTTTGACTGCCTTCACCCGTTTTGTCCATCCCGAACCCCTTGCCTCTGTATGGCTTGACATGTCTTGTGGACCTACACCCAAGAACTCCTTGCTGAGTGACTGATTTATTTTGAGAAAATTTTTAGTATTTACATTCAAGACAAGGAAGTCCTATGATAGTTCTCATCACAGCTGATGGGCTTAATTTTCTCTTTGTATTCCTGTTAGGTTCAAGTTTGGAATACAAAGTTATGAAAGCTTGACCCCTTTTTGGAAAATTTCACCTAGGAACTGTAAATTGTGAAAATGAGCCATAAACAGCGTATATTTAGAAAAATAACTTCACACTTCGTTTGGTGGATTTTACTTTGTTGAGGAATCACCCATCTATTGAGTGACTAGTACTAACATACAAAGATGCCAAAATATACACGACAAGCTGCAGAGTTGTACATTTTTTTAAGTAATGGAAAACCTTCAAACTATGGAACTGAAGAACAGATGTCCTGGTGTAGAGGTGGAAACAGAAATGGGGAAAAGAGAAAAGGCCTTTGTTTCCTTCTACTAAACAATGGCTAGAATAAATTAGGAGTCTGGTCAGGTGAGGTTTATTCTTTCCAGTAAAATAGTTAGGCTCATGTTTGTTTTATTTATGGCTTACAAATGACCTGCCATTTTCAGAAATGTTTTGGGAACTGTAGATTATATAAACAATAAATAATGTTTAAAAAAGTGAAAAATAGAAAGAAAGGTATACTAATAGTGTGTAAGATTAGTATTAAAGACTGTATGGGTAAACTATTGCCATGATAAGTCTGCATAATAAATCATGCCCAAACTCAGAGGCTTATAACAACCACCATCTACTCCTGCCCTTGTGTCCCTAGGTTGGCTGGAGTAGCTCTGCTTGGTGTATTCATGTTAATTCTGGTGCTCAGGATGAAAGGGGGCACATCCACCTGGAGGCCTTTTCTTGCTGATGGCAGAGGCACAGGAAGGTAAGCAGCAACACACCATGCCTGTTAAGGTCTCATCTGGAAAATGACATACCATTCTGCCCACCTTCCATTGGCCAAAGCAAGTCACCTGCCAAAGTCAACATCAATGGGTAGGGAAACATAATCTGTCTCTATGTGACCATGGTGACAAAAGGTGGCTTTGCAAAAACTAGTTTGGGGAAGTGGATAAAAAATTGTGACCAATAAGTCTGTCTGCCACGGGGAATAACATTAATGATCACACTGCTTTCCAATGTTCATTATGTCCCAGTCACCCTGTTCTCCTTCAGTTTACCAAACATCTTACCACCTTTACCTTAATTACTCTCTCTACTGGAAATTATTTCCCCTTACATTTCTTCCACTTCTATAATGTAAACTCCATGAAGGCAATTTTTTGAGGGTCTGTTTTGTTCATGGATGGTGACTTCTCATCTCTCAGATGCCACCAGCTGCTTATATTTTGGGATTTGAGTCCAAAAGTCTTATTGATCAAAATTCATTGTATATTCTTAATCCATTTGTCTATGTGATAACTTTGTTCAGATGTTTCAACCCACAATGTGCTTAAGTAGCAGAGCATCGAGATATTGTTTTGGAAGGACAGTAATCTGGATAAAATTTATTCACCGGAGGCTCTATTTCCCACCACAAGAGACTCAAGATTCAAAGCTTAAAATATCTTGGGCTTATTGACAACCAAGGCTAAATTCTCCAATGAAATGTTTTAGGATCCTGCAACAGAGCTGGTTAATTGTACAAGAGTATTCCATGTAGTAGAAAAAATTACTCGTTCATCCTAGGGAGCTCAGCTTATCCTGGGACATGTGAGGACTGAGTTAGCATCTCACATTTAGAAGGCAAATATTTATTTATTGTAGCATTGATTTCCACAGGTAATCTGAATTCATCACACAAAAGTATTTAAGGTTTATGTCCAAGACACTTTCTGAGATCAGACAATATCCTGATATCATAGAATCCTTCAACGCAGAAACATTAAATTTTCTATCTTTAAGCATTCATTCATTTATTCATTCAGTAAACATTTCTAAGTACCCATTATGTGCCAGACATCGTACCATACCTCAAAACGCAAAGACAATGTCTCAAGGAGCTTATACACTAGTGGGGACACAGACACATAAACAGATAATTACCATGGAATATGATCTTTGCTGGAAAGAAGACGTGTATAACGTTCACTGGAACCTTCAGATAAATGCAGCTCAAGGTTGAACTAGGGATTCAGGGAGATTTCCTAGTAGAGATGACATCTAAGCCAACTCATGAAAGAGAAATAGAAAATTTACATGGCAGGAAAGGGGTTAGAGCGGGGACAGGAAAGTGAGAAGAAGTTGGTAGACGAATGGTGAAGTGAGTGGATAGGTATAGAAATGTATGAAAATAGCAAGTCTGGGGAACTACAAGTCACTCCACAAACTTACCATCACAGAGAGATAATGACTGACCATGGTTTTTAGGGTTAAGCAACAGCTTTATTGAAATATAATTAACCATAATATAATACCACAAAATTCATCCTTTTAAAGTGTGCAATTCAGTGTTTTTTTTGTATATTTATAGAGCTTAGTACAGTCACAGAGCAACCTACACCACTGTCTAATTTCGGAACATTTTCATCACCACCAAAGAAGTCTCCTATCCATTAGTAGTCATTCTCCATTCTCCCATTCCTTATCCCCTGGAAACTACTAATATATGTTGTTTCCATAAATTTGCATATTCTAGATATTTCATATAAATAGCATCATACAATATGTAGCATTTTGTGACTGGGTTTTTTACTTAGCATAATTTTTTTTTTTTGGCCGTGCCATGCAGCATGCAGGATCTTAGTTTCCCGACCAGGGATCGAACCTGTGCCCCCTGCAGTGGAAGCACGGAGTCTTGATCACTGGACCACCAGGGAAGTCCCACTTAGCATAATGTTTTCAAGGTTCATCCATGTTGTTGAACATTCCTTTTATATTGCTGAGTAATATTCCGTTGTATGGATATACCACATCTTGCTTATCCATTCATTACCTGATGAACATTTGGGTTGTTTCCACTTTTGGACTGTTAAAAATAATGCTGCTAGGAACATTCTTGTACAGATTTTTGTTTGGATGTATGTTTTCACTTCTCTTAGGTATACACCAAGGAGTGGAATTGTTGGGTCATATGATTTTACATAAACATACTCATATGTTTAACATGTAAGTTAAACATATGAGTATGTTTATGTAAAATCATATGATTTAACAACCTTGGGCAAGTTACATAATTTCTCTGACTCATATTTTCCTAATACTGAGAAACTGTCAAACCATTTTCCAAGGTGGCTGTACCATTTACAATCCCACTAGCAATGTAGGAACATCCTATTTTTCCTCATCGTTGTCAATACTTGTTATTATCTGTCTTTTTGATTTTAGACATTTTAGTGGGGTTTGATTTGCATTTCCCTAATGACTAGTGATGTTGAGCATACTTTCATGTGCTTATTGGATATCTGTATGTCTTCTTTGGATAAATGTTTATTCAAATCCTTGCCCATTTAAAAACTGAATTGCCTTTTTATTGTCAAATTGTTAGAGTTCTTTATATATTCTGGATTCAAGTCCCTTTTTCAGTTTATGATCTGCAAGATTTCTCTCCCATTCTGTGGGCTGTCTTTTCACTTTCTTGATAGTGTCCTTTGAAGCACAAAGTTGGGTTTTTTTTTTTTTAATTTGATGTAATCCAATTTATCTGTTATTTCTTTTGTTGCTTATGCTTTAGGTGCCGTACCTAAAAAATCACTGCGTAACTCGAGATCATATAGATTTACTCCTATGTTTTCTTCTAAGAGTTTTATAGTTTTTTTTAGCTTTTATATCATCTATGATCCATTTTGAGTTAAATTTTGGGATATGGTGTGACGTAGGGGGTCCAGCTTCATTCTCTTCCATGTCAGTATTCAGTCGTCCCTATACCATTTGTTGAAAAGACTATTCTTTCTCCATTAACAAGCCTGGAACCCTCGTCGAAAAATCAATTGACTGTAAAATTAGTAAAGGTTTATTTCTGGACTCAATTCTATGCCATTTGTCTATATGTCTATTCTTATGCCAATACCACATTTTCTTGATTACCCTGATTAAAAAAAAATGTCAGAGAACTACATTACACCTCTACCTTTAATAAACTATTCAAGAGGCAAACAGACCCAAGGGTGGAAAAATTAATCAATTAGTTTTTTTAATCTCAATTTAGTCATAATATAACAACTGAAAACCATTTTCAGAGTAAGTAGAAAGAATTACAGGTCATCATGTTCTCTATAAAAAGCTCTTTATGCTGATGGATCTTTTTCCCTACCCACAAAAATTTCCTGGAAGTCACATTTTTGAATCACATTATAAATTCCTGCCTTTAATATGCATTTATTGAGAACTCGCTCTTTGCAAGTATATTTCATCTAAATGCTTCAGAAAATAATTTCTAAAGTTAATAACCATGTTTGTAATGGTATGTATTAATGTATGTGTAGTGTATTCATTTTCCACATCAGTATTTTCTGTATTTTACTTTATTATTTTACTTTCTGCCACTTAGCTGTGCAACCTTGGGCAAGTTACATAATTTCTCTGACTCTTATTTTCCTAATACTGAGAGTACCTCCTCTCATTGAGTTCTTATAAATATTAAATGAGAAATGCATATAAAGATCTTAGTAGAGTGTCTGATACACAGAAGCACTTAAAAGGCTTAGACTATTAGCTTTTACTATTAGAGTATTAGTAGGAGGTGCACAATGAGATCTATTGAAAAAACGTAATTTTCATGTGTTAATTAAAGAAACTGGAAATGGACAATAATGTAATTCCTAGAGTTCTATTTCACTAAATAAGCTCAGTTTGTTCATCTTTCCGCCTAGCTGTAACTTGGTCCCATACCCACATGAGAAAGTAGAAAAGTGTTGACAGACATTTAGTTACCTTAATGTGTCCACCAACTCTAATCTCTGATTTAGTCTTTATTTGATGACTTCTTCCAAGATTGGTCCTTTTATCTTTCTATAAAAAAGATGGTTTTCTAAGCAATTTAATAGGTAAAAAACTCCTGAAATATGTGGGCAACACGAATGACGAATAAACTATTTGAAAGCACTTGTCCAAATGTACCGTACTTGAATTTCAAGTCTAATCTACTTAATAAATAAAAGTTTGCTAGTTTCTCATCTTTCCCATTAGCTATAAGGGAGTTTCATTCCTTTAAATAGTTTTCTGACTTGTATATTTTCCAAGGTAAACGGTAGTGGACGTTAGCTGTGTTTTGGTTACCAAGCACTCATTCTCCTTTCTCTTATTAATAGCACCTTGATTTCTTTTGGAGAATCACATCTCTTGGGGGATGGCATCTGTTCTACAAAAGGAACATTCCTGAGCCAAGAGGGGTGGGTGTGTGGCCCAGCTTAGACAACTAGATTATGTTTTTGGATTTTGGACCTTGAGTGGTATTGTGTAAGAATGGGATGAGGGGCTGAGTTGAATCATTCCTATAGCAATGCACAGATTTGACTACAAAATGAAGCCATTCCTTAGCCATATATGGTTTCAACCATATATATGTCCTGGGCTGCTTCGTTTCCTGTATTTTTTGCAGCCCAGTTCCTCAGCATTCCCTTTCATTATGTGAACATCCCTAAATCCTTCCAAGAAATTACTTCACTTTTACTCAAAGGCAATTTCTGTTACTTGCAACCTCCCAAACGCTGAGGGATACAAAGTCTGCCTCCATCCCTGCCCATTCCCAGACCATCCAAAAGAAGTAGGGCTACTTTTAGCAAGTTTTCGGTATGCATTCATTTGTTAACTCATTTAATTTCCCAAAAAGCCCATCCGTAAGCTCCCTTGAAAGTCTCCTATTCCTTTTAAGTTTCAGGATCTCTTAAGAGTTCCAGAACTCTCCTCCAAAGTATTTGATTGAAACCATGTGTGATAGAGAAAGTGACATTTGATAATGATGGAGAAAACTACAAACTCCTTCTTTCCCCTCCATCCTTCAGCTTTTCAATAAATATCTAATGAGGGCATACTTGCCCTGTCCTAGATGCTAGAAATACAAAAATGACTAGGACTGAGTCTTGTCCCTTAGAGAGCCTAGAGTCTAGTAGGGGAGATAAGACACACAGAAATAGTGGTAATGCCAACAGAGACTGTGATAAGAGCTACAACTGAGGTACAGATCAAGTGCTAAAAGAGCACAAAGGAGGGAAGATTAATTCAGGCTGGAAGGACTGGGGAAGATTTCAGGGGAGGAGGTGAAACTTCCAGCCGACTAATCCTCCTGTAAGTGTCCAGTGGCCAATTATCTCCAGGAAATGGAGTTTGCAAAATTAAGCCTGGCCTGCAGAAGATCGTTTATTTTCTCTTAGCATGCCATATTTCAGTTTCCGAGGTTTATGCCTTCTTGGCCAATGTACTAAATTGCTTAGGACAGGACTGAGAACATAAGGATGTCAAACCTTGCTGGTCTGTGCCTAATATGTCTGGGGCCTGGTGTTTGCATCATTCTAGTCAGTGGGACCAAGAGACAACTGACCGTGGTCTGAATTGGGGCCAATGTGTTTCTCAGCAGTCTTTAAATATGGTTTAAAATTAACTACCACCTCCAAGTAGCCACGTGGGCTTATTTTCTTCAAATGGGGACAGCGGCTACACCAAGCCTGCAACTCGTTCTCAGCTGCCTTGAAAACAGATATTCCTTTCACACCCTTTTATTTCCACATCTTCCTTTCTTCTGCCCACATAATATGGCCAATGTTCTTCTTCATTTTAACAGAGAAAGGATGCTCTGAATAAATCTGGGATGGACAATTGGTCTGACAGAACGGGCCTGAAAAACTTATTACTGTTCACGGTCATACTGGCAGGGGTTTTGCCTGAAATGCTCCTTTCATGCTGCTAACCTTGAAGACATTAGGAGGCAGTGTTATTTGGAATACAAAATGTTGTGTACCTAGGTGACAACGAATTCATCTATCGAGCCAGAGAGTACATAAATGAAAGAGAGAAAGCCACTTCTTTTTTTAAAAAGTTCCCATTTTTCCAAGAGGACAATTAAATTTGATAAAATAAGTAGCCCAGTGCCCCCTTTCACCTACCTACAAAATTCACATTGTGGACAGTGTTTACATTAGTCTTCTATCGGACAAGAGCAAAGGGAAAAAATGGAAGGCCATTGCTTCTTACAGAGTTCAGGAAGAAAGACTTTGTACGTCATTATTTTATTGAACTCTGCTGTGTGAACACGTTAGGGATGGTGCTTCTGGGGCTCACACTCCCAGAAGCTCCTTGGGAACAACATAACATTCCTATAGAAGTCGGCAGAAAAGAGGAAAGAAGGCTTCAGTGGGAATTCTAATGCTACCCTGATTTCCCCAGCCTCAATGTCCTGAATTTCCAGCTTAGTTCAGTGACCACTGGGATGTCCTAACAATCTTTCATACTTGGGAAGGGGTGTAGATAGAGAAGGCAGAGGTCTTCAGCGCTACGGTCCTTCATTTTTTCCCAGTGGGAAAAAGTCACTTCTGAAGTTTATTCTATAGGGCAGAGGAGATTTCTGGGGCCCAATGGGTGCATACATATTTGCTGTTATGCGTTGAATTGAGTCCTCCATAAAAGATATGCTGAATTCTTAATTCCCAGTACCTCAGACTGTGACCTTATTTGGAAATAGGGTCACTGCAGATGTAATTAATTAAAATGATGCCATGCTGGAGTAGGATGGGCCCCTGATCCAATATGATTCGTACCCTTACGAGAAGATGGCCACGTGAAGACAGAGACACAGGGAGAACGCCATGTGACGACTAAGCCAGGGAATGCCAAGGATTGCCAGCAAGCCTCCAGGAGCCAGGAAGAGGCCAGGAATGGTTCCCCTGCAGGTTTCAGAGGGAGCCTGGCCCTGTTGACACTTTGGTCTCAGACTTCTAGACTTCAGAACTATGAGATAATAAATTTCTGCTGTTTTAAGCCATGCAGTTTGTGGTACTTTGTTACGGCAGCCCTGGGAAACTCATACATTTGCTTAAAACTCTCCTAGATTGTATTTTATTGATACCTGAGACACAGACATCCAGGTCAGTGGTCCATTTTATACCTACCTCCTCCTCCAAACCATGTCTTTTGCTCTACGCTCCCTGAGCATCTCCTAAGTTTCCCATATGCTTTCCCACTTCTGGGAGTGTGCTGCCTTCCTGGCACAGCCAGAACCCGGGACGCCGGGTCTGCACAAAGTCTACTCATCATTCAAAGTCAGCTCAAAGGGAAAACTCCCCCATCAATCCTGAGTGAGCAAGAGTAACACTGCCCTCCAAAGCGGACTGTTTGTACCAGCACTCTGCTTGCCATTTAGCCAGCTGACTGCATGTCTAGGTTCTCTCCATATACTATAACTTTTTAAAAGTTGAGACTGTTCACTTCCTTTTGTATCTCTGAGATGCTTGCTTCTCAAAGTACAGTCCTCAAATCAGGAGAATAAGTTCAGAGAATCTCAGTGCCCATCCCAGACCCAAATCAGGATCTGCATTGTAACAAGCTCCTGTGAGATTGCACAGATAGTAAAATTTGAGAAGCAGCCCCTAGAGGACCTTTACATACCAGTGACTATTTATTGAATGTATCCTTTGCGTCTGCTACTTAGCTGAGTGTTTTTACTGACATTATTCCAAATTAGACATCTCAACAAGTCTATTAGCAATTCTTCAAGGTACGTATTTATTACCCCATTACACAGATGAGAAGATTGGAGGGAAGCTAGGTTGGAAGCTGCAGGGAATACTCCCACCTCCCTTCCCAGTTCAACACAACTCCCACGACTTGGCCTACCTAGTGGTTTTTCAGGCAACAATCGTAGCTGTGCAGGGAGTTGGAATTTCAGGGGGAAATCTGAGCATCTGTTGCCGACATAGGCCTCTTTTTGCCAGCTTGACACTTAGCTGATGAACCCGTGTCTCTCCAGATACTCCATCAAAAAAGGGTTCCATGGAAACACTCATTTTGGGAAATGCTGCAAATTACACAGCCTTCTTGAATATTAATAGTGTAGAGCCACCTATTAAAGGCTTCATTCTATGACCTCGGTAAATATACCTACTTAGCTTGGTTTAACTTAGTTTTCCTTAAAGTTTATTCGACTCCAAATTAAGGTTGTGTAACAGCCATTAACGTTCTGTGAAGGGCACTTTGGTTTAAAATGAGATGTTAATGACAAAGGGAGATTAAGAGAGAGGTTCAATTCATGGGTTGCTTTTTAATTGAGAGAGAAACAGACACAGAGAGAGACAGAGACAGAGACAGAGAGAGAAAGAGAGATTTCTCTCCTGTAGTATTCTTCGAAGTGGAAGTTCTCTCAAAATGAGGTATTAGCATGTGGGAAGAGCTAGAACCAGCATGAGCTCCTGAACCACTAGGAAGAACGGTTCATTTCTCTACGCATTATTTAATATAACGTCCTCCCTAGAATCTTCTGTTCCATGCTGTAACTCAAGACAAAGGCCTTTGATAAAATTAAGTAGGATGCTAACTCTGAAGCACAATGGGAAGATAAAGTGCCACATCATATCACACTAACTTTTAAAAATGATCACCAAGGTCATAGGCTTGACACATGGGGGGCGTGGTATTGCAAAGTAGCAGGATAAAGCCATGCAAAAGACATTAATTACCCATCAGGGGGTTGCTGGGGAGAGGGAACAGGAAGGCTAATGCATTTGGCTACCAGAGGAAATCTCCTTTCAAGGATTCTTTTCCTCTTGAGATGAAGGACTTCGTTAAGAGCCTTTTTGCTTGGGGTGGACTCCGGATAGTTCCAAGGGTAGATTTATCTGGATTCCTGGCACTGATGAAGAGCAGCTCCTGGTCCACAGAGCTTCTCAGGGTTCTGGCAACTAATGCCCCCATTCTCTGGAGTTTTTCTCAAGGACAGGCATCCCTTTAATGCAAATCTAGGGCAGTGGTTGATCACTGCCTGCGCAATTACAATGGAAATGACAGGATGGGGTTTCCCAGGTATTTTCTTTTCAGAAATAAAGAGTGGATTTGACGTTGGTTATTTGGAAGTAGAGATGTCTTCCTGAAGCTCCTCTCTGTGAGGACATGGACACAATCACCTGAAATGCCTTTGGATGATGCATCTGCCATCTGTTATACAAAAAGACATGAAAGCAGGCAGATTGCAAGTGCTACATGGGTTTTCCACTGAAGTCCATAGATATTTTTTTTCACATTTAAAAAAATATTCCTTTATTCAAATAGTTTTTCAGGTTGTATCACATTTGGCCAGGGTTTGTGAATACAGAGGATGGGCATCACCTAGAAGCCACACTGAAACTGACAAATGCAGATCATCACAGAGGAATATAAAGATTGTCAGGCTGTCACCTAGCAGTGGAAACAACTTTGATCCCCATCAGCTTTTCTGTGAGAAGGGCTTCTTCCATAAAAGAGAAAATTTAATAACTTACAGACTTTTACCTCTTTACCCAAGCTCTTCCTCCTGGAAACATTAACAATTAATGATTTTGAGTCTGAAAGCTGCCACAGTTTATTTTTTATTTTTAAAAGAAAATAGCTTTTGATGGGGTTTGTGAATATCCTTAAGGAGATTTTTTTTTTTTTTTTTTTTTTAACTTGTGAGATGAAGCAGGATTTGTGGTGTTAAAGTAGTATCTTATTTGGGGTAAGATTTCAATTTTAGTTTGTTTTCCAGATTTTTCTTAGAAGTAAGTTTTTTTTTTCTTTTTCTTTTTAAAAAGGGCCATCCTTGAACCCTCTTAAGTTCTATGCAAAATTTTATGTTTCTATGCATTTTTCTGGGGAGAAGGTCCAGTTTCTTCATGACCCACAACAATTTAAAATATACTGCCTTAGAGTGTAGAGGTTATAAGTAAGAATCTATCAATTATTACTGTTATAAAGAAGGTTAAGGTCAATGTGGTACAGAACTTTCAGGACAAAATAGAATAATCTGTTTTAACTTTTACATAATTGCCACCATTTAATACCATAAGAACAGTGGTCATATTAATCAGGGATAATAAAGCTGAAACTCTTAGGAAAACTGCTTCATAATGACAGAGCATATTCAGAGTTATTTTAACTGGGATTCTTGGTCTTTATGTCAATTATTATGAGACTAAACTTTGAGCAGTTCTACCTTGATTGTTTCTAGAATTTATAAGTTGCCCAAATAGCAGGCTCTTAGTTTGATTTACCTTCCAGACCCCATTTTTACCTTATATTTAACAGTTCTTTTCAACTCAGATTGCAAGGGATGGGAACTAAGTTTTAAAAACCACTTATTATTCAGAACATTTTCTTTTATTCCCAGTGATTTGGGAACTCAAAACCTTGGCTGTCTCTTTCCCTATGACTGACTGCTGTAGCCCACACTGAGAGATTTTGGTACCATGCTTATTTTGACAGAATGTGTTCAGTTTCTCTTTGCCCCCCGAATCACATCCTAACTCTACCCAGCACTAAGTACTAATATCCTTTAAGGAAGAGTCTGCTTTTCTTTCCAAGGGCACGAGGCCCCTCATATTTTCTTACCTAATCATGAAGAACAGATTTATAGTTACCTGTATGAAATCTTTTTTTTTTTTTTTTTTACCAGTCTACAGCATGGACAAGTCTCTTTTTGATAGGACAAGTCTGCCAAGAGGATAGCTGAACTCAGACATGTTTAGCTATCCAAAACATAATTGGAAAGAGGAAATTACTGTACTGGAAATATTCCCTCTCAGGCATAATAATGATGAAACAATAGGGTTTCTTAACAGGCTCAGTTCAAATGCTAAGCTTTAAGCACAACAAATATAATTTTGAGTTTCACTCTACCTACTGAAAACACCCAAACGAGCATTCCAGGTTGGCAACATTTATTCTGCAATTTAAATTCAGAAAGTCAGAATTTCAGTGTGTATTAAAATCCATCGCCGTTTCTACTTCTGCTGAAGATTTTCATTGGCTCAGCTTCCGATCTCCACCGCATGAGGACTCAGGGTCACAAAAGACACAAGGCTAAAAATATTCACTTTACTTATCCTGTTGGGTCCACTTGCTCCAAAGGATTGATTATACAGCAGCGCACAGAAATAAAGAGTATGGAAACCCTTCTGCAGCTTATAAGTTAATCACTATGCTTTCTATTTTTTGTACACGAGGAAAGGTACAAACTTGATACCCACAATACTGTTTGCTTGTCATTTCTAGTCTGCAAGGTAAAGTTTGGGTTGAAAATCCACAGTCCAAAGAAACTTCCCTCGCCAAAGCCATTCCCTCCAAAGAGGAAGGCAATGGTCAGGACTGATAACAAGGAAGAGTTCTGAGCCTGTAGAGATGAATTCAGGAGAGTTGCCTCCCTGGGTCACGGCAGCAGCTCTTTTTAGTAAACAGTGCACTAACTGCTGCCATCACTTGGCGTCAGCCCTCCAGGAATAAGCAAAATAAGGTCAACAAACCACCAAATCCCAAGTCCTCCAAGTGTCAAGAGCTTCCCTACTGCTGTGCCAGCGTGTCCCAGACAGAAACGATCTACTCCAAAACATCCCAGGAAGAAGGAGTCGAGCAAAATGCTTATGAAGTACTGTCCAGTACACTTTATACAAGGTTTATTCTCTCGTAGGAAGGTCCTAGGACTGGCACATTCGATTCCGTCCAGGGCGCGGCATTGGACGGAGGTGTGTTCCGCATCACTGTAGGCCTGACCACCGAACTTGAGACAGCCATAACCAAGTTACTGGGATGCCGTTGCATTTCCAACATGGTCCACTGGGTCTTCACACTCTATAAATTCATCAGGTCGGTAAGAGCAAAGGATGACTGGAGGTTGGGGTCGCCATAGTCCCAGCTCGCAGAGCCGGTGGAGCCCTCCGGGTGGGCGGCGCCAGCGGAGGTGGGCTCGGGCTCGGCGGTACTGTTGTGCCAGTGGCTCCGAGAGACACAATGCAGCAGAAGGAGATTCCCCATCAGCAAAGCCGCCTGGCCGCAGAGAAGTAACTCACTCACCGGGCAACCACCCAGCACCATCTTCCCGGGCCCAGTGGCGGAGAGCCGGCCTCAACAGCAAACCCCGGCCAGCACCGCTGACCCAAGCCCCGCCTGGTCAGGCCTCTCCAAACAGCCCCCCATAGATATTTTTTTCACTGTGCCCTGTGAGCTCATTTCCCTATATTATTTGCTGCTATTCTGCCTGGTGTTCCCTCTGTCCAGAATGCCTTGGCCCCCAATTCTGCCTGTTGAAATCTTTCCCATTCTTCAAGGCCCCATGCAAATTTCTCCTCTTCAGAGAAGGGTTTCCTGATTACCTCCAGAGAGACAAATGCTATCCTTCTGTGGTCTCTTTGGCCCTTTTGTATAGCATTGAACACATTTTGATTTCTACTGTCATAGTGCCCATGGTTATCTCCGAGGTTCACCTTTGAAAATGGGATTGGATTCTATATCTCACTTACCCCCCCGTCACACTGAGCTCATAGCTGATGTTCAGTAAATGCCAGATGAACTGCACCTCAACACTGCAAGAGACTGCAGTTGCAGGTAGGCCAAGTTTATCATTCAGCATCCTGATTCGGGTGACTAGATGATATTCCCCTTACTTCTCGGCTTGTGCTTCTTTCTTTGTTTCCCGATCTGCCTCTAGACCAGTGTTTCCCAAACGCCAGTCATTCTCACCACTCTCATGAGTCATATCACATCTGTGGATCACTTATGCTTCCACTTACTTAATATCTTTCTTTAAATTGATTCCTCTTCTCCTGACACTAACTCATTTAAAAAGTAGACCATTTACCTCGAATTAAAAGTCTAGTATCACTTGCCTTTAATAGAAGATAAATATACATATGAATACAATGAGAATAAAACCTTATTGAATTCACTCATTTGATGAATATTTATTGAGCATTCACTCTGTACTGGGCACTGTGCTAGGAGCTGGGATACGGCAATGAACAAGTCCCAGCTCTTTGGGTTTACACTCTATCAGGGAAAATGGAAAATGAACCGCCAAACAGTAAATACACCACAATAAAAGCTATAAAGCAAATGAAGCAGGGCAAAGAGATGGAGAGGAAGTAGGGTACTATTTAGATAAAGAGGTCAGGAAGGGCCTCTCTGAGGAGGTGATATTTGAGCAGAGACCGGGAAGAGCACATCAGGCAACTATATGGAGGCAGAGGCTTAGAGAGTGCAGGTAAGAACAGACATCATGGTCCAGAGAAGGGAATCGCTCTTGATGGTATCTTAAGGCCTCTATGGAGGTGGATTTTATCTCAAGTTCTGGAGGAGGGGAGTGTGGCTGGAGTGTACTGAGGGAAGGGAGGAGCACCAGGAAATGAGGTCAGAGACAGAAGCAAGAACAACAGCATGTCAAGCCTCATGGACTAAGGCAATGACTGATTCATAAAGGGATGGAGATTCTAGAACATGCTACTGCGCTCTGGGAAATAACGCCTTTCGTTCAGTGAAGATCTGAGGGAAATCTCCTTCGGCCTCCTAACTGGAACATCGTTCTTGGTTCATGACCAAACCCTGCAGTCAGCAGTCTTGTCTCCAAGAGATGGGGGCATTTCAGGGGACCCAAAGGGTTCATTGCCTTCTCTCTGGTTCCCTACACTCTTCATCCCTTTTGGACAGTGCCTGGCACACAGCAGACACACCTTTATCCTTTGTGGAATGAAGGAAACGTGTATTGCTTCTGCCTTCCGGATTGTGTCTCTTTGCTTTGGATACTGCTACTCACCCCACCCTGCCAGAGTGAGCAGGGAAGAGAAATATCATCAGCAAACGCCACTGCCCTTGACTTCTCCTTCTAAAGCAAGGTTCTCAGTGAGGGCTGTCCACCAAAACCATGTGGAGAGTTTTGTCAAGATCTGAATGCCTGGGTCTCAGCTGCAGAGGTTCGGGCTTAACTGGTCTGGTGTAAGACCTGGGCATCTGTGGTCCACGGGTGACTCTAATGTGCTTCAGGCTGAGAACCACTGCTTAAAGGGAAGTAAGCATTTTCACCTCCATTTTCACAGAAGGAGAAATCAAGAATTTCAATTTTCTAGGCTTGCATAAAAACTAGTATTTTGAAGTGATATAGATACATGGGTGGGCAGGGAATAGGAACACACTAGATGTGAGATTCCCTGTACCAGGCATAGAATATTAAAGACAGTACGTAAAGTGCTTTGAAACAAACATGGATTTTGTCATAGTCAGTGACCGCAAAGATCTGTGAAAAGTGTTCAGATCAGAGGGAACGGCAAGTGCAAATGCCCTGAGGCAGTACTGTATTGGAGGAATTGCGGACCAGGGGAGAATGGTAAGAAATGAAGTCAGAGATGTTAATTTGATTCATTCCCTATTTATTACCTCAGCAAATGAGGTCTTTTTTCTTTATAAAAATTAACCTCCTGCATAAAGTCTCTTTATCCTATGCTACTCTCCAGATACATTCTGCATAGCTGGAATGTCCTTCACCCTTTCTGGTTTACCATATCCTAGTCTAGATTCTCTATGTCCTTCAAAGTTCTATTCAGTTGCCACCACCTTCAGGAAGCCTTCCGTGATCATTCCAGATGGACGCAATCTCTCTCCTCTGTAAACCACCACAGCCTATTCCTTTACCCTTCTAATGCACAGTAGCTCTCTTTGTCTTATTTATCTCTCCAGCCTGTTATGTACCCCCTACCCCCTGCCCCACTCGAAAAACTAGGTCCAGGTCTGAGCTCTCTGGAAGTCCCTTTCTCTTTGCTTAGTGCTAGCTCTGCATTATACACAAAACTAGGGCTCAGAAACGTTTATTGAAGAGTTAGCTATGTGCCTTCAATTCTCTTCAACAAGAACAGCAATCCAAACAACCTAAGCACATCTACACAGTAATTAAAGCAACAAACAAAACTGTATTGGCTCTCGGACTCTGAGTGCATTCTTGACTTTCCGACAATGGTTTCTGATCATTCACCTTTGAAAGAACATATTGCAGTTGAAACGAAACATATCAACCCAGACAGTTTCAGAAAAGCCAAGTCATTTGTTCACTAAGAAGGATCACGGTAGCCAGGAACGAAGACCACAAGGAAATGAAATGCTATCAGTTTCATCTATTTGAACAGTCACTTGGGAGTAGTGCAGAAGAGAACAGAAGGTGGCGAGATGAAAAAAAGAGAACAGAGAAAAAGCATTGTTGATATAGACAGTGGGTTGGCTTGCTGTGGTCAGCGGTGTGTGACTTTCTGTGGCCAACCTGATTTCTCCCATGCCTATGGATTCTCCCAGAAGGATTCCCTTTATGGTCAGGGACCCTAGTATTCAATGGTTGACAAAAACAGTCTTGTTTAACCCAACCACTACTGTGAAGAATGGTCAGCATCGTCCCTTTATCACAAATGCTGAAATTGACCTGTGGCCCTTGGAGGCACCATGGCCTTGGGAGTGAGGGTTCCAGCCTTGGGGCTGAATAGCTTGGGCTCCATTTCCAGCTCTGCCCACTTGCTGTGTGATCCTGAGCAATATTCAATGGTAATAATAATAATTCCTTCTTCATAGAGTTGTTTTGAGGGTGGGCCGAGTCCACATATGTAAAACACTTAGGACAGGACCACAGATACAGGTGGCATTCAGTACATGTTAACTCAGTATTCAGAGAGGTTAGGTCGCTTGTCTGAGGCTGGCAGGTGGTAGGGCTATGACTTGAATTTAGGTGTGTCTAAAGGAAAATACTTAGTAGTGATGGGCTAATGCAAATGGAGTTAGCAATGCACTTGAAAGTAGAGAATTGCTCTAATTTTGCTCCCATGCTCACCTGAGCATCACTGAATGGCCAGGGCATTTCCTTAGTACCTTCCTTTTCTTGTTTGTCCATGTTAGAGCCCTTTGCTGAGCAAGCAGGCCTCCAGGCCTGGGACACAGCTAGAGGCCTCCATAAACAAGGCTGTGTGTGCAAGGTGAAGTGGTGTGTCTGTTCCCTCCTCCAGATATTTCGAATCAAGAATTCAGGAATTTCAAGGTGTGGGTATTCCAGACATTATAGAATAATATAGGTGAGATAAAACTTATCAAGCAAAGATGAAGGTATGTCTCCTGATAAGTTTCCATTCATCCATATCCCCTGTTCCATCTCTCTAATATAGAGAAGGAGGATGGACTTAGTGGGAGAGGACATGGGTGATTCTTTGAGTTACCTGTGATCTGGGACTTTGATTTTGATGAAATATATATGCCACATGGTTCACAGAATCTCCGAAGATTCTGAAAGACCCTGGGACCACTGCTGCACTTGTGAAATCATATTGTTTGCAGCCCTCCCTCCTCAATCTGCATCATGAAGTCATTCCTTTCAGTATATGTGCATATTGTCACTCTTGCCACATTGCATCGCGCTCATTCATTTCCCTATTTGTCTTTTTTTCTACATTATGAGTGCTCAAGGGCACAGAATGTATCCAGCATACAGCAATGATTAGAATCTCTGGCTTTGGCGTTGGGTATTCCCAGCTAGAGCCCTCTCCCTTCTGACCCTGTTCAGATAAATGAAAATGTGTCTACAACCTCTATGTTTGGGGGCAATTTTAACCTGGAATAGATTGGTGCCCCCGAAGTTGCAAAATATGATGTGAATGTGCACGTTTCTATGGAGAATTCAAAGCTTCATCAGATTCTCAAATTGGGTGGGGGGAGGAGGGAACAAGGTTCCAAAAGAAGTTAAGAATTTCTCCTGTAATTAAATAAATTAAGTTTATGAAGTAACTCTGGGCTCTTCACAGTACTTTTTTTCTATAATAAAGAAAAAGGGATGCGATATCCTTGATGTCTACATTAGGAGAGGCAGTTTTTACATCCCTTTAATGCTTTTCCAGTACAGATTCACTTAGTGTATGATTTTTTTCTGTTTCTTAAAATATCTTTTCCTCCATGATCATCCACTGAGATCAAACTCAGGTTTGATCTCACCCTACTAAGCACTTGAAAGCACATGAACTCATTTAACCATTAGGATGATTCTCCAAGTAAACCTTACTATCCCCATTATACGGAAAAGGAAAATGAGACTTAGAGGTAAGATCAGTTCCAAAGCTGTCAATCTGTGCTGATAACCCCTACGCTATATTGTCCTCATCTTTGCTAGAGTCCTCAGTTTATGGATACAAGCTTGTCTAGTTCACTGTTTGGTTCCTAAACCATCTGCGGCTAGAGATGTCAGAATTCTCCTTAAGCATTCAGTCAATACATATGTAGAAAGATCACTCTAAAGCCCACAGTTTATTTTTCCTTTGACTCAGGACGTTAACATCCTCCAACAAGTAGTTCTTGTTTTGATAAACAGACTTTGCAAGGCAGGTTAAATGACATCCCATATATAACACTATTCAAAGCCTTCATGAATTTATATTACATTTTTAGGCAAAGAGAAAAAAGAATAATACATCAAGGATTCTAGTGAAAACATGACCTACAAGTAAAACAAGAGAAATGTTGCTTTCTAACACTTGGAAAGCCAAATGTGTACCAAATTGATATTTAAAGAGAAAGAAAAAATTGACAGAACATAAATAGAGCTAAGTGAGAGGCAGACTCTTCATGGCTTTTGGAACTCTGCTCTGAGTAGTTAAACTACAAAACAGAGTTATAGAGGGGAGTAAAGACCATGGTCTTTGGCATCAGGTAGAGATGGATTTGAATCTAGTTCAACTACAAAATGAAGGTGAAACTTCACTATCTTATACGATTGTCAAGAGAAAACAATGTCAGCACTGTATAGGTGGTCACTAAGCATTAATATTCCTTCTTCCTTCTTTACAATTTCTCTTCTGATTTGGCATAAAACCAGTGTAACTGCTTCCAGTGGGCGGTTCTTTAAACATGAATTTGCCTCTGATACAACTGATGTCCTAGGGATACAGGACCTCGCTGATGAGTCATGAGGAGCCCTGGACCATTCTTTAGAACCATTCTAAGAATCCAAGTGATATTTCCAAAGCATGTTCATCCAGAAAGAAGACCAATCCAGTGTTAGATGTCTAAGCTAAGGAAAGACCAGGAAAGAGACACTCTGACATGGGGTGTCCTTTTCTAACCCATCCAAGATGGGCAGCTTGAGTTAGTACCATTTTCTGGGTGTCTTTCTAAATAGCCAATGCTTACTAAACTTTTATATCCTTTGAACAGCAAATCTAACTTCAGAAATTTTTGTTGAAGAAATAATTATTTTTAAAAAACTATGCTGGCTATGTATAAAGGATGCTGATTGCAGCATTGTTTATTTTAGTCCAATTAATTGCTGGACTAGTTGTTGATTGGAAACCAACTAATTGTTCACCTGTGGGAACTGGTTAAATAAGTTGTGGTCCATCTGTATAAGAGGGGGGCCTGTGGTCATGAAGATGGGAAAAAAATGTAATTTAAATGTTCACAGTGCATTAAGTTTAAGCGTAAGTTAGAAAACATTATGTTCAGGTTGACCCTATTTTGTGTGTGAAAATAGATTAATATGACTATAGTATATATTATACACACAAAATTTGGAAGATGAAAACTCATGTCACATGTCTTCTCATCTGTGTGCTTTTCTGAATTATCCAAATTCTCTACAACAATTTTTTGTTGGTTTCGTAATAAAAACAGAAGTCATTAAAAAAATCTCTAAGACTGTGATCATTCACAATACACATTCTAGTGTCTCAATCCTCCCTTTTCGTTTTCCCAGGCCAAAAGCACATGGATATGCCTCAATTTCTGCTAACAGGCAACCTGGGAAAAAGAACTCAACTATATTTCCATTCTTCCATTTAAGGAAACATTGTGTTCATTATTCATACCCAGATGACTAAGAGAGAGAAAAGAATGAGAGAGAAAGAGAATATGGTGATGTGAGGCTTCAAGATAATAATTAGAACCATCCCACTTAGCACTGGGACAGCACCTCACATCTTCAAAGCTGTATCAGATGTTATCTAAGCAAAGCGAGGAAGACAATGACAAGAGTGGAGGATTTAATCTAAGAAGCAGGAGGGGGCCTTTGGATACTGAGGAGATGAAATTAACAGAGGGGCAGTAACAAGAGGGGCCAAGTGAGAAATTCAGTGCAAAGTCTGAGATATCAGAAGCTCATAGAGGGCTGAAAGCAAAAATCATAAATCGAAAAGATAGAGAAGGGGGGAAAAAGGAATGATGAAACTAGTAGAAAGCTGCTGGAAAATTTAACACCACCATATTGTTTCTAGAACCCCACATCATTAATCCATTTAATTATGCCTTGTAAATATTTGAATGCAGAACGATTCCTGCGACACTGCGACTCAGATAATTCCAAAAGCCTTAAACATTGGGCCTGCCAATAAGAATTACCGACGACATTTATCTCTGTTACAGGGAAAACATTAAACACACATCACAGACCCATGTTCTTGGGGGAAGCTTTAGAGCACGGCTGGCTCCTGCCCCATGACCCAATTTAAATGCACTGAGAAAACAAGCACATCAGAGGCTATCAAAAGAGCAAGTCATCCTAAAAGCAGAAGGTTATTCATCAGGAGCTCAAGGAAATGTTGAAATAGAAAAATGCTCATTTGGGACTCTGCAGTTCTTGGTTGGTCCAATTCTTATTTTTTTTAAAAATAAATTTATTTATTGTATTTATTTATTTTTGGCTGCGTTGGGTCTTCGTTGCTGCGCGCGGGCATTCTCTAGTTGCCGAAGCGGGGGCTACTCTTCGTTGCGGTGTGCGGGCTTCTCATTGCCGTGGCTTCTCTTGTTACGGAGCACGGGCTCTAGGCTCACGGGCTTCGGTAGTTGTGGCACATGGGCTCAGTAGTTGTGGCTCGTGGGCTCTAGAGCGCAGGCTCAGTAGTTGTGGCGCACAGGCTTAGTTGCTCCGCGGCATGTGGGATCTTCCCAGACCAGGGATCAAACCCGTGTCCCCTGCATTGGCAGGCGGATTCTTAACCACTGCGCCACCAGGGAAGTCCCCCAATTCTTATTAACACTGGTTTACATTCTCACTCAATTACTGGTCCCCAGTGGCTTTATCCTACAATAAATATCAATTATTCCAATTTAATAAGATCTGTGATCTGTTCCCTCGAAGTTCTACCCAGGGTAGGAAGACGAGAGGTAGATTTTGCAATGGGCCTTGATGAGGGGAGCAAAATCCAGAAGAGGGAGTGGCAGAAGCCAAGGCCATGCGTGTGCTGAAAAGCCGAAAGCCAAAGGCAGGCATTATACTACGGTCCAGCAGTTACCATAAGCAGAGATTTCTTTAGAGTTTTGCTCCATTTTCCATGATTTTCCATGACTTACTGTCTCCTTTAGCAGGTTTAAGGACAGGCAGTGATACACTACACATCCCCAAAACAGGCATCTCAACATCTGCTCTTCCTTTTTTTTTTTCCCCCAAAACATTCAAGCCTGCAGTTAAAATACAGCTGCCAATTACCAAGTATGAGCTTCCTGGCCCAACAGTAATTCACATACGTCAGAAGTCAGATGACAAGAAGTCCAATGCAGTAAATATACCTGTGTACTGTGATTATACCTGTATGCGTTATTGCCTTTTTTTTTGGTTTTGTTTTTAGTGCTTTACTGATCAAAAAGAATCAGATTCCTAGCTCTCTGCTTGGGATATTGTTCACTGCATTTCAATATTTGACTTGAAACAGTGAGGGTGGTGAGAGTGGAGGCATGGCCAGCTTGTGTCATCGTAGTGGACACCAAGCACGTTCTGAGCATTTTCAGCCGTTTGTGAATTAAATATAAAGGCCTTAATGCCTTACAGGGCATTGATTGAAAGGGGGCATTCAAAGGTCTCCACTGGTCATATCATGGTCTACTTTATCTGTCTTTTTTCCTCCTTCCCCCCTCCTTCCTTCCTTCTTCCCTTCCTTCCTTTCTTCCTTCCTCCCTTCCTTCCTTCCCTCCTTCCTTTGTCTACTTATTCATTCCTCTTATGCACAACCACTAAAAATCTATGATGCTATAGATCACCAGAGAGGATTCTGCCTAAGCCTTCACTTTGGTTTGTCTCTCATTTCACACTGGGTCTGCCTCTCTTCCATATATCCACTGGGAGCTGACTCTGAAGTATATACTAATTTCATCATTTGTTTAAGCAAAATGGCACTAGAAGATAAAAATCACAAAGCACATTCACAGAAATGGACACTGAAATGACTCCTGTGTGCTATATGGCTTTTGTGATCTGATCTAACATTCCTCTGTCTTCCCAGATGATTGACAGCTGGCCACAAGCCAAACGAAGTAGGGCAGGAGAACCAGTTGCTTTCACAACCTGTGTTTTAGTTTCCTAGGGCTGCCACAACAAATTGCCATTAACTGGATGGCTTAAAATAACAGAAATTTATTCTGTCACAATTCTGAGGGCCAGAAATCAGAAGTCAGGTGTCAGCAGGGTTGTTTCCTTCTAGAGGCTCTGGGGGAGAGTCTATACAATGTCTCTCCCCTAGCTTCTGGTGGCTGTTGGTAATTCTTAGCATTCCTTGGCTTGCAGAGGCATCATTTCAATCTCAGCCTCCGTCTTCACATGGCCTTCCCCTGTGTCTCTGTGTGCTCTCTTTTTCTGTACTTAATAAGGACACTCGTCATTGGATTTAGGGCCCACCCTAAATCTAGAATGATCTCATCTCAAGACCCTTAACTTAATTACATCTGCAAAGACCTTGTTTCCAAATAAGGTCACATTCACAAGTACTGAGGGTTCAGACTTGCACATATTTTGGGGGGGGGGCCACTATTCAACCCACTATGCCTATCCTTGTTCTATTCTCCATTGCACCCTCACATTACCAATGTTTAGAAAAAAATCAAAAGCAAGTCCTACGACATGCACAGAGATATATCGAAGGACACAACATTCAGTCCTCTTTGGAAGCAAAGATTGGAAACATCCTAAATGTCCATCAACAGGAAACACGGTTGAATGAGTTTGGTTCATCTACCCAATGGAATACCAGGCAGCTACTAAAAAGAACAAAGTAGGATTTGTATAAATTGAAATGAAAATATCCCCAAAATATGTTGTAAAGAGAATTAAGCAAATTATAGAACAAAATATATGTCACAAACCCATTCTAAAAAGCAAACTATAAACAACAAAGCCACACAATCCTCCTTTGGGGGAATTGCTTTGTTCCCATGTCAGTTATGTGATTCTGAGGAGAAGGGCTGCCAATCACAGCCTCTTGATCCCCTTTCCCTGCCATAAAGAGTAATCAGATCTAGACAATTATAGTATCCGATGCTGTTGACCATGGTGACAGGGATGGAGGTTGGCTGAAAACCAAGCTAGGCTACTCAGAAGCCTTCCAAGGATTTTTAAAAATTTTGATTTTGAGGAGAAAAAGTCTCTTGCCTTTTGGGCCCTATATTAGGTCTCTCCAGCTGCTAGAACAAATTAGCACAAACTTGGTGGCTTAAAAGAACACAAATTTATTATCTTATCATTATGTAGATCAGAAATATGATGCAAGTCTCAAGGTGTCAGTAGAGCCGTGTTCCCTTCTGGAGGATCTGAGGCGGGCCGGGGAGAATCCATTTCCTTGCCTTTTCCAGCTTCCAGAGGCATCCACTTCCTTGGCTCAGAGCCCCACTCTTCCATCTTCAAAGGTCAGTTGATGAACAACTTTAATTCCATCTGCAATTTTAATTCTCCTTTGCCATGTTAAGATAACATATTTACAGGTTCTGGGGATTAGGATGTCCACATTTTTGCAGGGAGATGGGGCATTATTTTGTCTTGAATCTAGAGCAAATCCAGGTCTGCAGATAGCTATCCTCCCCAACACCTGGGGAAAGCTAAGTGAGGGGGGAAAATGAGGCAGACGCACAGAAAGAGGACACGCCGAGAGAGAGAGAGAGAGAGAGAGAGAGAGAGAGAGAGAGAGAGAGAGAGAGAGATGAGAGAAAGAAAGACTAGCCTGTTGGACACCCTGCATCTGGCCATTCTTGAAGCTAATTCACCTCAATTAAGTATGATTATGTAAGCCAAGAGATTTCTCCTATTTCTCAAAAATTTTTTGAATTGGGCTGGTCTCATTTACACTTTAAAGAGTCCTAATTACTCTTGTGTGTGTGTGTGTGTTAATCATATATGTTTATATATGTCTAGAAAAATAGCAGAGAATAGAACTGAAGTGGTTGGTATGTGGTGGCTTTTATTTTATTTTCTTTGGCCGCGCTGCACGGCATGCAGGATCCTAGCTCCCCAACCAGCGATTGAACCCATGCCCTCTGCGGTGGAAGCGCAGAGTCTTAACCACTGGACTGCCAGGGAAGTCCCGGGAGCTTTCATTTTTTACTTAATATATCTGTATTATTTGAATATTGTACAATGGGCATCTATTACTTTTGTAATTTTAAAAATGAAGTAAAAATACGAGACTGTAACGTAAAAAGTAAGTTCATCCAGGGCTCCAAGGCCTAGTTAAAGAGCAAAATCCTCACAAGTTTCTCTTTCATCTGGTGCTTTTAAACAGTACCTGAGTCCATTCGAGAGCCCATAATTACAAGTTATTTCTTAGGCCCTGATAATATGCTTTATCCTTTAAGAAAAGCTATTTAGATGGGACCACAGATGATAAAAGGGCTATGCTCAGAGCGCAAACAAAGAACTTACTGGCTCATTTTTGGAGGCCTGACATGTCCCTGCCCAGGTCCACATGGCAGGCCTTGAAAACACAAGTCTGTCCTAGTTCTGTTTCTTGCCTCCTTGGACTATAAATACGTGCATTATAGGAATACAAGTGAAAAGAAAAGGAGCAGAAACAAATGCTTGCATTCCCCTTAGCAAAACAAAGGGACAAAAGCAGCCTCTATGCCAGCTGCATTAAAAAATGGGAACAGAATAGTTTGTTAAAATGTCACAATTAAGAGATCTGAAGAATTCTCCTGTTGGACCCAGCACAGTGGGAGTTAGTATGCTGGATCCAAATTCCCTGGTCTTCTTGTTACAAAACCTGATAGACAGAGAACCCTACACGCAGGGGGGCAGTGCAGTGTCCCTTCCTTAGAAGAGACCCTCTGAGCACCCCAGCCAGTAAGCAGAGGCATCAGGATTCAAATCTGGGCCTTTCTGGCACCAGGATCTATGGTTCTCAATACCCAGTGGGCATAAGAATCACTTAGGAAGGTTATGAACCACCCAGATTCTCAGGCTCCATCTTCCAAAGATTTGGAATCTAGAGATCTGGGGCTAGGTCCAAGACTCTCCATTCCAACAGGCACCTCACATAATCAGATGCAGGAAAAATACACACACAACATAGGACAAATTCCCTCTCTCTCTCTCTCTCTTTCTTTTCTTTCTGTTGCACCTCCTTCCTTTTAACTTCTTTAAGGTATCTCAGACTCTGAAAAGCAGAGGCTGCAGGATTCCTTGTACACATTTCTGGCAGCCACTCTTTTCTCACATCCCAGAGCAGAAAGAACTGCGATTGGAAGGTATTTCAATGAGTAACTATTATTGACCAAAAGTTTAAAAAAACAATGAATCTCATACTCCATCACAAGGAGAGTAAACATAGATAATGGGCCCATTTAAAGGAGATTATGATTGTGAATTTCAATCCTCTAGAGAGAAGAAATCAATCTTTCAAATATGTTAAATTCACCAGCCTGTAGGTAATTATTCAAATTTCAGGGCAAGAACGATCAAACCTTTCTGGACTCATGTCAAGAAATTGCAGTGGGCTGCATAATTTCAAAACCCTCCGTTTTCTGCTGAGATATCCTAGTCCTTATAAGATAGCTCCTGCATATTTCTGCTTCGGTTAGCTGGAGGGCTGGCTGTTCAGAATGCTATCACCTCCTTTAAACCAGACATTGAAAATGGCAGTCAGGTGTTGCCCTCTATGACGGAGCTGCACTTGACTTTATTAAGTACTAAATAAGTCAAAGCAGAACATTGTTTTTACTTTCCCATTATTCCTTCCATTCAAAATTGTCTGTTGAAATTAAAGAATGGAGAGTACCAGAATGAAGCCATAGGTGATCTGGGTTTGATTTTAGGTCTTGCCTCTTTTAGCTTTCCTACCCCCAGCATATCTGAGTCACCTTACTCAGCTCTGTGCCCCTCACACCCTCACTCCATAGCACTTACTATCTTCTAATTACTGTATAATTTACTTATTTACTATAGCTACTGTTTATGTCAATCACTCCCTCAAGAATGGATGCTCCAGGAAGTTGGAAATTTTTGTCAGTTTTGTGCATAGAATAATGTCTGGAACATATAAATTCTCATAAGTGAGGGAAGGAAGGAGGAGTCTATAGTAGGAAAGAACAAAACACTCATAGGAAGAAGCAGAAATAATAAAAGATGCAAACAGAATGTGTCTTGATGGTGGTAGATGTGTGTTGTTCAATATGGTAGCCACTAGCCACATGAGGCTATTGAGAACTGGAGAGGCAGCTAGTCTGAATTGAGACTGGCTCTTGAAGACTTAGAGCAAGAAAGAATATAAAAGATCTCAGTAATTTTCTATATTGATTATATGTTGAAATGATAATATTTTTGATATATTGAGTTAACTTACTAAAATTAATCTCCCCAATCTTTTTTACTTTTTTTAACTTGCTCCTAGAAAATTTAAAATGACGTATGTGACTCATATTCACGGCTCACACTATATTTCTATAGGTTAGTGTGATGTTGGAGTTTCTGAATCCCATCATTTCTTTTTCTTTATTTTTCTGCTATGCATATTTTTTAAACTAATTTTAGACTGATAGAAAATTTGCAAAAAATAGCATAAAGAGTTCATGTATATCCTTCCTCCACTTTCCCCTAATGTTAATATCTGAATATTTTAAACTAAACTATAGACCTTATTCAAATTGCAACTGTTTTCCTCTTAATGCCCCTTTTCTGTTCCAGGACACGATCCAGGATCCCACATTGCATTTAGTTATTATGCCTCTTTAGTCTTCTTCAATTGGTGACAGTTCCTAGTTTCTCCCGGTCTTATGACTGTGGCACTTCTGATAATTACTAGTCAATTATTTCACAGAATGCCTCATTCTGGGTTCGCCTACTTTTTCCTCATGATTAGATTGAAGCTATGCATTTGTACCAAGAAGGCCACAGAAGCAATTTTGTGATACCAGTGCATCTTACCATGGGGTCCATGATGTCAATGCTATCTTATTTCTGGTGATGTTAACCTTGGTTAAGGTGGTGTCTGCTGGGTTTCTCCACTGTGAAGTTTAGTATTTCGTAATTTATAAATATCTTTTATAAGTATCTTAGGAGAGATATTTGAAATTATGCAAATATCCAGTTTCTCCTCAAACTTTCCTGGACTGTTTTTAGCATCTGTCAGTGAGGATCCCATCATTTCTGAGGTGGTTCTTCTTAGACCTGAGTGACAGTGGCTGTTTCTCCATTCCTCTTGCACTGTGGTGTTTTTATACTCTGTCCACTTCATCATCGATGGTACCTGCCTGGCACTGCTGGTATTTGAGTTTGCAGCCTCCTTTAAATGGGCCCATTATCTATGAAGCCAAGGATCTCATAGCCCAGTGCTCGTGAACTGTCATATATAACAGAGTAGCTTACTTAGAATCTCAGTCATTGCACGTGATTCTCTTAAACATTAAATGGGTTCTACAACAGCAACTCCTAATACAAATCCCAATCCTCTCTTATTCTTGGGAGATGTTTATTTGACTGTCTCAGAAGAGCTCAAGTTCATCCATGTTGTCTTATTCCCCCATCTTGGTCACTATTTAGATTCTGTACTTTCTCTTCAAAGTAGGGGAAGGGAGGAAGCAAAGCTGTAAAGCCTAGTGCTTTTTCATGGGCGAGGTGTTGGGGCATAAGACTGGGACCTTCACTCGTAAGTAAATTTTGTCTGGCCATATACTTATGAACTGTCTATTTACAATCAAGGAAAATGGAGGATGATTAAGACACACCTCCAATTTATAATTTGCTAATTACTTGGCCACCCAAGATAAAATTACAGGAGACATCCTTGACCCTTTCTTCCCCCTCCATTTGCATTTGACCAATGCTTCTGTCACATCAGACACTTAGCAGTCCTTAGATCTTTATCCACCTCTCTCAGCATCGCCACTAAGTCAGGCCGGCAGAGTTAGTACTCAGTATAACACACTGATTAATGAATGGACAACATAGATTTGAATGTGTTAACCCATAGAACATCATTTCCATCCCCATCAAAGACAGATCCATAAAATGGAAAGTGTATGGGTCTGAGGCAGCATGGAAGCTTTTAATTTTTATTTTTAAATGATCCTTTTAAGAGATATAGCTCTTCTTTTGCAGCTGGAATGAAAATTCACTAATATCTAACTCAAGATTTCCAAAGTGTGTTCTGGGGAAGTCTAGTTATGTGATGTTAATAGATGTTATATTTTAAAACAAGGTTCTATGATCAAATGAGTTAGGGAGATGCTGGGTTAACAGAGATAAACAGATGTACATAGTGTACTGTTCCAATGTGCACTGTGAAGGGGGCCAGTAAATGGTGTTTCTCAACATTTAAATTTTTCCCCCAGTCTTTCATTATTATTTATTTATTTTTCTAGCATTATTGAGATATAATTGATACATAACATTGTGTAAATTTAAGGTGTACAGCGTGATGATTTTTTTTTTTCAAATAAATTTATTTATTTTATTTATTTATTTTTGGCTGTGTTGGGTCTTCATTGCTGTGTGCGGGCTTTCTCTAGTTGCGGCGAGCAGGGGCTACTCTTCATTGCGGTGCGCGGGCTTCTCATTGCGGTGGCTTCTCTTGTTGCGGAGCACGGGCTCTAGGCACATGGGCTTCAGTAGTTGTGGCACTTGGGCTCAGTAGTTGTGGCTCGCGGGCTCTAGAGCGCAGGCTCAGTAGCTGTGGCGCACGAGCTTAGTTGCTCTGCGGCATGTGGGATCTTCCCGGACCAGGGCTCAAACCCGTGTCCCCTGCATTGGCAGGCGAATTCTTAACCACTGCGCCACCAGGGAAGCCCCAGCGTGATGATTTGTTACAGGTATATATTGCAAAATGATTAGCACAGTAACGTTAGTTAACACCTCCATCACCTCGCATAATTACCTTTTTGTGTGTGTGTGGTGAGAATATTTAAGATCTTAGCAACTTTGAAGTACAGAATGCAGTACTGTTGACTATAGTCACCATGCTGTCCATTAGGTCCCCAGAACCCACTCATCTTACAACTGCAAGTTTGTATCCTTTGACCAGCATCTCCCCGTTTACCTGACCCCCCTGCCCAGGCAACCACCCTCCTACTCTCTGTTTCTGAGTTTGGATTTTTTAGATTCCACACTTAAGTGAGATCATATAGTATCTTTCTTTCTCTGTCTGATTTATTTCCCTTAGCATAATGCCCTCGAGGTCCACCCATATTGTTGCAAATGGCAAGACTTTTCTTTTTTATGGCTGAATAATATTCCATTGCATATATATTTATACATACATATCAATATATCTATGTGATATATAAATATATGTGCACATATATATGAATGTGATATACATATATTTTTTTTCTTTATCCATTCATTTGTTGATGTTTCCATGTCTTGGCTATTGTGAGTAATGGGGCAATGAACATGGAAGGACAGATATTTCTTTGAGACAGTGTGAATCCTTCTTTGAAGAGCATTTCATAGGGCTAATGTTTCTCAAAAATCCCTTTGGGTATCACTGGCCAAATTTATCTACCTAGTGAGGCAAAGAGGTTTTTCTCAAAATATTTCAGAAGGGACATTCGGGGAATTTCGTGGCGTGCAATTGGTAAATACTTGCGTTGGGGGCACATTGCTGAGAAGTAGGAATTGCAAACTTGGAAAGATGCATGTCTCCTCCATCAGCCACCTCAGGCCTGTCCCACTGCCTCCTCAGGGTACTGGGGCCCATGTCCAGCCAACAATTCCTTTCACAGATTTGCTCTACAAGCCTCAGTCAGGAAGAGGAAAAAACACAGATGGAAGGAGGGAGGGAGGAAAGGAGGAAGCGAGAAAGGGAGGGAGGGAGGAAGGAAGGAAGTAAGGAAGGAAGGGAGAGATCAGGGGCTAAGTCTGAGGACACAATATGCACAGGAATAATCTCTGTGCTGTGTTAATATCCAGAAGGAATGACAAGTTAAGCCCAGAACAACAGATGGAGGTGCATTTATTGACGGATAGAGGTTTCAGTTCAGGGATGAAATCTTCCGGGATGCGAAAATATAAAAATCAATAGAAAGGTCTACAAAGAAGGTCCCTTACAAGACATTACTGTCATTGACTGAACACCTCTCACTGCTGGAATGCTGTTCACTGAAACTGAGAGCCAAGTGGAGTAGAGTAATTTGCATAAGACGCGAGCTATTGAGAACCCATAAAACCATGCTTTCCTAGTAGGGTGAGGGGAGATTAAAATGTCTGTCTTGTATCTAAACCATGTTACAATGTAAGCATGCTATTGTAGAAATGGCCTTTACTCTACGGATTAACTTTTTTCTACAGATATAAAGTATTTAATGTAGACACATTTCAAGCTACAAAGCAGACATACAAGTAACCTGTGTATTCAAATGACTGGTTCTGCTCTATACCCAACCCTCAACCTTGCTTTGAAAAGCTCCTGGTCATTCCTTGGAGATGAACTTTGGAAAAGCAAATCATTTGTAAATTTGGAGACGGGTATATTGTTAAAATCCTGTAGAACAAAGGAGGAAGGTGCAGGGGATGGGATTACAGAATCAGTGATGTTCCATTTGTTTTACTTTGTGAATTATGAATTCTAAGCTAAAGCAAGTTGGTGCTTAATACCTCTTTACAGGAAGTTACTTTGGGTGCTTCAGAACGGTTCTGGAATGTTGTTAAGAAGATCTCCATAAAGCAAAGCAGTTTCTTTCTGCTCTTAGCTGACAAGGGCTCTTCATTTAGAACCTTCTCCAAAGCTCGAATACCCAGACATACACGTGGCCAAAACATGTGCATCCATATAAGATTTTAAAAGTTATCAACACATTATTTTATAAAATGTTTTCATTTCAAAAGTGAACTAAATTGACTCATTAAAAGGTCACCCTGTTATACATACTGTCTACTTGGTGGAGATTTGGGAATGTGCATGTTATATAAGATTATTTTCAGTAAAAACCCACTGGATTCACAAATTAATATGGTATATTGTGTAGGACATGGTAATCAATAACCTACATTATTGCTGGGCATAATGGCACAACTGAAAGTATTTTACTGTTATAAATTAATCAAAATACTATTGATATTTAAACAATCCATCACTGTTTTCAGACTCATCACCTAATTTCAGCCACTGACTCCCCCTCAAGATTATTTATAACATTAATTATAACATTAGTCATTTTTGTGTTTGCTATTTTGTTAATTTTAAGGTAAATTGTCACTTTCTCAACCTTTCATTCAGTGGAAACAACTATGTTAAATTTTATGTTACAAAGTAATGCATTTTAAATACTGTACACTAAGATATAAACAAATAACAGAACTAGATGGCCAAACTCTACCCACTTAAAATCGTGGCTTGCTATAAAAAAATAAGTTTAGAAAGTGGTTTCAACAGATAAAAACTATTACAAAAATAGTTTACATTAAAATTCTGAAAAAACTTTGCTACTGTAAGATGAGCCATGATATTTTGTCAACATTTGAACTATGAAATGGCTTAGATTAGTGCTGTCTAATAGAAATATAATGCAAACCACAATGGGAGCCACAGGTTTAATTTTAAATTTTCTAGTAGCCCCATTATAAAAGTAAAAAGAAACAGGTAAAATGAGTTGAAATAATCTATTTAAACCAATATACCCCGAATATTACTATGTCAATGTCTAATCAATATAAAACATTATTAATGAAATAAAAAAATTTTTTTTCACACTAAGTCTTTGAACTCCAGTATGCATTTCACACTTTACAGCATATCTCTGTTCAGACTAGCCACATTTCATGGGCTTGTGGCCACACATAGCTAGTGTATAATAGCACAAGTCCAGATTCTTATCAATAAAGAGCTTTAGGTATTCAAATCAAACCAGACGCTAATCTCTCCTGTTTCTCATGTAGTATCTTTTGAACATCTATTATTCTCTAACACTATGCTAAACTCCTATAGTATTTTTTGAACAATGGAACAGAGACAACAACATAGACAATCAATTCCGATTTAACAGAGAATTTTCTACAACTAAGAATCCTGTCATCGAACCCTGCTTTATCCAAAATACGATGTACTGTAATAAACACTAAGATAACAAAAGCTGATGCGGACAGCAAAGGCTTACGTTTATTAAGCACTTATCACGTGCCAGACACCGTTTACATGTGAGAACTTCGATTTATTTCTCACAATAACTCTAAGAGGTGGGTACTATGATACTTGGAATCATAGACTCCTAATAGATGTCACCAATGTGAATAGCAATTGTCATCCTTCATGCAGTAAAATAATAGTGGCTGATATTTATTTAGAGCTGTCTATGGCTCAGGCACTATATTAAACAATTAACTGTCATTATTTCACTAAAATTCACAAAACCCTTGCAAAATAGGGATTATTATTTCCATTTTACAAATTAGGAAATAGATTCAGAGAGCTTTATTATCTCATACAAAGACTGTAGCCAAAAAGGGGCACTAAATCTTTGCTCATGCCACGCCATACACTATAATGGACAGTCTATTTACAATGAACTCATTTGATCAAAGAAGGTACCTTCTCTGGGGGCTCCCTCATACCCTTGGGAAGACAAGGCTTGCTTGCTAGAAATAATTGAAAATTGTTTTGAGCACAGTCCAAATTGTGTGGTTCTGATAATAAGTGAAGACAAGTTTTAAGAGCTGGAGGATTCTGGAGCACAGCTTAGAGGAGAAAATATTCGTTTTGGTTTTTAAATGCCAGCTTTGCCCAAGTGGCACTTACATTAGGAACCCACAGGTACAATCGTTATGGTCCACAACTACATTCTCAATAAGCACTGCAATTTGTTAGGCACTTTGTCTTTTGCAAAGCATCTGAACATACCCTGGCTTATGTGATCCCTATAATCTCTTTGTAAGATGGGCAGGGAAGGTATATAATCCTTTTATTGCTGAGGGAAAAAGAGACTGATTTGCCCAGAACTGCACAGTAGCTTCTTGGTTAAGGAGCCAAGTTCAAAGTCAGATCTTGTAAATTTGAGTCTAGTGCTTTCCTCTCTATGTCACTGTTTCCAAAAATCTGGTACTTGTAGCCCTGGTGGTTGTGGTATGATTTTAGCCACATGCAGGTCGGCTCTCTATTTTCATAGTCTGTATTTATTTTTATGAATATTAGAAAACTATGTAAATAGCAAACAAACCATTATTTCAGGGCTTTCTTGCTTAGGATGAGGCAGCAGTATGTATTTAAGTTACAAAAGTGAGTTTAACTACATGAAAACATTAAGTAAATAATAGTCCAGGTGGGATGCACATTTGGTAAAACCCATAATCAAAATCTGGGAAACCTTATATAATGCCATATATTTCCTACTAGAAATCATCATTTGCAGTTTCTATTACTTGATGCAGATTCCAACAGACAAGTTGTACATTTAATTTTTTGCTTGCTTATAAAAGAACATGTAATACTAAATGGCAGATAAATAACGTTTTAACACCCTTAGCATTCCATTTGGACTTTACATAACTGTTCTTTGCATTATTATCTTCTTTCCTGGGCTGTGAACTCATTGAGGACAGTGACTTTATATGACTCATCTTTGTGGTCCTCAGTGTGTTGAGTTATTTATTTCAACTAGGTTAGTTTATAGGAAAGAAACAGCAACCCACCTAAATTACATCAAGAAAGCAGCATATTTTTGGAAGGGTACCTATGGGCAGAACTAGAAAGTAAGAAAGTAGAGGCAGGTCTAGGGAGCAACAACTCACCTCACATCTCCCTCTCGGGCCATGTACCCTGACGACTCCTCGAGATGTATTTAACTCTTTTGATCTGATACTTTCCTTCCTCCAACTGGCTTCCTTTTTGATTCAGTTTCTGCTTCCTTATAATTTTGGCTTTGGCTCATCTGCAACTCCCTCCCTCTCTCCAGTTCCTTAGTGCACATACCACAAATAGGGAATCTGATTGGCCTACCATAGCTTTCTACAACAGGCCATTCATTCATTTGTTTTAAAACAACAACTGTTGCATCTAATAGGCATCTCAACTTTACATGCTCAAAATGGAACAATCCATGTCCCACCAACCTCCCACTACTATCCTCCCCATTCTTGGACCCCAAGCCTTGAATCCTTCTTTGCCTTGCCTTCTCCCCACATATAGTTTCTAGAAGCCAGTTCTATGTACCATCTCTTTAAATACATCCGAAATCTTTCCAGTTTTCTCCCTCTTAATCACTAAGACCCTATTTAAGCCACTATTTTCTCTTGCCTAGATTAACTGAAAAATATATTTTGCACACAACAGCTAAAATAATTCTTAAAATATGTAAGTCAGATCATGTCACTCCTTTAGTCTTAAGCAAAGGATTCCCACTGCATCCAGAATAAAATTCAAGTACCTTACATGGCTCGTGAGGCCCTATCTCTTATTGGCCCCTGCGTGACTCACTGTACCCCACTCTCCTCTTTATCCACTGTGTTCTCCCTGTGCTGTTCTTCTATCTATTCCTCTACTGCACCAGGTTCCCTTCTGCCTTTCCACTTGCTCTTCCATCTTCACGTTCCACCTAGATCTTTCATGGTTCACCCTTCTTGTCATTCTCAGCCTAAATGTCCCCTCATAAGACAGACCTCCTTGCCTACTCCATTCCCAGTTATCATCCACTGTATCACTCTGTTTAATTCTTGTCATCGTGCCTGTCTGACAGGATCTTTGTCTTTGGCTTGTTGGCGTGTTTCTTTTCTCTATTCCTTGCCCTCACTACAATGTTAAGCTCCAGGAGAAGAAAGACCCAATGTAACTTGCTCTCCACGTGATCTCCATCACCAAGAACAGTTCCTTGCACAGAGGAGGCATTCAAAAAAATGTGCTATATATCTGGAGAAAACCGTAATTCAAAAAGATACATGCACTTCAGTGTTCACTGCAGCACAGTCTACAATAGCCAAGACATGGAAGCAACCTAAATGTCCATCAACAGAGGAATGGATAAAGAAGATGTTGCATATACATATACAATGGAATATTACTCAGCCATAAAAAAGAATGAAATAATGCCATTTGCAGCAACATGATGGACCTAGAGATGATCATTCTAAGTGAAGTAAGTCAGACAGAGAAAGACAAATATCATATGATACCATTTATATGTGGAATCTAAAAAAATGATACAAATGAACTTATTTATAGAACAGAAACAGACTCACAGACTTCGAAAACAAATTTATGGTTACCAAAGGGGAAACGTGGTGGGGGGAGGGATAAATTAGGAGTTTGGGACCAGCAGATACACACTACTATATATAAAACTGATAATCAACAGGACCTACTGTATAGCACAGGGAACTTTACTCAATATTCTGTAATAACCTATACGGGAAAAGAATCTGAAAAAGAATGGATATATGTATATGTATAACTGAATTACTTTGTTGTACACCTGAAACTAACACAGCATTGTAAATCAACTACACGCCAATATAAAAGAACAATTAAATTTAAAAAATGTGCTAAATGAATGAATGAGTCTTTGTCCCAGCAACCATGTACAGATTGTTGACCAACTAATAATTCGGTGCCTACCCATCATCCAATTAGCTAAGATGGGTGGGGCCCCTAGGACCCAAACATGGCTGAGTATGGGCTGGATCTGCAGCAGAGGGCAAGCACTCTACACTCACCTGGTTCATGCACTGACTGACCAAATGAGTAAATGGACAAGTTCAAAAGTTCAACAAGTCTCTGAAGACTCCTGGTGATGTACCGTGAGACTCTGCAAGATGAGCTGAGTACGCTTTGCTTTTGTTTTTTTTCATACTGTCTGCATTTCTCTTCCAGAAAGCATTATAAAAAGTGTTAGAGGCACACATTGTTTATTTGGCTAGCGGCATTTGGTTGAAAATTGAAGTGATTTTTAAGACTACAGAAACACAGTCATTTGGGCACTAGTGATGAGCTAGAAAGTAATTCACATCACATTTTCATTTAGTCTTGTGCAACATAAGGCATTTACATTCATTTTCTTCTATGGCGCTGTTTGTTCCAATACGGAATATTTGTGCTTTACTTTTTTAAAAAATCTGCATAAAGGAAACATTAAACTTTGTCATTTTTTTTCAGAGAACATTAAGTCTGCAGAGAGGCTGAATTCCATCTCTAAAGACCATGGTAATCAGAGTAGTAATTTCAGGTTTCGAAATGGTAAAGTTCACGTCAGTCTAAGACGATGACTTAAACTGACAGAAAATCATATTTAATGGGGCACAATTGACAGCATTTATTTTCTCTTAACAATCGCTTATGGTGACTGGTGAAAAGATCAGAGAAACCAGTCCTTTCTCACTTTGACAAGCAAGAAACTAAACACAGAGATAAATAAGACTAAACCCTTAAAAATTAACCCTGAAGACAAATTCTTTTATGACATTTTTGTATCTGTAAGGGACCAGGGGTTGGCAAATGAGTTCTCTTTGCAATCACTATTGGGTAGACTGTTTTCAAAGCCAACATTTAATGAGGATTTGTTAAGATGAGCACCATGGCGTAAATGAATTTGATATATGAATTCTTAAAAAGTTCTATCACACTGTGTAAATATTAATTTGTCAATTTAGGCAATTTGTTCTAGACCCCCCTGTCGCTAGTAAAGATTAATAGGGCCTTAATTCTAATTATCTGCACTGTGACTCTGTGTGTTGGTGACATTGGGGAAGGATTTCAGGGACATTAGTGCAAATTCTTGTAAAATTGAAGACTTGCTCTGGGTCCTGACGAGCCACATATGTCTCAATTTCATCCTTGTCGAGTATTCTTTTAAAAGACTAAGCTCCATGGAAATAGAAACGGTTCTCTTTTCATTTTTAAATTTCCATCATTGCCAGGCACCATGCTCAGCCCATAGTGAATGTTTCATCGATTAGCAAATCTCATCAGAGTGCACTGAGGAATGCTGCTTTAATGAGGTAACAGGGGTGGGGAGAAGTGATCAGGTGAACGTGTCAGGGATCAGATATAAAGAAAGATGAGTGGGGCTTCCCTGGTGGCGCAGTGGTTGAGAATCTGCCTGCCAATGCAGGGGGCATGGGTTCGAGCCCTGGTCTGGGAAGATCCCACATGCCGCGGAGCGGCTGGGCCCGTGAGCCACAATTGCTGAGCCTGCGCGTCTGGAGCCTGTGCTCCGCAACAAGAGAGGCCGCGACAGTGAGAGGCCCGCACACCGCGATGAAGAGTTTGCTTGCCGCAACTAGAGAAAGCCCTCGCACAGAAACGAAGACCCAACACAGCCATGAATAGATAAACCAAAAAAAAAAAAAAAAAAAAAAAATTTAAAAAAGATGAGTGCACTGCTCTTCAAAAATTTTTGCCAGGAATACAAATGTCTAATAATTATATAACAACACACTTATCCTCACTAATAATTAAATATGTACCTCTATAGGATTCCATTATTGGGTAGAATGTGAAGAACCAGGCACCTTCATATCCTCCTGGTGGACATCTAATTGCTTTCTGGAGAGGAGTTTGGCAAAATCTCTGAAAATTTAAGGCTTTGTCCCAGGAACTTACCTTACAAATGAAGTTATAAAACTATGTTAATTGCAGCATTGTTTGTAACAGTGAAAAACTAAAACAACCTAAATATCTATCAATAAGTGATTGGCTTAATAAATTATGGTACAGCTATGAGGGCAAAGAATGTGGTAGATCCATAAAAGCTGATGTGGGAGGATATTTACAGTTGTTTTTTAAAAAAATAAGAATTAATTTGCAAATGATATTTACACGGAAATCAGTTTGCATAAAAATGAGTACATTCAAAGAAAAAGTCTGAAATGATACACATTGCAACTCTTGATAGTGATTATCTCTGAGAAGTTACATTAAGGAGGATTCTGATATTCTACTTCATTAGTTTTTTTTAAATTTTTTTTTTATTTATTTATTTTTGGCTGTGTTGGGTCTTCGTTTCTGTGCGAGGGCTTTCTCTAGTTGCGGCAAGTGGGGGCCACTCTTCATTGCGGTGCGCGGGCCTCTCACTATCGCGGCCTCTCTTGTTGCGGAGCACAGGCTCCAGACGCGCAGGCTCAGTAGTTGTGGCACACGGGCCTAGTTGCTCTGCGGCATGTGGGACCTTCCCAGACCAGGGCTCGAACCCGTGTCCCCTGCATTGGCAGGCAGATTCTCAACCACTGCGCCACCAGGGAAGCCCTACTTCATTAGTTTTTACACAATGGGGTTTTTATTTTATTTTTTATTTTTTGAATTTTTGAATTTCATTTTTTTTTTATACAGCAGGTTCTTATTAGTTATCCATTTTATACATATTAGTGTATATATGTCAATCCCAATCAATGGGGTTTTTTAGAACAGAAAAAATAACGTGTTCCTTTTTCTAATAAAAAAGAGATATTTGAAAATGTGGTTATAAACAACAGAATGTAAGTGTCTTAGACGATAGAATATCAAATGGTACAAGAAAGGGTGGAAAATGAACCCCCAGTTCACTTATGTAGAGGTTGTTGAGCATAATTCTCAGCTAATTTCTAAAGAACCCTAGAGCTAATCAAGGACATCTCGGAAGAAGTCCGACTCTGCACTTAAGGAAAAATGGTTCTCTGCACTTTTTCCTTATTTCTGATGTCTCAGTGTTAGGCTTAAGGAGCGTTATAACTAAAGATCCTTCACTGTGATCAAAGATGTTGAAGTCCCTCGATTGGTATCTGGGAAACCTCCACTCCCCAACTCCTGCTTCCCTCCACAATCCATCCCTTTGCCAGGGAAACGAGAATCTGTTGTGGCACTAAACCCTTCAGTGTAACTACATTCTTAGAAAACCCTGTCATTTATGTGAGTCCTTAACAGTCTCCAAGTGACAGCTGCTACTTGGCATAGAATCTTTCAAATTAAAGAGTAAAATATTCTGCAAATGGTATGAGCAACAGCTCATTTCTTTCAAATTCTAGACAGCTGCAAAAGGAAAAAGGGTGGTCATGATAGTCCCAGCCTGGGATTGTTTTGCCTTCAGAGTTTATTCCTGGACCTGGGAAATCAACTGGAAAATAAATGCCTGTAATTCTGAGTCCCAAGGAACACGATGTCCCCAAGAACCATTCCCTACATCTCTCTTGCCTGCTGAGCTTGCCTGCTGGTGGGGAGCAGGCTCGACGTCTAGGAGTGAGGAAAGAATCTCTGCTATTGTGGTGGTTTGTCAACTCAAGGACATCACTGCTGCCCCCCTCAGCGTGATGGTGAAGCACATGGCCTTTGAGGGAAGCCAAACCCAGCTGTTAAAAGTCTGGTCCTGCCACTTATTAGCTGTGTGGCCTTGGGCAAGTTATTCAACCTCAGTGAGCTTTAGTTTTCTCACCCGTCAAGTGGAGTTCAGAGTAGCTATCCCACTGGGATGTTGTCAGCACTAAAGCATACAATACATGTGATGGGTTTTGTACAGTTCCTCACATATGGTAAAATGACCAATAAATAGTGGCTTTTGTTTGATGACAATGATGTTGATGGTGATGATCACCATCATTACCTTCATCATCATCTCCATCATCATTCTTTGTTGTTAAAATAGAGGTTGGAGTAGTTGGTAAACAACTCCACTGAGACACCCATGGAAGTCACAAGACTTGGACAGGTTTCCAGGTGTGGCATTTACTAGTTGTGTAACCTTGAAAAAAGTTTTAAGGCTCTGTGTGCTATCTGCAAAATGGGGGGAAAATACTCTAGCTCTGCAGTGCTGCTTGTGACAGTCAAGGGGATAATGACCCTACCAATAACTGTCAATCATTATATATATATATGGAAATATATATATACATGTGTATGCGGGTATATACATATATACACACGTATATAAAATACACTACTACTTTTTGATTTCTGCCCTAACTGCTACTTGGCCTAGGGAGGAAAGGCAACTACCACTTCAGCCCCTTTTTGGGGGGACATGCTCAAAAGCACATTATGGGGGGGAGGTAGTGAAATTGCTAGTTTGTCCATTACTGCCAAATTTAAATTACCATTTGCTTTTTCATCACTTATTGTTTTTCATTCTAAGAGAAATATAGATCACAACAGGAAATCTGGGAATAACAGAAAATAGAAACATTCATTTGCTTAGTCATGGTACTTCCCTTTTTCTATTTTATCCTGTTAAGTATGATAAATAAGGCAAGTGTTTGCTTAAACCAAAGTGTAACCCCAAATATTTAAAAAAACATCCGTCAGTGTTAAATCACAAAGTATTAGGCAATTGCAGATTGAAGTTCTACCTATTAATTTCTCCTTGAATCAGCAGTTCTCCAATTTCTGTGTGCCTAGGAGTCATTTGGGACTTCGGAAGTGTCAATCCTGGGCCCCAGCAGCAGTCATGCTGATTAGGTAGGTCCGGGCTAGGATCTTGGGATCTCCATTTTTAACAAGCTTTCTACATGGTATGCAGGTTTGGGGTGGGGGGGTCCCTGAACCTGACTTTGAGAGACAGTCTAAAGTCCCGACTCAGGTCCAGGCCTCTGAATTCCCACAGCTGGATCCTGGAAGAGGAATTAGGAATGCAAAGCCCAGCCTCACAGATGTTACCATTTGATGCCCCAGGCCCCCGTGCATTTACTTTTCCGTTCTGACTGCTCAGCATCTGGCCAGCAAGGCAGTTGAGCATTTGTCTCCTTTTTGACCTCATGGTCCCCAGAGAATTCAATTCCGCTCACAGCTCACAAAATGCCATTCTCTCAGGGAAGGGGTGGGGCTGGGGAAGGATGGGGCACACAGGTCTCCATCACTCAAATGACACCAGCTGAACCTCCTAAAGTATACTGTGTGACTCCTGGCCACCTGCTTGATAGCTCCAGGGAATGCGAAGAATGCTCCAATATTCCTCTGGTTCCCAAAGAGAAGGAAGCAGAGACGGAGGTTAATAGGATGGAGCAGGCACCTAACATTTCCAAGGGACATACAGACAGATGTGAGTGGCATGTTTCCTTCTGACATCCCTGGGCTATTGCTGTAGCTGAATTCCTTTATCCTTTTCTAGGCAACTCAACCCTCGTCCCCCACCTCCTGCCCCCAATTCTAGGAAAGAAAACAGCTGAAAGGAAGAACTAGAACTTGTTTTTTATAACTTTGAAAAAAGCGATGTTTGCATTCTTCTAGGGAGTAGCGCTTCTCCCAGGTAATGAGGCTCTGCCCACCACACTGCCCCACACCTGCTCTGTAAAATGACACGCAGGGAGACCGAGAACTACAGAAAAGGCTCACCCAGCATACACTGATTTAATCTCTGTCACTTGTCACCTCCCCATGGGAGCTCAACAGAAACAACAGCCTTGATTATATAACCTGCAATTATTTTCAGAAAGTGCCCAAATCCCGGTTTTAAAAGCCCTGTTCAGATTTGACCGAAATAGGATAAATATCAGAGGAAGCCCTATGAGGCTGAAAGAAAAAGACATATAGAGTAAGTCTGTTGAATGTATATATTTTCTTCTGCTCTCTCTGAAGCAGCAGTGGCTGGGGTGCCATCCGGGTTCCCGGCCGAGGTCAAGTATAACTGTTCCCCCTAAAAGGAAGTTAGGAAAATGTATTTCTGCTTTCATAGAATTAGAGGTCTAATTCTCTTAAGAAAGCATCAATCCAGTTTGCTCATTTTGTAGATGAGGAAACTGCTGTTCAGAGAGGAACTCTGTGCTGGCCATTGCCTGTTTGTTCTCAGTTCCATGACCTGCTCCTCCCCTGCTCTGCTCTGCTCTGCATCTCAGGGGCCTGATTTCCTTTCCAACTGGCTTTCAGCTAGGCTGGGCCAATGGGAAGCTCTGGTGGGAGGCTAGAGGGCAGGAGCAAGGAAGAAGCCAGAATATCTCTCCCCCTCTTTCTCTTGCTGCTTTGGGTCACATGCCCAGCAGTGGCTGCATCTCTACCTTGGTTCATGCTCCTCTGGACACCTCCTCCATCCATGGTCCCAGCTTCTGCCACACAGGTGCCCCATCTTGTGCTCTAATAAGACCACCTCTCCCTTTACACCTCTTGCCCAGGGGTCAGTAAACTTCTCTTTTGAAAGGAACAGATAGTAAATACTTCAGGCTTTTTGGCCAACGGGCAAAACCAAGGATATATTGTAGGTACTTACACAACTATAATGTTTAAAATGGAATCATTAAAAAATGTAAAGCCATTCTTAGCTCACGGACTAAGTAAAAGCAGGCTGCAGGTTGGCTGGATTTGGCTCAAGGGCTTGACTTTGCCATCCACGCTCTGGGCTTAGGGGTTGTGGTGGATTCCTAGTCACTAATCTCTGGATTGCCTCCTGATCCAAGCCCTGCCTCCTTAGTTCCCTATATTAACTTTTTAAAATTGAATCACTTGGCATGAGGTCTCCTTTCCTGACTGGACCCTGACTGATAGAGGCAATGATTTGTTTCAAACCATATTCCATGAAGAGGAATTATTAAGCACTTCATATACTTCTCATTGCTTTCAGAAACGCATTCACAAACATGTCTCGATGGAATCGTGTAAGTTTCCTTCCAAGTTAAGTCAGCTGGCTGCCTACTTGTGTTTTGACTGTCCTGGATGACATGCAGTGTTGAAAAACTAGTGACCCTTCCCAAGGGGTTGCCCACAGCTCATGTTGGGAATAAGAAACTGAAAATATTAAAGCTGATCCTCAGACTGACCAAATGCTACCCAACATCACTGGCAAAAGATGACAAATCGGGCTGGGTTGTAGATGCAAATTGCCATAAGAGGTGAGGCGTGGATGACCATGCAAATCTGACGCGCTACGTACCACACAGTACCCTCCCCACTGCGTCCACATGTGTCTAACCCCCCACTGTCTCTTCCCTGCACAGTTGCAGCTGCCTCCTAACCGGCCTCCCTGACTTCACCCCGCCCCATGCTCCCTTAAGACTATCTTCATAGCTGCAAGCCAGATCTTTTAAAAACATAAATTGCGTGGCTCCACTGCACAAAACCTCCAATGACTTCCCATCTCACTCAGTATAAAATCCCAATTTGTCACGTTATCTCACCAGACCCTATGTGATCCAGCTGCTGCCCTCTTCTTCCAGCCCATCTCCTCCCTCCCTCCTCCTCCTCCTCCTCCTTCCAACCTACAGTGCTGGTGTCCCTCGCTGGTTCCCAGACTCTCCCCAAGCTCAGACGTCAGGCCCCCACACTGGCTCTTCCCTCTCCCCGGAACACACCCTCAGGGATCTCTGAGGAGCACAGCTCTCTCTTCTCTCTCTCTTAATTCTTGCAGGTCTGCACTCCACTGTCACTTCATTAGAGAGATTTTCCCCAGCCAGCTAAGCTAATACAGCACAGTTCCACTCGTCGTCTTATCTCTTCGGCATGGCACATGCTGTTCCCTTGGCTTAGATCATTCTTCCTCTCCTCCTTTGGTTTTTTTTGGTGTGTTTTAAAATTTAAAAAAAAAAAAAAAATTTTATTGAAGTACAGTTGATTTACAATGTTGTGTTTAATTTCTGCTGTACAGCAAAGTGATTCAGTTATACATATATATATATATTTTTTTTCATATTCTTTTCCATTATGGTTTATCACAACAGGATATTGAATATACTTCCCTGCGCTATACAGTAGGACCTTGTTGTTTATCCATCCTATATATACTAGTTTGCATCTGCTAATCCCTAACTCCCAATCCTTCCCTGCCCACCTCCCTTCTTCTCCTCTTTCAACTGATGGCTTAAATGCCATCTCCTCAGGGAGGCCCTTCTGGATCATCCTATATGGATAGGTGTCCTTTAACCCTCTCCATCCCCATTTCACATTTCTGTACAATGTTCACCTTTTCTTATAAACCGCCACTACTGTAAGTATGTGTGTATGTGAGTGTGTGTGTATGTGCGTGTGAGTGTGTGAGTGTGTGTGTGTGTTCTTTGTCTAGCTCTTTAATGTCTTCCTCCCTTCCTTCCATTCCCAAATGATTGTAAAGTTCATGAGGGAAGAGGCTGTGTCTACTTTACCAACCAATACATACCAAGTGCCTATATAGTTCAGGGCCTTGTACACTGTAAGTGCTCAGTAAATATTTATGGAGAGAAAGAATAAATGATTCAACATGGGATCAGTCACAGATCTAGGAGAGATGATTAAAGAGTCTCCCCATTGTATTAGAAGCCATTGGTTGCCCACTCATATCTCTCTGGTACTCACCATTTCTGTATACGATGATGGCTTTCTAAAGCAAGCATCATGATCTCTGCCTGAAGGCTTTCACGGGCTGCAAGTGCATGCTTGGTCTCCATGCACTGCTGGGGAGTTAATGCCTGTAGGAGCAGCTTTTGATGGCCAACAGGAGTTGGTAGATAATTACTCCAGCTCCATCACTTGCCAGAAGTGAAGCATGTTATCCACGCTTTCCTGGAAGTATCAGTTGCCCCAGGGCCCACCGTGGTACCTTGCTCATTAATCCACTCTTCACTGGCCTTTTTCCCTTCCTTGTCTCACTACCCCACACCTTACTGGTATTTCCAGGGATCACCTGCCAAGAAAACTACAAAGCCTTGTCTCCGCATGTGCTTTTGGGAGAACCCAAACTAAGACATCCTTCTGTGGAACTCCCCACCACTGTCCTTTTGGAGAAGTGCTGCAACAAAAATGTTCCCATTCTATCAGTTACTCAGGTTGCCAGGGGAACAGTGTGGTGGGGATGGAGTAAATGAATTGGTCATTCTCTAATTTTTTAATTTAACCCATTCCATGGCAGCAGCCAGTGTGCCACATTTTCTGTGAACTCTGCAAACATTCCCTACAAATGATAGCTCCTCTCTTTATTGTAGATATCTCCAAATAGGACTGTCCTTGGTCTACAGCTGTACTCTGCCAGTTCCTTGCACCAAATTCTATTGATACAATTAACAGCAAGGAAGATACCATTCAGTGAATACTTGATGTGCGCCAGACTCCGTTGCACAAACAACTTGTATGACCTAATTGAATGATTACAACCATACTATGAGGAAAGTACTCTCATTTTCTTCTTAGAGTAGGAAACCTAGGCCCAGAGAGACTATAACTTGCCCATCTGCTGGGTGGCAGAGCTTGGATGTGAAGCCAGGGGTGTGGCCAGAGATCCACCATTAATCCTTTGGCTATACCATCTTCCAATCTCCCCATCTGCCTGCCCCAGAGAACCACCAGGTCTCATCACATCCAAAATTTATTTGAAGGCATAACATTAAAATGAGATACTGTAGTTATAAAGTTTCTGAAATTTTAGCCAAAAAGAGTGAAACCCTCTGGTAATGAGAAACAATAAACACATGCTCAAATGTAATTGCAAATGCAGCATTTCCTGAACACAAGATATAAAATATTGCCCCTCTTAACATTTTTATTTTCCCCAATTTGGCCTTTATGATAAAAAAGAGTTTATCACCATTGCTCTAGGACAAGGATCTTAGGGGGAAAATGTTTTCCCCCATGACAGAGCTAGCATTACCAAATAAAGGCCCGAACTCCACAGCTTTCCTGGCATGAACCTCCACCTGTCCCCACGTTCCAAACAGAAGCGGGCGAATCAGAGCAAGTGGCCAGAGTCATAGACAGAACGGTGCTTCTGCAGCCGGTGCCCAGCAAGCCGCCCTGGCTCACCCTTCCCTCAACACAGAAGACCCATCGTAAATTCTGTTCCAAGGATCACAAAGATCAGGCTCAGAATCTCATTCTCCCATCCCACTCCCACCAAACAACCCCGGGAAGATCATGCTTGTGCCACTGAGTGTTTCTGTTCTGTACTTTGGGAGGCTTTCATTCTCCCATTAGTTTAATGAGAAAAAAAAATACAGGCCCGATAAGAATACCTTCCAGGGCAACCCAAATAAGCGTCAAAGAGTTAAAGCAAGTTAATAAATGAGAGATAGTTAAATATGTACACATCTCTTAATGTTTGCATATTGGGAGAGAGAGGGATGGGGAAGTTCCCATTCTGCGTAAAATATAACATAATAAAGGGGTCATTTTGTTGTCTTGAGGGTCATTTTGCTAATTAACTAGAATATCTTCTTCAGCTCTCTATTTTTAATTACCTTTTCTTGGTAATGAAAGTAAAAACAATATACTAAAAGAGACTTTATTGAGTGCCAGGTCTTGTTTTAACCATTTCCTATACATGATTTATTTAATACAACATTACTATGAAATAGTTAACACTGTCTCTGTTTTCCAGATAAGGAACAGAGGTGGTAAGCAATATTCTCAACAAAACACAGCAAGGAAGTTCCAGAGCGGGGATTTGAACCCAGGCAATCCACCTCTAGAGTTCAAGCTACATTATGTTGCTTCAGTAAATTCACAGTGTAAAAAGTCATAAAACTTATTGGAGAAAATCTGGAAAACGTGGACAAGTGTACAAAGAATATTTGATGCATTCATAATCTCACCACCTAGAAATAAATTAACATGTTGATGCAGTGATCATGACATAATCTCTATAAATAGGACACAGTTTTTGTTGTTATCCCAAGTGAAAAGCTATGTGGTTTATCACCAAATTTGGAGAATATATTTGCGGTGGACTGACAAACCATGGAGTACGTCTTAGACAAAATTCATTTTGGAGACCTCATGGATCATCTCCCAAATCTAAGCAATCATCTATTTTTCAGAAACCAAGGTTGAGCACATGCTATTATGACTGTCAATTGGAAAAGACCTACCACATATGCTAAGATACCATGAACAGAGAAAACCAACCGTGGCTTCAAATTTGAAACCTGAACTGAAAACCACTGAAGGAGATTTCTGACCAAGCTGGTTTTCCTATGAGCAACAGTGTACAACATCTTTTAGAGTGAGAGAAAATAGGGATCGATCTGTCTATCTATCTATCTATCTATCCATCTATCTACCTATCTACCTTTACCTCTCTCTCTCTTTACCTATCTATCCATCCACCTGTCCATCCATCCATCCACTCACCCACTCACCTACCCATTCATCCATCCACTTTCTTTAATGTTGGTAATTCACACAATGGTACTGTCTTAGGTTGGATTACCCAGAAGCAGACCCTGAGATCAAGATTTGAGTGCAACTTGTTTTTGGAAGATTCATCTCTGGAAACACCAATAGGCCAGTGGAGAATTGAGACAGGAAAGGGAAAGCAGGTAGTAAAAGGTGTGTTAATGACCATGTTTCCACTGTGGGAAGTACCTGCTGGGTTCTTCTGAGAGATGGTGTGGGACCTGTCTCAGAGCTGTGCCCCAGGAGAGGTGAGGCACTTAGGATATTTATCCTCCAACTCACATTTGTCATTGGATGAAGGCTGCTCCAGGAGATATTAACTCCCCAGCATTTCTGGCCTGCCCTGCATACTGACCAAGCAAGTTCCTGTGGCTTGAGAAAGCCCTTTAACAGCTATATGGGTTTACAATAAAAAGTGTAGGTGTGAATCGTGAGGGACTAACAGGTATGGGCAATGGCAGCATGTGCTACAGCCAGCTAGTATAAAATAAAACAAAATTGGAATCATTTTATATATATATATATATCCTTAAATGTTATTTGAGGAAATGACTTTCAGTGTCTGCCTACCACATTTTATTTAACTGATTCCCTATTTTTTGGACACATAAGATATTTCTAATTTTGAGGTACTTAGAATAATTCAACAATAAATACCTTTGTACACACTTCTTTCTCTATATCTCTGGTTATTTCTTTAGGATAAATTAATCAAGGGCAATTTTGTTAATTATCTAAAGCAGGGATTACTAATCCCATATCTAGAAGAGTGCTTGACATTGATAGAAAACACAATATCTTTTTTTATCCTGACAGGCGACTCCAGACATAACAGTGACATAACAACTTAATTTACTTTTCATGATGAATCTGCTGTTATTCTCTATACTCAGTTGTTCTCAAATGATGGAAGATTTTTACGCCTTTATTATGGAACCTTTTTGACTGTCTAGCCAAGGTGGCAAGTTTATCACCTGTCATCAAATGAGCTGATTACTTTCAAGAAGCCAGAGGTGAACGCCTTCTCTATAAGAAGGTCATTAACAACCTTGCTCTCTTTCTTCACAAACATCATCTCACACAGGCTTAAGGGAAAACGGTTCGAGCCTTAGCATTTTGCATTTTACTTGTCTGAGGGAAAAACATACCGAATTCTATTTGCCATTGTCCAACAGCCTGGCATGCTTTCCTTCCTACGGAAATATCTCATGAAATTCCTTAATGACCACCATTCATTACCTCCAATGGCCTTTTAGTTTTCACTTTTCTTTGAAGTGCTGAGTGGTATCACTCATTCATGATGTATCCCTACCTTCTGTGAAGCCTACACTTGCCTGGTTGTCCCACCCCTTTTCCTTCTGGCTCTTCTTGGTCTCGCTCAGTCACTGCTCTCCTTCATTTCTTCTACGTGTGGGCATCTCCCAGAGCTTAGCCCTGTGTGCCCACTCTTCCATCTGTCTTGAAGACCTCTCTTCATCTAGGACTTACTTTTCACTCCATGAAGATGACTCTTGGAGCCCCATTTCCAGGCTTACCCTATCTCTTCTTACATGGGGTTCAAGCATGAAACTTCTTGATAGAAAACACAAACTCAGCATGATCAAATCCAAATTTATCTTCTCCACTTTAAAACGGTTTTCCTTATTATTCTCTCCTTACCTTCTTGGACTCTTTCCCCATATTCAATCACGTAGGAGTTCAAGGTCTTCTAAAATCTTGTCCAAAGTCATCTTTCCAGCTTTATCACTTTACTCCATCATCATTTTTGGCTCTACTCAGCATGCTTCAAACAACCTGAACATTGCTTTCTTCAGTTTTTATTCAAATTAGTAGACCATATTATACAACATATGAAATCCAAAATCTTGAGTTTGATTTTCTATGTGATGCTGAACAAATTTCTCTCAGCTCAGTCTTCTCAAATGGAACCTCAGAACCCCCTTCACAGAGATGGTGCAATAATTATGTAGTATACTCTGACCCTTCAAAACTAACCTTTGCCATGAAAACTTTTATTCCTATAGTCCCTAAGCTCTCCACTCTGATTTCCTCTGTTGTGTGACAGGCATCATATATAAATGCAAAGTGTTAGTTGGCATTCCTCAAGTAGGCTTCCTCCAAATGTGTTAAATTTCTTTAAAATAAGAAACTCTACTTCCCATTTTTGTGTATAAATAAAGTGCTAAAAATATTGAACACAGAACCCCCCAAATTATCAAATGAGTTTTCTATGAAAGTAGCATATTACAGTAGATGAGAAAAACAGTTAAATGTTGTTTGTTCATTTTAATCACAGACCAAACAGGTCAGGTGACAAATGTTTTATTCCCATAGTAAAAGGACATATTGCTGAATTAAATTCCTTCTGATAGAAGCGTGCATGAAAAATGCATACATGTGGTGGTGTGAAGGAGTTACAGTTTGGGCATATTTATTGGAAGCAGCACATGAATATTTTGTAAATTATCTATCATTTTGTAAATTGACATTATCTCACATTTGATAATCTGATAAGGAAGTTAAGTAGCTTCCTTTGATCTGTCATTTACGGACTAATTGTTTTTGTTCAAATGACTTGGCATTAGAGTTTACTGTCTTCCTTGTGTTTGCAATAAACAGAATAGTCAGAAACTGCTGAATACTCTCGTTTTGTTTCTAAGATTATGATCAAATCATTGACATTGGTTTGTAAAATTTTATTTATTTATATTATTTTTTTAATAGATCTTTATTGGAGTATAATTGCTTCACAATACTGTGTTAGTTTCTGTTGTACAACAAAGTGAATCAGCCATATGCATACATATATCCCCATATCCCCTACCTTTTGAGCCTCCCTCCCATCCTCCCTATCCCACCTCTCTAGGTCGTCGCAAAGCACCGAGCTGATCTCCCTGTGCCATGCTGCTGCTTCCCACTAGCTGACTATTTTACATTTGGTAGTGTATATATGTCAGTGCTACTCTCACTTCGCCCCAGCTTCCCCCTCCCCGCAAGTCCATTCTCTATGTCTATGTCTTCATTCCTGCCCTGCCACTAGGTACATCAGTACCATTTTTTTTTTTTTTTTAGATTGCATATATATGTTAGCATACAGTATTTGTTTTTCTCTTTCTGACTTACTTCACTCTGTATGACAGACTCTAGGTCCATCCACCTCACTACAAATAACTCAATTTCATTTCTTTTTATGGCTGAGTAATATTCCATTGTATATATGTGCCACATCTTCTTTAACTATTCATCTGTTGATGGACGTTTAGGTTATTTCCATGTCCAGGCTATTGTAAATAGTGCCACGATGAACATTGTGATACATGTCTCTTTTTGAATTATGGTTTTCTCAGGGTATATACCCAGTAGTGGGATTGCTGGGTCATATGGTAGTTCTATTTTTAGTTTTTTAAGGAACCTCCATACTGTTCTCCATAGTGGCTGTATCAATTTACATTCCCACCAACAGTGCAGGAAGGTTCCCTTTTCACCACACCCTTTCCAGCATTTACTGTTTCTAGATTTTTTGATAATGGCCATTCTGACTGGTGTGAGGTGACACCTCATTGTAGTTTTGATTTGCATTTCTCTAATAATTAGTGATGTTGAGCTTCTTTTCATGTGCCTCTTGGCCATCTGTATGTCTTCTTTGGTATATTTAGGTGTTCCTCCCATTTTTTGATTGGATTGTTTGTTTTTTTGATATTGAGCTCCATGAGCTGTTTGTATATTTTGGAGATTAATCTTTTGTCCGTTGTTTCAGTTGCAAATATTTTCTCCCATTCTGAGGGTTGTCTTTTCGTCTTGTTTATGGTTTCCTTTGCTGTGCAAAGACATTGGCTTGTAAAATTTTAGAAGAAAATAACTTTTTGATGATTTCCATCACCAGCATCTTGCTAAACCACCTTACTTCTGAAACAAATGACTTCAGAGTAGTCTGAATAAATTCTAGATGTGTCTCTTACTACTGAAATCTTCCCCGAAAAGATAGTGGCACAATATTTTAAAGTACCCAAATGCACAATTGAAATTGCAACTCTAGTAAAATTGGGCCTCTTTGGAATGTATATCTCCTACATGGACATTAATGGGACAAAAAGGTAAGACATTCTGTGGGAGGAGATAGGCTAATCTTGATTTCTTAACAGTATAGACAGTAAATATTGTACAGATGTGATCTGCAGAGTGGCAAAAGCTTTCTTGCTTTTTTCTAGAATGGTGGTTTTTAAAATGCTTCTAGGAGACCTAGGGTTCTGAAGAGATATTACAAGCACGGTACAGCTGGGGGTGGGCAACGTGTGTGGCAGGGAGAGGGCTCAGGAAGACCAGCTGGATGCTTCAAGTCCCCTTCCTCCTCTTGTTCAACTTTTTCAATGACTCATATCTGTTATATAGAGAGAGCTTCAGAGCAAGATAAGGTATGGAAGAAAAGTTCTGCTATTAAAAAAAAAAAAAAAGTTTCATAATTTTTGTTTCAGAACCCAAGTAAAAATCTTTCAAATGAGCAGGCCACTATACTTACAGATGGTAATAAACCTTTTTATCCAATTTCTCCAGTTGCTTTTAATTGGGCCAGTAATATGGCTTAGGAAGAAAATGAAGAAGCCCAAGGCTGGAAAATGTTTGTGTGAAAGGCCTTTTCAAATTGTTCACTTAGCTAAGGGCTGCGTGAAGTTAGATATCACCCTGCTCTCCACCACCACCCCAACCTAGGCACTGGTTTTCCAACTACACAGGTTTCTTGACTGGTATCTTTTAGTTTGAGGGATAGAGAGACCTGTGTTCAATGTTCAGCGACCTGCTGCTCTTTAAATACTAAGGGACTGGGACTTTCTCGGTGGCGCAGTGGTTAAGAATCCGCCTACCAATGCAGGGGACATGGGTTCGATCCCTGGTCCAGGAAGATCCCACATGCCGCGGAGCAACTGAGCCCGTGCGCCACAACTACTGAGCCTGCGCTCTAGAGCCCGTGAGCCACAACTACTGAAGCCCACGCGCCTAGAGCCCATGCTCTGCAACAAGAGAAGCCACCGCAATGAGAAGCCCGCGCACCGTAACAAAGACCCAACATAGTCAATAAATAAATAAATAAATAAATTTATATATAAAAAAAAAATTAAGGGACTGACCTTCAAGTCATCTGCTTCTACCATATCTCTTGGTGGGAAATCCTGGTAGAAAGCAATGCAGACCTTACAATGTCACGAATAATGTTACTAAGCATCCCACCCCTGTTGCCCAGCCAGAGAAAATTCTCATCTCCTCTTCTAGATCCCCTGTGTTGATGAGTAAGCATGCATTGGCTTGGCCATTCCACACTAAAGCCAAGGAGTTCCTCCAGAACCTTCAGACGTGTCAAGCATCCCCACTCCCACTTCCACTAGCATAGGAAGCTCTTATTACTAAATTACCAGGCATTCTATACTTAATATTTCTCTGCTTTGGACTCCCTTATTAGTTAATTAGGAGGGTATCTACTTGAGCAGAAGTGTCTGCAACTTTTATCACTGTATGACTCTTAAAAACCATTTAATACATTGGTATAAATGCCCTGTCTGCGTGATTCATTGGCTGTGAACGGAGTCACTTTTGTTTTGGACTAGGAAAAGTTCACTAGATCAGTATACTAAGGATGCGTTCCATGATATACAAATCTTCTGAGATGCTCAGTGAGAAAGGGTTTCTGTGGCCAAATATGTTTGGGGAAACATTGTGTTCTTGGTGATTCAAAATGTGTATTAGAATGGCAAAGTGCTAAGAAGTATTTCTTAAACTTATTTTATCATATAATTTAAAAATTCTGGGGCTTCCCTGGTGGCACAGTGGTTAAGAATCTGCCTGCCAATGCAGGGGACACGGGTTCAAGCCCTGGTCTGGGAAGATCCCATATGCCGCGGAGCAACTAAGCCCGTGCGCCACAACTACTGAGTCTGCACTCTAGAGCCTGTGAGCCACAACTACTGAGCCCACGTGCAGCAACTACTGAAGGCCGCGCACCCAGAGCCCATGCTCTGCAATAAGAGAAGCCACCGCAATGAGAAGCCCGTGCACCATGATGAAGAGTAGCCCCCGCTCGCCACAACTAGAGAAAGCCCATGCGCAGCAACGATGACCCAACACAGCCAAAAATAAATAAATAAATAGATAAATAAATAAATAAATTTATATAAAAAAAATTCTGCCTCCCTCCCTCCCTCTCTCCTTCCTTCCCTCTCTCCGTCTTATTCTCTATCTCTTTCTTCTTACTTTCTTCCTCTTTTCCTTTCTTTTTAGAAACATTAAATATCTAGGGCTCCATGGGAAAGATTTTGGAAAACACTGTACTTGCCTATTTAAGAAAAGTTTTTAGGGGCTAATTTCTACTTTTCTCTGTAATTCCAGAGCCAGCACTGTATCTGGCACAGAATGAATATTTGACAAATGTTTGCTAAACTGAAGGGCACACATGAGAGTAGATTAATAAGATGTCAAAATATTATGTTGAAAGTGTTTTACAAAATCACGCCAGTTATTTGGTACCAAGTGTTTGGTACTTTTACAGAAACAAATTATTTAGAAATTGAATTCAATTAATCCACTTTGGGTAGATGGATCAGAATCACAGGATGTCTGATTTGGGACAAGTCCTAGTAGGTATCTAGTCATCATTTCATAGACAGGTCTTACCTTTCATAGTGAATTTATAAAGAGGTTGAAAGAGTTATCTCAAGCAACTGAAGTATAGGAGTAGAGATGTGAGTTCTGGGCTTAACCCGAGTGGGCTCGAACACTGACTCTGCCATCTACGGGCCAAGGGAATGTGGGCAAATGCATCTGCGCCTCAGTTTCCTCATTTGAAAATGGCAATGGTACTTGTACTCCCCTCAAAAGGTCGCTGTGCTGACTTAATGATATTTAAGCTAAGCACAATGGCACATGGAAACAATATTAGCTATTAATATCATTAAACGCATTATCAGCCAGGATCGCATAGTCAGTATGAAATGAGAGGTGACCACATAATTCTAGAGAGAATTTGGGAGACCTTAAAGAATTATGGACAGGGAGGAAGAAATTGTATAACTGAGGTCTCCATATTGATGGACCCCAATACTGGGCAATCTGTAGCATTTTTTTGCGGAGGGAGAGTTAATTCTCGTTTGAAAGTACAACTCCCATGGAATAACTTTTCCCAGGGTAGGGTGTTAGGTGGGCATTTTACTTGTTTGGGCATTCTGCAGGCTCAGGAAGAATCCTCTCTTTTTACTCGGAAGTCTCTGGGAGATTGCATTTTTTAAAGAAACCACAGAAAGAAGAAAGTGCCCTGCCCCTCCAGGAGACGAGTGAGCACAAGTCACCATTCCCTACCTGAACGGGTAGGCAAATGCTACGTCAATGCTGAGGTTACTTTCCGTCTTGTTGACACAGTCCACACTCAGCCGCAGGCCTCCGGAATAGCCACCGCATGTTGCAAATGCAAAGATTGCAAAAAGCTGTGGAGAACAAAGAAACAAAAGAGAAGGCGGCTATTAGGATGGTGCTGATCTCATGAGATCTGTCAACAGGAGCTCAGCGTCTCACACTGAGAAAGGTTGGAGTTCTTCTAAAGTGCGGCATCTTATTTGGTTCAGGCTGGAATGAAGGCCAGGGTGATGATGGGGAATGGGGTGGTGGGGTCTGAAAAAATTGTCTGGAAAGCTGGAGTAATTTTGTTTGTAGAAAAATTAAACACAAGGACAAAATATCTGTGTTTGAGGCCAAATATCAGTGTAAAGAGCTGTCACACCTCAGAAGGTAGAGAAGGTAATCTCACATCAAAGGCTCTGGAGAGCTACACACCAAGGGATTAATGATGGATATTTCCAGGTGGGAAGAATTTGGTATGTTTCCTTGCTTGCTTCTTTTTGTTTATCTGTACTTTTTGCAATACACATGTTTTGTCTTTTGGAATAATACAGGTTTTTAAAAATGCATAGTTGGAGAATTTTAGAGTTGATGCGTGGAGGAAGAGGAGGTGAGTATCTAAAATATGCTATTCCAGAGGACAAGATCTCAGTATATGTCAGCCTCAATGCCCCTTTGGTGGTTACAACTCTATTCCTTGCTCTTTCTGAGTCAACTACTGAAAGGTTCAGCTGGTTATGAACTAATGTCATAGTCTATCCTAGTGTAGAACATGCATCTATGGGAATTAGGTACTGAAAATTAAGAGCAGGAACTCAGAGAAGTCTTCCAGAGAGAGGATACATCTGAGAAGGTGAGAATGGCCTAAGATGGGAAGGAAACAAATGCCAAACTTGGCCCACTTAGTTTGGCTAAATTCAAAAGAATTTCCTGCTCATTTCCAAAGAAAGTCAATCAAGTGCACTTAACACTCACCCATTCTGTAATACTCCCATTTATTTTATTTTAATTTTGGAACTCAGCTTCTTATAGTAGCTTGGAGTCCCCATTAGGAACACCAGATCACTTTGCATAGCGAGAGGAATTCTTGTGTAAGGGTTAAGTGCATGGGCTCTGGAATGTGACCTTGGGAAAGTTGCTTAATTCACCTGTGAAGCCGGCTGGTCCTGAACTTTTGTTTGTTGGGGTTTTTTTTGATTACTGATTCAATTTCATTACTAGTGATCAGTTTGTTCAGATTTTCTGTTTCTTCCTGATTCAGTCTTTTTTTGCTGTTTTTTGAACTTTATTTTTTTTTATACAGCAGGTTCTTCTTAGTTATCTATTTTATACATATTAGTGTATAGATGTCAATCCCAGTCTCCCAATTCATCCCATCACCACCACAGACAACCCCCCCCCCCAACCCCTGCCCCGTTCCTGATTCAGTCTTGGAAGATTGTATGTTTCCAGGAATTTATCCATTTCTTTGTGGTTATCTAATTTGTTGGCATATAATTGTTTGTAGTAATCTCTTATGATTCTTTGTATTTCTGTGGTGTCGGTTGTAACTTCTCTTTCATTTTTGATTTTATTCATTTGGGCCCTTTCTCTTTTTTTCTTGATGAGTCTAGCTAAAGGTTTATCAATTTTGTCTATCTTCTCAAAGAACCAGCTCTTAGTTTCATTGATCTTTTCTATTGGTTTTTAGTCTCTTTCATTTATTACCACTTTGATCTCTATTATTTCTTTTTCTTCTACTAACTTTGGGCTTTGTTCTTCTTTTTCTAGTTCCTGTAGGTGTAATGTTAGATTGTTTATTTGAGATTTTTCTTGTTTCCTGATGTAGGCCTGTATTGCTATAAACGTCCCTCTTAGATCTGCCTTTGCTGAGTCCCACAGATTTTGGAATGTTTTGTTTCTATTTTCATTTGTCTCCAGGTATTTTGTGATTTCCTCCTTGATTTCTTCAGTGATCCACGGACCAGAAGAAGCATGTTTGGTAGCATGTTGTTTAGCCTTTAAGTCTTTGTGTTTTTCACAGTTTTCTTCTTGTAACTGAGAGTCTAGTCTTATACCATTGTGGTGGGAAAAGATGCTTGAAATGATTTCAGTCTTCTTACATTTGAGACTCATTTTTTCGTCTAACATGTGATCTATCTTGGAGAATGTTCTAAGTGCATTTTAGAAAAATGCATATCCTGCTCTTTTGGGGTGGAATATTCTGTATTTATATATTAAGTCAATCAGATATAATGTGTCATTTAAGGTCAATGTTTCCTGATTGATTTTCTGTCTGGATGATCTATCCATTGATATAAGTGGGGTGTTAAAGTCCCCTACTATTATTGTATTGCTGTCAATTTCTCCTTTTATGTCTGTTAATATTTGCTTTACTGTTGGATTAGTCTTTTCTATTATTATGTAAGGCCCTTCTTTGTCTCTTTTTACAGTCTTTGCTTTAAAGTCTATTTAATCTGATGCAAGTATTGATACCCCAGCTTTCTTTTTGTTTCCATTTACATAGAATATCTTTTTCCACTTCTTCACTGTGTGTCTTTCACTCTGAAGTGGCTTTGAGGCCCGACTGAGACCGTTGTGGGTATGCTGGTATGTGGGGCTGGACCCCTGGAGCAGGAGACACCTGGAGGGGTGCCAGTGCCAGCTGGGGATGCCTGCTGGGTAGAACGTGGCAGCAGCTGCTTTGGGGGAGCCAGTTGGGGCAGGCAGGTTGGGCAGGGTAGGTCCTCAGGGAAATACTTGGTTGGTGCACATGGTGTTAGTTAAGTTGATGGAGAGTGACAGAAATGGTACATGCCAATGCTGGGCCCGCGAGGTGGATGGAGAGTTTTAAAAAAAAATGGCACCTGCCACTTCTTCTGTCCCTGGAGAAAATTTCACCAGATCTCTGCCCCTCCAGTACATGCCCTAAAATTTAGTCAATGAATCTCTTTCTTCTATGACACAGGCACTTCTTAGAAAAATTTTATTTATTTTATTTATTTTATTTTTGGCTGCGTTGGGTCTTCGTTGCTGCACGCAGGCTTTCTCTAGTTGCAGTGAGCGGGGGCTGCTCTTCGTTGCAGTGCACGGGCTTCTCATTGCAGTGGCTTCTCTTGTTGTGGAGCATGGGCTCTAGGCACGTGGGCTTCAGTAGTTGTGGCTCGTGGGCTTAGTTGCTCCGTGGCATGTGGGATCTTCCCGGACCAGGTCTCGAACCCGTGTCCCCTGCACTGGTAGGCGGATTCTTAACCACTGCACCACCAGGGAAGCCTGACACAGGCACTTTTTAAGCTGCTGCTTCTGCACTGGGACTTGGAGCAAGTGAGTATGTGTGTATGCTCTTCAAGAACTAAGTCTCAGTTTTCCACAGCCCTCCAGCTTTCCTGGACAGAAGCCGCTCTGGCTTTCAAAGCCAGACGTTATAGGGGCTCATCTTTCTGGTGCAGCTCCCGCAGGGCTCAAACCCCTCGCTCCTCAGGGGAAACCACCATGGCTGTGATATCCCTCCCTCTGTGGGTCAGGGCACCAGGGGTGTAGGTTCTGACTAGACCACATCTCTGCTCCTCTACCCATCTCAATGTGGCCTTTTCCTTGTATCCTTAGTTTTAGAAAACCTGTTCTGCTAGTCTTCAGGTCATTCTCAGAGATAGTTGTTCTATATGTAGTTGTAGTTCTTTTGTGTCTGTGGGAGGAGGTGAGCTCAGGATCTTCGTACTCTGCCATCTTGATCCAGAATTCACCGAGCTATTAGTTTTTAAAATCAGTATTTTAAAATAGAAACAACTTGACCAAACGATATAATAGATGTAGTAAAAGCAAAATGTGCTAATGCGCTAAAGCATTTAGAACAGATCCTGGCACAGAAAAAGCACTCAATAAATGTTAACAAGGGTTATTACTTGAACTTTTTGGTAAGATCTTGCAGGACATAAAATAGGGAATTTAGACTTACTCCCTAGCTAAATCTATATGACCATCAGCCCCAGTGAACCAACATCTAAGCACTCCAGAAACACTGATCTTTTTTGCTTTGTTTGCTTTTCTTCCTAGTTTGTACCACCGATGGGACTTGAGGAGGCATTTAGAAGCTACTCCAACCCACTGTGAAATCTGGAGATGATACACACAGAACACCAAAGCTGAAAGGAATCAGATCTTTATCCTTGTGATGTGGATGTGCTCATGACCAAATGCTCTCTTTCTGTCAGCCTTTAGTACTGGTAGGAATAAGGAGGACATGATTTTAATCGCTCAATGCTGAAATCTAGATTTCATCATACAATACTGGATGTTTCAGCCCTTTGTGCCATGTCATGATAGCACCTTTGGTACGATTTCTTCTAGAAGAAAGGATGGAGTCATGGGGCCCAAAGCCCTGTGATACGTCGTGGAGCTAGCCCTTTCCTCACCTGTACAACAGAGGTATCCTCTGTATCTTCCTAAATCACTGAGAGAATAAAATGAGATGGAGTATATATTTACATGTAGCCCCCTCTCAATTCATGCAGAGATTTGTGTGGTATTTACACATGTGCACTTCTCTGGGGCAAGAGTTCTAAGCGTATAATCAACACTTGTAGAGGTAAAGGTTAGGAGGAATTATCTGTTGTTGCCATTATTAACTACGTACCATGGGCTAGCTATGTGCCCAGCACTTAACATATGTGATCATATTTCCTCTTGACAACAACAGAGTGTGTGTGTGTGAAGCTTAATATTCCTATATTAAAAATGTGGCAGAATAGCATAATGGTTTCAAACAGTTGTATTCTTAAAAATTCCCTGAAACGTTAAAATGTAGTGATTTAGAGGTAAAGGACCTAAAGACAAATCCTTTAAATTCAGTGCTTATGTGGCTACAAAGAAACTACCTTTGGCTTTTCATTTTATATTAAAGTGCTTTACATACCATAAGATATTATTAATACTACCATGCAGTGAACTTAAGATGGAATGATTATTATGTATTTAAATTATGTATTTAGTTCAAAATGTTTGATGCATAGAAGGAAGGCATCAGAGTACTGAAACCACACAAACCACTATTTTTTCTTTTAACTTCTATTGATCTGTGAAAACATGAGACGTGGTACGTGAGTTAAATATGATACCTATGGGCTTTCTGGTTACCTTTCCTTCCCCACAGTCCTCACTGATTAAAGGGAAATCATACTGTGTGACCGATATCAAACTCACATGGGTTTGGTGAGGGTTAAACAGATAATGTCTGTATAACATTGGAAGAGTCAGATCCTGCTGAGTGAATAACGTATTACAGGGATGGCTGATTCCATATTTGGGAGAGTGAAATTAACTCCTTCAGACTATATCAGCCAGGGACCTGGTTCTGTAATTACAATACATCAGGGCAGAGTGGAGAGAGGGAAATGGAAGCTCTTTGGGGGTTCGAAATTCTCTTGGTGTTGCAGAAAAATGTAGAGTGGGAGGGAACTTTGGAAATCCTCTCACTGATTCCCCTTCCAGAAGTCCGTCCAGCTACTCCACCCTGGTGGTACAGGGGAGCAGTTCTGGAGTCAGGTGGATGTGAACTTGAGTCCAATTCCTAGCTGTCTGACATTGAGCGGGTTATTTTAACTTCTCCAAACCTCAGTCCTAAATCCACTAAATCAGGACTAATTCACTGGCTTATTTAGCAGCTGTTTAATGGTGTATTTACCAGGTGCCAGATGGTGGGGCACAGAAAGGTAAAAAGGTCAGAGAAAAGACAAAGAAAAAGTAGGTCCCTGCCTGCTCTGGAGCTTAATGTTGGATGGGGGTTGGGACAGAAGCAAAAGAACATACAAATAAAATAATTACAAATTGTGCTCTATGTTGGGAGGGGAACCTCTTCCAGACAGGGTGTTATACCCGAGGATGTCACATTTACACTAAGACCTTGAGGATGAAGGAGAAGAAGCCACGGGTGATGGAGGGTGGGGTGGAGGGAAGAGCTCTGGGCAGAGGGCACAGCTTAAGTGAAAGCTCTGAGGGAGGAAAGGCTTGACAAGTTCAAGGATCCAATGGAAGGTCAATGTGGCAGTTGGATGGTGAACGAGGTTGAGAGTAATTTACTGCAGTGACTTTGTGTACATTAGCTGATGTGAAGCATCAGGCTCAGAGCCCTCACCAAACCATTAAAGTATCCCCTCCTCTTCCTCCTCCTCCACTCCCCTCCTCCCACCACCGCACTATTGAAGAAATTGAGAACTAGAGAAGAAAATTCACTTGTCCCAACTCAGCTAGAGCAGAGTTGGAACTAGAATCCTCATCTGTAGACTCCCTCAGTCAGCAGTCTTCTAATTAGCTCTAGAATAACAGGAAGAACAATTTTTGGCCACATGGATAGAAGGATTGTCAAATGGTCCAGGCTTCTTTGCCAAGAAATGTACCACAGGGCTTTAGTGGCCTGAGGTTTTCCATGTGCTCCATTAGGGTCTCACAAACACATACTGCAAAGTCCACTGCCAAGTGGGTACTCTGCTCTCTCTTTCTCCTTTCCTTCTTTCTTTCCTTTCCTCTCTTCCTTTCTTCCTTCCTTCCTCCCCCCACCCCGTCCTTCCTCTTTTCACCCTTGATGGGGTGGAAGATTTTAGAAGAAGAATATTGGAAGATGCTGTAAAGAGACATAAATTTCTCAGCTTCACAAGTGTTGCTCAGAGAGGCCATCAATACTAGCAAGAGGACGGCTTGTGTGTCTTGTAGATGCTTGGCTCTGCAAGACTAATGCTGATTCCTGAGACAGACAATATCCCCTCCTCGGAGATGGAAGAGATGGGAAAACTTTGTGTTATGCAGCCAGGAAGGAATGAGAACTAGGGATGGGTCCTGGAAGGCTCAAGAGGGAGAAGAGCCTGAGGGGACCTGTGTGTGTGAGGTGTAGACAGAGATGAGAGAGAAGAGCTCAAGAGAAAAATTTCCATCTGAGGCCAACTCTCTAAGGACTACACGTGACTTGATGACAGACATAAAGACACTGTGCTTGTGTGTGTGCACGTGCCCATGTGTGATTTTCTCTATGTGTGATTTTCTCTAAGCTCCGTGCTCTGTGTTCATCCTAAGCCAAACCTTTGCCTTCTTCCTGGTAACGCAGTGTACTTGCTCACCGTCCTAGACATCGAGGGCATGCCCAGGGGTAAAAGTCCACTTACCCAAAACAAGTGAAATCGTAAGAGCTTTCTGTTCAGTCAGAATGGCCAACATCAAAAAGTCTACAAATAACAAATGCTGGAGAGGGTGTGGAGAAAAAGGAACCCTCCTACACTGTTGGTGGGAATGTAAATTGGTGCAGCCACTATAAAGAACAGTATTGAGGTTCCTTAAAAAACTAAAAACAGAGTTACCAAATGATCCAGAGATCCTACTCCTGGGCAGATATCTGGATAAAACCACAGTTTGAAAACATACTTGCACCCCAATGTTCATAGCAGCACTATTTACAATAGCCAAGACATGGATGCAACTTAAGTGTCCATCGACAGATGAGTGGATAAAGAAGATGTGGTGCATATACAATGGAATATTACTCAGCCATAAAAAAGAATGAAATAAGGCCATGTGCAGCAACATGGATGGATCTAGAGATTTTGTCATACTAAGTGAAGTAAGTGAGAAAGAGAAAGACAAATACCATACGATATGTGCTTATATGTGGTATCTAAAAAATGATACAAAACAGAAATAGACTCACAGACGTAGAAAACAAACTTATGGTTACCAGAGGGGAAAGGGGGGGAGGGATAAATCAGGAATTTGGGAGTAAAATATACACACTATTATATATAAAATAGATAACCAACAAGGACCTACTGTACAGCACAGGAAACTCTACTCAATATCTTGTAATAACCTATAATGGAAAAGAATCTAAGAAAGAATATATATATATAACTGAATCACTTTGCTGTACACCTGAAACTAACACAACATTGTAAATCAACTATATTTCAATAAAAATTAAAAAAGAAAAAAAAGCTCTGTGTTGCTATCTTTCCTCAAGGTCTGAATTCTCCTCAAACAGAGCAGACACCTCACCCTCCAGCACATTCTAAGATAACCAATATCATAACCACTGGCCCAATCATTCACCTCCCTTGAGTTCAGGGGACTGATATAAATCTTCTATGATGAACTCTCATTTCACTACTGTCTTGGATGATCTACGGCTCTGTTCCTAACAACAAAAATTACTCTATAAATGGGAGAAATTAGCCAGCAGAGATTTCCCTTGCATGCAGTCTGATTCGGAATACATTCGGATGAAAGAGAACAGAAGCACTGCCTTGCACTTTCTGGCTTAATGAGCATCCACAAACGAAAATCCCCCATAGCAGAGCAGGAATATCTTTACACAGTTGACGATATCAAAGGTTTTCCCCTGGAAAGAGGTCAAGCAGCTCCCTCCTTCGAATTAATTGAACCACACAAGGAATATCAGTGAAAGGTGCTATTAATCCTTCTGGTTAATTTGCAAGGCATAGTTGAAAGCAATAGGTTGGAGGAGGACAGGAAATCAGGCTGATTAATGGCTCTCATGGGGATTGTGGTCTGCAGTGAAGTCAGGGAGGGGACATCTTCCAAGGCCTGATACACAGTCTCATACATGAACATGGAAGAAATAAGTGAGAGTAAGGAGCCTGGCTGGAAAGTTAGTGGGATACTGGGACCAACTACTGGTACTTCTCTTACCACCAAGCTGTGTGTGCTGACAATCAGATCTCCAGAGGATAAAGCTTTGGTTTATAGCATTTGCCAATTTCCATGGTGTAAATACTCCCACGATGGCCAATTCCAAGCTACCAACATAAAACCTCTGAACCTTGATTGGGAAGAGAGCTGCACAGTCAGCTGTGCTCTAGCACACCACTGTCACCAAAGGAATTTCCCTGACTCTCCCCTGGAGCAAGAACCATGGACTAATTTCATTGATTTACGCCTCTTATTTCATATTTACTCTTATTTCATATCTCATATTTTCTCTTATTTCATATCACTTACCTTGGGCTTCTTTCACTGATTTCACTTCAATTATTCATTCATTTATCCATTCAATCACTTATTATTCACTTACTGATTTAGCTATTGGAGGAGAGACCGTTGATGCTCTGCTGAGATCCCCGCAGCCCACCCTACAGGTCACCTGCATTTTCAGGGGGACAGTCCTCATACGCATCAAAGGCTCCTCCCCAAACACTCAAGGCTCTCCGCTGAGGGCTTTCTCAGGCAGCAGGAATGCAGCCTGTGACTGGGGCACGGTGCGAGTCTCTGGGAGTCAACTCCCTGGCAGCTTCCAAACAATGTGGGATGGAAACTGGTGGATAAACCCCCAGGGTCCTTGTCTGTCTGTGGGGAAAGTCTGAGGTGTGTTCAATATAGTTTCTTCCAATGGGATTAAGCCCCTGCTGCCCACAGCAACATCTGCTCACGAATGACACCCTTGGTGGGCGTTTTCCTTTTTCTGTCTCATTTCCCCACTCATCATTGTGCTTCCTGGCATTACTTCTCAGGTGACCTTGCTGAGTCTAGATTCTTGTATTTTCAAAAAGCAGGTCTCAAGATCTGCTTTTGAGGAATGCAACTGAGACAGTTACCAAACACGGACCCAGCACCGATTAGTCTCTAGGCACTGCAGTGGCCCTAGGACTGTATTAATGAAAGGACTGGTACCACCCAGCGCACCTTAGCTCATGCCTCTCAGCTTCTAGCTCGCCACGCTCTCATCTCTGCAGCCCTCTCCAAATAAGCTGAGCCCCTTTGCAAACAGAAAGTCTTCTTGGACTACGTTGTCCAGAGGAGGGCTCCTGACCCCAGCCCACCCAACCCTGACTCCCATTATTCCCCGCCGCTGTTGTTGTTCACCTGAGCAGACATTTAAAAACCTGTATTTGTTCGGCACAGTGTATTCACCTGTTTACATTTTGTCTGACCACTTCCCCGAGGAAAGGTAATACCCTTGTCTGTGTTTACTGATGAATCCCAGCCCTTGGCACGAAGTAGGCGCTCCCTAAACACACGTTGACTAAATACGTAAATATATTCGGCTCCCCTACCTCCAGGGAACTTGCTGTCCATTTGGGGATGCGGACAAGTGGATGAACAGGTGCAGTGACAGTGCTTTACGGTGGTGGCAGTCACTGGAGCATGCTAGAGGAAAATGTGGTGCATGCTTGCAGAGGAGTGGAGGGGATGTGAGGCATGGAGTGGAGTCCGCAGGAATGGAGAGCTAAGCAGACACCAGGCAAGCATGCCAGGTTTAGCCAGGTTTACCCAGGTAAGAGGGAGAAAATGAGTGTTTTAGGCAGAGAGAGCAACAAGTCAAAGATACTCAAGTGAGCAAGTGAGGCACATCTCGGCCGTGCAGTTGGTAGGACAGGAGCAGACATTGTAAGATGGGAAGAAAGCGGTGACTCCATTCAGGAGGCAAGAGGGATGTGTCAGGTCTGGTCTAGGAAGGATCCGAAAACTACGGCTCCTGAGCCATGTCTAGCCACATCCATTCATTCGCGCATGGTGTACGGCTGCTTTCAGGTGACAATGAGAGAGCCGAGTATGGACAGTAAAGATTCTACGGTCCAGGGACTTCCCTGGTGGCGCAGTGGTTAAGAATCCGCCTGCCAATGCAGGGGACATGGGTTCAAGCCCTGGTCTGGGAAGATCCCACATGCCGCGGAGCAACTAAGCCTGTGCGCCACAACTACTGAGCCTGCGTGCCACAGCTACTGAGCCCTTGCGCTTAGAGCCCGTGCTCCGCAACAAGAGAAGCCACCATAATGAGAAGCCCACGCACCGCAACGAAGAGTAGCCCCCGCTCGCCGCAAATAGAGAAAGCCGGCGCGCAGCAACAAGGACCCAACACAGCCAAAAATAAATAAACAAATAAACAAACAAACAAACAAAAAGATTCTACAGTCCAAAAAGGCAAACCTATTTACTATCTCGTCGTTACAGAAATTGTCCGTCCGTATGAGGAAACCTGGGTTTTAGGAGGGGGTTGGGTTTTCGGCAGGGGAGGGGCGTGACAAATCTGCATTTCAGAAAAGCCACACTGGCAACAGCGGAGAGTGCGGATGGAGAGAGGGCAGGACCTGACGCTGGAAGATGAGCAAGTGTTTCACTTCCCCAGACAGTCTGCAGACGCTTTGCCAGCAGGACCACACCTCAGCTCTCTTTGTATCCTTGCTGTGCCAAAACATGGTAGGCGGCTCATAAATGTTGTCAAGTGAATGAAAATATGAATGAATGAGCAAGACAAGATGAGAGGATGACGGGCTTGAAAACGTGAACCCTGGCACCGAAGCCCAGAATAATAAACACTGTGAAGGCAATGATGACGGCAATGATAACGATGATGATAGCACTAAAAAAATCAACCACATTTGATTCTCGGGGCCAGTCTCTTCAGTAAATACATTATTTATATGAGCCCATTTAATCCTCTCAACAACCCTCTGAAGTGGAAACATAACCCCTTGTTTTTCACATGAGGAAACTGGGTCAAACTGCACGCCAAGATCACATGGGTTATTGGTATGTTAAGTAGTCGTGGTTTGAACTCGGATCTGCCTTTCTCTAAAGTTTATCTTCCTTCTTCCCAACTCTCCCAGGGCTGTGAAGGGCATCTCACTTGGCTGGAGCAGACTATGGGAAGACTAATATCAATTATGGGCTAGTTAAGGCTTTCTCTGTCACATCAATGCTCAGGAAGCCAAGTGAGGACGGAATGAAGCATCGGTAAGACAAAGCCCTGATCATCCACGTGGATGCCAGTGGCAGCTCGTGGATCCTGCCTCAGCCTCACAAGCCTTCGCTCTGCAGTATCACAGGATATTAGCGGGGAGGGACTTAGAATCTGGTACGATAAGAACACTGAAGAAGCCTGCCAGGAGTAGTTCTGCCAATTACATTTAACAAGCCCCTCTTCCTAATTCTCAGCCACCCATGGTGGGTCGGGGTGGGGGGTTCCTCACTTTCACTCCTGTCCATCATTCAACAGCTTATAGGTGAAAGAGACCCAGTTCCTGCCTCTCTACCTGCCTCTGATGAACCCCTCTGGTGCCTTCTCCTTTTGTGATTTGTCTTGGGCTGATGAGTCATTGGTCCTTAGCACCCCTGAGGAGCATTTCTGGGAACACAGTTGTTTAAAAGAGCTGATTACTCACTAGTAGCCCTGGAAAAGTGAGGAATACACACTGTCAGGGTATTTTCTGGTACAGAAAGAGTGTTTGGTTAACTGTGGCTTCCCTCATATCCCAGAAGCTGCCCAGGAGGCCCTCAGCTGACTGATGAACACTTCTAAAACTTAATGTTCCAATTCTACTCATTTTGGTCCAATTCTTCTTTCTTCTAGTGTTTCTTCTCTTATTGATAATTGGATTCTTCCAAAGAAATTGACAAAGCACCTATTCTTGCCATCAGTTTATGGTCACTGCAACACTCTGACCCAGAAGGTTTTTGTGAACAACCCTGTAAAATCTCAGATGAGACCTTCCCGTGAAGATAAAAACTGCAGGTCATCCCTGGAAGACAATCTAATTCTATCTTATTTGGAGGCACTGAAAACCATGGTCAAAAAGCTCTCCCCCATAGAGCTGTATGTTTTTTCTTGTTGTTGTATATAACTATCTGTGTTCTTAACCAGCTCCAATATCTTCCACGCTGCTTTCCATTTCAGGCTACCTGTCAAGAATTGTATACTGTGCCCTTCTAGCTGCTTTGTGATTTATATGAAATCTTCCCAAGCAAAGGCAGCCTCATAAAATTGGTACTTCATAGTAGCACCTGAGGAATTCTGACCAGGTCCTGCAGAAGGAGAACCCCAAATTACTTATATAGCATAAGAAGTTTCTGTTTTCATTTTCTTAAACCTGTAGCCTGGAGATGGATCACTTAATAACGTATTTGGGCACAGGTAACAGAAAGCTTGATAAATAGTGGCTTAAACAAAGAGGACTTTGTTTTTCATACGTATTGAGAAGTCCAGAACTAAGTGGCTGCTGGTATGATGATGTCTGAGCCAACATCACTTTGTTTCCTGTGGTCTCTGCCTCATCACCAAAAAATGGTTGCTGCATTTCCATGGATATCCTTAGCTGCACGGGAGCCTGAGAAGTAAATATTTGGCTTTCCTGGGCTGCAGAGGGAAGGTAGGCAATGGTACAAGGGCTGGGAATGGTTATTCAGTCAGCCAGTTGCCACTGTCTGCCCCAGAAATTTATGGGAGAAAGATGAAGAAGTAAAACAAGCATTCATGGCATTTTATAAAGGCAAGATAGCATAGTCAAGCCCATTCAGCATCTAGTCATTTCCTTTTCCCTGGACAGTACCTAGAAAGTCCTGTGCCTTATATGCTAAATTTAACACTTGCCCATGAAGAGAAATGTAAATTTCTACTTGAATTTTATTTTCCAACATAAAGCCTGACATAAATCTTTAAAGTAAAATGCATGACTGAAATAGTAAAAATAAATTGGAAACCTCATGCCTATTAAAAAAATAATCAAATAAATTTTGAAGTAGTCAATCAATGAACTATTATTATGCGATAGTTAAAAAGTATGAAAAGCAGTATAGAAAGTTATAGGTGATCTTATGTAAAGCAAAAAAAAAAAAAAATCAAATTGTCAAGTATGACATATGTGCATTACATTTTTGTAGAAGGAAGTATTTATACATGTATACATTTTTAATGGACTTGAAAAGGTCTAGAAAGGTTGTACTGAAGTATTATCAGTTTTTAACATTAAGGAATGAATTTTGGAAGCAGAATCTTATTTTTAAATTATTTTTGTATTGTTTCAACTTCTTCCAATAAGCATGTATAACTTTCGTAACTAAAAAAAAGATTTTATTAAAGCAAACTTACCGTTACCAAAGGGGAGAGGGAGGGTGGGAAGGACAAATTAGGCATATGGGATTAACAGATACAAACTACTATACATAAAATAGATAAGCAATAGGATTTACTGTATAGCACAGGGAATTATATTCAATATCTTGTAATAACCTACAATGGAAAATAGTCTGAAAAAATATATAACTGAATCACTTTGCTGTACATCTGAAACAAACACAATATTGTAAATCAACTATACTTCAATTTAAAAAAAAGATCTTATTAAAATTGCAAATTTAGACAACCTCTGGGTAACTTGAACAAAGTAAATTCAGGCCTGTCATTAGACAGCTATGCTACTTTTAACTTCCATTTTGATGAAAAAATGTAAAATCAAAGAAAACCCACTCCCTTTCAGAATTATCTTCATAATACCTTCAAATTATTTACATTTGGGGGAGGGACAATATAAGAATGGGGGGGAAAGGGTTATTATGGGATTATATGAAATCATGTGTGTGAAACTTCTGAAAATTGTAAAGCACTATAGAATTTAAAGAATCTTTCATTCAATAAAAAAAGTTAAAAAATTATTTACATTTATAGAGAGTGTAAATGGAATCACATTTTTGACTTGCTCATTTATTAAAATACTTTGGCAAAGTCACTGTTTACAATCAAGGTAAGACTATTTCAAAATATACCATGGGAATATATGCTTAAGAATGTGTCAATCTTTAGTTGAGTAAAAGTGTAACTTATCTTTTGTCAGATTCAGTGATGGTCATTGTTTTTAAAGGACTCCACTCCCATTCTCTCATATCCGTCATAACGGAATAACAAGAAAAAATAAAAATTCCACAGAACTTCTCACCGAGAACTGAAACCATTTCTCTGACACCTGACTTAAAAGTCTTATGAATTAATTTCTTGCCTATTGTAATGTTTTTGAACTTGACATTTTTCTGGAGAAATTTGATCTTAGATCACTGAAGAAAATCATTGATAGATATCTTAACTGCACACTTTTGCTTGATAGGAAAATTAGAGTAAGATAAATGCATGGAACACAGCCACTGTTCTGTAATTTAATAACATGTATAGAATATGCTGGCATGAACTATTCCTTGCCAGAAGCCATGTTTTCATGATAATGTAGAATGTTTAGAATTTTTTTAAAAACTAAAGTCACAATCCTTTAACCCCATTTTTTTTTTTATAAAGAGCAGGCTTTAGTTACCATGTCTCTAAATAGAAAGTAAAAGTCAGGTTGGGATTCTATTCTGGATGAATTCGGTGTATTTCATGTGTCTTCTTTAAAATTCGAACATTTTATGAAACAGAGTTATATTTATATCCATAAAGCAAATTAGAATAACATAGGATTATTTGGGGGAAAAATACTGATCCATAACCAACTGGCCACATTCAATTAATTCTTTTCATTAGACTGTATGGCTCATTAAACAGAGAAGTTTCTCTCATTCGCTCTCCTTTAAAAAAAAAATTAAAACAAAAAAATGTTGTCTTAAATGCAGCTTCACTTTAATGAAAGACAAGCACAGGGTCCCATGAAGAGAACAGAAGGAGCTGATTTTTTCTGCTTGTTTAGCCATTTTTATGCGTGTGGCTATATTATAAATAAATAAAATCCAGGGCTTATCAACTATAAGCCAGGAATATGAACAGGCATCATATTTAAGCTCCTGAACTAAGAGGCAGAAACCCAGAATGAGTCATAAAACCATTTATTGTCAGAAGAATTTTAAAACATGCAAATAACTATGTAGAGAGATTCGAAGGCCTTTCTACATTCTACTTGCTTTGCACACACCTCACTGGCAAGTTGCATCTCTCTACTGTTCATACTCAAGATACTTGTGAAGTTCTGATTGTTCTGATTCTTGACCTGGGAATCAATGTCTGAACCTCCCAAACATAATGCATAGTCATCAAATCACCTCTGGAATAACAGGGCACTTGCTACCATGTATTATTTTGACTATGTAATGGAAAAGAAGCAAGCCTGACATAGGCAGTTAAAAGGCAGCATTTATTCATTTGAAAAATACCCAAAATACTAGAGTAGAAGTTCTGGAGGAACAGTTTGAAGTATATTCTAAAGTAATATTTTCTAATTATAATTCTAATCATAACAACACAACTGCTGCTACTATTTAGGGAGCTTCTACTTGTGTCCAGCAATACACTTGTCTTTAATGACTGTAATGTGCTTTACAGACATTATCTCATTAAAATCTCATAACTCTGTGAGGTAGGTATCATCATCACCCCCATTTCAGAGCTGGGTAAACCATGGCATTGAGGGGTTAAGTGACTCATCCAAGACCACACAGATAGAGAATGACAGTTTGAATCCATGAGGTCATAACTATACTAAAAGGAACAATTAATCATAAAAATCTAATTGGTCACTGTTAGAGGATACTAGTGAACTAAAACACTCGTAAATGAAAGGGAAGCCTCAATCATTTATCTTGCCTTTTCTTTAAGAATGCTACTAGTAAGTGACCTAACAGTAGAGAAGTTTGCCTTCATAGAACTATTCACCTAATAATGACAAAGAATTAGAATATCACCATTTTGCAACCTGTTATGGACTGAATATTTGTGCCCCTACCCTAATGCATATGTTGAATCCCTAACCCCCACTGTGGCTGTATTTGGGGATGATGCCTCTAAGGAAGTAATTCAGGTTAAATGAAGTTAAGGGTGGGGCCCCGATCCCATAGGATTAGTGTTCTTTTATTATTATTATTATTTTTTTATTGATGTATAGTTGATTTGCAATGTGGTGCCAATCTCTGCTGTAAAGCAAAGTGACTCAGTTATACACATATACACATTCTTTTTTTTATATTCTTTTGCATTATAGTTTATGACAGGATATTGAACATAGTTCCCTGTGCTATACATTAGGACCTTGTTGTCTGTCCATTCTAAATGTAATAGTTTGTATCTAGCAACCCCAAACTCCCAGTCCATCCCTCTCCCTCCCGCCCTCCCTTACAGCAACCAAAAGTCTGATCTCTATGTCTGTCAGTATGTTTCTGTTTTGTAGATAGGTTCATTTGTGCCATATTTTAGATTCCACATATAAGTGATATCATACAGTATTTGTCTGCAACTAGAGATTATCATACTAAGTAAAGTAAGTCAGAAAGAGAAAGGATTAGTGTTCTTAAAAGAAGAAACACCAGGGCTTGCTCCCTTTCTCTGTATCTCTCCGTGTGTGTACTGACCAAGGAGAGGAGCACACAGCAAGGTGGCAGCCACTTACAAGCCAAGAGAAGAGGCCTGAGAATGAAATCTACCTTGCAAGCATGTTAATCTTGGACTTGTCAGCCTCCAGAACTGTGAGAAATAAATTTCTAATTTTTAAGCCACCCAGTCTGTGGTACTTTGTTATGGCAGCCCAAGCTAAGATACAACCCTTAAAAAATTAATCTAAGCACTGATGACTGATAACACAAAAAGAGAGACAGCCAGATATTATGTGCCTCTAATGGAAGAAGATCTTACCAATTTTGAGGTATTCTCTGCAAAAAACAACCCAAAAGCTGAATTTGATCAAGTCTCTATGTCCAACTGCCAATTTACAAAAAAATACAGGAAAGAAAGAGAGACACGTGTAAAATGACATCACAAGGGTGAAATCAGCAAAACCCAGATGCCGAGAAACTCTCCAGGTGTAAATACCTTGTTTGTTCAAGAATAACAACAATAAATTATTAAACTGTATGAATAACGACACAGAAGAGGAGACTGAGAGAGAAGAGCTTATGCATGAAAAGGTCTAATAGATATATCAAAAATCCAGATTTCAGAAAACTAAAAAAAAAGTCATGAGATTAAGAGAGATATTTGGAAATTTATAGATATTTGATGACAACTGAATTATTGCTCATTTTTAAGACATGTGAAATGGTATTGTAGTGTTTTTGTTTTCAGTATCTTTGAGAGATACACACCAATTTATTACAGAAGAAATGATCTAATGCCTGGGGAGTATAAAAGGAATAATGTTAGTTATGAGTTGATTATTGCTGGAACGATGAGGAAACAGAGGCTCATTATATTATTCTGTGTTTTTTATATGCTTGAAATTTTCCATTATTAAAAGTTTTTACAAATTTGAGATCATATTATAAACCAATCTAGATATACATGTCCATGTGTAGTCAAAATTCAATAGTTTTAAAAATTTAATATGTATGTGAACAGTTTTCAAGATTTTTTGTTTAAGGATATTCAAGAATAATCTTAAAATTTCCGAGAGGATCACTTTAAAAAAAAAAAATTTTATTGGAGTATAGTTGCTTTACAATGTTGTGTTAGTTTCTACTGTATAGCAAAGTGAATCAGCTATACGTATACATATATCCCCTCTTTTTTGGATTTCCTTCCCATTTAGGTCACCACAGAGCATTGAGTAGAGTTCCCTGTGCTATACAGTAGGTTCTCATTAGTTATCTATTTTATACATGGTATCAATAGTGTATATATGTCAATCCCAATCTCTCAATTCATCCCACCCCCCCCTTTCCCCCTTGGTATCCGTACGTTTGTTCTCTACGTCTGTGTCTCTATTTCTGCTTTGTAAATAAGATCGTCTATACCAATTTTTTCAGATTCCACATATATACGTTAATATACGATATTTGTTCTTCTCTTTCTGACTTACTTCACTCTGTATGACAGTCTCTAGGTCCATCCATGTCCTGAGAGGATCACTTTTTACAGTAAGGAAGTCTCATTCTGTTTTATTATTATAATACTGCAGGACTTAGAGGAAAATATATTCTCTTTTCTTTAACACAAATTTTCTTTCTTAATAATCTTTTATTGATTGTTCCAAGAACCCATTTAGTTCTGCCTCATTATGAGAGAGCAGCCTTTTCTCACTATGTTTTAATGAGATGAAAGATCACCATAGCCTAAAGGACTATACATTCTATGTAAAGGACATTATTTCTTAGACAATAAGACAAAAATTCCCACCATCATTCAGTAATGTCTTTCTATTGATTAAATTCAAGAGGTAAAAAAATATATCAAATTACTTAATATTTAACAGATTGGCTTTAGTTTCTGAGTACTAATGTTGTTAAGTGGAGTTCATATAGACCATACCCATAAGCACAGACATAAATATTATCCCAACTCCAGCACTGCAGAAGAGCCTGCAAATATGTAGCCATCTAGTGACTATGGACAGAGTGACCTTTTCTAAACATCTTAGCTTCTGGCTCCCAAGTTAAACTTAAACCACTTTTTAACACATCTAGCAAGGTTAAAATACCATCAGAGAATCATTTTATTTGCTCATGGGACTCAAAGATGATTCTGCAAAACAAAACAAAACAAAACAAAAAGTGACACAATTCTAAAAGAAGGGATTTGCATGGGCTAGAGAAAACTGGAAGATGTGGGAACAGAAATGTAAGTGGGAACTGTCTTGCAAATTGTAGATGTCCAATAAAAATGCACTTAATGAAAGTGAGGGATAATTCTTCCTCTAAAGAACAAGAAGTAGTCACTGGATGGGGCTCCAGGGAATCATGCTGAGTTGGAAAGGAGGGAAATTGAGGAGTCCTATGTGAAAGGATCTTAATTTTCTTAGTGGATGGATCAGTGAAATCAAATAATAAATGGAAGTGAAGGAGGAGATTAGGAATTTGAGGAACTAGGAAAAAAAGCTCAAATACCTACTGAAGAGGTGGAAAGAAATGAACTAAAAATGAAACAAGAATTACAAAAGGGCATGATGTCGTTATGCTATTTGCCTTGCTTGGTTGGAAGCCCTCTGAGGGTAGGGACCATCTCTTGGTTATCTTCACATCCCCCACATTGCAGAAGTGCTCTCATCATGTCTGTAAATTAAATAATCTCCTCAATTCGTGCAAGTACACCCAGAGCACACCTCCAGGACCTGTCAGATACACACAGAAGTAAGCTAAAAAGTAGGATAGAATAGTAGAGCCAAAGTTCTTTGATGAAGGTAAATAAAGAGCAGCATGTCAGAACTGTCATCAGGGTAAACGTAATACTTAGATCATAGCAGGCATTTCATAGTAATTTTTTGAACTAATGGAAATACATCCCTTATCTCCCTCCAAACAGGGCGGGACCCACAAGTTTATATCAAAGTACTTGGTGCTAGGGTAGGTAGGGGGTCCACCAGAAGTGGTTAAAGTAAAAGAGTCTGGAAAGAAATAAGTAGAACTAGAAGAGGGGACCTCTTTTGATCTCACTGAGCCTTACCATCGCATCTGGCAGATGCTGGGATGGAATCCAGAATTCTAAGAGAACCAGTGGTCTGTGGGGAGAGGATTAGAAGCGATATTTTGACACAAGCCCAGGAAAAGGCCGGAACAAAGATGTAAGAAGGTGTCAGACTTGCTCAAGTAAAAGGAGGAAGCTGCTGCATTTGGCTTTTATCAGTTGATGTGTTTATATTCCCTGGGAAGAAATGGTTGACAAACGCCAGAGGGAAGTAGAAAGAGCTGGGTAATGTGGAGTTTGCTTCATAGGAAGCTGATCTCTTTAATGGTTATGATAATTACAGTGTTCTCATTTCTTAATGCTACAAGTTCAATGAAACATTGGAAATGAAATAACAAACCCATTTACCTGGTATGGCATAGAGACTCCGGGCTTAATGAGTATTTAAAGGCTGTGTTCCCATGAAGGTGACTCCTAGAACCCATGAGAACAGCCTCCTTTGAGATATGCTCCATCTAAGCCCATGGTACCTCCTTCTGTCCCATCATCAAAGTCAAAAACCTGAGAGTCCTCCTTCACCTCATTCATTCAAACAGTCCCCTGGCTTTGTTGGTTCTGCATTCTTAATATTGATCAGAGCTTCTCTATTCACTTGCTACTTCTTTGATCCAGGCCACCATCTCCACTGGCCCAGAGTAATGGTGTGGTCTCCTCTCAGCTGTACCTGCCTTCAACCTTGCCCCAGGACATCCAGGCTCCATTCTGCTGCAAGGGCCACCTTTCCAGAATCCAAGTTTAACTACCTTGCTTCCCTTTTCCACTTATCACCATTGAATGGCCCTCCACTGCCTACCAGATCAAGTGTGGCTTCCTTAGCATAGCACGCAAGGCCTTCAGTCCCTCCCTCCCGGCCTCTCTGGCCTCATCTCTCATTATTTTCTGTGAAAAACAAATTACTTATGACCCACCTCGCCAGATTATTAGCCATTCTTTGCATATAAGCCCTCACCTATGTGAGTGCCTTCATCATCTTTGTGTTTTAAGACTCAGTCCTAGTGCCACTTTCTCCATGAAGCTATCCTTATATCACTCCTTTATAACTTGGTGGTAGACAGAATAATGACTCCCCCCCCCGAAGGATATCCACGTACTAATCTCCTAACATGTAATTATCTTACACAGTAAAAGGGACTTGGCAAATGTAATTAAATTAAGGACACTGAGATGGGGAGATTATGCTGGATTATCTGGGTGGGCTCAATGCAAGCACTAGGGTCCGTATAAGAGGGAGACAGGTCAGAGTCAGAGAAGAAGATGTCATGACAGAAGGAGAGGTGAGAGAGGGAGAGAGAGAGCTAATTTAAAGGTGGCTGAACCAGGCTACCAGTTTTGAAGCTAGAAGAAGGGGCCACAAGGAATGCAGGAGGCTTCTAGAAATTGGAAAAAAGCAAAGAAAAATAATTCTCCCCTAGACCCTCCAGAAGGAATGCAGCCCCAATGACACCTTGATTTTAAGATTTCTCATCTCCAGAACTCTAAGATAAACTTCCATTGTTTTGTCACAAATTTTGTGGTAACTGCGGCCATGGGAAATTAATACACATTCCCTGCCCTTCCTTCCCTCCACCACAAGGGAAAACTGACCCCTCTGTCTTTACGCTTCTATTGGACCCTTCATACTTTATAATTTACATACCTTCCTCTCCTAACAAGAATATAAATGCTTAAAGGCAGAAACTGCATCTCTTGCACATTTATGCATGAGCATAGGGCTAGAACATACACGGCCATTCATTCATTCATTCGTTCACTCATTTTCTCCTTCACATATATACTATTTATTGAGTGTTTAACATGCACCAGACACTGCTATGTTCAGTAAATGCACTGAAGAGCAAAAACAGAGGCTTCCTGTCTTCAAGGAGCTTATAGCTTGATGGAAGAGTGAACATCAATTAAATCACCCCCTAAAGAATCTGAGGTGACTGAAGGATGTATAAAAGTGGATGAAAGGTACTCAGGGTGGGCAGAGGGAACGGAACACGCAAAGGCTCTGTGGGAAGATGGAGCATTTGAGGAGCTGAGCTGGATGAAGCAGGTCAGTAGGGGCACGATGGGAGGGCATGATCTGGAGCAGCAGGCAGGGGCTGGATGCCACAGGGTCTATGGCTTCCATTAAAGATACTGACCTCTAACGTAACACTGAAAATTTATTGGAAAGTTTTAAGCAGGGGAGCTGGCTGTGCAGCCTTGAATTGAGAAATGATCGCTCTTGTCACTATTTGGAGAATGCTTGGAGGATGATGTGGGTGGGCAGAAGAGTGAAAAACGGTGAGATCTTTTATGGGAAGTTGCAAGAGAACAAGGGAAAGTGAGAGAGGTAAGAGTGGAGGTGGAGAGAACTAGACAGATGAAGGGATATTCTGGAAGCAAAAGTGACAGGATTTAGTGTTCAGTTGGATGTTGATGGGCAAGTGAAGTGTCAAGGACAATTTTTTTGAATGAGGGAAGGCAGCGTGTTCCTAGAGCTTGGAGGTAGAGAAATCATAGTTGAGTACTGGATAGGCTGCAAAAATGGGTGAAATTCTTTGCAGCTACTCCCATCAAGAGGTAGAGTCTATTTTTCCAACTCTTGAATTTGTGGTGGCCTTGTGACTTGCCTTGAGCAATAGACTGTGATGAAAGTGACATTCTGTGAGTTTCAAGCTTAAGCCTTTAAAGGGCTTGCAGCTTTCATGCTCACTCTTGGAACCTCAAGATTGCTACGGAAACAAACCTAAGCTAGCCTCCTAGATGTTGAGAGGTAGGTTGCCCAGTCATCGCCATTTTCCCAAGTGAGAGATAGTTCAGATAACCTCTAGAAAGAAAACCATCTTATTAACTAGAAAATGACCATAGATGCATCATGAGTGAGCTGGTCAAGACCAGCAGACATAGTACTTAGCTGAGCTCAGGCCAACTTGTTGCGCCACAGAATCATGAGCTACATAAATAGTGTGGATTGAAGCCATGAAGTTCTGGGGTGGTTTGTTATGCAGCAAAAACTAACTGATACATAAACTCTGAGAGAGAGAGAGAGAGAGAGAGAGAAAGAGAGAGAGGAGAAAAAGCAGAGGGCAGTGCTATCTAAGTAAAGTATATAAATTCAAGGATGAATGAACCTTGTTAGTAGATTTTATGTGACTTTATTAATGTAACAATTCAATGACCTTATCATATATCAAAAACAAACTTTTAGGGTCCCAAATATCCTGATTTTCATAAAAGTTGTGTGCACAACTAGGATTAGGAGTAGACGAGGTAAGAAGAAAATTAATTGAAGGTCTCGAAAGGAGAGTACGATTCATAAGAAGTAGGTTGAAAATTCTTCCATTTAGAGTAAACAAAGGCAAGTTGGGCAAGCCAATACAAACTTATTGTGATCAGTAATATCCAAATCATCAGCCAGGAGTAACGTAATTACATAACCTTCCATGTGCCAGGCATGAACACTGTCCAGGCAGTGGAGACTTGCCCCTTCCTGGACCAATACTTGTTAAATATTCAATGTGCCCCTAATAGCGTTTGAGCTCTGTGGGCCTGTGTAATTCTTCAGGGAACCTTTTCCCTCTTTCTAAGGTAATGCAAGTTAGAGTTTGCTCCACTGAGACTTGTGACCCTTTATTAAGTGCAGGAGTTGAATGATTTTCTTATTCTGCAAGTTCTTTTCACTTCTTCCTGTTTTCTAGCTAATAAAGTCAGTTTGCTAGATGTTGGGGCACTTGAAGCTCTCTTCAATCTTATTGTGACCTAATTTATTACAGCGGATGCAAGAAACTTCACCGAAGAACTCATTAAAATGACCCTTCTGTGCTTCTCATGCTATGCGTATTGGTGAATTCTCACATGTCCTTAATTGCTTAGGGGAAAAACAATGACCTATTAGAACTTTAAGGAAGAAAAAGGAAATAATAAAAAAAGGATCATTCTAAGTGGAAATATCAATTCAAGAGAACGAAGTTACTAGAATAAAAAACCTAACTGGAATTGAAAACTAGCCTTGGCAAGTCAGGGTTTACACAAAAACACTGAGGGGTTTACCAGGAAGATGATTCTTGCCCTGAGAGAGGGAAAACAACAGCGCTCAGGCATGTATCAGAGCCTCAGATAACTCCCAGAGAGGTACTTTGAGGCAAGCTAGAGAAGACATTCTTAGCTTGGAGAATGATGACCCCAGATAAAGAGAAACGAGCAAAGGCCCAGGACGATAAGTGTACCAACTTAACCCCCAGCTGGGCTGGCCCTGCAGCACAGCCCAGGGGAGGCCACTGTTGAGGTGCCACTCAGCAAAGAGGGGATCTTCCCCGGGTCTACCAATTCTGGCAGAAAATACAGGGCACTTTTTGTTGGTATTTGTGTTTGGTCCTCATTTGGGGTGCACAGCTCCAATCTTATAACAGCTGAGGGGGGGTCTCAGGATGGATTTGAGGAAAAGGACTTCAAGGCAGGGGAAAACAAATGAACAAACAAACACAACCAAAGAGACTAGTAGCTACCAAAGGGGAGAGGGAAAGAGGGAGGGGCAAATTAGGGGTATGGGATTAAGAGATACAAACTACTATGTATAAAATAAATAAGCAACAAGGATATATTGTATAGCACAGGGAATTATAGTCATTAAGTTGTAATAGCTTTTAATGGAGTATAATCTGTAAAAATACTGAATCACAATGCTGTACACCTGAGACTAATATAATATTGTAAATCAACTATACTTCAATAACAAATAAACACAGTTAAACAGATAAACAAAACAAACAAACAAAACCCCCCAAAAAACAAACAAACAGAAATCGGCTGGCTGGAGAGTGGGTTCACCTGAGGAGTCTTCAAGGTACTGATGCAACAGAATGTTCCTGCTGAAAGAGCAAATTCTACACGGTTGTCAGTTATTCATTCGACAAACATTTACTGAGGGCCTCCTCTCTGCCAAGCACCAGGACTCAGAGACGGTGGAATGACAGCAAAAAGAACAGGGCCTTGATATTTGAGGTTTATTTCAGAGTAAACAATTTAATGGGAACAGGATAAAACGCTTGACGTTTAGCATTGAGATTACTGAAGATACACACACACACACACACACACACACACGACTATACACAAAGCAAAATGAGAGGAAAAATGGGGGCATGTTTTTTGAGGTTTAGTACAACTAACTTACTGTGTGAATAAATATACAAATCAGTTGGTGGATTCAGGAGAGTGTGGCTATTACCAACTTTCCATAAGAATTCAACATGCTGCAGGAATTAACAATTTTATTTTAAAGAGGGAATAAGAACAGTGGTTAATCCAACAAGTACAATGAGTAGGGTTTTTTTTTTAAAGAGCTTCTACTGTGTTTGCAAATAATAAAATATTATTATTTTCTAACACCATCAGGTCCCTCTACTCTTTTTTTTTTAACTGTGGAAAGAGCACTTAATATGAGATCTACCCTCTTAATAAATTTTTCAGTGTACAATATATTATAGTTGACTAAGGTACAATGTTGTACAGCAGCTCTATAGAGCTTATTCCTCTAACTTGACTGAAACCTTATGCCCAGGTCTCTCTACTCTTGATATGTTCTGATTTCTAGTTCCAACCCGTCTGCACATGGCAGACACCAAAGCTAACCATGATGAACTATAGCTCTTAGCTTTGAGGACCTAGAAGAATGAGGCTAAAGAAAGATGCTTTCAGAACATTACTGTCTTTAAAATTATGATTACAGGGAAAATTGTCCTTCAATCATGCTGCATTATTTATGAACCAATTTCTTTTTAACTGACAATCTTAACTTATACTGAAAGTTGACACATTTCTGGATACATATCTGCCTTGTCAGAAGTTTGGGGCCACATACATTAGAAAACCATGTGTACTATGTCTTTAGCTGTTTGTACTGCCATCAAGGATGGCTGCATACACTGGGTGTTTCCTATTGTTTCCTGAATTTTATGTTCCATATGTAGTTGGGGGGAAAAATGTAGCATTGTGTGCATGAGTAACAAAGACAATTATGACAGTAGAAAATTTCATTATTTCATTAGAGAAATAATTGCAAGCAGAGTTTGAACAGTGTAATGTGAATTTTAACCTCAATGTAATAAGATGAGAAAATTAATGAGGCTGTTCTAGAGTCCAGAGGTAGCCATGGCTCCAATGGAGCCCAGTTGTGTTCTAATCGTGCTGGAAGAGTTAACATAATAGTTAGATCCACTTCTAATATTTTTCTCTTTTAACATATTCCGTCTAATATTTTCATTATTAGAGTGTAGCATTGTTTGTGGACTAGTGAGAGAATAAGAAGTAGAAATGTTACAGCTTCGAGGTACATTTGGATGTTTAGCTGGTAGAATTCACTAGGATATAATTCCAATTTTGAGTCAGTAAGAATAAACTGTTCCTAAATTTTAATCAGAAGGTGTTAAGAGAGCAGTATTAGGAATAAAAGGCTTAAAAATACCATTCTAAAACTTAGTAAAGTTGCTTTGGAAAATTCCATGTTCCAAACTGTTTTGAAGCTGATGTTCCATGCTTCATAAATTCCATTTGCCATTATATTATTTAATTCCATTTTCATTCTCAGCACCATCATATTTAGACAATGGTAAGAGCTTAAACCTAAAATAACCTCAAGTCCCCACATTGCAGACCAATATTCTAGAGCCCTGACCTTTATTTTACAAGGCTTTGTAGAGATTGTCAAATAAGGAGAGATTCTGCGGTAGAGTCCATTGTTGAATTCGGGGGGACAGGATCTTTGCATCATCATTGACCAGTGGTAAACCTCTGGTCAACTGAAAATGGTTTTTCTGAGCCATAGTTTCCCTCCCTTGACAGAACACTCAATAAACAACTAATCTGTTTGTTTCCTGGGGTTACTGTTAGTATCACATGGAATGATGCACGACTTTGTCAACTTTAAGGAAGATGGAAAGGTGGTACCATTGGTCACTAAGTCTTGAACCAATTTAAGTTTTTCCAACAGGCTGATTCTTCATTTTAAAGAAAACCTAAAGATGAAATCCTAAAATTCACGAACGTGAAAAATAGTTATGTACACTTCTAAAACTTTTCTGGAGGTTTCCCTTGATAAATTTACTGTTTAATTCAATTTATAAAAATATGGGTTTGAAAGAACAGCCCATTCCCTCTACCTGATTTATCTAACAGCTCTGCCCACTATTTAACATTTTCTTTTCTTTGTTTATTATTGCCCATCTCCACCCTGCTGAGTAACATATAACACTGCTGCATCTCCAGTGCCTGGGAAAGTCCCTTGCACTTAGTAGAATCTTAATAAATGTTTGTTGAATGAATAAATGAATGAATGAAATGATAAGATATACATGCTAAATTAAGTTAAACATCACTTCTAAAGTATTCCAAGTAGGTTTTTCTTTATAGCAACTAATCTATAATTTCATAATTATGTCATGATAATATAGATAATTTGAGTACTGACTTTATGAAATTTCATTCAACAACCAATGATAATAATTACAATCTATTTAGTGTAGTACTCCATGCCACATACTTATATACACTATTGAGAACCTCACAACAGCATCTCCCTCCTCCAATGGTGAGAATCCTTTCCTCATTTCACAGATGTTAAGTCACTTAATTAAAAATCACACAGCTAGTGGGGAATGGGAACCAGAATCTGAAACCAAGGTCTGGATGGATCATTCCACAGAGATAGTTCCTCCCAAAAGAGGATTCATTAAATGTGAAAATTAAATGTGATTTAATGTAATCTGATAATGTCTTTACTGCATCCTTGTTCTGGATAAAAACCTTAGGAAGGATATTCAATGCTAATCTGACAGTCATTTTCTCCTGGTGATTGAAGACATCGTTACACTATGTATTTTGGCATTTACTACTGTTCTGAGAAGTCTACTTTCAATCTAAGCATCATTTTAAATGAATTCCCCAGGTGATTCTGATATAGGTGGTCCACGGACCACAGTAGCAAAAACAATTCTGGAGATAAAAGAGAGACTCAGAGCTTCTACAGAACCTTCCTCCCCAACAGCTCCAGGCTCTTCCATGGGATGACCCGTGATCCCATCCACGAGGAGGGTTGAAGTCATCCCCATTGAAGACACAGAGCAAAGAAAATCTGGGGAGATCAAACAACTGGTCAGTTAGCATCACAACCAGAGCTGAAAGCTGAAAGCCCAGTCTCTTAACTTGTTCTAGAGCTGAGCTTGTGAAACTTAACTGTGCATGTGAACCATATGGAGATCACCTAAATGTGGATTTCAGTACTCAGTAGGTCTGGGGTGTAACTGGAGAGTCTGCATTTCTAACAAGCTCCCAGGCGATGCTGGTCCTCAGTCCATGCTTTGAATAGGAAGTTGTAGAAGCAGCTGGTTGTCCCCCTTGGAATATGCTTAAGGATTAAGCATATGTAAGGACACAACACTCCTGGTCCCACAAGCTCCGATTTACTCCAAGAAGGATCACTGTATTTCTTACTCAGATGCACATTAACATAACCCTCTCTGTCCCCATTCTAGAATATTTTCCAGAATATGAACCAAATGAGGAATGTCCTAATGAGCCTTTCACAGGTTATCATCGTGTTTAAGAGCCCAGGCTTGGGGTCAAACACACCTAAGCTATAGTCTCAGAATCACCACTCATAAAATGTGTGACCTTGTGACCTTGGACAAGCGGCTCAGGCTCTCTACATCTCCTTTTCCCCGCCTTGAAAATACTAATAGCAATCCCTCAGGATGCTGTTGGGAAGGTTCAGACTGTGTGAGATGTGGAGCACAGTGCCTGGTAAACAGTAAGCGCTGTCTAAACGTCAGCTACGTGAACTCTTAGCATCATGTTGTGTGACTCTCATTCCAATATTCCTAGGCTTATGAAAGGAGTCCAAGCCTTTCAGGATTTTATGAGCTCTAATCCTTCCCTCTTCAAACCCCCTCAAAGAGTTATTATGAGGATTAAATGAATTAATATGCATGAAACACTTGGAGCTGTGCCTGTCACATAATTAGTACCCAAGATGGCTTAGCTTTTGTTTTTAGCCCTTACCACAATGATAATTAAGTCACTTTTGAGGGATTTTTAAATTGCCTCTTCCCTCATTAGACTGCAAATCTTAGGAGAGTAGGGACTACATCTGTTTTAGTCACCTCTGTATCCTACATCTTAACACTGTGCCTAGCACACAGTTGCTGCTCAATGAATATACAGTAGAAACATAAATGAATGAGTGTGCAAACAAATGAATGAGTGAATGATTGAGAAAACATGCTTGCCTTCCTGAAGAGATCCACAGGGGGAAAAAAAAAGCCTTGAGAAACACTCTCCTACAGTGTAGAGGCAGTGGGAGAGAGAGAAGGCAAGCATATTGGGAAACTGGTCTGGGGGAGGGTTGGAGGCGATGTCTTCCAAACTCCTCGGAGGATGAGGAATTTATAAATACCACTCAGAGGAAAGAGGTGAGTCGAGGGAAGGAGACTGGGAGAGGGCTGCCAGCAGATAATGCTCCTGGAAAAAATACCAGCTAACCAAGTTTTTGGATCAAATGTGTCAGGAGATGCTTTGAGGTAAATAAAATTTGAGAAATGAGAAACCTTTGAATTTCCTACATCAGGGGCTAATGAGAAACTCAGGGTGGGCAGCAGGAGGCTTTCCCTGAGCTTTGATCCTTAGGGAGGAAAAAATTGGTATTTGTCAATTCGCCTGAGGAGCTCTCTCAGGTGGAGAGAGAAGAGGGTTAAGGTCACACAATATTGGGTCAGAGATCATGTCAACCCCCCTCTTCCCAACCCCTCATAATGAATGGATTATGTCTGGACAGATGGCAGGGAAAGGCTTCCGAGGAAGTTGAAAGGGAAACACAGAACCATTCCCTGAGCTGAGCTGATCACAGGGAATTGCTTTATCCATATTGCATTTGGTTTTACTATAGTTATTCTTCAGTGAAGATACTCTGTCTCTGCAATTTATAATATGGACATAAATCTCTGCTTGAGATAGAATTACCCACCAAACCATTGATAGACTACTTTAGACCCATCCCATAACTGCAGTCATTTTCTTGGTAGACTGGGGAAGCATTCCCCCTCACCTCATGCACACATCAAGGGCACCGAGTGAAAACTGACAGCAGAATGAACTTTGATTACAGAGGGAAGGACATAATGATACAATCGTCTAGGCCCACGTGTTCTCAAAAGGGTTTTCTCATATCATTTATGAGAGCGATCCTCTCCAGAACTCTGGGGAGGGGACCCATTATTTCCATTTTACAGCTGTAGAGACTGAGGCCCAGAAAAGACTAATGAATTGTCTAAGACCATGAGTGGCAGAGCCAGGATCTGGATCTATTTCCTCTCATTCTAAGTTCGGTTCTTTAAGACAATGCAGGCATTGTCTTTCTTGATGGGCATTCTGCCAGAACAATATGCTTGGAATGCCTCTTATCTTGGCAAAAGCAACAAAGGTCTCAATAGTGACAGATACCTTTTAAAAGTTCATCAGATGATGAAGGATGTGGGCCCAGGTACAGTTGGAGGTCTTCTCCTGGGAAAGGCCTGCATCTATCCAAGCTCAGGAGTACGTGTGATGAGCACCATTGCAAATTACTACCTGTCTTTAATGTGTTCCAGATTCGTGTCCACAACTCTTTTAAGATCCATCCAGGAGCTCAATGTCTCCTGTAGCCTCTAATGAGGCTGAAATATGGTTAAACTAACCCCAAAGATTCTTGGGTGTACCCAATTCAAAATCTAGGGTCCGATCTCAGGCACTCAGACTTCTGGTGATAACCCAGAACACACACATTTCTGGTATGTGCCAGATCCATAAACTGGCCTTTCTCCGTTTGAAATGATTCTTCAGCTCATTGGATTGGAAGTACATTGAGCTCTGCTTTTATCATCCTTCTGTACTGATTTCACCATAAGGCCTGCAGAAACGCAACTCACCTTTCAGGGCTTCAATTTTCTGACTTAAAGAAATTAAGGTTTAATGTTTTACTGTCACTGGCAAGAGGTCAGATGGTTTGAGGATGTCATCTCTTCCTGCTGGGATGCTGACTCATACAGTAGGTACATCTGACTTCAAAGCCCATGCCCCATCCACTCTGCTGGACTGATTTCTAGAGCTTCCTGTGGTTTTTGTGATGTATCACTCCACATTCCTTGAACTACTGAGGATGGGAATGAAGAAGGGATGCTGCTATTTGCTATTTGCACTAAGAGTGCAAAACCACCCAGTTAACAAATACTTAGTAAGGAGCCAAGCCTGTGGACCTCCATCCACGGCTACATTGCTATTATTTCCAGTACAGCCTCAAAGAGAGAGTGTGCTTTAAAAATATTTACCTTGGTTTCCTCATTAAATTTTATAACTCTGTAGAAAAACACTGGATTTTTGTGTCAGGACATCTGAGTATGAATCTAAGCTCTATCCACTATTAGTTGCAAGAATTTGGGCATATAACAATTCTAAATGTCCATTTATTCATCTGTTAAAAGGTTATAATATTTTCATATTGCCTCATTTGTTGATTGCTGGAATCAAATGAGACAAAATGTAAGGCAAATGAACACGGTAAAGTGTTATACAGAAGGGATATAATAGTAAAAAAAAAAGACTTAGAGATGCCTTACTTGTCTTTGTTAGACAAATTGTACAGAATATTTGGGGAAAACCACTGAAAAATCCTGGAGTTAACCATGTAGCAGTGTATCTGAAAGTCAGAGAAGTAGAAATGCTAAGGGAAGATTCGGTCAAAGCTGGTGGTTATTACTCAGTTTCTTGCAAGGTTTTAACTAGGGATTATTTGGCATTGTCTGGAGATAATTTTGGTTCTTACAACTTGGTGGGTTGGGGGGGCATTTGACTACTGACATCTAGTGGGTAGAGGCAAGGGATGCTGCAAAACACCCTGCAATGCTTATAACAGCCCCACATCAATGAATTATCCGGGCCAAAATGTTAATAGTGTTGAAGTTGAGAACTCCTGGCCTACTAGAAGTTGCTTGAGTTCAGAAACTAGTATACTGTATTTATTCCTGTGTTCTAGCACCTAGTGCTGCACTTGGCACAAAGTGGACACCATATATATATATATATTCTGAATAAATGAACAAGTGAATGAACACCCACAGAGAACCCGATAATGCCAGTTAGAACTAATTCATACTGCCAGTGCAAGTCTTATTTCCTCTAGGCACCCTCTCTGTTTACTCTTCTAGCTTCTTTACTTTTCTGTCCTGTTGTAGCTTCATCCCTCTTTCCTCCTCCCAACATCGGGCAAGAGTGAGAACAGCGTATCAAATCTGAGGATGCCTTGTAGCGACAAATAGTGTTTAGAAGGCACAACTACAAGACTTCCCCTGGCTCCCCACCTTCAGACCACTCCATTTCAGCCAGACGAATAATCACATCAGTAAATAAATGGATTCACTCTCTGAAGGAAATGGATTCCTTCACTGAGCATAAACAGACAGGACCAAAAGCACATATTTCCTGCAAATGTCTTACTAGAACAGTTCAATTATGCTTTTAAAAAGACACATCCTGAGCCATGAAAAAGAAACTAGGTTTAGATGAGAAAAAGGAAAATGAAGGCATTTAGTTCCGGGAGCACAGATATCATGTCTATCTGTTCATCACGGCATCTCCGAAGCCTAGCATGGTACCTGGCACTTGGAAAGCATCCTTAAATATTTGCTGAATGCAAGAATAGCCTGGTGAAGTCAACACTCCAAGCCTTCCCTCAAATCTGCCCCCAGTTAAAAAAAATTATTTTTTGGTCTCAACCATTCAATTTCATAGGAAGGCAAATTGAATGTCATAGGGTTTGAAAAATTATATCCCGTTTCTTCCCTTATCCAAAGCTAGATAAAGATATACGGGTTCATCATTGAGAGGTAGATGTCACTATGGTGACTTGAAAAGTCCTCAAGTAATAATCTATATTGGGCACAAATGTTCTTAAAGCCATTTTTTACCAGAAATAAAACAAGTCTAAAATATTTGTCATATCTTTGCCAGAAAGCCTACACAGAGACAATGTGTGGTAATTTGGGAGGATTTAAAGATTCTGTAAGCAGGGCTAGAGAAGTCACATGGGGACTATCAATAGAAGCCTTTTACCCCCAACCTACCAGCCCCCCCCAAAAACCCTAATGAAATGATTACCCCCTTACATCTGGCCAACCCAAAACTCCACAGTGAACTGACTGCCCTGTGTTGGGAATAAGCTTTCCAGAAACCGTAGTGGAATGCGTTTGAAGTTGTCCAGGAACCATTTTCCATTAAGACTTTTGGCTAGAATCTGTTCAAAAATGATCACTGTAAAATATATTAATTATGCAGATCCATTAGTCTGCAGAGTAGAGTGACTGAGGTGCTTCCATTTTCAACTCATCCCTAATCTTTAAACATTTAAAGGCACACCAATGACCAAGAGCCTCTTCTAGAGGATTGAATGCCTCATTTGTTCCTTTCAGGCTCAAAATCCTCCCTGATTCCATCTTCTTAGACAAGGATGGCACAGGACCACCAGCTCTGTTTGTACACCAGCTTAGAATGTTTGATGACAAATTCAAGCCTCGTCCCACGCTCATTATGTCTTAACACCAGATGCTATTCCTGCATACTCAATAGATCATTTTTAAGCTCTTAAGGATCAACTTGATTAAGTACACACATCCACAGCCAAAGAAAAGGCAGAAGGAAATGTAGGTAAGATGAAAGACAATCTCTACTGTGATTTATTTTGGATTTGGTCTCCTCTCGGAAGAAAGCTCTATCTTGTAGATGGAGACTGACATACAGACATGCTTTATAAAATTGTCTCAAAGTTTAGTTTTAAGGGATAAGCCTATATTTCATGAACGCTGTGGATGAGGACAACATATTTCTTTAAAGTAAAAGTGCTCATTTGATGACTGTTAATATATTTAAAACTCTCATAAATGCTGGTGGAAAACGCAGATTGATTTAAATTTCTTTATCCTGACTGGCTCTAATACCACACTCTCTGATTAAACCATCCAATTATTATTTTTTAAGAGCAAGAAAAACAGGTCAATAAGTTTTGCCTCTGACAAAAATGACTATCATTTTGGAAACACATCTTACTGAGTACTGCACTCTGATTTCCTTAATTTACTCTACACCAGGAGTAATTCAAAAGCTATCACTACTAGACGCAGCAGACCACACCAAGAAGTCAATATTGTGTCAACACTTCAAAACTGGACTCTTAATGCTCCCAATTTGGGATGGGTTGTTTTTGTTGGTTTGTTTGTTCATTAGGGTTTTTAGATCCCTCTGGTTTGGGGTGAAATAGAGCAAAAGTGTCCTAAGCTAGGTTCTCTCTTCTAGCAACATTTTCATCACTCACAATCCTTTCTCTCTCACTGAGGGAAGAAAATGCAGCATTTCACAGGCTCACCTCATGACGGGTGTGCCCTGCTTCTAGTCCGAAAACTGCCAGTGGAGGAGAAATTTCAAACATATTGATTCTACTCAGTTGCATTTTCCTCCTAGAAGATCCAGTTGAATTTTATTGGCTTAAATGGATTTCAAATGGAGAGTTCAGTGCTCAGGTGCAAAAGAATGCATCTGGGGCCTCTGAATTTCAACTTTGTCACACTTCTCAGCGTGCTTATCGGCAGCTGTTTTCATTTTTTAATTACCCAGGTGGTATAGGCGCTTTGCAATATTCTACCTGAAGGGCCACGTCAGTGCTTTCCAGCTGGCCACAAAGTGCAAGAAACGCATGCTGGGGGAGAGTAAAAAAAAAAAAGGTGAGAATTCTACTAAGTCTCCACAAATACATCAATTCAGTAGCGACTGCTTTTTATATTTTGCATCAGTGATAAACCAGATACCTTGAGGTATTGATATGTGTGTTATCATCACATCTTAATTTTGACTCTAGGTTCGAAAGATTGAAAACCAAAGGGATGGATTTCTTGTGATCAATTAAAAAAAGCTACCTTAATTCAGCCACTTCTGCATATAGCTCTCCCTAGACTGGCTCCCTCTTGTCAGATCCACATCTTTAGAGTTGAGTGGAAATACAATGCACACTCTCTAGTTACAAACACATAATTAGCTTGGAGTCACAAAAGCAGAGCCTGAGAAGAAGGAGGCTATGTAGCTTCAGAGGGGGGAAAAGCACTAATGAAAATATGGTGTAAAAAAAAATATGGTGTGTTATGGCACGCCCCTGCAAATCACTGCAGACTAGGAGTTGGCTGTAGATTGTACTGATGAAGTGAAACCCTGGCTGAGGGGAGAGATGAAGAGCTTGACTCTGGAATGAGCCTGTCTGGCTCTGAGTTTCATCATTATCACTGTGTTGCCACAAACAAATGGCACACTTGCCCTCTGTCTCCGTTTTCTTATCTGTAAAACGGGGATTCATCTGTAAATCTCCCTCCTGGGATGGCTGTGAAGATTCAAGGAAACAAGCCACATAAAATGCTTAGCACAGTGCCAGGCATACAGTAGGTATTTACTAAATGGAAATGACGACTGCATTCCTCATCTTGCTAAAAAGAGTAAGTGGTCTCATCGTGAAATCAAAATTCCCTTTGTTATTCTCCCCTACATGGCACAGATTTTTATTCCTTTGAAGAGGTTACAACAGTTTTGGGGGTAATGGCATTCTGGACTTTTCCAAAGGGATGCTTTCAAGACCAGGCACGTTCATCCTAAATCACACAAAAGGTCTTGACCTCGTCAAGATACAGACGCCCCACTGTCCTTCCTATATCAGTGGGTGCAAGCCTGCTGGGAGCCCTAACAGTTTTGTAAACTGGCAACCCGCAGGACAAGACAGATGCTTTCACCTGCAGGGTGCACCCCCACCCCCAGATCTGCATTCATTTCTGTTACCAAACAGCTTCAGAGGATGATCAACTCCGTTTACAGCTAGCGACTTTGTACATAACCTGTTAATGACAGCCATGTAAAAAGAAGGATGACAAAAATATTAAGGGATGTTGGGGGAGTGGGTGTTTGGGGAGACAAAGGCAGATGTTCAGTGCTGTTGAGTTTCCTTAGCGGTAAACGCCAACAGCCCAAGGATAGAAGTTTTCTTTTTTCAACAAACTACCAACTAAGGAACACTTGGTTCTCGTGAGGGTTTATGGCATCTAAGGCTGTTATAAGGAACATGCTTCTTGTGACCAGTAAGAGGCAATGTAAGTTCATATGGGTTTAGAAGATTTTTAAAAAATGCATAATAGTTTATTACCATACATTCAAATGAATACTTTAAATGTAGTCTTATTTTTTAAAAATTTTTACTGGAGGATTTTTGAGGCTGAACTCAATTAACCAAAATTCAAAATTCTGTTTGTCAGAATGAGTAGTTCCATTCCAGCTTGCAAAGGGTGTGTGAGGGGCAGAATGCCCAAAAGAAGTAGACGTGAGGACCACATTCCTAGATTCCCAGACACTAGTGTTTCCATGAGCTGCCCCTAGGTTACTTCAGGATCTGAATCATTGCTCTTCCGAAAAAGAATTCTATGCCTTAGAGGTCTAGGCACACATGACGTTCCTAACTTTACTTTCAAAATCTCTGAAGAATAGATAGTCAGACCCCCTCCTGCTTCTTATTCAGTGGTGCCTTTAACTTTCATTATAAATATATTCTCTAATCCATTTCACCATGAAAAAGACTATGCAGATTTGTTGATTGTGTAACAAAAAGAGAAGATGAAAACCTCAGTTTATTTCCATTAGAGCAATTATTTAATCATCCAATCATCTCGGTCTAGGATAATTATATTGACAGACTTTCTCTCAGACTTCTGAATTAACAACAAAGAATTCAGATCCTCTAACACTCTCTGGAAAAACAGATAGAAAAAAAGCAGTTAACCAGGTAATGCCTTTAAAAATCATAACTAGCAGTGGTGAGCAGATCACGGTATGGCACTAGTTTGAATTGAATAACAGCAACTTTTCTCTTGATCAGCGTCAGATATAGAAACATGAGAGCCAGGGCTGGGCATCTGACAGACGGTGGCACAAACACACAGTGCAAAGACAGACAGAAGAGAAGCAACAGCCACTGGTGATTAGATCTTTTCACGGAATTCTAGAGATGTACTCTAATGATCTGAACACTTTTCCTAAATTCAGTTCTTTTAAAGGTGCACATACCTCATCTTAGAGGAAACTCATCTCATCCATTCTACCCTGGCTTAAGGCCTCATGAAATTAGTACACCCCTGCTTGGCACAGCACAAAATATTTGGTAGCTATTTATGGAGTTTACGAAATTCTTGCTCTGACATTGAGGAAGAAACTTTAATTAAAATGATATGCAGATTATGGCACAATGAACATACTTAAGACATTAAACACTCCCGGTGGGAGGCAGAATGACATTACATTTTTATGAAGCCAAATGTAAGTTTGCTTAAATAGTTTCCTTACTATGTTCAGAGGAACCCAGCGCATCCTTCAACAACTAAGGTAAGGATCACACTATCACACAGCAGAGCTCTTTGGCTTAAACAGATGAATACGAGCAAGCAAAGTAAGAAAAAAAAAAGACATTATCCCTAAAGATTTCAGAAAATGATATTTGGAAAGATAAGTGACTGTACAGTCTAAATCTATGCAAACACACACACACACACACACACACACACACCCCACCCCCAGCCAGCTGTAAATCAAGAGAGATATAAACTTACCGGAGCAAATATCACCATACACATTTACAGAAGAATTGATAATCCAACTTGCCTCTCCTGAAAGAAAATAGAGGCTCTCTCATACTAAAAATCAAGCTTCTCTGTCCACAGCACGAGCCACTGGTCCCTCTTTTTATGAAGCAAAGGAGGAGAACAAGAAAATCAATGAGGAGGGTAAGTGAGATGTTATACCAATCAGGTAGCAGCTTCTGCCTTATTTGCAGAGAGATGGCAAAACGGTCATATTATTAGACAGTGACAACCCACAGCCAAAGTACGGCAACCTGATACTTCCCTCTGGTGAAAGGCTGCCTGCTTTTTGGGAGGTGGTTACCATCCCACACTTGGCTCTTTGCTCCCAACTGCAAGGGCAGGACCGGCTGCTTTGAGCAAGCCAGCTGCATCACCCAGGGAGCATCATCTCCCCCTTGAATCTGCGAGCCCCCTCCTCCCTCCACCCAGTGCTTAAAAACAAACTGGGAAATCAAAAGGAGCTGAGATTTTGTGTGTCCGGGGTGCGTGGGGGAAGTGGTGGTTTTAGAAAATCCTTATGAATAGATTTGCATAGATTAAGGAGATGTGTATACGTTTGCTTAGAAAAAATTGCCCTCGTTTTTATGGAAATGCCTGGATGCGATGCCTGATGCGCATTTGGGAAATTCATACACCACCCATAAATAATCACTAAGGTGATGGTACCTGAAGACAGGCTTTTCGGGCTCTGGCAACTGGGGAAGGGACGAATTATGACTCGGTTGCTTACTCATCCCAGGAGTGTGACTTAAAGTCTCCCTAGCCAAATCTGAAAATCGAAAAGGTTTCAGAGGTTTCAGTGTGACCTGGGTCTGCTTTGTCTACAAATGGGCCTCTCTAGGAGGGAGATGAGCTTGACAAGTTCAAGGGGCCGAAAGCATGGCATCCTGAGGCAGCACGATTTGGAGGGATTGGCACTGAATTCACGGACAGGGTGCCCACAGGTTAGACACTCTCCGCACGCTGGCTTCCTGAGGACCCCTTCTCTCTGAGGTCTACACCACAGCAAAGGAGGAAGAAACCCGCATGCCTCTTCCCTTCACATTCCCCATCAGGAGCCCACTCGGGACAGGAATAGTGTTAGGACGGCCCAGGCGTCTCCGCTTTATCTTTTGTACGGTTGGTGATGGCCTGACGGAAACTCACCTCGGCTGGCCAGCCTTTTTATTGGTGCTTGTTAATTCGGACTCTGTCCTGAGTGTTTCTTTGGGTCCCTCTCTCTGTCTCTGTCTCACATACACACCAGCACGGCAACAGCAGTCATTACCATCACATCTCCCTCCTCCCTCTCCTCCTCCAAACACACGGTAACAACTCAAGGAGGTCGGGAACCAAAAAAACAAACCAAACCTGATGAGGAGTCAGGCCACCCGGGTTCCAGCCCCAGCCTTCCACTGACTCGTCATGTGACTTGGGAAGTACCTTAAGGTCTCCGAGCCTCAGTTTGTCTTCTGTGAAATGGGCACACTAACACCTCACAGAGCTGCTGGTGGAGGGGAGGGGAACAGATGAAAAATGGCTAAGGCTTTCAATGCACGCACAACCTGGGCTCAGCATCCTGCAGCCGTGTTTCCTCCTCCCCCTCCTGTGAAGTGCCTGCTCCTCACACATCACCCTCCAGGAGACTCTTGAAAGTTTCAACCTGTACACGGTCCCTTTGCAATTCTGATTGGAATCTCATTCCCCCCACACTCTCACCTCCACTCTCCCCACTGCCACTCCTCACCTGCCAGTTGAAAGATCACTGCATTTCAAGGAGAGAAGTTACTCAGGGGAGTAAATTAAGCAAATGAACCCAGTTGAAGCAAGAAAAAAAAAAAAAGGCTGAGAACCACCAGGCAGATCCATTAGCTCTCAGTAGGCATTTGTGGACTAAATGAATGAAAGACTGACTGAAGGAATTGGGTTCCTGTGCTAAAGGCCACAGTTCCTGCCAGGCGGCTGGTGACCCGCAGTGTTAGAGCCGAGTTAAAGCGATGCAGTTCCAGCCACGCACCTGTAGGGCAGAAGCACTCTTAACAGTTTCTTCAGGGTGGAGAGTGAGTCACTTTTATCAGGGTTTTGAATATTAAGAGCCCCATTTCCAGTAAAAGAAGTTTTGAATTCCATATAATGATGCCAAACATTTCTTGAATATCTGTTTGTGTCAGGTACTAGTCTAAGTTGTTTGTTTGTTTGTTTGTTTGTATCAGTGTGTTATCCTATGTGGGCCTTACAGAACCAAGAAAAGTTACGATTTTCATTCCGGTTTACTGAAGAGGAAACCAAGACCCAAAGAGTTAAGTAACTTATCCAAAGGCACACAGTCAACAATGGGCAAAGCCAAGACTGGAACTCAGTTGGATGCCAGGCGCCAAGCCGTTAACCTCTCTGTTCTAGATGTCACACTGCGGCATTTACATTTTTATTGACTCAGCCTCCAGGGTGTGCATGATCCGCATATGGCTCCACGGACCCTGGCATAACCACAGCTCTTCCCACTGCTTGGATTCACACCACGGAGACTGGGAGGCCCAACTGCAGAAAGGGGGCCTACCAAGCTGCCACAGCCCCCGCCCGGGGTCTGCTGCATTCTGTGTGGACTTGACCTCATTTAAGAGGTCCCTGGAAGACGGGAGGTGCGAGGCTCAGTCTCGGGATTGCCAGTGGCCTGCTCAGTGACCCTGGGCGTGTCCCTTCATTTGTCCATCTTTCAGGTTTTCTCACGTTAAATGGAAGGGTTTCCACTGAGTGATCTCTAAAGGGCTTGTGGGGTCAACTTTGACCAGATAAGGTTCTAAGATTAATGGTATGATTCTATTCTGCTGCTGGGGTCCGCTCTTCCTGCCTCCTATTTTGTTCCAGATAAAGCGTCAACATTCTCTCCGGCTCCCCGCCACCCCCTCCCTCCCTTCATCTCTCACCTGGGCCACTGTGATAGAGCCCCTGCAGATCTCCCTGCCTTCACTCTTATCCCGATAAAGCATTCTCCATATGTTATCCAGATTGAGCTATTTAGAATATAAATTAGATCATATCACTCGTCTGGGAAAAATATTTCCGTCACTGTCCGGTAGGTTGCACGTAAAACTCAAACTCTTTACTGTGTCTCCAAAGACTTACGCGACCTGGCTCCCATCTGCCTTTTTGTTTTTAATCTAATTCCAACCCTCTGCCTCCCTACTCTTCAGCCACACTAGCCTTTTATACCTTTGCACTCGCTATTTCTTCTGCCTGGAACATTGTTTCCTCAGATCTTTGCCTGCTCTCTTCCTTTGTCACTGGATACTTAGTTCTATCGTCCACTCTTTAGAGGGTCCTTCTTCCCTGACCACCAGACCTAGAAACACCCTCTCTCTCCCCAGTCACTCTTTTTCATGTTACCTTGTATTTTGTTGTTGTGGTGGCAGTGCTGCTGGTGGTGGTGGTGATGGTGTGTGTGTGTGTGTGTCATGTGGGTTTTTTGTACCTCTTATTGCCTTTTTGTTCTTGTCTACTTGTTTGTTTAATTATCTTCTTTCAGTAGGAGATAACCTCTGGGAAAGTAAGAAGTCTGTTTGTTTTGCATAACACTGTATCCTCAGTGTCTAAGAGAATGCTTGACACTTAGTAGATGCTTAATAACATCTCATGAATGAATGAATCAATCAACATGAGAACAAGTCAGGCTTGAGACAGAGGAAAAGAAACCTGCTTCTCAAAAGACCTTAGACTTGAAATGCAGCACAGGTGAACAAAGGTGATTGACTGACTCATATTAATGGACACAGACTGTTTGTGCTTCCTCATTCGGGGAACCTTCTTGAAAGGTTGCAGATTTCTGTATCATGTTGATTTAAGTGGAGGCCATGTCAAAGACAGTGGAGAGCTCCTTTTGTAAACCATATGGATCAGGTGTTCTACAGAAGCTTGGGTGCCCAGGGTTCAGTTTATCTAGGCCTACACAGATATTTGGATATTTGAATACTTGACTGTAAGTTTGTCGTCAGAGAGCAAATAGTCTTGTCAGCCAGCCACTTACACTGTCCTGACTTCCATTCTAGCAGACAGTTCAGATAGTCGGCTATCACTCTGTAACACGCCATTGGAACTGACATGAATAAAGCAATATGCCATTGTTTGATGGTTCTCGTTTGGAAAAAATGATATTAGTATTGTCACTACTGCCTTCAAAATAACACTTACCCATTATTAGACTATTAAAAATAGTACAGTGTTCTCTGAGTTGGGTATATATAGAGAAGGTTAAATAGATGAAAATAATCTGTGATTCTCTGAAAATATCATCAGCAATGCTAATTTGCAATATGGTAAGATCTTCAACTCTGATCTTTCAACTGAGCGTGGCCTTCAGACAACTTCAAATGAATTTTTTTTCTAAATCGAAATGCTTGTCTCCCCTTTGGTGGACACACCTCCTGGTAAATGCAATAGCTCCTTTCCCTTACAGCTTCTATTTCCAAACATCTGGCTTCTCACAAGGGGTCCTTTCAGGCCTGTCTGCTTCAGGTTGGGACGGTGGGAGGTCTAGCTTTCTAAGCATTTAGCAAACACTGAAAGGAAAATTGCAGCGCCATGAGTATCTCTCCCTTCATTGCTGCAGGGGGAGGAAGGTAATCCAAGACAAGAAGACTACTCTGGCCACACTAATAAATGGCTGAGGGCATTAGCTAAGCTTCTTCCATTTTGCTCCCAAAACAATTTCAACTCTTTCAAGCTATAGTAATGAGAGCACTTATATTCAATCTACTTACGGAACAACCTTGAAATCTTTAACGGTGCCTTCCTTACTCTGACTGCAAACAGCTCCTGGCAGGAATAAAAGGCCATTTAGTCTGACGTGGACAGGTAAATAGGGTCAGGGCAGAACTTTCTAGACCTCTTGTTATTTATGTCTCTGGAGGGAGAAAGAGTGTTTTCCTCCAACTCTGTCTCTTTTCTTTTTCAAAGACCTAATGAGATAAAGTAATATCAATAACATTTGAACATTTATTAGGTTATTAGCTTTCCTCAGGAGAGTTCAAGGCTGGCAAACAGAAGCTGAACACAGAGAAGAAGTTTGCGGAAACAAGAGAAACTAAGAAATATAGTGGAACAAGGTTTGAGGAGTGTTTGGGTATTGGGGTGGAAACACAGCCCTGCCTAGGAGGACAAGGGAGACAAGTGATAACGAACATAGCAAATGAAGCAGACAGAGAAAACAAACTTATGTTTACCAAAGGAGAAAGGCGGGGGAGGGATGGATTAGGAGTTTGGGATGAACAGATACAACTGTATATAAACTAGATAACCAACAAGGACCTACTGTATAGCACAGGGAGCTATAGTCAATATCTTATAATAACCTATAATGGAAAAGAATCTGCATAAGAATATATATATAACTGAATCACTTTACTGTAGACCTTAAACATTGTAAATCAACTATACTTTAAGAAAAAATGATAAAATTTAAAACAAAAAACCTAAAAAACCCCAGCAAGTGAAAAATGTTTGACAAATTCTCTGAAAACTGAGTCTAAGCAGGATCACACCTTATCCATCTCTGTACCCTCCAAAGCAAAGTGCCTGACACAGAGCAGCCAAGCAAAGACGATTTGCTGAATGCGGGAGGACAGAAGGACTGGGGGGTAGGATATGTATGGTGAAGTGCACGACGACCTTTCGGGCAGACACTGTGCTGGACAGCTTCTATTTGTCCCTCCAGCTCCCCTTTCCGCCCCCCCTCTGTGTCCCAGGCTGACCTAACTGGACCACATGAATGAGCTCCCGTCTCCTGAGGCATCCCAGTGGAGGCACAGCCAATGGGAAGTACTGCCAGGAGGTCTGAGGCCAAGAGGAGACTGAAGTCTGGGTACTTACTCTCTCGGTCCCTCCTGATGGGTTTCTAAGTGGGTTCCGTCCCTCTAGCAAAGGCCACAGGTGCTGTAAAGTTGCTTTCTCCACACACTTTTCTGTCTCTCTGTCTCTCCCCCCGCCCCCCGCTTCACTTGACCCTTTGGGCCTGGGGGGGTAACAGCTCGTCTCAGTTGCTATCCGTAAGGTGCTGTATGGGCACCATCCCTTTTTGCTTTACTTAAGTCTTTCCTACTCCTTTTTAGTAAGTCCCATCCCCTTAAAAAACAAAAGAACTCCCCTTAATCACCCAGTTTGAGTGTGCCAGCGCTTTCCTACCTGGAGCCTGACTACCAAACAAATAACCAAACAGGGGGATCTGAGTTCCAGTTCTGTCCCTTACTCCATGCCGTCTTTTCACTCGCCATCACCTATAAGATCGAGTACTTGCAAACTACTGCATGCAGAGTGTAAGTACAGAGCAAACGTACAGCATCTAACAAGGTGGGGACAGTTATACTCTTGATAGTGATACTCTTTGCCAGGTCCTGTTTGCTTTATACAGACGATGTCAGGCTGTTTCATTTCTCCTTTAGAGGGAAGAGATGGTCAGGTTTTGGAAAGAAAAGGACAGTCCATGCCTTGTTCAGAAAGACTTAACATATTTTCCTCAACTATGAGGGAGTTATACGAATGACACTGAGGCATAAGGCTTAAAGTAAATAAGTATTTGTTGAAAATGGTTTTGAATGTTGACATTTCTGAATATTCATAGTATATACATGGGTCCATCTACTCGGTCTACAGAGCACGTCTTTGGAGAGTTGCTTCCTTCTGACACTTCATGGAGGGCAGTCTAGGGATTCCCCAATATCCATCCATGATATCCTGGACCGCAGGCAATAACTCCAGAACTATTATAAGCTGGGTAATTTCTGCTTTCATTCCTGCTCTAATTAAATATTTCAAGCCAATGGAGGGATTGAGTACCTTTAGAAACTCTCTAGAGATCCCAGAAAAACTAACTCTGGAGAGAAGGGGACTCAGGTTTTATATATCACAGCTAAAGCCTACTCGGGGCTCATGTTTTCAATAGGGAAGAACAATCCTCAAATCCACGAGAACTTTGTTATTCTCCCACTATGAAAGGACAGTCATTCATTAGTCTAAAATTTCAGTTCAACCATTGTTCATGGAGTGAGTGCTATATGTCAGGCATGTGCTAAGTTCGGTGGATTCAGTGGTGAAAAAGATAAATAATAGTCCCTGCCTGATAGGTTCTTAGGATCTTTCTGATTTATCTGCATAAGTCAGGAACCTACCGGGGCTTGGTGTATAAATAGCGCTCAAAACATATTTGTTTAATGATTGAATGAACAGTGCTGAATTACTCTGATGTACTTAATTATAAACACGTGAACATATTGGCCTACCCTCACATGTAAAATATAACCATAAAATAAATATTGCTGTTAAATTCTTGTATGTACCAGAATATAGATAGCACATCCAAATGACCAGATCATCTCAGCTCACAATATAATTATAAGGATAATCTTTAATATCATAGCTTTCAAGCTGAATGCCAGGAATTCCATGGAGCTGCTCCTTGGCACACAATGGAGGTGGGAAGATGGTGCAGGGGGCTCCACACCCTTCTTTGCTCCAACCCCTCCACTCCACTCCACTGGTTGCTATTCTATATCCCAGGCTTCTATATACGGTGGTATAAGAACAGAAAGTTCTATGTCTTAAGCAAAAAAGCATGGAGAACCACTGATGCAATGGAGGAATTTGGCATTTGTTATTTTTTTTTAGCTGTAATAAACTCTCTAAATCTACATCTTAATTATGACTTAAAAAATTTTTTTTATTGGCGTATAATTGATTTATGAGGTTGTGTTAGTTTCAGGTGTACAGCAAAGTGAATCAGTTATATATATACATATATCCACTCTTCTTTTTTTTTTTTTAGATTCTTTTCCCATAAAGGCCATTACAGAGTATTGAGTAGAGTTCCCTGTGTTATACAACAGGTTCTTATTAGCTATCTATTTTACATATAGTAGTATGTGTCAATCCCAATCTTCCAATTTATCCCTCCCCCACCTTATACCCTGGTAACCATAAGTTTGTTTTCTACATCCGTGACTCTACTTCTGTTTTGTAAATAAGTTCATTTGTACCCTTATTTTTGGATTCCACGTATAAGCAGTATCATATGATATTTGTCTTTCTGTGTCCGACTTACTTCACTCAGTATGACAATCTCTAGGCCCATCCATATTGCTGCAAATGGCATTATTTCATTCTTTTTTATGGCTGAGTAATATTCCACTGTATATATGCACCACATCTTCTTTATCCATTCCTCTGTTTGGCAATTGTCATTTCTTGCAGTGGGTCTTTGTGATACAAATAACGATGCTAATGTTTATTCCTGGGTATTAGCCTAAGCTCTGTTCATGCACTATCTCATCTGATTATCATTCAACCCTGTGATCTAGAAGCTATTGTTATTTTCATTTTACCAATGAGGAACCTAATGTTTACTGCAGTTCAGAACTTGGCCCAAATCTGCACAGATAAACAGTGTTAGAGCTAGGGTTTGAACCTAGGTTGTCTGACTCAAAAGTCCTGATTGTAAATCTCATTACCAGCCTTGCTAATGTGTGCAATTTTAGCATGTACTGTATATACAAGGTGGGCAGCTGTCCGTCACTTCTCTGACTGAGCTTATACTTACTGGAAAACAAAAATGATGATGTATTTCAATGGCATAATTTCTGATGATAATATCTGCTGTTCTGCTGTAGAGGGTTAAAAGTGGTCTCACCAGAAACCTCTAGACAATAGACTCATTCTTCCCACTAATCTTGCATAGCACCCAATTACTGCTCTGCATATAGTAGGTACTAAATACGTCTTTGTTAAATCAGGAAGAGAAAATGAATGAACTTTCTTAAGCCCACATTCATAATTCTAATCGGAAAGAGCAAAGACACAGCTCTCTGTTTTCCTATCTTTTTTTTTTATAATAGAGAGAGCTCCATCAGCTTACAAGTTTGGCTGTTCCTGACACATATTTCTTAAAGCCTGGTGTGGAACCACAAGATGAATACGGGTTGCTATGATTAAGGATTAAGACTTTGTATCAGAAAGAATCCCTGAGGTCCATTTTTTACATGAATCTTGCTGGTAATGTAATAAGAGGGAGGGAAGAAAAACATGGAGACTATTTTCAATAATCTTGCTCAGTACACTGAGAAATGAATAGTAAATCAGATCATGAGTTATGTGACTTCACTGATGGGCTCCCCATGAAGAGAGGGGTCATGGCCAAGTGTGTACACTTGTGGGCCCCTTTGAGCCTTTCTAAACTTCAGTTTCTTCACCTGTAAAATGGGAATGATAATGCTGATGCTAATGTGTTATAAATAACACAGGGAAGGAAGCCTGATGGTAATTATAACAACGCAAGTGTCTTGCACTGTCTCTCCCTGCTAATGTTTAAGGCCAGATAGATTTAAGAATCAAATCCGTGCAAAATGGCTTTCAGGTTTTCCTTTCCTTCCCAACAAACATGCCTCCAAAACCCACACTAAAGTACAGCTCTTAATAAAATAGGGCGTCGGTAGGAAAGAGAATGAGGTCTGCGTCCACCCCATGTAGTTTACAAAATGTAGAATTTGAAAAATGAGAGCCGTGGAGCTCCAAGGATACTAGCCATGGCCTATTTGGTTGATTCCATCTGAAACTATGCACAGTCCGTCCCACCTTCCCACCGCAGCCCCAGCTTAGGGATGTGATTTGTTATGATGGGGTGCAGCAAGAGAATGGGGTCCGTCAAAGAGACCTGGAGCATTATTTTAACTTAAGGGCTTAGGAATCTTTGAAAAACCTCTCTTTTTGGCCTGAGTATGTCCTACCCAGAGGTGTCTCTGGATTCCTATGATATGGGATTTGGCCATTTGGCTTAAAGCAAATTAAGTCTCTGTTGGCCAATCCATCTGGCCAATAAAATCTCTCATAATTTTACAAAGCCAAAAGATCCCTCCTATCTGGGGATGCTTCCTGCATTCTTAATTGATATTTTCCCCAAATCCTTGGATTCAGGACTACCAAGAAAGATGTTGCAGCCTTGGCTATCTCACAGGGCAGCTGTGATGCCAACACGAGACATCTTTGGTGAAAATACTCTGAGAATTGAAATTTACAATTCTAAAGAGAGTTCCTGTTCATGTCTGTGCTCAGTGTCTGTCTCTATAAACATACTATGCAACCATTCCTACTGTATTAGTTGATTATTTATTATTGCAGGCCAGCTTAGAATGGTTCGACATGCCATGTGCACTCACACAGAGGGAAACCAGTTTTCTTCTTCAGCTGTGCATCTATTTTTAAAACAGACTGCTTTACCAACGTCTCCCTTAAAATGTTAGCTCCTTCATAAACCATCCCCGAGTTGTTAAATGATACAAATTAAGAGAGTGAAGCTGAAGAACAGGACATTCTGATATTTCCAGAATGTCACTTATCTCAACTCTAAGAGCAGCCCTTTTCCTCCCATCTCTAGGGAACTGTGTGCACAGAAACTCCCTGTAAGGAACTAGAAACACAACTTGTTCTGACATTAGCTGTAGTAGTCTAAGGGAAGTCAGCCTTGCATTCTGTTCAGAAAAGGAAAAAGAGTCCACCCTTTCTGTTCGGATACCACGTTGCTCTGGGATGTGGATCCTGGGGATCAAAGCCACTGAGAAGTACTGTTCTCAAACCTGGCTGCACATCTGGATCACCTGAGCAGCTCAGACGAATCAGGAATTACCAGTTCCAAACTCAGACCTCCTGAATCATAAGCCAGAAGGGTCCCCACCTCGTTCTCCCCAGTGGGAATTTGATAGGACACCGGTGTTAGCGACCCCCTGCACAGTGGATGAGGTCAATGCTTGGATTAAATTATAGTCAACACAGCCACGATGCTTGTCACACAAGGCGAGATGCATATTCACCCAAGGCTCTGAGTAGGAAGAAGAGTCTCACCTCCAGAAAGGAAGGCTGCCTTCCAGAATCTGTGCCGTGGCGGTGGGAGTGAGATTTCAGTAAGCACGCTCTCACACACACAGACAAGAGGGGAGACCAATACAAAGATAATGATGGCAATGACCATGGCGGGTATTTATGTGCCAGGCCCTGGCCTGAACACTTCATATGAATTAACTCATTTCATCCTTCTGAAAACATAACCAACTAAAAAAATCAAAGTCCCCCAACCAACAAAAATGCTTCTTGAGCCATTTCCCAGAATCAGCCTGGATTCTGCCCTCTCTCGTGAAACCAGCCCCAATCCTTTCCAGGAGCCAGGAGCAGGCTGTCTTCAGTTGTCTTCTCCAGCAAGCTTCCTCCTGAGACAATACTCTAACGGCAAGTAGTTTATTCGGAAGGTGATTCGAGGAAAGGCAGGGAGGGATTGAGTCGGGGAAGGGAAGGGAGCTAGCAAAGGATGCATTAATGGGTAGGTCACCATGAGGTGCAGGAAGCTGGCCCAGTTATTCTCCAATCCTTTTTCGGCTCCCGCAAGCATTAAACACCCTGCCAATCCCACTTGAGGGGCTAAAGCCCTCAGGCTGAGAGGCCGGGTCCCTGTAGAATGACACCAAGGGCCTATATTGGTGCAGTGAGTGCTCAGGATAAGGCATGGCCTTGGCACTGACTGCTGCACAGCCTACAGGTACCTTTGAAAGGTCTAAGTCATCAGCAGGAAAGGAAAAAAAAGGGAAGAAGGAAACCATGACTTTTTTTTATGAGGGCATCAAGGAAAGACTATGTTGGTTGTTGCTCTATTTCTCCTGTGTGATTTGTTTCTTTGTGTGTGTTTGGTTTTTAAGGGGCTTGGTGATTTTTGGAACAGACCAAGCTTCTCTTTTTACCTGTTTGCTTTAACGTTTCTGCCCCTTTGCTTGTGCTGTTCCTGCCAATAAAATGCCTTCACTTTTCCTCTTGGGTAACTACATCCCTACTGGCCCTTCAAAGACCAATGCAATTGCCTCTGCTATCCATTTTAGTTTGTTTGTTTTTTTCATTTATAGTCCCTATTTCCTTTGGTCTGACTCACAGTTAACCATCTTGATGTTTGTCTCTCCCTTTTAATCCAATTTTTTGCAAGTGATAGGTGCTCAATAAATGTGTATTAAATAGATGGAGGTGCTCAATAAATGCGTATTAAATAGATGGACAGACTACTTCTAAATAAAGAGATTTCAAGCTTCTTCCCTATGATTTATCTTCAGACCCTAGGCATATGATGGTGGAAGGGATATCTTGTCCCTCTTTGTACAATTTCAAAATTCTGTTAGTTCATTCAGTGTTACGGATTTCTAGCATTTTCCTCCCCTTCCTTCACAAAGGCCCAATACTGTCTGATTGCAATGAGGGCTCAAATAACGTTTTAGTAGTGAGGTGGTGCAGGTGAGTTGACAAATCACACTAGTCAGTGAACTAGCTTTACTGAAGACAGTGAAAGAAATAGAGAAGCATTGTTGACTCTGTTGAGAAGGGCAACAGCCTCACAAATCACCCTCCACTTTCAAAAGCAAATCTCCACGTGTTTTTTGTTGAAAAGCCTCTTTCCCTGTTGGGGATTTGTTATTTGGTTTGGTTTGTGAATTCCTACTCATCCTTCAAAACCCAGCTCATTTGTCACCCTTCTGGTGAAGAGGAAAAGAAGAAAGGAGCTGACATTTGTGGCGCACTTATTCTTTTCCAGGCACTCTGTGGGGCACTTATGTTCTTTTATTTTATTCTCCCAACAACACCGCAAGGCAGGCATTAGCCCCATTCTCCAGAAAAGAAAAGTGGGGCTAAGCAAAAACCTAGCTAATATGTGATGAAATCAAGATTTGAATCCAAGTCTTGCCTTATATATAATACTTTATATAATAAGCTTTGAGTTTACATGTCCTTACTCAGGGTTATAATTAAATCCTCACAATAAAGCTGTTAGTTGGATATTATCAACCACACTTTACAGGGACAGAGAGACCTAGGGGGTCTTTTCTTGCCTCCATTTTCTCTTCTTCCATAGTGGCTGACATGTCTCAGTTATGGTATTTGTTTTAATATTTCACAATTATGTGCTTATATTTCTATTTTCCAAATGACAATATAGTTTCCACGTGGACAGGGTTTCTCTCACTGTGTGTGTGCATGCACACACATGTGAACACACACACATCTTCAGAGTAGGAGTAAATAAATGAATGTGTGGAATGAATGAACAAACTCACCCTGCACCCTAAATTATCATGTAAAAATAAGTCAATGCTTTGGAAAAGTCCATAATTTATGTGACAAACTAACCTTTGGCAAAACAGGGTTATGGAATGCTTAACGTCCTTAGCACAGTGAGCCCACCTAGAATGTATTTTATTTATTCATTCCGGTCACTCATATCTTTACCTCCTTGACACCTGATAATGTGCTTTGGATTTAATGTGCTTTGGATTCCCAGATCTGGCTCTTGTCTTTCCTTGGATAGAGGCAAGACCAAGAAAATAAGCAGCCAAAGGACATGTTACCAAGCTTCTGTACACTAAAGGTCATACACCTTACTCAGATTAGAGGCTTCCTGGTCCTTACTCAGAGCATAATTACTCTTATCCTACAAATAATCTTAATAAAGTGGGTTTTTCTAAGATGACAGCATATTAGAAGAGGCCAAGTAAAATGGAACAAACTGTCAGAGGCAGGCACTCTTAAAGCCCATGGGAGCAAGAAAGAGCACGGAAAAAATAAAAAGGGCATAAATGAGAACTTGAAAGCATAACATTCTCAGAATATTTTATGTAAGGGTGAAGAAACCCTACTTTGCTCCACAAAGATCTGAAGATGTCATTGCATTATGGAAAAGAACAATATTGTCAAAAACTATGTTATGTTCAAATGGTTTTTATCAACTCTATTTTAAAACACAAGGACATGAACAACTTAAACTTTTAAAGAATGACTTCTGTTCAAAATAGTTACAATCTTTTTTTAAAAAGGAACTAAAATTTTGGTTCTTAAATGGGCAAAACTTCAACTATCAGAAATCATGGCAATTAAAGAACGAATTGTTCCCTGGGGGTTCCAGAGATTGCTAAAGCGTTACAGATCTGAGACGGTGCCAGCTCTGGTAATATGCGGAGTGTGCAGAGGGCTAAGAATAATTGTATATCTCATGGCTAAATTCCACTTGAGATCCAAGGCCACTGGATGTACCTTAGAGAACTACTTTGCTTTGGCAATTTCAGAATCTTTCCATTGTTACCCACTTGCATGCAAGAACAGAAGGCTATATTGATTGGTTTGTGATATGCAAATTATGGATCCAATTCTCTCAGTATAGTGAGTAATGAAGTGGTTGATCTTATTCTCACTGTGGTTCCTCTTACTGTGTTTTTGCTTTCAATCACTGTTTATTGCACCAACAATGTTATAGCTACCTACATGAAATAACAAAGTCATAAAGGAAAAGGAAAAAAAGCCCAAAGCCCTAACCTGTGAACACGTCCTTTGCTTTTTTAAAATATGTCATACAGTTCTTGTTCATATATGTGGTATATTGATGCAAAAAAGTGATGCTCTTATTCCTTTCATCCACGCTCATTCAGTGAGACTTTGCAGCTCTTCTTAGGTAAGAAATAGAGTCCATTTCTGCCCTGCTTGAATCTGGACTCACTGATTACTTGCTTTGGTCAACAGAATGTGGCAGAAGTGAAGTTGTGCCCGTTCTCAGCCTAGGTCTCAACTTATCTTGCAGCTTCCACTCTTTCTTGGAAGTTTTCCAAGCATGTGAATAATGCTGGGATAGCCTGATGAATGATTTGGAAAAGACCCATGGTCTAGTCACTACCATTGCCCAGCCAACAGCCAGCTGACCGCTTAAATATGGCCATGAGGTTGTTCTAGACTAGTGAGTCTCTGGCTGACTTGACAGCTGACTATAGACACAAGAGCAAGCCCAGCTCATCATCAGTAAGCCTGTTTATCCATAGGTCAATGAGAAATAATAAATGCCTACTGTTATGTGGTTTGTTATGTAGCAATAGCTGACAACATATGCATGCATATAGTTGACCTAGTGGTAATCATGTTATAAGTCATGCTTTTTAATGGCTCTCTGACATATCATACAATGGATATACAAAAATTTATTTAAATATTCCCTCTATTGCTGGATATTTAAATTGTCTACAGTTACTTAGGAGAGGCAATGATGCAGTGCAATGAGCATGTTAGTGGTCTTCTAATTTGCTGCAATGGCTCACAGAACTCAGGGAAACGCTTCACTTGCTATTACTGGTTTATTATAAAGGATATTATCAAGGATGCAAATGAACAGCCAGATGAAGAGGTACATAGGGCAAGGTCTGGGAGGATCCTGAGCACAGGAGCTTCTATTCCTGCGGAGTTGGAGTTATGCTACCCTTCTAGCATGTGGATGCAGTCACAAACCCGGGAGTTCTTTTTTTTTTAATTAATCAATTAATTAATTAATTTTTGGCTGCGTTGGGTCTTCGTTGCTGCGCGTGGGCTTTCTCTAGTTGCAGCGAGCGGGGGCTACTCTTCGTTATGGTGCATGGGCTTCTCATTGCAGTGGCTTCTCTTGTTGCGGAGCATGGGCTCTAGAGCACGGGCTTCAGTAGTTGTGGCTCGTGGGCTCAGTAGTTGTGGCTCATGGGCTCAGTAGTTGTGGCGCATGGGCTTAGTTGCTCCGCAGCATGTGGGATCTTCCTGGACCAGGGCTCAAACCCGTGTCCCCTGCATTGGCAGGCAGATTCTTAACCACTGAGCCACCAGGGAAGTCCCCCCAGGAGTTCTTTAAACCCCATCATTTAGGGGTTTTTATGAAGGTTTCATCGCACAGGCGTGATGGATTATTAACTCAATCTTTAGCCCTTTTCCAGTCCCTGGAGGTTGGGGAGTGGGGCTGAAAGTTTTAAGCTTCTCATCAAGATTTGGTCTTTTGGGGCTTCCCTGGTGGTGCAGTGGTTGAGAATCCGCCTGCCAATGCAGGGGACACGGGTTCGAACCCTGGTCTGGGAGGATCCCACATGCCGCGGAGCAACTGGGCCCGTGAGCCACAACTGCTGAGCCTGCGCGTCTGGAGCCTGTGCTCCGCAACAAGAGAGGCCGCGATAGTGAGAGGCCTGCGCACCGTGATGAAGAGTGACCCCCGCTCGCCGCAGCTAGAGAAAGCCCTCGCACAGAAACGAAGACCCAACACAGCCAAAAATAAATAAATAAAAGATTTGGTCTTTCTGGTGACCAGCCCCCATCTTGAAGCTATCTTGGGGCCTGCCTCATGAGAACAATATACATTCCTATCAGTCAGGAAATTGCAAGGGATTTAGGAGCTCTGTGTAAGACAGTCCTATCAGCCCCTTCACTCAGACATTTACAAGGTTTTAGGATCTCCGCGCAAAAAACTGGGGATGAAGACCAAAATATATATTTCTTGTGATATCATAATATCACACGTTAAATATAAATAAGCAGATAGACAACAATGCATCTGAGGAAACCAGTGCTTAGAGGGAATTATGAGTTTACTCAGCTTCCGTTTCATCCATTCAGCTTTTATTGAGATGAGGAGCACTGCAAGAATCAGTGTCCGACAACAGTACAACTGTCCTGGACCTTGTAAATCAGAAATCAGCAGTTTGGTGGTTTCCAAACACCAGTGCCTGGCAAGAACTAAGTGGGTATACAAGCGTGAGCCAATGAACTTATTTAACATACAGATTCTTGAGAGGCACAAAGCCAAAGATTCTGAGGCAACAGGTCTGGAGTTGGGTCGGAGAATCTGTATGTTTTAAGATTTTGCCCATGTGATCCTGCTATACAGCCAGTTTGGGGAATCAATGCCTTATTAACCACTCTCTCCTCATTTTTCAGGTGGACGATCAAGACCAAGAAAGATGAAAGAAGAAGCTCAAATCTCCTTAGGGAGTCAAGCAATGGCTGAGCTGGGATTGGAACCTACGCCTTGGGACTTCTGGGCCACTGTTCCCATATGGCTTACAACTGGGAGAGTAATCCTGAGTTCATCAAAGGACAGAAATCTGCTGAGACCCTTGTTCCAAGCACTTAACTTTTCTTCCCAAGGCCAGCCTTTACCTCATCTTCATTGATATATACATTATACTCTGGGGAAATGATTAATGTGAATATCTTTTTTTCTTCACTGAGAACATGTCCTTTGAACTGTAACCAAAGTAACTGACTTTCAGACAAGTTGAAATATACCAAGAACTAGTTTATCTTGCATATCAATATAGAGCTCAGTCTTAGCTTTCAAAAAAAAACAGCTGTAAATAAAATCAAGACAACAGATTTTTCTAAATTTTATTGTCTCCATGAAGCTTTGTAATACTTTTTTTTTAAGATAAAGAGCTTACCGCTCCATATAACTCATCCTTTCAAACAAATAGCACAAGATTTGTTTTGTCTTCCAAATTCAAGGTTTGGGAAGACATTCTTTTGTCATGTTATTTCTTTAAGAAATGGAGCTGTCAAGATAGGTATCACAACAAGAGTATTTATTTTGGTAGACCTGGAAGGATTGATAGGGTTTTAGAGTTATTTAAAAATTATTTTAAATTAATTTGGAAGTTGAATTCCAGCTCAAAGCAAGTCAAATTATTTACAGAGACAAAAAGAAAAATTCCAGCCCAACTTAATTATCTGTAAAGTCTTAAGCTCCATGTGGTTTAGCAAGGAAAGTAATTCCTAGTATAATGATTAAAAGCTTGACACTTGAGAAGACAAGTGTTTGAATGCTTCTCTACTTAGAGGCAAGTGACCTTGGAAAATAACTCAGCTTCTCTGAGCCTTAACACCTTCATCCATATAATGGGGATAATTATAGCACACTGTTTTCGAATGCTCAGCATTTACCGCATATCATTATTTCATCTATTACTTATAAGAACTCTGATGTAGGTGCTACTATTATCCCCATTTTATAGATGCAGAGACTGAGGCTCAGAGGGGTTAACTCGTCTAGGTCACATAGGCAGTGAGGGATAAATTTGAAACTAGGCAGGCTGATTCTGGAACCTAAGCTTGTAGCAACTAGGCTACAGTGAATCGGTCTTTATGAAGTGCTACAAGGAATAAATAAGATGTTCTCTACCAAGTGCTTGGAAATGTGCTTGGAAATAGTGAAAGCTCAAAAAAGGTGGTTCTAATACCATTATTGGCAGAGGAGTACCTTGAGATGGATTACTTAATGGGGAACCCTCTGCTAGAGCTGTAAGCTACCTTCATGTGTGCCTTTAATGATTCCTAGTGCATATACCTATAATAATAAATTAACTTACACCTGCGTCTTTTCCTTCTCTTTCAAATTCTGTCTATTATGGTCAGAAATATGCAGAAAAGTATTCACTGAATCCCACCGTTCAGATAAATACTCTTTTAGTGAAGAGTAGATCTTTCCAGTCTTTTCTCTATGCAAATGAATATTCGCTCATTTTTTTTTTAACCAAAATGTGGATTACTCTACACATAGGATTTAATCTTGCCTTCCCTTCCTGATGATTATATTCTAAGTATTTCCCCCTTTCCACATACTAGTCTGTGAAAACAGGAGTTTTCAATGGCACATCATTTCATTTTATAAACAAACCGTGTAGAGAGGTAGGCAGACTCTGCCCTTTCCCTCTCCTGCCTCCTTAGAGGATGGGGCTAATGTGACTGGGATCCTGCACACACCCTAGTAAGAAAGATCACTGTGTTAAATATTCACACCCAGGGCTCTTGCTTTCCCCTTGTTTCCCTCCCTTAATTTGGCTGAAGGAGGAAGATAACCGTCAATTGCACTTTTTCCTTTGTTCTCTCTTCTCTCTGGATAGAGCGTGGTGTAATGAGATTTGGCTTTGGATTTATGAAGAGTGGGAGAGAAAATTCTCCTGCGTAAACATAACGTCTAGTATACCTTACGGATATGCCTCCACTCTCCAAAGTGTCCCATATTGTCAAAGGGGCTGTTAACATTGTGTACGTTTTACACACACTTACAAACATTATGTGTGTTTGTTAATAAAGGGATTAGAAACCTGTCCTGGGGCATTGGTATATTTAACTCAGACAATTCAAGCTTGCTTTTTTAAAAATAATTAATTAATTAATTATTTTTGGCTGCGTTGGGTCTTTGTTGCTGCGCGTGGGCTTTCTCTAGTTGCAGCGAGCGGGGTCTACTCTTCTTTGCGGTGCGTGGGCTTCTCATTGCGGTGGCTTCTCTTGTTGTGGAGCACGGGCTCTAGGCGGACGGGCTTCAGTAGTTGTGGCTCGCGGGCTCTAGAGCCCATGCTCAGTAGTTGTGGCGCACGGGCTTAGTTGCTCCGCGGCATGTGGGATCTTCCTGGACCAGGGCTCGAACCCGTGTCCCCTGCATTGGCAGGTGGATTCTTAACCGTTGCACCACCAGGGAAGTCCCAAGCTTGCTTTTTTTAAAAAAAACAAATATGGATTCTGGATACTATGGTTTTCCTACCTGATACAAAACACATCTGAGGTAATAATAATTATAATAAAATTGGAGTAATAAGTACCTCTCTGCATCTCTCTCAACTTCTGACCCTAGTATGATAAACAAAATTCTAAGACGGCTCTCAAGTTTCCCCACAGGTATACATATCCTATGCAATTCTCTCACCTTGAACGTGAATGAGACCTGTACAGAGGATGGAACAGCACTCCCGTGATTATGTTACATATGTGGCAAAGGTGAAGAAATTTTGCAAATATAATTAAGGTTCCTAATCAGTTGACTTAAGGTTCCCAATCAGGCTGATTAACTTGATTAAGTTAATCAAAAGGAAGGTCATCCCAGATGGGTCTGATCTAATCATGTGAGCCCTTTAAAAGAAGTTCTAAAGGTCAGAGAAAGAAGCCACAAAGATTTGAAAAAGCAGACAAGAAGAACCAAACTGCAGTGTTGTAGAGACAGCCACATAACAAAGACAGCTGCCTGCAGAGTTTAGGGTCTCAATCCTACAGCTGCAAGGAACTGAATTCTGCCAACAACCAGAGAGCTTGAAAGAGGACCCAGAGCCTCAGAAGAGTTTGCAGCCCTGATTTCAGTCTGAGCAGATAACCCAGCTAACTGCTGTCCCGTGGGAACTGTGAGATAATAAATGTGTTGCTTTAGGTCTGTAAGTTTGTTATAATTATCATGCAGTACTGGAAAATGAATACACCAGGTAACAACTGATCTGCTTTCTTTCACCAAAGATCAGTTTGCATTTTCTAGATTTTTTAAATTAATGGAATCATTCAGCAGATACTTTTTTTCCCCCTTTGATCTGGATTTTCACTCAGCATAATAATTTTTCAGATTCACCCATTTTGTTGTATATCAGTACTTAGTTTCTATTCAGTGTATGGATACACCACATTTTGTCTATACATTAATGGACATTTAGGGAGTTTCCAGTTTTTTGGAAATTACAAATAAAACCACAAGTCTTGTGTGGACATATGTTTTCATCTCTCTTATTTTAATTTTCTTGATTGGTACCATTGATTAATTTTTCCTATTTTATTGCCTCCTTGAGTGTCCTCTCCTGTGAATGGCCTCTTACTATCTTCTGCCATTTTTCTATTGGGTTATTTTGTGGTTTTTGCCTCACTGATTCGTAAGAGTTCTTCATATATTACAAATGCAAGTTCTTTGTTTATCCTTATACATGTTGAAAACATCTTTTCCAAGTTGACTACTGTCTTTTAACTTTGTTTAAGACATCCTTTGTCATATAAAATTTTAATTTTAATAAAGTCTAAGTAATTTATCTTAAAAATGTTTGTTTTTATTACTTGTTTTAAGAAACCCCTCCCAGACCTGTTATAAACATATTTTCTTAATTTTTTTCTTTATCATAGTTTTAAGAGTTTTGTTTTTCCCATTAACATCTTTAATCCTTCTGGAGTTTATTTTTGTATGAAGGGAGGTAGGGGCACAATTATTTTTTTTCTATAAGGAAAGCCAGTTTTCTTAACTCTACTTATCAAATAGTTCATTCTTATTCCACTGATTTTCAATGTCTGATATAACAATTCTCATATGTGCATGGATCTATTTTTCAGCTTTCTATTCTGATGCACTGGTGTACTTGATTATTAATGAACTAATATGACACTGTTTTAAATATAATATCTTTGCAATCAGCTTCATATGACATTTATGACATTTGCTTCTCTTTCATCTTTTTTTTTTTAATTTGTAGACTTAAAAATTTTTTTTTTATTTTTAACATCTTTATTGGAGTATAATTGCTTTACAATGGTGTGTTAGTTTCTGCTGTATAACAAAGTGAATCAGCTATACATATACATATATCCCCATATTTCCTCCCTCTTGCGTCTCCCTCCCACCCTCCCTATCCCACCCCTCTAGGTGGTCACAAAGCACCAAGCTGATCTCCCTGTGCTATGCAGCTGCTTCCCACTAGCTATCTATTTTACATTTGGTAGTATAAATACGTCCATGCCACTCTCTCACTTTGTCCCAGCTTACCCTTCCCCCTCCCCATGTCCTCAAGTCCATTTCCTACATCTGCGTCTTTATTCCTGTCCTGCCCCTACCTAGGTTCTTCAGAACATTTTTTTTTTTTTAGATTCCATATATATGTGCTAGCATACGGTATTTCTTTTTCTCTTTCTGACTTACTTCACTCTGTATGGCAGTCTCTAGGTCCATCCACCTCACTACAAATAATTCAATTTCGTTTCTTTTTATGGCTGAGTAATATTCCATTGTATATATGTGTCACATCTTCTTTATCCATTCATCTGTCAATGGACACTTAGGTTGCTTCCATGTCCTGGCTATTGCAAATAGAGCTGCAATGAACATTGTGGTGCATGACTCTTTTTGAATTACAGTTTTCTCAGGGTATATGCCCAGTAGTGGGATTGCTGGGTCGTATGGTAATTCTATTTTTAGTTTTTTAAGGAACCTCCATACTGTTCTCCATAGTGGCTGTATCAGTTTACCTTCCCACCAACAGTGCAAGAGGGTTCCCTTTTCTCCACACCCTCTCCACCATTTATTGTTTGTAGAATTTATCCATTTGTTCCAGGTTGTCCATTTTATTGGCATAGAGTTGCTTGTAGTAATCTCTCATGTTCCTTTGCATTTCTGCAGTGTCAGTTGTTACTTCTCCTTTTTCATTTCTAATTCTATTGATTTGAGTCTTCTCCCTTTTTTTCTTGATGAGTCTGGCTAATGGTTTATCAATTTTGTTTATCTGCTCAAAGAACCAGCTTTTAGTTGCATTGATTTTTGCTATCATTTCCTTCATTTCTTTTTCATTTATTTCTGATCTGATCTTTATGATTTCTTTCCTTCTGCTAACTTTGGGGTTTTTTTGTTCTTCTTTCTCTAATTGCTTTAGGTGCAAGGTTAGGTTGTTTATTTGAGATGTTTCCTGTTTCTTAAGGTAGGATTGTATTGCTATAAACTTCCCTCTTAGAACTGCTTTTGCTGCATCCCATAGGTTTTGGGTCGTCGTGTCTCCATTGTCCATTTGTTTCTAGGTATTTTTTGATTTCCCCTTTGATTTCTTCAGTGATCACTTCGTTATTAAGTAGTGTATTGTTTAGCCTCCATGTGTTTGTATTTTTTACAGATCTTTTCCTGTAATTGTTACCTAGTCTCATAGCGTTGTGGTCAGAAAAGATACTTGATATGATTTCAATTTTCTTAAATTTACCAAGGCTTGATTGTGACCCAAGATATGATCTATCCTGGAGAATGTTCCATGAGCACTTGAGAAGAAAGTGTATTCTGTTGTTTTTGGATGGAATGTCCTATAAATATCAATTAAGTCCATCTTGTTTAATGTAGCATTTAAAGCTTGTGTTTCCTTATTTATTTTCATTTTGGATGATCTGTCCATTGGTGAAAGTGGGGTGTTAAAGTCCCCTACTATGATTGTTTACTGTCGATTTCCCCTTTTATGGCTGTTAGCATTTGCCTTATGTATTGAGGTGCTCCTATGTTGGGTGCATAAATATTTACCGTTGTTATATCTTCTTCTTGGATTGATCCCTTGATCATTATGTAGTGTCCTTCTTTGACTCTTGTAATAGTCTTTATTTTAAAGTCTATTTTGTCTGATATGAGAATTGCTACTCCAGCTTTCTTTTGATTTCTGTTTGCATGGAATATCTTTTTCCATCCCCTCACTTTCAGTCTGTATGTGTCCCTAGGTCTGAAGTGGGTCTCTTGTAGACAGCATATATACGGGTCTTGTTTTTGTATCCATTCAAGCAGTCTATGTCTTTTGGTTGGAGCATTTAATCCATTTACAGTTAAGGTAATTATCGATATGTATGTTCCTATTACCATTTTCTTAATTGTTTTGGGTTTATTATTGTATGTCTTTTCGTTGTCTTGTGTTTCCTGCCTAGAGAAGTTCCTTTAGCATTTTTTTGTAAAGCTCGTTTGATGGTGCTGAATTCTCTTAGCTTTTGCTTGTCTGTAAAGGTTTTAATTTCTCCGCCGAATCTGAATGAGATCCTTCTTGGGTAGAGTCATCTTGGTTGTAGGTTTTTCCCTTTCATCACTTTAAATATGTCCTGCCACTCTCTTCTGGCTTGCAGAGTTTCTGCTGAAAGATCAGCTGTTAACCTTGTGGGGATTCCCTTGTATGTTATTTGTTGCCTTTCCCTTGCTGCTTTTAATATTTTTTCTTTGTACTTAATTTTTGATAGCTTGATTAATATGTGTCTTGGCATGTTTCTCCTTGGATTTATCCTGTATGGGACTCTCTGTGTTACTGGACTTGATTGACTATTTCCTTTCCCATATTAGGGAAGTTTTCAACTATAATCTCTTCAAATATTTTCTCAGTCCCTTTCTTTTTCTCTTCTTCTTCTGGGACCCCTATAATTTGAATGTTGGTGTGTTTAATGTTGTCCCAGAGGTCTCTAAGACTGTCCTCAATTCTTTTCATTCTTTTTTCTTTATTCTGCTCTGTGGTAGTTATTTCCACTATTTTATCTTCCAGGTCACTTATCTGCCTCAGTTATTCTGCTATTGATTCCTTCTAGAGAACTTTTAATTTCATTTATTGTGTTGTTCATCATTGTCTGTTTGCTCTTTAGTTCTTCTAGGTCCTTGTTAAACATTTCTTGTATTTTCTCCATTCTATTTCCAAGATTTTGGATCATCTTTACTATCATTACTCTGAATTTTTTTCAGGTAGACTGACTATTTCCTCTTAGTTTGTTTGGCCTGGTGGGTTTTTACCTTGCTCCTTCATCTGCTGAGTATTTCTCTGTCTTCTCATTTTGCTTAACTTACTCACTTTGCTTAACTTGTGTTTGGGGTCTCCTTTTTGCAGGCTGCAGTTTCATAGTTCCCGTTGTTTTTGGTGTCTGCCCCCAGTGGGTAAGGTTGGTTCAGTGGGTTGTGTAGGCTTTCTGGTGGAGGTGACTGGTGCCTGTGTTCTGCTGGATGAGGCTGGACCTTGTCTTTCTGGTGGGCAGGACCGTGTCCGGTGGTGTGTTTTGGGGTGTCTGTGAACTTAGTATGATTTTAGGCAGCCTCTCTGCTAATGGGTGGGGTGGTGTTCCTGTCTTGCTAGTTGTTTGGCATGGGGTGTCCAGCACTGGAGCTTGCTGGTCATTGAGTCAAGCTGGGTCTTAGCGTTGAGACGGAGATCTCTGGGAGAGCTCTTGCCGATTGATATTACGTGGGTCCAGGAGGTCTCTGGTGGCCCAATGTCCTGAACTTGGCTCTCCCACCTCAGGGGCTCAGGCCTGACACCTGGCCAGAGCACCAAAACCCTGTCAGCCACATGGCCAGGTACGTGGGGAGTTTCTTGTCTTTTGGTAAGTCTGAGGTCTTCTGCCAGCATTCAGTAGGTGTTCTGTAGGAGTTGTTCCACATGTAGATGTAGTTTTGATGTATTTGTGTGGAGGGAGGTGATCTCCATGTCTTACTCCTCAGCCATCTTGAAGGTCCCTATCTCTTTCATCTTCTCTTTCAGAATTATCTTGGCCTTTCCTGGATTTTATTTCTTCAGATAAAGTGGAAAATAAATTTATCTAAAAACATTTGATGCATTTTTAAAAATTTGAATTGCACTGAATTTATAGACCAATTTGGAGAAATTTGCATCTTTACAATATTGAGTCTTCTCACCATGGGTATTTTTTTTAATCTAACCAATTTTTCTTATCTTCTTTTAGATGTCTTAATAAACTTTTGCATTTTTTCCCATAAGATCTTAGACTTCCTTTGTTAGATTTATTCCTGTGTAGATACAGTCTTAAAATTTTATGCAAACCATCATAGCTATTTCCCTAGGAAGGTTTTACTGTGAAGAAACTGGAATTTCACCAAGTGGATTACTTTCAGCAAAGAAAATGAACCTACTCCTGGTATTGTTTATAAGCTGATGTCTACAATGATATTTTCTCTATCTTATGTTTAGAAAGTAGAGTGTTGTGATGCCTCACGTGAGAGTTCCATATGCCTTTCCTGGAAAATCATCTCCTATAGTCAGGATTCAAGGTATGATTATCCTATAACGTCCCTGACCCACTTAATGGAGGCAGCAGCTACTAGGCCCCAGATCCCACTGCAATCAGGAAATGTGAGGACCAAGGTTGCTAGACCTCAATTTTTCAAGAAAAGCTGGCAATCCAATATGAAATTTTGACTTTTAAACACTGGCAAATAATTTTTAAAGAACACTAAACGTTATATGGGACAAATTATCAGGCTTGAGACCTGATATGACACAAGGGCTGCCAGTTTGCAACCCTAGGGGTAACTCTGTCACCGCAAGATTCTCAGTTTAGCCCCCATCCTCCCCTTGCACCACTCTCCTTGAGCCCAGGAGGGTGGGCAAGGCAGTAATAACGTGCCTGGGAAACACACTGTAGTTCTAAGTATCTGACATCACAGAGTGTGAGCTCTAAGGGATATTAGACTAGACTTTGTCTAGTCCTACTTCCATTTTGATGGTTATAGCAATTTTGAGGCTAAGGCAGGGAAACACCTAGTCCAGGTCAACCCAGTGACCTAGAGGCAAGGCCAGACCTAGAACTCAGGTGGGCTGAGTCCACATCCAGTAGGCGTACCATTACTCACACTGTCTGATTATTTAGAGAGCCTTTGAGGGCCAGGCTGTGGCCCTTCCCACAAGCCCTCAAATAAATAAGAGTTTGTTTAACAGGTGAGATACTACTAAGGTACAGTTCCTTTTCAGCATGCATGTGGAGGAACCCTAGACAAAGTGGGAAGAACGCACAGGTACATAAATGTTGCCTTTCAAGACAAAATTAAAAATGCATACAAACTATTAAGGCTCTATTAAGCCAAATATTCCATTAAATCTTAGTGGCTCATGGGCCTAAAATCTGGGCGGTTGTAACGAGACTTTCCAGGTTATTGGGTGGAAAGACTGAGAACAGCGAGAATGTTCAGACCTTAGGCATGTTTGATACATATCCTGTGTATGAGTATATCTATGTAGCTACACATAAACACACTCATATAAAATAGAATGAAATACAATATAATGCCAAGCTTCTTACTACATATAGCCATGTGAACTGAAATGGAATAATACAACACACGTGAATCACCCTAAGAACACAGATTACATACAGTAAGAGGTAGTGAAATAATTAGAAAATGGTGACTTTTACGTGTTTATTCTTTTTTTAATATAACCTATTCAGTTCTAAGTCTATATGATTTAAGTTTTAAAAATGACCATGTTTAACAACCAGCTCACAGAGTGCTTGAAAACTGGACCATTGGCTCTTGGGAGCCAGGACAAGCCTCCTGCACACATCACTGAGTTTAGGAAATATTCACTGCTGAGCGAGAGAAAAAGAAAGCACTTTACTACCTTACTATAAGTTAGAAAGTGGTAAATTTCAAAATATACACATACACTTAAGGGGAAGACTTACGCACGAACATGTTTGCTAAAGAATGTCATCTCATGTGCAAATGATTTGGTTGAATTACTATATATCTAACCTGAAAAGCTGCTGTTTATACAGTCAGTCAGCAATCAGACTCTCATACTCTCCATGCCAAATACATTCTCTTTTAACAACAACAACAACAACCAAAACACCTCAGTAGCAGGTGGATTTGATCTTGATGGTTTCAAAATATTTAGTGGATAAATTTTCCAGTTTTTCATTAGTGGTGGGTGATTTTGAAAGTTATTGTAATCACCTTGAATATTCACAGTATTTATAAATTGCAATAATGAAGAGACAGGGGTAGGTTTTTTTTTTTCCCCCCAGCATTGCTGACATCTTACTATCATTGTTCCCATGATGAAGGCACTTGGCGGATTTGCTGTGTAAAATCTCTTTTTACACTTCTTCCAATTCAATAGACTTAGAACCCAGGCTCAGGGGAAACGTTCACAGCTTAATAAAACTCCAAAGAGTAAGGAGTTCATCAGATGGGTTTCTATTGTGTGTGAGTTTTTTAAAAAAGGTATGGAATGTTTAATGTTGTTAAGAAAAAAGAAACACAAAACTAATTACTGTCAACTATATTTTAAGTTTTCAACTACCCAGCCAGCAGAAAGCTGTTATTAAACCACTGTAAGCCTCCTTTGTTTTTCTTCCCACATAAGAATCATTTTTTATTCACAATATTGGCTTCATAACAGAGGCTGTCAATCAAGATACTCAAGTTACCACCTGAAAAACAACCATGGGTCTTTGTTTTTATTTCAGAGATATATATATGTTTTTTCCTCTTGGAGTTTCTTATTCTCACCTCCAATTGTCACTAAAGAAATAAACGGAGACGTTTCCTTATTTGATGATACTGCAGCTCCTTGCTTTTAAAAGATCATTTCTTTTGTTAATGTTCAACTCCCCCATAATTTCCATAGCACCAGAACCTTTTAGCATCTGGGCAGCGTGGAAAACACATTTGGTGGCGATGTTTTTCCCCAGTCCCTTATTTCCTCTTTCCCAAGCAGCAATCACCATGAGCAGCAGCTGCCAGCAACTTACATGTAACAACATACAGAACGACCAGCACTCACGGTGATTTGAATAGGGTAAACCAGAAGCATCCATAGTAGTGCTATTTGAAGTCCTAGCTTAGCATAGCTGTTCTCTGCTGAAGTGGTACTTGGGGCTCTATTTGTTCCAAGTATCTTGTCTTAATTTTTGTCCTCATCACCTACGTCAATGAAGAAACATGAAATGGCTTTAGCCTAACTAGCAAAACTTGATTTTCTGTCTTGCTTTATTGGTGGACCAAATAAGTCATTACCTAAGCCTGCAGGGACTCCTTCCTAGAATTTGTTCTCAATTATTTACTCATTTAAATTAAGACCAAACAAACCCAAACTTTTACCTCCAATAGCTACCTTCTGAGCCTTTGGCAAACTGTGGCAGAATGATGTAAGAGGACTTCATAGGTCAAGTCACCTATAGTCAAGACGTGGCGAGTCATGGAATATGACAGAAGGTAATCTACATCGATTAAAGAGAGATTAAAGACACACTGTACCTTGTTCCAAATTTGCTTTGTGATGAGAATATGGTTGCTTAATGAGGAAGGTTATTTTACGGCTTCTAACAAGTGAGCAAGCCAATGACATTTTGTGATCGTTATCTAATTTAACCGTGAAAAGGATGAAGTATGCATTTTCTAACTGCCATGCTTCACATGAAATAAGATAATGACATGGACACTTGGAACCGTAAAGGTACTAATAAATATAAAATCCTCTACCGAAAAGATGCAGAGGGCAAGTTTGGATACTGGAGACTGATCTCTTGTTAAAGCCATCCACCTATCTACGCAAGACACAAATCTGATTCCATTCTCCCATTCTTGAAATGCTTCTGTGACACCTGGCAATCTTTAGGTTAAAGTTAAAAATGTTTATAGGATTGCTGATACCAGGATTCTGCCTAAATCTCTAGCCTCACCTTCTACTACTGCCCAGCCCCCAATTCCCTTGCTTCAGCCTTACTTAATAATACTGGTGATTCCTTAAGAACAACGTACTGACCAATGTCTCTAAGCCTTTGCAGCACTATCCCCCATTCTCAGAACAAAACTCATACCTGTACCTCAACCCTAAAATACGCCCTCCAAAATGCGCCTTTTTAATGACTTCTGTCCATACCTCCGCTACTTACATTTTATTATGCTCGTGTCTTGACTCTTCTACTTCGCAACTATACTATACGCTCCTCTAAGTCCGCGTCCCCTTCTTGTCTCTGTACGCCCACACTTGGTGCAAAGTCTATGCTCGATAAAACTGCATTGAATAAATGGGTGAAAGTACCAAACTTGGGTTTTTCAGTCTGGATTTAGTCAGATTGTAGTTTCAGAAGATTCTGATTTTTTCTTCCCCAGTTTTGTGGGGTTTTTAAAATTTTATTTATTTTTAATTGAAGTATAGTTGATTACAATATTGTATTAGTTTCAGGTATACTGCATAGTCATTCAGTATTTTTGCAGATTATATACCATTATAGGTTATTACAAGATAATGGGTATAATTCCCTGTGCTATACAGTATATCCTTGTTGCTTATCTATTTTATATATGGCATTAAGAAAATGTGGTATATATACACAATGGAATATTAAAAAAATTACTCAGCTGTAAAAAGGAATGAAACACTGCCATTTGCAGCAATGTGGATGGACCTAGAGAATATTTTGCTTAGTGAGATAAGTCAGACAGAGAAAGACAAATACTATGTGATATCACTTATTTGCGGGATCTAAAAATTAATACAAATGAACGTATATGCAAAACAGAAACAGACTTACTGACACAGAAAGCAAACTTGTGGTTACCAAAGGGGAGAGGGGAGGGGGAAGGGACAAATTAGGGGTATGGGATTAACAGAAGATTCTGCCTTTGAGATCAATAGAGAGATATCTCCAGGGCAAAACTCTCCATGGAGCTTCAGATCTTCATATTCAGCTACCTCTGTACTTATTTCCTCCCTTGAATGTTACAAAGACACCCCAGTCTCAGCATGTACTGTCCCTGCTCTTTTGTTGCTCAAACTGTTGCTATTCCAATGGTCCTTATGTAAGTTGCCCAAGTCATAAAAGCTGGGGTCCACAAATCACATAGCTAACTTATTGTGAAGTTCATTGATTTTCCTCCTCTCCATCTCTCCAATCACTCTACCCTTCTCCATCTCTCCTGCCAATGCCCTAGCCTGATCTAGCAACCCACTCATGCCTAGACTATTGCAATAGGCTCCTAATTCACTTTCTTGTATTCATTCCACTCCTGGACCACATACTCTGTCCCCACTATAATCAGCATGGCATTTCAGAATGCAAATCTGGCAGTGTTAGCACATGACTTAATTCAAGAGCCTCCTATTGATTTTAGGAAAAAGATCAAAATCCTTAATAGAGCTTCTGGACTCTACATGGTTTTCCCTGACTCTGCTGTATCACTACAGCCTTACCTCACTCCATTATCACCTTTTCTGTTCCCCTCAATCTCATCAGCTTTATAGTTCTTCAAATAGACCACGTTCACTCTGTCTCTGGCATCTGTGCACATGCTGCTCACGTCTACTGGAATGTTCTTCTGCTGTGTCCCAGCCCCTGCTTGTCCTTACTCTTCTGATCTCAGCTCCAAAATCACCTCCTCAGGAAGGCTTCACTGCTCTCCCACACTTGGTCATGTCATCCTATTATATGCACTTTGAACATCACTTTCTTTTATTATTCGTTTGTAATTGTGTATTTGTTCATTAGTGCAATCATTTGATTATGACCAGCCTTCCCATTACATAAAACTATTGGGATTATGCCTGGTTTATCCACCATTATATCCTCCGGTGCCCAGCGTGGAGCCAGGCCCACAGTCTGTGCTCTCTAAATATTTGTTGAATGACTAAATGAATGGATCTAAGAGTCATGGGCCTGCAGAAGGATGCTGTTCACCCCAATTTGTTCATGGGGAACCCGAGGCTCGCCTCCTTTTCAACCCTTCCCACCTTTGATCTCAGATTTCCTAGACTTCAATTCTCTACTCTCCCACCCACGCGCCTTTAGATTAGCCATTTGCTGCTCTCTTTCCCCAGGATCTGGCTGGAAACTTTTCTGACTCAGCTTCCACACTGCGTCAGTTGGGGCTCTTCCTTACAAGAAGCGGAAGCTGACTGTGGCTGACTAAGCAGAAAACAAGTTCATTAAAGGATAGTGGGTAGCTCACAGAATTATTGGGAGGTTTAGAGAACTGGGCTTAATGCCAAATGTCCAGGAATAATGTCCCAAATCATGTTCTAGAAATAGCCTGATGAGAAGAACGCTGCTCCCTCCAGCAGTGGTACTATTGAAGGAGCTGCTTTCAACACTGCAGCCTCATTACAGATGCAACACACATGCCAGGCACTCACCCCTGCCAGCACTGCCTCAACACCGGGACCTCTCTGTTGCCCCTCCCCAGCTAAACGGATTCCACAGTAAGCCTTTTCCCTCTGATTGCTCATTTCTGAATTAAAGACTAGAGGGGGTGAGTCTGCTTGGTAGAGAATTGTTATATGGCTCTGTGTTCTAGCTGCAAAGGAGGCTGAAAGTGAGTTTTCGGGCTCCCACACTGGGGAGGTGGGAACCATCAAGTGGGAGAATCCTGTAAACATAACAGGGGATTTAAAAGATGCTAGGCAGCCAGAAAACATGACTGATGCCTTCCCCATAAAACATGGCCAAAGTTCTGGCATCTTGTTCAACCTCTCTTTGGTGGTGAGTCTAAGTTACTTTACTTTGTCCATTACAACTGAACTGACAACACGTAAGGAATTTAGCCTGCTATGCTAAGATAGACGAGACCCAGCCCCTGAAAGATTTTAAAAACCAATTGTAAACTATTCTAGAAATCTCTATTTGAGATAGTAGAATGCAGCATTTCAGAGCACAAACTCTGGAATCCAATGGTTTAAGTATGAAACCCAACTTAATCATTTCATTAAGTGCATGACTTTAGTGGATAAGTTGTCAGAGGCTATAACAACAAGTATCATGCTTTGTTTTTGCAGTACCTAGCCCATATCTGACACAGAGTAGATATTCACTAATCATTTGTTGAATGAGTAAATGGATAAATAACGGCATGAATGAGTGACTTCTGTATTAATCAGGATGATCAAGGTCAAGTTAGGCTTACAAACAACCTCCAAAACCCAGTGGCTTAAAGCAACAAAGTTATCTTTCTTGTGTGTTATTACCTGTCCACTAAGGGTTAGACAGGGCTCTGCTCTATGTCATCCTTATTCCAGGATGTAAGTGAATTGAGTTTCCACCACCTGGAACACATTGTTGAGACACAGAGAAAGAGAGCATGGCGAATTGTGCATTGACTCTCAGAGTTTCACCCATAAGTAACATGCATCACTTCTACTCACATTTACCAAATAAATTATATAGGTATACTTAATACCAAGGGGGTAGAACAGCACTTTTAAAAGGGGAGCTGAAAATGTGATGAACAGCAAAAATGATGGGCCTCAACTCTTCTGAATCTCAGTTTCCTCATCTGTGAAATAAGGATGAAAGATGTTGTGATGAATGAGTGTGAACTTCAGGAAACCCACATCACCCTAGTACTCGTATTATATCTTCGTGAGGGTGTGATAGCAGAGCCCAGGGATCAGTGTCAGCATGGAGTCAAAGACAGGGGCCAACCTGATGAAACCTGAAAATGGGACTCAGAATGAGTGGATGCAATGTAGCATGATAGGATCTTAAAACATCAATCATTGTACTTTTCTTCCTTTCCTTGATTACGACCCTTCATTCCGTCAGTCAGAAGCACCACATTGCCTCAAGGAGAACTGGTGTGGTTACAGCAGAAACGTAAAAAGAACACAGGAAACTGATGTTCAGTGTTTCTGAATTCCAAACTATGTTCTTGAAGCCCACATCAGAAACAACAGCTTTGAAACCATGGCTTTTGATATATAAGGAATGCTGTTGAGAGAAGAAAGGGCTTTTGAGAATCAAAATGGAAGCCTCTGAGGAATGAAGGAAGGAGATCAGGTTTACGCTCTGATCTTATCAGAACGAGAAGAAAGAAAGCTGCAGATGGAGCCATCTGTAGGGAGACGAGACAAGGGTGCCTCAGCCCCAGAGGGTAGAGAAGAGAGGAAGAGAGGAGTGGGGCTCAAAATCCTGAGGGACAGTGGTGGAGTCACAGAGGAGAGACTTCATGAAGAGGAGTAGAGGGTACAGTGAGCAGGGAGACTGCACAGGCTCTCTGTGGGCAGCCATGGGGAAGCCAAGCCAAAGCCTATGAACTTCCACGGGTGAGCGCTCCGCGTCCCCTTTCTCAGAAGCCCAGTTAGCCAGTGTGCTAAAGATGCCTGTGAATCATTCAATAGAAAGATGCCCTTAGTAGGTCCAGCGTCTTTGCTGACCCCAATCCAAGTGGACAGTTTCAGCCCCTTCAAATGGACCCGGGTAGTCTAACCTTCTGAAAGACAGGCCATCAATATCAACATGGTGTTACTGCCGGGAGAGGCCAAGCATCTGTACTTGGGTGGGAAAATGGAGACACCCACTCTGGGTTATAGTCTAACATCCAATTACCCTTTCTATTCACCCCATTTGTTTTGCTCCCCAACAAGATTAGATTGCACCTCTGGATCCACCTCTCTGAAGAATGATTTCTGCATGTGTATTTCTTTTTCTTCTCTTGAGCAAAGGTATCTTTGGGAAATGATATAAGATTATATATAAATAAGGCATTTCACTTGTAAGTTATTAAAACTGACAAATAAGTAACAGCTAACACATCGAGCACTTACTATACATCAGGCCTTACTCAGCACTTTACGTGGAATATCTTACCACAGTATTATTTCCATTTTACAGGGGAGAAAACTGAAGGCAAGAGAGCTAAATGTCAAACACGTAGCTAGGGTGATCTGAACCTAGACAATCTGATCTCAGCATCCAGAGGCTTGACCACTAAACTACACTGCCTCACTATACAGGAATAAGTTGCTCATCATTCCTGCTACTCTTCATTCATTCAAGCATTTTTTGAGAGCTTGCTGTAAATTAGACCCTCTATTAGTCACAGGGATAAAGAAGCCACCTGGACAGAGCATGACTACTCTTGAACCACTCCTGGTCTGTGCTGCAATGGGTTATTGCTGCTGTAGTCGTAAACGGTTCAGGTGACTGCTCCATGGAAAGCCAAGATGCAATGGAAATAACTCTGTGTAAGCTTTACCACCAGGGACATGTGTGACTTTCAATAAGTAAATAAATTATTTAAACTGCCAGTGCTTCAGTCCTCCAATTTTAAGACCCTGGGCAAGGACAGATGGACTGTGGGTCGAGGTATCATCTGCTCCAAGGAAACTCAGAGGTGAGCTAACATTCCTTGGACTCTCAATTATTCAACAAGGACTGATCTTTAACAATCCAAAAGGCACCAAACCACTTCTACCAGCAGTAAAAATATCTAGACTGGAACTTAGGTTCTGGTCCTGACTTCTAATTGTTGTGGAGTTCAAAGTGGGGCACTAAAGCTAATAGAACACACGCTATCAAGGAACTGGGCACCAATGCAAAGAGAGGAGAAGCCTGTTATTCTAATGAGACCTGCTGGGGGATTGCCCAGCTCCAAATTCTACACTCATTAAAGCTTTCCTTTTTCCTCTCTACTTTTTGCATCCTTGTTTCTTTCTGCCCCACGGTCTACCTGCCTTGCACATCTCTGTCTTACTTTTCTCTTTGAGAGGCAGCGGTGTGCTCTGGAAAGAGAACAAGAGCCTGGTTGGGCTCTGCTCTGTCCTAGTGGAATGACCTTGGACATAAAGCTAAACCACTGTCAATCTTGGGTTCTGAATCCATCAAATGGAACCACACCTCCTGCCTCCTAGAGTTTCTTAGAAGATTAAAAAGAATACATCCCCTGCACCTGGCACAGTGAGAAATAAAAATGAAGCACCTAGAAAAGTACCTGGTATAGGTAAAGTACTGGATACCTAATCCATGCTTAGACTGTTAAATATTTGATTTCTTCCCTCTTTTTCTCTTTCCCACCCCAAACCTACGTTTTCTCCATAGCAAAAGGAATAAATCTCATTGAAAACCCAAGGATATTGGTCCTGACAAGTAAACAGAGTATTGGTAGTAAAAAAAAAAAAAAAAACTACACTCTTAGCCCACATACCTCAAGACTCAGATGTTATATGAATCCCATTATTGGTCTCCAACATTTATTTCCAGCAAGGACATGGGCTCTGGAGTCAGACTGCCAGCACTCAAATCACAGCTCTGCCACCTACTCGTAGTGTGATCCTGGGCAAGAGATTCAACTTCCCTGGTCCCTAGTTTTCTCTCTCTATCCCTGACAGTGTCTAATTCATGGTGGTGGTGTGAAGATTAAATAAGAAGTGTTAATCAAAAGTGCACTCCATGGAGTAGACACCCAATAAGTGCTATTATTATGATCGCTGTTATTATTTTGGTATTATTGTGGAACCCAGCACATCGAAATGTTCTCCAGTAACACAGAAGTCAAGCTACAGTAAACCAAGTTTTGTGGATTCTGTTACTTAATGCTCTCTTCAAATCCATTTACTCTTTTTTACCCCTTAGCTCCAGCCACCACCATCTCCTACCCAGGATCTCGCAGGAAGGAGCCTCCAAACCACTCTCCCTGATGACAGCCTTGGTCTTTCCAAACCACTCAGCACATGGCAGCCTGGAGGTTAATCTGATCTGTTCGCTCTCTTGCTCGACACTTTTTATCTGCTTCTGATTGCTCTTAAGATAAAGTCCTGGCTGTCACAGGGTCCTAAACTTAGCTGAACTCAACACTAAACATAGCCTCCTCCATCTTTCACAATCTGGCCTTACACAACTATTTTCACTTCCTTGTGGGGGTCCCACACTCTTGCCTTCAGTGCTCTGCATCTGATATTCACTCTTGCCCTACCTCTGCAGTTGGTACCACCTTCTATCAGTTGATAGGCCATTTCTTCTGGAAAGGTTTCCTTAACCCTTGTTGTATACCATCCATGTGATCCACAGTTTCAGGTATTTCTTCTGTTAGACTATTGATCACACCTATTGCATTCTGAAGACCCCCCCATAGATAGTTACGGACAGGGACTGAGCCTCTCTTGTTCATCACTGTATGTCAACTGCGTTTCTCAACTGGGATAGGGGAGGGACAGTCATCACTTGGGCTGCAGTAGCTGTGGTAGGGAGCCACTAATACCGATGGCAATATGTCCTTTTCCTTAGGAATGTCACCAAGTAATGGTGTGGATTACTGCCCACTCCTCTTCCGTGACACGTGACACTGGTAGGTCTGAAACAAATATTTTTGAATGAATGACTAAATAAATGCTAGGATGTTCTTTGACACTGCCTACTGGTAATTTGTGATTACAAAGAATTAGAGCAATGCTTCTCCCTTCTGTAGATTTTTAAATTCCAGATTGAGAGGGTAGATTAATCTTGCCTTACCTTCAAGGTTTATATGAAATGTGTTAAATACATGAAGCAGATGCTCTATTTAAAAGAATCAAGTGACTTGATTCTTTTAAATAGAACATCCTTTAAATAAATAAATAAGGAGGGCTCCTTCAATATTAAAAAAAGAATAAATATCTGCCTTAAATATTGATACTCCAAATTGTGATTTTAAAAAACACTAAAAATAAATTAAATAAAAATGTCTTATGAAATGGATGATCATAGAAGTTATTGCAGAACCAGAGTCCCTGTAGTAGATAAAAAGCATGTAATTAAAATATCATTAAAATGATAGGTTTATAAAATCTGTGATATGACCCAGTTCTAAGGAAAATCAGAAGGATACAGCCTAAAATATTCCAATGAAACCTTGAGGCAGAGATTTAAGATAATTGGTTTTCTTTTAAATAACGGATCCTGTCTCAAAACCTTTTTTTATGATTTTCCTCAATATATCCTATATACTTCATGTGTGACTATTATCATTGTTACACTCCTTTGTTAAGAAACCTATTTTACTCTAATTCTATTCACTGTAATTTTCTTAGTAACAGGCTGCTCTCTTTTTCTCTTAAAAACTATTAAAATGTCATTCACATCACATTCTAGATGTGGATCCAGCTATTCCCAATAACTATTCAAAAACCATAATCACCATGATTACTGTTGACATCTAATTAACATTCAGCTTCCTTTCTACAGCATCTACAACTGGACAAACCATCTATTCCAGGATAAAAACTAATGCTGTTGCCTTTTCTTGAAAAAAAAAAACAAACCAGGATGCTATGCATCTCGGCTCAGTATTTTTGTTCTCCCTGTAAATGGTGGTTGGGGGCTTCCCTGGTGGCGCAGTGGTTGAGACTCCGCCTGCCAATGCAGGGGACACGGGTTCGAGCCCTGGTCTGGGAAGATCCCACATGCCGCAGAGCAACTAGGCCCGTGCGCCACAATTACTGAGCCTGCGCGTCTGGAGCCTGTGCTCCGCAACAAGAGAGGCCGCGATAATGAGAGGCCCGCGCACCGCGATGAAGAGTGGCCCCCACTCGCCGCAACTAGAGAAAGCCCTCGCACAGAAACGAAGACCCAACACGGCCAAAAATAAATAAATAAATAAATAAAAAAAAAGAAAATGGTGGTTGAAGGTAGGACAGCTACCATGAACACCTTTCTAAATATCACCAACTGATAAATTGGACCTGGTCATAAGAAATTAAATCCACCCAATGGCTTATGGGAAGGCTGATGTTAAGCTGCAATGTGAGAGTTGTGCTCCATTAAGGATGACTCCCAGAGTTTGCTAATGATGGTCTTTTGATGAGGTCTTCCTTGATCATCTTCCTTTCTATCCGGCTTACTTCATCCCTCGCCACCCTCTTCTTTGTTCTCTCCCCATAATCCATCTGGACTCCTTCCGGCTTCCAACATCATGTTCTCTCTCACCTCTGTGACATCACCTGTCTTCCTCCATTAGTGCGATGGTTCAGGGTGCGGCTCTAATATGAGAACATTCAGTTTCACATCTCAGCTCTCCATACCACAAGCAGTATGACCTCGAGTAAGTTAGCTTAGCCTCTGGGTACCCATTTGGTTTTCTCATTTGTTAAATGGTGATGGTGTCCAACAAAGGTACCCACTTCGTGGCATTACTGCGAGGATTAAATGGGTTAATATATACATTCTAGAATATACATATAGCTGTTTACTGTTTTAGTCTTTACTCCTGGCCAAAGCCTTCTGGTCTCATATCATATTATGAGACAGTTTAGATCTCCAAGCTCTGTGCTCACTCCCACGGCCCCCTGTATTTCCACATTTGCAATACCATCACACTTGTAATGACCATGTCAAGCACAGTATGCTGTACTCATTTGTACAACACAGATTGTTTGAGCTGCCACTCAGTGCCAGGTACAAGGAATACAGCAATGAATGAAAAAGATAAGGTCCTTGCCCCAGTGGGGCTCACACTCTACTGAGTGTTTGGAAATAGGAAATAAGTACGTGCTCAAACTAAGAAAACAAATTCAGAGGTTAAATATTATGGTAAAAAAAAAAAAGCAACAGTATAATGAGATAAGGCATGATTGAGGGGATGCACTACTTTTGGTTGGGTGGTCTCTGAAAAAGTGACATTTGAACTGAGCCCTGTTTGATCAAAAAGAACTAGCCATATGCAGATCTGTGAGAAGAGAGCTCCAGGCAGAGAAAACAGCTAAAGCAAAGGCTTGAAGGTGGGACTGGCCTTAGACTTGTGGCCCTACTTGCTTCCCTCTCCTTCAGTGAATGCACAGTCCACACCCCACCCACTCCCTCCATCTTGGAGTTACCAGAATGGGAGGGAGCCTCCCCAGCTCTACCCACAAACAGACGGGCCCTTTCTCCTGTTAGGGGGAAGCTGCCAGAGGGGTTAATGCAGAAAAAAATGACGAAAGGGCAGAGTTTCTAGAATCCTTCAGTGCTCTGATCATCACGGACAGGCATGTTACAAAATACTTTTTCGTTTTTGAGATGGGAACTGGAATTCATGTTGGAATTCAATCCTGTGATTTCTATCATCTAGAGCAGTGGTTTTCAACTGAGGGAGATTCTGCACCCTTTAAACACCCCAGGAAACTTGACAATATGCGAAGACATGTTTGATTGTCACAACTTAGTGGGGAGCGCTACTGGTGTCCAGAGGATAAGTTGCTAAGCATCTGATAATGCACAGGATGGACCCCACAACAAAGAATTATCCGGCCCCAAATGCCAATATTACCTGATGTAGAAAGTGGTCTTCTTCAAACCCCTTTTGCTACTTCCACCTGCATCTTTAACTAGAACAGCAGGAGCTCCTTCTTCTGCAATAGTCCTCTTTCTTCATGAGTAGACAGGCTTGAACATATGAAATTAAGGATGAACAGCAGGGGCCTCTTTGTCTCAAGGGAGCAGTGCGTGTCTCTGAGGATCAGCAGATTGGAGAATACTGTCTTCTCTGGTGTTTCCCTTTCCAAGGATGCTGCTTTCTTCCTCTCCTACTGACCAAGAATTCCTCAACTTTCAGAGAGACTGATCTAGGGATGGCAAATAGGGCTCACCCTGCAACAACTCTACTCGACTGGAGCAACTCTGTTTGGAGCACCATTTTGATTCCCATAAGGATTCCCATGGCCACATTCAGACTTGCAAAAAAGTGCAATCAACTAGTGATGTCTGCCATGAATGCAGGCACAGTACCAGGGATGTGCTATCCCTTCCTGACAGAACAGCTAAGTCTTCATTCTATCATCGACTTGATCCTGCAGTTTGTTTTCTGCTCTGGGCTAGATGCAGGGCCCTCTGCAAAGTTCACAGTTCATGACATTCAAACTTTGCACAGACAACCTAGGTAAGTCGGTGAGCAGATAACAGTGCTTCATTTCCTTTCCCCCCTACCCTCTTGCTGTTTGTCCTTAAGCCAGTTCACCTGTGACATGGTGGGAGGTAGCAAGGCCTGAGCACCAATGGCCCGTGATTGAAGTAGCACTTCCTGGCCTCACTTTGGTAGAGTTCCACTTGGTGGTGAACACCAGGAGCATCATCACCCTTTTCTTCTTATTTCTAATTGACCATAGCAATGGCACGCTCTTAATTGAATGGCTCTTATCGAGCATTTATTTGATTCCTGGCTTGTGTGTTGAGTGCATGCCTACACTACAGGCCACTCATCAGCAAATCCAATCATCTTCTTTGATGCCTGCTTTGCCTTTCACTTGCAGCTGCCACCCTCCTCCCAGACTTCCTCATAATACCTTTATGAGTGTATGAATTCCATCTTTCTATCTCTGTTCCTTTATCCACCTGCATTATAGGTTTTAAAGCACTGTAGGATTTATAAACGTATGCCTCTCAAGCTGGAATCTCTTCTTCATCAGCATCATAATTAAACCTTCTGTGTGTATTACATCTAGTTCTTGTGCCCTGACCTTGCCTCTGCCATTGGTCACTCTACTGCCAATTTTGCTTTCTTCTGGACAATCTCAGAGGATCTTCCATCACAGTATATCACGCCACTCTGTCTTGCTGGAGCTCTTACACACATTACCCTGTTCCTTTTCCTCAGGGCATATCAATGGAGTCTAAGCCTACTTTATATGACATTTCCTCCTTTTGTGTTTATTTTTTGATTTCTCTGCTTCCACTTCCCCTTCCTTTAGCATTTTATTTTGAGAAATAACTCAAATATTTTTTTGGGGGGGAATTACCTTATTTTATTTTGGGGAGCTATCTCTCCTGCATTTTGTTCGATTCAATGATCTCTTAATCTAGTACCTGCCTGTGGGGCTTTAAAATATGTCCAGATTCTCTGACACACCTACTTTTGAATGGTGGAGCGGAATTCCCCTCCCCTTAAGTGGGGGCTAAACTTAGTGACTCTTTTCAAAGGAATAGAATTTTGTAACAGTCATGGTGGGCGACTTCCCAATCCATCACCAAGAAGGAATTGGGGCCCCCTCTTTGAGCTCTCCCTTGGGGAATTTCTTGCTGTGGGGAAGGCCAGCTGCCAGGGTTGTGAGGACACATGAGCAGGGAAGTCCGTGTGACAAGGAAATGAGGTGTTCTGCCAACAGACAGCTCCAGCTCACCATCCATGTGAGTAAGCTATCTTGGAAGTAAACCACCCAGCCCTTCAGGTAGTTGTAGCCCTGGCTGACATCTTAACTGTGGCTTCATGTAAAACCCCAAGTCAGATCCTTTCAACTAAGCTGCTTCTGGATGCCTGACCCACAGAAATTATTTGAGATAATAAAAACTTACTATTATTTTGAGCCTTTAAGTTTGGGCTAATTTGCTATGCAGTGACAGATAACTAATACACTGTATCTCATTGAGAAAACAAGCTATTGCTGTGTAAGAGCCCCCAGATCTTGTTTGCATATACATATCAGCATTCTTTTCCTCACACATCTACGGGTCAGGTGGGATGGCTTGGTTGATCTTGGCTGAGCTCACTCATTTCTCTACAGAATTTGTTGGGGGTTGGCTCAGCTATATGGCTCTGCTTCCAGTGACTCTCATGTCCATTGAACAATAAAGGCATTGCCTTCTCACAGAAGTAGCAGAGGCACAAAAGAACAAGCATGAATATGGGAAAACTTTCAAGGCCTAGACTAGGAATTGACACGTCACTTCTACCTCTTTCGATTGGACAAAGCAACCTACATAGCTGAATACAAAGTCAAGACACAAAAAATATATAATTTAGTGAAACGAACTACAAAGGCACGTGGCAATGACTGTGGATGTATAATTCTGTTACTTGGGAGGAGGTGAAGTGTTGGCATGATAATCTAGTCTACCACAGCCAGATCCTCGATGCACTAGGCATTGTGACCTAAGCTGATCTAATCAGACAGTCTCTGCATGGGTTCTGCATCTCAGACTGAATGGTTCAAGGCTGGAGAAACTTCCTCCAACATCTTGCATCTCATTCGTTCTAGCTGTAGGTCCTGGTGAGCTTTTCCTACCATAAAAGCAGTCATGTGTTCCTGCTTCCTTGCCCAAGAAATGTCTTCGTTTCTGCCTATTTCCCAGCCTGGGTCTCGTTCAAACATTCCTCATGGGATGTGTTCTTATTTATTTATTTATTTAATTAATTTATTTTTGGCTGCGTTGGGTCTGCGTTGCTGCACGCAGGCTTTCTCTAGTTGTGATGAGCGGCGGCTACTCTTCATTGTGGTGTGCAGGCTTCTCATTGCGGTGGCTTCTCTTGTTGCGGAGCACAGGCTCCAGGCACGTGGGCCTTAGTAGTTGTGGCTCGCGGGCTCTAGAGCGCAGGCTCAGTAGTTGTGGCGCACGGGCTTAGTTGCTCCGCGGCATGTGGGATCTTCCCGGACCAGGGCTTGAACCCGTGTCCCCTGCATTGGCAGGTGGATTCTTAACCACTGCACCACCAGGGAAGCCCCATGGGATGTGTTCTTCATTCCTGCCTCATTTAGTTGTCATCATCTGATAGATCCCTCTGAAAGAATACTCTCAAGTGGTCAGATTCAAATACAGTTCTTCGTGCATGTTTGAAGCAGCAGAGAGTAAAGAGAGCATATCTCTTTGTCATAGAGACCAGGCTTTTGTTAACAGAGCCCAAGATGCCATTTGCTTTTACTGATCACTCAAAATCTTTTTATAAGGCACTGCTCCTAAGACGCTTCCCCCATACTCTATTTACGCAGTCAAATTTGTCACCGCTTGAAATGAAGAGTCCTTCCTTCCTTTGGCAACTGACTTCATTTACAGACGGCGAAGAACAATCAAACCTGGGCTAAGTCACGCTCCCAAGAGCCAAATTGGTTACTTGATCGTTTTGTATCCTAGGTTCTTCTAAGAAAGCTTTCATCCTCCTCTTCATAAAACCCTCTTGGAACAGCGAAAAGCTTCTCCCTCCTCTGTCCATCTCCAAGGATAATTGGAGATTCTGTTTTCCATTATGTTATGAGTATGTTACATAACCCCAAATGATTTCTTTGCCAAAGCTACCGGAATGCCTATCTCAGTGTCACTTTTTACTTACTTCAAAGACAATTCTTGGGACACAGGAAAGAAGAGAATTAATATCTCTTGAACATTGGTCATGGGCTTTATTACTTTTTGTTTTTTGAGGAAGCATTCATCTTCCTCAGAAGAGAAAAGGGTTTTTGTAAAGAAGATTACTGACTTGTCCAACGTTCTATGGCTAGCCCATGGCAGAGCATGGATTGAAACCCAAGTCTGCCTAATTCCCAAGTTGACAGTCTTTTTTCTACACCATGCTCAATGGCCTAATATTCACCTGGCTTCTGACATCAAAAATCTTCAGAACTAGTAAGACCTTAGGAATTGCTGAAAGTCATGATTTCCTAACTGTGGCAATCTGGGTCCAAGAGTTCCTCAAAGGTACCTCAGAAGCTGCCAGAAGAGGAGAATGGGGGAGTAATCGAAGGAGGGGTAAGGAAAGGAAGAAATAAGTGAAATGAAGGCCCAAGCACCTTGGGCCCCTCAGTTCTACTTCAACCAGAGTAGCTCGATTTCTGTCTGTTCCATACATCAGAGTTCCAAATAAGAGTTTGTTAAAGGGTTTCACTGCATTAAAAAGTTTTAAAACTACCAATTTGAATCAACTCTCTCATTTTCTAGATCCATGACTGGAGAGAGGTTAAATGGTGGGCTCCAGGCCTCAGTAAACAAGACTACTCCCAGATACCTTGTCACCCAACAAAACACCTCCTCTTCTCTCCCTTCTTTAAAGCCTCTTAGAGCTAACCTACTCCACCATATTTTCATGTCAATGCCCTTAAGGCTTCAGACTGCTCCCTTATTCTATTACTAGAGAATCATAAGCAGAGAGTTCTCACAGAAAACAAAATAAAACACAGGTATGAAATATTTAACTTTTACTGTTTGCCTCTTTGTCAGATTTTGAGTACTGGTGGTCCCTGAGCTGGAGGGAGAACTCAGCCCCCCATCACACATCTTTCCAAACCAAAGACCTGACAGCCCAGAGACTTAATCAGGAGTGTTCTTGACGGGTTAAGATGTTGTCAGTCTGGGAACTGAAGATGTTGGTTGGAAAGAGGCGATACCTGAACTAATATTGTTTCTGAAAGGGAAGTTGATTTAAGGATGTCTCGGGAAGGAGTGATTGAAAACTTCTCCCGCACCCTCTCCCTCTAGATGTGGGATATTGACTAGCCCACAGAGTTGGTTTTATAATTTCCTTCCTCGGGTTTCTATAAAACCTGTTTTGTCAGAAAGGGAGCTCTCGAAGTTTCATTTTTAGACTAATAGCTTTTCTTGGAAGAAAGATCTTGAGGAGTCTTGTGATATGATGAATCACTGAACTGAAGGGCAGAGAGTCCTTTCATGGAGAGGGCATGCCAGTCTCAGAATTAATTAATTGTGGAGCTGACGTCATACAAGGGACTGTCCAATGTGCGGGTATAATCACCCCAAGGGGGTAAATACGCAGCCAGCAACAGCTGGTCTCTGTCTGGGCAGGAGTTCAACTGTAGATGGCTGGTTATGCTTGAGTGGTTATTATTAGGTTATTCTTAAGTAATAGCTAACTTTATTAGGCTGCTTACTATGGGCTGGGAATGCTCTCAATGCTTTCCATGTTTTCACTCATTAAATCCTTAAAAAGGATGAGGAAATTGGATATTGAATAGGAGAGATGCTCACCTTTACAATTAAGAAACATTTTTTTTTTTTAACCCCAAGGGATGATTTTGTACCCACTAAATAAGAAAAAGAGAAGAAGATAGAAAGAAAATTTGAAGTACAATATCCAATGCAGATAAAGTTATAGTGATAAAGTTAAATACATTAAAAAGATAATGTACAGATAATATATATATAATATAGATAATATATAATGTCTATACATGCAATACTTGGTATATATTAAACATTCAATACTTGTTATCTGTTATTGCTAGTTAATACTACTATTACTTCACATGTAATGGAGAGACAACACTTATGAGCTGTGTGACCTTAGGGAACTTGATTAGTCTCTCTGATTCTCTGAATCTCATCACCTCCATCTGGAAATAGGCATAATTATAGCACCTACGACACAGGGTTGTTGGGAGGTTCAGAAAAGATAATGTGTGTGTAAAGTGCTTAGCACAGTGCCTAACACACAACAACCACTCAACAAACAGAAGCTAGTCGTTTTGTTACGGTTATTATTATTATTGCAGATATTTTGCCAGCAGCACTGAAAATGTATGCCACCCTTCTGGAAAAACACTAGGATAAATTCACATACTAAGAGTCATAAAGAGGCTATTTCTACTTCTGGAAATTTATTATAAGGAAATAATTTAACAGAGTAAAGAAGCAACATGCAAATTGCCTTTGGTAGCATTATCTTCAATAATCTTGTGGTTTAGGCAAAGAAGGATGGACATCCAACACAACTCTCTGAATAACATGGAAACCGGAGCCAGAAACCAGCAACCAGTATGATTTTCCCTTCAAGCATCAAAACTGTTTAATAATCAGTAGTCAAGCCCTGAAGCAAGTCTGATTTAAACTTGTTATTACCCACCATGTGTGGGTTATAATAGCGCACTGCTTTTCATATGGTGGTATAAACTAGTAGAGTCATATCCTGATGAATGTGCCTATTTAAACTGAAGATTTTTTCAAATAAACTTTGCCCCATAAATATGAGATAATTGTAAACTTTATCTGATGCTAAAGCTCAGAATTGCTTTAGCGGTTAATATTGGCTTTTGGCTAAAGCAGTTTAAAGCATGATTACTTAAGACATTTTTATTTCTTTGAACATATTTCTATTCTCTCAGAGGTAAAATCCTGGAGAAGTGATTCTGAACAGAATGAGACTTGGTATTTCAGCTTTCTTCGGTTAGATATTGGCAGTGTGGCCTATAGCAATTCAACATACTTACCGCCCACGGAAATCTGGGGAGCATTTCCTCTTTAGAAGAAAGCTGAATGGCTCCTTTGATCCAAAAAGGTTGCAAATGGTTTGCTTTAAAGGTAAGAGATTTCACCATGATTAAAAAAAAAAAATGTGGATGCAATTGCCTAATTCTTAAGAAAGCAAAAGCAAAAAGTTAAGTACACCTAGAATCTCATTCAATATTGTCCTCAGGGACCAAACCAGGAGATCCTCAATATGAATGTAGTTTTCCAGTTTTTCTAGTAATAATCCCTTGGACAGAGTCAAAACAAGATTTAATTTAGACCAAATTCTGGATTAGAATGAGTAGAGTTAAAAACTAGACTCCAACATCAAATTAAACAAAAAGGAAGAACAAGCAGAAAACAGAATTACAAAATGTGTTACAGGTAAGGAAAAAGGCTAAGAGAGCTTTAAAAGACTTGTTCAAGGTCACTTGAGACTTGTTCCAAAGCTCATATGATCACCAAGCATATACTTATTTTTCACCTACTATGTGATAGTGCTATGATCTGGGGAAAAGTATTGGCTAAGATGAAACACAATCCTGACCTTGGGGAGATTACATTCTGACAGGAGAGACAGATATAAAAAATAATGATTAGTCAAATAATTAATTAGCATTATGCCAGATGCAATGAAGGAAAAGCACACGGTGTCTTGAAGGAGTATACCAAGGGACCTGATCTGATCTGGGAGGTCAAAAAAGATTTCCCTGAGGAGGAGACATTTATGTAAGGACATGAAGTATGAAAAGGAAAATTTTATTTATATACACTTTTAGATAGGTGTTAAAATTTTGCCTACTTAGAAAGTATTTATAATATGTATATAGGGCTTCCCTGGTGGCGCAGTGGTTGAGAATCTGCCTGCCAATGCAGGGAACACGGGTTCGAGCCCTGGTCTGGGAAGATCCCACATGCCGCGGAGCAACTAGGCCCGTGAGCCACAATTACTGAGCCTGCGCGTCTGGAGCCTGTGCTCCGCAACAAGAGAGGCCGCGATAATGAGAGGCCCGCGCACCGCGATGAAGAGTGGCCCCCACTTGCCACAACTAGAGAAAGCCCTCGCACAGAAACGAAGACCCAACACAGCCATAAATAAATAAATAAATAAAATAAACCCAAAGTTTAAAAAAAAAGTAAGCTGAAATATTTAAAAAAAAAAAAAAAAGTATATAACAGACCAAAAATAGGAGCCGTAATATGTAAAGAACTTTTTTTCAATGAAAAAAAGAAAATGTTCTGTAGACAAATAAACAAAGGCTATGAAATGAAAAGCTCTCCATCAACAAGGAGATAGCAATGGCATACCATTTATTATTCATTAAATTAGCAAACATAAAGAAATACATCAATATTTCCATGAAAATGTGGGGGAATAGTCACTCTCTAACACTGATGAAAGGAGTAAATATAAAATGTGCAGCCACTTCAGAGACGTGTATACTCTGTGACCCAATAACTGTACTTAGTATTTACCTTAGGAAAACACTCACATAACATGCAGAAGGAAACATGCATGAGACTATTTACTGTAGCCTTATCTATGTTACAGAGAAAGAAAGAAAGAAAGAAAGAAAGAAAGAAAGAAAGAAAGAAAGGAAGGAAGGAAGGAAGGAAGGAAGGAAGGAAGGAAGGGAGAAAGAAAGAAAGAAAGGGAGAGAGAGAGAGGAAGGAAGGAAGGAAGGAAGGGAGGGAGGGAGGGAGGGAGGAAGGAAGCTATTTAACAGTAAGAAGAGGGATAAAATAAATGTTGGCGTATTTGATCCTGTTCAAAATCACACAGCTTTTCCAATGAACGGTTTATGTCTCTATGTAACAAAATAATCAATGTCCAAGCATATTTCCAGTGATTTATAGTTGAGTCCAGCTACAGAACAATGCATATAGAATGATATCATTTATGCTAGATTCCCACACATACCATTTAGTTTTCCAGGGCCATATACATATAGAAAAGCATAAAAAATGTCTAGAAGAATCAAAATAGACTCACTATAGTGCTTGCCTCTGAGGAAGGAGGCCAGATGGGAAGTGGGATGTGAATCAAGAAAAACTGGAGATTTACCTATGCTATTTTAATATAGTTTTTCTCCCAAGAATAATTCATTCATACATTACTTGTGTTAAGAAAAGCTAATAAAAAGAAAATGTTGCTTACTGAGTGACAGCATTAAGAAAATGGAGGCCTCGTTCATTATCACTTTACAGAAGAAGCAAAGTTTCCACTTGGGCTGGATATTATGGCTGAACCATGAGGCACCTGAGGTATAACTGAATTCCTGGGATGATGATGAATAATACCACTTTCCATTTGTTCAGCACTTTGCAGTTTTCAAAGTTCTTCCCCCATACATTATCTCCCCGGATTCTCACAGCAGCCTTATAAGGATGCAGCTCTATTCCCCAGATGATGCTCAAGACCACAGGGAAGGCACCAGATTTCCAAAATTCCATAAACAGACACAATGCCATTTCTTCAAGGATCATGAAGAGCCTTATTTTAGGGGTCCTTCTGTGTATATGGTCATCCCTCTGGTTGGGCAAATGTGGGATGTAAAACAGTAATTTGGAGAGTTTGTGTACAATAGTGTAACCTGAGAATCTATTTGATTTTTGCCTCTGAAACCAGAGAGCAGTATCATCTCTGAAAACTTGACTCTTACTGCCTGGAATTAGGCAATCTAATATCTCACTCTGAGTATACTAATGCGAGACCTTGAAGGAGGGATGTGCGGTGCCATTACTGGGACTGATTCTTGTGTCTTCTCTTCTCCATGATAAACGTATCATTACACAAATATTAATTATTGATGGGCATTTTAGTTAGGCAATAGAGTTGCTAGTCCTAATGGAGCTGGAGATGACTGATAACATAAGCTCACACTTAGAAGGTTCTGTTCATCCCTCACGTCTGATAAGAGGCAGCACAGCTTAGGGAAGAGCAATAGACATGGTCATCAAGGACCACCAAAGTTGGGCATACCTGAATTATTATTTTGCCTCTGTTATTTTTTAGCCATTAGACTTCAGGTACATAAAATTACTTTCATAAGTTACAGTCTCCTCATCTGTCAAACGGGGTTAGCAGAGGAGTTCAAGCAGACTCTGAACCCATTCATCTGGGTTCACACCTCAGCTCTGCTACTATCTTCCAGTGATCTCCAACGAGCTACTTAATATTTTTTTTTGCCTCATTTTTCTCACCTTTAGGAGACGTAATAATTGCACCCACCTCATAAGGTTGTTGTGAGAATTAAGCCAGTATGTATTTATACACACACATACACACCCACAAACACACAGACATACCTAATGTGTGTGTGGCACATAAATGCTCATAGGTATTAGCAATTATTATGATTGCCCTAATATAGTATACAGCACATAGTAAGTCCTCAACAAATGGTAGTGGGTGCTAATGGTGCTACTGATACTACTGACCTTCAGAAACAGAATTCTTCAAATTCAGATAAACATGAGGCCGGATTCCTCCATCCAGGGACAGGTGCAAAGTGGTACTCAGTGGATTCCTGTTACCTGAATGACTAACAGATACAAATGTTCTCAGGAAGCCAAAATAAAGGCCTATATGAAAAGGAGAGTCACAAAGACACACTGGTGCCAGTTTTACGGACTTGCCATGTCACAGTGAGGCAGAGTCTGCAGTGGCCTAGGGCGGGCCCCAGGGAGGGACTGAAGGACGGGTGGCAGGTAGGAGTCCACCAGCCCATTTTCAAGCCTGGCTAGAATGCTCAGTAGAGATGGAGAGGATTCTAGGAAGATCCATCCCCGATGTTTTCCCCCATAAACAGGCCAAAAGCTTATTATTAGAAGCAGCTGGGTTGTGATGAAATTCGGTATATCTAATTGTAATGATAATTAATTAATCCATTCAAAAAATACTGAGGACTTACTATGGCCCAGCACTATCCTTGGCATTGAGCGTACACCTGGGAGCACAGAAGATATGATCCCGAGCTTCATGGGCTCCCAGTCTACGGGGAAACACAAGAAAGAGGGCAGAGGGTTCTGGAGCAGCACGGTGAACTGTGGAGGCATCAGGAAACCCAGGGAGCACAGAGAACTTCCAAGGAGGAGGAGGGCTTGGGTGAGTAGCTGGGAGAAGTTAGAGATGAGCATTCCAGGCAGAGCAAATGCTGTGAGAGAAGGCATTGAGGAAAGGTGTGTTTTTAAGAGAATTAAAGAAAAAAATCAGGCTGGAGCCAGAGGATGATTAGGAATGTGTGAAAGGATGAAGACTCCGAGGTCTAGGGCATTAAAACATTTTGCCCAAGTTCACACAAGAGGATGCTTGCCCACGATTGTCCGACCACAACACTGCTCTATTTCCTCTTACATGGCACTGTTGGCATTATATTCCCACGATGGCAAAAGAGATACATGTCCTCAGAAAGCAATCATCAATGACACTGTATCCTCTTTCAGAGATCAGCCCAGATTCCTTTCTTTCAGGTGTAAAGTCTCATTTATCTCTAACCTTTCAGTCACTCACATCAAAACCCATCACACTTGAATTTCATAGTCATTCATCCTTTTCTGGGTTTCCTGCCTTTGAGGTATTTAACAGCCACCTGGGTACCATTTGGAGAACGTATTCTTGCTACTCTGATTTGTTAAAGGCACCATCAAGAGAAAGGCCTGACTGAAATTCTATCTACTTCTGTTCAATCTTTTGACTAAGATTCAAAATTGGGCTGCAAAACATATTTGTTGATCATGATCTTTAGAGAGAGAACTATTTCCCTGTTGCCAATTTGTGTGCAGGGTGGAAAATGCTGAGATATCACATGTTTTCCCCTTCATGGTGCTAGGACAACGTTAACTATCCTATGAAAAGATGGATGTCATTAGTGCTTGGTCCAATTTAAAGGCTTTTCATAGGTTCCTAATGGAAAGTGAGATAATACTGTGGAAACAGAATAGAACCCAGAGTGTGCTTGCTATTAACTGTAATGATAGTTCTTAATTAGTGAGCACCCCCTATGTTTCAAAGAGCTTTTATGTACACATCAACAACTATCATAACACCAATCCTGCCAAATCAGAATTATCAGCCCCATTTTATATATGAGAACAGTGAGGGGAAAAGAATGGAAGTAATTTGCCAAATAAAAGTGGCAGAGGTGTAATTTTCACTTTGGTATGAAAGGATGGTAGATGTTAGGTGTTTTATCTGACTGGCATCCACATACCCCATATATCACAGCCAAAGAGTATCAGTCCCACAGAGTTGGCTGGAACTACTGATAGGGGAGACACTCTTTCTGTTCAGTACTTAAACTGGGATGATGTAAGCCCACGATCATCAATAGCCATCTTAGGGGGAGCCTGCCTGAGAATGGAGCCAACCTGAGAACATCATTTGGACTGGGCCCCAGTCAGGATGAGCCTCACAATTTTCTCTTTCCTCTCTTTTTTATGCTTAAGATATGCTTTGTTTATTTGGAGCCCCCCAAAAAATTTTGTCTGGAGTCCAAACTCACACTCCATCCATTTAACGCCATGTTTCTCCATGTGCTACGCACAAGGGGAGCTCAATGAAACATATTCTTTTATTCCTAATTTCTCTCACAGCAGTTCCAAAGATACCACCACTCTTACTCTTGCTGATCATAATTTGATAAAAATAAAAGCCCAGTTGTAGCCAAAATTCTAAATCTCCTCATACAAAGGCCAAAAAGATCTAATTTCAGAGATCAGGACCACTGTTTTTTTAAAATATAATAAAAACCATTTCTCCCTACCCCTTTTTTTCTACTTATGAAAATTTGTGTTGTGTGAGCAGGTATCAATTAATAGCTTTGGGAATCTAATATTAAATGTCTGGGTATAAATCTAATAACTCCCTGGACCTCACGGGGCTCAGTCTCTGCACAGCCACTGTTTAAATGTACCATTAAAAAAAAAAAAAATATATATATATAGCTTGAAAAGTAACTCCAGATTTTACTTGAATATTAAATGGCATCCAGTTCATAATGCACAGCATGGTGGATGCTGTGAAGGGCCACCCAGATAGCCCTTCAGGAAGAAGCGACCTATTAACCCAAGCTGTGGGTCATGCTGCCAGCAGACAGCACCTGGCTGGCAGCCCCTTCAGGGATGGCTTCAGATGAAGAGGGCCACCTTGCCCAGAGTCCTCTCCCCCTTTCCTGGGACAACCCACAATCAATGGCTGACTGATGGTGGGGACAGCTCTGAAGGGTCATCCTGCCTTCAGAACTCCTGCAGGCTCAGCTGAAGTCTTTTTCTGACTATACTGTGGCTCATCTTCTTCCTCTGCCTGATCCTGCTTCCTCTCCCCAGGTGTTGACTCAAGTCCTTGCTGATAAATGTCCTGAGTACTCATCTCTGACTCAGGGTCAACTTCCTGGGAAACTCAACCGTTCACACACAGCGATATACCCATCCCCAAGATGTTTCCCTCCCCTCGAGCTCTCACACCCACAGCGGCTTCGTACCTCTCATTTCAAACCCCCAGCTCCCTCCATCCCCCGCCCTCTTTTTCCTGTTTCCCTGGCTCCCCCTTCTGGCCCAGCTCTTTGATAAACTTGGCCTCTTTGACTATGATTGTGTTCCTATATTCCTTCCCACTCTGTCTTTCTCTACCCACACTCCAAATTCTGAAGCTAGGTTAGTAAAGAGGAGTCTTTGGCTGGATGAGAAAGATTTAGGAGAATACATTCAAAGTTGTTCTAATCGCATAGGATCACAGCAGCGCTAAAGTTCTCTTAACATAGTGGTAAACTTAAGTATGGAAAGAGGCAGGGTCTGCAGTGACATTTAGAGATCATTACGATGAACTTGCCAGTGGAAAATTCTAAAGGTTAAGAGACGTAAAGCCCATCTATGACAAAATCACAGATTTGTACCCTTCCTTCCGAATATTTTGGCGCTCTACATTTTTACATTTATTTAAAAAGTAGTGATTGAAAAAAAAATACTGTTGTCTACTTGGATACGAGGTAGTACATGGATGTAATGAAAATTGCAAAGGTGGTATGCAAATAACTAAATGAGAGGAAACCCTCTCTTGTGGGGCTGTTGTGGGGATCAGGTCAAATCATTACGTGAGCATAACGCTGTGTGTGAGTGCCAGACATTTGCTTTGCTCTATGAAACATCGCATGATCTATTAAAGGATAGTCCCGATTTAGAGAGATGGCAGTTCTCCTAAGAGGACTACCAGGCCAGATACAACCTGACCCCAGAGAAATGGGATTCTTGAGGGGCAAGACCATTTGTTTTGAAAAATCCTAATTATCTGGAAAGAAGAGCCGAGGCCAGTTGGCAGGGTCCCCGCTGTCTTGTCGAGGTTCTCCTGTGGCCAGGATGCAGAAGCGTCCTCCGGCACAGCCTGATGTGCTGACCTTGGGCAGCCCTACGCTGCGTTCCGCAGGACCAGCCCCCTGCGCCCAGCAGGTTGACCCTGGCGGGCTGTACAGCCACATCCCTTAAGGGTGAGCCCAGGTCAGTCACCTGCAACGGAGGCTCATCGGAACACAGTGAGTCACAGTCAGATTTGCATGTTAAGAAAAAAAAACAAAAGAAAAAGAAAAAAGGAAGTAAATATAATCCAACTCTGCTCTTACTCTCATAGAAGATAATTACAGCCAAACAAGAAAATTAAATGTCAAAGTGCCAGACTATATTATAATTAAACAAACACACAGCAGGTTCCAGGAACATTAAGAATGCCATCAAAAAGATTCAAACAAAGCCTGTTAACGAGGAAGGCAGACACCTTGTCATTACTCCAGAACTCAGCACTGCCCCATGCCTTCTAAGATGGCAGGCGGCAAAGGAACATGTGGACTCCTACAGGGGAGGAGAAGTTTATTTCTTTGTTTTGGGGGTGAGACAATCAAGCTCAACAGCCAAGGCAGAAGCCATGGGGTCAATTAAAACAGGGTTCAAATGCCACTCAGCATAGGCACACTCTGTGCCTCCATTTCTTATCCATAAAATAAGAATGAATAACAGGCGGTTATGAGAAATGTGGGAAGCCATCCACCATGGAGCTTCATCTGTAACAAGTACTCTGAATATGTTAGCTGTGTGCTACCACAATAATTAGTATGGACCATAGACCTGATGCATTATAGGGAGCCAGGAGGTGTTGAACAAGATGAAATTAAGGTTAATGACCTTCTAGCTAGTTACGATTCCCAAGATATAATTCAGCATTCATCGGGTATGCTCTTGATAGGGCGAACGTTTGGTCTTGAGTCTCTCAGCTTTGATAGTCTATGCAAGACTTTTAGTTCTGAGAGGTTAAGAACCATATTTGTTTTTTCTCCATAGGGTGACTTACATATAGCATGTGCTTCAAAAGAGTTGTTGACTGACTCCATCATTAAAAGAGCATTAAGCAGCATATCATGTATGTTTTCCCAAACTTGAAATAGAGGGTTTTCTCTTGGCCTCATAGAAAGTCTAACCACAGACTCCCAGTTCTCAGCCACTACCTCATTTGAAAACATTTTCTAGATGATTTTTGGAAAAATATAAATTAGTGGTAGCAGAGAGGAGAGCTAGCGGTGCTGTTAATGTTACAGCCAAATTATGAGTTTATGTTTCTTCAGTGTGAAGGGAAGAGTTCTAAAAGAAATTTCCAGTTTACTGAGTGATTTCATTTCCATGCTTCCATTTGATTTTGATGAACATTCTCAGAGTTTAAGCCAATGATCTTCAAATTGTGGGGCACGTTCTTAGAATGAGAGGTGATATTAGGTGATACACAATATTAAATGACATTGAACCACACTATCAAAAATTACTCCCTTTTCCATTATTTTTCAGTATTTCTTATTACACCCAGGAGAAAGTCTCAGTTTGGTGCTAGCACATCTTTAACACCTCCGTAATACTTACTAAATAACCTTCAAGAGAGAAAGGGAAGGAGAGAAGAAGGGAGAGAAGGCAATGAAAGGATGGGGGGAACATATGATTGTCACCTTCAAAGCAGTGAGTAGTATTTAGGAAGATATTAATAATACTTTCTTCTTCATTGTAGTTACCTTCAGAGTTATCTACTCAAAGAAGGGTATCAAGTACATACTGAGTAAATAATAATACTGGAGGTATCAGTATAATACAAAAACCGAGGAAGTGGTTTTAGGTGAGTAAAGTTTACATTTGCATCAAGTCATAAAGCTGTAAGTATGAAAGCTGGGGCCAGGGGGTCCTCTCAAATCTAAATCTTATGCTCTTCCCCATTTGCAGCAACATGGATGCAACTAGAGATTATCACACTAAGTGAAGTAAGTCAGAAAGAGAAAGACAAATACCATATGATATCACTTATAAGTGGAATCTAAAATATGACACAAGTAAACCTATCTATGAAACAGAAACAGACTCACAGACATAGAGAACAGACTTGTGGTTGCCAAGGGGGAGTGGGTTTGGGGAGGAATGGAGTGGGAGGCTGGGGTTAGCAGATGTAAGCTATTATACACAGAATGGATAAACAACAAGGTCCTACTGTATAGCACAGGGAAATATATTCAGTATCCTATGATAAACCATGATGGAAAAGAATATTTAAAAAGAATGTATATATATATATATATATATATATATATATGTATAAATGAATCACTTTATTGTACAGCAGAAATTAACACAACATTGTAAACCAACTCTACTTCAACTAAAAAATTTTTTTTAAAAATCTTGTGCTCTTTCCACCTCAAGAATGCCTTCTAAATTATTAAGTCATTTCAAGGACAAGTGTGAATAGAGGTTAAGAGTTCTCCTCTCTAGTTAGAAAGATCTGAAATTGAATCCAGGTTCAAAGCCAGTAGCTATGCTTCACTGGACAAGTTACTTAACATCTCTAACCCTCGGTCTCTATTTTTTAGTAAAGGAGGTAATAATAGCACCTAACTCACAGGGTTGTTATGGTGTCTGAAAAAGAAAAATCAATATCAGGCATTTGGCACAGTCCACGCACATAGGAACTCCATAAATTTCTACTAAAAAATACTGATTACATAGCTGGAGGCATCACACTTCCTTCGTCATACTATATTACAAACTGTGTTACAGCTACAGTCATTAAAACAGTATGGTACGGGCATAAAAACAGACACATATACCAATGGAACAGAATCAAGAACCCAGAAATAAACCCATGCATATACAGTCAGCAAATCTTTGACAAGGGCACCAAGAACATACAATGAGGAAAGGATAGCCTCTTCAATAAATGGTGTTAAGGAAACTGGATATCCACATGCAAAGGAATGAAACTGGATTCCTATCTTCATATTCAAAAAACTTAACTCAAAATGGATTAAAAACTTAAATGTAAGACCTGAAATGGTAAAAATCCTAAAAGAAAACATAGGGAAAAACCAACTTGACATTGGTCTTGGCAGTGATTTTTTTAGATATGATACCCAAAGAACAGGCAACAAAAACAAAAATAAACCAGTGGGACTACATCAAACTGAAAAGCGTCTGCACAGCATAGGAAATAACCAACCAAACGAAAAAGCAACCTAAGGAATGGGAGAAAATATTTGCAAACCATAAATATGATAAGGCATTAACATTCAAAATATATAAGGAATTCCTACAACTCAATAGCAAAAAAACAAACAACCCAATTAAAAAATGGGCAAAGGACCTGAACACACATTTTCCAAAGAAGACATGCAAATGGCCAACAGGTACATGAAAAGGTGCTCTATATCACTAATCACCAGGGAAATGCAGATCAAAACCACAATGACATGTCACCTCACATCTGTTAGGATGGATATTACCAAAAAAGACAAGAGATAACAGGTTGGGTAGGACGCAGGGAAAAGAAAACCTTTGTACATTATGGATGGGAATGTAAATTGGTACAGCCATTATGGAAAACAGTATGGAGGCTCCTCAAGAAATTAAAAATAGAATTACCATATGATCCAGCAACCTCCCTTCTGGATGTATATCCAAAGAAAATGAAATCTCTATCTCAAAGAGATATCTGCACTCCAGTGTTCACTGTTCCATTATTATGAAACCAACCAAAGTATCCATCAACATATGAATGAAGAAAATGTGATATATTCAAATACATATATATATTTCACCTATATCTATAAAAGACATATAATGAAATATTATTTATCCATATCAGAGAAGGAAATCCTGCCATTTGCATGAACCTGGAGGACATTATGCTAAGTAAAATAAGCCAGACACAAATAGGTAAATGCTGTGTGATTTCACTTACATATGGAATCTGAAAAAGTTGAACTCATAAAACCAGAGAGTAGAACGGTGGTTTCCAGAGGCTCGGATGTGGGTAAAATGGGGAGATGCTGGTCAAAGGGTACAAACTTCCAGTTATAAGATGAATGAGTTCTGGGGATCTAATGTACAGCATGGTGACTATAGTTAATACTATATTGTATACTTGAAATTCACTAAGAAAAGCTAACTATGTGAGGTAATGGATGTGTTCATTAAACTTGATTGTAGTAATCATTTCACAATACATATGTATATTAAATCATCATGTATGACACTTTAAAAAATCACGTGTACAACCTAAATATATACAATTTTTATTTGTCATTCATACCTCAATAAACTGGAAAAAATACTGACTGAAAGGCTTAACATCAGAACTTTGCCAAATGCTTGAACATTCTAGCATTATAATGGGTGGTTATTTTTACCACCATGAACTGGTCTACCTTAGGACATACTGTTAATTTCCTTTCTAGGACAAACTCTAACCATGGTTAAGGAACTCTAAGGCTTTTTCCTGAGACTAACTAGTTGAGATATAGGAAACTTGAAAACACATTTTGGTCAGGCAAAGATAATGTCATAAACAGACTCTGGGGAAGAAAGGGAGGTGAGAAATTGACCTTAATTGAATCTCAACAGAGGATGCTCTATTTAGAAGTAAAAGATACTATTTTGCAGGATGTAGATTAGTATCCAACAAATTTTAGGAATGTTTAAGGAGCACTCACTCTGGGCTGCACTCTCCACTAGGTGCTGGGGATACAGCAATAAATAAGAGAGACCCGGGCCCTGCCTTCACAGTGCTGCAATGAAATGTTCTCAGACTCTAGCCCTGAGGTCACACAATCTTCCTAGCACTATTCGGGAAAAAAGCATAGCCAGAAAGGAGCAACCGAGTAGGCATTAGGTAACTGGAGTTCAGATCCAGCACTGACTGCCTTCAAATCATGTGATGCTTTGGACAAGGCATTTTTCCTCTCTGGGTGTCCACATCGATACAACAATGTCATTAGGTGTTTAATCTGAGTATCACAAATATTAAGCATTTACCTAATGCTTAGTTATTATACAATTATTGCCATAGCTATATTTCACCATACTGTTCTTTACCTTTACATGCTTTATGTTACTTCATGTTTTTATTTTAATACATTTATTTTTCAAAAGAAAGCTTCTATCACGATCATAATTAAAAACTGGTATCTTATGACAAACAGAAGTCATCTGTAAAAAACAAACATTTTACTAAACTTTAGTAAAATTGTATTGACAGCTCTCCATTAAACTGTTGTAGAGGAGAAAGACAGGAAGCCAAGACGTGCTTCTTGGGATTGCAAGGAGGAGAGCTGTCACTACATACAGGCAGGAGTCCTACTAGGGTAACTAATGGCCTCTTCCATCCCTTTGCTCATGCTGCTTCAGGAGAGCTAGACTGACTGATTAATAAATGTGGGAATGATAAAGCAAAATCTTGGTTCAGATCCACTTCTTTCTCTTGGGAGCTAATGAGTCTCATGCTAAGCTGTTTTCCCCAATTAACCCTTCAATGGCTGCCATGTGCTTGCTACTCCTCGATTTTACGATCAATTTTGTTCAGAATGCCACTGGGTAAAAGGTGGGCTATTTTATCAGCACCAAAAGAGAACTGAATGTGAAAGTCATCAGAGAAAGTTGATAGGGAACTATATAATGGATGAGTAAAGCCAACAACTCCTTAGCTCTCTGATAAATCTGTACTTCCCTGAAAGTAAGAGGTCCAGATGTTTAGCATCTCCTAGTGTGACGGTCACAGCACCATCTACAAAATATCTGTCTAAAGAATTAAACCCAAAACTAATCAAGTCTCTGGTTCTGTCAGCCTATGGAAATACAGGAAATAGAAGAACCTACTAAATGATACATAAAATGCAATCAGCAATCCAGAATGTTGGAAATTCTTCAAAACAAACAAAAAAATAAAAACACTCCTTTTTCCAACAAATAAATGGCAGAAGGGGATGAGGTGAGAACATAAAAACCAGCCGAGGGGGAAGATGGGAGTAGGCATTGTTTTCATTATTCCTCACGCAAAGTACAACTACAAACCCTGGAAATTATATGGAAAACAGACATAAGAAGACTCTGAATGGGGGAAAGGAAAAGGCAGGCTGCTAGGGAGCTTGGAACTGAAGAAACAACATGGCGGTGAGTTCCCTGGGTTTGCTTTTTGTCTATTTTATCCCAGACACAGAGATGAAGAAACCAGCACCCTGAAAACACCAAGGGGTGCAGATAAAAACGTCCCTACTCTGTTTAGACAAAGGGCCAGGAAAAGAGCAGGGTCTCTCTCATCTGATGATACTCCAAATCTCTGCTTTAACTGGCTTCCTTCTGATACCGCTCTAGGAGGGGTTGGGGAGGAGAAAGCTGCCTCATTATTGCCAGATGGGAGGAGAAGTCCAAGTTCCCCACCGGGCCTCCAATGACACCTAAGGAGCAGAGGGTTACTTGTTAGTGTTGGTGGGAGGGGGAAATCCAGCCTCCGCCTAGGTCTCTGATGATCCTCCCTGGCTTGGAGCAGTACGAGTGGCTGGTGACTGCTCCCTCGACCGAGGAGGAGTGGGGAGCACAGGTGCATCAGGGGATGCATTACAGGGGAGTGGGGCACAGGTGCATCACTACTAGGATTCTTCTGACCCACTTCAGCAGGGATGGAAATCCAGGCTCCTTAGGTGGTTTTCTGGACCCTGCAGGGGGTGATGGGGTTTTGTTACTGCCCAGCAGGCAGGGAAGTCCTGGCTACCTACACAGCCTTCTCCCGTCACCCTGGTTGCAGGTGAGGAGTAGGTGCTTAGGGTTCCTCATTACAGCCCGGTGAACTTGGAAGTCTAGCCTTCCCACTTGACCTTTGCTGGCTGGGGGGAAGGTGGGGTCCACAGCTGTTGTTAGTGGTGCTTGGTGTAGAATAGCTAGTGTCTAAAAGTTTTCTGTCTTGCTGATTGAACAGAGACTCAAGGATTTGTGGGACTAAAACAAAAGATCTAACGCTCATGTCATTGGAGTCCCAGAAGGAGAGAAGAAAGAGGATAGAGCTGAAAAAGTGCTCCAAAGAATTATGGCTGAAAATTTCTAAAATTTAGCAAGAGACATGAACTTGGGTGATCAGTGTATGAACATACTATTCTCTCTTTTGTTTGTGCTTGCAAAATTCCATAATAGTTTTAAAGAGAGAAAGAATTTGACAATGAATACCTTTTCCAGTCTATGATCTAATGTTATTTAATGCTATGACTTTGGGCAACATAAAGTCACATAATGAAATATTGTATTAGATAACCAGTTATAATACTAATATTATAAATATCTGTAATTTTATCTAAATACACATATGGAGTTATTCCTTGTTGAAAATAGTCTACTAGATTGTATCATTTTTCTTTATAAAATGTTTGATTTTATGCTTATAGTAAATTAATATGGATCCATAGATCAACTCTAAAGAATCATAACTTGAACTTTTTATTCTTTACTTTCTGAACCAATACTAATGAGACTTTTTAGTGAAGTTGATCTGTTTAATATTTTGTGCCTATTTATTCTAACAGTCCAAGTTTCTTATTTTCCTCCAGTTTCCATTCTACTTGTTTATTAAAGATTCAACTTGGCAGTAAGGGTAAAAAAATCACAAAACACTGAACATTCTGTATAATAACTCTACAGTGCTCTGTTTAGTATAAAACCATATAATTAATGTTTTTGTTTAATAACATAGATTCCAATTTTCTGGAGCATTGTGACTTCATGAAGCAGGTTTTTTAAAGCATCTAAAACATCTCTCACTTGGTATGCTTCACCCTTGCTGTTTGATTCTTTAAAAATTTTTTTCATCTTTAATTTTTATCGTACACTAAAACAAAGACTTTAACTCAAAGTATGTGATTTCATTAAAGATGATATGTTGGCATTACCTTACTGAAATCTGCTATTGTCCTGAAGCTATTTTATTGTACCTTTCCAGGCCGTCAGTTTCACTTAAACCTGATAATTATACTCATAAAATAAGACTTCTTTTCTTACCTGAAAGTGACTTCTAACATGGAGCAAGTTGCCCTTTAAACCTACAATTGTTAACTTTGTCTGTTTAAGCTTCAGGAAACTAGAGAACCACTGGCTAAAAAGCTGGAAGTAAAATGTCACATTGTGTAGAGAGATCTCAGTAAGAAAACATTTTTCTGGTGCTTAAACATTTATTTTGCATGTGCTCTTTGCTAAATAAATGTTTAAATCATTGACCAGCAGATGCTTTTCAAAAATGTTATCTCGGGGCTTCTCTGGTGGCGCAGGGGTTGAGAATCTGCCTGCCAATGCAGGGGACACGGGTTCGAGCCCTGGTCTGGGAAGATCCCACATGCCGCGGAGCAACTAGGCCCGTGAGCCACAATTACTGAGCCTGCGCGTCTGGAGCCTGTGCTCCGCAACAAGAGAGGCTGTGATAATGAGAGGCCCGCGCACCGCGATGAAGAGTGGCCCCCACTCGCCGCAACTAGAGAAAGCCCTCGCACAGAAACGAAGACCCAAAACAGCCATAAATAAATAAATAAATAAATAATTTAAAAAAATGTTATCTCTATTATTATAGCATCAGAATCTATAAACTCTATCGACATATATTAATCCTGGTTTTTCTTTAACCTGTTTACTGACGATTTAGAAATGAACTATTGGGGCTTCCCTAGTGGCGCAGTGGTTAAGAATCTGCCTGCCAATGCAGGGGACACAGGTTCGAGCCCTGGTCTGGGAAGATCCCACATGCCGCGGAGCAACTAAGCCCGTGAGCCACAATTACCGAGCCTGCTCGTCTGGAGCCTGTTCTCCGCAACGGGAGAGGCCGCGACAGTGAGAGGCCCGTGCACCGCGATGAAGAGTGGCCCCCTCTTGCCGCAACTGGAGAAAGCTCTCGCACAGAAACGAAGACCCGACACAGCCAAAAATAAATAAATAAATAAATTAATTAAAAAAAAAAAAAAGAAATGAACTATCACCTCAACTCATACAGAGCTAAGTAAGCTGAAGTTGGTAAAAGGGAATATTTAAGAGGGAATGGTAAGGAGGGAAATTAGTCTAAGGCATGACTTTGTGGAAACCACTAAGATGAGCATACAACACTGACATGACTCTGCATCTAAGCATTTATTATGTGCCAGGAGCTGTGTTATGCACTAGGAATATAATAGCAAATAAGACAAGTAGGGTCTTTGTTTTTGTAAAGCTTACACTGTAGTGGAGGAAAGAGTCAATAAACAAAAAAAGAAAGAAAGAATTTTTAGATGGTAACTAGTTGCATGAATCAAATATAAGGGAAGTGATAGAAAGAGAAGGGGGATGTATGCAGCTACTTTAGATGAGATGATCAAGAAAGGTCACTCCCATAACTTGGTACCTGAGCTAAAGCCTGAATGAGGAGAAAGACCTCATCAGGGGAAGAAATGAAAGAGAAGGGGAGTGGTAGGCAGGGCATTGTTTTGGGCTGAAATTCAGCAAGTGCAAAGGCACTGGGGTGGGAAGTTTTACGTATTTACAGAAATAGAAAGAGGCTCAGGGTGAAAGGAGAATAGTGACTAAGGTAGAGAGAGGTGTATAATGAGGTAGAGAGGTGGGCAAGAGGTCATATCATGTAGGACCATGTTACAGAGTCTGTATTTCATCCTAAGTGTAAGGAGAAACCATAAGAGGTTTCACAGGGAAGTGATGTGAACTGATTCACACTATAACAAGATCATTCCTGAAGCTGTTAAGGGAAATGGATTTTAAGGGGCAAGAGTACAAGAAGGTTCAGGTTAGAAGACTAATGCAGGGGAGGGGCAAGATAGGAGTAGGGGATTAAGAGGTACCAAATACTCTGTATAAAATAAATAAGCTACAAGGATATATTGTATAGCACAGAGAATATAGCCAATATTTTACAGTAACAATAAATGGTGTATAATCTATAAAAATTTTGAATCACAAAAAAATAAAAATAAAAAAGAAGACTATTGCAGGAGCCCTTTTGAAAGATGGTGATGGCTTGGACTAGGGTAGGAGTAGTGAAGATGGAGAGGAGCAGATGATTTGAGATATGTCCAGGAAGTGCTATTGACAGCACTTGCTGATGAACTTGAAAGGGAAGGGAGAGAAAAGGAAAGAAACCAAGGTTGACTCTTAGGTTTGGGGCTGTTTAGTTGGGTGGTTGGTGGTGCTATGTCCTGACAGGAGAGGAATTCTGGAGGAGCAGGTTTTAAGGCGGAAACCAAGAATTCCTTTTTTGGACATGTTAATTTTTAGATGCCTTAAGACATCCAAGTAGACGTGTCTGGTGGACCATTACATATTCAGGTCTGGAATTTCAAGGGCAGGTCAGGGCTGCCGATCGGAGTTTTGCACACATTGGCATCTAGATAATATTTTTTTTAAAGTAGTACCCAATGAAATCACTATACTGACATTAAATATCATGTCAGGGCGACTGTGTAGAATAGAATTTAACTGTAAACCTAAGTCTTCAGCAAAAACTGATGGTAGGCACTTCCATTTATACCAACTATAATCAAAATATCATATAAGTGTAACTGGAAACCCTGCAGGGCTTGGAGACTCAGGGTCTAAAAGTGCTTTAATCATACAATCAAAAACGAGATTATTTAAATTTTCATTCAACGATGTGGCTTGGAGGATATTTTCTGAGCTTCTGAATGTACTCTATTTATACAGAATTCTTCAACTCAGCACTAAATTTTTACAAGGTTCTCACTCATGAATTCAGAGCTCCACCTGATAGTATAAAATATAAAGTTTGAAAATTTCCGTTTATTTTGAAACCCAAAATGTGCCAAAAGATCCATCCTGCAGTTTTGCCTCTGACCTAGAAATTTCCAACTATGCACACAAATCATATAGAAAAAGCCATGTGGCATTGGTCCACTTTCATCCCAGCGTGAAATGGGCACATTTAAGTTCCAGGATAATATCTGGGATAAGTACAAATTTTGTTTTCAGATCTCTACAGAAGATTATGAAGTTCTATTAAAAGAAAGTGTCCAACAGATTCTTTATTGGTACACTAGACAGCTTGTCAATATGTTTTTTTTTTTTAAACTTACCTAAAGGATGATCAAAAGATTAAAGAAATCCCAGATATAGGCAGAGTCAATCCTTTCAGAACACTCTCAAGGGCCTGGTTTTTCTAAATGAAATCTTGAAAAATATTTAAAAATATCATTGTTCTCATCTTGGGCTAGATTTGGGGAAAGCTTCTGCCATAGGACAGAGAACTCGGAGGATAAAGGAGGATTAACATATCCACTGCATGTTGACATCTACAAATGCACCACTCGTCTACACCACTCCTCCATCTCTCTAGCCACTTGCTGATTATGTGGGCTTTAACAAGCCAGAAAGAATGTGACTAATCCACAAGGACGAAGCCACACAAACCACTTTCGAATTTTATTCTCTGCTTCAGATAGGAAGATTCAAATAAGCTAATGTGAAGGAGTTCATCCACGACAAATCTCATGGGACAAGAAAAGGACTTGGACAAGCTCTGAGTTTCTGAATCTCTGGATACTGTAGGTGGGGAAGGAAAATCTGCTTAGTCTTCACTGGCCTGAATCCATCTCAGAATTTCATACAATGATGAAGAAACAAGAAGGGAGTCTAAAAAATGCTTTAAAGTGGTAAGTAAAATATAGTACTAGATGACTGAGAAATATCCCAATTATGAGCAAATTAAGAAAAGGACATAGAAGGCCTTGAGAGCAATATCTCTCTCATTCACCTTCACACCAATAGATAGCAATTTATTAAATAACAACAGCCACAAAAAGGCAGCAGAATGGAAAAAGAGATCAGACCTTAGGGAGTTTGAACACCTGGCTCCAAATTTCAAAGGAATGGATGGGTGTGTTCAGTGGAAAAAGACAAGAATTGAAATGTTTTAAGAAAAGTAAATGATCAAGAAATATCACATAGGTCAGGTTATTTGGCAATAAGCACTTAATTGTTTTAATTTCTCAACTGACTTTATACTGCTTCTGCATGTACAGTGTTCTTTTCCAGGCTGTCCCTCTTTGCACATTTACCCTTGTCCCTGCCTTGCAGACTGCCTTAGTCAGCTCTGGCTGCCAGAATACCACACACTGGGGGTTTACACAACAGAAATTTACTTTCTCACAATTCTAGAGGCTCGAAGTCCAAGAGAATGTGTGAGGACTGTTGGTTTCTCCTGAGGCCTCTCCCTGTGGCTTGCAGATGACTGTCCTCTTGCTGCCTCATGACGTGCTCACCCACTGTGCACACACACCTTTGGCATCTTTCTCTTCTTGTAAGGACACCGGTCATATTGGGTGTGGACCCCATCCTAATGGCTCATTTTAATTCAATCAACCCTTTAAAGACCTTACTTCCAAATACAGCTAAATTCTGAGTTACTAGGGGTTGGGACATCAACATGTGAATTTGGGGGAACAAAATTCAGCCCACAACACAGACCATAAGCACGGATGCTTTATTTTTTCCTCATCTTGAAAATAATGGCATCCTCACATAAAACTTCCTTCTCAACTCTAAGAAACCCCCGGGCTCAGGTCTGCTTTGAGTATCTATCAACGAGAGGTCATCATTTTCACACTACAATCCCCGCAGCAAGTCTTTGCAATCTACTTGAAGCAACACCATATAAATAAAATTGCTCTTTCCAAAGCTACCGATAAAGTTCTTTGGCCACATTCAAGGATCATTTCTCCATCCTACTTCCTCTGGTTCATTCTGTAGCACTGGACACTGTTCGCTGCCTTCTTCTGGAAATACATTGCTTCCTTTGGGACCGTTAACTTTCCACACCGAAGGGCTCCTCACTCTTCCGGGTCTTCTCTGTTCTCACTTTCCTTAAGAAAACTCCGCCCTTTTCACTTCAACCATCACCTTCTACACAGGTGGCCCTGAAGTGATATCTCCAGACCTGAACTGCCTCCAAACTTGAGTCTCTTACATTCAATGCTAGGCTCTGCATCTGCAATTGTTTTAACATACACACACTAGTATATATAAAATAGATAACCAACAAGGACCTGCTGTATAGCACAGGGAACTCTACTCAATATTCTGTAACAACCTATATGGGTAAAGAATCTGAAAAAGAATGAATATACATATATGTATAACTGAGTCACTTTGCTGTACACCTGAAACTAACACAACATTGTAAATCAACTGTACTCCAATAAAAAAAAAAAAAAAAAGAATCTGCAAATCACATTCCTCTTTCCCTCAAACCAGCGCTCTTGCCAGCACTCTCTTTGTTTCTGTGCAGGATGCTCAGGCTGGAAGCCTGGCATTATCTTGGACATTCATGAATGTATCCTACAAGTGTTTGGAGAGCCCTGCTGGGACATACACACTGTGCTAAGCAATGCAGATACCAGTTGAATGAAAGAGACACAGTCCTTAGCCTTGCACCTGCTCTTGGTCTAGCCAACCCTCCTTTTCATGCCCCACAGCCTGATATTAATTTCCATAGAGCCTTCCTTCTACACATCACTCAGGCCCATCTCCTCTTTTTTTTTTTTTTTTACCATTCCTTATTGTCAAAACCCACATCTTGTTTCTCATTACATCACTTTTATCCCACTTGATGGATGTGATCATCTCCAAACTGATCCTACGCCTCTAATCTCTACCTGACTTGACCTTCACCAGCCAGTCTCTCCAAAATATCACTACAATGCCAGCCTTTAACCACAGTGTTGTCACCATCACCCCCTGCAGAAATTTTTCAGTGAGTATACCAGCCCACTGAAAAACAAAATCCAAACTCCAGAGCTAGGAAGCCTGGACAAAAAGGACAGATTTGAGTTCCCGCTTTGCCATTTCAATGTCTGGTGTCCCCAAGCAAGTCATTTACCCTCACTGGGCCTGTTTCTCAACTGAAATACTAGGATCAAAACTGCTAAGGAGGGCTTCCCTGGTGGCGCAGTGGTTGAGAATCTGCCTGCCAAGGCAGGGGACACGGGTTCGAGCCCTGGTCTGGGAAGATCCCACATGCCGCGGAGCAACTAGGCCCGTGAGCCACAATTACTGAGCCTGCGCGTCTGGAGCCTGTGCTCCGCAACAAGAGAGGCCGCGATAGTGAGAGGCCCGCGCACCGCGATGAAGAGTGGCCCCCGCTTGCCGCAACTAGAGAAAGCCCTCGCACAGAAACGAAGACCCAACACAGCCATAAATAAATAAATAAATAAATAAACACAAAAGTTAAAAAAAAAAAAAACTGCTAAGGAGCTCATGGGGTCGATATGAAGGACACTGGCATGTGGTATTACTACTGCCACTGCCACCGCCACCACCTGCTGTACAAGCTGACGCTCCAGAAGCACATTGTGTGCCAGCCACTGTGACTACTGCTTACTATTTAGTATCTCATCTAATCCTCACTCTGTACACTCGCTGTGTGACACTGGGCAAGTTTCTTAACCACTCTTGGGTGTTTTTTATTTTCAAAATGGGACATTGTAAGGAGCGAATGTGATAATATATGCAAGTGACAGTGCCTGGCACAGAGTAAGTTCTCACCAATGGTCCTATGACTCTTACTCAGCAATACTCATTGTAACTCCAGCATAGAGACTGTAAAACTATGTGTGTTCCAAGTGTATCCATCTCCTATTTCCTAGCCTAGACTGATGAGCTGCCAGCAAGAAGGATCTGTGTCTTCTATGTACCCTGTTTTCTGAACAGGAGCAAACAGCATATAGAAAGTACAATAAACCCTTGCTCAGTGAATGACAATGAATGATTTACCAGATGACAACGTTATCTTTAAAGGTGTACATTCTTTACTTGAAGATGTGATCCAGAAGTTTCTGAGAGTGACCTTTTTTGGTTTATATCATATTTGGCTTTTTTTCCTTTCATAGCATAGTGAAGCTACTCTCTTCTAGCCCTATAATTGTAGTGATAAAGATTGTCTAAATTTATCCAAGACAATAAATATTCCTCTCCTCACCCCATCCCCAGATAAAATTAGCATTTTAGAAGAAAAAGAAACCTATAGGGAAAAAGAAAACACTCAATTTTATCCCAAGGAAGTCTTGAAAAGATTTAAATTCTAATTGAATTCAATACATAATCAGAGAATATATATGGGTTAATGAGTGCCAGGAGTAAAACTAAATAAGATTCTGCCTCTTTTGCAGAAAATAAAATAGGTTCAGCGTAATTGTCTCCCAAATCTTTTATTGATATAACCACTAAATGCAAATATTAATGAATTATACAGACAATGTTCAGTATCATTTAAAATAGCAAAGAGCTGTTGCTGCAACAAAGGAAATCAGGGAAGAGAACATCAAAAGCTTCGCACAGATCATTTGCTCACCACGTTTATGTGAGAAATAATCAGAAGATGAGGCATGTCCTTATTATAGACTCATCACGCTGAAGTGGTACCAAGGGTCAAAACATTTGCATTGCTTTTCAGCTAAATAGAAAATGTAATAAAAGAACAATTTCATCCAGAAGATAGATAGATAGATAGATAGAGGCCTTTTTTTTTTTTGCCCTGGGTAACAGTTTTTCCCCAAATTAATGGAAAGAGCGCTGTATATGTTTCTTTCCTCTTTTAGCATCCTCTGGAGAAAATATACCCTGATGATATTTTTGACAGCAAATTATAAGGCTGACAGACTTTTCAGGAATTCTTCAGCTTTATTTCCCCACGTTAAATTTTAATCAACCAGATTTAAAATTAAATTTCCCATACAAGCCTCTATTTGGACACCTAAAGTGTAAAAGAGATATTAGCAGAGCTGCTAGGGTTGAAACTCCCTTGGGGGCAAGAGTGCTGAGCACCATCAACTGCCTCCCCGACACAACCCCAAGTCAGGAAGCCTCCCTGTGGAACCCTGAGATCCACACAACTCTGTCTGAGTACCTCTGGACTAGACTGCTGTAGATCATTCCGAACTCTAAATTTTATTTGTCTAGAAGGACATTCTGGTTGTTGAACACACAGGGTGTCACTTGGTGGAATCTGCGGGGTAAGTTATAAACTGTACAGTTGAACTCTCGTCCCTTGGCAAATATCCTGTGCGTCAGCTCACATTTACTGGGTTGGAAGCCACAGCCCTCTGCTGGCATGTTTTTACTTTGCAGTCAGCTAACCTCTAAATATTTTTTGTAATGACTGATCTTAAGCTATCACCCCCCCCCCTTCCTGTACTTGTGCCGATGGCTTTCCAGACGCTCCAAAGTAAACCTTTGCACTTACCCCTATTTTTTTGATGTCATTTCATTAAACTTGGCCCTTGTTTCAGTTTATCCAGGTCACTTGAGATTATAATTCAGCCACCTAATGTATTCATTTATCCTCCAAGCTAATGTCATTTAAAAGACTGATGAAAGTAACTTCTTTAAAGTAGAGCACCCCAGGTCCCATCTCATGCCCACAGAATCGTAATCTCCAACATTAGATCTAAGTAGTTTCATCTCCCCCATGTGCCCCTGGTAATTCAAATGTTTGGGAACCACTCCTTGAGGTCTTAAAACAAGTCGTTGGTGGCAGGGCATGGATCAGGACCAAGGACAGAGACCATCTGAACTCTGGTGGCTTTTAATTTATAGTTTATGTTTGACAGCTCAACCAATTTAGAATTCACTGACTCTGTTATTCAAGCTGACAACAAGAATTTCTTGAGTGATTTTTCCAAATACCTTACTTACATCCAGACATATCCATTCAAAATTTCTTTTGATCTAACCTTAATTTTTTAAAGAGGCAGTGAAGTTTATACTTCTAGTTTACCTTCTTCCTTCTCTATGTGCTCATAAGCCATCTATCTATTGGATTATCTAAAATTTGCCACTGGATTTACATTAAGCTCCTGAATCTATAAGTCGTACTATCTACTTACCTCTCCCACCCCTTTTTAAAAAGCATCACCAATATCCAAACAAACTGAGAAGCTCGCTTATTACCTTGCACAAAAGTACAATTCATCTAGAATAGACAAATGGACTCATCCAGATTTCTGCCACTTCACATCAGTGTAGATGCAATATCCTTAGCAGTGATGTGTTTTACATTTCTAGACTGATGGTCCCTCTTTTTGACAGAGAAAATGGGAAAAAGAACAGGAGCTGAGTATGGGCAAGCTTTTGCAGATGGTAACTTCAATATTATTATTACTCAGTGGTATTTGTTAACATTTTCTCATCCTTCCAAATCCAGGAACCTGCTTCTTTGGGGATAATAGTGCCAACAATAGTAATAAGGTAGTGGTGATAAATTTCCTTTCATACTTAATGCTCTTCCTCATTATCATACACAATTTTCATAATTGGTGCAGGCAATGATTCTACAGAGGAGGTTATAAAAAAAGAGCAGCAGGAAATACTATTACGTGAGCCTTAAAGCACTTTCACTGTTACCTAGTAGTCTGGATGTTACATAAAAGCAAACACTGTCTTATTGAGGGCTGTATTCTGAGTATCTAGACATTACCTGAAACTGCGTGGGGTTCAAATAATACTTAAATGAATAAGTAAATAAATGATCACATGAGTACAAAGCAGCTCATCTTGTTTAATCCCTACAATAGCCCCAGGAGTTTGCTATCATTTTCTACATTCTAGATGAGGAAAATGAGGCTCAGAAAGGTTAAGTGACTTGCCTAAGATCACAGAGAGAATCAGTGTAAGAGCAACAGCACAAGCCCATGGATGTCAGCTGCCAGATTTTGAATACACCTCATCTGTCTCTAAGCCATGGTTTCAAGAGAATTGAATTTGCTTTGCTCTTCAGTCACCTACCAGCTATAGTCCCTGGGAAAGTCTCAGAAACTTCCAGAGTCTCGGTATTCATACACAAAAGAAAGGAGAAAATGTTGCTGGCTCTGCTTATCTATTTTTTTAACACTCAAAGGAGAAAATGTATAGTTAAACATGAGAAATTATTATTATTATTACTATTTCTCTGATCTTCCTTAGAAGAAAATAGCTAAATAGCTAAACATCAAAGAGCTGATATTTCCTCCTATAACACAGATGGTGTGCATGGAGAATTTTTTAAATTGCCACACCAGATAGCAATAAAACAACTAATAATTATGGGAAATGATGCTGGCTTCCAATATTTTAGGTACACAAGAACATTACTCTGGATGGTATAAAAACCTAAAGCTGTATTTGCTACCATGCAGATTAGTTGCACATAAATACTGTAGAAATTTTTGCGTCATACTCACTACTACCCAGTCTCCATATTCAGGGAACTGTTTGGAATTCAGGTAATTCTATTGGTGCTAACAGTCACTTTCCTCAGGAATCATTCAGATAATGGCTTTGGCTCTCCATGAAATTTTGTCTTATTACTTGTCTAGCAAGAGGCTGAAGGTATAGAGCAAGTTTTTGAATGAAAGGACTGAAAGGAACAGATTTCAGAAAGTAGAATCAATATATAGTCATCCCTCCATACCCATGGGGGATTGATTCCAAGATACCTTCCTCCAGGCTCCCATACCAAAATCCATGGATGCTCAAGTCCCTTACATAAAATGGTGTAGTATTTGCATATAACCTATGCTCCTGTATACTTCAAATCATCTCAACATTATTTATAATACCTATCACAATGTAAATACTATGTAAATAGTTGTAAATGCAGTGTAAATACTATTTAAATAGTTACCTGCCCATGGCAAACTCAAGTTTTGATTATTGGAACTTTCTGGAGTTTTTTTTCAAATATATTGACCCAAGGTTGGTTGAATCCATAGTCTATACAATGACTATGGAGGAGGCTCAAGTGCCAAGTAAGGCGGAGAGAGCTACACAGTGCGTTTGGAGAGGTAGCCAGTGTCTGGATAATGTTGGGTCCTGTAGGCCAAACTCAAGATGTTGGATTTTGTTTTTAATGAAATGGAAAGTCATTAGAGGGTTCAAGGATAAGTGACATGTTTTAGTTTTGTTTTTAAAATAATTAATGTGACTTCTTTGCATAGAATAGAATTGGGACAGGGGCAAGAGGTGAAGCTGGGAGAAGAGATAAGTGGTCATTGCAATGGTCCAGTTAAGACAGGAGGGCTTCTGTGTGGTTGATGTGTGGGAGGTGAGACGTGGTAAGAATCAGGTATAGGTTGAAGGCATGACTGAAAGAATTTGCTGATGGACCGGATGTGAGGTGTGAGTAGAAGACAACGAAGATGCTTATAAGATTTTTGGCTAAAGTAACTGGATGAAAGGGGATATGATTACAAAAATAGGGATGGCCAGCATTTGGAGGAAGAAGCAAATTTTATTTTATAAATATTAATTTTAAGATGCCTATTATAACTCTAGGTGGAGATTTCACATGGCAGTTGGATATGTAACTCTGGATTTCAGAAGAGGGGTACAAACTAGGATGTATATTTGACAATCTGATGAGACTAGCTTTTAATTCCTAATTCATGAATCCTGAGGACTGCTTAATTGTCATTCTTTGAGTCTGCTTCTTTGTATTTTCACTAGATCTACCCATAGATTATGGGTAGATAACCTATGGGATCCCATAGATTACAGGATAACCCAAGTTATCCCATAATCTTCAAATAAATTCTCCACCTTGTGTCCCCTTACATTTATGAAAATAAGTTTCTGTTGCTTGCAACCAGAAACTGATGCATATAATTATATTTATCCCCATTCTGTAAATATGCATATAATTATTATTATTATCCCCATTCTGTAAATATGAATACTGAAGTTCAGACATTAAGAAACTTGACTAAAATCACAAAGGTAGTCACAAAGAGCTGGGACTTGAAACCAGGTGTGTTTGTAAGATAACCACCTCTCTAAAGTCAGAATATTACACAGCTGCTGCCTGCACAGAATATTACACAGCTGCTGCCTGGTCTCCTTAGCAAGAAGTTTTCAAAGGCCTGGAGCCAACAGTGCAGTTCAAAGTGACTTCCTGGTGGTAAGGAGGGGCTGGAGAGAGGCACAACTTCAAACAGAAAAGAGCATCTCTCTGGGAGAGCCAGCAGTTGCCAACCTGAAATTTCAGGAGGCATCTCAAAGCCACAGGGAGTTTGCTTTTTCTCCTTTGGCAGCACACTGTGATTTTACACTGAGCCTCTGTCGCAAAGTGCAAACAATCCAACTTTGAGGTGAATTTTCCTAACAGTAGAGCTACTCGGAGGGGGGCAAGCTATTATTCTGTGGCCAGGTATAGACATTCAATTCACATTCAAATACTTAGAGGTGGGTATACTCTCTCACTGGGAGAATCTGATAAAATTCATCTACATGAAGTACAAGATAAGGTCCTATGGAGATCTTATTGAAGGCCAGCCTCTCATTAGGTTACTACCTAGAAGAAGGAGAAGGGTGTTTCTCTTGTTCACTCACGTGCTCCTCAGAGCCCAGCACAGTGCCTGGTATTCAGCATTTTACTGTGTATATGTTGAAGAAAAACATGGAAAATATTTGCATTTCTTAATATCAAATAGAAGGCATTTTACAAATTCTTAGTATCATAAAAAATTAATGGAAGGACATTAAATTTTATTTGAGACTCTTGAGGAAGGAGAGGTAGATCATGAAGTGCTTACCTTCAGTGGTTCTAATGTCAAACTGCCTGGGCTACTATCCTAGCTCAGCCAGAAACTAGCTAGGCCAGGCTCCAAGGTACAAGTGGAGATTCCAGAGAGGTTGCTAAGAGGCCGCCTAAAGTGGGAGGGATCTTTGGGTCTCAGATGGGAAAGCATACCATGGGACCAGGGAACAGGGAGGGGGTGAGAGCCTTAGGGCAGCAGTAGAGCTAAGGGCTGTTCACCCCCCAGGCACAACCAGGGACAGAGCTAGGACACAGGATCCAAACCCTGCCAAAGCCAAGAAAACCCATTTCAATTCCAGAGAAGTGAGAAACAGGTCTCTGATGTCTGGGCCAAGGCACAAAGATTTGTATAATGATAGTTACTATTTGCAGGGCATTTTTTATGTGAAAAGCACTGTTTTAAGCATTTTTTACATGTTAAATCATTTCGGTCTTACAACAAGTCAATGAGGGTATAGATTTTATTATTACTTCTGCTTTGCTTACCTCTACTGATTTCCTTGCTTAGTTTCATTTGCCTTAATCTATTGGGAAAGTCCTTCTTTTTCCATTTCTAAAGCTGCTTATGGGTTTGTATTGGGACAAATATATTTCATATTCAGTGAACATTAATTGGGTACTTGATATGTAGACATGGGGACTAGAAAGATGAGTGAGACCATTGGCTCTCACAGTCTCATGAGGAGAGGGGCAGTAATGACAATGACACATGTCCTGAGTCCTTTGGGAGCACAGCAAAATGAGGAGGGCACTGACCCAGTCTTGGGGATTCAGGGAAGACACCATTGCCTATTGACCTTGAACAAACTGTTTTACCTGTCTCTCTCAGTTTTATTCCCCCATCAGCAATAGAGAGAATGATAACAGAATCCTAATAGGGTTATTCTGAGGTTTAAATGAGATAATGTTTGTAAAGCATTTAGGATAGTGTCTAACACATAGTAAGTGTTGAATAAATGCCATGCAATTGTTGTATTCCTTGAACAAAGTTCCAAAGAACCCCACGGAAGTTAGCCAAACAGACCAGGGTGATGAAACACTCTTGATGCCTTGTGATTCCAATGTTGTTTAGTGAAACAACTCTAACCAAGCTTCTTCACCAGCCCCTGTGCTGGCTGCTAGCAATACAATGAGCATGGCAGTCATTGCTAAGTTCACGGAGCTTACCGATTTCTACAGAAGGCAGACAATGAATAAAAAAGTTACAACTGTGGAAAGTACTACAGAAGAGAAGGATGAGGCATGACAATACTAACAATGCCATGTCCTGCTCCTTAAGGAGACAGGCTTGAGCTGAGACCAAGGATGAGTAGGAGGGAATTTGGAGTCCCAAGGCTGGGTGGCATGTAGAGAAGGTCACAGGCTGAAGAGCCACATCCTACCTGTGGCGACATCATACCCAACAGAGGGTCACAGCTTTGACAAGTGCTATTAATGCAGGTGAACAGCCCTGAGAGAATGCAGGCAATAAGGAACTGACCTTCGGGGAGGACAGGGCACCTTCCTTGAGGAAGTGTCTTCCAGGTTACAACATGGTAGATGAGTCAAACAACCAGGTGGAGAGCCAGGGAGAGGGGGAGAGAGGCCCAGGCATGAGGAAGAACATTTGCAAAGGTCTCATGCTAAGGAAGGGGCCTGAGCAAGGGCTGGGGAAGTCAGAGCACCCAGAGGCAAGGAAGAATGGGAGGGGATGGAGGATGCAAAGTAAAGTAGGACCTGGAACATCAGGGTCTTGGAGGAGATGTTAAGAATCTTAAGATTTCTGAAAGTAATAGTGACTTGTTCAAGATTTTGTGCAGGTGAGTAGCATGCTCAAAATTGCATTTTTAAAGAATCACCCTGGCTGATGAGTGTAGAATGGATTGGGAAGTGGGGCCAGTGAAGATCTGGGACAACCAGTGGGAAAACTATTATCAGTGGCCATTATCTTAGCCTTGGAAATCTGAATGATCTGGGAGGCGGGGGGCTTAGGGCCTGCAGTAGATGCTGGTCTCACTGCCGCAGGCTTTGAAGCCAGACAAACCTTGGGTGAAATCCTAAGATCTCTTGTCCTGTAAGTCTGCATCTGTGAGCTTCTGCCTCCTTACTTGCAAAAGGCAAAGTCATTCGCACTCCCCAGCTTTACTGTGAAGGTCACATTACATAATGGATATGAAAACACACTCAACAAATATTGATGATGGTTATTATAAACATTCATGTCCCTAGCTTATAAAGCAGGCTCCATTCTGTCTCAAGATGCTAATGATCATTCCTGCAAAATTTTCTAGACCAAGACAACATTAGAAAAAGAATGGTGATAAAAAACAAGTACTGATATAGTATTTACTATGTATCAGGCATCTTTCTAAGCACTTAACACATATTCATATATTTAATTCCCACAATAACATTATGTGTTGTGTGCATTATTTGTCTCCATTCTTCACTCCTCCCCGTAGCCACTCCCTTTGCCATATGACTTTGCAGTTCCTTTTACTGAAGGGGCAGAGCATATAACTCTGCCCTTTGAGTTTGGGCTTGGCCATGTGCTTTGGTGAATAGGACAAGGCAGAAGTAAAGGTGTGCCAATTCCAAGCCTATCTCTTAACAGACCTTATGTGCTTTTATTTTATGACTTTGCCATCACCATAAGAAGTGCTAGTCTGCTGGTCCAGGGAGTAGCAAACCCTAACTCGCAGTTTGGAGCAGAACCAGCCAAGGTAATCTCAGCTCAGCGTAATCCACTGACCTCCAACTGACTCTTATTTATACAACTCAACCTCTGAGTCATAGGGTAGCCTGTTATGCAGCACTTTTATGGCAACTGCTAACTGATGCACTCTATAAGATGGTTATTATTATTAGAGCTCCTACAAAGAGGAAACTGAAGCAGAGAGAAGTTCAGCAACTTGCCTAAGTTCTTGTAGCGAGGAAGTGCCAGAGCTGAGATTTCAACACAGGCAGCGTGACTTCAGAATCTGTATTCTTACCTTTCCTATATACAACCTCATAAGAAAGCCAAACCCTTCAAATTTAAAGTGTCAGTTGGTCTTTCTAAACATAACACAAAAAATAGATCAACAAGGACCTACTGTATAGCACAGGGAACTCTACTCAATAGCCTGTAATAACCTATATGAGAAAAGAATCTTAAAAAGAATAGATATATGCATATGTATAACTAAATCACTTTGCTTTACGTCAGAAACTAACAACATTGTAAATCAACTATACCCCAATATAAAATAAAAATTAAAAAAATAAATAAATGTAACATAAAGCATGAAGAGCAAGTAAGTGAAAAACAAGGAGCTGACAGCACTCTACTTTTGTGTATTAAAATTCACACAAAAAATTAGATCTCTCCATGCTAAGACAATGCCTCTTCATGGATTCCTATCATATCACCACCCCCAGCATTAAGAAGCCCGCCTCAGTCACCTAGCTGGATGCATTCACAGCTTAGAGTGATGTAAAACGTTTGTAAGTGGAGGGGATGGTTTGTTTTGAGTGGAGCTGAGATGAGGAGGGTTGGAGTCACCAGTGAGTCAGGCAGAAGTGCGACTACGGAGGGCCGGAATCATCCAACTGACCTGTCCTCACTGTGATCCAACTCCTGGCTAATCCCCAAAGCTTCACTCCAGTGCTGCATGACCGAGGACTCTATAACCCATCATGAATGTCACATAAGCCCAGAATGTGCTGCTTAAACCACAGGAGGCTCAAGGCCAAAGTCAGAGGTTCCATTTTAGAAGGTAGCCCATGGCACGCCTAACTATACGCAGCCTCGTGAACTCTCCCTCACTGTCAAGGAAGACGAATAATGATGATCCAGCCTATTCCTGGGAGGACATCTCAATTCCTGTGGGTTGATAGCAATCTCTTTTTCCTCTGAATTCCCCTAACAAACTAGTTGTGCCTACCTTCCCTGATTATATGTTTCCTTAAGATGAAGACTCTTTGGTGGATTTCTATTTCACCCCCAGCACCTTGTATACAGTAGGTGTTAATAAATGTTTGCTCAATTAACAAATAAATGTACATGGAGAAAGGAAGATATGGTTTTAAAAGGACTCTCTTGTTTATCACTGTATCACCAGTGCCTAGCACAATGCCTGGCCCTTGGTAGATGCTTAGTAACTATGTGGTAATGAAAGGGTAAATAGCACTGGGAGGCAGAGTACCTGGCTTGGACTTGATCTCTACACTGCAGTGTCTTGAAAAGATGCCCCATTGTTTCTGCAAATCTAGCTGCCTAGAACATCTTTGGGTCTTGTTAATCAACTTCCCCTTGTTCCATTAGCTCCCCAGCTGCCTTCCATAAACTCTCTGTTTACTTCACTTAGCCGGGGTTGAAATCTGTTGCTTGCAACCACAGAACCCTAACTGATAAATCAGCGTTTTCTCAAAATGTGGTCCACGGACCCCTTGCAAAGGGAAGCCATGGAGCTTAAAGAGGCAGATCCATAGGCCTCACCTTAGACCTTTGAATCAAAATTTCCAGCAGACTCTGCCTATTTGACAAGCTCCTTGGGAGATTCTTTTGCGAGCTTCAAGAACAACGGGTGGATGACACTAAAACTACAATTTTACGAGGCAAACAGCAGCTCCTTGCCAACACCTGCACGTCTTGACGCAAGGTTCCTCACCACCTCTTTCAGTATATTTTCATCCTCTCTCCTCCCAGCTCTCCTCACTCCAGCTTCACTGGCATCGTTCCCACCCCAGGACCGTCATACTTGCTGTCCCCTCTGTCTGGAACCCCCTCCTCCAAGTCTTTGCCTGGCTGGCTCCTGCCTTTCATTCAGGTCAGCTCCAATGCCACCTCCTCAGAGAGCACGTTTCGTATCACCTGAACCACACTGCCCTTCAACCTCCACACTGTCTATCATAGCATCTTAGCAGTTATAACTACCCGAATCGGTCATCATTCGTTTGTTCACTTGTTTTACTTCACCCTTACTTAGAATGTAAGTTGCATGACCACACGGATGAGCTTTTTCTTGTCTCTGCAGTATGCCCCGTGCCTAGAACTTTACTTATCATATAGCAAGTTCTTAGTTCGAGTTCAAATTAGTTGAATTAGTTGAATAAAGGAAACCATGAATATTAGATAATCTTTGAACACTATGCTACATAGGACATTACTCTAAAACTAGCCTGGGATTAACAAAGACAAATGTCACATTTCCCTTAGAAATTTGTCATCTCGGTTAATATTTCTCAGTATATCATCCACTGCTCCCAAATTTGATCTCTATTGCCTAGAAGTGCAAAAAAAACACTGTTTCTACTTTATCAGCTAGGACAAACCTGGCCTAAACTTCCTTAAAGCAACAAACAACCAAGAATTCTTGCTTCTTGGAGCATTAGAGGAAAGCCAGCTGAAATGATTTCCCCGCTACTGCACACTCACACACTTGATTTGAAAAGCACACCTGCCCTCTACTGGATGTATATCATATTGCAGCTTGAACTCAAACTGTCAAACCCATTAGGCACAGAGTGTCCTCTTACCCCTGAAACCAGATGAAGTAAGCAGATGAAAAGAGCAAGACCTGCAACAAATAAACAAGCAGTACTCACGGTGCCTATCTGTTCTGAGGGTTAAATTCACCAAGACCAAGTGAGTGGATCACTCAGAATTCTGACCTATGAGACACTGAGCATATGTCTTCCTGTAAAACCAACAAAGATGAGGGATAACTGGTCACTTTAGGACAATCTAAGAAACAATTAGGATTAAGTACTAGAGGGAAAAATATGTAAGAGGGAAGCAAAGTGTCTCAGAAAAGGCACAGAGTCAAGAAAGTGAGGATTTGACCTCAGGTAACCCCAGTGGGGGTCAAATTCCTCACTGGTGAAACAAGGAGGGATTAAGAGGTGCCCACGAGTAGCTGTGCCTTGATGAGAGGTCAAGAAATCACTCACTGATGGGCTCTGGGGCAGCTCCAGGCTACAGACATGGTTCAGCCCACACACTGCTGGTTATTAAACTATTAACCACGAGAGGCAAGGGCTCTCCAAGTTGCCCCAGTGTGTCTGTCTCTCGTGTGCACACATGCACACTTCTGTGATGTCACTACTGAGTGCAAGAGTCATTTCTATTTCACACATTGATGGTTCTCTAACAGCCAGCCTGCTTCCTGCATCATGTGACCTGCCTGGCCCCTGAGGCACCTGACTTTACACTTTTGCCTGATGCCTTTGGGATGTTCTGTATAATGGTGAAACATCTCTGTCCTCTTCACCACAAAGCACATGTGCGCATGCACATGCATGCACACACACTCACACACACACACACGACTTTAGCAATATGGATTTTCTTTCTCCCTCTATCATGGTATACTCTGAAGTCCTCATTTGCCAAAAAAAAAAAAAAAAAAAAATGAACAAGACAGAACTCCCCTATTCCTTGTCTCACGTCCCCAGCAAAGACCTTGTAGGCGATTTAGCGAGCATGAGAAACTAGGATGATACAGTTTCTTATTGTAAGGAAAAATCTCCCTGTCCACTGAAAAGTTAATAAGTGTGTGTGCGTGTGTGTGTATGTGTGTGTGTGTGTGTGTTTGGGGGGGATTAACCTACATGTTTTCCCTTCTCCTTAATATTTGGAGTACTAATTATAATTGTAAATGTGATAATTAAGATTCCTTTCCTACAATGCCGTAGAAGGGATACTGAAATGGAAAATCATGACATGTTAGCTCTTCTTACCAGTTTCTGCATGAAGGGACTACAAAAGACCTGCCTTTTAGAAATATAATGCCAGGGTATTAAGAACAGCTTACAGTTTAAGCTTTCATTAGCTTAAATATAATGGGACAAACTCAATGGCTTATTCCGATTTTTTGCATTTTACCTTTAAGAGAAAGACAAGAAAAAGAACCAGAATGGAACTAAAAGACAAATATCGAAAGCAAGGCAAAACAGCATCATTTGGTACCCGAGACAGGTACAACTGATTCACCCATGCTCTGCCACCTACTGGGCAAAGAGAATTGTTTAAAATGAGGCAGAAGGTCCTTCAGTTCTCAAACCAACAGAAAGAGGTCCGAGTAGATTCAGCAATAGTTTACTTACAGAAGGACTCTGGTAGGTGTGGAATTCAGGCAGAAGATAAATAGGTCTTCATAAACCATCTCTAATCATCCAGAAACTAGCCTGCCTCCTGCCGAAATTCAAACTGGAAATGCTGGAATTTATCCACAGCAACCAGATGAAAATGTTTTTCAACAACACATTTGCATTTCATTATTGCTGAATCATGCCTTTAATCTACTACCTACTAGTCTGACTTAGAGTAATCGTCAGTTAAGATAGCTCTTTAGGGACTTCCCTGGTGGTCCAATGGCTAAGACTCTGCGCTCTCTATGCAGAACCCTCCCAATGCAGGGTTCCATCCCTGGTCAGAGAACTAGATCCCATGTGTCACAACTAAGAGTCCACATGCCGCAATTAAAAAGATCCTGCATGCCGCAACTAAGACACGGTGCAGCCAAATAAATAAATTCTTTTAAAAAAATAGTTCTTTAAAGAAATGGATTATTTAGGGCCATTGAGAAACCTTATAAATAATTAACATAAACCAAATGACATTAGGTACTTAGAATGTCCTCCGTTTTGTGTTAATTACCTTCTCTCAATTTTTCTCAGTAATTCTCTGAAGTAACTACAAGTATTATTCTTATTCTACAGATGAAGAAACTGAGATCTAGATAGTTTTAGCATCATATGTCTGAACAAGAGAATGTTTCCCTCACAAAATTATTCCTGAATTAAACAGGAATAGCCTTACATGTATATCATTACAAAATCTCTCAAATTACAGGGTATTCCATCACCAAGTGCCACTTGGGGAAGGCACAACAGTTCTGAAGTGACCTCAATCAATCCTACTTTTGTACACTTATTAAGGCAAGCTGATAGAATTGGTCAAAAGAGAAGCAAAGAAATTTAATACATATTTCATACTTTCTATTAGTATGACCTCTCAAGTAGAAGGAACAAATACCATTAAAAATAACCTCTTAAAATCATTTTTAGAAGTAAAACAGTAAGTAGTTACATAGCAAAGTATATAAACATAATTTATCTATAAGAAGAATGAAAAGATAATAATATGTGAAAGTCTATTTGTGACTTGGGTAAAAAATTCCAGTAATAGGATCATAGAAAGATTTAGAAGTTCTATATTTAAAAAGTGAAGATCTCATAAAACCATATTAGGTGACTCAAAGATGGCTCTAGTGATGAAAACAAAATTGATGCATGAATAGAGTTCAAATAAAATAGTTTCAGGAAATGATGAAGTTGACAAAGGCAGTATTTCAAAATTAATATTTTAGGATAGAAATCTTTTAAAAACATATGAATTTGTCTCTCCAGATCCACCTCCCAACTTTCTCTCCCCTATCCTCTCCCCAGGAGATAACCTAGGTAGACCACACCCATGGGCTCCCTTGGGCTCTGTTATGGGTTGGATTCAGCCAACGGGAGCCCAGCCAGAGATCAGAGGATGGGGAAGATGGGGAGAGTGATTGATTCCTCAGCCTTGTTCCCTGCAAGGGCCCCTCGACCAGGCTATGCCCCTCACTGGAGGTCACCACTCTCTCATGACAGCTCCCTTTTTCCAGATTCCACAGGTGCTTCTTCCTGCATCCCTCTGGGCTTATGATAAGAACCTCTCTGCTGCTACAAACCCCAGGCAAATGCCCTGCCCCATGTGGTCCCCCTATACCAACTACACTCTTATTAATACTCCCTTTGTAGTGAACCATCTTCTTTGACTCTGCACCTGTTTCCCACTGGGATCTGAATACATTAAAGAAGGAATTAATCTAAATATTAATATGATAAGATTTAATATTATAATTACATATTAACTATTGCCTCTATATTTCAAAAAGTTTATGCATTGGAGTTGACCAAAAGAAATTTTGGGGGGACTTTCATATTAAGAAAAAAAGCAGAGCTTCTGAAATGAGGATCCAGGGCTTTCTGACTTGTGAGGTCAAGTGTCTGCCTCCTTACGAATCATAAAATAGGTAAGGAAAAGGGAGAGGCTGCAGACAATTGGACAATTGGGTCAAGTGGAAAATGGTGTATACCATTATCTAAAGGGCTGTTGATACTTTGGATTTTTTTTTTTTTAATGCCAGGCTTGTTATTATAAGCAAATTCTGTTGAACACAAGAAGTTTGGTTATTACCTTTTATCAAAGTGTCAGGAGGGCAGATTTCAAAGGGAGCTAGACAATATGAGAGAACTTTCTTCCCGTCCACAGAATCTTTGAAATTGATTGCAAATGAATCACCTCTGAACAGCATAGGAGCGAGGCTGAGAGCTTTCCTAATGATGTACATCTGTGAGGCTTCACTTGAGGTTTGGCTGCATTTCCATCACTATAAACTCTGCAATTACAGCTCGATCCGTTTCCGGCACTGACACGAAGAATACGAATTGCAACAGCAGGTTTCCTGGCTTGGATTTCTGCCAGGAGCCTGAGTCACCGTCCCAGACATCTGTAGCACATTAAACTGTACTCTTGTTATCTCTCAAAACTGAACAATGGCCTAAAGCTCTGAGAAAACAAATGGCTGAAGCCTTTTTGAGAAACCCTCTAACGTGAGGCTGTGAATTATGAGCCTGTACAAAAATTTTAGGGTCGTTAACGCTGTAGAAGAAAAGCCAGAATAGTGTTGCTCTGGTTTTTGATTGTCTGATCTTTATTTAAACTTCAGAGATTTAGATGGTCTGAACTGCAGACTGAATGTCTGTGCCCCCCAAAACTCATGTTAAATCCTCATTTCCAATGCGATAGTATTTGGAGGTTGGGGTCCTTGGGAGGTGAGGAGGTTATAAATGGGATTAATACCCTTAAAAAGAGACCCCAGAAAGCTTCCCCACCTCTTCTGCCATGTGAGGACTGAGCAAGAAGATGGCACTCTTATCAGTCAGGAAACAGACCCCACACCTGCCCCAATCTTGATCCTGGACTTCCCAGACTCCAGAACTATGAGAAATAAATTTCTGTTGTTTATAAGCCACCCAGTCTATGGTCTTTCTGGACAGAAGAAAAGAAAAAATATAGCTGAAATGATTTTTGATGGTCTGAACTTTGCAAATTTAGATGGTCTGAAAAAAAGTAACTGTGCTGAAAGAGCAACCAAAAAGTATGGCTAATCCTCGTCCTCAAGAGAAGAAGTTCAGGCCAGTTGGGCAAAGAGGGATAGAAACAGTATCTTCAAACCATGTTCCCACTCTGGCTCCAACTCTCCATCTTCCCAGCTACCCCTGGGAGCCAAGCCACCATCCTTTTGGAGAGAAAACTGCCAACTCTTCATCACTTGTCTTCTGATTCGTGGCTCTCCTGGCATCCATTCCCCACATAGCAGCCATAACGATCTTTTATCAATATAAATTCAGGCATGGTTTCTCCTGCTTTAAACCATGCAACGATGTCCCACTTCTACAATAACATCTCAGGTCCTTCCCATGGTCCAAAGCCACCACATTCTCTAACCCCAGTCCTCCTCTCTCTTACTGCTTTTCCTACTCCGGCTGTTTTTCTCTTCCTTAAACATGCCAAGCTTGTCCCCTCCTCTGGGCCTTTCCACTGACGTCTCCCTCTGCCAGGAATGCTTTCTCCAGTTATCCATGGCTGGCCCCTTCAGATCTTAACTCACCTATCGCCTCCTTGGAGAGGCCTTTCCTTATCATCCTTGTTTTACTTTATTCATAACACTTATTATTTAAAAGCATGTGCAAAAGAATAATAAGGAGTATGACAAATAACCTTATACTCATAAATTCTACAGCTTAGAAGAAATGGACCAATTCTCCAAAACAATAAACTACCAAAACTCAATCAACATGAAATAAACAATCTGGATAGTGCTATAGCCATTAAAGAAATTGAATTTATAATTAAAGAACTTCCAATAAAGAAATCCTCATCCCAGAAGGTTTCACTAGAAATTCTACCAAACATTTAAAAAATAATTAACACCAATTTTACACCATCTCTTCCAGAAAACAGAAGAGAAGGGAACACTTTTCAACTCATTTTATGAGGCCAGCATCACCCTGACAAAGACATCAAAGAATTTAAAACTGCAGACCAATATCCCTCATGAATTTATGCATAAAATCTTCAACAAAACATTAGCAAACTTTGTCTAACAATGTAGATAAATAATTATATACCATGACTAAGTGTATACCTGGTCACTACTTGGTCACTGGTCATGACCAAGTATGTACCTAAAATTTATCCTAGGTATGCAAATTTGACTCATCACTCATCAATCAATGTGACTCACCACATCAACAAACTAAACAAATAAAATTGTACAATCATATCAATCATTTGACAAAATCCAACAGCCATTCATGATTAAAAACTCCAGGCAAACTAGGACTAAAGAGGAACTTCTTCAGGTTGGTAAAGAACACCTACAATAATCAATACAATGCAGTATAGGAGACAGAATAGATGACTAGACCAATGGAATTGATCAGAGAGCCCAGAAATAGACCTGCATCAATAGAGTCAACTGATTTTGACAAAGGAACAAAGGCAATTCAATGAAGAAAGAATAGCGTTTTCAACAAATGGTGCTGGAGCAAGTACTTACTCCCGTGCAAAAAAAAAAAAAAAAAAAAATCTAAACATGGACCTTACAACTTTCACAAAATTAACTTGAGTGAATCATACATCTCAATATAAAATGCAAAACTATAATATTTCTAGAAGATGACAAGAGACGATCTAGTTGGTTTGGATTTGGTAAAAACTTCTTAGATACACTAAAAACACAATGCATGAAAGAAAATAACTGATAAGTTGGGCTTCATTAAAAGTTAAAAACTTTTGCTCTGTAAAAGACACTGTTAATAAAATGAAGAGGCATGACACAGAATAGGAGAACATATTTGCAAAACACTGTCTGATAAAGAACTTGTATCCAAAATATACAAAGAACTCTGAAAACTCAACAATAAAAAAACCAAACAACCCAATGAAAACTGGGTACAAGTTCTGAACAGATATCTCACAGACAGCAAAAAAAAGCATATGAAAAGATGCTCAACATGAAATGTCATTAGGGAATTGCAAATTAAAGCTGTGAGATACCACATCAACGAGTGGTTAAAATTCCAACACTCCCAACACCAAATGCTGATGAGGATGTGGAGCAACAGGAACTCTCGTTCATTGATGGTGGGAATACAAAATGGTACAATCATTCTAGAACACAGTTGGGCAGTTTCTCACAAAGCTGAACCCGGTCTACCATCCAATCCAGCAATTGTGTCCCCAGTACTCACTCCAATGAGTTGAAGCATACATTCACACAAAAACTGCCCACAAATGTTTATAGCAGTCTTATTGATAATTGCCAGAAACTAAAAGCAACCAGGATATCCTTCAATAGTTGAATGGATAAACAAACTGGGGTACCGCCAACAACGGAATATTATTCAGCAATAAAAAGAAAGGAGCTCTGAAGCCATGAAAGACATGGAAGAACCTTAAATGTACATTGGGAAGTGAAAGAAGCCAGTCTGAGAGGCCACATATTGTATAATTTCAGAGACAGTAAAAAGATCAGTGGTTGTCAGGGATCCCAGCGGGGAGGAAGGGAGGGATGAATTGGCAGAGCACAGAGGATTTTTAGGGTGCTGAAACTATTTTGTATGATACAGTAAAGGTGTATACACGACACTGTGCGTTTGACAAAACTCGTAAGACTATGATACAGAGTGAAAACCTAATGTAAACTATGGACTTTAGTTAATAATAATCTATCAATATTGGTTTATTAATTGTAACAAATATAGCACATGAATGCAAGATATAAATAACAGGGGAAACTGTATACAGAGGAGGACGGGTACATGGAAACCCTCTACACTATCTGGTCAACCGTTCTGTAAACCAAGTAGTGCTTTAAAAATAAAGCCTATTAATTAAAAAATTAATGATAGAATCTGGGTAGTGGGTACATAGGTGTTCACTGAAATTGTTTCAACCTTGCCTTATGTTTGAAACATTTTATAATAAAATATTGAGAGGAAAAAAACTTACAGTCACACAAAACCTATACACAAATGTGCATTTCTAACAGCCATGAACCAAAACCAGCCTAGATATTCTTCAGTGAGTGAATTCTTAGACAAACTGGGCTCCACCTATACCATGGACTACTTACTACTCAGCAATTAAAAGGACTAAATATTGATACACAGAACAACCTGGATCAATCTGAAGGGAATTACCTGACTGAAGAAAGCCAGACCCCAAAGGTTACATACTGAAAGAGTCCATTTATATAACATTCTTAAAAAAGAAAAAATTATAGAAAAAGAGAACAGATCACTGGTTGCCAGGGGTTCAGGACAAGATGGGAAAGGGAGGTGAATATGGTTATAAAGGCAACACAAGAGATTCTTGATCCTTTTCTGTCTTGACTGTGGTGGAGGATACATGAGCCTGCACATGATAAAATTATATAGATGTGTAGACACACACACACACACACACACACGCACAAGTACAAGTAAAACTGAGGAAGTCTTAGAAAGAAGGTGGACTGTATCAATGTCACTATCCTGGTTGTGATTTTGTACTATGATGTTGCTGTTGGAAGACAGTTTAATTCTGGAACAGGAACTGAGCCCCCAATATGGGTCCTGCACTGTCTCACATCTGGGATATATATTTCTTACACAGGCATGTGAATCTACAATTATCTCAACAAAAATTCAATTAAAAAATTAAATGCACTACAGAATTTGTTAATTTGCTTACTCTCTGTCTCTTCCCAGCAGAAAACAAGCACCACGTGAGCAGGGACATTGCCTGCTGTATCCCCATCATGGGTCCGCGGAATTTAGTAGGTGCTTCATAAAAATGTGCTTAATAAACGACAGTGACAACATGTTAGCATGAAATGACTGTTATGATAGAGGTATTATTCCATTCATTCACTTATTCATCCAACAGAAGTTTACTGAGTGCTACCCAAGCACCCGACAGTGTACCAGGTAACAGAGATGAAGCCAAGAAAAGTCATCGTCTTCAGGGAATTAAAAGCCAAAGCATGAGGCAAGGATTCTAGAAAAGGGACTGTCTGCCTGACCTTAAATCATCAGTAGTGTCTCGAGGGTACCCTAACGTTCACTGGCGTGGTCACCCCACTTTGGACAGTGATGGAGCTGCAATGCAAAGTAAGAGTTGAAGGAGGCAAGCAAAGCCAGAAAACGAGTTGGCATGTGGTGGGACTGCTGGATTCTGAGATGTCCCTGCCTCTGGGAATCCCGTCTGAACAGAGCAGAGACGATGATCACTGGTCCCTACAGTGTCACTATGTGTGTTCACCAGCTATGTGCCCTTATGGGCAAACTACTCAGACTCCTTGAGCTGCAATTTTTCTCAGGTATAAATGGAATTAATAACCCTACTCCTGTGTGTATGTAACTCTTAGATTAGGATCTGGGCCATGGTTCTCTAATGGTTCTTACACATCAGGCTGTTGACAGAGATAAGCTCGAATTTGGAGCCTCTGAAAAACATTCAGAAGGCATCTGAGAAGGCTTCTCAGACAGATCTCCTACCGGGAGGTTTACTCTACTGTCATCAACTTGATTCGTTGTTTGAAGATGTTCAAAAAAGAAGAGAAGGGATGACCAAGAAAGCCAGATGCCCCCCACCCCCAGGTGCTTTCTTTGGTATTTTGAGGGAACTAGACATCTAGACTTCCCCCCGCTTATGACTTGCCGTCTCATGAATGTGAGTGGGTGAGAAGCCAGACTGGTATGCCACAGGGCCAAATGTCAGAAGAGAGTTTTCGAAGGGTTTATTGGAGGCCAGACCTCTTTCTAAAAAAATGAATAGACTTTTATTTCTTAGAGCAGTTTTAGGTTTACATAAAAATTGAACAGATAATTCCCATAGGTTCCCTCTCTCCACTGCCCCCCTCCACCATAAAACACATTTCCCCTATTATTAACATCTTGCATTGGTGTGGACATTTGTTACAACTGGTAAACCAATACTGATACAATATTATTAACTAAAGTCCATACTTCACACTAGGGCTCACTCTTTGTGATATATATTCTATGGGTTTTGTCAAATGCATGATGTCATGTATACACCATTATGGTATCACACAGAATAGTTTCACTGCCCTAAACATCCCTTAAGCTTCACCTATTCATCCCTCCCGAAGCCCTGGCAACCACTGATCATTTTACTATCTCTACAGTTTTGCCTTCCCTAAAATGTCATATAATTGGAATCACACAGTATGTAGCCTCTTCAGACCAGCTTCTTTCACTTAGCAATATATGTTTAAGGTTCTTCCATGTCTTTTGTGGCTTGATAGCTCATTTCTTTTTATTGCTGCATAATATTTCAGTGTTCAGAGGTACCACAGTTTGTTTATCCATCCAACTATTGAAGGATATCTTGGTTGCTTCCAGTATTTGGCAATTGTGAATAAGGCTGCTATAAACATTTGTGGGCCATGTTTTGTGTGTACATAAGTTTTCAACTCATGTGGGTAAATATCTAAGGCACACTTGCTTCATCATATAGTGGGCTAGGTTTAGCTGTGTAAGAAACTGACAAACTGCCTTCCAGAGTAGAGACTATAAGTAGAGACTGCCTTCCACAGTGGCTGTAGAATTTTGCATTCTTACCATCAATGAATGAGAGTTCCTGTTGCTCCACATCCTCACCAGCATTTGGTGTTGTCATTGTTTTGCATTTTAGCCAATCTAACAGGCATGTAGTGGTATCTCATTGTTGTTTTAATTTGCAATTCTCTAATGAGATCTGATGTTGAGTATCTTTTCATATGTGCATTTTCCATCTACAGTCTTCCTAAGCTAGGTGTCTATACAGTCTTTCATTGTTCTGTTATTATTGTTTCAAGATTAAAAAATATATATATATATCTTGGTTAGTAGGCCTTTATCAGATATGTGTTCTACAAATTTTTTCTCCCAGTCTGTGACTTATCTTTTCATTTTCTTAACAGTACCCTTTCCAGAGAAGAAGTTTTTAAAATTAATAAAGTCAAATTTTTCAATTTTTTTTCTTTCATAGATCATATTTTTGGTGTTGTATCTAAAAAGTTATCACTAAACCCAGGGTCATCTAGACTTCCTCCTATGTCCTCTTTTAGAAGTTATATAATTTTGATCTTACATTTAAGTCTCTGACCCATTTTGACTTGAATTTTGTGAAAGGCATAAGTCAGTGTCTAGTTTTTTTTTTTTTTTAATAAATGTCCAGTTGTTCCAGCACCATTTGTTGAAAAGACCATCCTTTCTCCATTGGATTGCCTTGAGGCTAGATTTAAAAATAAATTTTTTAGGTTATAAAATATTAAACGTTTATGAATAGCCAGAGGTGATCACTGTTAACATTTTGGTGAATATTTCATCAGTCTTTTACTCCATGCAGTGTGTGTATATGTGTATTTTGCGTATTTGGAATCCTGTTATGTATGATCTCTACCCCTCCACCCCCTGTCCTCACTCAGTACTTTCTTGGGACAATTTCTAGTTTCATCCTAAAGCAGCAATTTGTGGCAGTGGCCACTGGAATATGTTACGCATACTCTTTTATAATCTAATTTTTTGCTTAATTAAATATTATGAATATATTTTTAAGCAATTTTATATGTCATCACTTTTTGCTGTTGTCTATCATCCCATGATATATTTAACCAAATTCTAATGGTCAGACATTTAGGTTGTTTCCAATATTTCTATTTGTTAATAAATGAGACATAAGAAAGGAAGCCATCCCTGGTGGCGCAGTGGTTAAGAGTCCTCCTGCCAATGCAGGGGACACAGGTTCGCGACCCGGTCCGGGAAGATCCCACGTGCCGCGGAGCGGCTAGGCCCGTGAGCCACAACTGCTGAGCCTGCGCATCTGGAGCCTGTGCTCCGCAACAAGAGAGGCCACGATAGTGAGAGGCCCGCGCACCGTGATGAAGAGTGGCCCCCGCTCGCCGCAACTGGAGAAAGCCCTCGCACAGAAACGAAGACCCACCACAGCCTAAAGAAAGAAAGAAAGAAAGAAAGAAAGAAAGAAAGGAAGCTACTGTGAACTTGAGTGCAGCCAGGAAAGTGGCCTTTAAAAAAGATAGGAGACAGGCAAGCAGAAGGGTCTGCAGAGAACAATGGCCCAGACAGAACGTACAAGGCCAGGAGGGCGAGAGAGTTTTGTTAATCAAGAGAACACGTGAGTTAAGGTTACTGAGCTCAGAGGAAGCCCTCAGATGAACAGTTTTCCAAAGGCATGACCACTCCTAGGGCACTGGGTCAACCAAACTCAAGGAAGCTGGAAAGCTCGTGGACTTCCAGATCTGGTGGGTTCTACTGGCCCTTCTTCATGCCCACTTGCATTTGGTGCTCTGTCTCCATAGCACCAAACCCAACACTGGCATGACCACTGTTTCCCCTGGACTTTGTACCCCCGAGTACAGGGCTATTTCTCAGTTGGCTTTATATTCCAGATGTTAGTGCAGGGCCCATTTTGGGGGCTCAGTCCCTGTTCCAGAATTAAACTGTCTTCCAGTAGCATGATTTCTAAGCTTCTCCTAATGGAACTAATTTCAGCAGCTACAAAGAAGCAAAGGAAACACTCATTAGCAAGAGGCTGGGTCAGGAGTGACTGCAGGGAAATAGCAATTATGAATCAGCCCAGGATTCAAAATCTGCACAATGGGTTTGCAAAAGCAAGAGAAGCATTTTCCTCTGAGGCAGTCAGCTTTCACTCTGAGTGCCTGTGACTAGTGAAGGGGCCTCTAAACACCATCATCTGCCTAGACACACACACACACACACACACACGCTCCACTGAGACAACTCAGGCCAAACTTTAGCATAGGAGCTAATGAAAGGTAGCCGTGACAATGGCTGTTATGTGTACCTACCTGGTGTCTCTTGACTATATCCTTTGCCACACCAGGCAAACAGCAGTCATCTCCCATCTCACCAGACTCTCCCTTGTAGCAACCTCGTCCAAGCCATACCCTTTCCAGGTGGGCCACATTTTACAGTCACCCAAGGTTAACTTTCTGATTGTAAGAGTCAAAGCCAATTCCTGATGGAGGTCTTATAAGCATATGGATTGCCTCTGCCCCCGTTCCTGCCTGCACGAGGCTCTTACATGCCAGAAGAAAAGATGTATTAGCTATTCTGAATTCCACTGCTAAACCATTTGTAATTATATACTCCTGCCCTGCTCATTAAAACAGCTGTGAACCAAAAATACTTTATAGTACGTGACTGAAATAGCACAGATTATTCTTTTTAAAAAAAATTAATAGTAACCCTGTTTAAACTCTAAGAAGCTTTAATAGGGTCCACCACCAGGTGTCACCAATTTCTCTATTACTATAGACCATTGCTTCGTTCTTTAAATAGAGTTTGTTTAGAAAATCTTTCAGTGAAACATTTCAGCTTTTAAAACAATTCCCCTTTGCACTGAATGTGAATAAACATATAAAAATGAGTTAGCTGGAAAAGACAAAATTTAGTTGCAGATTAAATTTTATAATTGTCTTTGGACTAGTGACTGCCATGAACGAAAAAGAGGTAATCTGATAGCAAATCAGAAATTCCCCCTTCAGTCTGAGCCATTACTTTAGTGCTTGGCTTCCCTTGAAATTGAGGCTATTGTCTTTGCTGTTCTGATTCAAAGATGACACCAGGCTGAACTGAGGACAGTAGGAACTTTCTACTTGTCAAGTTTCTGAAAAGTCCAAAGAGAGAGTGTAACCAATGAAGAGTTCACCAGATTTGAAAGTTTCCTTAATTTGAATTCAGCAAAGGAAGGTTAAGATAAACATAGGATGAGGAAAAAGCCTGTTCTTGAGAAAGTAAGAATTTCAATCTGCTGTTTTTAGTTTGTGGCTTATTACTCTCCGACAGTGGTTCTCAGCCAGGGATGATTTTGTCTCCCAGGGGACATTGGCTCTGTCTGGAAACATTTTTGGAAATGGTGGTAGGGGAAGGTGCAACTGGCATCTATGAGTCGAGGCCAGGGATGCTGCTAAACATCCTACAGGGCACAAGGGAGTCCCAACAATAAAGGATTATGCGGCCCCAAATGTCAATAGAGCCAATGGTAAGAAACTCCGCTCTTGAATGATATAGACTCCAGGAAGAACCTTGGAGTCAGACAGACTGAGGTGATACATCCTCTTTGCATCACTTGATAGCAGAGTGATTTTAAGTGAGTTATGAAACCTTTCTGGGCTTTGATCTCTTATTTATAAAATAGGAATGATGAAACCTACATCTGAGGGAAATGAGAGAAGCAGCCTGGGACATCATAACGGATCAATAAATGTTAGTCTAATTTTCATAATTATTATTAAGGTTAAGACCGTAAGTTGTATACTCTTCTTTTCTCTTGCATCCTCCTTCCCTTCTTTCTTCCTCCAATAAATATATTGAAGGGGTACTCTGAGCAAAGTACTGAACTAAGTCCTGGGGATCCAACAGGAGAAGGGACAGACATATTTTGACCCTCGTGGAGTTTACACTCCAGGGTGAGACACAATCATTAAATGATCAATTACTTTATGAGCCTAACACAGGTGAGCTGCCCAGAGCCACACAGGCAATAAAGGGGACCAAATTTGAGGGCAGGAGTGGGAGGTGGCCATCAGGGAACACTTTCCTGCTAAAGGGAGGTTGGAGCTTCATGTAAAGGATGAGTCAGAGACATGAGCAAAGAGAAAGACATGCCCTGGGAACCACAAGCCTCAAGTTTCCAAGGCAAGGAGGCATGAGACTCCAGGAAGTCCAATTAGAAGACTCGGCCATCTTATTCCCTTCCTCACTTGCTTGGTTTGGAACTTTTTATTCTAGATCTATATGCTAGATATCATTTGAAAGAGAACACAGCCCGGAGAGGATGAAAGCACAGCCCTCAAGATTGTCCACAAGCTAAAGGTAACTTCAGGATTCATAGAGCACCTACTTGTTTACCTCATCAGTGTTTTTTATTTGTCCTGTCTCGCCAATTAGAAAGTACATGCCAGATAGAAACACTGGCTTAAGCCTCTTTCAAACCCTCAGCTTCTAGGTTTGAACACACAACCTGGACTGGAAGGGCTCAGTATATATTTGTAGATTTGTTGCTAGAAGCCTGAGATCCAGGACCCAATTCTGTTACTTCCAGCTGCGTAACTTTAGAAAAGTCTCTTGAACTCTCTGAGTTTCCATTTTCTCATAAAGGAAGTGGGAGAGTGTACTACCCAGAGCTTCTGAGAACAGGTTCAGGTCCTGTAAAGAATTTATTTCAAGCTCCCCAGGTAAAAATATGTACCTGGGTTTATAATGGAGCCCTAGACCCCTTCGAGACTGCTGGCTTGTCTCAGGGGTCCTAATGGAATGCACTTCAGAGAGTGGGTGCAGACGTACATGAACATATAAGAAGAGGGGTTTATGGTATGTGATCACTATTTCTGTTCTTATTAGAAGAGGAGGAAAAAGGATGGAACAAACCAAACAGTTTGGCAGGATGAAGTGGAGTATCGGTTAGAGAATTCTTGAAGGATTCTTAGAGCTACACTTGCTCACAGCAACTAATAAACTCTTGTGATTATGCTTTGTAATTATGCTTTCTGACTGCCTCAGCTGCCTCAGAAGAATTCTGAATCATTAGCCTTGGAAATGTCTTTAGCGATCTTTTAATCCTAGAATGGCAACAGGTTTCATTTTCACTTGTAAACTCTGTCCAATTAGCAAGGCTCCCTGGATTAGTGTGTGGAGAAGGATCCTGAGGCTGCATCCAGATTTAAGGGACAAATAATGTGATGATAGATTAGCAATGTCTGCCAGGGGAATAGAATGGGCATAATGGTGGTTGTGGTATGTGTGTTGTATATTTCAGATCCTCATCTAGACCAATACTTTTCCTTATAATGAGGATGAAGAATTGGAGGGTTCAGTGACCTGTACAGGTATGATTTAGGTCTATTGGACAATGTTAGTGACCTCTATTATTGTTAGTTTTTTTGTCTGAACAGAAAGTTTTATTTTAGAAAACTTTCTTCCTCATCTGGTGGAGCTATCCATTATATGCCTCTATGGTACAGTGGGATATCCATAGTTA